>NC_143561.1:3157500-6133750 GCF_054136105.1 Typopeltis vanoorti
GTAATGCGCCCCCAAACCTTCAACTCCCTATCTACCAACACTCCCAAATCCCTGGCCTCATCAATCTCCTGGAGTACAGTTAAACCAATGTGATATACTGCTGCTAATCTTTTTCACCCCAAAATACATAACCTTACACTTTGGCACATTAAATTGACATCCATTCTCCTTAGCCTAGTGATCTAATCTATCCAAATCATCCTGCATAATTTTGACATCATATGCATTCACTATTGCTCTACCCAACTTTGCATCATCAGCAAACAAATGAACAGTTTCTCTCAGATCCTTTCCTATATCGTTAATGAACAAATAAAATAGTAGTGGTCCAAGAACTGAACCCCTGCAGCACACCACTAGTTACAGGCCGTCTTGTGGACTCTACTCCTGAATAAACTACTCTCTGATATCTCTCCATCAACCACCCTCCTATCCACCTCACCAACCCTATATCTATTTCCATACGTTGCAGTTTACGGATTAGACTTCCATGTGGTATCCTGTCAAAGGCCTTAGCCAATTCCAGCAGTATCACTGTAAACCCGTTACCCTTATCTAGTTCAGCCGTCACTGTGTTATAAAACCTGAGCAAGTTACTGAGGCATGATCTACCCTTCACAAAACCATGCTGTCCCCCATACAGTATCACATTTTCATCAATCCATTCCTGTATTTCACCCTTGACTACTTTCTCCAAGACCTTGACAACGACTCCTGATATGCTGATCGGTCGGTAATTTGCAACCATAGTCTTGGATCCTCCTTTGTGCAGTGGAACTATTTTCCCATCTTTCCACCCTTTCGGGACTAAACCAGACCCGAGTCTCAGATTAAACAATATGGTCAGGGGCACTGACAATTCTTTAGCCGCTTCACGTAAGACCCGTGCTGGTATACCATCCAATTCCACAGATACATTCACATTAAGGTTCTGTAATAGACTATTCACCTCCACTACATTCACCACAATTCCCGCATAAACTAATAGTTCCTTCATTCCTTCAATGTCACCACCTGGATGATATACTCTTGCAAAGTGCTCACTCAGTAATTCCACTATATCGACTGATTCAGTGACCTCCCTACCATCGGCATTCCTTAAAATCATTCTGCCGTGTACTGTTTTCTTTTGCTTGCAGCATATTGAAAAAACTGTTTGAGATTCTCTTTAGCTAGTTTCCTTTCATAATCCGCTTTTGCTTTTTTTTTACCACACTCGTTATCCATCTGGCCTGCGCTTTATGCCGTTCGTTTGCCTACAGGTCACCTTTTTTACCTTAAATTCCCTCCACGATTGTTTCTTTTTTTTGCAACTCAAGCTTAATGGTGTTATTCGTCCATTTAACCCCTACTTGATTTATTATTAGGACTCTAGGTATACAGTCAGCCATTGCCTCATGCAAACACTTCTTAACCGCCTCCCATGTACTATCAACATCCAGCCCTTGCAGTTTTACATGCCGTGGCACTGAACCAAGCAATCTCCTAAGCTTGAATATACAAAATATTTATAAATATACAATGCAAGTATATTTTATTTTTGGTTTTTACATTTATTTTTAGCTGATTATTTTGTTATAGACAAATAAAAATATTTTCCTTAATATAAATAGAATAAAATACATTATCAGATAGTTTTCGTAGTTTATAAAAATGTTGAAAATAAGTTCGTGAATTTTTACATTTTTTTTTTTTTTTTAATGTAGGTAATCAAAGGCCGTAGCCATACTGGTTACTAAAACATTAAATTAGCTCGATACAGTCACTGAAAAATCCAGTCACTGTATCTATGAGGACTCACAGAACATGGAATATACTTGTTAATATATTAGAATCATAATTGGACATGATATATAAGTTTTAGTGATCGTTTATGATATACGTTTTAAATAAAGGTCAGCATAATGTAGTCCCATGAGGTAGTTTCTCAATCTTTTTCTAAAAGCATATTCTGAGGTTATTGATTTCATTTCATTTGGGAGTTTATTGTAGGTGCTTGTTGCTAGGTACTCAAAGGATTTATGAAATATTTCTTTGTCTGCCTTGGGTACTACCAGCGAGTTCCGGCCACAGCATAAACAATAGTGTACATTAGATACCGAAAAACTTCAACTTTCATTCTTACACATAACATACAACCACAAAGAGAGAGTTTCTGTAATTGCAACATATTATGGATAGCAAACAGATCGTTGGCTGAAGGTGCGAAGTCAGTAGTGGTTATGACTCTAATTATTCTGTTTTGTATTCGTATCAAACGAAACAGATTGTTGTAGTAATCGCTGCCCCAACAGGTGATACTATATTGCAGTAAGAAATTTAGCTAGGAATAGTATAAGCATCTTAAGAATTTACATTTACATTTACAAATTTTTGTTTAGCATTTACAAATTTTTTAAACATAATATATTCTGTTAATTACGAACCTCAACTTATTTGTTAAAATTGTGATGTTGGAGTGCCATTTCAGATTGCTATTGATAACGAGACCCAAATACTTGACTGATTTTTTTTTCCATTTTTTTTATGAGTAAGCTACAGTTACAATTTTGGATATTTAGTTTCAACATATCACGATTAATCCGATTTTCTAGATCCTCAAGGGTCGTTTCTGTGCATACTAATGCCGTGTCGTCAACGAAGGATATCATTTTGCCATAAAGTTTGCATGTACATAGATCATTAACATATATTAAAAATAGGATGGATCCTATGAGGGACTCCGTATTTTATTATTTTGGTTACGCTATTGAATGTGCAGTAGCTGGTATATTGTTTTCTATTATTCAGATGGGATCTGAATAATCTGAACCAGTCATTAGTAATTCCTCTGATGCCGTATTTGGACATTTTCAGTAGTAGCAAGTCATGATGAACAAACTCAGTGCTTTAGATTTATCAAGAAAAATGGCTGCTATGCACATTCCTTTATTTATCCCACTATAAATCGTTTTATGAAACTCCAATAGCGCGTTTTCTGTAATGAATCCGGATCTAAACCCGTATTGATTAGATGCCTAAAAAGATATAGTATTTAGATAGCTGTTTTTTTTTTTAATTAAAATTTCAATAACCTTTGAGATTGTGGATAGTATAGATATTGGTCGGTAATTTTTTTATTTCATTTCTGTTACCTCGTTTAAATAGCAGAATACCTGAAGCAATCTTTAAGTGTTCTGTATATTTCCTGCATTCAAAAGATTTATGAATGATAAGTATAAAGAATTTCAACTTATGTTTAATGATAATATTTAGTTCATCGACATTTATATGGTCACATTCCAATTTTCCCCCCTTTTTTAATCCGATTACTACACTCTTTACCTCATTCTTAATCCACGGAAGGTGACTCACGTACTTATCCTCTCTGTAGGATCAAAATGACAACTACCATAGTGGGCGTTTCATTTCGTGAGGTACATCGGGGACGTCATTGCCCTTGGGGTATTTCTGCAAGAAAGAAATTTCGTTAAGAGATAATGTTCTTATGCCTGCTTTATTTTTTCCTTTAGGTGTTTAGCGAAATTTTTATAGTCATGTTCAAACATTAGATCTTAGGGATTCTTCCTAGTTTTTAGTTCATCTGTTATCAAGCGTGTGTAAACATCCTTTATCACAGTAACTCTTTTGTGCTATTTCGATTTGCTGTCTTGGCTATATTTACAATTGTCACACATATTAGTTGTGCTTAGTCTGTATTTGATATGTTTGCCCGTCCAGCCATTTGTCTCTGATCGCTTTTCATTTAATTTTTATTATTATAGGCATTGATTTGTTTCTCTGCCCACTAGGAGCACAATGCATAACCTCAAAATCACCTTCGTCGTAGTTAATATTGATTTTATATGTCATTATTATTATTATTATTATTATTATTATTATTATTATTATTATTATTATTATTATTTCATGCATTTTTTCACTTTGCTCATCAAGAACACCAACACTTTTTCAGGTTTGAGCTTATTGCCTATTGAATCAGGTCATCCATTGCTTCAAGAATTTTTTTTTTTTAAATTTCCCTAAGTAGCTTCATATATGAATTTTTTAGCGCAACGTTTTGAGTTCCTTAATTTATTGCGTCAGACCAGCAATAAGTGGCAGAAAGTCATCTATCTTATAAATATTGTTTGTGTTACTCAGCTCTGGAGTTCATGAGTCATCACTCCTGGGAGAAGTTGCTGGTGGACTTTGACCACAATAGACGGCATTCGTGTGAAGAATTTGAACAATGAACAGGACTTTGTCGCCAAATTTGTACGAAACGCACTTCCAGTTTTACTTCTTTTTTTTTTTTTTTTTTTTTTATCTTTAGAGAGCTTTTAAAATTGGCTTTCACTGAGACCAGCACAGCAAAAATGATAACTGCTTGTGCATTTATCTGCACACTTTATGTAATCTATGCACCATGTCTAATGTCAATAAATATATCACAAACTTTGCAGCGGACTGACATTTCACTAGACAGAGTGCTTTAGTGCTAAAGTGAATCCTCTTCTTTGTTTTAGGTACTCATCTTGTACTAGTCCAATCGCGACCATTTATGGACAGCAAGTTGAGTATGCAATTTTTTCACGCTGCTTGCAGAGGTTTACATCCACAGAGCTACGCATTACACCAAATCGTAGAGCACGTGATTAATATACAATTTTTTTTGTAAACTATTTTAAACGTTGTTTACTACAGCACTCTTTCACATAACTATTAGACACTGCCTAATATTTACTGCGAATAAAGTAGATATTTCATGCGTTCGTCGTAGAAGAGGTGGAATAACAAATGGAGTTGTTGCTTCTTGATTTAAAAAAAAAAAAAACTGACGAGGTTCATTTTATTAGAATTTCTTTCTCTTTAACGTTCCAAGCAGTGGCAACCAGTGGATATTTTGGCGCTCGCATTCCAGCACGAAATGCTCTGGACTGGCTCGTGGTGCCGCTTCTCCCTGCTAGAAGCGGCAACAAAGACATCGCACAGAGAGCGGGAACCCCTGAGATTATTGGGTTTATGTTGTTGTTGTCAGCGAGTCCATTGAAGAGCTTCTAGATATGACAGTGGGCCTGTAGAACTGCTTTGTTGAACTTTGATGGAGTAGAGCTTTTCTATAGGGTTATTGCCAAATTTCTGTAGAGCAGCTGCAATTGCTGGACAGAAATAGATATGGGCAGGGGTTAGTTCGACTTCTGAACAGTTCTTGCATATTTCATAGCTTCTAGTACCTTCCGGATAAATTTTCATGACTATAAGCCGTTTCATCCTTAGTCTGGTGATGATTGTGGTTCATTCTCTATTTTCATTAATTTCACTGATTCTGTTCTTCTTCTTGATAATTTGTTTTACCAATCTGATTTTTGCGAGAGAGTTACCATCAGTTAACCATAGTGGGTTTAATTTTTGAGGTGATTATCTTGCTTCTTTGGATAGTCTGTCTGCTCTCTCATTGCCTTCAATATTTACCTGGGCTGGTAGCCATTGCAGTGTACAGTTCTTATTTTTCAAATTTAAGGTTGTTAGTTGTGAGTTTTGTTTTTTCCATTTTTGAATGCCTCAAGTGCAGCTTTTGAGTCGCTGTAGATGGTTATTCCTTCTGTAATCTTTACTACTGGATTTGATAGAGAGAATTTGAGAGCTGTTTGTATGGCTGTTAATTCACAAGTGAAATTTGAAGCTATTTTGCCAGCTGTGATTTTGATTTGCATTTCCTTGCTTCCAGGCAGAGTGAGAAAACCCCAAATCCCCCTTGGTTGAATTTGAAGTTTAAATTTGAAGCCGATAGTACGTTTCTAACACTTTTTCTGGAAAGTAGAATTTCATGTCTCATTTTGTGTTTACTTACTGCGTGAATTCTCGAATTTTTACATTTTTTATTTCTAATGAGCAGTCTTCGGTTCGTGTCGATGGAATTTCTCGTATTTGAATCCAACCGTTATGAGGTTGGTCGCACGCTGAATTCTTAATCCACATTGTTTCCCTGCACATTCCTTCTAAGCTAGGGAAACCAATGCGCAAGTAACGATGTTCTCCGAGTAGCAGTTACGTTGGCCTCGGCAACCTTGGGATGAAAGGGGACGTTCTGAGTCCTTAGCTTCAGCTCACTCATTTATGCACATTAACTTAAAGCTTCCTGCGGCTTTACTTTTCTTAACGTCATCGTAATTGCGCCAATCTTTGTATTGGATTCTTTGCCATCTCGGCAGGGTCAGATTTAAAGCGAAAAAATTACATTAACGACCCGCTGCTGCTATCACACATTTCGTTATTGCGTTGTCTTTGACAGTGGGCGGGGAGACTGGTTTTCATGTGCAGGCCTGCGACGGTCGCGCCTGCGCACAGCTTAAAGGGAACATCATTGGTTGCAGTTATTTTATTATTTTTCCTTCTTTACCATGAAGGAAGAAAAACTTCCAAACTGTGTGATTGCGGTTGCCGAAATCTTCTTAATTCAATTAGGATGAACAAATCTCGTTTTGATCAGAATCGTAATTTCCCTTAGATGATGATTGAGCCAATAAATATATATCAGAAAAGAAAAAGATTGCACTTAAGAGACATGTTGCGCTGACCTCATAACTTTGGTTCTTTCTTCTGTAATATCAATCCATCCTACTTTCAATCAAAAAGCTCCCCCTTATTTTGGGGGTCATCGACTCTGGCACATGCGCAGTAGACACAGTGGGTCTTCCTTTATGCGAAGCTCAAAGATGATCTCCGAACAGGAGGAAAGTATTTTCTCGGAATGTGTTTTTCTCTTCTTGCACTTCTCTTAATTCTGCGCCCTTGAGGCACTTTTAATTTCAAACCACACTATACGCGGAGTAATTAAAAAGACAAAACTAAACTCATTGTTTCCCCTTCAAAAATTAAAAAAAAGGTTTAAATTTTTGCTAAATTAATAATGATACATAACGAACAAAAAAAAAACCACCATTAACTATGTAAAAACAAAAAGTGAGACAAGTACTAAGGCAGTGGAATTCCATTTAGAAATAGCATTTTTAAATGACACACCAAATGGCAATAAGATGTTCTATCACGAAATTTAACGTTTATATTCCCCACGTTCACATAAACCTCATTCTTATATAGCAAATATTTTTCTAATAATAATAATAAGAAGAAGAAGAAGAATCGAATCCCGAGCAAAAGTCAGTCAGAAGTATTTCCATCAAGCAAAGCTTTATTCAGCCAACTGTATAAACCTTTTGCAATTCAGCATCATTTGTCGCAATAAAAGAATTCTTTTACGTTTTAAGGTACGATTCGCAAAATGCGTCAGCGCCGAGATTCGTTTTCATCTGTAGGCCCAGAACGTGTTCGCCTTTCCTGGATTGATTTTATTTCAAAGTAATATTTGGAGTCTTTTTTCAACCCTTTAAAAAATATCCTCGGTGTCTGTTTGATAAGCACCCCTTAGCAATTATATGTCTCAATCATGTCGCCCCTCTTCCGCCTGTTGACTACCGTCTGTAATTTTCATTCTCTTAACCTGTCTTCATAGTCAGTATTCTACAATCTCGATATTGCTTTTGTGATTCGCCTCTTAACTTTTTTTTTCCAGAGCTTACTTCTCACCTGGGAACGCAGATGACCAGATCGATGCGCAGTAGTCCAGATGTGGTCTAATCAAAGCCTTGTAACAGCGTAATGACCACATCCTTATCTCTACTTGTCAGTGTTCTTCTTAGTATATTGGCATTTCTTTGTGCTGTTTTTATTATTTTTGTAATATGTCCCTTGAACTTCAATTCTTTATTCACTAATATCCCAAGGCTATACGCTTCCTCCATCTCTTGTAATATAACGTCTCCAATATGATACATAGCTTTACGTTTTTTGAGATCCAAAGTACAAAACCTTACATTTAGTGGTGTTAAATTGATATCCTCACTTTTAAGCCCACATAGCCATTTTATTCAAATTGCTCTGAAGCGTCAGTACATCTGCATCATTCCTAATAACTTTTCCTAGCTTAGCATCATCTGCAAACAGCTGAATATCAGCTTGCAAACCACTCACAATATCATTAACAAACAAATTGAACAGCAGTGGCTCTAGAACAGAACCTTGTGGGACTCCACTGGTAACTTTCCTCCTGAGAGACGTACACCTCTATACACAACCGTTTGTTATCGATTTGAAAGCCAGTTTGCTATCCAATCAACTAATTGATTTTCCAATCCCATTTGCCATAACTTATTCACCAGTTTGTTATGTGGTAGCCTGTCAAATGCCTTTGTAAAGCCCAGAAGTGTCACTATATATGAATTACCCGTTATCCAGGACGGTAGTCCCCTTTTTATGAAATGTAAGTAAATTTGAAAAAACAAGACCTTCCTTTAAAAAAACCCATGTTGACCTCTATACAGAATCTTTTCCTTTTCCACCCAATTCTGTATTCTATTCGTAATCAATCTCTCCAAGATCTTAATTACCACTTCAGAAATGCAAACTAGTCTGTAATTTGAAACATCTCTATCGCTTTCACCTTTGTGCAATCTTGCCTTCTTTCCACTCATTAGGGATTACTGAGGACACTAGACGCTCACTAAACAATCAAGTCAACTGAAGTGTCAGTTCCTTAGCACATTCTTTCACAATACGTGGTGAAATTCCATCTAGTCTAATAGCCTTATTAACATCCAGATGACTTAAACAATCACAGACCTCTATCCCATTCACCTTCAAGGAACTAATTGAAGTATTGATTCCTCAACGTCCTGCTTTCTTAGAATAGTATTATTACCATCAGTATGAAAAACCTTAGCAAACTGATCACTGAAGAACTCCACAATAACTTCTTGGTCACTCTTGCGCCATCTCTATTCAGCAGAGTTGTCTTCCCATAATCATTCTTTCTTTTGCGAACAGAAAAACTCTCTGGGATTTTTCTTACCCTGTTTCGCTAGTCTCCTCGCATACTCTAATTTCGTCTTTCTTGCTATACTTGTCACTCTTCTTGCCTGCACTTTATAGATTTCACGAAACTGTTCACCTCTTCGAAGTTTATATTTTCTCCAATATCTTTTCATCTGTAATTCCTGCTTAATTTCCCTATTCATCCATTTAACACCTATTTTGTTATGATCCACGTCATATTAATCTATTTTCCTTCAAGTTCCTTTTCCCATAGACCTCCTTCAAGCTGTTTTATGAGTTTTCCATAGTCTCCTACCCTATAGTTCCACATGTATCCTTTTACTCTGGATGCCTCTGCATGCTTTCGCACCTCCCAGGTCAGGACTACATGATCACTGTCACCAACTGGTAGCAATGTTGATATGTTGGTAACAATTACGTTATCCGACGATATCACTAAATCCAGTACATTTTGCCACGGATTTTCACCAACTATGAGATAGTGATCTTTTAAGAATTCAAGAAAATATTTTTCTTCCCCCCGTAAGCTATTTCTTCTTCCCAATTTATATTTCGAAATTGAAATCCCTCATTATTATAACGCTTTTTTACTAGCTAAACTAAATTGCCTATATATTTCTTTATCATCTCCTTCATTATTCCCAGGTCTGTAACACAACCCCAACTAAATATCTCTCTCTCTCTAGTAATACTTATTTCACACCAGCCACTTTCAAAATCACTCTCATTTTTATCCCCAACTTCCACATACCTACATGGACACAACTCATTTCCTATCATCAGTAATACACCCCCCCCTACTTTTTTATAATTTCTGTCTTCTCTAAAAATATTATATCCATCAACTTCAATTCCAGTCAAGATAACATTATCAGTCAACGACGTTTTCGACATTCCTATTGTTCTGTCAGGTATCTGAGGCTGGAATGTAATAATCAATGCTATAAACTCTTCTAGCCTAATCCTTATACTTCTCGCATTGGTATATAAACAGAGGTAAATGGATTATATCACATGGATGCAAGCTGCTTGCAACATTTTACTAATTTACTAATTAAATCAGGAAAACATAATTTTCATAATTTTTTGGAATCATTTCAGTGCTTGTCATTACCTTTGTTGTTGTTAGAGAAGTACTTCATAAAGAATAGATAAATATAAACTTTATATTGGACTTTCTTTGGCATAACGAGAGTTATTGCATTACAGTATTAAAACTTATAAAACAGCACAAGCATATACATTTGCCCATTCCCCAAATCAATTATATATAGCTCTGTCATCACACGTGGCGTAGTACGACTCTATAAAGCACTGGCCAGAGTCTCCCTTTTCAAATGAGGTGGGAGAAATCAGCATTCTTTTCGGGGATGACTAAGATTGTGCTGCCTGCAGCCGAACAGCCAAACACTCTGCAAGGTAACTGATGTTCAGAATGAACTTTGGTCTGTCTGCAGTAAAGAAATCCTCCGTCTATATCTTCACTTTGATGGGCCAGTTAATGGCCTCCCCAGCCAACACACATTATAGTTAACGTCTACTGATACCAGTAGATAAGTTTAATAGTCCGATATAACACCACCATTTTGATTACTGGAAGCGCTGAAGTGGCAATAAACCATGTTTGATTCCACAGAAAATCCCTGATTATTTTTATCCCATTTTTCCCCCAACCTGCAATGTGAGTGATGTTTTCAGAATTATTTCTGACGCAATCGACTCAACATTTCTGAACATAGTAAAGCTTAAGGAGGCTTCTGGGCTATCCAGCAACCACTGTTGTCGCCACTGTTTTGCCAGGTGCACCGTTGGAAGTCCGATAAGTGGGATGTACCGGACGCAGCCCAGACCAAGGTTTCCAGAAGAGTTGCATATACAGCAATGGTTTCTTTTCTGTGTCCCTACGAATTTCAACTCAACCTCAACAAGAAAGTCAAACGCGGAGAAATCAATTACGTCCTGAATACATATGGTTGTAGATCCAACCTTACCAGTATGTTCAGTTCCATCTCTGATGAGAAGATCCACACCTTTTTTTTTTTTTCTAACACAAATTCAAATTTCAGATTTATCATGCACTTCAAGGTTTACTGTTTTCCTTAAAAGTTACATTTACTCGTATGTCAGCTGTGATACACCACTTCAGAGATATTTCAACTTAGAATCTCCTCGTTTTGATCTTTCGCCACAAATGTCTCAGTCCCATTCCATCAAATCCAATTTCGGTCTATCATTTTCGTAATGCCACCAACCGCTCTTAATTTTTTATTTCCTTAGGTGTATTTCTTCCATATCATCTTCCTTAAATATTTTCATGTGCACACAACCCCAGCTGCCTTTGCTGGTCCAACAGCCACATTTACTGTGACGTTGGCTGTCATCAGTGATCTTATACAATTGTTCGTATGCACCAAGAACTCTAAAATTCTTTCTAACGGCTACTCTTCTAAGTATTCAGTGGATTTTGTATTCTAGGTAGTTCAGACCACAACTTAATCTGAAATAGGAAAATTTGCAGCAAGATTGGGAATGTTTGCAGCAATCTTGCTGCAAATAGTTTCAATTTTATCGACTTTTGGAAATTAAATATAAAATACAGTACTCCAAAAATATTTTCAGACCGTTATTTGAAATGTTTTGTCAGCGTATAATTTATAATATACATATGAATACACATTTGGATGAATTGCTAGATGAATTTTTATGCAATTTGGAGCTTCCCCTTTTGCACCAAATTGCACACAAATATGTAGGTAAATAATTAAAATAAGTAACAAAATGTGTTAAAAACATTTATTACTAGTTTCATGAAAATGACAACGAAATAGTTACAATAAATTATGAATATTAGTCGAAAAGTTGCAGGTTGCAAGTATTACAATTATTATAACTCTTACACCGATCTATTCAGTAATCGCTTTTACATTCATTGCAACCTTCAACTCAATTTGTGACCAAGAATGAAGTTACCTCCTTTGTTTTCATGTCTTCTTCCTTAGAGTAACACTTATGCAGTTACACTCATTCACACGATGTGTACCACTATGAGGAGGCTGATAGCATTGCTCTGATTGTGCTTGTGCTTTTGTGCTCAAGACTTGACTCTATTCTGTGTGTTTATTATTATAAATATTATTAACGTGACACCATGGCTTCTTTGCAATACCTCCTATTCCTCGGATATATATTCAGCAGCTTGAATATTACCTATATTCAAACCATTCCTAAACATAGGATGACAGTTTTTGCTGATTCAGTTGGCCGAGTGTATAGTGTATCCGCTCTCCAACCAACAAGTGCAGGTTCCAATTTTTCCACAGGCATGAGTGTTTGGGATTGTGTTTACGTGGGAGATGAATGTCATCGCCCAGTTTGAGTTTACCGCCCTGGTCACTGGAGGCTTGATTTGGCTTGAAAAAGTTCTATATTTGGACTCTAGACCACGATTTCGGTTATGTAGAAAATAAATAGAAAACACAAAAAATTATAAAATTAATTAAAATAGAAAAAAAAAACCCACTCACGCTATAAACGTACTATATACCCTATGTCCAAAAAGAAACCGAACTTTTCGAATATAGAAGAAACTAGTGGCGCCACCTGTTGTATCTTTTTGTTGTCGAAAACGGCAACACCTTCATTACTGTCGTGTCAACTGTTTATGACATTTGTTTCAGTAGAAGCCGAGTTATAGTGCCAAGAGTGACAGGGTGTTTTGACGAACGGTCGGAAAATGAGTTTCACACAGAGAACTGCGATTGACCTTTGTGTTAACCTTGGTAAAAGTTTTACCGAAACGCATCAAATGCTTCAAAAAGCATACGGTGATGAATGCTTATCACGTACTCAAGTTTACGAGTGGTTTAAGCGACTTCAAAGTGGTCGTGAGACTCTTGAGGACGACGAAAAGCCGGGCCGTCCAAAAACTGGGCTGAGCGAAGTTAACATCCAAAAATTTCGTGATTTCATCAAAGAAAACCCGAAATCGTCCGTGAGATTGATTGAAGATGAATTGGGGATTCCAAAATCAACTGTGCACAACATTTTGACCAAGAGTTTGGGCCTTCGTAAATTGAATTCGCGATTTGTTCCCCACAAGTTGACCGACGACCAAAAAATACATCGAATTGAACACTGTCATTTTCTGACCGTTCATCAAAACACACTGCCAATCTTGGCACTATAGCTCGGCTTCTAATGAAACAACTGTCATTAACAGTTGACACAACACTAATGAATGTTGCCGCTTTCGACAACAAAAAGATACAACAGGTGGCGCCATTAGTTTCTTTTATTTCCGAAAAGTTCGGTTTCTTTTTGGACAGAAGGTGTAGGCTTAAACTTTTGTCAGTGGGAATAATATAAAAAATCTAATTATCATTAAGAATTAACTTCTACAGTACCTTGAAGCCTCTCAAATAATAAATGAGTGCAGTATGGATCCCTTCCCCGCGTCGATCAACATGAATCTTTTTTTTTTTTTTTTTTTTTGCTTATGTTATCCACCTTCGGTTGGATGGAAAATTTGGGAAATCTCGAGTTTGGAAGGAAGGACTATTAAATAAACTCCGTTGACACGGTCTGCATTTCGACTTCTGAAGCCGAGTTTCTGTTTCATCGTCTTCAAATTTTGCTACTAATGCTGGGATTCCACAAGGGTCTGTTGGTGTTCCACTACTATTCATTTTCAAGAAACTAAGCATGCTAAGTACTTCTTTTCCTAAATTGGGATTGACATAATAGAGTTACATTAATCTTTTACTAATTAACCTGAGGTGGTTTAACAGTTGCTCGACCAATCTGTTGTCGATGTGCGAAGGTTTAAAGGTCGAATTGTGATCTTTTGAATTATATCCGAGGCAGTATAAAAGAGAACTCTTCTTTTGTTAAAGAGCATCCCCTAAGTCTTGAACTCGCTGGCTGAGACCTGCGATTTAGTCATTAAAAGTGTTTAATCACCAAATAATTTATTTTAGAATAGAGGTGGAACTTCAATACTTCATTCTTCTACTATCCTCATATAATAACTGATAATTTAAATTAGGCGGTGTTGCGACAAAATATTGATTTGAAAAGAGAAAAACGGAATGACCATAAAAGAATAAGTCAGAAATTAACTAAAAACGATAAACTATGAAAGATTAAAATATAAAGATTAAGAATACTTGAAGAAATAATTTAAAATACCAGAAAACGATGAATTAATAATCCTGCCATCTTCGTATGAGATCAGTCAACTTATCTTCAGATGAAAGTAAGGTCTGCGAGATCTTTCCTCGCTAGAAATAACCAACATATACATAAAAAAAAACATTCTTCATGTGAACGGAGCATTTGGAGATTTATTTCTTGAAGGTTGCTAACAAAAGAATGGGGTTCGGTTTCACAACTTGAACTATGAAATGAATTAAACTCCGCGAGTTATTCGAAACAGGTTTTCGCCAATATTTCACATTTCATATGAAGTTCTCTAAATGTGTAACAAACACAACAAATGTACGAAATAATGTTTAATAAAATTTTTGAAGTCAACAGCTTTCAGCGATGCCCAACGCTAAACTCTGTACAGATCGTGGTGATCTAATACAAGCGTAAGAATTTTCGCAAAAGGGAGATCTTCTCCTGATGATAAAAGGGGATTTCCCCTGGGATCTGTCGCTGTCGGTAGGCCACATCTTCGTTTCATGAAGATATCTCAAAATCAATAAACTGAAGAAGGAAAATGAGAACTTTGGATCAGACTCAAGCAGATGCAAATTGTTGAACTTACGGGTGTTTCAAACAAATAAGCCAATTAAAACTACCGAAAGGGTGGAGGAGAGCCGTTGTCCTCAATCCTCGTCAATCAGGTCACTAAAACACGGAAGATGTGTGTCGTAATTATATCGACCGTGCCCTCGAATCCGTAGAAGAGCAAAATGGGACCGACAAAATATCGAAAGCGCAATTAGGAACACGACGCCGTCCCTCTGGCGCCACGTTCCGATTTGCATTTCGCCAGCTCCGAAAGAAGTACGCACAGACACCAAGACGATACTCACAGACAGCAGACGATCGTTTTCTTAAAAATAGATGCGATTGTTGCGACATCTAGCGAAGTCTCAATAACCTCTAGTAAATGTAAGTATGAAGAAGTGTACAGGTTAAAAGAAATGGTGCTAAATGAGACGAAACCCTGGAAATTTGTTGACTCGCTCAATGATTCCACATTCCATATAATATATATATATATATATATATATATATATATATATCTGTAACCAGATAGATAGATAGATAGATAGAGAGAGAGAGAGAGAGAGAGAGAGAGAGAGAGAGGGAAGGAGGGAGGGAGAGAGAGCGACGGGGTTATATCACATGGATATCATTGGTTATGGATGGGTTATTACGGAAATATGAGTTAAGGAAACGCAAAAATTAACATTTATAGGCAAACCGTATGATTTTAATAACGACGAGATTTAAAATAATCCGAGTTTTTCTCGGAGTTTGAATTAATTACGCTTAATGACCGAACTAAGTAGTTTTCGTTCATTTTCCCTCTAATTTGGCTACATATACTCCTTTATTATTATTACGTGACACTTCCTTTAGTCGATGAAGGATGACAGAAAGAAAGGAACTCCATTTACTTCGGTGAAGATGCTTGCATTGTGGTTGTTTAGTCGTTAAGGGATTCGCAAGCTGCTGCGATGATGAGACTGAAGCATCATCGCAGCCATAAGAAAGTTGAACAACTTGAGCAACTGTGTTCAGCAGTGCAGAAGTGGCAACTAAAGGTTGGAAAAGGAAGTGGAATATTTGAAAAAAAAAAAGTCCTCTATCGTTATATGCATATAAAAGCTGAGTGTCACTCGTACAGCTATCCAGAGAGAGAGAGAGAGAGAGAGAGAGAGAGTACACGCATATTGTTTAGGTATCTTAAACCGTTTGGGGCATGTGGGCTGAACGAGATTCGGTACATTCTCCGAAGTCCTACATTGCCTAAACGATTGACGTTTAATTTTACCTTCGCCACTGTTTTCGGAGTGAAAATAACCTTCATAGGATCAGACCTGAAAAGAGATTTCCCTGATCAAAGTGGCGGTGATCCTGAAGTTCATACCACCGCCACTCTCAGATGGACTTGTGTTTGATGGAGTGACGACAGCAAAATTATTCCTTTGCTCCTTTCCCCTCATCGATTGCTATTTCTCTGCAACTTATGTTTAATATTTCCCGTTAATTAATATATTCATAGTCGATGTGCTAAAATAATAACGAAATGTGCGGCAAGCGATGCGAGTTATTTTTCACTGTTTTCTATAGTATCAACGATCAATATGTCAGCATTAAATGTCAATAATCAGCCTTATAAATTAATAAAAATGAGCAAAACTACTAAGAATATCAACATGTTCACTGGTGCCGCATCTTAATTAACTTTACCATTCATTTGTAATGATATACTTGATGATGATTTGTTATTAATAATTGCTTATCAACCGTCGTTGAAAATTTACGTCAGCCAGCAGTAGCTATTAATAATAATAATAATAATAATGGCATCATAATCACAAGCATGCTAACTACTTACATCAGTGATCCTAATCTTCAAATTTATATCCTGATCCCCAGCTAAAGGACATTTTTTTCTACACTTTTATTGTAGTATTTAGAAAATCTTTCCAAGGATTATTCGCCACAATGTAAAACGCGCCAAACTTCGAAGAAATGTGTTCTGTCTGTAGCCACCAAATCCACTCCCTCTACCTTCACGCTGGTAGACTTGTTACTAGCCATGGACAGTCAGACCTACTAAGTGGATGAACTTTAGATGTGCACACTTCTCAGAGCTAAGTCCAGGCCTCTGTGGTACTTAGCACTACGAAGTAGAATATGACTTTCATCTCCCAATGTGATGCCCTCACTTTGCTTAATTGAATCTTGAAGTGACCATAAACTACGTTTGAATTCCAGAGCGAGTTTATGCATCACAGAAGTAATTATCATTATTACGAGGAACTCATCGGGGAAGACCTATATCACCCACATCAGCTGTCATGCCTTTATTTTAACTCAATCACACTGTTTGCACTTTTAGCAATTCTTATTGGTATGAAAATATTGAAATTAATAAGAATTGCTAATTCATACCCGTTCGCTTTACATTTTTGTCCCTTGGTTCTCCAAGATGCGTTCTAGGGCTGCATAAGAGAAGAACAGGGAAAAGGGAAGCAGGTTTCTTTAATCGAAACCACTTTCTCCCTTTTAAGTTTGAAATAGGAGTAAGCACACTGTCATCATATCCACACGTTTTGCCCAAAGTTACCCCCCCCTTTTTTTTTTCACTTTAATGTCTACTGCATCGCTACCCACAGAAAAAAACAACCTTCTCACTTCAGACTCTCACTCATTAGACGTTCTGATGATAATAGTAAATGTCATAACAGTGCAACACGAACAGTCTACTGATTCCGATGGAATTTTCCTAACTGTTCTAGTCCTCAATTTATACGTTGTCTGTTCTTTGTCTTTTTTTTAATTCTCCATTATTCCACTAGTAATTTTTTATTGTCCACTCTTCTCAACTATCCTACTGTTTCAGCTAGGAAATTAGCTTATCTCATTTGCAAGAACTACGATAAATCAGAGCAATCAAATTACGAAATTAATGCTTTCACAGTTCTTTTTAAATGAATGACAAAAACCGACACTCCATTTCTGCTTAAAATTAAAGCTTCTCGACTAATAATGATCGGCAATATGAATTTGACCATTCTTAATCAACAACTGATATTCTTGCTTATGTCGTTCACCTCGGTACAAAAGCCATGCGAAAAGCAGGGTATCTCAAGTTGCTCTTCATACGTCAGAGGCATTTAGTGGATCTTTACCCACTATGCAAATAATGCCTTGTTACATAAGAACGACCTTGTCCAGTTGACTGTAAATCCAACACACAGTCTCGTATACGGTTATAGTTTTTTTGATAACTGTATACCAGTTTGCACTGCTGTTTCTATCTCATTTGACAAGTCTCGCATTACACAAATTGGCATAACGTCCAGAATATCGACGACTAGTATCCTGAGTTCCAATCTCCGAACCATTCTTCAATGGAGTGCTAATAATCTTGCTAATTTTTGTGTCAGTGAAACTGAATTCTGTCTTATTTCTTGCAATGCCTCCCTCCCGTTTTCTTCTAGGTTCACTATTGGCAGTATCTAAATTGTAAATAAGACCAGATTTCTCATCTCAGGATTACTCTTACCACAAAACAACCTCCACACAGTGCTTTAAAAGTATTTTTTCTCATTTGTTCCAGACAGTAGTTTACATCTGAACAGCTGTTATCTCCATATATATCACAAATTGATCCAGCCTTTGAATACTGTTCTTACATTTTGCGTGGTGTCCTTAAGAGCTCTCTAAAGATACTCCTGAGCGAGTACAGAAGAGAGAGAGAGAGAGAGAGAGAGAGAGAGAGAGAAAGAGATGTTATCAGGTTGAATAATGATCATCTCTCGCTAAATCACCCTAATCTCTTTAATGCAGACGTGTGGTGTTGTTTGAATTTTCTCGAAATATTTACATGCTCAGTGTACATCCATCTGAACTGGGAATTATGGTTCTCCCACTCTCTTCTCTTAAATATGAAGGAAACAAGTGTGTAACATCTACTCAACAACATTTTAACTACGAACCCATATATGCATTAAATGATGGCAGGTCATTCATCCGTTTTTCAACCTTATTTGTCGCCAGATGATCTTAAATACTATGCTCTGGAGTAATTTAGTACCTGCTTGAACAGATGGACATCATATCCTCTCTCTCTCTCTCTCTCTCTCTCTCTCTTCAGCCAACAGGCTGTGAAGTTCTCATGCTGCTATGAGCCAACACGTTTGGGAACGTCTGTTAAGGATGGTCAGCGTTCAGTATCTGCTGTCCACACACACACACACACGCTCAATCGGAGCTTTTCAACTGAAGATGAGTTAGCCGGTCTTCCCGGAAACTCGGAGTTTTCATTCGGAAAAGAGAACGATAGGTCGTAATCAATTAACAATTGGACACAAAGCTTTAGCTGCTTCGGCCGTCGTTGCACACTTTCAACGCAACGCATTACGCGATCACAGACTTGCACTGAATTCAGTCGATTACAGTCGTGCCCCTGCAATTCTCAGTGTCCTCCTATTCCACATTAACCACCAAGAAAGAGACCGATTCAATCTTCAGTTTGTATGAGTGGATTCCATTTCTGTGGGGATACTGCACACCGTTGACCTTGATTTTGATTGCAAAATGATGCCGAATAGTAGTTTTTAAATTATTATTTTTTGTGTTTAGTTCAATTGAACAAACAACACAGCAGACATTCCCAAACATCCATGTTCCTGCAATGTCAGAAATTCTTGCAACAGTAACATCAAGTAAAGAAGTGTTTTTGGCTTAAGCTTTGGAGACTTCTAATATAATAAATTTAGTTTAATCCTTTATCCAAGTGTGAGCAAACAAAGTTTGCGCCTGAAAGTATCTTCAGGACTGGGGTAAGGTGGTACAACACCAGGGAAACTCTTTGCAAAGGTGGAGCAAGATACCAACACACCTGTCTCAGTATCTCCTATAATGCAACACACATCTCCTTGCGGATATGTCTAATGTTATGCATTAAGGGAAGGGCCACTACCCAGACTAGTTTCGACCTTTATTGAGGTCTCTTCAGTGGGAGCCAGGCCCAAGTGGAGATACCAGGCAGAAGCATTAGCTGGTCATCTCTACCTATAGGAGTTGCCAAATGGTGTGCCACCCTTTTTTAATAAATTACTCTGGATTCAGAGAAAGATGTTGAAAGTTTCTTTTTCTTTTCTTTTTTTTCCTTCCTATAATGTTTTGCATTATAGGAGATACTGAGACAGGAGTGTTGGTATCTTGCTCCACCTTTGCAACGAGTTGTCCTGGTGTTGTACCACCTTACCCCAGTCCTGAAGATACTTTCAGGCACAAACTTTGTTTGCTCACACTTGGATAAAGGATTAAACGAAATTTATTATAGTCTAACCAAGTGAAAAATAAACTTTCAACATCTTTCTCTAAATCCAGAGTAATTTATTAAAAAAGTGTGGTACAACATTTGGCAAATCCTATAGGTAGAGATGACCAGCTAATGCTTCTGCCTGGTATCTCAACTTGGGCCTGGCTCCCACTGAAGAGACCTCAATAGAGGTCGAAACTAGTCTGGGAGTGGGCCTTCCCTTAATGCATAACATTAGACATATCTGCAAGGAGATGTGTTTTGCATTATGGGAGATACTGAGACAGGATTGTTGGTAGCTTGCTCCACCTTTGTAACGAGTTTCCCAGTGTTGTACTACCTTACCCCAGTCCTGAAGATACTTTCAGGCGCAAACTTTGTTTGCTCACACTTGGATAATGGATTAAACGAAATTTATTATAGTCTAACCAAGTGAAAAATAAACTTTCAACATCTTTCTCTAAATCCAGAGTAATTTATTAAAAAAGTGTGGTACAACATTTGGCAACTCCTATAGGTAGAGATGACCAGCTAATGCTTCTGCCTGGTATCTCCACTTGGGCCTGGCTCCCACTGAAGAGACCTCAATAGAGGTCGAAACTAGTCTGGGAGTGGGCCTTCCCTTAATGCATAACATTAGACATATCTGCAAGGAGATGTGTTTTGCATTATGGGAGATACTGAGACAGGATTGTTGGTAGCTTGCTCCACCTTTGTAACGAGTTGCCCAGTGTTGTACTACCTTACCCCAGTCCTGAAGATACTTTCAGGCGCAAACTTTGTTTGCTCACACTTGGATAAAGGATTAAACGAAATTTATTATACTCTAACCAAGTGAAAAATAAACTTTGGAGACTTCAATTGTTGTGATTCGTAATATAATTATGTTTGCATCGCTTGAATCGTTCTTATCAGTAACGATGACTCAACAGTTTCTGGAAATAATTCTAAATGCGAGATATTAATAAAATTCTTATAGCCTAGAGAGAAAAAAGGAAACTAATGCTAATGGTTTTGTGTGTGGAATGTTACTAATGGTATTTTGATTTCGTTTTCCTGTAGTTCTTTTTTTTTTTTTTTTTGGTGTCGTTTTGACATGCTTGTGATCTCATTTTCTCTTCAGATCATTATGTCAATTATTTTTATTTTTAATATTTGGCTTTGCATTTTTATTTATTAAGGAGTTTATTAAAATTGCGCCGAAATGGGGTGACTTGGAAACCAATAATGAGAAACAAAACATGGAAATATCGTTCCTAAAAAGACATCGTTCACAAAATAAAAAAAAATCCGTACAAAAATAATAAATAAGCCATCCGTGTATCCAAAAAAAAAAAAAAATGTTGCTTTTTGAAAACAGTGCGGGGGAGACGTTACAAACACACATCGTATGCATTTCCTAAATTTTATTTGCTCGTATCCAAGTCTATTTCTTATCCTACGTTTAGGAAATTCTGGCTCTAAATGAAGGCCAAACCTCGATGTCTAAAACAGACAGTGGCAGAGTTTTGTTGAGAAGAACACAAAGTACCCCCAAAATTGCGCGAGTACCGTGCATTGTGCTTTTACTTCAATAATATTTTAGGCAGCTCCCTTTGTACACGAGATATGAACTCGGGGTCCACCTTGTCAGCTGTGAGTTCCGATGAAAATAAATAGAATGGGGAAATGAAAGAACAAACACTTGTTATTTCTCGATTTGGTTCATTTCCGTTGCATAGTAATATTCATCATCATCATCATCACGAACCATGGGGTGACTGCCCGTTGGTGTCCGATCCATAATACCAAATATGAATGTCTTTATTTTCTGGTCCGCAGTCATTCTGCAGATGTGTCCAAATAATTGCAGCTTCCGTTTTATAATCTTCTGCATTAGATTCTGTTTTGGTTGTATCTTCCGATAGAGCTCTTCATTTGTGATTTTCTGTACCCATCCTATTCTTAGAATCTTTCTGTAACAAGTTCTTTCAAATGCCAAAATTCTTTTTCTTGATTCCTTATTTATTATCCACGTTTCAGATCCGTACAGTACACCGCTGAAGATGCATGTTTCCAATACTCTTAGTTTTGTTTGCAGGCTGATCGCTTTACTTTTCCAGATGTTATCCATGGCCTTCAGATTTGTTCTTCCTTTTGCAATCCTGATCTTTATTTCTTTTTTTACAGTCAAAATCATATGTCATTTTACTTCCCGAGTATGCGACTTGTTCTACATATTCTATATCAATTCCATCCTTTTGTTCCATGTTGTTCTCACCAAACACCATTGTCTTTGTTTTTTCCAAGTTCATAACAAGTCCAAATCTCTCCCCTTCCTCAGTTAACAGTTGCAGCGCTTTTTTTTTTTTTTTTTTGTAGTTCTCTTTCGTCTTCTTCAAATGTCATCTGCAAATCTCACTAATACCGCGACCTTTTTATTTTTTGAATGCGTTTTCCAAATTATGATAATTTCTTAAAGAGTTGACCATATCCTGTTCAGCTCCATTTTGTCGTCTCTGTCGAAACTGCTTTCATGTCTTGAAAGGTTCTCTTAAACATAACGTGTTTTTATTCGATCATAGAAAAATTAGTTCGTTTATTATATATTTATTTTGGCGGGGGTGGGGATTTTTGCTCCTCATGTACTCCTGTAAGTGCATTCTTGCGGGAATAGAAACGCTCTTATTTAGAAAACTTTGATTTTTTTTTTTTTTTTTTTTTTTTGTCTTCCCAATTAAAGGTCGTGTGTATGACAGAACTTTCAGAGAATTCAAAACTCCTGCTCCAGAGGAGCCCAAACAAGAACTTTTTCTCAAGTTGCCTCAAGCGCGTCCAATGAGCGGGTTCGTGGTCTTACACCGAGCGATCTAGAATGTTCACAAACATCATTTCCAGGGATTCGAAATGCGCCTAGTAGATTGCCGCGATTACGCCATCCACACGAAGCATTTTCGGGTAATATTATCATATTAAATAATGCCATTAGAAGACGTTTCTTAGTTTTATTCTTTCCCGATTTTAAAATTTGGCTTCTTCTCCTTCCTAACTAGTAGTCAGTCATTCTCCAACTTCTGAGCCCTCTATCCTCTCCCCCCCCCCTTGAGTTTTGCAGTCGCCAATGTGTCGTAAGATGTCTCTTGTAGATGTCGGCTTGATATTTCTTCTGTTTATTTGTTTCTCATCTATAAACGCAGTGTAGTCCACGCGGTTAGCCTAGTGGCCATGAGCTTCGCAACCATATGGCCAGGGTAGGAGTGTGCTAGGTTCGATTCCCGTCGATGACGTCAGGAGATTAAGGATCAGCCATAGCCAAGTCAGCCGGTCTTGGGCATGGACAACAGGGTTTTTCCCCAGTTTATCTGGGGGGTTTTCATTCCGCAAGCAGGAAATCAGGCCCCATGAACACACACGCATACAGTAATGAATATCGCTCTTAGGGGGATGCAGCAGAGGAGTGGTGATCCGGCTGCATTAATACGCCAGTAACTCCTCACTAGGAGGGGACTCAACCCGTCCTAGACGGATGAGAAGGATATGATAGGAAACGCACTGTGACTTAAACTGCAAGAACAGAAAGAAGAAGTTCTTTCTGTTCTTGCAATTTTTAAATTTTTCTCAACTTTAGTGTTTGCCGACATAGGCCATTTTGCCTAACGGAAAAGGGAAGTTCACATCAGACTTTAGTGCTCTGCGTCTCTCTCTCTCTCTCTCTCTCTTTCGCACCTGCAACTTTTCAAACATCCCAACTGCATACCTGTTTTATTCCCCCTCCCCAAATCTGTTCCTCAAATTTGTTTTATAGTTTATCGCTGCCGTTTTCTTCCAAGGAATCCTTCAGCTTCCGACTTTTAAGTGTACTGCGATACATTTTAAAAATGCTTAGATAATTATAAAAGAAAGTCTAAACGCTTTATTGGGCGTAAAAACTTAAATGAAAGAATACAATCCACTGTTGTGTTATCTCGAAGTGGCAAAATAATGTTTGCCTTCGAAACTTAAAAGCTACGAAAGTGTCCGAGAGAGCCCACCACAACACAATCCTTTATTAAGAAAGTAAGAGGGGGGGGGGAAATCAGTGGATAAAAACGGTCAAAATAAACAAGACAGTTTTTTGCTCTCATAAGATTTCTTTGTAGTGTCTGAAACAGTTCAAAACACACCTTACAAAAGTTTGCAACACCGAGGCGACTCTCGTGTTAAAGATTGTGTTCTGTGAAGTTCTTAGCATCTTTATTCTTTCAAAGCTCTTTAAGTTTGAAAGATAAACACCATTTGTTACTTAGCAAAGAAACAATATTTACTGTTTACTATTTATTTTTTAAGTGGGTACGAATGTGTACAGCCTGAAAGTCCCGACTACTGCGCTTGATCGCCTGGGATTAAAATATTTTGGCTGAATTCAGATCTGCAGTTTCATTTTTTTTTTTTTTTTGCTATTCTTGTTCTTCTGTTGTTCTTGTTTTTTCTTTTAAATTTAGTTTTAACGATCGATCTTTATAACCCCCCCCCCCTAGACTGTTTCGCCCTTCCGCATGACTGGATTCTCTTTCTATTTACTTTTCTTTCAGTGCTTTTTTTATATTTTTTAATTGTGTGGTCGTGCGTCTTTCTTTAGGTCGCGGGTATTGTCTTCAGAGTATTCCTTATAATGCAAGATGTGACAGGACAGGACAAACTCATTTTGAACAGCGTCATTTATTCTTATCGCACAGCAGAACGCACTGTCACGTGAAATGTATTTCGATGGTTACAGTATGTTATTAGGAATTTCTGTGCACTGGACTGCAGTATTCAAATCCGCATTAGAAACTAATGCGCATTTCATTCAAAAAAAAATAAAAACATCTCACGAACGAAGTGCTCGACAGCAAACGGGGAAAGGTGAAAATTGATGTCCCAACCCAAGAATGTGGGGGTATACTAAACCCCCCAATATGTACTCGACCGTACCAGTTTTGTTCCTACGAACATTTTGTATCACCCTTATCATAGAACTCGACAAATACCGAAAATTCACATTTAAGCGGCTTTACCGAACAGAGCGAAAGCATGTTTAAGGATCTCCTTGTTATTCCCGAGGGTTTTACGTTGGAAACCTTTGAGACTTTTCTCCTCTTTTATGCTTTTATCTTTTATGGTGCTTTTATGAAGCTTTGGCTAACTTTCAGTTTCTACGACGGTACTAAACTAATGGATTCAAATAACTATCATAATACAGCTCTATCTCACTGGCAGAATAATCAAGGAGGGGAGGCCACCTTTCCCTCGTTTCCTTCACCCCTCCTTCCAAAAAAGTGCCACCAGTAAGAACTATGATAAAAACAGAAAGCAAAATGTAAGTACTTCAGGGCTTTAGATTTTTAAAATATTTTATTTTTATACAGATTTCCACGAGTTGAAAAGTGCGAGTTAACCTCAAAGGGCAAGATTATGATATTCACCCAGGAAACGGGCAAAGCGATAACCACTACTTCTGATTAATGGAGAGCGTGAATTAATAACACAAGCGATGAACGGAGACAGACATCCGGTAGGACGGAACTAGAAGGATGGGAATTGGACTGCTCTGATTAACGTACTGGCAATGGGGCTAAGTGTAGCCACGTGACCCTAATGAGCCCTACTTCGTCTACAAATACGCATACCGGCCACTGAATTAGAAACTTTTATTTAACACTGTGTTGGATCTCCTTTAGCTAGAATTACAGCATACACCCTCTGTCCAAAAAGAAACCGAACTTTTCGAAAATAGAAGAAACTTGTGGCGCCACCTGTTGAATCTTTTTGTTGTCGAAAGCGGGAATCTTATTTAGTGTTGTGTCAACTGTTTATGACATTTGTTTCATTAGAAGCTGAGTTATGGTGCCAAGAGTGACAGTGTGTTTTGACGAACGGTCGAAAAACGAGTTTCAAATAGAGAGCTGCGATTGACTTCTGTGTTAAACTTGATAAACGTTTTACAGAAACGCATCAAATACTTCAAAAAGCATACGGTGATGAATGCTCATCCCGTACTCAAGTTTACGAGTGGTTTAAGCGATTTCAAAGTAGTCGTGAGACGCTTGAGGACGACGAAAAGCCGGGCGGTCCAAAAGCTGAACTGAGCGAAGTTAACATCCAAAAAGTACATGATCGTAATTTCATCAAAGAAAACACGAAATCGTCAGTGAGACTGATTGAAAATGAATTGAGATTCCAAAATCAACTGTGCACAACATTTTAACCGAGAGTTTGGGCCTTCGTAAATTGAATTCGCGATTTGTTCCCCACAAGTTGACCGACGATCAAAAAATGTATCGAATCAAACACTCTAAGGACCTCATTAAAACCGCGTAAGGACCTCGTAAGGACTAAAACTTTCTTGAAATGATCGTTACTGGTGACGAAACGTGGTGTTTTGATTTGAGCCCGAAACAAAGCGCCAGAGTGTTGAGTGGAGACCACCAGAAGAGGGGGTTTCCGAAAATAAAGTCGCTTGGAGAAATCAAAACTAAAGACTGCTGATTTGTTTCTACGATTCCAAAGGCATTATACACAAAGAATTCGTTCCGCCTGGCCAAGCGGTCAATGATGAGTTTTAGCTCAAATTTTTGAAGCGATAGATAGCGAGAATTCGTCGCGTACGGCATGAATATTGTGACGACCGATCTTTCGTGAAAACACACGGTCACTCTAGGCACTATAACTCGGGTTCTAATGAAATAAATGTAATAAACAGTTGATGCAACACTAATGAAAGTTCCCGCTTTTAAAAACAAAAAGATACAACAGATGGCGCCACTAGTTTCTTCTATTTTCGAAAAGTTCGGTTTCTTTTTGGACAAAGGTGTATATGTGGTTTGGTATAGATTCCACGAGGTTTTGGATTGCATCTACGACTAAAACATACCAGGCGTTAACAGACAGTCCTTTAAATGGCTCAGAGTTGACGGAAGAGGAATTTGCGTACGGACTGTTTTTCTAACATGTACCGTACATTCACAATGAGATACAGATCCGTGGTTTTTGAAACCGAGGGAAAACATTGCAAATCGCTGAACCACTGCTGAACAATTCTTGCGCGATGGATGGTACAATTGTGTCCATGAAACAACCGTCACCTAGTGGATAAAAAGTCAATTGCAGTACGTACTTCATCGGAAACAATGTTCAGACATTCCTTGGAGGACACCCGACCTTCCAGATATATCAGGGGACCCTATCTATACCAACAGAACATACCTCACACCATGACACAACCTTCAGAATCTATAAGCATGCCACTTCCAACCGATCCTCTTCAATTACCGGTGCATAGTTCGGTGAGATATGGGTCGGGAACAGCCTTCACTAAATGCTCTGGTCAATTGCTGCACACAAGCAGTTCTGTTTGTCCGTCTTCTCAGACGACGGTGATCTCGTTCCTGACAGGACCACAGTATCTTAGGACCTCAGTTACGCCTCTTAGATAAGCAATGTGGGTTACTTTTCCGCTGATTAAATACTCGGAATATCTCACCTTATGAGAAACTAATCAGCTCTACTATTTTCAAAATCTGAGCGCCCCCGTCCGGCTGGAGCCATGATTTTGAAAACAGGAGAGCTGACAGTAGAGATAAGCCCTTTATCTAACGCCGAAAGATCCTTTGCTTTTCCCATTGTGATCAATACTATTGACGATTACTGACCACCACCACCATTCTTAAATAGTTACCCAGAACATGATGACGCGAGCAAGTATTTTGTATATACGCTACGTAAGCGACGTTTGCGTACATCTTCATAAGGGTTTATAATTCAGTGGCCGGCATGTTTATGTGTGAATGATTCCGTCACGGTTTCACTCATTCTCTTACTGCAAATTACGAATACCAGAATGTAAAAAATGGTGGAGGTTAGATTTTTTCCCTGTTTGTATCTATATTTGGGGGGTGTGGTAACAAATCAAAAGCAATGTTCTAATCAAGGTTCTAATCATGCCTATTATATTATTAATAATATTATTATTAGTCGGCTACCACCATGAAGTCCTAGCACTTATTCCACGAGCTTTATTATGCGGCATACAATGCTTGCTAATGTCACAATTTATTCATTCCCACTCAGTGTAGTCCGTGCTGCTGTAGCTAATGTGTTTGTTACTTTGCGCATACTATTCTTTGAGCGCCTTTTGGTCCCTTGCTGTTAGCCCCGCTGATTCTTTCTTTGAGTTTCTTGACTGAAGTGGCACTCTCACATTTCCCCTGGCTGATGAAGTTGTCCACAGTTGATTTTAGTTGGTGCCGTTCTTTCTTGTGGTGACATTTGCTTTAATATCATTTTTGTTTTAGGTGTTTATCAGAACTTTCCAGCCCCCCTCCCTTTTATTTAAATCATCCTAAAGTGATACTATTTCAATTCATTTGTTATCACTTCCTAATTTGCATCATTAGTAAACAATTATTTATCTCCTTCAAATAATCCAGTAACGCTATCGTTCTTCAAAAAATCTATATCATTATTGTGTAAATAAAATATTATTTACACAACCCTTCCAACTTCCATTGCCTGTCGTTTACTGTTTCATTAATCTGCTGTTTCATCAGTCAGTGCGTGTATTTTCTGGCTGTTGTATTTGTCTGGTTTAATGGTGTAAAAAGAGAGTGTTTTTTGAAGGGGTGGAAAACTGCGATACCTTCGTCTGAGACTGTTTTCATTTCTGTCCTAAATGCGGCTATTTTTAAAAATTTGTTTTGGTTGGAATTAGGCTGATAAGGTTATCAGTCCAGTGAGATCATCTCTACTAATATACTGGCTAGTAAAAACCAGAATATTTTGCCTGTTTCATGGGATGAAAAATCTGCGATTTAGGGAGAGGGAGTAGAACCCTACAACCGCCATATGAGTTTCAACAACTCGAGGGCATGATGCGACTCAGCTAAGCTGGAGAGGTTTTTTAATAATTAGTTTATTATTTTGTAACTATAAAAAGTGTCCCGTGATCCCATCACATATTTATGACATATTATCGTGGTTTGAACTCGATCTCAATAATCACGTGCGAAGATTTTATCATGCTGTTTTTCTTTGTAGTAAGACATTTGTTTTTGAGATAGTTAAAGTTTAAATCCAGCATTAACTGGTTCAACTGCTCAGCAACACATAAACCTGAAAACATTGCCACTGACTAATATTGTTTCTGAGTTATAAGTGTACGTCAGTATGATGTTGATGCATTTATTGTTTCTTTTCAGAACTTCTGATTCAGCATTCGACCGAAAAGCTTGCACTGGAAGTTCTCCTGAATCCTCAGGTGACCACCTTGAAACAGTGCCTAAAAAACTTGCTTGCCGCAACTATTGGACACAAACATGTCATTCACGCAGGATATGCGTTTGCTGGAACGGGCTCCTGGATTTTACAGGATGGTGTTTTTTCGTTCCAAGATTTTACTTCTATACTGCTGGATGCAGACGTTCAATCAGCATTTCTTTCCCATCCTGGAAGTACCGTCCATGTACACTGCACATCAGAAGGGCAGTGGACAGACAAATCTCTGCAGAAAGAATTTAGTGATAGCATAGTTCTAATCAATCCTGCCGACAAGGTCTCTTGTATTCCAGGAGCCTCAGCTCTGATCGACTGTTTGGATTACGTCCTCATAAGTCAGTCGCTAGAAGAACTCATGAAGTCTTCTCCCATCATAGGAAATATACGTTTTAACCGGCCAACGCTGTACGTGTTTCCTGGAGGACAAGGAGACTGTGCCCTGTTCGGTGTTAACGGTTTCAACATGCTCATCGACGGTGGGTTTAACAGAAGACCGTGCTTTTGGGAATTTATTCGCCACCTGGACCGGCTCGATGCGATAATGGTGACTAGGTTAAGTGAAAATAACCTTTGCGGAGTTACGACGATGGTGAAACGGAAAGCCAGACACCGCACCTTTCCTCAGGTAGGCTATGTGTTCTGTAACGTTGCAGAAGGAAAGCAGTCACCTTCTAATGAACTCGAAAAAGATCGTAGCGAACTCTTAGTGAGCGTCGTGACAGAAGGCCACGAATTCACAGAAAACCTTCACCAGCTAGGTTTAAAACCGCATCATTGCTTGAGGGAAACCATCATTGAGCCCCTCACCTTATTCCACAAAGTTGGGCACGGCACTCTCGAAATGTACGTGTTGAGTCCGCCCAAAGACACTATAGAAGTGAGAGAATTCTTTCACCAATGGACGTCTTATCGAGAATACTTTAGCACTTTTAAAACAAGCCTGAAACTTAGTAATAGAGAATTGGAAATCCCATTAAGCCACGTGATGTCAATTTGTGCTCTTCTCGTGTGGAGGCCATCTGATCCGGAAGACACTATAACTCGTGTTCTGCTTCCAGGAAGTGCTCCTCAAAGTGTAATATTTGAAGGGTTAGAAAAGCTAAAGGGCTTGGACATACTGAAGTACCCAGTGTGTTCAAGGTTATCACTGACTCCCGTTGTTATGGAAAAGGTTCACATAAAAACAAAGAAAATTGTTCAGAAACCTCAAGTTCCTAAAACTCCAATTCCAATGTCTCCTGTAAAACGTCCTGCAGCTAAACATGCAGACATATCAAAAAGAGACAGCACAGAATCCCTTGAAAAAGGATTTTTAGAAAGTACACGGACGCAACTTAAAAAGACCGTAAGGCGTGTAGAATCCATAGAGAAACTTACGAAAGAAGAAAGAAAACTGAAGAAAGAATTCAGAGAATCGAAAGGAGTTGCAGAGAAGTTATCTGAGAAAATGGAAAGAAAGCTAGCTTCGCCTGTCACCTCTCCAAAAATACAGGAGAAACAGGATGCAAAATCAAAAGGAATTAAAGATGTCACAAACAAAAGAACTGCTGAAGCCAGAGCTATTAGTAGAAGATTAGAACTAAAGGCAAGATCGCCACCTTTACCAAAAAGTCCCATAAAACGTCCGAAAGAAATCGAAAAATCGCCTTTTGTTTCACCTAAAAGAAAACCTAGACCACCTCCTGCTCCAGGAGTTAAACCACACAGAATCACAAAAGAAATTACTAAAACGACTAAAGAAAAAGAAAAGATAAGTAAAATAGAAAGAGCTCCGTCCAGCATAGAAGATATTTCTCATGTCCATGCAGCAAGAGTCACTCGAGAACGAAAGAAAGTGAAAAAGCCTCCAGTAACAGAAAAGGTTTCAGCAGCGCCAGCCACAAAAGAGAAAATATCAGTTGAACATAAATTGAAAGCAAAGGAATCTAAAGAAGTTCCGTCCATAGCAAAAGTTAAAGTAAAACCAGCAGAAAAAGAAACTGTTAAAGATAAGGCAACCATACCTCGTCCGTCCGAAGAAACCTTTGTGCCAGAAGATGTGACATTTGATAAAACGAAGGATGAAGAGGAAAAGATGCATAAAGATGAAATAGAAGTTGAAAAGGAGATAAAAGAGAAAGCTGATGAATCAATAAGAGTTAAAAAGATAGTGACACCAGAAGAGCAGGAAGATGTGGAAATTATAAAAAAAGTCGCCGAAATTCAAAGACTTGAAAGAGACATTTTAGATATAACAACCGAAGAGCGAAAAGTAAAAGATATAGAGGAAAAACTGTTAATAGAGGAAGCGTTCAAGACGCAAGTGGAACAAAGAATTAAAAAAACTGAAGAAATAATAATGAGTGAAGAGAAAATTGAAGTAATTGAAAAAGAAGTGTTTGAAGCAGAGGAAAGAGAACACATTAAAGAAATAGAAAGAAAAGAAATTGAGTTGAAAGAAACACCAAAAGAGGAAGAAGCCATAGAAGAAATAGAAAAGGAGGAGGAAGTTTCAGAAATCACACAAGAAGAAATTGTGGAAATAGAAACGAAGAAGGTTGAGGCAGTGGAGGAGGAAGTTAAAGAAACGAAAGAGATAATTTCTGAAATTGAGGAGCTGAAGGAAATTGAAATTATCGAGAGAAAGATAGAAAAAGAGCAATTAGAAAAAGAAACAGTAGGAGAATTCGTTGAAAAGGAAAAAGAGAAGGATATAGAATTAGAAAAGGGATTAGAAGAAAAAGAATTTGAAGAAATGATAGAAGAGACACTTGAAGAAGAAGATGAAACGATTGCAAAAGAAACGAAAAAGGAAAAAATTACAGAAGAATGGCTAGTAGAGGAAATTGAGAAAGAAGAGATAAAGGAAGAGGTAAAGAAATTGAAAGAAAAAGAGTTAATAGAAGAAGTGGAAAAGAAAATCACAGAAGAAACAATAGGAATTAGTAAAGAAATTACAGAGGAAACAGAGACGGTAAAAGAAATTCTAGTCGCAAAAGATCAGTTCGAGGAAAAGGTCGAAAAACAAAAGTTAGAGCTACTAGAGAAGGAAGTAGTTGAAAAAGAAAAGAAAAAATTAGAGGTAGTAGAAAGAGAAGAGGAAATGAAATTCATATCAGAAGAAGTAGAATATATTTTAGAGGAACGCAGAGAAAAGAAAGTTAAGGAAATGATGGTAGAAGAAAAAATAAAAGAGTCCATAATGGAAGAAAAGGTTGAAGAGAAAGCAGAAAAAGTAAAAAAGGAATTGATATTAGCTGAAAAAGAAAAGTCTGAAGAAGCAATCATTCTAAAAGAAGAAGAATATATTTCAGAAGAAAGGCGAAAGATTGAAAAGGTGAAAGGTGAAGAGATAATAGAAGTAAAGGATGAGGAGATAATAGAAGTAAAGGATGAAGAGATAATAGAAGTAAAGGATGAAGAGATAATAGAAGTAAAGGATGAAGAGATAATAGAAGTAAAGGATGAGGAGATAATAGAAGTAAAGGATGAAGAGATAATAGAAGTAAAGGATGAAGAGATAATAGAAGTAAAGGATGAAGAGATAATAGAAGTAAAGGATGAAGAGATAATAGAAGTAAAGGATGAAGAAGTAACCGATAAAAAACTAGGGAAGAGGGTAGTGGAAAAAGAAGATATATTAGAAGAAAAAGCTAAAATAACAGTAGAAGAGAAACTTGAGGAAAAGGTAGGAGAACAGGAAATAGTGAAGTTAATAGATGAAAAAGAGAAGATACAAATGAAAGTACTTGAAAAGGAAGAATATATATTAATGAAACAGCTAGAAATGGAAAAAGTTCAGGAAGAGATAGTTAAAGAAGTTGAGGAGATAGAAATTGAACCAAAAACTGAAGAAGCATTAGAGACAATAGAAATGGAAGTGAAATTTTTAGCTGAAAAAAAAGAGAAAGAAGAGAAGATAGTTGTAAAAGCAGACATAGAAGCAAAGGAAAAACTTGAAGAGGTGTCAACTGTAGAAAAAGAAATTGAAGATGTAGAGGAAAAACCTAAAGAAATAACAGAGGAAAAAGTTGAAGAAATAATAGACAAAAGAGTTGAAAAGATTATGAAGGAAAAAGCAGAAGTCGTTGTAGAGAAAAAATTAGGCAAAGCTGCAGAAGAGATTCTAGAAGAAAGAGTTGAAGAGGTAGTAGTGGAGAAAACTGAAGAGATAATAGAAGAGGAAATAGAAAAGACAGCGGAGGATAAAGCTGAACAACTACTACAGGAAAGAGTTGAAGTGATACTAGAGGAAAAAGTATCAAAGGTAGAAGAGAAAGCAGTTGAAAAGCTAGTACAAGAAACTAAAGAGGCAGCAGAAGAAAGGATTAAACGGGAAAAAGTTGAAAAGGTAGCAGAGAAAAAACCTGTCGATGGAGTAGAGGAGAAAGTTGAAAAGGAAGTTATGGAAAAACTAGAAGAAATTGCTATTGAAAAAGTTGAAAAGTTAGTAGAGGAAAAAGTAGAACAAATAGCTAAGGAAAAAGCTCAAATGATTGAAGTGGAAATATCTGAGGTTAGTGTAGAGAAAAAAGAAAAAAAGGAAGTTGAAGAAAAAACTGAAGAGATTATAGAGGGAGTTAAACAAGTAGCAGTGAAAAAAACTGAAGAAATAATAGAAGAGGAAGTGGAAAGAAGACTGAAGGAAAAAGCTGAAATGATACTAGAGGAAAGAATAGAAGCTATAGTAGAAGAAAAAGTTGAAAAAATAGTAGAGAAAGAAATTGAACTCGAGATAGAAGAGGAAAGAGTTGAAAAAGAAGCAGAGATAAAATATGAAGAAACATTAGAGGAAAAACATGAAGAAATAGTATCAGAAATGTTAGTAGAGGAAAAAGTGGAAAAGGAAGAGGAGGAAAAGCCTGAAGAACTAGAAGTTGAAAAGTTAGTAGAAGAAAAAGTCGAAAAGGAAGTAGAGAAAACACCTGAAGAAAGAATAGAAGAAATGGTTGAAATATTAATAAAGAAGAAAGTTGAAAAGGAAGAAAAACCTGAACAATTAACAGCTGAAAAGATGGAAGTGGATATAGCTGAGGTTATTATAGAGAAAAAAATAGAAAAAGCAGTTGAGGAAAAAGTTGAAGAGATTGCAGAGGAAAGAGTTAAACAGGTAGTAGTGAAAGAAACTGAGGAAATAACAGAAGAGGAAGTCGAAAAGAAACTGGAAATAAAACATGAAGTCATAGAGGAAGTTGAAAGGGAAGTAATGGAAGAAAAAGCAGTGAAGAAAGTTCAAAAGGTTTTAGTGAAGACATCTGAAGAAATAGTCCAAGAAACAGTTGAAAAAGAAGTTGAGGAAAAACTAGAAGAATTTGCCATAGGAAAAGTTGAAAAGGAAGAAGAGGTAAAAGTTCAAATGGAGGTAAAGGAAAAACCTGAAGAAATAACAGTGGAGGAAATCAAAAAGGAAGCAGTTGAAAAACCAGAAGTAATAGAAGTAAAGAAAGTTGAAAAGAAATTGGAGGGAAAAGCTGAAGAAATCGCAGTGGAGCAAATCGAAAAGGAAGCGATCGAAGAACCTGAAGAAATAGCACTCAGGAAAGAAGAAAAGGAAGTAGTGGAGAAACCTGAAGAAATTGCTATAGAAAAATTTGAAAAAGAAGTGGAAGAAAAAGCTATAGATATGGCCATTGAGAAAGTTGAAAAGATAGAAGTAAAAGTAGAAAAGGTAGAAGAGATTAAAGTTGACAAGGAAGTGCAGGAAAAACCAGAAGAAATTGCACTGGAGGAAATCGAAAAGGAAGAAATTGAAGAACCTGAAGAAATAGCACTGAAGAAAGATGAAAAGCAAGTAGTGGAGAAACCTGAAGAAATTGCTATAGAAAAAATTGAAAAGGAAGTAAAAGAAAAACCTGAAGAAATAGGCATAGAAAAAATTGAACAAGAAGTGGAAGAAAAACCTATAGATATTGCCATTGAGAAAGTTGAAAAGATAGAAGTAAAAGTAGAAAAGGTAGAAGAGATTAAAGTTGACAAGGAAGTGCAGGAAAAACCAGAAGAAATAGCAGTAGAGGAAATCAAAAAAGAAGAAATTGAAGAAGCTGAAGAAATATCTGTGACGAAAGATGAAATGGAATTAGTAGAGGAAGGTGAAGAAATAGCAGTAAAGCAAGATGAAAAGGTAGATCTAGAAATTGAAAAGGAAGTGGAGAAAAAACCTGAAGAAACAGCAGTGGAGGAAATTGAAGAAGTTGAAGAAATGGCATTAAAGAAAGATGAAAAGGAAGTATTGGAGAAGATTGAAGAATTTGAAATAAAAAAAGTTGAAAAAGTAGAAGAGTTAAAGGAAGTGGAAGAAAAACCTCAAGAAATAGCAGCGGAGAAAATGGAAAAAGAAGCAATTGAAAAACCTGAAGAAATCGATGTAGTAAGAGTTGAAATGGTAGATGTAAAAGTTGAAAAGGAAATGGAGGAAAAACCTATAGAAATTGCCAAAGAAAAAGTTGAAAAGGAAGAAAAACCTGATGAAGTTGCCAAAGAAAAGGAAGTGGAGGAAAAACCTAAAGAAATTAAGATAGAAAGAGTTGAAAAGGTAGAACAGGTAAAATTTGAAAAGGTACAAGAGGTAAAAGTTGAAAAAGTAAGAATAGTAAAGGAGGTTGAGGAAAAACTTGAAGAAACTGAGATAGAAAGAGTTGAAAAGGTAGAAGAGGTAAAAGTTGAAAAGGTAAAATTGGTAAAGGAAGTAGATGAAAAAGCTGAAGAAACTGATATAGAAATAGTTGAAAAGGTAGAAGAGGTAAAAATCGAAAAGGAAGTGGAGGAAAAACCTGAAGAAATTGCCAAAGAAAAAGTTGAAAAGGAAGTGGAGGAACCTGAAGAAATTGAGATAGAAAGAGTTGAAAAGGCAGAAGAGGTAAAAGTTGAAAAGGTAAAATTGGTAAAGGAAGTAGAGGAAAAAGCTGAAGAAACTGATATAGAAATATTTGAAAAGGTAGAAGAGGTAAAAATTGAAAAGGAAGTGGAGGAAAAACCTGAAGAAATTGCCAAAGAAAAAGTTGAAAAGGAAGTGGAGGAACCTGAAGAAATTGAGATAGAAAGAGTTGAAAAGGCAGAAGAGGTAAAAGTTGAAAAGGTAAAAATAGTAAAGGAAGTAGAGGAAAAAGCTGAAGAAACTGATATAGAAATAGTTGAAAAGGTAGAAGAGGTAAAAATCGAAAAGGAAGTGGAGGAAAAACCTGAAGAAATTGCCAAAGAAAAAGTTGAAAAGGAAGTGGAGGAACCTGAAGAAATTGAGATAGAAAGAGTTGAAAAGGCAGAAGAGGTAAAAGTTGAAAAGGTAAAAATGGTAAAGGAAGTAGAGGAAAAAGCTGAAGAAACTGATATAGAAATAGTTGAAAAGGTAGAAGAGGTAAAAATCGAAAAGGAAGTGGAGGAAAAACCTGAAGAATTTGCCAAAGAAAAAGTTGAAAAGGAAGTGGAGGAACCTGAAGAAATTGAGATAGAAAGAGTTGAAAAGGCAGAAGAGGTAAAAGTTGAAAAGGTAAAAATGGTAAAGGAAGTAGAGGAAAAAGCTGAAGAAACTGATATAGAAATAGTTGAAAAGGTAGAAGAGGTAAAAATCGAAAAGGAAGTGGAGGAAAAACCTGAAGAAATTGAGATAGAAAGAGTTGAAAAGGCAGAAGAGGTAAAAGTTGAAAAGGTAAAATTGGTAAAGGAAGTAGAGGAAAAAGCTGAAGAAATTGATATAGAAATAGTTGAAAAGGTAGAAGAGGTAAAAATCGAAAAGGAAGTGGAGGAAAAACCTGAAGAAATTGCCAAAGAAAAAGTTGAAAAGGAAGTGGAGGAACCTGAAGAAATTGAGATAGAAAGAGTTGAAAAGGCAGAAGAGGTAAAAGTTGAAAAGGTAAAATTGGTAAAGGAAGTAGAGGAAAAAGCTGAAGAAACTGATATAGAAATAGTTGAAAAGGTAGAAGAGGTAAAAATCGAAAAGGAAGTGGAGGAAAAACCTGAAGAAATTGCCAAAGAAAAAGTTGAAAAGGAAGTGGAGGAACCTGAAGAAATTGAGATAGAAAGAGTTGAAAAGGCAGAAGAGGTAAAAGTTGAAAAGGCAGAAGAGGTAAAAGTTGAAAAGGTAAAAATGGTAAAGGAAGTAGAGGAAAAAGCTGAAGAAACTGATATAGAAATAGTTGAAAAGGTAGAAGAGGTAAAAATCGAAAAGGAAGTGGAGGAAAAACCTGAAGAAGTTGCCTTAGAAAAAGTTGAAAAGATAGAAGAGCTAAGAGTTGAAAAAGAAATGAAAGAGAAAGTTAAACAGGAAGCAGAGGAAAAACATGAAGAAATAGCAGTGGAGAAATTCGAAAAAGAAGCACTTCTAGAAGCTGAAGAAATATCATTGAAGAAAGAAGAAATGGAAGTTGTGGAGGAATCTGAAGAAATTGCAAAAGAAAAAGTTGAAAAGGAAGTGGAGGAAAAACCTAGAGAAATTGCCATAGAAAAAGTTGAAAAAGTAGAAGAGCTAAGAGTTGAAGAGGGAGTAAAAGAAAAGCTTGAAGAAATTACCATTGAAAAAGTTGAAAAGGAAGTAGAGGAAAAACTTGAAGAAATTGCCTTAGGAGAGGCTGAAGAGATAGATGAGCAAAAAATTGAGGAGGGAGTAATTACCATAGAAAAAGTTGAAAAGGAAGTAGAGGAAAAACCCAAAGAAACTGCTTTGGAAAAGGTTGACAAAGTAGAAGAGGTGAAAGTTGGAAAGGAAGTGGAGGAAATACCTGAAGAAATTGCCATAGAAAAAGTTGACAAGGAAGTGGAGGAAAAACCTGAAGAAACTGCCTTAGAAAAGGTAGAAGAGGTAGAAGAGCTAAAAGTTGAAGAGGAAGTAAAAGAAAAGCTTGAAGAAATTGCTATAGAAAAAGTTAAGAAATCAGTGGTGTATAAACATGAAGAACTTACAATACAGAAAATTGAAATGGTAGAAGAAGTAAAAGTTGAAAAGGAAGTAGAGGAAAAACTTGAAGAAATTACAGTGGAGAAAATCGCAAAGGAAGCAATTCTAGAACCTGAAGAAATAGCATTGAAAAAAGAAGAAAAGGAAGTTGTGGAGGAATCTGAAGAAATTTCCAAAGAAAAAGTAAAGTTTGAAGGAATAAAGGTTGAAAAGGAAGTAAAGGAAAAACGTGATGAAATTGTCATTCAAAAGGATGAAGGGAAAGTGGATGAAAAACCTGAAGAAATTGAAATAGAAAGAGTTGAAAAGGTAGAAGAGGTAAAAGTTGAAAAGGAAGTGGAGGAAATATCTGAGGAAGTTGCCAAAGAAGAGATTGAAAAGGATTTGGAGGAAAAACCTGAAGAAATTACCTTAGAAAAAGTGGAAAAGGAAGTGGTGGATAAACGTGAAGAAATTAAAATAGACAAAGTTAAAATGGTAGAAGAGGTAAAAGTTGAAAAGGAAATAAAGGAATCGCTTGTAGAAGTAGTAGTGGAGAAAACGGAAAAGGAAATAACTGAAGAACCCCTAGAAAAAGTTGAAAAGGTTGAAGTGGTAAAGGTTGAAAAGAAAGTGGAAGAAAAACCAGAAGAAATTTGCATAAAAAGAGTTGAGAAGGAAGTAGCAGATAAATATGAAGAAATTACAAAAGAAAAAGTTGAAATCGTAGAAGAGGTAAAAGTTGAAAAGGAAGTGCATGAAAAATCTGAAGAAATTTCCATAGTTAAAATTGAAAAGAAAGTGGAGTTAAAACCAGAAGATATAGCAGTCGGGGAAATTGAAAAGGTAGGAATTGAAGAACCTGAAGAAATAGCACTAAAGAAAGATGAAAAGGAAGTGGTTGAAGAACGTAAAGGAATTGCTATTGAAAAAGTTCAAAAGATGGAAGAGGTAAAAGTTGAAAAAGAAGTAGCAGAAGAACCTGAAGAAATAGCAGTGGAAGAAATCGAAAAGGAAGGAACTGAAGAACCTGAAGAAATAGCACTGAAGAAAGACGAAAAGAAAGAAGTGCAGGAACCTGCAGAAATGCTAGTTAAGAAAGATGAAAAGAAAGTTGTGGAGAAAGCTGAAAAAATTGCCGTACAGAAAGATGAAAAGTTACAAGAGATAAAAGTTGAAAAGAAAGTAAAGGAAAAACCTGAAGAAATATCAGTGGAGAAATTAGAAAAGGTAATCATGGAAAAATTTGAAGATATAGCTATAGAGAAAGTTGCAAAAGAATGGGAGGAAAAACCTGTTGAAATAGTATTGGAGGAAATGGAAGTGGAAACATTTGAGGAACCAGAAGAAATAGCACTGAAGAAAGAGGAAAAGGAAGTATTTCAGAAACCTCAAGAAACTGATACAGAAAAAGTTGAAAAGGAAAAAGCTGAAGAAATTTCCATAGAAAAAGTTGTAAAAGAAGTGGAGGAAAAACCTGAAGAAATTGCTATAGAAAAAGTTGAAAAGTTAGAAGAGTTAAAAGTTGAAAAGGAAATTGAAGATAAACCTGAAGAAATGGTAGTGAAGGAAATGGAAGCAATTGAAGAACATGAAGATAGAGTACTGAAAAAACTTGAAAAGGAAGTAGTGGAGCAATCAGAAGAAATATCTGTAGAAAAAGTTAGAAAAGTGGAAGAAAAACCTGAAGAAATTGCAATAGAAAAGGTTGAAAAGGTAGCTGAGATAACAACTGAAATGGAAGTGGAAGAAAAACCTGAGGAAATAGGTACAGAAACTGTTCCAATAGAAGTGGTAGAAAAGCCTGTAAAAATTTCCATAGAAAAACTTGGAAAAGAAGAGGAAAAACCTGAAGAAATAGCACTGAAAAAAGCAGAAAAGGAATTTGAGGAAAAAACCGAGGAAATAACAATGGAGAAAGATGAAAGAGAAGTGGAGGAAGAACCTAAGGAGATAACAGTGGAAAAGGTAGAAAAGCAAATAGAGAAAAAAACAGAAGAATTATCAATTGCAAAATTGGAAAGGTTAGTTGAGGTGAAAGTTGAAAAGAAAGTTGAGGAAAGATTTGAAGACAGAGCTCTAGAAAAAGATGAAAAGGAAGTGAAGGATAAACCTGAAGAAAGAACTATAGAAAAAGTTGAAAAGATAAAAGAAACAACTGAAAAGTTGGTAGAAGAAAAAGTTAATATCTTATCAGGGGAAAAAATTGAAAAATTGTTGGCAGAAAAAGTTAAAATGGAAGTTAAGGAAAAACCAGAAGAGGTTGCAGTTGAAATTATTGAGAGGCAGGTGGAGGAAAAACCCGAAAAGGTTATAGTAGAAATTACTGAAAAAGTGGAAAAAAAACCTAAAGTAACAGTTGAAAAAATTGTAAAGGACAAAGTTGAAAAGGATGTTTCAGAAAAAGCTGAAGAAATTGAAATGGAAAAAGTTGTGAAGGAAGCAGTGGAAACACAAGAAGAAATAACAACGGCAATTGTTGAAAAGAAAGTGGAGTTAAAACATGAAGAAATAGCAGAAAAATTGGAAAAGGAAGCAGTAGAAAAATTTGATGAAATATCAAAGGAAAGAGTTGAAACAGAAGTGGAGGAAAAACATGAAATAGTGGAGAAAGTTGAGAAGTTGCTAGAGAAAAAAGTTGAAAAAGAAGTAGAAGTAAAAACTGAAGAAACAATAATAGAGACACTTGAAAAAGATGTGATGGAAAAATCTGAAGAAACAGTAGTGGAAAAAGAAAAACCAGAAGAAAAAATTATTGTGACACTGGAAAAGGAAATCCTTGAACAAGTGAAACAAAAAGTAATTGTGGAAGAGAAAGTTGAAAAATTAATGGAGAAAACAGCTGAAGACTTATTAAAGGAAAAATTCGAAGTAAAAGTTGGGGAAAGTGTTGAAGAGATTGTTGCAGAAAAACCAGAGGAAACAGAAATGGAAGAAGTGGTAATTGAAGAAAAGAAAGAGAAAAAAGAAATCGAAAAGGAAGTAGATGAAGAAAAACCAAAAGAAAAATTAATAGAAAAAGAAATTGAAGGGGAAGTGATTGAAGAAAAATCAATGCAAAAAGAAATAGATGAGGAAGTGTCCGAGGAAAAAGTCATTGAAGAAAAACTAAAGGAAAAAGAAATTGAAGAGGTCATTGAAGAAAAAGTAATACAAAAAGATATTGAACAAGAGAAACCAAAGAAGAAAGAGATTGAAGAGGTGATTATTAAAGAAAAACAAAAGGAAACAGAAATTGCAGTTCGAGTGATTATAGAAAAACCAAAGAAAAAAGTGACTGAAGAAGTTATTGAAGAAACTCCCAAGGAAAAAGAAGTTGAAGAGGATAAAAAACCAACAGAAAAAGAAATTGAAGAGGAGGTGATTGAAGTTAAACCAAAAGAAAAGGATATTGAAGAAAAACTAAAGGAAGAAGAAATGGAACTAGTTGAAGAAAAACCAATTGAAAAAGAAATTGCAGAGGTAATTGAAGAAATACCAAAGGAAATACAAGAATCAAAGGTGATTGCAGAAAAACCAAAGGAAGAAGAAATTGAACAGGAGGTGATTGAAGTAAAACCAAAAGTAGAAGAAGAAATTAAAGAGGGAGCTGAAGAAAAACCAAAGAAAAAAGAAATTGAAGAGGAGATTAAAGAAGAACCAAAGAAAAAAGAAACTGAAGTAAAACCAAAGGAAAAAGAAACTAAAGAGTTGATTGAAGACAAACCAAAGGAAAAAGAAATTGAAGAAAAACCAAAGGAAAAAGAAATTGAAGAGATAACTGAAGTAAAACCAAAGGAAGAAGAAATTGAAGAGGTCATTGATGAAAAATCAAAGGAAGAAGAAATTAAACAGGAGGTGATTAGTGTAAAACCAAAAGAAGAAGTAATTGAAGAAATCATTGAAAAAAAACCAAAGGAAGAAGAAATCGAAGAGGAGGTGATTGAAGTAAAACCAAAAGAAAAACACATTGAAGAAATCATTGAAGAAAAACCAAAGGAAGAAGAAATTAAAGAGGACGTAATTGAAGTAAAACTAAAAGAACAAATCGAAGAGGTCATTGAAGAACCCAGGGAAACAGAATTTGAAGAGGTAGCTGAAGAAAAACCAAAGAAAAAAGAAATAGAAGAGGAGATTGAAGAACCAAAGGAAAAAGAAATTGAAGTAAAACCAAAGGAAAAAGAAATTAAAAAGGTGATTGAAGAAAAGCCAAAGGAAAAAGAAATTAAGGAGGTGATTGAAGAAAAACCAAAGGAAAAAGAAATTGAAGAGATTACTGAAGTAAAATCAAAAGAAGAAATTAAACAGGTCATTGAAGGAAAAACAGAGGAAGAAGAAACTGAAGAGGAGGTGATTGAAGTAAAACCAAAAGAAATTGATGAGGTCATTGAAGAAAAACCAAAGGAAGCAGAAATTGAAGAGGAGGTGATTGAAGTAAAACCAAAAGAACAAATTGAAGAGGTCATTGAAGAAAAACCAAAGGAAGCAGAAATTGAAGAGGAGGTGATTGAAGTAAAACCAAAAGAACACATTGAAGAGGTCATTGAAGTAAAACCAAAGGAAGCAGAAATTGAAGAGGAGGTGATTGAAGTAAAACCAAAAGAAAAACAAATTGAAGTAAAACCAAAGGAAAAAGAAACTAAAGAGTTCATTGAAGAAAAACCAAAGAAAAAAGAAATTGAAGAGATAACTGAATTAAAACCAAAAGAAGAAGAAATTGAAGATGTCATTGATGAAAAATCAAAGGAAGAAGAAATTAAACAGGAGGTGATTAGTCTAAAACCAAAAGAAGGAGAAATTGAAGAAATCATTGAAAAAAAACCAAAGGAAGAAGAAATCGAAGAGGAGGTGATTGAAGTAAAACCAAAAGAAAAACAAATTGAAGAAAAACCAAAGGGAGAAGAAATTAAAGAGGAGGTAATTGAAGTAAAACCAAAAGAACAAATCGAAGAGGTCATTGAAGAATCTAAGGAAACAGAAATTGAAGAGGTAGCTGAAGAAGAACCAAAGAAAAAAGTAATAGAAGAGGAGATTGAAGAATCAAAGGAAAAAGAAATTGAAGTAAAACCAAAGGAAAAAGAAATTGAAGAAAAGCCAAAGGAAAAAGAAATTGAAGTAAAACCAAAGGAAAAAGAAATTAAAAAGGTGATTGAAGAAAAGCCAAAGGAAAAAGAAATTAAGGAGGTGATTGAAGAAAAACCAAAGGAAAAAGAAATTGAAGAGATAACTGAAGTAAAATCAAAAGAAGAAGAAATTAAACAGGTCATTGAAGGAAAAACAGAGGAAGAAGAAACTGAAGAGGAGGTGATTGAAGTAAAACCAAAAGAACAAATTGAAGGGGTCATTGAAGAAAAACCAAAGGAAGAAGAAATTGAAGAGGAGGTGATTGAAGTAAAACCAAAAGAAAAAATTGAAGAGGTCATTGAAGTAAAACCAAAGGAAGAGGAAATTGAAAAGGAGGCAATTGAAGTAAAACCAAAAGAACAAATTGAAGAGGTCATTGAAGAAAAACCAAAGGAGGTAGAAATTGAAGTAAAACCAAAAGAACAAATTGAAGAGGTCATTGAAGAAAAACCAAAGGCAGAAGAAATTGAACAGGAGGTGATTGAAGTAAAACCAAAAGAAAAACAAATTGAAGTAAAACCAAAGGAAAAAGAAACTAAAGAGTTGATTGAAGAAAAACCAAAGGAAAAAGAAATTGAAGAGATAACTGAATTAAAACCAAAAGAAGAAATTGAAGATATTATTGAAAAAAAACCAAAGGAAGCAGAAATCGAAGAGGAGGTGATTGAAGTAAAACCAAAAGAAAAACAATTTGAAGAAAAACCAAAGGGAGAAGAAATTAAAGAGGAGGTAATTGAAGTACAACCAAAAGAACAAATCGAAGAGGTCATTGAAGAATCTAAGGAAACAGAAATTGAAGAGGTGGCTGAAGAAAAACCAAAGAAAAAAGAAATAGAAGAGGAGATTGAAGAACCAAAGGAAAAAGAAATTGAAGTAAAACCAAAGGAAAAAGAAATTGAAGTAACACCAAAGGAAAAAGAAATTGAAGTAAAACCAAAGGAAAAAGAAATTGAAGTAACACCAAAGGAAAAAGAAATTGAAGTAAAACCAAAGGAAAAAGAAATTAAAAAGGTGATTGAAGAAAAGCCAAAGGAAAAAGAAATTAAGGAGGTGATTGAAGAAAAACCAAAGGAAAAAGAAATTGAAGAGATAACTGAAGTAAAATCAAAAGAAGACATTAAACAGGTCATTGAAGGAAAAACAGAGGAAGAAGAAACTGAAGAGGAGGTGATTGAAGTAAAATCAAAAGAAATTGATGAGGTCATTGAAGAAAAACCAAAGGAAGCAGAAATTGAAGAGGAGGTGATTGAAGTAAAACCAAAAGAAAAACAAATTAAAGTAAAACCAAAGGAAAAAGATACTAAAGAGTTGATTGAAGAAATACCAAAGGAAAAAGAAATTGAAGAGATAACTGAATTAAAACCAAAAGAAGGAGAAATTGAAGAAGTCATTGATGAAAAATCAAAGGAAGAGGAAACTAAACAGGAGGTGATTAGTGTAAAACCAAAAGAAGAAGAAATTGAAGAAATCATTGAAAAAAAAACAAAGGAAGAAGAAATCGAAGAGGAGGTGATTGAAGTAAAACCAAAAGAAAAACAAATTGAAGAAATCATTGAAGAAAAACCAAAGGGAGAAGAAATCAAAGAGCAGGTAACTGAAGTAAAACCAAAAGAACAAATCGAAGGGGATATTGAGGAACCTAAGGAAACAGAAATTGAAGAGGTAGCTGAAGAAGAACCAAAGAAAAAAGTAATAGAAGAGGAGATTGAAGAATCAAAGGAAAAAGAAATTGAAGTAAAACCAAAGGAAAAAGAAATTGAAGAAAAGCCAAAGGAAAAAGAAATTAAGGAGGTGATTGAAGAAAAGCCAAAGGAAAAAGAAATTGAAGAGATAACTGAAGTAAAATCAAAAGAAGAAGAAATTAAAGAGATCATTGAAGGAAAAACAAAGGAAGAGGAATTTGAAGAGGAGGTGACTGAAGTAAAACCAAAAGAACAAATTGAAGAGGTCATTGAAGAAAAACCAAAGGAAGAAGAAATTGAACAGCAGGTGATTGAAATAAAATCAAAAGAACAAATTGAAGAGGTCATTGAAGCAGAAATTGAAGAGGAGGCGATTGAAGTAAAACCAAAAGAACAAATTGAAGCGGTCATTGAAGAAAAACCAAAGAAAAAAGAAATTGAAGTGGAGGTGATTGACGTAAAACCAAAAGAAGAAATTGAAGAGGTCACTGAAGAAAAACCAAAGCAAAAAGAAATTGAAGAGATGATTGAATTAAAACCAAAAGAACAAATTGAAGAGGTCACTGAAGAAAAACCAAAGGAAGAAGAAATTAAAGAGGAGATAACTGAAGTAAAACAAAAAGAACACATTCAAAAGGAAACAGAAATTGAAGCGGTAGCTGAAGAAAAACCAAAGAAAAAAGAAATTAAAAAGAAGATTGAAGAAAAACCAAAAGAAACAGAAATTGAAGGGGTAGCCGAAGAAAAACCAAAGAAAAAAGAAATTCAAGTAAAACCCAAGGAAAAAGAAATTAAAAAGCTGATTGAAGAAAAACCAAAGGAAAGAGAAACTAAAGAGGAGTTGAGTGAAGTAAAACTAAAGAAAGAAATTGAAGATGAGTTGATCGAATTAAAACCCAAAGAACAAATTGAAGAGGTAATTGAAGAAAAACCAAAGGAAAAAGAAATTGAACCGGAAGTGATCAGTGTAAAACCAAAAGAAGAAATTGAAGATATCATTGAAACTGAGACAGAGGAACCTGTAGAAGAAATAGATGGTAAACCAGTAGAAATAAGAAAAATTATTCACAAAGAAGAAATATCAGATACTGAAGAATTGGAAAAACCAGAAACTGAGGAGACCGTCGAGGAAAGAGATGGCCAACGAGTAATCATACGCAGAATAATAACAAGAAAGACAGTTACAGTTCCTGAAACACCAGAAGTTGAGACTGAAGAAAAAATGGAAGAAATTGACGGTAAACCAGTAATCATTAAAAAAATTATTCAGAAAGAAGTACCAGATACTGATGAACCTGAATCACCAGAAACTGAGGAGACCGTCGAGGAAAGAGATGGCCAACGAGTCATCATCAGAAGAATTATTACCCGAAGGACAGTGACAGTTCCTGTAACACCAGATGAAGTTGAGACAGAAGAAACTGTGGAAGAAATTGACGGTAAACCAGTAGTCATAAGAAAAATAATACAGAAAGAAGTACCAGATACTGAAGAACCTGAATCACCAGAAACTGAGGAGACCGTCGAGGAAAGAGATGGCAAACGAGTCATCATCAGAAGAATTATTACCCGAAGGACAGTGACAGTTCCTGTAACACCAGATGAAGTTGAAACAGAAGAAACTGTGGAAGAAATTGACGGTAAACCAGTAGTCATAAAAAAAATTATTCATAAAGAAGTACCAGATACTGAAGAACCTGAATCACCAGAAACTGAGGAGACCGTCGAGGAGAGAGATGGCCAACGAGTCATCATCAGAAGAATTATTACCCGAAGGACAGTGACAGTTCCTGTAACACCAGATGAAGTTGAGACAGAAGAAACTGTGGAAGAAATTGACGGTAAACCAGTAGTCATAAGAAAAATAATACAGAAAGAAGAAGTACCAGATACTGAAGAACCTGAATCACCAGAAACTGAGGAGACCGTCGAGGAAAGAGATGGCCAACGAGTCATCATCAGAAGAATTATTACCAGAAGGACAGTGACAGTTCCTGTAACACCAGATGAAGCTGAAACAGAAGAAACTGTGGAAGAAATTGACGGTAAACCAGTAGTCATAAGAAAAATAATACAGAAAGAAGAAGTACCAGATACTGAAGAACCTGAATCACCAGAAACTGAGGAGACCGTCGAGGAAAGAGATGGCCAACGAGTCATCATCAGAAGAATTATTACCCGAAGAACAGTGACAGTTCCTGTAACACCAGATGAAGTTGAGACAGAAGAAACTGTGGAGGAAATTGACGGTAAACCAGTAGTCATAAGAAAAATAATACAGAAAGAAGAAGTACCAGATACTGAAGAACCTGAATCACCAGAAACTGAGGAGACCGTCGAGGAAAGAGATGGCAAACGAGTCATCATCAGAAGAATTATTACCCGAAGGACAGTGACAGTTCCTGTAACACGAGATGAAGCTGAAACAGAAGAAACTGTGGAAGAAATTGACGGAAAACCAGTAGTCATAAAAAAAATTATTCATACGGAAGAAGTACCAGATACTGAAGAACCTGAATCACCAGAAACTGAGGAGACCGTCGAGGAAAGAGATGGCCAACGAGTCATCATCAGAAGAACAATTACTAGAAGAACAGTGACCGTTCCTGTAACACCAGATGAAGCTGAAACAGAAGAAACTGGGGAAGAAATTGACGGTAAACCAGTAGTCATAAAAAAAATTATTCATAAAGAAGAAGTACCAGATACTGAAGAACCTGAATCACCAGAAACTGAGGAGACCGTCGAGGAAAGAGATGGCCAAAGAGTCATCATCAGAAGAACAATTACTAGAAGAACAGTGACAGTTCCTGTAACACCAGATGAAGCTGAGACAGAAGAAACTGTTGAGGAAATTGACGGTAAATCTGTAGTTATAAGAAGAATAATACATAAAGAAGTACCAGATACAGAAGTACCATATACTGAAGAATCTGAATCACCAGAAACTGAGGAGACCGTCGAGGAAAGAGATGGCCAACGAGTCATAATCAGAAGAATTATTACCAGAAGGACAGTGACAGTTCCTGTAACACCAGATGAAGCTGAAACAGAAGAAACTGTGGAAGAAATTGACGGTAAACCAGTAGTCATAAGAAAAATAATACAGAAAGAAGAAGTACCAGATACTGAAGAATCTGAATCACCAGAAACTGAGGAGACCGTCGAGGAAAGAGATGGCCAACGAGTCATCATCAGAAGAACAATTACTAGAAGAACAGTGACAGTTCCTGTAACACCAGATGAAGCTGAAACAGAAGAAACTGTGGAAGAAATTGACGGAAAACCAGTAGTCATAAAAAAAATTATTCATAAAGAAGAAGTACCAGATACTGAAGAACCTGAATCACCAGAAACTGCGGAGACTGTCGAGGAAAGAGATGGCCAACGAGTCATCATCAGAAGAACAATTACTAGAAGAACAGTGACAGTTCCTGTAACACCAGATGAAGCTGAAACAGAAGAAACTGTGGAGGAAATTGACGGTAAACCTGTAGTTCTAAGAAGAATAATACACAAAGAAGTACCAGATACAGAAGTACCAGATACTGAAGAATCTGAATCACCAGAAACTGAGGAGACCGTCGAGGAAAGAGATGGCCAACGAGTCATCATCAGAAGAACAATTACTAGAAGAACAGTGACAGTTCCTGTAACACCAGATGAAGCTGAAACAGAAGAAACTGTGGAAGAAATTGACGGTAAACCAGTAGTCATAAAAAAAATTATTCATAAAGAAGAAGTACCAGATACTGAAGAACCTGAATCACCAGAAACTGAGGAGACCGTCGAGGAAAGAGATGGCCAAAGAGTCATCATCAGAAGAACAATTACTAGAGGAAGAGAGACAGTTCCTGTAACACCAGATGAAGCTGAGACAGAAGAACCTGTGGAGGAAATTGACGGTAAACCTGTAGTTATAAGAAGAATAATACATAAAGTACCAGATAGAGAAGTACCATATACTGAAGAATCTGAATCACCAGAAACTGAGGAGACCGTCAAGGAAATAGATGGCCAACGAGTCATCATCAGAAGAACAATTACTAGAAGAACAGTGACAGTTCCTGTAACACCAGATGAAGCTGAAACAGAAGAAACTGTGGAAGAAATTGACGGAAAACCAGTAGTCATAAAAAAAATTATTCATACGGAAGAAGTACCAGATACTGAAGAACCTGAATCACCAGAAACTGAGGAGACCATCGAGGAAAGAGATGGCAAACGAGTCATCATCAGAAGAATTATTACCCGAAGGACAGTGACAGTTCCTGTAACACCAGATGAAGTTGAGACAGAAGAAACTGTGGAGGAAATTGACGGTAAACCTGTAGTTCTAAGAAGAATAATACACAAAGAAGTACCAGATACAGAAGTACCATATACTGAAGAATCTGAATCACCAGAAACTGAGGAGACCGTCGAGGAAAGAGATGGCCAACGAGTCATCATCAGAAGAATTATTACCAGAAGGACAGTGACAGTTCCTGTAATACCAGATGAAGTTGAGACAGAAGAAACTGTGGAGGAAATTGACGGTAAACCAGTAGTCATAAAAAAAATTATTCATAAAGCAGAAGTACCAGATACTGAAGAACCTGAATCACCAGAAACTGAGGAGACCGTCGAGGAAAGAGATGGCCAACGAGTCATCATCAGAAGAACAATTACTAGAAGAACAGTGACAGTTCCTGTAACACCAGATGAAGCTGAGACAGAAGAAACTGTGGAGGAAATTGACGGTAAACCTGTAGTTATAAGAAGAATAATACACAAAGAAGTACCAGATACAGAAGTACCAGATACTGAAGAATCTGAATCACCAGAAACTGAGGAGACCGTCGAGGAAAGAGATGGCCAACGAGTCATCATCAGAAGAACAATTACTAGAAGAACAGTGACAGTTCCTGTAACACCAGATGAAGCTGAAACAGAAGAAACTGTGGAAGAAATTGACGGTAAACCAGTAGTCATAAAACAAATTATTCATAAAGAAGAAGTACCAGATACTGAAGAACCTGAATCACCAGAAACTGAGGAGACCGTCGAGGAAAGAGATGGCAAACGAGTCATCATCAGAAGAATTATTACCCGAAGGACAGTGACAGTTCCTGTAACACCAGATGAAGTTGAGACAGAAGAAACTGTGGAGGAAATTGATGGTAAACCAGTAGTCATAAAAACAATTATTCACAAAGAAGAAGTACCAGATACTGAAGAATCTGAATCACCAGAAACTGAGGAGACTGTCGAGGAAAGAGATGGCCAACGAGTTATCATCAGAAGAACAATCATCAGAAGAACAGTGACAGTTCCTGTAACACCAGATGAAGTTGAGACAGAAGAAACTGTGGAGGAAATTGACGGGAAACCTGTAGTTATAAGAAGAATAATACACAAAGAAGTACCAGATACAGAAGTACCAGATACTGAAGAATCTGAATCACCAGAAACTGAGGAGACCGTCGAGGAAAGAGATGGCCAACGAGTTATCATCAGAAGAACAATTACTAGAAGAACAGTGACAGTTCCTGTAACACCAGATGAAGCTGAAACAGAAGAAACTGTGGAAAAAATTGACGGTAAACCAGTAGTCATAAGAAAAATAATACACAAAGAAGTACCAGATACTGAAGAACCTGAATCACCAGAAACTGAGGAGACCGTCGAGGAAAGAGATGGTCAACGAGTCATCATCAGAAGAACCATTACTAGAAGATCAGTGACAGTTCCTGTAACACCAGATGAAGCTGAGACAGAAGACACTGTGGAAGAAATTGACGGTAAACCAGTAGTCATAAGAAAAATAATACACAAAGAAGTACCAGATACTGAAGAATCTGAATCACCAGAAACTGAGGAGACCGTCGAGGAAAGAGATGGCCAACGAGTCATCATCAGAAGAACAATTACTAGAAGAACAGTGACAGTTCCCGTAACACCAGATGAAGCTGAGACAGAAGAAACTGTGGAAGAAATTGACGGTAAACCAGCAGTCATAAAAAAAATTATTCATAAAGAAGAAGTACCAGATACTGAAGAACCTGAATCACCAGAAACTGAGGAGACCGTCGAGGAAAGAGATGGCCAACGAGTCATCATCAGAAGAATTATTACCCGAAGGACAGTGACAGTTCCTGTAACACCAGATGAAGTTGAGACAGAAGAAACTGTGGAGGAAATTGACCGTAAACCAGTAGTCATAAAAAAAATTATTCATAAAGAAGAAGTACCAGATACTGAAGAATCTGAATCACCAGAAACTGAGGAGACCGTCGAGGAAAGAGATGGCCAAAGGGTTATCATCAGAAGAACAATTACTAGAAGAACAGTGACAGTTCCTGTAACACCAGATGAAGCTGAGATAGAAGAGACTGTGGAAGAAATTGACGGTAAACCAGTAGTCATAAGAAAAATAATACACAAAGAAGTACCAGATACTGAAGAATCTGAATCACCAGAAACTGAGGAGACCGTCGAGGAAAGAGATGGCCAACGAGTCATCATCAGAAGAACAATTACTAGAAGAACAGTCACAGTTCCTGTAACACCAGATGAAGCTGAGACAGAAGAAACTGTGGAAGAAATTGACGGTAAACCAGTGATTATCAGAAGAGTTATTGCAAAGAGCATGCTTCCAGTCACTGATGAGACAGATCTTCCTGAATCTGTAGAATCTGTGGAGGAAAGGGATGGAAAGACTGTTATAACCAGGAGAGTTATTTCAAAAGGTGCAATACCAGTTTCTGAATCTTCAGAAGTTTCTGGTGTCGCGAGCAGTGTGTCCGATGACGCTCACAGAATTCGTTGTTCAGCAGAATCGACTGAAGGAGAAATTCTTAGTGAAGAGGAATTTTTAAATAAAATGTTGAATGAAATTCGTGTGAAGCACGGAGGAGACGCTGCTGTAACAGTGTCCAAAACCCTAACTGGCGAAGGTAAAGAACAGGTTTCTGTTTCAGAAACTGCTGAATCCAAAATAGATTCAACAAGAGAAATCGATATAAGCACAGGCATTGGAACATCTGAAGGAACTAGTGCCTCAGTAGATGTTGCCAGTCTTGGACCAGAAGTTAAAGAAGTAATCTACGTAACCAAATTCCCCACTGATCCACATATCATACTGCCATCTTCTGATGAAAAGAAACTGCAATCTTCAAGCACAGAAGGAAGCCCTCCTTCTGCCGTTGATGTCACAAGCGTCACTACAGAAACAAGGATGTATTCCCAAGATCAAGGTGAGATTGTAGAGATGACCTCTACAGTATATCGGACGTATGAATCTGTGGTATCGAGCGAGCAGTATGTGGAATTAAAACCGGCAACCGAACAAGGTGAACCAAGTGTCTCCGTGGAAGTGAGTAAACGTGTCAGTTGCACGCATCCTGCTGATGATTCTGATGCAAGTGATAAGTCCACTGACGGGAAACAAAGTGAAGCAAAAGTCTTCCATTTGGAAGAATGGGGAAAACCAATGGGTCTTCCATCCCCTCCCGAGCCAACCGATATTGAATTGAAGCACAGAGACACCCCGAGTCACGTCACTTTACGAGGAAGGAGTTCAAAACATTCTGGGGCAAGGGCTGGCAGAACCACGGCAGCAAAACCCACGGGATATTCAGATGTACATATATCACCTACAAAATCTGTGTCATCACCAGTGACGCCTGCCGCCACCGCTGGGGCAGGTGGTTGCAATGCCGAACCTGTCTATATAGATTTAACTTATATCCCTCACCACGGGGACTCCCAGTATTGCGACATCGAATTTTTCCGTCGCGTACGAGCGAGGTATTATGTGGTGAGTGGTTCTAGTCCAAGTAAAGAAGTGTTGAATGCCTTAATCCAAGCCAAGAAGGAGTGGGAAGAGAAGGAAGCAGAAGTGACTATCATCCCAACGTACGAAACGGACACTCTTGGCTATTGGATGTCCGTGAACCAGGAAACCCTTGCTCAGTACAATATCGACGTGGCCCCTTCTGCTAGTCGGTGCACGATAAACCTGCAAGACCACGAGACCAGCTGTGCAGCATATCGTGTCGAATTCTAAGACTTCAAACGCTACCAGTTCACGTGGTTTCAATGCTGATTCGGGGTCCAATGGCGTCTGCAGCTGCAAACTGATTACAGCAGATGCAACAGCTGCTTCGAGGAGTGAGACTGTGTAGTGCGTGAGGAGACTGCATCGCCAGGTGGTTGTTTAGGATTCCAGCTACAGTATCATCTTCCTTATGGTAATGCTGTCTTTTAGTGCCTCAAGCTAAAAGTGATAAGGGAGGGGGGGTGTCGGGTGGGACAATATCAGTAGTTTTGTTATTTTACTCAGGAACGATGAGAACATTGTTATATACATACGGAAGGCCTCTGCAATGTGACCTGTCACAAGTTCCTGTCTTTGACCAAGTCGTTATCCTTTCCGTGCTTTGCAGAAGAGGAAGTGCCAAGAGTGCTTGGGAGTGTGAGGATGCATGCGATGCTTAGAAATCTTTTATTTTGCTAATAGGACAAACGAACAGTAACCGCTCGTTTTGTTAAGTTTTTCCCATGTTTTTGAAATTAGTAAAAAAAAAAAATGACGAAAAATTCTTCAACACACACACACACACACACAGAGACCGAGAGAGGGAGTTTTTCTCAGGTAAATTTTCATAATTATTGTAATAAAATAAAATGAAAAGGCACCTTTTAAGTTGTCATTAGATCGCTAGCCAAACGTGCAAGAGATGAACATTGAGGCACCGCAGTTAACTTATTTTCGTCTCTTAGAAACTGCCGACGCAGTCCCTTCCAACCTGTTTTTTCCTCCCACGTGTTACACCTAAGGTGAGTTGAAATTTTGTTCCGACCCCTCTCACTTGGACTGCCACAAGAACTGCCGTTTCTCCCAATACTCTTGTTAATTAATAACTATTTGCGTTTTCCATCGATTAGACCAGAGATATTGGCGTAGCAACTGTTCCTGTCGTCGACTTCAACTAACATTCTTCGAGATTTGACAAAATTCTCTTCCTTTGAAGCTGCCACAATAACCGCACTCGTCAACCAACACTCCAGGGGTTAATCTAGTATGCAGTAACTCTTGGCTCTTTCACTAAAACAATTACGGCAGACAATCAAAATCAAAAGCAGCAGATAGATGGCGATCCTTTGCTTAAAATTTCCGCACTGGAACAAATTTTTCAGATAGCCTTAGTCTTAAAGTCGTAGAAACTCCTGCTCGCTTCAAAGAGTTATGGGAAACGCGAGTGCCCTCTGTCGGTGGTTACTCAGCTAAGGGCTGCTCTCAAATCTCGACGCTGCGTCACCATGTCTCATTTGTTAGAGTAATTTTTCATTTCTCAACACTCTTTACGTGTTACTTTCTTTCTTTCCTAGGGTTCAATAAACCCGTATACTTCCAAACGCTTTTATTAAACCATGTACCTCACCTACACTTTGTTAATAAAGAAATGCTTGTTGCGTCTGAGTTTTTTTCTGTGCACAGCAAGACACGAAACGAGATTGCCTTGTCCAAGAAATCCCCTGGACCTCTTGAAGAAGCATTCCAACATAGAACTTCGATTATTCTAATTCAGCACGATTCTCTGTTCACTGCTCGTGTGTGTCAATTTCTCTTGCTTTTGTTATGATGACCAATGTTAGCTGCACCAATTCCCCCCCCCAATTAAAATTACTTTCAGCATTAATTTTATGCTGAAAGTAATGTACGCAGTGAGTAGAGACTAACTGTAAAGAGGTATTCATGCAAATACCATTTTGATCTTTATATGAATACCTCTGTAAAACCTTAAAATTTAAATTATTCCTAAAACAATTCTACTGCTGTCTGATCCTGAGTATCTTAATAGTGTTGGTTCCTATCTCATTTTTACTAATTATATGAAAAAAATATGATTTTCTATATTGATTTAACCAAGTACCTTCTTGGGTCTGGCTCCCACTAATTAGACCTCAGTGAAGGTCGAAACACGTCCGGGTAGTGATCGTTCCCATAACGCATAGCAATATACTCGCCTTAAACGATGAGAGCTTTGAATCATGGGATACTAAGGCAACTGGGGTGATGTCATCATCCTCTATATACAAGTAACCTAAACGTGAAGATTCCTGGCGTGCAAAGTTACGCTTGAGGATGGGATCAAAACAAGAATATACTTTCCTGTCGTGTGTAATATAAACTATTCTCAATTACAAAAAAAAAAAAAAAAAAGACATCTTTATGTGCATTGTAGTTGTAAGAAAATGAGTGATTAAAACGCTAATATTTTATGAAATTTACTGACGGAGTTAATTGAATATATGACAGAAAAGCAGCGACTTGAACAGTGTACTAAGCCGATCCAGAAACTCTTGAAATGCAGTGACAAATGCTATGGATCTGTTTAGTAAACTGCTTTCAGATTTCAAACAAGCCGTGTCAACACTTCTCAGATTTGCATCATACACGACATCCTACTGACTGATCACTGAACTACTTTAAAATCGTTGGTGAAGGGAGAGGAAATGAACTCCGTGCAGGAGATGATGGAAGTGGCCTCATATTCCTGCCTCAGAAATTCTTGACATTTCTGAACTGTTTGTGTGTGTGTGTGTGTGTGTGTCACTTCCAAACCACCACCATCGTATTATTTTATATGTTCACATGCGTTTTTTCTCAACTCGGGACGTTTGCCTTTGCAGATGTTTTTCAGTTAATGAAATACTTGAGAGTTCCGCTGCAATTATCCAATTAGCATACTCACTAAGTATGCATTTACTTCACCAGAAGGAAGAACTGTTTCCTCCATTCGAAGGAGGACCTATAAAAATGAATCTTCTTAATCCATTCTGATAGGCTTTCTCCTGTTTTCCCGCATGAGTTTCTGTTCTCCAAGCGAAAGATTCACCAATTGTTGGTCCTACTTTTTACATTTATTTCAGTGAAATTTTCCTATTGAAAATGCGCACTCTGGAATTTTTGGCAGCAGGAGGAATTTTGACGTTTCTTTGTCGACCACTTTATAATGTGTGTGTGTGTACGTGTGTGTGAGTGAGTGTGGCAAGAACACGGCACATTCTGCTCATTTGAGAATTTTAGTCAATTGTGGTGACTGAACTACAAGTATTGCAGAGTTTATTGTCCGATTCTGATTCTGAATTCGTTGAACAAAAGAGACTTCTTTAATCGTGAACAACATACATCCACACACACACACTTACTTGTAATGTGAAATAATACTGGCATTTACTCTTGACGGCTTAAGTAAATTAAGTGAGCCTCCTTAGCTCAGTCGGTAGGTATAGAAGAAGCCCTCTGGTCGGAAAGACCTGGGTCTCTTTCTACAAAAGGTGAATTAGCCGGTCTCATACGGAGGTAACGGTTTTTTTTTTTCACCCGGAAAATCGGGTTTTTCGTATCACAGAAAAGGCAAGCCGGCTCCGTGAACCACATGGATTACAGTCAGGAATACTTAAGAAACGGCCCCTCCCAGCTATAGGCCTGTTTCGTCAGCTATGCCGGTCCCGAGCCCGAATAAAATAGGAAGGACTGAGATGGTGCCGTGCCTCCCTGTCAATGGGGCTCACGACTATTGTATCATTATACGAAATAAATAAAAATAAATTAAGCAACGTCTAATTATTATTTTTTTTTTTTTTTTTTTTTTTCCGGAGTAGGAGGAACTTTTTTATAATTTTCTTGGGAACAAAATTTGTTTTCCTCCAAACACGTTTCGATGTTTAAGCATCTGTTCAACAAAAAATGCCATTTCAGTAGGACCATAATGTCAAGTCCGCATCAAATTGCATGAAATAAAAGAAATTGCGATTGGAATTATGAACACTGGAATTAGAATATTAGCGCAGATTCAAGTGGAAAGCGTCGCATCTCTCCTGAATCTGATTTGTTCAAAGCTAAGGTCAGCGTATTTCTCTGCTATCGCCGCACGACGTCGGTTAAATTTAAAGGTTCTTCGCATCCTACATGGGATTCGAACTCGTCTTTCCAGACGTGCGATAAACGCCGAGCTGCACTCTCGTTCGAAAAAATCGGAGCAGAAAAGTATGTTGTTAAAGTAAAATTATTTAAAGAAGTAAACAAACCACTTTTCTCGTGTAACGAAGAAAGAAAAAACTATGTGTTATCGACATTCTTGAATCTTCATAAGAATTTATTGTTTGAATTAAAATCACAGATTTAAAAAAAATGAAGTGAGCTCTACGATACAACAAGAAATGTTTTAAACCCTGATAAGCGTTTATCAATCATTCCCACTCCCCACAATAAACAACGAAGGTTTGAATCATGCACATTCATGACAGAATGAATTGTCATTGCTTTGAAGAGGAATTAAATTTTTTAACTTAAAAGATCTGCTCAGAAGGTGTAATCCGTTTTCGTCATGCGCATGGAGAGTGATGTGAAAAATTGTTGTCCGTCTATTTTCTTTGTTCGTTTCCATTTCAAAGCAATAACAAATAATTACTAATAAAATTTTCTTACTAATATTATTATCCCTTCAAAACAATAACATTTAAATTGGGTAATCATTTTAATACTGTAAATAAACAAAATTTAAATAGCAAATAAGTAATTATTATACTTTCATTAAAATAATTCAAATAGGGAGACAATATATTCATATCCTCATTCTCACTTCAATACCTGTCATTATTGGTATGTTTCGGATCTTTTCTCTCTCTCTCTTCTCATTTCTAGGATTTAGATTTTGCTGTCTCAACTCTTCACTGAGTGCATTTTTTTTTTTTTTTGCTCTGTCTCATTCAGAGTATTTATTGGTTTATTGGTATTGTTTTAATTTTTGCTGTGGTTTCAGTTCCACGAGAAAACGTAATCAGTTTCTTCATATCCAATACTTATCTTAGTTTCATTATTTCGCTTTTCAACAAGAAATTTTCATATCCTGCTAAAGATGAAAACAATAAGAATGCATCGATACGTTTTCTATCATTGCATTTATCTCCATTTCTATCATTGCATTTATTGTATTTATCTCCAGAGGCCGCTATTAAATATTTGATCTCCTTGAAACCAATCACATCATCGAGCGCTTTTGCTAATTCTTGGTTTTGATTGAAACTTCGTCTCTAGAGAATTTGCAGGTAAGTACTCGATTCCGAAGTCATAAAGAGAGAGAGAGAGAGAGAGATTAAATGAGCGAGGCTAAAAGTAGCTAAGACAAAACTAAACAGAGAAAAAAATAACCACAACAGTGATTCAGAACAAATATTTAACTTAAACTGAATTGTGATTTAAATTTATTCACGAAGTAATTAAAGACTATAATTTTAAATATCTGAAGGGTGGTCGCTATAGCTTACACTTTGTATTGTAAAGAAGTATATACACACACGTGCCACTGAATTAGAAACATTTATTTTCCGTATACGCATGCGACTACCAGTACTGATCCTCTTCAATTCCCTGCATGTAGTCCAGTGAGATACCGGTTGTGAACAGCCTTCATTAAATGGTTCAGTCAATTTCTGCACACAGGAAATTCACTTGTCGGTACAAGCCTTCTCAGACGACGGCGATTTAGTTCCTGACAGACTGTCTTAGGACCACAGTCACGCCTCTTAGACAAGCAGTGGAAGTTATTTATCTACTGATTAAACACTCGGTATTTCTCACCTTTTGAGAAACCAATGAGCTGTGCTGTTTCCAAAATCGCGGCTCTAGCCAGACGGGCGCCAGCCCCTTTTCGAAATAAACCGAAAGATCTGTTATTTTTCCCGTTTTGATCTACGCTATTGACGATTACTAACCAGCAGTATTCTTAAATACTTGTCTAGAACACGTGACCAAGTATTTTGCATAGACGCTGTGTAAGTGACGTTCATGTAATCTGCATAAAGGTTTCTAATTCAGTGACCGGTATGTGTATTTGAGCAGTAATGATTATTACTAGATCGCACCATAAGTCTCAGTTAATTTCTCACTAGAATATTATTGTAATAATAATAATAATCATAATGCCTTATTATGATGGCCTGAACACTTGCGGATTTTACATTTTTTGTTTCAGTTATGTAATTTAGTTTTTTTTCCCTGAAAGCATTTAATTTAAATATTAATTACTATTCATTTAAAATTAAGAAGGTTATTTATTTTCATTGTCTTCTTCACACCACGTGGTTTAACACCACGGCACGCAGAAGGAAGAAGAGAAAGAATGAAAGGAAGACAACAGAAAAGAAGAAGACAAACAGAAGACTGATCAACTCCAAACTAATGATGCTACCACTTCTGTTATCGCTTATAATTATTAGTTATAATTAACCTGCATACACCCCGTTGTAGCAAGAATCACCAAATGGTGGCGATTCTTACTACAGCAGATGTCTTTCATTTTTACATAAAATAACATTTGGACTTTTCATGTTTACAAATTCCCCCTTATTTTGAGCTGACATTTAAAGTCGATCGCATGTTTTGCAGTCGGCTTTAAATATCACAGACGTGTCGATTATCCATTTAACTCTAGATTTCGAAGCAAAGGACTTGACGAAAAAGTGTGCAAATATCGTTTAATTTACTATAAAATTATGAACATTCGTCTTAATCCAAAATTGCTTCTAAGAGAAACAGTCAGGTCACGCGGATGAAAACTCTCCACTTCTTACTTTCTTTATTTCTATCCTTCTTCATGAACTTTGTGTCAGTTGAGGTTTTTTTTCTTTCTAACTCTTATCCTGTCTCTCCATCTTCTTCCTGGTCCTCCTCTTGACTTTTTCTTCTTCATTTTTTCATTTCATACATTCTTTTTTTTGGTATAATTTCTAAATTCATTCTCATTATACGTCCAAACCACTTCCAGCGAGGGATCATAAGCATTCCTTGATTACTTTCCAAACCATTCACAACGTCCACATTTCTTATTCTATCTTTTCTTGATTGTCCTAACGTTTATTTACATTTCTTGTATCCACTCGTATTCATGTAATGCCGCATACAAATTGAACAAACAGTAACTTCTGGTAATGAAAAGTATGCATTTCAGTGGGACCTCACTGTCCAAAAGAGAATTACTGATTCTGATAAAAGAACATATTTCTGTTTTCAATAAATTTATCCGGTTGTTTTTCTTCTGAACGTATTCAGAAAACCATCTAAATACCTCTCACTGTTTCTTTTTTGGTCGTAAACCATATTTAGGACACAATTCAATATCTTTTTCCAAGCTCTCGAAGTTCGGTGTGTCCATTAAGCATAATTTCTCCCACACACCATGACCCCATCACCGCCGTATCTAACCCTTTCAAAAACATTCTCGCGATGGTAAGCAGTATCACTTTCACATCAGATGAAGCATCGTCTATAATCGGAGGAAACACTGAAACGACTCTCATTGTAAAGAGTACATTAGCCCAGTGATGACTTGTAAAATTTTTATGGATACACGACTAGAAACGTGCTTTACGATGAGCTGTGGATAAAGGAACGCAGACCACAGGACTTTGTGCAAATAGGCCTACTTGTCACAAATGTTTTGACACAGTTTGTCGAGATATCCGCGTACATCTGCTTGAATGGGCCGACTTGCAAGCTGACCTGTGATATGCGTCAATTACATTTTGCTGTCATAGGCAAAACTATGTCTTCATGCTCCATGAAAGAACAAGAGCGACCTCTTAGCAAATGTGTGAACATATTCCGTTGGTTGGAAACGCTACCCAGAGCTTGGACACAACTATGTGATATTTCAAACTCTGGCAATATCAGTAATTCTGAGGCCTTCAAGCTTTCCAAGAATTCTTCCTTGCGTGAAATCATCCAGATGATGTCTTTGAGACATTACAAGCCATCCAACTTTGCAACTTTATTCCTTCATGAAAAGCGCTTCCTTCAAACACGATTCGCTTAGCGCAGCCTTTTGTCTTTTATCCCGTCGAGTGCTACCACTTGACCCCTTGGCGAGCGATTCGAAAATTTGAATGTGTACCCGCTTTCTAGTCGAAATCGTTCCAGTTAAACAAATCGCACAAGCTGATTCGTCAGAATTTGTTATCATTAGAAATGGTGTTTGTCCATAGGTTTTTGACAGCGGTGTATTTCCTTATTATTCATTCCAGTTTCTTCCCCATTGGCTTTCATCTTTGTTTAACAGATCTCTAAACTAATGTCACACCGTTTTAGACTCTCTTCTGGAAGTCACAAGATTTCCATCTCCATTTATTAAAGAGCCTGGTTCCTCCTTGCTTCTTCTTGTATTTCTTCATTAATCAGTATAACAGTTTCGTTTCAATCACATCTCCATTTACCTTTTGGGAGATTTCTAACCAACTTTTTATCTTTTCCTTTGTAATTATTGTTTATTTATTGCACTAATCTTTCTCTGATTATAAAAAATTCCATCAACCTTTGATCTTGTCTTTATGATCTTTCGAAAAACTTTATTTCTTGACTTAACTGCTTCTTGAATACCATTCAAGCAATAACGAACTACCCTCTAAAAATCTCACCAGGAATACTTTGCGGACAAAGCCTACAAAGTCACCTACAGTCGGAAACGACTGAAAGGGAAAATCAGTCAGTCACAGTGAATTTAAATAATCACTTAAGGGAGCTCACTGGAAAAAATTATTAAACCACTTAGTATAGAAAAAGACTGAACTCTGCTGTTCAGAAAGACACTATAAATAGTTGATAAATACATTTAATTGAATACAATTTAATTCTGATGCTTCTTGCCAACAAATCATGCAATTAACTTTAATAGTTGTTCTTAAATCATCGAGAACTACGGAAGATGTTGTCCAGGAGCAACTTTTCAGCGTTTGAATATTTTCACAGTACAGTCATTAAAGTTTAACCATCCAAACCGAATCTCTCTGCCGTCAATAAAGCTCCAAAACAATATAAATATTATCGATTCTTTCCCCTCCCTTCTCAAAAAAAGGGAGGAACAATTCTCCCCCCCCTCCAGTTAACCACTAAACTACAAAAAGATTCTTCTTATGTGTTTTTTCGTTTATTTTACATTAATAATAATAAAAAAATACATAGTGTTCAAATTCCTTTATGTATATATATTCATTCCTACTATTGCCATTCAAGTTCCTTGTTACTGTGCCAAAATCAACTCCTTTATCTCTGGAATCAAGAAAAATTTCGATTGAAGAAAAAAGATAAATGAATATATACACACGCGGAAAATGTACATTGTAACTAAAAGTGGAAAAGGTGTACAAGAAATAATATGTATGTAGGGTGATGACACGCAAAAGAAAAAAAGAAAAAAAAAGTGAAGCACTTTCTTAGAAATGAATGATTTTTACTTTGTAGACAGAATGTTGCATTTGAACATATTTCTTACAAACAATCGTTTTTTTTTTTTTTTGAGAAATGCCTATTTATTTTGTAACGGGTAGGATCCCAAAGTACTATAACAATTTTACTTCAAACGTATACACGCACGCATATTTCATTCAGAGAAATGGTCCAAGGCATCTTTTAAGATGATTTCTCAGCAGTTTTCTTTTGCTAACAAGAAGGGGGAAATAACTTTTTTAGTTCAATATAAAAAAAGGCAGTTGATCAAATGTTGAAAATATGAACTCCATTCTCTAAGAGGGAGAAAGAGGGGAAGGAATAAATGAAGGAAATATTCTAGGGATGGACAAATTTCCCAGGCTCAAGCTCTTGAGCCTGGGAAACTTGTGGCTCGCAAGACGAGATTTTACCACCGCTGAAATGTTCTTTTTTAGTTAATGAAATAAAAAGCACAACACGATAATACTCCCCCACGAATTTAACAGAATTCCTTTCCCAAACCTTCATGAAAATAAAATCTTTAAATTGTATTGTCCAAAAAAAAAAAAAAAAAACTCGTATGTTGTATGGGATTATTAGGTATGCATTATTCAATGCTCTAAATCAGTGGTTCTTAACCTTTTAATAGTTGCGGCCCCCTAAGTATCCTAAAATATTTTCGCGGTCCCCTAGTTCGTAGTAAGATAATAATAATAATAATAATAATAATAATAAATTTTTATAAAATAGTGGTTTTACTTTCTGATTATAAAGACGAAAAACCAGAAAACAGAAATCAACTTTAGTTAAATATTATGTAAAAACTTTACTGTATTTATATTTACGAAATCAAATAATGTTCTTTGTTTGCTCATTTTATTGGAGGTAATAAATTTGAAGAAATAACAAATTAGTGTTACAGCACAGAAAGCTTCGAAAAGTAGTTGCACTCAAGTAGCACTTAACAACGTTTAGTGTTCTATTTATTCGTTCTAATATTGTTTAAAAATTCAGAGAATCACTTCTATACGTCCAGTAGGCAGATATCAGCGTTGCCAGCAGCGAAATGTCGACTTGTGGCGCCACCACAAAAGAAACTACTGCATAATTCAGATTACTAATACAAAACGATACAAGTTTGAAACAAAGTAAATTAAGGAGCAAAAAAAAAAAAAAAATTATTTCAAGAGATTTCAAAATTTTAAAAACAACAAACGTTCTATAAATTTTCCGCGGCCCACCGGTTAAGAATCACTGCTCTAAATGAAATCAATTTTTCTCAGCTTCCATTTAATTTTCATTCATTTCAGGAAGCAAATGGAAGGGTTTCCTCTCCTTTTTAGAACTTCCCTCGATCTACACCCAGATGGGAGGCAAGAAATCTCTTATACTCACGCTTTAAGAAGGTGGTATTCTTATAATGGAGTTCTAATTTCTGTTATGGTGAATGCAGCTCGCAAAGGAAAAACTGTTTGTGAAGCTCTTTACCGAGAAAAAAACGATTCTTGTTTTCCACTCCCCCCTAAGGGGCAAACACCCAGAAAATCCAGTGGGTGTTTTCCCCTTAGGGGGAGTGGAAAATTTATAAATGTAAAGATAACCCTTAGATAACTTTAAAAATATTTTGAAAGACCTTCAAGATATTTAAAGATTTGTATTAGCATGACGGCACATTATTTTAGAAATTCAATCCCAATGAATTTCTTGAATGATTTTTAAAGTCAAATTCCGATATTTTTTTCTAATTTTAATTGAAAAATGCTTGCTTTTTGATTGCTGTATTTTGCGCGATAGCACGAATCATTGCGACGAGGAGAAATTAGGGATTGGCAGCATTCTCAGTTGAATGTTTCCAATTATGTTCCGTTTTCACATTTCGCAAGTGAATATTTTTCAACGCATATTCGAATAAACACTGGAAAACAATCTTTGTGAACTTTTCGATTAAAATTTTTAGAAAATGAGACAACAAAATTTTCGATACCGTATTAGAACTGTTTCTAAAAGATATTGCATCATTGACTGGTCAGAGAAGTACAGACGGCTCTAACCAGCAGTTTGTGGGTTTGAATCCCAACGTGTGAATTGTTGCTCGTCAATATTTGGGCAGGGTAATACAATTCAATGCGTAATGTGATTCTGGCACTCCGATTAATACCCGATTCTTGGAAAAAAAAAAAGCTCCACACGCCTCCAGAACAGGGTTTGTTTGTTTCTCGATTATGATTACTCAGCCGCCCTCCACACAAGCATGCATTTTTAATTTTTATACTAGCAAGCGCTAGTATAAAAATTTCGGAAAACGGATATCGTTAATCTTCCTGTATAATGTGACAGTTTATTTTTCAGATGGATGCGCGTGATGGATGATGTGCTTCCCTGTTTCAGTCGGGTCAAATGGCAGAGTGGTTTTCCAAAAATGCTGCCAATAAACCGTTTTTATATTCATAGCTTATTCAAATAAACGGCGTTATTTGTTTACATTTCCTTCTTATCACTGTCTATGATCGATGACTGATGATGATCATTCTCCTTTAGGACAATGTAATTAAACTTCATGTGAATTTCTCAATAAATAAACATTTGCCTTTTCTTGAGTTGCTTCTTTCTTTCTCCACATTTCACTAATCAATTTCCTCTCAGAGAAGACTGAATATCTTACTTAAAAGTAGTGACAAAATGGCTCAAATCACAATAAGGTGTGACAAAATACTTAATCAGGATGATAATATAAAACGGGGATAAACAAAGACTTTAATAAAATGAACAATAAAACAACGAACACTTTCAAAACGATGGAAGTACGTGTACGATATTTTTATATGAATAACAGCAACGACACCGACTCGTACTCGACAAAGCTCCTCACAGCAAATCATTTTGTCCCTCCGTATTAAAAACAAGTTCTCAAAACAGTCGAAAAGAATTCTGTTCTTTACGCCCAAAGCTCTCAATAAAATTGGAGAAATATCTTTTGGGAAAAAAGGTCTCCTGGATATGAGATGGACACAAAACATGATCTGCAGATAGGAGAATTGTGGAGATTTCACTGACAGTCTTCCTTTTGGTACCGATTATTGGTTGCATTTTTGAATAAGTAAAATAAAAATATTAACATCACCAAATGATATCACACATCCCACCATTGTGTTCGACAGGTTAACAAAGTAAAAGCACTCAGATACACAGGTATGATGTCGCTCCGTCTTGCTTATCGTAAAGTAATGTCCGGCATGTCTTTTGGCATCATTCTGGACGTTCCTTTGTCTCAGTGTTTACCAACGTTGACGCTGACCTTCACATTTCCACACAATCTGCCATCATGCCCAATATCTCTCTCTCCTCATCCCCTATCTAAGTCACAGCTCGCCAAATCCAAGTATCGTCTACCACTAATACCACTAAATAGCTATAGTTAATGAAGGGAGGGAGGGGGGGGGGGAACATACCAATATAAAACCGCGTTATCGCATAATACACAGTGGCTACACGATGAGCGAAGAATTAACTAATGCGTGCAAAAAACAAAAATAGTGAATGAAAGACTACAAAATACCCAAAAAATTATTCTAAAAAAAAAGGAAAAGAAAACTGTAAAATATGAACTAGTGTGAAGAAATTAAAGAAATAATCAGAAAAACAAACATACTGCAAATGGATAAACAGTAAAATACTAGAAGATGAAACAGAATACAAAAGAATAAGAGCCACATCTAAGAGAGAGAGAGATTAGAAAAACACACGGACAATCGTGGAACAGCTTTGAGTAGAATTTATAATACACACACACATTGATATTCAGCCTGTATGTTCCCCAGTGCTGGATGAATCTCCCATTGCGGGAGAGTTGGGTCTACTTCTCCAATGGCGACACACTCCATATTGGGACAGCGTATATATATTTGCGTGAATGAATGCACGAAGGTGAAAGACACTCGCAAGCATTCACGCTCAAAGCGGGATTCAAACCCGCAGCGGCTGGAAAGCGGTCGCATTAATTAGTCGGCCAACCAGATCAACTAAAAACAGAATTTCTGAATTTTTATTCAAAAAAATTACGTACTGATAATAATTACAAAAAATCTAGGAAACAAATAATGAAAATGATAAAGAAATAACTTAAGCTGAGAATTGTATAAATATGCAGGGTTAAGATTTAGAAAGAGACTCATTATTTTTAAGTAAACTTTATTCAACAGAAAATCCACCAAAAGAATGGAAAAGGGTTATAGTAATTCCTATTCATAAAAAAAGGTAATAAAGATGACCCACCCAACAGTTATAGAGTTCCGCATAAGCATTCTGAATTCTTGAAATTAAAAAATATAATATAGCAGAATATTAAATGAAAAATAAATCGTATTTAGCAGACTTCATTCTTGAAGCGCAGAACTATTTTAGAAAAAGACGTTCTTTTATGAATACAGCTTTCTCTCTCAATTAATAACAGAAAGAAGAAGAGAGCACAATATAAAAGCACAGAATCGTATCCATAGAAATTTAGAGAAATTTAAAAAAATGACTTTTAAAGGTCAAGGTCCAATTAGAAGTAAAATAGTAGTAAATAATAAAAAAATTAGAACAACTTAATTACTTCTTTAGGATGAAAGTTTTCATGGAAGACGAAAAGGACGCAAAGATGAAAATGGCAAAATACTAAACAATAGCAGTTGGAATAAATTCTTTGCTTTAACCGAAGATGCACTGCCTTTACCTAAGCTGCTATGGAGAAATAAAATTTGTATAGCAAAACAAAACAACAATAACAAAAAGAGAGAGCAAAGATTAATAGCAGGTAAAATGAAATGCATGAGTATCACAGATAAATTATGCCTATTTAATCATAAAAGAAGTGAAGAAATAATGAAAGAGTTAAATCAGGAATTCATAATAGAAAAAATAAAGACATAAATATAATTGGATGCATCATGTCTAATGGAAAGATTCCCCAATTTGTACAATAAAAATTTGTACACGTTCATTGTACACTATTGTCCTACTACTACAACAGCGACTCACTCGGTATTTAATGGTGACGGTTGACCGTTATTTATTTAGGATGTGTACTGCAATGTTGGACACACTGGTTTTAGATGTCGGTTCGTTAGATAGCGCATGTTTCTGTCTTCATTTCAGAGTTTTTCCTGTTTTACCACTCAGCGAGGCTCCCAAATAGCCTGTTACGAAGGGTGCCTTCACTAGCCAGTTTCCGGAGTTCTAAACCCGTCTAACTTAGAGTAATATGAACTTATGATGTGGCTCTTTCGCAGTGTGAATATGAAAAAAAGATTCGAACTGATTGAAAGAGACGTAATTAAGATGGACATGGCGATGAGCGCGGCAAACAATAGCGAATCACTAACAAACGGCGTGGAATTCAGTTCTATGAAGAAAAGTATACAAAGAGAAGAGTATGAGAACAGGGGAATAAAATAAAAGAAATTAGAAACACAATTTTTTTTCATAAAAGAAAAGGTGAGTATAAAGAAAAGAGATTTTCAAAAGGAAAATCAGAGGGCAAAAGTGAACACTCATCAGTTTTGTGCCTACGCGCACACACACACACACTTTTTCTGTGAAAGTGATCATTTATTCAGAAGAGGGCAATCCGGCTAATTAATGATATCTCTCTCACAGACGTTCAGTTTCTGCCTTGTGCCCCTTACTGATACTTTCATGGCCAATGCTCTGTTGAATTGACCACTATTATTCATCCACTCCCTTCCAAAATCATTAAAACAAGAGCCACGGATAACCAACACCCTTTTATAGTCCATATTGAAAATCACCGACAACTTCACTGCCTTCTCTTTCATTCAATCTTCTTCTGTTCTTTGGAACACTCCCCCCCCCCCCCCAAAGATTACAACCCTCAGCTGTTCAAGTAAATTGTGAACAGATTCCTCGTTTCTTCTATTCCTCTTGCCCACATACCTCACTAATGTGTTAAAGATTGTGTGGCCTTTCGTGTGTGGATGAGATATTAAAAAAAATAATAAAAAAAATTACCGTAGACGGAGCGTGTATGCGCTCGTAAAACCGTGTTCCATGGTTTCAGATCAATCAGAGTTTGCAAAAATTACACCCACACACATTCTCCACATCATCTTCTGGATGGGATACTCCACTTGGTTTAGCGCTATTTAATAAGGTTGAAAAAGAAGAAGAGGAAGAAGAAAGATAAAAGCACTTTATCAGAACTACATCATATTGCAATGGAGACATCGAAAGAGTTATTTATTATCAAACTAGAGAACGATTTAAGATTGTCATCACGACAGCAGAAGAGCTCAATAACAACAGATGACCCAAGGAGGATGAATTGTAATTAGAAATCCAACGACGATGACAGTGGTCGCTTCAGGAATTCATATCACTTTTTTTTTTAATAAAATAAAGGTATTAAGAAGAAAGACTTTTCCACACGACCTGTGTACGTGTGGTGGCTTTCACTTGGCGTTACCTTTTCTCTTAATGGTGAATTATTCGATCGGTATCTGTGAGCACCAATTTCCACAATATTTTCCTCAAACCATGTCTCAGTAAAGGAGGGGGGGGTTGACATATTCATTTCAATAGAGTCAATGCTTATAATTGAAGTTTCATGTTTAAGTATTACAGCAGATAATATGTTGCGGTAACACTTAAATTTCCCAAGACGATATTTCGTTGATGACGATAAAAACTGGATACGTGAGAGATCAAGTAAGGAAAGAAGCGCCTCTCGCTTGTCATAAAAGAGGGAACGACCGATTTGGTCAAAAATGTAGAAGACACAGCAGTAGACCACATACGTATGTCAGTAGACACGGCAAGTGGTTCTATTTCTAGGGAAGTGTGCTTTGAGAATCGAACTGTGATCGATATTTATCAACTATTAAGAAAATCTGAAGTACTCATATCATATTGCATTGGAGATATCGAAAGAGTTATTTATTATCAAATGTGCTTCCCTCGGTTGCTTCCCTAACATTGATCAATCCAATGTTAGGGAAGCTCCAGAGGGAAGGCCATTGGATTGCACTGTTTTGATGTCACTCAGTACATAGCACTAGGTAACAGATGGCACCACTTGATCGACAGATGGCACCACTTTATTTCATTATTATTTCTCTGTTTCACAGGCGAAAAAAAATACGAAGAAACTTCAAAGACATTAAACACAGCGTGTTTGCAATCGATCAATACGAGACATTGAACAGGTAACGACTGCGCTTAAAATAGGAGTTTCCATGATCGCCGTTGCAGGTTTTCGTAGCCGACTCGATATTTTTATGCAAGTTGGGGGGGGGGGGGGGGAGAAGGAAGAATTTCATTAATTCCGATGCGAACAGCTCAGTTTAATTAGCGTGGAATTTTGTCCCGACAACAAACACATTTTTCATGCTGATTAAAGTGTCGAGTGCTCCACGAAGGGTGCAGTTATAGCACATCCCCTCCCCCTACACCGGCTGGCTGTTCTGTCGCATCGAGGAGGCTCTGTTCGCGCGAACATATTGCGTGGAATGTAGAAAACATTCTTAAAATAACAGGACTCGTCTTATCAATCAGAGGTAACAGCAGCCTTGTGTACGCAGCAGTGCTTCCCAAACTTATGGATGCGAAGGCTCCCTCTGGAAAAATTAAAATATTTCACGACCCCCATCGAAAAAAAACCGTAATATCTAGTCTATAATATAAAATGATAAGCTTTTTTTTAACGTTCTTGTGTCACGTTTTTTGTCAAGTTATTTGAAACGTTTTGAAACTCAGGGGCTACCCTGAGTGTCGAGTCTTCAAAATTCGAGTCATCAGAATTCAAGGAGAACCGGCCTACCAGTCCGAACTCAGGGGGTTGGGCGGCGTATGCGCCAGGGGGTGCAGGGGGAGGAACCCCCCTTTCGAGTCATCAAAATTCAAGGAGAACCGGCCTACCAGTCCGGAACTCGGGGGGGGGGGGGCGCCGTAGGCGTCAGGGGAGGGTGGAGCCCCCAGTAAACAAATATTATTATAATATTTATTGTATTTATATTCAAGATTTTGCGTTTGTAATCTTTTTTGGGTTTCTTATCAATACATTTGAAATGAAACTTATATGAATATATCTACTAATATCATTAATCGCCGAAATAGGCAGGAAGCAAAATTTGTGAACCAACACCAATGTGTGATTTTTTCCGTTAAAATATAAAAAAAGAACAAAAAAAAATAATAAAAATTAAATTATTTTAAGATTCTTTTAAGATTAAAAAAAATCTACTTAGTCTTAAAATATTTTAAATTTGTTTTCATTATTTCACGGCCCCCAAGGGACCGAGGCCCACAGTCTAGGATGCGCTGGTGTACGGCTGGTGTAATAACAAAAAGAAACGATTTTGTTATTTATTCGTTTGTTTTCCTCGTTGCTAAGACGAGCCAGTGAGAAAGAGTGGCATTTTCAAGTACATTCTTATATTTTACTGGGTTAGAAAGGTGGGAAATTAAGCTTTTTTTTTTCTTTTTTCTTCTTTTGACTCGCATGTCCTTAAAGTAAAATTGAATCATTCTCTCTCATTATCAATCCTCTTTGATTCCTCGGAAACTGAGAATCGAACGATTGGCGTTTTCTTAGTAACATTTCTAAGAACTCGTGGTCAGATTTCTTATGAGCTACTTGCTGTTAAATTTAAACTTGATGACTCAGTTTTCTTTCCATGGTTCAGGGAATGCCAGTGTTTCATTATGCACTGCTGAGTGGACAATATATATATATATATATATATATATATATATATATATATATATATATATATATATATATATATATATATATATATATATATATATATATATATATAATAAATAATGTAACAAATTATACTTTCCAAAATAGCAGTGTTGTTTTACTGTTCTTCCTGTTGTTTAGTGACTTCTTAGAATGGTTCTCATACAAAGAAAATATTCTCCACAAAACACAGCCACAGATCACTTTATGGAACTCTTATTAGGAGACATATCATTAAAACAGATTAAGGGAGACTTGGGCGAGTGCGTTTTATTCGTGGCAAGTATAATTTGTGAGCCCTGCGAGTCCATCTCAGGATGGTGACTCACTATTTAGCGACTGTGGAACGGAGCTATTACGAAAACACGGGTATCATGCATCATCCAACGAGAACTTCTTTAATCGAAAACCTTAGGTCCTCTTGGTAGTTTTTTAAAAAATGGATGTGCTCGTGTTCAGTATAAATACAAAAAAAAAAAAAAACTTTTAGACCAAAGCTATCATTCTCATCCTATAAACTGGCTGCTTATCTGCATTGCTCGGAGCATTCTCTGCAACCCCTAAGGCGTGGATGGATACATTGACGCGTCTTTCCCAATTAATGCATTATTTTAAAAGGTTATATATGTTCACCCCGCAATGAATTCAAATGAAGCAAATGTAATTTCTTTAAAGGAGAAATTTTCTTTCTTAAAAAGGTGAATTAAGGAAAATGTGAAATGTGTGTTATCTGTGATGCAGCAAAGGGTGTACGTCCCCCTCATCCTCTTAAAGAAGCGTCAAATTTTATGCCCAAGTGTTCTGAAAGCGGGGTAAGAAGCAAGCGCTTTATTGAACCACCTGGCGAGCTCTCATTCTTGCAAGCCACTGAAAAATTTCGCTCTTGAAACGTTTCGCTGACTCAGAAATTTCTCACGTGAAAGCAAACACGGAATCCATTATCAATCGAATCAGAACTCTCCACACAACGAAGACTCCAAACGAGATTTCTAATACTGGAATGTCCGTGGGCGAACGAAGGCAGTCGCAGGCAGAGTACTCCTAAAAGAACTCACTCCCACCCGAAATCACCGAACAGTTGACGGAAATTGTTCTGATCAGTGTAGTGACTCGCAACCAAACGAGAAATAATTTCAAAAATGAAACTGCTTTCAAAAATCTGTTGGATTCGTTAAGTGATGATGCGAACGGGAAATTTCGGAGGAAGTACGAAGAAAAGAAAAATTGTGTTCTCATTCTTAGAACAAAGTCTGAACAGATTTTTATTTGATTTATTTTTTCTTGTCTTTATAATGGATTGGATGTCATAGTAAGAAATTCAGTAACAATCCATACTGAATTTCTTATTATGACAACATTTTCCAGTTTATGCTGTAAAGAGACATTAAGACGCACTCCTTTATTATTTATTTCATTCCGAGACACTCGAACCCGAAAAAGCGAATTCATTTCTTAATTGGCTCTAAGTTAATCCAAAAAAAAAAAAAATGGTGATTTCGGACAAGGGAAGAAATAAAGCAGGATTAAAAATACTTGATTTTATTCAATCTTTGTTGGTTTTAGTAAAAATAAATAAATAAAATAAAATTAAAAAAAATCCATTAAACACGAAGACGAAGAACGGATAATAAGGTGTAGATGGATTTTATATATATATATATATATATATATATATGGGAAAAATATAAATATGATAGGAAACCTTCATGTCTTACATATTCGAAAGAAACAAAGAAACGGAAATAATATTGGCTATTTTTTTTTTAATTAAAAATAATTCTTAGGCAATATTATTTTCGTTTCTTCTGGAAACAAGAGAAACAGGAAAAGTCACATAACTTTCCTATAACCGGTGGTCTGTAAAATATTTTTAAAAAAATCCCCAAATACATAAAAGAAACTCAAGAAAAAATTTCTTCCAGTAAATTTCATGAAACGTTATAACAAATTTACTACAAATATCTGGACAAAATGTAACAAAAATTGTTTAGTTTTCGCCTATTTAATTGGATTTAATTTTTTGTACTCATCAATACCTTAAAATTCGGTTAACACAATATATACAGACAAAAATATTATTAGTGGTGGGCGATAGATGGCGCGCTGTGTGTAGATGGTAGTAGTGTAGTTAGTTGGTGGATGAAGCAAGTGAGACGGTGAATTGTGTTTAGGAGAGTGCCCTCACTCGATATGTCATTGGAGATATCATATAATAGTTTCTTTTCCTCCTTCGATGTATTATTCACTATCTTGTAATGCGTATCGATTTTTCAAATTGTGTTACGTCAAATACATATTACATTATCTCAGTTATTCTACACTATCCGTAGCATTTCCAATATCACCTGACTTCTATAGTAACAACAATACGTAAACTGATCGTTATTATGTTTGATATAACTCAACAACTAAAACCGATTGTATTAAATATCTATAAATTCTTCTGTTATGGTCCTGTTATATTTAATACCGGCAGCGAAAACGATGTCATTAATAGTACCCGCGTGATGCTAAAAAACTTACAAAATTAACGCTAGAAGAAGCTTCCCTAACATAGCGAAAACACATAATAAGAAGAAAAGCCACAAAAATATTATTTATTTATTGTTAGACACCTGGAGGTGTCTAATAATAAATAAATAATATATATATATATATATATATATATATATTATTAAATAAATAATAATTATAAATAAGTCTTTGGACTCCCTGGAGAGTCCAAATACTCATCGAGGGAGGACACCTGCTCCACAACTCTGCCTCGGCTGGTCAATCCACCAACTGGCCGCAACTACACCATCGCCATCTACCGCCGACCACATTATATTATCTTAAAAATTACTGGATTCTGTTTCCCACTCTCACACGCGCACACCACGATCAAAAAAGCTTACAAAAATAAATCCAATTCCGGTGACATTACTCATGTGATCTCTCAGTTCGTAGAGCAGCGCACTTCTTACACCAATGCAATAAGAACTAAATTTATTTTTAAAAAAAAATATCATTTTTTCTGATATTAATGTTTCATAAAATGACGTTTGCAGCTGTCTATTTGTGCTTAACCAGAGCATTTCAAGTAAGCTTTTTTCTTTCTTTCTTTTTTTTAAATAATGCTTCGGAGTTATTTTGCTTCCTTCAAAAACTTGCCAACATCAGTATTTTGCGATTTACTCATGTTTTGTTTCCATTTCTATGAATTGCTAATTATTTTAAAATGTATATTCGTCACTGAATGCGACTGTTGTTGAATGCGTTTCACGACAGATGGTGCCACATTCTGAGTACATTCGCAACACAATTCTGCACGCGTCAGTCGGCGAATATCTTACTTCCATCGTTACTCCAATAATAATAAGAATAATATTATTATTAAGCAGATGTTGTTTCACTAAACTAAAAATAACTAAATAAATAAATAAGCTTTGTTCCATCATTGCTACCAGAAGTATCTGACGATATGCTCTTATTAACTTATATGGAAAGTGTGAAAATGTCCGTTGAAAAGAAATGTCACGTGTCGAATGAAATTACGTGGTGGCCGTAACGTCTCTTCAATTTACTTATTTTCAATTTTCAATGCGCGTGTTCTTCTGACCGGTTAGTCCATATTGGGATTAGACTTTCAAGAAGGATGAAACAAAATGTCGCCACCATGTGACACACCAGCTGTTACTCATCTTTAGAAGAGCCCGTTATAAAGATTATATATGTCTTCTGGACGGAATTCGAACGCATGTATTTCCAACTACAGAGATCATCAAACGATTTCGCTACTCAGGCCTTCTCCATATATTGCAGAGCCCGTGCACGATACCAATTGGGGTCAACAAATTTCTTGGAAAAAAAAAAAAAAACGCGGCTAGAAATTTTGCGGACCGTAAAAAATTGGTTTCTTAATTAAATCTTTTACACGTTACAACTAATACTTTTATTTAATCGTACCTTTTTTCGGCAAAGTCAGTCATTATGTCCTCAACATTTAAATTTTTACCTCTTTCGTTTTCATTCGATATACAGCTGCAAGTGACGACAAACTTTCTTATCAAATGGTTTTTCACAACAAGCATATATACGCAAATAAAGCAGGGACTCTTATTATATATTCACTTTGCATTACTCCAATCCCTACGACCAAAGTTGTGGTTGGAGTGACTCCACTACATCTCTCCTACCACGACACTGCACAAATCTCCCAATTTAAAAATGCCTGTGCCTTTACTTTGGAGAAAAAAAAAAAAAAAAAACTTAATTTATTATAATAAAATTTATAAATTGTTAATGATAATGTTCAAGAGTGGGGACCTGTGTATTTGCACTGTTGGAAGGTTCTGTGCGGTTGCAGAACGCATGAATCGTTCAGCTAAAGCAAAACATGCAGATTCTACTGGACACTTATCATTCCTTTTTCTTCTGAGGTGGCTGCTTTCATCTGACTACGGAAATCTAAGAATATTCCCGCTCTAAAGAGATATTTTCTACACAGAGGAAATTCATCATCAGGTAAAACTTTAGCATTTCACTTTGAACATGGCGTTAATCAGTCTACACTGAGTTAGCTTTGCATTACGAACCCCACCTAATAGCGCGTTGATCCATACCTCTCTGTGCAGTCACGGCTCGCAGTCGATTACGAACAGATTCAACAAAGTGTCTCGAACATACTACATGCGAAATTCGACCCATGTCCACTACAGTAACTCCATAGTTCACGATTATTATGTGAAGGAGGATCATCTATTCTCAAACCTTCTTTTAGTATTTCCCACACATGTTCAATTGGGTTACAGTCAGGGGACTTTGGAGACCAAGTCAATCTAGTGAATTCGTGGAGAACAACTGCTGAACATCGGGCTCCAACCACACTGAGTGGTTGGAGCCCGATGACAAGGTGATTCGTCCTGTTGAAAGATGGTACTGTGGTCAGGATAGACCTGCAGATATGGATGGAGATGCTCGGTTAACAGGTCCCTGTAGCGTTCACTAATTAGTGTTTGTGGAATAATAACCAACGGGCCTGAGACCTACTAGTAAAAAGCTCCCCAGACCATAAAATCACTTCCACCGCCCTGCTGAACCCGAACTGTGCAAACAGGGAATAGGGCTTCATGCTGTTTACGCCAAATGCGAACCTGGCCATCAACATGGTGAAGCAGGAAACGAGACTCATCACTACAGACGACCTTCATCCATCTGTTGATGGTCTATTGCCAACGTACCTTGACCCATTCGAGTCGTTGTTTGCGATTCCTGGCCGTTATCATGTGTACCCTTGTTGGTCTTAGGCTGTGGAAACTCCAAGGGAAGCAAGGTATGGCTCATGGTGCATAATGGATCGAACTGCCCCACTTTTGTACTGGTAGGTGAGCTATGCGGCTATTTTGCGTTCGTTGCTGAGATACCAGTCGTGACACTGGATTCTCAACTCTAGGATCAACCACGCGTGGCTCATCAATGTGAGCCTTTCTGCTGGATGTCCGTTCATGGTTAATCCAGTCCTGCTATACCCTGGATACAGTAGTACGGTAGCATCAACAAGTGCAGCTTTTTCCACTGTAAATAGAAGATGAGCGCATCTTTTTCGATCAATTTAATATCCCCCAATTCCAAATGTCTACTCTTTCTCCTTTCCACCGACTACTATGGAAGATTTCAACTCGCTGTCCAAGCTTGATTTTCAATAACTTTACCAAACCAGTTCACAAATAAATACTGCGCACTGTTGTTGTGATTTGTATCTGCAACATTCATGTTTATATCCTCAAATGCTATTAAGCAGTGGTGCACCCAGAGGGGAGGCAAGGGGGCCCTGGTCCCTAAAGAAAAATGAAAAAAAAAAAAAACACTAGAAAAATTTCCAAAAATTGTTTTCTAATTAAATTTCATTTTTTTATTTATGTTGTGTCGTGTCTTATGTTTCTGTACTACTTATTAATTAGCGATCATTGCAGTCGTAGGTCGTATGCGATGCATAGTGTGTATTCTCAAATCGTCTACTCAACTCCCCCCACCTCCTCAGATTAAATCCTGAGTGCGCTACTGCTATTAAGTGTTCGGTTGCGCACGGTTCTAGGCATGAGATATATTATCTAATTCTTACAGAAATTCTAATTTCTGTAAGAACTTAAGAAATTAAGTGCTTGTAAACAGTATTTAATAGCAGATGAGATGCTGTTGATGAACTGCATGCATTATTTCGAGGTTTGGGTTTTCGGCATGTTTAAATTGATAATTAATTTCTTTCGTTATTAATTTTGGGTTTGTGGATATTATTATTCCACCACCTTGCCTTGCTTATAGAAACTGCAACAACTGCCCCAATACTGAACTGACACCCACTCACATCTTTACCTGTCCAGCTTACAACAGCCTTGCAAGAAATAGATCCTAATCCTGAACAACAGCTCTATACAAACAAAATCATCGACATAGCCAAAGCAGTACAAGGAGCACACGGAAACATCGAAGACTCTTCAAAGGACAAGACAACAACAACAACAACCTTGCCTCGTTTGTAGGCGTGTGTATTAGTTGAAAGTTTGGAATTTGGCAACTTGTTACTTCATCAGTAGTAGCGAATACTTCAGTTAGGAGTGAAGTATTCGCCAACATTTTTGAATACTGATATTATTGTGTAGAATAGAAAGCTTCTTCACTCTGTTCGTGCATTGTTTCCCTTCGTGCGCTTGATAGTCCATATTAACTTTTGTTACACGTTGTCTTCTCTTGATATGCTTAAAAGAACTTCACTTTGCACTGCGATAGCCTATTTATGTCTTCAGAGCTCTTGATTTCTATTGGTTTTGAGTTTGTGACTTTTCATGAATATTTTGTTTGTGTATCTGATCTATAAGAATTTTTCCCCTCATTTTACTTTTCTTTCCCGGTTCAACAGATTTTGATAAAAGTGTTAATTACTCAGACAAGAATTTGGAGTGCATAGGTCTGTAGCGATCAGTCTTTTTCAGTCTTCTGGCTTTTACTAGATTGTTTATTGTGTATTTGTTTGTCAGGCAAACGATGAAAAGAGTGAGCAAAATTATGCCTTTATTTTTGCTCCTGTTTTGTAGGGAGAGAGGAGGAGTAGCCGATTTACAGACTGAATGTCATTTAGCTGCAGAGGTTCTCCAATAGTGTAACATAACTTTAGAGTGATGTTCCTTAGGTTTTTCTGCAAGGCTGTTTCAGGGAGACATCTTTTAAAGAGTTGCATTCTTAGTGCAGTTCAGTTCAGTCCCGTTTATTATATTGTGTTGTCTCTCATTTATTACGCTGACACCATTTTAATGTCCTAACCATTATGAGAGTTCTTCCACTGCGAAATGATTATATCAAACAAAGGTCTCGTATTCGTTAAACTGTTTTGTGATTTGTTCATTCTGCTTTTCGAAAAGGTTTTGAACAAAGATAATCAAGCAGTCTTTTATATGTTCCGGTGTCTGTTTTCGACACATTAATTCTTTAAATTTAAACAATAGTAAAATTATGTAGTCCTGTGGAAAAAGCGTTTGTACCTATAGCACTAGGTTGCCAGGAGAAGGATTGTTCTGAGTTTGATTCTAGCGGCCTGACTAGAAGAACTTTTTCGATCAATTCTCGAATTACTCTCTCATGGAAAAATAGTTTTTTTTTTCCCTCCCTCCCGAAAATTCAAGTTGTTAATCCCGCAACTTAAAAACAAATTGACCATAAAACTCACAATGGTTCAGACATTTAAACAAAGGGTTAGGGACGGGATCGCGGCAGTCTGTCATGCTCTATTTCCCAGATTGCTGTTTAAAATCATTGATTATGCTGGACCATTTATCTTTGGTTAAGTCTAGTTAATCCACAGTTTCCAAAACTTAAGATTAAACGGCCTCGCTTACTGCCTTTGAGTAGGAATAAAAAACGGTAGCAGATTTGTTTATTTACTTATTTATTATTATTAATATTATTATTATTATTATTTAAAGCAAAAGGAGCATCTGCTTTTTACCTCTTCTTCTAGTTATGGTAATATTTCCTTATGACGATAGATCCTTTAGGCATTTATTTACACTTGACTCACCTTGAGCTGTTGATAACTGTTAACAATGGCGGCGTCCTTCGTTCTTCTGCCGTTGTTCATCGCTGACCAAATCTGAACTTTAAATACATGTAATTTAAAAACCACTTGATAGATTTGATAAATTATTCATTATTGTCTTCAGATCAACCACTCTGTAACATTTTGAGATTAAATATCAATAATGAAACCACTTTAAAAAGCTAAGAAAATGGAAAGCGCATTGAAGACTGCCATACTTTCGCTGTTTGGACAGCGCCCTCTATACAGTAATACTTTAGGCGCTCTATTCGCGCATTTTTATAATAATAATAATAAAGAGATCAGTAATTAGGGAACACATAACAGGAAGTCCGTTCTAGTGCTTGCAGTATAAGAAATAAATAAAGAAGAAAATTTATTCTGAGTTTGTTATTGAACTGTGAACTATTGTTGGATAGTTGTCACACTTTTTTTTTTCTTACAGATTTAAGAAATATTGAAATAAAAATGCTTGCACTATGCACGTTTTTGAATTATAGCGGAGGGAATTAGCAATAGAGATAGGTCATTAATCAACTTAATTGACTTCTTTTGTATTCTTTCAAGTATTTTTAGAAAACTTATAGGTAGGGGAAGCGCTCCAATTGTGAGAAAAATATCGAATGCTTGGGCAGATGGGTGATTTGTGTAGCGGAGGAGATATTTATTTATTATTTATTTTTTTTTGGAAGATGTTTATGCCAAGAGAGAGATTTGAGGTTAGAGTAATTCAAGAGGATCATCTCATCACATCGTCTAGAGATTTGGGTGTTGTCTAAAGTAAGACTAGAAGAAAAAAAATTTTTTTTCAAAGAAATAAAACAGGAACTGAATTTCACTCAATATTATTCACATTTTTTTTAAAACAAGAATTTAACAAGTATTATTAGAATTTAGTATTAGAACAAATATTATTAGAATAAACAAGTTTTAAAAATGGATAAATCATTAAATGAGAAGAAACGACTTGCAAGAACTTATATAATGTGGATATTTTATCGGTGATGACAGGTTAATAAACCTAGGTAAAGAGTGAAAGGTATTAAATGGATGAAATTGGAATAAGTGAACATAAACAGAAAGGAAACACGATCGAAGACCTAAATAATGGGCATTTACTAATAACAAGTGGAAAACAAGATGAAAGTAAACATGGTGTTGTTTTTTTATTAACAATAAAATAAAAAGGTAACTTAGAAAATGTTAATTTCATATCAGAAAGAATCTGCAAAACCACAATAGGACTGATAAAAGATACACCCTAAGGGTTCTGCAAGTTTATCTACATGAAGTTAATCGTACCTGTGGAGATTGAACTGCCCACTCAGTCTCCCAAAGCTAGATAGGGTAGAAAGACCTCTCCTACTCCCTATAAGGGGAATAAAAGGCGATAGCTGAATTTATTTATTTATAGTTAATCGTATGAAGGAGCAGAACTTGTTTATAACCAAATACCTCATCTTAGAAAATGGTAAAGTAAATATTAGTTTAATGGAAGATTTTAATAAAAAGGTAGGAAAAAAGCTTGGGAATCAATGGTGTTGGCATCAAAAATGAAAGGGGGGAAACGGTAAGGGAATTTGCAGAAGAAAGAAAGAAAGAAATCTAAAAAATGGACTTCGAGACACCTAAATGGAAATAACAAGAACGAAATGATTATATATTAACAGATAAACCATACATGGTACAAGACAAATATTAAAAACGAAGTAAGATTAAGCAAAGATCATAGATTAGTCCAAAGCAAAATAGCAATGGATCTAGGAACAGAAAGACAAAAACTGACAAAAAAAAAAAAAGAAAACCAGAAACATCGTAAAAATATTGCAAATGAACAAAAAGTGGAATTTCATGTAAATTAAAAGACATTAAAATATGAACCCAATTTCAAATATTGAAAACTTCAACGGTATCCTAACAAAAAGTATTATAAAGAATGTTGAAAATTTATCTGAGGATTCAAAAACAGCGAAAATAGACAAATTAAAAAAGGAAATTAAAGACCTAATAGAAAAAGAAGAAACATGAAACAAGATGCATGTGGTGTTCAGTTTAATCCTTTATCCAAGTGTAAGCAAACAAAGTTTGCGCATGAAGTAAAGTATCTTCAGAACTGGGGCAACTCGTGGCAAAGGTGGACTGACTTCACATCACTTGCCTTAGTATCCCATAATGCAAAGCATCACCTTGCGGTCATTATACATGCCCGCAAGGGTACTACGTTATATATGCCTTCATGTATAACGATCGTAAAACTGATCGCACGAGTTTTAACTCGTGCGATCAGTCAGATCACCTAGCAATGAGCGACCTGAGTGATCATTAACTCAGAGTTGCCCCCCCCACCAAGCAGAGCCATATCTCAGTGGTGGCCCCACTCAAGGAAAGGCAAACCCTACCCTCAAGCAGAGCCGCTCATATCTCAGGGAACTGACTACCCCTTCTGCACAAAGCATATCCGTGAGAGCAAGACCTGGAAACAGCAATAGCCGTGCCTCAGTTAAAACTTAATTGGCTACGGCATTGCCACAACCACTTCCACAGCGTATAAATAAAGCGGTCTATAAAAATTAGGCGTTCCCCTAGATCACTCCCTACAAGTGACTCAGGACAAGGCCGCTCACGGGCCACTCTGGAAATCACCTTCCCAGGAGACTCAAAATGCTCTCTCAGGACAACGCCCCTCCCCCCGAAATCTAAGCTCTCCTCACCGGGAACTGGACTCGAAAGAAACCTAAGAGAGCAAAGCTCATATCCCAGGGAAATCAACCACTTCCGCACTGTATAAGTAAAGCGGTCTCTAAAAATTAGGCGATCTGCCCTATCACTCCCTACAAGTGACAGAGAGATCGTCCAACTCAGCTTTGGTTCCACTCAGTGCCAGGCTTACCGTACCGCTGAACAGAACTGCTCATTTTCCAGGGAAAAACACCCACCGAAATGGCCATTCACGGACCACGCCGGAAAGCACTTTCCCTAGAAACTCAAAATGTTCTCTCAGGGCAACCCTCCCCCCCCCCCCGAAATCTAAGCTCCCGTCACCGGGAACTGGACTCAGAAGAAACCTAAGAGAGCAAAACTCATATCCCAGGGAAAGCAACCACTTCCGCACTTTATTGTTTATTAAGTACAACAGGGGGGTCTCCAAAAACTCGTGAGATCCCCCCAGATCACCCAATAATGAGCGTCCCGCAGGATCAAAACAGAGCGTTGTTCCCCTCAGTAACAGGCTCAACTTGTCACCGAGAAGAACGAAGGACGCAGGACGCAGGACATATATGGCACAGAGGGTGAAGCTTGACGCTTTTTATATTCCCTGTTGTCTATTCCGGGAGCAGTGATGGGAGAGATTTGTGAGCTATTTTAGATCGCCCTCAATGGGCAGAATTGGTTACACGTCGTTGAGTGTTAGGATGGCTTTCGGTCTTTTATGTTTCCAGCGGTCATTACTGTCATAGTTTCCGGCTTGTTGTATTAGTTGATTTGGATGCGTAGATATCTTCATAAAGAATTTTTCTGCTAGGGACCGTAGTAGTGGAGAGATGTAGGGGATATTTATGTCCCGGTGGATCTGGGCGTTCCTGATGTACCACGGGGCGTCCAGAATCATTTGCAGACCCTTGTTCTGTAGTCTTTGTTGCTTGAGGATGTTTGTCTTGGAGGTATGGCTCCAGGCTGGGGAGGTGTATATAATTGTGGGACAGATCACTGTCTTGTAGAGTAGAATTTTGTTTCTTGTGCTTAGTTTGCTGTGTCTCTTGATCAAGGGGTAGAGCTGGGCGATAACGTTTAAAGCTTCGATGCATGTGCTCTTGATGTGGCTGTTGAAGCAAAATCGTTTGTCGAGAAGTATTCCGAGATATTTTGTTTCAGTTTTCCAGGGAATTTTACAGTTGAACAGAGTAATGTCTCCTTTGGGGGATACTCGTCTTCTTGTGAAGAATATCGTTGTGCTTTCCTGGGGGTTTAATTGTAGTCGCCAGTCTGTAAACCATTTATCTAGATTCAGGATGGTGTCTTGTAGTTTTTTTGGTTACGAGATGTGGTTGGCGGAATCGGACTAGTATAGCCGTGTCATCCGCATAAAGGGCGATGGTGGATGTGAGAGGATTTTTAGGGATGTCTTCCATATAGATGTTGAACAGGATCGGGGCTAGCAGTGATCCTTGAGGAACTCCAGCGAGGATTTTCCGTTGGGCTGAGATTATTTCATTGATTTTGATTTGCATCCTCCTGTTTGAGAGGTATGATTTAATCAGGCGTATCATGTTTAGCGGAAGGTTTGCGAGATAAGTTTGTAGAGGAGGCCTTGGTGCCAGATCTTATTGAAGGCCTTTGAGATGTCTACGAAGACGGATCTGGTGTGCTGATTCCAACTAAATCCTGTGGTGATGTATTCTACCAGTCTATGGATCTGTTGGGTGGTGCTCTGATTTTGACGGAAGCCAAATTGTTCTTGTGGAATGATATTTAGTTGGTTGACATGATCTTGGAGTCTGATGAGGATGATTCTCTCTGCTATTTTTCCTAAGTTGGATAGCAGGCTGATGGGACAGTAATTTTCAGGTTGGTGTGGATCTTTGACTGGTTTGTGAATTGGGATGATGTCAGCCATTTTCCATGACTGGGGGAAGTGCTGCCATTTGAGGATTTATAATGTTTACCAGATGTGCTATGGCTTTGCGTGGTAGTGCCGTGATTACTTTGTTAGTGATGCTGTCGGGACCTGGGGATTTTTTGATCTTGAGGTGGTTGATGATGCCGATTATTTCTGTAGGTGATGTAGGCATTATAGCGCTTGGATTATCATCGGGACGATTTACTATGAACCTGACTTTACGATGGATCTTGTATACATGGCTGATGTTTAGGTTCTCATATGCAGAACTGCATTTCTCTAGGTTTCTTGGTATGACTTCAGCTTTGTCAGCATCTGTGCATGCAAGGTGCTGTTCTGCTTGGAGAGGGGGGAGGGATTTGCGCTTGTTCCTGAGGTTGTTTAGGAATTTTCATATGGAATGATCTGCTGTGGAGATGGAGTTGAGCTTGTTCACCCATTGTTGATTCCTGTGGTTCTGGAGAGCTTCTCGGACAGATTTGTTTAGTCTGTTGAGGGCTGTTTTGTCCTGGGGAGCACATATGTTGTGGTATCTTTTTCTTTGTCTGTTTTTTTTCCTTATTAAGTCCATGATTTCTTCCGGGAGACGGTTTTGTTTGTGGGTAATCGTGGATACTGTGGCTGATGTTATGGTTTTATTGATTTGATTGGTGAGGTTCTTTATTGCCATGTCTATTTCTTCCTTGGCTTTTATATGGGGAACCGAACCAATATGTTCTGGTAGCACTTTCCTAAGTTTATCCCACACAGTGGAGATTTGGGTGAGGTCCTGGGTTTTGAGCAGGTTGCTGTGGGGTGGTTTTGTCCTCATTTGAGGCATTTGTAGTCTGCTCTACAGAGTTTCTGTGCGTGTCTGTATTTCTGGCACCTGTGGCACTGTCCCTACGAGGCTCTTTTCCTTAGTGGTTCAGTTGTGATTTTCAGCCCATAGATCGTTGTTATGTTGTGTGTGTGTGTTAGGTATCTCTGCGAGTACTAGGGGCATTGGACTCTTGTCGGCCCGTAACATTCTGCTGACCTTGACAGGTGGGAGATCATGGAGGCGGAGCTCTTCAATTATTTCATATGTGCAGATGTTTTTTGTTACTCCCCTGAGTACATCTTTTAGGTTTTTCTCTGACTTCAGTGAGTAAGTATGATATTTAATATCTAACTCATCCATGTTTTTGTGATGCGTCTATAATCGCCTACTGTGGCAGGCTGGATTTTAACTCCGTCATCTTCGTTTTTTGCCCATGAATAGGCAATTTGTTTGTTTTTCATAAATAGGCCTGAGGGCCGTCCATCGTTCTTTTTTCCCGTAGTACAATTGGCGAGACTTTTTGATTGTTGGGTGTGGGAAGGTCAGTGTTGGGGGCATCTTCTTTCATCCCCTCGTTTACCTGAGTCTCCGCTGTTTTACGCTTTTTTCGAGCATGGGTTTCTGTATGGTCTTTTGGTCATATCCAGAGATTGGACAAAGTCGTCAGGACTTAAACTGTTCATGTTTAAAAGTATTCAAGCATGCTTACCTGAGAAATATATATATATATATATATATATATATATATATATATAATGGCGAAGAGAACGGGCAAGGACCGAAAAATTGCATCAAATGTCAAAGTCTTACTTTGTACTCCGCTATCAAAGAAGATTCACAAAATCTAAAACTCACTAATCACCACTGAAATCAAAAACATTCTTCGCAACGACAACCATCATGACGGTCTCTACACTAAAACTCTATCAATCTCTTCTAATCGACAAGTCATTCTAGAAGAACGAAGTTCTTTCTTAAGTTCTTAAAAGAACTGGAAGATGGACTGAGTCCTTGACACTTTATCCGGTCATCTAAATGAAGAAGATCTGTATGGATGGGGTGTTATTGAGCTAAAAGTTCTAGTCATGGTGGGTAACGGCAATAGCAGAGCCTCAGTTAAAACTTCATTGGCTACAGCATTGTCATTCGTTACCCTGGAAGTCCTAAAAAAGGACTTATATTCCCCGTGTAACGCCGAGTTATCTTAGAACACATTACGTCAATCTCTCTCTCTCTCTCTCTCTCTCTCTTTCTTTCTTTCTTTCTGGGGAAAAATCAAAGGGACGTTGAATATGGCATGTTTAGTTAACTCATGACAGGAGGAGGACAATTAGCACGGTCTTCTGTGCATTAATTAGTAAGCTACTCGCAATATGGTCGGTGTTTTATAATTTTTAATGGAAAGTAACTAAATTAATTTTAAACAAACGTGTTTTTTGTTTTGGATTTTATATGACAAGCAAAATTCATCATGACATTTCATTTACAAGAATCGTGATTTCGAAATTTTTGAGAATAGTAAAGAAAATTATTATTTTTTTTATTATTATTATTATATTGCACAAACACATTCAATGCGATTTGCATTTTCAATTCATATTCCTTCGGACTGACTATGAACGAATAATTTACAAAATTAATTCGTCCAACTGCTTCTCTCCATTAACAAACCAACCACATCTTAAATGTGATTATCCTTAAATGAATAATCCCGTTTTGGACACCATTTAGTATCTGTTGAAAGACTTCGTTAACAACGTCGTAATGTTTCTGTGTTCAGTAATTCCGAGTAGTAACGACTGGTGATAATGCTTCTCAACAGATGACCCCACATGCTGAGTGTATTCGATTCACAAATAAACGCGTTGATCAGCAATTATATCAAGAGTTACCCAGATAATTTACGAACGTTTGTCACTTTTTTAGAAAATAAATTCATTTAATAAGAAATTATGTTATATTTTTAATCGGCCACTAAAGAGAGAAGAAAGAAAAGATAGAGAGTCAAGTACAATTTCGCCCTGATCTAGAATATTTTAATAATACGACAATACACCATATTTCTATTTGTATGTGGAAAATATATCACATGTGCGTCGATTTAACTTTCATTTTCCACATTTTAAATAAACATCTGTATTCTGCTCTGCATAGATTCTTGGCATGGCCAAACTTTTGGCACCTGTGGCACTGCCCAGAAGATGATCTTTTACGGAGTGGTTCCGGTGTGACGATGAGACCACAGACTGTTTTTAAGTTGTAGATATCCTTATATTTTGTGAATCTCAACAAGGACTAATGGCATGGGAGTTTTGTCTGTTTTGTACATTCTGCTCACCTTGACAGGTGGCAGATCAGCGATTTCTGCTGTGTCAATGTCTTCACAGACACCACGAAGGACTACTTTTAAATTTTTTTCGGAACTGAGCGCAAAGGTATGATACTGGATGCCTCTGTCGTCCAGTTCCTTGGTCAACCTTCTATAGTCTGTCACTGTTGCTGGCTGAATTTTTATGCCTTCATCCATGTTTTTGGCCTTAATGAAGCCAATATGCAGATTGGACATTGTGGATCGTAAAGCTGCCCACTTTTGTTTTTCTCTAGGGATGACCGGAGGCACCTTTTCTTTGGGAGAAGTAGCGGCGTCCGAACCCTGAGAATCCTATTCCATTACAGTATTGTCATTGTGCGGTTCTTCTGTTGTTCTTCGCTTTTTGCGAGCACGCACTTCTACAAAGTCTGAAGGAGTAGAAGGCATCGACTCTAAATTATCTTCAGCGACAGCGTCTGAGACACATTTGGGGGGAAACGTGTCATACAGTTTAACTTTTCCCGGCCAATTATCACTCAGTAGCTTTCCCAGTCTGAGGAATTCCCTGTAAACTTCTTCGAATTTGGTCTCATTTAGAAGTTTTACCATTTTTTAAAATGTGTTGAGACACAGATGGAGAAAGAGTAGAGATCCCTCAGGTGCCCCTAGCAGGCAAAGACAATCCTGTGGACTTTTGAGGGTCCACTAGCAGATCCCGTAGACTCTTAGGTGTCTACCAGCAATAAAATGTTACTCTATATATACCGTAGATCAAATCGATATACCAGCATCGGTAGCAAATATTTCACCTTAAAAAAACCTCAGAAAATGAAGAACACTTACCTCTGTATATATCATTTATCATTCAAAACTATCGCCACTAATTAACAACATAATGACTCATCTGACTCTTAATTCCATCATCAATAATACACGACACAAAACACTAACACACGGGCCGCCATTTTCTCATCCATCCTTCCCAATCAAAATCACAGCCACCCAACCAATACCTGCACTAAGCCAAGGACCACCTCGGCCAAATGTGCCAACTGCAGTGGCCCTCCTCCGGCGAACTACAAAGGATGTACTCAACACCCAAAGAACAGACGGATGGAGGCAATCAGTCAGCCCTCCTCCTACAGTACAAGAATACCAGCGGCCCAGACATCAAAACCGGAGACTCTGCGGCCACAGTCGGAGACCTCCAACCAAAAGCAAACAAGAAGTTAGGCCGATGTGACCCGTACAATTAAGGCCAATTCCAGAACAAAATCAACCAAGAGCACCTAAAAACCTAACAGCTATTATCACGACCTTACTAGCAAACATGCTACAAAATTTTAGCCTATCAAACCCTACTGAAACCTCCACTAAAAGATTTCTTCGTGAAACACAGGTCATCCTCACAGCTCTCATAAATGAATAGAAACAAACTCATTCCAGCATCTCTTCAAATAGTTGCTTGGAACGCAAATGGCCTCAAAAATAAAATCCTGGAACTCCGTGACTTCACATCTAGGTATCAGCCAGATGCTATTCTAATTAGTGAAACTCATCTAAGACCCTCAGACAATCCTACAATAAGAGGCTATCGCCTATACAGAAATGACAGACTACTCTACAGAGGCGGTGGCACTACCATCTTCATTAAAAACTACATTAAGCACCACTCTGTGAGCATTCCTTCAACCACTAACCTTGAGATCACAGGAGTGGAAGTAGTCACCAGCTCCACTGGCAAACTGAAAATCTACTCAGCTTACAACCCTCCCCAAAAATCTCTACTTCACTCTGATCTAAATGCCATCTTAGGGATCAGAGGTCCCACCATTATTGCCGGGGATCTGAATTCCAAGCATCCTGCGTGGAATTGTTCAACCACAAACAAGAATGGTCGCATCCTTTTCAATTACTTAGGATCAAGCAACGCTGTTGTGGCAGGCCCAACCGAACCAACTCATCTCAGTACGTTCGGCACTGCTGACATCCTGGATATAGCTATCCTGCAGGATATTAAACTTCAATACAGTATCATATCTATGGATGAACTATCATCCGATCACAATCCAATTCTACTACAGCTGGGAAATCATGAATTCCTGTGTCCGCCTTCTCACTCCTACATTGTATGGGAAAGACTGTCAGCCGCACTCAAGGATTATATTGGACCTGTTCCTCACATACGCACAAAAGAAGAAGTAGAAACTGCAGTTACAAATCTCACACAACAAATTAATTCTGCTATAAAGGTAGCTTCCTCCTACAAATCTGCCCGCAAGCCAGATCGTTTGCCTGAAGACATCATGAACTCATTTAGAGATAAAAACAGAGCTCGAAAAAGATTCCATAACACGTGTGCACCACAAGACAAAAAAAATCTAAACAGACTAAATGGGGCAGTAAGAGATGCACTGAAAGCTCATAGAGACTATGTATGGGATGAAAAGTTATCCTCCATTTCACCTAGTGATCACTCCATCTGGGGACTACTGAAAAATACCAAAAACAAAAGCAGATCCCTTCCCCCAATATTAACTGATCAGGGCCTTGCTCACACAGATGTGGACAAAGCAGAGGTTATAGCGCACAGCTTGGAAGAGCAATGCAGGCCTTCGTATGGAAACCTTGACTTTGACCACATACATAAGATTCACAGCAAGGTCAGACACTCACTCAAACTTCCTATCACCAGCACTGACCATATTGCATCAACATCACCTGCTGAGATATATGACATTATTAAAAATTTAAAGAACAAAAAAGCTCCTGGACCAGACGGCATTACTAATCGTGTGATTAAACTTCTGCCCCGGAGGGCAGTAGTGTACCTGACCAGTATAATAAATGCAATTTTAAGATTTCACTATTTTCCTTCCACCTGGAAACTGGCTGACGTAATTCCCATACATAAGCCAGGCAAAGACTCACACCTACCCCAAAATTATCGTCCAATCAGTCTCATCTCAAATCTGGGTAAGGTTGCAGAGAAGGTCATCCTCTCACGACTTCAGACCTCAATAAATGACCTAAACATCCTTCCAAAAGAACGGTTTGGTTTTAGGCAACACCATAGTACTACCCAGCAAATCCACAGAATTGTTGAATACATCACAACCAGCTACAACTGGCGCCAGTGCACAGGCGCTATTTTCCTAGACTTATCCAAAGCATTTGACAAAATCTGGCATTTTGGACTCATGCACAAGCTTATCTCAGCCGGCATCTCACCTAAAATGGTTCATTTAATCCACTCATATCTTCAAAATAGATCAATGCAAGTAAAAATCAACGGTTCTACATCCTCCCAGCGCCACATCTTTGCTGGAGTGCCGCAGGAATCTCTACTGGCTCCATTACTGTTCTCTATATACATGTCAGACATCCCGCACAATCCGATGACTTCCGTTTTGGCCCTATATGCGGACGATACGGCAATTCTAACCAGATCTCTCAGACCCCTTTTCATTACCAGAAAGCTTCAAGAAAACATTCTAAAGCTGGTGGGTTGGTTCTCTAAGTGGAGATTGGAAGTCAACCCCCAGAAAATCTCAGCCGTTCTTTTCTCAAAAAGGCCAATGTCTCCTGTAGGAGATTTGTTACTATTCAATACTAAAATTCCCTGGCAGTCAGAAACAAATTACCTGGGTGTAATTCTCGACAAAAAGCTATCTTTCAATCAGCACACCAAGTCTGCATGCACAAAGGCATCTAAAGCCATAGCGCAGATCTATCCGCTAATTAATATAAATAGCAAGCTCAGCAACAGAATCAAATTACAACTATACCAGATGACAATTCGTCCTATAATCACCTATGCCTCTCCGGCCTGGAGCCACACCTCATCATCAAAATACAGCGAGTGCAGAACAAGTACCCGAGAATGATTTTGAACGCCCCGTGGTATGTTAGAAACATTCAACTCCACAGAGACACAAATATTCCCTATATTTTCTCTTTTCTACGATCCTTAGCCACCAAGTTTTTCCTAAAGACGTCCACACATCCCAACGATTTGGTTCAACAAGCTACAGCATACGATCCAACGGACATATTCAAATATAGAAGACCTAAAGCTATATTGGCCTCCTTTAGTGATGCATAATCTCCATGCCCAATGAGGGCGAGCATTCTGCTCATAAATTTTACCTTCACTGCAACCACAACAGATAGCGGGGAATATGAAATGCATCTTGCTTCACCACTAAAGACATAAATGTCAATTGTCAATTGTCACTTTCATTTTAGATTATTTTATTAGATTATTTTAGATTACCTCCTCAATTGAGTAGACGTGATCGGACGTATTCCTTTAGACTCTGCCTAGTTGAATTTTATATAAAGTTTTTTGGGAAGCTCACATTGCACTGGAACTAACACAGTTCGAGACCTGCTATCATCCCTTCTGCATGAAATATGCACGAGGTCTGACGGCGGCAGGCTCCATCCGCAATGAGGACCAGTGGTGGATGAATGGTATTTTAGGGAGGTAGGTCTTGCACTGTCTCCAAGTTCCCGAAACTCCTTTTTCCTTGTTTTTAGGATAGCTACCCATAATAAACTAACTTTTTGCTGGTAGACGCCTACGCTAAGCGTATCTACGGGCTTAGCTAGTGGACCTTCAAAATCCACAGGATCACTTGCAAACTGCTCGGGACACCCGAGCAACCTATATTCTCTCTTTCTAATCACAAATTAGGCCAAATCATGGCCACTCCATATGATGAGCATATAGGAGGCCTGCTGCAAAGGAAATGGTCAGGAAAGGTAGCACTCCACCAAATAGAAGAGACTGAATAAGAGGACTACCAATCCGCTGACCCTCTTCCCAACACCCCACAAGACACCAGCAGAGGAAATACCACAACAGCTGATATTCACACACTAGGACACTGACGACTATCAGGTAGTCAGTAGGAAGAAGCGTAGGAAGGTGGTTACAACAGTAGAGCCCCAAGGGCCTACAGACAAAGTGGCTATCACTGCAGACCATGAAGCACCAATGGACACATCTGCACAGATTAAAGAACGAATATCACCGGTTATTCTACGTGCTAAGGAACAATGGTCAGTTGTGGAGGTCATGAAAAATTCAGAAATTAATTTCGCTTCAGCTAAAAACTCAGATGAAGGAGTCCGAATACAGCCAAAAGGAGTACCGGACTACCGCCGACTTACCAAACACATGGATGAGCTGGAAATCCCGTACCATACGTTTCAGCTGAAAAGTGAAAAAAAACTGAAAAGTGGTATTAAGAGGGCTTATAGAAACTGTGACAGCAGAAGAAATAGCCTCTGACCTAAAAACACAAGGCCTCGAACCGCTTAAGGTCTCTAGGATGTACAGGGCGGACAATCGTCCCATACCCCTGGTGCTAGTTGAAATAAACAAGGACCAAAGAGAAATATATGATCTAAAGACTATATGCAATCTAGTGATTAAAACGGAAACACTAAGGCGGAAAGCAACTATACGGCAATGCCATCGGTGCCAGAAATACGGACATTCACAAAATTTAAAACAAAGCGGAGTACAAATGTGTAAAATGCAGGAACAATCACCCTTCTCACACATGTTCCAAACCATGCGCTACTTTAGCCACATGTGCAAACTATGGTGGACCACACTCAGCAAACTATAAAGCCTGCACTCACCACCCATATAACCTGGCAAAAAACAGAAAAGCAAACACTCCACCATCTCAAAAACCTGCAGTACTCTTGGAATGAGGTACCACCAGCAAACAACAACACACAGCTCATATGCAGCAGCAGTTTCCTCAAAGATCAAACCAGCAGAATCTACTCCCAACAAATAACTCATTTGTTATCCTAGCTGCCACCATACGGGAGATGCTAACGACTTTCAGCAAGACCTACCCCAACCAATGTGATACAAACAAGTTCCTAAAAAACACTCAAGTAATATTCTCAATGTTAAACAATGACTAATACGCGCCTATTTCGAATAATTTCATACAGATCGCATTTTGAAATGCTAATAGACTAACAATAATCTCCTAGAATTGGAAGAATTTGCTGCGCGTTATAGAGTAGACATCCTTTTAATCAACGAGACTCACTTCCGGCCATGTGATAACCCCAAACTAAGATGTTACACACTACGCAGGAATGATAGGCTCAACGCCAGAGGGGGCAGCACAGTTATCTTCATCAAAAAAAAAAAAAACATAACATACAATGAGATCAAGAAAATAACGACCACAAACCTGGAAGAAACTGGAATTGAGATACACACCAACAATACAGGTAGACTAAAACTATATTCTGTTTACAACCCTCCAAGGAAGCCACTACTAGCCGGGGATCTCTCCCAGTTCCTCGGTACAAATGAAGCAACAATAATGGCGAGAGACCTAAACGCTAAACATCCAGCGTGGAATATTAGAAACTCCAACAACAATGGGAGGAGCCCACACAAGTTTACTATGACAAGAAACATCACCATAGCAGGTCCTGCCGAACCAACACACTACGGACCGCTTGGCAAACCTTATGTGTTGGATATAATCATCTTCAGGAACACCTCGTGCCAATTCCAGTTACAGGTTGTTAATGATCTCAGCTCTGACCATAACCCAGTTCTGCTAAGCTTAGGTGGGGAAACATAAATCATCCCCAACCAGTCCTGCACACATTTCGAAAAGCTGAACGCAACTCTCTGCAACCTCACAGGCCCTGTCCCAACCATCTCCTCACCCAAAGAGGTAGACACGGCGATCAACAAACTGGAAAGCACAATCCAAACTGGCCTTGCAACAGCCTCCACCATTGTCGCTCCCGCTCAAGCTAACCTGCTCGCAGAAGAGATTCTAAAGCTTATCCGCAACAAAAACAGGATCAGACGTCGTTACCATGCAACTTTATCACCCCAGGATAAACACGAGCTAAACAGGGTGACAAACTTCTTCCGATATGCGATCAAAGACCATAAGAATCAGCTATGGCAGAGGAAACTAAGCTCCTTAAACACCGAAGACAACTCATTATGGAAAATGACTAAAGCCCTTCCCAGCGACCTCCCCAACATACATCCAATGCATGGAGAAAGAGGCATAGTATTCCGAGACAATGAGTAGGCAGAAGCCTTTGCAGACGCCCTAGAGCTGCAATTTCAACCAAACTACACCATGCGGACTTGCGCTTCATCGAAAAAATCCACATGCAAGTACGTTGTGCACTTCATCATCCCACCAGCCGGAACAACGCAAGCTGTACTACGCCAAAGGAAATATACCAAATCATCAAGAATCTCAACAAGAAAAGCACCAGGTCCTGATCAAATTTCAAACAAAATTATAAAAGCACTCCCTCACAAAACAATAACATCTAGTGGCTATCATCAACTCGATGCTAAGACTAAACTACTTCCCCACCACTCGCTGGAAGAAGGCAAATATAATCCTCATCCACAAACTGGGGAAAGTACTTCATTTCCCTCAGAATTACAGAACTATCAGCCTCTTGTCAGGACTGGCGAAAATCGCAGAAAAGGTAATACTAAAACGCCTACAAAACGAAACGGACAATCTAGACCTAATCCCAAAAGAACAATTTGGTTTTCGCACAGGTACTGCACAACTCAACAGGTTCACAGACATATAGAATATATAACTACCGGATTCAATTGGAAACAAGATATAGGTGCAATCTTCCTGGACGTGGCGAAAGCCTTCGATAAAATGTGGCACAAAGGCCCTTATCCACAAACTAATAACTGCAAAATACTCACTAAACCTCATCCAAATCATAGACCGAAATCATAGACTTATCTGAAAGACCGAAAATTTCAAGTGAAACTGCATGGCCTCAAATCCTCTGCAAGAAGTATTACAGCAAGTGTCCCACAAGGGTCCCTTCTATAGCCACTACTCTTCAATATTTGCATCTCAGACGTCCCAAACACTCCATCAACCATCATGGCGTTTTATGCAGATGATATGGCGATACTGGCCAGATCACTCAGACCACACCCAGCCACACAACAACTACAAAATGAAATTTTGTAGTCGCTGTGTGGCTAGCATAAGCAGCTAAGATACCCTTTACAAGGAAGGAAGCAAACCACCACGGAGCAGTCACAATGTTCAGTACTGATATCCCATGGCAAAAAGAAGTAAAATATCTGGGAATCAAACTAGATAACCGACTCAACTTCAACTCCCACATCTCTCATGCCTGCAACAAAGCTAACTCAGCAATAGCTCAACTCTACCCTATACTCAACTGAAGAAGCAAAGTCAGTCCAGAACACAAACTAAGAATATACAAAGCAATAGTCAGATATACAAAATTACTTAGGATCACCTGCGTGGAGCCACTCCTTCCCTAACAACATCAAAAGATTACAAGTAATCCAAAATAATTGCCTGCAAATGATCTTCGATGCCCCATGGTTTGTAAGGAACACTATCTTCCACCAAGATGGAAACCTGCCAGGCATACCTACGATTCTCTTCCAGATAGCAGCCAAGTACTTTGCTCAGACATTACTCCTTCCCAACCAACTCATTTGTGAATTATCAGATTATGGTATGGTGAAAATGTCAGATGGAAACACAAACGCCAAAGGCGGTTCTGTTTAGAGATTGAAATAATTCTACACAGCCCTAATTAAGGCGAGCCAGGTGCTCAAAAATTTCTTTCATTAAATAATTAAAACCTATCGTTTACGGGATAAAAATCCAAGGGATTGATGTCCATCTTGCCATAGAAGTCAACAGTAAACACTTTCATTTTATCCTTAGGTCTGTCTCCTATTGATGAGACCTGAATAAAGTTCTATACTGATCTGTCTGGTGACTGTTCCCACAATGTATAGAATTATGCGCTTCTGTAAGGAAGTGTGCTTTGCATTATGGGATACCAAAGCGATTGCTGTGAAGTGAGCAACCTCTAATACTCTAGTCGTGAAGATATTTCACGCTCAAACATTGTTTGCTAACAACTGGATAAAGGATTGGAAGAAGAAAAGAATATATCTTGTCTCTTATGATTTATCCAAATGTTCTGTTCTTCACTGAGCTAAACAAAAATTACCAACTTCCTCCCAAACATAAACTGAAGCAGCGTTTATGGAGAATGAATGCCGGTTCAAAGGAAAATGTGTGACGTGTCTTCGTTAATTGGAAAGGCCGAAGTACCAACGCATTTGCTAAAGTATTTGCGTTTATTAAATGACAGCGTACTGTGACCTGTTTGTTTGTTTGACGAATGAAAAATGTTGAGTTGCTAGGATAAACGACTCTACCACCTCGCCTTCGCATTACCGATCTGGCTTCGGTTATAAGAGCTAACTCCCTCTTAGAAGAGTTGTTCTGATAAGTTCGTGTGGCCTTGGTGTCCCCAAAGTCTTCCCAGGTGAATTGATCATGAAGAGGAACCTTGCCGTGACACTGCTGAAGGAACGACGTCGTCAATGTTGACACGCAGACAATAACTTCTGCATCAATGAATTTATTAATGTCCTTCTCCAAGAGGACTAATGCCATGCTCAGTCTCCAGACTGCAGGCTATATGGGTGATGTCGATTCTTCCTGGCACACACCTCCTTTTCATGCAGTGTGTGACGGGAATTCCAAACATACTGACGAGAAAAACAACAGCAGGTGCTCTTCTGCAAATACTACAGGTGTCTTCTATACGTGCTCTTCTTTTATATAGAAATGGCCAGTTGACCAAGCTTTAAAAGTAACTTCTTTATCAAACAAAGCAAAGAAAGCAAGCACTACCGTTATGTATATGTGGATAAAAAATAAATAGAAATAAAATAAAAAAATAAAACGCTATCGTCTCCTATTTCCATTATAGGAATAGGCGAGATCAGTTTAGTCCTATCTAACTTTTTTGGAGAATGAGGGGACCCTTCATACTCCACCGGTAGTAGCTAATCAGAGATAGCTGTTCCAACACTATCACTATTTTTTTTTTTTTTTTCTGTTGGGCCTATATACGAGAGGTTGGCTAGTCAGTACTTTAGTACCGTATATGGGAAGTGGGATGGGAAAGGAGAAATTTATTGACATTCGATTTAAAAACCTGTATACTGTATTCCTTGGGAAATACATCAGGGTGAAGACTGTTCCACAGTACAGCAGTAGGAGGGATGAAGGAGGAGGAAAAGAAACTGGTTCGGTGGATTTCAAGGTGTACTGTTGGGAGGTGGCAAGGGATGTTGGGAGGTGGCTGTACGTGTTCCAATGGGTTAAGTACAGAGTGGGGGATTTATTGATGTTGTTTCAGATGAGCATTTTCCATGAAAATATTTGTAGAATATACAACTTGCAGAGACTAAACGTCTATGTGAAAGTGGGGGAAGTGCGGTTAGAGATGGATCATCTTTAAGTTTAATTATTCTCCTCTTTATCGAGTCAAGCATTTTGAGGAAGCTTTTAGGAGCCCCCACTCCAAATGTGAGAAGAGTATTTGATAGCTGGGCGGATTTGAGACCTGTATAAGGTCAACAGCTGTTTTGAAGTGAAGTAACGTCTTGGGCGAACAAGAAAGCCTAGTTTTTTGGAAGCTGAGGATGCAATGGTTGTGATGTGTTTATGCCAGGAGAGGCTTGATGTCATAGTAATTCCGAGAAGAGAAATTTCATCTTGTCTCGGAATTTCAGTGTTATCAAAAATAATACTGGGGGAGAAATGGTTCATTTTTGTGGGAAACAAGACAGAACTGGGTTTTACTAGCGTTTAGGTTATCTGAGCTCCATCCGAGGATGTCTTGGAGGTCTGAACTGAAGGGGGGTTTCGGTTGATGTTCTTTGGGTTGAAGTGAGTTGTGTAGGGTAAGGCTTATTAAATGAAAGGGAGGAGTGCAACGTGCTGTCATCTGCAAAACTGTGTATTGGGTTGGAGGTCAAATAAAGTAAGTCATTGATGTACAGAAGGAAGAGGATCGGTGAGAGAACAGAACCTTGTGGGTCCCCAGAATTAGTTGGATAGTGGGAGGATAGGGAGACATCTACCATTACACATAGCATCCAGACAGGAAGCTGGCAATCCATCTGAAGAAATCCTGAGGCAGTCCAAATAATGGAAGTTTGCTTAGTAAGCCTTTGTGCCAGACCTGGTCAAAGGCTTTTGAGATATCGAGGGCAACTGTTTGGGTTTCGCCAAATTTTTTCATGGCATATGTCCAGAGATGGGTGATATATGAGAGCAGGCCACCTGTTGATCGGCATCGACGGAATCCGTACTGGTGGTCGCTTAATAGCTGGGTACCTTCAAGGTAGAGTACGACTTGAGAATTGATGGTTTCTCCATTCCTTTAGATAGGATTGAGGTGAGTCAGATAGGGCGGTAGTTAGATGGCAGCGATTTGTCACGCGTTTTGGGAATGGGTTCAATATAGGCCAATTTCCAGGCTTTGGGATATTTACCAGTGGAGTAAGAAAGTGTGTACAGACAGCATATAATAGGAGTCAGTTGTGCTGCAACCTGCTGGACAATTGGAGGAATGCCATTACGGTCAGAAGCTTTTTTGTGTCCAATTTTGACAGCAGGTTTATTATCTCATTTTGGAAAAAGGATGCAGAGGGCATTGTATGTTGGACAGTTGGAATGACTGGGGCAGCATTTGCCATTGTCAGTTATGCGTGCATTGGAGGCAAGTGTGAAGCCAGGAGATTAGATTTTTCTGTGGATGATGTTGCAATTGAGCCATTTGGGTGATAGGGGTGGGAGTAGTGTAGGGCAAAAGTAGCGACTTTTGCAAGAGACCAAAAGGAATGGCTTCCACTAGGACAGTCAGCAAGTTTTCTGCTTTTTGCCCGTTCAAATTCTGTGTTGGAATCATTGATACTTTTTTTTTGCATCTGTTTCGGGCTTCTGTATAGGCACTGATGGAGGATGTGGTTCTTAATTTGAGCCAATTGTGGCTCAAATTGAGATTTGAGATATGCCTAATTTTTCATTTGCACAGCCTTGGCACATCTTTTGGAGAACAAGGGTTTGGATAGCGGACGGCAGTTCAGAGCAGTGTGGGAAATGTATGTTATCATGCCAGTGAGGATTACTGTGGTGATATGTTGGGTGCATATGTTTGGATTGGGAGACTGTAAACAATAGTCTAACCATTGGAATGAAGCATAGTAGTCTCGGAGGCTGTCCCATTTGACACTGTTATAATGCAGAACTACTCTTGTGCAGGTGTGACTGTGTAAGCGTTGTTGCATGGGGAAGGAGATGAGCACTATGTTGTGGTCAGAATTACTCAGGGGGATCACTACATTCACTGTATATTTGGAAGGGTCATTGGTATAGAAGAGATCTAGGGTATTTGGGGAGTGATTTGGGTTATCTGGTATCCTGGTCCCCACTCAGTCTGAATTTGACTGAATGGGGGTGAGATATTTTTATCCAAAGAAGGTCAAATTTGGGCAATTCTAGGTTAGGCGCTCTCTGGCAGGGTATGTTAGAGCAAATATATACGTACACACCACCCTTGGATCGAAAGGAGTTAAATAGTGTATAGTTTGGATAATTGGGATGAATGGTGCCAGGGGAAGGTGAAATATGAGTTTCTGTTAAGAAGAGTAGGTGGGGTTTGGTTGACTGCAGATGATAGTGAACACTCTTAAGGTTGCAGTTGAGACTACAGATGTTGGTTTAGTGGATATACAAGGGTCTGTGGGGCATGGCTTTGACTACAAGGGTCTTGCACGTTTCCTATGCACTGCCTCTAGTAGCCACCAAGAATATGCAGTGCCTGCATATCCTTGGTGGCTACTAGAGGCGTCACTTTGTTTTTGCACTAGTTTGATTTGTTTGTGGTCTATGGTCCAGCTGTTGTCTCCATTTTCGCGTTTTTTTTTTCTAGCTGTCTTCGCATTTGGCGTCTTTGTTCCCTTTGTGCAAAGGTTAAATCAGGTCCAGCACGTACACGCGATTGAGGACAATTGTCCTTTAGCTTGCTATTTATCGCCGTTATTAATTCGGATGTGTTTTTCGGTGTGTCGCAGATCACTTTCACGAGACGTGGGAAGTTCGTTCCATCCTTTCTTTTGTTTATGGGTCCGAAACGATGACATTTGATTATATTCCTGGGATCGAAGTTGCATTCACCTTCTAGTTTGCTAACGGCTTCTTTTAAAGATTTACCGTTTTCCTCTGGAGAGTTCAGAATAACGGCGTTGAGTCTCCTCTTTTCGGCCTTGAGCGACGTGTACCGTCGATGCGATTAAATCGCGGAGTTCGTTAGCGGGTACAGATGCATTTGCGATTGGCCGCTGGTCCTCGAATATCTCGAGCTTCGCTTCCAACTTTCGGATTTTGGACGAGAAAGTATCGATCGTGTTACTAAGGTGTTGTTCGATATTTTCACCTCATTTTCCAGGTTCAGCAGCTATTTAACAGAAGGAAGGCACATCGAACAGAAAAAGGGCTGGTTCAGTTCGATAAAAAGCTTGAGCGCCGATTCATCTATTTTCTCGCAGGAAGTATGCAGCCAGTTGCAACAGAAATCGCACGATATACATTTTTCCTTTCGGTAACTTCGGTTTCGCGACTGCGGCATTTCATAATGTCTTTCGGTTTGTTGGCTATCGGCTGTGCTACGCTGACGGGACTCAAGGTAATCTTTCGTTGTTGACCTTTGTTGCCGCCATCTTTACTTCGCACGGTTGGCATATCGGGCGCTTTCATGTGGCTGTTTTTTTCTTTAATTGTAAAAATAACTGATATGAAGGACTGTGGGTACTTACGACTTGTGGAGAAATAATTGGCTCCTTAGTACCCTATGTATTCCATTTACTGGTTATTTTGCACCAAAAGGATACTTGCAATTACGATAAAATTGGGGAACACAAGATTAACGAAACTTACTCACAGGCGCCGCCTATCGGTATCGCAAAACTAATTATACAACAGTTAGATCTGCATTAGAAAAATACTCTCCAATTTAGATATTCGCCGGGGTAACGAAGTGTCACGTGATACAAATATCACAATCGGCTACTATAAATGTGCACACCTTTTCTCTGTACGTAATCAATAAATGTTTGCCAGTAATGGGGAAACGTGGCGACGTAACCCAATTTGACCGCAGGCAGATAGCTGTGGCCTGGAGGACAGATGCCAGTATTTCAGAAACAGCCGCACTTGTTGGTTGCTCCTGTACTACTGTATCAAGTGTACACCATGAACAGACATCTGGCAGAAGGGCTCCATTGCTTAGTCATGTGTGTTTGATCCAAGAGGTGAGCGTCCGGTATCACGACTGGTATCTCAGCAACGAACGGGCAATAGCCACACAGCTCACCCACCACTACAACAGCCGGGAAGTTCACCCCATACCCACATGCACCATGCACTATACCTTGTTTCGTCTGGAGTTTCCATAGACGGAAACCGACAAGGGTACCAATGATAATGGCCAGACATCGCAAACAATGACTCGTATGGGCCAAGGAACGTCTGAAATGGACCATCGACAGATGGAAAAATGTCGTCTGGAGTGATGAGTCCTGTTTCTTGTTTTACCATGTTGATGGCTAGGTTAACATTTGGCGTAAACAGCATGAAGCCCTTGGTTACACAGTTGGCATTCAACAGGCCGGCGGGGGGGTGTTATGGTCTGGGAAGCATTCTCCTGGCGCGTCTCTAGGTCCGTTGGTTATCATCCCACAAACACTGAATGTTAAACACTTTAAGGACTGAATAGCCGACAACCTCCATCCATATCTTCCGGAGGTCTACCCCGAACAGAGTACCATCTTTCAACAGGAAAGCGCAACATGTCGTCTGGTTCATACAACTACAGTACTGAGCGGTTGGAGGAAGACGACGAAGAATTCGGCGCATTGCCTTGGTCCTCAAACTCCTCTGACAGAATGAGCGTGAACAGATGGAGTTACTGCAACGTAAATAGGTCGAGTTACTCATGAAAAATATTCGACACTTCGTTGAATCTGTTCCTAGGCGTCTGCCAGCCGCTCCTGCAGAGAAGTGAACCAACGAGTTTTTAGGTGGGAGTTCCTAATGTAAAGTTATGTCAGTGTATAGATCCCATATCCCAAGGGATTTGGAATTTATACACTATTAGTTGATTATTATTAGCTCTGTCAGCTTAGTTAGGTACTATTATTAGCAATATCAGGTATGAACTGAAAAGGTGAACTTAAATCGTCTCTGGAGAAAGAAGTCACATTTGGAATAGCGCATAATCACCCTCACACAGAAAAAAACGTTTTATGCATTGAAGCATGAAATTTATCTGATTAATTGATAAATCCTCTCTCTCTCTCTCCCCCTCTCTCTCTTCCTCTCTCTGTCTCTCTCTCTCTCTCTTTTTATTTCTTTCACTTTAACGTACCTACTACTCTTAGTGTCCGATGGGCTTTGTTTCCGCCAATGTCTCTTCTACAATTTTGCACTCCCTCGTGTGGGGATTGATGAATAAATGAACATCAGGTTCATTTATTCATCAATCCAAATGAGATTCAAATGAATTAGTTTTATAAAGTTTTCTGACTTATAAAAAACCTTTTTTACATGTAAAGGAAGATTTCAAAATCATATATTTTATTTGGGCATTCATTTGTTTTCTCTCCATTTGTTGTGTTGTGGGGAAGAAAAGATTTTGTGATTCGTGCGAATATCATAAGAAGGAAGTGGAAAGATTCAAGATTTTTACGTCTCTTTTCTTCACTTTGCAAAAGTCTGTTGTAAATTCAAGAAAATATTTAATTTGCTTATTGCGTTAGAAGTATAATTCGAGAAATGATGAACAGAAGAGGTGTCGTAACTTTCTAAAAATATTCCATCGAAAATATCGAGTTCAGGAAATCTTTATTTCTAAGCATTCATTTAAGGTTTTCATTACACATTTCTATGCAGAAAATTGTAGAAAGCTTTCTAATAGTAAATTCTAAATGGTGAATATATCATATCAAAATTGATTTACAAATAAAAAAAACTGTATTTGGAATGTGCAATAAAAATTTTTAGATTTCTCGAAACTTCATAGAAATGTTAATTGGTGTGATCGCTGGATACACATTGTTTTCATTTTCAGAAAATAAATTCTCATCACAGTGATCGCAGTGATGGACTTCCGTGCATTGGTGAAAGCGAATCCTGAAAAAAAGGTAAGAATCCTCGATAAAACACGAAATGCCGTCTCCCTATTGAGCGATGCCACAAAATGTGATGGACTCACTTTTCCACTCAGTCACTGACATCTGTTGTGTAGTCGGTGGACTCTTGTAAATCTTGTACTTCGTTTCTTTCGTTTACAAGCGCGTCTACAAATGAAAGCAATTACAAGGAACACGATCTCCAACATGTCAAATAACGCACCTAAAGACATTCCAATCCACATTCCCACTGAGCCACCCAAGTTGCTGAACATGTCGAAGTCCTGCAAAACAAATATGCAAAGTTATTATTATTATTATTATTATTATTATTATTATTATTATTATTATTATTATTATTATTCCTCAGATAAGCTTTGCAGAAGCTTCGAGGAATACAGCAGAAACGCCACCCGACAAACAAACAAGTTTATTAAAAAGGAATGTACACAGTCTTGTATATTAAATTTTTGTAGAGAACTAAAGTAATAATAAAAATTATTCTTATTAAAGTTATCTGTATTAAAAACATCTGTTGATAAAAATCTGTATTAAATACAGAATGCATAAAAATATTGAAAAAAAATACAAGTTACGAAATGTAGAAATATTATGCATATTTATATGAAATTATTTCATTATTATTATTACTGCATTGTGTGGTGAATTGTATGCACATTCGTACCAATCCATATGTAAATACGATGGATGAGTATTTAGCTAATTAAAATTATTATTATTATTATTATTATTATTATTATTATTATTATTATTATTATTATTATTATTATTATTATTATTATTATTATTATCATCATCACTAGAGCCACCCTCGCATTCAGGAAGTTGATGTTAGACACCATCAATGTGGGAAACACCAAACAAAAAGAGACGGAGCTACCAGAGAAATTAAAGAAATATTACGTCTACACGCTCGGTGTTACCGAAATGAGAACTAAAACAGGTGAAGGTAAGTTCAGTGAAGTTGCAAATTTTAAAACGGGAAGTTTTGAAATTTGCCAGTGAGATTTTGAAAAATCGGTGAGATTAATTTGTGCTCATGATTTTTAATTAGAAAGACGTTGAGGAGTTTTATGTGTTACCTTACCGGCCATCATGGATCAAATACGTATCTTCATACGCTTCGTATCCATCATATATTTCAATGTAATATCAATGATATTACAATTTATAATATGCACTTCGCATCCATGATAACCTGCACCAATATATACGTCTTGGCCGGTAGCGTGGTTAAAGAGGACTGCTGAGATAGTAGCGAAAAAGGAAAAGTTGGAGATCTAAACAGTAGAGTGGGAAATGAATCCCACATTCATAAAAGTGTTTCCGGAGAATCTGGAAGAAAACGAGAAGCAAATCTGATAATAGTGGTCAATAGCTGCTGGATTTGTATTCATCATTTGGTCTAATCATTACTAATTCCGGAAAAGAAATTTAAAAGTTCGTGGCAGGAATGTCAGCAAGATCTCAATGGGAATACTAGGAAAATGCAAGCAAGCTAAATGCACAAGTAAACAAATGGCACGGAAAGACCTTCATGAGAATCTAGAATATAAAATCAAGAAGGTGGCAAATAAGAATTATATATGGTGAAGATGCAGTAATGACTCTTTGAAACGTTTTTAAACGAGACAAGCCCAAAGGGAAAGCCGTCAAAAATATCCACGAGGAACAAAGTCGTAATTATATGTCAGAATTGGAGAAAGGAAAAACTTTCATAAATCTTTTAAATGTGGAAAGACAGAAACCGAAAGTACTCCGGTTGTATCGAGCTGTAAAAGGTTAACAGTAGCTGCACTGAAAAATTCAGAACTTGGAATTCCAGATGACAGGATCACAGAACCAATCTATGAGGGTGGTTGGAAGCGTTCTCGGCTTCGACCATAGATTGTCGATAATAAAACAAACTACGTGATAGAATGTCTAGCAATTTCACATGGGTACTTATGATTTTATACAGCTGTCTGAAGCCAAAGTGTTGTCTGTATCCCTTGAAATGGATAAAATTGAGTATCATGCGATTATAAAATTCTTTGTAAAAGAAGGTTGAACGCCAAAAGAAATTCATTCGAAGTTCATGAAAGTTTATGGGCACACTTTCCTTCGTTTTCGACAATTAAAAAATGGGCTGCCGCGTTTAAATGTGGCCGCGCCCAGCCTTGAAGATGATCCACGTGAAGGACGTCCAAAAAGTGGAACAACACCAGAAATCATTGGTCAAGTGCGCGAGATGGTATTCGATGAACGGCGAGGCAAAGTGCATAAAATTGCTGAGACTATAGTCATTTCAAAAGAACATGTAGGATATATTTTGCATGAAGAATTGCAAATGAAAAAGCTTTGCGCAAGATGGGTGCAGATCAAAAACGCACTCGCATGAAAAATCTCTTAACAGTGCTTGGAGCGTATTAAAGAGAATAAAACCGATTTTTTGCGTAGATGAATTGCCATGGATTAGACTTGGGTTCTATTACACATCAAAATCCAAACAGCAGTCAAAACAATGGATACAAGGCTGTTCTTCTCCAAAGATGACAAAGTCGGTTCCATCAGCAGGAAAGGTCATAGCATCGGTGTTTTGGAGTGCTAAAGCATTTTGTTTATTAATTATCTTGAAACGGGCAAAACACAATGACCGGGAAATATTATTCCGATCTTTTAACCAGACAAGACAATAAAATTCGTGAGAAAAGACCAGGTTTGCAGAAGAAGAAAAAAACCTCTTTCATTAGGACAATGCATCTTCCCACAAAAGGAGTTTTGGCAATGGGAAAACTAAAGGATCTCCACTATGAATTATTGGAACATACACCCTATTCCCCAGATTTGGCTCCCTCTGAAGTCTATCTCTTCCCAAAACTAAAACTCTTCCTCGCTAGTCAGCGTTTTTCTTCGAATCAAGAGGTGATTGCAGCTGTAGAGGGGTATTTTGCAGATCTTACTGAGAACTACAAATTCATCCAAAGGTTTGAAATTATAAATTCGTTATTTGATTGTTTGGCCGAGAAATTTTCAGACTACTCATATAAATAAGAGTGAATTACAAAGAAATTTCTATACTGAGGGGCTGTGCAATTTCAATTAAGATTTATATAAGGATACGTGCAAAGAGGTCAGTAATAACCGTCGAAGAAGTAGCTTTATGTAAAATCAGGAGTGCTCTTTGTCTTAACATTATGAAGGAAAGAGGCATTTGCCTGGATATGAAAATGCATTGGATATGTTAATGTCAGCTCATTACTTTACGCGGGTAATTTTAAATAAATGTAACAGATATCTGCAGGATTTCCTGACTAAACTGAATAACTGCTGTGAACAGTTTGGTCTAAAAATCCCAAATAAGCAGACAGAAATTGTGAAAATAAGAACACGAAACATCAATTTGTTAATGGAAAGCTATAAAACAAGTAGAATATTTCAGTTGAATGTTAGGCACGATTTTTCGTTCAGATGGCAAATTAAATATGGAAACAGATAACAGAATAAATAAAAATGGTGGGGGTGATTCGTATTATGAGCCACTGGGAGGATAATACCACTATCAACAATAACAGAGTCAACAGTACGTTTCTTTATTCTTGCGTTTTCGCCATGCACATATTTAGTATTGGAACACAGAATTAGCAATAATTGGACCAAATGATGAATAGAATTCCAGCACGTGCTCACCATTATTATTAGATTTGCTTCTCTTTCCTCTCCAGTTTCTCCGAAAACGTTTTTATAAATGTGGCATTCATGTCCCATTCTACATATGAATGGTATGTTGTTGACGTAGATGCAATCCAACACCTTGTGGAATCAATGCCAAACCCGAAATGTGCTGTAATTCCTAAAGCAGGTCCAACACGTTATTAAATAAAAGTTTCTAATTCAGTGGTCGGTGTGTGTATAATTAAACAGATTGTGAGAGAAAAGGTTTGAAAACAAGCATTTTTTTTGCCAGGATGGTCGAAAAATGATCCATCGGGTTCGCATATTCTTGATGGGATTCATGAATACAGGATAGTGTTTCAGCGGTTTTCAGTTCATTTGGCAACTTTTCAAACCCCGAATGAAGTGATGCAGTCAATCCCCCAAGTAGTAGAGATGTGGTAGCCTCAAGTTGTTTAGAATTTATTGATACGACTGGGACTTAATTCTTGATCGATCTTTTCTCTATTGGATAAAGGACGATCCAGTGGACTGAGCGTGACTTCGGTGACTCGTTGTATAAAAAGAGGGAGTGGTTGCTTTCCTCTTCATTCTTGTTCAACACCGTTTAAATAATTTTTTAAAACTCTTTTGGATAGAAGTGAGCTGGGCTTTTATCAGTTTCATATTTAGAATAAGAGCTTTTCCTTACCTCGTACTTTGGCCTGTACTGGTAGATGGTGACGTCATACACCGAGAAATCGAATGAGATCTGAAGAAAGCCGCATCTGTAAAGAGAGAAAATAAAACTGATGTAAAGAGATAAAATGATTAGTTTAAAATTCTACGAATGAGGTCAACAAAAATCAGGAAGATAGTAAATTTAAATGTTAATCTTTGAAAAATTCATAATAAAAGTGCAATAGGAAACGTTTTGTCAATCTAAACATGTCTAGACAATGTCTCCGGGATTTCTTGTACAAAGGTATTAAGAAAAATATAAAGAAGATTGATTAAGAAGGGTTGAGAGTGACTAAAACAGCTCATTACGATGTAAAATAAGTAAACTGAAGTCTTGTGATAAAATGTAGAATTTACTGCTCGCTAAAAATCAACCGAAAAATTGAAGTACTTCTTCGTTGGTCGAGTGGCTGATTAGACCGTTAAGTTATGCGTTGGAATTCCATTGTGGGCAGGGATTTTCATGAATGTCCTCTTCATCGGTCGGTGTGATTTCACCACGCTGCGTTTTGAAAGCATAAAGAGGCTTAAAAATTTTCTGTAGACTTCAGGATTATTCCACCATTAGCTTCCCTACGACACTAATGTACGATAGCTTCACAACGTTTCTTTTATGGGTGAGATTCGCATAAATTAATATCCATCACTTCTGAGAAAAGTGTGATAATTTTTCTTTTATGAAAGGTAATCAATAAGGTATGGATTAACAAAAATCATATCATAGTAAACATTAATATTAATAAGACTTCTCCGTGATTTATATTTGAGTCCGAAGTTCATCCTTCCAAGCTGCTCATTGATGATTTTCAAAACTTTCGTACATCCGTTTAATTTTTCAATATTATATTCAATTTTTTTCTACTGCAGTGTCCTGAACCAGCTATATCTAACAACAATAATATAATCGATGAGACTTTTCTAATTTTTCTCTTCTCACCATGTATATTCGTTCGCAGTTTTTATCAGTAATCCAAAAAATAAGAACCTCCGTGGCTAATTCGGTTTCTACGACGTTCATCGTTTGGAAACACATGGATTCGAATCCAATCTAGTATGCGAAGGGTCTTTATCAGAGCTTCCAATTGAAGGTGAAATGGATGGTATCATCTCATTCCTAGGTTGCAGGAAATTTTTCCTCCTGGAAACTTACGTGTTTCATAAGGCAAATAGACCAGAACATACGTAATGTACACATGAAGTATACTCGTATGCATAGCTACCGTCTCAGCCTAAAATTGTTTTCTTTTTATGTGACTTCCATCCGAGAAATGTTTTAACCTAACCATCCTACCCTACATCAATAGATGAATTACATCACCCTATGTCAGATTGACACAGGACGATGAAATTGCTGATTGACCATCGTTTCCGAAGGGATTTCTTAGTAAATTTATTGCCAGTGGAGCTCGTTAGTTCGAATCACAATTTTTGTTTTCACTGCTACGCTTTTCTAGTTGCACTCAACATTCATCCAATGCAAATGCTATCGTCCATCAAGTTCAAGGAGCGCTCTTGACAAATAGGTTGTGTCATATTAATGTCATCCAGACAGAGAACTACCTCCTTGTGAGGTATGTGACCATCTTGTCATTTAGTTTCAAGAATCTTGAAGTAAGTTTGCTTACTTAAAGATTAACGGCTTCACTTCGTATCAGAAAAGTCCATTTCTTCGTGAAATTTATAATCTTTCCATAATATTCATTGTAGTACGTGCATGCGGAACGAGGAATAAGATCGTGTTTAGTTGCTTGCCATTGTAAACGGCCTTTATTCTTTTTCAAACCCAATTGTCTCATATATTATTGCGGTTGTTCTGTTTGCCATTTTATAGTCCAGTGCTTCCCAAACTTCTGGATGTCAGGGCCCCCTTTACAAAAATTAAAATAGTTCACTGCCCCCTTGAAAAAAATCGTAATAGAGAGATATATTATTATAATATTTATTGTATTTATATTCAATACGAAACGTACACAGCGAATATTGCAAAAATCAGATGCATATATTACATTTTTTGCCTCTTACCGTTTGTTTCTGAAGACTATATGGGTTGTTCTGGTAAAATATGAAATACTGTCCTTTTTTTTTTTTTTTTTTTGAGTCTGTTTCTGCTTCTTCTGATTGTTCGCGGGAATTTTTTTTATTTTTTATCAGTCACTTATCCATCTCAGGGTTGTATTTTTTAACGTAGAATAGATCAAATAATATCACCACAGACTGATAACATGAAATTAGTGAATATTATCTGAATAAGGGAATCCCCAGACCAGGAACATTTTTCTCTTTTGTGACTTTTCTCCCTTTAAGGTAATTAAGCGTAACGCGAAACAGACAGCAAAGTCAGGTTATTAAAACGTGCATATGATTGGTGCGGTATTAACAAAAGATCGCGCAACCGAAAGATAAAAGCATAGCTGACAATTGAGTTGAAATGCTAACTCTCTTCAACCGAATTCCATATGTGAAACTGCCATAACTTGTACACAACACAAGATCATTATATATATATATATATATATATATATATATATATATATATATATATATATATATATATATATATATATATATATATATATATATATATATATATTACTTAGTTTTAACACTTTTACGAATTTTAACACGTTCGGTTGAATTTTATTGCTGCCTTGCGAAATCGAACTCACACACATCTAATAATAACAATAGCTTTTAGTTAGATACTGTGTTTGCCTATGCAACATATGGTTTTGTTTCAGTCTATACAGCATAGTTTCTGTATGAGGGGACATGTGAATCATTAATTAGTGTGTTTTTATCCCAGTTGTCCCTAATTGCACTATTTGTTGAGAAATATATTACACAGACTCCTCATATCTTATTCACTGGGAAAATAAAAGTACTTGTTTTTATTGCCTCTGCAGTATAGTGGCTGTTAGGGAGGTCGTGTTGTTTACCACTGCAAGCAAGTTACTATCTCCCCACATGAACTTGTTTAAGCATTTTTTCATGTGTCAAGTATATGCGAAACTTTTATTGGTAACAGAAAACTAGCTCGGATGAGAGTGATAATATAAAACGAGTTTTGATATGAATATAAAGTCAATATCAACAGTCCCTGATTACGGAATGCGTGATGAAAGGGACAGGAAGATTTGGAGCTTCCCTGGAGAGCATTCGAAGTAAATACAATTAACCACTGCTTTGAAATGAAACATATGAATAAGCAATATTTACTAATATTCATTAAGCGCCGAAATACGCAGGAAGCAAAGCTGTGAACCAACACCAATGTGTGAATTTTTCCATTAAAATATAAAAAATAACAAAAAAGAAATAATAAATAATAAAAGTTAAATACGTTTCTTTTAAGATAAGAAAAATCTACTTAGTCTAAAAACATTTTAAATTTGTTTTCATTATTTCACGGCCCCCCTCAACAAAGCCTACGGCCGCCAAGGGGGCCGCGGCCCACAGTTTGGGAAGCGCTGTTATAGTCAACAGGTTTCATCAATGACAGAAGTTTTCACCTTTCTTGCTCCAGTACTATGTGCTAAATGCGTGTACATCATAGGATTCATGTTAGAGTTACTCACGTTATTCATTTCCACTCAAAGAGATAATTCCAAATATCCAATAAGTCCTCAAATAATTATGCGATTATATATATAAAAGATAAGCCAAAATTTGAAAAGTTTTTATGTCACGTTTTTTTAAGTAGTCAAAATTTGAAACGTGTTTATGTCACGTTTTTTGTCTCTTCATTGTTTTGAAACGTCCAACAATGTGTTTGCCTTCATGGGAGAAGAATTTGTTGGACGTTTCAAAACAATGGAGAACCGGCTTACCAGCCCGGAACTCGGATTATATATATATATATTTCATGAAATTGTGATAATTCTTTCTTTTCCTTTTAGGATTTCTTTTCCTTTTAGGATTTCTTTTTACTTTTAGGATATGCAAGAAGACATGTCATGTACCTCAATTCCTTCATGGTGATTATCACAATTTTTCAGCACATCCGCGCGTTGTTCTGCTAACAAGATATAATCGAATAAAAAGTACTAATAATAATACAAGGGTAATAATAATAAAGCTGACCTCAAATTTAACATAATTCACGAATTTTAATTGATAAAAAAGTTATTACTCACTGGAAGTTGTAGTAAGTTTCGTCTTCACAGGATCCCTAAAAATAAAAATAAAATAAGCAGAGTGATTGAATGACAAACTTTTCATATTCTCAGTGGAATGTTCATTATTCCTTGAATAAGAGTGAAATTCTTAAGATCATCACTCCTGATTTGCTAGAATGGAAACTGCTATGCAGGTTGGTTGTACGAACGGTGAAACGATAAAAAGTTCTAAATACATTGAAATTGAGAAGCGTCTCTGAAGTCTGACCAGAAAGTAAGAAGCAGCCGAGGAAAGATGTACAATTTTATGTAAACTCCCTTCATCCAAACAACAAAATTATGGTTAGCCTCACCTGTTTCATTTGCTTTTCTTTTCAAAGTCTTAGTTCTAAGCCACTTTTCCATTATTCAAAAACATTTCCGAAAAATATATAAACACTGGAGTTGGTTTGTTGGTTTTTTTAAGTATCCATTTTATTTTAATAAATTTTACTTACTTATTCAATTTTATTATTATTTTTTTTTTTGGTTTGGATAACTAAAATATATATTTATTTAATTTATGTTTAATTTATGTATTTTATGTCGACGATGGACCACCTGTCCCATCGTCGCCGACTATAGGTTGAGAAACATTGGTTTAAAGTACAAGTATGCGCGTGAAAGTAATGGCTTCTTACACGTAATTTAATTAATGTGGTCAAATGTCATACTAATGTTTGGTGAGTAGTTACTTAAAATTGCAATAACAATTAATTACAGTCATTATTAACGATGAAAGTTTTCGCTTTGCGATCATTGCTAACGGGAAAGATGAACACTTTATTTACTTAAAGCTGAGCGTTTATGTTATATATTTTAATTACGAAAGGAAAGAACATCAACCTACCTGATTACTTTCATAATAATTTGTTGTCATGGTGTAATCGTAGGTTGTTACACTGAAAAAAATAAATTTCTCATGTCAATCCGAAGAACAGTTGGATTCAGATTCCAAGTTCATAATTACAGCTTTTATTTATAACTGTTTTTAAACTCTCTTGACAGAGAAAAATATTAGACAGTTAAAGTCGCGTACAGAAGATTTAAAATGAAGTGCTCGTGTTTTAGCTTTAAAACTTAGTTCCTTATATGCAGAACTAAAAGTAATGGCGATTCGTATCAATAAATGAAGTCATAAAACTCTGTGAGAAAAGGTTCGAATTACAGGGAATATATACTATCTGATGAAAAGTTTCCAGACACCTACTCGAAACTGTAATCAGACTTTCCCTGTGACACACTTTCCAGTAGCGGACATTAATATGGGATAGGTCCACCCTTTGCTTCTGTGACAGTCCTAACTCTGCCGAGGAGACTTTCTTCCCGGTGTCGGAACGTCTCTGGAGGGATGGCAGTTCAATCTTCCTGAAGAGCTGTAGCCAGAGCAATTCGTGATGTGGGTCATTGGGGTCTGGAGGAAGTCAGCGTTCTAATTCATCCCAAAGGTGCTCTGTGGGATTCAGGTCAGGGCTCTGGGCTGGAAAATCCATTTCTGGAAAGTTACTGTCCATAAACCATTCTCTCACAGACCTTGCTTTATGTAAGGTAGCATTGTCATGCTGATACAGACAATAGTAATCACCGAATTGATCTTCTACCATAGACCGTACACAACGGGTCAAAATGTCCTTGTAGCCTTCCGCATTTAGATTTCCGTGTAGTATTACGAGATGGCCAAGTCCATTCCATGAAAACATCCTCACACTGTAACGCCACCCCCTCCAAATTTCACTGTTGGCACTACACACGCTTGCAGGAATCGTTTTCCAGGCATTCGCCACACTCAGCCCCTCCTATCAGACTGCCACATGGTAACGTGTGAGTCATCGCTGCAACTTACATGTTTCCATTGTTGTCCACTGTCCAGTGGCGTCACTCTTTACACCACTGCAGGCAGCGCTTAGCGTTCACAGTAGAAATGTTTGGTTTATGGGCAGCTACTCGACCATGGAATCCTATTCCTCTTAACTCTCGACGCACAGTCATGGTGCTGGCTGGAGAGTTAGTAGCACTGTCCAACCAGAACCCCTGGGTGATTGTTTCACTCGATGTGTGGCGATTTCCACGAACCACCTTCTTCGATGATCGATGGCCCTTTTCTGTCATTAAACGCATCCTACCCGACCGTGGTTTTGTTGTGGTTGTGCCATCACGTTTCTACTCCATAATCACGTCACCAACTGTTGACTTGGGCAACTTGAGGAAGGTTGAAATGTCTCTGATAGATTTCTTGCTGATGTGGCAACCGACACCTAGTCCACGTTCGAAGTCACTCCCTTGACCTACCCATTCTGCTCGTACCTCTTATTGCACATTGAACAGCACACAGCTTCTGCCTCCTTTTACACCGGTAAGTAAGATCGCAGTGACATCTAGACGTCAGTTTACCAGTCACAGAGGGGTGTACTGATACTTTTGATCAGATAAACGACTGCGTGTGTGATATACTAGGCACAGAAGAGCATACTTTCCGATCCCTAAAAGGAAAAGGTTTATGCGTTTGTTGTATGATAGAAAGTGGTTTGCTGTCCGTTCCCTACTAGGGAAAGGACAGCATGCAACTGTAGTTTGCGAATGAATGGGAATAAGTCTTTCGGCTAAGTGAAAGCGTAAACACAGAACACATTTTCGTAATTGAGGATATGTACTTTTTGATAAGGAAAGTGGGTCTGACGAAAATTAAATTTGTAACAAAATTTATCGTCTATTGATGATATATCGACTTACTGACATCCAGTGTTGCATCTGGTCACGCATTGCTCTTCAGGTTCGGATTCTAGAAAAAATTTAAAAAAAATCCTAAAAAAAGTGACAGAATTTGAGATAGAAAAAGAAACAACCATACAAAAGTTCTTTCAATAGAAATAGTCAATCGTTTAAAAAATAAATAATGTGCTATAAAGACGAGTGGCCAATCTTCCCGCTTGAAACTACTCACCTTCTATATGTCCTCCAACGAATTTCCGATTTTTTTATTTATTTCTATGGCAGAGACGTTCGTCGAATCACTTATTAGGGAAACCATTCAGGGACTCTTCTGCTGTGTTTGGATTACTTACACTGCCGAAAAGAAGGCTTTCATCTTCACACTGTTAGCCCGATTTATTTCAAGGATAACAGAATTAATGTCAGTTGCTCTGCCGATATGTTACTGCTAATAGAAAAACCATTCCCAGTGTCACATTAGCAACGATTCTAAAGCAGCTGTTATTACTGCTCAATAGTGGATCGCAATTTTTTCTTTCATCGCCGACATTGAGGAAGAGAACCAAGTGTCAGCTAACAGGATGAGAATTTTTATTTTATGGACACAGAGGGCTCACAAATCAAAGGATAACCTTCAGTTTTAATTTACATATTAAAACAGATTAGAGAGCTGATTTTCCCCAATAATCTGACTCACAGAAAGGCAAAAGATTTTTATGACAATCGATCAGAATGTTCTTTAAAATTATAATACAGGGTGGCCATAAAATAATTTTCCCTCTTTGGAGGCATTTGTAGCTAAAACCAATAAATGGAATGAGACTAATTTTATATTGCGATTGAAGGCATGGGGAGATGAGTTCCGTAAAAAAATATATTTAGTACTAAAATTCGCCGATAGGGGAAATTTTGCCGTTAGAGGAGCCGAAAACAAACGGATAATTACACTAAAGGCAGATAAAATGGAATAATAACATTTCGACAGTGTAAGCGACAGCCGCGTCATTCATTCCAGCTGAATATATGGCGCGTTACAATGATAATGGCACGTAACAATATCATGTACGTACAGAAAAATTTGTATAATCCTTTTTACCTGTGTTTACTGCAAGTATTTGACTGCTTTCGGCTCCAATATTTCCCCTATCGGCGACTTTTTTTTCGCGGAATTCATCTCCCGATGTCTTCGAAAGTCTCAATATAAAATGTAGTCTCATTCCGTGTATTAGTTTTAGCTACAGATACTCCAAAGAGGGAAAGTTAATTTACGGCCACCCTGTATTTTTCCTCTATGATAATTCCTGAACTCGATAATGAGAATTGTTGCATAATCAGTTATGTAAAAAATATAGCAACATGATATGAATGGACAAAACTCATACTCCCATCGATGTAAGGTAGAAAGCCAAATGAATTTTTAAGAGTTGATTGGATATCACGATTGTGCTTGCTGCAGTCCTTGCAACTGACATTCACATCGACGAAACACTTCATTTCTAGTGTCGCAGTGTGTTCCAAAGGCTAAACAGATTGTTTGGTAAAGGGTTAATTTGTGAGTGTTCCCAAACATTTTTACGGCTTAAACAGATGACATTTAACTCATTGCCGACGAGCAGAGAAAAATGCTTCTTAGCGATTCTTTAATTACTGAATGATTAGAGTCTTAAATATAAAATTTTATGGCCTGTTTGTTTCTTGTTTCTTAAACAATATTGAAGTGTTTGAGGCTTCTGCTTTGTTTGCCCGAACGTCTTGGAAAGTAAGAAGAGTTAAAAATCACCGTCCCTTGTGCCTGGTATTGAGAAGTGTGGAATTCTGTGCGTTGCACAGCAGATTCTTTTAAAATGAGTCCCTGATGTATTCACTTACGAGGAAATGGATGGTCAGTGGTTAATGATGGCTGACTTCTGTTTTTAATTTCTTTCATTTATTAGCTAATGAGATCTCACAAGCACATAAAGTCTCAGATTATTTCGCTGAGATGAGAGAAAACTCCCTTATCCAAGAAATATTAAATCATAAAATTTCCTTCCGATTTCTATATTCCGTATGATTATCGAATTCTTATTCACCAAATTAAATTTTGCAGGAAACACACAGCGCGATTATTTGATGCGAGAGAAAACTTTCAGAAGTGCAAGAGATCCGCTTTCGAATAGCAAGTGCTAAACATCACACGAACTTACCGCTAGGGCATATTTTGTAGAGATGAGGAAGGGCCACTTCGCGATCCACACAGTTCTCTCTTGATAAGGATTCGTTCATCAGACATTGTTCAATGCAGGCCTGAAACGGAAAGGAATCAGTGTCAGAACACGTGATTAAGATGGGTGTATTTTCAAATGCTTTCGACCGATGTCAGTTCATATCCTGCTTTGAAAAAATGAAGCTTTTCGCAGGTGAAAACAAGGTTCTACGAAATTTATAAGACAACCGTGGTTTCTCATCAGGAAATAAATCGAGATTTGGGGAAATCCACGGGTTTCCGTGTGAAATTAGTTTAGAATTGATAGTAGTCGCATGCGGGAAGTCATCGGCGAATTATTGACACGAGGACATTTCCTAGTGATTACGTTTGATTACTATGATGTTGTACACCGTGATAGTGATGTCAAAAAGTCCCGAAAGTTCTTTTTATAAGTTCATGGAGCCTTTCAAACCTGTCTTTATAACTTCCACTTTTTCAGAATTCTCTTCAGCCAACTTTCATTTACGGACATAAAAAGGATCGATTTTGCTACAAATGGCGACTGTTAGTGCTTGGATAGCAACTAATTTCACTTTGTAAGCTCAATTCGGATGCGCTGTTGTTACGATGTTTGTGGGAGGTCCTCAATTTAAGCGATACTACTACTACTACTACTACTAATAATAATAATAATTTTTATTCTTAGAATTCTTGTGAACTCATCGGGCATTGATATGAGTCGAAAGTTGGCCACATGATCAGCACCATGCTTAACGCCACCTAGCGGAAAAGATAATGAATGGCGACCTGACTCATTCCTCTCGAATGAGCTCAACTAAAGTCAAGTGATTTTTTTTTTGTCGGTCGTGAACATTTGTGAATGTGTCATAATAATTACTACACTCAACAAGAATTTACTAGCTTTTCTTTGTAAAAATGACGATAAACTCAGGAAAACATTAAAAAAAAAGAGCCTCCACATTAAATCATATTCGTTTCAACTTTCCCAAGTGTTAATCAACGTGTTTGGGAACATTGTCGTTTCGATTCCTAAATACTCGATCAGATCAAAGAAATCTGTCGTATTGCTTTCGATAGGGTAAGAGAAGTGTTTTATAGCTACGTTTACTGAAGTGGTGGCTCCTGCATCTGATGGTCAGCATCATTGCTTAACGCCACCTACCGGAAAATGATCAATATTAACTTTACATTGGCAACGTGACTTAATGTTGAGTGAGCTCAATTGAAGCCAAGCCATTTGTGTTTTCTTGGCTAATTGTAAAATGTACGTCGAGATAGCAACAGGTGTGCATTGAGTTATGCTATAAACGTTTCAAAGCAATCTCAGGAACTTAAGTCTTTCCCAGAAAAAGCGTTCACACCATCGAAAGCTATGACAAGAGATTTATTTGACATATAATGAATTTTAGTCCCCAAAGTCTGACAACGAATGATATTTTTTACAAAACTATTTGCTAACGCCTTTGAGATGCAGTTCATCGAAATTGTCCTCTCAGATGATTTTTCAGTGCCTGCATTTTGCATCAAGTCGATGTGCTACGGCGATTATTGGCTGGGAGTTTTGGCCTGATAAGGCACCGTCATGGTTCTTCGCCCTCCTTATATATCTCACTTATCTGCTTCTCTATGCTGAAAAGCAAACTCTTGAAGAGGGAAACATTGCAAGACTACGCTGATACGCTACTGAAGAGATCGCCAAACAATACCAGTTCTCGATTAGGTTAATCTGGGATGCGTGATAAAAGTTGAGTTCCGTTACTTGACACAGACTATGGAGTCTGGAAATCCAAACAGCACAAATATTTATAATCTGTACTAACGATATCAATGTTATGAGTATTGTCGAACAACCGCTAACACCGTTAAAGATATTTTTGTAACCATTCATCGAATTCATATTCGCATTGCTTATTTGAGGTAGCCACAAAAATGCATGGGTTGAAGATAACGCATGAGATGTTGTTGCTATTGTTTTAAGAAATACTTTGATGTACATTGAAGAGATGTTCGTATTCAATTACATTTCGTAAGAGTAAATCAGAATTATTTGGAAACAGGAAAAGAAAAAGAAGAAAATAATTTCACCTGCTTAGAACATGGCTTCTTTCCTCGGCCTTGGATGCACTCGCTCCTGTAGTTCGTGCAGTTGGTGGCGTAAGGGGCTGGCAAATATTTCTTTGTGGTCTACAAGGACAAAAGTTCATTAGCTGTGTGGTGCCCTCTAATTCATTGCAATCCCAATTAAATAAATTTTATTTCAGCCTTTAAATGACAAGGAATCTTAATCGAATTTGAAAACTTTGGTAAAAATGTTCTTCATTTCCTGATGAAAATAAGAAGTCTTTGAAGAGTGTGAAGTGTGAAATACCGAAATGCCTTCCATTCCTCTTTGAAAGGATATGGTACAGAAAAAATTGGGAAATTTGACATCTGCAATCTCGAAAAGTAGTGCACGACGGCTGGTTACCAAACCATCCAACGTCTGACCATCCTGTTTGTTAGCTTTTTCAGCAGTACGTGGCCTTTCTTCTGGAGGATTCGAAATGGTTCAACTGAACTCTCTCGATAACAGGGAATTGGGAAATCTGAAGTAAATGCAAGAGACTTTACAGACACCCCTCTTTCCTATGGTATCCTCTCTTTCCTGCATCTGCCCAGGCGTGAAAGGAAGGATAAAGCAAGGATTTCCCGTAAGGAAGCTCCTGCTTACAAAATTGTCCTTCTCATGAGAAAGATTTGATATGGAGCTCTGATACTCGGCAAATTTTTCAAGATTGATTTGAAGTATTCGGCCGGCATGTCAGCATCTCTCTCTTCTGTTCAAGAAGTTGTTACATATTAAACTTTACATGTCGTCGATGCATCGCCATCATGGATATCGGAGTAGCAAGCATGGCAAACACGATCATTCCAAACATATCCCTCCCCCTCAACTTTCACAACCCAGCCTCATATAAAAACATCGATAATGTCCTTTGCCTCATGAGAGAATTGGTAACGTTTTTCATTCAAAACATACTTCTCCCGTACACCTCGAGATATTTAAAAATACCAAATTAGAACAAGCTTAGAATATTGTTTTTGCATTTTCAGGATTCAAGAAAAACCTCCATTAAAACATTTGATTGTATCCAGACGAGACTTATCTTCAATAAATAATTTTTCCTTCCCTGAAAGCTCTACCTTTAATCGCTTTCTCATTGCGGTGACCTTTTGCACTGTCTTTTCTATGGGTGTTTCCATGGACGTTGCTCAACCGAATTCCTCTTTTCTCTAAGCATGGAGGAACACAAGCAGCCACTTTTCAACATCCATACACAGTTCATCTCCAATTCCTTCACTGCTGATGAACACGTAATGGCTCGACAGTTCACTTTTAGCCTTTATATCTGAGAGACAGGATAATTTTCAGATAAGCGGAACTGGGACAGTGACGTTGTAGAAATCAAAGTGTTTACTCATATTCGCTGACTGGTCTGACATGTAAACAACAAACAGATTATGGTAGGAGGATGCCAGATGATTCAGTTCTCGTCAATTGCTTATCGGAATGGACCTGCGTATGACTTTGCATCACACGTTTAATTTAAACGATTTTCTTTCTGTTCAGCTGAAAATAATCTGACTTTCATGCAAGATGAAGATGTTTGGGCATATGAAACTAGAATGTCATTATCGTAAACAGTTTTGTCATTCTACCTGAGCTTAGCCTCAATAGTGAGTTACTTGCATTATGAAGGGGTCCCTTCTGAAATAAAAGTTGTTTGTGCTTTCTGAACAAAAGACGCACCAAAACCTTTAAGTCATGTCTCATCAGACGGACAAAAGGTTCTCCAGTTAGCAACCAAAGCATGAAAGGTCTAGGAAGCTGTATCAGCACCGCTGAACTGTACAAGTAAAATGGTTTAGAGGTGCTGTGCCTGAGAACACCAACACATTCATTCTAAAGCACTGCTATGTTTCACACCTACCATACCTGATATTTAATAATAGTTGTTTCATAAGGCAAAAATGCTTTTAAAATAATAGGAAAAGATTTCGAGTTACCTGCTTGAAAGTAAATTTGTACTGTCCTCCTGCTCTTAAATGAACGCCCGAGCGGAAAGGGTTCACTGCAGTCCTTTGATCATGGAACGCCACTCGGATGCCCGGAGTGATGGATGGATGGAGATACTCATCAAGAAACAGGTTGAAATAAACTGTGGAAAGAAATAAAAGCGAATTATGTTTGTAAATGGGAATAATTTTACACACAGAGTGGGAAGAAATTCTTTAACACTGATAATCTAAACGCCTGTTATGGTGGTGTTAGAATTATGGCCTTGCTGGGATGATGGTCGGGAGAACGGCTAAACAAGACATTTCGAAGCTGAGAGACACACTAAAATTGTTATGTCATTCGGATAATTACTGGACCAAGTGTAAAGTATTGTTAATACTGAAACTGTTTCCAGTATGGTTACGTAACAAGTGAGAAAGAGGATTCATTCCATCCATAAGAGGCTAATTTTTGAATATTAGAATCTTTAGAAGATCAATATGAAAAGGAGAATTAAATCGGACAAGTGGAATCGAACATGGAATTGAGATATCGGAAATGAAAATTAGGAAGAAACATTTCTAACATTGTAAGCTTTGAAATGGCGAACACTCTTCGAAAGAGAAAGCGATCCTCACTTGAAGTGTAGAGCAGCCTCCAGCGCTGTCCCCAGTAAGAATTGAGCGTCATGCACATGTGCAGCCAGTTGTTGGGGCCTTGATGAGTAATCGTCTTCGGAAAAGTGAACCATATGAAGTCATTATCGTAAGGGACGCAGTACTCGGTGCAATGCCAGGGGATTTCCTTCCATCCACAGGTTTCCCCACATCCTGCCAAAGACGTATTCCGAATATGTCTGCAATGAAATAAAAATAATTATAATAATATTTTATTTTATTTTATTTTTTTATTATTATTATTTCTCAGATAAAATGACCTCGCCTACTTCCCGTATACGGGAATAAAAAGGCGTTAGCTTAGCTGAGATAAATTACATACATTATATGAAGACAATTATGTATAACAAATGCTTTCTCGTACTTAAAGTTTTTTTAAATAATAATAATAACAATAACTGTTTACAGCATATATTATTATAATATTCATAATGGTGATTATTACAGCTGTTTCTTTGCAATTTTACACTCTATATATACAATATCAATGGATATAATCACTCTATATTGCATACTTTTGTTACAGTTATTACATACATTTGATTACATATGATATATTACTTACATTTGTTTGCATATGATACATTACTTTACATACATTTGTTTACATATAATACATACATTAAATACTTTGGTTTACATGCGATACGTACATTACATGCCCTTGGTTACATATGATACATCTTGGATGAGAACTAATTTCTCTGCTTTCATCCACGGAGCTTACTTATAAGCTTATCTGAGGATGACACCAGTTGGTTATTGTTTATTGTTTTTTTTTGCTGTGTTAGGAGGCTACGAAATCTATGATTGAGAAATTCGCGCGCGCGCGCGCACGCACGCACGCACGCACGCACGCACACACACACACACACACACACACACACACACACACACACACACACACACACACACACACACACACACACACACACACACACACACACACACACACACGCGACAACTTGGAATGTCTTGATGCGTCGCTGAACTGGAAGCCTGAACGAATATATTGTGTTTCATTAAGTTTGTATGGTATTTTGGGTGCGTGTTTCTTGTTCATAGTATGTCCTTAGAGTTCTTTTCAGGCCATTGTAGTTTGTAAGGTTTCTGTATTCAAAAGGTAATTTGTTTATCATGTCTGGGATGTAGAAGTTTCGCGTGGCCTTTCCGTTGTGATTATTGTATTTTTATGTGATATAATTAGTAGTCTGAGAGTAATAATAATAATAATAATAATAATAATAATAATTTTATTATTGTTATTATTTATTAATATAAATAAATAAAATCAATCATAACTTGAAGTTTCTCTCATTTTATTTAGGAGGCGAAAATCTGAAAGAGATTGATAGGGGTATGTACACGTTCTTCAAGACATCATATCAGCAAGAAGCATCAAAATGATATGAGATGTGGAGAAGCTCTAAATCTACATGAAGAAAAGAAACAGTAAAAGAGTTCGAACTGTTAAAATCATAGAAGGAGGGAAGTCTTCCGCAAGACGTTATTTCAGTTTTGTTATCAGAATGTCAGAATTTCTGTTGTTAGAATTTCTTCACTGAGTATAAGAAATCACCCTTAAATGGACCAATCAGCTCTGCGCTCTGACCTAATTTCCAATGACATAGAACTATACATGAAAAATGTTCCACGTCAAAGAAATGCTCTGATACCTTTGCATTTCTTTGATATCTGATATCAAAGAAATGCTCCTGCATCCCTCATAAAAGCACAACAAAGAATTAATGCTATGAACCCAGTTTATATGTCTGCAATGCACGTGTTCTCATACTATTTTGTGTCTTTCACAAAAAGATAAACAGAAGAGGAAGACTTTGCTACCTGCGTATGATAGCACTTAGTTAACACGTTTTAATTAGAAAGTTTCCTCTGGGCACAAAGGGGATTATAACAAATATCTTTCTGATTAAATGCTTGCTTCCTTACCAAATATTACAATTTAAATACGAAACCTGTCGCTGTTGCTCTTACTGGAGTTGAGCGAAAATTCTTTTAGAACCAGCCATGAAACAGTGGCTGAAATAGTTCTGCCATTCTGAATTAAGCCTAATTTATTAGTTTATTTTTAACACCTTTTTGGATTGGGATGAATATGGCCCTTGTTTTCATGTTGGGTAGACCAATCAAGTAGATAAGATTTGGGATAAGCGATACTGGATAGAAGTTAATTATGCAACATAGTATTTTAACAGGAATACAAATAGCTTATTGGCATGCAAGTTATTCAGCATTATTATAGTTATTATAGTTTTCATTTTCTCATTCTCCTTCTGAAGAATGATTAGAAAAAGCGTGGACTGAGTTGTGGTAATATAGGAGGAAGCCTGACCGCGTCGCAGGTAGAGTAGAGATATTTCTATCATACCATCAAGAGTGGTGAGAAGAGAGTGAATAGAAGGATAGGAATTACATTCAATGGCGACAAACAGAAGCTGTGGTTTGATCAGCGGTAAGTTTTTTGCACATGATCCGTTTAAAAGGAGACTTGAATTTATTGCTGGTTTTTAAAGATGTTTAGTGCTGCACTCTATGCCGAGGCTGCAGTTTTGGTGTGTAGCCACTTGTGATATGCTGAATTTTTTTTCTGGGGTTACCATGATACACTAGTTGGAATACAACGGCTTGATAATGATCAGGAAATTTTGATTGAATGGAGAACGAAGTACGAATTATTGCAGTTATTTAGAATAGCAGATTGAGTGCGATGAAGAGCAACTGTAATGACAAAAAGAAGAGAAAAAGATCACATTGGGATGATACGTTTAGGCACTACTATAACGTCAAAGGAAACAAGATTTAGAATGACTAGGTGAGATGTATAATATATTCTGTAGTATAGCGCGAGATTATAGTTTGTGTTACCAAACGCAAACTGACATCCATACTGCATTTAGAAGACAATTTGTTATCGCGGTGGTGAGAATTACATGGTCCTCTAGTGGGTGGATGGAATGTTTGTGTTAAGTCATTTTCACCGAGATGTACTCACTGTTCGTTTATGTAAAGTGCAGATCAAGTGTTAGAGATTGGTAATTGAAGATGGTTTATAAGAATATGAAGTATGATTAAAACAGCCAATGAATGTATTGAAGTGTTGACTGGAAAAGCGTGGCCTCAGCAGATGAAACAAGGGGAGATTCTACTCTAGTATTGGCAAACACAACGACAACAACAAAAACATAATTTGGTACTAACAGCATACCTTTTTACCAATAAAAAGCCCTTTAGAATTCTCACGTCACAATGCTTGAGAATTAAAAGCAGGGACTCGCTTTTTTATGATAGTTTGAGTTCGGAAAACAGCGTGTCCGGACAGTTCATTGGCGACAATGAATTGTCGCCAATGAACTGTCCGGATATATGTGAAAAAAAAATTTCCCATATAAGGAATATTTGAAAAAAAAAATTCTTGTATGAAATATTTTTAAAAGAAAATTAAGGAATATTTTTAAACAAATTTAAGAAATATTTTAAAGAATTAAGAAATATCTGGAAAAATTTTAAGAAATATTTTTAAAAATTTTAAGAAATATTTTAAAAATTTTAAGAAATATTTTAAAGGATTAAGAAATATTTTTATAAAAATTTAAGAAATATTTTTTTAAAAAATTTAAGAAATATTTTATATATTATTTAATATTTCGATAATATTTAGGTTTTTAAAAATTTTTATTCGGATAAAGTTATTCATCGCGGTATAAGTGAAAAAAAAAAGAAATTTTTCCCATATAAGATATATTTTTTTGAAAAAATTAAAAAAATTAGAAATATTTTTTAAAAAATTTTAAGAAATAGCCGGCCTGGTTGGCCGAGTAGATTGCATATCTGGTCTATACCAAAATGTTGCGGGTTCGGGTCATGGATATTTATGATTGTCATTGGAAATACGAGTGGTGGTTGGCGTTAGATGGCATTGGTGTAGTTTCAGTCAGCTGGTGATTGAATGTTGATGACAGAGTTGTAGAGCAGGTGCCTTCCCTCGATGAGCAGTTGGACTCCCTGGAGGTGCCAAATAATAATAATAATAATAATAATAATAATAATAATAATAATAATAATAATAATAATTCGATTATGTGATGGTGTTATGAAACCTCATCGACCTCGACCATAGATGGCAACACTATCGGCAAGATTATTTTTTCCTAAGTTGGAACGTCTGTCGTAAGCATTCATGCAAAATTCCAAGTCATACTATCAAGCAGTTTTTTTATACAGTTGTCTGAAGCAAAAGTATTATCTGTATCTCTTGAAATGGATAAAACTGAGTATCGTGCGGTTATAAAATTCTTCGTAAAAGAAGGTTTAACGCCAAAAGAAATTCATTCAGAGTTCATAAACGATTATGGGCACTCTTCGCCTTCGTTGTCGACAATTGAGAAATGGGCTACCGAGTTTAAACGTGGCCGTACTAGCCTTGAAGATGATCCATGTGAATGAGGTCCAAAAAGTGTAACAACCAAAAATGATTGATCAAGTGCACGAAATTATTGGATGACGGGTGAGTCAAAGTGCGTGAAATTGCTGAGACTATAGGCATTTCAAAAGAATTTGAAAGATATATTTTGGATGAAGATTGCAAATGAAAAAGCTCTGTGCAAGATGGATGCCTCGCTTGCTCACAGCAGATCAGAAAAGCACTAGCATGAAAATCACGAAAATATTACGAAAACATAGCATGAAAATCATGAAAAAAACCTGATTTTGTGCGTCTTTTTATTACTATGGATGAGACTTGAATTCACCATTACACACCAGAATCCAAACACCATTATACACCAGAATTTAACTGAACAACAGAAGCCGGTTGTTCAGTGCCAAAGAAGGCCAAGTCAGTTCCATCAGCAGAAAAGATCATAGCATCGGTGTTTTGGGATGCTAAAGGCATTTTGTTTATTAATTATCTTGAAAAGGGTAAAACAATAACCGGGGAATATTATTCCAAATTTTAACCAGACTAGACGAAAACGTTCGTGAGAAAAGATCCGGTTTGAAGAAGAAAAAAATCATCTTTCATCAGGACAATGCACCTGCCCCAAAGGTGTTTTGGCAATGGGAAAATTAAGGAATCGGCACTAGGAATTGTTGGCACATCCACCCTATTCCCCAGATTTCGCTCCCTCTGACTTCCATCTCTTCCCAAGACTAAAAGTCTTCCTCGCTGGTCGGCATTTTTCTTCGAATCAAGAGGAGATTGCACCTGTAAAGGAGTATTTTGCAAATCTTACTGAGAACCACTACCGGGACGGGATAATGGTGCTGGAGCATCGCTGAAATAAATGTATTAGTATTAAGGGAGAATATTGAAAAAACAAAAATTTTCATTGTTAGGCCACGAGCTTTTCAGACAACCCTCGTATATATTTCACAACTGGATGGGTATCTAAGTGTGCAGAAATATAACGAACAGTTCGCAGAATAAATATTCTCAAATATGATGCCCTTTCTCCATATACCTATTCCAGTTTTGTAAATATTAATATTCCATCAGCAGAACTTGCTGTATTTAAGTAATAAAAAATATTTACAACTTTTTAAGACGAAACAGAAATTAGGAAACTCACCGATCAATAATATCTTACTTTCATTTGTAAGAATAAAAATGTCATTAAAATCTAATTAAAATCTAAGCAAATAATACATAAGTACATAAAATAAACTATATTTTGTGAAATTTATCTTGCACTGCATTTACTTTTCATATATCGGTATCAACGCAATATCATTTCAATTTTCCATTGAATATTGCTTTCAGCAAATTTTTTTCTGCAATGAATGTTTCTGTCATGAATTTTCCTTGCGATAAGTTTTCCTCGCGATGAATTTTCCTTGCGGTGAGTTGTCCGCGACACGATGAATTGTCCGTGACCGGAAAACAGAGCAAACAAGCCTCTCAACATTGCTACTGAACGTTAACATTTTGGATAGAGGTTACTGCTTCGCTGATTGCAAGTTTCATTATTTCATTAATTACTTCGTGAGAAAATCTGTTTTCAAAATTTAACTTGGAAACGATTAATTTGCGATCACAAGTGCTAAGAAAATCTACCCTTCGTTTCATTTTTTAAACAAGTTATGATAAAAATGAAAATTTAATGTGAATTTATTTGTTAATGATACTTTTTACAAAAGCGATAGAAAAGTGATTGAGTTGTTTGATAATAATAATAATAATAATAATAATAATAATAATAATAATAATAATAATAATAATGAAAGTGCTATACATTGAAAATATACATTCAGCCTATGAAAGACAAATCTTTATTTCGAGCAAGATCTCTCTCTCTCACTATGTGGGTGTGCGCGCGCGTATGCATGCAGTGAAGTTGGGGTTAATGAGAGCATGGAAGGATGAAACGCATGAAATAATTAAATCTGAAACAGAGCATTCAGGGGATTTGATTCCAATCAAGAGATAAACTGACACTTACTCGAATTCCTCTTGCTTCCCGTATTTGAAATTCGCATTGAACGTCATATGGGGATAGAAGATTTTCCCGCTGACGAAGTATGTTTCGTTCATGACCTGAAAACACGAAACTCTTGTAGGAACAGTCACATCGTAAGGTAATGATGAAATTCAAACAAAATCATTTACCGCAATGAAAATTCTTACCTTTGAAAAGGAAAAAAAATTTTGGATTTAATCAAGCAGAAATAATCGATTTTAAAATCACATTTAGAAAATAACTTTCAATACGTCGTTCCAGTGTGATGTCAATAAAATTATAAATCAATCAAAAATACTTACTGTAATCTTTGAACACTGAGAACTTCTTATTTAACACTATCACCAGTTAACAGTAATTGGCGACTACTAAACCTTTCTATTTTTTAAATTGAGAAGAGTAACTTGTTGCTTAAAGACCTTAAACTGAGCGTTGGCCCATTGTTGTCTGGATCATTTCAAATGTACTAGTCGCTTGTAAAATATGAATTGAATGTTTTTAAAATTAAATTCAGTGTTAATTGCAAATAAGCAAGCTAACATTACACTAATTTATATGTTCAAATAAAATCATTAAAATAATCTTTCATCCCATTTTATCTTACGGAAGTACTTGTTTACGAAAGTACTACTCCCTGAACTACTTATTTCAAGGGTAATAAAGCGCATAATAAACTTTATTTCATTCAAAAAGACTCAGTAAATAACCCTCACTTCAAAGTATGTGCTGCTCTCTATTTATTTCTATCTACTTAAAGCACGTGATGTAGTTAAAGTAAGAATTACCTTAAAGTTCCATTGCCTCACCGTGTACTTCCTCCGCCTCTCTCCGGGCCTCACGTAGCAGTAGTGATGGTGGCGATGACAGAAGGCGGTGATGTTCGTTGGTTTGTAGCAGAGCTCAGGATTCTTGGCGCAGAATTTGCTGTTCTTCGCCCTGTACCAGAACAACAACAAGACAATGAATGAAGAAACACGTTATCCAACAAGCGACATGTTCGCTGCTGAAATGACTCACCACATTTTTTGTTCAGAGAAAGAGTCATTGACGCTACTTACGGGTTTTCGTGGCAGATCGTGATTGCCGGGAATTCCTTCTCGTCTTGCGTTCCTGGCTGAATGTCGACGACCGTCGGGTAGCTCCAGTAGAAGTGGACGAACTCCCAAGTCTGGAAGGAGAAGCCCATCACGCAAGCGAGAAGAACCAAGCACTTCAGACATCTGCGCAAGGGGTGTTTGGTTTCCACTATCTGCGGGACTGCCACTATCTGAGAATCGGATAACAGCTGATGGCCATAGCTGGCAGCTGTCTGACCTTTTACGCGATCAGCCATCTTCTGAAGCGAGGAAATGAAGTATGTCAGCCAGGATTATTTACTTCACTTTGGCAAATTTGCCAAAAAGAAACGAAGAAATTATTGAAATGAGGAAGTAATTTGCAAGCTGAAAAGAATTTAGCTGTTTACTCACCTCCCAATTGTCCTGCAAAATCGATACGTAAATAAATAAATGAAATAAATAAATAAATAATAAATGAATCATGATTAAAGTTAGGAGCCTCCTTAGTTCAGTCTCAGGTATAGACGAAGCCCGATGAAAGGGAAGACCTGGGTTCGATTCCCGTCCATGACTCTGGTTTTTCATACCTCAAAACAGGCAAAACGGTCCCTTGAAACACAAAAATCTACTGCAGGTATGAATACTTACTGTAGGGAAGACAACGGGAAACCGCTACCTTGTTCCAGGATCAATACTCCCATAGGATTGAGAAGAAAAGATTAACGATAAGTATATTTGAGAATTTGAATATCATTGTGTCGCTTTCCTTCTGTTTACGTGCAGGTTTATCGAAAAGTAAACTACAAGACTAATCATTACGAATTTACTCAATTTGAAACTATTTGACACGTTGTTTGCTTCCTGTCGCTCCTTCGCAGTAGGCAGAATGAACCCTTTCATCTTTATGAGTGCTGACACTGTGAGGCAAGTTTGGAAATGTTTCAAGAGCAACATGTATACACAAGTGCGAGAGTATTTAACTCTAGGCACGTGTGCACAGTATCTCCAAGAATGGGGATAGTGTACACATGCGTCTGCGCAGTGAGTTTGGCTGTTGTGTGGGATGAATAACTGGAATTTCTGTGAGAAACACTTCAACCTCCATACAAGACGAGGGTCCTCATTTCCCATGAAAAGCCCTTACGAACGGTCTTCGCATACCAGATTTCACTGAAACTGAGGTATTTTAGGGCAATCCACATCGTTGATGCCAATTGACTTGCTATAGGAGTACAAGCCGTTTTCGTCGAATTCGAAACGCTTTTCTGTGATATAATCTCTGTACTGTTACTTTGTCAGTTCCAGTCGGTTTCCTCGGTGACACTTGTTTGGCTGAGACTTGTTTACAAAGTTTTCTCGTTTCCTGAAATTGTATAACTTATGAATAGATTTTGGGCCTGGAGAAGGATTGTTTTTGTGGTTCTTTCTAAATACCTGCTGAGCAGAAACAACAGAATTAATCTTCAAATGAAACTCCCAGACACAAAAGGTCATTCTGCTATTTGAGGGGTAAAAGGTGAGGGGTTTTCTTTGCACCAATCGGCTGCCTAGTTTATCCGCAAGTAACTGTAGGAATTCTTAGACCTTCTTATACTAAAATTGTTTGAGTATTAATCTAAAATAGGAATTATTATAAGTCACTGATCTTGCATGTCAGAAACTGCTCACGTAATTTTGCATTAATTGTATTGTATTTATAAATATATTTATATTTAAATTTTACATCTTTTTATATATTGCATTTCTACAAACTGTTTTGTATTTATTAGAACGAAGAGTTCACTCTTCGAACCGAATTCTACTTTGCTGAATTTTGATCCAAGAGGAAAGAATGAGAGCCGCCGTAGCTCATTCGGTATAGACGAAGTACTTTGTTTGGAAACACCTGGGTTCGATTCCAGGTTTTATTCACTCAGAAACTCGGGTTTTTCATCCCCCAATAACAAGGAAACCGGCCCCGTGAACACACGCCTCTACAGACAGAGGACACACCGGGAGGCATCGGGCCAACCACTTTATCCTCGGGACAGTCGTGGTTGCAAGAATAAGAGATTCTCGACACCGTAAAAGTAGAAGAGGAGAATTAAGAAAGAAAGAGTGAAGAATGCACCGTATAGCTTCCACTAGATTCCAAAATCGTTTTACTGCTTCATATTAAAAACAACTCGATAAAAGATTTTGTCAAAGTAAAGATGGTGGCCAATTTCTTCCTTTCTTTCTTTGAGGAATAATTTCCTAAAGAAGAAGTAACCTGAAACTTAAGAGAATGCACTTTTCTGTTTACCAGCAAATACTTATTTTTCATCATCTTCTTCTTCCTTCTACGTGTTACACCTACTGAAATGTTACAGAGCTATCTTTAGCCCTTCTAAGTCTTACCCGTCCCCAGGATAAGGTGGCTAGCCGTATTCCTCCCGGTGTTTTCTATGGCTGCAGCTCGTGTGTTCTCGGGGCTGGTTTGCCTGGTTTGGAGGAAAAACTCCAGATAAATTGGGGAGAAAACTCTGCTGCCCACGCCCAAGACTATGGCTGAGAAAAATTCTTAAACTCCTCACGTCGACCACGGGAATCGAGCCCAGAACACTCCTTTCCCAAGAATACGGTTGCGAAGCGCATAAGCACTAGGCTAACCGCACTATGCTTTTTATTATTATTATTATTATTATTATTATTATTATTATTATTATTTTTTTTTTTTTTTTTTTTTTTTTTTTTTTTTTTTTTTTTTTAGCCGGTTTCTCTTCATCGTATGATCGGCATCAGGTTATGAAAAATGTGAACTGTAAGAAGGAAACGAAGAGCGTTGATGGGCATTATTGTGTTTCCGTTTACCGATATTTGGAATGAAGCCGATCATGGCTGCGCAAACTCAATTGGTTTCATGTTGAAGTCAATCAATCCGAAAAGATAAATAAATAAATAAAACAAAACGCATTTAGGAGTAAAAAATAGGTCATAATTTTTAGCATAAACTACATTAAAGCATAAATAGAAAATTAAAAGTGAAAACTCCCGTTATTCTTAGTTTTATTTTAAAAGAACACATACGTCGTACTGTCCATTACATTTCCGTTTCTCTACTTACGATTTCACAGTCGAAATTGCGAGAACACCCTTCTTACATTATGCCACATTCTCATTAAGGTAAAAGAAACTGAGATTCTGAAAGTTGAAGTGAGCAGCAGCAAGTAGAAAGACGCGGAAACACTTGGATAGCTTTCATTTTGACGTCTTTCTTCATAATACATCAGTCGACACCGTGGAATGTGTTAACGTAGAGATGCGCACACTCAAATAGGTCCCACTCTTTCTAATCGAATTTAGTAAGAGAACGATTGGCCACGGTCCACCGCATTCAGTGCCAGTAATGAGCCTAACCTAATAAGGTCCACCCGTGCACTGGATGGAGCAGCAAAGATCGAAACTAAAACAAACACGATCGCTTTAATTGCTTTCTGAATAATTCATTCTTCAGATGACAAGCAAAAGGTCTCTCTCGTCATCGACCACCTCTTCTGTGATTGCTTTGATTTTCGAAAGGAAGCACGAAAGGTCAGCAAAAACAATTCGGTGTCCAGAGAGAGTTCCCCTCCCCCCACCCGAGAAGGAGAGGAATCTCACAGCCACCTCAATGGCTCCGATCGATGTAACCTCACGAGGAAGAATGGTCAGATGCTTTTTTATTTAGTACTGTAGCGTGCAGTTGGGATTTGAAGTTGCACCACCTTTAATGGAGTCAGCGGTGATCGAGAAAAGTTATACAAAACACTCTAAGCAAGCGGTTCTTCGTTATGTTTGCAGTTAGAGAACATTTTGTGACTAAAATATACACTGAGTTTCAGAACAGAAACTGCATCCTTATTACTTTCCTAAAATGAATGTTTGTTTCATGGAACCAAGGAAGAGGACACGTGTGGAGGAACTACAGCCTCTAAGATAAGCACAAAATAGTTTTATTGGGATTTATAATTTGGGAAAGAAAATTACTCCTGAATCTGTGCGGGGTTCAGAAAAAGAGATGCTCACATATTTACAACGGCAGGGGTAGGGAAACCGGAAAGGGGATTGCACTGCTTGCAATCCAGTTCGGTTTCCCACCTTAGTAGAAGGATCGATTTTCCTAAAACCGGTGTAATCGTTATCGATTCCAAAAGGTTTCTTATTGCAGGAACGGCGTTGTTGGTGTCACGATTAGCAACTTGAACGGTATTTGCATCGCGTTTTTACTTCTTTCCTCAATAACGGCATTGACGCTTTCGATAGGTGGTCGTCTATAAAGTGATCGAGAGTTTCGAAAGTGCAAACACTGCTCGCCGTAGTTCCAAATAAAACAAATGACCATTTATCACCCGCCCTTTTCATGATACTCATTTTGAAGTAGGGCTTTTTACAATCATTTTAATTATACGTTTTAAAACATACTACTTATTATAGGACAGCTTGTTCGTTTTTGATTACACTTCCGTCAATGTTTGTAGTGTTATTATTTAACAAAGGAGAGGACTTCAAGCGGATGATTAGGTTGAAAGAAGTATGTGCGACCATTTCTTTCTTCTTTTTTTAGAGTATCAAATATTTTTCACACACACACACACACACACACACACACACACACACACACACACACACACACACACACACACAGCGTGTTGCTGTTTTGTTCTGTGCAGTTTGCACAGAATTTAGATTTAGTGAGGAAACGCACCCTCCGGAAATAGTTCCTTACATTTTATTGTTTTAAGCTCTTCACTCTCTGAAGAATAACGCGTAGAACGAAATTCAGCGTTCCCCTTGTAAAAATTTAGAAACACCGGCATACCTTCTCCTCATCTTTGGGGCAAAGACAGGTTTAGCAGAAGAAACACGAATAATTCTAAAGGGATTTAAATTCGACACACGGGAAACATTTTTTTAAAGTATTAAATGCCTTTTAGTTGTACAAAACCAATACTACGAACAGTAGAAACAAAAATTATGAAATTTAAATTTTCAACAACAAAAAAATAATGAGACAAATAAATGTGTTCTGTTGGGAAGAAGTTACTTTGGTGAGATACAGTTCTGAATGCATTATTTTTAAATGTAGATAGGAGCACGTCGACGATGTTTTTTTGTTTCTTTTAATAACCGAATATTCCTTATTAATATGTAGACAAAATGACCTGCAGTGTATTGAGGTCCTTTTTTTTTTAATCAATCATGGATTTTCCTTCATCCGTGCTTCAAAACATCGACTCCAGTTCAGTCCATTAGCTTGAATTTTGGAAATCATCCATAACTATCTTCCCCAGTTGTACGTCTTTCGTGTGCATCTTTATTTATCTCGTAAATCTCAAATGCCAAAGCGTTTGAAAAATTCTCGATATCGTGGATTCATCATTCTCTGTGTCTAATAGCTACCTTGTAGGGTACGTGCCCATAATACCTGATTTACATTTTCGGCCATTTCTGTTATTTACGTTGAACAGTGTTATTTGAGAGGGAAATGCGATCTTTAACTTTGCTTGTGTCATCTCTGATCATCTCTTGAGCTATTACTTTGGCTCTGCAGGCTTTAATGATGTTTCCCAATCGTTTCTGTTTCTCCAGATTTCGCCATGAAGAACGGCACATGATATAAAGCTTGTAGAAGAATTTTTAAAAAATCTTCACACACACGCCGTTATTACTACATTCATTTCCATTTTCTTTTCTGTCTTTATTATGCTTCCCGTTTGCAACAGAAGATCCATATTAAATAGTTTAGGAAATACCAAAGGATATATTAATATTAATGAATATTTTAATATTAATAAAATGCTAAAATTAAAATACACTTCGAGAAGTGTTAATTACTCACAAACACAACTGCTAAAAAGTAAGAACTATTATCCGTGCTCGTCTTAATGGACATCCGTTAAATCTTGCAAAATATATGATATTAAAAATGTATGGACGCACTTACAGGTGACGAAACAATCGCTGAGGACCATTACAATTGAAAATATGAATTTAAACTTTTCATGTTTGAAACAGACAATTGGAACACGAACGTGCCGACAGTCAGGCCCTGCCTTAAAGTAAGTCAATACGTCAAGAAACACATTTTGCTTAAAACTTCTTTTAGATATTTTAGATATTGAAAAAAATAATTAAGGAATACACCTGCACTTACTTGCGACAATCCGGTAGCAAAAATGTCCAAGTAAAACAAAAAAGTGATTAAGATTAAATAAAAGTGCCACATACTCCTAAAAACTTTTCTGGTAGCCCTGGGGTATCCGTTCCTTCTTTTTATTGCTTGCTTTCTCTTTCTCCTGTTCCACGACGTCAGTCACAGAAGTGCTGTCTACTCTCATACGAAACAGTTTGGATATTTGAAGCTTGTAACTAGGTATTTATGTCTTTCCCCCTCAATTCAGACGCTTTTATGTGGACCTGGGGGGTAGAAAGAGCCGCTGTCACCTCCAAAAAATTGGTCTCCCAAGGGAAGTGTGTTATCACCATTACTTCTCAACATCTACGTCAATGATCTCCCCATCTTTTCAGGAACTAGAAATTTTATCTATGCTGATGACCTTGCCATAGCTACTCTGTCAAAAAATTTCTACTCAGTCAAAAAATTAAAACTACTCTACCACTTGCATTAAATAGCCTAACCACATACTATACCAGCAATCAACTAAAACCAAACCCTTGAAAACCCAGACTGGCGTTTTCCACCTTAACAATAAGGAAGCCAACAGGAAGCTACAGATTTCTTGGGAATGTTCTAAAATAGAACATTTCTGGAATATTCCCAATATACCTCGGTGTGACTCGATCGCACCCGCTCATATAAAACCCACATAGAAAAAACAAAGACAAAAGTGAATGCAAGAAACAATATACTAAGAAAGCGTACCTTCTCCAAATGGGGTGCAGACCCTAACACACTGAGATCTTCTGTCTTGGATCTTTGCTATTCGTCTGCTGAATATGCTGTCCAGTATGGTCCAGATCCTGCCATGCTGAAATACTTGATCCAGAATTCAATGAAAGCTGCTTTAATTACACGATGCCTGATTTCAACACCACTAAAAACCTGTATACTTTGGCTAGTATTGCACCCCCTTCAATTCGAAGATCTGCATTCTCATCTGATGAAAGAATCAGACAAATGAATGATGAATGCCACCCACTATTCGGCCAAAGCGCAGTACCCCAAAGACTAAGATCCCGACATAGCTTCCTAGCAACTGCTCAACCACCTAAAAATCTCCCAGAGACAAGACTTCAACAATGGCTTGCACTGTATCCTGAAAATAATACTGGTATACCAATAGTCGAACATGTTACACATGGTGTCCACTTGGACTGGAATACTTGGAAAAATCTCAACAGACTACGAACGACAGGCCGCTGCATAGAAAACCTCATCAAATGGGGTTACCTCAGTGGCCCAGACAATTGTGAGTGTGGGACAACCCAGTCCATGGAACACCTTTTTTCTTGCCCCTTTCTTCCATCACCTTGCGCAAAAGAGGACCTTATATCCTGCACAGAAAGAGCAGTTGATTGTGCACGATACTAGAGAAGCATCTGACCATATTTATTGTATATAAGTTATGTATAGTTTCCTTTTTTTCATATTCAGTTATTATTTCTCTGTATAATTCACCTACCAAATCTAAGATGATCTCATTGTAATGTATCCTAATTTGTTGTAAATCATGTTGTACCATTTACGTACTACTGTACCACTTGTGTTTGGATACAAAATAAATAACATGCTGAATTATAAAGAAGGAAATTTTGACCAATTGAGGAGTATTCTGAGTTCATTGGAATGGGATATGCTGGATGGGAAGCATTAAACAATACTTAAGTGATGCGATATCATAGTATGTCCCGAGAGTTCGAATAATAAATTGGGTAGGAGTCAAATGGATGTGTAATCTTATTAAGCAAGAGACTCGTAAGAAAAGGATGATGTGGAAGGAATACTGTGTGCATAAGAACGATGTCCATTATGAAACTTACAAGCAGCAGGCTAGAAGAGTCTAAACTGTTTACGGAAAGCAAAGTCTCAATTAATTCATTACATCCACAGAGAATTTCATTAGTTCCGCAGAGAATATTATTCACAAACCCAATGAGATTAAGTTTCTGCGTATTTCCTGTCATTGAAAAACAGTTTGTGACAATGTTTGAGCCGTTTATGACAATGTTTTGCGTGGTTTGAAGGGATGCATTGCATGTGTAACGAAAAACAGGAATCCACGCACTCACTTTTGACTTCCAATTAAGAAATGATATTTCGTGATCAATCGTACGAGTTCTTGAACAATCGAATTTCATCTAATTTCTATTAATCCGATTTGCGAGGATTTCGTAACCAAAAAGAAGTGTTACAGATTATAAGGGTGCATTTCTAATAAAAGAGTGAGTGAAGCCATTTTGACTCACCGTTATAATTTCTATTCTTACGTTAGTCTGTTCTGTACAGCGTGGAAGGTGGATGTTCGTAACAGCCGAACTTCAACCTCGTCATCAGTGGTGATGTCATCACAACCATCAGAGTTCTTGTCTTCGTACTGCTAGCAGAAGAGCACAGCCTTTGCCCGTTTTCCAAAACCATGCTACAACCCGACATCATTTAATTGCTCATTAATAAAAATATTTTTCATCTCCCAATGACGTTTTTCGTAGATAAGTTATCATCTTGCTTACATAATTCCTTCTTTGTTTCTTTTACATCTTCATAACACGAACACAAACAGCACACGTGAAACCCTTCTGAAGCAGGAAAGGCGCAACTATTTATCAAACATAATACACGCAGGTAACATACGGAAAGTAATCAAGCGGTGTAGACGATATTTTTTTGATGATAGACCCAATTAGAAATGTTGGTAATTTCATGTCACATTTAGCATCATCGGAAGAAATTTTATATAATTTCGCAAGGAAATTTGAATTGCTTTTGCATCAGGAGAACAGTAGTAATACCAATTAAAAGGAAGAATAGATGCACAGAAGTAATCTCATTTCACAAAGTATGCCAAAGGACAGGAGAAGAATGTTTACGACAATTGCCTAGTGTACCAATTTGTTACTGAATTAAGCTATTTATTTAAACTATTTGTGGGTGTTTCTTTCACCCTTAATATCACACTGCTTTTCACTGAGTTGCATAAAATGACATCGTACAGTTGTTGAGTTATCATGATTTTTCGCTCTTTACCTTAATTTATGGAAACTATTGTATTACGGAAGCTTAAAAAAGAAAACAGGAATGTAATCTGCAGTGCCAGAGTAGAAGAAACATGCGTGTGGTTCATTAACGTGGACATGATAACGTGCATGCTAAAATTAACTAAGAATAGAGATTGGGAAAGTTAACCGAATTTGAAACAAAAGAGCAACAATAGTTCGTATTGTCACAGGAGCTCAGAGCACAACCAAGAAAATTTATCAACCACCTGGAAAAGATGAACTTCCAAAAAAAAACGGAGAGGAATAAAGTAAACTCGTGGGACTCCTTTTTTTTTATGTTGAGTCCATACATGAGAGATTGATTGATCGACCTATATAATGTCAGTACCATATATGGGTAGCGGGTTGGAGAAGGAGGAATTTGTTTGCATTTGATTTAAAAACCAGTATATTGTATTTCTTTGAAAATACATCAGGGGGAAGATTCAACAGTACAGCAGTTGCAGGGATGAAGGAAGAGGAAAAGAAATTTGTTCTGTGGGTTTCAAGGTGCACTATGAAGGGATGTTGAGCGACAGCTGCACGTGTTCCAACGAGCTTAGTACTGAGTGGGGAAATTATTGATGCTGTTTCAGAGGAACATTTGACAGGTTCCACATAATAATAATAATAATTCCAGGGATTAACAAATTGCATGTCTCTACGAGCTACAAAGAAGCATCTTCGACTCGAGAACCGCAGTCAGTTTTTTTCGGGGGTGATCTTAATCAATAATTATTGGCTTCTATCAAAACCTCTCAAAACGATCTTCACAAAATACTCATCTAGTCAGCATTTTTAGTTTGGAGAGCCTGTAATGGCCTTCGCTCTAGCAGCATTATGGAATGCTGACTCTACACTGTTTCATAATTATAGGCTTCTGCAGAGGAGAAATTTATAGAAGCAGAACGTTACCAGAAAGATGACTAAACCTTTATTTATTATGCTTAATTCACCATCTTTATTATGGTAACAAATAAGCATGCAAGTGGAACTATCTAATAAAATTTCTGCATTCATAACGTTGCACACTCAGAAAAAAGATCTTTGTTAGTTCGATTCCAGGATCAGCCTGAACGAACTTTTTTTCTACCTTTTTTAAATCATCATTTTGCCAAATTAAGCGACCTGTAGTACGCACCGTTTCTCCTGTAATGGAAGCTTTTAACTCCAAGACTGATTAAAAATTGACTGAAGAACTTCTCTCCTTTCATCCTCAAATCTTCATGTCGTATGAAAGGAATTCCTTGTGGGGATTACCAGCTGCTTGCGAAAGTTAATTATGACTAAATGCTCTGCCTAATCTCTTTGTGAAAGCGAAAGGCATTTGAGAAGATAAATACACAACGAAATAAAAAAAAGAAAGAAACTCTTCAGTCGTTGGAAGCGCTTGATAAGAATATTCCATGGCTGCAAACAACTAACTCTCACGATAAATCTATCTACTATGCCATAAATCATGACATTGTCCATGTTGGTTTATATCATGAAAATATTTGCATGTACTCAAAATTTCGCTTCTGTGTGGTTGTGTAATTCGTTCATACAACCGAATACATTTATCTGAAGACTATTGGAATCAAATATAAGTGTGGCAAAGGTGTTCTAACAAACATTATGCACTTTGAAAAAAAATTATTCATAGGAAACTGATGCAGATAGCGCAATATAATTGCTGTGTCATCATCAGTTTCTTATGACCAAGTCTCTGCGGAATATTGCTTGTTAGATCGCTTTTGATCTTCACAGCCTTTCTGTATTTAAACCTGCTTTCTAACTATATTCCTATACTTAAGATGTGGCCTTTTTACTGATATATTTGCATCAAACGAGAGCTTTGTTTAACCTTTTTGTTGCATTTTTTGTTCAAGTGTCTGTACACCCTTAAATTACGTTCAGGCATTCTGACTACAATCTCACATTGAAAGCAGAAATCTGAATACTGCTTTTGCAGAATGTTAGGTTAAAGTTTTCTGGTTAATTTTCTTAATTCGATAATAATTATTCAAGTACCTTCCCTGCTGTAAGTTTCGCTTATTCGTCACTGAAGGGCAGTTTGACAATTTTCACGTTCCTGACCAGTCTAACAATTTTAATCTCATTTTATTTTATCACAATTTTTTTAGTTAAAGAATCCAATGTTCCTTTACTGGGTTTAATTAAGACTATAAATTACGCTATCCATGAATAACTGTCGGAACACTTTAGCATTTAGTAATTGACACCTGATGTGGGAACATTAATATAGGTTTGTCCGCCTTTGGCTTTGATCAATTCCTGCGACCTTTGAGAGAGAGAGACTTTCCACCATCAAGTGGAATTTGTCTCCATTTTTCCATCAGAACAGCATGGAATTCAGCGACAAATCGAGGATGTGGTACTCTGGACCTCAATCGCAGCTCCAATTCATCCCACAGATGTTCAATGGGGTTGAGGTTAAAACTCTGTGAAGGCCAAGCCAGTTCTTTAACAGACCCATTTCTCCATACAATTCCATAATTGATAGTAACACGGGTCCGTTTCATAAAAATTACACTGTGTAGGCAACACCTGATTATTCAAAAAATCTGAACGTAGCCCACACCATTACTCCTCCACCACCAAACTTATTGTGGGTACAACACACTATGGTAATAAAAGTTCACCACGCTGCCTCCACACTCTCGACCCGGCATCAGACTGGAAACAGGTGAACTTCGATTCATCGTTCCAGGGGTACGTTTTCCACTGGCAATTGTCCAGTTCACACACTCTTCACAACAGGCCAGACGTGGCCGCCTTGATCGTTGCTGTGATGTTTGGCTTGTGCTTCCCTACTCTTACTTGGAAACCCAGTAATTGAAGTTTTTTTCATACAGTATTAGTGCTCACCATGGTGTTACTGGAGCTCTCGAACTCATCACGGATGGTCTGTCGATTGGAGCCGGTTTTTGAGTGCCGCTCGTTTTAACACCCTCTTGTCTATATCAGCCATTTTCGGCGGCTGCCTTCTGTGTTTTCTCGCACTAGTGGTGCCAGAACGTCTCACTTTGTTAATCATATCACCAACCGTAGATTTTGGATGACATCGAGTGACAGTGGCACGTTTAGAAATACCACCAATGTCACCACCAATGCGCTTTTTCCACAATTCAGGCCTCTTTCTGCACACAGCATCCCTCAAACGCATTACAACTTCCTGGTACAAACTCTTTGTTTACCATCTGATCACGTGGTACAAATTCATGATAGACAATGTCTTTCCAATTCAAAATACACAACCAACATCACCTTGATCTTTGACCCCACGTCCTTTTTTTTTTTTTGGTCAAGGAGACCCTTTCCCCAACCACTTCGATGATTTCATCTTGGTTTCAACATCATAGCCATAAACCCACGTCTGAATTTTTACTAGGTTCCTAGCAAAATTTCACCCACACGTCGTTCTTCCAGCTTTTTCATTGTCACTTTGTCACTAATCCAACAAACAGCTTGTGCATGTGGATGTTATTCAATGACTAATGCTGATAGCAGAACGGGGCAAATGGCAATTTTTTAAATCAAAACAAGCTGCTAGGTGAACTTTGTAGACGCAGGGCGCTTTCTGTACGGGTTGGCGCGCAATTTAAAAAGCTCGGTCTTTTTTGAACATTTCTTGTTATCGAATTTCAAATAACAGGGGTGTCCGGACAATTATTTGTAGTAGTATGCTTGAAGAAAGAAAAGGTCAGAATTGAAAATATCGAATTATGACATCATGTTTAATGCCGTTACCTTTGTCAATGTGGTTCGCAGAGAAAGTTAAGACGGTGACCACTCTTATTTCATGTCATCTTGTGTTCTCGTCACGTATTTATGCTCAAGGGACCATCATGGCTCGTATGGACATGCCGTACGAGCTATGGGACGTCTAGTCCAGTCTGCACACCCTGCCTGATTGGCAGTAGAGAAAGTCTAAATTTCTCAGATGGGAAACCCTCACTTCCGAAAAGATTAGCTAACCTAATTTCAAATAAAAAAATAACATTCAAAGGTTATCTGTGTCCTCGACGCGATTCGAGGCAGCTTTTCTAAATGAAATGGTATTCCGACTAACACACAAAGTTTCGTATTTCTGTCTTTTACTTGATTTTACCTCTAACTGCCTTCCTATACTCATTCATACTCCGTCATTCAATTGCGCACGGATTCATTTCAGTTCCGAACTTACAAGCTACTATCGAATTGCAGTATGTTTGTCAGATTTTCTCTCATTGCCCCTTAGCTCATGCCCTTTTCAGATATACACACAAACCAGCCGTTGAATTAGAAATCTGTATGAAGATGTGCGTGAACTTCTTTTACGTAGCGAATATGCAAACCACTTGGTCACGTGCGTCACACAAGTGCCGTAGGCAACTGTTTACGAATGCTGCTGGTTGGTCAGTATCGTCAAGCGTTTATCACAACGGGAAAAACAAAGGTTCTTTCGGAGTTCGATAAAAGGATTATTGTGGATGTCCGTCTTGCTGAAGCCACGAATTTGAAAGCAATAAAGCTGACTGGTTTCCGCAAAATGCGAAATATCCCAGATGTTTAATGGGTGGAAACATAACCCACATTGCTTGTCTGAGAGGCGTAACTGAGTTCCTAATACAATCCGTCAGGAACGAGATGGACGTCTGAGAAGGTTTGTACAGACAAACAGAACTTTCTGTGTTCAGTTGGGTAGTGATGGTTCTACCCAACCCATATGTTACTACCCAAATCGCAGACAGTTAAAGTACTGTCTAGTAAACGGCTGGTTCGGTATAGATATAGATGCAATCCAAAACCTCGTGGAATCTATGCCAAACCAGGTAATTAGAGCAAAAGGATTTCCAACGCGGTATTAAATAGCAGTTTCTAATTCGGTGACGTTGGACTGATAAATTGATGATTGTCCTGCTTATCCCATAAAGCCGTCTGCTGTGTAGGTTTATTTATCATCCTAATCCTACGAAGATTTGTGGCAAGAAAGTCAGGATAACAGAGATTTAGTGAAGCAATTGCTAAGTGCCGAAACATTATATAGAGCTCGAGATGACTTCCAATATACCTACGAGAGATTGCTGTTGTAATCATGTATTATACATAGTGCAGAGGTCAGCTACCGATTTTTAATATTTTTGAACTTTTTTAAATAGTCGTTTTTGTTTATTATCCCATGGTATTGTTACACCACATCATAGAGGTCAAATTCATGTATTTTATACAGCATCTTTTCTGGGTTGTTATAAAGTTCACATTTAGAAATATTCATACAATTTAGTAAATGCATTGGAGATGCTTCCTCGATGTTAGAGATTTTGCCGGTTTTGAGCGTAGAGGTCATGGTAGAGGCACAGCGATTAAACTTGGAGTTCATGTTAGCTCCTGGGTTTTCTGCTGAATACCAGTGGTGAGTCATAGTCCTGGAGGATCGTTCTTTTTATGTTTTCTTTTTGAGTGGTTTTAAAAACATTAAATATATGGCTACAACTTGACGTTGTAGCCATTTTTGCTGCTTCATCTGCAGTTTCATTTCTCTTTAGTCCCACATGGGATGCAATCCATTGGAAAATTATTTCGGAATCCTTGTGTTGTTTGTTTATGTTTTTTGCTATGTCTCTAAGTATTTCTTGATGGCTAGTGTAGCAGTTCTTAATAACTTGAAGGGCCGCTAAGGAATCTGTGAAGAATATAAATTCCTTTGGGTTTTGTTTATCCAAATGTTGCAGTGCTGTGTTAATGGCTATTAATTCTGCATGGTATGAGTTGCATCTAATACTGTTAGTTGATTTTAGTTCTGTGTATTTCATATATAGAACTAAATGTATATAGTTCTATATATATTTTAGTTCTATACAGGCTTTTCTAGGCTTTTTTTCTCATGTTTCCCTATTTCAAAATTGATAACTATATTTTTCCTATCTTGATTTGGAGGAAATGCTGGGTAGTTGGCTATTTTATTTGGAAAATCCAAGGGAATTTTATTTTCCACGATTTCATGCATTGTTGATTTTTTCTTTATTCTGTTTGTTGGTTGCCAATTTTTAAAACGTTTAAAAATTTAATAAGATTTTCTTGCCACCTAATTTTTAAAGGAACAAGGTTGGATTAGAATTCTGCTGTTTTTCCAGGAGTTGAGTTCCTTAGTCCAAATATGATTCTAGCTACAGTTTTATGAATTTTGATAAGCTTGTCTAAAATGGTATGTGATACTTTTCATGATATTTAGTCTTCTTTTTGATCTGACTGCAACATTGTTAATATGTTTATTGAAGCTTAGTGATGGATCCAGAGTAACTCCAAGCTATTAGGGGTTTTTAATTAAATGTAATTAATTGGCTGTTTAGCTTAATCTTTGGTCTCCACTTTTTTGAGATGGTAATTAGTGATAAATACACACATTTCTGATTTAGCAAGGTTAATTTTGATTTTTTGCTTTTCACAGAATGTAGCACTTTGTTTAAGTGACCTTCTGTTGATTCTAGGTTGTTTTGAGCTGAGAATAGGACCACATCATCAGCAAACATAGTATCCTTGTTTCTTAATTTATATTTTGTCTAGGTCGTTTAAGTAGATGGAAAAAAGGAGTGGGCTCAAAATGCTGCCTTGAGGGAGTCCCTGTCTTATTTTCTCTTTCTTGGAAAAGATATCATTTATTTATTAAAACAATTACTCGAATTGTTTTATTTCTTAGAAAGTCATAAATCCCGTATTAGAACTTTCATTCTATTGCAATATAACAAAGTTTGGAAAAGAGTTTCTGCCTCCACACCTTTTCAAAGGCATTGCTAAAATCTATAAAAGCTGCAATGGTGGATTTGGTAGGTTTGGTCTGGAAGTTATCTTGAATTGTCTGATTAAGTAAAAATCGTTTAAGTCTTAATCGGTTAAGTAAAAAAAAAGTTGATCAGTTGTTCAGTGATTTCTTATAAAGACAGCCAAAAAATGTGGTAGTAGACTAATTTTGTTTAGATAGTAATTCAAACGTTTGAATATCATTTTTTCCATCAATTTGCCTAGAATTGAAGTCAGTGAAATTGGCCTATAACTTCCTGGTTGGTTTGAGGTTTGTTAGGCTTTAAGATTGGTATGAAGTAGCCAATCTAGGGTTAGGGAAGGAGGATGTTTCATCATAATTCCTTTCATGTTATTAAAATATTATTTTATTTATTATTTTCATGATCATAGAACGTTTACAAGCCTCGTCAGCCCTCTAATAAATTGGGCGTTCCCACAGGGCGATGAAATCTATCACATCATCAATCAGCCATCCCCACGCGAGATGCGAACCTACAGTTTTATGGTTGAAGAGCTGATAACGCTAAACATTCCGTCAACCATGCGGAGAGAAACTTCTCGAAATATGTTTCTTATATATATATATATATAAAATGATAATATGTTACTTTATACATAGCTGATATATTTCATCCATCAGTTATATGTAGTTGGAAATGCTATGCAGCAAATAATTTGGACCATAAAATCAGTTTTTTTTGGGAAAAAACTTTGAAAGAAAAAAACGTATCTCACTTCTGAGAATCCGAAGTTGCCACTCCTGAGAACTTTTCTTTCAAAGAATTTCCAGCCTTGGTCAGTGACGTTTAATACTTTTATCTAAGAGTATGTACGTACGTAATATGTATGTACGACAATCAAGAAGAGAAATATTGCACTTGATAGGGCAGGGGTCAGCAGTTCTAGTTTTTCAAAAATAAACCACGAAATATTTCATAAAAGAATTTACCCACCTTTTAAATGTCATTCCCTTAACAGAAAAGTGTGAACGCAAGGCAATTGTTACTAGAAACAAAGGGTATACTTTTTTTTGGGGACCACCCCATTACATAATTGCTCTCTGGGCTAATATTTAATCTACATGTCACATCCTTAATGTTTTCATCTCATGTTTTATTCATTCATTCACATGTCAACACTCGCAGTGTCATATCGCTGCAATCGGACGATAACGTCAATCAAGGAAGTTTCTGTTAGCTTACGATTCGATTTCGTTGCAGCATAACTTAAGATAAAACAGAAAAACTGTCAAGTTTGCACATTAAAGGTTAAACCTCAACAAGGATGAAACCTTCTGTATTTAAAGGCGTGCACGTTTTGGTGATCAGCGTATATCTTCCCGATTCTACTTGAATGAGAATCAGGTAAGTAAATTTCATTTACTTACGAACACACCTCGGAATGATTGCGCATGTTTGGAAGAGGTGGAAGAAAATATTTTTACGCAAGTTAACGTGATTGGAAAATGCTCTTAACATTTATTGTATTTGGAGATCATTTCAGTATAAAAAATACCTCCATTAGTATAAAAATGACGACAATCATATATATATATATTCATCTGATGAAATGAACATCTCGCCATTATATATATATATATATATATATATATATATATATATATATATATATATATATATATATATATATATATATATATATATATAATGGCGCTGTGACGTGGTTGGTGGTTAATTTAGCTGTAAAGTTGTTTACGCTTTTTAGTAAAATATTCTTGTTGAGGGGTTTTTCTTTTAAAATTATGATTTTCAGGTTGAGCACATTGTATCTAGGATTACGTAAATTGTCTATTGATTTTTGATGAGTATACTTTATGAAACGTATTAGTAGCGAATGTGCGAGCAACTAAACCTAAGCCTAATTTGAGTGTATTTAAGCATGTTACAGTATGATCGGTGCGTGTACGTTATATGCAACTGCTGTAGGATTTCTGTCTGTGTTACTATGCTCTTCAGTCTGGTTAACGAATCCTAATATAATTATATTATTTTAATGTTTGTTCCATATTAAATATGATGAGAGGATTGCAGAATATTTGCTTGAAAGGGCGTAATCTGAATCTAATTTATTAAATGCTTTTGATAATTCACTTTCTAGTGAAAGTCTGGCTGATGTAACATTATTGTGTGAGACAAGGACCCTTAAGGCTCATAAAGTAGTTCTGTCCGCAAACTCTTCTCTACAGCTTATTTTTATACGACGCATTCTTGTAGCTTCCCTTACCTGCATAAGGGAAGCTATAAGACAGAAGTAGCAAATTATAGGCCAATCAATATATCAGGGGTGGTAGTTAAGGTTGTGGAGAAAGTGATAAAAATAGAGCTAAGGAATGGCTGGAGAGAAATATGTTACTCTATAAGGGGCAACATGGTTTTGAGAAGGGTAGGTCTTCCCTTAGTAACTTACTATAATAAAGTAACGGTGGAGTTGGATGAAGGAAATCCTTACTCAGAGATAATGGTAGACATTACAAAGGCATTTGACAGGATTCCACACGGAACTCTGTTGCATAAATTGGGGAAAATGGGAATGGATCTGAAGCTGGTGATTTGGAATAGAGGGTAGCTGATGGACAGATATTAAAGATTGGTTTATGGAGGAACTGAGTTCAGGAGAAGGCAGCTGACTAGTGGTTACCTCGTGACTTGGCTTAGTCCTCTGTTTTTTTAATTTGTATATTAATAATATTGGAAATAATTTGACAGGAAATATCCACTTGTTTGCTGATGACGCAAAATTGGGAAGAGCGATAGTCAATGAGAGTGACGTAGATATCTTGTAGAATGACTGTATGGGCTAAAGTAAATGGCTGCCAGTTTAACTTAACTTGGCTATGGCTAAATGTAAAGTGATGTACTTTTGGAAGAGGGATCACATGCCGTGTACTATATTAATAGAATTGCAAGAAGTTGACGACGCAAGGGCTGTTATTGTAGACAAAGAAATGAATTTTACAGGGCATATTATAAAGGTGGCCGAAACATCACATCAAATTACATGAATGTTGAAGAACATAGTGACAAGCAGGGATACGGAAGTTATTGTTCCATATTAAAACGCGTTATTACGATCACGTAGGGAGTATTGCGCACAGATTGGATTGCTTGCTGATGAAGAAGTGGTGGAGAGCATCCAAAGAGTGCAAAGATTGTTGCAGGTCTGTGGAATGTTTCCTGTGAGGGTAGACTAAACGTCTGTTGGCTCCATAATCTAGCTGATAGGCGTAAGACGGGAGATTGAATGCCAGCATATAAGTTATTAAAGGAGGTTTTATAGGATTGATACTGATGGCATTTTTCTGTATGGTCCTGGAAGGAGAAAACTGAGGATCTTCCCAGGAAATTGTGTAAGAAAGTGGTTAACAAGAATGTTAGAACTAGATGTTTTGCTTGTAGGGTGGTGAATATGTGGAATGCATTGCAAATGTGGCGTGAGTGTTTCGTCTGTGAAGGAAGTTAAGGAGAGGTACGATAGATATGAGAGGTATGTGTATGTGAATAATTAGTATATAAAGAATTATTCAGTAAAGCTCAAAATACTGCCGCCATCACGACTTTCTATAAGAATTCCCACCCATTAACAGGAAAGAAATACCCCAAAAATGTATTGGATAATTAGTACAGTCATTCTATAGAAGAAAAAAAAACTGCATGTTTGAGTGACATAGCATATAATTAAATTATTCAGAAAACCTCGAAACTGTGAATTTCCAAACACTTAACATCACGATTCTTATCTCTAAATATCACTCAGAAGGCAACAAACGAAACAAAAACACCACGTGATGTTTCTGACAGAAGGGGTGGGGCAGCGAAATTCCAAACTTTCCAAAATCAATAACAACAAACATTCCCGTCACGATTCCTTATCTTATCTTGATCTTGATCTGGTCAGAAGTGTCCACCAATCACAACACGATTCCTTATCTCTAATATATATCTCACTTTTCCATTCAAAACAACGTCATTTATTTACAACTAACAATGACGTCACTTATCTACATCTGATAACAACAAACATTCACATCACGATTCCTTATCTTATCTTGATCTTCATCAGGTTCAAAGTGTCCCACCAATCACATCATGAATCCTTGTCTCTACCATCACCCATAATCCCATACGCGAACCAAAATACAAGAACTGAAGACATTGACACATATGCCAACAGAGAAATTCCAAACATTCCAAACCCAAGATGCCACGCCCACAATGACGTGACCCAACACGTGACGATTACTTATCTTATCTTGATCTTGATCTGGTCAGAAGTGACTACAATACTACTCACTTCTTATAGATGAAGAGAGTTTATCAGAATTAGAAATTGAATTAGTAAAAGAAAACAAAAGTATGCAATACATTGTAACAGAGCAGAACTTTATTCAATGGCATGTGCCTTAATATACATAATCGCTCGCCACATTTCCCTTTATATTAGTAGTTTACATTTCGATCACTTGTTGGCAGTCGCCTACAAACACAAACACACAAACTCAGAATGTATTGATGTGGCGTTAAACTGGAAGCCTTAACGTATATATTGTGTTTCATTACGATTGTAGGGTATTTTGGGTGCGTTCATAGCATGTCCTTAAAGCTCTTTTCAGGCTACTGTAGTTTGTAAGGTTTCTGTGTTCAAATGGTAAGTTGTTTATCATGTCTGATATGTAGAAGTTTCGTGTGGCCTTTCCGTAGCGACGATTGCTTTTATATGTTACATTATTAGGGGTCTGAGGTCTTGTCATACGGTACGTATTTCTGACTGACCTGTAGTTCGCATAGAAATAATGTTTTTATCAAAGCCGCATAGTGACATAAAGGTTTTGCTGCCAGTATTTTGTGTTCCAACATTGCAATGTATACAAGATCGTTATTTTCTCTTTGTTCCCAAAAGATCAGTTTTATCAATTTCTATTGTAGCAACATAACAAATAATAATAATAATAATAATAATAATAATAATAATAATAATAATAATAATAATAATAATAATAATAATAATGTTTAGTTGTAAAAGAGAGGAAAGGAATCTTAATGAAATTGAAGACATAATCTCAGACAGCACATATAATTTCAACGATTTAAAGAATTTATTTTTCTTTTCCAATGCAGATTTGGTTTCCTTTTAAAACGCCCAGCCACTTCCACGTCCTCACATATCTGCAACAGTTTTGCTACCTTTGACCTTCATTCGCCGCATTGGGCCCTCAGGTGACTTACAATGATTGACTGTGTCATACGACAAGCCAATAGCGAAAAGGGTCGTTAATAACCACATAATATTTCCGATGGCGCCAATTTCATCGTGATACTGTTAACTAACTTCTTAGGAAAAATTACTTTGGTGTGTTTCCGCTATTACTTAGTGACGGAGCATCTCCGAACTCCATGTGCACTCTATAAAATGCAGAATGGAAATGGATATGCACAGTCAGCTAACAGAAACTAACACCGACGTCATTTCTTGTAGAATATTAGCCAACACATCATTCTTGCAAGAAGAATATCATGTCAATTATTAATATTGGGCAACAAGAAGCTGTCCGAAATATCCCACACCTCACCACGCCAATCAGTTCATATGAGGACAAAACCGGAGTATCCCGGAGAAAAACCTCATATTTCATTCATATTCTATCTTTTGGGATTGTATGCTTTGGAATACAATCTGATTCCAACATTGTACGATTGAGCTGTTCCAAACTTATATTTTCACAGGAAGTGAAAATATATTTCTTGATAAACTCTCTCTCCATCTTCTATGTTGTACTTGTTTTGTCGTATTCTCTGTATGACAGACCTGACAGAGGTTGGGCCTTTTATAGTTCTATAGCGAAACCAACAATATAACGTAACAATGAATAAAAGTCACATTGTTCATTTTAAATTTAAATTCGAATGTATTGTTCTGTTGTGAATTCCTTTGTTATTGTTTAAACAATTGTGTCTGTATATTCTCAGTGATACGTTCTCTCTTCTGCATTTTTCCAGTTAGTTTAAGTGGCATTGCTAAGACGATATTAACATGTTAATTGAGGAATTAAAAAAGTTTTCAATGTTTTGTTAAAAAATGAGTCGGCTCCTGATGATGTTTTAAATTATATACACGAAAATAAATTAACCGACAAGTTTCCGAATTGTGCGATTGTAATGCGTATATATTTAACATTACCATTATCCGTAGCATAGGGGAAAGACGTTTTTCTAAACTGAAAGTAATAAAAAATTATTTGCGGTGAACAATGACTGGGCAGCGTCTAACAGATTTTTCAGTTATATCAATTGAAAAAAATATTATGGATTCATTAGACATTAAAGATATTATTAAAAAAATTTTGGCGTCTAAAGCAAGAGGGATAATTATGTAAAATAAGTCTATATTTATCATAATTCTTATATAGTTAAAAGCAAATCTTAGCTGGCTCATGTCTATCACTAATTATAGCAGCCACCGATGAAGTGGCTGGCAAACAAGTTCTGCCATCTCTTGGTACCTAACCTTAACAATATATGAAACTGTCTCAAATAATATGTGTACTACGGTCGATTTTCTTGAGTTTTTCATTCCGTAAACTGAAGAAAATCCTCCCGAGTTTCCGGGAGGAAAAACCCACTTGCCCGTGATCGACTTATTTTATGTTTTACTTTATTAATGAAATTTAGTGATTACAATGTTCTGCTATTGTTATAAAATTTATATTATGTATGCGTATAAAGTGTTTTGTTCTTTTAACAAAGTAAAAAATTTTTGCAGAAATGTTTCATAGAAACTCTTATTTTATAGGGGTGCTGAAAACGTTTTGCACAATGGCGCCTTCTGCGCACTGCGCGGCACTCTTAGGAAATCATAAGAAAGAAAATAGAAACATTTAGCCTTGCAAAGATTTTCTGCGCCGTCGATCACATGAAAGCTGTTTGCAGTTGAATAATACTAAACGGGCAGTCATGCCTGTTGGTATAATGAGATACATTGCTATAATAATATTACAATAGTGGAATTATGCTAGAAGCAACAACTTAGGCCAAGGATCTTGGAATTTTATTAGATAGCAATTTGAAATTCAAGAACCATATAGCAAAGAATGCAAACAGAACTCAGCCGATAATTGCAATGTCGTAACGATTCTTACCATGTAAGGATTAGAAAGTAATTTTGCGTCTTTGGAAGGCCTTGATTCTTCCTCATTTGAACTCTTACGCGCAGGTCTGCTGCTCATTAATGTAAATTCGAAAAAATTGGGTATTAAAAATTATTTCCTTCTTATCGATTGCAATATTTTATGTAAAGTAGTTGCGTGTTAGTACCAGACATTTTAAATAATGATTATTGCTCAAAATGGTGATCCCATTCTCTTGTATGTATTCCACTTCCATATAATGAAATCCGTTTACAATCTTAAAATGTATCAAATTATGCAACAAGTTTTTGGCGGTTTCAGTTAAATATTCATTTAGTTTCATTTTATTTTATTTTTTTCAATAAAGATATCAATCTCAGTTCTATTATTTGAAATATTGTTTCGTCTTGTATTTCACTTCTTATAGATGAAGAGAGTTTATCAGATTTAGAAATTGAATTAGAAAAAGGAAACAAAAGTATGCAATACATTGTAACAATGCAGACCTTTATATAATGGCACATGTCTTAATATATATAATCGCTCGCGCCATTTCCATTTATATTAATAGTTTACATTTAGATCACTTGTTTGCAGTCTCCTGCAAACACATCAAATTTCGGATAATTCATTGTGACCAAATGCTTATATGAACATTTGATGCCAAAGTGCAAACTACTTGTCCGCCCACTGCAAAATTCTCTGGACAGTAATGTCTACACGATACCTTGCAAATAATGATGCACCAGAGTCTATATTTCGACCACACATACCCCACCGCTTCTCATAGCGATCAATGGGAATTTTGGACCATTTTTCTTTTACGCATATGACGAGGTAAGAGCGTTTTAGAGGCGAGACTCCTTGACCTCACCAAGGCTGCAGTTCTTCCTAGAAATGTTCAGTAGGGTTCATATCAGAGCTCTGTGGAGGATAGTCCAGTACGGTGACGTTCATGTTCAGAAACCACCCAGTTACATCAGCTTTATGGCATGATGCATTGTCTTGTTGAAGGAGAAAATGGTCAGTTCAGTAGAGAAGCCACAATGCAGCATTGCATTGCATTGTCCAGAATGTTCAGATCCCTCTAGGTAGGAATGCACTATTCGGCACCACAAACAGTTGTCTGAATTTAAGAAAGGAAAAATAGGACCATATCATCAGACCTCTACCTCCGAACTTCATAATTGAGGTGATGCACTCTGGCAAAGGACGTTAACCTCGCACTCGCCACACCATTTGCAGGGAAGGGGACGAGTTGTTTACCTCCATGAATGTCTGTCGATAATGAACATAATAATAATAATTGTTGAAATGTTTTCAAAGTATATGGCTAAATAAAAATACTGTACAGCAATTTATAACAAATTATGCTTTATTTAAACAGAGCGATAAACTATCAGAAGTGAAATGAAAAAGTGGAAATGGATTTGACATGTACAGAATGGGCACAAGAAAGATGGAAAAGCGGGGAAGATGTAAACTAATTTGACAGACAAGGATAAACAAAGTCCGGTTCAGAGAGTAACAGAATTAACAATATTCAGACAGTAACAGGGTGGGTGTGAATCAGCGAGATTTTAGGTAACCAGTGGTGTACCTCAGGTTTAGTCCTTGAGCCATTATTGTTCAATCCGTACATTACTGATATCAAGCAGGGTCTATCATCAGATTTGCAATTGTTTGCTGATGATGCAAAGATAGGCAAGGCAATCAGGAAGCTACTGATATTCAACAATTACTAAATGATTTCAATACACTGGAAATCGGGTCAAACGAATATGGCAGTCAGATTAATGTTATTAAGTGTAACGTTATGCACTTACACTAAATACAAAGTTGAACATTAATCATGCACTTTGGCTGATTAGAGTTCCAGCAGCATATTATATTAGCGGACTTATGCTGCAAGGAAAGGAAGAGGCAATGGAATTTGGAATATTGGTGGATACGAATTTAAAGTTCAAAGGTTACATTGCAATCGTTGCAAATACAATTCAGAGGTTACTTGCTATGTTCAAGCGAACCTTGTCATGTAAGGATAAGGAAGTATTTTACCTCTTTATAAGGCTTGGATTTCACCGCAATTGGATTACTGTGCGCAGATTGGTCTCCCGGCTTCCAAGGGGATAAAGAAGCTGTAGGAAAGGTTGCAAAGAAGGGTTACAAAGATTATATCCGGATTATGGGATTTAGATTATGGGAACAGATTGCGAGTATGTGGATTGCAGACTCTGGTTAACAGGAAAAAGAGAGTGATATGATAGAGGTCTATAAACGTTTAAGTGGGTGTTGTAGAATTTCACCTAATGAAATTTTTCGTTACATGGAAGGCGGTTAGAGAACACAGGGCATCCATAGAAGTTCAGGTTGTTGTCAGTTATGAAAGTGCTAAGAGTTAAGTGTTAAGTGTTAAGTTTTTTCTCCCAGAGATCAGAGATTGAGTGGAATATTTTGCCCTTCCAGGTAGTGAGTGCATCTGGTGTGAATGAATTCAAGGGTAGGTATGATAGCAGGGTTGGGTCACTTAAAGCATCACTCAGTGAGTCCTTGACTCCCTCGAGGTCTCAGATAATAATAATATTTTATCTTAAATAACGAAACCTGTTGTACGATCATATTTAAAAGAAACGCACGATGCACGTATTAACCACAGTGAAAATTATTTAATTGTAAATATTCCATCAACATCTCAGGACATCATCAGTACAGTAGTTTAAAACAATAATAGGAATAACATACAGTTCTGGCGAATGATTACAATAGAATGTCATTGAACGTGCGTAACGTGTAACAGAAAAAAAAATTATGTAACACAATTTTGATTGACAATTTCCCATACATTAGGAATAGTAAGAAGGTCGTTGCCAGAACTTTCTTTGTATAAACGTTCATGTTTATATAAAGAAATATATAAAAGATTACACTTTTCCCAATGGATCTTGTGGTTTGAATTTTCAATTCCGTGTTGAGACAGGCCAGATTTCTGTGGTTTAGAAGAAGAATGTGGTGATGACATTGTTAAAATTAATAATAATAATAATAATAATAACTATTATTATTATTATTATTATTATTATTATTGTTATTATTATTATTATTATTGAAATGTTTAAAAAAATTATTACAATAACACTAATAATACTAATAATAAATTTTAACATTTTATTATTTCTCAGATAAATCACATACATTATATAAAGACTATTATGCATAACAAATACTTTCCCTACATAAATTTTTTTAGATAATAATAATAACAATAAGTGTTTACAACGTATATTATTATAATGTTCATAATGATGATTTTTACATATGTTTCTTTGCAATTTTACACTCTATATATACAAATAAGGGGATATAATCACTCTAGGTTGCACATACTTTTGTTACAGTTATTACATACATTACATAGGTATTTTATGTTGATATGTAATACATACATTATATACATTGCTTTATATGTGATACGTACATTACATGCATTTGATTACATATGATACATCTTGGATGAGAACTAATTTCTCTGCTTTCATCCTCGAAGCTAATTTGCAAGCTTATCTGAGGATGACATCAGTTGGATATTATTTATTGGTATTTTTGCTGTTGGGAAGCAACGAAATCTATGAAAGAGAAATTCACGCGTGTAAGCTCGCACGTACGCAAGCACGCAAACAGCGCGCACACACACACACACACACACACACACACACACACACACACACACACACACACACACACACACACACACACACACACACACACACACAAACTTGGAATGTATTGATGTGGCGTTGAACTGGAAGCCTGAACGTATATATTGTGTTTCATTAAGTTTGTAGGGTATTTTGGGTGCGTTCATAGCATGTCCTTAAAGCTCTTTTCCGGATACTGTAGATTGTTAGGTTTCTGTGTTCAAATGGTAATTTGTTTATCATGTCTGAGATGTAGAAGTTTCGTGTGGTCTTTCCGTAGCGACGATTGCTTTTATATGTTATATAATTAGTGGTCGGAGGTCTTGTCATATGGTACGTATTTCTGACTGACCTGTAGTTCGAATAATGTTTTTATCAAAGCCGCATAGTGACATAAAGGTTTTGCTGCCAGTATTTTGTGTTCCAACATTGCAATGTATATAAGATCGTTATTTTCTCTTTGTTCCCAAAAGATCAGTTTTATCAATTTCTATTGTAGCAACATCAATACATTCCAAGTGTGTGTGTGTGTGTGTGTGTGTGTGTGTGTGTGTGTGTGTGTGTGTGTGTGTGTGTGTGTGTGCGTGCGTGCGTGTGCGTGTGCGTGTGCGTGCGTGCGTGCGTGCGTGCGTGCGTGCGAGCGCGGTTTGCGTGCATGCGTACGTGCGAGCTTACGCGCGTGAATTTCTCTTTCATAGATTTCGTTGCTTCCCAACAGCAATATAATAATAATAATAATAATGATAATAATAATAATAATAATAATGTTTAGTTGTAAAAGACAGGATAGGAATCTTAATGAAATTGAAGACATAATCTCAGACAGCACATATAATTTCAACGATTTAAAGAATTTATTTTGATTTTCCAATGCAGATTTGGTTTCATTTTAAAACGCCCAGCCACTTCCACGTCCTCACATATCTGCAACAGTTTTGCTACCTTTGACCTTCATTCGCCGCATTGGGCCCTCAGGTGACTTACAATGATTGACTGTGTCATACGACAAGCCAATAGCGAAAAGGGTCGTTAATAACCACATAATATTTCCGATGGCGCCAATTTCATCGTGATACTGTTAGCTAACTTCTTAGGAAAAATTACTTTGGTGTGTTTCCGCTATTACTTAGTGACGGAGCATCTCCGAACTCCAATGTGCACTCTATAAAATGCAGAATAGAACTGGATATGCACAGTCAGCTAACAGAAACTTACACCGACATCACTTCTTGTAGAATATTAGCCAACACATCATTCTTGCAAGAAGAATATCATGTCAATTATTAATATTGGGCAACAAGAAGCTGTCCGAAATACCCCGCACCTCACCACGCCAATCAGTTCATATGAGGACAAAACCGGAGTATCCCGGAGAAAAACCTCATATTTCATTCATATTCTATCTTTTGGGATTGTATGCTTTCGGATACAATCTGATTCCAACATTGTACGATTGAGCTGTTTCAAACTTCTATTTTCACAGGAAGTGAAAATATATTTCTTGATAAACTCTCTCTCCATCTTCTATGCTGCACTTGTTTTGTCGTATTCTCTGTATGATAGACCTGACAGAGGTTGGGCCTTTTATAGTTCTATAGCTAAACCAACAATATGACTTAACAATGAATAAAAATCACATTGTTCTTTTTAAATTTAAATTCGAATGTATTGTTCTGTTGTGAATTCCTTTGTTATTGTTTAAACAATTGTGTCTCTATATTGTCAGTGATACGTTCTCTCTTCTGCATTTTTCCAGTTATTTAAGTCGCATTGCTAAGACGATATTAGCATTATCGACAATTCCGCATATTATTCAATAATCGCTTTCGATAATTTCACAAATGCTAACGTTACTCCTGAATATTTCTCAAGCGTAAACTTAAAATAATTGAGATCAATAAAATTTGTTATAAGACAAGAATTCTATACATTATTCGAAATATTCACTACGTCGTTACAATTCTTCAAAAATATAAACTCTACAAATTCCTCGAAAAAAGATTTTCCGGCATTATATTCAGTGTTACTTTTGTAGAAAATGATTTACTGACATCGAAAATGTGAAGAAAATAGATACATGTATATAATTATATCAAGCAAGCAGTAGTCTCACTAATACATAATATATCAAAACGAGGTCATATCAGCCCTCTACACTTATGTATACTGCATTACACTTAACTGTGTCAACGTATATATCACAACATATCTATCAACATGTATCACGATACCATTATTTCAAACAGTTTCTAATCCGTACTAGATTTAAAGATTTAAAAACCTCTCTTGGTTAAATGGCCTGATCAAAGTCTGTCTCGGAAACAACATCCCAGCGTAAATCTTGGGAGATTTAAATTGCTATCACTCCCTTTGGGGCTATAGTTAGATTTCCTATACGGCACATTGTTAGCTAATTTGATTTAGAATCACCTCAATCTGATCTTCGGTGCCAAAGATAAACCAAAGTTTCTCTCCTACACATGGGAAAGAGGATATAACCCTGATTTGTGTTTCTGCGCTGTTGACGATAATGGCAGCCACTTCCCCATTTCTAGGAAGGTAATAGATAATTTCCCAAATAGCCACCATCGCCCCATTATCTATAATGTAGGCGTAAATATTCCAATCAAAAGAACAGTATTAAAACGTACGTGGAATTTTCTCAAAGAAAATTTCGAAGCTATTAAGAGACAGGTTGATACTGTTACAAGATTTATAAATCCCAATCTGAACAACTACAATTGGATCCTTGGCATTATTACTGGTGCTGCAAAAGAACTATTCCAAGCGGTTTTAGGAGAGTTTATATTCCGAGCCGGAAAAGTAACAGTGAAAAATTATACAAAGAATTCTCCATTAATAATTACCACACACTAGCCATTGAGCCACTGAGTCACTCAATAAGTCAGGAAAGACAAATGAATCAAGACAATGAACAACTTTAATTTTACTCATTCCAGCTGAAAAGCTTCATACCTGATTAGGAAAACATTTTAAAGTGTATTTCAAATTGTAGAACGTTGTTCTTATTCACCGAGAATTTAGGCACAACTTAATCTTAATGGAGCAGTGAATTGGCACAATTGTGTTTACTGGAATCCATAAAATCAGGGCGTTCATGTGGACAAGGTCGTCAATTTACCGAAGCTCAATGTCTGGTATGGATTTTCATTAGGGGTTTAATAAGACCATTCTTCTTTGAAGGTACCTTTACTGGTCAGGTGTACCTAGACATGTTACGCAAATTTATTTTCCCTACCATTCATGTATTTTTAGGAATGATCAATTTCTCCTCCAACAAGACGGCGCATCACCACACCACCATCGAGAAGTGAGAGCTTACATCGATCAGAGTTTGCAGGGACCATGGAGAGGAGGAAGTGGGCCAGATGAATTCAACCTCACGTTCTCCCGATTTAACCCCGTTGTTCTTCTGCCTAATGGGGACTCTAAAGGATGTAGTGTATCGTAGACAACAGCTGCACTGGTGGCCCTTTAAAAAGAAATTGAAACGTCCAGCAGAGCAATCACACTTTATATTTTAGACAACGTTGCCCAAGCAGTAATTCGCAATAATAATAATTCTCTAGTGGTAATCACCAATAGTAACCACTTTGAGCAAATTGTAATTGTTCAAATTACAATCCCTCCAATTACATCAAAAGAAACACAACTTATTTTTTATGTTTTTTTTATGTTTACTTAACGCGAAATTAGAATTTATTTATAATTTTAACTATTTTTATTTAGCAGTGGCGCTGCAGTACAATATTAACGATTAGGCTTCTTTTACAAAATATTATGCAATATGTTCACGACGACTTGCTTGTGTATTTTAAAGCAGTGTTGTATGTATTATTGTGCACTTTGCCATATTTTGCACAAAAGAAAATAAGGACACAGTCGGTTCAATGTAATATAGGCAAACATATGCAGTCGGTAAGAAAATAATATCTGACTCCAGATATATATACATTAATAATATATACGTCATTTACTAAAAATATACATTAGTATGTAAATTCTGGTCATTATGAACGTCTGTGTGATTTCGCGGGGAATTCGACATCCCATTCACAATAACATCCTCTCATGCAGAGATCAAAGTGAATCCTCTAAAATCCTCTTCCATTGCCGAACGGAAGGATCACTCTACATTAATCTGACCTTCAAAGAAGAGGGATTAGCAAACAGGGCCGTGCTGTGTGGTTGGGCAAATTGTGTCCCACACAAGGGCGTTTGAAGAACAGGGTCGCTATTTCACATCGGGTAATAATAATAATAATAATAATAATAATAATAATAATAATAATAATATATATATATATATATATACTCTAATTTTATATAATTATATAATTATATAATTATTTTATATAATATATTATATTTTATATAATATAATACTCTAATTTACTCTAATTTTCTTTAGGAGCGATGAAGATATAATGCAATATTGTAAGGGTTTGCACTTAAAACACAGCGACAATCAAGATTCCGACAATCGCGATATTGATGGTATGATGTTAATTGAGGAATTAAAAACTTTACAATGTTTTGTTAAAAAATGAGTCGGCTCCTGATAATATTTTAAATTATATATACGAAAATAATTAACCGACAAATTTCCGAATTGTGTGATTGTAATGCGTATTTATTTAACATTACCAATATCCGTAGCATTAGAGAAAAGAAGTTTTTCTAAACTGAAAGTAATAAAAAATTATTTGCGGTGTACAATGACTGGGCAGCGTCTAACAGATTTTTCAATTATATCAATAGAAAATAATATTATGGATACGTTAGACATTAAAGATATTATTAAAAAAATTTGGCGTCTAAAGCAAGAGGGAAAATTATATAAAATTAATCTATATTTATCATAATTCTTATATAGTTAAAATCATATCTCCAAACTTACTTTGTTATGTAATAACATTTCTTTTTATATTAAAATAAAAATAGACTTTCTTTATATACTGTATATAAAAAAAAGTAAAAGAAATCAGCCTTTTATTCCTTTATATGGAGTAGGCGAGGCCTTTATACAATATCCAACTTTTGGAGAGTGAGTGCGCAATTCAATCTCCACCGGTAATCAATCAGAGATAGCTGACCAATGTCTATCATTAATTATAGCAGCCACCAATGAAGTGGCTGGCAAACAAGTGCTGCCATCTCTTGGTACCTAACCTTAACAATACTGTATATGAAACTCTCTGAAATAATATGTGTACTACGGTCGATTTTCTTCAGTTCTTCATTCCGTAAACTCAAGAAAATCCTCCCGATTTTGCGGATGGAAAAACCCACTTGCCCGTGATCGACTTATTTTAGGTTTTATTTTATTCATGAATTTTGGTGATTACAATGTTCTACTATTGTTATAAAGTTTATTTTATGTATGGGTATAAAGTGTTTTGTTCTTTTAACAAAGTAAATATTTTTGCAGAAATGTTTCATAGAAACTCTTATTTTATAGGGGGTGCTGAAAACGGTTTGCACAACGGCGCCTTCTGCGCACGGGGCGGCACTCTTAGCAAATCATAAGAAAGAAACTAGAAACATTTAGCCTTGCAAAGATTTTCTGCCCTGTGGATGACATGAAAGTTATTTGCAGTTGAATAATACTAAACGTGCAGTCAGCCTGTTGGTATAATGAGATACATTGCTATAATAATATTACATTAGTGGCATTGTGCTAGAAGCAAGAACTTAAGCCAAGGATCTTGGAATTTTATTAGATAGCAATTTGAAATTCAAGCACCATATAGCAAAGAATGCAAACAGAACTCAGCGGATAATTGAAATGTCGTAACGATTCTTACCATGTAAGGATAAGAAAGTAATTTTGCGTCTTTGCAAGGCCTTGATACTTCCAGATTAGGACCCTTACACGCAGGTCTGGCGCTCATCAATGTAAATACGAACAAATTGGGTATTTAAAAAGGTATTTCTTTATTATCCATTGCAATATTTTATGTAAAGTAGTTGTGTGTTAGTACCAGACATTTTAAATAATGATTACTGCTCAAAATGGTGATCCCATTCTCTTGTATGTATTCCACTTCCATATAATGAAATCCGTTTACAATCTTAAAATGTATCAAATTATGCAATACGTTTTCGGCGGTTTCAGTTAATATTCATTTCGTTTCATTTTTTTTTTTTTCAATAAAGATATCAATCTCAGTCCTATTATTTGAATTATTGTTGCGTCTTGTATTTCACTTCTTATAGATGAAGCGAGTTGATCAGAATTAGAAATTGAATTAGAAAAAGGAAACAAAAGTATGCAATACATTGTAACAATGCAGACCTTTATATAATGGCACATGTCTTAATATATATAATCGCTCGCCCCATTTCCATTTATATTAATAGTTTACATTTAGATCACGTGTGTGCTGTCTCCTGCAAACACAACAAATTTCGGATAATTCATTGTGACCAAATGCTTATATGAACATTTGATGCCAAAGTGCAAACTACTTGTCCGCCCATGCAAAATTCTCTGGACAGTAATGTCTACACGATACCTTGCAAATAATGATGCACGAGAGTATAACGTTTCACCACACATACCCCACCTCTTCCCATATCGATCAATGGGAATTTTGGACCATTTTTCTTTTACGCATATGAGGAGGTCAGAGCGTTTTAGAGGCGAGACTCCTTGACCTCACCAAGGCTCCAGTTCTTCCGAGAGATGTTCAATAGGGTTCATATCAGAGCTCTGTGGAGGGCACTCCATTCCGATGACGTTGATATTCAGAAACCACACAGTTACAGCAGCTTTATGACATGGTGCCTTGTCTTGCTGAAGGAGAAAATGGTCAGTTCAGTAGAGAAGCCACAATGCAGCATTGCATTGCATTTTCCAGAATGTTCAGATCCCTCTCGGTTGGAATGCACTATTCAGCACCACAAACAGATGCCTGAATTCAAGCCAGGAAAAATAGGACCATATCATCAGACCTCTACCTCCGAACTTCATAATGGAGGTGATGCACTCTGGCAAAGGACGTTCACCTCGCACTCGCCACACCATTCGCTGGGTAGGGGATGAGTTGTTTATCTCCATGAATGTCTGTCGATAATGAACATAATAATAATAATTGTAGAAAGATTTTCAAAGTATTTGCGTAATTAAAAATACTTTACCGCAATTTATAACAAATTATGCATTATTTAAACAGAGCGATAAACTATCCGCAGTGAACTGAAAAAGTGGAAACGATTTTCACATATAAAGAATGGGCAGAAGAAAGATGGATAAGCGGGGAAGATGTGAACTAATTTTACAGACAAGGATAGACAAAGTATGGTTCAGAGAGTAACAGTATTAACACAATTCAGACAGTAACAGAGTGGGTGTGAATCAGCGAGATTTTAGGTAACCAGTGGTGTACCTCAGAGTTCAGTCCTTCAGTCATTATTGTTCAATTCGTACATTACTGACATCAAGCAGGGTCTGTCATCAGATTTGTAATTGTTTGCTGATGATGCGAAGATAGGCAAGGCAACTAGGGAAGCTACTGCTTTTCAGCAATTACAAAATGATTTTAATACACTGGAAATCTAGTGAAACGAATATTGCTGTCAGGTTAATGGTATTAAGTGTAACGTTATGCACTTACACTGAATACAAAGTTGAACTTTAATCATGCACTTTGGCTGATTAGAGTTCCAGCAGCATATTATGTTAGCGGGCTTATGCTACAAGGAAAAGAAGATGCAAGGGAACTTGGAGTATTCCTGGATAAGAATTTAATGTTCAAAGGTTAGATAGCAAAAGTTGCAAATACAATTCAGAGTTGTATTTGCAACTTTTGTATTTGCAAAAGTTGCAAATACAATTACTTGCTATGTTCAAGCGAACCTTGTCATGTAAGGATAAGGAAGTATTTTACCTCTTTATAAGGCTTTTTTATAACACAGCAATTAAATTACTGTGCGCAGATTGGTCTCCCGTCTTCCACGGGGATAAAGAAGCTGTAGAAAAGGTTGCAAAGAAGGGTTACAAAGATTATATCCGGATTATGGGATATAGATTATGGGGACAGATTGCAAATAGGTGGATTGCAGACTCTGGTTAACAGGAAAAAGAGGGTGATATGATAGAGGTCTATAAACGTTTAAATGGGTGTTGTAGAATTTCACCTAATGAAATTTTTCGTTACATGGAAGGCGGTTAGAGAACACAAGGCATCCATAGAAGTTCAGGTTGTTCTCAGTTATGAAAGTGTTAAGAGCTAGCTTTTTCTCCCAGGGATCAGTGAATGAGTGGAATAATTTGCCCTTCCAGGTAGTGAGTGCTTCTAGTGTGAATGATTTCAAGGGTAGGTATGATTGCAGGGTTGGTTCACTTACAGCATCCCTCAATGAGTCCTTGACTCCCTTGAGGTCTCAGATAATAATAATATTTTTTTTAAATAACGAAACCTGTGGTACGATCATAATTAAAAGAAACGTACGTATTAACCACAGTGAAAATTATTTGATTGTAAATATTTCATCCTAAGTATATCAGGACATCATCCGTACAGCAGTTTAATACAATAATAGGAATAACATACAGTTCGGGTGCATGATTACAATAGAATCTCATTAAATTGCGTAACGTGTAACAGACAAAAAATAATAATCATGTAACACAATTTTGTATGACAATTTCCCCTACTTTAGGAATAATAAGAACATCATTGTGGTTTAAGTTTGGTCTGTGTGGTAGGGCTTCAGAACTTTCTTTGTATAAATGTTCATGTTTATATAAAGATCTATGTAAAAGTGTAGACTTTTCCCAATGGATCCTGTGGTTTGGATTTTCAATTCCGTGTTGAGAGAGTCCAGATTTCTGTGGTTTAAAAGGACGAATGTATTATTGATATTTTTATTAAATTAATTAAATTTTTTAATTAAATATATATTTTATTGATTGCTAAAATATTTATACATACAATAAACATCTTGTGTGACATTGCATCTTATAATTTTACAGAGTTGAGCACTGAGTGCTGCAATTCCTACATTGGATTTCAATTAAAATTTTTAAAAATACTTTTTTATCTTTATATTATGTATTTACAACAAATGTTCTTCTGATATTAACAATGAAGATTATATAGAATTTTTGGTAAATTTTTTATTTTTTTATTTTATTTTTATTTTATTTATTTATTTATTTTTTTTTTAAGTTTGAGGAAGAATGATTATATCTAAAAATGTCTGCATTTGCTTATAAGGATTACTTGTGGATGAGTGAGGCAAGTTAATCCCACCTACTTCGAAGCTTGGGTTAGCTTTTATGAAGAGAGTGGATTTAGCCTTCACTGTTTGTGTTCTTGTTACTGTTTATGTATGAGATGTTGCCATTGGATGCTAGTGATTTGCTATGTGTATATTAGGGTTAATGGTTTCTTAACTTTGGTGGTATATTCTTCAGAGTTCATTTTTTAATGTTCTTTAGTTATCTACGTGTTTTAACATTCTTGGTAGGTTGTTGAGTTGCGTGGGTATCTGATGTGATCTCACAAAAGAACCGTATGAGTTGTTGAAGGGTGTGGGGATGTAGAGAGTTGTTGTTGGTCGTGTTATACGATATGTGTCTCTGTTGTTTCGATAGATGATGATGAAGTAATTCCTTGTTAATATCATGTAGCGTTTCAGGATTTTAATGCTCAGAATTCTGTGTATCGCCATGTGCTTGTCGGATATTGGTTGTTGCGTGTAAGGTATCCAGATCACAGTTGACACGATTTTCCTGTGTAGTGTTTCTAATTTTGTTAGGTGGCTGTTTGATGAATTTGTATTAAAATACATCAAACATAAAATACATCTGAGTAGGTATTCGCAGATACCGTGATATAGAAGTTTTATTTTTATGTTGGGAGGAATAATGTCTTTAACTTGGAAGAGTTTTGCTGCGATGATCCGGAGTTTGGTGTGTAGTTATTTTATATGTTTCGTCCATTTAAGGTGGGAATCTATATACAGACCGAGGTATTTTGCGTGTATTACAGGTTTGATTTCGGAACACTGACAGGTATTTTTGTTGTTAATGCCGCGGTATGTGTGACAATGTATCGATAGCGATGCGGCGCGTATGATTATTGGGTTGTGTATTATCAGCATCTGTGTTTTGGTGCCGTTGATTAGAATTCCGTTTTGGTGGAAGTATGTTGTTATTTCGTTTAGGTCTTTTTGTGCTTTGTAGAGAGCTGTGTTGATGTCTGTGTGGATTGCTAGTAGTGCAGTGTCATCTGCGTATTGAAATATTTGACTTCTTATGGATATGTTATGACCATCGTTAATGTATATGTTGAATAGAGTGGGTGATAATATGTCACCTTGAGGTACACCGAGTTTTACTTGTATACTCCCACTGTGGTATGTACCTATTTTTGTTACTTGTGTTCTGTTTGAGAGGTAGTTCTTGAACCATGTATGCAGTGTTCCTCTTATACCTATTGAGTATAGTTTGGTGAGTAGTATGTCGTGTTCAAGTGTGTCAAATGCTTTGGTTAGGTCCAGCAGTATAAGGACCGCGTACTTGTTTTTGTCGAGAGCTTTGTTTATTGTGTCGGCGATGTCTTCTAATAAAGTAATGGCGCTTTTTGTTTTCTGAAAGCCGTATTTATTTTGTGAGATGATGTGGTACTTCTGTAAATAGTTTTGTAGTCTGGTGTGTGTTATTTTTTCTAGAATTTTTGAGATGACTGGTAGTGTAGCTATTGGTCTGTAGTTGTGAGTATCGTTTCTTTTGACGTCTTTGTATATTGGCGTAATTACTGCAGTTTTTAGTTGTTGTGGAATAATGCCTGTGTCGAATATTATGTTCACGAGTTTCAAAAGTATTGGATTTATTTGTTCAAAGTGTGTTATAAGGTCTGCGAGTCTTATTTTGCCTATTCCTGGAGTGGTCTTTGGTTTTAGTTGTAGGATTGCTTCTTTCAGTTCCTGTTTTGTTATGGGTGGAAAATACATCGTTTGTTGTTGGCTTTGTGTTGGTAGTTTTTTGTTGATCGTTGGTAGTTTGTCTTTTCTGAGTTGTGCGATGTTGTTTGTGAAAGCATGGTTGAATGAGTCTGCTAGTTCCTCTTGATTTGTGTCCTGACCGAAGCTTTTTGCAATAAAATCTTGTGCTAAAGTTTTCTTTTTTCGATTTACTAATTCGTTGAGTGTAGCCCATGTTTGCTTAATGCTGTCGTTATAGTCCATGAATTTTTGGAAGTAGTAGCGTCTTTTTGCGCTACGAATTGTTGTTGTTAGTTTATTTCTTGTGTTTTTGTATAAGGTTTGTAAATGTGCGTTACTGGATGACTTTTTAAGATTTTTTCATAGATTTTCTTTTTCAGTAATAGTATTTAGTATGTCGTCATTTATGCATGGATTGTTGTCTGTTTGTGGGCTCGTTTGTGTAGGTTTTGTTGCTTTTTTGTATATTTCTGTGAATTTTAGTTGAAAATTCTCGTATAATATTACAGGATTGTTTATTTTAAGTAGAGAATTCCAGTCTGTATTTTTTACTTGGTTATCGACAATGCTCTTTAGTATGATATAGTTTTGTAGACTATTGTGGTGGTGGGAGGCATGATAGGAAACGTAATAAAACGAAGTTGAGACAGAGTAGTGAACGACAATTTTTACGTTAATTACTGATGATGTATATGTATGGATGGGCCCGTATATTGATATGTTCAATGCATGATTGTGTTAGTGAGTTATTGAGTATTTCTTCTCTTGTTGGGGACTTAATGGTAGGGTTTATGTTGTACTGACTTAGTATATCAAGATATGTGTTAGTGGTTGAAGAAGCATGTTCAAGAGTATTTATGTTAATGTCTCCTATTAGGATGAGCCTGTGTGTTGTACGCGGTTCGATGCTGCTTAGCCATGTTTCTAACTCGTGAAGAAAACTGAGTGGATTATTATCTGGGGGGCTGTATATTGTGTTTATTGTGTATTTGATACTACTGTAGTTATTTGGTAGTTCCAAAATTAGTGTTTCCACATGTTCGAATTGGGTTTGTTTTTCTGTCACATTGTCTTTTTCTTTGATAAATGCCACAATTCCATGTCCTCCTTTGTTTCGTCTACATAAGTTGGTTTGATAATTATTTATGTTGTATGCGTAAATTTCTGTGTCGTTTATTGCAACTTCGGTCAGCATTAGCGCATCTATGATTATCATGGCATAAGTGAGCTGTGTTATCCATTTAAGCCAGTGTTTTTTTATACTTCTTATGTTTGTGTATATGATTGTGAAGTTGGTGTTGGTGGAAATGTTGTCTGACCATTTCTTCAAAGAGTCGAAGACCTTGAAGTTTATGTTGTCTGACTGAATATGTTCCCCTGTGTTTGAGATCTCCGTTATATAGTTTTTTATTTAATTTAATAATAATATTAAATTTAATTTTTATTTAACATTATATTTAATAATAATAATAATAATAATAATAATAATAATAATAATAATAATAATAATAATAATAATAATTTTTTTTAAATTTTATTATTTCTCAGAAAAATTGCATACATTATATGAAGACAATTATGCATAACAAATATTTTCTGGTACTTAAATTTTTTTAGATAATAATAATAACAATAAGTGTTTACAACATATATTATTATAGTATTCATAATGGTCATTTTTACATATGTTTCTTTGCAATTTTACACTCAATTTATACAATATCAGTGGATATAATCATTCTATGTTGCATACTTTTGTTACAGTTATTACATATATTATATATGTATTTTATGTTTACATATATTACATACATTACATGCATTGCTTTACATGTGAGACGTACATTACATGCATTTGATACATCTTAAATGAGAACTAATTTCTCTGCTTTCATCCTCGAAACTTATTTGTAAGCTTATTTGAGGATGACATCAGTTGGTTATTATTTATTGGTTTCTGTGCTGTGTTGAGAAGCTATGAAATCTATGATTGAGAAACTCAACCGCGTGCGCACGTACGCAAGCACACAAGCACGCACGCACACACACACACACACACACACACACACACACACACACACACACACACACACACACACACACACACACACACACACACACACACACACAAACTTGGAATGCATTGATGCGTCGCTGAACTAGAAGCCTGAACGAATATATTGTGTTTCCTTAAGTTTGAATGATATTTTGGGTGCGTGTTTCTTGTTCGTAGTATGTCCTTAGAGCTCTTTTCAGGCTATTGTAATTTGTAAGCTTTCTGTATTCAAAAGGTAAATTGTTTATCATGTCTGGGATGTTGAAGATTCACGTGGCTATTCCGTAGTGATTATTTTTTTTATGTGTAATATTATTAGTAGTCTGAGGTTTTCTTGTTATACGGTATGTATTTCTGAATGACGTGTAGTTGACAACGAAATAATGTTTTATCAAAGAAACTCTGCATAGTGACAGAAATGTTTTACTGCCAGTATTTTGTGTTCTCACATTGCAATGTATATAAGATCGTTATTTTCTCTTTGTTCCCAAAAGATCAGTTTTATCAAATTGTATTGTAGCAACATAATAATAATAATATTTTGTTGTAAAGGAGAAGATTAACCAGAGAAGAGGAATCTTAATGAAACTGAAAACATAATCTCAAACAGCACATATAATTTTCAACGATTTAAATAATTTATTTTTCTTTTCCAATGCAGATTTGGTTTCATTTTAAAACGCCCAGCCACTTCCACGTCCTCACATATCTGCAACAGTTTGGCTACCTTTGACCTTCATTCGCCGCATTGGGCCCTCAGGTGGCTTTCAATGATTGACTGCATCTTACGACAAGCCAATAGCGAAAAGAGTCGTTAATAACCACATAATATTTCCGATGGCGCCAATTTCATCGTGATACTGTTAGCTAACTTCTTAGGAAAAATTACTTTGGCGTGTTTCCACTATTACTTAGTGACGGAGCATCCCCGAACTCCTTGTGCACTCTATAAAATGCAGAACAGAACTGGATATGCACAGTCAGCTAACAGAAACTAACACCGACTTCACTTCTTGAAGAATATTAGCCAACACATCATTCTTGCAAGAAGAATATTATGTCAATTATTAATATTGGGCAACAAAAAGCCGTCCGAAATATCCCGCGCCACACCACGCCAATCCGATCATATGAGGACAAAACCGGAGATTCCCGGAGAAAAACCTCATATTCATATCAATAAAATCAGATATTATCAATATTATCAGATATCAATAAAATCAGTTGAAATCAGATTGTATGCTTTGGGATACAATCTGAATCCAACATATTACGATTGAGCTGTTCCAAACTTCTCTTTTCACAGGAAGTGAAAATATATTTCTTGATAAACTCTCTCTCCATCTTCTATGCTGCACTTGTTTTGTCGTATTCTCTGTATGATAGACCTGACAGAGGTTGGGCCTTTTATAGTTCTATAGCGAAGCCAACAATATGCCGTAACAATGAATAAAAATCATATTGTTCATTTAAATTTAAATTCCAATGTATTGTTCAGTTGTGAATTCCTTTGTTATTGTTTAATCAATTGTGTCTCTATATTGTCAGTGCAGATACGTTCTCTCTCCTGCAGCCTTCCAGTTAGCATTATTTGCATTGCTAAGGCGATATTAACATTCTCGACAATTGCGCATATTGCTCAATGATCGCTTTGGATAAATTCACAAATGCTAACGTTACTCCTGATTATTTCTCAAGCGTAAACTTAAAATTATTGTGATCAATAAAATTGATTTTAAGACAAATATTATATACATTATTCTTTCGAAAATAAGATACAAGAAATGTATAATTTCCGAAAGAATGATTCCATATTATTTCAAAACTTTGAAATATAAACACACACCACATACTAAATATATAAGAAAATATAAAATTGTTGAAATTTCGGATATCTACTGTAATGTTTGTGTTCAGATCCTGCCAACAGAATCAGATAGTTGGGGACAGATAACTTACTAAACATCATATATCGAAACGTTACTGAAACCACTTCACCGAAGGACAGGTCCTGTCTTTCGGTGAACAGTATTCGGTTAATCGAAATATTCACAACGTCGTTACAATTCTTCAAAAACTTAAAGTCTAAAAATTCATTGAAAAAAGAATTGTCTGGAATTTTATTCACTATTGTTTGTATACAAAATAATTTACTGACATCTAAAATGTAAAGTAAATTGATACATGTATATAATTATATAAACCATCCAGTAGTCCCAATATGGCATAATATATCAAGACGAGGTCATATCAGACCTCTGCACTTATGTATACTGGTCTCGTACATCTTCGTAGATATAAAATGAGCGACACTGTACCAAATCTCTTAACTGTGTCAACGTATATATCACAACATATCTATCAACATATATCACGATACCATTATTTCAAACGGTTTCTAATCCGTACTAGATTTAAAGATTTAAAAGCCTCCCTTAGTTAAATGGCATGATCAAAGTCTGTCTAGGAAACAACATTCCAGCGTAAATCTTGGGAGATTTAACTTACCATCACTCCCTTTGGAGCTATAGTTAGATGACCTATACGGCACATTCTTAGCTAATTTGATTTAAAATCACAACCTCAATCTGATCTTCGATGCCAAAGATCAACCATATTTTCTCTCCTGTAGATGGGAAAGATGATATATCCCTGATTTGTGTTTCGGCGCTGTTGCCGATAATGGCAACCACTTCCCTATTTCTAGGCAGGTAATATATAATTTCTCAAATTGCCACCATCGCCCCATTATCTATAATCTACGCGTAAATATTCCAATCATAAGAACAGTATTAAAACGTTTGTGGAATTTTCTCAAAGCAGATTTCGAAGCTTTTACGAAACAGGTTCATACTGTTACAAGATTTATAAACCCCACTCTGAACAACTACAATAGATTCGTTGGCATTATTACTGATGCTGCAAAAGAATTATTCCAAGAGGTTTTAGGACAGTTTTTATTCCGGGCTGGAATAGTAACAGTGAAAAATTGTACAAAGAATTCTCTATTAATTATTACCACACAGTAGCCATTGAGCCACTGAGTCACTCTATAAGTCAGGAAAGACAAATGAATCAAATCAATGAAAAATTTTAATTTTAATCATTCCAGCTGAAAAGCTTCAAACCTGATTAGGAAAACATTTTAAAGTGTATTTCAAATTGGAGAACGCTGTTGTTGATCAACGACAATTCAAGCACAATTTAAGCTTAATGGAACAGTGAATCGGCACAATTGTGTTTACTGGGCTTCATAAAATCAGGGCGTTCATGTTGACAAGGTAGTCAATTTACCGAAACTCAGTGTCTGGTGTCGATTTTCATTAGGGGTTTAATAAGACCATTCTTCTTTGAAGGTACTGTTACTGGTCAAGTGTACCTAGACATGCTACGCAAATTTAATTTCCCTACCATTCATGCATTTTTAGGAATGATCAATTTCTCCTCCAGCAAGACGGCGCATCACCACACCACCATCGAGACGTGAGAGCTTACATCGATCAGAGTTTGCAGGGACCATGGATAGGACGAAGTGGACCAGATGAATTCCACCTCACTTTTTCCCGATTTAACACGATTCTTCTGCGTAATAGGGACTCTAAAGAATGTTGTTTATCGTAGATAAACAGCTGCACTATTGGCCCTTCAAAGAAAAATTGAAACGCCCAGCAGAACATATATATATATATATATATATATATATATATATATATATATATATATATATATATATATATATATATATATATATATATATATATATATATATATATATATATATATATATATATATATATATATATATATATATATATATATATATATATATAAATTTTCTCTAATTTTCTTTAAGACAATGAAGATTTAATGAAATATTGTAAGGATTTGCACTTAAAACAGAGCGACGATCAAGATTCCTTCAATCGCGATATTGATGTTATGATTTTAATTTAGGAATTAAAAAATTTGTAATGTTTTGATAAAAAATGAGTCGGCTCCTGATGATGTTTTATATTATATATACGAAAATAAATTAACCGAAAAGTTTCCGAATTGTGCGATTGTAATGGGAATTTATTTAACATTACCAATATCCGTACCATAAGGGAAAATAAATTTTTCAATACTGGAAGTAATTAAAAATTATTTGCGGTCAACAATGACTGGGCAACATCTAACAGATTTATTAATTCCATCGATTGAAAATAATATTATGGATTCATTAGACATTAAAGATATTATTAAAATAATTTTGACATCTAAAGCAAGACGGATAATTATGTAAAATAAATTTATATTTATCATAATTCTTATATAGTTAAAAGCAAATCTCCAAATTAACTTTGTTATGTAATAATATTTATTTTTATATTAATATAAAAATAGATTTTGTTTATATATATAAAAAAATAAAAGAAATCAGCTATCGCCTTTTATTTTCCTATATGGATTAGACGAGGCCTTTATACCATATCCAATTTTGGAGACAGTGCGCAGTTTAATCTCCACCGTTAGCCAATCAGAGATAGCTGGCCATGTCTATCACTAATTATAGCAGCCACTGATGAAGTGCCTGGCAAACCAGTGCTGCCATCTCTTGGTACCTAACCTTAACAAGATATGAAACTGTCTGAAATAGTATGTGTACTACAGTCGATTTTCTTGAGTTTTTCATTCCGTAAACTCAAGAAAATCCTCCCGATTTTCTGGGAGGAAAATCCCATTTGCCCATGTCTGACTTAATTTATGTTTTATTTTATTCATGAATTTCAGTGATTAAAATGTTCTACTATTTTTATAAAATTTATTTTTATGTATGGGTATAAAGTGTGTTGTTGTTTTAACAAAGTAAAATTTTTTGCAAAAATGTTTCACGGTAACTCTTATTTTATAGGTGCACTAAATAAGTTTTGCACAAGGGCGCCTCATGCCCAAGGTGCGGCACTGTTAAGATATAAATAAGAAAGAAAATAGAAACCTTAACCCTGGCATAGATTCTCTGCGCCGTGAAAGACATGAAAGTGGTTTGCAGTTGAATAATACTAAACGTGCAGTCATGCCCATTGGAATAATGAGATACATTGGTATAATAATATTACATTAGTGGAATTATGCTAGAAGCAACAACTTAGGCTAAGGATCTTGGAATTTTATTAGATAACAAGTTGAAATTCAAGTACCATATAGCAAAGAATGCAAACAGAATTCAGCGGATAATTGCAATGTCGTAACGATTCTTACCAATTAAGGATAAGAAAGTAATTTTGTGTCTTTGCAATGCCTTGATTCTTCCTCATTAGGACACTTACTCACAGGTCTGGTGCTCATTAATGTAAATATGAAAAAATTGGGTATTTAAAATGGTATTTCTTAATTATCCATTGCGATATTTTATGTAAAGTGGTTGTGTGTTAGTACCAGACATTTTAAATAATGATTACTGCTCAAAATAGAGATCCCATTCTCTTGTATGTATTCCACTTCCATATAATGAAATCCGTTTACAATCTTCAAATGTATCAAATTATGCAATAAGTTTTTGGCGGTTTCAGTTAAATATTCATTGAGCTTCATTTTATTTTTTTTCAATAAAGATATCAATCTCAGTTCTATTATTTGAAACATTGTTGCGTCTTGTATTTCTCTTGTAGTATTGTAGTCACTTCTGACCAGATCAAGATCAAGGTAAAATACGGAATCGTTACATCATTGGTGGACGTCATTGTGGGCGTTGCTGCATGAGTTTGGAATGTTTGGAATTTCCCTATAGGCATATCTGTTAATGGCTTCAGTTCTTGTAGTTTGGTTCGCGTATGAAATTATGGGTGATTGTAGAGATAAGGATTCGTGCTGTGTTTGGTGGGACACTTTGAACCAGATGAAGATCAAGATAAGATAAGGAATCGTGATGTGAATATTTGTTGTTATGAGATGTAGATAAGTGACGTCATTTGTTATTTGTAAATAAATGATGTCATTTGTTAGTTGTAAATAAGTGACGTCATTGTTAGTTGTAAATAAGTGACGTCATTTGTTAGTTGTAAATAAATGACGTTGTTGATTTGAATGGAAAAGAGAGTTATATTAGAGATAAGGAATCGTGTTGTGATTGGTGGACACTTCTGACCAGATCAAGATGAAGATAAGATAAGGAATCATGACGTGAATATTTGTTGTTATTGATTTTGGAAAGTTTGGAATTTCGCTGGGCCCCCCTTCTGTCAGAAATATTACGTGGTGTTTTTGGTTCGTTTTTTGCCTTGTGGGTGATATTTAGAGATAAGAATCGTGACGTTATGTGTTTGGAAATTCACAGTTTCGAGGTGTTCTGAATAATTTAATTATATGCTATGTCACTCAAACCTACAGTTTTTTTTTCTTCTATACAATGACTGTACTAATTTTCCAATACATTTTTGGGGTATTTCTTTCCTGTTAATGGGTGGGAATTCTTAGAGAAAATCGTGATGGAGGCAGTGTTTCGAGCTTTTCTGAATAATTAATTATATAATAATGTCACTCAAACACACACACATACACACACATTTTTCTTTTTTTTTTGCTTTTTCTTTTTTCCATAGTTCATCCGTATTTTCTTCTATATTCATATTCTAATCAAGTTCATATTTTATTCATAATTCATCCGGATATTTTGATTTGTCTAAAATTAAGATCTTAAAATTCAATAAATAAATAAATAAATAAACAAATCGTGTGTGTATTCATGGTGATTTCAAATTCTTACTTATACATACATAACACATCAAAGACACTGTTTGTTCTTTTAAGTTTACATATTTATTTCACAGATATTATTTGCAATGCAATATGCAGAAATAGGAATTTACATGTGGAGTGAGATGACGGTTGTTTTTAGGGTTTTCTGAAAAATTTTATTATATGGTAATGTCTCTGATACATACAGTTTTTTTCTTTATTAGATAGTTGTACTAATTTTCCAATACATTTTTGGTATGTCTTTCCTGTTAAAGGTTGGGAATTCTTAGAGAAATTCATGATGATGGTCGTGTTTTGAGTTTTTCTGAGTAATTTAATTATACTGGTGTCCCTTAAACACACACACAGATACACACACACATTAGACATAAAAAATCGCTAATGTATCCATATTGATACTCTAATATATACCCTATGATTATTCTTATGAAAAAAGAAATGATTCAGTATTAGTATTATGCTTACCAAAAAACACACGAGCAATGATTATTGAAATTACAATTATCAATTGCTATTTTTAAGTTAAAAATTAACTTACATTTCTTTCCATCTAGGTTTTCTGAATATTCCAAATTGTTGATTATTAAAATATATTCACAGCACAGAACACAAACGGAAGTCTGAAAATCCAGCTGACTTTTTCCATTATAGTTTTACTTTTAAAATTCAGTTAACTACATATTATATCCAGGATAAATGAGTAAAATAAATAAATAAACTGTGTGTGAATTATTTTCCCACACTGTTAATTTCTTTAGACTTATTTGTAGATAACTGAGTGACTGATTTATGATGAGTAACATTATATATATATATATACACACATATAAATATATGTGTATATATATATATATATATATATTTTTTTTTTTTTGATCGGGAAAAGATATTGAGTATGGTTATTTAGTAATATTGCGTTAGTGAAACCGTTGCATAGTGTCAAAATTGCTAAAACATTATGATGAGTAACATTTAGCTATATTTTTGGTTATTAGGATTTGGGGGGGGGGAATTTTTGAGGGGGGTGTTTAGTAAAAATGTGTTAGTGAAACTCTCATGTAGTGTCGAAATTGTTAAAATCACCTTAAGATGACATTCAGTTTTTTATTTCTAAATGATATTTCTGAAATCTAGAAAGTAATTTTTTTAATGGCGATCATCTGTTATTCATTTTGTTGATGGTAATGGGAATACATTCATACATCAACCCACATTTGTAGAGATTGATTTGACAGGAGAAAATGGTTGTGAAAATGAACAAACTACAGGACATGGTATTAATTCTCATGAAACAATCGCTGGTGTGGCTGGAGGAAGTCGCGACCCTCTCCAAAATTTATATAATTCACATTCAGTTTCTGGATGTGAAACTAAACTCTCTACTTCCACTAATATTGAACCTACACTCTACAGGGACTTTTATACTGTTTCGGTGGCCGATCACGTAATTCTATCAAGTATCAAACTCAACAATTGGAGTATCAAGTTCGATTTTGTGTTTGTGATCTGGAACTCATTTCACCAAAGTGTTTTTTTTTTTAAATATTTCAAGATATGCTTAATGAGATCATTCAGCATTTATCGAGTTCAGGAATTTTTCTCTCGTTCGGTTGGGGGTTAGTGCATCCAGTTTAGAAAGCAACATTAATTTACCATTCATGTTGCTTTGTAAATTGGAACAACATTAATTTACCATAACAATTCAAAGGGCAGTTGATGCTTTTTATGCTGTTGCCCAATCGAAACGTGAGTTTCTTTTGGCAAAGGATCTGATTACCGATGTCATACTTATCAATATCAGTAACAATGGTGGTGGCAGAACCAATGTTAAAAGAAAAACGCTGCTTACCTCGGATGAACTTGTGAAAACAAAAAAGCTATTGTAGAAATTAACAACAAAGACAATCTTTGCATGGCCTGAGCACTTGTTCTGGGTGTTTCTGCACAAACTGATGATGCCCAAACGTGCAGACAAGTGCGATTAGATCATATAAAGTTACAAGCAAAGAGGGCTTTAACTCCACAAAATTTCAGGGGTTCTGCTCATTTCTTGCGGTTTTTCAGATGCAAATCTTTTTCAAAAGCATTTGACTCCGGAATACCAAATCATAATTTTTTCAGCAGATGCTGATTTTTCTGTGGTTTTTCGGGGGACAAATGCAAGTAAACAGATATGACTTTTATATCACAAACAGCATTATGATTTGGTGCATAGCATGCCAGCTCTGTATGGGGGTTATCTATTATTCCCCCACGTGTTTTCGAACATTCCCAGAATCTAGCAGATTACAATTGCATAGATGTCTAAATGTATGCATCCGTTGTGACACAAACGCCAGTCATAGTGTGCGGGACCTTCTTTTGTGTGAGTCATGCAATAGATTTTTCTACAGCAACGAATGTCTGAATTTGCACATACAAAATAATATTTGTTCAAAACTCCATCATTGCGGACAGTGTTTAGATACTTTCTCTACAGATAAAAGCCACATCTGTCCACCTGTAAACTTCTGCACCCACTGCAAATCAGTTCACCCAAAATAGAAATGCTTTGTGCAAAAATTGTTGGTCTCAAATAAACAAGTTTCTATGATTTTTTTTGACACAGAACCTATAGCTAAAAATGATCGTCATTTACCAGTCTTATGTATAGCTGATTTCAGTAGTCATGAAAGCAAGTTGTGGGGTGAACACTGTGTGGGTCAATTGCTAGATGAGCCATTTTCTGTCAAGAATATCATGAAAAGAGATCGAGATGGTAAGAAACGTTGGACTGTCAAACCAAAATACGAAAATATTCGTATAATTGCACACAATTTTTGTGGTTTTGATGGGTATTTTAATTTGAAATACCTATTATTTTTTGAAAAAAAATTCCAACCACATGTAGCGTTTGAGAGATCAAAGATACTTGCTCTCTATTATGACCCATTAAACATCATATTTCTTGGGCAGTTTTCCTACATTAGTGTCGCTCTTAGGAAACTACCAGCCATGTTCGATCTCCCAGAAGTTCATAAGGGTTTCTTTCCTCATAAGTTTCATACATCCGTTTCTCTAGATTATCTTGGAGTCATCCCCAAAAAAACATATTTCGAGCCAGAATTTATGAATCTGATACAGAGTTCGAGATTTGGTACGAAAATTGGCTAGACACTGAATACTCTCTGAAAGCAGAACTTTTAGCTTATATAAAAGATGGCGTGCATGTTTTGCTTGACAGTTGCAACACTTTTCGCACTCTCTTCATACAGCTCACCCAGATTGATCCCTTTCTCCATGACATTACAATTGCAGGAGTGTGTGAGTGTATTTCTCCAAAACTTTTTGAAACCTAATATATTGGCCATACTTCCTGCTCGGGGTTACATAGAGGAAAACGTACAAAGTCGAAAGGCTTTGGCTTGGCTCAAATGGCAACAACAGAACAACATAATCATACAACATGCATGTTATGTGCGGGGAGAAGTCCGCATTGGACCTTGTTTTGTGGATGAGTAATGTGGAAGCTTTTTATATGAATTCTACAGTTGATTCTTCCATGGTTGTCAATTTTGCTAGAGACCAAGTACATTCCAACCATACAGAAATACAAACATGATAACCCTTTTTGAGCAAACGAAGGACCGCGAAAATTATTTTCATAGCCAAGGATTCAACAATATCTGAATTTGGGAATGTCAGATTAATGCTGAAATTTCTGAAAACACAGCCTTGAAAACCTTTATTGCTGCTCTTAAGAATGCAGGGGGGTAAGATTGTGATAAAATGCAAAGGCAGTAGTTTAAATTCTTGCATGGCCACTGAGATTAATCTGGAATCTATGATAGCAGCAGTATGGGGTGAGCCACAAAACATCCAAATTCCTGTACCATTTTCTCTCCACAGAGACAAATGGAGCTGTCAACTCAAAACGACCTCTGTAACAAAAAGATTTGGATACACTTTTGCAAGTGTATAGTGTCAACAGACACAACACTTTTACCTATGGGTAATTTAAAGGATAATTCCTTACACTCACATACTCCATAAGCAAAAGATGCCATCTATGGGACAGAAAACTAAACAACAATCTACCTGGTAGGCACAAATCCATAGTTGTTTCCAAACACGATAATTTGCAGTGTCGCCCTTCTCTTGTACATTTTTCACATCAATGTTATCGTTACTATTATTCCACAATAGCTTTTTTTTCCTTAGAATTAAAAAAGAAAAATTCATCTTGGCATGATTACATAATGACTGTGATAAAATAATAATAAAGTTAAAAATAAATAAATAAAAAAACATTGACAGGAAGATTTTTTTGATATTAAAAACAAGTATTTATTTGTTTTTACCTGATCTCTGATTATATAAAAATAATCACAGTCTTATTATGTTATCATTTTCGTTATGTTCATACATCTATTTACATGCATAATTTCGGGAGCTACTCAGTCAGGAAAAACAACATTCGTGTTGTCTCTCATAGAACATTGTAATCAACTAATTAAACCATCACCAGAGCAAATCGTTTACTGTTACAGTGAAAATCAAGATAAATTAAAAAAATTTACCAATATAGAATTCCTGAATGGTTTGAAGTTACCTGAATTTGATTCTAATGTGAGAAATTTACTCATAATCGATGATTTCGTTCACCAGGGCTAAGGACAGCATGGACATAGCTGATGTATTCATAAAAGGTTCACATCACAGTAACCTCAGTGTCATTCTACTGACACAAAATTTATTCTGTAAAGGTACACATTTTCGTACAATTTCTCTCAATAGCCATTATGTTGTTGCTTTTAAAAATCCCCGAGACTCTTTGCAGTTTTCTCATTTAGCTGCCCAAGTATTTCCAGGACAAATGAGCGTGTTAGTTCAGATTTATAAAGATGCAACATGCGAACCCCACTCATATTTAGTTTTAGACTTTACACAGGAAACACCTGATATTTTATGCTTGAGGTCACGGATTTTGCCTGGAGAAGAACCCAATATAGTATTTATCTGAATGGCTGATAGACTCAAACGCTATGAATATCTCATCAAGTACTTATCTCATTCCTCTCCCAAACAAGCAAATGATGCTTTAAAACATTGCACCTCCAGCCAAATCACCACTCTCTGTGAAATATGCAAAAATGTTTTATGTGGAAATATTCCACTAAAACATAATCAGAAGTCACGCCTACGAAGGAAAAAAAAAATTATAAGAGCACTAAGTAACAAATCGCTTCCCTTCATAACCAGAAGAAAATTGGTTTTACTGCACGGAGGAGTACTGTTACCCTTTTTAGGCAGTATCATTGTTCCTTTATTGACTTCACTTATTAGAAAATGAATATGTTTAAAAAGTTTACACTTCTCCAATCACCAGAGGAGCGTGAACTATACACACTCGATGACGAAATGAGTGTCATTTTAAAAATAAGAAATAAACATGCAGATGAAAAAGTAAAAGCATATTTAAATGTTCTGCAAAAGTATTTAGGGTTGAAAAACCAATTGGCTCACACAGAAGGAGAGCAACAGGAACATAGACTGCCACATCCAGAACCTTCACTGAACCAACCGAATACCCAGAACTATTACCTTCAACCATCAACGACAGCCAGTCCCAGTGAGGAAAATGCTTCCACTCCAATCCCTGCTGGCAAGAGAGCTCAAAGAATGAGTACTAAATTCGTCTCTTTACCTCCCCGAAAGCTGGGTGGGAATAAGAAACTGGTTCGGAAAAAATTTTAAGTGAAAAAAACAATTTTTTTTAAATTATTTTTTTATTTTTAGTAAATGATCTGTAACAGCATTAGTTACTACAATATCATTTAACCATAAATCCTTAGAATAACATTTGTTAATAATATTTTGCATAGAAAGACCACGACATCTCAATATTAAAAAATACACACAATGCAAACCACACGCGACAGATTCCTTAGCTTGTACTTGTACAAAGGACGTTCACCTCGCACTCGCCTCACCATTTACACGGTAGGGTATGAATTGTTTACCTCCATGAATGTCTGTCGATAACGAACATAATAATAATCATTGCAAAAAGCTTTTCAAAGTATTTGCTCAATTAAAAATACTTTACCGCAATCTATAACAAATCATGCTTTATTTAAACAGAGCGATAAACTATCAGCAGCGAAATTAAAAAGTGGAAACGGGTTTGACATGTACAGAATGGGCAGAAGAAAGATGGAAAAGCAGGGAAGATGTGAACTAATTTGACAGACAAGGACAGAAAAAGTCTGGTTCAGAGAGTAACAGAATTAACTCAGTAACAGTGTGGGTGTGAATCAGCCAGATTTTAGGTAACCAGTGGTGTACCTCAGGGTTCAGTCCTTGAGCCATTATTGTTCAATTCGTACATTACTGACATCAAGCAGGGTCTATCATCAGATTTGTAATTGTTTGCTGATGATGCGAAGATAGGCAGGGCAATCAGGGGAGCTACTGATATTCAGCAATTACAAAATCATTTCAATAGACTGGAAATCTCGTCAAACGAATATGGCTGTCAGGTTAATGTTAGTAAGTGTAACGTTATGCACTTACACTGAATACAAAGTTAAACTTTAATCATGCACTTTGGCTGATTAGAGTTCCAGCGCCATATTCTATTAGCGGGCTTATGCTACAAGGAAAAGAAGAAGCAAGGGGACTTGGAGTATTGGTGGATAAGATTTTAAAGTTCAAAGGTTACATAGCAAAAGTTTCAAATACAATTCAGAGTATAATTGCTATGTTCAAGCGAACCTTGAAATGTAAGGATAAGGAAGTATTTTACCTCTTTATAAGTCTTTGATATCACCGCACTTGGATTACTGTGCGCAGATTTGCCTCACAGCTTCCAAGCGGATAAAGAAGTTGTAGAAATGGTGCAAAGAAGGGTTGCAAAGATTATATCCGGATTATGGGATTTAGATTATGGGGACAGATTGCGAGTATGTGGATTGTAGACTTTGGTTAACAGGAAAAAGAGAGTGATATGACAGAGGTCTATAAACTTTTAAATAGGTGTTGTAATATTTCACCTGATGATATTTTCATTACATGGAAGGCGGTTAGAGAACACGGGGCATCCATAGAAGTTCAGGTTGTTCTCAGTTATGAAAATGTTAAAAGGTAGTTTTTTCTCCCAGAGATCAGTGAATGCGTGGAATATTTTGCCCTTGCCCTTCCAGGTAGTGAGTGCATCTGGTGTGAATGAATTCAAAGGTAGGTATGATTGCATGGTTGGGTCACTTTCAGCATCCCTCAATGAGTCCTTGACTCCCTTGAGGTCTCAGATAATAATAATTTTTTTTAAATAACGAAACCTCTGGTACGATCATAATTAAAAGAAACACACGTATTAACTAGTGTTAATACGTGTGTTTCTTTTACCAGTGAAAATTATTTAATTGTAAAAATTTCATCCTAAGTATCTCAGGACATCATCAGCACAGTAGTTTAAAACGATAATAGGAATAATATACAGTTCGGGCGTATGATTACAGTATAATCTCATTAAACGTGCGTAACATGTAACAGAAAAAAAAATTATGTAACACAGTTTTGTATGGCAATTTCCCATACTCCCTTCATAAAAGCTTGGGTTAACTTTTATGAAGAGAGTGGGATTTAGCCTTCACTATTTGTGTTGTTGTTACTGTTTATGTATGGGATGTAGGCATTGGATGCTAGTGATTTGTGATGTGTATATTAGTGTTAATGGTTTCTTAACTTTGGTGGTATATTTTCCAGAGTTCGTTTTTTAATTTTCTTTAGTTATCTACGTGTTTTAACTTTCTTGGTAGGTTGATGAGTTGCGTGGGTATATGATGTGATCTCACAAAAGATCAGTATGAGTTGTTGAAGGGTGCGGGGATGTAGAGGGTTGTTGTAGGTCGTGTTATACGATATGTGTCTCTGTTGTTTCGATAGGTGATGTTTAAATAATTCCTTGTTAATGTCATGTAGTGTTTTAGGTTTTTAAAGCTCAGAATTCTCTGTATTGCCATGTGCTTGGATATTGGTTGTTGCGTGTAAGGTGTCCAGATCCTGTTCACACTATTTTCCTGTGTAATGTTTCTAAATTTGTTAGGTGGATGTTTGATGTATTTGCATAGACTGTTATTCCATATCTGAGCAGGGATTCGCGGATACCGTGATATAGGAGTTTTTTTATGTTGGGTGGAATAATCTCTTTAAATTGTAAGAGTTTTGCTGCGATGATCCGGAGTTTGTTGTGTAGATATTCTATATGTTTTGTCCATTTAACGTGGGAATCTATATAGAGACCGAGGTATTTTGCGTGTGTTACAGGTTTGATTTCGGAACATTAGCAGGTATTTTTGTTGTTAATGGAGCGGTATGTGTGACACTGAATTTTAATTTTAATAACAATAATAATAATAATAATCTTTTTTAACATTTAATTATTTCTCAGATAAATTGCATACATTTTATGAAGACAATTATGCATAACAAATATTTTCTCGTACATAAAATTTTTTAGATAATAATAACAATAAGTGTTTACAACGTATATTATCATAATATTCATAACAATGATTACTACATATGTTTCTTTGTAATTTTAGACTCTATATATACAATATCAGTGGATATAATCACTCTAGGTTGCATAATTTTGTTACAGTTATTACATATATTACATATGTATTTTATGTTTACATGTAATACATACATTACATACATTGCTTTACATGTGATACATACATTACATGCATTTGGTTACATATGATATATCTTGGATGAGATCTAATTTCTCAGCTTTTATCCTCGAAGCTTATTTGTAAGCTTATTTGAGGATGACATCAGTTGGTTATTATTTATTCGTATTTTTGCGGTGTTGGGATGCTACGAAATCTATGAATGAGAAATTCACGCGCGTACGCTCGCACGTACGCACGCACACACACAAACAAACAAACTTGGAAGGAATTGATTTGGCGTTGAGCTGGAAGCCTGAACGAATATATGGTTTCATTGTTTGTATGGTATTTTGGGTGCGTGTTTGTTCTTCATAGTATGTTCTTAAAGCTCTTTTCACGATATTGTAGTTTGTAAGGTTTTCTCTATTCAAAAGGTAATTTGTTTATCATTTATGAGATGTAGAGGTTTCGTGTAGATTTCCGTAGCGATTATTGCTTTTATATGTGATATAGTTAGTTGTCTAAGGTCTTGTCATACGGTATATATTTCTGACTGACCTGTAGATCGCATCGAAATAATGTTTTATGAAAGCCGCACAGTGAATTAAATGTTTTGTTGTCACTATTTTGTGTTCTGACATTCCAATGCATCTAAGATCGTTAATTTCTCTTTGTTCCCAAAAGATCAGTTCAATCAATTTGTATTGTAGCAACATAACAAATAATATTATTATTATTTAGCTGTAAAAGAGAGGATTAACCGGAGTAGAGGAATCTTAGTGAAATTGAAGACATTACAAATTGATTGAACTGATCTTTTGGGAACAAAGAGAAATTAACGATTACTCTGGGATGTTGTTTCCTAGACAGCACAATATAATTTTCAGCGATTTAAAGAATTTATTTTTCTTTTCCAATGCAGATTTGGTTTTATTTTAAAACGCCCAGCCACTTCCACGTCCTCACATATCTGCAACAGTTTTGCTACCTTTGACCTTCATTCGCCGCATTGGGCCCTCAGGTGGCTTACAATGATTGACTGCATCTTACGACAAGCCAATAGCGAAAAGTGTCGTTAATAACCACATAATATTTCCGAGGGCGCCAATTTCATCGTGATACTGTTAACTAACATAGGAAAAATTACTTCGGTGTGTTTCCGCTATTACTTAGTGACGGAGCATCACCGAACTCCATGTGCACTCTATAAAATGCAGAACAGAACTGGATATGCACAGTCAGCTAACAGAAACTAACACCGACGTCACTTTTTGTAGAATGTTAGCCAACACATCATTCTTGCAAGAAGAATATGTATGTCAATTATTAATATTGGGCAACAAAAAGCTGTCCGAAATATCCCGCACCACACCACGCCAATCACATGATATGAGGACAAAACCGGAGTATCCCGGAGAAAAACCTCATATTTCATTCATGTTGTATCCTTTGGGATACAATCTGATTCCAACATCGTGCAATTGAGCTGTTCCAAACTTCTCTTTTCACAGGAAGTGAAAATATATTTCTTGATAAGCTCTCTCTCCATCTTCTATGTTCCACTTGTTTTGTCGTATTCTCTGTATGACAGACCTGACAGAGGTTGGGCCTTTTATAGTTCTATAGCGATGCCAACAATATGTCGTAAAAATGAATAAAAATCACATTGTTCATTTTAAATTTAAATTCGAAGGTATTGTTCAGTTGTGAATTCCTTTGTTATTGTTTAATCAATTGTGTCTCTATATTGTCAGTGAAGATACGTTCTCTCCTGCAGATTTCCAGATATTTAAATGGCATTGCTAAGACGATATTAACGTTATCGACAATTCCACATATTATTCAATGATCGCTTTGGATAAATTCACAAATGCTAACGTTACTCCTGATTATTTCTCAAGGGTAAACTTAAAATTATTGAGATCAATAAAATTGATTTTAAGACGAAAATTATATACAGTATTCTTTCGAAAATGAGATACAAGAAATGTATAATTTCCGTAAGAAAGATTCCATATTATTTAAAAACTTTGAAATATAAACACATATCACATACTAAATATATAAGAAAATATAAAATTGTGGAAATTTCGGATGTCTACTGTAATGTTTGTGTTCAGATCCTGCGAACTGAATCAGATAATTAGGCGTTGATAACTTACTGAACAGCATATATCGAAACGTCACTGAAACCACTTCACCGAAGGAAAGGTCCTGTCTTTCGGTGAACAGTATTCGGTTAATCGAAATATTCACAACGTCGTTACAATTCTTCAAAAACCTATACTTCACAAATTCATCGAAAAAAGAATTCTCCGGCATTTTATTCAGTGTTATTTGTGTACAAAATGATTTACTGACATCTAAAATATGAAGTAAATAGACACATGTATATAATTATATCAAGCAAGTAATAGTGTCAATATGGCATGATATATCAAGAAGAGGTCACATTAGACCTCTACACTTATGTGTACCGCATTAAACTTAACTGTGTCAACCTGTATTTAACAGCATATCTATAAATATGTATCACGATAACATTACTTCAAACAGTTTCTAATCCGTAATAGATTTAATGATTTAAAAACCTCCCTTAGTTAAACGGCCTGATCAAGGTCTGTCTAGGAAACAACATCCCAGAGTAAATCTTCGGAGATTTAACTTTCCATCACTCCCTTTGGGGCTATAGTTAGATGACCTATACGGCACATTGTTATCTAATTTAATTTAAAATCACAACCTCAATATGATCTTCGATGCCAAAAATCAACCAAATTTTCTCTCGTCTAGATGGGAAAGAGGATATAACCTTGTTTTGTGTTTCTGCGCTGTTGCCGATAATGCAGCCACTTCCCCATTTCTAGGAAGGTAATAGATAATTTCCCAAATAACCACCATCGCCACATTATCTACGTAAATATTCCATTCATATGAACAGTATTAAAACGTACGTGGAATTTTCTCAAAGCAGATTTGGAAGCTTTTAAGAAACAGGTTGATACTGTTGCAAGATTTATAAATCCCACTCTGAACGACTACAATATATTCGTTGGCATTATTACTGGTGCTGCAAAAGAATTATTCCAAGAGGTTTTAGGAGAGTTTATATTCCGGCCTGGAACAGTAACAGTGAAAAATTGTACAAAGAATTCTCCATTAATAATTACCACACAGCAGCCATTGAGCCACTGAGTCACTCTATAAGTCAGGGAAGACAAATGAAACAAGACAATGAACAATTTCATTATTCTCATTCCAGCTGAAAACCTTCATACGTGATTACGAAAACATTTTAAAGAGTATTTCATATTGGAGAACGGTGTTGATGATCAACGACATTTTGAGCACAATTTAAGCTTAATAGAACAGTGAATCGGCACAATTGTGCTTACTGGTCTCCATAAAATCAGGGCGTTCATGTGGAGAAGGTAGTCAATTTACTGAAGCTCAATGTCTGGTGTCTGGAATATCATTAGGGGTTTAATAGTACCATTCTTTAGGATTTTTTTTAGGATTTTTTTTTTAATTTTCTTTAGGAGCGACGAAGATTTAATGAAATATTGTAAGGATTTGCACTTAAAAGAGAGCGACAATCAAGATTCTGCCAATCGCGGAATTGATGTTATGATTTTAATTGAGGAATTAAAAACTTTGCAATGTTTTGTTAACAAATGAGTCGGCTCCTGATGATGTTTTAAATTATATATACGAAAATAAATTGACCGACAAGTTTCCGAATTGTGCGATTGTAATGCGTATTTGTTTAACATTCCGAATAGCCGTAGCATCAGGCGAAATAAGTTTTTCAAAACTGAAAGTAATAAAAAATTATTTGCGTTCAACAATGACTGCGCAGCGTCTAACAGATTTCTCAATTATATCAATTGAAAATAATATTATAGATTCATTAGACATTAAAGATATTATTTAAAAAATTTTCGCGCCTAAAGTAAGAAGGATAATGATGTAAAATAAATCTATATTTATCGTAATTCCTATATAATCAAAAGAAAATCTTCAAATTAACTTTGTTCTGTAATAATATTTCTTTTTATATTAAAATAAAAATAGATTTTGTTTACATATATATATAAAGTAAAAGAAATGAGCTAACGCCCTTAATTTTCTTATTTTTTGAGTAGGCGAGGATTTTATACCATATCCAACTTTTGGAGAGTGAGTGCGCAATTCAATCTCCACAGGTAACCAATCAGAGATAGCTGGCTCATGTCTCTCACTAATTATAGCAGGCACCAATCAAGAGGCTGGCAAACAAGTGCTTCCATCTCTTGTACCTAACCTTAACAATATATGAAACTCTCTGAAATAATATGTGTACTAGGGTCGATTTTCTTGAGTTTTTCATTCCGTAAACTGAAGAAAATCCACCCGAGTTTCCGTGAGGGAAAACCCATTTGCCCGTGATCGACTTATTTTAGGTTTTATTTTATTAATGAATTTTAGTGATTACAATGTTCTACTACTTTTATAAAATTTATTTTATGTATAAAGTATAAAGTAAAGGGTATAAAGTGTTTTGTTTTTAAAAAAGTAAAGTTTTTTGCAAAAATGTTTCATAGAAACTCTTATTTTATAGGGGTGCTGAAAGCGTTTTGCACAACGGCGCCTCCTGCCCATGGCGCCGCACTCTTAGGAGATCATAAGAAAGAAAATAGAAACATTTAGCCTTGCAAAGATTTTCTGCGCCGTCGATCACATGAAAGTTGTTTGCAGTTGAATAATACTAAACGTGCAGTCATGCCTGTTGGTATAAAGAGAGACATTGCTATAATAATATTACAATAGTGGAATTATGCTAGAAGCAACAACTTAGGCCAAGGATCTTGGAATTTTATTAGATAGCAATTTGAAATTCAAGCACCATATAGCAAAGAATGCAAACAGAACTCAGCGGATAATTGCAATGTCGTAACGATTCTTACCATGTAAGGATAAGAAAGTAATTTTGCGTCTTTGCAAGGCCTTGATACCTCCAGATTAGGACCCTTACACGCCGGTCTGGTGCTCATCAATGTAAATACGAACAAATTGGGTATTTAAAAAGGTATTTCTTTATTATCCATTGCAATATTTTATGTAAAGTAGTTGCGTGTTAGTACCAGACATTTTAAATAATGATTACTGCTCAAAATGGTGATCCCATTCTCTTGTATGTATTCCACTTCCATATAATGAAATCCGTTTACAATCTTAAAATGTATCAAATTATGCAATAAGTTTTCCGCGGTTTCAGTTAAATATTCATTTAGTTTCATTTCATTTTTTTTCAATAAAGATATCAATCTCAGTTCTATTATTTGAAATATTGTTGCGTCTTGTATTTCACTTCTTATAGATGAAGCGAGTTGATCAGAATTAGAAATTGAATTAGAAAAAGGAAACAAAAGTATGCAATACATTGTAACAATGCAGACCTTTATATAATGGCACATGTCTTAATATATATAATCGCTCGCCCCATTTCCATTTATATTAATAGTTTACATTTAGATCACTTGTTTGCAGTCGCCTGCAAACACAACAAATTTCGGATAATTCATTGTGACCAAATGCTTATATGAACATTTGATGCCATAGTGAAGACTACTTGTCCGCCCACTGCAAAATTCTCTGGACAGTAATGTCTACACGATACCTTGCAAATAATGATGCACGAGAGTATAACGTTTCACCACACATACCCCACCTCTTCCCATATCGATCAATGGGAAATTTAGACCATTCTTCCTTTACGCATATGACGAGGTCAGAGCGTTTTAGAGGCGAAACTCCTTGACCTCACCAAGGCTCCAGTTCTTCCTAGAGATGTACAATAGGGTTCATATCAGAGCTCTGTGGAGGGCACTCCATTCGAATAACGTTCATATTCAGAAACCACAGAGTTACAGCAGCTTTATGACATGGTGCCTTGTCTTGTTGATGGAGAAAATGGTCAGTTCAGTAGAGAAACCACAATGCAGCATTGCATTGCATTTTCCAGAATGTTCAGATCCCTCTCGGTTGGAATGCACTATTCGGCACCACAAACAGATGCCTGAATTCAAGCCAGGAAAAACAGGATCATATCATATCATCAGAACTCTACGTCCGAACTTCATAATAAAGGTGATCCACTCTGGCAAAGGACGTTCACCTCGCACTCGTCACACCATTTGCACGGTAGGGGATGACGTGTTTACCTCCATGAATGTCTGTCGATAATGAACATAATAATATTCATTGTATAAAGGTTTTCAAAGTATTTTCTCAATTAAAAATACTTTATCTCCATCTATAACAAATTGTGCATTATTTAAACAGAGCGATAAACTATCTGCAGTGAAATGAAAAAGTGGAAGCGCATTTGACATGTAGAGAATGGGCAGAAGAAAGACGGAAAAGCGGGGAATGTGTAAACTAATTTTACAGACAAGGATAGAAAAATTCGGGTTCAGAGAGTAACAGAATTAACACAATTCCTGCAGTAACAGAGTGGGTGTGAATCAGCGAGATTTTAGGTAACCAGTGGTGTACCTCGGGGTTCAGTCCTTGAGCCATTATTGTTCAATTCGTACATTACTGACATCAAGCAGGGTCTATCATCAGATTTGTAATTGTTTGCTGATGATGCGAAGATAGGCAAGGCAATCAGGAAGCTACTGATATTCAACAATTAAAAAATGATTTCAATACACTGGAAATCTTGTGAAACTAAAATGGCTGTCAGGTTAATGTTAATAAGTGTAACGTTATGCACTTACACTGAATACAAAGTTGAACTTTAATCATGCACTTTGTCTGATTAGAGTTCCAGCGGCTTATTATATTAGCTGGCTTATGCTAAAAGGAAACGAAGAGGCAAGGGAATTTGGAGTATTTCTGGATAAGAATTTAAAGTTCAAAGTTTACATAGCATTCGTTGCAAATACAGTTCAGAGGATAATTGCGATGTTCAAGCCCACATTGATATGTAAAGATAATGAAGTATTTTACCTCTTTATAAGGCTTTGATTACACAGCAATTGGATTACTTTGCGCAGATTGGTCTCCCGGCTTCCAAGGGGATAAAAAAGCTGAAGGAAGGGTTGCAAAGAAGGTTTACAAAGTTTATTTCCGGATTATGGGATTTAGATTATGGGGACAGATTGCGAATATGTGGATTGTAGATTCTGGTTAACAGGAAAAAGAGGGTGATATGATTGAGGTCTATAAACGTTTAAGTGGGTGTTATAGAATTTCACCTGATGAAATTTTTCGTTACATGGAAGGCGGGGAGAGAACACGGGGCATCCATAGAAGTTCAGGATGTTGTCAGTTAGGAAAGTGTAAAGAGCTCATTTTTTCTCCCAGAAATCATTGAGTGAGTGGAATAATTTGCCCTTCCAGGTAGTGAGTGCATCTAGTGTGAATGAATTCAAGGGTAGGTATGATAGCTGGGTTGGGTCACTTAAAGCAACCCTCAGTGAGTCCTTGACTCCCTCGAGGTCTCAGATGATAATAATATTTTTTTTAATAACCAAACCCGTGATAGGATCATAATTAAAAGAAACGTACGTAGTAACCACAGTGAAAATTATTTAATTGTAAATATTTCATCAATATCTCAGGATATTATCAGTACAGTAGTTTAAAAGAATAATAGGAATAACATACAGTTCGGCCGTATGATTACAATAGAATCTTATTAAACGTTCGTAACGTGTAACAGAAAAAAAAATTATGTAACACAATTTTGTATGACAATTTCCCATACTTTCGGAATATTAAGAACGTCGTTGTCAGAAATTTCTTTGTATAAACGTTCATGATTATAAAGATCTATGTAAAAGTGCACACTTTTCCCAATGGATCCTATGGTTTGGATTTTCAATTCCATGTTGAGAGAGGGCCGATTTCTGTGGTTTAAAAGAAGAACGTGGTGTTGATATTGTTAAAATTAATTTCAATAATAAGAAAAATAATATTTTTTTTTAATCATAGTAATCGAAGTTAAACAATATTAGTTATGTTGCAGTTTACATCATAATACTTTTTTACATTTAAATTGTAAATTAAATATATAATTTTAAACTTAAATATATAACTGAAGTATTACTATCATATTTTCTGTTTACTACTAGAATTCATTACAGAATGTTAAGTGAGTAATGTTAGATAAATACTGCTACTTGGAGGTAATGTCTCAACTGCACCGTCGAAGCTTTGTAATTAGCTTATCTGAGGGTAATACTGGTTATATATACTTATATTTGTTATTGATTTGGTTGTTGTGTTGGAAGTAGGCTGATCTTTGGGAGGTCAAATGAATGATCTGAAAGGTCGGATCAAAGTGAAATTGCCGACATATCCTGTGTTATTGCATCTGTCTTGATGGTTCACGTTCTTTTTTTATTGTGGGCTTCTTTTTGAACTATTTAGGAGGCTTTTTCTTCACAGTGGCAGCCTTTCTATGTCTTCTGTGCTTTTAATTTGTATCGGCTTTGAAGTTTGTGACTTTCTTATGAATATCTTGGCATCTCTGGTCCACAAAAATTGGTAATTGTTTTCCATTTTTGCTTTTCTTGTTTGGTACAACAGATTCTGATTGAATGGTGTTAAATATTCGGATAAGAAGATTGGTGTATTGTCTTGCTGTGCGTTCAAGTCCTTGGCAACTGGTTTTTTCTGCCTGCAGGCTTTGATGAGATTGTCTCTTGTGGACTTGCTCTTAAGGCGAATTATGACTGGTGCAGGTCGTGGGAAGCCTTGGTTTTTGCTCTTCCTAGGAATCCGATTTACTGTCTGAATGTCGTTAAGCTGTAGGGGGATATCAATTCCATGGCCTAATTTTTAAACCACGTCTCTGAGGTTTTCTGTAGGTGCAGTTTCAGGAAGACCGTTTATGACAAAATCTTTTTTATGTTGATGCTGATTTAAACGTTCGTATTGTAGTTTTAGAGAATGAAGTTCTTGAAGGAGTTCGGATGTCTCTTTCTTCAAATTGTTTTGCCTGTCTTTTAGTGCGTTAATGCTCATTTTAATATCTTTTACCGTTTGCAACACTTATTATGTTTTATCAAATCTTCATATTCGCTAGATTTTTTTGTTATTTGTTCGTTCTGTTTCTTAAAGAGTTCTTGCACAAAATCTACTAAGCTGGCTTTTATAGTCACTAGACCGTTTTCTATTAATATACTTAGAGTTTAAATTACAGGACTCACCTGCGTTTTTTTGTCTGTTCAGTTCGTCATCTGATTTTGCCTCCAGTATAATCGGCTGCATCGTAGGTGGCTGCCTTACGTGCGTTTCTTTGTTCCTCATGCAGATTACACACTTCCATTCCTCACGTGTTATATCGGGTTCATATTTATGTTGCCCGGTTGTTTCTGAAAAGCCGGCACATTTTAAGTGTAGAATCCTACTGCATTTCGTACAAGTTATATTATTTCCGTTGAACGATAACTCCTCCAGGCATTTGATATACTTCATGACCCTTAGGCAGTGAGGCGTGATTATAAAGATGGAGACGTCCTTTGTTCTTCGCTGGTTGTTGACCACGGTCCTCTCTGTTACCTTTTCAACACTTAAAAACTTAGTTTCTTCTTAGCCGATCTCGTTGAATTTTATATCACTGTCTTCGGCGTGCTAAGTAGGGTTACTTGGGAGCACTTTCAACTTAAAACAGGAGTTGGAACAACTTTAAAACTATATAAAACTGGAGCAGCGATATCACCGTGCGACCGTTCGTATGCCTACACAACGCCCTCTGTTAATTATTATTAATATTAATAATAATTATTATTAATAAAAAAAAATAATAATAGCAATTTTTGACATTTTATTTCTCAGATAAATTACATACATTATAAGAAGACAATTATGCATAACAAATACTTTCTCATACACAATTTTTTTTTTAGATAATAATAATAACAATACGTGTTTACAACGTATATTATTATAGTATACATAATGATGATTTTTACATATGTTTCTTTGCAATTTCACACTCTATATATATACAATATCAGTGGATATAATCACTCTAGGTTGCATACGTTTGTTACAGTTATTACATACATTACATATGTATTTTATGCTTACATGTATTACACACATTACATACATTGGTTCACATGATATGTACATTACATGCATTTGATTACATATGATACATCTTGGATGAGAACTAATTTTTCTGCTTTCATCCTCGAAGCTTATTTGTAAGAGAATTCTTTTTTCGATTATTGCTTTTATACGTGATATAATTAGTTGTCAGAGGTCTTGTCATACGGTTCGTATTTCTGACTGACCTGTAGTTCGCCTAGAAATAATGTTTTTATCTAAGCCGCATAGTGACAGAAATGTTTTGCTGCCAGTATTTTGTGTTCTAACATTGCAATGTATATAAGATCGTTATTTTCTCTTTGTTCCCAAAAGGTCAGTTTTATCAATATGTATTTTAGTAACATAATAATATTAATAATAATAATAATAATATTTAGATGTAAAAGAGAGGATTAACCAGAGGAAAGGAATCTTAATGAAATTGAAGACATAATCTCAGACAGTACATATAAATTTCAACGATTTAAATAATTTATTTTTCTTTTCCAATGCAGATTTGGTTTCATTTTAAAACGCCCAGCCACTTCCACGTCCTCACATATCTGCAACAGCTTTGCTACCTTTGACCTTCATTCGCCGCATTGGGCCCTCAGGTGGCTTTCAATGATTGACTGCGTCTTACGACAAGCCAATAGCGAAAAGGGTCGTTAATAACCGCATAATATATCCGATGGCGCCAATTTCATCGTGATACTGTTAACTAACTTCTTAAGAAAAATTACTTTGGTGTGTTTCCACTATTATTTAGTGACGGAGCATCTCCGAACTCCTTGTGCGCTCTATAAATTGCAGAACAGAACTGGATATGCACAGTCAGCTAACAGAAACTAACACCGACGTCACTCCTTGTAGAATATTAGCCAACACATCATTCTTGCAAGAAGAATATGTATGTCAATTATTAATATTGGGCAACAAAAAGCCGTCAGAAATATCCCGCACCACACCACGCCAATCACATCATATGAGGACAAAACCGGAGTATCCCGGAGAAAAACCTCATATTTCATTCATATTGTATCCTTTGGGATACAATCTGATTCCAACATCGCGCAATTGAGCTGATCCAAACTTCTCTTTTCACAGGAAGTGAAAATATATTTCTTGATAAACTCTCTCTCCATCTTCTATGTTCCACTTTTTTGTCGTATTCTCTGTATGATAGACCTGACAGAGGTTGGGCCTTTTATAGTTCTACAGCGATGCCAACAATATGTCTTAAAAATGAATAAAAATCACATTGTTCATTTTAAATTTAAATTCGAAGGTATTGTTCAGTTGTGAATTCCTTTGTTATTGTTTAATCAATTGTGTCTCTATATTGTCAGTGAAGATACGTTCTCTCCTGCTGATTTCCATATATTTAAATGGCATTGCTAAGGCGATATTAACGTTATCGACAATTCCACATATTATTCAACGATCGCTTTGGATAAATTCACAAATGCTAACGTTACTCCTGATTATTTCTCAAGGGTAAACTTAAAATTATTGAGATCAATAAAATTGATTTTAAGACGAAAATTATATACAGTATTCTTTCGAAAATGAGATACAAGAAATGTATAATTTCCTTAAGAAAGATTCCATAATATTTCAAAACTGTGAAATATAAACACATATCACATACTAAATATATAAGAAAATATAAAATTGTTGAAATTTCGGATATCTACTGTAATCTTTGCGTTCAGATCCTGCCAACTGAATCAGATAGTTGGGCGCAGATAACTTACTGAACAGCATATATCGAAACGTCACTGAAGCCACTTCACCGAAGGAAAGGTCCTGTCTTTCGGTGAACAGTATTCGGTTAATCGAAATATTCACAACGTCGTTACAATTCTTCAACAATATAAACTCTACAAATTCATCGAAAAAAGAATTCTCCGCCATTTTGTTCGGTGTTATTTGTGTACAAAATGATTTACTGACATCTGAAATGTGAAGTAAATAGATACATGTATATAATTATATAAACCAAGCAGTAGTCTCAATATGGCATAATATATCAAGAAGAGGTCCTATCAGACCTCTACCCTTATGTATACTGGTCTGGTTCAACTTCGAAGATATAAAATGAGCGACACTGTACCAAATTTCTTAACTGTGTCAACGTATATATCACAGCATATCTATCAACATGTATCACGATACCATTATTTCAAACGGTTTCTAATCTGTTATAGAATTAAAGATTTAAAAACCTCCCTTAATTGAATGTCCTGATCAAAGTCTGTCTCCGAAAGAACATTCCAGCATAAATCTTTGGAGATTTAACTTGTCATCAATCCCTTTGGAGCTAAAGTTAGATGACCTATACGGCACATAGTTAGCTAATTTGATTTAAAATCAAAACCTCAATCTGATCTTCGATGCCAAAGATCAACCAAATTTTCTCTCGTCTAGATGGGAAAGAGGATATAACCCTGTTTGTGTTTCTGCGCTGTTGCCGATAATGGCAGCCACTTCCCCATTTCTAGGAAGGTAATAGATAATTTCCCAAATAGCCTCCATCGCCCCATTATCTATAATGTAGGCGTAAATATTCCAGTCATAAGAACAGTTTTAAAACGTACGTGGAATTTTTCTCAAAGTAGATCTGGAAGCTTTTAAGAAACAGGTTGATACTGTTACAAGATTTATAAATCCCACTCTGAACAACTACAATAGATTCGTTGGCATTATTACTGGTGCTGCAAAAGAACTATTCCAAGAGGTTTTAGGAGAGTTTATATTCCGGGCTGGAATAGTAACAGTGAAAAATTGTACAAAGTATTCTCTATTAATAATTACCACACAGTACCCATTGAGCCACTGAGTCACCCAATAAGTCAGGAAAGACAAATGAATCAACACAATGAACAATTTAATTTTACTCATTCCAGCTGAAAAGCTTCAAACGTGATTACGAAAACATTTTAAAGAGTATTTCAAATTGGAGAACGTTATTGATGATCAACGACAATTCAAGCACAATTTAAGCTTAATGGAACAGTGAATCGGCATAATTGTGTTTACTGGGCTTCATAAAATCAGGGCGTTCATGTGGACAAGTTAGTCAATTTACCGAAGCTCAATGTCTGGTGTGTGGAATATCATTAGGGGTTTAATTGTACCATTTCTTCTTTGAAGGTACTGTTACTGGTCAAGTGTACCTAGACATGCTACGCAAATTTATTTTCCCTACCATTCATGCCTTTTAATGAATGATCAATTTCTCCTCCAACAAGATGGCGCATCACCACACCACCATCGAGACGTGAGAGCTTACATCGATCAGAGTTTGCAGGGACCATGGATAGGACGAAGTGGACCAGATGAATTCCACCTCACGTTCTCCCGTATTAACACCGTTGTTCTTCTGCCTAATGAAGACTCTAAAGGATCTAGTTTATCGTAGACAACCAGCTACACGGTGGCCCTTCAAAACGAAATTGAAACGCCCAACAGAGCATTCACACTTTATATTTTAGACAACGTTGCCCAAACAGTAATTCGCAATAATATTCAATGTCTGTGGTACCTAACCACTAATAGTAACCCCTTTGAGCAAATTTTAATTCTTCAAATTACAATCGCCCAAATTACATCAAAAGAAATATAACTTCTGTTTTATGTTTTTCTTCTGTTTACTTAACGCGAAACTAGAATGTATTTATAATTTTTAATTATTTTTATTTAGCAGTGCGCTGCAGTACAATATTAACGATTAGGCTTCTTTTAGAAAATATTATGTAACATGTTCAAGACGACTTGCTTGTGTATTTTAAAGCAGTGTTGTATGTATTATTTTGTACTTTGCCATATTTGGCACACAAGAAAATAAGAATACAGTCAGTTCAATGTAATATAGGAAAACATCTGCAGTCGGTATGAATAATAATATCTGACTCCAGATATATATACATTAATAATATATACATCATTTACTAAAAATATACATTAGTATGTAAATTCTTCTTACTAAGAAGGTGACTATCAAATTCACAATAACATCCTCTGATGCAGAGACCAAAGTGAATCATCTAAAATCCTCTTGCATTGCCGAAGGGAAGGACCATTCCATATTAATCTGACCTTCAAGGAAGAGGAGTTGGCTAACTGATGAAGATTTAATGAGAATATTGGTGCAATGAAGATTTAATGAAACATTGTAAAGATTTGCACTTAAAACAGAGTGAAAACCAAGATTCCGACAATCGTGACATTGGTGGTATGAGGAATTAAAAACTTTGCAATGTTTTATTAAAAAAGAGTCGTCTCCTCGGGGTGTTTTAAATTATATGGAAGATAATAAATTAACCGACACGTTTCCGAATTATTCGATTGTAATGCGTATTTATTTAACATTACCAATATCCGTTGCACCAGGGGAAAGGAGTTTTTCAAAACTGAAACTAATAAAAAATTATTTCCCGTCAAAAATGTCTGAGAAGCCTCTAACGAATTTACCAATTATATCAATTGAAAATAATATTATGGATTCATTAGGCATTAAAGATATTAAAAATTTTGTGGCGTCTAAAGCTAGACGGACAATTATGTAAAATAAATCTACATTTATCTATCTATCTATCTATCTATCTATATATATATATATATATATATATATATATATATATATATATATATATATATATATATATATATATATATATATATATATATATATTAATATATATTTAATAAATATATTAATAAATATTAATAAATATATATTTAAATCATAAGAAAGAAAATAGAAATATTTAGCCTTGCAAAGATTTTCTGCGCCGTGGATGACATGAAAGTTGTTTGCAGTCGAATAATAGTAAACGTGCAGTCATGCCTGTTGGTATAATGAGATACATTGCAATAATAATATTACATTAGTGGAATTATGCTAGAAGCAACAACTGAATTTTTTGGAATTTTATTACATAGCAAGTTGAAATTCAAGGACAATATATTGCAAAGAATGCAAACAGAACTCGGCGGATAATTGCAATGTCGTAACGATTCTTACCATGTAAGGATAAGAAATCAATTTTGCGTCTTTGCAAGGCCTTGATACTTCTTGATTACGACCCTTACACGCAGGTCTGGTGCTCATTAATGTAAATACGAAAAGATTGGGTATTTAAAAAGGTCTTTCTTTATTATCCATTGCGATATTTTTTGTAAAGTAGTTTTGTGTTAGTACCAGACATTTTAAATAATGATTACTGCTCAAAATAGAGATCCCATTCTCTTGAAGGTATTCCACTACCATATAATGAAATCCGTTAACAATCTTCAAATGTATCAAATTATGCAATAAGTTTTCGGCGGTTTCAGTTAAATATTCATTTAGTTTCATTTTATTTTTCTCAATAAAGATTTCAATCTCAGTTCTATTACTTAAAATATTGTTGCGTCTTGTATTTCACTTCTTATAGATGAAAAGAATTTATTAGAATTTGAATTTTGGACCACACTTCCTGTAGGCATACAATGAGGTCAGATTTTTGTAGAGGGGAGACCCCTTGACCTCATCAAGGCTCCAGTTCAACCTAGAGATGTTCAGTAGGTTTCAGATCAGGGCTCTGTGGAGGCCAGTCAAGTAAGGTGACGTTCATGTCCAGAAACTACGCAGTTACAGCCGCCTTATTACATGGTGCATTGGCTTCTGAAAGTGAAAATGGTCAGTTCAGTAGAGACGCCATAATGCAGCATTGCATTGCATTGTCCAGAATGTTCAGATCTTTCTCGGTTGAAGTGCACTATTCGTGGCACCACAAACAGATGTCTGAGTTCAAGCCAGGAAAAACAGAACTATATCATCAGACCTCTACCTCCGAACTTCATAATTGAGGTGATGCACTCTGGCAAAGGACGTTCACCTCGCACTCGCCACACCATCTACAGGGTAGGGGAAGACTTGCTTAACTCCATGAATGTCTGACGATAATGAATATAATAATAATAATTGTAGAAAGGTTTTCAAAGTATTTGCGTAATTAAAAATACTTTTCCGCAATGTATAACAAATCATGAATTATTTAAACGAAGCGATAAAATATCAGCAGTGAAATGAAAAAGTGGAAACGGATTTGACACGTGCAGAATGGTCAGAAACAAGATGGAAAAGCGGGGAAGATGTAAACTAATTTGATAGACAAGGATAGAAAATGTCTGTTTGAGAGAGTAACAGAATCATACTTCGCCCACTGTTTGTAGGTCCCTGCTTCCCGTCTTTCCAAGAATAGTCGATTCATGCTGAAAGGGAGAAAGAAATGAAGGACGTCCGAATTGGTCCCCAACACGCGAAATCACGTGCTTTATAATTAAAATTTTCCAACTGTTATACAAGCAACATAGTTAGCTACAATAATAATAAAAGAGAAGTTAAATTTCCGACCGGTAATAATAAACACCTCATCCCACTATACGGACTGATTACTCTATTATAGGAATAGATTCTCCTTTTTCTGAGATGCGCAGAAGTGTCGAAGGATCTCTCATCGGTGGGCGAACTACAACAGAATTCAGAGAGTAACAGAGTGGGTGTGAATCAGCGAGATTTTAGGTAACCAGTGGTGTACCTCAGGGTTCAGTCCTTGAGCCATTATTGTTCAATCCGTACATTACTGACATCAAGCAGGGTCTATCATCAGATTTGCAATTGTTTGCTGATGATGCGAAGATAGCTAGGGCAATCAGGGATTCTACTGATATTCAGCAATTACAAAATAATTTGAATAGGCTGGATATCTGGGAAAACGAAAATGGCTGTCAGTTTAATGTTAGTAAGTGTAAAGTTTCACTTACATTGAACACAAAGGTTAACTCTAATCATGCCCTTTGGCGTGATTAGAGTTCCAGCGGCATATTATATTAGCAGGGTTATGCTACAAGAAACTGAAGAAGCAAGGGATCTTGGTATATTGGTGGATAAGAATTTAAACTTCAAAGGTCACATAACAAAAATTGCAAATACAATTCAGAGGATAATTGCTATGTTAAAGCGAACATTTACATGTAAGGATAAGGAAGAATTTTATCTCTTTATAAGGCTTTGATAAGATCACACTTGGATTACTTTGCGCATATTTCGTCTCCTTTGTTCCATGGGGTTAAAGAAGCTGTGGAAAGGGTTCAAAGAAGGGTTACACAGATTATATCCGGATTATGGGATTTAGATTATGGGGACAGATTGCGAGTATGTGGATTGCAAACTCTGGTTATCAGGAGAAAGAGAGGTGATATGATAGAGGTGTATAAACTTTTAAATCGGTGTTATAGCATTTCAACTGATGAAATATTTCGTTACATGGAAGGCGGGGTGAGAATACGGGGCATCCATGGAGTTAAGTTTGTTCTCAGTCATGAAAGTGTTAAGAGCTAGTTTTTTCTCCTAGAGAACAGTGAGTGAGTGGAATAATTTATTAGCAGGTAATGCGTGCATCTAGTGTGAATGAATTCAAGGGTAGGTATGATAGCTAGGTTGGGTCATTTACAGCTTCCCTCAATGAGACCTCGACTCCCTGAAGGTCTCAGATGATGATAATAATAATAATAATAATAATAATAATAATAATAATAATAATAATAATAATAATAATAATAATAATAATAATACGCGTGGATAGGCTTATGTATTCGTCAGACATTTTTTGTAATAGATTTCACGGTTTGATATAAACACAGATGGATAAGAAAATAATTATTTATTATCTTAAAAGCTAATATTTCGCTGGTATTATATCCAGCATCTTCAGAGCACACAACACAAAGTTTGTTACAAATGCAAAACAATCACAATCCGTTGTAACAGGGGGCTAGTAAAAGTAATTGCAGCGTGCAACACAAGACTAAAGTCCTAATATGGCGCCATCTTAGTTTAAAAAAAAATTCAAAGTTTTGAAATAGTAGACCAAATGATAGTCTTAGAAAGTTTGAAAAAATGAAATAAAATAAAAGTAATAAAGATTAATTTGGTCTTAAGATCACTGTCTCCCAGATCTTTGGTAGATTTGTACAGCCATACTTGTTAAGGTTTGGAGTATATTTTAAGGCTTCTGTTCATCTAAGAAGAAAATGCACTCCTTTATCACATCCAGGAGATTATGAAGTGCCCTGTTCTTGCCATCAATCCGACTACGGACAGACAGGAAGAACTGTGGACAACCGCCTCAGTGAACATAAAAAATATATCCGACACTTTCGCTATGGCAAGTCGGGTGTGGCAGACCATGCTTTGGAAACCTCTGCCCACAGGATCAATTGGAAAGAAACAAAAGCAATGCACAGAAGCTTCTACAAGTCAGAGAGGTTGTTCTTGGAATCAACAGAAGCCTTAAAACATACTCCAAACCTTAACAAGTATGGCTGTATAAACCTGCCAAAGATTTGGAAGACAGTCATCTTAAGAGCAAATTATTATTTATTACTTTTATTTTATTTCATTTTTTCAAACTTTCTAATACTATCATTTGGACTACTATTTCAAAACTTTGAATTTTTTTTTTTAAACCAAGATGGCGCTATATTAGGACTTTAGTCTTGCGTTGCACGCAGCAATTACTTTTTCTAGTCCCACTGTTACACCGGATTGTGGTGGTTTTGCATTTGTAACAAACTTTGTGTTGTGTGCTCTGAAGATGCTGGATAATAATACCAGCGAAATATTAGTTAGCGTTTAAGTTAATAAATAGTTATTTTCTTATCCATCTGTGTTCATATCAAACCGTGAAATCTATTACAAAAAATAATAGTAATAATTTTCTTTTAACATTTCATTTTTTCTTAGATAAATTACATACATTATATGAACACAATTATTCTTAACAAATACTTTCTCGTACATAAAGTTATTTTTAGATAATAATAATAACAATAACTGTATACAACGTATATTATTATAATATTCATAATGGTGATTATTACAGATGTTTCTTTGCAATTTTACACTCTATATATACAATATCAATGGATATAATCACTCTATATTGCATACTTTTGTTACGGTTATTACATACATTTGATCACATTTGATTTTGATTACATATGATACATTACTTACATTTTGTTTACCTACGATACATACCATGCTTTACATGTGGTACGTATATTACATGCATTTGGCTACATATGATACCTCTTGGATGAGAACTAATTTCTCTCTCTCTCTCTCTCTCTCTCTCTCTCTCTCTCTCTCGCACACACACACACACACACACTCACAATAACTTGGAATGGATTGATGCGTCGCAGAACTGGACGACTGAGCGAATATATTGTGTTTCATTAAGTTTGTATGGTATTTTGGGTGCGTGTTTCTTGTTCGTAGTATGTCCTTAGAGCTATTTTCAGGCTATTGTAGTTTGTAAGGTTTCTGTATTCAAAAGGTAATTTGTTTATCATGTCTGGGATGAAGACGTTTCGTGTGGCCTTTCCGTAGTGATTATTGTATTTATATGTGATATAATTAGTAGTCTGAGGTCTTGTTATACGGTATGTATTTCTAACTGTCCTGTAGTTGGCATCGAAATAATGTTTTAGCAAGGCTGCATAGTGACAAAAATGTTTTGCTGTCAGTATTTTGTGTTCTGCCATTGCAATGTTTATAAGGTCGTTATTTTCTCTTTGTTCCCAAAAGATCAGTTTTGTCATTTTGTACTGTAGCGACATTAATCTATTTAATTTGTAGGGTGCACAGAAAGCATACGTTGTTATAGCGTATCTTAGTATATTTTGGCATAGTGCTTTGTATATTAGTGTTTTTAGGCTTGTGGAAACTATGTCTTTAAACCTGTAGAGTTTGCCACTTATTGTTCGGAGTTTGTTGTGTAGATGGTTTATGTGGCTATTCCAGTTCATATCTGCATCGAAGTAAATTCCAAGGTATCGTATTGTTTCAACCTGAGTGATTGCAGTGGTTTTATTTTTCTGTGTGTTTTTTATGTTGGAGAGTGAATGTTGGATGGTTATATATTTGTTATCAACTGGTCGAGTCAGTGGATTTCTGAATATCATTAATTTATGTCACGTTGCATATTTGTTTGGGCTATGCTTGCGTTATTATGGATGGATATTATTGCTGTATCTACGTATTGGAATATCTTACTTCTGAGTGGTAGCTGCTTAATATCGTGCGTGTAAATGTTGAATAGAGTTGGAGAGAGTACAGCTCCCTGTGATACTCCGCAGGTCACTGGTAGCTCTCTGCTTCGCTTTGACCCGATACGTGTGATATGCTTTCTATTTTGAAGGTAGTTTGCAAACCCCCGGTGTAGAGGCCCATCTATTTCAACTTGCCTCAGCTTTTCTAACAAGGTTTGATGTGTAAGTGTATCGAATGCTTTAGTTAGATCTATAAAGACTACCATGGCAATTTTGTTTTTGTCTAAGGCGGTATTAATTACGTCTGTAAAGTCTTCCAAGAGAGATGTTGTTCCCTTATTTTTCTGAAAACCATATTGTGTTTTGCGGAAAATATGAAAGATCTCAGTGTATGCTGTGAGTTTCTTCAGTATGATCCGCTCCATAATTTGATTGATAATTGGTAATGTTTCTATCGGTCTGTAATTGCTGATTAAATTTCTTTTTGCATGTTTGTATATGGGTTTGATTATGGTGGTCGTTAGCATACTTGGTATCTGTCCTGTTTTAAATATTTTATTTACTAATTTTAGTAGGATAGGACTTAAACTAGTTGCATGTTGCTTTATATCTTTAGGTCTGATACCATCCATTCCTGGGTCTTTGTTTGGTTTGATTTGATGTATTGCAGAGAGAAGATCTACTTTTTTTATGGTTGCGAACCATAGTGTTTGTTTTGATTGTGCTCCAAGTGGAGGGTCACGTGTTGTGATTGGGGGAATATTTATGTGCAGTTCTTGGATGGAATCTGCAAAGTATTGTTTAAAGTCATTTGCTAGTTCTTAGATAGGTTTTACATCTTTATTGAAGCTGTGTTTTATGGTTTCGGAGGGGTTTGTGTTGTGAATACAATCTAGGATCTCATTAATCAGATGCCAGGTTTGTTTCATGTTGTTTTGTGCGGAGGTTAGTTTGTCTCTGTAGTAGCTTCTTTTTGCATTTCTGATTTGTGTTGTGAGGCGGTTCCTTGTTATCTTATATTCAGTTTTTAAAGCTGTGTTATTTGGATATCGCTTTAATTCCTTCCATAAAGCGTCCTTTCTGTGTATTTCTAGTTTTGTGTTATCCAAGGATTTTGTTTTGTGTTGTTTTTGAACGAATTCTGACTTTCTTTGCAGCTTTCTTATATATTTCCTTCAGTGTGAGTTTAATGTTGTTGTATAAGATATCTGTTGAATCTGATGCCAGGTGTAGTCTGTTTTTCTTATTTCGTGGTTGACTATTTCTCCGTCTATTATTGTTTTCTGTCGTTTTTCTTCTGTGGGACATTGTATGGGTATTGTCTTGGTGTGCAGATTTAGAGCGGTGAAGTAATGGTCTGCTACTTTGCACTTTATGACTGATGCAGTGTAACTGTTTGGTGATGTTCGGACGTTTCTATGATCTAGACAGGAGGCAGTGAGAGTATTTCCGAATATTTCTTCTCTCGTACATAATGTTATTGTTGGTATTAGATTAGACATGGATAGGGTGTCTAGGTATTGTGCAGTGTTCTTCTGGTATTCGTTTGCAATATTTATGTTCATGTCGCCAATTATCATTAGGGATTCGGTTGAGCATATTTCTTGGCGTGATAGCCAGCAATTGCGTTCGTGCAAGAATTTTATCATGTTTATGTTTGGTGGCCTGTAAATAGCATTTATTATTATGGGATGCTGTCTATTGGTGGTATTAGTGATTTCGAGGCAAAGGGTTTCAGCATGCTCAAACTGACAGGCCGTTTCTTTTGCTATTAATTTTTGTTTGATAAATATTAATATTCCACTCCCCTCTTTTTGTTTAGCGGCATGATCTATGTTGTTGGAAGCCTGGAATTTGGAAAGCAGTCGCTTCGTCATTAGTTATGGATACGTCTGTTAGAATCAATATATGAATAATATCAGAGTAATTCCTCAGATAAGCCTGTAACGATAACCAATGTTTTCGAATGCTTCTGATGTTAATATGCAAGATTGAGAGACCTCTCGCTTGTGCTGTGTGTTGTTTCCATGCATCAAGCGATTCGAAAGTACAGTTGCTGATGTATTCTGGTGTAATTGCATCTATCTGATGGTTCACATTCATTTTGTTGTGTTTAGATTTTCTTTTTGAACTAAGTATGAGTCTTCTGTTTCACTCTGGCAACTTATCTATATCTTCCGAGCTTTTTATTTGTAGAGACTTTGAAGTCTGTGACTTTCTCAAGAATATTTTGCCGTCTTTGATCCATAAAAATTGATACGTGTTTCTGTTTTTTTCTTTTCTTGCTTGGTTCCAAAGAGTCTGATTAAAAGGTGTTAAATACTCAGATAGAAAAATTGGCGTATTGTCTTGCGATGCATTTAAATCCTTGACTACTGTTTTTTTTTTCAATCTTCGTGCTTTTATGAGATTGTCTCTTGTAGCCTTCCTTGTCAGACGGATTATTACTGGTGCGAGTCGTGGCAAGTCTTGTTTTTTGTTCTTCCTGGGAATCCGATTTATGGTCTGAATATCATTATACTGTAGGGGGATGTCAATTGCATGTCCTAACTTTAAAACTACGTCTCTGAGATTTTCTGTGGATTCAGTTTCTGTAAGACCGTTTATGACAAGGTCTTCTGTATGTTGTTGGTTTAAAACTTCGTATTGTAGTTTCAGGGAATTAAATTCTTCACGGAGTTCCGATGTGTCTTTTATCAATTTGTGTTGCCTGTCAGGTAGTGCATTAGTGCTGGTTTTAATGTCTTTTTACCGTTTGTAAGACTTTTTCGACTTAATTTTTTTTAACATTTTATTTGTCATAAATTACATAACATGCATATAATAATAATAATAATAAGAATAATAATAATTTTTTTTTTACATTGCATACATTTGTTACAGTTATTATATACATTACTTACATTTGTTTACATCTGATATTTACATTACGTACATTGGTTTACATATAATACATACATTGGTTTTCTTGTGATACGTACATTACATGCATTTGGTTACATATGATACATCTTGGATAAGAACTAATTTCTTTGCTTTCATCCTCGAAGCTTATATGTAAGCTTATCTGAGAATGACACCAGTTGGTTATTATGTTATTGTTTTTTTTGCTGTGTTGGTAAGCTACGAAATCTATGATTGAGAAATTTGCGCGCGCGCACTCACACGCACGCACACATGCGCACGCACACATGCGCACGCACGCACGCACAAACACATGCGCGCGCGCCCGCACACACACACACACACACACACACACACACACACACACACACACACACACACACACACACACACACACACACACACACACATTCGATAACTTAGAATGTATGCGTCGCTGAACTGGAAGCCTGAGCGAATATATTGTGTTTCATTAAGTTTGTATGGTATTTTGGGTGCGTGTTTCTTGTTCATAGTATGTCCTTAGAGCTCTTTTCAGGCTATTGTAGTTTGTAAGGTTTCTGTATTCAAAAGGTAATTTGTTTATCATGTCTGGGATGTAGAAGTTTCGAATGGACTTTCCTTAGTGATTATTGTATTTATATGTGATATAATTAGTAGTCTGAGGTCTTGTTATACGGTATAATAATAATAATAATAATAATAATAATAATATCATTTTATTGCCCATAAGGCACGGGAATGTTAACATCCAACGCCTCCAATTCACCTGTTAAACACGCTAAATATCCTAAACAAACAATCAGAGCTTCCATTTCAATCGCAATATCACTTCGATGTGTATACTATTCAGAAACTAACGAACAAATAGAAATAAAATTGTGCACGAAAACAAGCATAATGCAGTTAAAGGAATGAGGAATAAACTAAAGCAGCTTATTTCCAAAGTATATTTCAACTTTTATAGTTTCATACGAAACTATAAAAGTTTCGTATGAAATTTGACCAGAGAGCTTACGGTAATACACTCACCGGCATTGACGAGTTGCTCTAACAGGACCTTAAAGATGGCGCGATCGCTAGCCCAAACGTCCCTGTATTCGTCCATTTTGATAAGGTTTCACTGGCCTGGCCGCTGTTTCAAACTGGTTGGTTCTCCTCAGAGACCAGGCAGAAACCTTAAGAGAGCAAAAACTCTCTTTCAATACTAAGGAACTTGAAACGTCGGAGAGGTGTATTTTTCGTAAGCGAACTCTCGGTTCGGTGCGTAGAAGTATTTACTAAAATAAACAAGCCAAAAGGCTTCAGTTCGGCGAAAGCTCGTAAGCTCTCGGGTCAAATTTCATAAAACTTTTACAGTTTCTCTATTCGGCTTTGAAATAATACTGGATTTAATATCCACTTGATTTTGATAAATTTTGCATCGCCGAACCGAAGTCTTTTTAGTTAGTTTGAGTCACGCTATTCCAGAGAGGGGCACAAATGCACAAATAAAACCGACCGCTCGATGAAAAGTATTCATACTGCTCGTAGTACTAAAATTGGCATTTTAGAAACTAAGCAACTATTTTTTCCCATTCAGAATGAAACAAATCCGAGTCTCGTCAAGTTATTAAATCAACAGTGAACTTCGTTTTCAACAAATAAGTCAGAAGCATTTTAATGCTATCAAGATTCGAACATTTTTTTCCCTTAAGTGGTCGCCGCATTTCTTCTCATTTGCAGTCACCTTTTCTTCGCTTGCTTTTATTAAGTTACTTCACTTTCACCTTCTTTAAGATTCGGAACAAACACAGAAGTCTTCTCGCACATGAGAAAGATCTAACAGTTAATAATTTTGAACATAAAAGTAGTTTTCTCTCTTTTCCAGCAAATACGTTTCTTTCAGTAATAAATAAAACCATTTCATTCTGATCTGATCGGATTTTTCCTTTCAGTCGTTTCTCCGTAGTAGGTGACCTTGTAGGCATTGCCCACAAAGTATTCCTGGTGAGATTTTTACAGGGTAGTTCACCATTGCTTCCCCCCCCCCCCGCAATTTTATCCGAGCTCGGGACCGGCATATGGCTGGGACGTATTCATGACTGAAATTCATGTGTGTTCACGTAGCCGGTTTGCCTGTTCTAGGGGAAGAAGAACCCGAGTTTCCGGGTGGAAAAAAACCCTACATCCGTATGTGACCGACTAATTCCCCTTTAGTCGAAAGAGACCAGATAAAGTTCCTCACGTCAGGGAAGGGAATCGAACCCAGGTCTTTCCGAATAAAGGTCTTCTTCTACACTGACTGAGCCTCTAAAAATAATGCAAGTTGAAAAAAATTGGTTCTTAAACACTGTGAGAAAATTAATAGTGGTCCACCACTGAATACTTGTCTCAAAACCCTCTCGCTCTCTCTTTTCAGGCTCTTCTCTAAGACTTCATCTAGTTGCTCGTAGGGTAGAATTCAGAAATTATAGAAATATCTCAGAAACGGAGGAAATGCAAAGGAATTTTTAAGCGACTGAGGTGGACATGAAAACCAGACTCATGAACATAGAGTGTATAAAAAGCGTGTGTGTGTGTGTGTGTGTGTGTGTATGTGTGTGTGTCCTTCGAGCAATCAGAACTGCAACCTGTTTTCACAGGCAGGTCGATTCGATGAAAATGTTACAAGAAACACCAATTCCTCTTACTTTCTTCTTCAAAAGATTAAATTTTGAATACAAATAATGAAAGAATAAATAAAAGAAGCATATGGGCTAATGCCTGGTGCATCAGAAAATGAATATGAAAAAGAGAAAATTGCAAAAATTTAATACCAGTGGCTAGCTCCACCAGAACCTCTTCTGGGACCCGATCTTCGCGTTCAGGAAAATTATAAGAGACTCGTATGGTGGACATGGAAGAAAGAACAATAAAGATGCTTAAAATACAAGGATCTCTGGAGGTATTGGAAAAGAAATCACTTTAAAATTAAGAGCTCTACCACGTGATAATACAAATCGATCTAGGAGTGCAAATCATTTTTAATTCCTCCAAACTGTTTTTATTTTTCAGCTATAATGGGGTTTTTCAGAGGTTTTCTATTCTTGATTAATATGTTCATAGATTAATTACTGAGATTTGTTTTCAAAAGAAGAGAATCCACGCCAAATAGAAATATTTTTTTAAAAATACATCGCCAAATGGAGTTATTACTTAAAATATGTAACTTTTACAAGAAATGGAAAAGAGAAGGATTTTACCGTAGTGTAAGTAGTTTTATTTGAGTGTTTTATCTGTTGAGCACGATGTTATTTTAATGAGAGTGTCTCAAGTGGTGAATCTCCTTTCGGAAATTCGCCAGCTTTTGTGTTAATATGAAGCAGACAGATTGACTCCGAACGCAACTGAAGAAGAAATGATTGTGGAAACCACAGTGGAGTTGGAGAATCTGTTTCTTGTTTCTCCTCCGAAGAAGTCTATTCATTTAATATTTCTTTCATATTTCTATCCTTCTCTCCTTCTATCCTGGTAAACATTGCGCACAACTTTCATTTGGAGCATTTTGGGAGAAAATTTCAAAGGATTCTGAGCTATTAGCAACAGTAATTAACGGTCATCTTATTGGCTCGATGGTCATATCCAGAGTGTGACTACATAAAAAACAGAAAGAAAGACAACCCTGCCATTTCTAAATGTTCATTTGTTTCGGCTAATAACGTGGCGATTTTAAGATGAACGTTGCCCATAATGGCCGCTTCCAAAGATCCCCAATTCCGGAGGTAAAATATCAGACTCGACACTATTTCTCGATGCTCGTGTTACAAACCGCTTAGAAATCATTTAGTATATAATCACTGATATGTATGACCCCTAAAGAATATTTGTCGTAGTGCTTCTTACGGTTCAGTTCGTTGTAATCTTGAATTTTCAAAAAAGTTCCGACCTTTCAGGGACACTTCATATTTATGTATAAATTCCTGTGGAATGTAATTCAGATATCATTATGGATAGAATAGATATTATTATTCCACTAGAAACGTAAGACCGAAAAAAAAACATATCACGATATCATAAAAAGAAAAAAAAAGTAAAAAAAAACAGCGATTTGAGAGACGGTGTTAATCTAATCTGTTCTCATATTTGCATAACATCTTCTACGCTTCTCAGCAGGCCCTTAAGCGCCAAAACACGTCCAGAGCATTCTTGGATTTCTTAACCACGATTCCAGGATGAGGAAGGTGCTTATCCCTATGCCTATACGTGCACTTTCATGTACATTACGTGTATTCTTCTGGCCTGTTTGCTTCAATGTGGGAGGAGGAAAACCCCCTCCACCTCTGTATGAGACGGCTAATTCACCTTCAGTTGAAAAGCTCTGATAATGATTCTTTGTGTCCGAGACGGGATACGACCTCACGATTTTCTTACTGATGGTCATCGTCGAAGCCGCTTTTTTTATTTGTATAACATAACAACTTTTTTTAAAAAATGTTAAAGCTGGACGCTGTAACAATTTGAAACGCTTCCCTAAGAGACAGAGAGAATCTCATACCCACACTACTTAACAAGCTACCATATAATGCGAAACATCTACACAATTATATAACATTAAAACCCGTACTGCGGAAATTGTATCAACAAAACTAGTATAGCAAAAGATGGCATTTATGTCATATAAAACATAGCAATAGTAGCAGCATCAAACACTAATGAGAAACTTATGCTAATTGTTAATCCCACTGTCTTCAGAAATTATATTAATTCGCGTTATCATCCTGTCCACACTAACATTAGCACCCACCTCCAAAATAAGTTTATCACTTCCATTCTTTTCTTTACCTATCATAATTTGCGCGCACACACACACACACACATTAACCTTTTAAAAAACCACTTAATAAACAAATATGTATTGCATATCATTTTATATCTTCACTTCGTACATTGCAGTTAACATCATACCATTGCATGCTGCAATTATTATTATTATTTATTCACATAATTGATGCACAGTCAAAACAAGATTTAAACAGCAATTTGACTGGTGATACAGAACGATTTCGATTCTACCGAAGAATCTAAGAATAGTCCGTCAGGTAGCGTCGTAAAATGTGGACTGTTCCAAGTAACGGTCATATAGGGGTCACTTCGTTGATGTTTAATTCTTGTAAATAGTTGGATAGCTTCTTTGAAGTTGCAGCAAGTGCACCGATAACTATTGGGATGACTTTGGTATGTTCAAGTCACAGTCGGCCAACTTCGATTGCTATATCTCCATATTTAGTAATTTTTTCCAGTTCTTTATTGTTGATGTTGTTATCACTGGGTACTGCGATATCGATAATCCGAACCTGTCGATATTCGATAATTGTGATGTCAGATCTATTGTGTTCCAAATGCCAATCAGTTTGTATTCAAAAGTCCCAGAGAATTTTTGCTGTTTCGTTTTCCAATACAGTCTCTATTTTATGCTGCCACCAGTTATCAGAAGTAGGAAAGCCATATTTTTTGCTTACAAGCCAATGAACTATTTTGGTCACGATCGTGGCGGTATTTATAGTCAGTTTGAACTATTTTGCTGCAGGCACTGATTAGATGTTCCACAGTCTCATCTTTCTGATCGCATAATCTGCATTTGCTGTTATTATTGATGTTCAAATTGTTTGCTTTGATTACATTAGTTTGTAATGCCTGTTCTTGAGCTGCTAGAATAAACCCTTCTGTTTCGTTTTTAATATATCCATATTATCGCCATTGCCACGTCTTGTTCACGTCAATTTTGTCCTCAGAATCTCTAAGAAATTTGACATGCAAAGGATTATTTTTCCAGCGTACATATCGGTTATTTTGCTGTTTCTTTTTTGTAATCGGATTTGTTTCTTGTTGCTTTCAGAAGGCCCTCTTGTGTAACTGCTTGAGTTATTGGCTCAGAACTATTGTCGATGTAACTTTTTAGGCTAATTTCTTCTTCTTCCACAGTCTGTGTCACTTGAAGCAGACCCCGTCAACCAATTCTCCCTGGTAGGTACAACCGCTCAACATCACTTCGTGGATATAATGCATGATTCATAGTCATTAGCTTTCTAGTTTTGCGGTCCAATTTGTTCAGGTCTTCTTTTGTTCAATCTATTATGCCAGCTGTGTATCGGATCACTGGTATAGCCCAAGAATTCATTGCTCTAATTGTGTTTAATCCATTTAGTTTTGTTTTTAGAATATGTCTAACTCTTTTGGTGTATTCTGCTGCCTGTTGTTTAACTTTCGAGTGGAGAATATCACAAACTACTAACTTCTTCTTTAATTGCTAATACTCCTAGGTATTTATAGTGTTCGTCAGCCTGAAATTGCTTTTATATATTTCTCTTGATCAAAATTAAAATTGCTAGTGTCATTAATTTTTTGTCGTTTAATAGATAAAATTGCGCATTTATCTAAACGAAATTCTATTTTGATGTCCTTAATGAAAATATGAACTGTGTTCAATAAAGAGTCTATTTGCTGGGCCGATTTTCCATAGAACTTCAAGTCACATCCATATACAACAGATGGGAATTTTTAATATTACGTTTAGGAATTTCATATCCTAGTTTTGTTTTGTTCAGAATCGTAGAAAAAGGTATTAAAGAAATGTTGAAGAGCAATGGCGACAAGGAATCACCTTGGAAAAGTCCACGTTTAATGCTGATATCTCCGAATCGTTCAATATTAAAGTTGTTTTCCATGCTTTTATAGCAGCAGCCAGAAACGAACGTATGTTTTTGCTTATTCTAAATATTTGTAGCTATTTTAGGATCCACGAGTGTGAGAGGGAATCCATGCAATGTTTAAGTTAGTTTTGCGTCTTTTTGAATTTCTGAGAATAATCATTTTATTAATAAGGATCAGGTCTTTTGTTCCTCTGGATTTTTGAAAATTGCCTTTTTGTTCAATCGGATAAATCTGATTATCTGATAAGTACTGGTATATGGAATTTGCTATGATTGCAGTGAACAGCTCAAACATAGTTGATAGACATGTTATTGGATGATAGTTACTTGGGTCTGCACCCTTATCCTTATCTTTCATTAAGAGAAAAGTGCGTCAAGATATCATCCAGTCTTCCACTGAGCCAGACCGCAAGAAATAATTAAATTTTTCTGCCATTCGATCATGTAGACTGGTTTGATGTTTTAACCAAAATACGTGTAGTTCGTCTTTGCCATGTGCACTCCATTTTTTTAATTTTCTAGCTTGAGAACTGACCACATCTTTAGTGATAATGACATTTTGCATTTGTTTTTGTTTGATTTCTGATTCTATTGCCTTAATCCATGAGGCATCTTTATTGTATTCCATAGGATTATCCCAGATTGTCTTCCAAAATTTGAGTGTTTCTTCTCTTTCTGGTGAATGATTGTTTGCATTTGTATTTCTCTGGAGAGACTGAAAGAACTGACGTTGGCTCTGTCGAAATTGCATATTTTGCACATATTGGTTTATTCGTGCTTCATATCTTTTAATTTTCTATGCAGTCGCTATAATTCTTTGTTTTAGCTGTTCAGTAACTTCATAAATTGTTTTGTTGGCCAAATTATATGTGTTAATAGCGGAACAAATGCAAAGCACAGTGAATGCTGGTCTTTTAAAAGAAATAAATTGGTTCCAGTCAAATAAGCTCAGTCTGGATGTCTAAAAAATTAAATATGTAACTTTTAATTTGTGAAATACAACAAGCAAAATGAACTTCACTGCACAATTAATTTTGATTGGAATTGCGGGAAAAATTAAAATTGCAACTGTGAGGAAATAGAAAAAGTCAATGTACATAATAACATACTTGGGCTTAAAAATTGATAGTAATTTAAGTTGTAAACCGCATATGAACGATGTCGTAAATAAAGTAAGGATTATGTTAAACAGACTTTACCACCTAAAGAGATTCTTAAATTTAAATATGTTGAAAATATTATATTTTACCTGGATTCAAAGCACACTACAATATGGTATTTTAAGTGTGAGAGGAATCTATCGCACTACGCTGAAACCACTAGTTTCGATTCAGAATAAAGTACTTCAAATCGTAACTAGAAACAAATACAAGGATACTGCAATGTGTAATAAATACACAACAGTAAACATGGTATCACTTAGATATTTATACGCTTACAAGGTACTATTATTCATAAAAAACTATAACGAATACGTGAATACGAAACAAGATGTTTTCTTAGTACACATAAGGGCCTAAAATATACAGTTCCAAAAATTGCAAAAAAATAAGCTATACACAATAATTATAGTTATTTAGAGATAAAAATATTCAATTCAGTACCTTTAACAATAAGAAATGAAATTAACCCAGACAAATACAAAACTCAAACGAAAGAATATTTATTTCCACCCAGAAAAAGGAAGCTCAAGATCCAGTTTCTGGAATAAAACATAAAGAATTTAAATGCTATTTAAATATTTTGTTTTATTTTGTTCCTAATTAATTTTATGCAACTTTCTCTATACATATTAGCATGTCGCCTGCGATTTTATTACGTTATTATTATATAATAATTTATATTATGTATATTAAAAGATGTCCATATTTATATAATGATGATGCATTACAAAACATTTGGTAACTTTATTTATATCATATTACTACATTTTTTGATACAAAAATGGATAGAATATTTAAATCGAATGGAAAACAGATTACCAAAAATATTATACAGATATAAAATAAGTGGAAAAGGAAGACCAAGAAAGACAAGGCATAAAACTGGAACAGGCCACTCTGTCTAAAATCCATGTCAGGAAGAAGATGCATATCGCAACCTGGACGCTGTTGCTCTTAGGTTACACATATCATTGCTCAAAATTTTATACTAGAATGTGAAGCTTACATAAAAAAAATAAAATAAAAATATAACCAGTATTACGATTTCTCAGGGAGACGTGGGGCCCGCACTCTGTGAAACAACTATCGTTCCACGAGCAATATTCCAAAACAGTCTTAGTGCATTCATTGGTCTATTATTTTCCGAACCCACGAAATTGAAATGCACTCCACAGATGAGAGTCTGCCTACGTTTACTCTTTTGTGAATGAAATAATGAAACTGTGACGTCATTGGTACACGTCATGCTAATTGCAGTGTAACTCGAATGATAAAAACATTCAAAAGTAAATACATTATTATTACGTCAACCACATTATAACGTCACTATTAATATTGTCTCAGTGAAATTCGTATAAATATTCGTGTTCATTCTGTGTTTCCTCGGCGAAGAGTGTATTAACGAGAATTCTGGCCAAAATCTCTTGGCATTCGAGTTTGGAGTGGACAGAATGTGAAAGCAGATGACATCTTTTTTTCTTGGTCTTCGGTCATAAGAGTTTTTGTAGATAGTGCAGTAGGAATTATTCTTTATAATCCTCGCAAACAACTCTTTATAAGCGTCTCTCATTCAGTTTTGTTGATACTGAAGCAGGTGTTATTTCTGACACCTACTTGCAGACGACTGTTCATGAGGGTCTCTGATACAGTTTTGCTGGAACTGAAGTAGGTGTTATTTCTGACTTGCTTTCTTTAAAACATCAACCATCTTTATTTCTACCATTTCTACCCAAGCTACGCCCACTGCAAGTTTGCAAACGGATGGTTTCTTCTTATTTCCGATGTTTTAAGGAAAGGTGAGATTGTTATTTCGGGGCCCCCGTGATTACACTCTCGTTATTGCAAGACGGTTATGGCTCCAGGAGCAGATGGTCCCCCGGTGATCAACCTGTTCTCGTTGTTGCAGTAGAAGTTAGAGTGACAGGACGGTTGGCAGTTTGTTTGCCACAGCGTGGAGAAGGGAGATTTAGGTTTTCGAGGTCTAATAAAAAGGCCTGGTTGAAGTCTCTGTAGTGCCGGGCTATCTTTGCACTTCATCTTGGCCTTTTTCCAGTCTGTTTCGAACGAGTCGACGCTTTGATGCAGGATGGTAATCTCGTAAGCCCGTAGAAATAATATTTATTATTAATTGCTGCGGCAAACGGCCAGTTGTTCGTTCGGAGGTGTGGTGTGGCAGTGGCCCCTACCCAGTTTCAGTGTTCTGTGTTTCTGGAAGCATTCTTAGGTCAGAGGAAGTACAATCTATTTTCTTTGGGGTGGGCTGGTAGGGTAAAAACTAAAACAGTCAGAGGAAGTATAGTCTATTTCCTTTGGGGTGGGCTGGTGGGCTAAAAAATGAGAAAAGCATATTGTGAGGTATTTATTAAAATAAAGAGCCCAAGGCTTCATTTCGGCGATGCAAAATTGTTTAAATTAAGTAGATGTTAAATCCAACATTTCAAAGCCTAATGTAGAAGCTATCGAAGTTTCGTGCGAGAAATGACTAGAGTTCTTGCGGTTAGACTAGTGAAACCTATCAAAATGAACCAATAGAAGGCAATACAGGGGCTCTTTTAGCGTTCGTGCTTTTCCTATTAGGTTCGGCCAGGCAACTCGTAGTATGGCGGCGGTGTATTCACGCAAGATCTCCTGTCAATTTTGTCAGTAGCTTCTCTTGTCAATAGCTTCTACATTCGGTTGGTGTGAATATTTTGAGATATTTCAGGTGGTGTATTCTCAAAACTGTTCACTAGACAATTGCTGCAAAGAAGAAATCAGTGCACATTTGAATATTTACGGATTAATCTATGATTATAAATTAATAAAAGCATTTAATGGCATTAAATCTAGATTTTCTTTCCCTTCATCATTTGTATTATTATTATTATTATTATTATTATTATTATTATTATTATTATTATTATTATTATTATAATATAAATAATCAGCTAAACTCCATTTATTCCTTTGTAATGGAGTAGGCGAGGTCTGTTAACTGTATCTAGCTTTTAAAAACTGAGTGGTCAGTTCAATCTTCACCGATAGCCAATCAGAGATTTATATCAGAGTTTATTCATAGAGTGATTCATGAATGAAAATATATCTTCTTGAAAAGAGATACTTGAAAAAAATGCGTTCTTAAAAAATTGTTTCACAATTATTTGTCTCGAAACTCTCTCTCTCTCTGGAAACTTCTCTTGCTAAGACTTCATCTAATTGCTTGGAATTTAGAATTGAGAAATTATAGATATATTTAAAAAACAAAGAAAAGGCAAAGGAGATTGATAGAAGGGACGCCTCGATTTACCCTGAAAACTACAGAAATGAACACACATAGAAGCGTGTGTGTCTTTGCGTCTGTTTGAAGGACAAACACATTTCATTTTCGCATGCAAGCCAATCGGATATTCATCAGATTGGCTTGCACTGAACCCTATTGGTTCCTAATTCATTCTTTGCCTCTGTCGTCGGTAAAGTAACAAAATTCAGAAAATAAAAATGTTTACAACAAACGAATAAAAGATGATTCTTTGAAACCATCGACCTGAACATGAAAGAGCAATGCAGATACACAAGAAGCGTATTTATATATCCCTGGATCCATCTAAACAGCAAATCGCTTTTTATTTTGATAGGCAGGCTTCTGTTCTTGTAAGGCTCCACTGAATAACAGAAATGGCTGCTTTATCCTCACGGTGATATCTCTCCACTTGTTCATATAGTTGTAGATATTCAGAAAGTGTATGTGATTTGTAAACAACATATTATGAATACAGAAATAGAAGAATTAACAGACGAAATGTGAGTAACGAGCGATTAAAATGTATGAGAAAACGACTGTGGAAGAGAGAAAACAACAAAACGTAGGTGCCCGTATGTGCTTGGATTGAGAGCGAACTTCTCTTGCTGAGAATTACTGAAATTACTTGCACGTATAGAATAAAAACGAACAGAAATATATTTGAGAAGAGATTAAAATTGAAAAGAAGGCTTTTTTTCGTGACTTCTAAATTAAATACGAAAGAGAAATTGAGATGGATTTGGACGTATCTCAAGAGCAGTCACTTTTCCATTTAATAGACATGTAGATCTACTGGTAAGACGCCATCTCGGAACAAATTGCTTCTTAATTCCTCGAAGTGTGTCTGTACGTTCAGCTACCTTCTACCTCTCTAGAAGGAAAAAAATGAACACAATGGCGGAGAAAAACAAGGATTATAAACTTCGAGTGCATAGATTTTATACAAAGAACTTTCAGATACATCTTCTGAGATGTCACTAAGAGAGAGAGAGAGTGTAGCTGCATAAAAATCTAGAAGAAAAACGAAGAGTGCCATATTCGAATGTTCATGTATTTCAGCTAATAACTTCCCCATGATGTACTCAGATTGTCTTCTGATCTTGCTCCTCACAAGGCTTGAATTCCGAAGGTAAAATTTCAACGTCGACAGTATTTGGCAACATCGGTATAATAAAAAAATTGCTCATGCCCTGGATGATCGCTAATAGTTATGAAACCTGGAGGATATATAATGCGAGGATTCTTGCGATAGTGTGCATTGTAATCAACTGTTTAAAAGTACAGACTTTTCAGGGACTTTAGATTGATATATAAGTTATGATGAAAGCAAATTCCACGAGCCATGTTGCCGACCTACCTGTTCGTAAAATTGTTGGCAATTGCTCAATCGCAAGTCAATAATCAGTGATGCTGTACACATACAAACGCAGGGAGTTAACTACAAGTGCTAACAGCAATGGACAACCAACCACACTCTCAGAACGTGACCTAGGGTACTACGAAAGATAATATGTAAAACCTGCATTCCTCGGATGACCCCCTGACCCCCCTTGAATGCGGAGTTCCGGGCATCGACTGGAACATGAATCTGTACAAAGGCATTCAGAACCGAGGCATACAACATGGGTTTTCATATCATCGGAACTGTTTGGTGTTTTAAATATTGCAATCCGTGAGGTATCTGAACATTCTGGACAACGAACTGCTTCCTACTTGTGGTGTTTCTATGGAACTGACCATTCTCTCTTTCACCAAGACAATGCATCGTGTACAAGGTGGCTGCTGTAATTGCTCCGTTTGTGGACATGTGCGTCATCACACGTGACTGGCCTCCACAGAGCTTTGATCTCAACTCTGTTGAACATGTGTGGGATGAACTCTAGCGTCAGGTGAAGTCAAGGGACGTCCGCACCACAACAATCCATGAACGCATTACATGCCTGCAGGAAGAAGAGTCAAAAATTCCCATTAATCCCTATGGTACTCTTTTTGAAAGTATGACTGGTAGGATTGCTGCAATCATCGCAGTGAAAGGAGTTCCTGTACCATATTAAGGGAGATGCCATGACTGACTATTCGTTCCTCACACTAAGGTCCAGCTACATCAATGAAATTCCAAATATACAGAAGCCAGTTTAAACTGTAGACATCACTGAGTTTCCTAAGGCGATGTGATCGTACGAGTAATTATATTGCAGTAAATCTCCCTTCTCTAAATAACCGAACAGATGAGAGTGAGTATCAGAATTTGTTGAGATACAAAAACACCAGATAATTGACGCAAAGGTTAGGAATCGTTTGTACGCGCGTGTTATTCCACATAAACATGTTATGTGTGTGATGAATTCAAATAAACTCCCTCGAGGTTCCTGTTAGTACTGTTTATTGTTATTGGACTTTCCTCTGTACAATTATATTGTATCCTTCTTACACCTGTGAGATCTTGATGGTTACCTTTTTGATTTTTCACACGTCATTCTCGTCGCACTAGAGCTACTTGGCTATCTTCATAAGGAAATGGTTTCCGATAATGCGTGTTTAGCTTCGACTACACATACGCGCGAGACAGATGTCTGCTAATTGATTATATTAGATTTTTACCAGTAGTTCCTTTCAGCATTCAAATATTTTGGTCTTTGAGGTGAAGAAAAACTTCCGTTCGTATTCTGCTGTTCGCACCTTCGTAGCCAATCATCGAACACCCATTCCATCGTATAATCATACTTATTTTCCTTCGCTATACAAACCAAAACTCTACGAATAAAATATTGTTTTTCAGAATCTATTACGAATTTAATATTTTATTAATCAGTGTGAAATTTTAGAGGTGTCATTATCAGTACACATTTCTCCTCAGTATTCAATGCGTAACAAATTCTTGTCGGATGGACAGAATACTGTTTCCTTCGTTCGCAATCGAACGTCGCGTGACCTTTTTCCCCCCAGAGGCTGCTGAACAACGTTCAGTAGCCTCTGGGGGAAAAAGGCTTTTGAGAAAAACGAGAAAGATAATTTCTCAGACACTCGAGACAAGAGCGTTAATCGCTACGTAGCTGGACGTTCTTTGCCTCAAACACGAAATTTCCGATTAGACCTAGGCATCGAAGAACAGATTCATCATTTTTTTTTTGACATTGCAGTTTTAGTAGCCGTAAGAAGCAAAGGCACAAATGTTGCTCTTTTCCACACCACCTCCGAGGTAGATTATTAGGCGCGCTTTTTTTAACGTAGTATCCCCAGTAGGCCTAGTCCACGATCAGATGAAATAAATTTCATATTACGTTTACACATCTTGTATTTATCTCTGCTTAGTTGTAAAAAATGAATTCCCATCTACATTGCAGCTGATACCGTTAGTAAAAGATAGATGGTGACTTCCTTTTTCTTTGATTCGTCGTTATTCTCATCAACTGTCAGAATACACTGCAATACCAGTAGCAATATGAAGGAATTTGGATTTCGTGTACCTGTTTAGCAATTGGTTTTCTTATTCATCTTCAAAATGTTCCTTTCTGTATCGAGATAAACCCGCTTTTTATTAAATTGTTAGGCAGAAAGATCTTTGGTTAAAAATTAGTGCCACTCTTCCGTGTGTTGAAAATCATTTCTGTGCACAGATTTTTGAGAGAACATCGAATCTGTTCTGCCCTTTCTTTATTATCTGCTTTTTCCATTAAACATAAAAAAGGGATTTAGAGCGATGTTTTAAAAGAGATGCACACTTTTTGTCAGTAACTCTGTTCATAATATATGAGGGGGAAGCAAAAATATAGGGATTTAAAGCTTCGTTCTTTCCATGAATGGTCATATATTTGGCTTCGGAAGGGTTCAGTGGAATAAGACAATCTTAGGTGGTATGAATATATTTTTTGTAATTATTTGCGTAATTTCCTCTATCAAGGAGGATGTTGGTTTTTCGAGAAGAAAACTCCCAGTTTCCAGGACGAAAAACCTTGCAATCTGGTGAACCGAGGCCGAATAACTCACGCTCATTGGACGAAATTCAACGAAACGTGATGTAAGTACAATCTAGAAAATGGGGTTTTCTATAAGAGAAGATAAAATAGTACTCATTTCCCATCAGCGGACATTTGGGACTATAAGCCTTGCTTTGGGATTAATTAAATAGTAATGGCCAGAAGAGAGACAAAAAAAAATCAGTTTTGCTGTTTATAACTTATAAAGATGGATGAATACGTCTTCTTTGATCTAAGAACTGCATTTTGTGAATTTCAGTTTCTACATTGGAATGCAACAACAGATCTGGATGGATTTGCTTCACATGCTGCGTTATTCTGTCTTTCAAGGTTGCTAAATCAAAAACTTGTCCTCCATACACGATGCGTTTCAGATGGCTCAACATCCAAAAGTCACAGACGTTGAGATCAGGCGAACGAGGTGACGATGCTGTGGGAAATGCACGACTAATCACTCTGTCTTCTGAGAAGTGTTTTCTTAACATTTGCTGTACCCGCAATCCAATGGGAGGCGATGCTTCATCCTGCAAGAATACAGTAGAGTCGAGGCATCTTCGCTGCTGCAGTTGCGCAATAACAACGTTGCGCAACATCTATCGATATCTAACAGCAAAGGCGATTCAGGTCACTGTTCCGGAAAGTTCTTCGAAAAAGTACTTTGAACACCGTAAAAAGGGTTATTTGCAGGCCAAATCGGGAGTTGTCTGAGTTGAGCACTATCGTTGAGATAAAGTTCTTGTGGAGTGATGAGGCACTCCACAAGATCTTCCACCGCCATGCATCATCACCTCCATTCCACGGCAAAATGCTTTCGAGTTTCCACATCACCGTGAAGCAAAGCTTGATCATCAGAGATCTTATGGGGGGAAAACCTCAACATTGGACCCGGAATTTTCGACACAGTTGAGCATGGAATGTACAGTTGCCTTGATATTGCCCGAGAACTGCTTATCCCTTGTGCGTTATTCATTCCGTGTTCTAAGACGGCAGTTGTAACTTCGTCAACTCGTTGAGAAATAATCTGTTAGGTTGCGTCCTCGTCGTGGCCTCACTTGTAAAATAGTAAAATAATTTTTCTAAGATTTGTTATTGTCATTGGACCTTTCGTCCTATCCTTTAAACTCGAATTTCTCGAAGCGGGACGTTAGCAATACGTTACCTTGTTGCTGATAATAAAGCTTGACTAGCAACGCACGTTCCAGTAAGATGAGATCCACAGTCTTATCAGAATGGCTCCAATCCGTTTCGATCTTCCTTATATCCACCAACTCGTCAGTAGAAACAGTGTGATTATGCAAATATCACGAGCTTATAGCCAAACGTCCCCTCGTGGCAGAATTTTTGTACTATTTTTATCTTTTGTAAATAAAAACTCTGTTTTAGACACCTGGCTTGATTTTCCACTACAGAGCTCTGAACACTTTCTCTTTAATTATGGCCACCCTGTATATAAAAGAAATATTAATCCTAGCTCTTTATGCATATCATGCGACATACTTAGAGAAACAAGTCTTCTGGATTCCTTAACCAAATTGAACGAAATAAAAATCAGCAATAAAAAGTCCAAAACTATGAAAGCAGGAAGGAACATAAAATACTTCGACTTCATTCTCAATCCAGAACCAACAGAACAGTAAAAATATTTCAGAAATTTTGGTACAATTTGACGGAGATGGCAAATTAAATACGGAAGCAAACAACAGAACAAGTAAAGCTGGTAAGGTAGTGAGGGAAGTAAATAAATTTATTTGGAAAAAAATAGAACAAAACAATAGTCAAAATAATAAACTAGCAGAACTCAATACTTGTTCAAATCAGTTTTAACTCATGAATCAGAAAGCTGCGGTAGAAATAAAGCGCATTATCTTGAATTAAAGACGGGAAACTGAGAAAATTTTGTAGTTTGAACTGAACAAATGGCGTCAACGGCAGAAGCCTGTTAAAAATTAAAATTTTAGGAAGTCAACTGACGTCGTTAACATTCAGAAAAGTGTGAGCAAAGATAATCTCAGATTGGTCACTGAAGCAGAATCGGAAATGATCCGTTAACCAAACAGGGGGTCCATGCCAGGATCGCTTCGAAAAGATCAGCAGGAACTAAGAATGAGGACGATTGACGGGAAAGAAATATAAGATATGACTTTATTGAAAATTTCACAATATTTTTGGGGGGATTTCAGTGTTTTTTTTTTTTTTTTCGTGTTTATTCCTCACATTTTAGGTAGTTCGTCTCTGTCCTGTGATATATTTTCCATTTTCCTTTGTCGTCTTTCTTCTTTTCCTCTTTCCTCCATCCGTTGTCTTCCAGTGAGATATTTCTTCTGTTTCTCCTTGAAATGCTGTGCTCTTCTTTTCTTTAAAAATAATAAAAACCGAAGTTTTATTATTTGAAACTAGTTGAAGTCCTCATTCAAAAAAGACTAAGATACTCTTAATTATGGTTACCATAGACATATCACAGATAAATCATTACGTGATACGTGACATTTATTAAACAATTTGCACTATCAGTTTACCAACACTTCTATCAAAATTAGTTCATATAATAAAATCAACTCGCCACTGCTTGTTTTTGTGTTAAAAAGTACGGAATTATAAATGATAAATAGGGATGATAAAGAATGAAAAGAATCACCACTTTTGTAGTTTCCAATTTTCGTTAGTCTTATATCCTTATAAGGACTGGCTTAAAGGGGCGAAGCAAGAATGCTTTTCATCTTCCCTGTTATCTGTAGAGTGTAGGGATAAGGTGCCATTGAGCTATTAAAGCTCTGATCATGGTAGGAGGGTAACAGCAATAGCCGAGCCTCAGTTAGAACTTCATTGGTTACAGCATTGCCATCCATTACTCTCCAAGGGTATTAATCACCGACTGTTTAAGTAAAGGTGAACTCAAAAAAAATCAGACGATCTCTAGGCCACTCCATAGTGGGCGAAAGACCGTCCATATCTCAGCGTTGGTTCCACTCAGTGACGGGCTCCCCCACCACCGAGCAGAACCGCTCTTATTCCGAAGAAAAGCATTCACCGACAAAGCCCCTCACCGGGCCGTGCCGGAAAACACTTTCTCCGGAGACTCACATTGCTCCCTTAAGGCAAGACAGCGAACTCAAACTCTCGAATCTCTGCGCCCAAGGGGGTAACAGCAACAGCCGAACCTCAGTTAAACTTCATTGGTACAGCATTGCCATCCATTACCCTCCAAGGGTATTATATTTTAATCACCGCATCTCACGGTTGATCAATTCCTGCTCCTTCGTTCAAATTGAAAATGCAGTGAGAAGCATTGGTGTAAACAGGTTAGTCCCACCTGCGATAATAGATGCAGCTAAAGAGATCCTTATAGTCCTTATAAGGACTGGCTTAAAGGGGCGAAGCAAGAATGCTTTTCATCTTCCCCGTTATCTGTAGAGGACAGTGTAGGGATAAGGTGTTATTGAGCTATTAAAGCTCTGATCATGGCAGAGGGTAACAGCAATAGCCGAGCCTCAGTTAGAACTTCATTAGCTACAGCATTGCCATCCATTACCCTCCAAGGGTATTGGATTGAATGAATCAGTCACCGCATCTCACGGTCGATTGATTCATCCAATAATTTGTAATTATATTAATATATACATTTTATTTTAATTATTTAAAGGTGTTTCAAAGCTATTTCAGAAACATTTCTAGTTTTTAAATTATTTTGACAAAAAGAATATTTTAATAATTTTTTATATAAAATATTATTGATTATTATTTAAAAAAAATCTTAATTGGTGTCTTTGCTTTAGGTTAGCGCTTATTTGCATTTGTATTCGAATGTTAGAGGCAATGTAAACAATCATCAATTTACTGTTATATGAATCTCAAGATTAATTAATAACGCTGGATTTTTGAAATCGAAGAGAAAATGGTTGAAATCATTAAAAAGCTGGGAGTTGATGACCGCTTTAACTATAGTCTATAGATACGTGCATCTTTAATCTATAGATACGTGCATCTACACTTATACGTGCATGATTGATGCACGTATATCACCAAGTAATCTTCACTGGCATGGAAACATACATTCCCCATACTACTTTGAATTGCTATCCCCTATCTACGATGCAAGAAACTGATCACATATAACAGCCTTTTTTGAGTAATCGCCGATATTTTTATAGTTTACTGTTACTAAATATATGAAGAGCCAAAGGCTTCAAAAAAAAAAATAGTTTACTATATTCGGCATGAAACTCTCTGATTCCAATCTTTGAGTTTCTTATTCGGTTTTAAAACAATGTGGGATTTAATATCCCCTTAATTTAAATAATGTTTATATCGCCGAAATGAAGCCTATTGGCTCTTTATATTTAAGTAACCGATCATTAATGTTTGTACCGAATACATACCGGATACTTTAAATAGATGTGGAAGGTTATTGGTATTATTTCTGGGAAAATTCCCGTGTTACTCTTCTAAGTAAACTATTATTTTTATGGCTATATAGCCTAGTTTCGTTTAGGAGTGCCCATTTTTTTACAATATCATTGGCTTTTTACTCAAAATTTTAGGGCATTACTGATGTGTTATAAAATCCAATATACGAAGAATAATTTAGGAGGATAATTCGGACACACCTTTTTGGATGTTGTTGGCTGTCTCCTCATCCCACGATATGCATACATCTGCTGTTTAGTTGTTTGGAAAAGAAGGGGGTTTGGGAAAAGTAGGGAAAAGCAATGTGGGGGATTATTTGAAAAAACCCGGGTTTTTTTATATGCTTAAAATTATTATTAAGGGTAGGTATAGTTCGCCCATCGATTTGAGGTCCCTCGACATTTCTGCGCATGTCAGAAAAAGGAGAATCCATTCCGATAATAGGGTAATCAGTCTGTCTTCTGGGATGTAATAATAAACAAACTGAGTTTGTTTATTATTACAGGTCGGAAAATTTAGCTTTTCTTTTACGAACATTGCTGTTTTTAAAGTGTAACTATTTTGCTTGTATAACAGTTGGAAAAATGTACGTAGAGTGTTAATACGTGCAAATACTGCGTTCTACATAAAACAATGTCACTTCGCTCCATGGCAAGTTTCCTTTTATTCTGGGACTTTTTAAAACAAAATCCGATTTCATGAAGCATTTTCCTTAAAGTTTCTCTTTTCGAAGGAAAATTAATTTTTTCTTTAAGTACAGGAATCAATTTCGGAACAGTTGTCACTCTTTTCTCAACCACATAAAATTCGTGAATAGCTCTTCTTATAACGTCTACATCAAAATCATTCAAAGCTACGGTTTCGATGGTTTTCTTTCTCTGGCGCTTTTTTTTTTAGGAGATTTAAATTTTGGCTTACCTTCACCTTTTGATTCCCTACGAATTCTTTTAACAGTCGACCCCGATACGCCCGCAATTGCACTTGCACGTTTTATGACTTGAGAAAGGGGAACAAGAAGACGGCCTTCTGACGATTCTTTTTCGCAGAATGTCAGCACATTATTCAATATTCTTTTGCAAGAGCTACAGAAACGTGTAACAATAGAACTTGTTGACTGTACTGGATCCATCATACAAATTAATAATAAAAAAATAATGCAAAAAGAGAACAACAAAAATCAATCACTAGTACAGCGACAGACAAGAAAGCACGTGATTTCGCATGTTGGCGACCAATTCGTCTATCCACCATTTCTTTCTCCCCTTCAGCATGAATCGACTATTCTTGGCACCAAGCCAAGAAGGGATCTAGAAATGGTGGGCGAACTATAGGAGCGCTTTGTGTGTGTGGGGGAGGGGGGAGGCTATGTCATGTCGGCTTGGTGTTTCTGTCTTTGGTGTGCTTGTGTTATCTCCTATGGAGCGTCCAACTCTCGGAGATTATGTAGGGTCGGAGGATGTTTATTGAGTTTTCGAAAAGAACGACTCCAGCCATGTCCCCTACAAACTGATAAACTTTGACTCCTTTCAAATACGATCTACAATTATTTTAAGGTACGTTTTTTAGATACCATTACTCAAATGTTGATAGAAAATCTATAGCTGAGTAAATTTTAGAATTCGTTATCTCTAACATTCACTACAGCCTAAGAGATAAAAGCACCTAACCAGAGAAAAGAGTGCCAAAGATCGATCCACATTGCATCGCTTCCAGTCAGGTTGTGGAATTCTGATTTATGCTGTAAGAACACAATTTGGATGTGATTGTGGCTGATAAAATATTTCAGGATCGCTATCCTCTTACTGAATCTAGAACTAATGAGGTAGATGCGAACAGTTTAAAAATAAATTGAAATTTTTAGTTCTGCCTGCTCATTCACCATAAAATATATGGAATTTTTGAACAAATGGTTCTGTTTTTATACATCCTTTTGAATATTTTTTCCAGAATAGCGACGCAACTATCATGTCAGCGAACTCTAAAGATGCGTTGAATGCCAAAGACTAACACCGTCTCGGCTTAAGTTTGAGGATATACGAAGACATAAGATAGAATGAAGTAGAGATACGTGACAAAGTTCGATCGATCTGGGAGGTCACTATGAGGTTGTCGGATAAGCCAAGCCGAGTGGGTGTGGGTTGGACCCGTTATTTTCCTGCGTGCTAGTAATAACGTGTGTTGTATCACTGGTGATTTACAAGTGGAGTGTAAACAACCGAAAGTTAGTTAAAATAATTTATTAAATGGAGAGGGCGAACTCCTTTTTCGTGAGGAAGAGTTCCACCGAAAAACAAATATACAATTGTCAGGTGTAAAATACCACAGAAGCATAATGCAGAACCTCCTCAGTAGATAGATATAAAGGGTGGTTCAAAATTCCACGTAGAAACTTTGAGGGGAGGTAGAGAACATCAAAATCAACCATATTCACATAGGAAAGCATGACCGGAAACACCACCGGAAGGTACTAACAGGGACACAAAGATCTAGAAATAATACAAGGCAGTAAGCAGTGTAAAAAACTTTATTAGGCGTAACTGAACGGTTCAACAGTAGTTGGATACATAATATGGTTTCACATCAGGTGTGTGACACGAAGAACATGAGTAAGACGACGCATGTTCTTCGTACGATGTCGAAAGCTTGAATGAGGAAGCCCCAATTGTTCACCTGGAGAGCTAGCGAATAGCGCCACCTATCACTTTCGAGTGGCGTTTCCGGTCATGCTTTCCCATGTGAATACGGTTGATTTCGATGCTCTCCACTCCCCCCCACCCCCCTCAAAGTACGTGGAATTTTGAACCAGCCTGTATAGGTAGCGGTGAGTCAGTAAAAACAGCAATATCGGATAATAATAAAAACGACGCGTGTACCGTGCCATGAAGATATAAAGAGAGATTAACGTTTCTTTGTGCTTCTGGTGAATTATATGCACCAATCGATCGAGCAATTTCAATAACATTAATTACGTGTTTCATTCTTGTTAATTCAGTAGCTCAACCACATATAATTACTTAGAAAAGATACACACACATATAATCTTCTCTCTCTCTCTCTCTCTCTCTCTCTCTCTCTCTCTCTCGCCTTAGGAAGTGAGTTTATATCCAACCCCGGTAGACATTCATAATGCAGAGAACATCTGTGAAGGCCCTTCCATTGAAAACCTATTGCTGTTTAGTAAAAGCGAGTTTCTCGGTCTCCAAAAGAGGCACCAGGGTTCCTCCTCTTCGACGAATCTCAGATTTTTCCAAGATTCCTTGAGGATGTGAGTGGAGTGCCGCGTTTGGCTATCAGATGAGGTTATGATACCAGATTAGCTGAAGTTCTCTCCACCTACGACACCAAAACTTCTCTGTAGGTTTACAGTTTATTGGTGAGATTCCTCTAAACATCTGTGTTATGGTTCATTTTTATGCATATCAGAAATATTATAAAGAAATATGAATATTAAAGAGTAAATTCTCGTCAGCAAAATTCACAAGAGAATTCGGGTTGATTGTATTTGCTTAATCCATATATTTTCTCTTATTTATTTAAATAAAATACGATAAACTCAGTTACTCCTGAAAAGTGGCTTTATTTTTAAGAAAATAGAAGCATATTTTGAAATATTGTTGCTGTCTTAATACACCTTTTTATTTTAAAGCAAATATTATTATAAAATAACGTGGAAAAGTGATTTTCATAATTCATTTTAATTGCCAAGATTTCTATCAGATGGTAATTGAATTATTTTAACTTGGGTCATAAACTGGTTAGTACTGATATGAAAAAACAAAAAATTTTTTTTATTAATTAAGCAAAGAAAGAAAGAAATCATTAGCGTTTGTGGTCGTTTTGTCAACAAAACTTAGTCGAAATGTTTCGTGTCATTCTCTCCATAATAATAACCTGCAGATCATTTAATATTTTCATGCACAATGATATCCGTGGCATGTCCGTAGTTATAAAATCACAAGTACACCACAGTAAAAATTATTTATCGTGAAAATATTTTCTCTTTACGTATCGTAAGATATCATCAGGATAATCGAAGAACAGCACGGAGGGATTTGAACAACAGTAACAGTAGAAGCACGAGTTAAATCATTATCCCCTCTTTACATGCAGTATCATGCTCGTTTGATAAAAAAGATTATCATAAAATACTATTTAGCACATTTCTCAAATATTAGAGATGAAAAGGCAATGATTACGATTAAGGTTCGATCGAAGAAGGGGAGCTTCAGCACTCCCTTTGACTAAAGTTGATCTCTGTGAATTTATTTACGTAACAGTTTGCTTTCATCTCATTATTTCGTGCATGAAGGGTATTTTGAATTCCATGTTGTGCCAGCGCGATGTATGAGGTTGGACAAGACGGATATTTTCTCGATGTTTAGAAATACGTTTCTCGAGGGTGAAGACTTGTCATTTGGAGAAAGTAGAAATTTTTATTCTCGGTTGATTGGTTAGAAGATTGCGATGTTCTTGTATTTTTTTTTTTTTTCGGATTCTATTTTTTCGATTCTTTGCTACACGTTGCGAAATGTCTTTGATATAAGCTATACAAGTCCTATGGACTTTTTCCTCCATTTTGTCATTTTCTTCTTCCATGTTTGGTCACCAGTTCCAGGAATGACACAACACGCAAAATGGTGAAGTCGAATTGTGCCGTGAGAAGAACACCATTTAAAATAAACAGTTCAATTGAGTCACCACTTTATGGCTTCTTATTCTAGTTGTATAATCCTTCATCTCCTAAACGCCCCTATTCTGTCAATTCCTCAGAAGGTCGTCATACTACACCAAACGAATGTTCTTATGATCTCGTTTCACTTCTTAATTAATCAATACATCCATTAACAGTGAATTGAAAACTTCCCTTCCAGAAAATAATCGGCAGCATCGGTTATTTTCTGAATTACTGCTAATCGCATAATGGCCACCGACCATTATGTGATTAGCAATAAGAAATACTGCGGAAATATTTTATTTTTGAAGACCTAAGTGGTTCTAAGATATTTAAAGCATTTCATTTTTGTTTGTCGCAATATAAGCTTAGATCTTATCTGGATTTATATCTCGCAAAAGAGAACCCTTTTCTCTCTCAGTCTTACTTTTCACGACACCAAAATCTCTTGAAAAAACGACATTTTTCTTGCTGTTCCAAACCTCCTTCAAATTTCTTGCGCTTGTTAGCTTTTCTCAATAACTAACCCTGAAACTAGCATCTTGGTTTCTGCTTTATTTTCTTCATGTTAGCAACAAATTTGAAAAGCGCAGGAAATAATCACGTGACAGTTTTATTACAGATTTTCATGCGCATATGCGAAATTTCATGCGAATGAAACATATTCAATTAAATCTAAGACTGTCACAGAATTATGTCGTACATGCTCCTCTCCATTTTACATTCCCTTCTGATTTAGTTTTCATAATATCAGCTTTCAAGACGTTCTGAATTGTTCTACAAGCCACTGTTAGTACAACCTTCTTAAATTTCCTTATGATGGTGAAGGTTGTTCGATAACAGAATATTACCATTGCCTAATTAATTCACAAACTATGACTTTCATAATTTTCTTTCTACCACCAGTACTTCAGCAGGTGAAATCTGTTTAATCCTTTAGGGAAGATCACGTGTTACTCGTCGAGTGGGAATCACAAGGTTTGTCGAAGGACAGGTCTGGCTGAATGCAACTTTTAAATTCGAAAGTATCTTTTTTTTAATATTTTAACAGTCTAGCACTGTTTTTCTCAAAACAAGTTCGATAATTAATATATAAATAATTATATTTTTAATAATAAATATAATTTTTAGGGTTGCAAGTTATTTTTGATAGCATATTTGACGAAATTAACTCATATCTATCTACTTTCAAATAAAAAAATTATGGAAATCATACCATTATTAATCATCTTTTATAATAATCATAAGAACAAGAAGAAAATTCTTGAATTCTTTTCATTTTTTGAATGATTTTTTGAAAAAGTCCAAATTGAGGTTGCCGTATTAGGAAAAAAGCTTATATTAATTTTTTAAAAGTAATCCTGTAACCTTTGGCTCAAACTAATGCACGTTAATAATTCTACCAAACATTTCAAAAAACATTATGTAGGAAAGATATTTGTTTATCAAATTCGCAAGTTGTGTGTAACGAACGGCCTTAAACATGAGACAGAATCACTCTCTGCTGACGTTCAGTTTTAAAGAGGGGTCGTTGATAGTCCAGCACAATAGTATACTCTTTTCCGCACCACCTCAGGGGTAGAGTATGAGGCACACTTTTTTTAACATGGTATCCCCAGTAGGCCTAGTCCACTAAGAGATGAAATAAATTTAAGTTTTGATGAAAAACCTGGAGAGTTACTTTTTCATATTAAAAATGTCATTTTTATAAAAATGACCTTTTTACTAGCTTTATCAATAACATCGTAGCAAGCGTTGTGATATGCGCAACTGTTACACGTAGAGACTAGGGGGGGGGGGGTCCGCCCCGGGCGGCACTTTGAATCTTTTTGAACTTTTGCAGTTAATTCAAAATACAGTCTTCAGAACTCAGTTCCAAATATTGTAATACTACTGCGAATTTTCCTCACAATTGCTGTAAGTGTTGCCAGTTGTGAGAGGAGTTTTTCTAAATTAAAATTGCTTATGAATTACCTACAGTACTATAAAATAGACTTCGCCAATGTCATCGACGATTTTGCTAACAAAAAGCAAGAAAAATGACATTTTAGAATATTGAAATTAAAGTTTTACTTCAAAGACAAACATAGCGTTTTTAATTTATTTCCCTATACGTCGTTTTGACTTTCTGTAGTATTTTTGGTGTATATTGAAAGGGGCTGCAAACTCAGGGACCGCCCCCAGTGGCAAAAGCTCTGGCTGCACAATTGGTTGCAAGATTACACAGCACACAGTCCTTTAATTAATCCGCAGTTTGACTGTGGATTTTTTTGTAAGCCCTCGTGGTATTCAAGACTAAAAGAAGAATATGTAAACGTCTTGAACGTACCGGGTGTGTGAAACAAATTTCAACTACAGTAGACCCCCTGTATCCGCGGAGTTTGGTTCCATCGTCTTCCGCTGATACCTGAACCCGCGGATAGTAGCGAACCCTATATATATTATGTTTTTTCCTATACATGAATACCTATGACAAAGCTTAATTTATAAATTAGGCACAGTAAGAGATGAACAACAATAACTACTAATAAAACAGAACAATTATAACAACATACTGTAATAAAGTTATCTGAATGTGAATGGAATCTTAGCAACCTCAGATGTGTGTAGCTTTCTTCACCTTTGCAACGAGTTGCCCTGGTGTTGGACAATCTCTTCGATCAGCAGCACTTTCAATCACTAAAAGAAAGAGCCATACGGCTTCATTTCGGCGATGTGAAAATTAGATCCAACATTATTTCAAAGCCGAATGTTTGTAGAGACCATGGAAGTTTCGTAAGTTGACCTTTCGTATGTTAATATCTTCGGACCGAGTTTGACTTCGGATAAGTGAAACCGCGGATACGGGGGGGGGTTCTACTATATTAACAAAGATTATCCGCCTTGCAGCTAATCTTGTTAATAAGACTCATAGGGAGATTTACTTGTGAGCAGTTTAGTGGACAATATCGGGGATTGTGAAAAGAGACTGATCAGACTTGGTCATATTAGTAGCCGTGACCATGATGAGGGAATTCGCATCTACTTTCGACTAATCACCAATGAAACCTTATTCATCAAATGCTTCTCTCAACAGAGAGAGAGAGAGAGAGAGAGAGAGAAATTCCTGTTTCTGATATTTCTGATATTCACTTATTAGATAAAAATTTCTCTTGGTCACAAGTGACATACGATAACTTGTGGTGTCTTTGATTGTAATTAAAGTTATTCATCCGCATTTATTCTTTCTTTATCTTGTAGCATAACTATTAAATTCCTTTGGATTTTCTCTTATTCTGGACACTCTTATCCTCACAGATATTCCTTCTTTATCTTCTTCTACTTATGAATCTTATGTTTGATAAGATTGCACAAGCATTTCTATTGAATTGTTCTTCAAACTCTAGGGAATCATTCCGACACTGCATCATTGAAGCATCCTGTCAAAGCTTCCCACGGACTGCTGATATACTTTCTATTCAACAACTGATATTATGAAACCAAAGGTAACATTCTCCTGAGGTTGTCATAATTTCCATGTTTCTAATTCAGCGTATAACCTGTCCTCCTTATAGTCGGCTGCTTTCCACATCAGTACGGCATGATCACTCTTAACAACTGATGCGTCACATTCTTAACTGAGACACCTTCTGATCACATATAACACTCTTTGACCTCGAGTTTCTTTTTTCGCGTGCTGTTCTAGGAGGTTGTCATGCAACTGCTCAATATATTCTAATTCTTCCCATGTGTTTTCTCTCCTACTCAGTGAATATTCAGATAATTCAGGTCACTCATAATAATCACTTGTTTAGTGGTCATCAGGATAATGTGATGATGTATTTCCATCTTCAGCAAATGAAACTCCAGTTCTGTAGCAACAACCCACCATCTATTTCATTCTGTCATCCTCCCCTTCACATCAGATAACCTCTAACTCAGTGCTGCAAGGATTACTATTACAATAAATGCTGTCATGTGTTTTTATCCTTCCTGGACTCAAATCATCAAATATAATTAGGAGTACTCCTTCGCTCCTCTATCTTCTCTTCTGTCATTCCTAAAAATAGTAATGACACAACAGTTTTAGGTCAGAACGTGTTCATGAAAGCAAAAAACTCGACCGCTTTGCTTTTAATGCTTCTGGAATTTTTTGTGTGGTGAAAACAAGTTACCTCTTCGCTCTATTCATAGACTTAAATCTACATTCGGCTTGGCTCAGTCGGGCAACTTTCTCTTCTCCATCCTCACACACTCAAATCACCCGAATATAATCCATCTATTGAGCAGATTCAAAACCATGCTCATCGACGTTCGAGTCACTTTTACTGCTTCAAATCCTAGTTGAACTTGTATGCACACCTTCGACGTTCTCCCAAGGTCGATGCTGTGACTCCTTCGTCAAGCGCAAATTTATTTATTGAATCAGAGTTCCATTTGATTTCTTTTTCTGTTGTATTTTATTTCACTTACCTTGTTGATGTTATTATTACTATTATTGTTGTTGTTATTATTACTATTATTGTTGTTGTTATTATTATTATTATTATTATTATTATTATTATTATTATTATTATTATTATTCGTTGATAACTTTCGGAAATTATCAACGAATAATAATAAACCGCGCGGTTAGCCTAGTGGCTTTGCGCTTCGCAACCATATGCCTGGGGAAGGAGTGTCCCAGGTTCGATTCCCGTTGTAGACATGAGGAATTTGAGGATCTTCCTCAGTCATAGCCAAGTTAGCCGGTCTTGGGCGCGGTCAGTAGGATTTTTTCCGCCAGTTTATCTGGCGTTTTTCATCCCGCAAACAGGCAAACCGGCCCCGTGAACATACGCCTCTACAGTCAAAAAAAAATATCCCCCCAGCGGCAGACCAGGCGACGGGTCGGTTGGGAGTAGTACTAACAAGAAGTCGCATGTAAGTAACACGCGACCCTGCATGGGAAGCGGGAATAACGCGTAGAAGAAGAAGAAGAAGAAGATCAACGAATAATAATAGCAATTACAACAGTTACTAGTATTAGAAAGTATTTATCTTGGGTATAATAAAAGTTAAAAATACCAAGCTATTTTAAACCTGGTTTTACTCCATTTCCCAAGTAAGCAAACAGACAAACAAGTCAAGTTTGCGCCTGCAAGTATTGCAAGTCTAGGTGACCCCACACGCAATGCAAGTCTAACTGATCCGTAAAGTAGTACACGTCTAGGCAACTCCTGGTAAAGGTGAAATAAGCTCTGATCAAGCTCTGTATTACTTAACCTTGGTATTTCTAAGCCTGGCTCCCGCTGATGAGTCCTCAATAAAGATCGAAACCGGTCTGGGTAGTGGCCCTTTGCCTTTAATGCATAGCATCATACATCACCTAAAGGAGATGGTCTTTGCATATATTAAGAATAGTGATCAGAGCTTATTCCACCTTTACCACGAGTTGCCTAGACTTGTACAGGTCAGTAAGACTTGCACTACGTGCAGGCGCAAACTCGACTTATTTGTCTGTTTGCTTACTTGGGAAATGGAGTAAAACCAGGTTTAAAATAGCTTGGCATCTTTAACATATATATATATATATATATATGTTAAAGATTATATATGTATGTATATATATATATATATATATATATATATATATATATATATATATATATATATATATATATATATATATATAGGGCGAAGGAAGGAGAGAGAGGAAGTTAACTCAAATAACATCCAATTAGAGTGCTTAAAGCAGGCGTAAGGCCAGAATAATGGTGCATGGAATAGGACCTCGGATCTATTTTGTCGTTTTTACGAACGTGAGGTAATGATTAAGAGGGACAGACGGGGGCATTCGTATTGCGACGCTACGGGTGAAAATCTTGGATGGTCGCAAGACGAACTACTTCGAAAGCATTTGACAAGAATGTTTTCGTTAATCAAGAACGAAAGTTAGTTACCCCGGCCACCGGAAGGAATGGCAGATTAAGATCTCCTTCTTGATTCAGCGGGTGGTGATGCAGGGACGTTCTTAGTTGGCGGAGCGATTTGTGTGGTTAATTCCGTTAACGAACGAGACTCTAGCCTACTAAATAGATCACTGAAGTCGGTTCGTCTTCTTAGAGGGACAATCCGCGTTTAGCCGCACGAGACAGAGCAATAACAGGTGGTCTGTGACTCCCTTAAATTGAAACTTGGAAAGTAGTACTGACCATGCCATTGGCGCTGTCGTGAAAACAAAGTAACTGATTTTTTTCCATTTGGAATGAAAAAAATCAGTCTCCTATCAAGTTATTAAATGGGTTATCGAAAGCACTTAAACAAACCTTCATAAATTTTTGTTGTGTAATGAAACCTGTGGAGCATTTACGACTAAACATACAGAAGTAACCACAGTGATAATTTTTTTTTAATAAGTAAATATTTCGTTCTACGTATATTGAGACATCGTCACTACAGTTAATTCAAACAATACTATGAATAAAATATTAATTGTTGAAACATTATTTGAACAACGTGCCGCGGATGTTACTATTATTTTAGTGTAGCGAACAATACTGTTAACTGAATTTTCCATTGTAGTCACATAATTGGATTTGTTTCAGAACTGCATACACAATCGTAGATATGAGAATCACTATATGTTATTCGTAGTATTGTTTGAATTAACTGTACTGACGATGTCCTATCATTTAGCTGACCATTGAATTTTGTTTTATTCGGGAAATCTTGAATACTATCTTCTTTCATGCAATCCTCTGACAGCTTATTTTTTTCGTTCATTAAACGGTCGAATTTCTTTCCATTTTCGGCCATTTTTATTGTTTGGTTTCCCTTTCTGGTTCACGACTCCAGACTCAGACGTGCTGTCTCCTCATACGAAACAGTTTTAATATTTCAAGCTTCTAACTAGGTATTAAAACTGTTACTCAATTACTCAATATTACTCAATTCACTTATTAAAAAGTATTCATTTTATTACCAATTCTAAGCATGATCCAAGGGATTTCAATATAACTGATACCCTATTGATCATTATTCTTATCCTTTTAGGATATTAGATGACCCGGAGAGTCAAAGTGCGTGAAATTACTGAGACTATAGGCATTTCAAAAGAACGTGTAGGATATATTTTGAATGAAGAATTGCAAATGAAAAAGCTTTGCGCAAGATGGGTGCCGCGTTTTCTCACAGCAGATCAAAAAAGCACTCGCATTAAAATCTCTGAACAGTTCTTGGAGCATTTTAATAAGAATAAAACTGATTTTGTGCATCGATGTTTTGTTATAGATGAGACTTGGATTCACCATCACACACCAGAATCCAAACAGCAGTCAAAACAGTAGACAGGAGCCCGTTGTTCAGCGCCAAAGAAGACAAAGTCGGTTCCATCAGCAGGATAGGTCATGGCATCGGTGTTTTGGGATGCTAAAGGCATTTGTTTTATTAATTATCTTGAAAAGGGTAAAACAATAACAAACGAAATTTCACATTTGACGTCCGTAGACGCCATATGGTCACTGCCGTAACTCACATGGTTTTGACAATGATGTCTTCCGCTAGAATAAGTGGTAGGGTCGCAAATTCCCTTTCCACACAAAGTTTGTAAGAATCACAAATATCCATAACCACGGCGGGATTCAAACCCGCAGCCTCTTGGCTGAAGAGCGAACACGCTAACCACTCCGCCAACGAGGCTGGCAAAAATAACCGCGGGAATATTATTTCGATCTTTTAACCAGATTAGACGAAAGAAATTCGTGAGAAAAGACCCGGTTTGCAGAATAAAAAAAATCATCTTTCATCAGGACAATGCACCTGTCCACAAAGGTGTTTTGGCAATAGGAAAATTAAGAGATCTGCACTATGAATTGTTGGAACATCCAAACTATTCCCCAGATTTGGCTCCCTCTGACTTCCATCTCTTCCCAAAACTAAAACTCTTCATCGCTGGTCAGCGTTTTTCTTCAAATCAAGAGGTGATTGAAGAGGAGTATTTTGCAGATCTTACTGAGAACTACTACGGGGACGGGATAATGGCGCTGGAGCATCGCTGCAATAAATGTATTAGTCTTCAGGGAGATCATGTTGAAAATTAAAAATAATTTCGAAATTATAAATTCGTTTTTTCATTGTTAGGACGAGAACTTCTCAGACAACACGTGCATATAATTTATAGTCTAACCAAGTGAATAAACTTCCAATATCTTTCTCTAATCCAGAATAGTTTAATAAAAAGTGTGAGAGCTTTTGGCAACTGGTATAGGAAAATATGACTTCTGCATTACTTCAACCTTAGTATCACCTCTGGGTCTGGCTCCCACTGAAAAGAGCTGAAAAAAGGTCGAAACCGGTCTAGGTAGTGACCCTTTCCATTATGCACAGCATTATACATGTCCGCAAGGAGATGTGCTTTGCATTATGGTATACTAAGGCAAGTGATGTGAAGTCAGTCCACCCTTGCCACGAGTTGCCACATTCCTGAAGATATTTCAGGCGCAAACTTTGTTTGCTTACACTCAGTAGCAGCTCGTTGCTTGAAATCTGCGAGGGTGCTGCAAACTTTCGAAATATACATACACACGTGCATACGTGTTTGGATAAAATATCAAAATTATGGTAAAAAATTAAAAAAAAATTAAACATGAAACAATATTGTTTATTATCGATAAAATTGTACAGTTTGGTATAATTCAAAATTATGTAAAAATAAAATCCATTATCATAACCCGAATGATGTTCTAAAATAAAAACTATAACAAAAGTTACGTCTTTAATTGTAATGTCTAAATATTTAAAGAGACGGGTAAACACGAGAAGCACTACGAACATTCTACTACTGGCCCAAACTGCATATAAACAACAGTGGAACTGCGCGACGGACAGTGCCGCATTACGCTAATAGCTCGCATCTCACTATGACGTGTATATGCTTGCGCGCGGAGCAATATGACATTGTGTTAAACACAGTGCTGCTAGCGCCCTCCTAAGTGCTACAAGATGGATTTTTATTATTTTTTGTACAAAATAAGAGGATTGTATAGGATTGTTGATGATAAAATTAAATATTACAAGCAAATATAAATAAATTAATATATATTATATGTCGATAAAAGTTTTGGGGTGCTGCAGTTCCGCAGTGCCTATGCACGAGCCGTCCCTCTTTACACTTGAATAAAGGATTACACTAAATATATAATTTATAGTCTAACCAAGTGAAAAAAAGTTCCAATGTTCAAACATTTTTCGTGTGCGAGATATATGCAAAACGGCTAATGTCGTTTTTCATGAAGTAAAATCAGGGATGCGAGTTATACGCGAGGACAAGTTATATTCGAGTAAATACGGTAAGCATTTTGCAAACAAGTCGACATCCTTCTGCTGCTTCCCCAGCTGAGCTGACTTCTACGTATGGTGAGTTACAATGCATACATATTTTTCTCACTACCTTTTTTTTTTCAAACCAACATCATTAAAATCAATTTAATAATAAAATAATCAATTATAAATAATTATTTATAAAATATTATAAATAACTATGTATGTTATAAATTTATAAATAAATTAAGTTAGATTAATTTTCTATTAATTTTCTCCTATTATTAAAAACTGCCTGGCACGTCAGTAACTCGATTGGTAAATTTTGGGCACGTGTCGCAACGTCAGCAATCGGATTTGTAAATTTTTGGCACGCGCATATAAAAAGGTTCGCCACCACTGTCATACTTATGATAATATCCAGGCTTATCAGGCAAGGGCATATATATATATATATATTGGACAAATCTTCGGGTCCAGTTTTATTTACCCTAGTATCAACTCAATGTATCTATTGGCTGTTTATTTGACTGATATTAAGGATCTTCTTTTTTCTCTCTCAGCTACTTCCACGCATTAAAACTGAATAGAAGGATGCATCGAATCAGGGACAATTAGTTAAAAAAAAAAAAAAAAAAAAACGGCAACGTGGGAAATGATATATGACTGGAAATGTTCAAATATGAGGGACTGGAAGTATTAGATTGGCTGAAGAGCATCATTCTGTAGGCGCGCACACACAAAGTCTAATTGCGGATAATTAGCAATGGCTTCTCATGGCTGTGGGTAATATTTAAGCAAGCATATTTAAGAAGGGGATAAGAAAAAAAAATCTTACAAGAAAACTAGGGTAACAAACAAACTGAGTTTAGTCCAGATTAAGAACTGTCAGATTTTTTCATTTGATCACGTGTTCTCGCAATTATTGGAAATGAGCACATAATGCAATGGCAAAATCATATTACAAAAATCTTACGAAAGAAATTGACTCCGATAACAGTTCAAGAAGTAAAACCGGGACAATCTATGGTGGTATGATTGTGTCGAAAGAGGAAGAGGTAACGCTGTCTTGTTCCAGGAGGATAGACCTGAAAGTAGAGAAAATCCAATGTGAATTGATGTTCATGCACTTCCTTGGAAAATCTGAATGTAACTGATGAACATTGGAGACCCCTTTGCCAATTAACAGTGGCTTCAGTAACGACTATAGTAGCCAGTCACTGAATAATTACTTGCACTAGGAGCGCTACTGTTTGAATTGCTTTAATTCCGGTTCTAAGTTCGATATCAACAGCGCACTGATTTTATTTAAAAGAGCCATTAAAAGGACTGTTCCTTTTTTTTTTAGAACAGTGCCTTTTTTTCCCACCGAGATACTACTAGAGGTCGCATAGTTCAATCGATTGCGATCAAATCTGGAAATCACTTGTTTTGTACGTGGTTTCAGAAACCTGCTTCTAAAAGAGGCAGAATCAGGTTTGCCACAGGTAAGTAAGCATGGAATATTGCTTATTTCTACAAAATCGTATGTATAAATATTATGTACATATATATATACAAAAAATATACAAAAATTATGTTGAACCTGTCGGTCCGATCAGAGGCTTCTTTCATCGGCATGTAACTAACTATATTACAAAATACACTATCTACCAATAACTGTCAGGAACACTTGTAGCAATTTCCAGTTGATACCAGCAGACGAACCCTAATATCGGGTATGTCCACCTATGGCTTTGATTACCTCCTGCACCCTTTGAGGGAGGCTTTCTACCAATGTGCGACAAACATCAGGTGGAATTTCTCTCCTTTCCTCCATCAAAAGCACTACTGAGGTCTGCGACAAATCGAGGACAGATCTTGGACCTCAGTCGCCTCTCCAGTTCGTCCCACATGTCTTTGATGAGGTTGAGGTCACGTCTCTGTGCAGGCCAGGGCAGTCTTTTAACACCCTTGTCTTCATACCATAACAGCTGCTACTTTGTGGCAAGGGACATTGTCGTCTGGAAGTAACGATGGTCCATTCAATAAAACCTCCACAGAGAAGGAGCATCTTATTATCCAGAATATCAAGCGGTACTGAGAAAGATCAAGGCCTTCATGGAACCACAGACAATGACCAGTGGTCCCACTCCAAACCAGTTCAATGCATCTCACACCATTACTCTTCCACCATCAAATTTTGCTGTGGGTACAACACACTGCGTTAACATGCGTTCACCAGGCTGCCTTTACACCTACACCCTGCCTGTAGAATGGCAACAGGTGAACCTTGATATCGTTTTTCATTGGAAAATTGTCCAGTTCACACGCTCTAAGCTTATCCATCGATTTCTTCTCGTATTTTTACTACGATTTACCTCCTCGTTCATATGAAATCCGTCACTTATCTTTCACGTGCTCTCCATGATATTAAACGGTGGTATATGAATTTTAGTTAAATCCGCCTAAATGCATCCGAACTCCATTAACACTAAGATTAAAAAATGTAATAAATAAAAAGTAATTTTTATCTGACTTTATGGATCAACTGGAAGAGCTCTTTCTACTGCGGATATATTTTGTTTTCCAGTACAGGCGTATATAGTCGTACTTTGAAGAACCTGCTTCACTTCGGACTCTGCAACTTGTGATTCCACTGTAACAATGAAAATATCGCATTACTGTGGAAAACGTTTTCTATCTATCATTGACTGATTATTGTTTAAATGTATTTGAACACAGCTAGACGCTGTAACAATTTGTAAGTCGCTTACCTAAGAGAGAGAGAGAGGAGAGGATCTCATACCCAAACTATTTGACAAGCTGGCATATAATCTAAAACATATAAATAGTTACGGAACAATAAAACGCGTACTGCGAAAATTGTACGGACACTGTTGTGTTGTGCAAAAATATATAAATGCTAAAATGAAAGTAATGTTAAGTGTTAATCCCACTGTCTTCAGCTCTTACTTCGTCTTATCATCCTGTCAACATTAGCACCCAATTCACATCACAAATTTATCACTTCCTTTCTGTACTTTATTCTAACTTTTCTTTCCGTACAACAGTTGTGACTATTCTAACCTGCTGCTTATAACGTTCATAACGGACGTCATCCTTATGCACACAGTATTCCTTCCACATCGTCCTTTTCTTACGAATCTCTTGCTTAATACGATTACACATCTATCTGATTCCTACTCTATTTATTCGTCGAACTCACTGGACACACTCTGATACCGCATTATTTAAATATTGTTTAAATGCTTCCCATGCACTTCCGATATTCTTTCCATCCAGCAACCGATCCCATTCCACTGATCTCAGTACTCTCCTCAGTTGGTCATTTCCTGCTTTGTAGCACATTGTGTAGCCTTTTCTGAATGGAAAATTCATAAAGTTTGTCACTTCCCAAGTGAATACCAAGATCTTTGTCGCCAATCGCAGGCAGAAAAGTTATGTCTTTAACTGAAACGCCCTCTGACACTATAATCAAATCTAATACTCTTTGACCTCGAGTTCCTTCTTTCACATGCTGCTTGAGGAAGTTGTCCCACAACAGCTCAATAAATGCATTTTCATTCTTCTCATGAGATTCTACAGCTACCCAATCAATATTTGGATAATTAAAGCCTTCCATTATGATTACTCTTTTCGCGCCCATCGTCTCTATTTGTTGATGCTTTTCTTCATTACTAGCAACCGATCCACCAGGTCTGTAACAACACCCCAATACGCAATTGATCTTGTTCGATTCCACCTCCCACCAGATGGCTTGAAACTCACTGCCACATGAAATATTGTTAGTAGTATTGCTACATTCATAGGACTGGACTCTCTCTGGATTCAAGTCATCGGATATCATCAACAGCACACCCTTCCTCTCCTAATCCTCTCTTTTGTTCCTAAAAATCCTGTACCCTTTACATTAGAAACCAGTTAGTATATCTGATAGCCAGGACTAACTGATACCTACAATCTCAGGTGGAAACCAATCCCTTTGTTTCTTATACCCCCAGCATTCGTGTACAGACATAATAATCTACCTGCTTTAGTATAATAATAATATTTGGTTGCAGATCAAGTGTTGATCAATTTTATTATTAAACTGAACCAACTAGTTTCGCCACACTTTAACTGTTGGCATCTTCAGGGTACTTATAAGTTTAAACAATCTCACAATTATGCGTAACTGCAAAAATGACAAAATTAACTGTAAAAAACTGACTACAATAATTACAAATAGGATAGTATCGAACGTGAGTGAGACACGTTCCGCGTGTACAATGTTAGCTAGCTGTTGCTAAGGAACTTTCTGTAGTTTGTATTAAAGTTCATTTCTTCCGTTTTTAAAGTTCTGATAAGGGTTTTACATATCTCTGGGAGTAAGAGGCCTTGATTTCTGTTACGGTTGACAGTAGAACGGACGACTGTGGCTGTTTCTTTGAAAATTCTTGAATGGTAATCTTCCTCTATGTAAGGAGAACAGCTTTTGTCCCACTCGATGACATGGTTAGTTGCAGAGAGATGAGATGATAGGCCAGAAATATCGTGTCTGTTGTTTTTGCATAGCCAATGTGTTCCTTTTGCCTGATTTCGAGGCTTCTCGAAGTCTGTTCGATGTAACTAGAGCCACAAGCGCACGGAATATTATAAACCCCAGCATATTTATAGAAAGAATGGTTGTCTTTTCGAGATCTTAGTAGTTTACGAATAGATTCTATTGGTTTAAATGTTACTCTTATTTTGTGTTGTTTGAGGAGGCTGGCGAGCTCGTTGGAGATGCCACTTACAAACGGAATTGCAATCGTTTTTATATATTGAGTATCTTCTTGTTCTCTTTGTGGTGGTTCAGAGAAAAGGACTTTAATGACTAGTCTTCTTGGATAGCCGTTCAAATACAGATTGTTGGAAATAAATTTTAACTCATCTTGAAGGGTCTCGTTGTGATGCGAATCGCTCTTTTCTTTAGCATGTGTACAATGCTGAGTTTATGTGAGATGTGGTGAGAGGAGCTGAAATGTAGGTATCGACCTGTATTGGTCGGTTTTCTGTACACCCAGAGATTTATACTGCCATCAATTCGTTTTTTTGATTAAGATGTCTAAAAACGGTAATTGGTTTTCTCTTTCAAGTTCCAGAGTGAATTTGATCTTTTTGAGATAATCCTATAGGCCATCTTTGTTATTGTTCCATACGATGAAGATATCGTCGACATATCTGAACCAAATTTTAGGTTTTGGAATAATTTGGGATAGGATTTTGTTTTCTAAGTCTTCCATAAAGAGGTCAGTACATGAAGGTAAGAGTGGGCTCCCCATCGCCAAGCCTGTTAATTGTTGATAGATCTTATTTTTCCAAGAAAAGTAGTTGGAGTTTAGGCAGTGAGCAAAAAATGATGTTATATCTTGTGGGAACAAGGTACTTAAGATGTCAATGACCTCCACTACAGGAACGTTTGTAAAGAGAGACGTGACATCTAAGCTGGCTACAAGATCATTATCCGATATGTTGATGTTTTTTAGCTTTTCCACAAAATGTCCGGAGTTTTTAATGTAACTCTCTGAGTTGTGGATGTGTTGCTGTAAGAGTTTCAAGAGATGTTTTGACAATAAGTATGTAGGGGAGTTGATTGCATCTTTGTGCACTTTTGGAACGCCATAGAGTCTCGGAGTTAAAGGATGCATCGATTTTAGTTTTTTAATCAAGTCTGTTGGCCAGTTGGATAAATTGCGTAGTAATTCGTTGGTATCATTGTGATTTTTTAATGTTGCATCTTTTGTTAAAAGACGGTATACGGACAAGTCAGATAGTAGATGGTTGACTTTGTCCTCATAGTCCTTGGAGTTCAGTATTACAGTACTGTTTCCTTTATCTGCTTTAAGTATTATGATGTCTTTGTTGTTTTTTAATCCACAAATAGTTCTTTTATCTAGTGATGAGAAGTTTTGTTTTGTGGAATAGGGAGAGGAAAGTATTATACAACTTTTTAGTCTTAGATCATTTACTGTGAGAGGCGGTAGTAACGAGATTCCTTTTTCTAGACTACAGATGAAATCTACCTTAGGAATGTTGAGGAGCTATTGCATAGTTGAAACCTTTCTTGAGAATATCGATTTCAGGTTTCTTTAAGATGTGGTTTGAGAAATTAAGAATAACTTGGTTGTCTGGTAGAGAAGGAAGATTACATGGAGGAAAATTACCATTCAAGAATAATCAAAGAAGCAGCCACAGTCGCCCGTTCTACTGTCAACCTTAACAGAAATCAAGGCCTCTTACTCCCAGAGATATGAAAAACCCTAATCAGAACTTTAAAAACGGAAGAAATGAACTTTAATCAAACGGTCGCTTGGTGTCGCACGGATTAGATCGTCGGCTTGTCGAGAGCTCCTGATAGGATTAGTAGTATTTTGTATTAACATTGAAATTTTACTAGAATTTTAAGTAGTATTGTTTGCTTTTTGTTTCTTGGTGTGTCTGTGCAATTTTTGCGTGTTTTCTGTTATTTTAATTATTATTTTTAAGAAAAGATAGCGTACACATGGCACCGATAAAGAAAAAAATGGCGGCCAGGTCGCCATGTTTGTTTAAGAGTTTTGATGTAAACGAATTTATGCAATGTGCTGTCTGTGAGATGTATGCCTTGCGAAGAGCGGTGGGAGTCTGGTTAGAAAGTGATAGTGGAGTTAATATGTGCAGAAAGTGTAAAGAGAATGAGGACTTCAAGCGTGTTTCGTGTATCGAGACTTATATCGTTAACGGTAGTCAGAATGTAGAAAATGGTGGTGTGCTAGAGAATTGCGTGGTAGTGCCAGATAGGTGTGAGAGCGTCACTGAAAGTGTAAATGAAGGTAGAAACACAGAAAGAATGGATGATTTGATCGATAATGAAAATGGTGAGATAAATGCGAGTAGCGAAATTGCCCGTTTGAATGGCGCGATACACAGAGCCAAAAGACAACTGGAGCGTATGGAAAAATGTGTGTTGAACGTACCGACAAATAACCGGCGGAAGTCTGTGACGGCAAATAATGGAATGTTCGTAAACGTTAATAAAATGAAGGAGCGAGTGCTGTATGGGGATTCGCTATTAAGAGGCGTCATAATTGAGAGTTTAACGAAGTCGTACCAGCCGGGTGCGAACATAAAGGACGTCAGCGAATCTATTCGACTGCAAAAACAGAGGGTGAAAGAGATGATAATCGTGGCAGGAACGAATGATTTGAAAGAGGACAAAATGGAAATGATAGAGGATGTGAGGGAGTTGTTTGAGGTAGCAAAAGAGAAGAGTGAGAGAGTTAGGATGGTGAGTATCTTACCGCGGTATGACAGCGAAGTGTTTAGAAGGAGGGCCATAATTGCCAATGACTTTATACGTGGGTTATGCATGGAGAGTGGTGTGGAATTTGTGGATGTGTGGAATGAGTTCGATGGGCGAAAGGACTTATATAAGATGGATGGGTTACATTTGAATGGAGTTGGTGTACGGAGACTTGAAAGAGTGTTGATGAATGATGTGGAAGTGGATGTACAGACTCAGGGAAACTAGATTTATTAAGGGGGGGGAGTAGTTATGCAGACTTTAGAGGGGGGGGCAGTTAAGTGTATGAATGAGTATATTATGCCCGGGCGAGTACGACGGACAACAAATCAGAATGGGATAGTTAGTATAAGGCATGAAAGTAGGGATGGGACAAATGGGCTTCCGATTCATGTACACTAATGCCAGGAGTATTAGGAACAAGAAGGAAGAGTTTTTGGCCATGGTTGGCACTTCCAGGCCACAGGTCGTCGGTATTAGTGAAACATGGCTGACAGAAGATGATAAAGCTAGTGGGATTGAATGCGATGGGTATAGCATGTTCAGGAGTGACAGGGTGAATAAAAAGGGGGGAGAAGTGTTATTGATGATAGCTGATGAGCTTCAGCCAAGGAGTATAGAAGTTGAACTGCAGGATGGGGAAAAAAGCACATTTGAGGCTGTTTGGTGTGAGATAGAATCTAGCAGAACAAAATATACAATTGGGTGCTGCTATAGACCGGGTGATGGAGTGGATGGTGGGGATAGTATGCTTTAGCAAATAGAAGAAATGAGTGGAAGGAGGGTAATTATTATGAGTGATTTCAATTATGGTAACATTGACTGGAAAGAGGAGAGGGCACATGGGAGGAAGGAATTGGATTTTATGCGGTTATTAAGGGACAACTATGAACGGCAACATGTATTGGAAAATACCAGGGGGCAGAGAGTGCTGGACCTAGTAATTGCAACTGAGAATGTAGCTGTAACGAACATGACCATGTTGCCACCAATTGGTGAGAGTGACCATAAGGTCATGACTTGGGAGGTGGCTAAAGGAGTCGAATTTACAATTAAGACAGGGTACATGTGGAATTACCGGGCTGATAAGTATGACAAGCTTAGGGGTGTGCTTGGCTCAATGCCATGGCATGTAAAACTGCAAGGGCTGGATGTTGATAGTGCATGGGAGGTGGTTAAGAACTGTTTGCAGGAGGCAATGGTTGACTGTATACCAAGAGTCCGAATAATAAATCAGGTAGGGGTTAAATGGATGAATAACACTATTAAGCTTAAGCTGCAAAAAAAGAAACAATTGTGGAGGGAATTTAAGGAGAAAGGTGACCATCAGGTGCAGGAACAGTATAAAGCTCAGGCCAGGATGGTAACAAGGGTGGTAAGAAAAGCAAAAGCAGATTACGAAAGGAAATTGGCCATGCAGGCTAAAGAGAATCCCAAACAGTTTTTTCAATATGTTGCAAGTAAAAGGAAAAATTCTCATGGTAGAATGATCTTAAAAAATGCTGAGGATAGGGAGGTAACCGAATCAGTCAATGTTGTGGAATTACTGAGCGAGCACTTTGCAAGAGTATATCATCCAGGTGGTGACTTTGCGGAAATGGAAAAACCAACAGCTTATACTGGAATTGTGATGAATGAAGTAAAGGTAACTAGTCTATTACAGAACCTCGATGTCAATACATCTGTGGGATTGGATGGTATACCAGCTCGTGTCGTACGTGAAGCGGCCAAAGATTTGTCAGTGCCTTTGACCATTTTGTTTAATTTGAGCCTCAGGATTGGGTCAGTCCCAAGGGGGTGGAAAGAGGGGAAAATAGTTCCACTGCACAAAGGTGGTTCCAAGGCTGCTGTTGAAAATTACCGGCCAATCAGCATAACAGGAATCATTATCAAGGTCTTAGAGAAAATAGTCAAGAGGAAAATACAAGATTGGATAGAAGAAAATGGGATACTGTATCGGGGACAGCATGGTTTTGTGAAGGGTAGGTCATGCCTCAGTAACTTGCTCACGTATTATAACACAGTGACGGCTGAACTGGATAAGGGTAATGGGTTTACAGTGATTCTACTGGACCTTGCTAAGGCCTTTGACAGGATACCACATGGAATTCTAATCAGTAAATTGCAGCATATGGGAATGGACATAGGGTTGGTGAGATGGATAGGAGGGTGGTTGACGGAGAGATATCAGAGAGTGGTTTACTCAGGAGTAGAGTCCACAAGACGGCCTGTGACTAGTGGTGTGCCACAAGGATCTGTTCTTGGACCACTGCTGTTTAATTTGTTCATAAATGATATAGGAAAGGATCTGAGAGGAACAGTTCATTTGTTTGCGGATGATGCGAAGTTGGGTAGGGCAATAGTGAATGCAGATGACGTCAAAATTTTGCAGGATGATTTGGATAGATTGGAGGTCTGGGCTAGGGAGAATGGATGTCAATTTAATGTGGCGAAATGTAAGGTTATGCATTTTGGGGTGAAAAGATTGGAGGCAGTTTACTGCATTGGTGGAACCGTGCTCCAGGAAATTGATGAGGCACGAGATTTAAGAGTGTTGGTGGATGAGGAATTGAAATTTAGGGGACACATTGCAAAAGTGGCCAAATCAGCTCATCAAATCACTTGGTTGCTGAAGAATACGTTGACAAGCAGAGACAAGCAGGTTATTGTTCCTCTGTATCGAGCCTTGATAAGACCCCATCTCGACTACTGTGCTCAGATTTGGTCACCTTGGTTTCTTCTTGATGGGGAGGAGGTGGAGAGAATCCAGAGGCGAGTGACCAAGATGATAGCAGGTCTGTGGAATGAACCGTATGAGAACAGGTTGAGGATTTGTGGGTTGCAAAAATTGGTTGATAGGCGGAGGAGGGGTGATATGATTGAGACATTCAAATTACTGAAGGGTTTCTATAAAATTAATTCAGAAGATATTTTTGAGAACAGGGCTGGTTGTGGGAGGACTAGGGGACATCCATGGAAACTGGGCAAAAGTGTGGTTAGTAAAGGTGTTAGAGATGGGTTCTTTACTTTTAGAGTAGTGAATGAGTGGAAAGCGCTCCCTGAGTCTGTGGTGGATGCTGTGACAGTGAATGAGTTTAAGGCGAGGTATGATAGATACTGTATGAATGTCGAATAGTTGTGATGAATATGATTTGGGGCCTCCCTCGATGAGTCTAATGACTCCCTGGAGTTGCCCGTAATAATAATAATAATAATAATAATAATAATAATAATAATAATTCAAACTACAGAAAGTTCCTTAGCAACAGCTAGCTAACATTGTACACGCGGTACGTGTCTCACTCACGTTCGATACTGTCCTATTTGTAATTATTCTAGTCAGTTTTTTACAGTTAATTTTGTGAGTTTTGCAGTTACGCATAATTGTGAGATTGTTTAAACTTATAAGTACCCTGAAGATGCCAACAGTTAAAGTGTGGCGAAACTAGTTGGTTCAGTTTAATAATAAAATTGATCAACACTTGATCTGCAACCAAATATTATTATTATACTAATTTATGATCAAGAAAATAGCTTCATGATGAATCTACCTGCTTTGTCTTTTGTATTGTCTTGTCTGCCTGAAACAGTTGGACAACTTGCAGATCTCTGTTATTCTCTAATGCCTTACACAAGTAGACATCTTTGCACACATTTGAACACAAAGGCGAAATCGTACTTTTCGCACTTACATTCACACCATTCTTCTCTTTATAATTTAGTTTTTCTAACTCTCTGTGTTAGGTTCTAAGAGTTCTAATAAGAACTGGGCGATGGGCTGAGTCCTTGAATCTTTATCCCGTCATCTGAATGAAGAAAATCTGTGTGGATGGGGGTGTTATTGAACTAAAAGCTCTAGTCATGGCTGGGTAACGGCAATAGCCGAGCGTCAGTTAAATCTTCATTGGCTACAGCATTGTTATCCGCTACCCTGGAAGTCCTAAAAAGGACTGGATTCCTCCTTCTTCGCCTCTCAACCATCCGCTCCCTCCCTGTGTTAGGTATCATACCAGTTATTAGTTTTCTAGACTTCTGATACCAAACGCATGCAGGTGTAGGCTCCCCCCCGTCTTATAGAAATCCAGTCTTCTCGCAAACTCGCTCCACACATTCAAAAACTCGATAATAACAACGTCACTTACCTGATTTCCGTTAATTTATTACATCACAATGCAATTTTTATATGAAAATTCCAATTTTTAGTTGATTATTAAACTATTATTCTGTACATATAATTTTTATACTGATTCTTGAATAGTGTGGTTGAGTGAAAGGGTGGTGGATGGGTCTTTGACCGCAGGAGGTTTGTAATAATAATAATGTTTTATTATAAATTATTATATTTAGAAAACGATTTTATGGAAATTCGAATATAAATTACGTGTTTATTAATAAAACATTCCTTTAAAAAATCTATTGTATTTTATTTATTATGTTTACTCTAAAGATACGGTATTTTATTACAAAAAGTCATTTTACATAAAAAGCACCCGAAAATAACTCATTCGACATTTCAATCCAAAGATAATAAGCAGAAACGACTTTTTGCATATCAGCACTCAATCTGTTGTGCTCTTTTTTTCCTTGTTATTTTGCTCTTTTTGTAGTCGATCTTTTGGCCAAACTATTAACAAAGTCCATTTCCTCTGCCGAGGAATTTGAACGTGCTGGGGCATGAGAGCATCAATTTTTTCTAACTGTGTATTGTTTTTTCTCCTGCTTCACTCCGGAGCAATCTGACGGGAGGGGGCGATAAGGCTGATGATGTCAACGATATCGTCTTCTTTCGTGACGGAAGAAACTGCTACCTCTTTTTTTCTTCTGATGTTGCTCTAAGTTACTGCTGGATGGTCTGACGGTACTACCTTCTCGACTGGTACCTGCTACCGGCTGGAAAATCTTTGTTGTTTATAATCAGGGGCTGAACTGCGCCACCTAACCTTTCCCGCTGTTCTCAGGGGTCGTGCGTTGCTTTATGTTGCCTGCTACTGGATTTTTGCATGGGAAAGAGTACTGTGCGATGATATCACCTGGATTATTGCAGTTGTCACATTTCGTCTTACCGTTGGTTAAACTGATGTGGTTAGAGGAGCTACATCGTAAACACTGCCTCTTCACCCCTAGATAATTGGTATATAATGCGAGCTCCTTCTTTATGGACTAAGTTGAGAATACCAATTCCTTTGCTTTCAGGTGTGATCCTAAAAGATGCCTCTCCGTCTTTTCAGGATAGTTCCATATTCAGCTAAATTTGTGTTTATAATATCGTCTGAAACTCCAGTGGGAAGCGATCTATTTTGATGGTTTGGATAGAGCTTCTCCATCAGAAAAGGCTTGATTGATTCACCTTTAAAAACAAATCTCTCTAATATTGTGTCTCTGGTCCGTATGCTATGCCCCTTGTATCAATTTGATATCTGCTGTTGTTTTTTCGGAGTGAACCCAAAAATGCTGTCAAATCCTACAATATCGATTAATGCTTGTTCCAATACTTTAGGCTCGTTTGCCTTCTTAATTTCAAAACTTAACTTGTTTTTTCTTGGTATAAATGAACTTATTTTCTTTCTGTAATTTAATCTGTATCTCAACAACAACAAAAAAAAAAATCAGTAGAAAAAAAAAAAAAAAGTAATCTCGTACTGATAACAACAATTGTGTTATCAGTGCCAGTAATGTTACTAGTTTTTGTTTTTAAATAGAACAATGTTAGTTTAAGCATAACTATGATTAAAGAAATAATAAGGACGATTAAGAAAATAATACACTTTCCTACGTCTCTTCTTTTCCCACCTCTAGACAACCGTCATAATTTGGACGAGATTTAGGCTATCGCTTGGACAGTATTAACCAGAGGACTTCTCCTGGCAGTTGAAGAAAAACCAAACACAAGTCAAAAAACAAAGACAAGTTAAAATCTTTTAACAACTAAAAATTTTTCCATTACAGCTATCTTATCAATAATACACACCTATAAAAATTAAAGGTGTTAGAAAATTCTTCCATTTATATGAATTATTTTTCATTATATTTAACTAATATTTTAAAATTTAATTATAATCTTATAATCAACTTATTATTTTTATTATTATGAACAATAATATTGTAGAGCAGTATTAAAAAAGCCTAATAGAGGAAGAATTATAAGTAAAAAGGCCTCAGTTCATTATTTCAATCAAGCCTTTCTATTTTGTAATCCAATTATTAGATCAATATACTAAAATCAGTTTGAATATTTTTGCGTAGATTAAACGAGCAGAAGTATATTTTGCATAACTGTAGCTTGACATTATAATTGATTTCTCTGTATGTGCCTTATTTTATTATTTCTTTCCAGATTTCATCGCTGTCCACTAAAATGTGTAAGCTACTGGCGGTAATCTAATTAGGAATATTTGGGTGATCGACATGTTTTTCGTCTGTGAGAATCAACAGAATGAATATGTTGATTAATTAGATGGAAAAACGTCAATGAAAACTAACAGATATTTGGGTAAAAGTACTTCAGAAACTTTTATTAAGTTTGTGATCTCCAACGTAGAAAGCTTTGATTTCTTGACTATAAATAAATAGACTGATAAATTAGATTTTTTTCTTCGACTTTTCTGTATTCGTCCATTTCTAGTTGGCATTTTACGGGACAATTTTTACCTTTGTAATATTAGCAACTGCCATTCTTTCTAAAAGAATTGCTTTCTTTCTCGGTTTTGTTTTTCGTTTAATCTGAACACATTTTTATTATTTTTTTCGCATTTGATAGAACCTTTCCTGCCATTAAATCGGATATTTAAGAACTTCTTTACAATTTTGTCTCTCCTGGTACGTTTCGCACTTTTTGGTAGCATACATGGAATTTCCAGACTGAATTAATGGCGGTTAGTCCTTATAAGGACTGGCTTAAAGGGGCGAAGCATTGGATTAAACGAATCAATCACCGCATCTCACGGTCGATTGATTCCGTACCCAATCCCACCATAATGGCGGTTACTTTTCACTGTTTAGCTTTATTTTTTTATTATATTTTTATTCTTTAGGTGAATTCCAATAACGAAGGTTTATAAACTTGCAGTGCATCACATTGTATTGCAGTGCAGTTCTACATAGTTTTGTGTAAAATAAAACTAAGTCCTTAAACTATGCTGCGTATCAAAACGTTTTTTGCCCACACCCATTCTAAAAGGTGCATATATCACTATGGTTTTGTTAGATTTAGCTGAACTGAATTTGATCCTTTCTTTTACCCACCGTATTGATGAGCTACGTGGTCATTACTTTTTATGGTTGGTTCTAACACAAAAAGAAAAAAAAAACGTACTGAAACGCTTTGAAGTTGGAATGCTGATTTCTTTCGAACCCAGATTCAACTGCACACTGCATGTGTCCTTCTGCAAATTGCAAGTGACTACGAAGCAAGTGGAGTTATTTGTTGTTTTTGGACTAATTTAGTTCCCTCTGCTCACTGTGAAAATAAATGCATTTATTCTCACTGAACAAATTTCTGCTTTTACCATTGAGATCGTTTAACTCCGATTAACTTGAAAATGATTTGACAAAATTAAAATCCAAATTCAGTTGCAACCCAGAACAACGAGTTTTACACGCTCACCCACGAAAACAACATCGGGAAGGCATGAAATAAACAATTGTTCTTTCTTGACTGGTTGTCGTTTTGATTTTATATTTTCTTCTTCTGCTTGATCTCTGTCGTTTTGTTGTTGCTTCTATTTCACTCCTCCCCTACCCCCTCTTGGGTAGATGATGTTGTCGGGTTCTTCAACTGCTGTGTCAGTTTTTGTGAGGAAAGCCTCAGATTCTATTTTACATTTTTTTTTTTTTAATGTTGGTTTTTTTCAAGCGACGTCCTTATAAATTCGGCCTGTTTTACCTCGGCATCAGCTGTCGTTGTTGATAGCAATGGAGATTCATAAGTCCTGTTTGTGTGCTCTGACGTGTCCGTGCTATCAGAATTAGCCGATGGGGAAGTTGAGTGTACTTTAATAGCACCCCCCCCCCCAGGCGTTCTGCCGCTGTTTGATACGGACACGTGCTGATCTTATGGTCTTGTTGCTGGCATTTTCTGCAAGGGATATCGCTTTGCCCTAGGGCAGCGTTTCTCAACCTCTCTAAAGCCAAGGACCAGTAAAATGCTGAAAGCAATTATACGGACCACTAAGTTACAGAGGCATAGCTGGGTGGAGGAAGAGGGCAATCCGCCACGTGCGGCACTTTTTGGCTTTTAAGAAATCTAGCCTTACTGTTTATAAGCCACCTGCATTACGAAATCGAATATTGCAGGTCATCTGGGAAAAATACTAAAACACTTTATTATCAGAGTTATTGCTTCATTATTCCGAATCGAATTCCCAATTATTTTTTTAAACTAATATTTTTATTTTTTTTTCTTGGGACAGGATCACTTAATGGCGATAACATTTTACGATAACACATTAAATTTGGGAATAATCTTGCGAAAATAAGGTCATGAATGAGCACATTTTATGACATCTTTCTAAGTATATGTGCGAAACTTCTTGGGAATAGAAACTTTTCTATAAAATCAGAAAAATTTCCACTTTCTGTGGTAATTTCTCAGACTCTAAACTATTTAGCGACAGTTAAATAAGTACAATACATTTTGTGTATATTTGGTGTTAAATTCAATGGTTTGTATTTTGAAATTGGCTAAGAAGATTACTTGGGGTATCTCTGCTGGAAAGACTAAGAAAAGAAGACATAAGGAAACGACTTAAACAAAAAATAACAAGAGTAGACAAAATCCAAGAAAGAAGACTGAGATGGTTTTGCCGCGTGACCAAAATGGGAACAGAAAGATTACCATCTAAAGCCCTGAATATAACGATGCAAAGTATAAGATCTAAAAGATGGACCAGAATTAGATGGATAGACAAAATAAAAGAGGACCTGAAAACCAAATCACAAAAAGCGACTCCAAACTGGACAGAATTGTTCAGACTCTCCCGGAACAAACAGAAATGGAAAGAGTTCATTCGGCCTCATCATCATCCACATAGATGATAAAGGAGAGAAGAAAGGAAGAAGAAGTAATTTGAGAAACGTGTGTATAACGCGTAACTACTTAACGCGATGAATTTTTAATGTGAATAACAAATGCAGAGTATTATTTATATAAATAAATAGAGAAACAAAAAATCAGACGAGAGCGAATTGTCCTAATCCTACTGATTAAACTTTGAAGAATGAATCAGCGTATCCGCTCTTCGACCACTAGGCTCTGGGTTCAAATCCCGCTTGGGTATGGTTGTTTTATGATTGTCTTTCGGTGGGAGATGAATTTCATTGCCAGGTGTGATCTGTCTGAGGTGATCGGCTCGTCACTCTGAAGCCAGAGTGATGAGCCGTGCGTTTACCACTGCATGGCCACCTCGTTCACCTGATCAAACTCTCTGTGACTTCTGATTCTGGGGATTTCTCAAAGACAGAGTTTATCGGAACCATCCTGATAATTTTCCAGCGCTGAACGACAGCATAACGCAGCATGTGCGCAACATTACTCCCAACCAGCTGCATTCTTTCGTTGAACACAAAGGATACAGCTTGTGGCATACCGGGAAGAGCAGCACATTGTAGAGTACAGCCCGTGAATGCGTAATGGTAGTGAATAAAAATACGTTATTTATGCTCGTGTCGCTTTTCTACATTCGGTACATCAACCAGAACCCTGGTGATGAATTTTGAAACTACTGTACTTTTTTATCGCGGATATTTCTGCCGCATGCCGCTCAATGTATTCCTGCAAGGTTTCGCAGCACTTTAATCACTGGGTGGCGCTCCACAAGGCTGTATATTAGCGAGTGTGCATTGCAATTAGGCTTAATTTTCCAATCTTACAACATCATTCATGCCCATATAATGGAATTCTAAACGACCGCTATCGTGTGTGTGTGTGTGTGTGTGTGTGTGTGTGTGTGTGTGTGTGTGTGTGTGTGTGTGTGTGTGTGTGTGTGTGTGTGTGTGTGTGTGTGTGTGTGTGTGTGTGTGTGTGTGTGTGTGTGTTGCGTTTTTCTCCCAATAGTAACCCTACCAGGAGGTAATTTATTCCTACATGCTCCATTGCATACAATGCTTGTAGTACATGTAGTTTCTAAGTGCTGATTAATATTTACATTTCCAATTTTGTATCAATATTCATATTACATTTATATTTTTACATCTATATGTACATATTCCGACCTTTATATCATATTTATATTTTTATTTTTATATATACGTTCGTATTTTTTACTGACTGAATTCGGAGAATTATATATACATATATTTACCCTATATAAATGATACAATATCAGTAATTTATATTATTTTACAACGACTGGTAGCTGATCTTAATTGCAAATTTAATTAGTTCTGCGTAATACCTTTCGATAAGTTTCTGTTTTATTACTGGCCACTTGTCCATTACTGGGCAGCAAATGCATGATGGTGATTCCAGGATATGGAATCTGTGTAAGTAGTGTCTTAGTTTTCCATGTCCCGTCAGTAGCGTAGGTAAACCTGGATAAATGGCGTATGTTTTCAGCCGGAGTCTGTTTCTGATGCTTGGCAAGAATCCTTTTATTGATGATCCATTTTTTGATGTTTTCCATTCTTCTTCCCTCAAGTCTACGCTTATTTCTTCTGCAAGTGTTTTATAGCAGATTTCGAGTACTTTTGGTAACTTGTTTCTTGCCGCTTCTTTAGCCAACTGATCCGCTCTCTCGTTCCCTGCTACCCAAGTATGCGGATTCACCCAGCAAAACTTGATTTCCCATCCCGATAGAGTGCGATTCCCAACCAGCTTTCTTGTCTGTGCTCTTAACGCTATGTGGTTGTTCTGGTTTTTTATGCCGTCTATGGCGCTTCTACTGTCACGTACATTGTTGCTGTCTTTTGATGAGAAGTGTTGAGTTCTAATTCCTGGAGATATGTAAGTGAATGAAATATAGGAAGTTGTTCTGCTTGGTTGTTGGAACAGAGAGGATGCAGTCCATAGCAGTGTTCTTGTATAATGGACTGCCTGTTATATGCAACGAAAGAACAGCCGACATTTCCTCCAGTTTTGCTTCCGTCAGTGTAACTATGGAATTCGTCACTTTCAGAGCTTTCCTTCTCCTTAATATTTGTTTTCTTTGCTGGGTGAGGCCACTTACTGTAGTGAAGCGGACGTTCGTAGCAATTTGGATCAATATTAGAATTTTCGTTATATGTCCCGGACGTGACTTCGTATATTACAGATAATTCTTGTATTTTGAGTCAGATCGGTGTAAAAGCTGCAATAACGCAAGCTGCCTCGAAAAGTCCCGTAGCCTTTAATTGTACTTATGGCTATGAGGCGTTGAATTATATTTAGCTTTTGTCTATTTGTCTTTGATTTTAGTGAATGTTTCCAGGGGCAGGTGCAGCATAAGATATTAAGGGTAGTATAGCTCCTATATACGTATATTGTTTTCACCGCCTCGTTGGCCTAATCTCCACTTAATCCTTGCCGACTTTGCTAGAATGTTTACAATTTGAAAGCCTTTTACAACAACATATGAGATGTGCTTGTTGAAGGTAAATCTTTCATCTATTATTACCTCTAGGTATTTTAGATTACTGGCTACCTCGAGAACTTCTCCGTTTAGGAAGACTGTATCAGGTTGTTTTGATGTTTTACACGAGATGTGAAGCACTTTAGCTTTAGTCTTGCTGCTGTTGAATGTAACTTTCTTCTCGCGTGTTCTTCGTTGGTCGTTACTTCTAGTTGTAAGCCGTCGCATCCACGAATCATTATCATCGCATCATCGGCGAAAGCTATGACGTTTGTTTCAATAGTGAAAGGAAGTCTTAATAGCGAGTTGTACTGAATGTTCCAGAAGCCTGCTCCACAGCAGAAGTCTTGGGGGCAGCCTCGTTTGACTTCTTTCGTCACAGCTGTGGTTTCTAATGTCATGGTTGCTCTTCTGTCTGTAAAATATTTTTTTTGTAAGATCAAGTAAGTTATTTTGACATTTTAAATCTTTTAATTGATTGATTATGGCTGGCCACCACGCATCATTGAAATCTCCTTGTACGTCGAGTGAGATCAGTAGTGCGTCTTTTTTTTGTGTAGACTGTCTTCTGTGAACTCTTTAACCTCCATAATTGCGTCTGCTGTGCTAAATTGAGGTCTAAATGCGTATTGATTGCTGCATAATAGGTTTCTTGTCTTGCTACAGTGCATTATTCGGTTTATCAGAAGTTTTTCTAACGCCTTACCAGCAACGTTTATGAGACTGATTGGCCTGAATTTACTAATTTCGTTAGATGTTTCTTTTCCCGGTTTCATTATGGGGTATAATTTTAGAGCGTTTCCATATTTTATAGACATTCATTGTAGACTGTTGTTATGAATTCTGGAAATTCAACAAACGCCCTTAGGGGGCGTTTGTCGAATTTCCGTCCTCTCCAGATGTTTTACTTGGATCCATCGATCTTAATACTGACTTGATTTCATTAGTTATGAATGAGTCCTCGTTAGGCGTATCAATGTCTGTAAGTTTTGCGGATTTCTTCGTTACCTTCATTAGTTCGCTCGCTGCAGTTAGTATGTCCTTTGTAAAATCATTCGCCGCGTTATGCAGCTAATCGAGGGCTTTTTCGAACTCTAATTCTTCCAGTGCTGCCATCTTAATGTTACTCAAAGTTATAGTATTATCACTTCCTATTGAATTGCTAGGTTTTGTAAGGTAGGAAGTTTACTTACAGTTTTTGTACTTTCATTTTTGCTGCTTGTTCCTAGAAGTGACGCTTCCATGGAATTAGACTTCAGAGGGTTGTTTCTTGTGATATTTGAACTTCCCAGTGGCAGCAGCTGGGAGGGAGTGCAGCCCTTGCTATAGCGGTTAATCCTATTATGAGCTGGACGATGTCCTCAAACTGAACGATAGATGCTATGTGACCAGCAGTGTTCGGTCAATGAAGATAGAATAACATTCACTCATACGCATTTATAACTATGAAACTATGGACTAAATTACTCACTGTTGGAAACAGCACTTTGCAAGCTATCAGTCGGTACTAGATACATTCAGTTTTCTTGTTCGACACCGCACAATATCAAAGTAAAAAGAGGAGTGATCCCAAGCACGTACATACTCGTCAGAGTTTACATTCAGCCACAAGCGCTTTGCTTCCTTAAAAAATGAGTTGAATATCTTGTGGTTTGTATCAGATACTGAGATCGCCTTATTTGCTCTCCAACAAATGAGGCGGTCCTTCAAATCACCCAACAATGAGTGACCCAAGGATCATTTAAATCATTAACTCTCAATCATTCAGTGTTGGTTCTACCCACTGACAGGTTCACCTTACCACCAAGTAGACCCGCTCTAAGATCGACCTCAGCCAAAAGGCCAAGAAGCGAAGAGCTTTGTATATTTTAGTATCAGTATAGATACGGGTCAAGTCCAAAGTAGCTAGATCCATCTTTTTCATAAAATGCCCTTCTGTTGCACTACCTCTAGGGTCAGCTCTCTCTATATATCGGGGATAAAATATCCCTTCCCCAACAGACACCATACTGCAAATGCAAGAAACACAAGTAGTTTATTGTAGCACTAAATACAGTTCAGACATAACTAGAGCGTATGTACTTTTATGTAACGAGTAAATTTACTAATTTAAAGCGATATTCATCCAAGCAACGAGGCAATTAGCCCTCCTTCCCTCCAGGCTTTGATGTAAATAACCTGTTCGATTCAAGTCGTTTCATTTTTCCTTGAATCAAGTAAAGTAAATAAACGTTAGTTAGCTTCGTTAAGGTGCACGTGCGTATTAGTAAACCTTTTGATGGAATTTAACATGAGACTTGATTTTTTTTTAGGATCGAACTTTGCACATAACAAAAGAAGCTGCTAATCTAACAGATCGAAATCAATCACTTCGTGTGTTTTTGGAGTCCTTCTACTCGTTTTCAGATACAAGCAAATGACTATAAGACATCTTAATGTAGCTTACTTTAATTCACTCAAACTCGATTATTGTTTAAATCAAATTGCCCATTGCTTTCATCTACAATGATTAATCATTGGAAGATGTTTGCATTTATCAAAGCCCTCTTAGAGAAGTCCTCTGGAATCTACACACTTAGTAACAGCAGTTGCATAATACAACTTTACTCGCTTGCTAGGTGAATCATAAAATGCTTTTTCTTTTCCCCTTTGTCTAATCTTAAAGTTCTTAAAAGAACTGGGAGATGGACTGAGTCCTTGCCTCTTTATCCCGTCATCTGAATGAAGAAAATCTGTGTGGATGGGGTGTTATTGAGCTAAAAGCTCTAGTCATGGCTGGGTAACGGCAATAACCGAACCTCAGTTAAAACTTCATTGGCTACAGCATTGCCATTCGTTACCCTGGAAGTCCTAAAAAGGACTCTTCTTCTGTTCCCTTCGTCTAATTGACAATTGACATTTATGTCTCTAGGGGTGAAGCAAGATGCTTTTCATATTCTCCGCTACCTGTTGTGGTTACAGTGAGGGTAAAATTTATGAGCAGTTTGCTCGCCCTGAACGGGCATGGAGATTATGCTTCGCTATAGGAGACTAATATATAGCTTTTGGTCTTCTATATTTGAATATGTCCGTTGCCTCGTATGCTGCAGCTTGCTGAACCAAATCGTTGTGGTGTGTGGACGTCTTTAGGAAACTTCGTCTAATGATCTACACTCGTAATGAATCATTATGAGAATTCAAAAATGGTGTGAGAAAATGATTAAACGTTTAAAAAAATAAAATCCAAGAAGTTGACACTTTTGAAACGATTTTATTCTAAAATTCACGTTTTCGATTTAAATATAAAGAAATCATTGAGTGGACAGTGAATACTGTCATTATTTTTAAACATCAATACCAAAAATCACAGTCTTGCTATTACTTCTTACTTTGAGACGATGAAATTGTAATGCAGCTACTAGACCAGTTCATCTTTTTCCATGTCCTGTTACACTGTCCCGTATTCGGACTACGGATACTTCATAAGATCTGAGCTAACTACTCAATGGTAATCTTAACGGCAGGAATCACCGAAAAACAAACTGCGTGAGATTAAGCCTGACATTAAGCATGATATTCTTGTCAACATGAGATTAAGCCTGAAATTAAGCATTAGATTCTTGTCAACATCAAAGAATTGTTCTTGCTCGACTAACAGCAACAGCATTGCCATCAATTACCCTCCCAGGGTTTTTTTTTTTTTTTTTGAATTGCCATCCATTACCCTCCCAGGGTTTTCTCCTAATAATAATAAAAACTTATCCTTATCCTTATAAGGACTGGCTTAAAGGGGCGAAGCAAGAATGCTTTTCATCTTCCCCGTTATCTGTAGAGGACAGTGTAGGGATAAGGTGTTGTTGAGCTATTAAAGCTCTGATCATGGCAGGAGGATAACAGCAATAGCCGAGCCTCAGTTAGAACTTCATTGGCTACAGCATTGTCATCCATTACCCTCCAAGGGTATTGATCACCGCATCTCACAGTCGACCTCGAATTATTTCTTTTAGAATAAATTATATGAAATATTAAAAGATGTTTTAACTAAATTTATATTAAAAATAAAATATGTAAAAAAATTGAATTTAGTTTATTGTGTTATACTTAGTTTTACATTTCTTTAACTTTTCTTGATGATTAATATTTCATTCTAATTTTAAAATTTCTTATTAAAAAGTATTGAAATTGAATATGACATTGATGTTATATTAGTGTTATCGATGTTATCTTTACTACCAGAAACAACCATAATAACCGTACAGAAATAACTATATAAATGGGAAGTATGTAACATTGCCGCTCAATGATGAATGATGATAATCACATACAAATCAAGTTTTGATTAGATCATCCGAAAAAAAAAACTTTCGTTAATTATTATTATTATTATTCTCACTTTACGAATTTCCGCTTTATAAATTTTTTGGTAGGAATTTTTATTTTAAATTCGAAGGCGATTAGGGGCGTGTACGGGTAATTACGCAGTATGTACTGATCAGTTAGAATGATAATTTCGAAGGCTTTGAAGACCCAACAAAGATTGTGAATTCTGAAACTCAAGCGATCTTAGGTGTGGCTAACCAGTTGCAAATGGATGTTTCGGAAGGTGATGTTAATGAGCTGCTTCAATCTGACACTGTGGAACTCTCACCCAATGATCTCCTTGAATTAGAGGAACAAGAAACAAACGAAGAATAAAAAGACAAAGAAGATAACGAATGTGAAGCTCCAACTCGGTTTTTCACTTTAAAAGGCCTACAATAAGCATTTAAACTTCAATTTATCGAAAAAGCTCAAGTCATCTTTGAGTCACAAGATTCAGATTTTGAACGATTTAGTAAATTTTCCCGGGAAACAAATACTGCTTCTGTGTGCTGTCGAACTATTTTAAACGAAAAGAAGCGAAAGTAAACGAAGCAGATGGCACTCGATGGCTTCTTTGAAATGCACTGAAGTTTCCTGGTAGATCTACTACCTCGCCGGCTGCAGATTCTCCCGGTGACATCGAAATGAGCTTTTTTTTTTCAAAGAATCTTTTTTAATTAAAATTTTTTTATGTTACTTTTAAATATGTAAATATTTAGCCAGTAAAGTCTTTTCTTATCACTTAATATTCCTTTTATATTTAATATTCCTTCTTACGAAAGTAACTCTTGCTTACAGCATTATTTCTATGGTAAATAATCTTCCGCTTTACGAATTTCGATTTAAAAACGGTCGCCTGGAACCAACTAATTCGTAAATGCGGGAACTACCTGTATATATTTAATAAAACCGAACAATTTTAATAACGTAACAGTTTCTGTTTTCTGATTTCTTAGCCAACAGTTTCTCATCGTTCTGAACATTCCACAGTTCTGAAACTGTTTTGGCAACTGCTTTTGGCATACACGAGCGGTTGGTAAATCAATTTATAGTACGTTAGTGCTGTGAATGGGGAAAGGAGGAACTTTCTCTAAACCAGTTCCTCCTTTCCCAATTGGGTTGGGAAAGGAGGAACTTGTTTACATTTGATTTAACTGTACATAGTGTTTCTTGGAAAACACATCAGGAGGAAGACTGTTCCACAGTACAGCAGTAGAAGGGATGAAGGAGGAGGTTGAGGTGAACTGTGTAGAGTAAAGTTTATCAAATGAAAGGGAGGAGTGCCATGTGCTGTCATCAGCAAAACTGTGTATTGGGATGGAGGTCAACTGAAGTAGGTCAGTGATATATAACAGAAAGAGGGTTGGAGAGAAGATAGAACCTTGTGGAACCACGGCATTAGTTGAATGATACCAGGATAATGAACAATCCACCATCAAACACAGTGTGCGTCCAGACAGAAAGCTGGCAATCCAACTACAGAAGTCTTGAGACAGACCAAATGATGGTAATTAGCTTAGTAAGCCTTTGTACCAGACCCGGGCAAAAGCTATAAAGATATCAAGTGCAACCACTTGAGATTCGCCAAATTTCTCCGTGGCATTTGTCCACGGATGGGTGATATATGGGAGCAGATTTCCTGTTGATTATCAGCGACAGAATCCATACTGGCGGTCGTTTATTAGGTGCGTGCCTTCATCGTAGTTTAGGAGTTGGAAATTGATGATTTTTCAATTACTTTAGACAGGACTGAGGTCAGCGAGATAGAGCTATCGCTGTATCTCGCTTACCTCAGTTAGAAGGCAGTGACTTGTCGCCCTTTCTGGTGCACAAACATTCAGGACAATTGGCGGAATGCCATCAGGGACAGGAGAGTTTTCGTGTCTAATTTGGTCAGCATCTTTCTGATCTCTTTCCGGCAAAAGATATAGGGGCATTGTATGTTGGGCATCTGGAAGTTTGGGGTTGCATTTACAATTGTCAGTTATGTATTCATTGGAAGCAAAGTGTGAAGCCAGAAGATTGTCTTTTTCTGTGGATGATGATGCAATAGGGGTGGGAATACAGTTGAGTAGCAGTTACGGCCGATTGCTTTGGCGAGAGACCAAAAGGCGAGGCTTCCGTTTGGACAGGCTGCTAGCTTCTGGCTTTTTGCTCTTTCGAAATCTGTTTTGGAATGGTTCATTGTTTTTTGCATTTATTTCGAGCTTCTGATGGATTTCTTGATTTGATCCATTTAGGATATATTTGGTTTATCATTTGAACAGCCTTGACACGTCTTTTGGAGAACCAAGGTTCGGTCAGGGAATGGCAGTTCAGAGTAGTGCGAGGAATGTATGTTTCCACACCTGTGAGGATTACTTTGTTGATAAGTTCGGTACATATGTTTAGTTGGAAGCAATAGTTCAACCATGGGAATATGGCATAGAAGTTGTGAAGACTGTCCAATTAGCACTGTTATAATGCCAAATTACTTTTCTATGGGGTCGGCTGTGTAAGTGTTGTTTCATGCGGGGAAGATTGCCACTAGATTGTGGTCAGAATTATTTAACGGGCCCACTATATTCACTGTGTATTTCGAAGTGGCATTGGTGAGGAAGAGATCTTGGGTGTTTGGTGAGTGGTTTGGGTTATCTGGTATTCAGGTTGGCATCTAAACAATTTGTGTAAGGTCCTTAGGGTGGTAAATGTTTCAGCATCTCAGCCTGCAAGATCTGTACAACTGGAGGAGGAATGCCAGCTGGTGATGTGGCCATTAAAATCTCCTTAGGATGATTTCGCTGTTGGGAAAGGGGGGGGGGGGACTGGAGAAAATCGACTTTTAAGGAAAGGAAATTATTTATTTCCTCTCTTTAAAACATTATTTCATTTTATCATTTACACTATTATGCTGCATCGTCAAGACAGGATAATAAATATCGAGTGTCATTTATGGCCAAAGAACAAATAAATGTTCACTTTTAAACGTTAAAAAATTTCTAAAATAACGAAATCATTTTCAACTATTGCAATTGCGATTGTATTCAAAAACCTCATGTTGTATTCTTCTAAGTTCAAAGTCGCATTCGAACATTTTTGTTTCAATGGGAAACGTAATTTTCGTATTGGCTATAAAATAATGCTGGATTTAGTATTCTTTCTTTCAATTACTAAATTAAAAAAAAAAGTACTGAATGCTGCATCGTCATTCCAATAAAATATTGTATTTTATCAAGTCTCTGTTCTCCAGCTGGCAGAATTGATTATCGACTATCGAATTAAATATATACGGTATATACTCTATACCGTATATATTTTTCTTTTTTTTTCTAAAATATGCCAATGAAAAATACAGAAAATATTTTGATATATTCACTTTAAGATTCATCTTTTTATGTAATGACTAATATACTTTTATATAAAATTTAATCCAATCCAATTAGATTTTATATAAAAGCATAGTATATTTTATAAAACTAATAATATATAAAAACATAGCACATTTTATAAAAATAAAAACATATTTATATATAAAAGCATAGTATATTTTATTAAAGTAATAACATATATTTATATAAAATAAAATTGTAAATTTAATACTATATTAATAATTTTAATCATCTTTATGGTAAATATATCTTCAAAGAAAAAATATATATTTCATTCAGCTACCATTATATTCTTTGTAATTATATACATTTATATAAAATAAAATTGTAAGTTTATAGATTATATATGGATTATATAGATTATATGTAGATTATATTTATAGATTATATATGGAGAGAGAAGAAAAGTCCTTTTTAGGACTTCCAGGGTAACAAATGACAATGCTGTACCAATGAAGTTTAACTGAGATTCGGCTGTTGCTGTTACTCTGATGAGTTTCGAGAGTTCGCTCTCTTAGGGTGTTTGCCTTAAGGGAGCAATTTGAGTCTCCGGTGAAAGTGTTCTCCGGCACGGCCCGCTGAGGGGTTCTTGTCGGTGAATTATTTCCTTCGGAATGAGCGGTTCTGCTCGGTGGTCGGTTTCACTGAGTGGAACCAACGCGGAGATTTGGACGGTCTTTCGCCCACGAATGAGTGGCCTAGAGATCGTCTGATTTTTTGAGATTTTACCCCTTTACTTAAACAGAGGGTATGGAATGGCAATGCTGTAGTCAATGAAGCTTTAACTGAGGCTCGGCTATTGCCGTTACCCAGCCATGACTAGAGCTTTAGCTCAATAACACCTCATCCATACAGATTTTCTTCATTCAGATGACTGAAGACTGGATTAAGAGTCAAGGACTCAGTCCATCTCCCAGTTCTTTTAAGAACTAAGTTTATAGATTGTTTGGAATCAATCGACCGTGAGATGCGGTGATTGATTCATTAATCCAATACCCTTGGAGGGTAATGGTTGGCAATGCTGTAGCCAATGGAGTTCTAAGTTTATTATTGTATTAAAATTTTTAATCATCTTTGTGGAAAGTATATCTTCAAAGAAAAAATATATTTCATTCAGCTACCATTATATTCTTTGCGCAAAACTTTTATTAGTAAATTCTAAAAAGATGTTACCAAACTATACTACGTGTAGTGAGATATGGCTCACTCCATATCTCACTATGGCTCTCCTGATAATAATAGGCATTTCAAATGTATTGTACTGCATATAAAAACAAGCTAGTTATTGAAAAACAAGTAGAAAATACGACAAAGTAAAACGAAATAAACGACATCTGTATTTTAAGGGGATTACGTTACGCACCCATCACCATAAACTTCTGAGCACTTCTGAGGCCAAAAAATTGATGTCTTAATCGAAAAGAAAGTTTAGCATTTAAAGGATACCTGTATCTTCATCTAAAGAGAAACAACTCGTATTTCTTTACCTTATGTGCAAGGAATTTCCGAACATTAGCAAAAATTTTAAAACCACCGAACATTTAATTTGTCTTTGGTCATGTCAGAAATATCTTCACATTTCTCGCATCGGTTAAGGACAAGCTTCCTTTGCTTACTTTCCCCGATGCTCACGAGAACAGATTCCTTGTTCTTGGGTTTATTATATTATGGACAGACTGGAAGATCTTTTTATTCATCTCAAAGAACAGAAGTCGTACATAAAATAGCAAGGACCTGATTAATCTAGACTTGCTCTGTTATGTCACAAGTTTATGGGCACTCTTATTTGTTAATTGTCTCATTTCTTAATTGTCTTTTCGACAATTAAGAAATGGGCTACCGAGTTTAAACATGGCCGTACCAGCCTTGATGACGATCAACGTGAAGGACGTCCAAAACGTGTGACAACACCAGAAATCATTGATCAAGTGCACGATATGGTATGGGATGACCGGCGAGTCAAACTGCGTAAAACTGCTCAGACTATGGGCATTTCAAAAGAACTTGTAGGATATATTTTGCATGAAGAATTGCAAATGAAAAAGCTTTGCGCAAAATGGGTGCCTCGCTTGCTCACAGCAGATCAAAAACGCATTCGCATGAAAATATCTGAATAGTGCTTGGAGCGTTTTAACAAGAATAAAACTGATTTTGTGCTTCGATGTTTTGTTATGGAAGAGACTTGGATTTACCCTTACACACCAGAATCCAAACAGCGGTCAAAACAGTGGACAGAAGCCAGTTGTTCAGGGCCAAAGAAGATAAAGTCGGTTCCATCTGCAGGATAGGTAATGGCATCGGTGTTTTGGGATGCTAAAGGCATTTTGTTTATTAATTATCTTGAAAATGGTAAACAACAATTATTCCCCGGGGAATATAATTTCGGGGAATCTTATAACCAGAGTAGATAAAAAATTCGTGAGAAAAGATCCTGTTTGCAAAAGAAAAAAATCATCTTTCATCAGGACAATGCACCTGGTCACAAAGGTGTTTTGGCAATGGGAAAATTAAGGGATCTGCACAATGAATTGTTGGAGCATCCATCCTATTCCCCAGATTTGGCTCCCTCTGACTTCTGTTTCTCCCCCAAACTAAAAGTCTTCCTCGCTGGTCAGCGTATTTCTTCGAATCAAGGGGTGATTGCATCTGTAGAGGGGTATTTTGCAGATCTTAGTGAGAACCAGGGACGGGATAATGACGCTGGAGCATCGCTGGAATAAATGTATTAATCTTAAGGGAGATTATGTTGAGAAATAAAAATAATTTTGAAACAGTAAATTCGTTTTTTCATTATTAGGCCGAGAACTTTTCAGACCACCATCGTAAATTGCGTTATATTGGCGAAATACACTGCGAAGAATATTATGGACGACGAAAGATCCACAGAATGTCGATAGCATAAGAAGAGAATTACTATCCTAATGTGCTCAAAGCCATTTCCGATAGGAAAAATGAAATGTCCCTTAACAAGTATTAAAATTTATCTTGGAAATAAAAATGGTTACATTACCAAAATGGTTGCAGTTTGTGTGTGTGTGTGTGTGTGTGTGTGTGTGTGTGTGTGTGTGTGTGTGTGTGTGTGTGTGTGTGTGTGTGTGTGTGTGTGTGTGTGTGTGTGTGTGTGTGTGTGTGTGTGTGTGTGTGTGTGTGTGTGTGAGAGAGAGAGAGAGAGAGAGAGAGAGAGAGAGAGAGAGAACCTCGAGCACATTGCACACCCGTAGCCTCACCAAGAAATTGAAAAAACCTCTATTCAGTCTGGACAACTGTTCAGCTTACCTCAGAGCTGAATTCATTTCAGTACAAGAAGAATGTTTAACAGTGTAATTTATGTACGAGTACACCAGATGTTCTTCTCTTATCCAAACCTAAAACGAAGGAATATTGTGCTCCTTGAAGGCTAAATCGCTCACTTTTCACGAAGCATTTATTAGATGTCGTCAGGCTTCTAATCTTGAAAAGACATTTATTAAAGAATTTAGCATTCGGAGAAGGTGCAGACATAAACACTAATTAGAGAAATGTTGGCATAAATTGTGGTTTGTCTTAATGTACGATATTTCTTCTCATAAAAATGTCAATAATTTTACGTGATTTAATCGATTGTTTGTAAACACAGCGAACAACAAACGTGTTGTCATTTATACTGTTCTATGTTTATAAACTTGAATCATTCTAACAGTATGTGAAATGCGTGTATTTCTAAGATTTGCAAGGAAGGCCGAAAAATCTGTGGTATACCTGTATTACTTAAAACTCATCATCATACGTATCAAGCCTAATATGGCCTGTTCCGGCCTTAGAAGTCATCGTTGAATCGTTTAAGAGGACGTCCTGGTTTTCTTTTTCCTAATGGCTTGTACTTTAAGGCTTGTTTTGGTAGTTAAAACTATTCTATTTTATTTTCATATCATTAACGATATTCTGAACATATTGCGTGGAACTGATGCGGATCGTGAGTAATCGGAAAACGTGTATTTGCAAACATCGGTTAGGTCTCGTCTCTCTAATCTGCGACGGGTAAGAGAAGATCGATCCTATTTTGCTACCAACCGTGACAGCAGTGTTTTGCCCTCCATCTCTCGAAAGATATTGGACCTACCGTGTTCCTATATCTTAGGTAGGAGCAAAATAGCTCCGAGTATGTAGGGTTTGCATATTTTCTCTCAGTTTCTAGATTGTGAGTACAATCTAGAAAATGGGGTTTTCTTTAAGAGAAGATAAAATAATACTCGCTTCTGCCACCAGGGGACATTTGGGGCTATACGCCCGTGCTTTAGGATTAATTAACAGTAACGCCAGAAGAGAGACAACAAATCAATTTTGCTGCTCGTATAACTTATAAATGGGGTTCAACACGTCCTCCTTGAGCTAAGAACTGCATTCTGTGAATGGCATTTTCTTACAATGAAATGCAACAGATCTGCATGTATTTGTCTCACACGCAGCGTTATTCTATCTTTCAAGGTTGCTAAATCAGAAACATGTCCTTCATACACGACGCGTTTCAGATGGCTCAACATCCGAAAGTCAGAGGGGTTGAGATCAGGCGAACGAGGTGACGATGCTGTGGGAAATGCACGACTTATCACTCTGTCTTCTATGTTTTCATAGCATTTGCTTGCACACCGTGAAAAGGGCTATTTGCAGGCCAAATCGGGAGTTGTCTGAGTTGAGCACTATCGTTGAGATGAAGTTCTTGTGGAGTGAAGAGGCACTCCACAAGATCTTCCAATCACGGCAAACTGCATTCGAGTTTCCGCATCACCGTGAATCAAAGCTCGATCAGGAGAGATCTTGTAAGGGGAAAAATTCAGCATTGGACGCGGAATTTTCGACACAGTTGAGTATGGTATGTACAGGTGCCTTGATATTGCTCGAGAACTGCTGATCTTTTGTGCGCTATTCATTCCGTGTTCTAAGACGGCAGTTGTAACTTCGTCAACTCGTTGAGAAATAATCCGTTAGGTTGCGTCCTCGTCGTGGCCTCACTTGTAAAATCGTAAAATAATTTTTCTAAGATTTGTTATTGTCATTGGACCTTTCGTCCTATCCTTTAAACTCGAATTTCTCGAAGAGGGACGTTAGCAATACGTTACCTTGTTGCTGATAATAAAGCTTGACTAGCAATGCACGTTCCAGTAAGATGAGATCCACAGTGTTATCAGAATGACTCGAATCCTTTTTCGGTCTTCCTTATATCCAACAACTCGTCAGTAGAAACTGTAGATTATGCAAATATCACGTGTTTATAGCGCCAAATATCCCCTGGTGGCAGAATTTTTGTACTATTTTTATCTTTTGTAAATAAAAACTCTGTTTTAGACTGCACACTCGATTTGATTTTCCACTACAGGGCTCTGAACACTTTCTCTTTAATTATGGCCACCCTGTATATAAAAGAAATATTAATCCTAGCTCTTTATGCGTATCATGCGACACACTTAGAGAAACAAGTCTTCTGGATTCCTTAACCAAATTGAACGAAATGAAAATCAAAAATAAAAACTCCAAAACTGTGCAATCAGTAAGGAACATAAAAGACTTCGACTTCATTCTCAATCCAGAACCAACAGAACAATAAAACTATTTCAGAAATTTTGGCACAATTTGACGGAGATGGCAAATTAAATACGGAAGCAAACAACAGAACAAGTAAAGCTGGTAAGGTAGTGAGGGAAGTTAATAAATTTATTTGGAATAAAACAGAACAAAACAATAGTCAAAATAATAAACCAGAAGAACTCAATACGTGTTCAAATCAGTTTTAACTCATGAATCAGAAAGATACGGTAGAAATAAAGCGCATTATCTTGAATTAAAGACTGGAAACCGAGAAAATTTTGTAGTTTGAACTGAAAAAATGGCGTCAACGGCAGAATCCTGATAAAATGAAAATTTTAGGAAGTCAACTGACGTCGTTAACATTCAGAAAAGTGTGAGCAAAGATAATCTCAGATTGGTCACTGAAACAGAATCGGAAATGATCCGTTAACAAAAGAAGGGGTTGATGCCAAGATCGCTGGGGAAAAAATCAGCAGAAACTAAGAATGAGAAAGAAATATAAGATATCACTTTATCGAAATGCTCACGATATTTGTTTCGGGATTTAAGTGTTTTCTTTTTTTTTTTTCTGTTTAGTCCTCACTTTTTAGGTAGTTCGTCTTTCTCCTGTGATATATTTTCCCTTTTCCTTTGTCGTCTTTCTTCTTTGCTCCATCTTCCAGTGAGATATTTCTTCTGTTTCTCCTTGAAATGTCTGTGCTCTTCTTTTCTATGAAAATTATAAAAAAACGAAGCTTTATTATTTGAAACTGGTTGAAGTCATCATTCATAAAAGACTAAGATACCCTTAATTAGGTTACGATGGACATATCATGGATCAACAATAAATATTACGTGACATTTATTAAACAATTTGCACTATCAGTTTAACAACACTTCTATCAAAATTAGTTCATATAATAAAAAATATAATAAAATCATTCCGTCACTGCTTGTTTTCATGTTAAAAAGTACCAAATTATATTTTCATGTTTAAAAGAACCTACTTATAAATGAAAATAATCATCACTTTTGTAGTTTCCAATATTACCGTTTTGGAATTATATTAATATATAAATTTTATTTTAATTACTTGACGGTGTCCTAAAGCTATTTCAGACACATTTCGAGTTTTTTAAATATTTTAACTAAAAAAATATTTTATTAATTTTTTATATAAAATATTATTGACTCTCCTTTAGGTTACCGTTTATTTGCATTTGTATTCGAATATTAGAGACAACGTAACCAAAGTTCAGCAATTTACTGTTATATTATGTGAATCTCAAGATTAATTAGTAATGCTGGATTTTTGAAATCGGAGAGAAAATGGTTGAAATCATTAAAAGAGCTGAGAGATGACGACCGCTTTCACTGAACAGGCCATGCAATAAAGAGTTTTAAATGAACAAATCAAGTAAACCAGGCAGAGAATCTGTCAAGTAATCTACAGATACTATTTGTAGGCTGTAGATGCATGTATATCACCAAGTAATCTTCACTGGCATGGAAACGTACATTCCCCACACTACTTTGAATTGCATCCCCTATCTAAATCCTGGTTCTCCAAAAGATGTGCCAACGCTGTACAAACCTACCACATACCACTGGCTCAAATCAACAACCTCAATCCACCTTCAGTTCTTATACTGAAGTTCGAAACCGATGCAAGAAACTATCACTGCTTCGAAATCAGAATTTGAACGGGAAAAAAGCAGAAAAGTAGCAGCTTGCCCAAATGGCAAGACGTTCATTTTGTCTCTTGCCAAAGCAATTGGTCCTACACTATCCCCACCCCTATAATACCGAGATGGCTCAATTGCATCATCACCCACAGATAAAGCTAATCTCCTGGCTTCACACTTTTTCTCCAACGCACGCATAACAGACACTGGCAAATGCCCCTCCCCCAGTTATTCCAACTACCCAATATATAATGCCCCTGTATCTTTTTTCCAGAAAGAGATCAGAAACCTATTGTCTAAATTAGACACACAAAAAAACTCCTGGCCCTGTTGACATTTCTCCAATCGTTCTAAAGGTCTACGCATTAGAACCGATTCCTGTCCCATGCCGTTTGTGCATACTCTCTCTTATTCCACTGGTATATATTCCAAAGCCTGGAAATTGGCCTACATTTAACCCATTCCTAAGAAAGGTGACAAATCTCTGCCATCTAACTACCACCCTATCTCGCTCAACTCAGTCCTATCTAAAGTGATGGAAAAAAAAAAAAAACATAAATTCTTAACTTCTCCTCTACCTTGAAGGAACCCAGCTATTAAGCGATCACCAGTATCGATTCCGTCGCTGCCGATCAACAGGATATCGACTCTCCTATATCAACTTTCTCCGGACAAATGCCATCGAGAAATTTGGCGAATCTCAAGTGACTGCACTTGATATCTCCAAAGCTTTTGACAGAGTCTGGCACAAAGGCCTACTAAGCAAACTACCATCGTGTGGACGGAGTTGGGAAGACGGTAGATTGTGTGGAAAAATGGGCCCTCATGCGATGAGTTATTAGACTCCTCGGAGGTGTGTTACCTGATAATAATAATAAGAAGAAGAACAAGAAGAATATTGTGGTTAAGGTTGCCAGAAGGAGAACAAAATATGAAGTGCGATATTTAAGAGGAGGGCTTTAAGAAAAGGAAGAGAATATTGAAGAATGATGAGGATTATCTGGCACTCTGGCTTGGTAGGGAGGGGGGGGGGTAACAGTTTGTGAAAGATGATCTCAAGGGTTGAGTAGACTGTATTATATCATATTTTAGAGATACGAGTTAAAGCCGGAAGCAGAATTGTCTGAATTAAGCGAGAGAAAATGACAGCAAACGAAAATCTTTAAAATGAGGTAAGAAAATTCCAAATTTGATAACATTTCACGAAGAATGTTTGATTTGACAAAGGCGCATATTCCTCTGATTTTTACAGAAAGCATCGTACAAGATGGGGATGATACAGCTGAGGTGGGCTGCGGTCCAGGAAGATGGAAATTGGACTTCTGTTAATAAGAGCAGATGGAGTCTTTCTATACCTTAAATGACAGATTAATCGATCGTTAATGTTTGTACTGAATACATACCGGATACTTTAAATAGATGTGAAGGTTATTGGTATTATTTCTGGGAAAATTCTCATGTTACTCTTCTAAGTAAACGACTATTTTTATTTCGTTTAGGAGTGCCCATTTTGTGACAATTTTATTGGATTTTTACTCAAATCTTAGGGCATTACTGATGTGTAATATATCCAATATACGAAGAATAATAAAGGGGGAAAATCGGACATACCTTTTTGGATGTTGTTGGCTGTCTCCTCATCCCGGCGATATGCATTCATTCGCTGTTAAGCTGTTTGAAAAGAAGGGGGTTTGGAAAAAGCAATGTAGGGGGGATTATTTGATAAATTCCGGGTTTTTTTTATATGTTTAAAATTATTACTATTAAGGGTAGGTAGAGGACGGGGGGGGTTGAGAAGGATCTGGGAATTGAAACTATTTTTTGGGGAAGAAGGACTGATGGGATAAGAAAAGGAATTGTTATAAAAATAGTACTCAACAATAAATCCATACTATTTTCATTAAATATTTGAATTATTCCCTTTTTTTCCCAAAAAGGAAGGCGGAGTTTTCAGTTGGCCTTTTATTTAGTTACAAAGCGTGGTTATTAAATGCCAAGAAGTTGTTCTCGTTCTTATCACAAGGATAATAAACATGTTTAGCCTCTAATAAGCTTGAAAGCTCAATAATGAAACAGAAATTGGAAGTTATCTTTTGGTCTGACAAAATCAAGTCGCTGAACCGAGAGTCGCGAATGAAGGTAATTTCAACCGGGGAAGATCTTCCGCATCAAGAAATCGGAATAAAATTTCCTAAGCAATGTAAATTGAAATTAAGAACTCATAGTATATTTTTTACTGGGCATTTGAGAAAGATTTCTTTTTAATATTAATTCTACGTTACTAATAGATAAAAATTAATTTAAAACAAAGGCTGTCATTTTGATGTATGAACTGCAATGTTTTACACAAAGTTTCGTTTGCTGATCTTAAGTTTTTTGGAGAGAAAGTTTTACTACAGTGTCAATAAAATCTTTTTGAGAACACGCGACCACAATCCTTCCTCTTTCCACTAACGATACAGGGCACTTGTGGACGTTTCTATGCCATCCCACACTTTCTAATATTTTCTAGCTAAGCCTTTTAATAATCTCTCTTTCTTTCGCTCAGTTATTCAAATTTCATTCGAGGTTCTTCACTGATTTGTTTTTCTCAAGTGGCCATAAAACTAATAAAACGAATTTTCTTGGCCAGGATTAAAGAATAACATTTACTTGTACTGTAGAAAGAATCATGTAAGTGATATTCAGCTAAAACGGCATCCTTTTGCTTAATTAAATGTACGAAATTGCTGCCTGATAACCTTTTCCCCACATCCTTCTAGGGATCGTTTTAATTTTGTAATATTACATTTCTCGAAGTCTTAAATTGTTCTTACCTCAAGTATCATTGTTCATGTACATTAGTGGATAGAGAATATTACTTTTAAATAAATAACTCACAGTACGTGTTTCTTCAACCGATGATTTAGCACTTGGCTGTGATGGTAACATTTTACACATAACAATAGAAATGGGACGAGTGATACTACAACAGCGTCCAATACGTCCTGAATTTGCAAACACTCCCTCCCTTCTACAATAACAATTTTGACAGTTACTCTCTTTTATTCCAGAAAATATAATCGACAAATCTGGCATCCAAGAGCTTATGAACTTTTTAATAAAGTTATATTTATTATCTGGAAGGCATTTTGAAATAAAGTTGGTTATCATACAGGTGAATAAACCGTATTCCTATCTCTCTTTTTTACTCTCTTTCTTTCATACTGAAATATCAATTTTTATTTTCACATTTCATCTGCAGTCTTCCAGATGAATAAATGCGTTTGACTGGATTTGAAGCTTGGTGATCAACGAGATCCAAGTCCATTTTTAAACACCTCATTCTCATCTATCTCTCGATTATCCCAGAACATTCGATGAACCTACTCCTTGCATTTTCTTGAAAAAAATAGTAGAATAACAAATCAGTTATCTTCTATCCAATTTCATCAGAGTCTTTGGAGAATTCCCTTGATTTCAATATCTTATATTAATCTTAATGCAGATTGTGAATGTGCTTACGGAAAAGAACCCTTATATCTAAGTAAAGCCGTCTCTAAAAATTCGGACGATCCTTCGACCACTCCATAGTGGCCAAAAGACCGTCCAACTCAACGTTGCCTCCCAAACGACCGCGCATATATTCCAGGGAAAAGCATCCACCGACAAAGCCCCTCACCGGAAAACACTTTCCCCGGAGACTCAAATTGCTCCCTTATAAGAGAGCGAACTCAAACTCTCGAATCTCTGCGTCTCACGGGGTAACAGCAACAACCGAACCTCAGTTAAAACTTCATACACCAGACGTACCACTAATCTCATATCATAAATCAGTGGAAAAAAATAACTTTAAAGTTAAACTTATATAACAATTACTATGAATAAAAATGGGTGTCTAAATTAGGGTAATAAGAAAATTCTAGATTTTGTATTAAAATTTATATAGAAAAGGAAGTACTGTCTGTTTTTTCTGATATCAATTTATTTGCAAGATTATTTTATAGAAATTATTTTTTAGATTTAATATGTTCTTTTTTCATATTTAGCACTGTGATTGAAAGTCGGCTTGCGACAAACACGTGATTAACATTATCCACTTCGATTCACTACGCATGCAAACATTAATCACTAAAAAAAACGTGCATTTACTACTTATTCATTAAAAATCCAGTTAATATCATGATACGTTTCAGAACAAAATACTAATGATTTATAATCTACGATTCTTTCCGTGTTTGCAAGAATGTTCAACGGCATTATAAATCTCGTATAGCCTCCGTAACTCAGTCCGTATAGACGAAGCCCTTCGGAAAGGGCTTCGTCTATACGGACGAACATGGCTGGTGGAGGGGGACGACCCCCCCACCAGCCATGTGGCTGAGGGAATAGGATAGGATACATCCCGTTTCACATTTTACAACCAAAATTATCAAACCCCCCCCTCCCCCATGTTCGAAATTCGGGCCTAAATCGGCGATTCTGACTTTTCCGGACTTCCTATTCGTATCGCTACCATTTACTGATTGGTTCCCTTCTGTTAATTAGAGTTTAAATGCTTGCGTTTGACAAAGCCTAAACTATCATCTCGGGAGAAAAGTAAATTCAAGTTCCAAAGAGAGCAGAACAAGAAAAAAAACTCCTTATCTATTACTGTAATCAGAAGTCTACTCAAGAAGCCATACAGATCTTTCAAGAAACTGTTCTCACTGTGGAAGTATAGCGAGTTCATCATCTACATCCTCGGTGATGGGTTGCCATAACAACAGAAAACGTTGAAAAAGAAATGGATCATCATTGGTTGTGACGATTAATCTTGAAATTATTGAATTATCCTGCGTGATCACAGTAAGATTAAAAAAAAAAAAAAAAAAACGGGATCTTGCACCTCTGAAAGAGAAGAAGAGAGATTAAATGCTCCTCGCGAAGGGAATCACAGGTTCCACTAACGCTGAAAAATATCCTACTTTCAGCTAAACAAATCGACGGGAATCGGCGAGAACCTCAGAAGGAAATTATGCGTAAGGTCGAAGTTCATAAAAACAAATCTTCCTGAATCACTAAAGTATCCAGCCTTAGTTCATCTTAGAAGAAGAAGAAGAAGTTGGCAGATATCGTTTTACGAGTTATCCTCGACATCGTTACATGGAGAAAAAAGCTTATTACAACCAGGATGGTGTATGGATTTCACTAGAAATTTCACTAAAAATCTAGGCCTTCGCCTAGATCTCTAGTGAAATCGGTCTTTTTCCTGAACACCACTGTTCATCATTATGTTTAAGATGCCATGTAGTGCACCGATCTTATTATTATTATTATTATTATTGCTATTACGTGACACGTCTAATATGATGTTTTCTCTAGTAACCATGTTCCCCACTACTAATTGTCTTGATAACTTTTTTTTTAATGTATAATTACATGTAGAATATAATTCCTATGGGAAATGTAATAATATTAACATATTTTCTTTATATATATATATATAAAGAAAAAAAAAAATATATATATATATAAACACACAATTAACCTACCACTGAATTCTAGAGTGTGCACTTATTATACCTGTTTGATCTTGAAGCAACAGGCACCGGCAAATGCTGACATGCGTCACCAGTTACTCAATCAGTTTACAGCTGACTCTCGTCATAACGTTCGATCAACTTCTGATTCGATGTGAGTGAACAATTCTGTGTTTTCGAACTTATACGTTTTTATTAACAGTTCTTTAAGTTTAAGATATGATTTCTGTTTTCATGAAGGCTTAATATAGCTCTGTAAATTAAAAAAAATTTTTTTTTTTTAATTTTGAACGCGTATGTCAAGTTCTTGCCCGCTCCCTTAATTTTCTGATACTGAAACCTGCAATTATTCGGTGTATTTGTATGTGTGTGTTTTTATGTTGTTTTTTTTTATACAATATCTTTCCTTTTTATTTACGTATAGTAGATTTATTCCTAAAATTTAACTGATCATCAGCAAAGCTTTCGTAATGAGGATGTTTGGGTTCTGTGTGTGATTGCCAGCTGATCGACTGTTTTATGGCAGGAAGCGATCTCGTATTTCATTGGACATAATATATTACAAGAGAGAGACGAAAACACTCTATGAAAAAAATATATATATAATATTTTTAAACTTACAGAACTTCATTAGGCCTTCATGAAAACAGGAATCTTATCTTAAACTTGTATAACTGTTTATGAGTGTTCATAATGTTTAAAATCATAAAATAATTTAAATAAATTATTTAATAATAAGCTTTACTTTTTGAAACATTTTTTACGGTCAGTTACCCATTACTTTGCAAAATAAAATGAGCAGAAGAAAAGCAGAAGGTGATAGCAAACGGCAGTTTAATGAACTGTAGGAAAATGAGTTCTTATTTATTGAGGGTCCTTCAGGAAAACCGTTGTGCATTGTTTGTGAAAGCACTCTCTCAGATAATAGAAGACATGATCTTATCAGACACTATAGAAAACATCAAGCTGAATTAGAAGAAAAACTGAAGTTAGTTCCTGGGTCTGAGTTGCGGTGGTTAAGAAAAAGGAAGAAATAAAAAATGAGACAAAATATATTTGTGAAACGAAGTTGTGAAAGTGTGGCAATGCTGGAGGCGTCTTATGAAATTGCCTTTGTGTTGGCTAAAAACACAAGCCTTTCTCTGATGGAGAGGGAGTTGTTAAGCCCTGTCTTGAAAAATTTGCAAAATGTCTCGGTAATAAGAATGTTGTAAGAAAAGTAAACCAAATTGCTCTGTCCAAGCAATTAAAAGACCGTGTTCATGCTTGTTCTTTCTTTTCTTTATCCTTGGACGAATCTGCTGACATATGTGATGTAGCCCAATTAAGCATTTTTATTAGAGGAACTGATGGTAATTTTAACATCTTTGATGAACTTATCGGTCTTGAGTCACTTCATGGAAAAACAAGAGGGTCACACATATTTGACAAAGTAAAGTCATGTCTAGAAAATCAACAACTAGATTCTAGTAAGCTCATCAGTGTTTGCACTGATGGAGCACCATCAATGGTAGGTAGAGTTTCTGGGACTGTAACTTTACTTGAAAGGTTTTTAGGTCGTTCTCTACTAAAGTATCACTGCATTATACATGAAGAATCTCTGTGTGGAACAACTCTTAATGGAAGCATGTTATGATACCAGTTGTAAAGTGTGTGAATAAAATTAGAGCAAGAGGGTTAAACAGAAGAGAATTCAGAGAATATTGTAAACTGCTAGATATAGATTATGGTGATCTCATCCTTCATTGTGAGGTGCGCTGGCTTTCTGAAGGACAAGTTCTCTGTAGATTTTGGAAGCTGAAAGAAAGTGTTCGTAATATCCTGGAAGAGAAGGATGAGCTGCATGAGGAAAAAGCCCTGTTGCGTGATGGGAAATGGCTATTTGATTTAGCATTTTTAGGTTGATGTTACCAGCCCCCTCAATCATCTAAATTTGAAACTGCAGGGCAAGAACAAATTGCTTCCTAGCTTAGTAAATGACATGAATGCATTCAAAATGGAACTAAAACTGTTCATCTCCCAGTTAGAAAACGGGGATTTAAGTCAATTTCCACATTTAAAAGAATATAGTGAATCTGTTGAAGATAATGGCAACTTTACAGAATACACTGAGAAACTCAGATTATTACAAGAGTCCTTTAACATTCGTTTTAGCGACTTTGCCGAAGAAGGAGACTGCATACTTGCATTTATAAATCCCTTTTCACTTACTGAACAAAAAATCTTGACGATGCCTAGTAACATGCAAATGGAACTTATTGATCTCAGAACCAATTCTTTATTGAAAATGAAATTTAATGAACTTCCATCTCTCCCAGATGCTTCTGATATAATTAATTTCTGGCGATCGTTGCCCTGTGAACATTTTCCAGAAGTGAGAAAATTTGCTCAGAGTTATATCTGTCGTTTTTGAACTACATACAGATGCGAACAAGCATTTTAAAACATTACAAGCTTAGAAAAAGCAAAGCAATTTCAAAAGTCAATAAAATAATGAATATTTATCTTGTCTTTATATGAAATCCTTTCATTTAAAGCTGCTAAAAGTGTCTATATTACCATATATATAATAAATTATTTTATGCATAACTGTTAAATATATCCATATTACCATATTTTAAAAGGCCTGAAAAGTGGTATAAGTTTGTATGGCGTATCTTAACTAAAAAATGAAAAAATTGACGCATAAACTATAAAAGGTTGGCCACCCCTGTACTAAGGTATATTTATTTATATTTAGCTTATGAATGCCGTGATTGAAATGTTTTTAAGCAACATTTATGAACAAATAATATTATCGGAAATTTGTCATACAACAAAGGATTAATCTGATTAATATTGTGTTAAAATCGGGTAAAGGTCCTTTCTCTGATCAAATTATGGTTTTGGGTGAAGCCACACGAAAGAGAAAAAAAAACAAACTCTTGTTTTACATTTTTGCAATTATTGGAACAGGATTGAACTGATCTCGAAAGTGTTTCATTAGTGAGAACGAGTTGTTTAAATTTATTTAATTTAGTTAGTTATTTCTTTTCTTTAGACAGCTGCCTTAAGACTGCTAGTAAACCTCAACATAATCTACAGAACGCATGTTGCAAGTTACGTCCGTGGGATTAGAGCATCCCCCTGCATGCACCTTAGTCGATTGACAAAACTTACTACGACGAAATCGAATATTGCAGGTCATCTGGGAAAAAGTAATTAAAACGCTTTATTATCAGAGTTATTGTGTTATTATTCCGATTCTAATTCACAATTTCTTTTTTTTTTTATCTTTTTTGTTCAATGACCATAAAACTAATACTTTTAAAATACTTAAATATTTAAATATTTAAAATACTTCCCAGAATTCCAAAGATTAATTATCATTGACGTTCACCCAGCTGTCGTTAATCCAGGAAGTTCTTTCGCGATAATAATGTATTTCTTTAAGACGATTATAATTTCCGGAATGAGAAACGTTAGTCTTTCAGTCGTTCACTAAAAAAAATAAAATAAAAATTTTAAATAAAAAAAAAAAACGAACTTAAAAGGTTATTCTGTTTGAACAGAGTTGTAATATATAGTAATGGTAAGATGTCACGAATGAATAGAGAACATATAAATATACTTCGGAAATATGTAGTGGATTCAGAAAAGAATATTCAAATTATAAATTTCTTATTCATAATAAAATGTCATATTATACTAAAGTATAAAGAGCTAATAAGCTTCATTTCGGCAATGAAAACATTACTTATATTAAGGGGATATTAAATCCCATATAGTTTTAAAACCGAATAAGAAACTCAAAGATTGGAATCAGAGAGTTTCTTGCCGAATATAGTAAACTATAAAGTATCAGCGAACACTAGCGTTAGTCAATGCAAGCGATCCTAGTACGTGGTACAATACTGGGCAACTCGTTGCAAAGGTGGAGGAAGAAGTTCAGATCGCTATTCTTAGGTATTTTTACATTATGGAAAATACCTAAGAATAGCGATCTGAACTTCTTCCTCCACCTTTGCAACGAGTTGCCCAGTATTGTACCACGTAATAGGATCACTTGCATTGGCTACCGCTAGTGTTCGCCGATACTTTATAGTTTACTATATTCGGCAAGAAACTCTCTGATTCCAATCTTTGAGTTTCTTATTCGGTTTTAAAACTATGTGGGATTTAATATCCCCTTAATTTAAGTAATGTCATATTATATTTACCACTAACATTAAATTATTCTTCGACTAAAAGAAGTTAAAATTTCTTCTGAAAATTCGGATTGTAATTAGACCTAGAGAAAAATTATTACACCAATCTGTTTAATTGATAAAGACAGGTTAATTAATATAGAAAAGCACATCACTACTAATGGTTTCCCCGTGTGGTGGCCAAGATAAGAATAGCTCCACTCCATGCATATCGCACGAGTGGAATAAAATGGGTACCCAGGGAGGGTAATAGATGGCAATAGTGTATCCAATGAAGTTCTATCTGAGGAAGTTGCTGTTACCCTGCTGTTACCCTCCTGCCATGATCAGACCTCACAGCTCAATAACAACCTATCCTTACACTGTCTTCTTCAGATAACGGGGAATATGAAAAGCATTCTTGCTTCGCCCATCTAGCCAAAAAAAAAAAAAAATCGCTACTAATGGAATAACAAATGGCAATGCCTGTTTATCATTTAATTTATAAATGCAAATATAAATAAACAAGAATGTTAAGAAATTCAAATAAATATCTTCAAATTTTAGCAAGAATATTTCAAATCTACTTGAACAATGAAAAACATTATGTCATAAACATCTATTTTGTAAAGAGAGATTTTATAATTTTATACAGAAAACATTAATCTCAAAATTATTAAGTAAAATTCTCTTTCCATCAGATCTATGTCTCTCATGATTAAATATTATTTAAAATTGTAAATTATGAATTATTAAAGCATGCAGCAGTAACTGACAGAATGCCAAAATTCTATTACCTATTCCGAAGAAAGATCGGGTGTGACTGAGTTCTAATGTTGGACACCAGCGCCATCTTTCAATCAAGATCATAATATTCAACAAAAACACACTCCTAAGTTAAGGGGGATAGTAAATCCCGTATTATTTTACAGCCGGGTACGAAACTCGGAGATCGAAATCTAAGGGTTTCATTCCGAAGAACTATCGGCGAGTCCAAGCGTAAGTCATCACTTGGGTAGTACAACACTATGGCAACTCACTCCATCTTTGGCACGAGTGCCACCGGAAAAATAGCCTATTGGTTCTTTATCGTAGTAATAATAATATATGGGTACACCGGTCTGGCAATTCGTTAGTAGGGGTATATGTAAGTTCGGTTCACTTAAACCTTGATATTCCAGGTTTACCTACTCACTGATGAGACCTCAATAAAGGTCGAAACCGGTCAGGAAAAAATTAAATCGATCGTGCGATGCGGTGATTAATACCCTTGGAGGGTAATGGATGGAAATGCTGTAGCCAATGAAGTTCTAACTGAGGCGCGGCTCTTGCAGTTACCCTAATCCCTACACTGTCTTCTACAGATAACGGGGAAGATGAAGAACATTCTTGCTTCGCCTCTTTAAGCCAGTCCTTATAAGGATAAGGAGTGTGAAGGAGGGAAATGCGGTGATTAATACCATTGGAGGGTAATGGATGGCAATGCTGTAGTCAATGAAGTTGTAACTGAGGCTTGGCTATTGCTGGTACCCTCTTGCCATGATCAGAGCTTTAATAGCTCAATAACACTTTATCCCTACACACTCCTCTACAGATAACGGGGAAGATGAAAAGTATTCTTGCTTCGCCCCTATAAGCCAGTCCTTATAAGGTGTGAAGGAGTATTGAATACAATTATTTACATGTTGGATCACTGTAGACCGTCCAATGTAAAGATGTGTGGTTTGAATCTATTTTTAAAAGTGCATGTTGATTTTTGTATTGTTCGTATATATTTTATTAGTTAACTGTTATGTCAGATTTAAAGGAAATCGCAAAACATTTTGAATGATTTTTAATACTTCTTAGATCAAACTGCTTTCTTTCACTGATTTAACTGAGGGTTCTTTACAATTTATGAATAACAGAACTAACCTGAAAGAAAAACAAAGTTAGCCCTACCCGTTCAAACGCCTGTGTATCATATAGAGACTGTACGTCCTTTCCATATCAACGTGGAATTTCATCTCGTATCCTACCATCATTTAACGAATGAAAGATTAGGGATGCTTATAAGTAGACTTACCATAAAATTGTTTTATCAAACCGTGACATTTATAAATAACGGAGTGGTTAACAGTAACAACATTTCGTAGTAATGATTTTTAATTAATCTTAACTGAACATAACTTATTATTAAAAAATTATTAAGATTTATCACTAGCGTGAACTTTCTTTAAAAATTCTTTGTAATTTTTAATGGCGTCGAAAATTTCACTGCAATTTAGTTCACTATTAAGTTTGCAGCGCAATCAGCTTTTATGTTGATTCAGCCATTCTACCGCTTTCTTCAGACCATATGTCATTCATTACTGAGAATATCCTTTCAACAGGTGAAGATGTGTCTGGCAGGCTGAAAATGTATTCTATAATTTGGACAAGATTGGGCAATGAAATGTTCTTTTCTTTGAAATGACTGAAAAAATAGTTGTATCATTTTTTATCGGCACTTGTATTTTTCAAAATGGCATAGTTTGCCGACCAAGCGTACAGGCCAGAGCCAAAGTGCGGTATTCGTGTTGCCTAATCGCCATTTTCCTAGGCTGCACTTTTTGTACTGCGTGTATATTCTGCACTTTGAAATTTTAACCAAATAACCGGGACAAAATGACAAACTGACCGGAACGCTGGGACCATACCTTCAAACCGGGAGAGTGTCGGTAAAACCGGGACGTATGGTAAGCCTACTTATAAGCCAGTTCAGAAGCTGAGCAATTCCATGCGATCTGTAAAGGAACGAGAAAGATGACGTTAAGATTTGATATTTAATATGTCATTTATTTAAGATTTGATGGTTTTTTAACTACAATTTAAAAACTAGGTTTAATAGATTATCATTATATTAACGGATACAATAAATTCAGGCTATATAAGCATTTTTATTTATTTTTTATTTTACGATACCCGTTCGAATCGTAAAATTTCATTTAACATTATAGATATTAAATTAAAATTAAATAAAATACAAAGAAGCGAATCGGAACAGTATAACGTGGTGTAAGTTGATAAAAACAGTCTCAAACATAAACCTTTTCTTCTGTTTACATCGTTCATTGTGCATTTTTATGAGCGGTTTACTTCGATGAAAATCCTAAGTTTGTGACATTAAATATCACGCTATCTTCGCATGAGACCAACTCCTCTTTCCCTCCATCAGTGGCTTCGACAGGCTCGTAACCATCCATGACCATTCAAAGTGCCCTTGGATTTCTTAACCGTAATTCGAGGATAAGGGCGGTTGCCCCTATGGCTCCAAGTATTCTTGTGTGTAAATTGCGTGTGTTGTACTGGCCGGTTTGCCTGATCTGAGGGACGAAATATCCGAGTTTCAGGGAGAAAAAAACCTATCCGCCTTATGAGACACAGTGTAGCAATTATAAACATCATATTACGGAGATTTACTTTTCGTAAATCTATTATGCTATCAATATTATTATGTAAATAAATATTAAATACCCAATATAGTGAAATATATTCAAATACAGAATTTTCCCAGAATGTCCGGGATTTAATTCAAAATCACTTCTCACTGCACAGCTGGTATCGGATCGAATAGACGGCAGATGACAAGTCGGTGTGGGAAATTCAGTTTCTTCTCTTCGTAAAAAAAACGTTTCTTGTATTTTCTTAGTCCTTGTTTCGCCTTGAATGTGATCCAGCAATAAACATCCTCCTAATCATATTTCCCCTCATTAACGTACGTACACTAGATGGCTAGTTATGGCTATGTCACGTGGCTTCACACAAACCCACTTAATTGCACTGCAGAACATTTCGTCTTTCCCCCACTACTACAAGGAATCGAAGTGCATTCACTTTCTGATCGATTTTACTGATTGCAAATGAAAATTGATTTACTGCAGGATTCAAACACTAACGCCACCTTTTTTTTCAGACCAGATAACTCATTCTCGTGTTCACGTCTTTCAAGGTTATCTCGCATTTAGTCTTCAATAATATAGCAACTTCTTGTTTCCTGTCATAATTATTACCAAATCCCACTAAATAAGGATCTTTTTTTGACTCATTCAGCGATCCAACGTTCATACACAAGAAGCAGCGAATCATCACTATGAAAGATCTGTAGCAGTGTTTTATTTATTCCTGTGTCAGATGACTCATTTGGACCAATGTGATTTGAGCTCTTGTTAACCGGACTGGCAATTAGGTATTTCTGTAATGGTCCGTTTTAATTAAACGGATATTGCTAAAAACTTTAATCGTGCAGCTGAACGTAGTAAAGAGTTACGGGTTACACACGCTGTTATCAAGAAAAAATCAAAATATAATAAAAAATGGAGCCCCCATAAATGTACTGTTAACAAATGTTGTAAACAATAATTTTAGTCGGTGTCGACTTATTTTTAAATGCCCCTCTACTTGGTTCCTTATTCATCACTTTCCTCTTGCCGGTTTGTCTTTCAATACTAGTAGAAAACAGCAGAATTCCATTTTAATGTGTAAATGAAATCGTTAATAATAAAGAAACACAGGGATATTTTAGTATAAAAGCATATAAAACAAACATTTTTATCTCTTCATAATTGGTTATTTATTTAAAACTATTTAATACAAATAAAAATCAGTAAATATATCTATTTAATGATTTATATTTAATATTTAATTTTAATTAAAATGTTACATTTTAATAAATTTTAAAAATTTAATGAAATTTTGTTAAAACAAGAAAGAAAACATTAAAAACACCCTTTATTTTTTATGATAAAATATGTATTATTTTGGGGTTAGCTATGAACTTCAAGATGGGGTATCATCTGATTTTGGGATAAATCGACCGTGAGATGCGCTGATTGATTTATTCAATCCAATATCCTTGGAGGGTAATGGATGGCAATGCTGTAGCCAATGAAGTTGTAACTGAGGCTCGGCTATTGCTGTTACTCTCTTGCCATGATTAGAGCTTTAATTGCTCAATAATGCCTTATCCATACACTGTCCTCTACAGATTACGGGGAAGATGAAAAGCATTCTTGCTTCGCCCCTTTAAGCCAGTCCTTATAAGGATATAAGGAACTTCAAGATGGCGGCTCGCGTGGTAGTGTTTAGTGTCGTGTGTTATTGATGGTGAATTGTGAATTTGACGGTTATGATTTAGTGATTTATGCGTATTCATCAGTAATTTCAGTTAATTGCTTACTGCCATAAACAGGCACTTTATATTTATTTTCCATCCAGGTAAGTCAATTGAAGTTATAAGGGCGATACGCTAGGCCTACTGCCGTTAGTATCGTCATTGCTGTATTTTATATCGCGACATCTTATTGCTGGTAGACACCTTAGGGTGTCTACGGGATTTGCTAGTGGACCCTCAAAAGTCCACAGGATTACTTTTACCTGCTCGGAACACCAGAGCAATCTCTACTCTTTCTCCATCCTTGACTTAACACATTTCCAAATATTGTCATGGCAAAACTTCTTAATGAGGCCAAATTCGAAGAAGTTTATTTTGAATTCCTCAGACTGGGAAAGCTGCTGAGTGAAAATTGGCCAGGAAAAGTCAAGCTCTTTGACACATTCCCCCCCACAGCTGTCACAGAGGATAATATGGTTGACATGATTGAAGAGCCCACAACTCAGACGCAATCAGATTTAGCACACTCCCCAAGTGTGGAAGATGCTACATCCCAAGACAGTAATTATCATTCCTTGGAAACTGATACAGAGTTCCAACTGGTGAAAAAGAAGAGGAAAATCTCTACCAGTGTGGAAGAACCCAAAACAACAGGGATAGAAGTACTCAATGGTCCTAAAGAAAAGATACCACCAGTCATATTAAGGGATAAAGAAAAATGGATCCCTTTCACATCAGCCCTAAGAGAACAAAATATCTCATTCTCATGGGCTAAAAATACAGATGAAGGAGTTAAAATACAACCCTCTACTGTCTCGGATTACAGAGAGATGACCAGATTTATGGACAATGCTAGCGTCCCATACCACACCTTCACTTTACCTAGCGAAAAGAACCTGAAAGTTGTTCTACGTGGGATAGCTGAAGGTATCACTCCTGAAGAAGTGTCCACTGATCTCTCCAGACAGGGCCTGTCCCCAGTTAAAGTGAGCAGAATGCTCAGAGCAGACAAAAGACCAATGCCTTTGGTGCTGGTAGAAATAAACAACACACAAAAGCAGATCTATGAACTGACTGTAGTATGCGGTCTCAAAATTACAACTGAGCCTCTAAGGAAAAGAGCATCTGCAGGTCAGTGTCATAGATGCCAAAGATTTGGACATGCTCAAAAATTATGTAAGGCAGCCTACAGGTGCTTGAAGTGCGGCGAGGGACACCAGACCATCTCTTGCACCAAACCTCGCACAACTCCAGCATGCTGTGCAAACTGCAGAGGTCCTCACCCCGCCAACTATAAGGGATGCCTTTCCAATCCAAAAAACCGAGGAACAATAAAAGTCAATCTTTCTCCGCCACGTAACAATGTTTCAAGCATCCAAACAAATGGTCTTCCAGTCCGAAACACCTTGCCTTCTACCTCACAAGAAGGAACAACCAGGGACAAAACATATGCTGAAGCTGCAAGAACTAAGCCTCCTACATCTCCCGAGCTAGAATGCTCCAACATAACATCTGTCTTAACAGCCTCACTTGCCACTATGCTGCAAGAATTCAGCAAGACATGCCCATCAACATCTTCCAGAAAAAGATTCCTGCAAAGCACTCAAAACATTATAACAGCCATCTGTCATGAATAATAAATTCAAACCAAAAGCTCTTAAGATAATAGCATGGAACGCTAATGGACTAATGAACAAGATACTGGAACTAAAAGAATTTTCAACTCGTCTCAGTGCAGATATCATCTTGATTGGTGAAACACACCTAAGACCAGCTAATAACCCAAAAATCCGTGGATATACTATATACAGAAACGACAGAATTGGCACAAGAGGCGGAGGCACTGCCATATATATTAAGAGTTATTTAAATCATAACACAATAGACAAGCCCAAAACAGTAAACCTGGAGGTGACTGGTGTGGAGGTGCATACCTTCAATGCCGGGAGTCTCAAGATCTATGCTGCATATAACCCTCCAAGCATTCCTCTGCTGACAACAGATCTGGACTCCATACTTAGTCCAAATGACTCCATAATAATAGCAGGAGATTTCAACTCAAAACACACATCTTGGTACAGCTCATCTACTAATACCAAAGGTCACACACTTTTCAACTATGCAATGCTCAACTCTATTGTAGTGACCGGCCCTACTGAGCCCACCCATTTCAGCCCTTCGGGTGGCTCGGATGTGCTGGACATTGTCATCTTTAAAAATTTAAGATACCAATACAAATTGGAATCAGTCAACGAATTATCTTCTGACCACAGTCCAATAGTGCTTAATCTAGGTTCATCAGATCAATTCTCTCCTCTGCACACATTCATACCATGGGACAAGTTAGCAAAGGTTCTTCCTGATCATATTGGTCCGGTACCCAATATCAGTAAAAAGGAAGAGATTGACACAGCAATAAATAACTTAACTATACAAATTCAGAAAGCAATTGAATCAGTCAGACAATCCACTGCCTTCAACCCAACTAACCGAATCCCTGAAGAAATCATGGATCTAATCAGAGCAAAAAATAGAGCCAGGAAGAGATACCACAATACCAGAGCCCCACAAGATAAAAAAGTATTGAACAATCTAAACAGGCAGGTCCGAGAAGCTCTTCAAAAACACAGAAACCAACAATGGGAAACCAAATTGACCAACATTAACATTGATGATCATTCTGTATGGAAATTCTTAAAAGCAATCCGCACCAAAAAACAACTCATACCCCCTCTCCAAACCAAGAAAGGAACAGTTCACAAAGATGAAGAGAAAGCCGAGGCAATAGTAGATAATCTAGAATCTCAGTGCAACCCATCGTATACTAATTTAAATATCAACCTTATATACAAGATTCATCGTCATGTTAGGTCAACCTTAAGACAGAACAATGTCAACTCAGAACTTATCACTCCTACTAATCCAACAGAAATGATAAATATCATCTCCCATCTAAACAATAAAAAAGCCCCAGGACCGGATGGCATAACTAATAGAATAATAAAACTACTTCCAAGAAAGGCCATAGTCCATCTCGTCAACATTACAAATGCCATCTTTAGATTCCAGCATTTCCCTTCTACATGGAAAACAGCCACAATCATGCCACTGAAGAAGCCAGGAAAAAATGCTCACCTACCTGAAAGCTACAGACCCATAAGCCTATTATCCTGCCTCGGAAAGATAACAGAGAAAGTGATCCTCTCAAGATTCCAAGCAGAAACAGATAAGTTAGGAATTTTGCCTAATGAACAGTTCGGCTTCCGTAGGGCCCATAGTACATCCCAACAAGTGCACCGGCTGGTAGAAATTATTACTAAAGGTTTCAACTGGAAACTCAATACAGTTGCCATCTTCATCGACGCAGAGAAGGCTTTTGATAAAGTATGGCATCAAGGTCTTCTCTACAAACTGATTAAATTTAATTTTCCAGTCAGGCTAATAAAGGTAATACATTCTTACCTGAAAGACAGATACATGCAGGTCAGGGTAGGCGAAACGGTTTCGACCAGACGCAGGATCTCGGCAGGCGTACCTCAAGGATCTCTTCTGGCACCTCTACTGTTTTCAATATATGTAGCAGACATCCCTCTGAACCCAAGAACAACATTCACTGCATTATATGCAGATGATACTGCACTGATGGCAAGATCACTAAGCCCAAAACTGGCAACTAAAAGATTACAAAATAGCATACACACCTTAGAAAAATGGATGGCAGACTGGAGGATCCAAGTTAACCCCCAGAAAAGCTCAGCCATACTGTTCACTAGAAAGAAAATTCACACCATGGAGGATATTTATTTATTGGGAGTAAAGATTCCATGGCAGACTGAAGTTAAATATCTTGGAGTGATTCTTGATAGTAAACTCCTATTCAGCAAACATATTAGTTACATTACCTCTAAGACATCCAACGTCTTAGCACAGCTCTTCCCTATGATCAACAGAAAAAGTAAACTGGATATGCAAACAAAATTAACAATCTACAAGATGGCAATTAGACCGGTTATCACTTACGCATCCCCAGCTTGGAGCCACACCGCAAATTCAAACATTCTAAAACTTCAGAGATTACAGAATAAGAGCCTGAGGATGATTCTGGATGCCCCCTGGTACATAAGAAACACCCAGATCCATAGAGAAGTTAATATCCCTTATATCTCTTCCCTTCTCAAAAATCTAGCTGAGAAGTTCTTTACCAAGACAAGTAACCACCCAAACCCTTTAATCAAGGAAGCCTCGGAATATAATGAAGAAGAAATCAACAAATATAAAAGACCAAAATCTATCTTAAGTTCAGCTGAACACAACTAACTTCACTGCCCTCAATGGGCGAGCATAAAGCTCACAAACATTCCATTTAAAGTCCTAACATTAAAAGACAAAGGGGAATATGAAAAGCAATTTTGCTTCACCCATCTAGCCAGAAATGTTAATGTAGAAATGTTAATTTATTGTTCATAGTCGACCGTTAGATGCTGTGATGCATTCAATCCAATACCCTTGGAGTGTAATGGATGGTAATGCTGTAGCCAATGAAGTTCTAACTGAGGCTCAGCTATTGCTGTTACCCTCCTGCCATGATCAGAGCTTTAATTTAATAGCTCAATAACACCTTATCCCTACACTGTCCTCTACAGATAACGGGGAAGATGAAAAGCACTCTTGCTTCGCCCCTTTAAGCCAGTCCTTATAAGGATAAGGATTTATTGTTCATTTCGGTGTAGTGACGGGATGTACTGTTCCTCTGTTGGGATGTAATGTAATATTCTTCTGCAATAAATATTGGTACAGTTGCATTTTTTATGAAGACAATCGGAAGCACAAATTTTTAAACAAAACCATGCATGAAGGACGAAATAGTACGCAACTTTTATAGATTAACAGTAATTTTAACGGTACAGTAAGAGATTTTTGCAAATCATCTAAAATTGTCATCCAGCTTGCTTAGTAAGCCCTTGTGCCATACCCGGTCAAACGCCTCCAAGTTATCAAGCGGTTGCACTTGATAACATGGAGTTATCAAGTGCAAACGCTTGAAATTCACCAACCTTCCGCATGGCCCTTGTCCAGAGATGGGTGACATATGTGAGCATGTCTCCTGCTGATCGGCAGCGACGGAATCCATACTGGCGATATTTATTAGACGGGTACCTTCAAGGTAGTGTAGGAGTTGGGAATTTATGATTTTTTTCGATTACTTTACATAGCACGACTGAGATTGGGCGGCAGTTGGACAGCAGTATCTTGTCACCCTTCTTGGTAATAGGTTAAATACAAGCCAATTTCCAGGCTGTGGGATAGATAACAGTGGAGTAAGACAGTATATGCAGGCGACAGAAGTCAGTTTAGGTGCACAAACTTTCAGGACAATTGGAGGAATGCCATCAGAGTCAGGCGACTTGTTTGTGTCTAATTTGGACAGTATTTTACTGATCTATTTCTCACAATACGATATAGTGGACAATGTATGTTGGGAATCTGGAATGGTTGGGGGACATTTGCCATTGTCAATTATGCGTGCATTGGAAGCAGCGAAGTGTGAGGCCAGGAGATGGGAATGGTGTTGGGCAGAAGTTACAACTGATTGCTTTGGCAAGAGACCAAAAGGCTCGGCTGCCGTTTGGACAGGCTGCTAATTTCCCGCCTTTTGCTGTTTCAAAATATGTTTTGGAATCATCCGTTTTTTGTTTTTGTTTTTTTGCATTTATTTTTGGTTTGAGTATAAGGTCAAATGGTTTTTCATTTGAACAGCCTTGGCACATCTTTTGGAAAACCAGAATTAGTTAGGGAATGGCAGGTCAGAGTACTGCAGGGAATGTATTTCCATTCCAGGATGCGAGGGGTTGATGTGTTCAGGTTGGAAAGTCAGAAGCAATAGTCCAACCATGGGAATGAGTCATTGAAGTTGCAGGGACTGTCCCACTTCGCACTGTTATAATGCCAAATTACTCTTGTATAGCAGTGGCTGTGTAAGCGTTGCTGAATGCGTAGGAGATGAGTAATAGATTGTGGTCAGAATTGCCTTGGAGCCCACTACATTGACTGCATATTAGGAGGGGTCATCGGTCAGGAAGAGATCTAGGATATTTGGAGAGTGGTTCGAGTTATCAGGTATTCTGGTTGTCACCTGAACAAGTTGTGTAAGTTTGTTGGTGATGGCAAATGTTTCAGCATCTCTTCCTTCAAGATATGGACAGCTGGAGGAGGAAAGCCAGTTGGTGTTGTAGATATTAAAATCTCCTAGGAAGATGATTTTGCTGTTGGGAGAGTGGCACTCGAAAAAATCGACTTTTAAAGAGAGGAAATAAAAGACTTCAGAGTGGTTGTTTGCATTAGCAGAGCGATAGAGACAGTAAATGAATTTGATTGAGTGGGGAAGGGATATTTTCATCCAAAGATGGTCAACGTTGGGCGATTCTGGGTTGGATGCTGTACTGCTGGGTGCAGACGTTTTCTCCCCGGTATTTTTATTTTTCCCCTCGGAATCTTAAAACCAAACTTCGAACACGTGTGTCTGTTGAATTATGTGCTTCTAATATCTAATACAAATTAAAAATTTGAGTAATTTTTGAAGTTCATGCTGGTGTGCTCTCCTGTAGAAAGATTACAATAAAATAATAAAGAAAAAGACGAGAGACAACTTACAGAGCGTCTTGTTATCAACACTCATAAATTTGCTTCTGTGTGGTTAAACCCATTGATTGCGCGAGTGTTAAAAAGTTACCTTCTGGAAAAAAAAGAAACAAAAACTTATTAGCAGGTGAAATCAGTCAACATGCCAACTTGTTTGCTAATCAGTCGGCTAGAAGCACGGTATTCTCCTGAGTTAGTGGAGGTCGGCATTTATTATTTCTCCAGTAAATTGCTTCAGCAGTAATCGCGACAGCAATTAATTAGATGGATTGAAAATTCAACGTCAATAAAACAGAAGGCTTCAGTTCCTGTCACTCTACATTTCACATTAGTAAGCGACTCCATTCAAACCGTCTACAATTTTGTGTACGATCAGCTTTATTTGTTTTAATTTGGCTTTTCCTTTCATGGAAAGGAAAAAACCGTGTATCACGTGATGAGCTTGAAAAACAGAGATACTGTCTGTGCAACCATTTCATCAAACCACCGTGTCAGTGGCATTCCATTTCAAACGATAACACGCGCTTTTCAACGCTAATAGTTTAACCTAAATATACCTTCTTCGTGGAGAGAGGGAAGGAATGCGAAAGTACGCAGTTGTAGTCATTTTGTTAACAAAGGATCCTCCAAATCGTTAAAGTAAGAATATGTTCAGACCACAGCTTATTTTCCCCCATGGTGATAAAACCAAAGGGTTTCTTTTTTCTTTCTTGGAGCATCTTTAGTCGAAGACAGGAAATAAATTTCAAAAACTGGGCAGTTTTCCAACCAGGTTAGAAGTATTGTTCAACTCATAAACTGAGTTGATGAAATTGATGATGATGTGATGTTCGTTAACGATTTTCTTTCTTTTAAAGGTGATAAGTGAGCATCTGACATTCATTCTTTCTCTAGCAACTGAGATTCTCTCTCACACACACAAACGCACCTTTTTTTTCATATGCATATTTATGCCATTACTTCAGCCATCACAATAATATGAAAAACTTTCATTTTGAAGATGTATTTGCTGTAAATATTAAATTTCAAAAAAATTAAAACTCTGTTTAAGATAGTGTGATTATCCCGTCTTCAATGGGTATTAATGGGGAAGACTCGAGCTAATGTTCGAGTGACCTCTAATTTACGTTAAAATGCGATGTCGAAGATGTCATTTAACAGAAGTGCATTGGTGGATGAAAAAAAAAAAAAAGATAGAAACGAGAAATTCCTTTTGTTTAAAAGCATGGGGGGTCCTATCACATAAAATTCAGAAATCACTATTTAAAAGCATCTATAAATTTAAATTGACTTTTTAATCTTTTTGTTTTCAATAATTCGCCATTTTATTTCAGCTGTTGATTTGAATCATCATTAAAAATGATCTCTCCTGTTTTATTCCTCCACGTGTGGATCTCTTTAAAAATTAAAAAAAAAATATTCTCTCAGAGAAATTATCACTGAATAATTTGAATAAAAGTAATTAGATTAAATCACTTACATGACTGTACGAAAATTACGCGATTGTCGTTTTTTAAGATATTTACAAAGATGAACTTGACGTTTTAAAGTATTAGCATAAATATATAAATTAATTAATAAATGAAAAAAGGCACTTTTTTTTAAAGATTGACATTTTATTTAAGAATTTTCTCAGAAATCTACATTGAAAGTCTTCAAACATGATGTGGGTTTGAATCTCGCTTTGTGTATTGATTTTTCTGATATTTTATTTGGAAGATGAATTCCTTTTCTCAGTGAGACAACATCTCATATTATTGGAGGCTCGAAATCGCTTGAAAAATATCCCTCTCTGGTTTCTATGAGAGGATTATGTAATATATATATAATGAAAACAAAGGAAAAAGATCTTTCGCTCACAATCGTTGCTGATATGCTGTACGGTTACAAGCCTTTAATTGGCGAGTGTTACAAAAAGAGAAGAAAATTGTAGTTCGATTCCTAAAATGATGTTTATTTGAACAATACAAGAAACCATGTTATTCGTGATAGTGACATGAAAATATTAGCTTCCGTCCTTAAATTATGCCGATATATTTTTATATTTCGAAAACCTGATGGATATGAAGTTAAGTAAAACGAAATATAATTTAATAGATAAAAAATAGTAATTTAAATACAGCATTTTATATTTTTAATTAATGTACAAGACGTGTTATCAAATCTCGCATATTAATTAAATATATATGAGATTTGAAATTCAAAAAATTTTGAAAATTTTGTAAAATTATTTCACACACCATTTAAAGGAATGCATAGTTCACATTTATAATTTGCGACATGAGAAAGTAATGTTCGTCGGCAAAAGGGCGCGATCTTTAAAGTGTTCGAATTCTCAGCCTTTAGTTTCTAATAAGTTTTCGTCTGTTGATATAGAGAAAATATGAGAAACTTTGGTTTTGTAGTTTAGCTGCTAAATTAACTAGCTGAGACGTGTTTAAAGTCATTAAATTGCGGATTATACTGTATTCAAGACCATCAGCGAAGGTGAGTGGACTCTCATTGCAACGAGGGTGGTTCGTTAGGCCTAACAGCCGTTAGAATCGCCATTGTTAGCGTATCTATTTCAGATCCATTTACTTGCGTTTATACGCAAACTGTCAGTGATGAATGTGTTAGATTTGGACGCATTCACAGATTCGCTGGATGAAGAGCCAGCGCTCATACTTGTAAATAAACTCCAATGGAAATTTAAGCTCAAATGGCCATCAAACTTGATAGATCTTGATATCATTATAGACTCTCTAGATAAAGGACTGGCTTTCAGCTTCATAAAGAAACTCCTTAAGAAGTTCGAGCGTGAATGGCCCGGCTTCCTGAATCTTTACTCTTTACCCGAAACTGATGAAGATCAAAATGAAGACGTTCCTCAAATGGAGGAAAAACTAAGTCCAATTATCTCTGATTCTACTCATTCAGATCAAGAAGAGAGGCAAGCGCGTAAAAAACGCAAAACTCTCGCCTCGGAGTCAGTAAATGAAAATGGCATGGATAAAGATGCCCCCAACACAGATTCCTCTGCCTCCACCAGTGAAAAGGTGCCTCCAGTCATTCTTAGGGAAAAGCAGAGATGGACAGCCTTAAAAACCACCATGGCCAACCTGCAGATAAATTACTCCACTGCCAAGAACACAGAGGAGGGCATCAAAATTCAGCCCACTACAGTGTCTGACTACAGAAATCTAACCAAAGAGTTGGACACAAGAGGTATACAATATCATACCTTCACACTTACCTCGGAGAAAAATTTTAAAGTGGTACTCCGAGGAGTATTTGAAGACATTGAAATAGCTGCTGACCTCAACATGCAAGATCTGCCTCCCATCAAAGTCAGTAGAATGTACAGATCTAACAAGACCCCTATGTCTCTAGTATTGGTGGAAATACACAACATCTATAAAGATATTTATAACTTGAAGACAATCTGTGGGCTTAAGGTCTCACCAGAGCCACTTAGGAAGAGGGCCTCTTCTGGGCAGTGCCATAGATGCCAAAAAGTTGGTCATGCCCAGAAGTTGTGCATAGCTCAATACAGATGTCTGAAATGTGGTGACCCCCACCCCACATATACCTGCTCCAAGCCAAAAACCACCCCAGCTAAGTGTGCTAATTGTGGTGGCCCCCACCCTGCAAATTACAGAGGGTGCATTTGCCACCCAAAAAACAGACAAACTGAGTTAATCAGTCAGTCTACCTCACTGACAGAAACGAAAGCCCCAGAAGCTCAAGTTCATCAGGCTCCTATTAGCTTGAACAAGATGACAGGTTTTCACCCACCATCAACTGAGCCCCTAAGAAAATAAATCTTCGACACCAAACAAGAACATATGCTGATGTGGCCCGCCCCAAAAAAGCAATCCATGACCAGAATATGACAAATCCACATTCAAATATAACAGCCATCATCACCTCTTCTCTTGTAAATATGTTACAGGATTTCAGTAACGCAAATCCATCACTGAGCACTACAAAACGTTTCTTGCAGCAAACACAGTTCATTTCATCTGCACTCTCCAATGCATAGGAAACAATTTACCCCAGATTCTCTAATTATTATCTCATGGAATGCCAACGGCCTTAAAAATAAAATACTAGAAGTGCAGGAATTCAATGCAGATATAATCCGGATATATTATTAATTAATGAGACTCATCTAAGACCCGCTGACAATCCTAAATTCAAAGGATATCAACTCTACAGGAATGACAGACTGGATTACAGAGGTGGTGGCACAGCCATCCTCATTAAAAATCATATCAAACATCATGCTGTAGCCATTCCTACAACCACCAATCTCGAACTTACAGGTATCACTGTCATCACAAACTCTATCGGAAACATAAAAATATATTCTGCTTATAACCCACCATCAAAAACATTGCTGACCACAGATCTGGATGCCATCCTTGGCATTAAACTGCCGGTTATTATTGCCGGAGATTTTAACGCAAAACATCACGCCTGGAGCAGTAGGTCTATAAATAGGAATGGCCGCATCCTCTTTAACTACACAAGCTCAAATTGCGCAACTGTGGCTGGTCCCTCAGCGCCAACTCACCACAGTCCTACTGGCTCATCCGATGTCTTGGATATAGCTGTCCTTCAGAATGTCAACCTACAGTACTCCCTGGAATCATTGAATGAGTTATCATCAGACCACAATCCTATTCTGCTCCAACTGGGTTATCAGCGGGATCTTCCCCATTCGCCACATACCTTCATTCCCTGGGAAAAACTATCCAAAATGCTTCCAAACTACATTGATCCCATCCCTCATATTAATTCCCGGGAAGAAATTGATTCTGCAGTCAATAAACTTACTGATCAAATCAACACAGCCATAGCATCTATCACCTCAAATTCAGTTGCCTTCAAGCCTAAACGACTACCCGATGACATAATGCACTTAATCAGGGAGAAAAATAAAGCAAGAAAAAGATACCACAACACCAGAGCACCCCAAGACAAGAAATATCTCAACAAAATGAATAGTGCAGTGAGAGATGCACTTAAAGTCCATAGATACAAACTATGGGAAGATAAATTAGCCTCCATATCACCTGGTGATCAATCCGTTTGGAAGTTCCTGAGAAACATCAAAAACAAAACCAAATCTCTTCCGCCTCTCAAATCTGACCTGAACATTGTTTACACAGATGCAGAAAAAGCCGAAACTATAGCTAAAAATTTAGAAAAACAGTGTAGCCCTTCATACAATAATCTAAATTTCAATCATGTTTACAAAGTCCACCGCCACGTCAGACACGTGTTAAAACGGTCTGATACCTGTACCAGCCAACTCACACCTACTTCCTCAGCTGAAATTTATGACATTATAAAGAATTTAAAAAATAAAAAAGCTCCAGGGCCTGACGGCATCTCCAACAAAGTTATTAAACTGCTACCCCGAAAGGCCATCGTATATCTCACAACAATAATAAATGCTATGTTCAGGTTTAAGTACTTCCCCTCTGCATGGAAGCTGGCAGACGTAGTTCCTATATACAAACCAGCCAAGGATCTTCAGCAGCCTCAAAGTTATCGTCCCATAAGTCTGATATCTAATTTGGGCAAAATAGCAGAAAAAGCTATCCTTTCCAGAATTCAACTTTCAGTAAAAACATTAAACATCCTTCCTTCAGAACAGTTTGGTTTTCGCCAATTTCACAGTACCACCCAACAAATTCATAGACTAATAGAATTCATTATCACAAGTTATAATTGGCACCAATACACCGGAGCAGTTTTTCTTGATTTAGAAAAGGCGTTCGACAAATTATGGCACTTTGGACTGCTACACAAGTTGATTTTGGCTGGTATTCCATTATATCTAGTCCAAATCATAAAGTCATTTCTTAGTAACAGACGAATACAAGTCAAACTAAATGATATATTATCTACCCAGCGACGCATCTTGGCAGGAGTTCCTCAAGGGTCCATTCTGGCACCGATACTTACATGGCGGACATTCCGCACAATCCAATGTCATCCATTATTGCCCTATACGCAGACGACACACAGCTATACTCGCCAGATCTATTAAACCGCACCTTGTCAACAAGAAACTGCAAGAAAACCTGCAGAGATTAGAGCACTGGTTCTCGGAATGGAGACTGCAAGTAAACCCTCAGAAGAGTATCGCCATGCTCTTCACTAAAAACACAATATATCCCAAAGATGACATCTTCCTATTTAATACCAATATTCCTTGGAAACCAGAAGCTAAATATCTGGGTGTACTGCTGGACAGAAAACTAACTTTCAGTTCACATATAAGAGCCTCATGTTCGAAAGTATCAAGAGTCATTGCACAGCTTTACCCTCTTATCAATAGGAATAGCAAGCTGGATACCAAAATAAAACTGCTCCTTTATCAATTGATGATTCGACCCATTATTACTTATGCTTCCCCAGCCTGGAGCCACTCCTCAAGTACAAATATCCTCAAACTACAGAAAGTGCAAAACAAATGTCTCCGCATGATCTTGAACGCACCATGATATGTCAGAAATGTCCAACTCCACCGGGATACAAATATCCCCTACATCTACTCTTTCCTGCAGTCTTCAGCAGTAAAGTTCTTCTCAGCATCCTCTTCACATCCGAATGAATTAGTGCAACAAGCAGCCAATTATAATGAAACAGACTTCTCGAAATACAGGAGACCGAAGGCCATCCTACTTCAAAATGAAGATCTCTAAATCACACTCACTCAGGCAGAGCATTTAGCTCATAAACTTTTCCTCACACAGCAATCCTTATCAGATATCAGGGATTAAAAAAGCATTTTGCTTCACCCTTATAGTCAGCAACGTCTTGCGTAATGTTCGTCGTTGTCAAATTCCGGATATTGTGTATTTGGTTTTCTTAATTCTTGAGAAAATTTGATTAATAATTTGCGATTACGAAAATGCAGTTAACATGTTCTGGAATAAGGTCATCAGCATTGAATCATTAACAAGAAAGCCTCACCTCTTCATCTTCACGTTCGCTATGAAAACTTCGATCATTCTTATGAATGAAGGAATCTCGTGTTGTGTGCAGCATCATTTCTCTCATGAATTACTCCGTAACATTTGCATCTTTCATCGGCGTTGAAACGTTCTCATTCTTCTCTTCAATGGAAATAAATGTTTGGCTGATCATGGGTTTCCCAGACCTAACATTGTCATCTGAGCTCGTCTTGTACTTGCTTGTGATATTTCGGCCTCATTTCCCGCTAGTGTTATACTGTGGAAGCATTGATGGTCGTAAATTAAACAAAATAGGCAAATTAAATTCTGCCGTAAGCAGTGTGAAACTGCTCTATGCAAGGCTGGTTATACTAACGCTGTAAACTTTAGTTTAACTAGCGTTAGTTTAACGCATAAACGAACTTCCGGGAACAAAGAAACGTATCACGCAAATTCACAAAAGTCGCGATAACACTAAATCTCATGTCATACAAGCGTAATTTTGCATTATTATAAACTACTTATTTTATATTCTGAAATTATAAAGATATTTAATACAGAAGGTGGTTTTAGCAGAGAGAAGATCATAACACATAATAATTAACTAATTTTGCCTAAAATAATTCATACACCATTTATACTTCAGCATCATAAACCTTTATGAAAATTAAGATAGGCAAAATTTTCTGAGATCGTCTCCGTGTGGATAAAATTTTTTTTGTTTTGAGTTTAATTCTAGAGAGATGCGTTTCTACGATGGTAAGGGTGTTAGAAAGAGGGCTTTCTGAACCATGAGTGGTCATTTTTGCCATTATATAACGGGAACAATTTCGAACAGTGCTGCTGTCATCATATCCGTTGTATACTGAATAGAAACAGGACTGCAAGATTCCTTCTTTGATTAACTCGCAAGGTTTTTCGCCTCTTTAATTGCAGTAATATAAATAGAAATTTCGTGTTTCTGGTATGGCATTACGTTTACTCCCTTTTTAGGGGAAATTGTTTAATGAAGACCAAAACTGGGATGAATGAAATGTTTTCAGTAAAGATCTGTAAGTCGAAGAGAGAGAAGCGAAGAGCGAAGCTACAAAACAAAAAAAAAAAAATGTGCAATCGTCATCTGGTACAGTTCAGTGAGGAGAGGGGAACGGATAAGCCTAGAAAATGTTCTTCAAAAGAATCTTCCATGAATGTGACCGGTGAGCAAAAATTGCGCACAAAAGATCCCGTCAACCATTTATCAGTTTGTTTTTTCTGTTTAAACTATTCTGCTCGAAGACGAAATCAAGTGTTTGTGGTATTGGATACATTAGGCACTCAAATCTGTGATCGAGTGTGATCACAAGGCTACGTTTTACCCGCAACGCGTATTTAATCATGTGACATTGTTTCCGTGCCCAATGCGACATATAAAATAGATTGTAAGGAAACCAATAAGATGTTCACGACTGAACTTCATCTAGGATGGATGGATCGTTGTCCTAAAAAACACCCTCGTGGTAAAGCAGGGCGATTCTGTTGTGCTTGAAGAAGACTACGGAGATGAAAATGCACAAACGTACACTTCGTGAGCAATGCTGATTATAGAGTTGTCTGAAAGAAAGAAAGATAAAAGTTTGCTCGCTTCCATAGCTCAGCAGTGCAATTAATGAGATGCGTTTCTAATCCCTCATTGATTCACAATAAGCATGCACGCTTGGAATACGTGCTCGGTACATGACTGCAAAGTTTCATATGCTTAAACAGCAATAATTGTTCATTTATGATAGTAATATTGAGTCTTAATTTTATTTATTTTTTTTTATAGTTATCCTGCATGGTTAGCAATCCCTAATCGTCCAAGAGAGTGATGGAGATTGCGAAAGAATGAGGAATGGAAGATAATCTTCACAACAAGCAGCGTAAATCCCTCTCGCTCATTCTATTTTCATGAACATATGCATTTTATTTAAAGTCATTAAAGATTTCAAATGAAATATGCAATAATTTATATAAAAAATTTTCACATAAAAATGAATTGATAATTTTTATTCATATTTATTAATGACAGTTCTAATTAGATGCTCGCATCATTTGTTTCCATCGTGAAACATTTACCCATTTTCTTGAATCGTATTTCTCATGACTTACGAGAAAAGCTTATGAAGTGTGATTCTGTTGCGTCGTTCCTCTTGTCACTACCAGATACGTAATCTAGTACGCAATATGCAATTTATGTAACTTGTTTTTCGTTATGCTAGCTAACGTATTGAAAGTTTCTTGTTAATTCCTCTACATTTTTGAGAGATAAGGCTGGAAAAATGTGTGCTGTTTAATCTAAACAATCTTTTTTTTTTTTCAGATTTCCATGTTGTGGATATTGGTGATGCTTACCGATAGACAATAGCACAGTGCGGAACCGTTTGATGGTCGATGCCATGTAAAATTAATTGTCATTTACAATTGACGAATATCTGTGAAAAACTGTGTCGACGGGAAATCGTTTGTGTTATTTATGAAGCCACATTAGAGACATCAGCTCGTGCATGCAATAAGCGATGGCTTGAATGTAAACAAAGCGCCAAAACAAATTAAAAAAACATCATCAATACATCTTGAATGACGTTTTCTTAATTTGGAGCCATGGACCAAATTCTTTCAAGGAGTTCCATCTCAACAATCCACACCCACGAATACAATTTACCTCGGAATTGAAGGTTAACAACTCTCTCTCCAGTTCCTGAAAGTCAAACTCGCTCGTGTCTCAGAAAAACCGAAGATCATCTCTATTTATAGAACATCCACACATACCAACAGATGCCTTCGTGCGCAATCTCATCATTATCCCCCCCCCCACCCTGTTCTAACTGAGGCTCGGCTATTGCTGTTACCCTCCTGCCATGATCAGAGCTTTAATAGCTCAATAACACCTTATCCCTACACTCTCCTCTACAGATAACGGGGAAGATGAAAAGCATTCTTGCTTCGCCGCTTTAAGCCAGTCCTTAAATTATTTCTTTTAAGAATTTATTTCTTTTAATTTATAAAAGTAAATATATATATATATATATAAATAAGAAAATATCAATTAAATTAAAGAAAAATTACTAATTTATATTTGTATTGAGAATATTTTGAATTTACTTGAATAGTTTAATAAAAATATACAATTTTTCATAAACTCGCTACACCTATTTTATAATTAAAGAAAGATGGTATAACTTTTAATGCAAAGAAGCCATGACTAGAGCTTTTAGCTCAATAACACCCCATCCACACAGATTTTCTTCATTCAGATGACGGGATAAAGAGTCAAGGACTCAGTCCATCTCCCAGTTCTTTTAAGAACTTACTACCATTGGAGGATAATGGATGTCAATTCTGTAGCCAATGAAGTCCTAACTGAGGTTCGGTTATTGCTATTATGAGTTTCGCTCTCTTAGGTTTCTTCCGAAGTTTTGCTCCCGCTGAGGGGGGGGTTTGCTCTGAGAGAGCATTTTGAGTCTCCGGGGAAGGTGTTCTCCGGCATGGCCCGGTGAGGGACTGTATCGGTGGATGGTTTTCTCTGGAATATGAGCAGTTCTGCTCGGTGGTGGGGGAGCCAACGCTGAGATGGACGGTTTTGCGGCCACTATGGAGTGGCGTAGGGATCGTCCGAATTTTTAGAGGTTGGCTTTACTTAAACATCGGTGATTAATACCCTTGGATAGCAGTGCTGTAGCCAATGAAGTTTTAACTGAGGCTCGGCTATTGCTGTTACCCTCCTGCCATTATCAGAGCTATAATAGTTCAATATCACCTTATCCCTACACTGTCCTCCACAGATAACGGAGAAGATGAAAAGCACTCTTGCTTTGCCCCTTTAAGCTAGTCCTTATAAAATCACTACTGAAATTAGTAATTAAAATTTCTGCTTATTTTCTTTAAGAATTTGTGAAACTAGTAAAACAAGCAACAGCAAATAAAAAAGTGATAGAAAGTATAATACTTTCTATCACTTTTCCCAAAAGCCAAGTGCGAGGAGGGAATGACTGAGTGTCATTGTTGATGATCAATGATACTTTTTCACCAAGATCATAAAATTCTAGCAAAAAAGACTCGGAATGCTTTGGGAATAATCACGAGAAAAATGAAAAGCCCAAGCCAATATCAGGAAGTACAGTAAGCCTAGTAAGAGATATCATGTGATAAACACACCCGAAAACAAGTCTCGGTAGCATTAACATTTGTTGACCAAGGTACAAGACAAAGTGAACGAACACACTTAACATATAACCAAATCCATAAGTCTGTCATTGTTTCCAGGCAACGAATATTAAATATACAATATAATGAAATGCACAATGAATATATTCAATTCTACAATTGGAATTATAATTTTCTCAGGAGACAGGCCATCCGGGATTTAAACAAAAATCAGTAATTTGCTGATTACTATTTCAGTCTTTAATTAGTCACATTGCTAGTGTAATATCAACAAATTCTCTGGACCCAAATTACTAATTCAAATAATTATTAGCACTAACAGAGACAACGGAAACCTATAGAACTAAAAGAAATAATGTTTAACGTACCGGAGAGGTTAGCTCAGAAGATTTTGTTACTCTGCATATTATCGACATAAGTCCAGATATGTCGTCCTGCTTTGTAAGAGATGAGTCTGACTGTCGCTTTAAGGACTGCGCGTATGCTAAAGATGTAACGATGAAATCCGATTTTACTGTTCCCATAACAACGATCTCGTTGTTTACGTTGAGTTCTCTGTTGGTGGATTGTGAAACAGGCTTGTGGGTCGCTTACGAACAGCTGTTAAAAAAAGCACAGAATAATATTTACGGGACAAACGTTTATGAATATTATATTGTGATTTTATGTGGTTTTTCATGATATATAAAAAAATAAAGGAAAACTACAGAAATATTTAAAATTGATAAAAAAAAAAAAATACAAAAATGAAGCCCGCCCAGTAGAAAAATGTGCTATAGGTTTGAAAATAACTTTCATGGGTGGGAACAACATGAAAAAAGTCGACGATCACGAAAGTCTGAATGGACTGGCCACGTGGATAGAGGAATGAATACAATACCTGAATCAAAACTGAAAGCATTTTGTTAAGAATGTGCTTTCTAAAACTATTGTCGGCTGTTTCTGTTCGAGAAAGTTTTTAAGGTATTTGAATGCATGTCAAAACATATTCAACCCGGTGTAGTTTGCCTTTGTGGTATTTTTATTGCCTTCCATAGTTTTTATAACGAAACTTGTTAACTAGATATTTTAATCCGAAAAACAGACAAACTGGGCAGAAGAACACACGCACTTAATTTCTTCTGGGGTAACTCCAAACAACCGAACCAAACCAATTCAGGTCTTTTCAAAGGGACTCATCTCCACTGAATGCTGCACTCAAGACGTTTTTGTTCGGTCCTCATCTTCATTGAAAAGCAAGACATCGATGCCTCTTGAGTTTTTCATTCTCCAAGTAGTAAACGTTCTCATAGTGAGACTTTGTGAATCTCCTTCCGCTGTCATGAACCTTCATCCTGGTGATCAGAGTCGTGTGTGTGTGCGTGCATGGGTAGGTGGGTGGATGGGTGTGTCAAAAAGATATTCAAAACGCTTGCGTTTTCCACAGAGGAGAAACAGATTGATAAATATGTAAGCCCAGCCCTCATGTTAACTTGATTTGTAGTAACAAATCCCATTGACTAATTGGGAGATTTTTATTTATTGGAACAGTCATTTTGACCCATTAGATTTGAGGCCGTATTAATTGGCCTAACAGTTCTTTTTTTTTCTTTCGAAAAAAAGGTCCCTTTTGATTTCTTAGATATCTTTGTCAAATCTCAATCGTTTAGGAAATATGTGTGTCCCATTGCTTATTTCGGAGGTTTAATTAGAGTTGAGTCAACAATGATATCTTTCGCTTTTGTTGTAATGTCGGACATAATTATGTTACGACCCCGCATAATTGGGGGGGGGGGATACTAATCTCGCTAGTCGAAATAATTTAATTGTAGAATTTGAATTCCTGCAAGCAAGAAATGTTACTTTTCCGCACCACTAACCATTGGATTGAAGGTAAATACAACTTTCCTATAAACAAACTCACCACAGAATGTATTATTTAAATCTAAAAAACAAAATTCGTATTTTAATTTAATTTAATATTATTTAATGTAAGAAATTTATTTTCTTGAAAAAAAAAATGTTAATTACTGCCTCCATAGCGTTAAGTCGGAGAATGGCGACGAAAGTTCAATTCTACTCGCCGATTAGAGGAAAACTTTTTCTGAGTCGTTTTTTCACTTGGTTCCCCAGTTAGACGATTTTCTGGAAAGCGCGGTTTTCTTCCTGCAGCTCCGGTTTTTCGTCCCGTAAACTCAACAAAATCTACCGAAGAATCTACACTATATTAGGCAATAGGAACAGGGTTAGGATTAGAAACCACGAGAATGGTCGTACCTTTCAGCCGTCGCTCTTCACCGGATGACGTGCATAATTAGTGAGTCTTAATTAGTGGGCCAGCTATCTCTGATTAACTGCCGGTGGAGACCGAACTTCCCTCCCCGTCCAGAAAGTGAAAAAGAGTTTTCTTCAATAAAACGCGCGCGAGCGCACACACACACACACACACTCACACACAGGAGATAAATCATAATCATCGTTGTCATCATCATCATTGGTCACACAGCCCTGAGTGTGCTCTGTTCTTCTGTATAAGATTCTACTAATCTTTCTCGTTTATTGCTGAAAATCCTCCTCCAAAGACTTAACACATTCTATCAGTTCATCTTCCCAATCTTAATTAACCACCTTACCGGCCATTATGGATCAAATACGCATCCGCATACGCTTCGTATCCATCATATATTTCAATGTATTATCAATGGTATTACAATTTTAATATGCACTTCGCATCCATGATAACTTGAACGTCTATAGACGTCTTGGCCGGTATCGTGGGTAAAGCTTTTAAAATTTCCTTTTTTCCTGGTACTCTGGTATTGAACAATGCAGCAGTGAACATGCCCAGACCACCAAATCTGCTCATTGATTTTTTGTTGATTGTTTAAGTTCTTTTACGTGTTTCTTACCCAGAAAAGTGTTTTCTGTTAAACCTACAGTATAATTGTAACCTTTGGGAAATAAGGATATTTTTTTTCATTTTTTATTGATTTTATACATTTGATATACTTTTTTACATAAACCAAAATCCACTTCAACATCAAGAGATCTAGCACTGAACTTCTTCAAGCCACTTCAGGCCGCTAATAAGCAGGATGGTGGTCTTCTCCACCATTTGCGGGATTCGAACAAGCAGCCTCTTGGTTGGAGAGCGCAATAAGCCCACCACTCGTCCGGCAAGACTGGCAATTGCGATTAGCTTTGCCTAATGGTGACTGATGTGTACATTGTCTGTTTTCTGGAGTTAAAAAAACATAAATCTACCAATTGGCGCCCTCATTATCACAGTTGCAAGGATTGGGACGAAATGAATTGAATCCGTTGGTGGAAAATATCTCACTTTGATACTCATTGAGCAAGTGGGGAACTTTTTTCTGAAATAAACGCCCGCGACATCAGTAGTTCTGTTTCACACAAAAGTAGAGGGTTTTTTTCTATTGGTTATCCCTGAAATTTAATCCCCTGTGATACCCGCCACTGAGACTTCTTTCTGTTCCAATGTCTCGTTTTAGTGAGTTCCGGATCTGGATTTAAGCGGAAGGGGTATTCTTATACCCACCCGCATACAGGGGCAGACACAATATGAGATACTCAATGTACGAGATAAAATGTTAATTATTTAGATTTAAACGACGTATAATCAAATTGGAACCTGAAAGAAGGTTGGACTAGATTAGATCTCGGGTATTGACAGAAAAATATACAGTTTTAAACTCCTTCATTTGATTGTAAAAATGTAAAAGCACTCTAACAGCACAACAGCACTGTATCGAATAGGAAAAAGAAGTTCTTGTGTTTTAATTTCACATTACGCATGCGAGAACCATTGCTTTTGAGGATGCCCATAGATGCCCTTCGGTGGAATGTGAGAACATTACGTATAATCCCAGTTGCAATCCGACCTGAATCATCTTTCATGCCAGAGATGGATTTCAAGTTGGGTAATTGTCGAAAACAGCGAAATAACCGAAAATCTTCGAATGTAGCGAGATCCCTGGGACAAGTTCATTGTGAGGAATGGAACGAAAACGAAACTTTATATTCCAAGGCAGATTTTAATCAGAAGCTTGGGATGTGTAATATACTGTAATGTGACTGTAATGGTTGTTTTGTAGTGTTTTTTTGTTTGTTTGTTTTCCTCCAGAAAATCCGATTTTTTAGGGAAGTAAAAACACTGCTCTCACCATCCGATACTAATTTCTCTTCCAGTTGGAAAGTTCACATAAAGGTTTCTCATAATATAGAAAGGATTAGACCCAGATCTTTCCAACAAAGGGGGGGGGGGGGAATCACGATGTGCTATGAAGAATCTTTTATGATTTGTCAACAATTTCCATCATAGGCTATTACCGTCCGTCCTCCTAGACCAGATCTTCAACGCATGGCCCGCGTTGCTCTTTGGTGGCCCGCAGAGCTCCTTTGCTGTGGCCTGCTGGCCATTTCGAAAAAAATCACTACTAAACATTAAAATTCAATAATTTCAATGAAACACGCGAGCCACTAAGCTATACTGCGGTATTTAGAATTGGAAGATGCTTTCCAGATTCACAAGGAACGCTGTGCATTTGATACTTTACATAAAATCCTATAAAAATAAATATTAAATAGACATCCTTCTTCAGCCATTTACCAGCGCCAAGCGGTACTTAAGTACTAGTACTAACGTCGCAGGTAGATGGCTGAAGCAGTAGTTAGTTCGGGTGCGCTGTCTAGTGCCTCCAGATACATCTCGATACTTCGTGATTTTCATATAAATACAAGAGGATCTCATCCACAGTCAGTCGTGAACAGTATTCGTATATAAGCGCACGCAGTTTGTAGGGTCAGCCATAGTCTTTTGTGGTTTTATATTGCCGGATCTGTTTCATTAGTGGGAGGCATATTCAGTGGATAATAACCGTTACATGGCCATTTTGGATTATTTTTTGGGTTCACCTTCCATCACTATGGCGTCTACGAGTAAAAAGCGTAAATTAATGATTCTTGTCCGGTTCTTAATGAAAAGTGGACCAATTTGTGCTTTTTTGTGCCGAACGCAGATAAGCCAGTGTCAGTATCTATATAAAACGACACTGTGTGACAAAGCATACGTACAAATTTCGATCACCTACAAGGGCGGCTTAGTGTGGACAAAGTGAACCGTCTCCAAATTGATTTAAAATGCCAGCAGGGTACGTTTAAAAGGCAGAGAAAAGAGAGCGCAGCGTGCGTCAGAATACGTTATGTAATAGCTGAAACAAATTGCTAAAAAATCAAAAGCCTTCTTGGACGGCATGAGACATTCTTTCACAGTTTGTGAAAGAGTGTCTCATCGCTGCTGGCGATATCCTGTGCCCAAATAATAAGGAAGTGTTTAAAAAAACCGCGTTTGTATGGGAGAACTGTAGCAGGACGTATCGAAGAACTTGGCAATGACATTGAAGGAACTTTAAAAAAACGGTCGTCCGAATTTACGTCATATTCGCTTGCTTTAGATGAGAGCACAGATGTGAAGGATACAGCACAACTGGCTAACTTTGTCCGTGTCATTGATCAACAATTCAGTGTGACAGAAGAACTGCTAACTCTCGTACCGATGAAGGGAACGAAGAAAGGCACTGATATTCTTGAAGCCGCCAAGAAAATGTTCCGGCGTTTCAACCTCAGCTTAACCAACCTCGAGGGCGTGGTAACTGATGGTGCCCCTGCTAAGGTAGGAAAGAACGAAGGGTTTGTTGCGCTGCTATGGAAAGAACCGGAACTAGAAGGAAACTATTTCGTCCATTACCACTGTTTAATCCACCAGGAGAATTTATGCACGAAAACTATTGGATTTGAGAATGTCTGTAAAGTTATTATGACTGTCGTCAACATTATGGGCAAGAGAATTGAATCATCGTCAATTCCAAGAGTTTTTGACCCAAGAGTGCGAAGCGGATCACCCGATGTGGTTTATTATAGTGATTTGCGTTGGGTCTTAAAAGAGTTTTTGACTTAAGGAGCGAAATACAGCAGTTCATGCAAACCAAGGGGAATCCGATTGTGGAATTTAACGATCCGAAGTGGATGACAGACTTTTCTTTGTGACCGATATCTCGTTGCATATGAATGACCTAAATACGCGGCTACAATCCAAAGATCAACTGGTGCACACTCTGTTTGATCACATCAAAGCTTTTGTGGCCAACTTTGGGAGTCACAACTCGCAAAAAAAGACTGAACTCCTTTTCAGCTTCTCGCTGAGTCCAACTGTTCGTCTCTTGATGAATACGCTACAAAATGAGCCGTGTTGCGACGTGAGTCCGAAGAGAGAGAGAGAGAGAGAGATTTAGTGATTTTTGTAACCAACGGTCTTCTTTAGTTTTATTTTCAATGCCATTCAGTGTCAATGCTGCTGAAATGCCAGGCTCAGAACACATGGAGCTGCTTGAACTCCAAAACAACTCTTTTTTTGAGAGAAAAATTATTCAATGTGCCCTTGCTTACATTTTACAAAGACTATATTTCTTAGGATGCATTCCCTAATCTTGGCCGGCATGCTTTGAAGATGTGCGCTTTGTTAGGAAGCACATACTTATGTGAACAGTTCTTCTCCAGAATGAAGCATGTGAGGTCCAAGACAAGAACTCAGATTACGGACCAACATCTCTAGGATGCTCTGCGCATAGCGACTTCCAGCATTGATGGCAACATTAACAAGCTGGTGAAGGAAAAACATTGCCAAGTTTCCCATTAACATTGTAAAAAATGAATGTTTTCTTCATTAAATTATCTTTTTTTGTATTGATTGTGTTTACTTATCATGAACCCGACTCCTACCTAAGCTCTTAAAGTTGAGTTTGTTTATTTTTATAGGATTTTATGTAAAGTATCAAATGCATAGCGTTCCTTGTGAATCTGGAAAGCGTCTTACAATTCCAAATACCGCAGTGTAGCTTAGTGGCCCGCGGGCTTCATTGAAATTTTTAATGCCGCCCACACTGTATGAAAGGTTGAAGACCACTGTCCCAGACAATATCGCTTATCTTTCTTTCATTAGCGTATTAATAAATTCATCAACGAAAGATTGGTAATAACTGCAATATGCTAATGCAATGCATCATTGATAGCTTATAAAAGCCCTTTAAAGGACTGGCTTAAAGGGGCGAAGCAAGAATGTTTTTCATATTCCCCATTATCTGTAGAGGACAAAGTAGGAATAAGGTGGTATTGGGCTATAAAGCTCAGATCATGGCAAGAGGGTAACATCAATAGCCGCACCTCGTTAAATCTTCATTGGCTACAGCATTGCCATCCATTACCCTCCCATGATGGAGATAGATCTCATATCTCGATTCAAATTATATTATAGAAGTCCTTATATCCTTATAAGGACTGGCTTAAAGGGGCGAAGTAAGAATGCTTTTCATCTTCCCCGTTATCTGTAGAGGACAGTGTAGGGATAAGGGGTTTTTGAGCTATTACAGCTCTGATCATGGCAGGAGGATAACAGCAACAGCCGAGCCTCAGTTAGAACTTCATTGGCTACATCCATTACCCTCCAAGGGTATTAATCACCGCATCTCACGGTCGAAACTATTTTAAAAGTAGCTATCTACTAGTTCTTAAAAGAACTGGGCGATGGACTGAGTCCTTGACTCTTTATCCCGTCATCTAAATGAAGAAAATCTGCGTGGATGGAGTGTTATTTAGCAAAAAGCTCCAGTCATGGCTGAGTAACGGCAATAGCCGATAGCCTAGCCTCAGTTAAACATTCAGTGGATACAGCATTGCCATTTGTTACCCTGCACATCGTAAAAAAGAATTTTTTCTGTCCAAAAAACAAAAAAAATACCGTTAAGCCATCGAAATTAATATTTAAAAATGTTCATTTTTAAAAGGTGTATTTATATTTAATAAAATAAATATTAGAATATAAAATATTTTTAAATAATAAGAATATATTTTTATTTGCATTACATTTACAAGATAATTTAATATTTAATTATTATTTTTATTGAGATTATAATTACCTGAAAATATAAAACTCGCAAATTCCTAATACATTATTAAATGGGCTAAAACTCTAAAATTAAGCATTTTCGTTTTATATCTTGAATACGCACGTAATTTGAGAGATATCCTAAAAATCCACATACGTTTATATAAGTTATCAAAATGAAATTTGAGTTTATATCAGGTAAAAATAAAAGACAAGACTTAAGGTTGAAATACACTCAGAGGATTTCATTACGCTCGACTGAATTTCTAATAAAATATTTCTCTTTATCTTTCTTTATCTATCTATTTTATAAATATAAATTAATATTTACAAATAACATACAAATATGCATTATAGCCTGTTATTGAGGTGTAATGCGAAAAGATAATAACAAATAATGAAGATGTACTTCATCAATAATATAAGCAGGTGTGGGGGTCATTCTAAACGAATTTCTCAGCCGTGTTTAACTCTGGAGTCGGCTACTGCATACAGCTCTTTGCGGAGGATGCAAAGGTAGGTGGGGTAATCAAGAATGCGACTGGCATGCTGCACTTGTGGAATCATTTGAAGGATGGAAAGGTGAAGATGGTTGTCAGCTCAAATGTTCTTAAATGGAAATTTACGCTCTTTGGTATAAGAAGATGTTCTGTAGCGTGTTACAACTGGTGGGGTTATGCTAGAAGGAACTCATCACGCTAAGGAACTTGGGAGTTTTTGGTAGACAGGAAGCAGAAATTCAATTACCACACATAGCCAAGATGCTGAAATGATCGTTGAAATGTAGTGATAAGAAGGCCACTTTGCCTCTTTACAAGTCATTGATGCAACTTCACCTGGACTATTGTGCACACATCTGGTTTCCATGGTGATGCGGATCAGTGGAGAGGACGTTAAGGAGAATGGTAAACGTGATATTGCAATAGTGGTATGCAAAGTATGATATCATTGATTACCCTGCCTACATATTGACAATTTGTGGACAGTAACATATGTCGGATAGGTTCGACGATGTTCTTCGTTCAGCTGTCGTTAACCAATCAAGCGACTTGAAGAAAATCGTGTTGTGATTGCGATTGCGATCTATCAGGGATAAAGAACGTCAGCCATTTGCTAAAAAAATAAAATATGCTCTAAATGGAATATCTTCTGATTGATTGGAATGAAAGAAATGAACGAAAAAGAAGGCAAAATGGTTTAAGAAATTAGAGTGACAAAAAGGTTGAATTTAATCGTTAAAAATGATAAAGGGAAAAAAGATAAGCGAGGGATTAACTAGAGAAAGAAATACGCGATGGAATTCATTAGAGAAATTCACATCCGACAACAATTCAGGGTTTTTCTGAAGATTTTTCTGAAGTTATGCTATTTTTGGAGCAATTTAGTTTCCATTTTGTAGAAACTGGGAAGTTAATTTTACAATTAAAATGTTAGAAATTTCTTTGAAAAATTCTGTTAATAACTTTAGAGAAATAATTAAACTTCCACAACGCAATGAACAAATGATAAACTAATATACTTTACATCAAACAACACAAAGCCATAACGGAGCAAACATTGTATTATTAGTTATCAGCTGTATTAATAATGAGAAAATTATGAAGAATAAGATTCTCCCATACCTTTCATTGTAGAGGCAATTGTTCTGATTCAAGTTTGGACAATGAAGTACGGACCATACGATATTGTGGTCTGTGTGAATTCCATGTTGTGCAAGATCAGATTTCCTGTAGACGATGACTGGTGTTCTTGTTAGAAGATGAGAGCCGTGATGAGAGGTTTTTGACCGGAATAAATGCATGCACTAGATTATACTTAAGAATTCTAGAAATTGGTTCTGGGATGTCAGACATGTAAGGGATTGGGATTTTACTTCCTGCCTATTTGTTAATTGAACTTTATTTATTTCGAATGGGGTTCACACCTTTCCTTCCCCCGTCCCTTAAGACGAGTTGAGTCTTCCTAATGAGGGATTAAGTTTGTATTTTATGATTGTGGATCCGTGTGTGTGTGTCTTCGGGGACAATTTTCCTGTTTTCGGGTGAAACCCCCCCACCGCCGTATGAGACTGGCTAACTCATCTTCAGTCGAAAGAGACCAGATAAAGATTCCTCACGACGGACGGGAATCGAACCCATGTTTTTCCGACCAAAGGACCTGCTGTAATAGTTGAGACATAAAGGGTGACCCGTCGTACTAAAGTTTTGATAATTCCAATCTTCTGTGAGGGATGGTGAGTAAGCAGATTCTGTTAAATTGGGGCATCCAGTGAAAGAAGACTTTTGATAGATGGAAGTAATTAGTTTACCTGATGGTGGACGGAGGAGTGGAATGTCAAAGAAGGATAATTTGTTTTCTTTTTTTTATTATTTTCATAGTGAGATCAATTCGTGGATGGAGATTTTTTATGCTTTTTAGAAAGGTAGGCGATGTATTTTCGTTGTGAGGGGAAGCAGTTCGCAAAAACGTCATCTGTATACAAAACTAAGGATGTAGAGATGAGAAAGGATTTCTTCTAAATGTTCCAAATGGAAGTGGGAAAGAGTGAACACCCCATGGCAGTTCCGTTAACTTGTCTGTATAGCGGGAATTAATGATCCGTTCCTGTTAGGCGTGAACAATAAACACCAATAAATGATGTGAATCTGGACTTGGAAATAATACTCGCGTAATAAAGTCAAACTGCCTGCCTACCTGGCCAAAGGGGAATCGCTTTCCAAGTAAACAAACAAACCATCACCCTGTTTGTTTACCTGCATGAAGCGAATTGAAAGAATTAACAGGTTTCGTACTTAGAGTAAGGGAACTGGATTCTCTATCCTTTATCCCAAACAGATATTCATAACCTTTAACCCTCGGTGGCTCGCAGCTGATCTGACAGATACATGCAAAATGTTTAATATAAATATTTCTACACAATTCAGTGTATAACTTGGAGATCATGAGTGGCTGTGCATTCATATGTTACGAGTGATATTCCGCACTGTTTTTTGCTGTCAGTTTGGTTTAACACGTGTTATGTAAAGGTTTGTGATATTTGACAGTAAATTGTATCTGAGAGATATACAGCGACCTCCGATGTCACTATACTGTGCTTTAGTTGTTGTTCTTTTTATTCTTTGTTCATTAATTTCTAGATTGTAACTGGGAAGGAAATTGATCTGGAGATTCCACCTTTACATCGAGTTGCCCATAAGGTTGCTTATGCTTGCATTTGCGAAACCTTTTATAGTTTCTATATATTCGGCACAAAACTCTTGTAGTTTCTGTATTCGGCTATGAAATAATGTTGGATCCAATGTCCACTTAATTTTTATCACCATGAATTATATTTGCAGTGTTTTTCTTTATGTTTTCTTGCATTTTAGAACATACTAGTAATGAATGTATCTCTCAAATACACAGGGACCTACGCTGCAAAATTACCTCTACGAGCTCCCGAGGGTTAAAGTGTGGGTGGGAGGGGGGGAGGATTCTTATAAAAACAATACCCAACAATAAATCCATACTATTTTCAATAATAAAACTGTGCCTTCCTTTTTTTACCAAAAAGGATGGCAGAGTTTTCACTTGGCCTTTTATTTAGTTACTAAGCGTGGTTATTAAATGCCAAGAAGTTGTTCTCGTTCGTATCACAATGATAATGAATATCTCAAGCCTCTAATAAGCTTGTAAGCTCAATAATGAAACAGAAATTGGAAGTTATCTTTTGGTCTGACAAACTCAAGTCGCTGAACCGAGAGTCGAATGAAGGTAATTTCAACCGGGGGAGATCTTCCGTATCAAGAAATCGGAATAAAATTTCCTGAACTGTATAAATTGACATTAAGAACTCAAAGTATATTTTAGATGGGCATCTGAGAAAAATTTCTTTTTAATATTAATTCTACGTTACTAATAGATAAAAATTAATTTAAAACAAAGGCTGTCGTTTTGATGTATGAGCTGCAATCTTTTACACAAAGTTTCGTTTGCCGATCGTAAGTTTTTTGGAGAGAAAGTTTTACGACGGTGTCAATAACGTTTTTGGAAGCACGCGATCACAATCGTTCCTCTTTTACACTACGATACAGGACACATGTGGACATTTCTATTCCGTCCCACCCTTTCTAATGTTTTCTAGCTAAGCCTTTTAATAATCTCTCTTTCTTTTCTCAGTTATTCAAATTTCATTCGAGGTACTTTACTGATTTGTTTTTCTCAAGTGGCCATAAAACTAAGAAAACGAATTTTCTTGGCCAGGATTAAAGAATAACATTTACTTGTACTGTAGAAAGAATCATGTAAGTGATATTCAGCTAAAACGGCATCCTTTTGCTTAATTAAATGTACGAAATTGCTGCCTGATAACCTTTTTCTCACATCCTTCTAGGGATCGTTTTAATTTTGTAATATTACATTTCTCGAAGTCTTAAATTGTTCTTACCTCAAGTATCATTGTTCATGTACATTGGCTGGATAGAGAATGTTATTTTAAATAATTAACTCACATTCCATTCATACCCGATTAGCACTTGGCTGTGATGCTAACATTTTACACATAGCAATAGAAAAGGTGATACTAGAACAGCATCCAATATTTCCTGAATTTGCAAACACTTCCTCCTTTATTCCCTTTTAGAAAAGAAACATTTTGACAGTCTAATGGCATTACTGATATCACATCTACGGCAGAAGCAGCTAATTTCATAACTACCAGAAATCAGTAACAACAGAAGAAGAAGAAGAAGAAGAAAGGTCAAGCGCACACCTACCCAGTGACATAAATTGACAATTGACAATTGACATTTATGTCTTTAGGAGTGAAGCAAGATGCTTTTCATATTCCCTGCTATCTGTTGTGGTTACAGTGAAGGTAAAATTTACGAGCAGTTTGCTCACCCTGAATGGGCATGGAGATTATGCATCACTAAAGGAGGCTAATATAGCTTTTGGTCTTCTATATTTGAATATGTCCGTTGGATCGTATGCTGCAGCTTGCTAAACCAAATCGTTGGGATGTGTGGACGTGTTTAGGAAAAACTTTGTTGCTAAGGGTTGCAGAAAAGAGAAAATATAGGGAATATTTGTGTCTCTGTGGAGTTGATTGTTTCTAACATACCACGGGGCGTTCAGAATCATTCTCAAGCACTTATTCTGCACTCGCTGTATTTTGATAATGTTAGCATTAGAGATGTGGCTCCAGGCCGGAGAGGCATAGGTGATTATAGGACGAATCGTCATCTGGTATAGTTGCAATTTGATTCTGTTGCTGAGCTTGCTATTTCTATTAATTAGCGGATAGATCTGAGCTATGGCTTTAGATGCCTTTGCGCACGTAGACTTGATGTGTTGGTTGAAAGATAGCTTTTTGTCGAGAATTACACCCAGGTAATTTGTTTCTGTCTGCCAGGGAATTTTAGTATTGAATAGTAACACATCTCCTGCAGGAGACGTTGGCCTTTTCGAAAAAAGAACGACTGAGATTTTCTGAGGGTTGACTTCCAATCTCCATTTGGAGAACCAACCCTCCAGCTTTAGAAGGTTTTCTTGAAGCTTTCTGGTAATGAAATGGGGTATGAGAGATCTGGTTAGTATTGCTGTATCGTCCGCATACAGGGCCAAAACGGAAGTCATCGGATTGTGCGGGATGTCTGACATGTATATAGAGAACACCAATGGAGCCAGTAGAGATCCTTGCGGCACTCCAGCAAAGATGTGGCGCTGGGAGGATGTAGAACCATTGATTTTTACTTGCATTGATCTATTCTGAAGATATGAATGGATTAAGTGAACCATTTTCAGTGAGGTACCGGCTGAGATAAGTTTGTGCAGGAGTCCAAAATGCCAGATTTTGTCAAATGCTTTAGATAAGTCTAGGAAAACAGCGCCTGTGCACTGGTGCCAGTTGTAGCTGGTGGTGATGTATTCCACAATTCTGTGGATTTTCTGGGTACTACTATGGTGTTGCCTGAAACCAAATTGTTCTTTAGGGAGGATGTTTAGGTCATTTACTGAGGTTTGGAGTCGTGAGAGGATGACCCTCTCTGCAACCTTACCCAGATTTCAGATAAGACTGATTGGACGATAATTTTGCGGTAGGTGTGGGTCTTTGCCTGGCTTATGTATAGGAATTACGTCAGCCAGTTTCCAGGAGGAAGGAAAATAGAAATCTTAAAATTGCATATTTATCATACTGGTCAGGTGCACTACTGCTTTTCGGGGCAGAAGTTTAATCACCTGATTAGTAATGCCGTCTGGCCCAGGAGCTTTTTTGTTCTTTAATTTTTAATAATGTCATATAACTCAGTAGGTGATGTTGGTGCAATATGGTCAGTGCTGGAGATAGGAAGTTTGAGTGAGTGTCTGACCTTGCTGTGAATCTTATATATGTGGTCAAAGTCAAAGTTTCCATACGAAGGCCTGCATTGCTCCTCTGTGCTATAACTTCTGCTTTGTCTACATCTGTGTGAGCAAGGCGCTGGTCAGAGGATATTGGGGGAAGGGATCTGTCTTTGTTTTTGATATTTTTTAGTAGTCTCCAGATGGAGTGATCAGTAGGCTTGGTCTCTATGGGCTCTGAGTGCATCTCTTACTGCCCCATTTAATCTGTTTAGATTTATTTTATCTTGTGGTGCACACGTGTTACGGTATCTTTTCCTAGCTCTGTTTTTGTCTCTGATCAAGTTCATGATGACTTCAGGCAAACGATCTGGCTTGCGGGCAGATTTGTAGGAGGAAGCTACCTTTATAGCAGAATTAATTTGTTGTGTGAGATTTGTAACTGCAGTTTCTACTTCTTCTTTTGTGCGTATGTGAGGAACAGATCCAATATAATCCTTCACTCCCGTGCAATGTAGGAGTGAGAAGGAGAACATAGGTATTCTTGATTTCCCAGCTGTAGTAGAATTGGATTGTGATCGGATGATAGTTCATCCATAGATATGATGCTGAATTGAAGTTTAATATCCTGAAGGATAGCTATATCCAGGATGTCAGCAGTGCCTAACGTACTGAGATGAGTTGGTTCGGTGGGGCCTGCCACAACAGCGTTGCTTCATCCTAAGTAATTGTAAAGGATGCAACCATTCTTGTTTCTGGTTGTACAATTCCACGCAGGATGCTTGGAATTCAGATCCCCGGCAATAATGGTGGGCTCTCTGGTGCATAAGATGGCATTTAGATCAGAGTGAAGTACAGATTTTTGGGGAGGATTGTAGTTTTTCAGTAGGACTGAGTAGATTTTCAGTTTGCCAGTGGAGCTGGTGACTACTTCCACTCCTGTGATCTCAAAGTTAGTGGTTGAAGGAATGCTCACAGAGCGGTGCTTAATGTAGTTTTTCATAAAGATGGCAGTGCCGCCGCCTCTGTAGAGTACTCTGTCATTTCTGTATAGGTGATAACCCCTTATTGTAGGATTGTCTGAGGCTTTTAAATGAGTTTCCCTGATTAAAATAACATCTGGTTGATACCTAGATGTGAAGTGTCGGAGTTCCAGAATTTTGTTTTTAAGGCCATTTGCGTTCCAAGCAACTATCTGAAGAGATGGAATGAGTTTGTTACTATTCATTTATGAGAGCTGTGAGGATGACCTGTGTTTCACGAAGAAATCTTTTAGTGGAGGTTTCAGTAGGGTTTAATAGGCTGAAATTTTGTAGCATGTTTGCTAGTGAGGCCGTAATAACAGCTGTTAGGTTTTTAGGTGCTGTTGGTTGATTTTGTTCTGGATTTGGTCTAGTTGTACGGGTCACATCAGCAGCTTCTTGTTTGCTTTCGGGTGTCTCTATTATTGGAGGTCTCCGACTGTGGTCGCTGAGTCTCCGGTTTTGATGTCTGGGCCCCTAGTGTTCTTGTGCTGAAGGAGGAGGGCTGATTGATTCGCTCCATCCGTCTGTTCTTTGGATGCTGAGTACATCCTTTGTAGTTCGCGGGATGAGGGCCACTGCAGTTGGCACATTTGGCCGAGGTAGTCCTCGGCTTTGTGCAGGTATTGGTTGGGTGGCTGGCTCCACATTTTAAACATCTATATTCCGCTCTGCATAGATTCTGGGCATGACCAAACTTTTGGCACCTTTGGCACTGCCCAGAAGATGATCTTTTACGGAGTGGTTCCGGTGTGACGATGAGACCACAGACTGTTTTTAAGTTGTAAATATCCTTGTATATTTTATGAATCTCAACAAGGACCAATGGCATGGGAGTCTTGTCAGCTTTGTACATTCTGCTCACTTTGACTGGGGGCAGATCCTGAGAATTCAGGTCAGCAGCTATTTCTGCTGTGCAATGTCTTCACAGACCCCCACGAAGGACTACTTTTAAGTTTTTTTCGGAGCTCAGCACAAATGTATGATACTGGATGCCTCTGTCGTTCAGTTCTTTGGACAACCTTCTATAGTGTGTCACTGTTGCTGGCTGGATCTTTATGCCTTCATCCATGTTTTTGGCCTTAATGAAGTCAATATGCAAATTGGACATTGTCGATCTTAAAGCTGCCCACTTATGCTTTTCTCTAAGGATGATCGAAGGCACCTTTTCTTTGGGAGAAATAGCGGCGTCCGAACCCTGAGAATCCTGTTCCATTTCACTATTGTCATTGTGCAGTTCATCTGTTGTTCTTCGCTTTGTACTCCTTCAGACTTTGTAGATGTGCGTGCACGCACATCTACAAAGTCTGAAGGAGTAGAAGGCACCGATTCTAAATGATCTTCAGCGACAACGTCTGAGACAAATTCGGGCAGAAACGTGTCATACAGTTTCACTTTTCCAGGCCAATTATCACTCAGCAGCTTTCCCAGTCTGATGAATTCCTTATATACATCCTCGAACCTGGTTTCATTCACAAGTTTTGCCATTTCAAGACACAGATGGAGAAAGAGTAGAGATTTCTCAGGTGTCCCGAGCAGGTAAAGATAATCCTGTGGACTTTTGAGGGTCCACTAGCAAATCCCGTAGACACTCTTAGGTGTCTACCAGCAATAAAATGTCACTATAAGAAACAAACAAAGGCGATACTATTGGCTGTAGGCCTAGCGTATTGCCCTTGTAATTATAAATGACTTACCTGGATAAACACTATGGAAAATAAAGTGACTGTTTATGGTAGCAAGCAATTAACTACTATTACTAATGAATAAGCATAAATATAAATCGCTAAAAACATATCAAACCAATTCATAATTCATCATCAATAATACACGACACTAAACACTAACACACGAGCCGCCATCTTTCCTCTCTTCATGATTCCAGTGACATAAAGAGAGAGAGAGAGAGAGAGAGAGAGAGAGAGAGAGAGAAGAGACGTTGCTGACTATAAGGGTGAAGCAAAATGCTTTTTTAATCCTTGCTATCTGATAAGGATTGCTGTGTGAGGAAAGGTTTATGAGCTAAATGCTCTGCCTGAGTGAGTGTGATTTAGAAATCTTCATTTGGAAGTAGGATGGCCTTCGGTCTCCTGTATTTTGAGAAGTCTGTTTCATAATAATTGGCTGCTTGTTGCACTAATTCATTCGGATGTGATGAGGATACTGAGAAGAACTTTACTGCTGAAGACTGCAGGAAAGAGTAGATGTAGGGGATATTTGTATCCCGGTGGAGTTGGACATTTCTGACATACCATGGTGCGTTCAAGATCATGCGGAAACATTTGTTTTGCACTTTCTGTAGTTTGAGGATATTTGTACTTGAGGTGTGGCTCCAGGCTGGGGAAGCATATGTAATAATGGGTCGAATCATCAATTGATAAAGGAGCAGTTTTATTTTGGTATCCAGCTTGCTATTCCTATTGATAAGAGGGTAAAGTTGTGCAATGACTCTTGATGCTTTCGAACATGAGGCTTTATATGTGAACTGAAAGTTAGTTTTCTGTCCAGCAGTACACCCAGATATTTAGCTTCTGGTTTCCAAGGAATATTGGTATTAAATAGGAAGATGTCATCTTTGGGAGATATTTTGTTCTTAGTGAAGATCATGGCGATACTCTTCTGAGGGTTTACTTGCAGTCTCCATTCCGAGAACCAGTGCTCTAATCTCTGCAGGTTTTCTTGCAGTTTCTTGGTGACAAGGTGCGGTTTAATAGATCTGGCTAGTATAGCTGTGTCGTCTGCGTATAGGGCAATAATGGATGACATTGGATTGTGCGGAATGTCCGCCATGTAAATCGCGAAAAGTATCGGTGCCAGAAGGGACCCTAGAGGAACTCCTGCCAAGATGCGTCGCTGGGTAGATAATATATCATTTAGTTTGACTTGCATTCGTCTGTCACTAAGAAATGACTTTATGATTTGGACTAGATCTAATGGAATGCCAGACAAAATCAACTTGTATAGCAGTCCAAAGTGCCATAATTTGTCGAACGCCTTTTCTAAATCAAGAAAAACTGCTCCGGTGTATTGATGGCAATTATAACTTGTGATAATGAATTCTATTAGTCTATGAATTTGTTGGGTGGTACTGTGAAATTGGCGAAAACCAAACTGTTCTGAAGGAAGGATGTTTAATTTTTTTACTGAAAGTTGAATTCTGGAAAGGATAGCTTTTTCTTCTATTTTGCCCAAATTAGATATCAGACTTATGGGACGATAACTTTGAGGCTGCTGAAGATCCTTGCCTGGTTTGTATATAGGAACTACGTCTGCCAACTTCCATGCAGAGGGGAAGTACTTAAACCTGAACATAGCATTTATTATTGTTGTGAGATATACGATGGCCTTTCGGGGTAGCAGTTTAATAACTTTGTTGGAGATGCCGTCAGGCCCTGGAGCTTTTTTATTCTTTAAATTCTTTATAATGTCATAAATTTCAGCTGCGGAAGTAGGTGTGAGTTGGCTGGTACAGGTATCAGGCTGTTTTAACACGTGTCTGACGTGGCGGTGGACTTTGTAAATGTGATTGAAATTTAGATTATTGTGTGAAGGGCTACACTGTTTTTCTAAATTTTTAGCTATAGTTTCGGCTTTTTCTGCATTTATGTAAACAATGTTCAGGTCAGATTTGAGAGGAGGAAGAGATTTATTTTTGTTTTTGATGTTTCTCAGGAACATCTAAACGGATTGATCACCAGGTGATATGGAGGCTAATTTATCTTCCCACAGTTTGTTTCTATGGACTTTAAGTGCATCTCTCACTACACTGTTCATTTTGTTGAGATATTTCTTGTCTTGAGGTGATCTGGTGTTGTGGTATCTTTTTCTTGCTTTATTTTTCTCCCTCATTAAGTTCATTATGTCATTTGGTAGTCGTTTAGGCTTGAAGGCAACTGAATTTGAGATGATAGATGCTATGGCTGTGTTGATTTGATCAGTAAGTTTATTGACTGCAGAATCAATTTCTTCCTTGGAATTAATATGAGGGATGGGATCAATGTAGTTTGGAAGCATTTTGGATAGTTTTTCCCAGGGAATGAAGGTATGAGGCGAATGGGGAAGATCCCTCTGATAACCCAGTTGGAGCAGAATCGGATTGTGGTCTGATGATAACTCATTCAATGATTCCAGGGAGTACTGTAGGTTGACATTCTGAAGGACAGCTATATCCAAGACGTCGGATGAGCCAGTAGGACTGTGGTGAATTGGCACTGAGGGACCAGCCACAGTTGCGAAATTTGAGCTTGTGTAGTTAAAGAGGATGCGGCCATTCCTATTTATAGACCTACTGCTCCAGGCGTGATGTTTTGCGTTAAAATCTCCGGCAATAATAACCGGCAGTTTAATGCCGAGGATAGCATCCATATCTGTGGTCAGCAATGTTTTTGATGGTGGGTTATAAGCAGAATATTTTTGTTTCCGACAGAGTTTGTGATGACATTGATACTTGTAAGTTCGAGACTGGTGGTTGTAGGAATGGCTACAGCATGATGATTGATGGATTTTTAATGAGGATGGCTGTGCCACCACCTCTGTAATCCAGTCTGTCATTCCTGTAGAGTTGATATCCTTTGAATTTAGAATTGTCAGCAGGTCTTAGATGAGTCTCATTAATTAATAATATATCCGGATTATATCTGTCATTGAATTCCTGCACTTCTAGTATTTTATTTTTAAGGCTGTTGGCATTCCATGAGATAATCGTTAGATAATCTGGGGTAAATTTTTTCCTATGCATTGGAGAGTGCAGATAAAATGAACTGTGTTTGCTGCAAGAAACGTTTTGTAGTGCTCAGTGATGGATTTGCGTTACTGAAATCCTGTAACATATTTACAAGAGAAGAGGTGATGATGGTTGTTATATTTGAATGTGGATTTGTCATATTCTGGTCATGGATTGCTTTTTTGGGGCGGGCCACATCAGCATATCTTCTTGTTTGGTGTTGAAGATTTATTTTCTTAGTGGGCTCAGTTGATGGTGGGTGAACACCTGTCATCTTGTTCAAGCTAATAGTCGCCTGATGAACTTGAGCTTCTGGGGCTTTCGTTTCTGTCAGTGAGGTAGACTGACTGATTAACTCAGTTTGTCTGTGTTTTGGGTGGCAAATACACCCTCTGTAATTTGCAGGGTGGGGGCCACCACAATTAGCACACTTAGCTGGGGTGGTTTTTGGCTTCGAGAAGGTATATGTGGGGTGGGTTTCACCACATTTCAGACATCTGTATTGAGCTTTGCATAACTTCTGGGCATGACCAAATTTTTGGCATCTATGGCACTGCCCAGAAGAGGCCCTCTTCCTAAGTGGCTCTGGTGAGACCTTAAGCCCACAGATTGTCTTCAAGTTATAAATATCTTTATAGATGTTGTGTATTTCCACCAATACTAGAGGCATAGGGGTCTTGTTAGATCTGTACATTCTACTGACTTTGATGGGAGGCTGATCTTGCATGTTGAGGTCAGCAGCTATTTCAGCTGTTTCAATGTCTTCAAATACTCCTCGGAGTACCACTTTAAAATTTTTCTCCGAGGTAAGTGTGAAGGTATGATATTGTATACCTCTTGTGTTCAACTCCTTGGTTAGATTTCTGTAGTCAGACACTGTAGTGGACTGAATTGTGATGCCCTCCTCTGTGTTCTTGGCAGTGGAGTAATTTATCTGCAGGTTGGCCATGGTGGTACTTAATGCTGTCCATCTCTGCTTTTCCCTAAGAATGACTGAAGGCACCTTTTCATTGGTGGAGGCAGAGGAATCTGTGTTGGGGGCATCTTCATCCATGCCATTTTCATTTACTGACTCCGAGGCGAGAGTTTTGCGTGTTTTACGCGCTTGCCTCTCTTCTTGATCTGAATGAGTAGAGTCAGAGATAATTGGACTTAGTTTTTCCTCCATTTGAGGAACGTCTTCATTTCGATCTTCATCAGTTTCGGGTAAAGGGTAAAGATTCAGGAAGCCGGGCCATTCAAGCTCGAACTTCTTAATGAGTTTCTTTACGAAGCTGAAAGCCAGTCCTTTATCTAGAGAGTCTATAATGATATCAGGATCTATCAAGTTTGATGGCCATTTGAGCTTAAATTTCCTTTAAAGTTTATTTACAAGTATGAGTGCTGGCTCTTCATCCAGCGAATCTGTGAGGGCGTCCAAATCTAACATATTCATCACTGACAATTTGCGTATAAACGCAAGTAAATGGATCTGAAATAGATACGCTAACAATGGCGATTCTAACGGCTGTTAGGCCTAACGAATTGCCCTCGTTGCAATTAGAGTTGGCAAAATCGCGTACAGGTATAATCCAGAATTGCTCACTGAATCCAGTGATAACGAATTGCCCTCGTTGCAATTAGAGTTGGCAAAATCGCGTACAGGTATAATCCAGAATTGCTCACTGAATCCAGTGACATAAAACGATTATAACGTTTTACTTATAAGACAATTATTATGAATAAAAATGGGTGTTTAAATCAGTGTAATAAGATAATTCCCAATTATGTGTTAAAGTTTATCTAGAAAAGAAATCGTCGTCTGGTTTTTCTGATATCAATATATTCATGAGATTGTTTTATAGAAATTAGTTTTTTTAGATTTAATATGTTGTTTTATTATGTTTAGCACTGTGATTGAAAGTTGGCTTGCGACAAATATTATAAATATTATTCACTTCGATGCACTAACATACAAACATTAATCACTAAAAACAACGTTCATTTGCTATTTATTCATTAAAAATCCAGTTAATATCATGATACATTTCAGGACAAAATACTAATGATTCATAATCTACGATTCATTTCGTCTTTGCAAGAAAATTCAACATCATTATAAATCCCTTATAGCCTCCACAGCTCAGTCGGTATAGACGAAGCCCTTTGGAATCGGAATGACCTGGGTTCGATTCCCGTCGTTTATGTGAGGAACCTTTATCTGGTCTCTTTGGAATAAAGGTGAGACAACTGATCTCATACGGAGATGGAGGGTTTTTTTACCCGGTAACTGGGAATTTTAATCCCTCAAAAAAACAGCAAACCGGTCCCGTGAACACACACGGCTACAGTCATAAAATATACTACGGCAAAGAAGGCAACTGGAAACCATCTTGCTCATAATGATCTCTCTGGTATGGTAGCATGTAGCTACCCTCACCAGCCCTATGGCTGAGGGAATAGGATAGGATAGGATACATCCCGTTTCACATTTTGCAACCAAAATTACCAACCCCCTCCCCTGTGTTCGAAATTCGCGCCTCAAGAAACTCGGCGATTCTGACTTTTCCAAACTTCCTATTTGTATCGCTACCATTTACTGATTGGTTCCCTTCTGCCAATTAGTGTTTAAATGCTTGCGTTTGGCGAAGCCTAAACTATCATCTCGCGAGAAAAGTCAATTCAAGTTCCAAAGAGAGCAGAACAATATTCTGACCACAGTAATAGGTAAGAACTCCTTACCTATTACTGTGGTCAGAAGTCTTCTGAAGAAGCCATACAGATCTTTCAAGAAACTTTTCTCACCGTGGAAGTACAGCAAATTAATCTTCTACATGCTCGGTGATGGGTCGCCATAACAACAAAAAAGTTATTAAAAGATGTTGAAAAAGAAATGGATCATCATTGGTTGTGACGACTAATCTTGAAATTATTGAATTATCCTACTTGATTACATTAAGATTAAAAAAACAAACAAACAGGATCTTTCACCTCCGAAAGAGAACAAGAGAGATTAAATGCTCGGCGTTACGATCAGAAATCACAAGTGGAATCACAGGTTCCACTAACGCTGAAAAATATCCTACTTTCAACTAAGCAAATCGGCGGGAGTCGGCGAGAACCTAAGAAGGAAATTATGCGTAAGGTCGAAGTTCATAGAAACAAATCTTCCTAAATCACTAAAGTATCCAGCCTTAGTTCATCTTAGAAGAAGTTGGCAGATATCGTTTTACGAATTATCCTCGACAACGTAACATTGAGAAAAAAAAGCTTATTACGACCAGAAGGATGGATGTAAGCCTTCGCCTAGAACTGGTGAAATCGGGCTTTTTTCTGAACATCACTATTCGTCATTATGTTTACGATTCCAGTGCACGGATATTATTATTATTACGTGACACCTCTAATATTATGTTTTTCTCTCATAATTATGTTCTCCGCTACTGATTTTCTTGATAACTTTTTTTAAATTTGTACATGTAGAATATAATTCCTATGGGAAATGGCAATCTTAATATTAACATATTTTCTTTTCACAGGTTTAATACGTAAGGTTTCAGGTAATGGGAAGACTTGATAACATCTTCAGAAGCGACATCACCATCTCAAAACAAAGCTAATAAAAAGGCGAAAACGAAAAAAACTTGATCCGTGGAGGGATTATTTATTTTTTTTTTTTATTAATAGAAACTGATTTTTTTTTTCTGTTCTAGCGATCGTTATGCTTTTTCTTCTTTGCTTATACTAAGGTATATATATATATTTTTTCAGCACATGATTGCCGTGATTGAAATGTTTTTAAGCAACATTTATCCTCTAATGTTTACAAAATAAGATTATTGGAAATTTGTCATGCAACAAAGGATTAATCTGATTAATATTGTGTTAAAATTGGGTAAAGGTCCTTCAGTCTCTGATCAAATTTTTGGGTGAAGCCACACGAAAAGAAAAAGAAAAAAAAACTCGTTTAACATTTTTGCAATTATTGGAACAGGATTGAACTGATCTCGAAAGTGTTTCATTAGTGAGAACGATTTGTTTAATTAATTTTATTTATTTATTTTCTTTAGGCAGCCGCCTTAAGACTGTTAGAACCTCAACGTAATCGACAAAACGCACTATACGTTACGTCCGTAGGATTAGAACATCCCCTGCTTGCACCTTAGTTTTACTGTTAAGAAATCGAATATTGCAGGTCATCTGGGAAAAAAATTAAATTAAATGCTTTATTATCAGAGTTGTTGCTTGTTTATTCCAAACTCAATTCCTTTTTTTTCTTTCTTGATGAATGACCATAAAAAAACTAATAAATTGATTTTTTCTCGGGACAGGTTCAATTAATGGCGATAACATTTTACTAAGCAGTGTTGGAAGACTCGTGCATTTGATATTCAGCTAAAAACGGCATTTTGGATTAACTGATTATTCGTAAGAGTTTAGGGAATTTTTATTTCTAAGTGCATGAGCGAAACTCCTTGAGAAAATATGAGAAACTGCCACTTTCTGTGACAATTTCTCAAACGCTAAACTATTGAGCGACAGTTAAATAAGTATTATAAATTTTGTGTATATTTGGTGTTAAATTCAATGCTTTGTATTTTACAAAACGTGTGTATCACGCGTAGATACTTAAAGCAATGGATTTTAATAGGAATAAAACAAATTTAGAATATTATTTATATAATTAAATAGCGAATCAAAAAAATCAGAGGACGGCGAATTAACCAAATCCTACTGATTAAAATATGCAGACTGAATTAGCGTGTCCGCTATCTCCAACCACTATTCTGCGGGTTCGAGTCTGGCTGTGGGTATGGATGTTTATGATTGTCCTTTTGTGGGAGATCAATTTCACTGCCCGGTGTGATCCGTGTGAAGTGATCAGCTGATCACTCTGAAGAGTGATGAGCTGTGCGTGTCCCATTGCATGGCCGTCTCGTTCGGCTAATGTGAGCCCCTGTGACTTCTAGTTCTGGGGATGTTTCAAAGACAGGGTTTATCGGGATCATCCTGATAAGCTGCCGGTGCTGAAAGATAGCATAATGCATAATGAAGGTGAATAAAAATGTGTTATTTATGCTTGATTCACTTCTCTCCTTACACACGCACAGAAAAATTACATCTACATTCGGTACATCATTCAGAACCCTGGTGATGAATCACTGCGTAGCGCTGCCCAATGCCTTAAAGAGGGCCCCTTTCATTTTTTCCTTGAGTGAAGTGAAATGGTTAAAAGTTGGTTAGCTTCACAAAAATGCACGTGAGTATTAATAAACCGTTTTGATGGAATTTAACATGGGACTCACCGTTAGCAATTTCTTAATAGAAACTTCTTTTTCCAGCACAAATAAATAGTTATTTCTTATTATTTCAAATGAATATTTGCTATGTAGTATACTTTGTTAATTTCTATGTTAGAATGTTCCAATCATTTAAAACTTTAGACAATAGTGTTAAGTTTGTCATCGGTGTCTAATCATGACTCATATCCTCCCTTTTGATGTTTCTGTGCGGTCGTTCTGTGATGCTAATGACACCAATATTCTATTGAGTTTATCAGTATTGTTTTAAGTTGTTTGAAATCAATATTCGTTCGTATTACTAATGACCAGTATTTTCTTCCTCTGTAGTTTTCCCAGCTGCACTTATCGCCTTTTTATATGTTTTGGATGGCAAATGCCTTATTCCAACTTTCTGGGACTTTTTCTTGCTGCCAGAATTGATACATAATTTCTCAAGTCGTTTGCTGAATAGAATGATTGCATGTTTTATGTATTCTCTATTTATTCCATCTTCCTCAGGAGATTTTCTGACTTGACTTTGATCTATTGCTCGTTACATTTCATGAAATGCCATTTCTTACATTCTGCAATTATCATTATGTCCATTTTAGCTTTATTACTGTGTTGCCATAAGTTTTGAAAGAATTCTGACAAGGTTTTCTCTTTGAATATCTCAAACTGCACTTTTTTTAACTTCTTCATTCGTGTTTCTTTTAATGTTGTATTCGTTTAGTCTCTTCCTTGCAAGATGCCTTTCCAATTTTGCTGTATAGTGATCCTATATTTCTCTATTCTTATTTCTAAATGTCTTTTTTGCTATTTCTCTTTTCTGTTTACAGCCAATATCTGCTTCTCGTGATTTTGTATTTACCCTTTGCTTGTATGCTTCTTTCTTGTCTTTGATTGTTGCTTCAGTTTTCTCATCCCAGTTTTTTTATTCCCTTCTCCTTTTACGTTTTGTTCCAACACATCATGTTGCTTCACTTATTGTTTTAAATTATTGTATTATATTTCAATATCATCATTTTCTATTTGTTCCGTTTTTGATTTATTCTCTGCAAGTAAAGGAAATTAACACTTTGGTCATCGAAGATGTAAACTCGAAAGCATTCCTGATTATTTCTCTCTGCATTGATTTGGTCATATGTAAACCATCCTGGGTGTACTGTGAGTTTCATCTTTAATTAGGTAATGATCCGAGTCAATTTATTCATTCTAAATACCCTGATATCTAGTATAACATTAGATATTTTCCTATTAGCTATTATATATTGCTTTGTGCTTTTTTTTGGTTTCTTGTTTCCGAAATGAATTTACGACAATCTCTATACTTGAAAATGCATTAGTAATTTTTAAGTTATTATACTGAAGTAATATATAAGTCTGTATCCATTTCTGTTGCACGAATTTACAGATTGTTCCTGTATTTTTACCAAGTGGAATTTTCCCTACTCCGGTATTGAATCTCACATTATTAACATATATCCATTCGAGTTAGTTTTATAGAAGAATAAAAGGCATTATTATCTTCTTCCTCTCTGCCTTCCTGTGGGACATCAGTAATAGCCAGGAAGCTACGACGTATTTTTAATCTTAGTTCTAAAATTCTCTCTCTCTCACTGCAGATTTCTCTTTCTAAGACTTCAACTACGGTAATTGCTTCTAAGTTAGAATTAAGAAATTATCGATATACTTAAGAAATAGAGAAAACCCAAAAACAGATATATCAAATAGGCCACTGGGTTTAGCATGCAAACCAGAGAAATGAACAAGTACAAGAAGTGTTTATCTTTGGGTCTGTTCGAAGGGCAGCCGCATTTTCATTTCAGATGCAAGCCAATCTGAATAGTCATCATAAACGAATGCTCCTAGTTCCTAATACCTTCTTTGCCTCTGTCTGCCTGCATGCATAACTGTAGTTAATATTTCATCATATGGAGAATCATTGACAGAAGATAAAAGTGTGTGCGTGTGTAAAGAGAGGGAGAGAGAGACAGAGAAGGAGAGGGCATATGAGTGGAATATAGAAGAAATAAAAAAACGCAGGCAAAAATAAGAAACCTAAGTCAAAAAATGAAAATGTTTCAAAAAATGAATTTATGATAATTTTTCGAAAGCCTCTACCCAAACAGAAGAGAAATTGCAATGGAAATACATAAGAAGCGTATTTATATATCCCTGGAGCCATAAAAGCAGCAATTCCCTATTTATTTTCATAGACATTTCTGTGCGCTAGTAGCAATCCATTGAATAACACAAATGGTTGTGATTATCCTCAACTGTGTCTGTCCAGGTTCAGATAGTTGAAGATATCCAGAATGTGCATGTTGTTAACAAAGAAGCTGATATCTTGAACACAAATAATGGAAGAATAAACAGAAAAGAGGAGCCTAACGAGTGGTAAGAATGCTTGAGGAAACGAATGTGGAAGAGAGAGAAAAGGACAAAAAAGTAGCTGCCTGCAGGTGCACCTACGGCCTAATTCTTATACATTTTATAATAACCCGGATGGGTTATGTGTTTGTGTTATACGCATTTCTCATTGCTAAATTGCATTTTTTATTAAGGGACGCAAAATGGAATATTATCCAAAATTGCTAACTCTTACCGATGGTTATTTTTTGTAGCGAGAGCGATCTCGGTTCACGAGGGTATCTCAGATGGGTGAAGCTCGTTTTGGAAATTCACTCGCTTTTCTCTTCGCATACAACCGACCGATTGGAGGACAATGCGAATAAAGAAGAAACACTGCAGTAGGGGAGGGTATAATGATTGGTTGCTTCTTGATTAGCGTTTCTATTCGGCGTGTACGTACAAAAATGCATGTATATCTAAGATGAAAAGCCAAACGGCTATTTTTTTCTGGCGAAGTTAATTAAATTAAGGGGATAAAAATCCCTTATTATTTTGCAGCCAATATACGAAACTCTAAGATCGAAAACTATATTCTAAGAGTTTCATGCCGACGAACTATCGGCGAATCCAAGCGTAAGTGACCACCTGGTAGTGCCACACCAAGGCAACTCGAAATAAAGGTGGAGCAAGCCCCCTCACTATCCTTGATATTTTCTCATAATGTAAAAACACACAGCTACTAGGAGATGTAATACTGCTTTACATTATGAGGAGAGGTCACTACCCAGACCGGTTTCAACCTTTTTTGAGGTCTCATCAGTGAGTAGCTAGACCTGGATGATATCAAAGTTTAAGTGAAAAGAACTTACATACCTTCACTATACGAATGCCAGAAAGGTGTGCACATATTATATCATAACAAACAGAGGGATCTTGCTCCACCTTTGCTTCGAGTTGCCTTGGTGTGGTACTACCAGGTGGTCACTTACGCTTGGATTACCCGATAGTTCGTCGGCATGAAACTCTTAGATCGTAGTTTTCGATCTTAGAGTTTCGCATACTGGCTGTAAAATAATAAGGGATTTTTATCTCCTTAATTTAATTAACTTCGCATGGAAAAAAAAAATAGCCGTTTGGCTTTTTATCTTAGTTATAATATAATATGTGCACACCTTTCTGGCCTTCAGAAGAGCAAAGAAATCACGTTTCTCTGGAGCTAAGATAAAGGATGCCAATGATGTTGCAAGGGTACAGAGAGTTAAGGTGAAAGAGATGTTTATTTTGGCTGGTATAAATGATTTAGCAGCTGATCAGTGTGGTATGCCACAAGACATGAAAGTGTTGCAAGTGCATGAGAAAAAGAACATCGAGAAAATAAAAGATGTGTCTGTTGCCATGGTATGATAGAGACAAGCTGAACCCCAGATGAGTCAGAGCGCTGATTGTGCAGGAGGAACGGTGTATATTTTGTGGATTTGTGGAGTGTATTTGATGGAAGGAAGGAATGATTTATATAAAGTAAATGACTTGAATCGAAAGAGATTTGGTGAAGACATGAAAGCGTTGCTAGTGCATGAGATAAAGAACACCAAGAAAATAAAAGATGTCTCTTGCCATGGTGTGATTGAGACAAGCTGAGACAGAGAACTATAAACCCAAATGAGTCAGAGCACAGAGAAAGTCTTGAGAAAGACTGGAGCCTTGAGAAATTATTGTTCAGTAAGAGTTAGTATGTACAAACTCAGAGAACTAGAATGTTTAGGGGTAATGCAGGTGAGCATGAGTCTAGGCAGAGATTAGTAACTGGGGAGTGATCGCATAATGCAAAATGTGACAGCCCAGGTTAAGTAACACAAACTGTAAGGGAGGTTGTTGGATGAAGAGATATTAAAGTTTTGTATACTAATATAGAAGCATTCGAAATATGGGTGAGGATCTTTTGCCATTGATTAGCACAATTTCGCTAAATATTATATGCATTAGTCAGACGTGACTGACTGAAGATGATATCGTCATAGGAATATAATGCAAGAGATATAGTGCCATCAGGGAGGACAGAAGGACCATGACGGGGACGGGATGTTGCTAATGATAGCAGAGGAATAAAAGCCAAAAAGAGTAGAAGTACATCAGTGGAACAAGGGCAGTTCATTTAAGGCTATCTAGAGTGAAATAGAGAACAACAGGACCAAATATGTAATTGTAATAATTCAGGGGGTATGCAGGAGAATGTAAATGAAACGAACTCACAAATTAGCACATGAGTACAATTATTATTACTATTACTATTATTACGGGCAACTCCAGGGAGTCATTAGACTCATCGAGGGAGGCCCCAAATCATATTCATCACAACTATTTGACATTCATACAGTATCTATCATACCTCGCCTTAAACTCATTCACTGTCACAGCATCCACTACAGACTCAGGGAGCGCATTCCACTCATTCACTACTCTAAAAGTAAAGAACCCAGCTCTAACACCTTTACTAACGACACTTTTGCCCAGTTTCCATGGATGTCCACTAGTCCTCCCACAACCAGCCCTGTTCTCAAAAATATCTTCTGAATTAATTTTATAGAAACCCTTCAGTAATTTGAATGTCTCAATCATATCTTCCCTCCTCCGCCTATCAACCAATTTTTGCAACCCACAAATCCTCAACCTGTTCTCATACGGTTCATTCCACAGACCTGCTATCATCTTGGTCACTCGCCTCTGGATCCTCTCCACCTCCTCCCCATCAAGAAGAAACCTAGGTGACCAAATCTGAGCACAGTAGTCTAGATGGGGTCTTATCAAGGGTCGATAGAGAGGAACAATAACCTGCTTGTCTCTGCTTGTCAACGTATTCCTAAGCAACCAAGTGATTTGATGAGCTGTTTTGGTCACTTTTGCAATGTGTCCCCTAAATTTCAATTCCTTATCTACCAACACTCCTAAATCTCGTGCCTCATCAATTTCCTGGAGCTGGGTTCCACCAATGCAGTAATCTGCCGCCAATCTTTTCACCCCAAAGTGCATAACCTTACATTTTGCCACATTAAACTGACATCCATTCTCCTTAGCCCAGACCTCCAATCTATCCAAATCATCCTGCAAAATTTTCACGTCATCTGCATTCACTATTGCCCTACCCAACTTCGCATCATCCGCAAACAAATGAACTGTTCCTCTCAGATCATTTCCTATATCATTTATGAACAAATTAAACAGCAGTGGTCCAAGAACAGATCCTTGTGGCACACCACTAGTCACAGGCCGTCTTGTGGACTCCACTCCCGAGTAAACCACTCTCTGATATCTCTCCGTCAACCACCCTCCTATCCATCTCACCAACCCCATGTCCATTCCCATATGCTGCAATTTACTGATTAGAATTCCATGTGGAATCCTGTCAAAGGCCTTGGCAAGGTCCAGTAGAATCACCGTAAACCCATTACCCTTATCCAGTTCAGCCGTCACTGTGTTATAATACGTGAGCAAGTTACTGAGGCATGACCTACCCTTCACAAAACCATGCTGTCCCCGATACAGTATCCCATTTTCTTCTATCCAATTTTGTATTTTCCTCTTGACTATTTTCTCTAAGACATTGACAATGATTCCTGATATGCTAATCCGTCGGTAATTTACAACAGCAGTCTTGGAACCACCTTTATGCAGTGGAACTATTTTCCCCTCTTTCCACCCGCTCGGGACTAACCCAGACCCGAGACTCAAATTAAACAAAATGGTCAAGGGTACTGACAATTCTTTAGCTGCTTCTCGTACAACACGAGCTGGTATACCATCCAATCCCACAGATGTATTGACATTGAGGTTATGCAATAGACTACTCACCTCCACTTCATTAACCACAATTCCTGTATAATCTACTGGTTTATTCGTTTCTGCAATGTCACCACCTGGATGATATACTTTTGCAAAGTGCTCACTCAGTAACTCAACTATCTCAACTGATTCAGTTACCTCCCTACCATCGGCATTCTTTAAAATCAATCTGCCATGTACATTTTTCCTTTTACTTGCTACATATCTAAAAAACTGTTTAGGATTCTCTTTAGCCTGCATGGCCAATGTTCTTTCGTAATCCTTTTTTGCTTTTCTTACCACACTCGTCACCCTTCTGGCCTGCGCTTTATACCGTTCATGTGCCTGCCGGTCACCGTTCTCCTTAAATTCCCTCCATAGTTGTTTCTTTTTTTGCAACTCAAGCTTAATGGTGTTATTCATCCATTTAACCCCTACTTGATTTATTATTCGGACTCTAGGTATACAGTCAGCCATTGCTTCATGCAAGCACTTCTTAACTACCTCCCATGCACTATCAACTTCTAGTCCTTGCAGTTGTACATGCCATGGCACTGAACCAATCAAACTCCTAAGCTTGTCATACTTTCCCGCCCGATAATTCCACATGTACCCTGTCTTAATTGAAAATTCTACACCTTTAGCGACCTCCCAAGTTAAGACCCTAGGATCACTCTCACCGATTGGTGGCAATGTGGTCATATTTGTTACAGCCAAATCCTCAGATGTAATTACTAGGTCAAGCACTCTCTGACCCCTAGTATTTTCCATTACATGCTGTCGCAGATAGTTATACCTTAATAACCGCATAAAATCCAGTTCCTTCCTCCCGTGTGTCCCTCCTCACTCCAATCGATGCGACCATAGTTGAAATCTCCCATAATAATCACCCTCCTTCCACCCATTTCTTCTATTTGCTTGTGCATACTGTCACCACCATCTTTTCCATCACCTGGTCTATAGCAGCACCCAATTGTATATTTAGTTCTGCTAGCCACAATCTCACACCAAATGGCCTCAAATGTGCTCTTTTCTCTATCCTGCAATTCAACTTCTATTCTCCTTGGCTGGAGCTCATCAGCTATCATCAACAATACTCCTCCCCCATTTTATTCTCTCTGTCATTCCTGAACACACTATACCCATCACATTCAATTCCACTAGTTATATCATCTACAGTCAGCCATGTTTCACTAGTACCTATAACCTGTGGTCTGGAAGTGCCAACCATGGCCAAAAACTCTTCCTTCTTGTTCCTAATACTCCTAGTATTAGTGTACATGAATTTAAGACCCCCATTAGCCCCAACCCTACCTTGATGCCTTATATTAACTATCCCACTCTGATTTGTTGTCCTTATTTGCTCTGGCATATTATATTCATTCTTACATTCAACTGCCTCCATATGGACTGTATCTCTACCCCCCCCCTAACAAATCTAGTTTCCCTGAATTTGCACATCCACTACATTCAGCAACACTTTCTCAAGTCTTCTTACACCGTAACCATTCAAATGCAAGCCATCCATCTTATATAGATCCTTTCGCCCATCAAACTCACTCTACACATCCACAGATTCCACACCACTCGTCATACATAACCCACGCATAAAGTCATTTGCAATTATAGCCCTCCTTTTAAACATTTCACTGTCATACCGTGGCAAAAGACTAATCATTCTAACTCTCTCACTCTTTTCTTTTGCTACCTCAAACAATTCATTTAGGTCTTCTATCATTTCCATTTTATCTCCTTTCAAATCATTCGTACCTGCCACAACAATCATTTCTTTCACCTTTTCCTTTTGCTCTCTAATAGACGCAGTTACGTCCTTTATGGTCGCACCAGGTTGGTACGATTTTGTCAAATCCTCTACTAACACACCTCGTACTAACGAGTCTCCATACAGCACTCTATCCTTCATTTTGTTCATGTTCACATTCATACGTCTATTTTTCCTGTCATACCTTTTATTATTGGTTGGTTCATTCAGTCTACTTTTGTTCATGCACTCTAGCTGCTGTTTTGCTCTTTCTATCGCACTATTCAACAATGCGATCTCACTCAATGCATCTATCTCATCTTTTTTGTTCTCTGAGAAACCATTTATACTATCATTCACACTTTCTACATTCACACTCTCACAATTTTCATGTACAACCTTGCCGTTTCTTGTCATATCCCTATTTCCTTCATTCTGAAGGTTGACAAAAATATCACACTCACGATCCGAAATACACTTCAATTCCGCATTCTCCCTACATTTTCTACACACATTCAATCCTTTACCATCATCTAACCACACTCCGACCGCACTCCGCAAAGCGTACATTTCACAGCTAGTACACTGACTCATTTCTTTTATGCTACCATAAAAGAAATGAGTCAGTGTTTTTTGGGTCCGTTCTTTGATAACGATGGCGAAATGAGTCCGTTCTTTGATAACGATGGCGAACCTTCATTACTGGCCGCCATTTTCCTACGCACAGGTGCCATATTTATCTGTAACGTGTTTTGTCAAATTAAACGTTATAACACACCAAAAATAGACGCACTAAAATACGCAAGGCAAACATAACAAAACTACACAATATTAAGTAATTTGTATCGATAACTGAAAATGATACTTATCTTATCTGGAGCTTGCACGAACACTACTCATTACGAATTCATCTAGCGGCGACTTCCCGACATAGATTATGTTATAAAACACTTTAGTACACTAACCACGTTAATAAAGTCTAATAATATACCAAAATTAAACACTTAAGTCCATTAAATTGAATCCAAAACACCAATAAATCAACAAAAAACACAAATCTCTCAGGAGCTCTCCGATAGCACGTCCGTTCACCAGGAAATGGAAGGAAATGGAAATGGAAATGAAATGAAACAAAAGAAGGAAATGGAATTTGTACAGCTGCTGAGTGATAATTACCTGAAGCAACATGTAATGAAGTAAATACATGGCTTAGGAGTGCTGGATCTGATCATTACCTCAGAGATATTAACACTAACCAATCTAGCTATGCTGACTCGGCTTGGAGGAAGTGATGTTAGTGTATGGAAGGTGGTCAAGGAGTGAGTGAAGAAAGCAGTAACCGAATGTATACCTAGAATGAGAAGGATAAAAATTAGGTAGGAGTTAGATGGATGAATAGTTTAAGTAAGTAGGACTTGCACACAAAGAAAAGGTTGTGGATGGACTATAGAGAATAATTCGATCAGCTTTCCCAACGTGCAGTATAAGATGCAGGCAAGTACACACACTTGTATGGTAAGGAAGAGACAAAACTAATTATCAGAGACGGCTTACTGACGAGAATAAAAGATATTATGAGGAGTTCTTTTGCTATGTGGCAAGTAAAAGAAAGAATGGAGGGATGACTTTAAAAACTGCTGAAGGTGGGGAAGTAATAGAATCAAACCGAATAGATGAATTAATGAGTGAGCACTTTAGAAGATTGTGCCATCTATGTGGTGAAATTTCAGTATACCAGATGTGAAAATGACTGACAAGAGAAAAGAGTTTGAAGAAAAGTTTTTTTTCAAAAAAATATTGCAGAACATTAATACGAATACAATGGTGGGATTAGATGACATATCGACCATTGTCTCATTGTGTCAATGGATTACTATGCGATATCCGATCCTTATTTTCACGCCTTTTCTCTTTCACTCTCTGTTTTCTGTCTGTACCCCTTCCTTTTGTTTATGTCATGCCTTCTGCAAGGCGTTTCTGCAACAATTTTTCCAGATTTTCTCCATATCTCAACATGGTACCTCTGAAATGTCCAAAAGATACGACTAAATGATCTCTCTGTTACCTTCAATAAATCTTTCTTGCATTTTTTATTTTCGTTTGGAAGATAAAAGAGGCAAAATGGATTTATTTGAATTTATTGATTTATTTATTATATTTCTCTGTCTACTTCTTGACATGCTGCCATCATACTTCCAACAAAGCTCTTTACCTTATCGCATTTCACATTAATTTGAAATAGCCTATTCTACCTAGCTTATTAAGGCATCTTTTTAACCAAATATTTTTTACTGAAGACGGCAATGAGACAGCCAAATATTCTGCAAATAATTCAAATCTGAAAGTTGAATAATCTGCTTAAAAATGAAACTTTTTTTTTAAATTGTTGTTGTTGTAAAGGAACAATAGTCGTTCAAAGACAGTTCAAGAACAAAAAAGAATGATTCTGATATTTATGAACATTTGATTTACTAAAATTGCATGCTGCTAGTAGACTACTAGTAGCATGCAATTTTATAACTTCTTGTGCAGTACATGTGGATGAACTACTACTAGTAGTTCATCCACATGTACTGCACAAGAAGTTATAGCTCATCGATCACATTACGCGAACTGGTAAGTAGAACAATGATTTGCTCTACCTCAATGTTCTAATAACCACTTCGGTAATTAGCTGTTCATTTCTTATCTGCTCAATCTCATTTTGGCATTATTATTATTATTATTATTATTATTATTATTATTATTATTATTATTATTATTATTATTTATTAAAATAGTCTGTGTAAAATAGCCAATGAAGAGCCTGTGTTGCTCAGTGGATGTGGTGTTTTTGCATACCACGGCGCTTGACTGCACGAAGGAAGACTTCTTGGTTTCAAATCTAGTCGGCGACTGGAAGAAATTTTTGTAAGCCTTTTTTCAACTGGTTCCCGAATTAGTCGATCTCTGGCACGGGAAGGCCGGTGTTTTCTCCTTGAAAATCGGGTTTTTGTCCCGTAAACTCAATAAATTCGACGGTAGAACCCACATTATTTCAGACATTAAATACGAGTATTAGGGTTAGGCACCACGAGATGGCGGCACCTGTTGAGCCGTCTCCCTTCACTGCGTGCCTCTTAATTAGTGATAGCTTTGGGTCAGCTATCTTTGATTGGGTACCAATGGAGATTGAACTGCCCACTCAGTCTCCAAAACTTACATAGGACTAAACGGCCTCGCCTACTTCCTATATACGGGAATAAAAAGGCGTCAGCTGATTTTTTATTATTATTTATTAATATTTTGTGATACCCCAAGGAGTCTGAAGACTCATCGAGGGAGGGTACCTACTGTACAACTCTCATCTCCACCAATACAGCAAACTTTTACTACCACCATCATCATCTATTGATGGATCTAAATTATCTCAATTATCTAAATTAACATGACCTAAATTATTTTGCCCACCACCACCACTAGCATTTTTGTCTGTGAATGGTGTGTGTTCTGAAGGGCCGATTTGTCTGTATGCTGAATGAAAATCCTAGTTTCTAGGAGAGAAAAAAACCTGTTATCACCACATGAGACTGAATAATTCACCTTCAATTAAAAAATCCATATCAAGATTTCCTCCCGTCACGACGCGAATCGAACTTAATTTTTCTCATGTCCTTTTCTATTCGGAGAACACAACGTACTGTGGTTCTTCCAATTGTGCTATGGAGACTCTTGATGTAAGAGTTCAGTTCCTGAATAGAACATGTTTAGTGTTCCTTCCACTGACACAAGACAAGTAGCACATTGCAACAGGTGTTTCCGGTAGCTAATAATATAATCGTGACATTCAAATTATGCTTCTACAATCTAAACCGTCTATCACAGTCATAATATATCACAATCCATCTGAATTCTGTAACAACATTTTAGCCATATGTATCTTTTGGAGACTGAGGAGAAATCATTCTTCACCTTAGCCAATCAGAGATAGCTGGCCCAAAATACTATGTGTAGCTATGATTGCATGTACTCTTCATCTTGTGGTTTCTAAACCTGTGCAGTATACTATTATTTGAAACACTGTTTTTTATGGCCAATTTTTCTTGAGTTTATGCTATGAAAAACCTCTTGCCGATGCCAGAAATTGACTAACTCGGGGAGGCGGGGAAGGTTTAGACAAAAAGGTCAGTTACCTGAATCGAACTTCAAATGATTCTTTTTTGAGCTGCCTAGCTCTGCGGATGCAAACGTCTTTTCCCCAGTACTACATAGGCCTTAAAGATTAGAGTAACGTATAAACCCTTCAACTTATTTCAGCTAAAAAATCAGCTAATGCCTTTTTTTTGTTCCCGTATATAGGGAGTAGGCGAGGCCGTTTTTAAACCATATCTAACTTTTGGAAACTGAGTGGGCAGTTCATTCTCCACTGGTAGCCAATCAGAGATAGCTGGCCCAAGGCTATCACCAATTAATCGGCATGCAGTGAAGAAGGCGGCTAGTAAGTGTCGCCATCTGGTGGTCCATAACTCTAACACAATATATTTAATGTCTGAAAATAGTGTGGGCTCGACGGCCGATTTTCTTGAGTTTACGGGACGAAGACGAAAAACCCGAGTTTCAGGGAGAAAAAACCTGCTAGCCCGTGCCAGAGATCGACTAACTCTGGAACCAGTCGATAAAAGGCTTAGAAAAATTTCTTCTAGTCGGAGACTAGATTCGAACGCCTTTCGTCGTGCCGTCAAGCGCTGTAGAGTGCAAACGCCATTTCTACTGAGCTACACAGGCTCTCTTCAACTTATTTATATGAACAATTTCTTCTATTATTCTAAATATATATTTTCAGCATTTATAAAAATAACCTTCAGTTTATTTCTTAAATGGAATTAAGTGAGATAAATAAGGTGCTTGAATTGTGCTCCTCCAGTCCTGGTATCCCCCATAGAATCCGCATTATTGTACATATTTGGGAGGGGGAGACATGTATTTTAAAATGATGTGTCTATTTAAAAACTTTTTGGAACACTAAAATTCGATATCGCAGTCGATATTATTATTATGTGACACCTCCATGGAGTCCAAAGACTCATCGAGGGAGAGTGTGCCAAAAGCATCGAACGATTATTCCTTCCAACTACTAACCGCGCTCAAACTTGCTTAACTTTTTTCGTGAGGCATTAGTAACAGAGGCTTTACCAATCGACCAAGGTTATCGAAGATATTTTTGTTTAGCGGCTATTCCAGCCAAAGCAAGCGTCTTGCTTTGTATTATGTGAATTATTTTGCTATTCTTAAAGCTAAAACAATGACAATATCTTATAGATAATAATAATAATAATAATAATAATAATAATAATAATAATAATAATAAATAAACGAAATAAATAAATAAATATTTTCGTTATTTTAGCACGATAATATGATTCGTTTCTTCTAATAACGGAAAGTGATATACCTGTTAGGTGTCTCTGAGTCTTTATTATGGCGTTTGGTTCGTTGAAGTGAAATGAGTAGAATGAATGCATGTTATTGAAATTAGATTTTCCAGAGGCAGATATGAGTGAAAGAGATAATGATTTTACGTTACTTTGTGATCTTTATACCTGTCTGTTACGTTCTTGTTTGTGCCGCAAAGGAAATGAAATAAGGGAGTTAATCGGGATCTTAACCCACTATTTAAATACCGGCGCACATCAGGATTGTCATAGACATGTTGATGAAAGTAAGTCCCTTCGGGGAATACTGTTCAGGAGGATAATGTTTCGGCAAAGTTTCATATGTTAAACATCTTTGTTTTTATGCCCCTGAATTTAATATAAAACTGTTGTACCAAAGATATAAACGGTAGAGACACGAAAGAGGTTGTTAATATTATGACATGATACCTCCTAGTCCAACGACTCATCGAGGGAGGGCACCAACTCTACAACCCTCCGTCTCCATCACTTAATCCACCAACGCCAACAAAATATTACGATCATATTACTGCCATAAACACTGTATTATTTTTCACTGTATTTGTTGTAACACGTGTCAGCTGTCTGCGTGTTGTATTTGTTGGCTGTATAACGCGTTATGGGTGAAAATCAAGTTATTAGTTTTGAATCTGTTTTTTTACACATCATTCTGGATTAAATATCCACAAACAGTTCATTCCATTTGGCTAAATGGTTAGATATTTTCTGTTCTAGCATGTCACCCTAGTTTCTATTACCTTTATGTAAGCATGCTCATAGATAGAAGAGATTAATTACTGGCTGTTGTAGACATACTTTCTCATTGCAATTACCAATACAGGAGATCAAATACTCTACAGTCTGTACAGTTTTATCACTTTAGTACTAGATGCACACTCTGATATCTGATACATATCTGAGCACTTATGTGAGTAGAGCCAATATTGATATCTCTTCCACCAGGATTTACCGCAGAGAAAACCTGACTATATTTTACATAATATGTAGTTAGGCATTCTCTGTGCCCTCTTCACAGATCTGGCTTTTATAGTTTGAAATTATGAGGTTTATAATGCTATCAGGGATGCTACTGATATTCAGCAATTACAAAATGATTTGAATAGACTGGAAATCAGGGCAAATAAAAATGGCTGTCAGTTTAATACTAGTAAGTGTAAAGTTATGCACTTTGGCATGATTAGAGTTCCAGCGGCATATTATATTAGCGGGGTTATGCTACAAGAAACTGAAGAGGCAAGGGATCTTGGTGTATTGGTGGATAAGAATTTAAAGTTAAAAGGTCACATAGCAAAAGTTGCAAATACAACTCAGAGGATAATTGCTATGTTGAAGTGAACCTTGACATGTAAGGATAAGGAAGTAATTTTGCCTTTATAAGGCTTTGATAAGACCACACTTGGATTACTGTGTGCAGATTTGGTCTCCTGGGTTCCAAGGGGATGACGCTGTGGAAAGGATGCAAAGAAGAGTTACAAAGATTATATCTGGATTATGGGATTTAGATTATGAAGACAGATTGCGAGTATGTGGATTACAGACTCTGGTTAACAGGAGAAAGAGGGGTGATATGATAGAGGTCTATAAACTTTTGAATGGGTTTTATAGCATTTCAAATGCTGGAATATTTTGTTATATGGAAGGCAGGGAGAGAACACAGGGGCATCCATGGAAGTTAAGGTTGTTTTCAGTCAAGAAAGGGTTAACAGCTAGGTTTTTCTCCCAGAGAGCAGTAAGTGAGTGGAATAATTTGCCCTTCCAGGTAGTGAGTGCAACTAGTGTAAATGAATTTAAGGGAAGGTATGATAGCTGGGTTGGGTAATTTACAGCCTCCCTCGATGAGTCCTTGACTCCCTGGAGGTCTCAGATGATAATAATAATAATCTGTAGCACATAATTGAAAGAATGATGGGACATGTGCCCTTCGATTGAAAAAGACCTGAGTACAACTCTCGATGTGATAAGAATCATCTTTATATGGATGATAGACAACCTTGCACTTAGGTAGCAGTTTTTTATTTTTTAATTTTTTTATTACTCTTCAAGTAGAGCAGGTTTTTTTCTCCCATCAGAAACAAACCAGCCAAAGAATACACACAGTTAAAACAAAAGTAATGGATGGTAGATGGTGAATTGATTGTTGTGTTGTGTAGCATTCACAACCCAATCACACAATGTATTCCACAGTCCAACTATCCTCCAGCCAAAAAAAAAAAGAGCTGCTTCTCACCCTTTACTTTCTATCACTTTTCACAAATTCTAGAGATTGGCCCACTTATCCTTGTTCTACCATATAAAAATCTCTCAAGTCAATTTAAATGTCTCAATTCTGAAATGTCTATTTTAAAAGTCCTAATATCATTTTGTTATCTGCCTCTGTACCCTTGTTTACTTCATCTCTTTCAATTACCAGCAACCTCTTTCAGCACAGTAATCCTGATGTGTCTGATTAGTGCTTCATAGAAGAATCACCACTCTTATCTCTGCTGGTCAGTGTCCTTCTCAGTATTGTAGCATCCCTCCTGTTCATTTTTATGATACATCTGCTAAACTTCATATTTCATAGTCATCCCAAATCTCTTGCTATCTTTCACTTCTTCCTGTAGTATAGTTCTTCTGATATCACTGGATCACAAATTTCAGGACCTTGAATTTAGTTGCATTAAACTGAATCCTCGTTCATTTGCCTACTTGTCCCTGGCAAGCTTCTTGATCATGAAGGACCATTGTTATTATTACCACTATCCCTTACAAGCTTCATATCATCTGTAAACAACTGAACACCTCCCTACAATCCAGTGACAGTGTCTGTCAGCATTTCTCTGTAAATCCATAATTTCTCATTTGTTGTACTTTATTCTTTCAAAATAATTCCACTTTGTTATAGCAATAAGAACAGTAGTGATTTAATGTATAAAAATTAATTATTCATTTGTCTTCAGGAAATACAAGAAATATCCAGTTGCTTAGTGCCACTATAGTAAAGATAGTAGCAGAACATCTAGTAAAACAGTCAGTTTCTTCAGCATTAGCATGTATCAAGATTATTGAATTTGCTGAGACATTGAATAACTCGAAACTCGTTCAACAGATGGTTAGTTAGTTTTTGTTTTGTTTTTGTTTATTTTTGATAAGATTATTTTTTATTGAAATTATAATTCAAGAAAACATAAAAAAAAAAACTACAACTTTTAATTCATCTTGATCACCATCCGTGTAAAGAAATATTTTTGTAATATTTATTCATAGCACTTAAAATAAACTATTATTTATAACTGAAAGAAATAAAAAATAACAGAAAATTATAGTAATTGCTAATGCATTTATAATTTATAGCATTATACATATAAATACTTCATACCTTCTTGAGATGATCAACAAAAAATACATGAGCTTATAAGTTTAAAATGCTGATGAATTTGATGTTTAGATCATCACTACAATCTGGATGTATGTAGTATGTATGGCTGAACATTAATGAAGTACAATAGGTTGCAGTAACTCAAATCCTCTGCCTACACCTTCACATTGGTAGTCTTGGATATATCGAAAACCAGACTAAACTGTCAGAGGAAGCTATATAAGAATCAAAGTATGTCATCCCATCAGAGGAAAGGCTAGGCATCTGTGTCACTGGGTTGTAGATGGATTTCATTGTTGTATAACATACCACTTTGCTTATTGGTGGCTAAAAAAAAACAAAATAGAATAAAAACTTGTAAGAAAAGTCTGGGTTCCTTCTTTCACCCTTTCTTTTGAGTGTGAGGGATATTTTTCAGAGTCCGAGCATTTCTTTTCAAGAACATATCTTTAAATGTGGTCATTCCACAAACCTTTTGCTGTAGTATACAGAATAGTCTAATAACAGTTCTAAATTTAGGGAGACTTTTAAGTACCATGTGAATAATCTCTGATGTTTTTCTGTTGGTTATTCTAGTAGAAAGGCTGATTCATTGACTATTCAAAAATAATAGTAATGACTATTATTTTTTCTTCAACCTCATTTACCCAGTGTTAGTGCCTACATGCATATAGAATTCATCTGTGTTCCCGGTGATGAATTTTACTCTGCCGAAATATCAGAAGTATTAGTCAAAGTTATAATAATTAATATTCAGTATATGTTGTAATTTCTTCAAAAATAATAGTCATTACTATTATTTTTGAATAGTCAATGAATCAGCCTTTCTACTAGAATAACCAACAGAAAAACATCAGAGATTATTCACATGGTACTTAAAAGTCTCCCTAAATTTAGAACTGTTATTAGACTATTCTGTATACTACAGCAAAAGGTTTGTGGAATGACCACATTTAAAGATATGTTCTTGAAAAGAAATGCTCGGACTCTGAAAAATATCCCTCACACTCAAAAGAAAGGGTGACTAATACTTCTGATATTTCGGCAGAGTCAAATTCATCACCGGGAACACAGATGAATTCTATATGCATGTAGGCACTAACACTGGGTAAATGAGGTTGAAGAAAGACAATTAAACTTGTGCCTAGAGTCCTAAATGGCACCCCTCAGTGGGCTAAATTGGGTTGTCTTGCCCATTTTATTGAAGATCTGAGGATGAGTGATTCCCAAATTTGAGGCAGTTTTATGCACCCAAATTTGTTCAGGTTGGAAAGTTTCTCAGGGCTGTGGTAGATTCCAGGACTAGCCTCTCAAGTGGCTGTAATGGTGGAATCAGTATATTCTGTGTTCAGAAATTCTGATATTGGCTGTCCAGCCTGTTTGGCCATTGTAAAGACAAAATGGTATATACAGGCTTCTTCTGCTTGGTTAGCCAAACAGACAATATCCAATAATACTTGACTAATGGTTCACTGAAATAATAACCTCCATACCAGTCATGTTAGATCTTGTGACTATAAATTCAGCACTTTCATACACTTATTTCATGGCTTCACATTGACAGAGTACATGCTGATAGACTCAGCCGAGTGGTTAGATATCAACATAATTTGATATCTGCGAGTTCGAATCCCGCCGTGGGCATAGATGCTTGTGATTGTCTATGAAAACACTAGTGGTGGTAGTCGACGTTGGTGTTAGATGATGAAGGTTGGTGGAGTAGTGAGACGTGGAGTTGCAGAGTTGATGCCCTCCCTCGATGAGTCTTTGGACTCCCTGGAGGTGTGATATAATAATAATACTAATAATATAGTCTTACTTGATACTTCTCACTAGTCTCACCTATCTCTCTCTCTCTCTTATACATGTACACTCACACACACACACACCAGACTGTCTCACTTCTAAACAACTGCCCTAGAAATTCCATATTTTAGCCTTCTCCAGTGCACCTTTTAATCTAGTGTATGTGGGCCATCACATCTCTTGCTACCTTATATCTACAATGTTGCAATATGAGGGTTGAATGCATGTTCAATCAGTTGTAGTTTCCATTATGTTTCAGAGATATTCTAAAAGTACAAGAAGGTTATTACAAAAATAACAGTATAATATCAGTATTAGACACTTAACAAGTAAAGATATCAACATAATTCCTACAGGCACAATATTACAGCATTAATGGTTCACAGATATGTCACCTATCCTACCATCAAGTTATTTAAGTTCTACCATTACACACATATTCCATTAGAATAATTACAGTTGATTATTAAAAAGCTGTATAAGTTTATTTTAATAAAGTAAAATATTCTTTTCAAAATGACATTCAAAATTCAAAATATTGTAAATATAGATAGCACACCTGCTCTCCGCTCACTAGGTTGTGTGTTTGAACATCCATGAGCATGGATGTGTATGAATGTTTCAGATGTTAGGCAAGTTGTATTGCCTGGTGCAAGACCATTATATTCATGACTGGAGGTCCACGTATGGTATTAGTTAGAGAAACCCAGGTTATCTAATGTTTAGCACACCCACAGTAGTGATGCATAACAGGTGCATAGCCATTTTTTTAGGAGGAATACACATAATAAGAAAAAAAATGAAAGAATAATAGTAGCCAGTGTTTGTTTTCAGTTATTTCGGTTGATGCAATAATTAATAGTTAATGTTTCATGAATATAATTAATGTTTTATCAATTAATATTTTATTAAATTTTAATAAAATTATTAAAAATGAACAAATGTGTCCATAGGTGTCATTGATTATTGAAGCTAAAGACGCTTATTTTGTATATGCCTTGCAGAAGGCATGTGTGCAGTGGATATTTTGTTTTGAACTCCTGCCATCTAATATTGAGATTCTGTATAGCAGCATGTTAGCTGAAAGTTACACCAAGCCATATCTAATTGAATTACTACGAGATATACTTCGAACTTCAGTTCCAAAATCACATCCTTTGAGTGTACAATATGAAGAATCAAGTTCTGAACCTAAATGCATTCATCAGAAACCCTTTCAAGTACTTTCATTTGAAAGTAAGTATAATAATGGTTATAGTATAATATTATTATTATTATTAACATCTGACCTGCATGGAGTCAGAGACTCATCATGGGAGGTATACATCATCACCCACAAAGCTCATCCAACCATGCCTTAAACTGATTCGTTCACCACATTCACAACACACTAAGGCAATGTATTCCACTCGGCAATTGTTCTCCATGCAAAGAACCTGCTCCTTAATACTCTCAGACCCTCTATGTACAGTTTCCAAGGATGGTCTCTTGTTCTACCCCCCCCCCCCAATTCAGTGAAAAATTTCTTCTGTGTTAACTTGGTAATAATCCCTGACCAACTTATATGTCTCAATCATATCCTCCTCTTCCTATTCACATGACTGTAATTTACATTCTTTCAATCTGTCTTCATACTCTACATTCCAAAGGCCAGTTACCACCTTCGTGAATCTTCTCTGGACTCTTTCTAACATATCCTCATCACCATGAAAACCTGATGACCAAATTCGTGCACAGTAATCTACATGAAGCCTGATCAAGGCCTTATACAATGGAATCATAACCTCTTTATTTCTGCTTATCAAGATCCTTCACATCATTGTCATTATCTGATGTGATGACTTCACAACTTGTACAGTAACCCATGAATTTCAAGTGCTTCACCACTACTCCCAGATCTCTCATCCCCTTCACATCCTTTAAACTTTCCCTACCAAGTTTATACTTTGATTCACATCATTGCGCACCTAATTTCAAAACATTACACCTTGCAACTTACCTTCCCAGTTACACAATCTATTCAAGTTCTCCTCTAAGACCATAATATCTGCTTGACTCTGCATTGCTCTACCTAATTTTGCATTATCTGCAAACAGTTGCATATTACCATTAAGATGTAAGTTGAACAAGAATGGCCCCATACAGATTCCTGTAGCACACCACTAGTGAATTTCCTCTTTTGGAATACTGCACCTCTCCCTCCTCATGTGCAATTTTTAATACCTGTCTGACAACCAGTCACTGATCCAGTTCATTAATTAGTCTTCCATCTCTTTCAGTTTATTTAACATCTTGTGTGGCAGTCTATCAAAAGTTTTTTGCAAAATCTAAGTATTATTATTATTCGTGACACCTCCAAGGAGTTCGAAGACTCATCATGGGATGACACCTACAACTGTCTCAACCACTACACCGAACCTCTACTACGAATCATCTCCACCAACGACATCTACTGCCCACCTCCACCACTACCACAACTAGTATTTTTTGTCTGTAAATTGTGTGTGTTCTGAAGGGCCAATTTGTCTGTATGCGGGATGAAAAACCCAAGTTTCCAGGAGAAAAAACCCTGCTACCTCCATATGAGATCGGCTAGCTCACCTTCGATTGAAATCGTCCAGATAAAGATTCCTCCCGTCGCGATGAGAATCAAACTTAGGCCTATTCCAATTGAAGGGTGCAATGTACCGTTGTATACGTTGCAGTATACCACTATATATGCATCTCCCTTGTTCAAGAAATTTGTAAACTTTTTATAGTACCTTGTATATAGTGCCATTGGAGTGGAAAGAGGGCAAAGTAGCCCCAGTGCATAAAGGGGGCTCAACACAGAAGTAGCAAATTATAGGCCAATCAGCATCTCAGGAGGGGTGACTAAGTTATTGGTGAAAGACAGAATTCAGAATGGATGGTTAGGAATATGATACTCTATAAAGGATAGCATGGTTTTGTGAAGGGTATGTCTTGCTTAGTAATTTGCTTACTTTTTATAATCGAGAGACAATGGAATTGCATAATGGAAATGGCTACTTAGTGATATTGCTAGAATTTGCAAATGCTAGAATAGCATTTGACAAGATTCTGCATAGAACTATTGCATAAATTGGAGCAAATAGGGATGAATATGAATCTGGTGATTTGCATTAGATAGTGACTGATGGACAGATATCAGAGTTTTTTATGGAGGATTTAGTCCATCAGAAGGCAAGTGACCAATGGTGTACTACAGGACTCGGTATGTAGTGACTCAGTTGTTTGTAGATGATACTAAATTGAGAAGAACAATAGTAAATGAAAATGATGAAGAGATCCTCCAGGAAGACTTAAATAAACTAGCAATATGGGTTAAGGTAAATGGCTGCCAATTTAATGTGGCCAAGTGTAAGGTGCACTCTGGGAAGAGATCTGATGCTATGTACTATATTGATGGAACTGAACTACACAAAACTGATAAAGCTATTCTGTATATGAGGCTTTAATAAAGCCAAATCTGGATTGCTGTGCACAGATCGGGACTCCTGGATTCTGTGGGTGATGAAGTTGCAGACACGATCCAGAGATGAATAACAAAGATTTTTGCAAGTCTCTGGAATGCTCCCTGTGAGAGTAGATTGATGGTCTGTAGGGGTTTCCAAAATTAGCTGATAGACGAAAAAGAGGTTACATGATAGAAGCATTTAAGTTATTAAAGGGGATTTTAGGATTGACACTGAAGACTTTTTTTGGTACATACAAGAAAGGAGAGAACAAGGGGGGGTTGCCAGTGGAAGTTGTATAAGAGTGTGGTTAGCAAGAGTGTTAGGACTAGGTTTTTTGCTTGGAGGGTGGTGATCTAGGTGAAATAGGTTGCCAGAGGTGGTTGTGGGTACTTCATCAGTGAATGAATTTAAGAAGTATGATAATGATAGGTCTTGTGTGAATGATAGCTAGTTTGTGAATAAATGGATATCCCATGATGAGTCTTCTAACTCCATGGAGATCTTCTTCTCTCCCGAAGTCCTAAATGGACTGAGTCACTCATGGTTGGTAGATGATGTTCTTTTTTTTCTTTCTCTCATCCTGAGATTTTTATTTAATAAGGTCAAAGCACCTTGTGGCAACTTGTTTAGGTAAAATTTATGCGCTCTGCATTACTTCAACTCTTGGCATTTCTGGGTCTGGCTCCCACTGACGAGACCTCAATAAAGGTCGAAACCGGTCTGGGTAGTGGCCCTTTCCTTGAATGCATAACATCATACATCTCTACAAGGGGATGTGCATTAAGGGAGATACTAAGGGAAAGTGATCAGAGCTTACTCCACCTTTACCACGAGTTGCCTCAGAGACCTGAATTATGTTCAGGCGTAAACTTGACTGACTTGTCCGTTTGCTTACTTGGGAAAAAGGATTAAAACCAACTTTATAAAATTACTTGGTATCTATAACTCATAGTATACCCAAGGTAAAAAACTTTCTACATCTTTCTCTCATCCTGAGATTTTTATTAAATATATTAAATATCTCATCCTGAGATATTTAATAAGGTCAAAGCATCTTGTGACAACTTGTTTAGGTAAAATTTATAAGCTCTGCATTACTTCAATGTTGGCATCTCTGGGTCTGGCTCCCACTGACGAGACCTCAATAAAGGTCGAAACCGGTCTGGGTAGTGGCCCTTTCCTCTAATGCATAGCATCATACATCTCCGCAAGGGGATGTGCTTTGCATTAAGGGAGACACTAAGGGAAGGTGATCAGAGCTTACTCCACCTTTACCACGAGTTGCCTCACACCTGAACTATGTTGAGGCACTTACTTGTCTGTCTGCTTACTTGGGAAAAAGGATTAAAACCAAGTTTATAAAATTACTTAGTATCTTTAACAGATGATGTTCTTTGCTAGCCTCCTCCAGTCATCTCAGTCTCTTGTTCTTGATGTCAATTGAGAAAAGGAGGAACTTGTCCATTTTTTGATATTATCAATCCATTTTAATTGGAGTCAGCTCCAACCCTTGATCCCAGAACAATTCCTTTTAGTGCTTGCTTTGGGATGCCATTAGCCCTTTCCACATGACCGAACCATTTCATCTGTCTTCTTCTGATAACTGTCAGGATGTTTTCCCTTTTTTTCCCGTCTATTGAATCAATCAGTTTCTGGACATTTTCATTGGTTTCATGAGTGGTATAGGGAATTCTCAAAAGTCTTCTGTAAGTTTTCATTTCAAAAGACAGAAGTCTCCTCTCATCTTCCCTCAATAAAGTCCAGGCCTCACAACCATACAAAAGGGTAGAATTCACCAAAGTTTCAATTAATCTTATTCTGGTTGTGATTGCCATTTTCTTATCTGTCCACAATGATTTTAGCTTCTGTAGGGCCACAGTTGCCTTGGCAATTCGATATTTAATAATAGGAGATACCTGTATAATAATAATAGTACATACATAAGTTAGTAACACATGATCTCCCTTTAACCAAACCTTGCTGACAAGTACAGAGATTACTGATGTTTTCAACCCATTTCTATATCCTAGTTCTCACCAATCTATCCAGTACTCTGGATATATTGATTGGCCTATAATGCATAGCCACAGCCTTATCAGCACCTTTATGTGATACAATTTTATCTTCTTTCCACGGTCTTGGAACTTATGTTGTTATAAGATTCATTAATCAGGCATGGCAATACTACTGCCGATGCTCTAGAATATTCCCTTAAGACATGTGCTGATATGTCATCAAATCTTGCCTTATCGACATCAAACTTATTTATTTCCTTATATACCTCATGCTCACTCACAATTAAGTCATCTTCTCCGACATACTCTACATTTTGAGTTTTTTGTGATTTAACTCTGAGGATTAAACACCCATATAAATTGTTCACCGAATACCTCAACTATGTCTTCTGTAATGCTCATTATTCTGCCATTTTCATCCATTAACATCATATCATAATCATTTTTTCTTCTACATACCATATTCATGAAAAACTCTCTAGGATTTTCACTGTACTTTTGTTGGTCTACCAACTGGCCTGCTCTTTATACTTCTCATACCTTTATTCATTTTGTGCTGCCTCCACTGCATCCTCTTCTTCCAAACTTCATGCTTAATCCCTTTATTCACCCATTTGACACCTACTTTATTCAGTCTTTTTTTACTTCAGAATACGTTCACACTTCAATGTTGTTAAATATCTTTTGGTCCACTCAGCATTTTTCCCACTTAATACCCCATTCCATGCTGTATCACCAAGCTTAGGAGACATGCTAAGCTTTTCATAATCACCACTCTTGTAATTCTACACATATCCTTTCCTCATAGAAGTCTTTATATGGCTAGCCATAACCTAGGTGATCACTCACTCTTCACTGGAGGGAAGTGAGAAACCATACTTTGTCACATCCTCTGATGAAATGATCAGATCTAAAACTCTTTATTCATATGTGCTCTCCTTTACATATTGCCTAAGATGGTTTTCTTTCAAGACCTCAAATTTATTTTCCTTATTCCCAAATGCTGTCTCCTCATTTCAATTTATTCTGTCATAATTAAAATTGCCCATAATAATTCACCCTTCCCTTGTTCACTACCCCAAGTTGCTTATACATTTCTTCATCACCGAACTCCACATTGCCTGGCCTATAGCTGCATCTGACTAAATATCTCTTCCTATCACCTTCATGTTATACTGACTCAAAACATTGCAATTATTTACATCTTACATTTCCACTTTTTGAGGACATAATTTGCCTGCTATCATCAGCAGCATACCTCCCCCCCCCCATTCTTGTCCTTTCAATCATTGAAAAGCATCGTATCCTTCCATTTTTTTTCCCATCAGGATATCATCCTTATTCCAACAATTTTGGATGAATAAACTCAATCAATGAAGCCATTTCACCTCCCTTATTTCTAATTAGATGCACTGGCAGTTATAAATAAACACAGCAATTCAATTTTAGGTGTAAAACCAGTCCTTCCCATGCCACTTATTGGTTGTGATTTCTCAGTACTTAACCATTTGAAATTGTCTTTATCATCACTTATCCTATTTCCTAAGACTCAACTACATCCCATTCCCATACTGACTACCCTCATACACACGTTTGCTACTACTTCCAACATCCACTCTCTTTATACCTTGCCTCCCTGTTCATCTTGTACTCTCATTCTGCTATCACTCACAGTACTACTATTCTTATTTATAATCACTTCAGTCTTGCCAGTTTCTCTCCTGATCTTCTGCTTTACCTCTTACTTCCTCTGCTCTCTTGTTCACATCACTAGTTCCTCCTTGCAGTGCTAGTCTCTCTCTAACCGACACACCAAATCCATTCAAATTCAACCTGTCACTTTTGTACATTTCCATTTTTCCTTCAAATGCATCCCACACATTCACGAACTCCACTCCCTTCTCAAACAGCTCTGCTAATATTCCATTCATGATCCCTGCTCTTTGTCTCACCTCACCATTATCAAACCTAGGCAACACACACTGATCACCCTTCCAACTACACTGTTATCTTTCACTCTTCACAACAGCCTCTGATATCCATTCTTACCATGCTCTTTATGTTCAAGCAAGTAATTTTTTCCAACAACGACCACCAGCTTGCTTGTCTGCTTCTCCTATCTGGTGCATCAATTATACTGCTTAATTTTCCTTCTTAATAACACACCTTATTAAAATTTCTCATTTACTATAATGCAGTCTTCATACGTTTCTATTCTCTACTTTCCTAGAGAATAGCAAAGCAGAGATGCATATGCTTCATCTCACATCTAATTCTGATCAACTCATTTTTCAAGTCTTGCATCCTGGCAATTACACTATCTGTCAGGCTATCATTCATTTCCTCATTCTGATTTTCCTTTGCTTCCACAGTGCTTTTGTTTCTTCAGCTATACTTTTGCTTCCATAGTCCCACTCACATTCCATGATTCCGTAATGGTTGCATATTGAAAGGTTAAATCAAACATTTAACTAATTTAAGAGTACTATCCCTCTATAATAGGTTGAAGTCAAATTTTAATCTGTTTAACAAATTTTGCATAAATTTTATTATAAAAATGAAGTTATCAGATTAATAAATGACTCCTTGTGAACTTTTCATTAATGCTCACTTAGTTTATATGCTTCTTTCTTTTAAAAAATTATTCTGATTCTGACTAGATTAACGATTAATAGGAAAAACATCAGTTTCTTTCAGAAAGATTAAACTGTTAATTCTATTAAGTAACTTTATTTTTCATTTGTACAACATCACTGGTCGATTATTTAATCTCTTCATCTGATGGTGACACAGCTTGCCACTAGATCAAGTTTGTTGAAATTTGTGTTATGATGACTTACTTTCCTGCATAAAAAGTTCTTTCTTCATTATTTTGATGAATCAAAATGAAAACAAACATTCCATCCAGCCTTTCTTTTTTGCTTGCCATGTGGCTTGTCACAGCTAAGTTACATGGCTTCTTTGAAACCTGATTACTGCTTATAGGGTAATTAATCCTATCTGCATTCTTTGTTCTATGGTTCACAGATACCTCACCTGTGGCTTATATATAAACTGTAACAATCACCACCAGCTTGTTTGCCCATCTGCTACTCCGATCTAATGCATCAATTATGCTGCTAATTTTTGGTGGTTTGCCTATTTTGTAGGATGAAAAACTTAAGTTCCCAGGCAGGGGAATCCTGCTGTCTCCACGAGACTTACCTTCAGTTTGAAAAGCCCTGATAAAGGTTCTTTGCATTCTAGACAGGATTCAAATTCAGGTCTTTCCAACCAAAGGACATCATCAACATTTAAATAAAAATGTCTGTGATGTAAAAAACTGTAAATAGGCATTTAAATAAAAATTAATAACACAATAATGACTATTTTGCATAAAGTTTTCATCCAACTATTAAAAGCATCTTTGCTATGAATTCAAAAATTAAACAAGGCACAAGTAACATAAATGACAAATCAACAATGAAGACATCATTTACACAAGAAGGAAAAAATAAAATATATATGTATGTTAACTAAGATGAGCTGTGTGAAGGACAATTTCCCATTATTGGGCTAAATTAAGCCCATTTAATTTATTCAGTGCAGGTAATGTAGCAAAGTTTTGCTGCTTTCTTCATACCGCTGCTTTATAAGAAAATGTCTTATATAATTATAGGCCAGTTTGTGTGTCATCAGTAGTTAAGATCTTGGAGAAATTAGTGAGGGACCGTATGCAGCATTAGGCAGATGAGGGTAATGTTATCTGTGAGAGTCAACATGGGTTTGTTAAAGGGCGCTCTTGTTTTAGTAATATGCTAGCCTTTTATAATAACGTTACAAGAGCAGTTGATGAGGGAAAGGCATATATTGCCATTTTCTTGGATTTAGCTAAGGCATTTGACAGGGTGTCACATGATAAGCTGATATTTAAGTTGAAGCACATGGGTTTGGATGTCAGGTTGGTCAACTGGATTCAGGATTGGCTGTCCAATAGGTATCAGAGAGTTCTGTATGGTGGGGGCAGTTACAAGTGGGTCCCACATGCTCAATACTGGGACCTACATTGTTTAACCTTTATATCAATGACATTGTCAGTGGATTGCTGGGGGATATTCAGTTCTTTGCAGATGATGTGAAGCTGGGAAAGGTTATTAGTAATAGTGCAGATGTGGTATCCTTGCAAGAGGATTCGAATAAACTAGACAGATGGGCAAATGAATGAATGGGGGGGGGGGATTTTGGTTTAATGCAGCAAAATGTAAGGTCTTGAGGTTTGAGACACGTCGATGGGACACTTCATACTCTATTGGAGGAGTTGTATTGGAGGAAGTAGGGAAGACAAGAGATCTAGAGTTGATGTTTGATAGAAATCTGAAATTCAGGGGACATATTACAAAGGTGGTGAAGATAACACAGAGGATTGCTGCAATACTGAGAATTATGCTGACCTGTAGAGATAAAAAGAGTTATCATTCCGTTGTAAAAGACCCTGATCAGACCACACTTAGACTATTGTTCTCAGATTTGGTCCCCAGGATTTGAAGGGGATAAATTAACTGTGACAGAGGCAAATAACAAAGATGGTTTCAGGACTGTACAATGTTAGTTATGAGGATTGGCTGAGGAAATGTGGACTGCAGAGTTTGGTAGATAGAAGAAGGAGGGGTGATATGATTGAGACTTTTAAACTGTTGAGAGGTGGTTACAGGGTTGACACTGGGGGAGTTCTTTCACTTGTTTGAACAGCAGGAAGGAGTGATGACAAAGAGCCATCCCTGGAAGTTACGAAAGGAAGCTGTAAGCAAGAGGGTGAGGAGTGGTTTCTTTGCATGGAGGGTGGTTGAATCGTGGAATGCATTGCCTGATAGAGTGGTGAGAGTGAGAAGAGTCGATGAGTTTAATGAGTGGTATGATAGACTTTGTGTTTCCTAGGTGGGATCTCCCACAATGAGTTTTGATAGATTTTGTGTTTCCTAGGAAGGACTTCCCATGAAGAGTCTTTTGACTCCATGGAGGCCTGAATAATAATAATAATAATGTAGGACTTGAATTTTTACAAAAGAATTTTGTGCTTGTAGATAATGGAATCTTCTGAAAATTCAGATTATTCCATATACTTTTGAGACATAACCACAAAAAACAATAATATTTTATTTACATATATTTTTGCCTGAATCTAACAGGCCATTCTCGGTATTATTTATTTATTTTGCATTTGGCTAAGAAGAATACATTCATATGCAACCACACACAAAAAAAGGAGGACGTACAAGACATCAAAATGCATAAAAGGATACAATAATGTGAAGTGACACTGTAGTCATATAAAAATATACAAATAAGCATAAAATTAAAATTGAATTGTCTAAGTTCGATAGCCAATCAACAGCATCTGTAGAAACTGTTATAAAGTCAGTTACTGGTTTCATGTAGGCTCTGTGAGGACAGGCAAATGTGATATGTTGTATAGTTTGATTATCCTCACCACAGTCACAAGATGAGTTTGGTCTTATTCCCCAAGTAAATAAGGAAGCTCTGCACCTACAATGGTTGGTGCGAACCTTATTTAGGGAGGTCCATATTTTTTGAGGTAGGTCGAACCCTGATGGAGGGCTGTTTGAGTTAAAGACAGTCTGCCAGATTACTGGGATTACTGCCTTGGCAGTCCATTCCATCTGCTTTGCTATTGTTGCATCATAATCTTCGGTGACAAGTCGTTGTGCCATTATAATAGGCAGATATCTTGACTTAAGCCTCTGTGATATAAAGCTGTCAATATCAGAGTGTATACGAAACAGTGGATTCCAGCAAATTTTGTTATATTCACGAATCAGGTTGTCTTGGCATCATAGTTGTGATGGTTGTATGTGGCTCAGAACTGGTAGCCAATATGATGGAATAGTCTTTATTGTTCCAGAAATGATATGCATTATCTGATCAACACTATCAATTAATTTAGTGTGTGCACTGTTCAGCCAAATAGCTAAGCAGTATTCAGCAGTTGAGTACATGAGGCCCAGAGCAGATGTCCTTAATGTGTGAGCACAAGCCCCCCCCCCCTCATTGTTCTGGCAAGTTTATGCAGTATGTTATTTCTAGTTCTGAGTTTGGCACCAATATTGGAGAGATGTCTATTAAAGGTTATGGATCCAGGGTTATGCTCAGATACTTTGGATTAAAATTGTGCTGTAGTATGTTCCCATTTAGTGGCACTCTTAAGATGTCTCATGCCATGCTATTGTTCAAATGGAAACAGCATGTTCAGTCTTGGTAGTGCTTGGAATAAGACGCCACTTCTCAAAGAAGTGGTTTAGCTCCTCTAGGTCACAAGTTAGCACATGCTCTATAGTACAGAAATTTTGATGTTGGAATGTGATGCATAGATCATCAGCACATGCAAATTTTCTAGACGTTGTCCTTGGAAGGTCACAAATATACAAATTGAATAGAAGAAGGGGCCAGAACTGACCCTTGTGGGAGTCTATTGTTAAGCGTTCTTGGCTTGCTCATATCATATCAAATATACAGGTATAACTACCTGTATATTTCTATTACATAGAATAGCATTGATCATTTTTTTACATTTCGGTATTTTAAGAAGCTTGTAGATCATGCTGTTCCTCCATACGGTATCATATGCAGACATCAAGTCTATAAAGAATTCAGCAGTTTAAGGTATTTTTCAAAACCAGATTCTGTATGAGTCGTTAGGGCCAAAACTTGATCTTCACAGTTGTGCCCAGGCCTGTTCATGAGGGAGAGTGTAATAATAATAGTACCAATTGTATTGTAAATAAATCTTTCTAATAACTTAAGCCAGACACTGAGCAGTCCTATGGGTCTATAGCTTTCAGGTTTATCAGTGGACTTTCCAGGTTTCAGGATAGCTATTATCTTTGATTTTTTAAATTCTGCTGGTAATCTACCACTCTATAGAATATTAGCAAATAATTTTGTCAGCCATCCCACTTTATTTGGTCCAGAGTTCTTAAAAAATTCAGGGTGAATATTATCAAATCCAGGTGCTCTACCAGTTTTCACTCCCTGGAGTGCAGCAAGAAGTTCTTCTTTGGTGAATAGATTCGATAAATTGATCGCTTCAGAACAACCTTCTTTAAGTCTGGTCAATTCCTTCCTAATTATTTTAGTGTAGGTTTTTCTGATTTAGCTCTGGACAGATTCGCTATCCAGTGGGTAGTACAGTTGGCACTAATAGCAGCTTTTGAATTGGAGCGATGGGAATTACCACCCATTTTTTAAGGAAGCTCCATGCCTTCCTCCTTGAATGTTTAAAGTGAAGCCTTCCAATGGTGTCAATCCATTTTTTCTTTCTAGCTTCATTTAAGCTGTCAATAAGATCATCTGCAACATCTACACATCTGCTATTCAGAAAGTCGTTATAAAGTGCTTCGCTGGTTTTGCTCCAGCCAGATATGTATTCTTTTCTAGCAGCTCTAGGGATGTGTTTTTTGGCTGCAGAAATTACTATTTTCACAAATCTTTGGTAGTTACAAGGTTGTGGTGGAATCCAGTGCACATTTTTATTTAGATCTGATGAAAAGCTGTTCCAGTTTGCCTTGGCAAAATTCCAGAATGATATTGGTGTTGTTTCAGTAATTGAGATTTGAGGGCCCACCTCAATAAAGACAGGGTGGTGTTGACTGTGTGGGAATCGTTGCAAAACATGATGGCTGGTCGGCACTGGGAGGCCCCTTTGATTGGTTGTAACAAAACATAAGTCAGGATTGGTGCAACTATTCCATCTAGCCATGTTAAAAGGGCAATTATCCTTGGGATCAAAGATCAGCTGTATGTTGTTTGCCTCTGCCCACTCGGATAGCTTGGCACTATTTGCATCAGTTTCTCTATAACCCCATTGGGTATGATGACTGTTAAAGTCTCCAATATAAATAGCAGGATGCATTAAGACCTTCAAAACTTCATCAGGCCAGCTTGTAGATGCTGGCTTGCAAACATTAATTATTTTTAAGTCGTTAACTTCTATAATGACGGTAGATATGTTTGAAACATCACTAGCAGAAATGAAATGGACCTTAGTAAGTGAGTTTCAGGCATAGGTGGCTATCCCATACATCTGATGGTATGTTGCTCCTATAAGATTGAAACCAGAAATGGAGAGTGTTTCTCATAGTTGTGACACATTACCTGCATGGTTTCTTGTATGATATCAATTCTGTTGTCATGAAGAAGTCTAGTAAGACATTCACTCTTAGCATTGCTGATACTTCCTATATTCAACTGGCAGACTCAACTGAATATATTCTTAGTATGGCAATGGTTGAACAGGGTAGAATGCTAACATGGATTATTTCAAAATATATTAGCATTGCGTTGCACATATGATGTTGACATTGATATACGAATATGATACTATTGAAAAGTGAATGTAATACTATTATCATATTGAAATATGATAATATTGAAAAGAATAACATGTAACAATGTTTTAAAGTGAATAAAAGTTGAGCAGCTCTCAGATGTGAACTGTAGACTAAAATACACAAAGATTATTGAAGAAAAAATGAAGGGTTTGAGAACAGGAACCAAACCTTCAGATACAGTGGCAAGCCTTGAAGAAAACTCTGATTGATTCAGCCAGAGAGGCATGTGGTGAGGTTGTCTGCAAGGATAGAAAAATCAGAACTCCATGGTGGATACAGGAAGTTAAAAAGGCAATGAAGGAAAAGAAGAAAGCATATCAAAAGTTCCTGGCAAATAAGTCAGCTTGTACTCTTAGAGAATACAGAGACAAATGTAAGAAAGCGAAACAGTGTGTAACACTAGCTAAACAAAAGTCATGGGAGAACTTTGGAAAGAACATAGAAAATATATATCAAGAAGGTGGTAAGATATTCTGGAGGTTGTTGAAGAAGCTTAGAAATGGAGGAAAGAGTGCTGTAAAAGGAGTTAGAGTGGATAAAGGTGACATGAAAATGGGAGAAATAGATATCCTTGAAGTATGGAGTAATTACTTTGAAAAATTGCTATATAAGACAAGCAGTGATAGCACAGTGGTAAAAAAACAGTCAACAAGCATACAGTCAGGAATACATATCCATACTTGAAGTAGAAAAAGCCATCAAAGGCTTGAAATGTGGAAAGGCAGTAGGAGTAGACGATATTCGACCAAAAATGCTGAAGTATGGTGGCATAAAAGTCTTACAGTGGCTGCACTGCATAGTTCAGAAGGCATGGACAAACGGATAAATTCCTGATGATTGGAGTTGAGCCCTAATAGTACCCATATATAAAAAGGGAAATAAAACTGAATGTGAGAATTACAGAGATATTTCCCTACTGAGTGTTCCTGGCAAGATATATGCAAGTATACTTGAGAAACGGTTGAGAAGAATTGTGGAAGAAAAGCGTGGTGAAGAACAAGCTGGATTCAGGCCAAATAGAGGCTGTCAGGATCAGATCTTCACTTTACGACAAACAGTGGAGAAAGCATAGGAATATAACAAAGATCTATATTTAAGTTTTGTTGATGTGGAAAAGGCATATGACAAGGTGCCAAGAAAGAAGCTGTTCAATACGCTACAGTTATATGGTGTCAATGGGGCATTATATCAAGCAATACTTAGTCTTTATTTGAGTTGCAAGTCAGCAGTTAGAGTTGAAGGAAGTACAGGAAGATGGTTTAATGTTAAATCTGGTGTGAGACAAGGATGTACATTATCCCCTCTGTTATTATGGATCACATTATGAAGGAAAGTGGTATTAAACATGATATCAAAATTGGAGATGTTAATGTCAGTTCTTTGCTTTATGCAGACGATGTTATACTTCTAAATAAATCTGCTACAAGTCTGCAAGATTATCTGACTAAATTGAATAACGGTTGTAATAGATATGGTATGAAGGTCAGCAGTAAAAAAGACAAAGACAATGAAAATAGGCAGAATCGTTGAAAATGTCAACTGCATTGTGAATGGAGAATCTGTGGAACAACTAAAACAGGCATGATTTTTTACTGAAGATGGTAAATTAAATATGGAAATAGACAACATAATCAACAAAGCTGGTATGGTAGAAAGTCAATTGAATAAATTCATATGGAATAAGAGAGAAATTAGTCGGAACACTGAATTAGCTGTATACAAGACAGTGTTCAAACCAGTTTTAACTAATGGATCTGAGAGCTAGGTCAGAAGTAAAACACTTGACCAAAGACTAGAGACCGCAGATATGAGAGTCCTGAGAAAGATTAGAGGCAGGAACAGATGGAACGGAAAGAACTTGACATTGTTAGCATCCAGGAATGCGTTAGCAGAGCTAATCTCGGGTGATATGGTCACTTAAACAGAATAGGCGAAGAAAGATTAGCAAAACAAGTGTTCTCTGCCAGGTTGTCAGGAAAACAACCCATAGGAAGACCAAGATATAGGTGGATTGATATGGTACAATGTGCCTTAGACGATAGAAATATAAGATCTGATAATGTTGGAGGCTTGACAAGTAACAGACTGATTTAGAGGAAAATTGTAGATAGGAAGTTAGCAATGATGTAAATTTTTCATGTAGTACTATCATATCCTGTACACCCCCTTGAGTGTGTCAGGAAATTGATGGTATGGTACTTAAAACCAGTGATGACTAAGCAGAATGAGACTCTCCCATATTATGGTAAAGACATCCAATCGTTTTGATTCAGGTTCAGTGGTTCACTAAGGCTTAGGCATTTCCCTTAAATAATTGTATGTATTTAAATTGACCAGAAGATTCTATGTTCATTATCCATTCCATGCTGTACCATGCCAGACTTTTGGAGTTTATTATATGCAATGTAAGATTGATGATCCCCTATTGTTTTTTTTCCACAGCATGACAAGTTTGTCCAAAATAAAGAAGGTTATGCACACATGGAACTTGGTACACACCTGGAAGGTAGTCAAGATGAGTATATATTAATAGGAAAAAATCTTAGTATCAGGTTATATTTCTTTAATAATTCTTCTTGAAACATGTTCAGAGACATTGGAGATGTAAAGAATTGGAACTCAGTATAGTATCTTAGTTTCTTGGAATTGGTGTATAGGAATTATAGATGTGTTGTATTTATTTCTTGGAGAAACTATTTTCGATCATCACATTCTGGATATTACTAGTTTCTACCTGGAAATCATGGGAATTGGCACAGAGAATGTGTGCATGGCTTAATAGGTTCTTTACAATGCTCAGCTTTTGAGGAGGATTATGAACTGAATTATGTAATGGCTAGTGAAAGTTGGTTTATAATATACTGAAGTAATAAGATCACCATACAGAGAGCAAAAATGCAAAATGCCTAACGAGGCCAATTTACCCTCTTTTTCAACTTCTGTTATAAATTTTATGTGAGGATGTCAGTACAGTATGAGGGTATGAAGTGCCTGTGGCAAGTGTCTAACCTGCACCCCATAACCCAAAAATGACAAAAATTTAAAATGCAATAATTGAAATTGAAAAATTGAAATGCAATATGTTAAATACTTACTATTAACCCCATCAAAATGAGTTGCAGTGTGTTGCAGAATTTGTGTGTCTAAAGCGGCTTATTGCCGAAATTTAAAAAATACAATATAAAACATAATAAAATTAGTTTAATCCTTTATCCAAGTGTGAGCAAACAAAGTTTATGCCTGAAAGTATCTTCAGGACTGGGGTAAGGTGGTACAACACCAGGGCAACTCGCTGCAAAGGTGGAGCAAGCTACCAACACTCCTACCACCTTACCCCAGTCCTGAAGATACTTTCAGGCGCAAACTTTGTTTGCTCAAACTTGGATAAAGGATTAAACTAATTTTATTATACTCTAACCAAGTGAAAATAAACTTTCAACATCTTTCTCTAAATCCAGACTAATTTATTAAAAAAAGGGTGGCACACCATTTTGCATCTCCTATAGGTAGAGATGACCTGCTAATGCTTCTGGCTGGTATCTCCACTTGGGCCTGGCTCCCACTGAAGAGACCTAAGGTCAAGTTTTCAAGATCAACATGTCTCCGAGTTTGGACTACCTTAAGGATCACTTGTAAGCAGAATTCCAGTAGCAGACCAGTTGCAGTTCAAGGTCAAGTTAGAGTGTCAGAGCGTCTGGTTACTTTCGAGGATTCCAGTGGCAGACCACTAGATCCCCCGAGAGAGCTCCAGAAGTCTCCTTTCAACGTTCTTAAGGCTTGGATTGTGCTCCTGCGGTTGTCCGAGAAAGCTCTAAGCTGGTGGTAAGACTGACATCAGTGGTAAGAATTGCTTTATTTGTCCTTTTGGCTTTTTTGTTTTCAATTCACAGCCCTTCCGTTTTGAACAACGCAAATTGTATGGGAACTTACTTTCATGATATAGGGACGTCCTCTCTTTTTTAAAACAATGTCTTCGGTTTTACTGAGGGTGAGAACCCTCGGTTTCGAAATAGACATAGAGATCCATAAGAGAACCTTTGCAAAAACCATCATAGATAGAGTGGTGGCGGACAAAATTTCCGGCTTTACACCGTATGGGGGGGAGGAGATATCAGGTCGTTTGCGCAAATGCTGCAACACGTGAGCAACTGCTGAGTGGTATAGAGTGCAATGGGAAAGTCTTTCATCCCGTTGTGGTTGGAAGTGTTGCAAAAACAGTCAAAATAGAAAGGTTCCCGTTAGAATATCTAGAAGAAGATAAAGATATCATAATCAAAGTTTTCTTGAGATGGGGAGCCGTGAAGGACATAAAAATTGGCATGGACGCTGAGGTTCCTCAGTGGAAGTCGGGAGAGGTCTCGTTCTCGATCATGATGGAGGAGGAAATCCCAAACTTCGTCATGATCGGATCAGCCCGGGTGATGGTTAGCTATCCGGGTGTAAAAAAGACAGTGCTTTCGGTGCGGATCACTGGAGCTTAGGCGCAGACTGCCCCAAGAACAAGTGCAGGAACTGCATGGGGGCAGGACATGTGCTATCCCAGTGTGAAGCACCCTGTCTGAAACGTAGGGACACCACCCACAAAATCAACATTTGTCCTAGTTGGACACTTGCAGAAAAAGCAGGAGGCACTATTTCACCAATCACAGAAGCTTCAAGGCAAGACTCACTGACCGCAGACAACACAGCTACAGGCACAAACATCTTAGACCCAGACGTCTTTCCAGCACTCACAGCATTAAATGAAATAGAAAGAGAAAACGAAGAGAAAACAGATGAAGCTCTCCCCAATCAGTCTCACAAGAAATGGTATAATGAAAGCAACGAGACATCAAGTGAGGACGAAAAAGACTCGAAGAACCAGAAAAAAGATAAAACTACAACAACAGAAGCTTTTAAGAAATCTCCATGCAAAAACCCAGAAAGTAGGAAGAAAAAAAAGAAGGAAAAGAAAAGAAAAAAAAAAGACAAGGTTGTGAATTCGGAAGATGCCACCATTACTGGAAAAACGAACAAACAAGAGAGCCCAAAGGGAACAGAAGGGGTAACCACATGGTCAGCGAAGAAGACCAAAGATTCGTCGGTCAAAAAACCACCTACTAACAACACACGAGCTGAAATTGAAACAATAGAAGAACAAGAAGAGGTCTCAGAAGTAATAGGACAACCTCATAAAGGAACTCCAGGCAAAACTGAAACAAGGGCAGTACCAGAACCCACAGAGATCCCCTACGTGAAAGAAACTCATTATTACTGCATTATTTAAAAGGGGACTCTGAGCAGAAGAATCTGCTAAAAAAGGGGATAGAAGTTTTTGGAGATGTTGAACTACAACTCACAGGGAAAAACGGATCAAACGTGGTTAGCGCGGAGTGGAACGATGTCTTTATAGAAGATATAAATAACATCGACAGTGAGGATTGCTACCCAGGCCCGAATGGAGGCGATGAAGTGGGGATAGCTTTGCGCAGAGCCCTTGCAGCGGTAAATTACTATGGTAATGGCAAGCTACCCGTGCTAATCCTTAAAATCTACAATAGTGAACAGGAAGAATTAATTTTCAACATGTTGAAAAGACTCTAGATTATTAGTACAGCTCTGCTAGTTTAAAAAAAAAAAAAAAAAAAAAAAAAAAAAAAAAAATCCTTTAAGTTTTGTTTCTGTTTGGTCCACATAGGAGGGGGGTATCCTGTGAACCTGGGCTGCAAAGGCCTACATCGAGGCGGTGCAGCTCCTTGTGGGCTGCATCACCCATACCAGGCTCTTTCCCCGCTTCTTTCAGTCTTAAATTGGTCATTCATGTCACCCAGCTATTTCTTACTTTAGGTTTGTCCTTGCTAATTGTGCTGTTTTTTTTCTCATGTCCTTCTCTCAGTTCCTCTTTGCAAAAAATAAAAAATAAAAAAAAAACTTAATTTTATTAAATTTCATTACTAAATATTATTAAATTATTAACTTTCATTTTAAAATTAAGCTAAAAAAAAATGTAATTTTAATCACTTTAAACTTAATCTATTGCTTTTTTTCCTGGAACTTACTCCCTGCGAAACCGAAGAACAAGTAACCTTAAAGTTAGCATATTTATTAAGCAAGAAGTTTAATAAGTGACAACAACAATCACCAGCTAATAGCAATTTTTAAATAGCGGTCGAAAGCAGGTGGTTGACGGATATCCTCCACAAACACCTGATAAGTTTTTTTTTGATTTGGACAAAGTTAAATGCGAACCTCAGGGTTTTGGGTTTATTTTTAAATTTGTTTTATGTATGGTAATTTTTTCTTTATATATATATATAAAAAAAAAGAACAGGTAACAGGAGGTTATGGAATATAGACTTCTTAGCCAAACCCACATTGTGGAACAGGTCGACTGAGGCCTCTTTTATCTCCTACTATCCTACTCTAACTTTCGTTCTTTCCCCTCACACTGTCTGCTGATCCTCAGCATGCTTTTTACTCCAAAGGCCGATGATGAGAAACATGAACTCCCATTCGACCTCAGTAAAGGTCAATTGGCCCTTCCCTTAATGCATAACATTAGACATATCCACAACGAGATGTGTTTTGCATTATAGGAGATACTGAGATAGGAGTGTTGGAACTTGCTCCACCTTTGCAACGAGTTGCCCTGGTGTTGTACCACCTTACTCCAGTCCTGACGATACTTTCAGGCGCAAACTGTTTGCTCACACTTGGATAGGAGTGTTGTTACTTATCAGCACACCAGTCATACCGAAATGTCATATCTAACATTTCGGTTTTCTAAGGCAGCGCTTCCCAAACTAGCTTGCTCCACCTTTGCAACGAGTTGTCCTGGTGTTGTACCACCTTACCCCAGTCTTGAAGATACTTTCAGGTGCAGACTTTGTTTGCTCACACTTGGATAAAGGATTAAACTAATTTTATTATACTCTAACCAAATGAAAAATAAACTTTCAACATCTTTCTCTAAATCCAGAGTAATTTATTAAAAAAAAGGGTGGCACACCATTTGGCAACTCCTATAGGTAGAGATGACCTGCTAATGCTTCTGCCTGGTATCTCCACTTGGGCCTGGCTCCCAGTGAAGAGACCTCAATAAAGGTCAAAACTAGTCTGGATAGTGGCCCTTTCCTTAATGCATAACATTAGACATATCCGCAAGGAGATGTGTTTTGCATTATAGGAGATACTGAGATAGGAGTGTTGGTATCTTGCTCCACCTTTGCAACGAGTTATCCTGGTGTTGTACCACCTTACCCCAGTCCTGAAGATACTTTCAGGCGCAAACTTTGTTTGCTCAAACTTGGATAAAGGATTAAACTAATTTTATTATACTCTAACCAAGTGAAAAATAAACTTTCAACAATATAAAACAGCTGAATTTTATATCTATTTATTTATTTTTTACATTTTTTACATTTTGTGCCCCAAACCTAGTTGCGCCTGCAGTGGACGCCTCTTTTGTCATGCCCTCATTATGGCACTGGAGGATGTAAACCATTTATCTTTTCTGGGAACACAGGGAATGCATCCTTCAGATGGAGCTGGATTGTAAATATATCATCGACATAACGCACCCAAAAGAATGGTTGGAGTTCTATTAAAGAGAATAAGATATCCTCAGAATATTCTAGGTAGAAAATAGGCCACAGGTTCAAATCCCACCATGAATATTTATAAGTTTTTTAGTTAGAGATGAATTTCTTTGCTCATCATGAGACCAGTGTCTCTTACTTATTGCCGGCTTGAAGTGGTCTGAAAAGTTCCATGTTTGGCTCTAGAGTATGGTTTCTGGATCATGTGAAAAAAAAATATCAATATCCTCATACATGCTCTCCAGAGGTGTCCAGAGGCTACTATGGCAGTATTACATGATTAAGTTTACAACAATTTTCCTCAGACTGTCTGTTACTTATCAGCACACCAGTCATACCGAAATGTCGTATCTAACATTTCGGTTTTCTAAGGCAGTGCTTCCCAAACTGTGGGCTGCGACCCCCTTGGGGGCTGTAGGTTTTGTTGAGGGGGCCGTGACATAATGAAAACAAATTGAAAATGTTTTAAGACTAAGTAGATTTTTTTATCTTAAAAGAAACATATTTAATTTTTATTATTTATTATTTCTTTTTTGTTATATTTTATAATTTAATGGGGAAAAAATCACACATTAGTGCGGGTTCACAAATTTTGCTTCCTGCATATTTTGGTGCTTAATGAATATTAGTAAATATAAGCTTATTCATATAAGTTTCATTTCAAAGCAGAAATCTAAGAATTGCAGTTTCAAATATTTCGCCTGATATTGACTTTTTGTGTAGCAGTATTGAAACACATCCATCACATTCTTTCTTTTTTACTAATCGTTTTATGTGCTTGTACTGCAAATGTACAATAACAATATATCTGTCTATATAAAAATATGAGATAATGTGCTGTGTCAAATGTGTATGTAAGATGCTTTTAAAATGTAATATTTGCATTTGATTTTTGCAATATTCGCTGTGTATGTTTTGTATTGAATATAAATACAATAAATATTATAATAATATATGTCTATATTATGTTTTTTTTTCAAGGAGGGGGGGGGGGCTGTGAAATATTTTAATTTTTCCAAAGGCGGCCCTGACAACCAGAAGTTTGGAAAGCACTGCTCTAAGGCACTTCTGTCTGATTCAATCCACCTAGATCTTTTGGTCATCCTCTTGGTCTTTTCCTACCATCTTGGCATTAAACACCTCTTTTGCATCTTTTAGATTAGCCCTACTCGCACATTCTTGAATGCCAACAATGTCAAGTTTCCTCGTAATCTTCATTTTTAATATGATTCTGCCATATGATGACATATAATCAAGTCCCTAATTTTTCTCAGTAGTCTTTAGTCTTTGATTAAGTGGTTTATCCATCTTCATGAAGACATGAAGACTGATCCGTAATTAAAACTGATTTGCACACTGTCTTGTATGCTGCTAGTTTAGTGTTTGTCTAATTTCTCTCTCATTCCACATCAATTTATTCAACTAGCTCCTCATCATACTAGCTTTGTATATTCGGTTGTCCATTTCCATATTTAATATACCATCTTCACCCAACAACTGTGCCCAAATAGCTGAGATATTTCCTCATTCTGTAGGTTCTCCATTGAGATTGCAACTGAAGTTTTCTATGTTCTTGCTTATTTTCATTGTTTTGGTCTTTTTATTGCTCGTTTTCATTTTCATTTCATATTTGTTATAGCTATTCAATTTAGTTATAGAATTCCTGGAGACTTGCACCTGATGTGTCTAGAAGTATGTCATTTGTATAAAGCAAAGAGCTAAGTTGATATCTCCAATTCTAATATCAGATTTTCTTACATATACCACTTTCTTACATAATGTAATCCATCTTTCCTAGTGTGATAATGTGTACACCCTTGTTTCACACCTGATTTAACAGCAAACCATTTTTCTGTATTTCTTTCAATTCTAGTTGCTAACTTACAACTTATATATACAACTTAAATATTGGTGTTTTGACTAATTTTAACTTATTTTTAATTGCATTACAACACCAAAAAAAATAAATGATAACAAAGTTGTTTATTAACTGACTTATTCCTCTTCTATAACATTCTATTTACCCCATATATAATTGTAACATTTTGAAAAGCTTTTCTCCAGGCACATTTTCATATGCCATTTCCAGATCTACAAAACTTAAGTACATATCCCTGTTATATTCCCATGATTTCTCAACTATTTGTAGTAAGGTGAAAATCTGATCTCGACAACCTCTGTTTGGCCTCAACCCCAGCTCTTGTTCTTCTCCATGTTTCTCTATCAATTTTTCATGATCTCTTCTCAAGTATGCTGCATAGATCTTTACTGTAATACTTAATAGAGAAATTCCTCTACAATTCTTACATTTAGCTTTATTTTACTTTATTATTATTATTAACTCCGTGGAGCCAGAGACTCATCATGGGAGGTACGTGCTATTGCACACAATGCTCATCCAACCATGCTTTAAACTGATCTAATGTGTCTACATTCACAAAGACTGAGGCAGTACATTCCACTCTTCCATGTCAACCTGATAAAAACTCTGACTAGTTTATGTCTCAATCATATCCCCTCCCCTTCCTCCTATTCACAAGGCTTTGCAACTTAAATTCTCTCAATCTGTCCTCATACTCCACATTCCAAAGACCACTGACCACCTTTGTGAATCTTCTCTCTGAATCCTTTCCAACATATCCTCATTACCATGAGAACCCAGCAACCAAATCTGTGCACAATAATCCATATGAGGCCTTGTACAATGGCATCATAACCACTCTATTTCTGCATGTCAGCATCCTCTGCATCATTGCCATTATCTGATGTGAGGTCTTCACAACTTGTGCAATGTGGTCCCTCAATTTCTGGTTCTTGTCCACAATCACTCCTAGATATCTCATCTCCTCTACTTCTGTTAAAGTTTTCCCACCAAGTGTATACTTTGCATCTCATCGTTGCTTACCAAATCTCAAAACCTTACACTTGGCAACATTGAACTGAGTTCCACTTACCTGCCCATTCATGCAATCTATTCAAGTGGTCTTGTAAGGCATTAACATCAGCCTGACTGTGCATTGCTCTCTCTAGTTTTGCATCATCTGCAAACAGCTGGATATCACTAGTTAAACCCGACCCAATATCATTAACATACAAATTGAACAACAATGGCCCCAAAACTGACCCCTGTGGCACACAGGTGACCATTCTCTTTCGAGATACTGCGCTCCCATATGCAACTTTCTGATACCTATCTGACAGCCAGTCACTGATCCAACTGAGAAGTCTGTTATCCAATCCCATCTGTTTCTATTTATTTACCAGCTTATCGTGTGGCAGTCTATCAAAAGCTTTTGCGAAATCCAAGTATACCACTGTATATGCATCTCCCCTGTCCAAGACCTTATTACTGCAATTATATTTCAGTAAGTTAGTGAAACATGATCTCCCTTTAGCAAACCCATGTTGATAACCACAAAGAATACTGTTGTTATCAACCATTTTTGTATCTTATTTCTCACCAATCTCTCCAGTACCTTCACCACAACACCAGATATACAATTGGTCTATAATTTGAAGCTGCAGCCTTATCACCACCTTTATGCAGTGGAACAATTTTACCCTCCTTCCACTCCCTTGGAACCTATGCTGTTGCAAGACTCTTATTAAACAGGCATGCCAATGCTACTGCCAATTCCCAAAAAGCTAAGGAAAAACTACAATTTTACCTTAATATGAAAATATACAGTTAAAAATGACTACATTTTTACTGACTACAGCAAAATATAGACATAATTTATTGCTAGCATACTAATAATTACACGAAAAAATTTTTAACACATTTTTATAAATGTGTTAAAAAATTTCCTAAGGAAGTAGTTAAGAAATTAATACGCGTGGATAGGCTTATGTGTTCGTCATACATGTTGTAATAGATTTCACAGTATGATATGAACACAGATGGATAAGAAAATAACTGTTTATTAACTTAAAAGTTAATATTTCGCTGGTATTATATCCAGCATCTTCAGAGCACACATACAAAGTTTGCAAGTGAACCGTAATCCGGTGTAACAGTGGGACTAGTATAAGTAATTGCAGTGTGCAGCACAAGACTAAAGTCCTAATATGGCCTAATATGCCACCATCTAGGTTAAAAATAAATAAATAAATAAAAAAAGTTCAAAGTTTGAAAAAATAAAATAAAAGTAATAAATATTAATTTGGTCTTAGGATGACTGTCTCCCAAATCTTTGGTAGATTTATACAGCCATACTTGTTAAGGTTTGGAAGTTTCAAAGCTTCTGTTGATTCCAGGAACAACCTCTCTGACTTGTAGAAGTTTCTGTGCATTACTTTTGTTTCTTTCCAATTGATCCTGTGTGCAGGAGTATCCAAAGCATGGTCTGCCAGACCTGACTTGCCATAGCGAAAGTGTCAGATATATTTTTTGTGTTCACTGAGGTGGATGTCCACAGTTCTTCCTGTCTGTCCGTAGTAGGCTTGATGGCAAGAACAGGGCACTTCATAGACATGGATGTGATAAAGGAGTGCATTTGTCCTTAGGTGAATGGATGAGAGTTGCTAATTTTACATAAGATTTAAATACTGTGCGTGGTTGGTGTTTGTTAATCACCCTAGATATCTTTTCGGATGTGCCTTTAATGTATGGGATGGTGATAGTTTTGTTGTAGTCTTCTGTGGTAGATAAAGGGATTTCTGGGTAGCATTTAGTATGTTATCTATCTTATGTGATTATAACCATTGGTTAAGAAGGTGTGACGTAGGTGAGAAAGTTCAGCAGTGAGAGCAATGTCATTGGAACAGATTGCTCTAGCTCTATGGGTTAGTGTTTTTAAGATACCATATTGTTGAGAAGGGTGATGGTGTGATTGTTTGTGTAAGTATCTCCTTGTATGTGGGGTTTTCTACAAACTGAAAATGATAAGGAACCTTCTGGAAGGCGTGTGATCAGTGTGTGAAGGGCAGGCAGTCATTGGCTTCTAGTTCCATTGTAAAGTGGATTTTAAGGTGCTGGCTATTTAGATGCACTAAAAATGTATTCAGTGTGTCTGAGCCATATAGCCAAATAGTAAACACATCATCAACATAGCGTAGCCAGAGACTAGGTTTGAGAGTGGCTGTGTTGATAGCTAATTTTTCAAGATGTTCTATGTAGAAATTGGCTAAGGGGGAGGGGGGGGAGAAAGGGGCAAACCCATAGCTATCCCATCTAATTGTTTGTATATTCCCTTTCCATGTAAAATAACCTGCCTGTACCGTGAATTTAAATAGCTGAAATATATCTGGGGAATTGTGAATTTAGTAAGTTAAGTGTTTCAATCAGTGGTACATTAGTGAATAATGAGGTGATATCAAAACTCACCATTAGGTCTGAACTATTTAAGGTGTGGTTTTCTAAAATACTTTTTTAGGTGGGTAGAATTTTTAACAGAAGAGGGAGAATTGTTTGTGTAAGTGATTAGTAAAATATATTATTCTACTGAAGAGAGCTGGACAACAGTTTTAGAATTGTGGAAACATCTGCTATATGTAAGTCAAATATAATATGACATACATATAGCACATTGGTTTTCTTCCATCTAATCCTGTGTGAAGGGTGTCCAAAGCATTGTCTGCCAGTCAAGACTTGCCATAATAAACATAAAAAATATATTCCCTACCATTATTATGGTAAAACTGGACTGTTGTACCTTATGAACTGAATATCTTGTGAGCATCTTTATGTTAGAATGGTGATGATAATGACTAGTTCATATCCTGATCAGAAATTCAGCAAATACTTAGCATTATTATTAGATTATACTTATTATTTAATATGCTCTCAACTTGTTTTAGTCTTTGTCTCCGTAACCAATTATGTCCCCACTATTAAAAAAAAAACTTTTTATTAGCCCACACTGTGACTAATTGTACTGTAGGTTTACAGTATGATCATATTGATCATAGTGTAATTTTACAACTTTTTGTGGGTGGGAATCACATAATAAAAATTCAAAATAAAAAGATATTAATGAAAATGAACAACTTTTGATCTTTTGTTACTTTATAAAATTTCCAACACACAGTTTTTAATAAAATAAACTGATAAAATTTTTTTCTGCAGTGTTGTTTTAATGAATTATTAGAAAACATGACATATCATTTCAGTATTAATTTGGCCACTATTTCATTTTCTAGAAGTTAAAGGAAATTATGTGAATACCACTCTGCAGTCATTCCCAAAATTATTAGAACATTATTCTACTGAAGAGAGCTGGACAACAGTTCTAGAATTGTGGAAACATCTGATAGGTTTTTCATTGGAAAATGAAGTAGAGCTTTCACCAAGACTATTTAACAGTGATAGTGTAAAGCTACTCATAGCATCCACAAATTCGCCACTCTCTTGCAGTTTTGCTCTAGATGTCATGAATGAAGTAAGTTTGTTTTGTTGTTGTTTTTTTTTAAATTCATACTCAGTTTCCATTATAAAATGGTTATAATGGGAATTTGTCTGTTCAAAGAGCTCAAAGGTGTCCGTATTTGTAACCACACACCTAGGCTATTAACACAAATGTAATGCAGTGTTTACACATCGAAAAGTGTCCTGTCCATGAAGCATTAGTATGTTCTGCTAATTTTAGGAATCACTTGAAGCCAGGAAACAATAGGGGTCTTTAACAGGAATAAATGCAAAAATATAATATCAGTGATATTGCTATTCCGTGGGTGTGCACTGTACACTTAGCACATCTTGAATGTATGTCCCTGGCTCTACTGAATTTTGCATCTTTTGCAAACAACTGAACATTTCCTCTCAGATCCTTTCCTTTATTGTTAATGTACAAATTAAATATTAGTGGCTCAAAGCACAGCCCTGTGGCATGCCACTAGTAATAGGCCTTCTACTGGAACTCTTCTCTTATTCTAATAAACTATTAACTGTTCTCTGATATCTCTCCATCAACCATTCTCTTATCCACTTCACCAACTTATATCCATCTCATTTCTGTATATATCCATTCCTGTATTTTGCTCTTGACCAACTTCTCCATTACTTTGACTATGATTCCTGATATGCTGATTGATCAGTAATTTCCTACATCAATATTTTTATGTAGTGGAACTATTTTCCCTTCTTTTCACTCCCTTGGGACTAACCCATAGCTGAGACTTAGATTAAACAACATGGCCAAAGGCAGTGCCTGTTCTCTAGCACCTTCTCGTAAAACTTGAGCTGGTGTATCATCAAATCCCATAGCTGTATTTACATCAAGGGTCTGCTATGCACCTCCAGTTCATTTACCTCAGTTTCCATATAAGCCTTTGCCTCTATTGTTATTCAGTTACCTCCCCTATCGCCATTCATTAAAATGAGTCTGCCACGAACATTTTTCCTTTTACTTGCAACATACTGAAGAAACTCACTGGGATTATCTTTGGCCTGTACTGCTAATTTTCTTTCATGCTCTGCTTTTGCCTTTCTTACCACCCTGGTTACTCTTCTGGCCTGTGCTTTGTATTGCTCATGTGCTTGTTGGTCACTTTCTCCTTGAATTTCCTTGACAATTTTGTAGCTTCCATTTAACTCCCACTTGATTTATTCTCTTGACTCTAGGTATGCAGTCTGTTATTGCTTTCCTCAAACACTCCTTTACCACTTCCCATGGACTATCAAGTGCACTTGATAGTGCATGGGGAAGTGCACTATCGAGTTATCAGAGGCAAATGCCAAGTGAATTTTCAATCTCATTCTAAATGCCTTCAAAATGTATTACCTTATTTACTTTGCATAATTTACATGCTATTTTTCACTTTTAAACATCTCATTCATTATCAGGTTACATTCATCGGAGGCTGCCTGTGATCAAATAACAATAGTGAATGAGATGTTGATATGAGATGAGATGAAAATAAAGAAGTTTTATTTTCAACCAGGAGATAGTATCATATGTAATTAACAGAATAAGTTAATTCCTTTGTAGACCATTCGCACCTGCCAAAAGTTAGTTTGCACGGAGATACTCTCAAAAGTACCTAGCTGTTGTTTCCAAAATATGAAGTAATTGTTATCTTTAGTATTATTATATTTTTTATAATAATTTGATATTATATTTTTTAATAGTATATCCTCTGTTATAAACTAATAGCTATAATGAGTTTCAAAATTAATCACAGATTAATATTGAAATAAATAGTCAAGCATTCTGAAACAGCATTTTATTTTGCATAATTCACAAGTCATCGCCATTCTTATAAAAATCAAATATATTAAACAAAAAAAAAATTGATTTAACATGATCAGTTTTCACTTGTTTCACTGCCAACTGTTATTTTCTCCCAGTACTTTCTGCAACCCTTATTACTACAGTTGTAATGTAGTATTAATGTAAGCCTATATTCATAGTTCACAACATAAATTAGCTTAGTGTAATTATATGCTTGAACATACATGATGAAAGGCTTTTTAAATGGGTTATTTAAAAACGCAATTGTCTTGCAAAGACGAGTTGGAGACTTGATAACATTATTAGCATGATATTATAAAAAGTTAGTCTGGCTCTGTTGCCAATGTTGACCATTTTCTGTTGTTTTTGTAAACTTGTTTTTCCTATTGAATTATTGTTATAGATAAATTGTATAAATTTATCCTTCATTATGGATAATAAAGAGCCTCCGTAGCTCAGTCAGTATAGACAAAGTCCTTTGGTCAGAAAGACCTGGGTTTGATTCCTGTCAGTGACGTGAAGAACCTTTATCTGGTCTCTTTCGACTGAAGGTGAGTTAACCAGTCTCATGCAGAGGTGGAGGCTTTTTCTCCCAGTACGAGGGATTTTCATCCCTCAAAACAGGCAAACTGGTCCGGTGAACACACACACACATTGCTATAGTCATAAAATATACTATGACAAGGAAGGTAGCAAACCACCTTGCTCATAATCATCTCTCTAGTATGGTAGCGTATAGCTACCCCCACCAACAATATGGCTGAGGGAATAGGATAGGATAGGATGGATAATAAATGAAAGGAAATAATGCAAATGACACTTTTAGTTTTGTGAAGTGCAAAACTGAAGGCAAAGTTGAGGGACTAGAATTTATTCCAAACACTAGAGAAAAGAGTTCTGTTGTGTCATCAATTAAAAACAACCACGATGTGTTTGCAAGACTAATGGCTGAAGGAATTCAAGTTGTTATGTTACAAAGATAAAGTTGCATTCTGTAATGTATAAAAAATATCATGGGACTGCTGACAGAAACTTTAGATTTCTACAAGCTTTTGAGGCTTTTTTAAAGTTGAGACATTCAATTTTCACAAAAAACATGATGACAAGGACTTGGCAATAAATTGTTTCAGATAAAAACACATCTCTAACTGCTTTCCATAGAAAGATGTATTCTAAAATGTTGGAACACAAGAAGTGCCATTTTAATTTTATAAAGCTAAATTCAATAAACTATTTACTGACTACAAAAACTTCATAGACTCAATTGTAGAACAGTATCAAAATGACATAATGTAAAGAATTTGTGTGAGTTACTGCTGATGTCATTAAATAAGAATTAATTTAGGAAATCAAGGATTCCATGGTCTTCTTCTAGCCTCTTCATATATTTCAAACAAGGAGAAACTCATTCATTATATGAGATGCGATATAAATTATACATAAAAATTGGAAGAAGCATTTGTTTGCATAATCTCTCTTCAAAACTCATCTGCAGTGTACTTTGATAGATAAGAGACTGAAATGAACACATTCTTCTTGTCATTGAAGACTAGTAATTGATTAGCAGGCAGTAGAACTGAAGTAGCATGTAATATGCTGGAGGAAAAAAAATGGACTTGTGTCCAAAATTCAAAGGAGAGACAGACATGCCAGATCTTACAAATGATTGCATATAATTTGAATTTAAGTATTTTAAATTTTATTAGAGATCTTCTCTTTGTTGTTGAAATTGAAATGGTAGACACGCATACCATAATTCATACTATGGACGAGTAGTTTAGTGATCAGTAGATTTAAGTGGCATTTCTGAAGCCCTGGAAATAGTTAGTGTTAATATTAGCTTCCTGAATGGAGAGAGTCCCAGGGTTTTACAGCTGTAATGCACTGATACTCTTCTCTTAGAACTGTCATTATCAAATTCCTGACATGTACTCTCATGGGGTGTACTGGATATTATGATAGTACTACATGAAAAATCTGCATCATTACTAAATGCTTATCTACAGTTTTCCTCCAAATTAATCCATCAAGACTACAATATTATCAAATCTTATATTTCTGTCTTCTAAGGTGCTATTTACTGTGTCAATCCACCTAGATCTTAGTCTTCCTCCAAGTTTTTTCCCTCCATCCTGGTAAAGAACACTTATTTTGCTAACCATCTCTCTCTCTCTCTCTCTCTCTCCTATTCTGTTTAAGTGACCATACCCCCTGAGATTAGCTCTGCTAACACACTCCTAGATGTTGACAATGTCAAGTTCTTTCTTAATATCCTTTTTCAATATGATATTGCCACTGATGGCATCTGTTCATGCCCCTAATCTTTCTCAAGACTCTCATATCTGTGGTCTCTAGTCTTTAAGTGTTTTATTTCTAACTCAGCTCTTTGATCCCTAAGTTAAAATTGGTTTGAACACTGTGTTGTGTACAGCTAATTTAGTGTTTTTACTAATTTCTTTCTTATTCCACATAAATTTATTTAGTTGACTTCCTACTATACCAGCTTTGTTGATGCTGTTGTCCATTTCCATATTTAATTTACCCTCTTCACTAAAAATTGTGCCTAAGTAGCTGAAATGTTTCACTTGTTCTATAGGTTCTCCATTCACAATGCAGTTAATATTTTCAATGCTTGTTTTCATTGTCTTTGTCTTGTTATTGCTGATTCATACTGTTAAATTGTGAATGAAACTATGTTGTGTAATTTATTTTTTTTCATTCACATTTAACATTGCTTATTACATATTAATCATGATTTGTATAAAAATTATTTATTATTCCTTAATTAAGGATTACTATTTAATTATTTATTCTAAACTTAACCTACTATTAATTTATTAGGCAATAATATGTGTAGAATTTATAATAACTAAAATATATATATATGATGTAACGAAAAGTATTATTATAAATAATTGTATATGTAATGAAAGAGCTGATTATGTAGCTCAAATATTCTGTTTATTCTTATTTGTGAAATTTTAATGTTATGTAATCAGTTATGTAAGAGTAGAGCGTTGTATTACATTAGCGAAATGTTTACGTTCATGCGTTGTCATGGAGATGCATGAAGTAAACAAGCATGAGAGGAAGAGTGCGTGACCTTGGAACCAGAAAGGAGAAAGGGAGGCAATAAGAATTATATAGAAAGAAAAGGGGAGAGTTTTGCAGAGCCTGAAGGAAGGTAGAATACAAGCAAGAAAGTGAAAGAAAATTATAAATTCTTTAGGGCAGAAATTCAAGAGCATAGTGTTTAGAAGTAAGCAAGAAACGTAGTGAATCTTATACTGAGCTGCAAGTGAAATCAGCTGTGGTTATAGAGGGAAATTGATGTCGTAATCGGATAAATAAAGAACTGGACATTCAATGGGAAATTCTGATTAGTTCCAGTTAATCTTGGATTATGTCTTAATTCTGTGTTGCCCTGAGAAGAATATAATGAACTTAACTTGTAGAAAAGTAAACAAGGAAGGATATCAGTACCTTATTGCTGTTTTTTTTAAAGTAGTGAAGCGCGATTAACAGTAGTTCAGTTAAAGCGTTGGAGATTTTTATTTAATGTGTTCCGCTAGCTCAAATAAGTTAATTCATAAGTGTGCTCGCAATAAATTGATGTATTGAAGATTGTATCTGGTAACATGTTTGTTTATTCTAACATTAACTATAGCATATCTTCGAAGTTCAAGGTCCAAAGTAAGATTGCTTGGAATAATGTCTACCTTGATTAGTGCCTGCTGTGAATTTAGACATTAAGTAAAGCTGATAGATGTGTGCAGACTGATCAAATGAGAAGTTTTGTTTTATTAACTTGAATTAAGAAAATTTATAATTTTGAAGCAGTGAATTGTATGTTAAAGTTTAGAACATTGAATTGGAATGAGTGACTTAGCAAGATGTATTAAGTTATTTGTATTGTTTCATTTAAAAGTAGAATTCATGTGTTTGCTATATATTGTATATTAAATGTTTTATTTTGTTAATCTAAATATTGTGTTTGCCTGAACTCCCTTTTATTGCACCGTTCATAAATATTCGAATCTTGCAGGAACCCCAAGTGTAATAATAAATGATTCGGCCTAATGAGAAGACTGCTAACTTAATTAAGAATTGATTCTACTATTTTATATAGACTAATCTAAAATAGGGTGGCGCAGTATAATTATAAATTTCTCTACTTTTGGATCGGTGATCAATTTGCGATTAAGTGTTATATTGATAAGAGTGACTTGAACCAAGATGGCGGATTTAGAACATAACATGAAAATAGAACGTCACGACAATACCAAATCTGTCACAACAGTTATTCAATTTAGTCAGGGAATCTTGCAGACTTGTACCAGATTTGTTTAAAAGTACATCATCCACATAAAGTAAAGAGCTGAAATTAACATCTCCAGTTTTGATATTCTGGTTTAATACCACTTTCCTTAATAGTGTGATCTATGTAGATAATGAATAACAGAAGGGATAATGTACATCCTTGTCTGACGCCAGATTTAACATCAAACCATCTTCCTATACTTCCTTTAATTCTAACCGCTGACTTACAACTCAAATAGAGACTATGTATTGCTTGATATAATGTCCCGTTGACATGATGTCAGATCCATAAGTTAAAATTGGTTTCATTACTCTCTTGTATACAGCTAGTTTAGTGTTTGATTAATTCTCTTTTATTCCGTATAAATTTATTGAGTTGATTTGTTGTTCCTTATTTTATTTGCCATCTTAACTAATTGTGTCAAATGGCTGAAATGTTTTACTCATTCTGTACGTTCTCTATTCAGGACATAGTTGATGTTTTCAGTATCTCTACTTATTTTAATTGTCTTTGTCTTTTTATTGCTGATTTTTATGCCAAATTTATTACAGCAGCTATTTAGTTTAGTTAGGGAATCCTGCAGACTTGTACTAAATTTATCTAGAAGTATAACGTCATCTGCATGAAGTAAAGAGCCGAGATTAACATCTCCAATTTTGATATCAGCTTTAATGCCACTTTTCTTCATGATGTGATCCATATAGTTGATGAATAAGAGTGAAAATAGTGTGCACCTTTTTCTCACCTGATTCAACATTAAACCATCTTCCTCGTCTTCATATAATTCCTTCAATTCTAACTTCTGAACTTATTGCTTGATATAATATCCCATTCACACCAAGTAATTATAACATTTTGAACAACTTTTCTCTTGACACCTTGTCATATGTTTTTTCCAAATTTACATAACTCAAATACAGATCCATATTATATTCCCATGAATTCTGTCTTAAGTTGAAAATCTCATCCTGACAACCTCCATTTGGCCCCTGAACCCACTTATTCCTGTCCAAGCTCCCCTCCACAATTTTTGTAACCTTCCCTCAAATAAATATTGTCTAATTCTTACCAGGAACACTCAGTAGAGAAATTCCTTTGTAATTTTCACATTATTTTATTTCCCTCTTTATTAATGGGCACTATGTGAGCTCTATTCCAATCATCTGAAATTCGATCCTCTAGAGACCAGGCCTTCTGAGTTATTCAGTGTAGCCACTGTAAAACTTTTATAAGTCCATATTTGAGCATTCCTGGTCAAATATCCTAACCACTCCAGCTGCCTTCCCACATTTCAGCTGTTCGATGTTTTTTTTTTTACTTCTAGTATTGATATGCCCATTCTCGTTTGTTCAGCATTGTGAATATCTAGCAGGGTGCACTGTGAGAAGGTCAGAAGCCCTGATCAGTTCTCGCATTCTTTAAAAGGCTACATGGAAAAAAAAAAAAAAAGCTGGTAGACATCAAAAGAGTATATAGTGGAGTGGAATCAAGGCGAATGAGAATGACTAGTGGAGTGCCCCAGAGCTCTATATTAGGACCACTACTATTTAATTTGTACATTAATGATATAGCAGAATATTTGAAGGAGGATATTCAGTTGTTTGTCAGTGATGCAGAACTAAGGAATGAGAATAGTTCATAAAGGCAATGTAGATATCTTACAGGTTGACTTAAATAAATTGGCAATGTAGGCCAATTTATTTAAAATGCAAAGATTTAAGATTCAATTTATTGGCAGATGCAAAGGACGATGGTTGTCAATTCATTGCTGTAAAATGCAAGGTAATGCACTTAGGGATGAAAAGATTGTGCACTCTGTATCATATTGATGGTATTAGTTCATAGGAAATTGATGAAGCCAGTGATCTGGGAATGATGGTAGATAGAGATTTGTAATTCAGAGGACATATTGCAAGAGTTGGCAGAATAGTTAAGAGGATTACTTGGATGATGAAGAACATATTGACAAGTAAAGATAGGGAGATTATTATCCTTCTTTATAAGGCTATGATTCGGTCACATATTGACTACTGTACACAGATTTGGTCACCTGCATTTCTTGGGAATTGAGAGGTAGTGGAGAGAGAATTCAGTGACTTGTGACCAAGCTGGTGACAGGTCTGAGGAATGGTCCCTATGAGAACAGATTGAGGGTGTGTGTTGTGGAGTTTAGTTGACAGGCTGAGCAGAGGTGATATGATAGAAATTATAGGTAATTAAAGAATTCTATAAGATTGACACACAAGAAATTTTTCAATACATGGAGAGTAAGTGGGGGAGGGTAAACAAGGAATCACACTTAGAAGTTGTCTAAGAGTGTGGTTAGTAAGGGTGTGCAGACTAGATTCATCACAGTAAAGTGATAAGATCACTTTACTGTGATCGCTGTAGCCATTGGAGAGGAAATCACAGTATCAAAAAAAATAATCAACTCCTCCCCCATTCCCCTTCCTTCTCGTCAACAAGATTTTAAAAATGCCATCACCATACCCTACATCCGTGGCACATCTGAAAAAATAGCCAAGATACTAAAACAATACAATCTACACACAGCATATAAGCCCCACCGCAAACTGGCTACCCTTATCCGTTCTACGAAAGATCAGCTCCCTCCTCTCTCTCTGCCTGGAGTTTACAAAGTACCCTGTTCCTGTAAGCTGGCATACTTTGGACAGACAGGCAGATCAGCATCCATCCGTCTAGAGAAACACAAGTCTTACATCTTCAAACACAACTATAGCCATTCAGGCTTGGCTGACCATGTTTTGGACACCACCCACAGAGTATCATGGAAGAAAACCACCATGCTCCACCACAGCAAATTCAAGAAAGAGAGACTTTTCTTAGAAGCAGCAGCAGCTCTCAAAAACCAACCAAATCTCAATAAATATGGGTGCATTAAGCTTCCGAAGATTTGGGAAACACTCATCACCAGAGTTCCCACCTTACATTCCAGGCCACCTACTACTGCCCTTAGAGGGCGCTCTACCTAGATAGGACTTTAGTGTCACCCACGTGGTTGGGCTTAGTATTGTTTGTTATTTGTACATATGTTACATTAATTTTTTTGTAATCCCCGTAGATGTCCTAGTGACTAGGACGAAATATAGGAAGTATTAAAGTCTATTTTAATTCTTTTTGAGTGTTGTAAAAAATCCATTAAGCCTCCAACATGATGTCCTCACAGCACTTAAGCCTCTACACACGTAATGTACGGGGAAGATGACGGATGCAAGCGGGATTCCCTAGAATTCAGCATCTAATGGCAGCTAGGACTTTGAGGATCATCTTGAGGACATGAAAACTAAGGGTCATGTGGAAAAGAAGGGACAATGTATAAGGCAATGTGCACGATAATACGAAGCTTTTTTCTGGTTGTTCCTGACTTCACTTGGAAGATTCTTGACAAGTGGACGGAGTAGGGATGAGCAAGAGGGTCCCATAATGCTGGTTGGCGGACAGGCATTCTGAGTAAGCTGAACAAGATTCCATGACAAGCAGCACCCGAATCATCGGCCTATGCAGAAATTGTGCCAGTCGCCAGATGTCCCACTCAAGTAGGAGCAGAGACAACACTGTATCGAGGCAGTGAGAAGTTCGAGTCCGGAAGAATATGAAACGGATGGCATAGTCGTAAGCCTGTTGCAGAAGCAACTGATCGAAGGATGACCCGAACAACACGTGGCCATTAACAGACCTTCAGAAAAAAGATTGGGTAATGTAAAGACCTTTACTATATGTTTGAATGAGACAGAATTTAATGTTAGATCATATTAAGTGGACAATTCATAGTGGACTATAACAAGGATTTGAATTTTAAGATAGAGTAATTCTGCTAAACAAAAGAATGTCAGGAGTGTAAATTTAGCTGCATGTGACTGAGATTATATGTGAATTTGTAATTTTGTAGATGATTTATACCAGAATAGTAACAGGTTGTGAAATGTCTTTAAATGTAGCATGCATTAAGAATTAGATTTAGAATAACATAGTTAGCTAGTTTTAATGTTTTATAGTTTGTGTGTGATTAGCAATTTGATCTGTGAGTGTTTTGTTAAATTAGCATTGAGTAACTAACTTAGCAAGAGATTTTGAAAAGCTTAGTATCCTATTCCAATTATAGTTGTAAAGTGTAATTTGTTCCAATAAACATGTTTTGTTGTATATGCCTGATTTCAAGAATTCAAATTACCACTTGCTAAAATTTAGAACCATAGCGGGAGGGAATTTAATGAAAGTGTTTGAGTAATAGATTATTGGCCACGATTGCAATTAGTACCAGTATCTATTTAGTGTATATTAGAATGAATGCCAATTAACCTAGGAATATTCCCTGAATTTTGAATAAGCTCATATTATAGGACTCTGGCTGGCACAGTAATAAAAAATAAATTTGCCAGTGTCCGAAAAGGAAACATTCCTAGGTAGAGTCGTGTTAGGCACACTTTAAGGAAGTATATTAGTATATTATATCAGTGAAGAAAGTAAGAAAGAAAAGATTAATAAATATAAAAGGAAGAGTGAAAGAAAGATACAAGTAAATAAATAATAAACAATATATCTTTAACAATAACGAAAGATAACGAAGATATAACAATAACAAAGATGGTTTCAGGACTGTACAATGTTAGTTATGAGGATCAGCTGAGGGAATGTGGACTGCAGAGTTTGGTAGATAGAAGGAGAGGTGATATGATTGAGACTTTTAACTGTTGAGAGGTAGTTAAAGGGTTGACACTGGGGGAGTTCTTTCACTTGGTGGAACAGGTGGAAGGATGACAAGGGGGCCAGGAAGCTGTGAGCAAGAGGGGTGAGGAGTGGGTTCTTTGCGTGGAGGGTGGTTGAACCGTGGGATGCATTATCTGATGACATTCAGTGAGTTCAAGGAATGGTATGATAGAGTTTGTGTTTTCTATGAAGGACCTCTCACGATGAGTCTTTTGACTCCATGCACATCTGAATCGTCATATTAATAATAATAATACGAGGGTGGTTTGAAAAGTTCTCAGCCTCGACCATAGATGGCAACACTATCGGTAAGATTTTTTGTTTCTAACTTGGTTCATCTGTCATAAGCATCCATGTGAAATTGCAAGTCATTCTATCTAGTAGTTTGTTTTATACACCTGTCTGAAGCAAAAATGTTGTCTGTATCCCTTGAAATGGATAAAATTGAGTATCGTGCAGTTATAAAATTCTTTGTAAAAGAAGGTTTAAAGCCAAAATTAAGTCATTCAAAGTTCAAAAAAATTTTATGGGCACTCTTCTTCTTTATTTTCGACATTTAAGAAATGGCTACCATACCAGCCTTGAAGATGATCCATATGATGGATGTCCAAAAGGTGTGACAACACCAAAAATCATTGATCAAGTGCATGAGTGAGTCAAAGTGCGTGAATTGCTGAGACTGTAGGCATTTAAAAAGAACATGAAGGATATATTTTGCATGAAGAATTGCATATGAAAAAGCTTGGTGCAAGATGGGTGTCGTGCTTGCTCACAGCAGATCAAAAACGCACTCGCATGAAAATCTCTGAACAGTGCTTGGAGCATTTTAACAAGAATAAAACTAATTTTGTGCATCGATTTATTACTATGAATGAGACTTGGATTCACCATTACACAACAGAATCCAAATAGCAGTCAAAACAATGGAAAGAAGTTGGTTGTTCAGCCCCAAAGAAGACAAAGTCAGTTCCATCAGCAGGAAAGGTCATGGCATCGGTGTTTTGGGATGCTAAAGGCATTTTGTTTATTAATTATCTTGAAAAGGGTAAAACAATAACTGGGGAATATTATTCTGATCTTTTAATCAGATGAGACGAAAAAATTCTTGAGAAAAGACCCAGTTTGCAGAAGAAAGAAATCATCTTTCATCAGGACACTGCACCTGCTTCCCCATTGCCTACAAAGGTGTTTTGGCAATGGGGAAATTAAGGGATCTGCACTATGAATTGTTGGAACATCCACCCTATTCCCCAGATTTGGCTCTCTTTGATTTCTATCTCCCAAAACTAAAACTCTTCCTTGCTGGTCAGCGTTTTTCTTCGAATCAAGAGATGATTGCAGCTGTAGAGGAGTATTTTGCAGATCTTACTGAGAACCACTACAGGGAGAGGATAATGGCGCCTTAGCATCACTGGAATAAATGTATTAGTGTTAAGGGAGATTATGTTGAAAAATAAAAGTAATTTTGAAATTATAAATTTGTTTTTTCATGGTTAGGCCGAGAACGTTTCAGACCACCCTCATAATAATAATGAAAAGGTTACATTATTAATAACTTTTTATAAATAATTTCTTCCAAAGTAATCTGTTACTTCATGTTTTCAGTATTTTCAGATCATTTATTTCAGTCCTCTAACTGCATCAATCCACCAAGATCTTAGTCTTGTTGTTGTTGTTTTTTGTTGTCATTTGTTTTTTTCACCCAACACCTTTTGCTAACTTTTTCTTTCCTATTCCTTTTAGGTGACCATACCACCAAAAATTGTTCCGCTCACACATTCCAAATGCCTTCCTAAAATCTTCATGCTTACTATGGTTCTGCCATTGATGCCACCTATTCACTCCCATAATTTTTTCTCAGAACTCCGATATCTGTGGTCTTGTCTTCGATCAACTGCTATGTTTCTAATCCGCATCTCATATCCATAAGTTAAATTGATTTTAACTCATTAACATATTAAAACACTGTCTTGAATATATTGCTACTTCATTGTTTTGCTAATCTCTTTTTTATTCCATATAAATTTATCCAGTTGACTGCCTACCATACCAGCTTTGCTTATTCTCTGTTGTTGTCTTTTTTCTGTATTTAATATGCCATTCACTAAAAAATTATGCCTACTGCCAGAGGTGTTTTACTTTTATATGGTTTCACATTCAGATGCAGTTGATATTTTCACTGTTCCTGCCTATTTGCTTAGTTTTATCTTTTTATTGTTTTTTTGTTAATTTTCACATCATATTTGTAAAAGCAGTTATTCAGTTTAGTTAAGGAATTCTGCTTGTGCTGGAGCATGGTAGCTGTAGGTGAAGAAAGGAATTCATTATATTTCTTGAAGACCTGAAAAACAGTTCCAATGAGGAAAGGCTGTTTCAAGAGCAGAGGTTTAGGAAATGTAAACATAGGATTAGATGTTGGTTCAGTGTGTTTGGAGTTGAACTATGTGAGTGCTGACCAACAATTATTCAGTTTAGTTAAGGAATTCTACTTATACTGGAGCATGGTAGCTGTAGGTGAAGAAAGGAATTCATTGTATTTTTTGAAGACTTGAAAGTTGTAAAATTGAGAAAAACAGTATGAGGAAAGATTGTTTCAAAGAGCAGAGGTGTAGGAAATATAAACATAGGAGATGAGATGTTGGTTCAGTGTGTTTGGAGTTGAACTGTCTGAGTGCTGACCAGCAGCTGCTTGTATTCATATATGATTATAGAAAAGTGGAGGGTTGGCAGCAGCTAGTTCAGTGAAATGCCACCTTTGGAAATACCTATAGAAGAGACGTGATGTAGAAACAGAGAGTCTGTGGGAAAGCCACAGGAGGGGTCAACAATTGACTTGCTTGTTTCTGATTACAGTCAAGCATTCTGAGGAAGATCTTAGGTGCACCACCGCCACCCGAAATATGAAAATAGTATTTTAAAATTGGGTAGATTTGAGCAGTACAGTAATGAGGGCATGAAGCGCCTGTGGCAAGTATCTAACTTTTGTCCCCCCAACCCAATGCAAGTGTCTAACTTGTGCCTCCCTAACCCAAAAATGACAAAAAGTTGGAAAAATTTAAATGTGACAGGTTAAATTTTACTAAATGCAATATGTTAAATACTTACTATTAACCCCATCAAAATGAGTTGCAGTGTGTTGCAGAATTTGTGTATCTAAAGTGGCATATTGCCAAAATTTAAAAATGCAATATAAAATAGTGGACTTTTATATTTATTTATTTATTTTTTACGTTTTGCGCCCCAAACGTAGTTGTCCCTGTGGTGGGCGTCTCTTGCGCCATGCCCTCGTTACAGCACTGGATTTGAGTTGTGTCAGGAGTTCAGTAGGAGAGAAGTATTGTTTAGAATAAAAAACAATACCAAACTTTCTGGAGGCTGAAGAAGCAGTGGACCTATTGTGTTTATATTATTATTATTATTATTATTATTATTCAGGCCTCCAAGGAGTCAAAAGACTCATCGAGGGAGGTCCTTCCTAAGACATAAAGTCTGTCAAGACTCACTGAGGGGAGGTTCCCCCCTGAGAAACACAAAGTCTATCATACCACTCTTTAAACTCACTGACCGTTCTCGCTCCCACCACTCCATCAGGCAATGCATTCCATGGCTCAACCACCCTCCACACAAAGAAACCACTCCTTACCCTCTTGCTCACAGTTTCCTTTCGTAACTTCCAGGGATGGCCTCTTGTCATCACTCCTTCCCGCTGATCAACCAAGCGAAAGAACTCCCCAGTGTCAACCCTGTAACCACCTCTCAACAGTTTAAAAGTCTCAATCATATCACCTCTCCTCCTTCTATCCACCAAACTCTCTCTCAGCCGATCCTCATAACTATCCTTGTACAGTCCTGAAACCATCTTTGTCATCCGTCTTTGTATCCTTTCCACAGTTAATTTATCCCCTTCAAATCCTGCTGACCAAATCTGAGAGCAATAGTCCAAGTGTGGTTTGATCAGAGACTTATACAACGGAATGATAACCCTCTTATCTCTGCAGGTCAGTGTCCTTCTCATAATAGCAGCAATCCTCTGTGTTACCTTCACCACCTTTGCAATATGTCCCCTAAACTTCAGGTTTCTATCAATCATCAACCCCAGATCTCTTGTCTCCCCTACTTCCTCCAGTATAACTCCTCCCATAGAGTATGCAGCATCCCATCGATGTTTCCCAAACCTCAAGACCTTACATTTTGCTGCATTAAACTGACACCCCCATTCATTTACCCATCTATCTAGCTTATTTAAATCCTCTTGCAGGGCTACCACATCTGCACTATTACTAATAATCCTTCCCAGCTTCACATCATCTGCAAACAACTGAATATCCCCCTGCAATCCACTGGCTATGTCATTGATATAAAGGTTAAACAATATAGGTCCTAGTACTGAGCCCTGTGGGACCCCACTTGTAACCCTCTGCCTCCTGGAAACTGCTCCACCATACACAACTCTCTGATACCTATCAGACAGCCAATCCTGAATCCAGTTGACCAATCTGACATCCAGACCCATGTGCTGCAACTTAAATATCAGCTTATCATGTGGCACCCTGTCAAATGCCTTCGCCAAGTCTAAGAAAATTGCAGTATATGCCTTTCCCTCATCTAATGTTCTTGTAACTTTATTATAAAAGGCTAGCATATTGCTAAAACAAGAGCGTCCTTTCACAAATCCATGTTGATTCTCACAGATAACATTACCCTCATCTGCCCAATGCTGTACACGGTCCCTCACTACTTTCTCCAAGATCTTAACAACTACTGATGACACACAGACTGGCCTATAATTAGAATATCAAGAGGCACCAAGAAGAAAAAACTGTTGACATGAAATATATTGTCAGAAGTGAAGGGGAAGAGAGAGAGAGAGAGGTATGGTCTTTCTTCTCGGAAAGAAGACAGGATTGCATTTGAAATTTATTCCATTCTCCGATATTTGCAGCACAAAATGACACATAAAATCTTGACTGAAATTATAATTCATTTATATTTTTTTAATTAGGCAGGATAATAGACAAATGGAAAAGGAATGCAATGACTATGCAGGATTTATGAGGGGTGTGTGTGTGTGTGTGTGTGTGTGTGTGTGTGTGTGTGTGTGTGTGTGTGTGTGTGTACATGCATGCATGCGCACACACAATATACTGACAGACTGTTTAACAGTGGGGATATGAAGAAATATGGAAATTGAAATGAATGCACTATATTTAATGAGCAACTTAGTTTTTAAAGTAACATAAAACTAACTATTTGCAAGATTTCATAAGGAAAAAAGAATTTAACTAGGAAATTAAAGATGTAACAAAAGTTTCGATCTGAAGAAAATTTAATAACTGTACCACAGATGAAGGAATTGTTTTAGAAGATCCTATATGTTATTGTTAAAAAGGAGAGATATCAGTATTTAAAAAAAAATGTGGTGTACATCAGAGAACACTCCTTCTTTCACTACGTGTTATTCCCACTTCCTATGCAGAGTCCACGTGTTACTTAGATGCGACTTCTTGTTAGTAGCACTCCCAATCGACTTGTCGCCTAGTCTGCCGCTGGGGAGGGGAGTATATTTTTGGCTGTAGAAGCGTATATTCACGGGGTAGGTTTGCCTGCTTGCGGGATGAAAAACGCCAGATAAACTGGTGGAAAAACCCTACTGCCCATGCCCAAGACCGACTAACTTGGCTATGCCTAAGGAAGATCCTCGAGTTCCTCACGTCTTCGACGAGAATCGAACCTGGGACACTCCTTCCCCAGACATATGGTTGCAAAGTGCAAAGCCACTAGGCTAACCGTGCAGACCACATCAGAGAACACTAGTAGATGATAATATATTGAGGTTTTCTTACATTTAAGACTAGCGCTTTATCAGGATTTGCAGATTATTTCCACATCCTTCATTGTTTTTTAATTTACATTAACATGCACAGTTAGCTCATGCTCCCTAATGTATTGCATTCCTTTATTAAACTGTGCATTGACTATTTCCGTTATGCTTCCTTTCACACTTCTCATTTTTGACCTGATCTGTTCATTCAATATCCACCGAATGAATAGTTCAGCCCTCTTCACAACATGACTAAATGAATGACAATTTTAAAAATCCCTCCAGTTTCTTTAATCGAATATGATTGAAAGCTTCCATAGTTCAGTCAATATAGATAATCCCCTTTGAAAGATGGAATTCAAACTCAAGGAAGACCCTAGTTTGAATCCTATCTAGGATGCAAAGAACTTTTATCAAGACTTCTCAGTTAAAGGTGAGTTAGCTGGTCTCATAAGGAGGTGGCAGGATGTTCTCCTTCCAGAATCCAGTGTTTTTAATCCCTCAGAACAAGTAAAGGTATAATACTATGCAGATAGGATTAACTAACCTATCACAGCATTAATCAGGTATCAAAGAAGCCAAATTTCAAAAGAAGCAAAAAAAAGCTATGACAGGTTGCATCTATTGCTTTTCAACATTGACTAGTGTTTGTAAAACTGTTAGAAGAAAGTCATTTTGCCAAAATCAAAATTAAACAATATTGTGATTGAGAATGATACCATTATATATGTAAACAAGAGATTATGTGAAAAAAAAAAAAAGGTGTAATATAAAACAAATGTATGCCTTTACTATTTAAAAGTAAACAGATGTATATTTTCTTAGTGAGGGAAAAAAAAAAGAATATAAATATTGTTACTATCAGTCCTTGACCTCCAGGGAGTCAAGGACTCATTGAGGGATGCTATAAATCACCCAACCCAGCTATCATGCCTTCCCTAACATTCATTCACACTAGATGCACTCACTATCCCTAAGGACAAATTATTGCACTCACTGCTCTCTGGGAAAAAAACCTAGTTCTTATCCCTTTCTTGACTGTGAACAAACCTTTCATATAACAAAAAAAAAAAAAAATTCATCGATTGACGTCCTATAACACTCATTCAAAAGTTTATAGACCTCTGTCATATCACCCCCTCTTTCTCCTGTTAACCAGAGTCTGCCACCCACATACTCTCAATTTGCATTCCAGATACTCGAAACCCAGGAGAAAAAAATCTGGCACAAAATCCAGGTGTGGTCTTATCAAAGAGGCAAAATGACTTCATTATCCTTACATGTCAATGTTCGCTTCAGCATCACAATTATCCTCTGAGATGTATTTGCAACTTTTGCTATGTGACCTTTAAAACTTCAAATTCCTATCAACCAGTATGCCAAGATCCCTTGCCTCTTCAGTTTCGTGTAGCATAACTCCACTAATATAATATGCTGCTGGAACTCTAATCATGCTAAAGTACATAACTTTACATTTACTAACATTAAACTGATAGCCATTTTCATTTGCCCAAATTTCCAGCCTGTTCAAATCATTTTATAATTGCCGGCAAACAGTTGCATATCTGATGTTAGATCCTTCCTGATGTCATTAATATATAGATTGAACAATAATGGCCCAACAACTGAATCCTGAGGTATACTACTGGTCACCTTAAATCTGGCAGATTCATACCCACTGTATACCACTTTTTTGTTATATCTGTCAACCATCCCCTGATCCAAGTCAAAAGTTTATTTTCCAATCCCATATTCTCCAGTTTATGCAACAGCCTTTCATGTGGTATCCTATTAAATGCCTTAGAAAAATTCAACATTATCATAGTGTATCCACTCCCTTTATCGGCCGTAATATTGTTATAAAATATGAGCGATTTCTAAAACATGAGCTGCCTTTAGTAAACCCGTGCTGTTCCTTGCAGAGTATAGCATGTTTATCTACCCATTTCTGTATGCGAGTTTTTACCAACTTCTCTAAAATCTTCACTACCACACCAGAGATACCGATAGGTCGGTAGTTAGGCATATCGGTCTTGCACCACCCTTGTACAATGGAACTATTATACATTCCTTCTATTCCTGTGGTATCATTCCTGACTCAAATTATACAAACATGTGAAAGGCATAGCCAATTCAGCTGAACATTCCTTTAGCAAATAGGCTGATATTCCATCTGTCCCTATAAACAAATCTTATCTAGGTTATGCAACAGCTCCTCAACCTCATTTTCATGAACCCTCAACTCTTCATCCAGTGTAACAATAGCACTGTGCCCCATGTTACATACACCTAGTTGATATATCTTAGCAAATATATTCAAATATATATTTGAATTTATAAACAAACTGAAAGAACTCTTTACAATTGAGTTTTGTTTATGCTATTTTAAGGGAACAGAATTTTGTTTCTATTAGCTTATACTGAAAATATAATTTTACATAAATTAAAGTAAAACCATTGACTTCCTTCCCACCAGAAACTTGTTGGAAAGCAAGTACCACCCATTCTTCTTGAGGAATGTAAATATAATTTTTCTTTTTTTTTATAAGATCAAATGGAAATCTGAATAAATTGCATAAATACAAAAAATGAGCCAAAGCTTTCTGGTATGTCTCTTCAAAATTGTTTAAAATATCTTATTATTCATGCCAGTAGCCATAAATAAGATTTTTTTATCCAAAGTTTGCCCATGAAACTTTTTAAGAGTTTTGAAGTTTTTGGTAGTATATTAGAAATATAGCACTTCTGTATACTACTGAATATATAATGCTCTTTATGATACTGGGGTAAGGGTTGATTCAGTATCACTCTAATAAAAGACTGAAAAACTTGCTCAAGTCTATCAGCTTTCATTAATGAGATTCTTAAATTTATTTGTAGGCCAGGTATGGTTGGTGGAAATTTATGTTAAAGTTCTGTCTTCATATACCAACTGCTGAATGTCTTATTAGTATGATACTGATCATCTTACATTGACTGTTGTTTTCTCATATTGTACAGGAAACTTTGAAATTCTTGTTAGTTTTATGAGCAGATTTAGCTTGCCTAATTGGCATGAACAGTAATTGGATATTATATTTTACTTCTCATAATTAGCATATAAATGAGAGTAATATGCTTGGTATATTATTATTATAATTATGAAGAACAGTCTGCATTCAGTTTTTCTGGGTTTGCTGCATTGTCTAAATGAAAACCTGAAAAACATGGATATTTGGAAGATTAACACATTAAGACGAAGTTGACCATATGACGGACTTTTAAAATGGAAAATGCCAGTTTCTTTTAAGGCACACACATCTGCATAAATATAATACAGCTCTCAAGCCATTATTGATGGTTCAATGGATAGCAGATCTGCTCACTAATAAGCAGGCCATGAATTCAAATCTCATCATGGGCTATCATGCACTCAGAATTCTAGTTCTACATCTCTAGAGCATGATTTCTGAAATATTTATTATCAGCCCATCCATTTCATTATTATTATCATCATTTTCACATCAACCTTCACAGAGTTCAGTAGACTCATCATGGGAGGTTCACTCAACCTACAACATATTTATCATATTGAATCTTAAAACCCTTAACACTCCCAGCATTCACAATGCACTCTAGTAATGTATTCTGCTCACTCAAAATCCTCCACACAAAAAATCTACTCATTACATCCTTCTTCAACCTTTATGCAACTTCCAGGGATGGGCTCTTGTTCTTCCCCTCTCACCTTCTACTTTTTTACAATCCTTTTTGTTTTAATCCAGTAAAATCCCCTCACTAACTTAAATGTCTCAATCTTATCACCTCTTTTCCATCTATGCAGATTTAATTGCAAAATATTAATTATGCAATTAAAATTGCATAATTAATATTTTGAATATAGCATTGTATGAAACTGAAAGTTATACATCCAAAAAATTGTACAAAAAAATTTATTTTCAGGCTCATAGCACTGACATGCTGCTTTCAGAGAAATTTAATAATTCTCCTTCAGAAATATGTGCAGCCGCTGAAATAATTGTAAAAAACATAAATGCAGGCTGGCTTACAAAAATACCTTGGCGCCACGAATTCTGTGGATTTGGTGGCACTAAAATCCACCCTTCTCAGAGTCTGTAAGTAATTTACTGTAGCTGTTGTTTTTCGTAAATAAAACGTTCATATATTTAATTTTTAGTATGGTAAAATCCTAATAGCATGACACTATATAGGAATGAAATGCTGAGTTATCTCAGAATTCATAATAAATGGTTTAATGGAATAAAACATTAGTTAATCTATATTAGTTTCTGTTTCCTTATCTAATACCTTCAGAACCGCAGGCCTGCCTGGCTGGCCAAATGGATAGTTAGTACAGGATGTTATTATAATACTACATCAAAAGGTTACAGGACTACTAACTCCTTATGAAAAATTTTCTTCCAGATTACTTTATACACTAGTTTTTCCATAAGTTAAGGAACAAAGGGTTGGGGACGTGTGCAAGTCAGGTACATTATATAAAACAATGCCAAGTCCAGTTATCATATACAAATGAGTGGTGCTATCAGCGGTATATGAAAATGAACCATTGCATAAAAGTGGGAATTTTTGAGTGGTTTCTCCATTTCATTTCTGGAGTGAGAAAAGACATGTTGGCAAAATTCTTGACAACACATCATTTAACTGATGAATTTGTTGGTGAGCAATCATAACACTAGAGGTTTGCTAAAGTTAAATGGAGGAAACCAGATGGTCGCATGTAAGTCAGACTGTGGAACTAATTCGAACAGTCATAAACAACAGAGATGCAGTGAAGGAAGGACACGAGCTACAACTACAGTGGGTGACTGCAATCTCTGATCATCTACCAAAATACGGATGCTACCTCCAAATCAGCTACAATCTGACCTCAAATTGGCTACAGGAATATTGCTTCCACTGTGCACAGAAAACTTCACAAAGGCAATCTGAATACTAGGCAACTGTAGTCTGCATGCCCTTGTCTCCATGCTACAGGAGAGAACATTTTGAAATCGGTCAGGCTCTAGGCTCTACATCAACTTGAACCAAGACCCATGGGGCTGGTATTGTTTACAGATGAGTCCATTTTACCCTACAGAGCGATACTGTGTGTGTGTCCTGATCTGGAGAGAACCAGGGACACATTATCGTCTCTCTGCTATCTACGAAAGAGACACTTATGGTGGAAGGATTGCGATGGTTTGGAGAGGCATCTAGTTGGATAGACACATTGAACTGTATGTGCTTCCTAGTAGACCAGTGAATGCTGCAACTTACAGAGATGAGGTTCTAGACACCTATGTTCATCCATATGAAAGTGAGATAGGAGAAGACATTTATTCTGCATGTAATATTCATCCTTATCTAGTGAAGCTTGTGGACCAATATCTTCAAGAAGAGACTATTGTATATATGGACTGGCCAGCCAGGTCTCCTGACCTTAATCCTATTGGGCATGTCTGAGATGCTCTCTATGCAGATATGTTGCTCTCAACTCCCTTCCTACTTCCCAAAACTGTGGGGGACTTAGGAGAGCCTTGCTGAGGCAGTGGTTTTTATTATCAACTGAGACCACTATTAACAGTATGAAGCGTGCTGTATTGCTGTGAGGGGGTGACTACATTCCATATTTAGTTATTTATTTATTTATTCGTATGGAGTTGCCTCCCTATTTCCCCCCGTCCCTACTGGGGCGAGTTGAGCCCCTCATGGGGGGTTAAGTATTTATGACTGTAGATGCGTATGTGTTCACAGAGCCAGTTTGCCTGCTTGCGGGATGAAAAACCCCAGATAAACTGGTGGGAAAAACCCTGCTGTCCACGCCCAAGACCGGCTAACTTGGCTATAGCTGAGGAAGATCCTTAAGCTCCTCATGTCATCGATGGGAATCGAACCTAGGACACTCCTTCCCCAGGCATATGGTTGCGAAGCGCATAGCCACTAGGCTAACCGTGCGGACATTCCATATTGAGACACTTGAACAATCTCATTTTAACCTCTTGTTTTTTGACATTTATCTTCATGTATCCATTTGTTACTGAATTAAACTATTCATTTACAATTATTGCGAGTGTTTTTTTTTTTTTTTTCACATTTCATATCATGCTGCTTTTCATCAAATTGCATGAAAATTCATCATACAGTTTTTGAGTTATGAGTTTTCTCTTTGTTCCTTAATTATAGAAACCAGTGTAATTCAGTCTTCTAAGGAAAGTGTTAAATTTCAGAGTTTATAAACTCAAATATACATACTTGTTAAATTTCCATGATTTCTTAACTATGTGTCTTAAAGTGAAAATTCTGAACCTGATAACATCTGTTTGGTGAACCCAGTTTATTCTTCTTCAAGTTTTCCTTCTATAGTTTTTTTTTTTTTTTTTTTTTTTTTTTTTTGTAGCCTCTTTTTAAGTTCTTATGATCTTGGTGTGATAGCGTAATTCAAGCCTTTTTTTGCATCATGCACTTCAGCTCAGTAGTCCTACTTTGTGATTTTGAAGCATTGGAGAACTCTTGCTTCTGCAAAAAAAGGCTTGAATTATGCTATCACACCAAGGTCATTCAACAAATCAGATTTCATCCATCTATGAAAGAGATCTAAAATCCCTCTTTGCCGATATAGCCAATAAATAAGATATGGATAGAAACATCTAATATAAGTTATAATACAAATAATACAAAGACATTGTTATTACAAAGACAGGTGAAGGTTTTGCTACCATCATTCTTGACCACAACACATACCAAACAGGTTAACTACAATCCTACAAGCCACATTGAAAAGAAAACAACATAATTAAGTCAGTGATCACTTAGCTAATGGGAACAGCTAAAAAGCTGTTATCACATTATGCTTGCACTCCCAATTTATAGTCTGATAAAAATTCACAAAACAAATGCATCACTGTGACCGATAGTTAAAGGAATCAACAGCCATAATTACCACTTATCTGAGAAGCTAGCAGGTGACAGTCAAGGAGTTAATAGGTCATTCCTCCTCCTCCTAAAAAACAAAACAACAAAAAAAAAAACAGGCTGCACTTCATAAACAAAATTACAAACATTACACCCAACAATGAAGATTTATTATTCAATCCTTTCTTTTAAGCTTACACGGTGATCCGAATGCATTTTTGAAAATTATGGAGACAACTACCATGTTTGAATAAAAACTTTAGTTTAATATAACTAAAATCTACATTCGACGTTTCGACCTTTATGTCAAGGTAATCTTCTGGAGCATACAACTATACACAGAAAACAAGCTACACTACATTCAAACTGGTTTGTTAAAAGTGGTGAGCCATGGGCTCACCACTATCCCCCCCAATTGCTAACTTCTACATGGAAACCTTTGAGCAAAGGACTCTTGATTCTGCCATACTAATACTGACAGTCTGGCTTAGATTCGTTGATGTGTTCGCGATCTGGCCGTACGGGTGACAAACACTAAACACATTCCTTAGCCACCTGAACAAACAACACGAACGCATACAATTTACCATCAAAATCGAAAATCAAAATTCGCTCCTGTTCCTAGACACACTAGTCACACGTCTTCCTTCAGGCAGTCTATCCTTCACGGTCTACCGAAAACCGACACACACTGACCAATACATACATGCTAATTCATACCACCACCCATCACACAAATATGGAGTCATTAACACCCTTAAAAACAGAGCTACAACAATTTGCTCTAGCCAGCAAGCCCTGAAACAAGATCTAAAAATAATCAGCGACACATTCATAAATAATGGCTATAACAAAAATACTATTAAGAAAATACTCCATAAAACAACAACAAAAACGAATCTAGATTACAGTAAAACCATAGCCATCCCATACATTAAAGGTTATCAGAAAAAAATCAACAGAATCCTACAACATTATAACCTCAATGCCACCTTTAAATCACCCACTAAACTTAAAACCATATTCAACTCTAAGGATCCTCTCCTCCCATTAGCACATCCTGGAGTCTATTGCATACACTGCACCTGTAACTTACTGTACATTGGTGAAACAGGACGGACAATCCCTATACGCAAGACAGAACACATTAGACACATTAAATATAACCATTATGGTGAAGCAGGCCTCTCAGATCACGCGCTCAACACCTTACACCAAATCAACTGGAAAAGCACCTGCTCTTTATACCACACAAAAACCTGGTATGAAAGGAAATTTAAGGAAGCCTGCAAAATCCTGATAAACCACCCAAATATCAACAACAAAGATGGCCTGAAAATTCCAAGGATCTGGATGGCACACATTCAGCCTACCTAATATATAAGATCCAGCATAAGTCAGGACTCTAGCCAATCTTCAGCTAGTATTAGAAACCATTCTATACCAACTAGCTGGAATGTACAAGTATAATCATGATGATATATGTATATAAATAGATACTTGTTGTTGCGCCCAATGTATTTCTACAACTAACAGATAACACTAATAATAGGACTCTAGCGTTGATGTATAATTTTTTTTTCTCACCAGAGGTCAGGCCAACAATTGTTGTAGTGGTTGGTCAGTATCTTTAACAAACCAGTTTGAATGTAGTGTAGCTTGTTTTCTGTGTATAGCTGTATGCTCCAGAAGATGACCTTGACGTAAAGTTCGAAACGTCGAATGTAGATTGTAGTTATATTAAACTAAAGTTTTTATTCAGACACAGTAGTTGTCTCCATAATTTTCAAAAAATGCATTTATTATTCAGCTTTGACATAACTGCCCTTTTTGTAAATGTCTCAATCAATGACACAATATCCAGAACAAATTTCTACCTATTTTTCTTGTTGAGAGGCTTATATTGTATATTAAAAGTGTATATTAAATAAACTTTAATATACACTTTTCGATATTTCGGCGAACGTCACGTTGCCATCTTCTTGGGAACTTACTAAAAAGACACGTGCACACAAGTACTAATAACAGCAAATGAGACTGAAGCTAGGAAGCTAGCGTTTTCCTAAAGTCCTGATGGTGCCCCCTGGCGGGCTATATTGGTAGTTCTTGGCCTTTGGGCTGAAGTTCTTCTGATAAAAGTTTCCCAAATTTGGGGCAGTTTCATGCATCCAAATTTGTTGAGGTTTGGCATGTTCCTAAGGGCTGAGGCTGATTCCATGAATAGTCTTTCATACTTGAACTTGCTGCGGTGTATTATTGTGGCTTTCTTCCATCTTATTCTGTGGCGGGTATCCAGAGCGTGGTCTGCAAGCCCAGAGTGGCTGTACTGGTGAAATCGGATGTAATCCTTGTGTTCTGAGATTCTGATATTTGCTGTCCTGCCTGTTTGGCTAAAGTAGGACAGTTTACAGCTGCAAGGGACCTGGTATACACCAGGTAGGTCTAGGGGAAGTGGTTGGTCTTTGGTGGAGCGGATAAGGAATGCCAGTTTTCTGTGTGGTTTGTAACAAGTGGTCAAGTCATGTTTTTTTAAGATTTTATTGATTTTTTCCGAGGTGCCTCTGATGTAGGGAATAGTGATGGATTTAGAGTAATCTTTTTTGTGAAGGGGAGGGGGTGGTGGGTTGTGGATAACTGGGTTAAGTATTTTTTGGAGGGGGTAGCCGTTGGCTGAGAAAGTGTCACGGATGTGATTTAGTTCAGTGGTTAGGGCTTGATCATTAGAACAGATTATTTTTGCCCTGTTGAATAATGTTTTAATAACTCCATATTGTTGTGGGGGGGGGGGGGTGTTGGTGAATGTATCTGCCTGTATGGGTGGGTTTTCTATAAACTGAGAAAACCAAGGTTCCATCAGGTTGGCGGGTGACTAGTGTGTGTCTAGGAAGAGGAGGTTATTGTTTTCCTCTTTTTCCAGGGTGAATTTGATTCTAGGGTGTTGGTTGTTCAAGTGTGTTAGGAAGGAGAGGAGTGAATCCGGGCCATGTGGCCAAATAGCGAAAACATCATCAACGTATCGAAGCCATATGGTAGGTTTTTGTGGGGCTGAGGTTAAGGCTTTCTCTTCAAACATCTCCATGAAGAAGTTGGCCAAGGGTGGGGAAAGTGGTGAACCCATGGCTGTCCCCTCTATCTGTTTGTAGAATTTTTCCTGCCAAACGAAATAGCCTGAGTTCATTGTAAACCAAATAGGGCTGAAATATCGGGAGGAAATTTAGCTTGGATTAGCTCTAAGGTTTCTTTGAGGGGGACATTCGTGAATAGGGAGGAGACATCAAAACTGACCATTATGTCATTATGTTGGAGTGTAAGGTTTTCTAGAAGAAAACCTTATACTCCAACATAATGACAACATACTCCAACATAATGACGCCAACATAATAATGGTCAGTTTTGATGACCATTATGTCATCAAAAGCTCCACAGCTCCACAGCTGCCAAACATTAAATTACATTCCTGAACAACCCAGATGTATCCAGTTCACCATTGAGATTGAAAACAGTAACTCTCTTTCTTTTTTTTTTTAGACACACCTGTCACACATTTTCCCTCAGGCTGTGTCTTTCTTTCATAGCCTACCATAAACTTGCACACACACACACAGGTCAACATACATAACGATTCATCTGTCAGCCAGCACAAAAAGCAAGGATCATCAGCACCCTCAAACATAGAGCTCTAACAATTTGCTAATTTGCTCTAATAAGCAATTACTCATCATAAAATTCCTGACATGTACCCTCAAGGCGTGTACAGGATATGATAGTAATACATGAAAAATTTACATCATTACTAACTTCTTATCTACAATTTTCCTCCAAATCAGTTGGTTACTTGTCAAGACTTCAACATTATCAGATCTTATATTTCTATCGTCTAAGGCATTTTGTACCGTATCAATCCATCTATATATGTTGGTCTTCCTCTGGGTTGTTTTCCTGCCAACCTGGCGGAGAACACTTGTTTTGCTAATCTTTCCTCACCCATTCTATTTAAGTGACCATATTACCTGAGATTAGCTCCGCTAATGCATTCCTGGATGCTGACAATGTCAAGTCTTTTCCTAATATCCTCGTTTTTAATATGATATTGCCATTGATGCCATCTGTTCATACCTCTAATCTTTCTCAGGACTCTCATATCTGTGGTCTCTAGTCTTTGGTTAAGTGTTTTACTTCTGACCCAGCTCTCAGATCCATAAGTTAAAACTGATTTGAACACTGTTGTATACAGCTAATTTAGTTTTCTGACTAATTTCTCTCTTATTCCATATGAATTTATTCAATTGACTTCCTACCATACCAACTTTGTTGATTCTGTTGTCTATTTCCATATTTAATTTACCATCTTCACTAAAAATCATGCCTAAGTAGCTGAAATGTTTTACTTGTTCCACAGGTTCTCCATTCATAATGCAGTTGACATTTTCAATGATTCTGCTTATTTTCATTGTCTTTGTCTTTTTAATGTTGACCTTCATACCATATCTATTACAACAGTTATTCAAGTTAGTCAGGGAATCTTGCAGACTTGTAGCAGATTTATTTAGAAGTATAACATCGTCTGCATAAAGCAAGGAGCTGACATTAACATCTCCAATTTTGATATCAGGTTTAATACCACTTTCCCACTTAATAGGATCCGTATAGATAATGAATAACAGAGGGGATAATGTACATCCTTGTCTCACACCAGATTTAACATTAAACCATCTTCTTGTACTTCCTTCAATCCTAGTTGCTGATTTACAACTCAAATAAAGACCAAGTGTTGCTTGATATAATGCCCCATTGACACCATATAACTGTAGCATTTCAAATAGCTTCTCTCTTGGCACCTTGTCATATGCCTTTTCCAGATCTGTGTTATATTCCCATGATTTCTCGACTATTTGTCGTAAAGTGCAGATCTCCTCTTGACAGCCTCTATTTGGCCTGAATCCAGCTTGTTCTTCACCACGCTTTTCTTCCACAATTCTTCTCAACCTGTTTCTCAAGTATACTTGCATATATCTTGCCAGGAACACTCAATAGGGAAATACCTCTGTAATTCTCACATTCAGTTTTATTTCCCTTTTTATATATGGGTACTATTAGGGCTCAACTCCAATCATCAGGAATTCGTCCGTTTGTCCATGCCTTCTGAACTATGCAGTGCAGCCACTGTAAGACTTTTATACCACCATACGTAAGCATTTTTGGTCGAATATCATCTACTCCTGCTGCCTTTCCACATTTCAAGCCTTCGATGGTCTTTTCTACTTCAAGTATGGATATGTATTCATCTGCCTTGTTTCTTATACTTCTAGCATTGGTATACAAACACAACAACTCATTTCTGGATCTACAGCTAGTTCCACTGATACCACTCACTCGATGTGATCTCTCCATGCTGGACTGGGGCTATTTCCCTTTCTGCTTCTTCATTTTAGAACCCTTTGCAATTCCATCTGTTTCCTTTTGATCCCTGATCATCCCATTACTTTCCTGCCTACACATTCTCTCACCTCCTCTTGGAGCATCCACCTTTCTCACGCTGTGTATCCCTGTCCACCCTGAGCCTCCCTGTTTCCCTGCTCCTCTTGCACACCCATTCTCTCATTATCTATACTCATACCACTCACTTCCACATTCATTTCCACTCCTTCAATCTCTCCTGTCTTACTCTCCTGCTCTTCCACATCACTCCCCTCTCGATCTGATTCATTCTCTCTATTCACTTCTCTACCTTCCAGCAGCAGTCTCTCCAAGCGACTCACACCATAACCACTCAAATGCAGTCCATCGCTCCCATACAGCTCACTTCGTCCCTCAAACTCATTCCACACATTAACAAACTGTACTCCCATCTCCTCACACATTTCAGCCAGAATATCATTCATAATCCTTGCTCTCTGCCTCATTTCACCACAATCATACCTAGGCAACACACTGACCACCCTTCCTGTCACACTATTCTCCTTTATCTTTCCAAGCAGTCTCCTGACATTCATTTTGACATGCTCTTTGTTCTCTCTCAAATCATTCGTACCAATTAATACAATTAACTCTTTTGCTCGTTCCCGCCTCATATTCAATGCCTCAATCACTCTACTCATTTTACCGCCTGGAAAACATACCTTGTGCATTTTATCCTCTAGCACACCTTTAATAATGGAGTCGCCATACAACGCCACTCGCTCATCTTTTGTTAACTCTTTCATGCCATCATGATTTATTTTAATAGTTTTGACCTGCATTCTCTTAATTTCATTCTGCATCCATTTCATTTCTTGCTTCATCCAATCCAATTCACCTTCTGAACCTCGCGACACATTCACTCTATCATTAAATCTTTCTAACTCTCGACCCTCTCTTCTCACTTTCCCTCTCATTCATCCTTCTTTGTTTCCGTACTTTCGGTCCAACATACGTCCAACTTTCACTGTCATTCTTCTCACTTTCACTCTCACAATATAGACTGGAATGAAGAGATAGCAACTGGAAGTAAAGAAAATGAGTTTCTTGAGTTTTTGAGGGATAACTACCTCAGACAGTATGTAACAGAGGGCACAAGAGGATTAAGGCTCTTGGATTTGGTCATCTCATCGGAGGATGTAATTATCAATGAGGTATCAAATCATCCACCAATTGGTGAAAGTGACCATGAGGTGATTACTTGGGTGGTTGCCAGCAGTGCAAGGACCCCTGTGAAAAAAGGGTATATGTGGAACTACAAGGGGGGTGATTATGAAGAGCTCAGGAGACAGCTTGCAGGTGTAGCATGGAATGAGGAGTTAGCTGGAAAAGAGATCAATGCAGCTTGGAGGATTTTCAAAAAATATTTAGTGGATGCAATGTCTAAATGTATACCACAGGTGAGAAGGTTAAATAAGTTAGGTGTGAGATGGATGAATAAAGAGATTAAGCATGCAATACAGAGAAAAAGGGCATTGTGGAGGCAGCATAAGAGAAGTGGAAGTAACCAATTTCATGAGTTCTACAAAGACCAGGCAAGGAGAGTGACTTGGTTGGTGAGAGTAGCTAAAGAGAGGTATGAACAGCAGTTAGCTAATGAAGCTAAAAAGAATCCTAGGGAGTTCTTTCGATATGTAGCCAGCAAAAGAAAGAATGATTATGGAAGGATGACATTGATTGGAGGAAATGGTATAAAGACAGCTGTTGCAGAATGTGTGGTGGAGATACTTAATGAGCAGTTCATAAAGATCTTTCAATCTTGTGAATGTGACTTCATGGAGAGATTAAGAGCAGTTGATGATGGGGAGGAGAGACTGACTGTAAGTGAGCAAGAGGTGTTTGGGGAGTTGAGTAAACTAGATGTAAATAAGGCTGTGGGACTTGATAATATATCACCGCGTATTCTGAAGGAATGTGCCAGAGAGTTGACACCTGCCTTGACATATTTTTTTAATACGAGTCTTGCACTTGGTCAAGTCCCTAAAGAGTGGAAGGAGGGCAAGATTGTGCCACTTCATAAAGGAGGTGATCGAACTCAAGCATCAAACTATAGGCCTATCTGTGTGTCAGGTGTTGTGGTTAAGTTGTTGGAGAAGCTTGTGAGAACTAGGATCCAGAGTTGGGTTGACAACAATGGTATAATCTTTGATGGACAGCATGGATTTGCTAAAGGGAGGTCGTGTTTTAGTAATCTACTTACTTATTACAATAAAGTGACTGCTTCCTTGAACAGAGGAGAAGGATACACAGTAATATACTTGGATTTCGCAAAAGCTTTTGATAGAGTACCTCATGATAAGTTGACAGTCAAACTAGAGCAGATGGGGTTGGATATTAGATTAGTGCATTGGATTGGAGACTGGCTATCTGATAGGTATCAACAAGTTGTGTATGGGGGTGCAATATCCAGGAAAAGGAAAGTCACTAGTGGAGTGCCTCAGGGATCTGTTTTAGGGCCATTACTATTTAACTTGTATATTAATGATATTGGCGAAGATTTGGATGGAGATATTCAGTTGTTTGCAGATGATGCAAAGTTGGGACGAACCATAAAGAGTAGTGAAGATGTTGTGGCCTTGCAAGAAGACTTGAATAAATTGAGTGATTGGGCAAGCAAATGGGGATGTGAGTTCAATGTTGCAAAATGTAAGGTTTTAAAATTTGGAAAACAAAGATGGGATGCAGAATTTATGCTTGGTGAGAATATATTGTTGGAAGTAGAGGAAATAAGAGATCTGGGAGTGATAGTGGATAAGGATCTAAAATTTAGGGGTCACATCGCCAAAATTGTGAAGACAACACAAAGACTTTTGGGAATGATGAGGAGGACACTGACGTGTAGAAGTAGGGAGATTCTTGTTCCATTGTATAAGGCTTTGATTAGGCCACACATGGACTATTGTGCCCAGATTTGGTCACCTGGTTTTCAGAAGGATGAAGAGATGTTGGAAAGGGTCCAAAGGCGACTGACTAAGGTAGTTTCTGACCTCTGGAATGTCGAGTATGAGGAAAGATTGAAAAGATGTAATTTGCAGAGACTAGTGGAGAGAAGGAAGAGGGGAGATATGATAGAGACCTACAAGTTGGTAAGGGGTTGCTATAGGATCAGTGGTGGAGAAGTTCTACAGCGAATAGTGGGAGATCAGGGGAGAACCAGAGGTCATCCCTGGAAACTGTATAAAGAGGGTGTGAGTAGGGGAGTGAGAGGCAGGTTTTTTTCGTGCAGAGTTGTGAATGATTGGAATGCCTTGCCTGAGAGTGTGGTGTCTGCAAGGAGTTTGAATGTGTTTAAGACCCGGTATGATGAGATGTGTGTGAGATAAAAAGACCTCCTAGATGAGTCTTTGACTCCATGAGGTCTTGTTTAATAATAATAATGTATTCCTGACTGTATGCCTGTCGAGTGTTTTTTACCGCTGCTATCACTGCTTTTTTCATTTAGCAATTTTTCAAAGTAATTACTCCATACTTCAAGGATATTTTTTTCTCCTGTTTTCGTGTCACCTTTATCATCTCTAATTCCTTTTACAGCACCCTTTTCTCCATTTCTGAGCTTCTTCAACAACCTCCAAAATATTTTGCCATCTTCTTGATATTTATTTTCTATGTTCTTGCCAAAGTCTTCCCATGACTTTTGTTTAGCTAGTTTTACACAATGTTTAGCTTTCTTACATTTGTCTCTGTATTCTCTAAGATCACAAGCTGACTTATTTGCCAGGAATTTTTGATATGCTTTCTTCTTTTTCTTCACTGCCTCTCTTACTTTCTGTGTCCACCATGGAGTTCTGATTTTGTTATCTTTTGCAGACAACCTCACCACATGCCTCTCTGGCTGAATCAATCAGGGTTTTCTTCAGGGTTTGCCACTGAATCTCCAAGATTTATTTCCTGTTCTCAAACTCTTTCATTTTTTCTTCAATAAGCTTTGTATATTTTAGTCTACAGTTCACATATGAGAGCTACTCAACTTTTATTCGCTTTAAAACTTTCTTACATGTTATTCTTTTTAATATGAAATTCAATTTTATCCTGCTCAAGACTAAATAGTGATCACTTCCAATTTCAACATAAGCAATTACTGAAGAACGAATATGAAATTATTAGCCAAACCTTTATAAAAAAAAAAAAAAAAAAAAAAAAAAGATCCTCCATAATAAAGCCAAAAAAAGTAAAAAAAAAAATTACACTGATGCCATACTCTACATTAGTGTAATATCAAAAAAAAAAAATAGATAGAACAATATAAATATGATATTTAGGCAACATTCAGACCTACAAAATTATAAAAGCACACTTAGTTCATCCAAAGATCCTCTTCCTTACCTTATCCACTGGGGGGAGTGGGGGGGTACAAAATCCAATGCACCTGCAACTTACCCTACATAATAGGGGAAACAGGATTCACAATCCCAATAAGCAATGTGAACACAAACACCACTTTAATTTCTTCATTAATGGTAAAAGAGGCCTTTCTGACCATGCATTCCAAACATTTCACAAAAGTAATTGGAAAGGTACGAACAACCCTCCAGAACTTGGTTTGAAAGAAAATGTGAAGATGCTGATTCATCATCCTAATCTGCAGAAGAATAATGGATTAACAATTCTAAGAGTCTCGAAGACTCACCTGCAACCCATATAGCATTCAAAAGAACATGATGGCAGAATCCCAACACAAGAAACCTTGATCAGTGGACAGGACCTAAGGATAACAGGACTGTAGAGTTGCAATAGATGTAGTTCCTCTTTAATATATATAAATATATTTTTTTATTTATGATTTTTTATTATTTTGTTGTATTTTATTCAATTTTTTATTCTTTCCCTTGCCAGAGGTCAAGCTAACATAAACAGTTAACAAACTAGTTAATTAAGTTAAGGGGATAATAAATCCTTCATTATTTTAAAGCCGGATACGAAACTTGGAGATTGAAATCTAAGAGTTTAATGCCAAAGAACTATCGGCGAGTCCAAGCGTAAGTCAACACCTGGGTAGTACAACACTAGGGCAACTTGGAGCAAATGTGGAGCAAGCTCCATCACTATCTTTAATATTTTCTCATAATGTAAAACACAGCTCATAGGAGATGTATTACTGTTTTACATTATGAGGAAAAGTTATTACCCAGACCGGTTTTGACCTTTATTGAGGTCTCATCAGTGAATAGGTAGACCTGGAATACCAAGGCTTAAGTGAACCGAACTTACATATACCCCTACTACCGAATTGCCAGGGTGGTGTACCCATATATTATTAGTATTACGATAAATTGCCAAGAGGCTATTTTTTTTTTCATTATTTAAAATAATGAAGGATTTATTATCCCCTTAACTTAATTTATGCTGCCGGAAAAAAAATAGCCTCTTGGCTCTTTATTGTAGTAATAATAATATATGGGTAATTTGGTAGTAGGGGTATATGTAAGTTTGGTTCACTTAAGCCTTGGTATTCCAGGTCTGCCTACTCATTGATGAGACCTCAATAAAGGTCGATACCAGTCTGGGTAGTGACCTCTCCTCATAATGTAAAACAGTAATACATCTCTAGGAGCTGCGTTTTGTATTATGAGAAAATATTAAAGATAGTGATGGAGCTTGCTCCACCTTTGCTCCGAGTTGCCCTAGTGCTGTACTACCCAGATGTTGACTTACGCTTGGACTCGCTGATAGTTCTTCAGCATGAAATTCTTAGATTTCGATCTCCGAGTTTCGTATCCGGCTTTAAAATAATGAAGGATTTGTTATCCCCTTAACTTAATTTATGCCACCAGAAAAAAATAGCCTCTTGGCTCTTTAAACTAGTTAATATTAATAATAATATCAATAGTAGTTAATAAATGAACAAGTGTTCATTGTCCCTGCAAATTCTCATTGAGGTAAGCTCTCATGTCTCAGTGGTGTGTGGTGGTGCACCATCTTGTTGGAAGAGAAATTGATCATTCCCATAAAGTGCATGAATGGCATGTAAAATGGATTTGAGTAGCATGTCTAGGTACACTTAACCAGTAACAGTACCTTCAAAGAAGAATGGTCCTATTAAACTCTAGATGACCATCCATGTTATACATTGAGCCCCGGTAAATTGACTGCCTTGTCCACATGAACGCCTGGATTTTCTGGATCCCAGTAATACAATTTTGCCAATTCACTGTTCCATTAAGCTTAAATTATGCTTCATCAGACCAAACCATCTTCCTCACAAACTCCTCATCCTCATCTACCATGTGTTGAAACCACTCACAATACTGCATTCTTCGATCAGGATTGTCTTCGTTCATTGCATGTAATAATCTTGGGATGTAAACTTTCCATTTAGCTGATTTAAGAATGTGTCATATGCTTGCACCACTGCTAACCCCTGTCTCATGTGCACATTGTGTGGTACACTTCTGTAGCAAGCGTGTAAACTGTTTCAACACCATAGCCGAGGAAGCAGGACTTGTTATTGTTGTGCGAGGCCTCCCGTTTCTTCCCTGGTGCATATCACACCAGGTACCATGGGTCTCAAACTTATCACGAATACATGCAATTGTCAGGCATGTTGGAGCTTAGGTTGCAAACTCACCCCTCCATTATCGTTGAACTTCAACATTCTCAAATTTGAAATACTACTTTCAAATGGTCTTGCGTTCCTTGAACGAGAATTGTGCCTCGGCCATTTTGTTTGACTGTCCTACTGGTCATGTCTTGATGCTACTATTCATGTGAGTAATGACATCCTTTGAGAAAACATCATACCACACATTGCTACTGTAATTCGATACAAGTCCATAGGCGACATCCTGTTAGTGTGGATACATTTTTTTAACAGACTCTGTATATGTTTTCCTGATGATGACCTTGATGTGGAGGTCAAAACATTAAGTGTTATTTTTCTTAATTATAAGTAAACTAACTGCTCTCTCACATGTTTTTGTCTCCACAAATTCTCCAATGAATAAAAAGCTATTGTTTCCCAAGAAAAATAAACTAAACATACTATTTTTTTAATAGATAAGTGAATTTGTTAAAATTTTCTGTAAATGTGAGCAAAACATTCTGAAGGAAGTCCCTTTACATAGGGTGTTAACACTCTTCATACATCAAACAGTAGAGGTATTGCTGAAGTTATCAGTGAATTTTTTGCATGAAGCTAGAATTCTAACATTCATGGATATGGTGTTCTTGACTGAAAATTTTTAGTTGAAGTAAATCCTCAGAAGAACAGATGGTATTAGATCTAATTATTATTAAGATTCAGGCCTCCATGGAGTCAAAAGACTCACTGTGGAAGATCCTTCCTAGAAAACACAAACGCTATCATACCACTCATTGATGGTTCTTGTTCTTACCATTCTATCAGGCAGTGCATTCCATGGTTAAACCAACCTCCATGCAAATAAACTACTCCTCACCCTCTTGCTCACAGCCTCCTTTCATAACTTCCAGGGATGGACACTTGTCCTTGCTCGTTCCCCCGTTCCATCAAACGAAAGAACTCCCCAGTGTCGATCCTGTAACTACCTCTCAACAGTTTAAAAGTCTCAAACATATCACCTCTCCTTCTTCTATCTACCAAACTCTGCAGTCCACATTCCCTCAACCGATCCTTATAACTAACATTGTATAGTCCTAAAACCATCTTTGTTATCTGCTTCTGTACCCTTTCTATAGTTAATTTTTCCCCTTCAAACCCTGGGGACCAAATTTGAGAACGATACTAGTGTGGTCTGATCAGAGCTTTATACAATCGAATAACAACTCTTTTATCTCTGTAGGTCAGCGTCATTCTCACTATTGCAGCAATCCTCTGGATTACCTTCTCCACCTTTGCAACATGTTCCCGTAATTTCAGGTTTCTATCAATCATCATCCCCAGATCTCTTGTCTCCCTTATTTCCTCCAGTACAGCTCCTCAAAAAGAGTATGCTGCATCCGATCGATGTAACCCAAACTCCAAGACTTTACATTTTGCTTCATTAAACTGATCCCCCGCCTCATTTGCCCATCTATCTAGTTTATTTAAATCCTCTTGCAGGGCTGCCACATTTGCACTATTACTAATAATCCTTCTCAACTTCACATCAACTGCAAACAACTGAATATCTCCCTGCAATCCACTGACAATGCCATTGACATAAAGGTTAAACACTACAGGTCCCAGTACGGAGCCCTGTGGGACCCCAATTGTAACCTTCTGCCTTGTTGATATTGCCCCCCCCCCCCCATACAACTCCCTGATACCTAGAATGGAAGGGGGGGGGTGCTGTTGATGATAGCAGGTGACTTACGTCCTCAAAAGTGGAGATGCAAGATGTAAATTGTGTCAATGGTTTTTGAGTCAGTATAACATGAGGATGACAGGAAGAGAGATATTTAGTCAGATGCTGCTATAGGCCAGGCAATGTGGGATTCGGTGATGAAGAAATGTATAAGCAACTTGGATTAGTGAACAAGGGACGGGTGAATTATTATAGGTTATTTTAATTATTGTAGAATAGATTGGAATGAAGAGATAGCATTTGAGAATAAGGAAAATGAATGTAAGTTTTTGAAAGACAACTATCTTAGGCAGTAAAGGAAGGGCCACGAGAATAAAGAGTTTTAGATCTGATCATTTCATCAGAGGATTTGATTAAGTATGGTTTCTCACTTCCCTCTGGTGAAGAGTGAGAGTGATCACCTGGGTTGTTGCTAGCCATATAAAGACTTCTATGAGGAAAAGATATATGTAGAATTACAAGGGTGGTGATTATGAAAAGCTAACGATGTCTCCTAAGCTTGGTGATATAGCATGGAATGAGCTGAGATGTTAAGCGGGAGGGAGATAAATGCTGTATGGACCAAAAGATATTTAACAACATTAAGAAATGAATGTATTTTGAAGTGAAAAAGACTGAATAAAGATGTGACTGTGTGATAGTATGTACTTCCCATAATTAGTCTCTGATTCCATTGCAGTTAGATTTTAATAATAATAGAGAAGGGGATGAATATACTGAAATCAGAGTTTCTAAATGTTCAGGGATGCCAAAGAGAAGACAGTGGACTCCCAATGGCAGTTCTGTTTCTGATTATGTGACTTAAATGTATTTAATATATCTACCATGAGAATCTTCTGGTAAAAAAAATTCTAGAGTTTCTGCTAAAGGTATGATAGTAGAAAAAAAAAATGGAGGAGGGAAGTAGCTTTCAAACCGACCATAATTCAATTACTATTTTAGATTCTTGATTTCAAAGATAAAGTTAAAATAATTTTAAACATGACGTTCCACTCCCTAAAGGTTGTGGTAAGGCTGTAGCTTCAAATTATAGGCCAGTCTGTATATCTGGAGTTGTAGTGAAGGTTCTGCAGAGATTGATGAGAAGTAGGATACAGAAATGGTTGATAACTGCAGTATTCTCTGTACTATTTGCATGGATCTGTTAAGGGGAGATCATGTTTCACTAACTTACTTATATTCTACTTATTCCTACTATGGTTATATATTTCTCTTTTAGTATAAATCTTAAATTTAGGTGATGAAAGATGTCATTGTAAAATTCAATATATCTTTTCTAGAGCAGGATTTCCAGATTATCTTACACTTAGTCCTCCTATGGTACTAATGCTCATGTACTGTAGCTTTATAATATTTCCTGGATTTGAATTTACATTAAAAAATAATAATAAACATTAAAAAAAAACACTTGGCTGATACTGTTACTCTTCGAATTACAGATAAAATGAATATTGTTTCTCCATCTGAATTAGCAAACTGCAGATTATTTTTAAATGCAGATATGATAATTTTCACAGAACAAAACTTAAATAGCTGTAATGAAGTATGCAAAATGGAGGTGTCATGAATAATAATAATTAACTATTGTTACATGACACCTCCAAGGAGTCCAAAAACTCATCAAGGAAGGGCACCTACTCTACAGCTTTCTGGCTCCACCACTTAATCTACCAACTACAGTGAACCAAACCATAACTACCATCATCATCATCTATACCAATGCCATCTACGGCCCACCACAACCACTAGTGTTTTCACAGATAATCACAAACATCCATGCCCACGGTGGAATTCTAACCTGCAGCCTTTTGGTTGGAGAGCGGATATGCTAACCAGGTCGGCAATGCCAGGCATTATGAAGCTAAACTTTAATAAGACAGTGGAAATAAGTAGAAACCCAGAAATTATAAGTAATAGCATCTAATGGGGTGATTTAAGTAGTTCCACTTACTTGGTCAGTCAGTATAATCTGGACTACATCATATTAAAGAGTAAATTTGGACATGAGCAGACAACAACAACAAAATGGGCATATAGCTGAAAATAAAACTACAGTATGAAAGATATTTATCTTATCAGTCTTCTTGTACTCTTCAGAATACTTGATCACAAAGAAGCAAGAAGAAAGAAAATTTCAAGCCTTTAAGATAAAATGCCTGAGGCAGAACCAGTTGAACAGAAATGGAAAATAACAAAAATATGAGATTAAAACTAAATTGCCATAATAAATAACAGAAAAAATAAGATAAGTGATAATAACAGAAAAAATAAGATAAGTGGTTTGGCCATATTTGAATAATGAACTAAGAATAACTATAAAGCCAATTGCTTGGAGTGATTAATAAAAACTAATACCCAGAAAAAATAGGGGGAAAATAATTTAATTGGCTATTACATAAAGTCAGACTCTTTATTACAAAGGGAGTTTGATGTTGTAATAAGTACCAGTGGAGAAGATATGCCTTGACAAGGGAGGGGAAGACTTTGCCATTTTGTTTAATTAAAAAAAAAAACTGATTTTTCATAAAATCAGTGGAGATTTTATGAAAAATCTGCACTGTGGAGATTTTGTTGATTTGTCATATCAAAATTAACAAGAAAATTAGCAATAATGTCAGTTCTTAAGACATGGTTTCTTTAAGTCAAAGAAAGATTCTTTATAAAAAAGATGGTGGAGTGGATAGAAATGTAGTTAGATATAGTTGCATAAAAAATATTTATTTTATGAGAATAGTAATTTCTTATCTAATTAAATCAGTTTTTATTTTAAAATAGCATGTTTATATGTAACAGATTCTTTTTTGGATAATACACGTAATTCACTACAGTTAATAGAAAGTGGAGAAAGGCATAATATTCATCAAGGTGCATCCCAATGAAAGTAACCCATACTCTAGAGTAACATATATTATTGAATGATAAATATCAAGTTTTTTCTCATATACATTTTTTTATTTATACTAGATGTATTTCCTCTATACGTTTTGCTGTCTATATGACTTCTTCAAGTGTCATTCCTTAGAAGGGGGGTTGGCAAACCATGTCATGGAACTTTTTTCTTTCTTTTGCTGCTCTGGAAAATTTATGGTAATTCACGCCAGTCCAGTCCTTAATGTCTTCAAACCACATTCTCTTGGGTCTACCTCTCCCTCTTTTTCCATCCAGTTTCCCTTCTAATATTAATTTCTAAATGCCTTCTTATCTAGTTAGATGTTCAAAATATTTAAGTTTTTGTTCTTTAATTATTTTCATTAATGTTCTTTTCATTTTTGCTTTCTTTAAAACATCTTCATTTTCTCTGTCCATGATATTTTCAACATTCTTCTGATAGTCCACGTTTCAAAAGCTTCTAATTTTTTCTCTGCTTCTTTATTTAGAGTCCATGTTTCACTGTTGTAGAGAAGACATGATCAGATATAGCATTTTATTAATCTTTTTCTTGTGTCTTTGTTAATGTCTCTGGATGTTAGAATTGTTTTCATATCAATAAAGGCTTTTCTTGCTATCTCTATTCATTTTTTTATTTCTTTAAAGGAATTTCTTCCATCTGTAAACATTTGTCCCAAATATATAAAAGACTGAACCTGTTCAATTTTTTTTTTGTTAACAGTTATGTTTAATTTCTTATTTATTGGTTCTTTTGATATAATCATGCACTATTTGTTTTCTTTAGGTTAATAATTAATCTCATGTGTAAGCTTCTGTTGTAAATTTCTGTTCTGTAACTAAGTTTTGAAGATCATCTTCAGATTCAGCTACAAGGACTGTGTCATGTGCATACCTGAAGTTGTTGAAGTTCCTACCCCCAACTTTTACACCCTTCAGTTCTGAAATATCTTTAAAAACTTGTTCACTATATATATTATGTGATAAGGGTGATAAGACACATTTTTGTCTTACTCCTTTTTTGATTTCAAAGTTGTCAGAATATGCATTTTTATATTGTATTGAGGCCATTTGATTCCAGTATATATTTGTAATTATAAAACAAAGATATATGCTTTTCTGGTTATCGAGGCTTCTTTCACATAATGTTTTCAAATTGAAAATTCCTTCTCTCTTGTACTTTTGTCTTTTTGAAAACCTGATTGAGTGTCTTCTATTCCTATTGACAAAGTGCCTTTTATTCTTTCTATGATTATTCTCAGTAGTAATTTTGCAACATGGCTTGTTAAACTTAATAGTCTATATTCTGAACATTCAAAAGTTTTCTTAGAATATTGGGAATAGTGACAAAGATGGATTTCCGTAGATCATCAGGAATGCATTTATTTTAAAATAGCATGTTTGTATGTAACAGATTCTTTTTTTTTTTTTTTTTTGGATAATACATCATTTTGGATGCATCAAGGTGCATCCCAATGAAAATAACCCATACATACTCTAGGGCAGTGATGGCGAACCTTTTTACCCAGGTATGTCAAACTTTTTTTTTTTTTAAATATTGACATTGTTGATGTGCCACTTGCATACATGCATTATAAATGTAACAACATAATCATAGAAATCATAGATGGTGACTTATACATATCATATTAGGCTATTTATTTAATAGGACATTGATATAAAATCTATGAATTCATATTATACAATTAATTTAATAAACTGAAATTACAAATTTACATTACATTTAATGCCTTTTCTGTTGCTGACTACTGATAGAAAGTTCTTTCAATGAACAAACCTACCTTCACCTTAAGTGAGAAGCGATCTTGCATGATTTATTGCAGTTTTTTTTATCAGAATACCAATATTTTTCAACATCCAAGGTGTGTCACCTGAAACCTTCAAGTGTGTCAGTGCTGACACGCATGTCATAGGTTCGCCATTACTGCTCTAGGGTAACATATATTATTGAATAATAAATATCAAGATTTTTCTCATATATATTTTTTATTTATACTAGATATATTTCCTCTATATGTTTTGCTGTCTGTATGACTAACAGCATCATTAGGAGATTGCTTAACATAAGTAAAATTGACAAAAAATTAATGTATAAAAAAAGCATATATTATTGTTGCATTCCATATCTGCTAAGTATACTTTGGAGTGGTTTATAATTTCAGCACTACCAGACATGAAGCACCTGTGTGCGACATGATATTGTTGAGAAAGGTGGTGCTCTTAGGATTAAAAGCTACATTAGTGCTCAGTGGTAAGTATCTTTTGTTTCTCGTATTCCAAAAATTTCATGTCCAGTAGATTAAAAAAAAAAATTCACAAAGAATGTTACCCCACAAAAAAAAAAGCGCTTATTATTATTATTCAGGCCTCCATGGAGTCAAGAGACTCGTCGCAGGAGGTCCTTCCTAGGATACACAAAGTCTATCATATCACTCTTTGAACTCATTGACTGTTCTTGCTCTCACCACTCTGTCAGGCAATGCATTCCACAGTTCCACCACCCTCCATGCAAAGAAACCACTTCTCACCCTCTTGCTCAAGCTTCCTTTCGTACTTTCCAGGGTGGCCCCTTGTCATCACTCATTCCCGCTGCATTATTAAGATATTATAGTCAATTCTTGCTGTAATAAACATGTCGTGTCAAAATTGGTCTACCTAGCTAAATTTCCATAGCATTAATGTTATGCTAAAGAAGGTTCACTGTATCAGACTTTCTCCTATGACATACTATTTCTTTGGTTCTATGAGTTTGCTATATTGACAGCTGACTGTGTCAGTATTAATCATTTTAAAAAAATGGTTTTATGCTTATGATGATATAAAACTTATGACTGCATAAAACTTTCTGGCTGTTCGTTTATTTAAATAAACATCCATAAGTTTTTATACTCATAAGTTTCAGTTTAGTTTTACTGAAGTGATGAACAGAGCAAAATAAAAACATGAAAGGCTTTGAGCTTAGTCAAAACTACTTTGAACATGTTTGAAACATATAGAGAAATTGCATGATTTTAAGGTTAATTCCTTAAAAAAGAAATTTGTTTAAACCTCCTTCAATAACACATTTTCATTTTCTTTTACCAGAATATCTGATTTCCTTATTTCTTTAATGATAGTATTAATCTGATAGGAAGGGATGATGGGCAGAAAGCCAAAAACATAGTAAACATGAGGACATTTTATGTATTGTCTCCTTTGCCTGTTGTCGCTGTGTTCTCTTCAGCCTTCAAACTTACGAAATCTGTATAGAATATCTTTACAAAAATTTGTTAAGTGACCTTCAGTTTTGAGTCTAGATTACAATATTTGATCTGTCATTTTGTACTACCCACATTTATGCTTAGAGTGAAATATACCATGCAGTGGAGCACATGACAAGGCCAAAGATTTCACTCTGACTGAATGAGAAAGTTTTTATTTGCTTTTAACGAATTTGTATTTTAGTTTTCATTTCAGACAAATTATGGCGCTTCAACCATGTTATAAATAATTATTTAAATTTCCCGACATTTTGACCATCATATATTAAGGTCATCATCTGGAGTATATACATATATAGAGAGAGACAAGCTATATTACATTTCACATAGTATGCCAAAGAGACAATGATTTGATCAGCAGCTATTCTACCTGACCTTTAGTGAAAAAATAAAATAACTATATCAAAGCTATATTCTGTTTCTGACAGCATCAGAGAAAAAAAATTTATATAGATAGTTTTACAGCAAAAGTGATGTCCTAATTTAACATGAGAATTGTTATATTAGATTTAAGATCTGGATTGCCTATAGTCAACTCTTAAGGAAAAATGTTGTGGGTAGAAATATGTGCCTTCCATATTCTTGGGATTTTTAGACTATCATTATTGTTAAGATTAGGGTGGTTGATAAGAATTTCACAAGCCTCCTTAAATTTACGTTCATACCACATTTTGGTGTGATGTAAACAACAGGTGCTTTTCTAGTAAATTCTATGTAAAGTATTCAGGACATGATCAGAAAGGCCAGCTTTACCATAGTTATTAAATTTAATGTGCCATTTATGTTCATTTTTTCTGATAGGAATTGTGTGTTCTGTTTCCCCTATATAAGGCAAATTACAGGTGCAATGAATACAGTATACTCCAGAGTGGGCCAGCAAAAAAAGTGGATCCTTGGATGAGTTAAGTTCCTTAATTTTGCAAGAGGTTTAAAGGTGGCTTTAAGGTTGTATTTCTGTGGTATTCTTTTTATTTTATCTGATATCCCTTTAATATATGGAAAGGTTACAGTTTTATTGTAGTCTAGTTTATTTTTGTTTTTAAGTGAAGTCTTGTGAAGAATTTTGTTGATAGTATTTTGGCTGTAGCCATTTTTTAGGAATGTATTGCTGATAACTTTTAATTCATCTTTAAGTTCTTGTTCATTGGAGCAAATCTTCAAAGTTCTGTTTTTTAGTATGTTATTGACACTTAGTTTTTGTGTTGGGTGGTAGTAGGGTTTATGCATATATGTTGGCCAGTACGTGTAGGTTTTTGGTAAACAGTGAAGGAAAGACTGCCAAAAGGAAGATGTGTGACAAGTATATCTAGAAAAGGAGGTGTGTTCCGCTTTTCAATCTTAATTGTGAATTGTATGCATTTTCGTTGTTTGTTTAGGTGGCTGAGGAAAGTGTCTAATGTCTGGCGGCCACGGGACCAGATAGCAAAAACATCATCAATGTATCTAATCCAGACTTTGGTTTTAAAGGAGAGAAATCTAGAGCACAAGAATTTCATAACTTTCATTTGTCCTGTAATAGTTGGATTACAGGACAAATTCCCTCCCAATATCACAGCACTCTTTGCAGGCAAGGCACATATTCTACCCACATAACCTTTTTCCCTAAGTGTTGACTATAGGCAATTCAGGATCTTAAATCTAATATAATAACTTAAATACAAATAAAGAGCCAATAGGCTTCATTTCGGCGATGTAACATTATTTATAAGGGGATATTAAATCCCACATTGTTTCAAAACCGAATAAGAAACTCAAAGATCAGAATCAAAGAGTTTCATGCCAAATATAGTAAACTATAAAAGTATCGGCGACTACTAGCGTAAGCTAAAGCAAGTAGTACAAGTACGTAGTACAAGCTAGGGCAACTAGTAGCAAAGGTGTGTAAAGCTCTGATCTATTCTTAGTATTTCCCATAATGTAAAACACATCTCCTAGGAGATGTATGATGTTATACATTATGGTGGGAGGTCACTACCCAGACCGGTTTCAACCTTTATTGAGGTTTCATCAGTGAGTAGTTAGACCAAATTAATACTGATCAGAGCTTTACCAACCTTTGCTATGAGTTGCCCTAGCTTGTACTATGTGCTTTAGCTTACGCTAGTAGTCGCCGATACTTTTATAGTTTACTATATTCGGCATGAAACTCTTTGATTCTGATCTTTGAGTTTCTTATTCGGTTTTGAAACAATGTGGGATTTAATATCCCCTTAATTTAAATAATGTTATATCGCCGAAATGAAGCCTATTGGCTCTTTATTTATATTTAAGTAATTTAATGGGTGCACCTTTTTGACAACTCATATAGCAACATATATAAGTTCTTTTCGTTATACCCTTGATATTAATTTGGTCTAGCTACTCACTGATGAAACCTCAATAAAGATTGAAACCAGTCTGGGTAGTGACCTCTCACCATAATGTATAACATCATACATCTCCTAGGAGATGTGTTTTACATTATGGGAAATACTAAGAATATCGATCAGAGCTTTACCCACCTTTGCTACAAGTTGCCGATACTTTTATAGTTTACTATATTCGCCATGAAACTCTTTGATTCCGATCTTTGAGTTTCTTATTTGGTTTTGAAACAATGTGGGATTTAATATCCCCTTAATCTAATATAATAATTCTCATGTTAAATTAGCACATCACTTTTGCTGTAATAAAACTATCTATATGTATTTTTTTTTTTCTCTGATGTTGCCATAAACAGAATGTAGCTTTGATGTAGTTATTTTATTTTTTTTCACTAAAGGTCAAGCCAGTAGAATAGCTGTTGATCAAATCATTGTCTCTTTAGCATACTATGTGAAATGTAATATAGCTTGTCTCTGTATATATATGTGTATACTCCAGATGATGACATTAATATGAAAGTTGAAACATATGGAAATTAAAATAATTATTTCTAACACAGTTGTAGTCTCCATAATTTTTCTGAAACATATTTTAGTTTTATTTTATTTGAGTAAAGTTGTTATTTATGAGATCAGGTCAAAAATTGTTTTTAGGGAGCCACTTTTAATGAGATGGTTGAAATATATATGGTTTACATAAAAGTTGTTAGTATTTTAAATCAAACCGAGCATGAAATTTAAGATGGTTAAAATTAAAAGAAACACACACATTAACCACAGTGAAAATTATTTAATTGTAAATATTTCATTCTAAGTATCTTAGGACATCATCAGTACAGTAGTTTAAAACAATAATAGGAATAACATACAGTTAGGGTGCATGATTACAATGGAATCTCATTAAATGTGCACGTTACGCACATTTAATGAGATGATGATGTCCTAAGATACTTAGGATGAAATATTTACAATTTAATAATTTTCACTGGTTAATACATGTGTTTCTTTTAATTATGATTGCACCACAGGTTTTGTTATTTAAAAAAAAAAAAATTTAAGATGGTTGTTCACATAATTGGAGTCTTGTGCGTGTATGTCTATTTCCATTCTAATCACTAGACTTCAAGATGACAACAGTTTAGCAAACTCAGCATGTTAGTTAAAATTTAATGATGGTATAGTGAGAATTAAAGAAAATTTTTAATTTTCTTTAATAGAAAATATGTGGCCTTTGAATAAATATTATTCACTTCTTATGTTATATCATCTTAATTTTATGAAAAGTTACAGTTTTGGCCTCGGGTATACAACAACTGGGCGACGGAATAAAAGATCGAATATGCAATTCTATTCTGTTGATCTATTACCAGGTAAATTTAAATAATATTTTTTTGAGAAATGAGTTAAAAGAATGGTATAAAAATAAAATTTGAAAAATCTCACTTATAATTAAGTTTATTTTTAATGTGTAGAATTACGAATTGTATAGAAGTTATATTGAACTTTCCCATACAAAAAAACAAGTCAGCTAGTTAATAAATATTTATATTATATATTTTTGTTTATATCATATATCAAAATTTGTAGGATCGTTTAAGAAAGATTGGTCTGAAAATGATTTAAAAATGAAAAGGTATAATTGCACAGTATTAAAATAAAGAAAAAATATAGTTTTGTTTTAATTCATTTATTAATATTATTTTGTAATTAACAAACATATTTACAAATGTTATATATATATATATATATATATATACACACACACACACACACAATAAAACAAAAAAGTATATGAAATTCAAGACAATTTTTTTGAATTTATTAATTCATATTATAGTTATGAATTAAGAGGCACTTGAGGATGTAGAAGAAGGAATAAAAATAAACGGAAGAATCATTAATAATTTAAGATATGCGGATGATGTAGTAGTGATGGCAGAAAATGAAAATGGGTTACAACAAATTATTCAAAGAATTGAAAACTCTTGTAAAGAGTATGGACTAAGAATTAACATAAAAAACACCAAGATAATGATAATGGGCAGAAAAATAGGAGATAATGTAAAGATAAGATGTGGAGGAAAGATTTTAGAAGAAGTGGAAAGATTTCAATATTTAGGTAGCTGGATCTCAGAGAAAGGAACTTCAGAGTTGGACATTAGAAATAGAATAGGCAAAGCTAAATCGGCATTTATGGAAATGAAGAGAATTTTAATAAACAAGAACACTAAAATAGGCGTTAGAATTGGAATAGTTAAAGCAACAGTTTGGAGTATTGCAAGTTATGGAAGTGAGTCATGGACACTAAGAAAGAGAGAGATGGAAAGAATTAATGCACTGGAATTGTGGTGTTATAGAAAGATGGAAAAGATTAGCTATACAGAAAGAATATCAAATCAAGAAGTTTTAAGACGAGTTGGGATGGAAAGAACACTACTAAAGAATATTATGCAGAGAAAGTCTACATTTGCAGGACATCTTCTGAGAGGTTCTTTGGGACAACTGACAAGAACTATATTACAAGGGAAAGTTGAGGGGAAGAGAAGACGTGGAAGACCAACTAGAGAGTGGTTTAATGACATCATGGAATGGACTGGTTTAAGAATGACGGAGGCGACAGATAGACAGAAATGGAGAAGAGCTGCTCATCTGCTGCAACCCTCTTGCTAGAGGATGCTACGATGACGACGATGACGATTATAGTTATATGCAATACCACGTAAATATTCTATTATACGTTCCCTATCGTAATTAATAACGTTTTTCAAAATTCTTTGGTCAGCCTCATCATAACGTCTACGTTTGTGCTCATGTTGAAAACCTGCTACTGCTCTTTCATAATCAACATATGTTTTTTGAATTTTTTGTAGTCCATTTATAAAAATCCATAAATTTGGATGACTTGCGCTGCTGCCAAAGTGCAATTGCAGTTTTCGATGACAGGCTTCTGTAAAATTATTTGTCCTATCGCTTCCATTTATTGTTCTTTGGTACACAGACCAAATGTTAATGTTTCAGGGAAAAATCGGTGGAGCCCTGGTTCTGTTATTCCTTAGATGACCTATGTATGTGTCCATAAACCATTCTAAAATTGGTTCAAATTCATTGGATAACTTGTTCTAGAACGAAAGTAAGCGAAGTGATCGTTTTTGAATTTAAAGCAAATTGCGCATCAGAATTATATCTGGTTAAAAGACTGCATGAAGCTAAATGCTTACGAAGATTTTGTACAAGATGAAAAAAAGCAACCATTTATGTTAGCTTGTGTAAATACTATACGTAACGCTTGATGAATGGCAGTTTCAAAATCAACATTTATATTTTCAGGATCTAGTAATGGCCACATTTCATGTATCATATAAAATAATTTTGTGTATGTTTCAAGAGTCTTATTAGGTAATAAACAATATAAAACAGGGAAAACATGACCTCCATTCTTTCTAGCCAAAATAACAAAAATTTGAGCAAAAAAGAGGGCGAGAAAGTAAAAATGTGCCATCCATAAATAATTCACTCATGCTTTGGCTCCACACTGCATGGCTTTCACGACCAAAAATTAATATTCTCATGGGGTCGACCTGTTCTGATCCAGAATCAGCCAATAAAAAACGTTCAAATTGTGATGGACTGAATTCATAATTTAAGTATTCTTCAGGAATAATTATTGTTTCCCTAGAATCAGGATTAATTGGGGCTTTTAAATTTTTTTAATCTTCTTCTTTGAATATTTCTGCACAGACTGCTATGATTTGGAATCATTCCTTCTACTGCAGAAGAAACATTTTGTAGAACTTCAGTTCTGATTTGTGATGGGTTGCTCATTGTCATTCCACTAATTTTTTGGCTGTTGTACTAACTTCTTGCATTATTACTCTGGCCGTATTTCCAGAACTGCTACATGTGTATTTCTGTTTTTCAGAAATTAGTGATCCATCACTGACACTTGTCCAGATTCTACCTTTGCATACTTTGTTTTTATTTTCACATCGCCAAAATTGAATTGAACCTTTCTTATCAATCTTGTCTTTAACATAAAGATACCCATCCAAGCATATTTTTCCTTGTCTCTTTGAATTAATATTCTTGAATTATCCATTTCTGAAGAATAGAAACAAGAAATATAAATATAAAAATAAAATTAAAAAAAAGTTTTCTCTATTGATATAATTAAGAATTTTTTCAGTACTATTTGAAAAATAGTACTGAAAAAATTCTTAATTATATCAATAGTGAAATATTTCTATACTTCTATATAATTGTACTTAGCAATTTGTTTCATTTGAGAGATAATTAAGAGTTTGAAATTTATTTAAATTAATTCAGATGTCACGTATACAATTTAGTATACGATTAAGATTATAAATTTTGAATACATACCTTTTATTTACTGAAACTTGTTCTTTGCACTTGGTAACTGTAACATGCACAAATATCGGAAACAATGTAATAAACAAACAAACAACTAGTCTTACTGTTTAATAGAAGTCAAAATATCTTGCTAATGCGTATTAAATTAAATAACCGCACACAAAATGCTGAAATGATACTTCTTCAGACAATCAAAATAAACTTAATTATAAGCGAGATTTTTCAAATTTTATGTTCGTACCGTAATTCTACACAATAAAACTAAACTTAATTAAAAACTCTTCATTTTTCGTCTAAGCTGTTAAAACTGAGAACTTTTATTGTTAAAAGACCATAAGATTGAATGATTACAAATACAAAGAGCCAACAAGTTTCACTAGCCACTGGCTAGCATTTTCAAGGCTGTACTGGTGTGAAAACAAATGCATCAAGTTACATGAAAACTTTAGTAACTGTTAGGCCGTTACACTTGATAATTCGTGTTTGATGGCGTGCATGCGTTCAAATGCTTCAGTCAAAATCTGGTACACGACCACGTCTTGTGTAGTTTTTCGCATATTATAGTTCTGTTGAGCTGAGAGAATTGATGAGATATTTCCATATGCCTTTAAGATCAGGCAAGTCTTAAGGAGATCTTAAGACTTGCCTGATCGTGGTAGTTGGTTTAAAAACCACTCTGATGTTATGAGCTTTTAACATTCTCGCCAATTTTGTGGAAAGTGAATTAATATATGGAATGACAGCTGTGGACACATATTGGGACTCCATTCCACATTGTTGGGGGTTGTCTTTAAAAAGTAATTTGTTTAAAATGTTAGAAGGGTATCAATTCAGAGATAGAGTATTAGTTATTTGCGACAGTTCTCTCTGTACATCTCCTTCTTTTGAAATAGACCTTAAGGCTCTATTACGGAGCATATGAATGATGCTGTGTTTTTATGATCTATGATGGTTAGACGAATAATGTAGATGTCTACCTGTATCTGTGGATTTCTTGTAAATGGACAGTTGGACATTGTTATCTTCTCTCCTCACTAGTATGTCAAGGAAGGGTAGTTCTTTGTTCTTTTCCAGTTCCATAGTGAATTTGATCTTATTATGTAGTGAGTTGATTTTATTAAGAAACACGAGAAGGTTTTCCATGGTATCCTTCCAGATGATGAACATGTCATCGATATATCTTCACCAAATCGATGTTTTAAGTGAAATGGTGGAAAAAAAATGTCCTTTTCAAGTTTTTCCATAAATAGGTCTGCGCATGGTGGTGAGAGGGAGCTACCTATGGCTAGACCTTCTGATTGTTTGTATACTATGCTATTTACTTTGAAGAAATTTGATTTCAGGCAATGATGAAACAACTGGGTGATGTCCTGATCGAAGAGATCTTTTAGAATGTTGACCACCTCTACAACCGGTACATTAGTGAATAAGGAAGCTACATCCAAACTAGCCATAATGTCAGACTATTACACTTTTTTTATATAATCTTTGTCAAGTAGCTTTATTTTATCCTTCCAAAAATTCATAAAGAAGGTATACCATTAAGTCCAATAGCTGATGGAATCTATTCTCCCACTTACCAACTGTCCAAGTATCTTGCGAAGATTTTACAACAACATATTCACGTCTCAGATACTTATATTAAAAACTCAAAACATTTTGTAGATAAAATAAAAAACATCCCTATCTTTGAAGAGGATATACTAGCAAGCCATTACATCTCTGTTTACTAACATTCCAGTGGTTGAAGTCATCAACATCTTAGACAACTTGTTCCCAAGAAACATCACTACTTTGTTCAGTCACTGTTTAACTTCTATTTTATTTGGCAAAAAACGATCTACAAACAACTCACTGGATTAGTCATGGGTAGCCCCCTCTCACCTCCTTGTGCTGACTTATTCATGGAAGATCTAAGATCATTCCAAAACCGAAAATTTGGTACAGATATGTAGATGACATCTTTATCATTTGGGATCATACGAAAGAAGAAGTCATGGGTAGCCCCCTCTCACCTCCTTGTGCTGACTTATTCATGGAAAATCTAAGATCATTCCAAAACCGAAAATTTGGTACAGATATGTAGATGACATCTTTATCATTTGGGATCATACGAAAGAAGAACTAATGAATTACCTCAACCAAATCAATAGTTTCCACAGTACCATCAAATTCACATTAGAAATGGAAAAAGATGAAAAACTGCCATTCCTTGACATTTTAATAAAGAAACAAACCAATAATAGTATCTACCTGTCTGTGTACAGAAAAACCTACAAATGCTGGACGTTACCTCCATTCCAACTCAGCTCATCACATAGCTCAGCAACTTAGCATTATCCATAGTCTCAAGAAAAGAGCTATACAGTATATGACAGACAAGGATGACCTACTAACGGAATTAACTACAATATCCAGAGAACTTTCTTTAAATGGTTACCCAAAAAGACTCTATAACAAGATTCTCTTTACTGATATACCACATAGACAACGTGATGACGTTCAATTACGATTCCTTTTGTCAGCAACATTTCCAAAAAATTAGCTAACCTTTTAAAACCACATAAGATCAGAGTGGCATTCAAACCAATCAACACTATTCGGAAATTTTTAAGATCACCGAAAGATCCTTACCCTTTCTACAAGTACTCTGGAGTATATAACATACCTTGCTCATGTGGTATTAGTTACGTAGGTCAGACCTCTAGAAGCTTTGAAACGAGAAAGAAAGAACACATAGAATATGTCAGAAATAACAGAGAAGACATTTCAGGCCTTTCATGCCACTTTGCCTCTACTAACCATCACATTGAGTGGGATAAGAGCCTTATGCCATACATAGAAGATAACTACCATTTAAGAACCTTTAAAGAAGCAGCTACAATTGCCCGTAAAACTGAAAACCTAAACAAGAATCAAGGTCTAATTTTAGCAGAAATTTGGAAAACTTTAATCAGATCATTGAACATCAAAGAAATGAACTTTCATAACAATTACGTCATGAGCCATAACGAATAAATCATGTTAACGAGACACGCACAATACCAATTTTTTGTATGAATTAGAACCATCAGTTATAACCTAGTCTGTAACCTTCATTTTAGCTTACTAGTTTGTATTCTCTGAGGATGCCAATAGAAAAATTGGCAAAACATGTAGGAGGATAAAATAAAGCTACTTGACAAAGATTATATAAAAAAAGTGTAATAGTCTTATAAATAATTGTCAAGAAAAAATTCAACATAGCCATAATGTCAGTTTGTGATATTTTGATCCTTTTGATTTTTTCAACAAATTATTGAGAGTTTTTAATGTAGGTCTCTGTTTGTCTAATTTTTCCTTTCATTAAATTTGCAGATGCTTTGCTAGTAAGTACGTAGGTGAGGATCTTCCATCAACTATTGGACGAAGTGGTACATTTTCTTTATTAATCTTCAGTGACCCATAAAGGTGTGGAGTAATAGGGTGTAAGGATTTAATTTGTTTTTTTAGTTCATCCGACCAACCGGCCATATTGCAGATAAGAGCATTAGTCTCCAGGTGATGGGATTTTTATCTAAGACTTGGTATGTGGAACTGTCTGCTAGTAACAAGTTAATCTTATTAAAGTAATCTTTTGAGTCGAGAATGACTGTTGAATTTCCTTTGTCTGCTTTGGTTATTATAATGTCTTTGTTGTTACGTAAATTGCGGATTGCTTTCTTATCATCTGGAGTATTATTAGGTGTTGGTGGTTTTGCTGAGGCAAGAATAATCGTACTATTGAATCTGATAGTATTTGCTGTAGCCTCTGGAAGATGATAAAGACTTGATAATAATTTTCCATAAAATTGGCGAGAATGTTAAAAGCTCATAACATCAGAGTGGTTTTTAAACCAACTACCACGATCAGGCAAGTCTTAAGATCTCCCAAAGATGAGGTACCTTTCTTCAAATTTCCTGGAGTATATGAAATTCCATGCACATGTGGCCTTTCTTACATTGGGCAGACCTCTAGAAGTTTTGAAATAAGACAGAAGGAACACATGGGGGATGTCAATCACAATAGAATCATCACATCTGGTTTAGCTCATCATTTCTCAACATCAAATCATGTTATAGATTGGAAAAACAGTTCTATGCCTTACATCGAGAATGACTACAGACACAGAACTTTCAAAGAAGCAGCAGTGGTGCTACGCACAGGCAATAATTTAAATATAAATCAAGGTGCTATTCTTAAAGACATATGGAAATATCTCATCAATTCTCTCAGCTCAACAGAACTATAATATGCGAAAAACTACACAAGACGTGGTCGTGTACCAGATTTTGACTGAAGCATTTGAACGCATGCACGCCATCAAACACGAATTATCAAGTGTAACGGCCTAACAGTTACTAAAGTTTTCATGTAACTTGATGCATTTGTTTTCACACCAGTACAGCCTTGAAAATGCTAGCCAGTGGCTAGTGAAACTTGTTGGCTCTTTGTATTTGTAATCATTAAATCTTATGGTCTTTTAACAATAAAAGTTCTCAGTTTTAAACTTAATTATAAGCAAGATTTTTCAATTTTTTTTGTTTATACCGTTCTTTTAACTCATTTTTACCTGGTAATAGATCAACAGAATAGAATTGCATATTTCATCTTTTATTCCTTGCCCAGTTGACCGTGTCCCTTGGCCTCCATCTTAGAAACTGACATATGGACTAAGACTGCCACATATATATATATATATATATATATATATATATATATATATATATATATATATATATATATACTGTTTAAAACCTCTTAATTTTATAGCAGTAACAGGACTTTTCATTACATTTCTTCTTTAAAATGATAGAATATCAACCTAAAATCCTTTTTTAGGTTGATATTCTAATTTGGGTGAGCACAAATAGCTGATCTTGATAAGAAACTTCATTATATCACGGGCTGTAGTGTGTTATTTGTTTGTCTATTTTTTAATATGAGTATTCATTCAAAATAAGCCATGTAGAATATTTCAGCTAACAAAGAATGGATTTTTGAAATAACTAGTTTTTAATGTTTTTTAGCAGGTGATCATGATGCTGTTATGCAGTGTTTTCTTAAAATTGGAGCTACTGTTAAAGAACAGTGGCAAAGAAATAAAAACCAAGTTTCAGATATTCCCACAAATCAGTGGATAATAAAATTATTTCTTGATCAAGATGATCAACTGGTTGATGCAATGTATTGCTGCCTTCATCTTTATCTTAATATCTCTTTATGGTCGTAAGTTTATTCATTTATTTTATTTATTTATTTTTGTGTAAAATTATAGTTAAATCATTACAAAATACTACCTTAAGAATTCCATTGTTTGATGTGTATGCTCTTTAGACAATCAGTAATCATTGAGCATTTAATAGCAAGCTTATTTAATAAGCTTTGAAATGGAATGTAAGTGTAATGGAAATATACATATATTTGCATTACATGGCTAATAAATACTACTGTTCCACTGAACTGGAAACCATCATTCCTTAACTTTTTGGGGGACATATTAAAACAAGGGCAACAGCTGCCCAACTTCCATTTTTCAAACAGCTGCAAACACACTGAACCAGCTTCTCCAGCCTTTCTCAGCCCTCAGCTGCAACCATACACATGGCACTGATGTGCTATATGTTCTTCTCCCTCAAGCTGGGAAAGGTTATTAGTAATAGTGTAGATGTGGCAGCCCTGCAAGAGGATTTGAATAAACTAGACAGATGGGCAAATGAATGGGGATATTAGTTTAATGCAGCAAAATGTAAAGTCTTGAAGTTTAGGTCAATGGGAGGAGCTGTACTGGAGGAAGCAGTGGAGACAAGAAATCTGGGGGTGATGATTGATAGAAACCTGAAATTCAGGAAACATATTCAGGGATCTGGTGTCAAGGCTATCAGGTGAAAAGACGTGCTGTTAGAGAGCTCTTGAAAGAGTTCTGATTTTTGTTGATTTATTAAGTGTTTTCTTCGATGTAATTGTGTATAACTTAATTGTAGAAACATTATTAGTTTTTACTACTATTGAAAATGGCGCCGAAAACTCGGCGTAACAATGCAGTGTCTAAAGTTGCCGTTGTTGCTGTTGCTACTGAGGAGAGTGTTTGTCCTGATGAACAAAAGTACTGCTGCAGTGATGATGAATTTATCTGAGGATAAGTTGACATTCAAAATTTCTTGATTAAAAGAAATTATGAGAAAATTGACTAGGGAATTGGAAAAGGTGGAAAAATGTTTGACTAAACTTAGGATAAGAAAAAGGATCAGAACAAGAACAGCCAGGAATGTACTGAACTTGGTAATAAAAATATTAATGATCATAATAACAACAAGATAAGTCAGTTAAAATATAAGAAAAAATAAGTGATATGATATGGTGACCCAATTTTAAAATTTGTGCTTGCTGAGGGAGTCACCACTTCTAGTTTCCTGGTAGTGAAAATTAAAAATATGACAAATGTAATTGAAAACCAAAAAAGAAAAGTAAAAGAGATGGTAGTTCTGGTAGGAACTAATAATTTAAGTAGTGACAAATATAGTATGAGAGAAGATATGAAAGGTCTGTTGGAAGAAGCAAGAAAAAAATGTGAGAGAGTAAATATTGTAGGATTACTACCCAGATATGACAGTGCTGAGTTAAGGAGGAGGGCGATGATAGCAAATGATTTCATGTGCAGGCTGCGTAGAAGATATGGATGCGAGTTTTAAGATGTGTGGGGGTGTGTTTCATGGTAGAAAAGACTTGTATAAGAAGAATGGCCTGTACTTAAATTCATTTGGCATCAGTAGCCTGGAAAAATTACTTCTTTTATGAGACCTAATTCAGAGAGTCAGGGAAACTAGATCATCAAATCAAGGGAGGAATGGGAAAAATGTGTGTAAAAATTCAGCTATGGTATGCCTTAGAACTTGGTTATGTATATGGCAAAGGCATAGAAAAATATACTTTGGGTTCAGACCTTTTAAGTCTGTCTCAGGAGGGAAAAGAGAAAATTCTAGAACAAGACCAAATAGATTGCATATCTAATTATAAGAATATTCTAGGTCGTAATTTATTATGTCTATACACAAATGCCAGGAGCATTAGAAACAAAGGGGTTGAGTTCGTTGCTTTATTGAATACGATGTGGCATTAGTGAAACCCGGCTATCAGAATCAGATATGGTAAGTGGAATCAAGAGTAATGGATATACTATTTTTAGAAATGACAGAAGAGATAGGAGAGGAGGAGGAGTGCTATTAATGATATCAAATGACTTAGTTAAGAATGAATGAGTCCAGTTAAGGTAGAAACACAAGAAAACAATGATAGTAACAATGTCCCATGTAGTGGTGAGTTTGAGTCTATCTGGTGTGAAGTGGAGATTAACAGAATGAAATATATGGTGGGGTGTTACTACTGGCCTGGCAGCTCATTTGCAGGGGACGAAGAAATGCATCGCCAATTTAGCCTTATGGATACCAAACGAATGATCATTATGAGAGACTTTAATTTTCCAAACATTGATTGGGTAGAAGCTCATGATAAGAAAGAAGAGGAATTCATTGAATTGTTGTGAGAAAACTTTCTCCAGCAGCATGTAAAAGAAGGAACTCAAGGTCAAAGAGTGTTGGATGATATTATTATTCAGGCTTCCATGGAGTCAAAAGACTCATCGTGGGAGGTCCTTTCTAAGAAACACAAGTCTATCAAGACTCATTTGTGTTTCCTAGGAGAGAGGTCCCTCCTAGGAAACACAAAGTCTATCATACCACTCCTTAAATGCATTGACCTTTCTCGATCTCGCCACTCCATCAGGAAATGCATTCCATGGTTCAACCACCCTCCATGCAAAGAAACCACTCCTCACCCTCTTTCTCACAGTTTCCTTTCATAACTTCCAGGGATGGCCCCTTGTCACTACTCCTTCCCGCTGTTCAACCAAGCGAAGGAACTCCCCAGTGTCAACCCTGTAACCACCTCTCAACAGTTTAAAAGTCTCTATCATATCGCCTCTCCTTCTATCCACCAAACTCTGCAGTCCACACTCTCTCAACCGATCCTCATAACTAACATTGTACAGTCCTGACACCATCTTTGATATCCTGCCTTTGTACCCTAATTTATCCCCTTCAAATCCTGCGGACCAGATCTGAGAACAATAGTCTAAGTGTGGTCTGATCAGTCTTATACAACGGAATGATAACCATTTTATCTCTGCAGGTCAGTGTCCTTCTCATTATTATTATTATTATTATTCCGGGCAACTCCAAGGAGTCGACAGACTCATCGAGGGAGGCCCTAACATCATGTCGAGAACAACTATTCACACAGTATCTATCATACCTCAACTTGAACTCATTCACCGTCGTAGCACCCACAACAGACTCTGGCAGCTTATTCCACTCATTCACCACTCTCCAAGTAAAAAACCTAGCTCTAACACCCCTGCTAACCACATTCTTGCCCAGATTATCCATGTATGGCCCCTAGTCCTCCCACCACCAGTCCTATTCTCAAAAATATCTTCTGGATTAATCTTATAGAAACCCTTCAGTAATTTGAATGTCTCAATCATATCATCCCTTTTCTGCCTATCGACCAATTTTTGCAACCCACAAATCTTCAACCTGTTCTCATAAGGTTCATTCCACAGACCTGCTATCATCTTGGTCACTCGTCTCTGGATCACCTCCTCCCCATCAAGAAGAAACCCTGGCACCCATATCTGGGCACAGTAGTCTAGATGGATCTTATCAAGACTCAATACAGAGGAACAATAACTTGTTTGTTTCTGCTTGTTAAAGTATTTTTGAGAAGCCAAGTGATTTGATCAGCTAATTTAGCCACTTTTGCAATGTGCCCCCTAAACTTCAATTCCCTATCCACCAACACTCCCAAATCCCTGGCCTCATCAATCTCCTGGAGTACAGTTCCACCAATGTGATATACTGCTGCTATTCTTTTCACCCCAAAATGCATAACCTTACACTTTGCCACATTAAATTGACATCAATTCTCCTTATCCCAGTCCTCCAAACTATCCAAATCATCCTGCAAAATTTTGACATCCTGTGCACTCACAATTGCTCTACCCAATTTTGCATCATCAGCAAACAAGTGAACACTTCCTCTCAGATCCTTTCCTATATCATTGATGAACAAATTGAAAAGTAGTGGTTCAAGAACAGATCCCTGCAGCACACCACTAGTCACAAGCTGTCTTTGGACTCAACTCCTGAATAAACCACTCTCTGGTATCTCTCCATCAACCATCCTCCTATCCATCTCACCAAACCTATATCCATCCCCATCTGCTCCAGTTTACTGATTAGAGTTCCATGTGGTATCCTGTCAAAGGCCTTGGCAAGGTCCAGTAGAAGCACTGTAAACCCATTATCCTTATCCAGTTCAGCCGTCACTGTGTTATAAAACGTGAGCAAGTTACTGAGGCATGATCTATCCTTCACAAAACCATGTTGTCCCAATACAATATCCCATTTTCATCTATCCAATCCTGTATTCTTTTCTTGACTAATTTCTCCAAGACCTTGACAACGATTCCTGATATGCTAATCAGTGGGTAATTTACAACAGCAGTCTTGGAACCTCCTTTATGCAGTGGAACTATTTTCTTCCTCTTTCCACCCCCTCGGGACTAACCCAGACCCGAGACTCAAATTAAACAAAATGGTCAAGGATACTGACAATTCTTTAGCCGCTTCACGTACGACACGAGCTGGTATGCCATCCAATCCCACAGAGGTATTGACATTGAGGTTATGCAATAGACTACTCACCTCCACTTCATTCACCACAATTCCTGTATAATCTATTGGTTCATTCATTTCTGCAATGTCACCACTTGGATGATATATTCGTGCAAAGTGCTCACTCAATAACTCAACTATATCAACTGATTCAGTTACCTCCCTACCATTGGCATTCATTAAAATCATTCTGCCATATACATTTTTTCTTTTACTTGCAACAAATCGAAGAAACTGTTTAGGATTCTCTTTAGCCTGCATGGCCAATGTTCTTTCATAATCCTTTTTTGCTTTTCTTACCACACTCGTTACCCTTCTGGCCTGTGCTTTATACCATTCATGTGCCTGCCGGTCACCTTTCTCCTTAAATTCCCTCCATAGTTGTTTCCTTTTTTTTTTTTTTTTGCAGCTCAAGCTTAATGGTGTTATTCATCCATTTAACCCCTACTTGATTTATTATTCAGACTCTAGGTATACAGTCAGCCATTGCTTCATGCAAACACTTTTGAACTGCCTCCCATGCACTATCAACTTCTAGCCTTTGCAGTTGTACATGCCATGGCACTGAACCAATCAAACTCCTAAGCATGTCATACTTACCAGCCCGATAATTCCACATGTACCCTGTCTTAATTTTAAATTGCACACCTTTAGCCACCTCCCAGGTCAAGACCCTATGATCACTCACCAATTGGTGGCAATGTGGTCATATTTGTTACAGCCAAATCCTCAGATGCAATGACTAGGACAAGCACTCTCTGACCCCTAGTATTTTCCATTACGTGCTGTCGCAGATAGTTATCCCTTAATAACTGCATAAAATCTGATTCCTTCCATCCGTGTGTCCTCTCCTCACTCCACTCAATGCAACCATAGTTGAAATCTCCCATAATAATTACCCTCCTTCCACTCATTTCTTCTATTTGCTTGTGCATACTATCTCCACTATCTTTTCCATAACCTGGTTTATAGCAGCACCCAATTGTATATTTTGTTCTGCTAGCCACAATCTCACACCAAATGGCGTCAAATGTGCTCATTTCTCTATCCTGCAATTCAACTTCTATTCTCCTTGGCTGCAGCTCATCAGCTATCATCAACAATTTTTATTCTCCCTGTCATTCCTGAACACACTATACCCATCACATTCAATCCCACTAGCTATATCATCTACAGTCAGCCATGTTTCACTAATGCCAATAACCTGTGGCCAGGAAGAGCCAATCAAGGCCAAAAATTCTTCCTTCTTGTTCCTAATACTCCTAGCATTAGTGTACATGAATTTCAGACCGCATTAGCCCCATCCCTACCTTGATGTGCCTTATACTAGCTATCCCATTCTGATTTGTTGTCCTTATTCGCTCGGGCATATTATACTCATTCATACACTCAACTGCCTCCCTAAGGTCTGCATATCTACCCCCCCCCCACACACACACACTTAATAAATCTAGAAATCTAGTTTCCCTGATTCTGCACATCTACTTCATTCAACAACACTTTTTCAAGTCTCCTTACACCAAATCCATTCAAATGCAAGCCATTCATCTTATACAGATCCTTTCGCCCATTGAACTCACTCCACACGTCCACAAATTCCACACCTCTCGTCATACATAACCCACGCATAGTCATTTGCAATTTTGGCCCTCCTTTTAAACACTTCGCTGTCATACCGCAGCAAAAGACTAATCATCCTAACTCTCTCACTCTTTTCTTTTGCTACCTCAAACAATTCATTCAGGTCCTCAACCATTTCCATTTTATCTCCTTTCAAATCATTCGTACCTGCCACAACAACCATTTCTTTCACCCTTTCCTTTTGCTCTCTAATAGACTCAGTTACATCCTTGATGGTCGCACCAGGTTGGTGCGATTTTGTCAAATCCTCTACTAACACACCTCATACTAACGGATCTCCATACAGCACTCTCTCCTTCATTTTGTTTACGTTCACACTCGTACTCTTATTTTTCCTATCATACTTTTTATTATTGGCTGGTACACTCAGTAGACTTGTTCATAATTTGCTCTGTATTAATAACATTATTCACATTTTCTACATTCATGTCCTCACAGTTCTCTGGTACAACCTCGCCATTTCTTGTCATATCGCTATTTTCTTCATTCTGAAGTTTGACAAAAATATCACACTCACAACCTGAAATACACTTAATTCCTCATTTTCCTTACATTTTCTACACACATTCACTCCTTTATTATCATCTAACCATACTCCAACCACATTATTGCACCAATCCTCTGGGATACCTTCACTACCTTTGCAATATGTCCCCTAAATTTCAGTTCTCTATCAATCATCAACCCCAGATCTCTTGTCTCCCCTACTTCCTCCAGTTTAGCTCCTCCTATAGGGTATGCAGCGTCCCAAACCTCAAGACCTTACATTTTGCTGCATTAAACTGACATCCCGATTCATTTGCCCATCTGTCTAGCTTATTCAAATCCTCTTACATTGCTACCACATCTGCACTATTACTAATAACCCTTCCCAGCTTCGCATCATCCGCAAACAACTGAATATCCTCTTGCAATCCATGGACAATGTCATTGATATAAACGTTAAACAATATAGGTCCCAGCACTGAGCCCTGTGGAACACCACTTGTAACCTTCTGCTTCTTTGATACTGCTCCACCATACACAACTTTCTGATACTATCGGACAGCCAATCCTGAATCCAGTTGACCAATCTGACATCCATACCCATGTGCTGCAACTTGAATATCAGCTTATCTGAATGCATCCTTAGTGTTTGAAGAATAAATAGGTTGGGAGTGAAATGGATATGCAACCTTAATAAGCAAGAGATCCACAAGAAGAAGAAGATGTAGAAAGAATATCGTGAGAATAGGAGTGAGAGGAGTTATGAAATTTATAAAGCTCAGGTCAGAAAAGTAACTAGCATTGTGAGGAAAGCTAAATTGGAGTATGAAAAGAAATTGGCCATACAAGCTAAAGGCAATCCAAAAGAATTTTATCGTTATGCCACAAGCAAAAGAAAGAATGAATACGGAAGAATAACTTTACTGAATGCAGATGGTACTCAAGTAAGCAGTCATTAACTGAGATTGTTCAGTTAATGAGTGCTCACATTACTAAGATATATCAACCAGGTGTACGTAACATGGTGCACAGTGCTACTGCTACATTGGATGAAGAGTTGAAGGTTCATGAAAATGAGATTGAAGAGTTGTTGCATAACCTACATAAGAATTTGTCTATAGGGACAGATGGAATATCAGCCTGTTTTTGCTAAAGGAATGTTCAGCCGAATTGCTATGCCTTTCACATGTTTGTATAACTTGAGTCTTAGCTCAGGAATGATACCACAGGAATGGAAGGAATGTATGATAGTTCAATTGTACAAGGGTAGTGCAAAACTGATATGTCTAACTACCGACCTGTCGGTATCTCTGGTGTGATAGTGAAGATTTTAGAGAAGTTGGTAAGAACTCGCATACAGAAATGGGTAGACAAACGTGCTATACTCTGCAAGGAACAGCATTGGTTTACTAAAGGAAGGTCATGTTTTAGCAATCGCTCATATTTTATAACAATGTTGCAGCCGAGTTGGATAAAGGGAATGGATACACTATGATAATGTTGGATTTTTCTAAGGCATTTGATAGGATACCACACGAAAGGCTGTTGCATAAACTGGAGAATATGGGATTCGAAAATAAACTCTGGACTTGGATCAGGGTTTGGCTGGCAGATAGATATTAGTTCAGTCTATACATTAATGACATGAGGAAGGATCTAACATCAGATGTGCAATTGTTTGCCGATGATGTGAAGATAGGCAGGGTAATCAGGGATGCTACTGATATTCAGCAATTACAAAATGATTTGAACAGGCTAGAAATTTGGGCAAATGAAAATGGCTATCAGTTTAATGTTATTAAATGTAAAGTTATGCACTTTAGCATGATTAGAGTTCCAGCAGCATATTATATTAGCATAGTTTATGCTACAAGAAACCGAAGAGGCAAGGGATCTTGGCATACTGGTGGATAGGAATTTGAAGTTCAAAGGTTGCATAGCAAAAGTTGCAAATACATCTCAGAGAATAATTGTGATGTTGAAGTGAACATTGGCATGTAAGGATAAGGAAGTCCTTTTGCCTCTTTATAAGACTTTGGTAAGACCACACCTGGGTTTCAAGGGGATAAAGAGGCTAGTGATAGGGTGCAAAAAAGAGTTACAAAGATTATATCCAGATTAAGGGATTTAGATTATGAGGACAGATTGTATGTGGATTGTAGACTCTGGTTAACAGGAGAAGGGGTGATACGATAGAGGTCTATAAACTTTTGAATGGATGTTATAGGATATCAACTAATGAAATTTTTCATTATATGGAAGGTGCAGAGAGAGCACAGGGGCATCCATGGAAGTTAAGTATGTTCACAGTCAAGAAAGAAGTAAGAGCTAGGTTTTTCTCCCAGAGAGTAGTGAGTGAGTGGAATAATTTGGCCTTAGGGGTAGTGAGTATATCTAGTGTTAATGAATTTAAGGAAAAGTATGATAGCCTCTCTTGATGAGTTCCTGACTCCCTGGAGGTCTCACGAAATAATATTGCAAAGGTGGTGAAGTTAACCTAGAGGATTGCTGTAATACGAAAAGGACGCTGACCTGCAAAGATAAGAGTTACTGTTCCATTGTATAAGACCCTGATCAGACCACACTTGGACTTGTTCTCAAATTTGGTTCCCAGGATTTGAAGGGGATAAATTAACTGTGAAAAAGATACAGAGGCAGATAACAAAGATGGTTTCAGGGCTGTACAATGTTAGTTATGAGAATTGGACTGCAGAGTTTGGTAGATAGAAGGAGAGGTGATATGATTGAGATTTTAAAACTGTGGTGGAGAGGTAGTTACAGGCTTGATACTGGGGAGATCTTTTGCTTGGTGGAACACGGGGAACAAGCATTGACAAGGGACCATCCCTGGAAGTTATGAAAGGAAGCGTGAGCAATAGGGGTGAGGAATGGTTTTTTGCATGGAGGGTGGTTGAACTGTGGAATGTATTTCCTGATAGAGTGGCAAGATCAAGAATGGTCATTGAGCTCCAGGAGTGGTATGATAGACTTTGTGTTTCCTAAGAAGGAACTCCCACAATGAGTCTTTTGATTCAATAGAGACTGAATAATAATAATAATTTTTCATCAGATCGATATAAAATATATTTATTAGTATTATATAGATATTCCCATGGAGTTAAAGACTCACTGCAGGAGATCCACGCTAATCATTATTCACACAATACCTGTCCTACCACTCCTTAAACTTATTCACTGTTGGGGCACTCCATTCATTCACCACTCTCCAAGTAAAAAATCTAGTTTGCACACTCTTTCTGGGGCAACTTCTTGCTCTCCTCCTACTTGTCATGTCTCTTCTGCCTGTCAGCTAAACTCTGCAATCCACACACACCTTCAGTCTTTCCTCATAGGGAGCATTCTATAGACATGTCCATCTTGGTCACTCATCTCTGGATCCTCTCCAACATCTCCTGTCCCCAAAAAACGCCAGTGACAATGCATATTTCCAAAATGCAGCTGAATTCGAGCCTTATAAAGAGAGATTATTACTATTATTATCTAACACCTCCAGGGAGTCTAAAGACTCATTGAGGGAGGGCACTTACTCTATGACACCAATTGCAACTGCCTTCATCATCTACACTGGTGCCAACCACCACCACCACACTAGTATTTTCAGACAATCACAAACATCCATGCCCACAGGGGGATTCGAACCCTCAGCTTTTTGGCTGGAGAGCGGATACGCTAACCACTTGGCCAACCAGGCCGGCCAAAGAGAAATAATAACCTCTCTATCTGTACTTGTCATTATGAACTACGTTCAGCCAGGTCATGTGTTTGCAGCAGAGCAAAGCGTAGTCACTTCGTGAAAAATGTCATATAAGCTAACACAATTTTACACTTTGGTGATTTTATTCCTCTGTTTATCTGCCATGTGAAATTCATGAATTACAGACATGTTATCACAGTGCAGTTTGAATTTTCTTTGTTACTCTGATAATGGTTTAAGATACTTAAAATTGGATATTTGTATAAGTGATTAGTTAGTTAAATATCTTACTGCTGTGTTCACTTGTTTATTTTTTACATTTCTTAATGGATTCAAGGTTACCTCTACATAGAAATTTCTGCATATCTGGTATTCATTTCATACTCTGTTGTTTAAATCTCCACTAGTTTTTTTTTTTTTTTCTTTCTCTGATGACTTGAAAAATTCCTCCACTTTTTCTTAGTAGAACCTTCTGTAAGACCATAGGCACAAACAAGTTTCATTGTCTAATTTCCCATTTTGAAATGTGCCCAAATCCTCTACTTGAAATTGGCTAGCAATCAAACATCTTTATCTTCATCATGTTTAGCATTGAATATAGTTATTCCTTATTTACATGAAAACACAAGGTAGTCCCACTGCAAGACTTTCATTAAACCTAGTCGTTTAATGAAAGTCTTGCAGTGGGTAGGGTTCCTAAGGAGTGAAAAGAAGACAAAATAGTACCACTCTACAAACATAGTTCTAAGACAGGTCTCCAACTATAGGCCAGTCTGTATAACTGCAGTTGTGGTCAAGGTATTGGAGAGATTGGTAAGGAATAAAATACACGATTAGGTTGATGGATATAGCATTCTTTATAATGGTCAGCATGGAACTGTAAAGGATAGGTCCTGTTTTAGTAATTTACTTGCATTGTGACAAGTATGTTAGATAAGGGAGAATCATATACAGTGATATTCTTAGACTTTGTAAAAGCATTTAATAGATTACCACATAATAACTTGGTGTACAAGCTGCAGAGGATGAGAATAGGTAGTGTATTGGTTAGATGGATCAGAGATCGGCTCTCTGAACAATACCAGCAGGTTGTGTATGATCAGTGCCGTAACGAGAGCGTGGTGAAAGAGCCGCCCACCACGGGCACAAGCTAGGTTTGTGGCACAAAATGTAAAAATAAATAAATAGATATAAAAGTCCACTATTTTATATTGTATTTTTTAATTTCGACAATACGGCGTTTTAGACACACAAATTCGGCAACACACTGCAACTCATTTTGATGGGGTTAATAGTAAGTATTTAACATATTGCATTTCATAAAAATTTAACTTGTGACATTTAAATTTTTCAAAATTTTTTTCATTTTTGGGTTAGGGGGTGCAAGTTAGACACTTGCCACAGGTGCTTCATACCCTCATTACTGTACTGTGTATGATGGAACAGTGTCTCAAAAAAGGAGGGTAACTAGTGGTGTGCCCCCCCCCCTAGGGTCTTGTTCTTGGATACCTGCTGTTTAACTTGTTTGTAAATGATATATCATGTGGACTGACTGGAGATCTTCAGTTGTTTGCTGATATAAAGTTGGGAAGAATTATAAGTAGCACTGCTCATGTTAATTCCCTTCAGGAAGATTTGAATATAATTTGTACTTAGACAAAAGAGTAGGGTTGTAGTTTTAATATCAATAAGTGCAAGGTGTTGCATTTTGGAGTACAGAAATATAAGGCTGTGTACTATATTGATGGTGCCGAACTGCAGAAAGTGGATGAGATTAGGGATTTTGAGAGTGAGTGTTGACAGTAGACTGGGCATATTGCTAGTGTTGCAAAGGCTGCACATCGTAGTGCTGCTAAGAAAAGAAGTACTCTAACATGTAGGGATAAGGAAGCGGTTGTGCCACTGTAGGATAGCACAACTGATGAATAAATCACTACCTAATTGAACAGAGACTAAATGTCCATCATTAGGGCTTTGTCTAATTAAAAAGCTGACTAACACACTAACTGTACTACTTGTCCTATTGCCTTATATAGGCTGACTAAGGGAATGGGGAAAAAGCTAATGATGTAATTATAAGGTAATTCATTTGTAAATATAAAGTTGACTAACTATCCAAGTCTTGATTATTTTTTGATTTTAATGCTATAGACTATATATGTTACCGCTAAAGCTCGAAAGACATTAATGTGCACATTACCTAGCTAATCTGCAGATTAACTGATTTGCTCCGTTAACGTGCAGAATCAAGAGTTTTCCGTATTTTACCTAGGTAATGTGCACATCAACGGCTTCCGTATCATTAAAGTTCAAAAGTTTGTTTCTCTCATTTCCTTTCCCTACTCCCCCCCCCTCTCCCTCCACTTTTAGTTTGGTTTCGCCAGTGTCATATGTTTTGCAAATTCATTTCCTTAATTGTAATAATATTTTAAATCGTTTGATTCTTTGTATTATAGTTTTTTAATTGATTGATTCTATCAACTAATTTGTTGATTGTATTAACTTGATTCTTTATATATCGAAAAATAAATAAATAACATTATGTTAATTTAAGCGTACAGAAACATTGCTGTTGTTCCAGCAAAGATCTTATTTTCACTTTAACGAGTGCCTAGTAGGTAATGTGCAGATTACCTAGGTAATTTAAGAAAAGAAACAATTTTCCGCACGTTAACGGATCACCCTAGATAATCTGCAGAATAACTGATTTCTGCACTTTAGCGGTAACATATATATTTAATTCACTATGAAGATTTCAGGTAAGTGATGGTAATATAAATTTTTGAAATTTAAATGTTTAATTCTGGATTTTCATTTTTATAATTTCATACTCTGTTAGTTCTCCTCTTATTCCTTCCATTATTGTTTGCATTTGTACTTTTCATGTTATCATTTTGTTTACATCGTCTTTGGTTTCTGTCAATGTGCTGTGTTCTGTCATCACTGTATTCCTGCCATTTCCTTTGTTACCGACAATGGGGTATATGGTAAGCAGTGATAAAGGTGATTGGGCAGGTGTAGTGGGGAAATCACAACCAACACATGGCTTGGGTAGGACTGGCTATAGACCTAGAAATGAACTGCTGTGTCTGTTTACAAACACCAAAAGTATCAGGAATAAAGGGAATGAAATGGTTTCAGTGATTGAGTTTATTTGCCACCAAATCATTGGAATAAGTGAAACATGGTTGAATGAAGATGATATCGTAACGGGAATAGAAATGGAAGGGTACAGTATTTTTTGCAAGGATAGAAAGGGGAAGAAGGGAGGGGGGGAGTACTGCTGATGATAGCAGGGGAATTAAGTCCACATAAAGTAGATATGAAAGGGGGGAATAGTGGCAATGGTTGAGTTTAACTAGTGATATCCAGCTGTTTGCAGATAATGCAAAACTAGAGAGCAATGCAAAGTCAAGTGGATGTTATTGCCTTACAAGGGACTTGAATAGATTGCATGATTGGGCTGGTAAGTGGAACTGTCAGTTCAATGTTGCAAAGTGTAAGGTTTTGAGATTTGGTAAGCAACGATGGGATGCAATGTATACACTTGGTGGGGAAACTTTAACGGAAGTAGAGGATATGAGAGATCTAGGAGTGATGGTGGACAAAGTCCTGAAATTCAGGGGGCCACATTGGATAATGGTAATGATGTGGAGGACCCTGACATGCAGAAATAGAGAGGTTATGATTCCATTGTATAAGGAATCAGGCCTCATATGTATTATTGTGCTCAGATTTGGTCGCCGGGTTTTCATGGTGACGAGGATATGTTGGAAAGGGACCAGAGAAGATTCACAAAGGAAGTCAGGTCTTTAGAATGTGGAGTATGTTGGAGGCTTAATGGATTTTTGCACTTAAGCACTTAAGCCTCTACACACGTATGAGGACAGGTTGAGAGAATGTAAGTTGCAGAGCTTCATGAATAGGAGGAAGGGGTGGGATATGATTGAGACATACAAGCTAGTCAGGGGTGTTATCGGTTCGACATGGAAGAAATTTTTCATAGAATGGGAGAGGGGAGTAGAACAAGGGGCCATCAATGGAAACTGTATAAGGAGGGTGTGAACAGAGGAGTGAGGAGTAGGTTCTTTGCATGGAGGGTGGTTGGTGATCGGAATGCATTGCCTGAGTATGTTGGTGTACACACATTGAATCAGTTTAAGGCACAGTTGGATGAGCACTGTGTGCAATCGTGTGACCTCCCACGATAAGTCTCTGACTCCATGGAGGTCAAATGTTAATAATAATAGTTTTCTCCTATCTTTTATTTTATAGTTTTAATTCAAAACAAATTTTATGCAGTATCCAACAGGATTGTGGCATTATTTTGGGGGGGATTCAGTTTGCTATTGTAAAGGTTTTGTACTCTCTGCAGTAGTGAGCTTAAGATAGCATTGGTTTGTTGATATTAGGCCAAGTCTTTTCTATAGTTAGTTCGTTATAGCATTCGTCTCTTGTACATATCACAGTGCCATGAAATATGTGATCCTTCAGTTAACTATATAGTTTTGTCAAATGACTTCTGGCACATCCACGTAGCTATATTTTCAGTTATCCAACCTACAAATTGCTTTCCCACTGTGGTCGAATAATTGAGGGATTACTGTATATACATAACCTCAGATAACTGTTTCTAGGCATGAAATAGTCTCCATGATAACTAAATGGTGTGAATAGATATTATTTCGAAAGAAGGGAGATAATGTCAAAAATGGAGCAAAACCAATACTGCCACAAATTGAAAAGCTATCAGCAACTCCTAGTACATAATCACAGCCATATAGCTAAAATGGAGTGATATAACTAGTGATATCCAGCACTAATGATATCACTGCACATATTTAAAAATGATGAAGTTTTTTTAGAGGCAACATTTGTAAAGCATGTTATAACATTTATACCATTTATCACTGATAGTAACCTTTTTTTATTTCAGAAAACCACACAGTTCAAGATTAATCAAGATTATGCAAGACTTAAATCCTCACAAAATATTTCAAACATTCATCTACGAATTGGGTAATGATCACGAGCCATTGATTGACTTCCTAATGTCTAATGAGACATGCATGCTATTATTTCTTGTACATTATTTAAAATTCATACTTGCAGACTGGGAAAACTTCACAAGTCATTCTGCATATACAGAAGAAAGCACAAGTTTACCTTTTAATTACAAGAAAACAAATATCTCAAGTTCAGTACTGGATGACACAGCATCTACGTCAAATAAAGATGTCCAAAAAGAATGTACTTACAGTTCATTTGATTGTATAGCTGCAGATATTTCTGTACATTCTATAATGGCTGTTTTAATAGAATTGAGACTAACTCTTAAGAAACTAGCTCTCCGAAAGCTGTTTCCATATAGCATTCAACCCCTTGTACTACTTCTGATGAAATGTGAAGATAAATATAATTCATTCTGCAAACTACCAAGGATATCAGAATTCCATGAAGATGATGAAATATATCAGTTCAAGAGAAAATGATAATCCTTATTAGAAGCACAATTGATGCATTTTTATTCAGCTAAATATTTAAGGTCAATAGGATAAAGATGAACGGACTTAAAACTACGATCTTTACTTCCTATTCACTGCGCATATTTAAAAACGATGGTGATAGTTTGGTTGATTTCAATATGTAAGACAAAGTTGCAGAAAAAGTTACAATTTCTCTTGGGGGGAATATATAAACAATACAAAGAAAGTAATAAAATATTTTAATATAAACTAGTGAATTAATCTATTTTACTACTACATTCATATTTACTATTGGAAAGAAGGAAGAACCAGAACTGCAAAACATACATTATATTGAGATAATCACTGCATGTGGAAGATGGGATTCTTGGTTGGTGATTAGGCTTTACTGAGTTTTAGAGAAAATGGATCTGTCTCATGTGTTTGGGACATTAAGAGGATAAGTAAGTTTGGCAAATTTAATTACTGTGAAATTTTTTGAAATTTTCTATTGGATAAAATAAATGGGTCTTCCTAAAAGTAATAAATTTATTCCACTGAATGAATAACAATAATACATCTGTCAATTTACAATAGAAAATTCAGGAACAAAGGAAGTCTCCACATGCCATGCATATATGTAATTTGGTTTCTCAGAAAGTGATATCCTGTATTGGGATAATACTATTTCAGAGAAATACTGTTATTTCTCTGACAGTGATAGATGGGTATGGTGAGGGCTCTACTTCAGTCATCTGGAATTTGTCTGCTGAACAGACCTAAATTATGAAGCAGCTATCATAAAATTTTTATACCTTCATATTTGATCATTTCTGGTTGAATATCATCCTTGTTGTTTAGCTGCTTTTAGTTTAATCCTTTATCCAAGTGTAAGCATATAAAATTTGTGCCTGAAGTATCTTCAGGACTGAGGCAACTCCTGGTAAAGGTGGACTAAGTTCTCAGCACTTGTCTTAGTATCTCCCATAATGCAAAACACATCTCCTTGCAGACATGTATAATGCTATGCAGTCCTGAAGATACTTTAGATGCAAACTTTGTTTGCTTACTCTTGGATAAAGGATTAAACTAAATTTATTATAGTCTAACCAAGTGGGAAAAAAATTCCAACATCTTTCTCTAAATCCAGAGTAATTTAATAAGATGAGACACCTTTTGGCAACTCATATAGGTAAATATGACTTCTTCATTACTTCCACCTTAGTAACTCCACAGAGACACAAATATTCCCTATATTTTCTCTTTTCTACGATCCTTAGCCACCAAGTTTTTCCTAAAGACGTCCACACATCCCAACGATTTGGTTCAACAAGCTACAGCATACGATCCAACGGACATATTCAAATATAGAAGACCAAAAGCTATATTGGCCTCCTTTAGTGATGCATAATCTCTATGCCCAATCAGGGTGAGCATTCTGCTCATAAATTTTACCTTCACTGCAACCACAACAGATAGCGGGGAATATGAAAAGCATCTTGCTTCACCCCTAAAGACATAAATGTCAATTGTCAAAAATTCCACCTTAGTATCACCACCTCTGGGTCTGGGCCCTTCCCTTAATGCATAGCATTATACAAGTCTGCAAGGAGATGTGTTTTGCATTATGGGAGATACTAAGACAAGTGATGGGATCTTAGTCCACCTTTACCACAAGTTGCCTCGGTCCTGAAGATAATTCAGGTGCAAACTTTGTTTGCTTACACTTGGATAAAGGATTAAACTAAATTTATTATAGTCTAACCAAGTGGGAAAAAACTTCCAACATTTGTTTCACTTTCTTTCATTTTTCTCTGTGCAAACTTTTGATACACTCTTTTCCAGAAATTTGTGAGTCTGCCATAGAGTTCTGATTTTTCTATCCTTTGCAATCAACATTTTCTGCAGTCTGCAACTGAGTTGCCCTTTCTTATGGAGCACCTGGACAGGACATCCGTGTGATGGTACTGGCACTTTTCATTCTTGCTCTTTTTCTTTGTTTTTTTTCCATATTCTTTGCTATACTTCTCTTGAGTCCTGTCTTCCATATCACTATCCCTGGGATCCAACACACTGCCACTGTGTTTGCCATGCAGTGCGACCTATAGATTTCAGAGAGGAAAATCCTAGTAGTCCTGCATTACTTTGGTATTTGCTTTGGCAAGATGGATAGTCTTGGATGGCCTGACCAGGATCATTTGGTTAGTTTTGCCTGCAAGGGTTAACAGTATTGTAGTTGTCCTACCCCATGGTCTGGGAATGGAGGCCCAAGGTTTGTTGCAGTGCTGGGGTAGCCCTGTCATTCCACTCCTGATCACAGTCATTACTCGCTTGGTGAGTGGGAAGCTCTGGCACTGAATAAAATATCCCTTGAGCATGAATTGTTCATCCTCATATTTTTCAGCAGTCCTCACAAGGTCTCAACCAAGTACAGCAACCATAGATAAATACATCATTTGATAATAGAAGTAAGAAACAAAAGACAAGTAACACACAAGTATAAATATGCCAGTGTTTCTCATCATCCATGCATCAGATAAAAAGCCAATATGTAAAATGTCACCATTCTTTATTCAAAAGGGTTTAGGACTGATTACCAATCATAGTAACACCTCATAAAACACTAAGCTCTCCTAGAGGAGTGATATTAGAATGTTGACCAGGTGACTATCTCTGATACATAGGGATGGTCACTTAGTGTTGACCAAGAATATCATGATTTTGATACACCTAAACCTCCAACATCTTTAAAAGCAGGGTACCTCAACAGGTCTGTCCTGCTAGGCTGTACATCCCTAATCCATTGAGATACTTTAGATATCAGAAATATGGGTCGACCCAAGTTGCCTGCATGATAATAAAGAGTATGATAATAAATTTTGCTCTTCAAAGAAAGCTAACAGTGTCAACTGTCAGGGAAATCATCTAGACTACTCTTATGCATGGGAGTGGGCTAGTGGAAAGATGAAAAAGAAATCGAAATGATAAAAACAGAATAAAATATATATCAGAATGCAAATGGGAACTAGCCCGTACCCACCTCTCCTGAAATACTTACACTGAGGTGACAGTTGTCCATTTCACCCTACCTGAACTTATGATTGTGTGAGTACTTCTCTGTGGAGCGCATCAGTTGCATGACCTATGGTCTCACTCCCAAAACACTCCAAAAATTATTCCATTCAATGAAAACCCACTTGTCAAGAAAATTATGAAAAGGATATCACTGAAAGATAAACCCAGACACCCCCATAGAAAAAAATGGATACTTCTGTATCCATCAAATATAAACTAAACTCACTAAATAATGTGTTAAACATTTTTCCAGAGGAAGAGATGGACACTGGCCATCCATACTTCCCTAAATTAATAGATAACTTTAAGCTTAACAAAGGTCAGCCCTCAATATCTTGGCAATCAGACAAATCTACAATGGAACTGTTGTGGATTTTGCCAAAATATTGATGATATTAAGGCTTTATTGCAGAAATGTAAACCATTCTATGTCTGCAGGAAACATGACTCCCTCAGAGAACAAACTTCATAATTTTGTACTGCAACCATCTGAGCCCATACTTCTCATGGGTGACCTTAATAGACACATCACTCTGTGAGGGTAGTGCTAACTTATATTGGCACTATCCCACAGAGGTGAATAAATGCGTGAAAATCATGACCTCTCCCTTAAATAGTCTATCTTCTGTATGTTTAAAACACAGTGAAGAACCAACCTTAAGGAATTTCACTGTTTGAAAGGACAGAACTGGAGATGGTCCTGCTCAGGGTAGAGTAGCTATCCTAGTGGGCATTTATACTTCTTTCCACCATGTCCAGCTTAATATTTCTCTGGAAGCAGTAGTGATTTGCATATCAATGAGATTTTTTGATATAGTGTATTCCATGTGGAATACATTGTTATGTACCACTGAGTTATGAGTTAAATGAGAATGAACTTAATCTTATACTGCAACTACCTGAGCCCGTACTTCTCATGGATGACCTTAATAGACACACACCACTTTGTGGGGTAAAGTCGTATCATTTAGCAAATGCTTCATATCCTCATGAATTTAAGTATTGAAAGAACAACAAAAGAAACAGTCGTTAAACTTTTCTACCAGTGGACTAAAGCCCTACTATCAGCCATTCCTTGAAGAACTAAAAACAGCTCATTTACTGTCTCACCCCAGTGCAGTAGACCCTGATGACATCCTTTATGAGAAGAGATAAAAGATCTTTCATCTCCTTCTCTTACTGTACAACAGACTACTTACAGAGGAAGGGAAAGCTTCTGCTTAAATTCTGCTCTTCAGCTGTCATAGCCAGCCTGTGGATTCAGATATTACTATGAGCATGGATTTAGGTAGAAGATGGATTTCGTTTCCCAGTCACCACACTACTCAAAATAAAGGGGGGCGGGGGGGGGGAGAAGTTCAATGTTTAGTTTCTAGGGCAGGATTTCCAAAATATAGAAAAAATTTAGAAGTAAAATTTTTCAATGTCGATTTTACATGGGAAATTCAATTTACATAAAATACTTGTAATTAAATTAATGTAATAACTCATTTTACTGTATTAAATCTGGTAACAAATTGTTAGAATAAATTTATAAGAACCACTAGAATTGTAAAGACAAAAAAATAAGCTCAGGCAGGATTAGACAAATAGACCTAAGGCTAGCAACAAGGTCACCAGATTACAAGTTTTCCCCACCAAAACTCAATGATAGCGGGTGGCGGAGAAAAGCCCTTCAGCAAATCTGCGGAACTTAATTTGTACAAGGGCCAAGGTCAGGAGAATGAGATAAAAGGCAGAGATTTAGGGGCGAAAGGACTCTTGCTTCAAAGTTGTTTCCAGTACCAAGCCTTTCCAAGATGTCCTACTGTATGATTCTTCGATGAGCCACGTGTGTGCTGTAGTATTGCTGCAACAACCTAGAGCCTGATCGGAAATCCTTTTTTTGGAAGAAGCGGAACATGCCCATATACTTGTCCATATGTTTTATGTTAATTCCTAGATTGTGAAAATTAAGCAACGAATGTTGGTTCTGTTGTCAATTAGCAAGGAAAGTATTACAGAAGTCAAAGCCATATTTTTCTGTTTGAATGTGAATAAGTATTATATAGAGTTTCAAGGAATTTGCTAATGTTGTGTAATGCAAAGAAATTGAATGTGGTTAAAAAGCTTTAACTTTTTCCTGTTTATAGCGTGAGTAAAGATAAAGTGTGTTCAAGTCTATCCACGTGTCTGAAAATTTGTGAAAATTTAATAGCTTTGTCTAAAGCTTAAGCGAAAATACTTGAATAATCGTATGGAGAATTAGACATTATTTGTATTGACTCCATTGTTATCTACTTGTATTAGGCTGAACCAGACACTTGATATGTGCAGTTTAAATTTTGTAATTAATTTGTCTTAGAATATATAAACATGTTTGACCTTGCCTGATCTTGCTTTACCAATGCACTGTCTCATAAAAATATAGGACGTGTGACCAGAGAATAATAATAGCCACGACTGACTGACATTAAGAATTAGGAGTTGCTTGAATTAGAGTTAATTAAGAGATATTTCTCTTGCTTAGCTGAATGTTTCTCTTGTATGTAGGGAAAAGAAAAACAATTATTTTACGCCATCCTTAATGGCGCAGTTGTAAAGAAAAATAAATTTTTAAGGATCCATACAAGAGAAATACAGCAAAGTAGATTAGGGAATTGATTCCAGCCAGAAGTTTTTCCTGTGTCTACACTTTGAGAATGTGAAATAGCTTATTTATGGCCTTGAGAGGGGGGGGGGGGTAAAACTATAAACTAAAAGGATTAAGAATAATCAAGTTTTGTGCATGAAGAACAACAACAATACTCGGTATTACAACTGATAAGAAAAAGACATTACAAAGGTGCAGTCCGATGACGTTAAATAATAACAAAATAATATTAAAATTAAAGAATATGCTCCACCAAAAAAAAAATTTTTTTAACTCTTGTCATTGATTACTTTATTAACTGAACTGTGACAGACAGATGCACACAAACTAGTGCAAGTATAAATTTAACACTTAAAACCCACAAATTATATGTAAATTAAAATTTCCAAAATTTAAAATGACACTGGTTTAATTAATCAAAAATCTGTACAGTTCTTGTAAAATATATATATATATATACAAATTATGTGCTTATGCACATCAACTTTATCTTCTATAACGATATCTCTTGAAGTGGAACCACAGCTGAAAAATGTTGTTGTGAAACTGGCAGCGAAATCCTCTTTTATATGAATACTCCCATTCTCTGTTGACAATTTTGAAAGCTATATCCTGTAATTTAAGAAAAATTGCCATGCTTAATATTTTTATTTGTTAAATAAAATTGATTATGAATTTAATTAAATCAAGTTTTCAAAGGTATTTTCAGAAATTTTGAAGTTGCATCAAAATTCCTCCACTTATATTTCTTGGTAATACTTTTCAAATAATCATATTTTGTTTCCCCTGCATCCCAGAAAACATTATAACCTCTTGGACAACAGATTGATATGAAAATTGTGTACCATTGGAAGCTACAGCCTAGTTAGCATCTTCCCTCCTTCTATCTAGGCTAGCATGAATGTTTGTGGATGTCTTTAGGGAGAACATGCATTTCATTGCCCAAGTTAAAATAACAATCCTGCTTGCTGGAAGCTGAAAATAACACAATCCCCAACCCAACTAAAGTAGTAAATGTTGTATAGATTACCGATCTTTTGTGGATTGGACTTGGGGGGGGGGAGTAACTAGTACAGAACTACATTATTTTTGATCTCTACAAATTTGTAGTGCAAGTCAACTGTATATAATTGACTTGTGCTACAGCAAACTGAAATTTTTTCAGTTTCAAATTTTCTCTGTGGATGGTTGTTTTGCAGCATTGCATTTTGATACTCTCCTATTCCACTGGTTTAGGCTGCAGCTTGGAGAAAAACAAGTATTCTTTACATATAATTGAAAGGAGATCAATTGGAGAAATTTGATGGTAGAGTAATGTAGAAATCTATAAAAATCATGTTTGTTGTATTAACTGAATGCCATTCAACTAATAAACAATCACTAGAATGGATCACATCTAAGGATCTTCTTGCTAATGTCACTTATCTTTTGGATAAATGCCATGAAACCAAGGAATATTATATGGTCATTCTTGATCTCTCTAAAGCATTTGGTTTGGCACATAAGCCTGTTAACTAAGGATCCATCTTATGGTTTGGGTTACTAGCTTTCTCGCTGGTTACACATTACTTGTCATGATAGATGATCATTATCCTCAAACTTTACAATTAATGCTGGGATATACCACAGAGTTCAGTTCTTTCCTCCTACCTTCTTCAGTTTGTTAAGTTAAATCCTTGCAAAACTCAATGCTGTTTTATTTCTTGCAAAAAATAAAATTTCTGCCAGTTTTGACAACATACAAATCTGTACAAGACATTTTTCCCAGGAAACAAACCTCCTATCTTTCTCGTCATAAACATATTACTAAGACTGCCTCCTTTGCATCCATAGAATTACATTTTCTCTTTTACTTCTGACATTACCTCGATGCAAATCCATCCAATCAGTGATAGATTTGCTGATAAACATAAAATACTAACAAAAACTTTTTTTTAGCGTTTATCAGTATTTTCCCAGTCTTCTCCAATTCTACAAAAAAATAATGCACAGCAGCTATGCGTCACCTCTTTATAGGATATATTGTTCTTTCTCTTTCTGCTGCTGTTCCAAAGAATTTGCCTAAATATAATCTGCAAGTCTTCAAAAAAATGGCAACTAGTTTCTTCTTTTTTCCTCAATTTTGACATGAAAAAAAAAAAAAAGACAAATTCATGGAATAGTTGACAGATGTTGGTATGCACAGTTAAAACCTGCTATTTCTGTACCTTTGAAAGGGCCAAATGTAGGGGGAAAATTTACTTGTATAAACAGCAGTCAAATTTTCTTGTCCCTTCTAAGGCTAATGGATACCATCACCTAAAAATAAGGGAAGCTCCTGGACAGATGCCTCACCTGGTCTTTTTTATAAAAAATTTCTGGTTCTGATAATATATCCTCCCCACATACCAAATGTTCTCCAGAATTAACACCTAACCTATACCATTTTCATATTTTTGTACTCAATGCCCAACACAAAAGCAGACATTACATTCAACAGATACAAAGGGAGGGGGGAAGGAAGGAATATAAAACAACTTGACTACTGCTCTCAAAAATAAAGGGTTACAAAAAGTGAAATTATAAACACAAACTGCAACATCTAGGACTTAAATGCATCTATCAGATAATATCAAAAGTGTATATCAATAGCTAACTTCTTCACCACTTAGAGGCCCACCATTTAATAAGTGACCAACAATGTGAATATCACAGCAGATATCCTAAATCTTACCTATCATTGGACACAGAAAGATGCCAAGAAAGTTGTGATCAGTCATCATTTCCAAGGTATTTGTTCAATTAGACAAAGAGGCTTGTTTACCAACTAATACCTTATGGTTTACTAGTTACTATATGCAGACACACTGCCAATTTCCTCTGTTCACTACTTGTCATGGAGATTGCTTCCTTTCTTTGGATTTTTCCCCACCAATCTTGGATTACCCCAGAGCGGTATACTTTCACCCATGCTATTTCTCCTATTCATTAGTTTTGTAATGTCATCAGCACTTTATTCCTCTTCAGATATTTGTTGAAAAGAGGAATAGTGTATTGTAAGGTGTAAAGGCCAAGTGAAGATCTGAATACTCTCAAAGTGAAGTGAGATGGCTTTTCTGAGGACCAGGACCATGTAGCACAAGTTTGTAAGACTGACCTCACCCTTCCTTGAGCAAAGGTACAAAAATATTTTTATAGAAATGTCTTCTGTAAACATCTGATGGGAAGTTGAACTTTTTGAAAATGTAGTAAGCTAATTTTAAAACCAGATGGAAAGAGATATGAAGATTTATTTGACATAAAAGTCTAGTGACTTTTTGTCAGATATACCTCTGACGATGAAACGGAGACTCAAAATAAGTTGAGGAGATTGGACGATGAAACGGAGACTAGAGGAGATGCCTTCAACTCTAATGTAACCATTAGAGTTGAAGGCATCCTTAATAACAGTTCTGATTTCAGCAGAGAATCTGAAGCATAAAATGCATGCACAATACACCAATGTTTTGATTGGATGGAGAGAATTAATTTTGTGAAGCAACATTTTAAAACTTGGCCACTTAAATAGAATGAGGGAGGAAAGATTAGCAAAACAAGCATTCTTTGCCAGACTGGCAGGAAAACTAAGATGTAGATAGATACAGTAAAAAGCACCTTAAAAGACAGAAATATAAGATCTGATAATATTGGAGCCTTGACAGATAACACATTAACTTGGAGGAAAATTGTTGACCAGAAGTTAGTAATGGTGTAACTTTTCATGTAGTACTATCATAATATCCTGCACACCCTTGAGGATACACCGATACATATCAGGAATTTGATGAAACTTTTGAAACTTTCTTTGTAGACCTCAAACAGCAACGATGAAACATAACAGAATTATTATGATGGCTTGAGAGAGAAGTAATAAGTATGTGTTGTTCAAAGTGGTCTATGCAATAATTTGCTAAAGCAGAAGAAAAAGAAAAACCCATAGCAGTTCTTCCCTTTGCTTGTGTAGTTTATTTTTGCAGAAAAAATATCCCGTGTTTATACATTTGACTCACATAGTGCTGTGCTGAAAGAAATTCACTATGGCAAACTATCCACTAGCCCCTACAAGTTTCCTATAGCCGACACTCACTAACAAAGTCATATAATTTAGATATCTGCAGGAAAATCATGCCATAATAACATTTGTCAAGAATGAAACTACATCCTAACCGATTAAAAGGTCAGCTGGTAACAATCCCAGAAATTCAGTTTTTGAAATCTTCAGAGTTTATAACATATATCAGTGAATTACTAATCAAGGAGAAAAGAACAGGATTCACTATACGTGTGGATAGGCTTATGTGTTCGTCAGACATGTTGTAATAGGTTTCACGGTATAATAAGAACACAGATGGTTAAGAAAATAACTATTTATTAACTTAAAAGCTAATATTTCGCTGGTATTATATCCAGCATCTTCAGAGCACACAACACAAAACAAACTTTGTGTTGTGTGCTCTGAAGCATACAACACAAAGTTTGTTTTGTGTTGTGTGCTCTGAAGATGCTGGATATAATACCAGCGAAATATTAGCTTTTAAGTTAATAAATAGTTATTTTCTTAACCATCTGTGTTCTTATTATACCGTGAAACCTATTACAACAGGATCCACTATACATTGCTTAGAAAAAAGTCAATGGACACCACGGTGTGAGGAACAAACAGCCATGGTGCTCATCTTACCTCCTTTCGCTGTGATGACTGCAGCAATTCTATTATGGGGCATACTTTCCAAGAGCATATGAAAATGATCAAGAAATTTTGGAGCATTCTTCCTGTAGGCATATAATGAGGTCCTGGACTATGCTGGGGCAGACGTTCCTTCATCTCACCTGACTCTCAAAATACATTCCACAGATGTTCAGTAGGGTTGAGATCAAGGTACTGTGGAGGTCAGTCAAGTGTGGTGACATTCATGTCCACAAACTATGCAGCAGCAACCTTTTGACACAGGGCAGTCTTGCTAAAAGAGATGAGTCAGTTCCATAGAAATGCCACAAAGTAGGAAGCATTGTCCAGAATGTTCAGATACCTCTCGGAGTTCAATGTTCGTCACACAACAGAGGTTTAAGGCCCAGGTATCTGCTCAGTAGACGGTGTAATGGGATTCATTGCACCATAACACAGCTTTCCAAGATTCTACATTCCACTGCACACGATGCTGCATATTTGGTTGGGTAATGTAGGGTTTGCATATTGCAGTCCTACTATGGAAACCCATATCGTGAGCATTGGTTCTGAATGGTTTTGTGAGGATTTGTGTTCCAGTCGATGCCCGGAAGTCTACATTCAATGTGACAGCGAACAAATGGCCTGGTTGGCCGAGTGCTTAGCATATCCGCTCTCCAGCCAAAAGGCTGCAGGTTAGAATCCCGCCGTGGGCATGGATGTTTGTGATTGTCTGTGAAAATGCTAGTGGTGGTGGTCAGCGGTAGATGCCGTTGGTGTAGATGATGAAGGTAGTTGTGGTTGGTGGCAGGATGGAGATGGAGAGTTGTAGAGCAGGTTCCCTCCCTCGATGAGTCTTTGGACTCCCTGGAGGTGTTATGTAATAATAATAATAAATGGCAGTTTAACATGTTATCCTTCACAGAGTTTGCAGTTGACTCCCTGTGCTTCCATCTCAGCATGTAATCACTAAATGCTGACCTGGGATGGCCTAATTTGTTGAACAGATAGGCCTTCAACGTGGCATCCTATCACAATACCTCTTTTCAAGCCCCATCAGTTCCCTTTTCACAGCTATTTCACCCAGACACAGTTGCACCATATACCTCCAATTTATATCAGCTACAAACACGACTCATCTTGCCCATGGGGGAGGGATGCAGTGTACATCTTGAATATTTACTTGAATTTTTGTCTATATGGTTGAGGGGCTCCAGCCCAATGAACACTCTTTTTTGTTTCTTGATCCCAATATTACTTCACCTGAAAGGTTTTTTTTTTGACTAACTGTTTTGTCAAGCACTACATTTTCACATATGCTATGATGTTTAATTGTTATCCTAATTGTATTTTCTCAGTAATATAATGGTCATGATAGAAGAAAAATGAGTCATTCATAAATATTATTCTCATAACTATATGCTATTGCTAACAAATATGTAGAAGCAGAAATAGTAATCAGAATGATTACTATTTTATGTAAGTAGTTTTTGAAATTACCAAACGGCTTTAAAAATGGCTTTCCTTTATATTGTCGTGACGTTCTCTTCTTCATGTTCGAATCCGCCATCTTGTTACAAGTCACTTTCATAAAAAAAAATAACTAATTGTAACTTGATCACCAATTCAAGGGTAGAGAATTTTCTATTATACTGCGCCACTCTATCCTTAGATTAGTCTATATAAAATAGCAGGATCAATTCATAGTTAGTTAGCAGTCTCCTCATTCATTCTGGCCGAAGTATTTTATTTTCCACTTGGGATTCCCGCAAGATTCGAATTTTTATGAACGGTGCAATAAAAAGGAATTCAGGCAAACACAATAATTAGATTAACAAAATAAAATATTTAATATAAGCTATATGACACATACATAAATTCTACCTCTAATTTTAAACAATAGAATTAAGTTAAACATTAGGTCAAGTCAATCATATTAGTTCAATCTTCCAAACCTTCACATACACTTTCTCAGTTTCTGAGTCACAAAGTTCCTACACTTAATTAAATATAATAGAACTTCTTATCTAATCAGTTTTCACGCAATTCTCAGCCATGCTATACACTTAAAGAACAACACAGGCACTAATTGCTGTAAATATCTCTCAAACAATTTTTATTTTCAATTCCCAATCTCGAAGAATTTATTTCATGCATTGAAATAAATCAATATGACAGTCCTTACCAGAAACAGTTCCTAGTACATCAATCACGTTGTGAGTATACTTTCAAAATATATTTATTATTCTTAAAAACACATCTATAAGACTTCTCCACAGTTATAACTAAAGCACTATTAATCACGCTTCACAATTCTAGATATCAACTGTAGGGTACTTCATTTATCCTTGTTACCACTCATTAACTAATTAAACACTGTGCAGTTCTCCTTAGGGCAAATTAGAAATAAGTCGCAATTCTAGACTAACTGGTTTATTCAGAATTCTTCACTGAACGTCCAGTTTTTTTTATATTATCCGATTACGGCATTGATTTCTTGTTATTATTACTGCTGACTTCACCTTCAGCTAACTATAAGATTCGCTTCGTTCTTGCTCGCTTATAAATATTATCCCTTTTGACTTCTGCCCTTGAGAACCTTTCATTTACTTCCACTTCACTAGTTTATACCCTTGCTTCCTCTCGCTTCAAAATTTCTCTTCTAACTCCCGTTACCTTTTATTTTTTTATTATCCTTCTCCAAGCTCACGCTCATTTACTTCATGTGTTCCCATGACAACAAATAAACGTAAACATTTTCGTTAATGTTGCATAAGGCTATACCACTACATTGAGTTAATAAAAACACAATAAATAGAATATTAGAGCTACTTAATCAACTCTTTCATTTCGCATACAGATAACTATAATAATATTCACGTTACAATATATATATATATATATATATAAGTTACAATAAATTATACACATATTATTGTTTAATTAATTAATAGCTGATTAAATTCAGAATAAATACTTAAATAATAATTCTTAAATAAGGATTAATAAATAACTTTTATACAAGTCATGATTAATATATAATAAACAATGTTAAATGTGAATGAAAAAAACAAAATACACAACATAGTTTCATTCACAGTTTAACAATATAGTCCATTCATTTCAGGTAAGCTGTTTGACAAATTTTTCAAATACTGGTTTGCTATTTTAAAATATTTTTGAAATAGCAAAACAGTATTAAATCTTAAACTAATAAAATAATCTCAAGTGCTCAAAAAAGTTTTTTTTATGATCAATTTTACTTTCCAGAGTATTCATATGGAAAATTGAATGACTGATCTAAATTAAACATTTTTGAATAATAAATATATAGAGTATTTCTTGAAAAATCAAAATTCTCCAAATTAATGATTAGCAGCAACATGCACTTACTTCATAAGGAGGCCCAGCACGAAATCTGAGTATGGCAAAATCTTTATTATCATCACAGGGAGTCTGGTGGGGGAAAAAAATTATACATATATATAAAAGACTGAAAATTAATCACATTTTCTCTTTTTTAATGTTATCAAACTTCCATGGATGTTTTCTTTATTATTATCAAACCTCCATGGAGTCAAAAAGACTCATCATGAGAGGTTCCACTGTCACACACACACACACACACACACACAGTTTATCATACTGCATCATAAATATGTTCACCATCTCTGCACTCACCACACTCTTAGGCAATGCATTCCAATCAATAACTACTTTCCATGCAAAAAACCTTCTTCTCACCCCCTTGCTCACTTTCTTCATACAGATTCCAGGGATGACCTCTTCATCTCTCTCTGTCTTCACCCATTCTATGCTAAACCTCCTCTACATTAACCTGGTAATAACCCATAACTTATATGTCTCAATCATATCCCCTATCCTATCCACCAGTTTCTGCAAATTGCATTTTTTCAATTTGTCTTCATGCTTGACATTCCACAGACCAGAAACCACCTTAGTCAATCATCTATGGACTCTTTCCATTACATCATCTTTTTGAAAACCAGGTGACCAAATATATGCAAAATAATCCACAGAACCATAACATCCTTACTTCTATAAGTCAGTGCCTTCCGCAACACTACTATTATCCACTGTTCTCTCTTCAAAATATGTCCACAATCACTCCCACATCTCTCGTTTACTCTACCACCTCCAACTTTTCCAAGATATTTTGACCAATTGTGTGCTCTACATTTGATCTTTGCTTCCCAAATTTCAAAATCTTCCACTTCGCAACACTGAAATGACAATGACAACCCCACTCATTTGCCCATCCAGCCAGTGTATTCAAGTCCTCATGCAAAGCCACAGTATCTGCTCTACTCCTGATAGTTCTTCCCAATTTTGCATCATCTGCAAAAAACTGCATATCACCATTCAGATCTCTCCCAATATCATTCACATATAAATTAAACAGCAACGAACCCAAAATAGATCATTGGGGTACATCACTAGTAACTTTCCTCTTCTGGGATATCACTCCTCCACGGACAACTTGCTGATACCTATCAAACGGCCAATATCCAATCCAGTGCACTAATCTGTCTAGCCCTATCTGTTCCAATTTAATTACCAGCTTGTCATGTGGCAATTTATCAAAGGCCTTTGCAGAATCTAAATATACCGCTGTGTATGCATCGCCCTTATCCAATGCACTGTCACCTTGTTATAATAAGTAAACAGATTGCTAAAACATGATCTTCCTCTAACAAACCCATGCTATCCATCATAGAATATTTTTCTATTGTCAACCAATTCTGAATCTTGATCCTAACTAACTTCAACTCCAGACACAGACTGGCCTATAATTCAAAACCTTAGTCTTATCACCTCCCTTATGAATTGGAACACTTTTGCCCTCTTTCCACTCCTTGGACTTGGCCCAGTGCCAGACTCATGATCAAAAGATATGTAAAAATTGTTAACTCCCCAGAACATTCCCTCAAAATATCAAGTCCTACAGCCTTATTAACATCAAGTTTTACATATCTTTTGATCATAAGTCTTGCACTGGACCAAGTCCAGAAATGTGATTCAAGTTCTGCATGATGTCACATTGACCATAATGAAATATCTTTATGAATTGCTCATTAAATGCCTGAACTATTCCTCTGCAGCAGTCATCACTGCACCATTTTCACCAGCCATCATCATCTTTCCATAATCATTCTTTCTTCTACTGGCCACATACTGAAAAAAACTCCCTAAGATTTTTTAGCCCCATTAACTAACTACTACTAATACTGCACTCTTGCTCCACTTATCAAGAGTCACCTTTCTTGCCTGCTCCTTGTTCTCCTCATGCAACTGGTTATTATTACCACTCATCTTGTGCTTCTTCCAGATTGCATACCTACCTCTTGATTCATTCATTTCACACCTGCTTCTATTTAACCTCTTGACCTTTGGAATACATTCTGATATTGCCTCCACCAGGTAGTTCTTGATTAGGGCACAAGCAACATTAATATCCTTTCCATCCAGTTCTTCATTCCCAGTTATTGCTGCAAGCTGTCTCCTTAGCTTTTTGTAATCACCAGCCTTATAATTCCACATATATTCCTTTCTAACAGAAGTCCTCATATGGTTAGCCACTCTGGAAGTGATCACCTCATGGTCACTCTCACCAACTGGTGGAAGATTTGACACCACATTTTTAATAACATCATCTGATGAGATGATCAAATCCAGTACCCTATGTTACGTACTGCCTAAGGTAAATGTCTCTCAAAAACTCCAAAATTCATTCTCTTTGACCCCAGCAGTCTCTTCATTCCAATCTATATTACTATAATAAAAGCCACCCATAATCACTCATTTCTTGCTAACTGTAGAGTGCTATAAAGGATGATACGTTAAAAACTGCCATTTTTTTGGCTGACAAATTGAATGTAGACTTTCAGTCATCGATTGGAACATAATTCTGCACAAAAACGTTAGAACCAAGTCTCACATCATGGGTTTCCAAGGTAGGACCACAATATACAAATCAACATTCAGCATCATCTTCAATGGTGCAAAGAGCGAATACAGTAGGACATGGAAAGCTATGTTATGGAGTGATGAATCACATTACATCCTCAACCAAGCAAATGGATGGGCTTGGGTGTAGCAGATACCTGGTGAACATCTCTTACCAGAGTGTGTATTCCCAACTATGAAATTTGAAAGTGGCAGTGTGATGGTATGGTCCTGTTTTAACTGGTGTATGGTTTTCTGTTTGTGGTGCCGTGAAACTGAACTCCAAGAAATATCTGAACATTCTGGACAATGCAATGCTTTCCACTTTATAGTGTTTCTATGAAACTGCACTGTGTCATAAGACTGCTGCTGTAACTGCATGGTTTGTGGACATGAACATCACGAGACTTGACTGGCTTCCACAGAGCCCTGATCTCAACCCTACTGAACATCTGTAGGATGAACTGGAGCATCAAGTGAGATCAAGGGACGTCCTTTTCACAACAGTCTAGGACCTCATTACATGCCTACAGGGAAAATTGGTCTGAAATTCCCACTGATCACTATTGTATGCTTGTGGAAATTATGCCCCATAGAAGTGCTGCAGTCATCACAGCAAAAGGAGGAAGTTCTATATCTTATTAAAGTGGGTACCATGGCTGTTTGCTCCTCACACTATAGTATCCATTGGCTTCTTTCCAAGCAGTGTATAATGATATAATGATTATTCCTTTTTAAATAAATTTTCCTGAGCTTCCATCTTTATAATTTAGTGACACTTTTTTTTTTCAAAGTTAACCAACACCAAATTGTTAAATGCAACTAGCTTTCAAATAACTGACATTGGGTTTTATTAGACCATAGTATTACAAATGATTATACTGACTAGTTTCATCACATATGCTGGTGGCTTCTTCTGGGTTAGGGTTAAAAAAAAATACAATAAAGGGATAGCTAAAAAATAGAAAACATGGAAGCTGGCATGAATCAATCATTGTTCAGTAAATGTGTGTGCTAGTGGTCAGAAAAGTCTGATGTGCTAAAGATCTAATAAGTGACTTACAAATATCACACAGAATCATTCCTTGGTTGCTCTCAGTGCACATTGTAAGTGGATAACCATCATAGATTTTTTTGATGTTACAGGTATTGAAGTTGTCCTCTATGTCAGGCATGGAGATCTTGTCCTATTTAATATTATGGTGGGTGTGGGAGAAGTGGAAAGCTAGACCTGAGCTGTCTTCTCTGTTGTTATTCATGTCTCTAATATGTTCTTTTTGTCTTATTTCCAAATTTGTAAAAGTCTGTCCTATGTAAGAAAGGCCACATCAACATGGAAAATTATAAACTCCAGGACGTTTGTTGAAAGGGTTATGGTGTTTAGGTGAAAGTAATAAAACTTGTATAGTGACAATGGATTTGAAAGCCATGATATTTCAGAAAATTGGTGTGTTAATTAATGTCATATGTTTTTCATTTCGCATGTACAAAACTCGAATCAATGAAACATATTAACGACTTCCTTTATCCTAAGAACTTTTGATCACACAGACTATTAATATAATTCAACTTCTCAACAAACTAATAATATAAACATGAGAAATGAAAAACATATGACATTAATTAACATACCATCTATGATTAAAGGAAAAATTCATTTTACACATGAAAATTGAAAAATAACAATATAAGAGCTTTGTAGAAGGTAAATTAGCCAGTGTAGCAAGGTTATTCATCCCACAAAACAATGGTATGAGAATAATTTACGCTTTCACATACTAGACTGTGCAGATAAGATTAACCATTCTATCAGAGCATTAATTTCTATGAAACCTAGTTGCTTGGACTGATTTCAGAATGAATCGCTTTGGTATTACTAGGATATTATTCAATAGCACCACACTGATAAGCTACAATAAAGTGCATCTAAACTTTGTTTGTTTGGTGTAAACATCTTTGTTTACCCACACACAGTACTAATGTACTATAGGTTGACCAACCAACCTCCTGTGTATGGACCCAACATTAAAAAAAATAAAATAAAATAAATTTAAAAAATCTTAATTATTAAAAAAAAAAGTAATTTTGCTATATTATATTATGGTGAGAATATTGTTCAATAAAATATTACTAAATATTATTTTTGCAAATAACACAGTCATCTCTCACTATAACAAACTCAAAGATTGCAAGAATAGTTTGCTACAATAAATTTCGTTTAAAATAGGATTGTACTTATCAGACCGCAGTCAGGGTGTTTCAGCTGTTTGTTATAGTCATTTTGTTATATAACAGTTAACTTTACTAAAACTTCAACACTGTAAATTCTTATATCTGAGCACAGCATTCTGAAATAAACAAATTCCCAAAAACATCTTTGCTCTTCAGTGTTCAGCTGAACAGTGAATAATTTATGTGCTAATAAAATTATTTTAAAAAAATGAGAATTAATTTAGAGACTCATATGGCCTTTATAGATTACAAGAAAGCTTTTGATAAAATACACAGAGAAAAACTATGGAATATAATGAAAAAACAAGGCTATCCAAAGTTTATATAAAGATACAAAATTACAGCTACAATTAGGTAAGAAATTAACAGAAGAGACAGAAGTAAATCAGGGTGTCAGATAGGGATGTAGCTAACTCCAACTCTACTCAATATATATATATTTTAAAATTTTAATGACACTACTAGTTTCGTCTAAACTTGGACTTCATCAGAATGTAAGATAAACATATAAATATCAGAGGGTGCTTAAGGGTCAAAGCTGTATAACTGAGAGGAGACCTCCACATAGCCTTTAAAGGAATGCGGAGAACCGACCAGGGCTTCTGACCTAATGTCCAATCCTCACCTTCTTGTGGTGCACCCTGTTGGGTATCTACTTTGATACTGAACGAACGAGGATGGGCTGGCAATTTGGGATTTAGCCGACCAAATTGTATTCTTATTGGTTAAACCAAAATAAAAAATGATGGTACAACATGACAAAATTTCATGCCGGCTGGGGCGTCGCCCGGTTAAACAAGGCCCCCGTTGTTTTTGCCAGGGAACCAGGGCGAACAGCGAAAAGTCAGCTACTGGAACAAATCTGAAAACAAACCCCAACTCAACATCACCAGAGTTAAAGATCGGTACTATCAACGTAAGAAGCCTGAATGGCAAAGAAATGGAGCTAGCTGAGGAATTAGATAAGTACCAGATCGACATAATAGGGGTGACTGAAACAAAAAAGACCAAAACTGGTGAGATCTTTCTGAGCAATAAATAAAAAATGTTATATTCAGGCAATAACAATCAAGGAAAAGAAGGAGTAGCCATAGTATTCAACACAAAATACGAGGCTAATCTTCTTGAATGGCAGTCAGTCTCAAGTAGAGTAATGTAGGCAAATATAAGAATGGGGAACTGGACAATGAGACTTATTTGTGCCTATGGTCCAACAGAAGGTTCTACTAAGGTAGAAGTGGAGGAATTTTTTGAGGCTTTAGAAAAAGCAACTGACACAATGAAAAAGGAAAAGTTGGTCCTTGTTGGGGATCTAAATAGTAGAGTAGGAAATGATTGTGAGACATACAAAAATATTTTGGGAAAATTTGGAGAAAAGAGCAAAGCTAATAATAATGGCAAATATCTGTTGGATTTCTGCTCAGGACATGGACTGGTTATTACTAACACCATGTTCCAACATAAAAATGTGCACAAATTCACATGGAGAGAAGAGGCTAGGAATAAGAAAAGTCTCATTGACTATGTTATTGTTGATAGTGATGTTTTCTCCCTGGTGCAGGACACCAGAGTGTACAGAGGATTTGAAATTGGAAGTGATCACTATTTAGTCTTGAGCAGGATAAAATTGAATTTCATATTGAAAAGAATAACATGTAAGAAAGTTTTAAAGCGAATAAAAGTTGAGCAGCTCTCAGATGTAAACTGTAGACTAAAATACAGAAATATTATTGAAAAGAAAATGAAAGAGTTTGAGAACAGGAATCAAACCTTGGAGATTCAGTGGCAAACTCTGAAGGAAACATTGATTGATTCTGCCAGAGAGGCATGTGGTGAGGTTGTGTGCAAAGATAAAAAAATCAGAACTCCCTGGTGGACACAGGAAGTTAAAGAGGCAGTGAAGGAAAAGAAGAAAGCATATCAAAAGTTCCTGGCAAATAAGTCAGCTTTTACTCTTACAGAATACAGAGACAAATGTAAGAAAGCTAAACAGTGTGTAAAACTAGCTAAACAAAAGTCATGGGAGGACTTTGGCAAGAATATAGAAAATAAATATCAAGAAGGTGGCAAAATATTCTGGAGGTTGTTGAAGAAGCTTAGGAATGGAGGAAAGAGTGCTGTAAAAGGAATTAGAGATGATAAAGGTGAAATGAAAACAGGAGAAAAAGATATCCTTGAAGTATGGAGTAATTACTTTGAAAAACTGCTAAATGAAACAAGCAGTGATGACAGCACAGTGATAAAAAACACTGACCAGGCATGCAGTCAGGAATACATATCCATACTTGAAGTAGAAAAAGCCATCAAAGGCTTGAAATGTGGAAAGGCAGCAGGAGTAGATGATATTCGACCAGAAATGCTGAAGTTTGGTGGTATAAGAGTCTTACAGTGGCTGCACTGCATAGTTCAGAAAGCCTGGACAGAGGGACGAATTCCCGATGATTGGAGTAGAGCTCTCATAGTACCCATATATAAAAAGGGAAATAAAACTGAATGTGAGAATTACAGAGGTGTTTCCCTACTGAGTGTTCCTGGCAAGATCTATGCAAGTATACTTGAGAAACGGTTGAGAAGAATTGTGGAAGAAAAGCTTGGTGAAGAACAAGCTGGATTCAGGCCAAATAGAGGCTGTCAGGATCAGATCTTCACTTTACGACAAATAGTCGAGAAAGCATGGGAATATAACAAAGATCTGTATTTAAGTTTTGTCGATTTGGAAAAGGCATATGACAAGGTGCCAAGAGAGAAGCTATTCAATACGCTGCAGTTATATGGTGTCAATGGGGCATTATATCAAGCAATACTTAGTCTTTATTTGAGTTGTGAGTCAGCAGTTAAAATTGAAGGAAGTACAGGAAGATGGTTTAATGTTAAATCTGGTGTGAGACAAGGATGTACATTATCCCCTCTGTTATTCATTATCTATATGGATCACATTATGAAGGAATGTGGTATTAAACCTGATATCAAAATTGGAGATGTTAATGTCAGCTCTTTGCTTTATGCGGATGATGTTATACTTCTAAATAAATCCGCTACAAGTCTGCAAGATTCTCTGACTAAATTGAATAGCTGTTGTAATAGATATGGTATGAAGGTCAGCAATAAAAAGACAAAGACAATGAAAATAGGCAGAATCATTGAAAATGTCAACTGTGTTGTGAATGGAGAATCTGTGGAACAAGTAAAACATTTCAGCTACTTAGGCACAATTTTTACTGAAGATGGTAAACTAAATATAGAAATAGACAACAGAATCAGCAAAGCTGGTATCGTGGGAAGTCAATTGAATAAATTCATATGGAATAAGAAAGAAATTAGTCGGAACACTAAATTAGCTGTATACAAGACTGTGTTCAAACCAATTTTAACTTATGGATCTGAGAGCTGGGTCAGAAGTAAAACACTTGACCAAAGACTAGAGACCGCAGATATGAGAGTCCTGAGAAAGATTAGAGGCGTGAACAGATGGCATCAATGGCAATATCATATTAAAAATGAGGATATTAGGAAAGAACTTGACATTGTCAGCATCCAGGAATGTGTTAGCAGAGCTAATCTCAGATGGTATGGTCACTTAAATAGAATGGGAGAGGAAAGATTAGCAAAACAAGTGTTCTCTGCCAGGTTGGCAGGAAAACGACCCAGAGGAAGACCAAGATATAGGTGGATTGATACGGTACAAAGTGCCTTAGATGATAGAAATATAAGATCTGATAATGTTGGAGTCCTGACAAGTAACAGACTGATTTGGAGGAAAATTGTAGATAGGAAGTTAGTAATGATGTAATTTTTTCATGTAGTACTATCATATCCTGTACACCCCTTGAGGGTACATGGCAGGAATTTGATGATGATGATGATGATGATATCAGTAACCAATCTAAAGGAATTGTTTTTTTAAAACACAGGTAATGTATCTAACACTGAATAGAATAAAGGCTAGAGTTTAAATAGAACAATGAACTATGACTGTATTATTATGCACATGTGTGTGTATAAGGTCTTAGGGGAGAAGATGAAATTGCTTTTTCTTCAAAATTCTCTAAATAAGTTGGCAAAGAACAGGAGATAAAGGATTTTCCATTGCTAGTCCAGAATTCTATTTATAAATCGAGTCTTCAAATTTAAAATAACCTGAGTTAACGCAGTGTAACAGTAATGCAAAGATCTTTGAAACTGTTCTTTAAAAGAGTAAGAACTTCAGTGGGGACATTAGTGAATAAAGACACTACATCTAAACTAGCCATAATATCTGAGTCAGTGACTTGAAAGTTTTTAAGTTTTGATATAAAGTCTGTTGTGTTTTTAATAAAGGAAGTAGAATTTCTAGTAAAACATTTCAGAGAAGATGCAAGAAATTTTGACAAGTTATAAGTCAGAGAGTCGATACCCTCTACTATAGGTCAAAGAGTAATATTACTCTTTATGAATTTTAGGAAGACCATACAGTTGTGGGATTAGTGGATGTAGTGATCGGAGGGAAAGGCGTACATTTCTAGGTAATTCTGATGTCGTTCTTAGTAGATTATTGGTGCTGTTGTGGAGTTCTCTGGAGGGATCTCTATCAAGAAGTGAACAGGAATCAGAACGTAATAATTCAAAGATCTTCTGGCAGTATGTTTTGTTCAGGATTACTGTGGCATTACCTTCGTCTTCCGGAAAGTTAATGATGTCTTATTGAGGTGACAAAATCAGATGTAATAGTCGAGTTACTGAGTGATCACTTCTCAAAAGTCTATCACCCAAGTGAGGATATCTCTATACCTATAGCAATACCTAATGTGAGAATTGAAGCTAAAGAATCAGAGGTATTAAATATATTGCGAAACTTAAATGCAAACACTGCGGTAGGCTTAGATGGAATATCAGCTCGGGTGTTGCGTGAATGTGCAAATGAATTGTCAACCCCTCTTACCTGGATATTTAATTTAAGTTTGAACTCTGGTATGGTCCCTAGGGAGTGGAAGTTAGGCAAAGTGGTTCCTTTGCATAAGGGTGGCTCTAAAACTGCAGTATTGAATTACAGACCAATCACCATCTCAGGAGTAGTGGTAAAAGTATTGGAAAAGTTGGTTAAAGACAAAATTCAAGAATGGGTGCATCAGGATATGATACTCTATAGAGGCCAACATGGTTTTGTTAAAGGTAGATCCTGCCTTAGCAATCTATTAACTATCCATAATAGAATAACATCAGAGTTGGACAAAGGAACTGGCTACACAGTGGTACTTCTGGATTTTGCGAAGGCTTTTGACAGGATACCCCATAGAACACTGTTACGCAAGTTGGAGCAGATGGGAATGGATATTAAATTGGTGATATGGATAGGAGAATGGCTCAGGGAGAGCCGAGTCCAGAATGAGGCAGGTGACCAGTGGTGTGCCTCAGGGCTCTGTGCTTGGGCCAATGTTGTTTAATTTGTATATAAATGATATAGGGAACGGCTTAAAGGGAGATATTCAGTTGTTTGCTGATGATGCAAAGTTGTGTAGTGCAATAAAAAATCAAGCTGATGTTGAAAGTTTGCAGGAGGATTTAAATAAGCTGGTAAAATGGGCAAAAGAAAATGGATGTCAGTTCAATGTGGAAAAGTGTAAAGTCTTGCATTTTGGGATTAAAAGATTACCAGCTGTGTACTACATAGATGGAAAGGTACTCCAAGAGATTGATGAGGCTAGGGACTTAGGGGTATTGGTAGATAAGGAGATGAAGTTCAGAGGACACATTGCTAAGGTGTCCAAGATTGCACATAGGATTACTTGGTTGTTGAGGAACACACTGACATCCAGAGATAAAGAGGTTATTATTCCCCTTTATAAAGCATTGATACTTCCACATTTGGATTACTGTGCTCAGGTCTGGTCACCTGGATTCCTTGGAGATGAGGAGGCTGTGGAGAGGGTTCAGAGAAGAGTGACCAAGTTGGTGAGTGATATAAAAAATGTTCCCTACGTTGATAGATTGAGAGCTTGTGGATTGCAGAGATTGGTTGATAGGCGAAGGAGAGGGGATATGATAGAAACATTCAAATTACTAAAAGGTTTTTATAGGATTGATGCAGGGGAAATGTTTCAGCTGTGTGATAGTGATGGAAGAACAAGAGGTCATCTCTGGAAATTAAAGAAGAGTGTGGTTAACAAAGGTGTCAGAACAAGGTTTTTTGCCTGGAGGGTGGTGAATGAGTGGAATTCATTGCCTGACTTTGTTGTGACCTCTTCATCTGTAAATGAATTCAAGAAGAGATATGACAGATATTGTTTTGCTAGTTTGGGTCTCCCGCGATGAGTCTACTGACTCCATGGAGATACCCGTAATAATAATAATAATGTCTTGGTTATTCCTTAAATGTTTGACAGCCTGTCGTTCAGAAGGTAGAATGTTATCTGACGGGGGTCTAGCATTGAACGACAGGCTCTCAAACATTTAAGGAATAACCAAGACATCATTATCCTTCCAGCAGACAAAGGTAATGCCACAGTAATCCTGAACAAAATGGATTACCACCAGAAGATCTTTGAATTATTACATTGATACCCACAGAAGTTGGGTATCATCTCTGCTCTAAGTCACCGAGCTCGGTCAGTTCTGTTGGACGAAGAGGAACTTCATAATGAACTTAATCATCTTCAAGTTACATTTCAACATAATGGATACCCTAAGAAAAAGAAAACTATAGACAGATTACTGTTCAACCCTCATCCACAACAGTATGAAGACACCACTACTTCTAAGGGCAGCATTTCCTTGCCATATATCAGTTCTTTATCTCCAAAATTGGCTAAAATTCTAAAGAAATATAATATCAAGCCGTTCTTCACAACCCTACCTAAACTTCGTTCCATCTTAAATCGTCAAAAAACTAAACATAATAATCTTAAATATCCTGGTGTTTATGAGATTCCTTGCAACAACCTACAACAGAACTCAAGCCACTGCCTTGTCAAGTCGTGTTGTTTTCAGTGAACTCAAATGATGAAGGTTTTCCACATCAGATACTCTGGGATGAAATCGTCAACATACACTGATGTTATGACGAGTTAGCGAGAAGAATTTTAGAGTCTAAGGAGACAGTTATCAATCCCATCCATATTAATAACAACCTAAGCTACAGCCTGCCAGACTCTCACATTTCTACCATTCAATATTGGTGCTCTCGAGATCTTATACACACGCATGTGCATAATGATAGTCAGTTAATTGTTCTATTTAAACTCTAGCTTTTATTCTATTCAGTGTTAGATATGTTACTCTGTGTTTTAAAAAAACAATTCCTTCAGATTGGTTACTGGTATTTATATGTTTATCTCACACCTGATGAAGTCCAAGTTTAGACAAAACTAGTAGTGTAATTAAAGTTTTTTATTTAAACCTTGGTTCTAGTCATTAAAAAAAATTTTAAATATGATATCAAACCGAGTAAATCTTCAATCAAACATATATGTGTATATATATTGATCAGATTATTCAAATATGGAAAATACAATAAAACAAGGTATCCAGTTAACCAGGACTGTTATAATTATAATGCTGTATGCAGATGATCAAGATTACAAGACAATAGAGACGACCTTCAAAAATCAGTTTACGAATTAAACAAAATAAGCCAACAATAGAATTTAAAAATTTCACAAAAGAAAACAAAAGTCATGGCATTTAAAAGTCAGGATCATGTTATATCAAAAATAGTTATAGAAAGTAAAATAATAGAACAGAAGACATAGTGTTTAATTATTTAAGCTGCATAATAACATATATAAAAGATAATGAAAAAATAAAGAAATTTCAGAAAATCTGTGGAACAATTAAAAGGACACCGAATAAAAAAAAACAAGATGAGAAATTGAGCTAAAATTTTATAAAGTAATGGCCACTCCCACTCTGTTATATGGTTCAAAAACATGTTTGGTTAAAAGAAAGATAAAAGTAGAATACAAGCTGCAGAGATGAGATTTTAAAAACAATTAAAGAATGCACAAAATTGGACCATATAAAAAACATTGGGGTCAAATATTAAAAATATTTGACCACAACGAATAACAAGCAGTGACTTATAAGCTGATTGTGTAAAAAAGCATCACAGATGAAATAAAAAAAATGCAGATGGAAAAGGAATAGGCACATACTGAGAATGGACAGTAGAGAGCTTACTAGAGTAGCTTTGACATGGATCCTAGAAGGAAAACGGAAAAACCTAAAGAAAAATGCCTGGCTGGAAGAGCTGGAGAGAAGCCAAACTGATGTCTCAGGATAGATTCATCTGGGAGAAACAGATCTCAGCATATGTGCCATGAGGCACAAAGAGTATAAGTAGTAAGTAAAACTGTCTAATTAATAATAACAAGAGTGGGATGCCACCAAGTGTTGAAGATGAGTGGATACTGATTCCTAAAATAACATGTGTGTTGTTGTTGTTGTTATACTGGCTCCTCCAGAGAATTGAGGATGCATCAGGAATTTCTTTTGGATCATACATACACTCTCTTCGATAGTTCAATGATAATGCACTCACAGCATCCACTGGTAGCCTATTCCACACACTTACCACATGCCATGAAAAGAACTTGGAATCTCAAGTGTTCCTTAATATACATTTTTACTTAGTTTCCAGATATATGAAATACATAAGTATCTTGTGTGATTAGAACTAATTATTTCCAATATTAAACCACACACAAAATGTTAAATAGAAACTATGTTTTAATTCAGCTAGTTTTGTGAAAAACTTTAAGTCATCAGGAAATAGTATGAATAAATTAAAAAACTAGAAGCAAAGTAATAACAGTTAACATTTTTAGTGAAAAAAATCTGAACACTTCAAGAACACTGAGAATGAAAGAAAGCATAAATCAGGTCTGGTAGCACATGCAACAGATACAAAACATCTAATAGAATGGCAACAAACGGAAATGCTCTACATTGATTAAAGCTTTTGCTCAAGAGCTTTCAAAGAATCAGCTGAAATGATGAAGGATCCTCTACGGCAGCATTTCCCAAACTGTGTTCTGCAGAAAGTGAATGTGTTCCATGAAAAATTATCAAAATTAATATGAGCCTGGAATGGTTTTAAATGCTGCTGCAACAAGTTCAAAGATGTTTGAAAATCAGGCGCTCGTCACTTTGCATGTGGATTGTACTATTAAGGCCAGCACATGCTGGCCATGACTCAGCTGCTGGCTGGGAGCATTAATTTTACATCAAGGTTGGTCTTCCTTAATCTATCATGACACATTTGCATCTACCAGTAGTGTACAGCAACCCAAGAACCAGCAGCCAATGTTAATAGCGAATAGTGAAACAAAGTTTTTTACGAAACCAATCGAATTAAAACACAGTTTCTATTTTGGTGTGTGTGCATGTGGTTTAATACCAGAAATAATTAGTTCTAATTTCTAATATGTTGTTTCTCTACAGAAGCCTACACAATGAACTATCTAGTGTGATGTTTATTATAGGTAAAAAAAAGTTGAGTACAGAGAATGTAGGAGGACATACTGCAATCTAGAAGCAGCTACTAAACTGACATTACTTTTTAAATAATTATTGGCACTGTTTGAATTTCAAAGTCTCAATATTAAGACAACAACTAAATAGCCACTTCCAAACAACAGCCAATTTTCTGTTCCTCAGGACTTGGTTTTCCCCCACCCAAGTCATGTAGTGGGAAAAAAAAGCCAACAGCCAATTGATCGAAATCAGTTGAACATTGCAAGATGGAACAGCAACTTTACAACCTATCTTCCATTTTGATCTCAATACAATTCCAAAAACTGTTAATATCAGTATAATAGGAATTTGCAAGGGATGCAACCCCCCCCCCTCCACCTTGATTTTAGTTTAAATGAAATTCAAAGAGCATAATGTCAAAAAAACATGTTAAATTGCATATTATTCTTAAAATAACAAATTAGAAGAATAAATTATGAAAACACTATAAAAATAATATCCTATTCAGGAACTAGTGAATCTTATATCTACAAAACTTTGTTTAAATCAGTTGACCAATGCAATCTATGGAGGATGCTTCCCTCCTCTGCACCATTTTAGTCTGATGATATCTGAATTCTCAGAAAACCTTCAGCAACATAAAAAAAACTATATTTCAAATCTGGTCAAAACTGATTGAACAATGCAACTTATAGAAATGTCTGCAGAGGAGAAGAACTTCCTTCATTCAATAACTTCAAATATTTTCAGAGTTAAGTGTAATATTAGCATTTCTGCTTACCAAAGTATATTCAGGAGTCTTGGTTTTATCTATTAAATCTGGATAAAATATCTGAAAAATCATAATAAATTGCACATCATTCTTAATATAATAAATTAGAAAAATAAATTATAAAAATACTATAGCAACATTCTGTTCAGGAACTAGTGAATTTTATCATTAAAATCCTGATTTCATCATGGGTTATACAGGATAGTTTAATATAATACAGTGCAGTATTATATAAGTTTGCATTATTGCTAGCTTCCTCTTACCAGTTTTCTTCCAAATTAATCTCTTATTTGTTAGGTCTCCAGCATGATCACATCTACCATCCCAATTTTCTAAGGCACTTAATTGCATCAATCCATCTAGATCTTGACTACCCTTTTTCTTGCAATCCTGATAACCAAACACCTGTTTTGCTAACTGTTCCTCTCTCACTTTCTGTTTAAGTGTCCATAACCACATCTGATTAGCTTTGCTCATACATTCTTCAGTGCTAACAGTGTCAAGTTCCTTTCTAATTACTAGAATGAACACTATCTGTTCATTCCCATAATTTTTCACAGATACTTAAATCATTGGTCATTAGTATTTGGTTTGAACTTTATACTCTTCAGTTTAATGTTTTAGCTAATTTCTCTCTTATTCCATACAATTTTATTTAACTAGGTTCCCAGCATACAAGCTTTTCTTATTCTATTGTCTATTTCCATATTTAATTTGCCATCTTCAGTAAAATATTATGCCTAAATAACTGAAATATTTTACTTGTTCTACAAGTTCTCCATTGAGAATAAAACTGAAGTTGTTTTTTTTTCATTCTCCTGCCTATTTTCATAGCTTTGATTCTTTTTATTTTTAATTTTCATGACAAATTTATTGCAGCTATCATTCAATTTAGTTAAAGAATCCTTGTTTAGAAGCACATCATCATCATCATCATCTGCATAGAGCCTTCATAGCTGAGTCAGTATAGATGAAGCTGTTTAGTTGGAAAGACCTGGGTTCAATTCCCATCCATGACATGAGGAACCTCTATCTGGTCTCTTTTGAGTAAAAGTGAGTTAGCAGGTCTCATATATGGAGGTAGAGGGTTTTTCACCCAGAAATTCGGGTATTTCATCCCTCAGAACAGGCAAACTAGCCCAGTAAACACAAACGAATCTACAGTCATAAAATACATACTTAATCCCTCATTAGGAGAGCTCAGCTCATCTTAAGGGACAGGGGAGGAAAGGGGAGGGGACCCCATATGAAATAAATAAATCATCTGCATTAAAAAAAAAAAAAAAAAAAAGAAGCTAAGATTAATATCTCATTCTGTCAGGTTTAATGCCTTTTTTTCATAATGTGATCCATACAGATGGCAAATAAAAGTGGAGATAGAATGCACCCTTGATCTTGAAAACCAGCTTCTTGAGTAAATCTTTCCTTGAACACTTAGTAGAGAAATTCTTCTAAATTCTCACATTCAGCTTTATTTCTCTTTTTTAGATATCGGAACCATGAATTTACTTCAGTCATCTGGAATTTGATCTTCAGAATTATGCAGTGTAGCCACTGCAAAATCGGGCAGAATATCATCTATCCCAGCTGCCTTTCCACATTTCAAGATTCTGCTAGTTTTTCTACTTGAAGTACTGAAATGTACTCCTGATTGCATTCCTCCTGAATATTTCCTGCTACTGTTCTGTCACTGCTTGTTTTTTCATTTAACAGTCTTTCAAAGTAGTTACTCCATATATCCAGAATATCTTTAGTTTCAATTTTCATATCACCTTTATCATCTCAGATTCCTTTTACTCTAATCTTTTCTCTATATCTAATCTTTTTCACAATAGTCTCTAGAACATTTTGCCACATTCCTGATATTTATCTTCTATATTCTTCCAAAACGTTTTCCCATTACTTTTGTTTAGCTACTATTACACAGCTTAGCTCTTTTTTGCCTCTGTATTCTCTTAGGACATCTGCCAACTACTTGCCAAGAACTTTTAATTTTTTTTTTTTTTTTTTTCATAACTTTTTGTGTCCACCATGTAGTTCTTATTTTTCTATCTTGGCAGATGAATGACTTCACCACATGGCAGCCTAGCCGAATCAAGCAATTTTTCTTCAGCATTTGTCATGGAAATTATTATAAGAGACCTCTAGGGAGTCAGTAACTCATCGAGGAAGGACAAATATTCACACCTTCTGAATTCATTTACATTGTCTGCGCTCTACAACCTCTAAAGGGCAAGCCATTCCAGTTACACCACTCTAGAGAAAAAAATCTAGCTCTTGCCCCTTTCTTGAATGCATTCAATCTAACTTCCACAGATGCCATCTCATTGTATATCCTCTGTAAAATTAAAATTTCTGCCTGTTAGAATCCTGTATGACCCTTTCAGAAGTTCATATGTTTGTATCACTCCTGTTTGCTAGTATCTGCAGTCCAGAAATTATCAATCTTTCCAAGATTCCAAGAATTTGTTCCTGTTTTCAAACTCTTTCACTTTTTTTCTTTAATAATATGTGTATAGTTAAATCTACTGTTTTCCTCAAAGTTTCTCAGCTTTAATTCTTTTCAATATGATATTCATTTTTCTCCTGCTTAAAACTAAGTGTGATCCCTTCCAATTTCAAATCTGCTGTATACTCTTGTATCTGACTAGCATAAAGATATTGCTATCAATGATTTATAGCCAATAAGATTTTTTTTTTCCTTGTGACTTCTCTCTCAAATGTGTGCATATCTTTAAAGTTGGCATGGTTTTAGTGATGACTAGTTTGTGTCCTGAACAGTAATCCAACAGACACTTAACCATTATTATTAGCTTTGCCATTTTATCCAAATTTTTTCAAAAATATTTTCATATATGCAGGATTTCATATATCAGTTTTAAAAGCTGACTTACAAAGAATAAATTACACATTGCTCTGTATAATGTCCCATTTCCACCATATAACTGTAGAGTTGCCAATAGGTTTTATTGTGCATGCCTTTTCTAAATCTACAAAACTTAAACAGAGATCTTGTTATTTTCCATAATTTCTCAGTTATTTTTTTTAAATAAGTATGATTCTGGTAATATCTTTCTGACCAGAACATAGCCTATAACACTCAGTAGAAAAATTCCATTGTAATTCATTTGTATCATTTGTATTTCAGCCTTCTGACTATGCCTTTTGAACTACACTAGTGGCCAAAATTGTGGAAACCTTTTGGAAAAAGTGTATTTTTGAGGTTTGATGGCTCATAACACCACTTTTTTTTATGTAATATACAATTATATATCAATGGAAAGATAATCTAATCAAGAATGTAATGCAACAAAGGTTGTTCAATTATCTGTATTCTATGAAAAGTTATAACCAAATAAACAGAAAAAAGAAGCACAACTTGCTTAGGTTGATATGAAGAAGCTTTCCTTCATTTGAATGTAGCCAATGAGCATGAGTGTTTAGAGAGCCAATCAGGTGTCATCTTGTTTTGGCAATGAGCCAATAAGGTCACAGTAGGATTCAGCTATTGATGTCATGTATTGGAGCTGAAAGGAGGACACTTGTCAGTGTGTTATGTGATTTCTATCAAGTTGGTTGGGTTTTTTTGTGTTCTTTCATTTAGTGAGCTTGTAAAACGTAATAATATTAAAGAAATGGTAAAATAGTACTATTAAGTGAACAAGGCTACAATTATGAAGAAATCAGAAGAAAAATTGGTAGAAACTTAACCAAAGGTGGCATTTCTAAATTTTTGAAGAGGTATAAGGAGACTCATTCGCTACAAAACCAGACTGGTAAAGGCAGGAAATGGTGCACAACAGCAAGTGATGATAGAAGAATTGAGAGACTGTGCCTATGTGACAGAATAAAATCATCTGCGTGTATACAAGATGAAATGGCACAATACAATGTGAAGTTGAGTGCAAGGACTGTTCAGCGCAGACTGCAGGTATTTGGTCTATATGCTAGAATTCCACAAAAAAAGCCATTTTTATCTCACAAACAAAGGTTGAAAAAGATTAAACTGGGTACAACCCATGTTAACTGGACAGTGGAACAATAGGACAGTGTTATTTGGAGTGATGAGATCAAAATCTCCCTATTTGGTAGTGATGGCATAAAATAGTAAAGAGAAGAATTGTAGAAGATCTGGGGTTGTATGACATCAAAAGGTGTGGGCAGAATTTGCATGATTAATGGGAATATAAATGCCCCAAAATACATAAATGAAATACTTGAGCCCAAACTGACGCCTTCTGCACGTGATCTTTTCCAAGATAATGAAGCATTTATATTTCAACAGGATTCAGCTCCATGTCATATTGCTGCTGTGTGCAAAAAGTGGTTTCAAGATAATCATATTCCAATGCTAGAATGACCTGGGAATAGCCCAGACCTTAACCCAATCGAAAATCTATGGAGTCGACTAAAGAAACTTGTTAGTCAGAAGCAATCCACCAATAAAATCCAATAGAAGCAATAATTCAATCTTGGTTTCGCATTATAACAGCTGCAGAACTAAAAAACTTTGTTCACTCCATGGGAAGGCGTTGTAAGGCCGTAATTAACGGTAAAGGTTACCCAACTAAGTATTAACTCACATCGTGAGAATTTTTGTATATCTCATTTTTTCTGTGTTTCACTTTTCTTCTTTATAATAAAAAATTCTTCATAAAAGTTATTGCATTACATTCTTGATTAAAATATCATCATCATCAAATTCTTGATACCCTGAAGGGAAATGACCTCTCAAAGGAAGCCCTTGCTTAACCAAATTTCATACAGCATCAATTAATTTTTTTAAAATGTCTCTGTTTTTCTTTACCTGTTCATTATGACTACATGAAAAAGTTACACCATTACTAATTTTGATCAACAATTTTCCTCCAAATTAATTTATCTGTCAATATTCCAATATTATCAGATCCTATATTTCTGTCTTTTAAGGCAATTTGTGCTGTATCTATCCATCTTAATATTGGTTTTCCTCTGGGTCTTTTCCCTGCTAACCTACCAAAGAAGATTTGTTTTACTAATCTTTACCCTTCCATTCTGTTTAAGTGACCATACCACTTGAGATTATATCTACTAACACATTCCTGAATGCTGACAATGGCAAGTTCTTTCCTAATAGACTAATTTTTAATGTAATACTGCCATTGATGCTATCTGTTCACTCCACTAATTTTTCTCAGGACTCTCATATGAGAGGTCTCTATTCTTTGATCAAGTGTTATATTTCTATCCCAGCTCTCGGATTCATAAGTTAAAATTGGTTTGAACAGCATCTTATATACAGCTAATTTAGTGTTTTGACTAATTTCTTTCTTATTCCATATAAATTTATTCAGCTGACTTTCTACCATGTAGCTTTACTAATTCTGTGGTCTATTTTTATATTTAATTTACCATCTTCACTAAAAATTGTGCCTAAATAGCTGAAATGTTTTAGTTCTATAGATTCACCATCCAGAATACAGTTGATGTTTTCAATGTTTCTGCCTATTTTCATTGTCTTTCTCTTTTTATTGCTGATTTTCATACCAAATTTACTGCAAAGAGGATTACATATCAATACTTGAGGTAGAAAAAGCTGTAACAAACTTGAAATGTGGAAAGGCAGCTGGAATAGATGATATTCGACCAGATATGCTTAAATATGGAGGTAGAAAAGTTTTGCATTGGCTGCACTGCTTCAGAGGGCTTGGTCAGAAAATCGAATTCCCAATGATTGTAATAGAGCTCTCATAGTTCCCATCAATAAAAAAGGGAATAAAGTTGAATGAGAATTACAGAGGAATTTCTCTACTAAGTGTTCCAGGTAAGATTTATGCAAGCAAACTTAAAAAGAAGTTGAGAAAAATTGTGGAAGAAAAACTTCGAGAAGCACAAGCTGGGTTCGGGCTAAATAGAGGTTGCCAAGATCAGATTTTCACTTTAAGACAAATAGCTGAGAAATCGTGGGAATATGACAAGGATCTGTACTTATGTTTTGTAGATCTGGAATTGGCATATGACAAGGTACTCAGAAAAATGTTTTTCAAACACTTCAATTTTAGGGTGAATGGAACATTATACACAGCAATACATAGTCTATATTTAAGTGTAAATCAGCAATTAGAACTGATGGAAATAAAGGAAGATAGATTGATGTAAAATCAACGGTAAGATAAGGATGCACATTATCTCCACTCTAATTCATCATCTACATGGATCATATTATGAAAGAAAGTGGTATTTGGCCTGATATTAGAATTGGAGATGTTAAACTTAGCTCTTTGCTCTATGTAGATAATGTTGTACTCCTAAATACATGTAGTGCAAGTATCCAGGATTCTCCATTTAAATTGAATGCAACAAATTTGGCATGAAAATTAGCAATAAAAAGATCAAAACTATGAAAACATGCAGAGCATAGAAAATTTCAGCTGCATTCTGAATGGAGATCCTATAGAACAATAAAAATATTTCAGCTATTTACGCACAGTTTTCAGTGAAGAAGGTGGGTTAAATCTGAAAATAGACAACAGAATAAGCAAAGCTGGTATATGGTGGGTAGCCACCTGAATAAATGTATGTGGAATAATAGAGAAATTAGCCAAAATACCAAATTAGCAGTATACTAAACAGACAGTGGAAAGTTATGGATCTGAGAGTTGAGTTAGAAATAAAGCACTTGATCAAAGCTAGAGACCATAGATATGAGGGTTCTGAAAAAAATTAAAGGAGTGAACTGATGGCAGAATCATATTAAAAATGAAGATATTAGAAAGGAACTTGACATTATTAGCATTCAAGAATGTGTCAGCAAAGCTAACCTAAGGTGGTATGGCCACTTACATAGAATGGGTGAGGAAAGGTTAGCAAAACAAGTGTTTGATGCCAAGGCAGGAAAGAGACCCAGAGAAAGACCAAGATCTAGGTGGACTGATTGTCTGAAATGGTTTAGAGGCACAAAATGTTAGATATGACAATATAAGCATGCTCATGAGTAATAGTCTGATTTGGAGGAAAATTGATGATAAGAGATTAACAATAATGTAAACTTAATCATGTAATGCTCTCTAGTAACTTGAACACCCGTTAGGGATACATATCAGGAAATTGATGATGATGATTTATTACAACAGTTATTCAATTTAGTCAGGGAATCTTACAGACTTGTACTTTATTTATTCAGAAGTATAACATCGTTTTGCATAAAGAGCTAAGATTCACATCACCAATTTTGATATCAGATTTAATGCCACTTTCCTTCATAATGTGATCCAGCAGAAATAATGTGCATCCTTGTCACATACCTGATTTTACATCAAACCATCTTTTTATAACTCCTTCAATTTAACTGCTGCTTACTTACAGCTTTAATAGATTGATATAATGTTCCATTTACACAATATAACTGTAGCATTTTGAAGAGCTTTCTTGATACCTTGTCACATGCCTTTTCCAGATCAATAAAACTTAAATCCTTGTTATATTCCCAAGATTTCTCAATTATTTGTCTTAAAATCTGATCCTGCCAACTTCTATTTGGCCTGAATCCACAAACTTTCCTTCCACAATTTTTCTTAGCCTTTTCTCTATATTTGCATAAATCATACCAGGAACACTCAGTAGGGAAATGCCTCTGTAATTCTCAAAGTGTTTTATTTTCCTTTTTATACATGGCACTATGAGAGCTCTGCTCCAATCACCTGGAATTACCCCTCTGACCAGGCCTTCTGAATTAGCAACTGATTAACTTTTAGGCATTAAACATAACTGACATAAAAGCATTTTAAGCATTAAACATAACTAATTCATACAGCAAAATGCTATATGAATCAGTTATGTTTAATGCTTAAAATGACTGGTCAATATCACCTGGTTTAAGCATTTTGCAAGTTCAAACTTTGGCTCTACAGTTGCAAGAAACTTAAATATCATATGATACATTTAGCCAGTTAAATATATGAGGGAGTCATTCCAAGTGAAATCATCAGTGGAGGAAGGGGATAATTTTTGATCTTTGTGAAGTTATTTTATCACCATCTTCTTTAGATGAAAGATTTTCTTTTTTAAGAATTTTCCTGGCATCCTATTAATTAATTGACTGCCAAATCCACAGATTTTTAACAATTACAGATTTTGATTTATTTCCATTTTCAGATAGTAATTTTTCTTTTCAAGTGGAAGCCACCTACTTTAGGTGTTTCTAATCTAAGGTAGTATGACCACTTAAATAGAATAGGTGAAGAAAGGTTAGCAAAACATATGTTTGTTGCCAAGATGGCAGGAAAGAGACCCAGAGGAATACCAAGGTCTGTGTTGATGGATTCAATTAGAACCACCTTAGATATGACAATATAGAAGTGCCCACAAGTAATAGATTGATCTGGAGGAAAATTTATACGCGTGGATAGGCTTATGTGTTCGTCAGACATTTTTGTAATAGATTTCATGGTTTGATATGACCACAGATGATTAAGAAAATAACTATTAACTTAAAAGCTAATATTTCGCTGATATTATATCCAACATCTTCAGAGCACACAACACAAAGTTTGTTACAAATGCAAAACCACCACAATCCGGTGTAAGTGGGGCTAGTAAAAGTTATTGCAGCGTGCAACACAAGACTAAAATCCTAATATGGCACCATCTAGGTTAAAAAAAAAAAATTCAAAGTTTTGAAATAGTAGTCCAAATGATAGTCTTAGAAAGTTTGGAAAAATAAAATAAAATAAAATAAAAGTAATAAATATTAATTTGGTCTTAAGATGACGGTCTCCCAAATCTTTGGTAGATTTATACAGCCATACTTGTTAAGGTTTGGAGTATGTTTTCAGGATTCTATTGATTCCAGGAACAACCTCTTTGACGTAGAAGCTTCTGTGCATTACTTTTGTTTCTTTCCAATTGATCCTGTGTGCAGGGGTATCCAAAGCATGGTCTGCCAGACCCGACTTGCCATAGCGAAAGTGTTGGATATATTTTTTGTGTTCACTGAGGTGGATGTCCACAGTTCTTACTGTCTGTCCGTAGTAGAAACAAAAGTAATGCACAGAAGCTTCGACAAGTCAGAGAGGTTGTTCCTGGAATCAACAGAAGCCTTAAAACATACTCCAAACCTTAACAAGTATGGCTGTATAAATCTACCAAAGATTTGGGAGGCAGTCATCTTAAGACCAAATTAATATTTATTACTTTTATTTTATTTCATTTTTTCAAACTTTCTAAGACTATCATTTGGAGTACTATTTCAAAACTTTGAATTTTTTTTTTTAACCTAGATGGCACCATATTAGGACTTTAGTCTTGTGTTGCATGCTGCAATTACTTTTACTAGCCCCAAAACCACTGGATTGTGGCTGTTTTGCATTTGTAACAAACTTTGTGTTGGGTGCTCTGAAGATGCTGGATATAATACCAGTGAAATATTAGCTTTTAAGTTAATAAATAGTTATTTTCTTAATCATCTGTGTTCATATCAAACCGTGAAATCTATTACAAAAATGGAAAAAAATTGCTCTCAGGAGATTAATAATAATGTAAATTTAATCATGTAGTTCTGTCATAGTAACCTGAACACCCCTTAGGGGTACACATCAGAAAGTTAATGATGATGATGAGTATTCTTTTTCTCCATTTTGTTGTCTCTCAGGTTGAATCCACAAGTCTATGTATACATGTAGTAGAAGATTATGTCCAAAACTACCTTGATTGAAGCATTTCTTCTATGAAAAAAATTTGCCTCAAATTTGCAAAAAATTAAAAATGGCTGGTTTCGAAACTCAAAAAATTGGTGGAGACTAAATAAAAATTTGAAATTTTTATGAGATACTCTTGATAGGTGGCTATAAAGCAATGCTGTTCCTATTCTGTTATTTTCATCTCGTTTCATCTTCGAGGGATAAAAATAACAGACTGAGACCAGTTTTGCTTTATAAAACGAAAAAAAAAAAAAAAAAAAACTTTTTTGCACCTTTCACAGTGTATTTAATACTGATTATCAAGACAATTTTTAGGACCTTTTGAGTGGTGTGAATTACATGATGAGAGTTTTTACATGTTGCCAGCATTAATGTAAAAGAATAAAACATTGAAAAAAAAAGCTGCAATTTTTTTACTTATATTCAAGTATATTCACTCTGCAGTAACAGTTTTAATATTTCAATATTATAATATTAAAATTTCAATTTTAATAGTTACCATCATAAGCACAGCTGATATATTGACATAAATATATCCTTGTTTGCCTGCAAGTTTCTCTGACTAAATTGAATAACTGTTGTAACGAATTTGGTATGAAAATAAAGAGTGGTTAGAGTGTCCGCTCTCCAGTCAAGAGGCTGCGGGTTCGAATCCCGCCGTGGACATGGACGTTTGTGATTGTCTGTAGAAATACTAGTGGTGGCGGTCGGCAGTAGATGGCGTTGGTGTAGTTGCGAAAGCAGAGGCGTAGAGTAGATGCCCTCCCTCAATGAGTCCTTGGACACCCTGGAGGTGACAAATAATAATAATAATAATAATAAATCAGTAATAAAAAGACAAAGACAATGAAAAGAGGCAGAAACATTGAAAATATCAACTGCATCATGAATGGAGAACCTATAGAACAAATAAAACATTAGCTACTTAGGCAAACAATTTTAAATTCTAAGTAGCTAACTTAAATTTTAAATTCTTAGTTAGAATTTAAAATTACTACTTAGTAACTAATTAGAATTTAAAATTGTTTGCCTAAGTAGCTAATGTTTTATTTGTTCTATAGGTTCTCCATTCATGATGCAGTTGATATTTTCAATGTTTCTGCCTATTTTCGTTGTCTTTGTATTACTGATTTTCATACCAAATTCATTACATATTCAATTTAGTCAGGGAAACTTGCAGGCTTGTACTGGATTTATTTAAAAGTATAACATCATCTGCATAAAGTAAAGAGCTGAGTTTGGAAGTTTGAATAGGGGATAATGTACATCCTTGTCTGACACCAGATTTAACATCAAACCATCTTCCTGTACTTCCTCCAATTTTAACTGCTGACTTACAACTCAAATAAAGACTAAGTATTGCTTGATATAATCCCCATTGACACCATATTAGCATTTTGAATAGCTTTTCTCTTGGCACCTAGTCATATGCCTTCTGCAGGTCTATAAACTTTAAATACAGATCTTCGTTTATATTCCAACAATTTCTCAACTATTTGTCGTAAAGAGAAAATCTGATCCTGAGAGCCTCTATTTGGCTTTGGCCTGAATCCAGCTAGTTCTTCACCAAGATTCCCTTCCACAATCTTTCTCAGCCTTACCAAGAACACTAAAGAAATACCTCTGCAATTCTCACATTAAGTTTTATTTTCCATTTTATATATGGGTACTATGAGGGCTCTAATCCAATCATCTCGAACTTTCGATATGCTTTCTTCTTTAACTTCCTGTGTCCACCATGGAGTTCTGATGTTTCTATTCTTGCAGACAACCTCGCCACATGCCTCTCTGGCTAAATCAATGTTTTCTTCAGGGCTTGCCACTGAATCTCCAAGGTTTGGTTCCTGTTCTCAAACTGTTTCATTTTTTCTTGAATCATGTTTGCACATTTTAGTCTACAGTTCACATCTGAGAGCTGCTGAACTTTTATTCGCTTTAAAACTTTCTTACATGTTCTTCTCTTCAATATGAAATTCAATTTTATCTTGTTCAAGACTAAATGGTGATCACTTCCAATTTCAAATCCACTGTACACACTAGTGTCCTGCACCAGAGAGATAATATCACTATCAACAATAACATAGTCAATGAGATTTTTCTTATTCCTTGCCTCTTTTCTCCATGTGAATCTGTGCACATTTTTATGTTGGAACATGGTGTTAGTAATAACCAGTCCATGTCCTGAGCAGAAATCCAAAGGCATTTGCCATTATTATTAGCTTTGCTCTTTTCTCCAAATTTTCCCAAAATATTTTTGTATGTCTCACAATCATTTCCTACTCTGCTATTTAGATCTCCAACAAGGATCAACTTTTCCTTTTTCATTGTATCAGTTGCTTTCTCTAAAGCCTCAAAAAATTTCTCCACTTCTATCTTAATGGAACCTTAGGCACAAATAAGTCTCATTGTCCAGTTCCCCATTCTGATATTTGCCCACATCACTCTACCTGATATTGCCTGCCATTCAAGAAGATTAGCCTTGTATTTAGTGTTGAATACTACTCCTTCTTTCCCATGATTGCTATTGCTTGAATATAACATTTTGTATTTATTGCTTAGAAAGATCTCACCAGCTTTTGTCTTTTTTGTTTCAGTAAACCCTATTATGTCTATCTGGTACTTATCCAATTCTTCTGCTAGTTCCATTTCTTTGCCAATCAGGCTTCTTATGGTGATAGTACCAATCTTGAACTCTCTGTTGAGTTGGGATGTGTTTCAGGATTTGCTGACTTTTTGCTGTTTGCCCTGGTTCCTGGTGAAAACAATGGGGGGGGGGGGGGTGTCGTTATAATATATAACATAATTTTAATAAAATAATACACAATCAGATGTACCTTTATAATACATTTAATATATGTATTATAAAGGTACATCTGATTGTGTATTTTTTGAAAGTAGGGATGACAAGATATTCAGAACCAAACTTGATTGGGCAAATTGTAGAATAAGAAAAATTTGTTCAGAATGAACCTTGAATTATATGAATTTAATTATATATATATATATATATATATATATTTAAGTTCATATAATTCAAGCTTCATTCTCAACATCTTTTTCTTATTCTACAATTCAATGTATATATATATATATTTTTTTTTTTTCAGAATTCATTTTTACTTGGTTGGAATATTATGAAAAAGCTTTAATGACTGATACCGAGAGATAAAAGATGACATGATATATTTGAAAAGATACTACTAGTACACTAGTTTCGTTGAATTGATCAACATCTTCAGATATCACAATCAAAGAAGTATATAAAGAATTACAGAGACTTAAAATTGTAATAACAGAACAAGTACAAAAAGACAGTAACGTGTTTGAAAACACAATGCGAGCTTGAGTTCCAAATAAATGTATACTACGCGCTGTCGCGAGTGCGCCAGTACTGAACAGAGGCAACGTGTGCGTCAAAGAGATTGAAACTCAGGCTGTTGTTGATATGAGAGGAATCTAGAGAAATTTCCCTATATTCAACAATCTTTCTCTCGAGTTCATCATAGCACACATGGAAGCTAGAAGTTTGAGTCCAGTTCACAATGTGTTGGCGGCCTTTGTCTGAGTTAGCTGAAAAGAGAACATGGCTAGAGAGAATAATATATATATATATATATATATATATATATATATATATATTATTCAAAAAACTTTAATGACTGTTAACGAGTTATAATATTCCAACCGAGTAAAAATGAATTCTGAAAAAAAAAAAAAAAATATATATATATATATACTTGGGAAAAAGGATTAAAAGCAAGGTTATAAAATTACTTGGAATCTTTAACATATATTATACCCAAGATAAAAAAATTGCCACACACACACACACATATATATATATATATATATATATATATATATATATTGAATAGCCAAAAATGAAACATAAATGTAAACAAAGGAGATAATCAATCAAATGAACTATAGATTTTGGTAGATTAAGAATTAAAATTATGAAAACTTAATTTAAACAACAAAAATGGAATATTATCATCAGATGACCAACAGTGCAAAACTGACTGTAAGCTTGCAGTGTGGTTTAAGATTATATAGTGAGAAGCGTTTGGGTGGTTCGAGATTATTGGAAAGTAATTTACTCTTTTTAATTGCCTAGAGAGCAAGATTAGATAGTTTTTTTGGGGGGGGGTGTCGGTGTGTGTGTGTGTGGGGGGGGTAAGTGGGTGTGTTTATAGCTTCCTGATTTTACAAAACCGAAACATAATTTGGTTTTGGTTTCTTGGAAATCAATAATCCTAATGTTTTCAATTTCATGGATGTGTTTAGATTGTACTGCATACAATATTTCAATAGTGGGATTTTTGGTAATGTTACTGTCGTGTTTTTGTTTGTGTTTCTTACTAGAATGTAAGTATCCTAGATTATGGGATGTTTGGTAACTCAAAATATGATTCGCAAATTTAAAGTTACCCATAGGAGAATGGAAAGGAATGTGCGCAGTATGACACTTGAAGACAAGTGGAATAACTCCTATTTGATAAGATTGAGAACAGGTGTACAGGACATGCATTCAAAATGAAGATAGGCTGGACACATTGCAAGATATAACAATGCAAGATGGCATAAATTATGGACAGAATGGAGACCTGTGGATGCAGTAGACAAAGAGGAAGAGATGGCAAGATTAAATTCTTAGGATTGCTGAAATGCAATGGATTAGAAAAGCTGATAACAAAATAGAATGGGAAAAACTGAGGGAGACCTTCATCCAGCAGTAAATTGATACAAGTTGAAGAGATGAGCAAGGTCTTGTACTCAACTCGGAAAATATTCAGCAGTATATTAGGAAATTATGAAAAGGCGTATAGGAATTTACACAAAAGCATAACAGTGACCCAGCCGATGAGGATAAACAGGCAATCAGAAACAACTTAGGAATAATAAAATACATAAAGATACAACAAGTAAAATGAGAAGTTTACTTACATTAAATTTATAGCCTTGAACAATTTTGGGTGGTGGATTATCCATGTCATAGTGAGTCTGATTATACTTATTCCACTCAAATCCCTAAGATTATAAAGAATAAATAAATTCATTAAATGCAATTATGAATATGGCTATGATTAAATGCAATTATGAATATTACTATGATTAGCAAAGTTACTTTGTTTTTGGAAATGACAAAAGTTTAATAACTATTTAATTATTAATCCCAATATTTCTCCAACGTTAAATTGGCATCATGAGAGGAAACCATACAGTAATAGAGACATGTACAAGCACTACATCAGTAAGTGAGACTGAGAAAAGAGAAAAACAAAGGAAGGCCTACAGTGCTATTGAGTTTGTGTTCTTGGCTGTTGGGCTGATTGCTGGGACAGTTTGTGAGGATTGCAGCATATTCCAGAAAAGGGCAACATATTTATACTTGTTTCAATGGAGTAAAGTGACCTTTTTCCAGTGAATTCTGTGGTGGGTATCCAAGGCAAGGTCTGATAAACCTGAGCAGCTATAGTAGTGGAATCAAATGCAGTCTCGGTGCTAAGTGATCCTGATGTTGGCTGTCCCACCTGTTTAGCCAAAGTAAGAAAGGTTGCAGTTGCAAGGTACCTGGTAGACCTCAGACATCCTGTAGTGAAAAACATTCAGCTGTTCAGGAGTAGGAAGGAAGCACAACTGGAGAATTGCGGAGTTTGTATCTTCGGTATACAAAGACTGAACAGAAATTAAAAGAGCTAGAAATGGAAGACAGAGAGGCTATCCTTTAAAAGATAAATGTTTTTAGTAGTCATTAATCCACACAGGATTTTCATTCAGTTAAAACTGAAAGGAAGTTTACTGCTCCCCAGTTCACACAAAAATGGACCCAGTATGTGTTGTTGTTTTTTATATAGGATTATCAATCTAAAAGGAAGATTTGTTTCTACTGATATGTTTCTAGTTATTCTTCAATAATAATATTGAAACTTTCATATAGCAAGTTAATTCATTCTAAAATAATGATATGGTCGATAAGGCTTTAGTAGTTTATTCAATAGAGCTTACTGTTACTTAATATAAAAGCAAAGTTATAAAAGTGTACTGGACGAAAACAAGATGTATTTTCTTAAGTGTCTATGATTTAGGATGCAAAAAGAATTTGATTATGTTGTTGTTATATATATACATATAAAGTAGATTTTATATTAGTCTTTTTCTCCTGTGTGAATTCAAGAAGGAATAAAAGTTTGGTTCATATAGCATGAATAATTGTTGGCTTCTGAAAATTAAAGTTAACCTGCATAGTTATACAAAGTTATACTTCGGTATACAAAGACTGAACAGAAATTAAAAGAGCTAGAAATGGAAGACAGAGAGGCTATCCTTTAAAAGATAAATGTTTTTAGTAGTCATTAATCCACACAGGATTTTCATTCAGTTAAAACTGAAAGGAAGTTTACTGCTCCCCAGTTCACACAAAAATGGACCCAGTATGTGTTGTTGTTTTTTATATAGGATTATCAATCTAAAAGGAAGATTTGTTTCTACTGATATGTTTCTAGTTATTCTTCAATAATAATATTGAAACTTTCATATAGCAAGTTAATTCATTCTAAAATAATGATATGGTCGATAAGGCTTTAGTAGTTTATTCAATAGAGCTTACTGTTACTTAATATAAAAGCAAAGTTATAAAAGTGTACTGGACGAAAACAAGATGTATTTTCTTAAGTGTCTATGATTTAGGATGCAAAAAGAATTTGATTATGTTGTTGTTATATATATACATATAAAGTAGATTTTATATTAGTCTTTTTCTCCTGTGTGAATTCAAGAAGGAATAAAAGTTTGGTTCATATAGCATGAATAATTGTTGGCTTCTGAAAATTAAAGTTAACCTGCATAGTTAGTGCTTTTCATGTGTGATGTTGGCATTACATATGAGGGTGGTCTGAAAAGTTCTCGGCCTTGACCACAGAGGCAACACTATCGGCAAGTTTTTTTGTTTTTTTTCTAAGTTGGTACGTCTGTCAAGCATTTGTGTGAAATCCCAAGTCATTCTATCAAGTAGTTTGTTTTATACAGCTGTCTAAAATTCTTTGTAAAAGAAGGTTTAATGGCAAAAGAAATTCATTCGAAGTTCATAAAAGTTTATGGGCACTCTTCTCCTTCGCTTTCGACAATTAAGAAATGGGTTGCCGAGTTTAAACGTGGCTGTACCAGCCTTGAAGATGATCCACATGAAGCATGTCTAAACAGTGTAACAACACCAGAAATCATTGATCAAGTGCACGATATGGTATTGGATGACCGGTGAGTCAAAGTGCATGAAATTGCTGAGACTATGGGCATTTCAAAAGAACGTGTATATATATTTTGCATGAAGAATTGCAAATGAAAAAGCTTGCGCAAGATGGGTGCCATGCTTGCTCACAGCAGATCAAAAACACACTCGCATGAAAATCTCTGAACAGTGACTGAAGCGTTTTAACAAGAATAAAACTGATTTTGTGCATCGATTTATTACTATGCATAAGACTTGGATTCACCAATACACACCAGAATCCAAACAGCAGTCAAAACAGTGGAGAGAAGCCAGTTGTTCAACACCAAAGCAGACAAAGTAGTTTCCATCAGCAGGAAATGTCATGGATCTTGAAAAGGGTAAAACAATAACAGGGGAATATTATTACAATCTTTTAACAGTACTAGATGAAAAAATTCATGAGAAAAGACCAGGTTTGCAGAATAAAAAAATCATCTTTAATCAGGACAATGCACCTGCCCACAAAAGTGTTTTGGCAATGGGAAAATTAAGGGATCTGCACTGTGAATTGTTGGAACATCCATCCTATTCCCCAGATTTGGCTTCCTCTGACTTCTATCTCTTCCCAAAACTAAAACTCTTCCTCTCTGGTGAGCGTTTTTCTTCGAATCAAGGTGATTGTAGCTGTAGAGGGGTATTTTACAGATCTTGCTGAGAACCATTACAGGGACAGGATAATGGCACTGGAGCATTGCTGGAATAAATGTTGGTCTTAAGAGAGATTATGTTGAAAAATAAAAATAATTTTGAAATTATAAATTTGTTTTTTCATTGTTAGGCCGAGAACTTTTCAGACCACTCTCGTAGTTAAGTTAGAATGATTTTATGTGTATATATTTGTTTTTTTGTAAATTAAAGATTTTTATTTTGATTATAATGGTATGCAAAGAATCAATCTCATGATCATCCAAATATGTTCCTCAGGGCCAGTACAGAATAATTATGTTAGTATTAAATAAAAATTTCCACTATTACTAACTTCTGATCAACAATTTTCCTTCAAATTAATCTATTATCTCTCAAGATTCGAATATTATCAGATCTCAGATCTTATATTTCTGTCTTTTAAGGTGCTACTATTTACATCTTCGTCTTCCTCTGGGTCTTTTCCCTGCCAAAGAACACTTGTTTAGTTAATCTTTCCTCTCCCATTCCATTTAAGTGACCATACCACCTGAAATTAGCACTACTAGCACATTCCTGAATGCTAACAATGGAAAGTTATTTCCTAATACTATTGATGCCATCTGTTCACTCCACTAATCTTAGATCTCTCATATCAGCAGTCTCCAGTCTTTGATCAAGTGTTTTATTTCTAACCAACTCACATAAGTGAAAATTGGTTTGAACACCATCTTGTGTACAGCTAATTTAGTGTTTTGACTAATTTTTTTCTTATTCGATATAAATTTATTTAGCTTACTTCCTATCATACCAGCTTTACTAATTCTGTTGTCTATTTACATATTTAATTTACCATCTTCACTAAAAATTATGCCTAAATAACTGAAATGTTTTAGTTGTTCTACAGACAATTCAGGATACAGTTGATGTTTTCAATGTTTCTTCCTATTTTCATTGTCTTTGTCTTTTTATTGCTGATTTTCATAATAAATTTATTACAACAGTTATTCAATTTAGTCAAGGGAATCTTGCAGACTTGTACTGGGTTTATTCATAAAGTATAGAGCTAAGATTAACATCATCAATTTTGATATCATATTTAATATCACTTTCCTTCATAATGGGATTCATATAGATAATGAATAAGAGTGGAGATAATGTGCACCCTTGTTGCACACCTGATTTTACTTTAAACCAGCTTCCTGCACCTACTTTAAGTCTAACTGATGACTTACAGCTTAAATAGAGACTATATATTGCTAGATACAATGTCTCCCATTTACACCATATAACTGTAGTGTTTTGAAGAGTTTTCCTCTTTGCACTTATCAGATGCCTTTTGCAGATTAACAAAACTTAAATACAAATCCTTGTCCTATTCCCAAGATTTCTCAACTATTTGTCTTAAAGTGAAAATATGATCTTGACACCCTCTATTTGGCCTGAATTCAGCTTGTTCTTCACCAAGCTTCACATTCCACAATTCTTCTTAGCTGTTTCTCAAGAATACTTGCATAAATCTTACTAGGAACACTCAAGTAGTGAACTACTGATTCTCACATTCAGTTTTATTTCCCTTTTTATAGATGGGTAGTATGAAAAAGACCAGATAAAAACTTCTCACGTCATAGATAGGAATCAAACCCAGGTCTTTATGACCAAATGACTTTGTCTATACTGATTGAGTTACGGAGCTTCTGAATTATGCAATGCAGCCACTGTAAAACACTTATACCTCAATATTTGAGCATTTCTGGCCGAATTTCATCTACTCCAGCTGCCTTTCCACATTTCAGGTTTTTGATGACTTTTTTACTTCAAGTATGGATATGTATTCCTGACTGCATTCCTGTTGGGATGGTTCTGCCATCATGCCAATACTGCTTGTTTCATTTAGCAGTCTTTTGAAATAATTACCCCATATATCTAGAATATCTTTTCTTCAGTTTTCATGTCACCTTTATCATCTTTTATTCCTTTTAAAGTATTTTTTCTTCCATTTCTGAACTTCTTCAATAGCTTCCAGAATATTTTGCCACCTTCCTGATAGTTATTTTCTATGTTCTTACTAAAGTTCACATGAACTGAATGTGATGGGTACAGTATTTTCAGGGAGGATAGAGAAGATAGAACAGGAGGAGGAGTACTGTTGATGATAGCTGATGTGTTGCAGCCAAAGAAAGTAGTATATCATGATGATAGACATGTGAATGAGAGTTCATTTGAGGCAGTCTGGTGCAAAATAGTGACCAACGCAACCAAATATACAGTTGGATGCTGCTATAGGCCAGGGAGTACAGGGGGAGATATTGAATTCATGCATCAGCAACTTAGTGCAATGAGTGAAGGCTTAGTGATTATTATGGGGGATTTTAATTATGGTGATATCAATTGGAAGGAGGAAATATCACGTAGCAAAAAGGAAATGGAGTTCATACATCTGCTACGAGATAATTACTTGAAACAGCACGTAACTGAAGGGACACGTGGTGTGAGAGTGTTGGACCTGGTTATTGATTCAGAGGTTATATGCATAAGTAAGGTGACCTCGTTACCTCCAGTTGGTGAAAGCGATCATGTGGTATTGACTTGGGAGGTTGCAAAATCTGTGGATTTTTCTATTAAGAAGGGGTATGTACGAAACTACAGGTTAGGCAATTATAACAAGCTTCGGAGTGAGCTTGCAGCCATCCCATGGCAGAACATATTGCAAGGGAAAGATGTTAGCAGTGCTTGGGATAAAATCAGCGGGTATCTGAGGAAAGCAATATCAGATTGTGTCCCCATGGTCAGGAGGTCAAACAAGGCAGGCATTAGATGGATGAGCAGTAGTATCAAGCTTGAACTACAAAAAAAGAAAATGTTATGGAGAATTTACAAGGAGAAGGGCGATCAGGACACCCATGAGCAGTACAAGGCTCAAGCTAGGAAGGTTACCAGCATAGTAAGAAAAGCTAAATCAGATTATGAGAAGACCTTAGCCAAAGAGATCAAGGGTAATCCCAAAGAGTTCTTCCGCTATGTGGCAAGTAAGAGGAAGAATGACTTCGGAAGGATAACCTTAGTGGGTGCTGATGGTATTGAGGTGACAAAATCAGATGTAATAGTCGAGTTACTGAGTGATCACTTCTCAAAAGTCTATCACCCAAGTGAGGATATCTCTATACCTATAGCAATACCTAATGTGAGAATTGAAGCTAAAGAATCAGAGGTATTAAATATATTGCGAAACTTAAATGCAAACACTGCGGTAGGCTTAGATGGAATATCAGCTCGGGTGTTGCGTGAATGTGCAAATGAATTGTCAACCCCTCTTACCTGGATATTTAATTTAAGTTTGAACTCTGGTATGGTCCCTAGGGAGTGGAAGTTAGGTTCCTTTGCATAAGGGTGGCTCTAAAACTGCAGTATTGAATTACAGACCAATCACCATCTCAGGAGTAGTGGTAAAAGTATTGGAAAAGTTGGTTAAAGACAAAATTCAAGAATGGGTGGATCAGGATATGATACTCTATAGAGGCCAACATGGTTTTGTTAAAGGTAGATCCTGCCTTAGCAATCTATTAACTATCCATAATAGAATAACATCAGAGTTGGACAAAGGAACTGGCTACACAGTGGTACTTCTGGATTTTGCTAAGGCTTTTGACAGGATACCCCATAGAACACTGTTACGCAAATTGGAGCAGATGGGAATGGATATTAAATTGGTGATATGGATAGGAGAATGGCTCAGGGAGAGATACCATAAGGTGGTGTATGGAGGAGCCGAGTCCAGAATGAGGCAGGTGACCAGTGGTGTGCCTCAGGGCTCTGTGCTTGGGCCAATGTTGTTTAATTTGTATATAAATGATATAGGAAACGGCTTAAAGGGAGATATTCAGTTGTTTGCTGATGTTGAAAGTTTGCAGGAGGATTTAAATAAGCTGGTAAAATGGGCAAAAGAAAATGGATGTCAGTTCAATGTGGAAAAGTGTAAAGTCTTGCATTTTGGGATTAAAAGATTACCAGCTGTGTACTACATCGATGGAAAGGTACTCCAAGAGATTGATGAGGCTAGGGACTTAGGGGTATTGGTAGATAAGGAGATGAAGTTCAGAGGACACATTGCTAAGGTGTCCAAGATTGCACATAGGATTACTTGGTTGTTGAGGAACACACTGACATCCAGAGATAAAGAGGTTATTATTCCCCTTTATAAAGCATTGATACTTCCACATTTGGATTACTGTGCTCAGGTCTGGTCACCTGGATTCCTTGGAGATGAGGAGGCTGTGGAGAGGGTTCAGAGAAGAGTGACCAAGTTGGTGAGTGATATAAAAAATGCTCCCTACGTTGATAGATTGAGAGCTTGTGGATTGCAGAGATTGGTTGATAGGCAAAGAAGAGGGGATATGATAGAAACATTCAAATTACTAAAAGGTTTTTATAGGATTGATGCAGGGGAAATGTTTCAGCTGTGTGATAGTGATGGAAGAACAAGAGGTCATCTCTGGAAATTAAAGAAGAGTGTGGTTAACAAAGGTGTCAGAACAAGGTTTTTTGCCTGGAGGATGGTGAATGAGTGGAATTCATTGCCTGACTTTGTTGTGAGCTCTTCATCTGTAAATGAATTCAAGAAGAGATATGACAGATATTGTTTTGCTAGTTTGGGTCTCCCGCGATGAGTCTACTGACTCCATGGAGATACCCGTAATAATAATAATAATAATAATAATGACTTTGCAAAGAAATAATCCAGGTGCTGAAACAGATGCTTCTAAAACTGTTTCAGCACCTGGATTATTTCTTTAGGAATTGGCAACAGCCGATTGTTACAAATAGATTTCTTGTTATATTTTCCTTATATAAAAAAAAAAAATCATTCATATTTATATCATAAATATAATTAATGTTGCATGTTACCATTTTTTTTTCCTGAAAAAATTCTCAACAGGTTACTGCAACTGTTGGTTGCGATTACTGAAATAAAGTCCCAGAAATACTAGCTAATAATAATCTCTGACCTAGCATTAAGCTAAAAGATGAAATTACTTGACACTGTTGAGAAAGAACAGAAAAGAATCATCTCCAAGGGAACACTAGAATCCCAAACAATAGCCTAGTACAGAGTTAGCATACTACAGCCTGATCAAGTCTATTGCCTATTATTGTATGTCGAACTTGCTAAGGATGATTTTTAAATGAATTTTGGGACAGAATCATGAAATTGCTTTTGCAGTAACCATAAGGTAGTAGTGCTAATAAAATGCAGCTAGGCCCATTCATTTGCATATTGTCTATGAGTGCTTTTTTGTGCCACATGTAGTTGAGGCAGTGAGCACATGTTACACTCTCTCGTCTCTGACATCAATGCTGCTTGCTGCATTCACAGCCCTAATTTGTCAGTGTTTTAGTGACACACCCCTCTTAGTTGCATGTATCACAAGTTTATGTCAGTAAATGTTGGTACATAATTCTTTATATTCAATGAAATACAAATTCTCGTTACAGATTAGCCTTTAATCAGACAAGCATTTGCAATCAGTTCTGATGACTGGGAACACTAACTTTGAATCCGAATTAAGCATAATAATGTCTTGTAAAAAATAATTCCAGACTTCTAATTTCCCAAAAATCAGTTTGTGCACAGTTATATTCTGTATTTTGTTAGAAAACAAAATTTATACAACTTTCTTAATTAGTAGAATTATATATAAATATAGTCGTGGATAGGCTTATGTGTTCGTCAGACATTTTTGTAATAGATTTCACGGTTTGATATGAACAGAGATGATTAAGAAAATAACTATTTATTAACTTAAAAGCTAATATTTCACTGGTATTATAGCCAGCATCTTCAGAGCACACAACACAAAGTTTGTTACAAATGCAAAACAACCACAATCCGGTGTAACAGTGAGGCTAGTAAAAGTAATTGCAGCATGCAACACAAGACTAAAGTCCTAATATGGCGCCGTCTAGGTAAAAAAAAAAAAAAAAAAAATTCAAAGTTTTGAAATAGAAGTCCAAATGATAGTCTTAGAAAGTTTGGAAAAATAAAATAAAATAAAATAAAATAAAAGTAATAAATATTAATTTGGTCTTAAGATGACGGTCTCCCAAATCTTTGTAGATTTATGCAGCCATACTTGTTAAGGTTTGGAGTATGTTTTAAGGCTTCTATTGATTCCAGGAACAACCTCTCTCACGTAGAAGCTTCTGTGCATTACTTTTGTTTCTTTCCAATTGATCCTGTGTGCAGGGGTATCCAAAGCATGGTCTGCCAGACCCGACTTGCCATAGCGAAAGTGTTGGATATATTTTTTGTGTTCACTGAGGTGGATGTCCACAGTTCTTCCTGTCTGTCCGTAGTAGGCTTGATGGCAAGAACAGGACACTTCATAGACTTATTTCATATTTTCTTATATTCATATTTCATATTTTCTTATATTCATATTTCATATTTTCTTAATCGAACTGTGTTCATATCAAACTGTGAAATCTATTACAAAAATATATATAAATATGTGATATCCTCAATTTTTAACTGCTGGCCTGTGAAGCATAAAACATTTACTATCTGGCCCTTCACAGAAAAACAACTGGTCACTAATCTGTATAGATGCTTGGATGTTAATGTTTAGTGGAAAAACAGACTAAATTTATTTAGCTAATTTGCTTGCCTGGTTCACTGAGTAGTGTATCAGCTCTCTGGCCAACAGGTTGCAGGTTCGAATCCTGCCATGGGCATGGATGTATGCGATTGTCTTTACATGGGAGACGAATTTCATTACCCAGTATGAGACCACCATCTGCTTATTGGAGGCCTGAAGTAGCTTGAAAAGTTCCCTGTTTGGTCTCTAGAGCAGGGCTTCTGGACTATGTAAAAAAATAAATAACAATAGAAAAACTATAAATTTAATAAAAAAATAGGGAAAAAAAATCCTTAACCCACTCATGGTACTAATATACTATAGACTAACAACCTTTTGTAAATGGGAATCACATAAAATTAGATTAATAAGTCAATATTTGACCTTGGTCACCAAGGAAACTTCATGGGCACAAAGAAATATATTGACCACATCCATGCACAGTAGAAAGTGCTCAAACAGACTGAATGCAAAAGGTGGACCCCAACAGTCCCAAACTGCACCTTCTATGGGTATGGTGATGGATGTTTTGAAGACCTTGTCTCCTGCTGTCTCCCAGATTTTTGGCAATGTGATGCAGCCAAAGTTTGGGGCATGTTCTAGTTCTATGGCAGATTCTAGAAATAGTCTCCCTGATTTAAATCTGTTTCTGTACAGGAAGTAAATTTTTTAATTGGGCCCTGTAATTTGAATCCATGACATAGTCTGCCAAAATGGCCAATTTTCAATCTACATTCTCCCAGAATAAATGTAGTGTAGAAGATATTTTCTGTGTTCTTCTAGACAGATAATGTCAGTTCTTCCTGACTATCTTAAGTATTTAAGATAGTCAGGAACAAGGGATGCTGTAGAACAGGAGTATCAAACTCAATTGGACCATGGGCCATTTGTTATAAAAGTGTACCTCAAGTGGGCCGCAAAAAATTTTCGACTAAAAAAACCTTCACTAATTAGAATCGAAGGGAAGTGAAAAATTAGGATAAATAAATTGGAAAATTAATAACAAACATTTTGTTTATTCTAAGTTATTACAAGACATAAAATAATAGTATAATGATTATGACAACTAAAAAAAAAAATAAAGAATATTTTTGTTATATTTATATTATGGGAATAAAAGGCGTTAGCTGAATTTTTTTTTATTAATATTTACAATGGATGGCATTTAAACCAAATTAAACCAAAATTAGTTTTATTGTTGCTTTGCGTTTCAGTTAGTGGGCACACTCACACACATCTAACTAAAAACAATAGTTTTTAGGTAGATACTGTGTTTGCCAGTGCAACATATGGTTTTGCTTTAGCCTAAACAGCATGGTTAATGTGGGATCAGACATATGATTCATTAGTTAGTGCCATGTTTATCCCAGTTGTCTCTAATTGCACTAAAGAAATATATTACACATGTTGAGAAAATTATTACACAGACAGCAAATGTCTCTGTACTTTATTCAGTGGTACAATAAAACTACTTGTTTTCCTTGCATCTGCAATATAGTGGAAGTTGGGGAGGGCATGTTGTTTACCGCTGGGAGTGAGTTATCGCCTCGACTTGAAATTGGTTAAACTTTATTTTCGTGTGTGATGTATACGCAAAACTTTTTAAATTTTTTGTTCGTAAAGTAAAATCACAAGGGTGAGTGATACGCAAGGGCTAGTTATATTCCAGTAAATACGGTATTTCTGTTTTATTATAAAAAGCAACCATCCTTTTTTTTTTTTCATCTTTCCTTGAGGCTTCGTGGGCCACAACAAATTGCTTTGGAGGCCGCATGTGGTTCGCGGGCCGCCAGCTTGACACCCCTGCTGTAAAACCTTGGATGATCCAGATAGTGGAGAGCATTTTTAGGTGATCAGATATTTTTTGGTAAGGCCTAAAAGGAAGCCTGTATGTTAAACTTTTTGAAAATGCATGCAATTTTTTCTGAGGTGCCCCACATGTAGGGAATAGCAATGGATTTTTTGATTTTTGATTTTTTTTTTGAGGGGGGGGAATAAAGAGCTCAGTTGATTCTGATAAGTGGAAGCCAATGACTAAAGACATTAGCCTCTTCACTGAAGAAGTTAATGTGGTCTGAGAAGATGGTTCTAGCTCTATTTACTAAGGTTTTGGTAACACCATACCGCTGGGAGAGGTAACCAGTATGGTGTTACTTAGAAACAGATCCTCAAGTGTTTGCTGTCAGGTGTGCTAAAAATGTTTCTAACATGTCGTAAGTGTAGTGTTCATATACTGGGGGTTGGAGAGAGACAGAGTTTAGAGCTATACTATAATGAGGTGCTCTCCATTGGGCGACACAGTGGGGATGCGTTTGAAACATCTTAAGAGAATTAAAGAAAAGGGAGATTCACAGAATGAAAATATCAGACATCAAATGTGTTGTACTAGAGTAAAATCGTATATAGAAGGATTTTTATACAAAAATACCTTATATACCGATTTTACTGGTAAACGAAAATCCATACTAAATACTTATGGTCAATTAGCAAATTTTTTAATGTTAGTAATATGGAAATAATTTTTAGTGAATTGTTAATAATGTAACTGCCAAAATTTTGTAAAGAACAAAGAAAGTTAAGAATTATTTTAAGGTGAAAATTTTATATTCTGATATTGTTTTCTTAGCTAAGCCTGCCTTTTGTTTAGCATGTGTAAAATTGCTCTGTGTGTGACTAAGTGTTAGCTAAAGTAATACCACAGACACGTTTTTAAGAGAGTTGTTTACTTAAGAGGATTAATTGTATTTCCAAGCATAAGTTGTTGTTGAAGTATTGAGCCTGAATTAATTTGTACATTCATTAAGTACGAATAAATATTGTTTTCCTTGTCAAATAATTTGCCTGATTCCTATTTACCAATGCACTGCTCATAAAAATAGAATCTGTGTATCCTAGAATATTGAGTAGCCACGACTGTAGAATAGAAATTTTGCGTTGCTGGATTTAGTATTAAGTAAGAAAAAAAGGTTCCGTGTTTTGCTGAGTGTTTTTCTTTGGAAGGATATTCAACTCCTATCCATGAATTTTGATGGCGCAGTCGTTAATCAAATAAATTTTTCAGAATTCAATTTAGAAAAACGCCAGTTGTTCAAAGAGATTGGCTCCAGCCAGAGGCAATTTTCTTAGTTCTGAAAGTTTTGTGCACGTGAAGAATAATATTTACAGCCTTGAGACAAAGGGGGATCAAAGTTGAATGAGAGGATTAAAAATAAGAATCTAAATCAAGCAATGTATTTAGAGCTTGGCATTACGACAAGAATTTAATAAGTATAATTGAACAGGTAACGGATAAATATTGAATAGACAATTAGAATCAAGTATAAATAAAAATTAAGTAAAACAATCATAAAAATCATCGATTTTTACACTAGCCAATTAATGTCAATATATTAAGCAATGCTGAATAAATTAATAATACACAATATGCATAAAGGGTTAAAACTATGTTAATGCACTAGCTTTATATGTTGGATAAGCATGTTAGAGTATATGTGTATACTCCAGATGACTTTGATATGAAGGTCAAAACATTGGGTGATTATTTTGGTTTATATTAAACTGAAGGTTTATTATAACACAGTAGTTGTTTTCATTAAAATGGTAAAACAGATATCATTCAAAAAGCATTTTCAATTTATAACACCATCTTTTGAATTTCATAAATAGTGAAATGAGTGTTAATATCATATTCTTACAAAACATGTCCAAGTTTTCATAACTAAATCTGCCTAAACCTGTGCTACATTATTTCTGTTACAGAAGTAAAATAAATTCACTTACCGTATGAACTCTGTTAAAATAACGAGGCTTTCGTGGTCTATATTTGTCAGACCAAAGATAAGTTTTATCTACAGGAGCTTCAACACTAAAAACAGCTTCATCACCATCCATACCTTTCCTAGCTTCCCTTTCAAATGCTTTCTCTTCAGATGTTAGCACATCCTGTAGGAAAAATGCACAATAATGCTGTGTTATGTTCACTAATCAAATAATCAAATCGACTTCTCTAGCTTTGAAATTAAAATATTTATTTGTAGTGTGATAAGAAGTCATAATAAAAATAAATATGGTAACTACATGATACTGACCTCCACAGATCCTGTTCCTATCAACCGACGGCGAGCGTATTCAATTCTCTGAAAGTCTTCTTCTCGATCAACAAGCAGTGTTCCTGGTTCCAGAGAATCAAAGCTCAAAAGCTGGGGACTATAACCACCTGCAATGTATTCTTCCTCCCATATCTTTTGAGGATCATTTCTAAAATATAAAAAAAAAAAATTTATGTCTAATATCATTATCAATAACTGCATAAAATGATATTAAATTAAGTATACTATGATAAAATTACTGCATCATTAATATCAGTGTTGGCCATAATACTCTATCACAACTATTCTTCATTAATACAGTAAACAGAAACAAAACAATTTTTAATATCATCATCATCATGAAATACACAAAACAAAGTTAAATTAAATTGTAGTCATTAAATTAATCTGAAGCACATACTAATAATTTTCTCCTATCTACCTACCAATGCATGGATTAGGATGGTTAAAATTGCAGCCAAAGCGAACTAAGGCTATAAAAGCCAACATTTTATGTGTTGAGAGAATGTGTTTTCCAGCAAGTCTGCCTGTTTGGTGTAATAAAAAAAAGTTTAAGGGAAGGAAAATTCATTTCCATATGTGCATGAATGACAAAACTACCATGCTAGGAACATTTCCTTAGTCACAAAATCTTCTGAGTTCTACCCTACCTTTCACAGGACCTGTATACAGTAATCTACTGTTTATACTATATTTATCCTATATCCAAAACAACAGTCCTTCAAGGTTTTGAACTGTGAGTCAGCTAACCCCCTGTGCAGTCAAATGCTTTCTCTTCAGATGTTAGCACATCCTGTAGGAAAAATTCACAATAATACTGTTATGTTCACTAATCATACAATTAAACTGACTTCTCTAGCTTTGAAATCAAAATATTTATTTGTAGTGTGAAAAAAAGTCATAATAAAACTAAATATGGTAACAAGACTGAATTTTATTTTATTTTATTAACACTGACTATGGCTATCAGTCTTTCCATTGTATATACACTGGTTTCCATAAATTAAAGAACAAAGAGAAAAACCACGATAACTCAAAAACTGCATGGTGAATTTTATGTAATTCAGTGAAAAGCAGTATGATATGAAAGTAACACCCATAAAAATCGTAAATAAATAGTATAATTCAGTAATGAATGGATACATGAAAACAATGGTCAAAAAAGAGATCAAAATTGAGACTGTCACAGTGCCTCAATAAGAAATGTAGTCACCCTTCACTGCAATACAGCATTCACAATGATGTTTCGGGACGTCTCACTAGGAAAGAGCTGCACACTGCCGCCACGTTAAGGGTCCTAAAGGGCATAGAATAATCGTCCATCCACTCAGACAAAGAAGAAATTTGGTGAAAAATCAAGAACGAGTCAGCAGAAGGAAAGAAGAACAAAAAGGAGCACTTTCATGTATGAAAAAGATTCGTATAAAAGGCAGTGCTAAACAAGAATTGTAAGTACTTATGTGATAATTCGGACTAAGAACATACATCGAGTGTTTCTGTTTATGGGCACAATAAGATAATGTATATTGATATTGAATTAAGCTTACTAAGGTGTGCTTTATTGTCAGTTTGTGTATATTTGACTAGCAGGATATTCCATATTATGATTTAACTTTAAGGGAAGAAACATAGAACTAAGTCTGAATCAGGAGGAATTGAAATTGACAAAAGCTTGTAATGGAATTGTATATATACGTGTGTGTGTGTGTGTGTGTGTGTGTGTATTATTAAGGGTATTTACTCAGATTGTAGACATTTTTATATTAGAATTTTACTGACTAGAAACACCGAGATAAGACAAACTTTAATTAGAACACAACCAGTTTAATCGGAATGCAGACTTCTTCAGGTGTATACACTATCACAAAAAACTGGAAAATTAGCAAGATAAAAAAGTGAACTTCTCACATAAACAAGTTAGGAACACAGTCAAGTTTGATCTGGCATCCGCGTGGCAGGTCTAGCATGAGGCTTTAGTGAGTGGGAACTATCTCAAGACTGCCAAAATTGAATTACTGCGCTGTGTGAATCAGGTAAGCTATAACTTAAATTACTGTTTATGTGTGAGGGATCCAGAACTATTTCTTTTGATTCTAAAATGCGTTTTTCTAGTTCATCAGGACATTTATGGATGTTGGTAGTAAGATTCCAATCTATCTGGTGTTGACACTCTTATAAATTAGAGTTGGCAGAAAAAAGGACATGACTAGAGAGGTCACTTGCATGGGTTCTGTTATAAGAGATCACATTGATGCTTTTCGAGTTGTAGAGAGACAGACTTATCAGTTTACCCATAATACGGCTTCCATATATATATATATATATATATATATATATATATATATATGGAAGCCGTATACACACACACACACACATATATATATACGGCTTACACACACACGTGTATGTGTGCATGTGGATCAGACTGTAAATGTTCCTTTGGATTTAATTAAATAGTTTGTGAACAACACATTACACTGATTCTGTCAATGCACTGTCCTGAAAATTTCAAACCTGAATAACATAAAGTTTAAGTAATCAATAATTAAGCCATGACTAATTAAAGGTAAAGATTAATATAAGCGGGAGGGGAATGCTAACAATATCTGCTTTGTCTTTAGTTTAAAATCTTATAATCTCACACTCAATATATAGTCTAACTGATGCAGTCACGAAACAAATGAATTTGTTAGACTATAGAGCGTAAGAACATAGGATCCAGTAGAAATAAATAAATGGTGACAGTCGAACATTTACGACATCTCACGAAAGTTTAAGTGAAAGAACAAAAAGACAAGGTGGTAATAAATAAAGAGAAAATAAAATTATAACAGCACATTCACGACCAGATGTCTCTCCAAATCATCACATTACCTCCACCCATGAGTGTCCCTTTCATAGATAATAATATGACCCTGGTTCTCTTCAGATCAGAGCACACCTGGTATTCCTTTGTGAGACTCTTCAGTAAACCGATCCAGAGTGGTCTTGGGTCCAGTTGATGTGAAGCCTTACCCATTTCAAAACATTCTTTCCTGTGGCATGGGAATAGATTATGGTTGTTTAGTATACAAGATCACCTTCATGAAGCCTTCTGGAAACAGATATCAATGTTCCTGTAACTGAACGCAAGGTCAGATTGTAGCTGATTCAGGATAGAACTTCTGTCAGTTATCCACAGCGGGACCAGTTTTGATTTATAAAATGAAAAAAACATAATTTTTTTTTTACCTTTTAGTGTATTTAATACTGATTATCAAGACAATTTTTTAGGACCTCCTCGGTGGTGTGAAGTAAGCCAATTACATGAGAGTTTTTACATTTCACCTGCATTAATGTAAAGAATAAAACACTGAAAAAAATACACTTTTTTTTTTTTTTTTTTTTTACTTTTATTCCAGTATATTTGCTATGCAGGCAATGTAATTTCATACTGTTGGGGTGCAAAGAACATAATACTGCAGTTTGCATTGCTTATAAAATTTTGTCCTTTTTTTTGCTTAGCTATTGCCAATTTTGCTTAGCTAGGTAATATCCTATTGCTTAAGGGTCAAAGCTGTATAACTGAGAGAAGACCTCCACATAGCCTTTAAAGGAATGGGGAGAACCGACCAGGGCTTCTGAACTAATGTCCATCCTCACCTTCTCGTGGTGCACCATGTTGGGTATCCTGTTGGATATCTACCTGGATACTGAACGAACGAGGATGGGCTGGCAATTTGGGATTTTGCCGACCAAATTGTACTCTTATTGGTTAAACCAAAATAAAAATGATGGTACAACATGACAAAATTTCATGCCGGCTGGGGCATCACCTGGTTAAACAAGGCCAACGTTGTTTTCGCCAGGGAACCAGGGCGAACAGCGAAAAGTCAGCTACTGGAACAAATCTGAAAACACACCCCAACTCAACATCACCAGAGTTAAAGATCGGTACTATCAACATAAGCCTGAATGGCAAAGAAATGGAGTTAGCTGAGGAATTAGATGAGTACCAGATCGACATAATAGGGGTGACTGAAACAAAAAAGACAAACACTGGTGAGATCTTTGACAGTAAATATAAAATGTTATATTCAGGCAATGACAATCAAGGAAAAGAAGAAGTAGCCATAGTATTCAACACAAAATATAAGGCTCATCTTCTTGAATGGCAGGCAGTGTCAAGTAGAGTGATTTGGGCAAATATCAGAATGGTGAACTGGACAATGACACTTATTTGTGCCTATGGTCCCACAGAAGGTTCTACTAAGGTAGAAGTGGAGGAATTTTTTGAGGCTCTAGGGAAAGCTACTGATACAATAAAAAAGGAAAAGTTGATCCTTGTTGGGGATCTAAATAGCAGAGTAGGAAGTGATTGTCAGACATATAAAAAAATGTTTTGGGAAAATTTGGAGAAAAGAGCAAAGCTAATAATAATGGCAAATATCTGTTGGATTTCTGCTCAGGACATGGACTGGTTATTACTAACATCGTGTTCCAACAAAAAAATGTGCACAAATTCACATGGAGAGAAGAGGCAAGGAATAATAAGTCTCATTGACTATGTTATTGTTGATAGTGATGTTTTCTCCCTGGTGCAGGACAGCAGATTGTATAGAGGATTTGAAATTGGAAGTGATCACTATTTAGTCTTGAGCAGGATAAAATTGAATTTCATATTGAAAAGAATAACATGTAAGAAAGTTTTAAAGCGAATAAAAGTTGAGCAGCTCTCAGATGTGAACTGTAGACTAAAATACACAAAGATTATTGAAGAAAAAATGACAGAGTTTGAGAACAGGAACCAAACATTGGAGATTCAGTGGCAAGCCTTGAAGAAAACCCTGATTGATTCAGCTAGAGAGGCATGTGGTGAAGTTGTCTGCAAGGATAGAAAAATTAAAACGCCATGGTGGACACAGGAAGTTAAAGAGGCAGTGAAGAAAAAGAAGAAAGCATATCAAAAGTTCCTGGCAAATAAATCAGCTTGTGCTCTTAGAGAATACAGAGACAAATGTAAGAAAGCTAAACAGTGTGTAAAACTAGCTACACAAAAGTCATGGGAGGACTTTGGCAAGAATATAGAAAATAAATATCAAGAAGGTGGCAAAATATTCTGGAGGTTGTTGAAGAAGCTTAGGAATGGAGGAAAGAGTGCTGTGAAAGGAGTTAGAGATGATAAAGGTGATATGAAAATGGGAGAAAAAGATAGATCCTTGAAGTATGGAGTAATTACTTTGAAAATTTGCTAAATGAAACAAGCAGTGCTGACAGCACAGTGATAAAAAACACTGACCAAACATGCAGTCAGGAATACATATCCATACTTGAAGTAGAAAAAGCCATCAAAGGCTTGAAATGTGGAAAGACAGCAGGTGTAGATATTCGACCAGAAATGCTGAAGTATGGTGGTATAAATGTCTTACAGTGGCTGCACTGCATAATTCAGAATGCCTTGGACAGAGGGACGAATTCCTGATGATTGGAGTAGAGCTCTCATAGTACCCCATATATAAAAAGGAAAAACTGAATGTGAGAATTACAGAGATATATCCCTACTGGGTGTTTCTGGTAAGATATATGCAAGTATACTTGAGAAACGGTTGAGAAGAATTGTGGAAGAAAAGCTTGGTGAAGAACAAGCTGGATTCAGGTCAAATAGAGGCTCAGGATCAGATTTTCACTTTACGACAAATAGTGGAGAAATCATTGGAATATAACAAAGATCTGTATTTAAGTTTTGTCAATCTGGAAAAGGCATATGACAAGGTACCAAGAGAGAAGCTATTCAATACGCTACAGTTATATGGTGTCAATGGGGCATTATATCAAGCAATACTTAGTCTTTATTTGAGTTGTAAGTCAGCAGTTAGAATTGAAGGAAGTACAGGAAGATGGTTTAATGTTAAATCTGGTGTGAGACAAGGATGTACATTATCCCCTCTGTTATTCATTATCTATATGGATCACATTATGAAAGAAAGTGGTATTAAACATGATATCAAAATTGGAGATGTTAATGTCAGTTCTTTGCTTTATGCAGACGATGTTATACTTCTAAATAAATCTGCTACAAGTCTGCAAGATTATCTGACTAAATTGAATAACGGTTGTAATAGATATGGTATGAAGGTCAGCAATAAAAAGACAAAGACAATGAAAATAGGCAGAATCATTGAAAATGTCAACTGTGTTGTGAATGGAGAACCTGTGGAACAAGTAAAACATTTCAGCTACTTAGGCACGATTTTTAGTGAAGATGGTAAATTAAATATAGAAATAGACAACAGAATCAACAAAGCTTGTATGGTAGGAAGTCAATTGAATAAATTCATATAGAATAAGAGAGAAATTAGTTGCAACACTAAATTAGCTGTATACAAGATAGTGTTCAAACCAGTTTTAACTTATGGTTCTGAGAGCTGGGTTAGAAGTAAAACACTTGACCAAAGACTAGAGACCGCAGATATGAGTCGTGAGAAAGATTAGAGGCGTGAATCGATGGCATCAATGGCAATATCATATTAAAAATGAGGATATTAGGAAAGAACTTGACATGGTCGGCATCCAGGAATGCATTAGCAGAGCTAATCTCAGGTGGTATGGTCACTTAAACAGAATGGACGAGGAAAGATTAGCAAATCAAGTGTGCTCTGCCAGGTTGGCAGGAAACGACCTAGAGGAAGGCCAAGATATAAGTGGATTGATACAGTACAAAAGTGCCTTAGACAATAGAAATATAAGATCTGATAATGATAATATTGGAGTCTTGACAAGTAACAGACTGATTTGGAGGAAAATTGTAGATAGGAAGTTAGTAATGATGTAAATTTTTCATGTAGTACTATCATGTCCTGTATACCCCTTGAGGGTACATGTCAGGAATTTGATGATGATGAGGTAATATCCTTTGGAAAAATAAATAATTAAATGTAATTTATTTTTCCAAAGGATGGTTGTTGTCAATTTTAATAGTTACAATCATAAACACAGCTGATATATTAATGTCAATATCATTATAATTATAATTATTATTATTATTTGGGAGTCTGCTTAGCTCAGTGGAAGTGCAGTTTGCACACCATGGTGCTTGATCGCCCGGAGGAAGACCTAGATTCAAATCTAATTCAAAAGGAACATTTTCTAAGCCTTTCTTTGAACAGTTCCTGAGTTAGTTGATCTCTGGCATGGACAAGTGGGTTTTTTCTCCTGAAAACTCGTGTCATTCATCCCATAAACTCAAGAAAATCGACCATAGAACCCACACTATCTCAGACAATAAATATATAGTGTTAGAATTAGGGACCAGGATATGGCAGCACTTGTCAGCCACCTCTCTTCACCAGATGCCAGATATTGTTAGTGATAGTCTTGATCCAGCTATCTCTAATTGGCCTTCGGTGGAGATTGAACTGCCCCCCCCCCCCTCCCTCAGTCTCTAAAAAGTTAGATAGGGCTAAAACAGCCTCACCTACTTAGAGTAAGGGAATCAAAAACGTTAGTGGTTTTTATTATTAATACAGGCTACTCCACTGAGTCCTTAGACTCATCGAGGGAAGCTGTAAATATCATGCTAAGCACTATCCAACATTTGTGCAGTATCTATCATATTTCTGTGCAGTATCTATCATATTTCTGTGCAGTATCTACTATACATATTTGCTTTGAACTCAGTATACCACAGTATGGCACCCACAATGGATTCTGGCAACCTATTCCACTCATTTACCACTCTCCAAGCAAAAAACCTAGTTCTAACACCCTTGCGAACTATACTCTTGATCAGTTTCCAAGGATGGCTCCTAGATCTCCCACCACCAGGCCAGTTCTGAAAAATTTCCTCTGTATTAATCATGTAAAAACCTTTCAGTAATTTGTATGTCTCAATCATATCACCCTTTTTCCACCTGTCAATTAGTTTCTGTAACCCACAAATCTTCAACCTGTTCTTATAAGGTTCATTCCTTAGACCTGCTACCATCTTAGTCACTCGCAACTGGATCCTCTCCACATCTTCCTCATCACCAAGAAACCCAGTTGACCAGATCTGCACATCATAGTCAAGATGGGATCTTATCAAGGCTTGATAAAGAGGAATAATAACCTGCTTGTCAAAGTATTCTTTGGGAACCAAGTAATCTGATGAGTGCTTCAGCCACTTTTGCTATGTGCCCTCTAAACTTTAACTTCCTATCCACTAACACTCCCAAATTTCCGACTTCATCAATTTCTTGGAGAACAGTTCATCAATGTGGTATACAGCTAATAATCTTTTCTCCCAAAATGCATAGCCTTACATTTTGCCACATTAAACTGACATCCATTCTCCTTAGCCAAGACTGCCAGTCTATCCAAATCATCCTGCAAAATTTTATCATCATCTGTATTAACTGTTGCTCTACCCAACTTTGCATCATCGGCAAACAACTGAACAGTTCCTCTCAGATCCTTTCCTATATCATTAATATACAAATTAAACAGTAGCAGATTAAGAAAATTAAACAAGAACAGAGCCCTATGGCACATCACTAGTCACAGGCCTTCTTCTGGACTACTCTTAAATAAACTTCTCTCTAATATCACCCCATCAACCACCCTCTTATCCACCTTACCAACCCTATATCCATCCCCATGGGCTGCAGTTTATTGATTAGAATTCCATATGGTATCCTGTCAAAAGCTTGTGCAAAGTCCAGCAGCATCACTGTAAACCCATTACCTTCATCAGCTGTCACTGTATTATAAAACGTGAGCAAGTTACTGAGGCATGACCCACCTTCACAAAACCATGCTGCCCCCTCCCCATACAGTGTCCCATTTCTGTCTATCCATTCCTGCATTTTGCTCTTGACCAACTTCCCTGATATGCTGATCAGTCGGTAATTTGCTACATCAGTCTTGGAACCTCCTTTACACGATGGAACTATTTTCCCCTTCTTTCCATTCCCTTGGGACTAACCCAGAGCTGAGACTTAGATGTGGTCAAAGGAAATTACAATTCCCTAGCACCTTCACGTAAAACTCAAGTTGGTATTACCATCTAATCCCATAGCTGTATTCACATTAAGGTTCTGTAATCTGCTATGCACCTCCATTTCATTTATCTCAGTTCCCATATAAGTCTTTCCCTCTATCATTATTGCAATATCTCCACTTGGATGATATACGCTTACAAAGTATTCACTTAGTATTTCTATTATTTCGACTGATTCAGTTACTTCCCTACATCAGCATTCATTAAAATCATTCTGCCATAAACATTCTTCCTTTTACTTGTAACATATTGAAAGAACTATTTGGGATTATCTTTGGCCTGCACTGCTAATTTCCTTTTATACTCTGCGTTTGCCTTTCTTACCACACTGGTTACCCTTTTGGCCTGTGGTTTCTACTGCTCATGTGCCTGTTGGTCACCTTTCTCCTTGAATTCCCTCAAGGATTTTTTCTTTTTTTGCAGCTCCAGCTTAATGATATTCATCCATTTAACTCTCACTTGATTTACTCTCCTGACTCTAGGTATTCAGTTTGCCATTACTTCCCTCAACCACTCCTTTACCACTTCCACACTATTTCCTGAAACTTAGTTTCATGTCACTTCCAATTTAAAATACTATGCAAAAAATAGCAAAACATATTGGGTGGTGGAGTACTCAATGATTTATTACTGTTCATTGTGAGTGCAAGAGTATAATGTGGGGGGGGGGGGTATACAGAATTAGCTCACGCTCAGTTTGCTGCCAGCCACTGAAGTGCGATTTTTATTGCAGGCATTTGTTTCTAATTGCTCAATGTTCGAGTTGGCTATTTCAAAGTGAAGTACTGTGTCATTTTGCTTTTAAATTTTAATACTGCTGCCACTTTATGTTAATAATTGTGTCTAAGGCTTTGTCAATAGAAGACAAGATAACAATTATTAATAGACTGGAAATGGGCAAAACTAGTGTACGTCTTGCTAACCAACAATTTTGGTTGCTTCAACAACATTTTTAATGTTGGTAAAGCAACCATATCTGAAAAAGAGCAGAAAAAAAAATGAAAATTTGAAGTTTGCTTGAAAGTTAGACATAAAGATGGCAGTAAAAAAGGAAAAGGAAAAAAAAGCTAGGCAAACGCCACTTGAATCAAAAGATGAAAGCCCGTCTGAATTTAAAGTCAGCACAGAATGGCTGAAAATTTTCAAATCTACCCCATGGTATAAAGGAGCTTGAAATTCAAGTAGCTTTATCAGGTGATGTCCCAGAAGCAGAAGCTTTTAAAGTCTTTTATGAAAATAGCAGAGGAGGAAGGTTTATCCAAGGATGACATCTACAATGCATATGAAACTGTTCTTAACTGGAAGTCACTCCCTTACAAATCACTTGATTCACAACAAAAAAAGTCTGCTTCTGGTTTCAAAGCTAACAAACAGCATGTTAGAGTTTATGGTGTTTGCAAATGCAAGTGGACAACATGTTTTACCATTGTTGTGATTGGGAAATCCAAGAATAAAGATGTTTTAAAGGTTACAAAATATAAGACTTATTGTTAAACTGACCATAGATTTTTAATTCATACGTATGTTCGTACAATATTGCCTACTGGTTTCGCTAGTAGCTGACTAGCTTTCTCAAGGCTTGCATAGTACAAAAAAATGATAAATGCAAAAAAGGTTTAAGAATACAAAAAAACGTTAGTACCTGTTAGGTAACTAAGGTAACACATTCGCATGATATTTCTACTCAGTATCATGAACACGCGTTACATGCAAACGCATAATATGATTATTCGCGTACTGTAGTTCTGTTGAACTGAGGGAATTAATTAGATTTTTCCAAGTATCGTTCAGTATGGCCCTTGATTTCTGTTTAGGTTGCTGCCTATACATAGCACTACTGCTCCTTCTTTAAATAATCGATGTCTGTAATCTTCGTCTACGTAGGGCATAGAGCTATTATTCCAGTCTATAGTGTGGTTCGGAGTTGAAAAGTGATGTGCTAACCCAGAGGTGATCGTTCTGTTGTGATTTATACAAGAAAATTCTCAACAAAGTGTTGAGAATTTTTTATGTAGGATTCTGTTTGTCTATTTTTCCCTTTTCACTTTGTTGACAAACTCAAAAAAGTGAAGATAACACAAACAGACATAATGGCCAGTCTAGACGTAGTATCCTTGTTCACGAATGTACCAGTAGAAGAAGTCATGAACATTATCAAAGATCTCTTTCCTGCTGATATTACAAAGATGTTCAAGCATTGCCTACAATCAAATTTCTTCAAAGTTAACAACAAGGCATACAAACAATTAGAAGGCCTAGCCATGGGCAGCCCTCTGTCACCACCATGTGCAGACCTTTTCATGGAGAAATTTGAAAATGAAATCTTCACTAGCATTATTCCTAAACCTGCAATATGGTGGAGATATGTAGATGATATCTTCATCATATAGCAAGACAACATGGAAAAACTACATATGACATTTCTACTCAGTATCACGAACACGCGTTACATGCAAATGCATAATATGATTATTTGCATACTGTAGTTCTGTTGAACTGAGGGAATTAATTAGATTTTTCCAAGTATCGTTCAGTATGGCCCTTGATTTCTGTTTAGGTTGCTGCCTGTATGTAGCACTACTGCTCCTTCTTTAAATAATCGATGTCTGTAATCTTCGTCTACGTAGGGCATAGAGCTGTTATTCCAGTCTATAGTGTGGTTCGAAGTTGAAAAGTGATGTGCTAACCCGGAGGTGATCGTTCTGTTGTGATTTATATTGCCAACATGCTGTCTTATTTCCAAGCTTCTTGAAGTTTGTCCAATGTAGGAAAGACCGCATGTGCATGGAATATTATACACACCTGGATATTTATAAAATGGAACACTGTTTTTAGGAGATCTTAGAACCTGTCTGATGCTAGTAGTTGGTTTAAATACAACCCTAATGTTATGGGCCTTTAACAATCTCGCAATTTTGGTGGAAATTGAAGCCATAAAAGGGATGACTGCTGCTGAAATTTGCTGGGAGACTGTTCTTTCTTGTTGGTTATCTTTGTATAGAAATTTGTTGATGATGTTTCAAGGATAACCATTTTGTGATAGTGTTATAGCGATGTGAGACAGTTCTGTTTGAACTTCTTCATCGTCGGAGATAACGTTTCTAGCTCAATTTCTCAACATGTGGATGATGCTCTGTTTATGTGACCTATGATGGTTTGAAGAGTAATGTAGATATCGTCCAGTGTCCATAGGTTTTTTGTAAATTGACAGTTTCATATTGTTACCTTGTCTTTTAACTAGTATCCAAGAAGTGCAGCTGTTCATTGTTTTCTACTTCTAGAGTAAATTTGATTTTTTGTGGAGTGCGTTGATTCTATTGACAAACATGTAAGTTTTCCATGTTGTCTTGCCATATGATGAAGATATCATCTACATATCTCCACCATATTGAAGGTTTAGGAATAATGCTAGTGAAGATTTCATTTTCAAATTTCTCCATGAAAAGGTCTGCACATGGTGGTGACAGAGGGCTGCCCATGGCTAGGCCTTCTAATTGTTTGTATGCCTTGTTGTTAACTTTGAAGAAATTTGATTGTAGGCAATGCTTGAACATCTTTGTAATATCAGCAGGAAAGAGATCTTTGATGATGTTCATGACTTCTTCTACTGGTACATTCGTGAACAAGGATACTACGTCTAGACTGGCCATTATGTCTGTTTGTGTTATCTTCACTTTTTTGAGTTTGTCAACAAAGTGAAAAGGGAAAAATAGACAAACAGAATCCTACATAAAAAATTCTCAACACTTTGTTGAGAATTTTCTTGTGTAAATCACAACAGAATGATCACCTCTGGGTTAGCACATCACTTTTCAACTCCGAATCACACTATAGACTGGAATAACAGCTCTATGCCCTACGTAGACGAAGATTACAGACATCGATTATTTAAAGAAGGAGCAGTAGTGCTACGTACAGGCAGCAACCTAAACAGAAATCAAGGGCCATACTGAACGATACTAGGAAAAATCTAATTAATTCCCTCAATTCAACAGAACTACAGTACGCGAATAATCATATTATGCATTTGCATGTAACGCGTGTTCGTGATACTGAGTAGAAATGTCACGCGACGTGTTACCTTAGCTACTGTTGGATCGTACATCCTGGTTTTAAATCTGCCATCTTGATGTAAAGTTGTTCTTAATAGAAATCAATTAATTGCTGGTTGATTACTAATCAAAATATAGGGAAACTTATATTTATACTGCGCCACCCTATATTTAGATTAGCCTATGGAAAATAGTAGAATCAATCTTCAATTAATTTAGCAGTCTCATTAATCATGTAGGCCGAATTTAATCACTTAAGGGAGGGGGCAGAACCACCCCTTTAGAGTCTTCAAAATTTGAGTCAATTCAAGAACCGGCCTACCAGTCCAGAACTCAGGGGGTGGGGGCAGAACCCCCCTTTCGAGGCTTCAAAATTCGAGTCATCAGAATTCAAGGAGAACTGGCCTACCAGTCTGGAACTCTGGGGGGGGGACACTGTAGGCACCAGAGGGAAGCACCCCCCTTTCGAGTTTTCAAAATTCAAGTCATCAGAACCAGCCTACCAGTCCAGAACTCGGGGGATTGGGTGCCATAGGCAACAGGGGGGGGCAGAGCCTCCCCTAGTATATATATATAAAGCATACAAAAATGCTCAGATGAATTCCAACATTTTCTTGGATTAGTTTATTTCAAGTGTGAAAAGATTTGATTTTGTTGAAAAGATTTTAACTGATGAAAACTTTGTCAGGATTTTACTGCCAAATGTAACAGTAGGGTAAAACAACGATGCCAATTATCCTGGTTATCATATTTTAACTGAAATATGATACAGGATGAAGAACGTGCAGACTTTAACCGAAGTGATTCTGATGACATAGAAGAGGAAGCAGAGAGCAAGCCCACTCATGTAGAAGCCTTAACTGCACTAGACTATAATAGCATGGTGTGCGAGCAACAGTCTGAACACAGTTTTATGGAGATATGCTGTTAAAAAGATGAAAGATCTCACCACTAAAAAAACAGGCAATCTCGCTTGGTTCAAAGAAAAATTCAAGATTACATATTTTAAAAATAAATCTTCTCAAGATACATTATACTCTCATTTGCATGCAATTACTTGTGTTTATTTTGTTTATGTAAAAAAAAAGAGTTATAATAGTTGAAACCATGTAAAACAATTAGATAAGTTCAAAACAAATATAATTTCCATTGTTTGTCCAAAACGTTTAGTTATTATTTACAAACCATTTCTTAAATTAATTATTTTTTAAAATACTTCATATTTCAAAATACAGTAATAACCTTGCATACAATAATTTAATTGTATGCCTAATTATACTATTTCATATAAACTGGTATTCTCATCTGTTTGATTACTATGATTAACCAAACCAATTAGTCCCAATTACTTTGGATAATCGACGTTCTACTGTACTTGAAACAAAAACAAGAAAGGATTCTAATAAGCTCCTGATGCATTTTCTGAGGGACCTCAGAAGAGAGGGTTTATGGACCTCAGAAAGAGAGAGAAACATAATGGTTGATCAAATTAGACAAAAGAGTTCACAGAAAATTAGTAATAGAATACTGAGCATTCAAAGCATCCTGTACATTTCTTGAAGGTACATTCTAGTAAATAACACTAATATTTAGAGAGCAAGTAAACCATCCTTTTCTTTGAAATTTCTTTCTTTACTAACAATTATGCAATCTTAAATGCAGAATTCTAAGATTAGTACATTGTCATCTTAAAAATATAATATAAAAGCAACAGTTTAAGTATACAACGCTAAAAATTGTTTAAGGTCTATATTGCAATAAACATGTAAATATACCCCACCCCCTTCATATCTGTACTGTAATATATCTTACAGGACAAAACAAAGAAAATAAAATTAACTCTTACTCTTCTAAAGTTACAGTTGGATTGTCTGCTGCTTTGGATGTTGATGGAACTGCTTCTTCAGGTTCCCTTTTAATTACAACATGGCTCAGCCCACTAACAGGTGCATCCTCACTGTACTGAACAATTTTATTCTGTGGTGACATGGATACACATGGAAACAGAGGAGTACTTTCAACGCCTTGCTGGTGAAAAGAAATAAAGACTGTAAAATCTCTGATCTTAATAATATTATATACACATTTTCTGCTAAGCTACTAGTGCAATTACTTACATTAATGCAAGTAATTTGGCATAGTGATCAAACAGATTTGAAAATTTTCTTATAAATGTGGACAATAAGAATAAAAATAAATAAATCTACTAATACCTTTTATTCCCAAAGGCAAAGCTCCTTTAGCCCTAACTAACTTTTTACATGTGACAGCTATCAATGATCCAAGGTTTTTGGGTGAGAGTATGTCAGACAATTACCACCATCTTAACACAATTACCACCATATGTCAGACAATTACCACCATCTAAACACTAATTCACAAGAATTAGTGTTTAGGACCACTTGTGGTCCTAAACACTAATTCATATTTCTGTCTATAAAAATGAGAATTTTACAGGTGTTTTTTTTTTTAAATGCATGGTTAAAAATTTGGGCTTCCAGGAGGAAAATCCTACTTGCCCATGGGAAAAAAAATCAAATAACTCAAAAAATCGCCAAAGAAAAAGTTCTCTATTTGACAACTAGAACTGAATCTATAGCAGTTTTTCTTCAGGTTTCAGGTGGCCTAGCACTATAGAAGCAAACACCACCTTCCACAGGGTTACACAGGCATCTGTACACCAAGAATAAGAATTAATATTACATAATTCCATGACTATGCACAATAAGCATTAATTACCAAACAAATGCTGAAACACTTAATAGAACACAAGATGTTTAATAAAACTGCATTAAATCAAATATTTTGATCTGAATATAGCATCATCATCAGTGAACAGACAATTCAACAAGATGGAACAATAACAATGGATTTCAAAAGATATGAGTCATATGTTTGTACATAATACTAGTACAGTATATGGCAAGATGCAATAAATAAATAAAAAAAAAAAGTACTGTTTGTAACTAATAAGGATAAGACCCTCCCAAATTTTAGGTAAAGAAAGATAATCATTATGGTTTAAATTATTTGTTCAAGATCTTTGAAACTGGTTCAGAAATTCCATAAGGAAACTAGAACTCTATGTACAACAGGTTCAGGATTTTTGGGAATAGACTTCTAAGAGTCAAATATGCATTGAATCTTTTGAGGAAGAAGCCATTCTGATGAATGGTACACTGGATGTTGTCAACTTCTAGTTTGAGATCATAAGGGGCTGGAGAGCAAGTGCATCATCAAAACTTTGCTGAATGGAGCACATGTTGTTTGTAAAACTAGAACATGCATCAGAATGGCTTCTTCCCATGGAAGATTCAACATATTTTTCAATTCTTACAAGTCTATTCATTCTTAAGAACCTGAACCTGTAATGAAAGTTCCAATTCCTTATGCTGGAATCTCTGAACCAATTTCAAAGATCCTCAAGAAACATAATCTAGTGCCCACCAATTTTCCTCTCAACAAACTATCTTCGTTACCTTCCAGAAAGGATAAATAGTTTCCTCTATCCCCTATCCCTTAGGTGTTTACCTAGTTCTTTGTGAATTGTCATCTCTCTTACCTTGGACAAATATAATGGTTTGCATTAAAACTGAAAAGTCTGGTGTAGCACAGCAATGAATGACAATGACCACAGAATCTTTTGTGGTCATAGTCATTTAAATTTGAATTGTTTTGTTCAAGTCCTGGCTAATACATCATGACTCATATCTTTTAAAATACATTGTTGTTATTTAACCTTGTTGTATAACAAGTCACTGATGATGATCAGATTAATTATATTTGGTTTAACAAAGTGCTATTGGACACTTTGTGTCTGTATGCATCAGTGTTTCTGTCACAAGTGCTATTAAACAATCATTAATTGGAAAGCTGAATAATACATATAAATGTATGATATTATAAAGGAGCTGTTATTTAAAAATAAAAATAAGTAGCAGCAGCTGAAATGCTGATCACACAAAAAATCAGGGTAGTGAATTTTGCATTTACAAAATTCACTGCCTGATTAAGACACTAACTTATACTCTGATCCACTTTTGTACCTGTACATATGCCATCTGAATTATGTTCTTGTACCGAGAGGAAACAATATCCTCTGATAAAGGCAGCCAAAAAGTTAGAAACTGGAATCAACAGAATTTTGTTTTGACAACAACATAGCTGTTACTGCCATCCATTCTTAAGATCTACCTAAATGATAAACAAATATACAGCTAAATATCTGACAAATAAATTCTGGCCTAGTGAGCCTGAGTGGTTAATGTTCTCACCCTCCAACCAACAGTGTATAAACTCAATTTATATTCAATTTATATACAGCTTTTTTTACAATTTTTCCTCAGTTGTTCCAAATATATTGGTTATCTGCAAAGAGAAAATTATTTTCTATTTGGATTCCTTCTTCATTGCTTAACCTCCATTCTTTAATTATTTCATTTATATATATTCCAAATAACACTGGAGATAGAGGAATCCTTGTCTAAGTACTCCCGTTCTCATCTATTTTTATACTAATTACTGTTTTTTCATATAGGCTGTAGAGTGGTTTTTAATAAATTTATATATATATATATTTTTAGCATATCATCGAGTATCTTGTCCAAAGCTTTCTTTTTTTTTTTTATTTAGAATTATGACTGATAGATGCAATCTAAGTTGAATTATCTTCTTATCTCAAACAGCAGTTTGAGAAAATCATGAAAAATATATAAATCAAGTGGATATTAAATCCAGCATTATTTCAAAGCCGAATGCAGAAACTATGAAAGTTTCATACAAAGTTTGACCAAGAAGAACTTCAAAAACTTCCTTTTCTTGACATCCTATTAGAAGTCAATGAAAAGGATAATAAACTTTCTTTCTTAATAGATATAAAATCCACTAACACAGGAAGATTTCTTAATGCGGCCTTACACCACCACTCTTTGTAAAAAATAGGTCTAATAAAAACCCTGAGGGATAGAGCTTATAATATTTCCAGCACAGAAAAACAGAGAAATGAAGAATTGAAATATTTAACACAGATCCTCAAAAAAAAATGGTTATGAACCCAAGACTATCAAAAGAATCCTCCACACACCTCCTACAAGCATCCCACAGAAAACAAGATTTCAAAATTGCCATCACACTTCCATATATCAAGAATGTTACAGACAAGATTGCTAAATTACTAAACAAACATAACATCAAAGTAGCCTTTCCGCTGCTGGAAAAAATTTCAAGATTTCTATATACCCCGAAATCTCCATATCATCCTTTAAAAAAATCAGGTGTTTATAAAATTTATTGTTCTTGCAGCATCTGCTAGACAGAACAGACAGGAAGATCTGGGGAAATACGCATGAACGAACACCAAAAGGATGTACAAAACAGAAGAGAACACAAATCAGGTCTAGCTTTCCATACCACTTCCACCGGCCACAATGTACTCTGGCAGAAAACAAACATGTCTTATATAGAAAAAAACTGTTACATAAGGAAATTTAAAGAAGCTGCAAACATGCTTAGAATTCCAACACAATGCAATAAAAACCAAGGCTTAATTCTACAACAAGTTTGGTCAGCTTTGATAAAAAATATACCTCAGTCACACCTCGGACATTATGATCGTGAACAACAGAAAGTGGCATCATCCAGCATTGTTTAAACTTAGCACTGCTTTGAATCTGCATTCTGAGTTTTTAATTTTATAAACAGTCAGACAGTTACAACTGTATAGTATGAACTATTAATTTCTTTTTTGTTGTTTTAACTTTCAGTTACCTTTTACCCCTGAAGATGTAAGTCAAACGACTTACGAAACTTGTCGGGTTTTATTTCTTTATTGTGCTTTTAGCTTAATATATTAAAAAAAAATGTGGTCCAATTACCGGAATATGCCTCATGAATTTCTAAACCAGAGAAATCTCCACTTACGATGTCAAGTACATTTTTTTGTATTCAATGAAACAAATGTTAATAGATTTTGTCTTGTTCACTAACCATATTATAGTCACAAGACACATGCACCCCACGCTGTTTGTCCTTTGCTGGGAAAATCAGGTTTGCTACTTTGAAGTGTGGTTTGAGTAGGGTGTGAAGGTTATATGTTTCTTGCAATTTAGCTATATTTTCAGACATACCCCAGATATATGGGATAACACTAGTGATGATTTGGTCTTATGTGTTTGGATAGAGGAGCATGAAGTATTTTGTCTATTTTGTGGAAGATGGAGCCATTAAAAAAAAGTTTGGCAAAGGTAGATAAGTTTTCTGGCAAGAGTTGATTCACCAAAAGAAACAGCCCTGGATATATAAGTTAGCATTTTTGAGGATCCTATACTTGGACTGGATGATAGTGTAGTTGCTTATACAAGTGTCTTCCAGAGTATGCTGGCCTTCTTTAAATAGAAAAAGATATTGAACCATCTGAAAGATGCAATTGGTATATCAAAAAAGGGCAGATAGTTATCCAATTCGTTTTCTTATGTGAAGTGTATTTTAGGTGTTGGTTGGTTAGGTGAGTTAGAATCTAAACTAACTTATCCATGGGGCCAAATGGCAAACACACCTCCTACACAGTACAACCAGACTTGAAAGTTTTGAAAGTTGCTGTACTAAGTGCTTTGGTCTCTAAATCCTCCATGTAAAAATTAGTCAAAGTGACACGAGAATCCATTGCAGTATCAATTATAATTAAATACTTAAGGAATTGACAGCGTACACTAGAAATATAAATTAAATCAACTTTAATATATACTTTCCAATATTTTGACAATGTCACGTTGCCATCTTCATGGGAACTTAAGATAAAGACAAGTGCATGCAAGTACTACATAACAGCAAATAAGAAATGAACCGTGGAAGCTACCGTTTTCCTAAAGTCCTGATGGTATCCCCTGGTGGGCTATATTAGGTGTTCTTGGCCTTTGGGCTGAAGTTCTTCTGATATATGTTTCCCAAATTTGGGGCAGTCTCATACAACCAAATTTGTTGAGGTTTGGCATGTTCCTAACGGCTGAGGCTGATTCCATGAATAGTCTTTCATATCTGAACTTGCTGTGGTGTATTACTGTGGCTTTCTTCCACCTTATTCTGTGGCGAGTATCCAGAGCATGGTCTGCAAGCCCAGAGTGGCTGTACTGGTGAAATCAGATGTAGTCCTTGTGTTCTGAGATTCTGATATTTGCTGTCCTGCTTGTTTGCCCAAAGTAGGATAATTTACAGCTGCAAGGGACCTGGTATACACCATGTAGGTTTAGGGGAAGTAGTTGGTCTTTAGGGGAGCAGATAAGGGATGCCAATTTTCTATATGGTCTGTAACAAGAGGTCAAGTCAGGTTTTTTTTAGGATTTTGTTGATTTTTTCCGAGGTGCCTCAGATGTAGGGAATGGTGATGGATTTTAGAGTAATCTTTTTTGTGAAGGGGGAGGTGGGTTGTGGATAACTGGTTTTAGTATTTTTTGGATTTTTTGGGGGGGTAGCCATTGGCTGAGAAAGTGTTAAGGATGTGATTTAGTTCAGTGCTTAGGGCTTGGTCATTTGAACAGATTAGTTTTGCCCTGTTGAATAGTGTCTTAATAATTCCATATTATTGTGAGGAGGGTAGGGGAGGGGGAATTGTTGGTGAATGTGTCTGCCTGTATGGGTGGGTTTTCTATAAACTAAGAAAACCAAGGTTCCATCAGGTTGGCGGGTGACTAGTGTGTCTAGGAAGGGGAGGCTATTGTTTTTCTCTTTTTCCAGGGTGAACTTGATTCTAGGGTGTTCGTTGTTTAAGTGTGTTAAGGAGAGGAGTGTATCCAGGCCATGTGGCCAAATAGCGAACACATCATCTACATAGCGAAGCCATATGGTAGGTTTTTGTGGGGCACAGTTTAAGGCTTTCTCTTCAAAAGTGTCCATAAGGAAGATGGCCAAGGGTGGGAAAAGTGGTGAACCCATGGCTGTCCCCTCTATCTGTTTGTAGAATTTTTCCTGCTAAACAAAATAGCCTGAGTTCATTGTGAACTGAAATAGGGCTGAGATATCGGGAGGAAATTTAGCTTGGATTAGCTTTAAGTTTCTTTGAGGGAGATATTTGTGAATAAGGAGGAGACGTCAAAACTGACCATTATGTCATTATGTTGGAGTGCAAGGTTTTCTATACTGACTTTGAAGTGGGCTGAGTTTTTTATGTGTGATAGTGTGTTGCCAGTATAGTGTGAGAGTGCTTTCGCTAAATATTTGGCAAGTTTGTAAGTGGGGGAATCAATGCCATCCACTATGGAACGTAATGGCACATTTTCTTTATGTATTTTTGGGAACCCATATATACGGGGGGGGGGGGGGGGTCTAGAGTTATATGGTTTTAGTCTGTTAGTAATCTCCTCAGGCCAAGAAGTGACCTTCTTAAGGAGACTGTATTCAATTGTATGGGATTGTATTCAATGGGGTGGTAAGTAGCTCGATCTAAAAGTAAAGCCTTAAGCTTACCTGTGTAAGCTTAAGGCTTACACAGGTAAGTTAGAACACAGGCTACATCCAATCTAATATCATTGGCGATGTGGTTTGGAAGGTGACGAATCCCGCATTCAATCTGGATCATTAATTCCTTGGCTGGTAATTTCCTAGGAGCAATGGTGAAGTTGTGACCACATGACAGAGCGTTGAGTGCTTCAGGCTTCAAGAAAGGTTAACTACGGTGTTTGTTTGTAGTTTTGGTTTGGATGTCGAGTTCTTTTTTAATTTATCAAACTTGTTGATATGTCGACTCCGTATTCTTTTGAATTCTTAATCTCACTGGTATGAAGGCCTTCATCCCCATTCAACCCATAATCCTCATCCACTTTCCAAGCTCCGGAGTCAAACGAAAATGTATCAAGACAGTCGAAGGGGAAAAAAAATCAGCTTGCTGCATGTGGCTCACATCTCCAGATTCATCCTCTGCCTATACCAAAGTACACAACATATGCAAATCAGTCATCAGCAGATCCAAATCTTCTGTTTCCTTGCTAAGATCACTGGATGCAACTTCTACTCTCCTGCACTTTAACCTCTCTCATCCTGATGGCACCACTGTTAACTCATCCAAAGATAAAGCTGACCTACTGGCATCAATCTTTTCCTTGAACTCCTACATAGATGACCAAGGGAAATCACCTCCAACCACATTGGAATCCAAGCACTATATGTCTCCTATAATTTTTAGACAACAAACATCAGAAAACTACTAAGTAACTTGGATACTAGAAAGTCTTCTAGTCCTGATGGCATCTCCCCAATTATTCTCAAGCAATGTGCTCCAGAGCTAACATCCCCTCCTCCACTGTCCCTATATTTATTATACATATCTGGTACTTATCCCAACGCATGGAAGCAATCTTGTATATGACGGGGGTTCTGATAAACATGTAGAACAAAAATAAAAATGATATTAAAGCAACTAATATATCACAAGAAAGAACATATCTTAAAAACCCTTTAATCCACCCATGAAAGATGGGGAGTTTTAAATCCTTAAAAAATCGTAAAATCCTTCACCCCCCACCATGTTTCATGGGGGTTAAAGGGTTTAAGATATGATCTTTCTTGTGGTCATATCAGTTGCTTTATAATCATTTTTGTTCTAGGTTTTTATCAGAACTTTCCAGCCCCCCCCCACATCCTATTCCAAAAAAAGTGCGATTGAAGTCCACCTTCAAACTACCAACCAATTGCCATCATCTGTTCTTTCCAAAATAATGGAGAAAGTCTTCAATAGTCAACTCCTTCACTACTTAGGGGCCCACCAATACTGATTCCACCACTCAAGATCCACAGCATACTTCGTAACTTACATCAACCACCACTGAATATGTACCATGGAAAGGTTCAGTGAAATTTATGCCCTTGACATTTCCCAACCTATCAACCATGTGTTGCATTGAGGCTTACTTAACAAATTGCAACCCTTTAGTCTTCCTGCCATCTCTCTGCAATTGGGTAGCCAGCTTTTTCTCTGGATGTTCTCTGCGAGTCATGGTATATGGCTCCCTCTCTTCAAGCTTCACCACCAATGCTGGAGTGTCTCAAGGCTCTGTCCTATCATCTATTCTCTTTCTCCTGTACATAAACGACCTACCCACAATAACCACTAATCCTATCCATAGCTTTGTGGACAACGGTATCCTCCATTCATCCTACTCATTTGACAAATCATGCAGTACTCTGACATCCCAAGCTACAAGATTATCTACAACTAATGTCTTAAACATTGATCTTCATACTTTCCTTCAATGAGGCAAGGACAACTATGTCATATTCATTATCACCAAAACAGTCTTGCCTTTTCTCATGCAAAACAGATCCCAGATCATCTATCCTTTACTTCAGTAATACACAAATCACCAGACAAAATCAGATCTCTTTGATTGGACTAATGTTAACCCCCAGTCTTTCCTGCCATAAGCACATCACATCAATAGCATCCTCAGCATCCAAGAATCTTGGCATTCTCTTTCATTCAAGAGCCTATTTTACATAAAACCAACTCTTAGCTATAAAAAATCTACCCATGCTCAGAATACTGCTCATATGTTTGGAGTGCTGCACCTAAAGCTTCCCTCAAAATCCTTGATGCTTAATGCCAGAGGCAAGCAATTAGGCTAATAGACTTCAACCTCTATCTCACAGGTACAGTGTTTCAGCACTGTGTCTATTCTGGAGGTTCTTCCATGGTCACTGCTCCAGTGAATTAGCAACCATCATTTCTCCACTTCCTGGTTCATCTGTTAATATAAGAGCAGCAGCTGCCCAGCATCTGTTTTCTGCTCAACTGCAAACACATCAAACTTGTTTCTATTCTTTCTCTTTTATTCCATCCATGTCCTCTGGAACAGCCTTCCTTATGAAGTATTCTCAAACAATTGCAACCTGCAACTCTTAAAAATACAACCATCAATAAACTTCTATCTCAGTCCTCATCTACAACCCACACATGGCACTGATGTGCTTATAGGTCCCCCGACCTCTTTGTGTATGTGATCACTATAAAAATTTAAGAAAGTGGATCACAAAATGTTGGCAGTTGTCTTCTGTAATCTCTTCAATAGATGCCATTTAAAGTCAATGATAGTTTCGGCCAGCTATCTCTGGATGACAGATATATCATATATGTCAACCAGAGTGATTGAGAGAGCAACCTGTGATTGCTCTACTTTTTTTTCCCACTTATGTTTCATGTATTGAAACATAAGTATCTTCTGTTGAGATTTTTTCAGTAGCTGCTTTTTTCCTATTTAGACTGGTTCTCTGATGTAAATAGTAGGACTGTTGTGTAACCAGGCAATGGCAAAGCCAGCAAGATATATGATTATGCTGTAATATAGTATAAAATGCATTTATAATGTATTTGTAGTTTCAGCCAAAAAGAATAGAGCCTAAGTCTCACACATTGCCCAAACACACCAAACCTGCTTCTATTCTTTAATATTTTATTCCATCCACCTGTAGGAGATCTTCAGGCTTAGATAATGCAGAGCAGACTCTGGTATATGACACGTCATTCGTTTTTTTATGGTCATTTCTCCATGGTGCATTCTTTATAAACATAAATGCCTATTACAGTTATCTAACTGACCTATCTAGTGAATCTCATATCAAATAGTTATATAGCAATTTCTTGATGCTTTTTCCAGAAATTCTCTGGAAACTTGGTCACTCATTCTTTCTTTCTATTTTTAAACTGTGAATGCTCACGTGGTTTAAAGTCAGAAATGGATGGACTGCTTTATACTAATAGTGATGCTGTGCATATAAAACATATACTGATCAAAAACAGGAAACTTGTGAGCTCTGTGCAGTGCTTTGTTATATGGAAAAAGTGGGACTGTCACAATGGTGAAAGCAAGTTTGAAAACTTTTAATGTAACATTAAAATATTTTATCACTTAAAAATCAACTCATTATGAAAAATTAAATACCAACCTCTTGTTTCAATTGGAATAGTTTACGGCGAAGATTTTCTTGATGCCGTTCTCTTAATCTTGCACGAGACATATATGCCTTTAATCTTGATAATAGTGATTCCCAATATCCTGTAAAAGGTTTAATCTGATCATTTTTTTTCCTTATTGAAAAAATATCTGTAATATAGCATTTTTTTTCTAAATATTAATCCTAAACACAACAGGTTCAGAAAGTACAGAAACATTACTTGACTTTACTTTTACAGCATCTGCACTACTTAACAATTGCCATGTAATTCCCTTCTCAACTTGAACAGGTATCCCATGAGCACTTTTTTTTTTAATTTTATTTTTCATGGAGAATCCATCCACAAGAAGTTGGACAACCTATAGTATGCTAGTACTGTAGATGACAATAAAGAACTTATTCACATTTAACTTAAAAGCCATGAGTTGTTTTCTTGGGAAACACGTGGTGGAAGACTGAGGGCAGTAGAGGAAGGGATAAAAGAAGAAGAGGAGAAATTTGTTCTCCTCTTCTTCATTTGGTTAGCTGCTGCTGCATGTGTTTGGACAGATTTGCAAGATGCAGACAAATCAGCCATGAGAACACATGCAATTTACAGACACAAAAAATACTGATGGTGACGTTGGGTAGTGGAATAGTGTGCCCTTTCATGATGAGTCCTTGGAGGCGACATGTAATAATAATAATCGATGCCAATTCTGATGAACAACAGCCATAGAGATATTTATAGAAGATGCAGACTGCAGAGACTGAATGCCTGTGCAAAAGTGAGGGGAATGTATTAGTGAGGGAGGATTTGTCAATCAATCTAACTATTCTTTCCTGTATAGAATCCAGTATTTTCAGGGATCTCATAGGGGCATCACACCAGATATGAGAGCAGTATTCAATGGTCGGGCAGATTTGTGATTTGTATAGGGTTAGAAGCTGTTTGGAGTTAAAGTAATGCCTTGAACAAAATAGAAAGCCTAATATTTTGGATAGAGAGGAGACAATATGTTTGTGCCAAAAGAGATTTGAGGTAAGAGCTGTTCCGAGAAGGTGAATCGCATCTTGAATAGAGATTTTAATATTATCAAGGGTAAGATTGGAGAAACAGAATTATTTTTTGTGGGAAATAATGCAGAGCCCCTTGTTTTGCTAGCATTGAAGTTGATAATATTATCCAAACCTCATTGATGAATGTTTTGAAGATCATAATTTAAGGTAGTAGAGGTTACAGTTCTGGAGGTTGCAGTGATTTGCAAGGTTTGTCAAATGAAAAGCAGGAGTGAAATTGTTGTGCTGTCATCAACAAACTGTGTACTAGATTGGCACAGCTGAAGTAGATCGTTTATGTATCAAAGAAAGACAGTGGGTGAAAGAACAGAGCATTGTGGGACCCCCACCATGAGTTGCTTTCTTGGGAGTTTTCTTCAATAGACCTCTGTGCCAAACTCAGTCAAAAGTCTTGGAGATATCAAGAGCAACCACTTGAGATTCGCCAAACCTTTCCATGGTGTTTGTCTAGAGATAGATGTAAGTTAGTAGATCATGTTGAGTAACAGTGACAGAATCTATACTGTCAGTCATTTATTAGATGAGTCTTCAAGGTAGCATAAAAGTTGGCTGTTGATGGTTCTTTCCATTATTTTTGAAACAGACTGAGGTGAAAGAAACTGGATGGTAGTTTGAAGGTAAAAGATTTGTCACCTTTCTTAGGAATAGGTTGTATATGGACTAGTTTCCAGACTACAGGATAGATACCAGTGGAATAAGAAAGTGTAAATCAGCAGCATAAAGTGGGAGTTACCTCTAGGGCACAGACCTTTAGAACAATTTAGAACAATGCCATCAGGGCCAGGAGATTTTTTGGTATCCAGTTTGAGTAAAATTTTCCTGATCTCTTTCTGGTGAAAAGTCAAATGCAGTGTTGAGTGTCTGGAATGGTTGAGGGGACAAACCATGATAAGCTATGCAAGAATTGGAAGAGAAGTAGGAAGCCAGGAGGTTGGCTTTTTCTGGGGTGATGATGCAACAGTACCATCAGGGTGTAATAGTGGTGAGAGTACTGTATGCCCACAGATGCGAGATCCTTTGACACTTCTGCGCATGTCAGAAGAAGAAGAATCCATTCCGATAATAGGGTGATCAATCCGTATTGTGGGACGAGTTGTTTATTTTTACACATCAGAAAATTAACTTCTCTTTTATGAACGTTGTAGTTTATAAAGTGATAACTATTTTGCTTGTGTAACAGTTGGAAAATTTTACGTATAAAACACGTGATTTCTTGCGTTCGTGAAATTCATACATCACCTTATTTCTTTCTCCCCTTCAACTTGAATTGACTCTTCTTGGCACCGAGCCAATTGAAGGTCTCGTATCTGTGGTCAGACAGTAGCATTGGGCAGAAGTTACGGCTAATTGCTTTGGCTAGAGCCCAGAAGGCAGGATGCAAGTTTCCTGCTTTTAGTTCTCTCAAAATCAATTTTCGACATGGTGATGATTTTTTTGCAGTTATTCCGGACTTTGGTGAAGGATGGAGCAGGAAATAAACGCTTCTGTGCTGATGAGAATTATTTTGGTGATTCATTCTGCACATAGGTCTCTGGTGGCTGGAAACAGTAATCTAACCAAGAAAATGAGGTATAAAAGTTGCAAAGATCATCCCATTTGGCTTTCTGATAATGCCATACAAAGTGTGGATGTGAGTGGTTGTGTATGTGTTACTGCATGGGGGGGGGAGATATGCACTACATCGTGGTATGAGTTGTCTAGAGGGCAGACAACATTTACAGCATACTTAGATGAGTCACTGGTGAGGAGGAGAGACAATGTGTTTGTCTGCCTGCTCTCCACGTAAGAGATCATCCTCTCTTCCTGGTGGTCATGACCAATGAATTACTCTCTTAGGTAACTGTCCTGCCAATATCACTGTAGAGATTAACAGTCCAAGTCACTCATCACATTTACTTGCAAATTCAATCTCTCTATATATAGGATAAGAATGAGTTCATCATGGATATATATTCTATGCTATAGTATAGAACCCTACAGTACATTAGTACTGCTGGTCAAGGGATGAGAGATAAAAAAGTAAAACCTGATAACTCAAGAAAATGAAGTGATGTTTATAACAGCTCAAGAAAGTATATAGAGTATTATGATAGTATTTATTTTATAAAGGAACCTCCTGAAGATTCATTACAGAATACACATGCTATCACACCATACTTATCATCTCTCCTTAACTCATTCACTGAAGCAATCATAATCGCCTCTAGCTACCCATTCCACTCACTCACCCTGCCAACAACAATTCATGTCTCCGACACAAAATCTGTTTCTCATTAGTGGCCCCTTGTTTTCTGCTGTCCTCTCATGTATTAGAATATTTTTCAGTATCTGCTCTATAAAACTCCTTTAATAGCACGTTTCTGCAATATCTCCTCTTTTCTGCTTATCAACAAAACTTTTTTAACCCATAAACCTTCAATCTACCTTCAAAGGCACTCCACAGACCAGTCACTTGCCTCCAGATCCTTCCACATCCCTGAGAAACCCAAGCAACCAAATCTGTGAACAGTAGTCAAAATTTAACTGTATCAAAGTCTTACTGAGAAATAATCACCTTATCAGTGTATAATGCTTTGAAATGTTCTGGCAGCTTTTTCTGAAATATGACTTAGCTTCAGATGTTCACTGATTATTACTCTCAAAATCATTAACCTCATTAATCCTGCAGTCCAGTTTCATCAATGTAATAATACACAACCTGTAATTTTTTGATCTCAAAGTTCATAACCTTACACTCATCATCATCAAATGCCTGCCATATACTCTCAAGGGGTGTATACAGGATACAATAGCAATACATGAAAAATTTACATCATTACTAACTTCCTATCTACAATTTTCTTCCAAATCAGTCTGTTACCTGTCAAGACTCCAACATTAGTCACATCTTATATTTCTATCTTCCATGGTACTTTTTACCATATCAATCCACCTATATGTGGGTCTTTTTCCTGCCAATGCCAGAGAACACTTGTTTTGCTAATCTTTCCTCTTCCATTCTGTTTAAGTGACCATACTACCTGAGGTTAGCTCTGCTAACACATTCCTGGATGCTGACAATGTCAAGTTCTTTCCTAAAATCCTCGTTTTTCATATGATAATGCCATTGATGCCATCTGTTCATGCCCCTAATCTTTCTCAGGACTCTTATATCTGCGGTCTCTAGTCTCTGGTCAAGAGTTTTACTTCTGACCCAGCTCTCAGATCGATAAGTTAAAATGGTTTCGACACTGTCTTGTATACAGCTAATTTAGTGTTTTGACTAATTTCTTTATTATTCCATATAAATTGATTCAGTTGACTTTCTACTGTAAAAAAGTCATAATTTTAAATTCTGAATTTTTTACAAATTATTTATATTACTACATTATTAGTATTGCTTTCATAATGTATTGTCGGCACTTGCGATGTGCACGTCATTGATGTTATTTTGTCAAAATGAAATATGAAGCATTTAAAATATTTATGTACTTACTGAATTTGGAGGGATGCTTAAGGATCAAAGCTGTATAACTGAGAGAAGACCTCCACATAGCTTTTAAAGGAATGCGGAGAACCGACCAGGCCTATTGACCTAATGTCCAATCCTAACCTTCTCGTGGTGCACCCTGTTGGGTATCTACCTGGATACTGAACGAATGAGGATGGGCTGGTAATTTGGGATTTAGCCAACCAAAATGTATTCTTATTGGCTTAAACCAATATACAAAATGATGGTACAACATGACAAAATTTCATGCTGGCTGGGGTGTGGCCCGGTTAAACAAGGCCCCCCCCATTGTTTTCGCCAGGGGAACCAGGGTGAACAGCAAAAGGTCAGCTACTGGAACAAATCTGAAAACACACCCCAACTCACCATCACCACAGCTAAAAATCGGTACTATCAACATAAGAAGCCTGAATGGCAAAGAAATGGAGTTAGCTGAGGAATTAGATGAGTACCAGATCTACATAATAGGGGTGACTGAAACAAAAAAGACCAAAACTGGTGAGATCTTTCTGAGCAATAAATACAAAATGTTATATTCAGGCAATGACAATCAAGGAAAAGAAGGAGTAGCCATAGTATTCAACACAAAATATGAGGCTCATCTTCTTGAATGGCAGGCAGTGTCAAGTAGAGTGATTTGGGCAAATATCAGAATGGAGAACTGGACAATGACACTTATTTGTGCCTATGGTCCCACAGAAGGTTCTACTAAGGTAGAAGTGGATGAATTTTTTGAGGCTCTAGAAAAAGCTACTGACACAATGAAAAAGGAAAAGTTGATCCTTGTTGGGGATCTAAATAGCAGAGTAGGAAGTGATTGTCAGACATATAAAAAAACGTTTTGGGAAAATTCGGAGAAAAGAGCAAAGCTAATAACAATGGCAAATACCTATTGGATTTCTACTCAGGTGGACTGATTATTACTAACACCATGTTCCAACATAAAAATGTGCACAAATTCACATGGAGAGAAGAGGCAAGGAATAAGAAAAGTCTCATTGCTTATATTATTGTTGATAGTGATGTTTTCTCCCTAGTGCAGGACAGCAGATTGTACAGAGGATTTGAAATTGGAAGTGATCACTATTTAGTCTTGAGCAGGATAAAATTGAATTTCATATTGAAAAGAATAACATGCAAGAAAGTTTTAAAGCGAATAACAGTTGAGCAGCTCTCAGATGTGAACTGTAGACAAAAATACACAAAGATTATTGAAGAAAAAAATGAAAGAGTTTGAGAACAGCAACCAAACCTTGGAGATTCAGTGGCAAGCCTTGAAGAAAACCCTGATTGATTCAGCCAGAGAGGCATATGGTGAGGTTGTCAGCAAGGATAGAAAAATCAGAACTCCATGGTGGAAACAGGAAGTTAAAGAAGCGGTGAAGGAAAAGAAGAAAACATATCGTTTGCTTTCTTTTAAGCTTACACGGTGATCCGAATGCATTTTTGAAAATTATGGAGACAACTACCGTGTTTGAATAAAAACTTTAATTTAATATAACTAAAATCTACATTCGCCGTTTAGAACTTTATGTCAAGGTCATCTTCTCGAGCATACAACTATACACAGAAAACAAGCTACACTACAATCAAACTGGTTTGTTAAAGATACTGACCAACTGCTACAATAATTGTTGGCCTGACCTCTGGTGAAAAAAAAAAAAAAAAATTATACATCAACGCTAGTGTCCTTTTCTGCTTCAAGATGGCTTTTTCTGCTTCAAGTATGGATATGTATTCCTGATTGTATGACTGTTGAGTGTTTTTTACCACTGTGCTAGCAATGCTTGTGTCATTTAGCAATTTTTTGAAGTAATTACTCCATACTTCAAGGATATCATTTTTCCAGTTTTCATTCACTTTTATCATCTCTAATTCCTTTTACAGCACTTTCCTCCATTTCTGAGCTTCAACAATCTCCAGAATATCTTGCCACCTTCTTGATAGTTATTTTCTATGTTCTTACCAAAGTCTTCTCATGACTTTTGTTTAGCTTTCTTAAATTTGCCTCTGTATTCTCTAAGAGCACAAGCTGATTTATTTTCCAGGAACTTTTGATATGCTTTCTTCTTTTTCCTTCACTGCCTTAATAACTTCCTGTGTCCACCATTGAGTTCTGATTTTTCTATCCTTGCAGACAACCTCACCACATGCCTCTCTGGCTGAATCAATCAAGGTTTTCTTCAAGGCTTGCCACTGAATCTCCAAGGTTTGGTTCCTGTTCTCAAACTCTTTCATTTTTTCTTCAATACTCTTTGTGTATTTTTGTCTACAGTTCACATCTGAGAGCTGCTCAACTTTTATTCCCTTTAGAACTTTCTTACATGTTCTTCTTTTCAAGGGGAAAAATTAATCAGTTTGGATAACAGTACCCTAACTACTGAACCTGACCATATCCTTAACACTTTCTTAGCCAATGGCTACAACCCTCAAAAATTCAAAAAAATATTAAAACCATGTAACTGCAACCCCCTGCAGAGATCGCTCAAAATCTATCACCATTCCATATATACGGAGCACATCCAAAAAATTAACAAAAATCCTAAAGAAATATGACCTTACAATCAGTTATAGACCACATAAGAAATTGGCATCTCTTATCCACTCCACCAAAAACTAGCCACATTCCCTAGACCTACCAGTAGTATACCAGGTCCCTTGCACTGTCCTACTATGACCAAATGGGTAGAACAGCCAATATCAGAATATCCAAACACAAGGACAACATCAAGTTCCACCAATACAGCCGCTCAGGACTTGCTGACCATGCTTTAGACACCCGCTGTAGAATATGCTGGAAGAAGGCCACTCTATCACACTGTAGCAAATACAAGGATGAAAGACTATTCATCGAATCTGCCTCAGCTCTGAAGAACTTTCAAAATCTCAACAAATATGGGTGCATAAAACTACCCCCAATTTGGGAAGCATACATTTCAAGATCATCAAACCAAAGGACAAGACAACCCAATTTAGCCCACTAGGGGACACCGTTTAGGACTCAAGGCACAACTTCTGTTGCCCTTATTCAGCCTCATTTGCTCAGTGTTAATGTCTGCATGCACATATCATTGTTTTTTGTGAACCCTGATGATGGCAATATAACACTGTCAAAATATAGGGAGGTATTGATTAAAGTTTTTTAATTAATAATCTAGTATACATTATCATTTCCTGAAAAATTAAAAGGTACATATAACCAGTGTATAAACTAATCTACAAGAATAACAAGGATTTGTATTTAAGTTTTGTTGATGTAGAAAAGGCATATGACATGGTGATAAGAGGCAAGCTCTTCAAACACTACAGTTATATGGTATAAATGGGACATTACATCAAGCAATACATAATTTTTATTTAAGCTATAAGTCAGCAGTTAGAATTGAAGGAGATACAGGAAGATGGTCTGAAGTAAAATCAGTTGTGCAACAAGGGTGCACATAATCTCCACTGTTATTCATTATCTAAATGGAACACATTATGAAGGAAAGTGATATTATACCTGATATCGAAGTGTAGGTGATGTTAATCTAAGCTCACGCTTTACTTTATGCAAATGATGTTATACTTGTGAATAAATCCAGTACAAGTCCACAAGATTCCCTGACTAAACTGAATAACTGTTGTAATAGGTTTGATATGAAAATCAGAAATAAAGACAATGAAAATAGAAACATCGAAAACACCAACTGTATCCTGAATGGTAAACCTATAGAACAAGTAAAAAATTTCCACTATTTAGGCACAATATTTAGTGAAGATGGTAAATTAAATATGGAAATAGACAACAGAATTAGTAAAGCTGGCATGGTAGAAAGTCAGATGAATAAATTTATATGGAGTAAGAAAGAAATTAGTCAAAACACTAAATTAGCTGTATACAAGACACTGATCAAACCAATTTTAACTTATGGATCCAAGAGCCGAGTTAGAAATAAAACCCTTGATCAAATACTAGAGACCTCTCGTATGAGAGTCGTGAGAAAGATTAGTGGAGTAAACAGATGGCATCAATGGCAATATCAAAATGAGGATATTAGGAAAGAACTTGCCATTGTTAGTATTCACGAATATGTTAGTAGAGCTAATCTCAGGTGGTATGGTCACTTAAATAGAATAAGAGAGGAAAGATTAGCTAAACAGTCTTTTTCCTGCCAACCTACCAAAGAACACTTGGTAGGTTGGCAGGAAAAAGACCCAGAGAAAAACCAAGATGTAGATGAATTGATACAGTGAAAAGTGCCTTAAAAGACAGAAATATAAGATCTGATAATATTGGAGTCCTGACGGATAATAGATTCATATGGAGGAAACTTATTGATCGAAAGTTAGCAATGGTATAACTTTTCCATGTAGTACTATCATAATTATCCTGTACACCCCCCCTGAGAGTACATATTAGGAATTTAATGATGATGATATTATAATTATGATATTATATGATGATACAAAAAGTCTGAACTGAAGCCCTAGAGGCATAATGCTATTCTAAAGAAAATTCAGAATAACAAACTATTCCTCTGGTCCCTACAAATGAGACTCAACTGTTTTATGGAATGACATCTTTGGTTCAGTGCTTTACTCTAACCAACACTGTGGGTTCATCTTCCACCATGGGCATTTATCTTTGTGAATGCCTTAAGGTGGGAGATGGATTTCACTGTCTGGTGTGAAAAACCACCATCCCGCTTATTAAAGGCCTGAAGTGGCTTGGAAAAAAGTTCTATATCTGGTCTCTAGAATAAGGTTTCAGGATCTAGCAAAAAAAAAAAAAAAAATCCTTAACCACACACAGTATGAATGTATTATTGGTTTAAAAAATACTTTCATGGGTGGAAGCCACATAATAATAATTTTTATGAATGAAATATTTACGTATAGTAAAAAATATATATATAAATAAATAATAAATAAATAGAAATAAAATAAACTACATCAATGCTTCTGAAAATCAGTCAAGCAGATTTGACTGATTTTGTACTGTGCTCTAAAAGAAAAAGAAAAAAAAATACAGTAATGCAGATGAAAAGGTAAGCAGTATCATGTTAAGTGAACACACGTATTAAAAAATATCTTAAAGGAGTACAGAACCTAGCTATAAAATAATATCCGAGGTAGTTTCTGGAATAATGTGTGGCACACAACAAGAACAATTATGAACAAACTTAGCTTCTTTTAAACTCTTTGGTAGTGATAGTTACTGCTTATAGTTTAAGTGAGAAATACCCATCACTATCATTATTATGTTACAAAGGCTTTGATTCTATTTTTAGCATGCTGGCACACTAAATATCAGGATACCAAAAATACACTATACAAGTTTGTTTTATTTATTTCATTTTTTATTATGGGTTGTTTTTTCTATAGTTTGTACTTTCACACAATTTAGTATTTCACCCATTCTTTAAGAAAAATGTAAGTGCTTTCACTATACTGGCTAATAATAATGTGCAGAAAATACATTGGACTAGCACTATAGCAAAGTCACAGAGAGGAGGAGATCACAGGAATAGTTTGTTATGGTGATTTTTTAAGAACAGCATAGTACCTGTGAAGCTGTGGCTGGGAGTTTTTGTGACAGTGTTACTTACAGTAAGTAAAACTGTTTTCTCTAGATAATTTAACTATCTAGAGACCTTTTGGAAAAAGTGCATTTCTGAGGTTTGATGGGTCATAACACCACTTTTTTTTTGGAGTAATACCATAAAATTATATATCAATGGAAAAATAATTTAATCAAGAATGTAATGCAATAACTTTTATGAAGGATTTTTTTTATTAGAACAATAATTATAAAGAAGAAAAGTGAAACACAGAAAAAATGAGATATACAAAAATTCTCACAATGTGAGTTAATACTTAGTTGGGTAACCTTTAATGTTAATTACAGCCTTACAACGCCTTCCCATGGAGTGAACCAAGTTTTTTAGTTCTGCAGCTGTTATAATGTGAAACCAAGATTGCTTCTATTAATTGGGTTTTATTGGTGGGTTGCTTCTGACTAACAAGTTTCTTTAGTCGGCTCCATAGATTTTCGATTGGGTTAAGGTCTGGGCTATTACCAGGCCATTCCAGCAGGGGAATATGATTATCTTGAAACCACGTTTTGCACACAGCAGTAACATGACATGGAGCTGAATCCTGTTGAAATATAAATGCTTCATTATCTTGGAAAAGATCACGTGCAGAAGGCTTCAGTTTGGGCTCAAGTATTTCATTTATGTATTTTTGGGCATTTATATTCCCATTAATCATGCAAATTCTGCCCACACCTCCTGATGTCATACAACCCCAGATCATAACACTAAGTGGGTTTTTCACGGTAGGTGTAATGCAAATCTTCTCCGATTCTTCTCCTTACATATTTTATGCCATCACTACCAAACAGGGAGATTTTGGTCTCATCACTCCAAATAACACTGTCCCATTGTTCTGCTGTCCAGTTAACATGGATTTTAGCCCAGTTTAATCATTTTTAACCTTTTGTTTGAGAGAGAAAAATGGTTTTTTTCGTGGAATTCTAGCATTTAGACCAAATTCCTGCAGTCTGCGCTGAACAGTCCTTGCACTCAACTTCACATTGTATTGTGCCATTTCATCTTGTATACACCCAGATGATTTTATTCTGTCACATAGGCACAGTCTCTCAATTCTTCTATCATCACTTGCTGTTGTGCACTTTTTCCTGCCTTTACCAGTCTGGTTTTGTAGTGACTGAGTCTCCTTATACCTCTTCAAAAATTTTGAAATGCCGCCTTTGGTTAAGTTTCCACCAATTTTTCTTCTAATTTCTTCATAACTGTAGACTTGTTCACTTAATAGTACTATTTTACATCGTTTTCTGGGTGACCAGTCAACTCTTTGTGCCATTTCTTTAATTTTATTATATATGTTTTACAAGCTCACTAAATGAAAGAACACAACAAAACCAACTCGATAGCAATCACATAACACACTGACAAATATCCTCCTCTCGCTCCAATACATGACATCAATAGCTGAATCCTACTTTGACCTTATTGGCTCATTGCCAAAACAAGATGACACCTGATTAGCTCTCTAAACACTCATGCTCTTTGGCTACATTCAAATGAAGGAAAGCTACTTCATATCAACCTAGGCAAGTTGTTCTTTTTTCTGGTTATTTGGCTATAACTTTTCATAGAATACAGATAATTGAACAAACTTTGTTGCATTACATTCTTGATTAAATTATCTTTCCATTGATATATAATTTATGGTATTACACCAAAAAAAGTGGTGTTATGACCCATCAAACCTCAAAAATACACTTCTTCCAAAAGGTTCCAGCATTTTGGCCTCTAGTGTAATTCTTAAAAAAATACCAAGAGAATCATTCTAATTTAATTCTAAACACTGTCAAAGAAATGAAATACTTAATTTCAGCATTGAAATGAAATACCTAACTTGAAGAAACAATGACTAACCAATATCAACTCCTTCTTGACCACTGTTAATTTTAGAATCAATCTGAGTATATAAAGCTTGAAGCTGACTGGGAGTCTTTCCTTTAAATATAGACACTACATCTGATGTCACAGCAGAGTTTATCCCTTCTCTATGATCTCCAATACGATCTGTAAATTAAAAAGTTGAAGTTTAGAAAACAGTGAAAAATAAAAGTAATTTCTTGAATACTGCATTTCTTTCCCTCTCTCCTCTCGCTCTTTAAACTCAGTAGTTATACTGATAACTAAATACTATATTACTAAAGTGAAAACAGTGCTAAAAAAATCAAAAATGATGAAAATAAGTAATGATATATGTCTATCATTACTTATTTTGATAGAAGTCTATCATTACTATAATGACAGAAATTATGATCTCAAATTAATTTTATGTTCTTGTTAACCAGAAGCTACTTTTTAAATTTCTATAGCAATTTCAAGCATTATAATCAACAAATTAAAATTCTCAATTCATATTTTACACCAAAAAGAAATTACCCCCTGTAAAGTCTGCTCGTCTTAATTTATGAAGTTCATCTTCAACAATGGTTTGAAGGTCTCGCCAGTAATCAAGATTTTTCCCATTTTCAAGCTCCATGTATACTTTGATATCTTCTTGTAAATCTTCAAGGTCTTGAATTGTCAATCCCTATAAAACAATCAAAACACCTTTCTAAAATTTGTAAGTTTATACCAAATTAATGTTTCTGGACAGCTCACATTTAGAAAACAGTCAATATAAAGATGGCACAGTCAACTATCACTAGAACAAATAAATCAACAGTGGAATGTTTGTACAGCAAATTTCCTTTACCATGGATAACTTGGATATCTGGATAATTTGGATACTAAAAAGTCTTCTGGTCCTGATGTCATCTCTCCAATTGTTCTCAAACATTGCTTCACAGCTAACATACGTCTTGCCTCAGCTCTATAATCAATTATATGTATCTGGTACTTATTTCAATACATGGAAGCAATCTGATATCCATCCTGTTGCAAAAAAAAAAAAAGGGGGAAATAGAAGTTTACATTAAAAAACTATCAACCATCACATCTGTACTCTCCAAAATAATCTGGAGAATATCATCAATAGCTAGCTCCTCCACCACCTAGAGGCCCACCAATTAATCAGCAACTACCAGTATGGATTCTGCCATTCAAGATCCACAGCTAACCTCATAGCTTACATCACCCACCACTGGACAGGTGACTTGGAAATGTCTGGAGAAACTTGTGCTGTTGCCCTTGACATTTCCAAAGATTTCAAACTATGTGGCCTGAAGACTTGTTAAAGCCATTTTCTTCAGTCTCACTGATACTCTCTGTAACTGCATAGCCAGCTTTCCCTCTGGTTTCTGTGAGTCATGGTAGATAGCTTTGAGTTTCATCATCAATGCTAAAGTGCCTCAAGGCTCTGTCCTATTACCTGCTCTTCTTCATAGTGATCTAATCACAATCACTACTAATCCCATGCACAGCTTTACAGATGATAGTACTTTCTACTCATCCTACTCATTTGACAACTATGCAGTATGCTGACATTCCACGCTGCAAGATCTACAACCAGTGCCTTAAACATTGATCTTCAATGTTTAAGGCACTTATGTGCAATGTATACTATCCTTCAATGGGGGCAAAGACAACCCTTTCATGTTCAATGCCACCAAAACACATTCTTGCTTTTTCTTACATAAAAGAGTTCTGAGGAGAGGAAAGCATGCATCATGACATGTAGATAGTGACCAGTGAGAAAGTTGGCAATCAAATTGCAGAATGTAGAAGGAAGACTACAGGATGGCAGTTTGCTAAAGGAAATTTCTGTGGTTGCTCTCAAAATGTCAAACACAACCATGTGAATTTCTCCAAATTTTTCCATGACTTGACTCCAGATGTGAAAGCAAGAAGATCAGCTGTAGGTCGCGAGTGGTGGAATCCATACTGCTGGTCACTGATTAGTTGATAGGTCTCTATGTGGTTCAACAGTTAGCTGTTCATGACCCTCCCCACAATTTTAGAGAGAACAGAAGTGACAGCAATTGGATGGTAGTTCACTGGTTGACTTTTACCACCTTTCTTTGGGAACTGGATGTGGACCTCTTTCCATGTTGTAAGGTATATGCCAGTTGAATAGGATAGATTGAAGAAGTGATATAGGATAGGTAGGATAATGTCAGGACCAGATGCCTTGTTTGTATTCAAGTTATTAAGGATTCTTCAGATATCATTCTGTCAGAAGACTATGGGATGACATGGAGAGAGCAATTCTTGGGGGAGTAAAGGAAACTTTGTCTAGGTCATCAATGTAAATCGGGCTTGTCTTTAGATGAGGTAACTACAGTACCATCCAGATGTGAGAGTAGTGGAAACCTGAGTGGACAAAAGTTGCACTCAATGGCAAACACCATTATAGTGAAGTCACAATGAGTGACTTCACTATAATGGTGTTGGCAATAGTGAGAGGTGACTGTACCATTTCACATGATTAATGCCACTTTTACAGGTAATTTGCAAAATCATCATCACTACTAAAATTTAGATTTTAGCAATATTCTTGTTTGTAAGAAAGACTTGAATTATTAAATAATGGGTACAAATCAATTTGTTTAGTAGTTTTGTGAATTCAGAATGTCATGGCATCAAGTTACTTCACTCTAATATATATTCGGTTTGAAATTTGGCCAAATTTCAAACCGAATATTTGGCAGAAGCATATTGAATTAAATTTTATAAACAAATGTTTTGGAGAAAAAAAATACAACCCATTAAAAACTGATAAAAAAATTTTAATGTTTTAAAAAACATTTGTAATTAGGGATGTGAGATTTGTAATTAGATGCAATTAATCTAGGAATGCTTTGGCTGAATATTTGGTGCTCAGCTAAATTGCAGAATGAAGAAAGATTGAAAAATATGTGTAATAATACTCCACCTAACCATATAACTATATGAAAATATGGAAATAAAAAGAACCACAGTTATATTTATATATATAGAAACTTAAAATAAAAAAATAAAAATAAATTCTTATAAAAATTCTTAGCTTGCACTACTTAAAAGACAAGTGCTGCCAGGTGTCCATGTATTCATCTTTTATTAAGGATTTTTTGAATAGAGTTTCACTGTCCTGACAGCTGTTTAGAACTGTTGGTTCTCAACAGAGATCAGACAGAAAACATAAGTTTATATATATATATATATATATATATATATGTGTGTGTGTGTGTGTGTGTGTGTGTGTGTGTGTGTGTGTGTGTACACACACACACACCACAAAGTATGACAATTTAATTCCCAGAACGGCCATGTTGTGTCGCCCATGTGGTGATTTGATTGGCGTCACGTGAGTAATAATGTTTGTACATCTTTTAACTAATGTGTGCATAAACCTCAAGCCGATAGAGCCATTTGCTAGTTGGCTATTGCAAAAACAATAGAGATCAGTGTGTAAAGTTTGGTGCAAAAAAAAAATGTGCAATCGAAATTTGGAGCAGCATGTTAATGCCAAATTTTGTTGAAAATCAGCAAAACTTAAGTTTTCTGTCTGATCTCTGTTACTGAAACATTGGCGCTATTGAAAGTAGCATATGGTATGGATGTTCTGAAAAAGTCAAGTGTCTTTGAGTGGCATAAGAGATTCAAAGGTGGGCGAGAAGATGTGAATGACGACCCCAGACGTGGGCAGCCAAAAACAAAAATAATGGATGTAAATGTGAACAGAGTGTGAGATTTGGTACAGTCTGACAGACGATTAATGGCTGATGAATTGCAAATGAATTGACAATCAGGGTAATTTTAACTGAAGAATTGGGTATGCAAAAGATTTCTGCAAAGTTAATGTCTCGGATCTTGACAAACAAAAGCAGCAGCGGGTTCATGTTGTGACTGATCTTTCTGCAAATAAGCACATGTTTCTGAGAGTAATTATGGGTGACGAAACCTGGTGCTTCCAGGAGGATCCCAAAAACAAAATGCCAGAGCATGCAGTGGAAAACCCTGAGTTCACGACATCCGAAAAAAGTACACATTTTACATTCGCAGTTCAAGACCATGCTGGTGTGTTTCTTTGATTGCAAGGAGATAGTCCACTATGAATTCATTGAACAGGGACAAACAGTCAACCAACAATGCTATTTAGAGGTGCTGAAAAGATTACGAGATTCTGTTCTGAGAAAAAGAGCCTAATTGTGGCTTGATAGGTACATCATCAATCACAACAATGCACCAAGCCATAGTGCACTCATTGTGAGAGTTTCTGGCCAAAAAATTGATCACCGAATTAGGTCATCCTGCTTATTCACCAGACAGCTCATTGTGATTTCTGGCTGTTTCCAAAATTAAAGACTGTGCTAAAAGGTTGAAGATTTTCTGATATCCAACATAATGTGATAAAGGAACTCAAGAGTATTCCATAAAAAGAGTTCCAGACCTGTTTCCAAAAATGGGAACACCATCTAAACCAGTGTATAAATGCACGAGGGGACTACTTCGAATATGACAGTAGCCACTAATGTACGAGGGTGGTCTGAAAAGTTCTTGGCCTCAACCATAGATGGCAACACTATCGGAAAGATTTTTTTTTCTAAGTTGGTAAATCTGTCATAACCATCCATGTGAAACTGCAAGTCATTCTATCAAGTAGTTTGTTAAATACAGCTGTCTGAAGCAAAAGTGTTGTCTGTATCCCTTGAAATGGATAAAATTGAGAATCGTGCGGTTATAAAATTCTTTGTAAAAGAAGGTTTAACACCAAAAGAAATTATTCGAAGTTCATAAAAGTTTATGGGCACTCTTCTCCATCATTTTCAACAATTAAGAAACGCCCTGCCGAATTTAAACATGGCCATACCAGCCTTGAAGATGATCCACATGAAGCACATCCAAACAGTGTAACAACACCAGAAATCATTGATCAAGTGCACGATATGGTATTGGATGACCGGTAAGTGAAAGTGCGTGAAATTTCTGAGACTATAGACATTTCAAAAGAACGTGTAGGATATACTTTGCATGAAGAATTGCATATGAAAAAGCTTTGCGCAAGATGGGTGCTATGCTTGCTCACAGCAGATCAAAAACGCACTCGCATGAAAATCTCTGAACAGTGCTTGGAGCATTTTAACAAGAATAAAACTGATTTTGTGTGTCGATTTATTACTATGGATGAGACTTGGATACAAGAGAATCCAAATAGCAATCAAAACAGTGGACAGAAGTTGGTGGATCAGCGCCAAAGAAGACCAAGTCAGTTCCATTAGCAGGAAAGGTCATGGCATGGGTGGTTTGGGATGCCAAAGGTATTTTGTTTATTAATTATCTTGAAAGGGGTAAAACAATAACCAAGGAATATTATTCCGATCTTTTAACCAGTCTAGATGAAAAAATTCATGAGAAAAGACCCAGTTTGCAGAAGAAAAAAATCATCTTTCATCAAGACAATGCACCTGCCCACAAAAGTGTTTTGGCAATGGGAAAATTAAGGGATCTCACTATGAGTTGTTGGAACATCCACCCTATTCCCCAGATTTAGCTTCATCTGACTTCTATCTCTTCCCAAAATTAAAACTCTTCCTCACTGGTCAGTGTGTTTTTTTTTTCGAAACAAGAGGTGATTGCAGCTGTAGAGGGATATTTTGCAGATCTTAGTGAGAAGTACTACAGGGATGGGATAATGGTGCTGGAGCATCACAGGAATAAATGTATTAGTCTTAAGGGAGATTATGTTGAAAAATAAAAATAATTTTGAAATTATAAATTTGTTTTTTCATTGTTAGACTGAGAACTTTCAGACCACTCTCGTATAGTTCCGAAAGTAGATTTTTTTACAGGTGCATTCCAGGAATTAAATCGTCACACTTCATATATATGATCATCATCAAATTCCTGACATGTGCCTTCAAAATGGTGTAAAGGATATTATGACAGTACTAAATGAAAAACTTATATCATTACTAACTTCCTATTAACAATTTTCCTCCGAATCAATCTGGTGTCTGCCATGTTCCAACATTATCAGATCTTATTTCATCATTATTTCATATTGTATCAATCCACCTATATTTTGGCCTTCCTCTGGGTTTTTTCCTGCCAACACAGCAGAAAACACTTGTTTTGCTAATCTTTCCTCTCCCATTCTGTTTAAGTGACCATACCACCTGAGATTAACTCTGCTAACAATGTTCAGTTCTTTCCTAATATTCTCATTTTTATTATGATATTGACATTGATGCCATCAGTTCACGCCCCTAATCTTTCTCACAACTCTCATATGAAAGGTCTCTAGTCTTTGATCAAGTGTTTTATTTCTAACCCAGCTTTCGAATCCATAAGTTAAAATTGATTTGAACTGTACAGTGCTAATTTAGCATTTTGACTAATTCCTTTCTTATCTACTCTATAATATAAAATGATAAGCTTTTTTTGTAACTTTTTTGTCACGTTTTTGTGTCAAGTTATTTGAAACGTTTTAAAACTCAGGGCTACCCTGAGTGTCGAGTCTTCAAAATTCAAGTCATCAGAATTCAAGGAGAACAGGCCTACCAGTCAGGAACTCCCGGGGGTTGGGCGGCATATCTGCCAGGGGGGCAGACTCCCTTTCGAGTCTTCAAAATTCGAGTCATCAGAATTCAAAGAGAACCGGCCTACCAGCCTGGAACTCGGAGGGTTGGGTGCCATATGCGCATGCGCCGGAAGGGGGGGGGGGGCAGAACCCCCTTTCGAGTCTTCAAAATTTGAGTAGAACTGGCCTACCAGTCCAGAACTCGGGGGAATTGGGCCATGGGGTGGAACTCCCCCTTTTGAGTTTTCAAAATTCGAGTCATCGGAATTCAAGGAGAACCAGCCTACCCGTCCGTAACTCGGGGGGGGGGGGGGGCCCTAGTTCCATATAAATTTTTTCAGTTGACTTCTTACCATACCAGCTTTGTTCATTCTGTTGTCTATTTCCATATTTAATTTACCATCTTCACTAAATATTGTGTCTAAGTAGTTGAAATGTTTTACTTGTTCTATAGATTCACCATTCAGGATATATCTTGAATGTTTTCACTCATTCAATGATTTCATTCAAAAAAGTTGAATGTTTTCAATGTTTCTGCCTATTTTCATTGTATTTTTATTGCTGATTCTCATACCAAATTTATTACAACAGTTTTCAATTTAGTCAGGGAATTTTTCAGACTTATACTGGATTTATTTAAAAGTATAACATCATCTGCATAAAGTAAAGAGTGAGATTAACATCTCCAATTTTGATATCAGGTTTAATACCACTTTCCTTCATAATATGATCCATATAGATAATGAATAACAGAGGGGATAATGTACATCCTTGTCTGACACCAGATTTAACATCAAACCATGTTCCTGTACTTCCTTCAATTCTAACTGCTGACTTGCAACTCAAATAAAGACTAAGTATTGCTTGATATAATTCCCCATTGACACCATAAATTTTTGCTTATTTATTTTAGTAAATACTTTTACGCACCGACTGAGAGTTCGCTTATGAAAAATACACCTCTCCGACATTTCAAGTTTCTTAGTACTGAATGAGAGTTTTGTTCTCTTAAGGTTTCTGCCTGGTCTCTGAGGAGAACCAACCAGTTCGAAACAGCTGTCAGGCCAGTGAAACCTTATCAAACCGGACTAATAGAAAGAGAATATATAGACGCTTGGGCAGTGCCTATGTTTTCTAAGTAGTCTGCACTAGGGCAACTCCCGTAAGCTCTCTGGTCAACTTATTTTTACGAAACTTTCATAGTTTCTACAGTCTGTGTTGAAATAATGTTGGATCTAATATCCACTTGATTTATATAATTTGGCATCGCCGAACAGAAGCCTTTTGGCTCTTTATTTTAGTAAACACTTAATGGATATCATGAAGCTGAGCATGTACAAATTAACAGGTGGAGTGAAGTGGATTCCTCAATGCATCCTGGGACTCTACATGTAGAAAATAATTTCAAATCTAGTTGAGAGACTAGGTGTTGGACATTATTCATAACTTACATTAACAGTATTACAACACGAAACAAAACTAAATTATTAAAGAATGTTTATTAATTAGCTTATATTTCACTGAATTTCAAACCAGTATCCTCAGAACAAAACATCACAGTTTACACACAACAATGAGTAAGTGAAACAAAGATCTAAAGATCTTCAGTCCATTACAATTTGAACTGCTTCACTTACTCAATGTCAGGTGTAAACTGTACCATGTTTTGCTCTGAGGATGCTGGTTGAAATCCAGCAGAATATAAGCCAGTTAATAAACATCCTTATTAGTTGTTTGGTGCTGTACTACCATTAAAATAAGTTACGAGTAATTTCAAATCATAATATGAAAACAGTTTTCAAGGACTAAAATATTGAAAGATTAACAGCAAGCATCATAATAAACCATAAAGAACAAGCATTTTTTTACTTAAAAATTGTAAACTTGATGAAAGAATTTCCACTTGGTTAAACTAAAAATTAAAGACACCAAGAAATGATATTCTTGGTTTAATTTTTTATCCAATTTATTAAAAAAAAAAAAATTGTAAACTATAGGTTCAGAAAATGTTCTAATTCCCCATTCCCTCCCGAAAGTCTAACTAGTTACCCTAAACCAAACCTAAGTACAACATACTTCATTATCAGGAAGAACAGAACAAGTAAACAAAACAGTAATCAATGCAGACATAACAAAAAAAAGTATATATTCAATTTCTTGCCCATTAAAGAAAAAGATAACTTACATTTAGATAAACATAAGGCTCATGCATTTCTACAGTGAAGTCTTCCTCCTCAGCACTGATATAACGGGCCAATAAATCAATAGGTTTGGCTAAGTGAAGAAATATATTTCATACTTTAGGTATTCAATCAAGTTATTAATATTTCCAAATGCAATGACAAGAAAGTAATATCTTCAAAACCAAAAATTCATGATTTAATTTTTGGAAAGCTAAAACTACATTAAAAGCAATAAATATTACTTTTGGTAATTACTTATTACATTATTTAACAGGTTATTACAACACAGATGTGCGTGCATGCATGCACGCACGTACACACACACCTGCAGAAAAAAATTATGGTGCTATTCCAGATGAAAACCTCAACAGCAGAAGAAAAAATGACTACAAGAGATCTAAAAGTGTTCAGTAAAACTTGGAGAATAGAGCAATGCAAGTAATAATGGTAAGTAATTTCTGGATTTGTGCTCAGGATGACTATTAATCACTATTCCAACATAAAGATATGCACAAATTCACATGGAAAGAAGACATGGGAAATAACATTTGCTGATATTGATATCCTCATGCTACTTCAGGACACAAGAGTACACAGGAGATATAGGAAAGACCACCATGTAGTTCTCAATATAATAAAAATGAACATCATGCTGAAAGGAAAAATATGTATGGAAGTTTTAAAAATAATTCGAGTTGAATGGCTTTTACAGGCAAACTGCAGAATCATATATGTACATATTATTATTATGTGAAACCTCCAGGGAGTCCAAAGACTCATCAAGGGTTGTTGCCACAGCATCAAATGACTGAAACCCTTCCAACTACTAACCGTGCTCAAACTTGCTTAACTTTTTGCATGAGCCATTAGTAGCTGAGGCTCTACCAATTGACCAACCTTTGCTGGCAAATTATTATTGTTGAAAGATTTTTCACTTGGTTATACTATAAATTAAAGATGCTAAGAAATTATATTCTTGTTTACTACTTTATCCAAGTGTAAGCAAGCAATGTTTGCAAGTGAAGTATCTTCATAACTGGGCCACTTGTATATAGAGGCTAATGACTCCATAGCATTGCCTTAGTGCTCCATAATGCAAAGCACACAACCTTATGAATAATATGTGCATAATTGCACATATTATCATCATCAAATTCCTGGCATGTACCCTCAAGGGGTGTATACACGACATGATAGTACTACATGAAAAACTTACATTATTACTAACTTTCTATCTACAATTTTCCTCCAAATCAATCTGTTATCAAAATTCCAACATTATCAGTTTTTTTTTGTTTTGTTTTTTTTTTTTAAGGCACTTTTTACTGTAGTATCAATCCACCTATATGTTGGTCTTCCTCTGAGTATTTTACCTGCCAACCTAGCAGAGAACACACCTGAGATAAGATCTGCTAACACATTTCTGGATGTAATATTGCACATATTATTGAATTAAAAATGAAAGAGTTTGAAAACAAGAAACTGCAGAATCACAGTTATAGACTATGAAGACTAAAATTATCTGATTAAGCTAGGGAGTCATGTGCAAGGATCATTTGAATGCAAAGCAAAATCTCAACTTATGGTGTACTCAAGAAGTTAAAGATGAAGTGCTGAAAAAGAAGAAAGCATATCAAAAGTTCCTAGCAAGTAAGTCATCATGTGCTCTGATAGTATACAGAGAAAAATGTAAGAAAGCAAAGCAACATGTAAAAGTAGCTAAAAAAAGTCATCAGAAAACATGAGTAAGAACAGAGAAGATAAATATCAGGAAGTGGCAAAACATTTTGGAGGTTATTAAAGTTCCGAAATAAAGGAAAGAGTACTGTAAAAAAAAAAGTGACATGAAAAACTGACACTTATCTTTTTTTTTTTTTTTATTGATCCCATGCATAAGAGGTTGAGGGACCTATAAGCACATCAGTGTCATGTGTGGGATGCAGATGAAGACTGAGAAGCTTATTGATTTTTTTAAGAATTGCCGGTTGTAGTTATTTGGGAACACTTCATGAAGAAGGCTGTTCCAGAGGACAAAAGTGGATAGAATAAAAGAGGAAGAATAGAAATAGGTTTGGTGTGTCTGCAGTTGCACTGAGCAGTTGCTGCTATTGTATTAACAGAAAGTGGAGGAATGATGATTGTTAATTCACTGGAGCAGTGACCATGGAAGTACCTGCAGAACAGACACAGCGCCTGAAACACTCAACCTGTGAGATACAGGTTGAAGTGAATCTGTAAGAGAGAGAGAGAAACTTATCATATATGAGACTAATTGCTTACCTCTGTACAGCATCAAGGATTTTAAGAGAGGTTTTAGGTGCACTATGCCGAACATGTGAGCAGTATTCTAAACATGGGTGGATTTGGGATTTATATCTAGTTAAGAGTTGGTTAGGTGTAAAATAGGTTCTTGAACAAAACAGAATGCCAATTTTCATGGATAATGAGGAGGCTATGTGATGTGATGTGTTCATGCCAGGAAAGACTGGAGGTAAAGGTTAATCCAAGCAAAGAGATCTGATCTTGTCTAGAGATCTGTTATTACTGAATTAAGGCTGGGATCTCTTTATGTGAGAAAGGACTGTGTTTTGGTAGCATTGAACATGACAATGTTGTCTTCTTCCCATTGAAGGATAGTATGTGGATTGTAGATATGGTAGCATGGGATGTCAGAGTACTGCATGGCTTGTCAAATGAGCATAGAGTATAAGTCCACAAAACTATGGACAGGATTAGTGTTTATTGCAAGTGGGTCATTTATGTACCCACTTGCAATAGAGAAAGAGAGTAGGTCAGAGGACTGAGCTTTGAGGAACTCCAGTATTGGTGGTGAAGCTCGAAGAGAAGGAGCCATCTACCATGATTCACTGTGAATGACCAGAGAGAAAACTAGCTACTCAATCAGAGGACAGCAGGGAGACCAACGGATGGAATTTGCTTAGTAGGCCTTGATGCCATACATGACTGAAAGCTTTGGAAATGTCAAGGGCGAAAGCATAAGTTCCTCTAAACCACGGGTGGCCAATCTTTTAGACATTGGTGGCTACTTACCTAGTGAAAATATCTCTGCGGGTGACTACAGATGCGATCAAAAATTGTGGAATATTTTCGAGATTTTTAAAAGTTTATAAGGCAATAAATATAACAAAAAAAAAGAAAATTTATTGTTCATAACTTTATTTAAAAAATAATAACAAAAAATACAAAAAACTAAATAAAATTATACAAACAAAATTGAATATTTTAATTTAATTGGACGATACCTGACATTGCATAGATGCAGCTAAGCGATCATATTCTGGATCGTACAAACTTAAAGAAATTCGTAAACATGATTCCAGATGTTGATCACTTAGCTGAGATCTATACTTTGTCTTAATAGCATTCATACATGAGAATGCCAATTCGCACAAATAAGTTGATCCAAAAAATGCGTTAAAATAAGCAGCGATTCTCCAAATATTTGGATATTTACTTTTGTGGATCAACTTCCAAAAACTATTATTTCAAGCAATTGATTTGAGGTGGATATCGCATTTCATATTTATAATTTCTTCTTCCAAATCTACTCTATTTGAGTCGAGAAATTAATTCAATTTTGAAGCTGTATTCTCAACATTAATATTTTCATTGAAGGGATATGATAAAAAAGTAGCGATATCATCGAGCTTACTGATTCCTACAACTCTTACTTCAAATTCGTTCATTAAAAGTCTTATGCTTTCAGCGTGTTTATTAAAGGTGACGTTTTGTATATACCTTGACTGGTCGGCCAAATTTTTAAAATGTTTCAATTCACACCACTTTAATTGTATTTCAAGCATGTTTAATTTTTCCTTGAATGATTTTAAGGAGCTTATCATATCAATGACTGTTTTATTTTTTCCTTGTAATTCTAAGTTTAGGTTATTTAGTTTTTCTGTAATGTCACAGAAAAAGGTGAGGTCAAGTAGCCATTCTTTATCATTTAATTCTGGATGTGAATCATCTCTGTATTTCAAAAACGAATTTATTTGTGGAAGAAGTTCTCTGAATCTTGCTAAAAATGTGGCACGGCTTAACCATCTTATGTCAGTATGACAATAATTCACTATGCTCACTCTCACATTCTTTTAGCAAAGCCCAAAAGTGATGATGCAGCAAGCTATTTGATCTTATTGAATTAACAATTTTGAAAGCAACATTCATAACATGATTGAATTTCAGTACTTTTGAACACAAGGCCTGCTGATGGATGATGAAATGATAGTCCACAAAACTTGGTATATCTTCATCGTTTTTATATAAGTGACGAAACCAATTATATTACCTACCATTGCAGGCATTCCGTCCGTAGTTATTGATACTAACTTATGAATTGGAAAACTTGTACGTACAATGTAATTCTTAAATAAATCACAGATATCTTGACCTCTTGTTTGTCCTTGAATTGGAATAATGGTTAATAATTCTTCTGTGGCCGACATATCCTCAAAAACCATTCGAATAAAAATACATAATTGTGCAGTACCAGCATAATCAGTAGATTTGTCAAACTGTAGTGGCAAAAAATTGCACTTGTTTATGTCTTCATGCAGAATCTCTTCAAGTTCCAGCTGGTTTCTTCTGCTCTACGCATGATTGTGTTTCGTGATAATGACATATTGTTAATAGCGGTTATTATTTCTGATTTATTCTTAAAATTTTAAAATAATATTTCACCAGCTTTGATGAAAGCTTCCTTCCATAATTCTCCATCTTGAAACGGCTTATTACGTTTAATTAAAGTTTCAGCAACTTTAAATGATGCAATTGTAGCAGCCTATGCGTCTGTATTGTACTTGACGAAAATATTTTGTTATGCCGTCAGTAGTGTCTTCATTTGATGTAGATTTGCTTTACTTAAGGCAGTGCCTTGTGGATAATCTTCTTCGTAGTTTTTATGAACAGTTCAATAGTGTCTTTCAACGTTTGCTTTTTTTGGTAAAGCCACATTCGCGTTGCAAATTACTGTATACATACGCATTTATCTTTCATCATAATAAAGAAAAAATCTTCTTCCCATTCTTTATGATAGTGATAAGTTTTTATTTTTTTCACACTTATTCTTGGCTCACTGAATGTTATCCTTAATTTTTTTTTTTTTTTTTTTTAACAATACTAATTGCATTCACTTGCTTAATTTAAAATAATACACACTAAAGATCGATAAACGGAAAACGATTTCATGGGATTACTCGGTACTAAAATACTGGATAATCGGGACACTTTGGCTACAAGAGTCTTGATCAAGAACAATACACAGATGCTGTCAACTGCCAGTGTACACGTCATCGAACGTGTTACCATTGGGCGCATTCAGAACGAAGCAAACGTTTCTGGGCGAAGCGAATCACGTGACTGCTGTAAAGCGATGGCTTCGTTGTTAACCGCTAAATTATAAACTTTACATCAGATTAGAAATAAATTAGTTTGACATGCTTGACAATTTTTTTATTAATTAATAATTTTGATTATTATTTATGTATTCATTTTCAATCTATTTATTCGTTTAATTTGCTACATTCGTTAAGAAACGAATAATTTGCTACATTCAGGTACCTTGCAGTCGATGTCTTGGCCACCCCTGCTCTAAACCTTTCACGTCCAGTGGTGAGTGATGTAAATTACGAGGTCAGCTGTAGATCTTGAATAGCAGAATCCGTACTGGTGGCTACCAATTAATTGGTGGATTTCTAAGTAGTGGAAGAGTTGGTTATTAACTTTTTCCATTATTTTGGAGAAGATAGAAGTGATGTCAATTGTCAGTAGTTTAATGGTAGATTACTACTGCCCTTTTTTTGGAAGAGGATGGATATGAGATTGCTTCCATGCATTGGGATAAGTATCAGATATGTATAATAAATTACAGAGATGATGCAGAACAGGTGTTAGTTCTCAATCTTTGAGAACAATTGGAAAGATGCCACTAGGAGGAAGAGTTTTTAGTATCTCAGTTATTTAGTAGTTTTCTGATGTATTTTTGTCAAAAACTATAGGAGGCACACAGTGCTTAGGATTTCAGTATGACAAGGGATGATTTCCCTTGGTCATCTGCAGGAGTTTGAGGAAAAGAATGATGCCAGGTGATCAGTTTTTATTTAGGTGACGTAAGTGCAGGAGAGCAGAAGTTGCGTCCAATTCACTTAGCAAGTGACCAGAAGACAGCTTCCATTGGGACAGGAGCAAAGTTTACTGTTGTTGGACTTTATGATATCAGATTTGGATCTGCTAATGAATGATTTGCATATCTTGCGTGCTTGGAACTAGAGTTCTTCATTCAGCTTCATGTAAGCTGAATTTTTATTCTTTGACTGCTCTGATACTTTGTTTGAATCAGGGCTTGGAAAGCAGATGAGGATTATGGATTGAATGAAGGATGAAGGCCTCCATACCAGTGAGAATAATTTCTGTGACCCATTTGTAGCAGGTGTTAGAGATAGGTGAGTGGAAACAATAGTCGAACCAAGGAAAGAAGACGTAGAAATTCCAGAGGTCATCCCAATTGCTCCTTTGTAGTGCCAGAGGATACAAGAGGTCAGGAGTGGTTGGAGGTGAGACAATTTGTGAGAGAAAATACTTGTACAAAATTGCAGTCTGAGTCGTCGAGAGGAGAGGTGACCTCTACAGTGTATCTGAAGGAGAACTGGTCAAAAAGAGATCCAAAGTATTTGTAAAGTGAAGAAGATTATCAGAAATTCAAGTGGGTGATGTAGAGCAGTGCTTCCCAAACTTCTGGATGTCAGGGCCCCCCCTCGAAAAAAAATCGTAATATGGACATATATTATTATAATATTTATTGTATTTATATTCAATACAAAACATATACATTGAATATTGCAAAAAGCAAATGCAAATATTACATTTTTAGCTTCTTACATACACATTTGACATGGCACATTATCTAATATTTTTATGTAGATAGATATATGTTATTGTACATTTGCAGTAAGAGCACATAAAACGTAAAAAAATTAGTAATAAAGAAAGAATTAAAAACATAAAAGAAGTTTAATAACAATTTAATGTGATGGATGTGTTTCAATACTGCTACACAAAAAGTCAATATCAGGTGAAATATTTGAAACTGCAATTCTTACATTTCTGTTTGGAAATGAAACTTATATGAATAAGCATATATTTACTAATATTCATTAATCGCCAAAAAACACAGGAAGCAAAATTTTTTAACCCACACCAATGTGTGATTTTTTCCATTAAAATATAAAAAATACTAAAAAAGAAATAATAAATAAAAAAAATTAAATACGTTTCTTTTAAGTGTAGAAAGTTTTTTAACTTGGGTATATTATTTATTCAAGATATCGAGTAATTTTATATAAACTTGGTTTTAATCCTATTTCCCAAGTAAGCAAATAGACAAGAAAGTCAAGTTTGCGCCTGCAAGTAGTGCAAGTCCAAGGCAACTCCTGGTAGTGCCAGTCGATGCAACTCGTGGTAAAGGTAGATAAAGCTCTGATCACTTTTCTTAGTATTTTCCCCTTAATGTAAAGCACATCTCCTTGCAGAGATGTATGATGCTAAACATTAAAGGCAATGGTCACTACCCATACCAGTTTCGACCTTTATTGAGGTCTCGTCAGTGGGAGCCAGACCTGAAAATGCTAAGGATGAAGTAATGCAGAGCTCATACGACGTATTTTACCAAAACAAGTTGCCACAAGGTGCTTTGACCTTATAAATATAAAATCTCAGTATGAGAGATAGATGTAGAAAGTTTATTTAACTTGGGTATATTATGTATTCAAGATACCAAGTAATTTTATATAAACTTGGTTTTAATCCTATTTTCCAAGTAAGCAAACAGACAAGAAAGTCAAGTTTGTGCCTGCAAGTAGTGCAAGTCCAAGGCAACTCTTGGTAGTGCCAGTCGAGGCAACTCGTGATTTTATATTTATAAGGTCAAAGCACCTTGTGGCAACTTGTTTTGGTAAAATACATGAGCTCTGCATTACTTCATCCTTAGCATTTTCAGGTCTGGCTCCCACTGACGAGACCTCAATAAAGGTCGAAACCATTATGGGTAGTGACCATTGCCTTTAATGTTTAGCATCATACATCTCCGCAAGGGGATGTGATTAATATATTAAGGGGAAAATACTAAGAAAAGTGATCAGAGCTTACTTGGGAAATAGGATTAAAACCAAGTTTATATAAAATTACTTGGTATCTTGAATATGTTTCTTTTAAGATTAAGATTAAAAAAAATCTACTTAGTCTTAAACATTTTTAATTTGTTTTCATTATTCCCCCCCCCCTCAACAAAACCTACGGCTCCCAAGGGGGCCGCGGCCCACAGTTTGGGAAGCGCTGATGTAGAGTCATGTGTAGAGATAAGTCATTACTTATAGCAAAGGCTTCTGCTTCTCATCCTGCTTCATTAGTGTTGTTGATATAGGGAAGCCAGTTGGAATTGTGCACAATGAAGTCACCACAGAAGATGAATTGCAGGTGGTTGAGTTTCATGGAAAGGAATGTGATGAGATCTGAGTGATAATCAGTGTGTAAATTTTGATGCAGTGAAATTTTATTAAACGTTTCCTACATCGTTTTACAGATGTCATAAATCATATGGAATGAACAAAATTGTACATTACTGTATTTTAAAGAATAAATGCTGATTGTAAACATGTAAAGGTAACAGATGTTTTACAGATGTCATAAATCATATGGAATGAACAAAATTGTACATTACTGTATTTTAAAGAATAAATGCTGATTGTAAACATGTAAAGGTAACTGACAAAAAGAATGACATAGAATTGTTCATAAGTATAAAATAATATAAAGGTTCAAATTGTACATTACGCTGATTTAATATTAAGTTCTAATGTAAAATAATAAGAGTAACAGAATGTTAAAAGTATTCCTGCCTTAAGTTAAGAGGATTAGACAAGATTATGTTGACGACTTGAAAGTGAACAAAGGTATTGAAGGTCATTCAGATGTGGAGATTTTGCTGCCAAAACTGAAGTTCTGGATCTGGAAACTGTAGTTCTGGATCTACTGTAGGTGCCGTTTATCTGGTCGCACGTGCGAACAGATAAACGGCACCTACAGTAGATCCAGAACTGCAGGAGAGTTATGCTACAAATGCCATAACTCACCTGCAGTTTGACGACTGCCAAAAACTGTTCAGTGAAGGCTAGTATATAGGACAGAGGAAATCAGGCAGCAGGACCACCACAAATCTTCAAAGCTAGTAGGACTGTATGTTTCTGCGAATTTGTGAGTACATTCTATTGTATTAATGCTGAGGTAGTGATTAAGAATTGTATGTCCACTAAACGTAGTTTTGTTAAAATAATTGTATAAGTCACTATAAGAAATAACTGAGGCTGAGAATTAACTAATATATATATATTGAGAAGAATGTTAGCCAACGATACAGATTTTAACAGCCAGTAATTGTCTAGATTTTGTAGAGCAAGTTATTTAAGCATTGTGAACAGCTGGTCTATTTTGTGAGGTTATGAATTGAACTTAAAATAGGCATCAGAGAGAAATTGAGAAATTGTTCAATGGTATAATAGATTGTATAGTGCTTAAGGTAAAATAAACATGTTTTGTTTGTTTAAAACTATCGCCTGATCTTTGACCAATACACTGTCTCACAAAAATAACCGAACCTGTGTGCATAAATTAGAGAAATTGCCACGACCAACTATTTAAGGTTGTTTTCCTGCCAACCTGGCAGAGAACACTTGTTATGCTAATCTTTAGTTAGCATAACAAGTGTTATGCTAACTAAAGATTAGTTAGCCAATTCTGTTTAAGTGACCATACCACCTGAGATTAGCTCTGCAAACGCATTCATGGATGCAGACAATGTCAAGTTCTTTTCTAATATCCTCGTTTTTAATATGATATTGCCATTGATGCCATCTGTTCACGCCTCTAATCTTTCTCAGAATTCTCATATCTGCGGTCTATAGTCTTTGGTCATGTGTTTTACTTCTGACCCAGCTATCAGACCGATAAGTTAAAACTGGTTTGAACACTGTCTTGTATACAGCCAATTTAGTGTTCCGACTAATTTATATCTTATTCCATATAAATTTATTCAATTGACTTCCTACCATACCAGCTTTGTTGATTCAGTTGTCTATTTCCATATTTAATTTACCATCTTCAGTGAAAATCGTGCCTAAGTAGCTGAAATGTTTTACTTGTTCAACAGGTTCCACGTTCACAACACAGTTGACATTTTCAACGATTTTACCTATTTTCATTGTCTTTGTCTTTTTAATACAGACCTTCATACCATATCTATTACAACATTTATTCAATTTAGTCAGCGAATCTTGCAAACATGTAGTGGATTTATTTAGAATATAACATCGTCCACATAAAGCAAAGAGCTGACATTAACATCTCCAATTCTGATATCATGTTTAATACCACTTTCCTTCATAATGCGATCCATATAGATAATGAATAACAGAGGGGATAATTTACATTCTTGTCTCACACCAGATTTAACATTAAACCATCTTCCTGTACTTCCTTCAATTCTAACTGCTGACTTACAATTCAAGGTGCCAAGAGAGAATAGCATCTCTCTTGGCACCTTGTCATATGCCTTTTCCAGATCGACAAAACTTAAATACAGATCTTTGTTATATTCCTATGCTTTCTCAACTATTTATCGTAAAGTGAAGATCTGATCCTGACAGCCTCTATTTGGCCTGAATCCAGCTTGTTCTTCACCAGGCTTTTCTTCCACAATTCTTCTCAACCGTTTCTCAAGTATACTTGCATAGATCTTGCCAGGAACACTCAGTAGGGAAATACCTCTGTAATTCTCACAGTCAGTTTTATTTCCCTTTTTATATATGGGTACTATTAGAGCTCTACTCCAATCATTAAGAATTCGTCCCTCTATCCAGGCTTTCTGAACTATGCAGTGCAGCCACTATAAGACTTTATAACATCATACTTCAGCATTTCTAGTCGAATATCATCTGTCTTTCCACATTTCAAGCCTTTGATGGCTTTTTTTACTTCAAGTATGGATATGTATTCCTGACTGTATGCCTGCTGAGTGTCTTTTACCACTGTGCTATCACTGCTTGTTTCATTTTGCAATTTTTCGAAGTAATTACTCCATACTTCAAGGATATATTTTTCTCCAGTTTTCATGTCACCTTCATCATCTCTAACTCCTTTTAGCACTCTTTCTTCCATTTCTAAGCTTCTTCAACAAACTCCAGAATATCTTACCACTTCTTGATATTTATAATCTGTGTTCTTGCCAAAGTGTTCTGATGATTTTTGTTTAGCTAGTTTTACACAGTGTTTCACTTTCTTACATCTGTCTCTGTATTCTCTAAGAGCAAAAGCTGACTCTTGCCAGGAACTTTTGACATGCTTTCTTCTTTTCCTTCACTGCCTCTTTAACTTCTTGTGTCCACCATGGAGTTCTGATTTTTCTATCCTTGCAGACAACCTCACCACATGCCTCTCTGGCTGAATCAATCAGGGTTTTCTTTAAAGCTTGCCACTGAATCTCCAAGGGTTGGTTCTCAAACTCTATCATTCTTTCTTCAATAATCTTTGTGTATTTTAGTCTACAGTTTACATCTGAGAGCTGCTCAACTGTTATTCGCTTTAAAACTTTCTTGCATGTTATTCTTTTCAATATGAAATTCAATTTTATCCTGCTCAAGACTAAATAGTGATCACTTCCAATTTCAAATCCTCTGTGCACTCTGGTGTCCTGCACCAGAGAGAAAACATCATTATCAACAATAACATAGTCAATGAGCCTTTTCTTATTTCTTGCCTCTTCTCTCCATGTGAATTTGTGCACATTTTTATGTTGGAACATGGTTTTAGTAATAACCAGTCCATGTCCTGAGTAGAAATCCAATAGATATTTGTCATTATTATTAGCTTTGCTATTTTCTCCAAATTTTTCCAAAATATTTTTGTATGTCTGACAATCATTTCCTACTCTGCTATTTAGATGCCCAACAAGGACCAACTTTTCCTTTTTCATTGTGTCAGTTGCTTTCTCTAAAGCATCAAAAAAATCCTCCACCTCTACATTAGTAGAACCTTCTGTGGGACCATAGGCACAAATAAGTCTCATTGTCCAATTCCCCATTCTGATATTTGCCCACATCACTCTGCTTGAGACTGCCTGAAAAACATTCAAGAAGATTAGCCGTGTATTTAGTGTTGAATACTATGGCTACTCCTTCTTTTCCTTGATTGTCATTGCCTGAATATAACATTTTGTATTTATTGCTCAAAAAGTTCTCACCAGTTTTTGTCTTTTTTGTTTCGGTCACCCCTATTATGTCGATCTGGTACTTATCTAATTCCTCAGCTAGCTCCATTTCTTTGCCATCCAGGCTAGTATTCAGTTGATAGTACCGATCTTTATCTCTGGTGTGTTGAGTTGGGGTGTGTTTTCAGATTTGTTCCAGTAGCTGACTTTTCGCTGTTCGCCCTGGTTCCCTGGCGAAAACAACGGGGGCCTTGTTTAACCGGGCGATGCCCCAGCCGGCATGAAATTTTGTCATGTTGTTCCATCATTTTGTATATTGGTTTAAGCCAATAAGAATACAATTTGCTCGGCTAAATCCCAAATTGTCAGCCCATCCTGGTTCGTTCAGTATCCAGGTAGATACCCAACAGAGTGCACCACGAGAAGGTGAGGATTGGGCATTAATTAGGTCAGAAGCCCTGGTCAGTTCTCCACATTCCTTTACAGCCTATGTGGAGGTCTCCTCTCAGTTATACAGCTTTGACCCTTAAGTACCCCCAGACCTACCTGGTATATACTAAGTCCCTTGGAGCTGAAAGCTGTCCTACTTTGGCCAAAGAGGCAGGACAGCTAATATCAGAATTTCAAAACACAAGGACTACATCCGGTTTCACCAATACAGCCACTCTGGTCTTCCAGACCATGCGCTGGATACCCGTCATAGAATACGGTGGAAGAAAGCCACGAAAACATCTCCACTATATCGTTCCGATATAGTGGGGATGAGCAGTGAGAGAAGATACTCTTCGACGTGACATCCAAACAGAGAGAAACCAGTCTTCATGCTGTAACGTGGCCTCAACAGTGCCCCCCACCACCACCACATACCACTACTTGGACTCCCTCTCCAGGCACAACCTGACAGGGCATGTGGAAGTGGGATTATGCACCAATTGATCGGGAAGCCTCCGGACTTGTTACTGACAGGTTCAGGTCTGTACCCTAACTGGCAGCCAGCCTGCAGCACCACCATTTTAACTGATGTACCCTCAAAATGGTGGTTGTGATGGGTCTCTAAGAATGTTTGTCATGGCCTTGAAGGGTAACGGACATATCCTACATGTTTGGAGTAATTACTTTAAAATATGACTAAATGAAACAAGAACAGATAGAACAGTGGTAGAAAATATTCAGCAAGGAGATAATCTGTATACAGTATATAATAATACTTCTGATTATTTTATGATTATGGCTATTTGTGATTATTTTAGATGCACTCAGTGAAGGAGTAGCCAAATATACACCATGGAATATATTATTTGCAAATGACTTTGCTATCACAGGTGAAACTGTAGAAGAGGCCCAAAAGAGTTTTATAGAGTGGCAAAATCCCTTGGAGGATGCAGGTCTAAAGATAAATACTAAGAAAACTGAAGTAATGATTAGTGAGAAGGAAGAACATGAAGAAATTAGTATAAAGGATAGAGAAGGTGGTACCTTGAAAGAAGTTGACCATTTGAGGTACCTGGGATCGACTAGAGAGGGAGGGGGGAAGGCACATGTAACTTGGTAGTCAGAGAAAGAATTAGGGTAGGTTGGACTAAATGGAAGATGTCAGGAGTGATATGCAACAAAAATGCACCAAAAAAAGTAAAAACAAGTATATATAAATAAGCCATTACACCAACCTTGTTGTACAGAGCAAAGACATGGGCAACAAAGAGAACTCAGGAGAACTCAATTGGAAAGAGCATAGGAGAAACAAAGATATAAGGAAGAAGATGGGAGTTAGAAAAATTAGCGACAAAGTTAGAAAAAGTAGACTGAGGTGGGCCAGCCATGTAAGGAGAAGATCGGTACACCATCCAATTCAGAGAGTCACAACAATGGAAGTGAAGGGTGAGAGAAGAAAAGGAAGACCGAGGAAAAGATGGTGGGAAAACATCAAAAGGGGTATGGAAGAAGTTGGAGTGGAAAGTAGGGATGCTCACGATAGAAGTGGAAGAAAATTATCTGAGCAGCAGACCCCAGGACTGTCTGGAACTAAAATACTAAAAAGAAGAAGTTATGAATTCATTAATTTGTAGTGCACCTTCACAGAGAAACTGCACATATCGTGTGTGTAGTTTTCTCTATGAAGGTGTACTACATATATATATATATATATATATATATATGTATGTAGTACACCTAAAATATACACACACACACACACACACACACACACACACACACACACACAGTTGTTTAAATCAACCATTAATAAAGTTCTTTCTTCAAAATCTTTAGCCTAGTGCTTACAACACTGCAGTTCATTTTGGTATGATATTTGATATAAAGGAAATTCTCTCCTGCAATTTCATATATAGACTGCAGTAAGGCAATGCCATCACAAGTACATCAAGGCAATGCCGAAACTGGGAATGTAACTAGAACACAAATGAAGCAGAACCATAGAGTTCACTTCAGATATAACTTAATATTAGTTGAACTCAAAAACTTATTAACCTAATGATGAAAACACTTACCTCTGCCATCCTGAATTCTAATTTTTGATCTCAACTTAGCTTGCTGCAAGTGAAACTGAAATAAATAAAATAAGATGTTATTGCAAAAAAAAAAAAAAAAAAAAATTATATCATTACTATTATTACAAGCTGAACTTCATCACCCAGTGTGAGACCACCACTCCACTTATTGAAGGCCTAAAATGGCTTGAAGGTTTTTTTACTTTTTATTTTTTATTTTATTGTTTGGTCTCTAGAGCAGGGTTTCTGGACTATGTAAAAAAATAAAATAAAAATAATAAACAGGAAAAATAAATAAACCATAGCCCATCCACAGTACAAATGTACTATAGGTTTACAAAAAATCTGTTGTGGCTGGCACCACATAAAGAAACCATCTAGGGCAGTCATATATCACAACACCTCATACCTCTCTTGAATTCATTCACACTATCTGCACACACAACCTTCAAAGGCAAGCCATTCCAATCATACACTGCTCTATGAGAAAATACCTAGCTCTTACTCCTTCCTTGAGTGCGTTTATTCTCAACTTCCATAAATGCACCTTGGAAACCAGATCAGTGCAGTTAGGTCAAATGAGTTTTATCAAAGCCTGATAAAAAAGGCAAAATGACTTTCTTATATATCAATGTTCATTTCAGCATTGCAATTATCCTCTGAGTTGTATTCGCAATCTTTGCCTCATGCCACATAAACTTCATGTGCAATCAATGTAAATATATGTCGATCACACATGAACCCAGAATCCCATCGATGTATATTTACATCACTAAATTAAAAATTCTGAAAATAATAATATATGCATGTAATTCATTATCAGACTGTACTGTAGTTAAATTTGAACCTTCAGCTTCATTATCCATGAGGATGGTTGATTTTATCAATAAAAAAAAAAGGATATTTATATTAGCATATCATAACACCTGTCCATCGGCTGTGTCATGTATAAAACAGTCCATATTTCATTATTTTACTACATATTTCTAGTAATTTTTGTGTGCTAATCATCTGCATCCTCAACATTCATATTGCAATTTTTATTTGCTATAACAGTATTGTGCTTATATATTGGACAACCCTGGTTGCAGATACTAAAAGGTAACTGAATATTACCCAAAATGTATGTATAATGTTGTGTAACATGCCCAGCATTTTAAAAACTGAATGGCCTAATTCAATAATTTATCAATCGACTTTTGTGGCCAATAGTGGATAATTATAGTGATGCACATCCCTATGTAAAATGATATTTTCATCATAATAATAACACACACAACTTTTATTTATAATTTTCATTATTTATGTAACATCTAAGCAAATTTTGACTACAGGTGTACAGGATACGATAGTACTACATGAAAAATTTACATCATTACTAACTTCCTATCTACAATTTTCTTCCAAATCAGTCTGTTACTTGTCAAGACTCCAACATTATCAGATATTATATTTCTATCATCTAAGGCACTTTTGTACTGTATCAATCCACTTATATCTTGGTCTTCCTCTGGGTCGTTTTCCTGCCAACCTGGCAGAGAACAGTTGTTTTGCTAATCTTTCCTCTCCCATTCTATTTAAGTGACCATACCACCTGAGATTAGCTCTGCTAACGCATTCCTGGTTGCTGACAATGTCAAGTTCTTTCCTAATATCCTCGTTTTTAATATGGTATTGCCATTGATGTCATCTGTTCACTCCTCTAATCTTTCTCAGGACTCTCATATCTGCGGTCTATAGTCTTTGGTCAAGTGTTTTACTTCTGACCCAGCTCGCAGATCCATAAGTTAAAACTGGTTTGAACACTATCTTGTATACAGCTAATTTAGTGTTCTGACTAATTTCTCTCTAATTCTATATGAATTTATTCAATTGACTTCCTACCATAACAGCTTTGTTGATTCTGTTGTCTATTTCCATATTTAATTTACCATCTTCAGTGAAAATCGTGCCTAAGTAGCTGAAATGTTTTACTTTTTCCACAGGTTCCCCATTCTAAACACAGTAAAATTCATCACAGGTTCCCCATTCAAAATATGTAAAATCAACGATTTTACCTATTTTCATTGTCTTTGTCTTTTTATTGCTCAGCTTCATACCATATCTATTACAACAGTTATTCAATTTAGTCAGCGAATCTTGCAAACTTGTAGCAGATTTATTTAGAAGTATAACATCGTCCTTATAAAGCAAAGGGCTGACATTAATCTCCAATTCTGATATCATGTTTAATACCACTTTCCTTCATAATGTGATCCATATAGATAATGAATAACAGAGGGGATAATGTACATCCTTGTCTCACACCAGATTTAACATTAAACCATCTTCCTGTACTCATTCAATTCTAACTGCTGACTTGCAACTTAAATAAAGACTAAGTATTGCTTGATATAATGTCACATTGACACCATATAACCGTAGTATATTGAATAGCTTCTCTCTTGGCACTTTGTCGTATGCCTTTTCCAGATTGACAAAACTTAAATACAGATCTTTGTTATATTCCCATGCTTTCTCAACTAATTGCCGTAAAGTGGAGATATGATCCTGACAGCCTCTATTTGGCCTGAATCCAGCTTGTTCTTCACCAAGCTTTTCTTCCACAATTCTTCTCAACCGTTTCTCAAGTATACTGGCATAAATCTTGCCCGGAACACTTATTAGGGAAATACTCTAATTCTCACATTCAGTTTTATTTCCCTTTTTATATATGGGTACTATTAGAGCTCTACTCCAATCATCAGGAATTCGTCTCTCTGTCCAGGCCTTCTGAACTATGCAGTGCAGCCACTGTAAGACTTTTATACCACCATACTTCAGCACTTCTGGTCGAATATCATCTACTCCTGCTGCCTTTCCACATTTCAAGCCTTTGATGGCTTTTTCTACTTCAAGTATGGATATGTATTCCTGACTGTATGTAAGTTAAAACTAATAAAACATTAACTTTTTATTTTTTTCAAAAACCTTGATTTCTTGCAACCCGTTTCTGGAGCCCATACCACATTGCATAATTAAAATTTCTGTTCCAATTAATTGTCAAAGATGCTAACTAAAAGACAAAAAATTATTATTTTGGATATTCCATAGAAATACAGCACAGCAATTTTTTAAATAGAGCTAAAAATGGTCAGGCCACAGGGTTCTTTAAGTCCCAGTAGGTCTAGGACTCAAAGTGTTAAAGAGTTCAAATATTTTGACTAGAGATGTTAACTGTTTTTTTGCTTGCTTTCTACCATTTTAGTTTATTTGTGTTATTCCCTGATGAAGTGAAACAAAGCATTTCACAAAACTAGTCAAAATAAAAATAGTTTCTATTTGACATCTTTGTTTGTGGTTAAATACTGGATAAAATATTTCTAGAACAAGAAACACTGCATAAGCCTATACAGGCATCTGCATTTCAACTATAAAAATTTAAAATAAGAAGAAAAGAATGTTTTAAAAGCAGTAGGTAAAATGTTCTTTACAGATTTATTTCAAAAAGGGATATAAATTAAAAATGGTTTCCATTTTATCTTCAATAATTTATGGCAATCTAACAACTAATTCAGAAATTGTCATCACATTAAAAGGTAGTAGTCAATTTTTATTGTTTAGTGCAAGACCAGACAATGAAAATTTAATATCACTTTTAATTAATGAAAAATTGAGTTAAGCACAAAACAATCAAAATTTTTCTCGCTTAACAAAAGAATGTGAAAAACTTACACTATCTTCCTGTTTTTCCCACTCTCTAAACTGAGCAGCTTCCTTATCTCTCTGCATTCGGGTCTGTAAGAAAATGGTATTAAATTATATGCCCAATTTAAGTAATCAGATTTTTTTTTTTAATCAGTTAAATCAGCTAACTTCTTTTATTCCCTTATAGGAAGCAGAAAGCCGTTTTTTTCCCTATCTGTGTTCCCTATCCATAGATAGCCAATGAGACAGCTGGCCCAAGACTATCACTAATTTTAAGCGAAGTCTTAAGTTTTAAGACTTTGCTTTTGTGACTATTTCTTCAAATTTTTTAAATATGAAGAAATTTTAAGATTTTTTGTTCAAATTTCTTAAATTTGAACAAAACAAATTTAAGAAATATCAATCCTTAAAATTTACTCTTTAAGGATTGATAACATCATAAAATGCAATAGACTGCAACTGGTCAAATGGTTGCACTGGGAATGTAAGGAAGTATATATGAATGCATCAAGCCATGTGTTTAGAATGAAGTGGTAGAAAAATTTAATGAATTAAACTAAACTTAAATGAACTGAGTGAATTAAAATAAAACCAATTACTGAATTAAACAACTGTTTAATGAAACAGTTTAATTCATTCCCTGTGCTGTTGTAATTCCATTAAATGTCCAACATGAATGTACCATTCATCACAATATCTCAAATGACAATAATACTACTGTGGGAACAATACTAACAAAAAACATGCTTATCTGACAAACAACAGATTTAGCTAAGGTGAAAAAACAAACATCAGCAATAGAAAGGAAATAGGTTTGAGGTTTTCCTGTCAAAAGGACAACTAAAGCCATATGGCATCCTGGCAAAAGATTACAGCAATACAAATAACAAATATTATCAAAACATGTTATTAAAAAATATCAAATTTAGGATCATACACTACAATACAAATTAAATCTTTGAAAAACATTAAAATCAAATGAGTGAATTAAAATGAAACTGAATTAAAACCTTGAATACATATTACAAATTATACTGGATGAAACAGAAGCAGCAATTAATTCTTTGAAGGTGGGAAAACTGCCAAGTATAAATGGAATAACTTCAGAACTACTGAAAGCAAGGGGGGGGGATTATCATAGATGCTCTGATCCAAATTTGTCAAGATGTATGGAAGAATGAATCATAGCCTAATGTTTCGTATACCTCTGCTCTAATTACTATATCCTAAAAAACGAAAGAGTACAAAATATAGCAATTATTGAAACTATCAATCTAATCAGTCATCCACGCAATTTTTTTTTAAATCTTACTCTCCAGGAATTGAGAGGAAAGAAAGAAAGAATAGAAAGTATATCTTCAAAGCACCAAGTAGGATTCCATAAAAGCAGGAATACAATAGATAAAACTGTTCAAATTAAACATATTTGGTCATTTGAAAGTTAAACATAAAAAACTTATTGTTTAATACTGACCATACACAAATATTTTAACATTCTTTGCCTACCAGTTTTGCTAGCAAACTGTCTAGCTTTTTCAAGGCGTTGACGGAAAAGTATAAAAAATACCAGTAAATGCAAATTGAAAGGAACATAAAAACGTTGTAAACACTCTAGTAGCTAAGGTTGCACGTTAGCGTGACAGAGACTGAGTGGACTTATTGTTCTTAATCATTATCACGCATGCGTGTTTGTTGTAAATGCATAATGTGATTACTAGCTAGCTTTAGTTCAGATGGATTTAGAGAGAGGATGAGGTTTTTCCATGAACTGTTAAGAATAGTACCCTGGTTTCTGTTGAGGTTTCCACCAGTTTTTAAAACTACTGTGGCTTCCTTGAAACCACAGGAGCAAGGAATGTAATATACTCCTGGATATTTGTAGAATGGCACCTTGTCTTTTGGTGATCCTAAAAAATGTTTGATGCTAGTGGTTGGTTTGAAGATCACTCTGATGTTGTGGGCTTTTAGTATTCTGGCTATTTGATAAGAAATTGACTTGATGAAGGGAATCACAACAGTAGAAATGTGCTGGAGTTTGGTTCTTCTTGTCTGGGGGTTCCTTGAAACCACAGGAGCAAGGAATGTAATATACTACTGGATATTTGTAGAATGGCACCTTGTCTTTTGGTGATCCTTAAAAATGTTTGATGCTAGTGGTTGGTTTGAAGATCACTCTGATGTTGTGGGCTTTTAGTATTCTGGCTATGTGATAAGGAATTGACTTGATGAAGGGAATCACTACAGTAGAAATGTGTTGGAGTTTGGTTTTTTCTTGTCTGGGGTTGTCACCGTATAGATATTTTTGGATGATGTTCGGAGGGTATCCATTTTATGATGATGTTTTGGCAATTAGTGAGATTTCAGTCTGTGTATCCTCCTCTTCTGATATAAACTTACATGCTCTAGTTTTCAACATATGGATAATGCTTAGTTTGTGCGTCTTGTGATGGTTAGAAGTATAATGAAGGTATCGTCCAGTGTCTGTCGGCTTTCTGTAAATAGATAAATTGACACTATTTGATTGTCTTTTTATCAAGATATCTAGAAAATGCAGATGGTTGTTGTTTTCAACTTCCAGAGTGAATTTTATCTTGTTATGTATGGAGTTGATTTTATTCACAAACGATTTTAGGTTTTCTAAGCTATCTTGCCATATAATGAAAATATCGTCAACATATCTCCACCATATAGATGGTCTAGGGGAGATTGTTGAGAGAATTTCTTTTTCAAGTTTTTCCATGAAAAGGTCTGCACAAAATGGTGACAGCAGACTTCATTGCTAGGCCTTCTAATTGTTGGTATATGGTGTTATTATCCTTGAAGAAATTAGACTGAAGGCAGTGTTTAAACATGTGTGTGATGTCTAGAGGAAAGAGGTCTTGAATGATGTTTATTACCTCTTCTACTGGCACACTGGTGAAGAGGGACACAATATCCAGACTGGCTAGTATGTCTGTTGGTTCAATCTTAATGGCTTGGAGTTTATTCACAAAATGTTGACTATTCTTGATATAGGATTCTGTTGATCTTATTTTGTTATTTAATAAGTTTACAAGATGCTCAGCCAAAAGGTAAGTTGGGGATGATCTCCCATCAACGATTGGACAGAGACGTATATCCTTTTTATGTATTTTAGGAGTCCCACATAGTCTGAGAATAATGGGATTTTATTCTTCTCTTCACCTCTTCTTGTTAAATGTTGCAATTACGGATTAGTTGGTTTGTTTCATTGTGTAGGATCTTATAGGTAGAGTTGTCTGATAGTAATACGTTTAACTTATCATAATAGTCTTGAGAGTTAAGGATGACTGTTGAATTTCCCTTATTAGCCTTGGTAATGATGATATCTTTGTTTTTCTTTTAGTTAAGGATTGCCTTTCTATCATAAGGAGACATGTTGAGAATAGGTTGTTTAGCTTTGGCTAGGATTATGGTACTTTTGAATCTAATAGTGTTGGCTGCAATTTGCAGTAGTGGATATAGGCCTTTTTCAATTCCATACATAAAATCCATTTTAGGAATGTGCTTTGGTGTAATTGCAAAGTTAAAGCCTTTTTTGAGAATGTCTGATTCATTTTTTGTCAGACTATGATTCGACAAATTGAAAATCACTTTGTCGTCCGGGAGGTTGTTCTGTGTCCAGTATTTTTTCTTGTAAAGTTCATTAAACTCTATATCAGTTAAAAAAATCTATCTACGCACTTCATTGGCACTTATAAGGGAAAGGATTCAGAACACGAGGTACGAACTTAATCAAAGTGATTGGAAGCTGGGCAAGAGCATGGTTGACAAGGGTGTTAGAGCTAGGTTTTTTACTTGGAGAGTAGTGAATGAGTGGAATAAGCTTCCAGAGTCTGTTGTGGGTTGTCTTGGAGTTGCCCGGAACAATAATAATAATAAAAGTGATATTAATTACCGTAGGTTCTTTGATGAAATTTCCAACAATTTAGAATATACCATATGCAACCAAATAGATCAAATGATACAATGCAGTTATGAAAAAACTTTCAAACTTTCTAAAGAAAAACAAATTAAGAAATTCAATGAACTTTACAAGAAAAAATATCGGACAAAGAACAACCTCGCGGACAACAAAGTGATTTTCAATTTATGGGTCAAAACTGTATAACTGAGAGGAGACCTCCACATAGGCTGTAAAGGAATGTGGAGAACCGACCAGGGCTTCTGACCTAATTAATGCCCAATCCTCACCTTCTCGTGGTGCACTCTGTTGGGTATCTACCTGGATACTGAATGAACAAGGATGGGCTGGCAATTTGGGATTTAGCCAACCAAATTGTATTCTTATTGGCTTAAACCAATATAGAAAATGATGGTACAAAATGACAAAATTTCATGCTGCATGGGGAGTCGCCCGGTTAAACAAGGGCCCCCATTGTTTTCGCCAGGGAACCAGTGCGAACAGCGAAAAGTCAGCTACTGGAACAGTAGCTGGGAGGTTGGCAGGTTGTTCTATATCCGATATTTTTTCTTGTAAAGTTCATTGAATTTCTTAATTTGTTTTTCTTTATAAAGTTTGAAAGTTTTTTCATAACTGCGTTGTATCATTTGATCTATTTGGTTCCATATGGTTATTCTAAAAAAAAGGATATACGTCTCTTGACGGAGACATACAGGGTGTTCGGGATAAATTTGACATATTTATAATTAATTATATTTTTCCGTAAGTTACATGTATTAACACACACTTCTCTTCATTTAAAAGTTTGGACCCTTCTTCATTCATATACAAGATGTCAGAAAGGATGGATAGCTGGAACCCACCTGAATCATGGAAGAGAATAACTTGTATCATGATGATTCGTGCCCGCCATCAAAATAAGGATATTACGACTGCTGCCCAATGCTCCCTGAATACAGTAAAAACAATCAGGCATGAACTAGAGACTTGCAATGGTGACTACGAGGATGTAGCAAGAAGAAAGATCCCTAGCAGACGATCTGATTGCGTTCGTACAGCAGAATTCCTCACAAATCTGCAGGAACAGGTGTTGAAGAACCCTGGCATTGGAATTCGGGCTTTGTTCGTGGAGTTGCTAACTGTAGTCAAGCCCTGGATAACAAGGGTAGCCAATGGTAGGCCGTATGTATGGCAGCAGGTTTCGGCCCCTTGCCACACCTCTGAGAAAAGTCAAAAATGGTTGTCTGAAAATTTCTACGACTTCACCAGTCCAAATGTTTGGCCTCCAAACTCCCCAGACCTTAACCCCATGGATTATTTTGTATGGGGCGCAGTTGAAAAAGACACCAATTGCACTTCCAGTAATACAAAAGCCCAGTTAATGGATAAAATTAAAACAGTTTTTGCGGCCCTTCCCAGGGAGACTGTAGCATCAGCTTGTTTGAGGTTCCGAAGCAGAATTGAAGCTGTGATCGATGCTAATGGTGGTTATTTTGAGTAAATCTTGTTGATAGTATTGTAATTAACTCTGCCTGTAATGTTTTTTTGTCAATTCATTAAATTTAATAGATACAAAGAAGATTTTCTTTTTCCTTACGAAACTGTCAAATTTATACCGAACACCCTGTATATCCTTTTTAGGTGTCCCATATAGTCTGGGAGTAATGAGATTTGAGGATTTTATTCTTCTCTTCAGATGAATAGATGACCAGACATGAAGGGGTGTGGTTGGGAGGAACAGTGCCCCTGACCTTAACGTGAATGGGTTGAAATTATTGGATTTCTGCTGTACTAACAGCTTGTCCATAATGAATACCTTCTTCCATCACCGAGAAGTCCATAAGTATACCTGGTACAGGAATACACTAGAACAAAGGTCTCTGATTGACTTCTTTATGGTCTCAGCAGACCTATTTTTCCTCAGTGTTGGACGTTCATGTAAGAAGAGGGGGCAGAACTGTCAACTGACCACCACCTTGTTGTGTGCACTCTACGGCTTCAGAAACCAGATGCTACCATCAACGCTGGTAGGCCTAAGCAGCTGTACCGCGTGAAATGGGAGACACTGCAAAATGAGGGTGGTGAAGAAGAATTTTGCAGGTGACATTTCCTCCAGGTTCAAAGAGATTCCCAAGTATACCACAGATGTTGAGGAGGAATGGAAGCTGTTCAGAACAGCTGTCACTGCCTCTGCACTCTCATGGTGTGGCAGAAAGCGGCTCGGCGTGGCAACGGGCAGTGAGAAAAGGACACCTTGGTGGAACCACAAAGTCAGAAAAACTGTCCCGGCAAAAAAGGAGTCCTACCTAACATGGCTTAGAGTCAGGTCACCTGAGATGCATTTGCAGTATGCTGAGGCACGAAAAGCTACTGTTAAGGCAGTAAGGACAGCAAAGCAGAAGGCTTGGGAATCCTTTGGAGAAAGATTTGACTCATCCTATGCAAATGCAAACAAATTATTCTGGAAGACCATCTGCCGCCTTCGAGGGAGTAAATCGTGCACAGCAAGGGCAATTAAGGCCTCTGATAGTGCACTTTTAACAACCGAGAAGGATATCCTCCACAGATGGAGGGAATACTTTGAGAGCCTTCTTAATCCAGGTGGCCCAGCAGTTGTGGACATCAAAGAGGTGCAGATCGGGGCAATGACTAGTTTCACAGCAGAAGAGGTCCATTTAGCAATAAAATCGCTAAAATCGGGCAAGGCTGCAGGCAATGATGAAATTTGGCCCGAAATGCTAAAAGCCTTAAATTGAGACGGTGTTCTCTGGCTGACTCGAATGTGTAAGGCTGCTTGGATATCTGGGCGAGCACCAAAGCAATGGCAGACAGGCATAATAATACCAGTTTTCAAAAAGGGAGACCAGAAGGAAGGTAGTAACTATTGTGGCATCTCTCTGTTCAGCCTGCCTGGGAAAGTGTATGCTAAGTGCTTGGAAAGACGGTGCAGGAGCATAGTTGAGTCAAAGTTCCAGGAAGAACAATGTGGCTTTCGTCCTGGTAGAAGCACAACTGACCAAATCTTCACTTTAAGGCAAGTCTTTGAGAAATCTTGGGAATATGCCAAGAATGTCTACACATGTTTTGTGGACTTGAAGAAGGCATATGACCGGGTTCCTCGGGATAAGCTCTGTCAAGTAGTAGAGTAGTATGGAGTGGATGGTCAACTATTAGCTGCCATCAAGTCCCTGTATGAATGCCCCCCAGAGTTTTGTGTCAGGGTAAACAGCACAAAGTCTGAACCTTTCACAGTCTCCGTTGGCCAAGGGTGTGTTCTGTCACCCGTCCTTTTCATAATATTTATGGACTGGATTGATAGGCACAGCCGAGGCAGTGAGTGTGTCAGAATTGGAAAATGTAGCATTGGACGTCTGCTTTTTGCAGATGACCTAGTTCTGCTTAGCTCTTCCACAGATGACCTCCAGCGGACCCTGGATAGGTTTGTAGCTGTTTGTGCAGATGCCGGAATGAAGATCAGTGTGGCCAAAACTGAAACATTTGTGGTCTCACAACAACCATCCCAGTGCACTCTAAATGTAAGTGGAGTCCCAATGAGGCAGGTGAAGAAGTTTAAATACCTTGGTTCCATATTCACGAATGATGGAAAATGGGACGTAGAGCTAGATACTCGAATTGGCTTAGCAAGCTCAATATTGCGGGAGCTTGGTCGTTCGGTAGTATTGAAGCGGGAGTTAAGCCAGAAGGCAAAGCTGGCTGTCTTCAATACAGTCTATGTCCCTATCCTCACCTATGGTCATGGGAGTTGGGTAATGACCAAAAGAATAAGGACACGAATCCAAGAGGCTGAAATGAGGTTCCTTCGAGCGGTTGCGGGGCTGACAAAACTCGACAGACTCAGAATCTCTGCAATTCGGGAAACCCTGAATACTCAACCACTGCTTCTCCATGTTGAGAGATCACAGTTACGTTGGTACAGGCACCTGGTCAAAATGCCACAAGAGCGGCTCCCTCAGCAGGCCCTCAATGCCAAGCCAGAGGGTGGGAGGCCATGTGGAAGGCTAAGGACTCGCTGGATAGATTATATCCAAAACCTTGGATATAACGTGTCCCAAACGTGTCCACCCAAAACGGTGGACACGTTTGGGAATCCCACCAGAACACCTGAGCTTGGTGGCAGAGGATCGTGACCATTGGAAGTTCCTCTTGCAGCTGTTGCCCCAACAACCCAATTAGGAGGGGTGGGCCTTGAAGATGTATGTATGTGCCAAATGTTGCAATTACGGATTAGTTGGTTTGTTTCATTGTGATTTTTTATGGTGGGATCTTTGTGTAGGATCTTATAGGTAGATTTGTCTGATAGTAATACGTTTAACTTATCGTAATAGTCTTTAGAGTTAAGGATGACTGTTGAATTTACCTTATCAGCCTTGGTAATGATGATATCATTGTTTTTCTTTTAGTTAAGGATTACCTTTCTATCATAAGGAGACATGTTGAGAATAGGTTGTTTAGCTTTGGCTAGGATTATGGTACTTTTGAATCTAATAGTGTTGGCTGTAATTTGCGGTAGTTGATATAGGTCTTTTTCAATTCCACACATAAAATCCATTTTAGGAATGTGCTTTGGTGTAATTGCAAAATTAAAGCCTTTTTTGAGAATGTCGGATTCAATTTTTGTCAGACTATGATTCGACAAATTGAAAATCACTTTGTCGTCCGGAAGGTTGTTCTGTGTCCAATATTTTTTCTTCTAAAGTTCATTAAACTCTATATCAGCTAAAAAATTCTATCTACGCACTTCATTGGCACTTATAAGGGAAAGGATTCAGAACACAAGGTACGAACTTAATCAAAGTGATATTAATTACCGTAGGTTCTTTGATGAAATTTCCAACAATTTAGAATAACCATATGGAACCAAATAGATCAAATGATACAACGCAGTTATGAAAAAACTTTCAAACTTTATAAAGAAAAACAAATTAAGAAATTCAATGAACTTTACAAGAAAAAATATCGGATACAGAACAACCTGCCAACCTCCAAGCTACTGTTCCAGTAGCTGACTTTTCGCTGTTCGCACTGGTTCCCTGGCGAAAACAATGGGGGCCTTGTTTAACTGGGCGACGCCCCATGCAGCATGAAATTTTGTCATTTTGTACCATCATTTTCTATATTGGTTTAAGCCAATAAGAATACAATTTGGGCGGCTAAATCTCAAATTGCCAGCCCATCCTCGTTCGTTCAGTATCCAGGTAGATACCCAACAGGGTGCACCATGAGAAGGTGAGGATTGGACATTAGGTCAGAAGCCCTGGTCGGTTCTCTGCATTCCTTTAAAGGCTATGTGGAGGTCTCCTCTCAGTTATACAGTTTTGACCCTTAAATTGAAAATCACTTTGTTGTCCGGGAGGTTGTTCTGTGTCCGATATTTTTTCTTGTAAAGTTCATTGAATTTCTTAATTTGTTTTTCTTTATAAAGTTTAAAAGTTTTTTCATAAGTGCATTGTATCATTTGATCTATTTGGTTGCATATGGTTATTCTAAATTGTTAGAACTTTCATCAAAGAACCTACGGTAATTAATATCACTCTGATTAAGTTCGTACCTTGTGTTCTGAATCCTTTCCCTTATAAGTGCCAATGAAGTGCGTAGATAGATTTTTTTAGCTGATATAGAGTTTAATGAACTTTACAAGAAAAAATATTGGACACAGAACAACCTCCCGGACGACAAAGTGATTTTCAATTTGTCGAATCATAGTCTGACAAAAAATGAATCAGACATTCTCAAAAAAGGCTTTAACTTTGCAATTACACCAAAGCACATTCCTAAAATGGATTTTATGTGTGGAATTGAAAAAGGCCTATATCCACTACTGCAAATTGCAGCCAACACTATTAGATTCAAAAGTACCATAATCCTAGCCAAAGCTAAACAACCTATTCTCAACATGTCTCCTTATGATAGAAAGGCAATCCTTAACTAAAAGAAAAACAAAGATATCATCATTACCAAGGCTAATAAGGGAAATTCAACAGTCATCCTTAACTCTCAAGACTATTATGATAAGTTAAACGTATTACTATCAGACAACTCTACCTATAAGATCCTACACAATGAAACAAACCAACTAATCCGTAACTGCAACATTTAACAAGAAGAGGTGAAGAGAAGAATAAAATCCCATTATTCTCAGACTATGTGGGACTCCTAAAATACATAAAAAGGATATACGTCTCTGTCCAATCGTTGATGGGAGATCATCCCCAACTTACCTTTTGGCTGAGCATCTTGTAAACTTATTAAATAACAAAATAAGATCAACAGAATCCTATATCAAGAATAGTCAACATTTTGTGAATAAACTCCAAGCCATTAAGATTGAACCAACAGACATACTAGCCAGTCTGGATATTGTGTCCCTCTTCAACAATGTGCCAGTAGATAAACATCATTCAGGTAGATAAACATCAGAGGTAATAAACATCATTCAAGACCTCTTTCCTCTAGACATCACACACATGTTTAAACACTGCCTTCAGTCTAATTTCTTCAAGGATAATAACACCATATACCAACAATTAGAAGGCCTAGCAATGAAGTCTGCTGTCACCATCTTGTGCAGACCTTTTCATGGAAAAACTTGAAAAAGAAATTCTCTCAACAATCTCCCCTAGACCATCTATATGGTGGAGATATGTTGACGATATTTTCATTATATGGCAAGATAGCTTAGAAAACCTAAAATCGTTTGTGAATAAAATCAACTCCATACATAACAAGATAAAATTCACTCTGGAAGTTGAAAACAACAACCATCTGCATTTTCTAGATATCTTGATAAAAAGACAATCAAATAGTGTCAATTTATCTATTTACAGAAAGCCGACAGACACTGGACGATACCTTCATTATACTTCTAACCATCACAAGACACACAAACTACGCATTATCCATATGTTGAAAACTAGAGCATGTAAGTTTATATCAGAAGAGGAGGATACACAGACTGAAATCTCACTAATTGCCAAAACATCATCATAAAATGGATACCCTCCGAACATCATCAAAAAATATCTATACGGTGACAACCCCAGACAAGAAGAACCAAACTCCAGCACATTTCTACTGTAGTGATTCCCTTCATCAAGTCAATTTCTTATCAAACAGCCAAAATACTAAAAGCCCACAACATCAGAGTGATCTTCAAACCAACCACTAGCATCAAACATTTTTTAGGATCACCAAAAGACAAGGTGCCATTCTACAAATATCCAGTAGTATATTACTGGATATTTGTAGTATATTACTGGATATTCCTTTCTCCTGTGGTTTTGCCTACATCGGACAAACTTAACAGAGTTTGGAGATTAGACAGAGAGAGCACGTTTGTAATGTAAACCACAACAGAAGTATTTCTTCCGGCTTAGCACATCATTTCTGTACGTCTAACCACACGATAGAGTGGCAAAATAACTCTATGCCTTATTTAGACAACGACTATAGACATCGTTTATTCAAGGAAGCCGCAGTAGTGTTAAAAACTGGCGGAAACCTCAACAGAAACCAGGGTACTATTCTTAACAGTTCATGGAAAAACCTCATCCTCTCTCTAAATCCATCTGAACTACAGCTAGCTAGTAATCACATTATGCATTTACAACAAACACGCATGCGTGATAATGATTAAGAACAATGAATCCACTCAGTCTCTGTCACGCGAACATGCAACCTTAGCTACTAGAGTGTTTACAACATTTTTATGTTCCTTTCAATTTGCATTTACTGGTATTTTTTATACTTTTCCGTCAACACCTTGAAAAAGCTAGACAGTTTGCTAGCGAAACTGGTAGGCAAAGAATGTTAAAATATTTGTATATGGTCAGTATTAAACAATGTTTTTTTATGCTTAATACAATAGATACTTATTTTCAACACATCTCATTGGAGAAAAATATACTGAACATAATAAAATACTTTGTCACAATTATAAAGATATACAGAAGGTCTTCAATTCAGTATGGCACAAGGCATTGTTGAGAATACTGAACCAATTCGGAATAGTAATAAAATAGTACGGCTTATTAAAACTTTACCATTCTTCAGAAATGTTAACAGATATCAATAGCAGCTATAGGAAGCCTTTCAAAATGGAAAGAGGTGAGTGTGTCAAGGCTGCATACTTGTGCCAATACTTGTTAATCTACAATTGGAATATATAATAACTTAGCCTTGAAAAATAGTTGTATTGTAATTACAATTGATAACAAAAAATCAATAATTTTAGATTCATCAATGACATTGACCTAATAGTAGAGAATGAACATCAATTACAACAATTAACAGAGTTTCTAGGACACTTAGTAATTACGGATTAAAGATCAGCATTTACAAATCAAAAACAATGTCTTTGGGAAAAAACTTTTATGAAAATTTCAGTTAATGATGAAAAACTGGAAGTAGAAGAAAGATTCACCTACTTGGAAAGTGTACAACAGAAATGGCTGGTCTAAACAAGATATTAAAAAGCATGCATTGCTAAAGCAATACTGACTTACCAATTTGGAAGGTCAATAAAATACAGCTAACTATAAGGCTATTGTTAGTTGTCTTACTATATGGATGCGAGAGATGGACATTGCTGAAGATGACAAAAAGCTATTGACCTTTGAATGAACTGCTGCAGAAAAATTCTGAAGATACTATATACGGTACACATAACAAAAGACAAGGCTAGAAGGAAAATCCACTCTACTGACAGAATCCAAGAAAATATCATTATTTAAATACACTGAAACACACAACCCAGCAACAGCTCCAGTGGCTGGGTTGTGTGGCTAGATCCGATAGTTTACTTAAAACAGCACTAGAAGGCTCGACTTCTGGTAAAAGACACCAGGAGCAACTCAGAATCACCTGGATGGATAATATTAGAAAACCAACTAACTCTTTGTTCTCCACCTTGTTAAGGAGATCAAAAAGGACAGAAAACATCTAGAGAGACCATATTAGGACTGTTGCCTTTATAGTGACCCAATGGTCTTCAGAGACTATGAGTGAAGAAGAAGAAAACATTAAAAAATAAATGCATTTCGTCTGAGTTCAATATGATCTGCCTGAATGTATTACAGGTCAGCAAGAGTAGTATAAGTTACATGCTTCTTTAAAGTAAAGTGGTGAGGCACACACAACCAGAAGATTAATGCTACGATGAATTTTAGAGTGCATGCATATAGGAGGGTCATCAGCCATCAGTGAGAAAGAATGTGCAAGAATGTGACTTAAGCAGAACATCATCCTCTCCTCTGTTCATACATACCCTAGACTTCTTCCACTGAGCATTTATCCTGCTTCCAATGCAGGGTCTGCAATTACACTGATGTGACTTTGTTAGTAAAATTCCCAACCAGCCTGTTGCTGAGCCTGCCATTGGGGGGGGGGGGGGGTGTATTTTTGACTGTAGCAGCATGTGCTCACAGGCTGGTTTGCCTGTTCTGAGGGACGAAAAACCCTCTGCCTCCGTATGAGACCAGCTAACCCACCTTTAGTCAAAAGAGACCAGATAAAAGTTCCTCGCATCTTGGACAGGAATCAAACTCAGGTCTTTCCGACCAAAGGGCTTTTTCTATACCAACTGAGCGCTATACATACCATAGACTGCAATGCATAATTTCAAGCTTTGTCTTAATGGTGGATAGGACTTGTAATCCATAATCAATCTTTGAGCAACTGTATGCACAGTTGACTAAGTAAAGAAGATATGAAAGATATTCGGTGCTCTCTTGCACTTCTAGCTCAGTTGAAAAATATGTGCAAGAAATGTAAGTAGACTTTTTTTTTTTTTAGATCAAAAATGAGTCCTGCTGCTGCTAATGAGATAACAGTTAGTCATTCTTAACTCTGATTCTTTTCTGTGTTAAGAATTATTACTTTAATTTACTGATATATATATAATTGAAGAAATTTACAGATAACAAACTAGAAAAACTATTATTATTATTATTATTATTATTACGGGTATCTCCATGGAGTCAGTAGACTCATCGCGGGAGACCCAAACTAGCAAAACAATATCTGTCATATCTCTTCTTGAATTCATTTACAGACGAAGAGCTCACAACTAAGTCAGGCAATGAATTCCACTCATTCACCACCCTCCAGGCAAAAAACCTTGTTCTGACACCTTTGTTAACCACACTCTTCTTTAATTTCCAGAGATGACCTCTTGTTCTTCCATCACTATCACACAGCTGAAACATTTCCCCTGCATCAATCCTATAAAAACCTTTTAGTAATTTGAATGTTTCTATCATATCCCCTCTTCTTCGCCTATCAACCAATCTCTGCAATCCACAAGCTCTCAATCTATCAATGTAGGGAGCATTTTTTATATCACTCACCAACTTGGTCACTCTTCTCTGAACCCTCTCCACAGCCTCCTCATCTCCAAGGAATCCAGGTGACCAGACCTGAGCACAGTAATCCAAATGTGGAAGTATCAATGCTTTATAAAGGGGAATAATAACCTCTTTATCTCTGGATGTCAGTGTGTTCCTCAACAACCAAGTAATCCTATGTGCAATCTTGGACACCTTAGCAATGTGTCCTCTGAACTTCATCTCCCTATCTACCAATACCCCTAAGTCCCTAGCCTCATCAATCTCTTGGAGTACCTTTCCATCGATGTAGTACACAGCTGGTAATCTTTTAATCCCAAAATGCATGACTTTACACTTTTCCACATTGAACTGACATCCATTTTCTTTTGCCCATTTTACCAGCTTATTTAAATCCTCCTGCAAACTTTCAACATCAGCTTGATTTTTTATTGCACTACACAACTTTGCATCATCAGCAAACAACTGAATATCTCCCTTTAAGCCGTTTCCTATATCATTTATATACAAATTAAACAACATTGGCCCAAAAAGTTATAAATTAAGTTGCAAATGTATTGCTGACATTTTGACTGTCACAGTATTATTGGTCACATTCATGCAGGCATGAATGATCTCTTGTATGCTGAAGATGGATAGCTGAGGAGTGACAATCAGCTAAGTATAGCTGAGGTTAGTATTAAGATGGACCAGATTGAGGACAATTTCTAATGATTCCACAATTCTTCCAAGCTCATCACAGCATCTAAAAATGTTTTTTGATTTGTTCCAGATCACTGGATGAATGATAGAATCGTCGTCATTAGGATCAGAAGAATTAACATGATTTGATAGTATGCTGGCTCTATTTCTGCCATACATGGTCTCTCACATGCTCTTCCATACACAACTAAATGGATTTTTTTTTAGAAATTATGGACTCTACAACCATGTTATGAATGACTATTTTAATTTTCGGACGTTTTGACTTTCATATTAAGGTCATCATCTGGAGTATATATATATATATATATATATATATATATATATATATATATATATATATATATATATATATACACAGAGAGCTGAGTTACATTTCACACAGTATGCTAAAGACACAATGATTTGATCAACAGTTATTCTACCGGCATGACCTCTAGTGAGAATAGAATATATTAAAAAAAATTAAATAAAAAATACAAATAAAAATAAAAATTTAATTAATTAGAAACTACATCAAAGATAGTTTTCTTACAGTAACAATGATGTCCTAATTTAATATGACAATTGTTATATTAGATTTAAGATTCTGGATTATCTACGGTCCTCTTTATAGTTAATTCTCAGGGAGAAAGGTTAAGTGGGCAGAATATGTGCCTTCCATATGCTTGGGATTTTTACACCATCATTATTGTTAAGATTAGGGTGGTTGATAGGAATCTCACAGGCTTCCTTAAATTTATACCATGTTTTGGCGTGATGTAAACAACTGGTGCTTTTCCAATCAATTCTATATAAAGTGTTCAGGGTATGATCAGAAAGGGCAGCTTCACCATAGTTATTATATTTAATGTGTCATTTATGTTGCTTTTGTCTGATAGGAATTGTACGTCCTGTTTCTCCTATATATATGGTAGTTTACAGGTGCAATAAATACAGTATACTCCAGGGTGGGCCAGCGGAAGGGGTGGGTCTTTAAATAAGTTGAGTAAGCTCTTTAATTTTGCAGGAGGTTTAAAGGCAGCTTTAAGGTTGTATTTCTGTATTCTGTTTATTTTATCTGATGTCCCTTTAATGTATGATAGTATTTTGGCTATAAGCATTTTTAGGAAAGAATTGCTGATAACTTTAAATTCATCTTTAAATGCTTGTTCATTGAAGCAAATCTTCAAAACCCTGTTTTTTAGAGTATTAATGGCAGCTAGTTTTTGTGTTGGGTGGTGGTGGTAGGAGTTTATGTGTATATATTGGCCAGTATGTGTCGGTTTCTAAACAGGGAAGGAAAGACTGCCAGAAGGAAGACGTGTGACAAGTGTATCTAGAAACGAAAGTGTGTTCTGGTTTTGAAACTCAATTTCAATCACACAGCCATGGGCTCACCATTATATCCCCCATTGCTAACTTTTATGTGGAACATTTTGAGCAACGTGCTCTACATTCCTCTCCTTTAAAACCCAAAGTCTGGCTTAGATACGTTGAAGATGTTTTCGCTATCCGGCCCCATGGCCACCAGACATTAGACACTTTCCTCAGCCATTTAAACAAACAACACAAATGCACTATTCACAATTGAGATTGAAAACTAGAACACACTTCCATTTCTAGATATACTTGTCACACGTCATCCTTCTGGCAGTCTTTCCTTCACTATTTACTGGAAACTGACACATACTGGCCAATATATACACATAAACTCCTACCACCACCCAACACAAAAACTAGGTGTCATTATTAGTATAAAAAACAGGCTTTGAAGATAACTGATAACCAATAAAGCACTGAAAGACAAATTTAAAGTTATCAACAATACTTTTCTAAAAAATGGTTACAGCCAAAACACTATTAACAAACTTCTCTACAAGACCTCAATAAAAAACAAAGAAAAACCAGACTACAATAAAACTATAACCATTCCTTACATTAAAGAGACAGATAAAATAAATAGAACACTACAGAAATGCAACCTTAAAGCCATCTTTTAAACCTCCTGCAAAATGAAAGAGCTTACTAAACTCATGTAAAGACCCACTCCCTCCACTGGCCCAACCTGGAGTATACCGTATTTATTGCACCTGTAATCTACCATATACAGGAGACACAGGATGCACAATTCCTATCAGACAAAAGGAACATAAACAACACATTAAATATAATAACTTTGGTGAAGCTGGCCTTTCTGATCATACCCTGAACACTTTACATAGAATTGACTGGAAAAGCACCAGTTGACACCAAAACATCGTATGAACGTAAATTCAAGGAAGTCTGTGAGATTCTTATCAACCACCCTAATCTTAACAATAATGATGGTGTAAAAATCCCAAGCATATGGAAGGCACATATTCTATCCGCTTAACCTTTCTTCCTAAGAGTTAACTATAAAGAGGACCGTAAATAATCAAGAATCTTAAATCTAATATAACATTTGTCATGTTAAATTAGGACATCATTGTTACTGTAAGAAAATTATCTATATAAAAGAATGTTTCTCTGATGTTATCTTAAATAGAATATAGCACTGATGTAGTTTCTAATTAATTAATTAAATAATTAATTAAATTTTTATTTATATATTCTATTCTCACTAGAGGTCATGCCAGTAGAATAACCATTGATCAAATCATTGTGTCTTTAGCATAGTGTGTGAAATGTAACTCAGCTTGTCTCTGTATATATGTGTATACTCCAGATGACGACCTTAATGTGAAGGTCGAAATGTCGGGAAATTAAAATAGTTATTTATAACATGGTTGTAGAGTCCATAATTTCTAAAATGAATGCTGATCACTGTGTAACACTAAAGGAAAGGATCGATGGATTTCTCCGTATGAAAAAATACAGCACATTGCAGTTACACCAAAGATTGTAAACCACGGGATACTTTAGGTTGTCGTGTTTTGGTGTTTAGGTGTACTGAGTAAGGAATGGAGTTTGAAAATTAAAGTAATTACTTTTAACACAGTAGTAGTCTTCATAATTTATCAAAATGAATTATAACTCTGATTCTGGGTTAAGACTGTATTTTCAACAGCCCTGTACACAAATCATTTTTCAGGCGAAAAGCTGAACTCATTACTTAAGTGTCTACGAAGAAAGAAAATCAATCGCTTGTTATGTCTGGTTTTCAAAGATCATTATTTTAGAGGAATGACAGAAAAATATCAATTCATCAGCATAATAAGCACTGCTTACAGCCAGAGAAAGTTCTATTAGTGAGTTTACTCTAACAGCAAAAAAAGTCTTGCATTTTAAGAAAGAGCCTTGGAGAACACTTTTGTTGGGAGTATGGCTAGGACAGTGTGTATCTTACTTAGATTTCAATCAATATTAAAGGCAGTTGTTAAGGAATTGTCATGATTTCATTTTTCCTCACAATCTTCAATAACTCCACTTTTTTTTTTTCTAGAAACACGCCTCAATTTTCCTATAACATGGATATCATAAATTTTGTATCTATGCAGCATTTACTAATATAAACAGAGAATGACACAGCTAAAGATGTGTAAATTGCCTATTCGTTTAAAATATCATTATTACAGACAAAAAATGTTATTTCTCTTATTCACTCTAAAAATAAGAGATAAGGAAACATATTCCCTCAAAAAACTGTATCCATTTTATGAAAAAAAAAACAGAATTATTAATAATAATGAGAAATTATTCACGCAATAGTATTCTATAAAACTTTAATACAGATTACCCCAACATATTTAAGAAAAATTATTTTCATATTGATAAAAGATCCTGAAGAGATTGCTGTATGATTAAATTCTGTAAAACTAACAAGTAAAACTAACTATAAAATTAACAAGTCACAAAAAATCTTTTACCAGTTCATCCTCCCTGGCTTCCCTTTCCCTCTCTCGTTCTAAACGCCTTTGTTTCACCTTTTCCAATTCTCTCTGAAATGAAATGAAAATTATATGTACATACATTTTCTAATTTTTATCTAGCATAAAAAACTTCAATACAAATTAATAATAGATGTAATAATTTCTTTCTTAGCATTTTCTCTCTCTTTGTAATGCAGCACTTTCATATGAAATGGAAAAAGGCATCATAGACATTAAACAATAATCACTATCATTCATAATGAGTGACCATTAGTAAAGAATCGGAAAAATAAATGGATTGGTTGGAATCACAGACAAAGCAGAGAATACACTATGAAGCAAGCGCATTATGTTCATTGAACTGCATGTGTCCCCAGTGAGTTTACTTATTTGAAAGGATAAAAAACCTGAATGTCAGAAATGAAAAAGGTTGCTATCACTGTAGAAACCAAATGAAAAGATTAAAGATTGCTTATATATCATATGAAAATCAAACAGGTCTTTTCAGACAAAGAGCAAATATTGCATCATCATGATCAGGACTATACAATGGTGATGCCAAAAAAATGAAAGAACACAACTATTTGCATGATTATATAAAGCCATCGCACAGGTGCCTGTTATCAAAAATACAAAATCCACACCATTTTTCTATAATTATTGACAAATGAATACAATGTTATTCACACATATTGAGCAAGGAGCAGAAATTAAAATGAGTTCTTCATATATCATCATCAAATTCCTGCCATGTACCCTCAAGGGGTGTACAGGATATGATAGTACTACATGAAAAATTTACATCATTACTAACTTCCTATTACAATTTTCCTCCAGATCAGTCTGTTACTTGTCAAGACTCCAATATTCAGATCTTATATTTCTGTCGTCTAAGGCACTTTGTACTGTATCAATCCACCTATATCTTGGTCTTCCTCTGGGTTGTTTTGCTGTGAACCTGGCAGAGAACACTTGTTTTGCTAATCTTTCCTCGTCTATTCTGTTTAAATGACCATACAACCTGAGATTAGCTCTGCTAACAATTCCTGCATGCTGACAACATCAAGTTCTTTCCTAATATCCTCGTTTTCAATATGATATTGCCATTGATGCCATCTGTTCACACCTATAATCTTTCTCGGGACTCTCTTATCTGCAGTCTCTAGGCTTTGGTCAAGTGTTTTACTTCTCACCCATCTCTCAGATCCATAAGTTAAAACTGGTTTGAACAATGTCTTGTAAACAGCTAATTCAGTTCCGACTAATTTCTCTCTTATTCCATATGAATTTATTCAATTGACTTCCTACCATACCAGCTTTGTTGATTCTGTTCTCTATTTCCATATTTAATTCACCATCTTCCCTAAAAATTGTGCCTGAGTAGGTGAAATGTTTTACTTGTTCCACAGGTTCTCCATTCACAATGCAGTTGCCTATTTTCATTATCTTTGTCTTTTTATTGCTGACCTTCATACCATATCTATAACAACAGTTATTCAATTTAGTCAGGGAATCTTGCAGACTTCTAATGGATTTCTTTAGAATTATAACATCGTCCACATAAAGCAAAGAGCTGACATTAACAACCCCAATTTTGATATCATGTCTAATACCACTTTCCATCATAATGTGATCCATATAATGAATAACAGAGAGGATAATGAACATCCTTGTCTCACACCAGATTTAACATTAAACCATCTTCCTGTACTTCCTTCAATTCTAACTGCTGACTTACAACTCAAATAAAGACTAAGTATTGCATGATATAATGCCCCATTGCCACCTTATAACTGTAGCATATTGAATAGCTTCTCTCTTGGCACCTTATCATATGCCTTTTCCATCTACAAAACTTAAATAGCAATATTTGTTATATTCCCATGATTTCTCAACTATTTGTCATAAGTGAAGATCTGATACCAACAGTCTCTATTTGGTCTGAATCCAGCTTGTTCTTCACCAAGCTTTACTTCCACAATTCTCAATCGTTTCTCAAGAATACTTGCATATATCTTACCAGGAACACTCAGTAGGGAAATACCTCTGTAATTCTCACATTCAGTTTTATTTCCCTATTTATATATGGGTACTATGAGAGCTCTACTCCAATCATTGGGAATTCATCCCTCTGTCCAGGCCTTCAGAACTATGCAGTGCAGCCACTGCAAGACTTTTATACCACCATACTTCAGCATTTCTGGTAGGATATCATCTACTCCTACTGCCTTTCCACATTTCAAGCCTTTGATGGCTTTTTCAACTTCAAGTATGGATATGTATTCCTGACTGTATGCCTGTTGAGTGCCTTTTACCACTGTGCTATCACTGCTTGTTTCATTTAGCAATTTCTCAAAGTAATTACTCCATACTTCAAGGATATCTTTTTCTCCAGTTTTTATGTCACCTTTATCATCTCTAACTCCTTTTACAGCAATCTTTCCTCCATTTATAAGCTTCTTCAACAACCTCCAGAATATTTTGCCACCTTCTTGATATTTATTTTCTATGTTCTTGCCAAAGTCCTACTTTGTCTTTTGTTTAGCTAGTTTTACACAGTGTTTAGCTTTCTTACATTTGTCTCTGTATTCTCTAAGAGCACAAGCTGACTTATTTGCCAGGAACTTTTGGTATGCTTTCTTCTTTTCCTTCACTGTCTCTTTAACTTCCTGTGTCCACTGGAGTTCTGATTTTTCTATCTTTGCAGACAACCTCACTACATGCCTCTCTGGCTGAATCAATCAAGGTTTTCTTCAAGATTGGTGTTAGTAATAACCAGTCCATGTCCTGAGCAGAAATCCAACAGGTATTTGCCATTATTATTAGCTTTGCTCTTTTCTTAAAATTTTCCCAATATATTTTTGTATGTCTGACAATTATTTCTTACTCTGCTATTTAGATCCCCAACAAGGACCAACTTTTCCTTTTTCATTGTGTCAGCTGCTTTCTCTAAATCCTCAAAAAATTCCTCCACTTCTACCTTAGTAGAACCTTCTGTGGGACAAATAAGTCCCACAGAAGGTTCTACTAAGACATAAGCACAAATAAGTCTCATTGTCCAGTTCCCCATTCTGATATTTGCCCACATCATTCTACTTGAGACTGCATGCCATTCAAGAAGATTAGCCTCGTATTTTGTGTTAAATACTATGGCTACTCCTTCTTTTCCTTGATTGTCATTTCCTGAATATAACATTTTGTATTTATTGCTCAGAGAAATCTCACCAGTTTTTGTCTTTTTTTGTTTCAGTCACCCCCATCACGTCGATCTGGTACTTATCTAATTCTTCAGCTAGCTCCATTTCTTTGCCATCCAAGATAGTATTCAGTTGATAGTACCAATATTTATCTCTGGTGTGTTTTCAGATTTGTTCCAGTAGTTGACTTTTCGCTGTTCACCCTGGTTCCCTGGTGAAAACAACAAGGGCCTTGTTTAACCGTGCAACGCCCCAGTCGGCATGAAATTTTGTCATGTTGTACCATCATTTGTATTTTGGTTTAAGCTAATAAGAATACAATTTTTGTCAGCTAAATCCCAAATTGCCAGCCTATCCTCGTTCATTCAGTATCCAGGTAGATACCCAACAGGGTGCACCACGAGAAGGTGAGGATTGGACATTAGGTCAGAAGTCCTGGTCGGTTCTCCCCATTCCTTTAAAGGATATGTGGAGGTCTCCTCTCAGTTATACAGCTTTGTTCCTTAAGCACCTCCTTCTTTATATATCAAGGACCCAATTAACAGGACAATGTTAAAATCTTAGTGGCTATTATCTGATATTGATAATCAGTTGAAACTGATCTTTCCAGTAAATTATATATAACAAATTATATTGTTATTTTGATCCTTTAAATTAAAGCAAAAGAATTCAAAATGTTTGCAAGCAAAGTAGCTAGGCTACTTGTACACAGGGGCTATTGACATCGTATCAAATTAGCTCACCATCCAACAATGCACATCACCCTCACTTTCAGACATATATATTGCCATGCAGGGAAGAGTCACTACTCTGCACTGATTTAAATCTCAGTACCTCCACAGATCTAACTCCCATGATGAGACGTCAATAAAAGTGGAAAACCAGTATGAATAATGACTTTCCCTTAATGCACACAATAAACACATCCAAAAAAGATATGCTGTGCATGATGGGATAGTGAGGCAATCTGATGTGAAGTCAAAAGTCTCTATGTGCAAGTAACCTACTTGTGAGGATATCGGATTCACACATGCAAACCTTTCATATATCTTTCAGGTTTGAAAATATCAGAGGTTAATCACAGAAAAAGGGAAGTACACAGGTGAAACATTAAAGAACCTGTCTTCCAAAACAGGGGAGAATCTAGTCTCCTGTCCAGGCATGGTCTTAACAGTGTCCTCTGTGTACCACTATACATGCTTTCCTCAAGGCATGAAAAAACAAATTAAGTGGTAGCAGAATTATTTGCTAACTGATCAGGAAGTCTACTTAGGTTTTACTATCAGGCTATCCACTTATCAGTGTGATAAGTGGACAGCCTAGGATGAATGAAGAGATACTTCTTCCATAGTTAGTTACAGTCTGTTAGAAAAGTGTGGGGGAGGGAGAAACAGAAACAATGAAAGTCATCTAGGGGTCTGGTTGGCATTTCATCTATCTAGGGTGTCTGGTTGGCATTTCATCTATCTAGGGGGTCTGGTTGGCATTTCGTCAATATGGGAGATGGTATACTTCTAAGGCATCAATACTCATCTGAATCAAAGTCTATTTGGAGAGAGAGATTATTTCATATATTGCTCAGGAAGATCCATGAAATGGTGTCAATTCTTTTTCCCCAATTGCACTTTTTTTTATTTTTTCCATAATTTCCTCAGTACCTTACACACGTTCTGTGTCGAGATATTTATACTCAGGGAATATGGATTAATGCATAATGTTTATTTGTTCTTATATTGAGAGTTGCATGTCAATAATATAAGTTAAGATCAATGCTAAGAAAGCTTATATAAAAAAAAAAGCTTATATAAAAAAAAAAGAGACGTTATAACAAACATGGTTAGCACATCCACCAACAGGCTGTAGATACAAATACCACCATGGGCAGGGCAGGGCGTTCTGTGAATGCCTTTGTGGGGTAGATAAATTTTTACTGCTCAGAATGAGACCACCACTATGCTTACTGGAGACCTTATCATCAAATTCCTGCCATATACAATCAAGGGGATGTACAGGATATGATAGTACTACATAAAAATTTACATCATTACTAACTTTGTATCTACAATTTTCCTCCAAATCAGTCTGTTACTTGTCAAGACTCCAACATTATCAGATCTTATATTTCTATTGTCTAAAGCACTTTGTACTGTATCAATCCATTTATATATATATATATATATCAGTCTTCCTCTGGGTCGTTTTCCTGCCAACCTGGCAGAGAACACTTGTTTTGCTAATCTTTCCTCTCCCATTCTGATTAAGTGACCATACCACCTGAGTTTAGCTGTGCTAATGCATTCCTGGATGCTAACAATGTCAATTTCTTTACTAATATCCTCATTTTTAATATGATATTGCCATTGATGCCATCTGTTCATGCCCCTAATCTTTCTCTGGACTCTCATATCTGCAGTCTCTAGTCTTTAGTCAAGTGTTTTATTTCTGACCCAGCTATCAGATCCATTAAGTTAAAACTGGTTTGAACACTGTCTTGTATACAGCTAATTTAGTGTTCCGACTAATTTCTCTCTTATTCCATATGAATTTATTCAACCGACTTCCTACCATACCAGCTTTGTTGATTCTATTGTCTATTTCCTTATTTTTAATTTACCATCTTCACTAAAAATCGTGCCTAAGTAGTTGAAATGTTTTACTTCTTCCACAGGTTTCCCATTCAAATTTTTCTTTAGTCAAATGTTAAAATGCAGAAGCATTAAAAATGTCAGTTGACATTTTCAATGCTTCTGCCTATTTTCATCTTTGTCTTGTTATTGCTGACTTTCATACCATATCTATTACAACAGTTATTCAATTTAGTCAGGGAATCTTGCAGATAGCGGATTTATTTATAACATCGTTCACATAAAGCAAAGAGCCGACAATTAATATCTCCAATTTTGATATCAGGTTTAATACCACTTTCCTTCATAATGTGATCCATATAGATCATGAATAACAGAGAGGATAATGTACATCCTTGTCTGACACCAGATTTAACATTAAACCATCTTCCTGTACTTCCATCATTTCTAATTGCTGACTTACAACTGAAATAAAGACCAAGTATTGATTGATATAATGCACCATTGCCATCTTATAACTGTAGCATATTGAATAGCTTCTCTCTTGGCACCTTGTCATATGCCTTTTCCAGATCTACAAAACTTAAATAGCAATCTTTGTTATATTCCCATGATTTGTCAACTATTTGTCGTAAAGTGAAAATCTGATCCTGATAGCCTCTATTTGGCCTGAATCCAGCTTGTTCTTCACCAAGCTTTTCTTCCACAATTCTTCTCAACCATTTCTCAAGTATACTTGAATAAATCTTACCATGAACACTCTGTAGGGAAATACCTCTGTAATTCTCACATTCATTTCATTTCCTTTTTTATATATGGGCACTATGAAAGCTCTACTCCAATCATCTGAAATTCGTCCCTCTGTCCAGGCCTTCTGAACTAGTTAAGCCACTGTAAGACTTTTATACCTCTTTTCTTTTAGTGTTGCACAGTGATCAGCATTCATTTTAGAAATTATGACTTTACAACCATGTTATAAATAACTATTTTAATTTCCTGACGTTTCGACCTTCATAATAAAGTCATCATCTGGAGTATATACAAGGACAAGCTGAGTTACATTTCACACAGTAAGCTAAAGAAACAATGATTTGATCACCCGTTATTCTACTGGCATGACCTCTAGTGGAAAAAAAATGCAGATAAAATTAAAAATTAATTATTTAGAAACTCATCAAAGCTAAATTCTGTTTAAGATAACTTGAGAGAAACATTATTTTATATAGATAGTTTTCTAACAGTAACAATGATGTCCTATTTTTAAGATTACAATTGTTATATTAGATTTAGGATTCTGGATTACCTACGGTCCTGTTTATAGTTAACTCTTGGGGAGAAAGATTCCGTGGGTAAAATATGTGCCTTTCATATGCTTGGGATTTTTAGACCATCATTATTGTTCAGATTGAGGTGGCTGAGAAGAATCTCACAGGCTTCCTTAAATTTATATTCATACATGTTTTGGTATGATTTAAACACTGGTGCTTTTCCAGTCAATTCTATGTAAAGTGTTCAGGGCATGATCAAAAAGGCCAGCTTCACCATAGTTATTATATTTAATGTGTCGTTTATGTTCCTTTTGTCTGATTGGAATTGTGCATCCTGTTTCCACTATGTATGGTACATTACAGGTGAAATAAGTACGGTATACTCCAGGATGGGCCAGTGGAGGGAGTGGGTCTTTACATGAGTTGAGTAAGCGCTTTAATTTTGCAGGTAGTTTAAAGAAGGCTTTAAGGTTGTATCTCTGTAGTATTATGTTTATTTTATCTGATGTCCCTTCAATGTAAGGAATGGTTATAGTTTTATTGTAGTCTGGTTTATCTTTGTTTTTTTTTTTTATCGAGGTCTTGTAGAGAATTTTGTTAATAGTGTTTTGGCTTTAACCATTTTTTAGAAAAATATTGCTGATAACTTTAAATTTGTCTTTCAGCACTTCATTGGAGCAAACCTTCAAAGCACTGTTTTTTAGAGTATAAATAATACCTAGTTTTTGTGCTGGGTGGCGGTAGGAATTTATGTATATATATTGGCCAGTATGTGTCGGTTTCCAATAAACAGTGAAGGAAAGACTGCCAGAAGGATGACGTGTAACAAGTGTATCTAGAAATGGAAGTGTGTTCTAGTTTTCAATCTCAATTGTGAATTCATTCATTCATTCATTTCAATCTCATTTGTGTTGTTTGTTTAGGTGGCTAAGGAAAGTGTCTAGTGTCTGGCAGACATGGGGCCAGATTGCGAAAATGTTGTTAACGTATCTAAGCCAGACTTTGAGTTTTAAAGGAGAGGCATGTTGCTCAAAATGTTCCACATAAAAGTTAACTATAGGGGGGGGGGATACTGGCAAGCACATGTCTGTGCCTTCTTTTTTTAGGTAGAAAGCATTTTGCCATACAAAATAACCAGAACGTAATACATGTGAAAAGAGTGCCGTAACATCTGGAGGGAATTTGTTCTGTAAAAGAAGGATTGTGTCATTGATTGAGACATTCGTAAAGAGGGCAGACATCAAAACTGACTAATAAATCATCTTTTTCTAATGTAATGTCTTTGATTATGTTTAAGAAGTGTTGTGTGTTTCTAATATAGGGGTAATGACCTACCAACTCCTTGAGCATTGACTAATTTCTTGGCTAGGTGATAATTTGGGCTGTCTATACCTTCGACTATCGGCCACAGTGGTGTGTTTTGTTTGGGTATCTTTAGTAGACTGTAAATTCTCGGGGAAAGAGCGTAGTGCAGAAGTAATTTTTGACTGTATCTTTGGGCCATGTAGTAATTGATTTAAGTAGTTTCTCTGTGTTCTTGTTTATTCTATTGGTTGGATCATAGTTAACAAGTTGGTATGTACTACTGTCTGAGACTAGCAGATTCATTTTTTCTAAATATGTGGTTTAGTTTAGAATAATGGTGGCACTTTTTTTTTTTTATCGACTCTAGTTATTACGATGTTCGGATTTGATTGTAATGATTTCACCGCTGTTAATTCATGTTTCATTAAGTTGCTTGTAATTGTTTTCTTATAATTTATATTTAAAATGTTGGCGGTTTCTAAACGTATTTATACCTCCTTTTAATCTCCATACTTCAGCATTTCTGGTCGAATATCACCTACTCCTGCTGCCTTTCCACATTTCAAGTCTTTGATGGCTTTTACTACTTCGAGTATGGATATGTATCCGCTCTCCAGCCAAAGGCTGCGGATTCGAATCCCGCCATGGGCATGGATGTTTGTGATAGCCTGTGGAAATACTAGTGGTGGTGGTCGGCGGTTAGATGGCATTGGTGTAGTTGTGGTCAGTTGGAGTATTGAGTGGTGGAGACAGAGCTGTATAGTAGATACCTTCCCCCGATGAGTCTTTGGACTCCCTGGAGGTGTCAAATAATAATAATAATGTATTGCTGACTGCATGCCTGGTCAGTGTCTTTTACCACTGTGCTATCACAGTTTGTTTCGTTTAGCAATTTTTTGAAGTAATTTCAAAGTAAAAGATATCCATACTTCAAGGATATCTTTTTCTCCAGTTTTCATGTCATCTTTACATCTCTATTTACTTTTACAACACTCTTTCCTCCATTTCTGAGCTTCTTCAACAACCTCCAGAATATCTTGCCACCTTCTTGATATTTGTTTTCTATGTGCTTACCAAAGTCTTCCCATGACTTCTGTTTAGCTAGAGACCTGATGGCTTGAAAAGTTCTATGTTTAGTCTCTCTAGAGCAGGATTACTAGATTAGCTAACTCTTATCCCACCATTTTGCTAATACAAGCCTTTCATAAGTGGAATCTACATAAAAAAAAATAAATAATAGCATGCTTAAAATAAGAAAAGTATATTACTGATATGAATTTAAACAACAAGCATCAGTAAAGACTCTTCAAATATTTTGTAAATGTGGTTTAAGTTATATGATTTAGCTACAGCAATAATTTGGAGATGAAAAAATTATAACATTTTCCATAAGCAATGGAAAAAAGTTACTGATGCTACATCATGTAACTCTCAGAAAACCTGCACACACCATGAAATTTCAAAAATATTGCTGGTACCCAAAGCTTGAATTCATATCCTTAAGTAACTTTTTTAGATCTTTTTAACTTGCCATTCTTTCTCTGATATGAAACATTTTCATGACAAATTTTCAAGCTTTACAAATAACTCTGTTCCTTAATCTATTAAGATTTTCTTTAAAATTTATCACTCAATCTCTAAGGTTCAGGAGTTTCATTTCAAACTCTTATTTTTTCCACAGCAATATCTGTGAATCTACAGCTCACAGCAAAACGGTGTTTAACTTTTTAAACCTTTCTGTACTTTTTTTTCTATTCAGCACAATACACATTTTTATTGTACTAATTACTAAATGTTCAATCTCATGTAGCTTGTATTGACTTATATCCTAGACTATTTTAAATTATATCATTATATATAATCACAATTAGTAACATTATAATTACTTACATAAAAAATAATATCAAAGCATAATGACAGACCATAACTAATAACAATTCAAATCAGTTATGGCATCATGAGTTGTAGCAAAGCAACCCACTAATTACAACTAAAAGTCCTAGCAAAGTTTATTAAAAAAACATTACCACTGATGTGATGAGAAGTGTAAACAAATATAACTTTCCACAATGGGGATAAACATAGTCCATCAGATCTTCAGAGACTTGGAAGATGAGATGCTTTGGATACAACTGAATGGAAGATGTAACTTACCTACATAACCTTGCTATCAGGAACCTGATCAAGTAACTTATGGAGAGGTAAAAACTGTGAAGCATTATTTGCACTATCCAAACCTACAGATCTGATACTTTGTTTATCTTTATTGGGAGGACATACTGGTAATTAACACTTCTGATCAATGTTTCATATATTTTACTCCTTTCACTAAAACTTCTTTCTAGGCCTTTAGTTAAGATTACATTGAATTTCTACAGTTCTCATTCATACAATATTATTAATCCTTTATTTATAATTGCGCTTGCGTTCCATCTTTTAAAATCAATCAAATTGAAGAAGATGTATATTATATCTGACTCTTCAAATCTTATGCTATAGGCATAAGCAAACAAAGTCTACTTGTATATAGAGGCTGATGACTTCACCCCAATTGCCTCAGTATCACATAATGCAAAAGCACTACAAGAAAGGGCAACTGATTAGACTGGTTTTGTAGTGTCATTGATGGGAGCAGACCCAGGAAGATATCAAGGCTAAATAAATGCAGAACTCATACTTTCTCTATATGAGTACTAAAACGTGTGTCACAAGATTATTAAATATGAGGGTGGTCTGAAAAGTTCTTTGATATTTTTTTTCTAAGTTGGTACATCTGTCATACATATTCATGTGAAATTGCATGTCGTTCTATGAAGTAGTTTGTTTTATACAGCTGTCTGAAGCAAAAGTGTTATAAAATTCTTTGTAAAAGAAGGTTTAATGCCAAAAGAAATTCACTCAAAGTTCATAAAAGTTAATGGGCACTCTTCTCCTTCACCTTTGGACAATTAAGAAATGGGTTGCCGAGTTTAAACGTGGCTGCACCAGCCTTGAAGATGATCCCCATGAAGCACGTCCAAACAGTGTAACAAAACCGGAAATCATTGATCAAGTGCACGATATGGTATTGAATGACTGGTGAGTGAAAGTGCATGAAATTGCTGAGACTATAGGCATTTCAAAAGAACGTGTAGGATATACTTTGCATGAAGAATTGCATATGAAAAAGCTTTGCACAAGATGGGTGCCGCACTTGCTCACAGCAGATCAAAAACGCACTCGCATGAATATCTCGGAACAGTGCTTGGAGCATTTTAACAAGGATAAAACTGATTTTGTGAATCGATTTATTAGTATGGATGAGACTTAGATTCACCATTACACACCACAATCCAAACAGCAGTCTAAACAGTAGACAGAAGACGGTGGTTCAGTGCCAAAGAAGACAAAGTCAGTTCCATCAGCAGGAAAGGTCATGGCATCGGTGTTTTGGGATGCTAAAGGCGTTTTGTTTATTAATTATCTTGAAAAGAGTAAAACAATAACCGGGGAATATTATTTCGATCTTTTAACCAGACTAGACGAAAATATTTGTGAGAAAAGACCAGATTTGCAGAAGAAAAAAATCATCTTTCATCAGGACAATGCACCTGCCCGCAAAAGTGATTTGGTAATGAGAAAATTAAGGGATCTCGCTATCAATTGTTGGAACATCCACCCTATTCCCCAGATTTGGCTCCCTCTGACTTCTATCTCTTCATAAAACTAAAACTCTTCCTCGCTGGTCAGCATTTTTCTTCGAATCAAGAGGTAATTGCAGCTATAGAGTGGTAATTTGCAAATCTTACTGAGAACCACTACAGGGATGGAATAATGCCACTGGAGTATTGCTGGAATAAATGTATTAGTCTTAAGGGAGATTATATTGAAAAATAAAACTAATTTCAACAAATATAAATTCATTGTTAGGCCAAAAACTTTTCAGACCACCCTCGTATACCAGATCACAGATAGGTGTAAAAAGATTTACCGCTGAATTACAAAGTATGTTATACTTGACAAGAAATTATATTCTCGTTTCAATCCTGTTTACAACTATCTCTAATCAGAAGTATTTTAATAACAAGGTGATAAACCACCTTATACTACTTGTATACAATGAAGAAATCATATTTTCTTTCTGATATAACCTATAACCTTGCTATTTTCCTAGTCTGGTAAGAACTCAATAAAGGTTGAAACTGGTCTATGTAGTGGCCCTTACAATAATGTTTATGAATTACAAAATACTGAAGCAACTGATGTGACGTCAACAGCCGCTATATATAAGTACACTAGTTATGAAGATATTTCATATGCAAACTATATGTTTCTACTTACTTAGGTAACAGAATTCATCTAGGATGAGTGGGTGGTAACAAGATGAACTCCACAGATTACCCAAATCAAGAAATACCCAAATTCCTACTCACATAACATATACTACTACTACCACCGCCACCAAAAGCAGTTTAACTATATCGATGAAATATATAATTCCTAATGCACTTCATATCCATGATATTTCAATGTAATAACAACAGGATTATAATTTTAATATGCACCTCGCATCCATGGCAACTTGGCACATGTATACGCATGTCAAGGCTGATTGGGTGGTTAAAGTCAGTTTTAAGTTTGTCAGGGAGAAACCAAAGCACCTAGTCCACTGTGGACTAGGTGCTCTCTTGGTTTGGCCACCGTGGCCAAACATGAATACACACACACACACACACACACACACTGTGTGTGTATATAAAAACTAACTTATAAATTGATATGTATATATTCATGCTCAGCACATCTTCTCTATCTCCTCAATTCGTTCAATCTTTTATTCATTCATTTATTTTTATTTTTTTTTTAAATCTTGTTATGCCATCAAATTTGCCTGTGGTCAAAGTACAGATTATGACTGGAAGAAGACTCATACAGGCCATTATATCCATGCTAAATCTCATCACTATCCTAGTCAAAAAGGCTGGAACTATTGAAACCTTAGTATATCGTGCTCATTCTTTATGTTCTTCAGACGAAGTGTTACAGAAAGAATTATAACATTTAATTCCACCTTTTTATCTAATAGTTTTAAGGATTCTTTCATCAAAAGAGCTTTTAACAGTTATGATATTTCTACTTCTTTAAATACAGAAGAAAGAACTTGCATTCCTATCTCTTATATGTGCATAGTATTAGTGAACACGTAGCAAAAGTTTGAAAACCACTGAATATTTTTGTTGCCTTTCACCCCATCAGAAAAACTCAACCTCTCTTGCTTCTCCTATGGACAAGCTTCCACCTCTCAATTGTCCAGGCATCTACCAGATTCCTTGCTCTTGTGGGTTACTTTATTTCAAACAAACAAGATCTGCTTTTATTTGGCTAGAAGAACACAAGTGTCTTATATTAAATACCATGAGCCTGAACAATCTGGATTTGCAGAGCATGCCATCGACACTAAACATAGAGTTCATTGGAACAAGACAAGAGTTCTTCATAGGAGTTGTTTCCTTATAGAACGGCTTTATAAAGAAACATGCGAAACTTTACTTCACTGTCCTAATTTAAACAGGTCAGATGGTCTATATTTATCCTCTTTGTGGAAGATGGTACTTTTTAAATCAGCTAATCTTTCTTAACTTTATTTTGTCTAAATATATATAATTATTTTTGTTTTAAATAAGTCAGGAAATTATTGAACCTTTAATAATTATTTTACATTAGCTACTTTTGGAATTGTCTGTTAATGTTTAACTGCTATTCTGTGATCTTGTACTAATGAAGTCTATGATACTCTGGAGAAAAATTTATGTAATAAAGATTTTTACATGAGTTTATCTCCATTTTTATAATTCTTTTCAATTTGTGCTATTTCATTACTGTTGTTATTATTATTATTACTACTACTAACTTGTTTACTGTGTCTAATGTGTTTTTCTCTCCCTCTTATTATTTAGATAAATCTCGCCAATTTTGGTGTCTTCTTAGCTCAGTAACACTAATTATGTTGCAATACGGCATTTCTCTAATTTTTCTGCTTGCTTCACTTCGTTCCTATTGATACTTTTTAATAGTGATAGGGCCTATTCTTCAGTTCTGCTGAGGCAGCTCCAGTAGTAACAGTAGTAACAGGGTTTAGCTGTCACCTTGGATTCCTGATGAAACTACAGGAGTTTTTTATGATAACGCAATGCCCTGGCTGATGTGATATCTGACAGTGTTTCAGCCAATATAGAATACAATTTGGTCATCTAAATTCCAAACTGCCACAGAAAGTGAGGATAAACAGTGTATCAGAAGACAAGGTCAGTTCTCTGAATTTTTTATAGGATGTGCAACAGTCTCCTCCTGCTAGCTTCAACATTTATGCAACCCATTTTTAATTTTTTTTATTAATCCAACCCATGAAAGAGCCTATGTTGAATGAACCTATGGTTCATTCAACACCATGAATCAGCTAAGGATCCAGGAAGAACCTTGATCTAGAAATCAAAATGGTATTTTACTTTGTTTTCTATCCACTTCAGTAAGGAGTAAGATAAGATTATTTATTGCAAGAAGAGAAGTGACTGAGAGGTTTAAGCTTATAATAAGCAAGAGTACTTACTACTTTGTTTATGGAAATCTTGAAGTGGCTTAAAACACACTTTGGTCTGCTCTCTAGTTTTATGTACGCATGAAGTACACTTGCGGTTTTGCCGCAAAGTGTACCTCATGAGTACATAAAAAGGAACTATGCACTGTGCAACACGTTTTATGACTGAAACTAAAAAAAAATTCCACAGAAACATTTGTGAATTTTAAAACATGCTTCAGAAAAAAAAGAGTATGTTTAAACATTTGATGGTTTTCCCTTGAGGTCAATATGGAGAGAGAGTTTTTTAAGACATTCACAGAATTGTATTACTAACATTTTAGAATCAACTATGAACCAACATTTCTAAGATGACTGAAATGCTCATGTTCTTATTCACTTTTCTGTGTCTATGCAAGAATTTTAGCCACAAATAACACATGTTGTTCTGTACTGTCTCCTTATTAACCAAATTCAAATCCTGTTTTTTTTTTTTTTTTTTTTTTTTTTTTTTTTTTTTTTTAAGATGAAATTGAATGCTGGGGAAGGGGGGGGAGGGGATTAATATCATCATAATTTTTTTTTTTTTAAATCACAGATCACAGGCTAAACTTATCCAGTTCAAAATTATAACAAATGTTTTCAATAATCAACAATGATATGAATGCTATTTTGAAAGAACAGTAAAAAAAAAAAAAAAAAAGAAAGAAAGAAAATAAAAGCAATTATCTTAAGGGTTAGGGAAATATATACAAAATAATTTTTTGATTATATCCATTATAATTCACATTACACATATATGAAACAGTTCTCAAATATTAATATCCTGATTACAGAAAGAATACTGATCTAGTAAAAACATAAAAGTAAAATTAGATTCAAAAATAAGAAGAGTTACCCTATTTTCTTCAAGTTTCATTTTGCTTCTCATCTCTATGTCTTCCTCACTAATATTTTTCAATCCTTCTTTCTCCAGTTTTTTTGACCATACAAATGTCTTCAGCAAATTTGCATCTCCAAATGGATTGTCAGTATTAGTGTATCCCTAAAACAAAAGATATAGTTAAAATGACAATTTAATAACAGCATAATATTTCATTATTTGCATTTGTATTTAAACCAGTCTAGAGAATGCATCAAATGAAACTTCCTTGCTAACTTTCGAGAAATTAATTTGCTAGAATATATATATATTATTAATTTTTGATGCTGCATTTTGAGGGTTTAATAAGATTAAGATATGCAAACTGGACATAATTTTTGTATTTAGTGGAAAAAGAAATGTATTTTTATATTATCAGTTTATGACACTTTTTCATATCTAATCCACAGAAATCTTTCATTTATCAAGAGTGTATGATAAAATCTTTGAAACAAAGATAAAAATAAAAAATAATATCTAATTATTCTTAAGCAACAATACAAAGAATACTTAAGCATGACAATAAAATAAGACAAAAAATAATAACTAATAATTACATATATTACATATATGGTTCAATACATATTCCCCTCCATTTTCTCTTTGTGCTGGGCTCAATGCCCTGTGATGGCCAAGAAACTTGACTTCAGCAAGGTTATTGCTCTCATAGACTGGTGAATCCCAAATGCAGTCTATCATCTGCTTCTGTCAATTGCATGTTTTCCCTGTGCAATCTAATTACTCTGTGAGATGAAAAAACCCAGAGTTTCCAGAAGGGAAATGTTGTCACCTCAGTATGATAACCATATAACTCACGTTTGGTTGAAAAGCCCTAATAAGGTTTCCCTGCATCACAGATAGAATTCATATCCAAGGGCAACCCATGTGAACACTATGGAGGCTTTTCATCAACATGCACACACAGAATATATGTGTGTGTGTGTGCGCGCGCGCGCACATGCACACACACACATTATGCCGGCCTGGTTGGCCAAGTGGTTAGCATATCCACTCTCCAGCCAAGAGGCTGCAGGTTTCAACCCCGCATGGGCATGGATGTTTGTGATTGTCCTCTCCCAATATGGACTGGGTCACCATGGGAGTAGTAGACCCAAAACCTCACGCAATGGTAGAAGCCTTCACCCTGCACTGGGTAGAAAGATAGGCTGTCAATTTTATATGCATTATATTCCAACTGCTGAAATATGCTGAACTGATCAGCTAAACTTTAACTTTTTTTTTCTAAATCTCACAGTGACATATATGAAGCAAAGCATTATGAATTTGTGCATTTAATCAGTTTAAAATATGTTGTTTATTTTTACCATTTTGCCCATATAACTTATAATCAATTGAATATGAACTGAAATAAAATTTAAGCATCTTGCAAAGAAAATGTAATAACATTTGTTGATTTATTTTTATTATATAATGATATCCTTCTTGCATACCAAGATATTTTTCAAATGTCAAGTCTTCAGCATAATGAAAGAATATTTAATCTTTTTAAAGCTCAGGTCTCACAACTATGCTTACTTTTAGCAACTTCATGGTAGTTTTATAGTGAATGAGTTTGCTATAGTTAGCACTTTCACATATGTTAGCATTTGTACATTTTTTTTAATATACACACACTCTAGAACAGTGGTTCCCAACCCATAGGTCACGACCCCATTTGGAGTCGCAAAGGGTTTTCTGTGGGGTCGCCAGGCAGTGGTGAGCTATGAAAATTTTAAAAAGGGAAAACAAAAAATCACATCATCACGTCTTGCACAGAGATTTGTTTGCATAAACGTGTAATGATCTTTCATTCGTCAGGTTAGCTTGTTGTTGTTCTTGGATCTGCGGAACGATTCCTTGGCACGCAACTTATTTGATGAAAAACTGCTGACTCAATTCTGGTGTGCTATGTATCGGTCATATCCAAATGTCACCATGCTTGTGTTTCGAGTTTTACTCCCCTTTGTTTCTACATATCTCTGTGAGAGTGGATTTTCAACGCTTCTTCAATTGAAAACCAAAACAAGAAACAGAATAAATGTTAAGAATGACATGAGGTTGGCATTAACGAAAAACTCAACTGCGAATTTTTAAGCTTTAATGAGTTACGATTTCAATCATCGCATTAAATATGTAGTAAATTAACATTATTTTGAATTATATTATACTGAAAAATCTATTTTCGATGTGTTTTCATTTACCCTAACCTATTTTTAATGTATCGGGGTCACGGGTCACTTTGCCTCTATAAAATGGGGTCGCGACTCGAAAAAGGTTGGGAACCGCTGCTCTAGAAGCAACTACAGGAAACATTCCTCCAGTTCACTGACTGTTTTTTACTGTCGTGTATCCACCAAAAAGTTATCATATTTTTCTATGTTTGCAGATAACTCATGAATTACTTCTCTGGCTGAGTTAATCAATGCTTTCTTCATATTTTGTCTTTAAACATTGGTTTTTGTTTACAAATACTTTGAATTTCTCCAATAACATCTGTATATCAGTTTATATCTAACATATGTTTAACTGTGACTTTTTCAAATCTTTAATACAGATTTTTTCCCCCCCCAAATAGGATACTCATTCTTATACTGTACAATAATAAACAATGGTCATCTCCTATTTCGAATACCTTGTATACCCTTGTATCTTGGGCCAATCTGAAAACATTGCTATATCAATTTCCTGATATATACCCTCAAGGATTGTTCAGGTTACTATAACAGCACTATATGATTAAGTTTACATTATTAATCTCCTATCAACAATTGTCCTCCAAATTAGTTTATTACTTGTGATTACTCCAATACTGTCATATCTAACATTTTGTGCATATAAAGGCACTACTGACTGAATCAATCCCCCTAATACCTTGGTCTTCCTCTGGTCTCTTTCCTGCCATCTAGGCATCAAACACCTGTTTTACTAACCTTTCTGCACCCATTCTATTTAAGTGGTCATACCACCTTATATGAGTTCTGCTGACACACTCTTGAATGATAACAATGTCAAGTTCCTTTCTAATATCGTCATTTTTAATATGATTCTACCATTCTACCATTAATGCCACAGGTTCACTCCCCTAATTTTTCTCAGAGCCCTCATATCTGTGATTTGTAGTCTTTGATCAAATGCTTTATTTCTAACTCAACTCTCAGATCCATAACTTAAAATTGGTTTAAAAATACTGTCTGTAAACTGCTAGTTTGGTGTTTTGGCTAATTTCCCTCTTATTCCATATAAATTTATTCAGCTGGCTACCCACCATACCAGTTTTGGTTATTCCATTTTCTATTTCCAGATTCAATTTGCCACCTTCACTGAAAACTATGAACTAAATAGCTGAAATATTTTAGTTGTTTTATAGGATCACCATTCAGAATGCAGACTGAAATCTTCTATGCTCCTGTATTTTCAGTTTTGGTTGCTGATTTTCATGCCAAATTTGTTATGGCTGTTTTCAATTTAGACAATTCTGGAGACCTGCACTAGATGTGTTTAGGAGTAAACTTCATTTGCATAAAGCAAAGAACTAAGTTTGACATGTCCAATTCTAATATCAGGCCTAATGCCACTTTCTTTCATAATGTGATTCATGTAGATGAAGAATAAGAGTGGGAGATAATGTGGATCCTTGTCTTACCTTTGATTTTACATCAAACCATCTTCCTGTATTTCCTTGAATTCCAACTGCTGACTGACAACTTACATATAGATCATGTATTGCTCTATATCAGGGGTGGGGAATCTTTTTAGTATCAAGGGCGAAAATTGCTAATTTAAAAATTTCCACGTGCGATTTGCCAGTGAGAAATGCTCCTGATTTTTTTTTATTTTAATGGCTGGTCTCGATTTGATGGTTGCCAGACGTATGATGATCATATTTTATGTAATATAGTTATTTTTGATTTTGTATATTTAATTATTTAAATTTAAATAATTTAATTATAATCAACTTAAATTATTATAAAATTTTATTTACATATACATACAAGTACACCAGCAAAGGGGTGAATTGAAATAGACTTGCGAGCGAAATTTCGCCTGCGGGCGAGGGGTTCCCCACCCCTGCTCTATATAATGCTCTGTAAATACCTCATATAATTGCAGCCTTTTGAGAGGCCTTTCTCTGGGTACCTTGTTGTATGCCTTTTCCAGATCTACAAAACTTAAGTACAGATCCTTGTCATATTCCCATGATTTCTCAACTACCTGTCAAAAAGTGAAAATCTGATTTTGATGACCTCTATTTGGAGTGAACTCAGCTTGTTCTCCAAGTTTCTCTTCCACAATCTTTCTCAACTTCTTTTCAAGTATGGTTGCATAAATCTTACCTGGAACATTTAGTAGAGAAATTTCTCTGTAATTCTCACATTCAACGTATTCCCTTTTTTATAGATGGGAACAATGAGCTCAACTCCAATCATCTGGAATTCGACCTTTTGACCAGGCCCTCTGAATTATGCAGTGTAACCACTGAAAAACCTTTATACCTCCTTTATACCATTTCTGGTCAAATATTATCTACTCCAGCTGCCTTTCCACATGTCAAACTTGAAATGTAAAAAGACATCACTATTAATATTAACATAAGATTTTCTTGTTTTCTGCACATTCTCTCCTTGCAAATTTACACACATTTCTATGCCTGTGTCATGGTATCAATAATAAAACTTAATGTCAAAATTATAGAGGAATTTCCCTCATGTTCCATCGAACCATTTCCTGTATTTCCTTGAATTCTAACTGCTGACTGGCAACTTACATATAGATTATGTATTGCTCTATATGCAATTGAGAAAGTGAAACCTCAAGCAGAAAAGCTAAGTTCAGGCCAAACAAGGGTGGTCAGCATCGATTTTTTTTTTCCACTTTAAGAAAAACAGTTGAGAAATCATCCTACATTAACACAGATCTGTGTTTAAGTTTTGTAGATCTGGTCACTTAAAAAAAAAATAGGAAAGATTAGCAAAGCAGGTGTGGGATGCCAAGATGGCATGAAAAAGACCCAGAAGAAGACCAAGAGTTAGATGGATCAATGCAGTTACATGTGCATTGAAATATAAGATCTGATAATGTTGGAGTCCTAGCAGATAACAGATTAATCTGGAGGAAAACTGTAAACAGGAATGTAGTAATGATGTAAAATTTTAATCTATACTATCATGTACACTCCTCTACATCCCTTGAGTGTATATTCTCATTTATTCAATATCCAAAGGGATGACTAATAATGGAGGATGATACAAATAGGTTAGAAATAAATACCTGGTTGAAATTCTAGTCAGTTATAAACATTCATTATAGGCCATGTGTGGAGATTTCTTTGCAGTTATCTAACTCTATCCTTGAGAAATGCCTAGCATTCATACTGGAATTATTTATTGATTAAAGATTTACCGATAAGAAGTCTTCTGAGTCAAGTAAGTTTTAAAGTGACAATAATAGCTTCATGAAATTTAGGAAAATGATTTGCACTGATGGCATATTCAACAAGTTCTTAATTTTCCATACTGTTTTTAATGTGGTATCAATACCCATAAGAATGTTCCTGGTGTCAGAAAGGTCAATATTCTGTGAATATGAAACTCAGTGATATTCTGTCTCCAGTTTGCTTTAAATCTTACAGTGTATAGATGACTAATAGCAGGAAAATATTTTTTTGCTAAGGTTATTCACATTAGGGAAAGAAAAGAGGTCATCTGCTTTCTTTTTAATTTAGTTCTTCTTTCTCCTCCTTTCACAGATCTAAGCAGATGGCTTGTTTCAATTTCATCAATCATGGGTGATGGTGATTGTTTATGTAGGTATCTTCCTGTGTGTGTGTGTTGGCTTTCTGTAAATGGAAAAAGATAGTGATCCATCTGAAAGGCAGGTGACTAATGTGTCAAGAAATAGTAAACAGTTATTTGTTTCTTTTTCTACTGTGAAGCGGATTTTGGCCAAAGAATCAAATAACTGTTTACCATTTCTTGACATATTAGTCACTCGCCTTTCAGATGGATCACTATCTTTTTCCATTTACAGAAAGCCAACACACACAAGAAGATACCTACATAAACAATCACATCATCATCCAGTCCAACAGTATGGCATTTTAAAAACAGTTATATACAGAGCCAAAGCCATTTGTTCTAATGATACAGCCCTGTTTATCTACTACAAAACAGATAAAATTTACTGTATCGGGGACAGCATGGATTTGTGAAGGGTAGGTCATGCCTCAGTAACTTGCTCACGTATTATAACACAGTGACGGCTGAACTGGATAAGGGTAATGGGTTTACGGTGATTCTACTGGACCTTGCCAAGGCCTTTGACAGGATTCCACATGGAATTCTAATCAGTAAATTGCAGCATATGGGAATGGACATAGGGTTGGTGAGATGGATAGGAGGGTGGTTGACGGAGAGATATCAGAGAGTGGTTTACTCGGGAGTAGAGTCCACAAGACGGCCTGTGACTAGTGGTGTGCCACAAGGATCTGTTCTTGGTCCACTGCTGTTTAATTTGTTCATAAATGATATAGGAAATGATCTGAGAGGAACAGTTCATTTGTTTGCAGATGATGCGAAGTTGGGTAGGGCAATAGTGAATGCAGATGACGTCAAAATTTTGCAGGATGATTTGGATAGATTGGAGGTCTGGGCTAAGGAGAATGGATGTCAGTTTAATGTGGCAAAATGTAAGGTTATGCATTTTGGGGTGAAAAGATTGGCGGCAGTTTACTGCATTGGTGGAACCGTGCTCCAGGAAATTGATGAGGCACGAGATTTAGGAGTGTTGGTAGATAAGGAATTGAAATTTAGGGGACACATTGCAAAAGTGACCAAAACAGCTCATCAAATCACTTGGTTGCTGAAGAATACGATGACAAGCAGAGACAAGCAGGTTATTGTTCCTCTGTATCGAGCCTTGATAAGACCCCATCTAGACTACTGTGCTCAGATTTGGTCACCTAGGTTTCTTCTTGATAGGGAGGAGGTGGAGAGGATCCAGAGGCGAGTGACCAAGATGATAGCAGGTCTGTGGAATGAACCGTATGAGAACAGGTTGAGGGTTTGTGGGTTGCAAAAATTGGTTGATAGGCGGAGGAGGGGAGATATGATTGAGACATTCAAATTACTGAAGGGTTTCTATAAAATTAATTCAGAAGATATTTTTGAGAACAGGGCTGGTTGTGGGAGGACTAGGGGACATCCATGGAAACTGGGCAAAAGTGTGGTTAGTAAAGGTGTTAGAGCTGGGTTCTTTACTTTTAGAGTAGTGAATGAGTGGAATGCGCTCCCTGAGTCTGTGGTGGATGCTGTGACAGTGAATGAGTTTAAGGCGAGGTATGATAGATACTGTATGAATGTCAAATAGTTGTGATGAATATGATTTGGGGCCTCCCTCGATGAGTCCAATGACTCCCTGGAGTTGCCCGTAATAATAGTAATAATAATAAAAATACTCCATAGCCCTATTACCCCTCTCTCCCCTAATACACAGGAACACAACATTACCATTTCTATTCCCTATGTCAAAGATACATCAGAAAAGATAGCCAAAGTACTGATGAAACATGGCCTTCAGACCACATTCAAACCTCGTGTTAAACTAGCAACTCTGATCCACTCACAAAATGATAAACTTCACCGTCTAGAACACCCTGGAGTGTGTGAAGTTCCCTGTGACTTGGCCTACTATGAGCAAACAGGAAGATCAGTTAACATCTGCCTGGAAGAAAAAAAAAATATATTTGCTACTATTACTATGGCAAGTCAGGACTAGCAGACCATGCATTGGATACCCCTTCACACAAGATTAGATGGAAGAAAACAAATGTGCTATTTAGAAGCCGTTATAGATCTGAAAGATTATTTTTTGAGTCAGCCATGGCTTTGAAGAATTCTCCTAACCTAAACAAATATGGTTGCATTAATTTGCCAAAAATTTGGGAGACTGTTATCATAAGAGCTACTACAACATAGCTGTATGTTTTTTTGTTTTTTTTTACAACATTAGAGGATGCCAAAATAGGACTTTAGATCTTTTGTCCATTACAACTGTATTGTCCACTTACTCACTGTTGCATATAGTAACTGTGTTGTGCTCTGATGATGCCGATTTGAAATTCAGCGAAATACACTATCTGATCAAAAGTATCTGGACACCAACTGAAAACTGTAATCTGACTTTCCCTGTGACATACTTTCCAGTAATGGACATCAATATGGGGTGGGTGGGTCCACCCTTTGCTTCTGTGACAGCTCTCCTGGGGAGACTTTCTACCAGGTGTTGGAACATCTCTGGAGGAATGGGAGCCCATTCTTCCTGAAGAGCTGTAGCCAGAGCAGTTCACAATGTGGGTCGTTAGGGTCTGGAGCGAAATCAGTGTTCTATGGGATTCAGGTCAGGGCTCTGGGCCAATCAGTCCATTTCTGGAACATTATTGTCACAAACCATTCCCTCACAGACCTTGCTTTATGGCAGGTAGCATTGTCATGCTGATACAGACAACAGTAATCACCGAACTGATCTTCTACGGTAGACAGTATGCAATGGGTCAAAATGTCCTTGTACCCTTCCACATTTAGATTTCCATGTAGTGTTACGAGAAGGCCAAGTCCATTCCATGAAACCCCCCCCCCCACACACACACTGTAATGCTACCTCCTCCAAATTTCGCTGTTGGCACTACACATGCTTGCAGGAATCATTCTCCAAGCATTCACCACACCCAGACCCTCCCATCGGACTACCACATGGTAAAGCATGATTCATCACTCCAAATCACATGCTTCCAGTTGCCCACTGTCCAGTGGTGTCGCTCTTTACACCACTGTAGGTGGTGCTTAGCATTCATAGGAGAAATGTTTGGTTTATGGGCAACTGCTCAACCATAGAACCCCATTCCTCTTAGCTCTTAATGCACAATTATGGTGCTGGCTGGACAGTTAGTAGCAATGCGGAACTCCTGGGTGATTGTTTCCCTCGATGTCTGGCGATTTCCACGAACCACCTTCTTCAACGCTCAACGGTCCCTGTCTGTCATTAAATGCGGCCTACCTAACCATGTTGTGGTTGTGCCTTCATGTTTCCACTTCACAATCATGTCACCAACTGTTAACTTGAGCAACTTGAGGGTTGAAATGTCTCTGACAGATTTCTTACTGATGTGGCAACCAATAACTAGTTCACGTTCGAAGTCACTGAGTTCCCTTGACCTACCCATTTTGCATGTACTTCTTATCACTGAACAACACACAGCTCCGTGCCTCCTTTTATACCAGTAAGTGAGGTCTTAGTGACATCACTTACTGGTATAAAAGGAGGCACGGAGCCCAGTCAGTTTACAAATTACAGAGGGGATGTACGGATAATTCTGATCATATAGTGTATAAGCAGTTAATAAAACAACTTTTGATAAAATTGTTTGGTGTTGTTAATACCATTAAAAATAAGTCATGAATTTTAGGAAAGACAGTGATAGAGAGTACTACTCTTCATAAAAACAAAGATGATGGAATGAAAGAAAAGAGAAATTAGCTCAATAGTCTCTTTAGCATTCTGGAAGCTGAAGTCAGCAAGATGAGTTTAAGCCATGAGAGACTAAAAGTATAAACCATTCCATGAAGAGAAACTGATCCTGTTTGGAGATCTGGATCAACAGTAAGAGGAAGTGAAGCCTTTCTGATGAGATAAGATGTTTTGGTACCACTGAAGTTCATGAGGTTATCCATAGTCCACTGAGGGATAGCATGGAGATCAAAGACATTGGTTAAGAAAGATCTTGAAGCCTCTAACCATTGAGCACTATTAGGTTTCCAAATAAAAAAAGAGGAATGGAGTGAGGTATCATAATATGATTTAAGGTCAGTCAGTGGGAAAAAATCATTCGTGTGCAGAAGGAAGCATACAAATGACTCTTTTGTGTCATTTGAGTGAAAGTACAGAGCTTTAGAGTACACCAACATTAATGGGAAAATACGAGGAGGGGAATCCGTCAACTATAACATGTAGTGAATAGCCACAAAGCAAGCTGGCAACCCAACTGCCTGACAATCCAAGGGTAGAAGGCAGATCCATATTTGCTAGTTAGGCCACAGTGCCAGACGTGATCAAATGCCTAGAAATGTCAAGAGCAGCTGTGAGTTTATCCAACCCTTTTCATGGCTATATCATATGATAACTGCATCATCCAGGGGATAAAAATCATCTATTACATAAAGAAAACATTCATGGATACCCAACAGATGATTTTCATCACTTGCGAGACCACTATCCTGCTTATGAGCAACATGAGGTGGCTCGAAAAAATTTGATATCTAGAGCTTGGTTCCTGGATTATCCAACACAGCACATCCATGATACTAAATTTCCATGATTCACTACAAGTTTAAAACCTTCTGTGAATGAGATTCATGTAAAGAAAAGAATTATATACGAAACACTGCACTCAGTAATAAGTATATAATTTAACTTACCATATATTCTTCATCCCAACCCATTTGTTCCTTTCGTTTTCTTTCTTTGGCTTCCTTTAAAACACAAACACATCACAATCAGCAGAAATAACTACTTACAATATCAAATTGAATGCTTTATATAAAATTAAAATCTTACATACATAAAGGATAGTCTTCATTTAAATGTATTTCTTTATCAAAAGGAAAAATTAAAATAGCATGCCTAATTAATAATACATAGGCACCATGTTTTAATTTCCTATTAACAATAATTCTCTTCCAAACTGGAAGAGAATGGTTTATTTGTTAAGCCTCTAATTTGATCAATCTTACTTTTCTGCCTCTTTCTTAAATGTTTAAAAGAAATATTCATTTTTCATTACATTCAGAAGGCTGTATAGCAGTTATCCTTACACATTCTTAAATACCACTAACAATATCAATTTATTTCTAGCCTAACTCTCAGAAATGTTAATCACTGACATATATCCTTGAGAGGATATATAGAATACTAAGACTACTAAATAATTAAGTCACATTATTACTAAATTCTTAATAACAATTTTCTTCCAAATTAATGTTATTTGTCAGGTCTCCAATATTTTAAAAATTAGCATTTTGTCACCTAAGGCACTACAATTTCTTATTATCCTGACATCGAGCATCTGTTTTGCTAACCTTTCCTCTCCTATTTGAGGCCTGGTTGGCCAAGTAATATACCGACTCTCCAGCCAACAGGCTGCAGATCGAAACTCACCATGGGCATGAATCTTTGCAATCATCTTTATGTGTGAAGCCTGAAATGACTAGAAAAAAGTTTGTTTGATCTCTAGAATATGGTTTCTGGATAATGTAAAAAATAAATTGAAAAAAAAAAAATGAAATGAAAAAGCCCACTTATGGTATTAATGTATTATACTTTTAGAAACTTTCATGAATGAGAAGATTCATGAAAGATTCTACAGTACAGTTCTGCTTCCACATTTTTGAATGTTAATGATGCCAAGATGCTTTCTAATATGTATGTATATATGTATATGTCTGTATGATTCTGCCATCGATACATCAGTTCACTCTCCTAGAACTCATGTGAGTAAGCATTTTATTTCTAGTCCAACTTTCAGACCTATAAATAAAAATTGTTTGAATGTGATCTTGCATAATGCTGGTTTAGTGTTTTGGCCAGTTTCTCTCTTACTCTATATGAATTCATTCTTATGGCTCCTCACTGTACTGGCTTTGTTTATTATGTTATCTATTTCTATATTTAATATTGTGTTCCTTAGGGCTCACTCTAATGAGTGCAGGAATAACAAAGCTACTACATGTAATATACTTATACTTCTGAAATATAGCCTATAGACTAGCCTGACCTTTTTTCATTTTCCTATGCCTTCCTCCTCTTTCTCCTTCAACAATGCTATTAGAGTACTCAAGGACAGAGTAATCTTTCCTCTTCTTCTAGCAGTGGTCTGCCTTCTCTTCCAAGGTTCATGCTCCATCCTTATTATGATGGACTCTGTAGAAGAGGATTGACAAGCCAGTTGCAGTATTTTGTTATTCTTATTATGCACGTATCACCATGGATTCAAGTCATCGCAAGAGACCTGAGCTAACCATTATTTGCACAATGGTGCACTCACTACCTTTGACAAATCATCCCACTCGTTCACCACCCTCCAAAGAAAAGAACCTAGTCTGCACTGCCTTACTAACCACACACTTTTATACAATTTTCAGGATTGACCTTGATTCCTTGTTTTTCTCCTATTCTTCATGTACTGAACAATTTCTTTTGTGTCAATCTTATAGAATTCCTTTAGTAACCTATAAGTTTCGATCAGGTTCCCTCTCCTCACCTGCCAAATAAACTCTGCAACCTATATAATTTAAGTCTATCCACACAGGGAGCATTCCACAGACCTACACCAGCTTAATCACTCATTTCTGAATCCTCTCCACCACCTCCTGTCTCCAAGAAACCCAGGCGACCAAATACACAATAGTCAAGATGTGGCAAAATCATAGCCTTATAAAGAGGGATGACAATAATACCACTTCCTTTACTTGTCAATGTGTTCTTCAACATCTAAGTAATCCTATGAGCTATTTTTCCAATTCTTCCAACATCATCAATTTCCTGATATGTACCATCAAGGAGCTGTTCATCCTCTGAAATTCAAACCTCTATCCACCATCACTCCCAGATCCCTAGCCTCGTCAATTTCCTGTAATCCCATGCCATCAATGCGATACAAAGTATGCAATCTTTTCAACCTAAAGTGCATTAGCTTACATTAAATTGACAACCATTGTCCTTTTCCCACACTGCCAATTTATTTAAATCATCCTGCAGGATATCTACATCTTTATCAACTACTGATAACTGAATATCTCTGCTTTAAATTTCTGTTATATCATTAATATACAAATTAAACAGTAACAGCCCTAGTGCAGAGCCCTGGAACACTTCACCCTCAATCACCCTCATATACTTCCACTCTGCATTACACCATCCTCTAATGTCTGTTCCATCAGCCACACCTCCATCCCCTCTCATTGCATATTTTGCACCTTTCAAATCATTTGTGCCTGCCAAAACAATTAACTCTTTCACCTCTCCTTTCTGTAAACTAATAGTTTCACTAAATCACACTGATCATTGCACTTGGGAAACATGCTTTCATCAATTCCTCATTAAGTACATCTCTTATCATCGAATCCCCATATAATGCTTTTCCTTTACTCCCAGTTCCCCACACTTTTATACCTTTCCCCATTCACTTTTTTTTTCATTCTCCTTCCTGAGGTACCATATGCCAATCATTTCTCCAAGTGCTCAAGCTCACATTTCATCCTGTAAAGGACTGTAAAAGTGTGCTATTTTTTTCCACAATTTCACCACATCATCCACATTAGTGGTTCCATCCACTTCATACTCTCATTTGTATTTCGTACACTATTATTCACTGCTTCCACTACATTTTCAACAACACTCTCACAACCCTGCCTTACATCCTTAATACTAATTACTTCATTCTCCCACTTTCAATGTGACTCACATTTCTTGAACTTGCTCACAAAACATTTCCAACACAAAACATTCTCCGCTCCTGCACCACAAACCATTCACTCTCGGCAATGAATAGATTAAACACACTACATAACACTAAATCCCACATTTTGATATCCTTGAACATTCAAGTCTTGAATACCATTTTTCTTGTATGCATCAGTGTATGAACGTTGCTGTAGAAACACCATATAATAACAATCACAATTAAACAATCTTCTTGAATGGAAGTCAGTCTCAAGTAGAGTAATGTGGGCAAATATGAGAATGGGGAACTGGACAATGAGACTTATTTGTGCCTATGGTCCCACAGAAGGTTCTACTAAGGTAGAAGTGGAGGAATTTTTTGACGCTTTAGAAAAAGCAACTGACACAATGAAAAAAGAAAAGTTGGTCCTTGTTGGAGATCTAAATAGCAGAGTAGGAAATGATTGTGAGACATACAAAAATATTTTGGGAAAACTTGGTGAAAAGAGAAAAGCTAATAATAATGGCAAATATCTGTTGGATTTCTGCTCAGGACATGGACTGGTTATTACTAACACCATGTTCAAACATAAAAATGTGCACAAATTCACATGGAGAGAAGAGGCTAGGAATAAGAAAAGTCTCATTGACTATGTTATTGTTGATAGTGATGTTTTCTCCCTGGTGCAGGACACCAGAGTGTACAGAGGATTTGAAATTGGAAGTGATCACTATTTAGTCTTGAGCAGGATAAAATTGAATTTCATATTGAAAAGAATAACATGTAAGAAAGTTTTAAAGCGAATAAAAGTTGAGCAGCTCTCAGATGTGAACTGTAGATTAAAATACAGAAAGATTATTGAAAAGAAAATGAAAGAGTTTGAGAACAGGAATCAAGCCTTGGAGATTCAGTGGCAAACTCTGAAGAAAACATTGATTGATTCTGCCAGAGAGGCATGTGGTGAGGTTGTCAGCAAGGATAAAAAAATCAGAACTCCCTGGTGGACACAGGAAGTTAAAGAGGCAGTGAAGGAAAAGAAGAAAGCATATCAAAAGTTCCTGTCAAATAAGTCAGCTTGTGCTCTTAGAGAATATAGAGACAAATGCAAGAATGCTAAACACTGTGTAAAACTAGCTAAACAAAAGTCATGGGAGGACATGGCAAGAATATAGAAAATAAATATCAAGAAGGTGATAAGATATTCTGGAGGTTGTTGAAGAAGCTTAAGAATGGAGGAAAGAGTGCTGTAAAAGGAATTAGAGATGACAAAGGTGACATGAAAATGGGAGAAAAAGATATCCTTGAAGTATGGAGTAATTACTTTGAAAAACTGCTAAATGAAACAAGCAGTGATGACAGCACAGTGGTAAAAAACACTGACCAGGCATGCAGTAGTATCCATACTTGAAGTAGAAAAAGCTATCAAAGGCTTGAAATGTGGAAAGGCAGCAGGAGTAGATGATATTCGACCAGAAATGCTGAAGTTTGGTGGTATAAGAGTCTTACAGTGGCTGCACTGCATAGTTCAGAAAGCCTGGACAGAGGGACGAATTCCCGATGATTGGAGTAGAGCTCTCATAGTACCCATATATAACAAGGGAAATAAAACTGCATGTGAGAATTACAGAGGTATTTCCCTACTGAGTGTTCCTGGCAAGATCTATGCAAGTATACTTGAGAAACGGTTGAGAAGAATTGTGGAAAAAAAGCTTGGTGAAGAACAAGCTGGATTCAGGCCAAATAGAGGCTGTCAGGATCAGATCTTCACTTTACGACAAATAGTCGAGAAAGCATGGGAATATAACAAAGATCTGTATTTAAGTTTTGTCGATCTGGAAAAGGCATATGACAAGGTGCCAAGAGAGAAGCTATTCGATACGCTGCAGTTATATGGTGTCAATGGGGCATTATATCAAGCAATACTTAGTCTTTATTTAAGTTGCAAGTCAGCAGTTAGAATTGAATGAGTACAGGAAGATGGTTTAATGTTAAATCTGGTGTGAGACAAGGATGTACATTATCTCCTCTGTTATTCATTATCTATATGGATCACATTATGAAGGAAAGTGGTATTAAACATGATATCAAAATTGGAGATGTTAATGTCAGCTCTTTGCTTTATGCAGATGATGTTATACTTCTAAATAAATCTGCTACAAGTCTGCAAGATTCTCTGACTAAATTGAATAGCTGTTGTAATAGATATGGTACGAAGGTCAGCAATAAAAAGACAAAGACAATGAAAATAGGCAGAATCATTGAAAATGTCAACTGTGTTGTGAATGGAGAACCTGTGGAACAGGTAAAACATTTCAGCTATTTAGGCACAATTTTTACTGAAGATGGTAAATTAAATACAGAAATAGACAACAGAATCAGCAAAGCTGGTATGGTGGGAAGTCAACTGAATAAATTCATATGGAATAAGAGAGAAATTAGTCGGAACACTAAATTAGCTGTATACAAGACAGTGTTCAAACCAGTTTTAACTTATGGATCTGAGAGCTGGGTCAGAAATAAAACACTTGACCAAAGACAAGAGACCACAGATATGAGAGTCCTGAGAAAGATTATAGGCATGAACAGATGGCATCAATGGCAATATCATATTAAAAAAGAGGATATTAGGAAAGAACTTGACATTGTCAGCATGCAGGAATGCGTTAGCAGAGCTAATCTCAGGTGGTATGGTCACTTAAACAGAATGGTCGAGGAAAGATTAGCAAAACAAGTGTTCTCTGCCAGGTCGGCAGCAAAACGACCCAGAGGAAGGCCAAGATATAGGTGGATTGATACGGTACAAAGTGCCTTAGACGATAGAAATATAAGATCTGATAATGTTGGAGTCTTGACAAGCAACAGACTGATTTGGAGGAAAATTGTAGATAGGAAATTAATAATGATGTAATTTTTTTCATGTAGTACTATCATATCCTGTACACCCCTTGAGGGTACATGGCAGGAATTTGATGATGATGATGATAACATTCTTAGTAGCAAAGTCAAAAAAAAGAAAATACTAGCAATAATGAATGGTAATATCATGCACATTTACTAAAAATATGGACTTAGTAGTTACTTTATATTAGTTATATTATCATAAGAGGGCTAGTGCCCTCTTTAATAACAACTATAAACAAAACTCCGAATGCAGTCAATACCACTTGGAAGCTAAGTTACATGTGTTATTTGAAAGAAGTTCGTCATACTGTTACATTCAGATTAAATGTCCGCACGGTTAGCCTAGCGATTTTGCACTTCGCAACCATATGCCTGGGGAAGGAGTGTCCTAGGTTCGATTCCCGTCGCCGATGTGAGGAGCTTAAGGATCTTCCTCAGCCATAGCCAAGTTAGCCGGTCTTGGGCGTGGACAGCAGGTTTTTCCCCCCCAGTTTTATCTGGAGTTTTTCATCCCGCAAGCAGGCAAACCGGCCCCGTGAACACACACAAATCTACAGCCATAAATACTTAACCCCCCCATGAGGGGGCTCAACTTGCCCCAATAGGGATGGGGGAGAAAAGGGAGAGAACTCCATACGAATAAATAAATAAATAAATTCAGATTAAATCTGAGCCAAGTGTGTACAAAATAAGTTCCCCTGATTTCAGTAATGAACAGAAACAAATGAGTAAATGAGTAAAAGTGTGCCACAAAATCAGACTCTTCTTGAACAATACTATTATTTTTATAGCCACCATTCTTTGTGATGAGGCTTGCATTAGACCCTGTGATTCATAATGAAAATGGCAGTTAAACATTGGAAATGCTAAAATTCACCTCTGCTAAAGAAATTTCACAATGGTATTTTCATCTGGATTCACTTATTCTTCTTTCTCATCCATCAGATGAAGAGTTGAGTACCCTATGTGCAAATGTTTGCAATCTGGTTCCATCTCTGGCCATTTCTGTCATCTCTCTGAAGCTCAATAATTGTGACCCTTCCTTCAAAGACTGTAGATCAGGCATGTGCAACGTTTCCTAGTTCAGGGGCCAAATTATCATTCTGTCTCCGAGTCAAGGGCCGGACCAAATTATTAAATAAAATAAATTAATATTAAATTAATTAAAACAAGTTGCTACTTCGTATTTCATTTATTTATAATATAATGCTTTGGTATAAAGCTCTACATAAATTTTATAATATAATGAACGACATAACAATTTAATGTACTTCAACTACGAGACTATCAATATTGACGTTAATATTACTTAAGGATAATCACATAGAATTTTCGAGGTTTTCTTCCATTATTCTTGTCCGAATTTTTGATTTATTGTATTTCATCCTCGAAAAAAATTATTCACACATATGTGTGTTGCCGAAAAGACAAATGATTTTTCTTGAAAAGGCGCGTAAATTTGTATATTTTTCTTCCAACAAATAAAATTTATAAAAATCTGTCAAAGCAATGTTGTTAAATTGTGATTTTAGCACTAAATCCGCCTGAAGCTCAAGTTCAATCTGTAAGTTTTCTGGCACATTATTTACATCAGCATCCATCGGATGAGCAAATATAGTGAATGTGGAGTCTTTGTTTTTGAAGTCGGCAAACCTTGTATCAAATTGCTCTATTAGTGCCTTCAGTTCATCTCCATAACAATTATAAGGGATATTTTTATGAGTTGCTAGAGTAGGAAAATGATAACAATTTTTAGCTCTTATCTAACTTTCCAACAATCTTAGTGTTTGAAAATCTGATTATAAGAATAGGCTAGGTGGTAATTTGTAATGTCTATATACAAATGCCAGAGAAACTGATGAACTTAGAGATCTTGGTGTAATAGTGGATAGGAATTTGAAGTTCATATAGCAAAAGTTGCAAATACAACTCAGAGGATAATTGCAATGTTGAAGTGCACCTTCACATGTTTTCTTCACATGTAAAGAAAAGGAAATCATTTTGCCTCTTTATAACGCCATAAGACCCTAATCGGGTTCTATGGGAATAAAGATGATGTGGAAATGGCGCAAAGAAAAGTTACAGAGATTATATCAGGATTATGATATTTAGATGACCCTTTCTTTTAAGGTTACACAGTGATCAGCATTCATATTTAAGAATTTAGGGACACAAAACATACATGTTGAAATGATTATTTTACTAGTTATTAATAAAATAACAATTGCTCTTTTGGTACCTGTATGGAGGTCATCATCAGAAGGATACGTGTGTATAGGAACCAAGCTACATGCTGTTGCACTCTAATAAAGGTAAATTAACACTTTTGCTGCCAACTATGAGTATATATACTCATAGTTGGTATATGAGCATCACAAGCCAACTACGAATATACTCGTATGATGTTTACTGCTGGTAACGAGATTACCCGTACAGACCTTGAAGAAGTGAAAATGCTTGCCGTGCGGTGCTAGGCAGCGAAAGTGTGTATACTCGTAGATAGTATATGAGCCTCACAAACCAACTACAAATATACTCGTATGTTGATTACCACCGGCAACGAGATTATCCGTACTGACCTTGAAGAAGTGAAATTGCTTGGCATACGGTAACAAACTATACCTGAGTAGAGTGGCAGCGAACATGTTAAAACTACATTGTTAATTAATCTTTTTCTTAGCCATAGACCTCTGACCTCTAGTGATAAAATATATATATATATATATATATATATATATATAAAATAAATAAATAATAAAAAAACAAAAAATGAAAACTACAATAAACTCTGCTAAAGTCCTCTGTACTAAGATTCTTCTGGAATTGTACAGTTCATATTGTTATACTAACATTTTCTTCTGGATTTGTATAGTTCAGGTTGCTGTTGAATGTTCCAAGGGGAGGAAAAAAAAAAAAAACTTCACAAGTCTTCTTGTATTAAGATTTTTCTTAGTGGTTGTTGATTGCAGATCAGTCCTCCACATTCTTGGAATGGTTAGCCCATCATTTTTATTCAGATTTGGATTATGTTTGAGCATTTCACATGCCTCTGAATTTCCTCTCGAACCAGGTTTTGGTGCGGTGTAGCGACTTGGTACCTTTCCAATCAATTCTGTGGTATGTTTGGAGTGAGTGGTCAAAAAGGCTGGTTTTTCCAAAATGGAGGTATTTAATATGTCATTTGTGTTCATCCTTCTTGATTGGGATGGTTCGCCCTGTTTCCCTTATGTATGGTATGTTACATGTGCATTGTATTTTGTAAACCCCTGGGTGGGCTAGGTGTGGCAGAGGATCCTTGGAAGAACTGAGTAGGTGTCTTAATTTTGTTCGGGGGTTTAAAGGTGGTTTTGGTGTTGTATTTGTGTAGTGTTCTACTTTTTCAGGATTGCCTCTAACATATGGTATGGCAATAGCATTCTTGAAATCTTTTCTGTTTTTAGTGGCATCTCTGTGGAGGATCTTGTAGATGGTTTTTTTTATTGTATCCATTTTTTATAAAGGTATGGTTGATGATCTCGTATTTCTGGTTAAGAGCCTGTTCATTTGAACAGATAGTTTGAGCTCTGTGTTTAAAGGTGCTTATAACCCATAGTTTTTGTGTTGGGTGGTGATAGTGTATGTACTGGCCTGTGTGTGTAGGCTTGCGGTAGACTGAGAAGGAGAGACAGCCTGAGGGAAGATGTGTGACGAGTGTGTCTAGGAATGGAAGAGAGTTGCTTTTTTCTATTTCAATGGTGAACTGGATGCGTTTGTGTTGTTTGTTCAGGTGGCCAAGGAATGTATTTAGTGCTTCGCGGCAATGGCCAAATGGCAAAGATATCGTTGACATATCTGAGCCAAATTTTGGGCTTTAGGCACGCAGACTCTAGAGCTCGTTGCTCAAAGACGTCCATATAAAAGTTAGCAACTGGGGGGAGGGGGGGGGGGGGGGAGCCCATGGCTGTACCCTCTTTTTGAAGGTAAAAATTGTTTTGCCACACGAAATGCCCGGAGCGGAGTACGTGAGCAAAGAGGGCACAATGTCGTGTGGAAAAATGTTCTGTAAGAGCAAGATAGTATCATTGATTGGGACATTGGTGAAAAGGTAAGTTATGTCAACGCTGACTAATAGATCTTGATCGTTGAGTGTAATGTTTTTAATTTTGCTTATGAAATGTGTATTTTTTATGTAGAAAAGGGAAGAAAAGAAGGAGTAGCCATAGTATTCAACACAAAATACGAGGCTAATCTTCTTGAATGGCAGTCAGTCTCAAGTAGAGTAATGTGGGCAAATATGAGGATGGGGAACTGGACAGTGAGACTTATTTGTGCCTATGGTCCCACAGAAGGTTCTACTAAGGTAGAAGTGGAGGAATTTTTTGAGGATTTAGAAAAAGCAACTGACACAATGAAAAAGGAAAAGTTGGTCCTTGTTGGGGATCTAAATAGCAGAGTAGGAAATGATTGTGAGACATACAAAAATATTTTGGGAAAATTTGGAGAAAAGAGCAAAGCTAATAATAATGGCAAATATCTGTTGGATTTCTGCTCAGGACATGAACTGGTTATTACTAACACCATGTTCCAACATAAAAATGTGCACAAATTCACATGGAGAGAAGAGGCTAGGAATAAGAAAAGTCTCATTGACTATGTTATTGTCGATAGTAATGTTTTCTCCCTGATGCAGGACACCAGAGTGTACAGAGGATTTGAAATTGGAAGCGATCAGTATTTAGTCTTGAGCAGGATAAAATTGAATTTCATATTGAAAAGAATAACATGTAAGAAAGTTTTAAAGCGAATAAAAGTTGAGCAGCTCTCAGATGTGAACTGTAGACTAAAATACACAAAGATTATTGAAGAAAAAATGAAAGAGTTTGAGAACAGGAATCAAACCTTGGAGATTCAGTGGCAAACTCTGAAGAAAACATTGATTGATTCTGCCAGAGAGGCATGTGGTGAGGTTGTCAGCAAGGATAAAAAAATAAGAACTCCCTGGTGGACAAAGGAAGTTAAAGAGGTAGTGAAGGAAAAGAAGAAAGCATATCAAAAGTTCCTGTCAAATAAGTCAGCTGTGCTCTTAGAGAATATAGAGACAAATGCAAGAATGCTAAACACTGTGTAAAACTAGCTAAACAAAAGTCATGGGAGGACTTTGGCAAGAATATAGAAAATAAATATCAAGAAGGTGGCAAAATATTCTGGAGGTTGTTGAAGAAGCTTAGGAATGGAGGAAAAAGTGCTGTAAAAGGAGTTAGAGATGATAAAGGTGACATGAAAAACAGGAGAAAAAGATATCCTTGAGGTATGGAGTAATTACTTTGAAAAACTGCTAAATGAAACAAGCAGTGATGACAGCACAGTGGTAAAAACGCTGACCAGGCATGCAGTCAGGAATACATATCCATACTTGAAGTAGAAAAAGCCGTCAAATGCTTGAAATGTGGAAAGGCAGCAGGAGTAGATGATATTCGACCAGAAATGCTGAAGTATGGTGGTATAAGAGTCTCACAGTGGCTGCACTGCATAGTTCAGAAAGCCTGGACAGAGTGACGAATTCCCGATGATTGGAGTAGAGCTCTAATAGTACCCATATATAAAAAGGGAAATAAAACTGACTGTGAGAATTACAGAGGTATTTCCCTACTGAGTGTTCCTGGCAAAATCTATGCAAGTATACTTGAGAAACGGTTGAGAAGAATTGTGGAAGGAAAGCTTGGTGAAGAACAAGCTGCATTCAGGCCAAATAGAGGCTGTCAGGATCAGATCTTCACTTTACGACAAATAGTCGAGAAAGCATGGGAATATAATAAAGATCTGTATTTAAGTTTTGTCGATTTGGAAAAGGCATATGACAAGGTGCCAAGAGAGAGGCCATTCAATACGCTGCAGTTATATGGTGTCAATGGGGCATTATATCAAGCAATACTTAGTCTTTATTTGAGTTGTAAGTCAGCAGTTAGAATTTGAAGGAAGTACAGGAAGATGGTTTAATGTTAAATCTGGTGTGAGACAAGGACGTACATTATCCCCTCTGTTATTCATTATCTACATGGATCACATTATGAAGGAAAGTGGTATTAAACATGATATCAAAATTGGAGATGTTAATGTCAGCTCTTTGCTTTATGCGGATGATGTTATAAATCCGCTACAAGTCTGCAAGATTCTCTGACTAAATTGAATAGCTGTTGTAATAGATATGGTATGAAGGTCAGCAATAAAAAGACAAAGACAATGAAAATAGGCAGAATCATTGAAAATGTCAACTGTGTTGTGAATGGAGAACCTGTGGAACAAGTAAAACATTTCAGCTACTTAGGCACGATTTTTAGTGAAGATGGTAAATTAAATATAGAAATAGACAACAGAATCAGCAAAGCTGGCATGGTGGGAAGTCAATTGAATAAATTCATATGGAATAAGAGAGAAATTAGTCGGAACACTAAATTAGCTGTATACAAGACAGTGTTCAAACCAGTTTTAACTTATGGATCTGAGAGCTGGGTCAGAAATAAAACACTTGACCAAAGACAAGAGACCACAGATATGAGAGTCCTGAGAAAGATTATAGGCATGAACAGATGGCATCAATGGTAATATCATATTAAAAACGAGGATATTAGGAAAGAACTTGACATTGTCTGCATCCAGGAATGCGTTAGCAGAGCTAATCTCAGGTGGTATGGTCACCTAAACAGAATGGGTGAAGAAAGATTAGCAAAACAAGTGTTCTCTGCCAGGTTGGCAGCAAAACGACCCAGAGGTAGACCAAGATATAGGTGGATTGATACGGTACAAAGTGCCTTAGACGATAGAAATATAAGATCTGATAATGTTGGAGTCTTGATAAGTAACAGACTGATTTGGAGGAAAATTGTAGATAGGAAGTTAGTAATGATGTAATTTTTTTCATGTAGTACTATCATATCCTGTACAACCCCTTGAGGGTACATGGCAGGAATTTGATGATGATGATGAAGGGGAATGACTCACCAATTCCTTGAGTGTGGCTGCTAGTTTTTTGGCTAAGTGATAATTCGGTTCCTTCTACAATAGGACATAGTGGTGTGTCTGTTTTGTATACTTTTGGCAGGCCATAAATTCTAGGTGTGCAGGCATACTGAGGTATTAGTTTTTTAATTGTTTCTTCCGGCCATGTGTTAACGGATTTAATTAATTCAATTGTTTTCTTTTTATCGCGTTGCGTAGGCTTGTAATTTACGATTTGGTAGGGGTTATGGTCCGATACCAAATGGTTCATTTTTTCTATGTTGGTTGTCCAATCTAAAACAACAGTGGCATTCTCTTTATCTGCTTTTGTGATAATAATGTCCTGGTTATTTTTTTTAAGGATTTGAGGACCAGTTTTTCTGCTTTGTTTAGGTTGCTGCTTAATTTTGTGTCCCTAAATTCTTAAATATGATGTTTAGATAATGAGAATTACAAACTCTGATTAACAGCAGAAAGAGTGATGATATGAGAGAGTTCTATAAACTTCTGAATGGGTGTTACAGGATATTGTATGATTAAATTTTTTGTTACATGGAAGATGGGGAGAGAACACAGGTGCATTTGTGGAAGTTAAGTTTGTTTGGAGTCAAAAAAGGGATAAGAACTAAGTTTTTCTCTCATAGAGCAGTGAATGAGTGGAATAGTTTGTCTTTAGACATAGTGAGTAAATCTAGTATGAATGAATTTAAAGGAAGGTATGACTGCTGGTTTGGGTGATGTATAGCCTCCCTTGAGGAGTCCTTGACTACCAAGAGGTCTCAAATAATAATCATGGTAATAATAATTTGAATAGTTACATATCAACAAATCTGAAAACAAACCCCAACTCAACATCACCAGAGTTAAAGATCGGTACTATCAATGTAAGAAGCCTGAATGGCAAAGAAATGGAGCTAGCTGAGGAATTAGATAAGTACCAGATCGACGTAATAGGGGTGACTGAAACAAAAAAGAGCAAAACTGGTGAGATCTTTCTGAGCAATAAATACAAAATGTTATATTCAGGCAATGACAATCAAGGAAAAGAAGGAGTAGCCATAGTATTCAACACAAAATACGAGGCTAATCTTCTTGAATGGCAGTCAGTCTCAAGTAGAGTAATGTGGGCAAATATGAGAATGGGGAACTGGACAATGAGACTTATTTGTGCCTATGGTCCCACAGAAGGTTCTACTAAGGTAGAAGTGGAGGAATTTTTTGAGGCTTTAGAAAAAGCAACTGACACAATGAAAAAGGAAAAGTTGGTCCTTGTTGGGGATCTAAATAGTAGAGTAGGAAATGATTGTGAGACATACAAAAATATTTTGGGAAAATTTGGAGAAAAGAGCAAAGCTAATAATAATGGCAAATATCTGTTGGATTTCTGCTCAGGACATGGACTGGTTATTACTAACACCGTGTTCCAACATAAAAATGTGCACAAATTCACATGGAGAGAAGAGGCTAGGAATAAGAACAGTCTCATTGACTATGTTATTGTTGATAGTGATGTTTTCTCCCTGGTGCAGGACACCAGAGTGTACAGAGGATTTGAAATTGGAAGTGATCACTATTTAGTCTTGAGCAGGATAAAATTGAATTTCATATTGAAAAGAATAACAAGTAAGAAAGTTTTAAAGCGAATAAAAGTTGAGCAGCTCTCAGATGTGAACTGTAGACTAAAATACAGAAATATTATTGAAAGGAAAATGAAAGAGTTTGAGAACAGGAATCAAACCTTGGAGATTCAGTGGCAAACTCTGAAAGAAACATTGATTGATTCTGCAAGGGAGGCATGTGGTGAGGTTGTGTGCAAGGATAAAAAAATCAGAACTCCCTGGTGGACACAGGATGTTAAAGAGGCAGTGAAGGAAAAGAAGAAAGCATATCAAAAGTTCCTGGCAAATAAGTCAGCTTTTACTCTTACAGAATACCGAGACAAATGTAAGAAAGCTAAACAGTGTGTAAAACTAGCTAAACAAAAGTCATGGGAGGACTTTGGCAAGAATATAGAAAATAAATATCAAGAAGGTGGCAAAATATTCTGGAGGTTGTTGAAGAAGCTTAGGAATGGAGGAAAGAGTGCTGTAAAAGGAATTAGAGATGATAAAGGTGAAATGAAAACAGGAGAAAAAGATATCCTTGAAGTATGGAGTAATTACTTTGAAAAACTGCTAAATGAAACAAGCAGTGATGACAGCACAGTGAATAAAAACACTGACCAGGCATGCAGTCAGGAATACATATCCATACTTGAAGTAGAAAAAGCCATCAAAGGCTTGAAATGTGGAAAGGCAGCAGGAGTAGATGATATTCGACCAGAAATGCTGAAGTATGGTGGTATAAGAGTCTTACAGTGGCTGCACTGCATAGTTCAGAAAGCCTGGACAGATGGACGAATTCCCGATGATTGGAGTAGAGCTCTCATAGTACCCATATATAAAAAGGGAAATAAAACTGAATGTGAGAATTACAGAGGTATTTCCCTACTGAGTGTTCCTGGCAAGATCTATGCAAGTATACTTGAGAAACGGTTGAGAAGAATTGTGGAAGAAAAGCTTGGTGAAGAACAAGCTGGATTCAGGCCAAATAGAGGCTGTCTGGATCAGATCTTCACTTTACGACAAATAGTCGAGAAAGCATGGGAATATAACAAAGATCTGTATTTAAGTTTTGTCGATTTGGAAAAGGCATATGACAAGGTGCCAAGAGAGAAGCTATTCTATACGCTGCAGTTATATGGTGTCAATGGGGCATTATATCAAGCAATACTTAGTGTTTATTTGAGTTGTGAGTCAGCAGTTAGAATTGAAGGAAGTACAGGAAGATGGTTTAATGTTAAATCTGGTGTGAGACAAGGATGTACATTATCCCCTCTGTTATTCATTATCTATATGGATCACATTATGAAGGAATGTGGTATTAAACCTGATATCAAAATTGGAGATGTTAATGTCAGCTCTTTGCTTTATGCGGATGATGTTATACTTCTAAATAAATCCGCTACAAGTCTGCAAGATTCTCTGACTAAATTGAATAGCTGTTGTAATAGATATGGTATGAAGGTCAGCAATAAAAAGACAAAGACAATGAAAATAGGCAGAATCATTGAAAATGTCAACTGTGTTGTGAATGGAGAACCTGTGGAACAAGTAAAACATTTCAGCTACTTAGGCACAATTTTTACTGAAGATGGTAAACTAAATACAGAAATAGACAACAGAATCAGCAAAGCTGGTATGGTGGGAAGTCAATTGAATAAATTCATATGGAATAAGAAAGAAATTAGTCGGAACACTAAATTAGCTGTATACAAGACTGTGTTCAAACCAATTTTAACTTATGGATCTGAGAGCTGGGTCAGAAGTAAAACACTTGACCAAAGACTAGAAACCGCAGATATGAGAGTCCTGAGAAAGATTAGAGGCGTGAACAGATGGCATCAATGGCAATATCATATTAAAAATGAGGATATTAGGAAAGAACTTGACATTGTGAGCATCCAGGAATGCGTTAGCAGAGCTAATCTCAGATGGTATGGTCACTTAAATAGAATGGGAGAGGAAAGATTAGCAAAACAAGTGTTCTCTGCCAGGTTGGCAGGAAAACGACCCAGAGGAAGACCAAGATATAGGTGGATTGATACGGTACAAAGTGCCTTAGACGATAGAAATATAAGATCTGATAATGTTGGAGTCTTGACAAGTAACAGACTGATTTGGAGGAAAATTGTAGATAGGAAGTTAGTAATGATGTAATTTTTTCATGTAGTACTGTCATATCCTGTACACCCCTTGAGGGTACATGGCAGGAATTTGATGATGATGATGATGATGATGACATATCAACATTTCCTTCTTTTAACAGCATATTTGAACATGATTTTTCATTAGTTTCCTCTTTAACTGTTATCTTAGCATCAACAATGGTTATAAAACATGACTAAAATTTTTGCATTAATTAAACAATATTTTATGCTCATCATGAGTAAATTCTTCGTTTATTTGTTTTTATGACCAAAACTTTATGATGAAAGATTTTTAATTAATATAGATGAAATCTGGATAAGCTATGTAGTACTAGAGAACAGAAAACATTTATTAAAGCATTTAAAGTGGCTCTACAATTAATAAAAAATAATTTTCAGCATCTTCACTACCTTTTTGGCTAATCTTCTCAGTCTCTTCTGTTCTGGGGTTTCAAAAGCCTTTAAAATCTCCTTCTGTTTTCTGAAAGAAAGAAGCTTATAAATATACTAATAATTTTCTAATAAAAAATAAAAAGGTAATTATAATTGCTATATTAAGTATAGAGTATTGAAAAAAAAATTATATGTGTATATTTGTTCTCATACCATTATTTTCTCAACCTGAGAAATATTACTTCCATGTAACTAACTTGCTATTCATCACTACTTTGCATTTTCATAAACACCCATTTCATAAGGAATAAATTATATTTTGTGATCTATCAATTATCTTATCATCCTTTCAGGGATTTAGTCCCAGTGGCCTGTTCTCTTTCCTACTACCCCCAAAACTAAACTTTTTTCCTACTATCCCAAAACTTTTATATCTACCCCCATTTCTTGGGGGTAGATATAAAAATACATATTCTGGCAACTTTGAAATCAAAAAAGGAGTAAGGCAAGGATGTGTCTTATCACCCTTACTGTACAATATATATAGTGAGCAAGTTTTTAAAAATATTTCACAACTGAAGGGTGTAAAAGTCAGAGGTAGGAAATTCAACAACTTCAGGTATGCAGATGACACAGTTCTTATAGCTGAATCTGAAGATGATCTTCAAAACTTAATCACAGAAATTTACAACAGAAGCTTTGACATGGGACTAATTATTAACCTAAAGAAAACAAAGTACAGGATTACATCAAAAGAACCAATAAATAAGAAACTGAACATAACTGTTAACAGAAAGAAAATTGACCAGGTTCAGTCTTTTATATATTTGGGAATTCCCTTAAAGAAATAAAAAGAAGAATAGAGATAGCAAGAAAAGCCTTTACTGATATGAAAACTGTTCTAACATCCAGAGACATTAATATAGACACAAGAAAAAGATTAATAAAATGCTATATCTGGTCAAGCCTTCTCTACAACAGTGAAACTTGGACTCTAAATAAAGAAGCAGAGAAAAAATTAGAAGCGTTCAAAATGTGGACCATCAGAAGAATGTTGAAAATACCATGGACAGAAAAAATGAAAAACAAAGATGTTTAAAAGAAAGCAAAAATGAAAAGAACGTTAATGAAAATAATTAAAGAGCAAAAATTTAAATATTTTGGACATCTAACCAGACAAGAAGGCATTCAGAAATTAATATTAGAAGGAAAAATGGATGGAAAAAGAGGGAGAGGTAGACCCAGAAGAATGTGGTTCAAAGACATTAAGGACTGGACTGGCTTGAATTACCAAAAATGTTCCAGAGCAGCAAAAGAAAGAAAAAGGTTCCGTGACATGGTTGCCAACCTCCTTCTAGGAGATGACACTTGAAGAAGTCTTGAATTGCCCATTGTTTCAATATCTTCAATTCACTTCTTTCAGTTCAATTATCAGATCAATTATCTGATCCTCAAATAACTAAGTTAACATGTACTTGAATGGATTATCATGTTAGCAGCCTCAACTTCTAACTATGCATTCACTAAAACTAGCCATAAAATTGATTTTCCATATTTCATAACTTATTTCAATTTCTCAAGAGAAAAATATTTTGGGAAAATTTGGAGAAAAGAGCAAAGCTAATAATAATGGCAAATATTTGTTGGATTTCTGCTCAGGACATGGACTGGTTATTACTAACACCATGTTCCAACATAAAAATGTGCACAAATTCACATGGAGAGAAGAGGCTAGGAATAAGAAAAGTCTCATTGACTATGTTATTGTTGATAGTGATGTTTTCTCCCTGGTGCATGACACCAGAGTGTACAGAGGATTTGAAATTGGAAGTGATCACTATTTAGATCACTATTTGGAAGTGATCAGAATTTAAGAACAGGTGGATAAAAATAATACTGTATGAGGGGTAAAATGGCTTTGTGAAGGGTCAGTCATGCCTTAGTAATTTATTAACCTTTTATAATAGCGTGACGGCTGAATTGGATAAAGGAAATGGCTACACGATGTTCTTACTGGATCTTGCAAAGGCATTTAACAGAATACAACAAGGTACCCTGTTATGCAAATTAGAACAAACGGGGATGGATGAATATGAGGACAAATAGTCCTCAAAGTTACACAAATAGTAAAAGCAAATTATTATGTAGCACACAAGATGGTAAGATGGTGTGCTATATAATCCTCTGAACTATTTTGCCAACTTTTGCAATACATCCTCTAAACTTCAACCCTCTGTACGCTATCATCACAAAATCACCAGTGGGATTAAAACATACACACATAGAAAACAAAACAAAAAAACTTAGTCACTTCCTAAAGTATTACTACTTACTATATTTTTTTAGCAACATCTACATACCTTCTTTCTTCTTTTAACCTGGCTCTTTCCATTTCAAGCACTTTGATTGTTTTAATTTCTTCTTCATCAAGCGAACTTTCTGAGTCAGAATCTGTGCTTTCTTCTGAAGACTGACTTTTTCTATCATTGTTTTTGTACTTTGACCGTTTGTGCTTATTTTTGTGTTTATCTGGTGGAGAATGAGATCGTTTTGAAGATCTAGAATTAAAAACAACAGCAAATTTGAGATTAAAACATCTGTAAATTTACAGCTAGAAAAGAAAAGTAATTTTATCAGATACGTTTTTTAATGGTAATTCAAAAAATAAATGGTTTTAACACACATGTAGGTGTAAAATCTCTCGCAATAAATTAAGTTAATTAATTTTTCGAGGTTCAATTTTACAGAGGTTTCCAAACTTATATAAAATAGAATTAATTGGAAGTTTTTCCCCACTTGGTTAGACTATAATAAATTTAGTTTAATCCCTTATCCAAGTGTAAGCAAACAAAAAAAGGTGGACCAAGCTTTCATCACTCCTTGTCTCAGTATCTCCCAGCAACTCATGGTAAAGGTGGACCAAGCTCTCATCACTCCTTGTCTCAGTATCTCCCAATGGGAGATACTGAGACAAGGAGTGATGAGAGCTTGGTCCATTTTTATCACGAGTTGCCTCAGTCCTGAAGATATTTCAGGCTCAAACTTTGTTTGCTTATGCTTGGATAAAGGATTAAACTAAATAGAATTTATGTTGTAAGAAAATAAATGTAATAATTTTTCTGTAAAAAATGCATAATTTAATGCCCATTGAGTTGTATATAAAAATGAAAAGAGGGGATTAACCCAGATTAGAACGATGACTAAGCAAATACAATGCTCGCAAGATCTTGCGAACATAAAAATATGCACCCATGAATAGAAGGAGCCGAAGTGACATCATCATACTGGTGGGTAATCCCGGAAACTACATTGTAGTAACAAAGGATTAGTGATGATATAAAAAAGGACTGAGACGAATCAGCAAGGTTCTTGGTTTTTAGTTCTGCCCTTTACCGGAGAATGGAGTTCCGTGTGTGTGTGTGTGTGTGTGTGTGTGTGCAGGTGAGGCCGTTATTCGATGGAGCTCCTGTTTGAATGTATGGACATGCTAAGAGAGTGCTACTATCTGCAGTCATAACGGAGACTTCGGCAGTTCCTTTCCAGTTACTGATGGAAGAATCGCAGCGACCTTGTCCGGCAATTCCCAGAGCGAGAACCACTACGTCGTCCAAGCAATGATCGTAACCTATGGTGAAGATGGACTGAGGTATTGTGCAATTGACTAATATGTGTATGTAAAGGGCTACTGTAAGTAGGCACAAATTTTGTTAATGCTTTGTAAAAGTGAAACTGGAATTATTATATGTAATGAGTGTGCTTACACACTCATTACATATAATAATTCCAGTTTCACTTTTACAAAGTGAAATTATTTTTTTAAAAATTTTTTATAATTCCACATACACACACACACACACACATGGAACTCCATTCTCCAGTAAAGGGCAAAACTAAAAACCAAGAACCTTGCTGATTCGTCTCAGTCCTTTTTTATATCGTCACTAATCCTTTGTTACTACGATGTAGTTCCTTTCCAGTTACCGATGGAAGAATCGCAGCGACCTTGTCGGCAATTCCCAGAGCGAGAACCGCTACGTCGTCCAAGCAACGATCATAACCTATGGTGAAGATGGACTGAGGTATTGTGCAATTGACCAATATGTGTATGTAAAGTAAGTAGGCACAAATTATAAGTGTATTGTAAGTAGGCACAAATTTTCTTAATGCTTTGTAAAAGTGAAACTGGAATTATTATATGTAATGAGCGTGCTTACAGATAATTGTTAGAAAGGTGTTAAGTAATGAGTTTTGGTTAAAAAAAGATAGATTGATTGTAAATTTGTACATATAATGGAAGAAATTATATAGAAGATATAACTTAGGGAAGAGCTACATGTTAAATTTAGATTAGTTAACAATGTGAAAGGGTTCAGTAAGTTGTATGTAATATAGTCAGTTGTATGTTGCCCTATTGTGTTTTGATTGGCTGAGAGAGATATATAATTTCCTCTTTGATGTGTATTATACATTCTTTCTAGGTTTAAATAACATGTTTTGTTTAACTACCTTGCCTGATCTATTGCCAATACACCATCTCTAAAAAACAAGCAAACCTGATTGCACATCAGATTGGGAATCGCCACGACTTGCTATAGAAAAATATGTGTATTAACTAAGATTTTGCCTGTATTCCTTACCTTAATTCTCAAACTACATTAGTTCAATTAGAATGGTGCAGTCGTAAAAAAAAAAAAAAAAAAAAAAAAAAAAAAAAAAAATTTTTTAAATTCTGATTGATTAGTGCAAGAATTGGTAACTGCATATCATAGATAGGCTGATAACAGTTTGTTTACTAACAGTGGGAACAGGAAATAAGATTAACAGGAAACAGGAAATTAGTAGGATTAACAGTGAGATATATGTTAAGCATATTCTTCTTCTTCTGCAGCTTCTTCCACTTAAGTGGGGTCACTGTTGATAATGAGTCTCCTCCACACCTTCCTGTCTTCCTGTCACCACATCCATATTCTTCATCCTCAAGTCCTCTTCTACCAGCTCCCTCCATCTCTTCTTTGGCTGCCCATGCTTCCACCTTCCTTGCACATCCATCTGCATGACCCTTCTTCCTACATATTCGTCCTCCCTCCTCATCGCATGACCAAACCATCTCACCCTTGCCTCCTGTATTTTCGCTCCTAAGTTCGTAACTTTCACTGTTCCTCTGACATAGTCATTTCTCAGACGATCATTTCTGGTCACACCGCACATCTACCTAAGCATTCTCATCTCTGCTACTTCCATCCTGCTGATGTTATTTTTCCTCAGGGCCACAGTTTCTATAGCATATGTCATAGCTGGCCTCACTACTGTCCTATAGATTTTGCCTTTCAGATTGATCGGCACCTCTTATCACATAACACTCCAGCCATCTCCCTCCAGTTCCCCCAACCTGCTTGTATCCTGCATCCCACTTCCTTCTCAGCTCCTCCATCTTCTTCCACTGTTGAACCTAAGTATCTAAAGTCTCTCACCTTCCTGATGACATTTCCTTCCAGCTCCAGATCTGCCTCCTGTCTGCCGCCCACTGTGCAACACATACACTCTGTCTTACTTCTGCTCAGTCTCATACCTCTCTTCCAGTACTTTTCTCCATCTTTCCAGTTTAGTTCTCTCACCTTCCTGATGACATTTCCTTCCAGCTCCAGATCTGCCTCTTGTCCACCGCCCACTGTGCAACACATATACTCTGTCTTACTTCTGCTCAGTCTCATACCTCTCTCCCAGTACTTTTCTCCATCTTTCCAGTTTAGTTCCCGCTTCTTCTCTTGAATCTGCACACAGCAAGATGTCATCTGCATACAACATTGTCCAAGGCGAATCTTCTCTCACCTCCTCTGTTACCACCTCCATCACAATATTAAACAGAAATGGACTTAATGCTGACCCTTGATGCAAGCCAACTGTTACTTGAAAACTTTTTGTCTGTTCCAGACAGGTCTGAACACTTGTCTTCACATTTCTGTACATTTCCCCCATCAACCTGACATATTTCTCCGCAACCTTCTTCTCCCTCAGACACCTCCAGACTTCTTGCCTTGGCACTCTATCGTATGCTTTCTCTAGATCAATAAATACCAGATGTAGCTCCCTTTGTATATATGTTAAGCATATTAAAGTAAAATTAAGAGTAAAGTAGCATAGAGTTAGCTAAGACATAAAATGCTGGGAGCGCAACACGTATAAGGTTAACCAAGGCGCAGTTGAATTTAAGATACAAGAATAAATAAAATAGAATATTAACAATGGCGACAATGACCATAAAATTATAACATAGGAATCTAGCAACACAGATAACTAAAGGGTTTAAAAATAACAACCTTGTAAGGATTACGCAGTCCAACACAATTTTTGCTGACTTTTATACGAGACCTGTTTTTTTACTAATTTGGGTGCATTGATTTCAAATATCAAACCCATTTTTCTCTATCATGTCAGGTTTTTCCTCTATGGCATTTTCTTTTTGCTAATTTGTAAGTTTTTGATAGTTTTAAGGAGGCAGTACTATTTACAGGATCAAAAAAATCGATTTTTTAATATTATTTTCTGAAAGTATGTATTTTTAAAAATCTGTTCCTAACTTTTTATCAAGAAATTCAAAAAATTCCCGAAGATATAGCCTATTATTCAAAACGGTGCGCAGATCAGAATCAGAGCGCTCACCGCTCTCACTTGTTAGTAAACGAATAAATGCGTAAGAACCTGCAACGGCACATACTGGTGCTCTGAATGCGAGAGAGGCCGAATAATTAGATACATAACTACTTAACAATATTCATTAAAAATTACAAGAATATTTATAAAAAAATAACAATTTTACTTACACATGAGTTTTGGGGAATAAATTTTTGTTTGTAGCAATTTCTGCTGTGTGTTCTGTTTTGGCAATTCCTTTGAATACTCCAACAGTAGTCGGCCATCATGTGAGAATCCCATCTTCCTTGGTATCGATCTTCCATAGTTTTTAAGTCTTGATGAAATTTTTCGCCTTGTTCATCGCTTACAGCACCTAAATTCTCAGGAAATCTATCAAGATGACTTTATAGGAAATGAAGCTTTATGCTCATGTTGCAACCTAGGCGCTGGAAATTTTCAAGCATTGTTTCCACTAGATCTTTGTAATTGCATGCTTTTTTGTTTCCAAGAAAATTATTCACAACCATTGTAAATGAAGTCCAGGCCTCTTTTTCAATTTTGTTCATAGAGTTGATGAAATTTGGGTCTCTCATTAAAGTTCTAATTTGTGGTCCATCAAATACACCGGCTTTAATTTTTTCATAACTAAGTTGTGGAAATTTTTCACATATGTATTGGAAACAGTCACCTTGTAAATCTAAAGCTTTAACATACTGCTTCATAAGACCTAGTTTGATGTGTAGAGGTGGAAAAATGATTTTTTTCTCTGTCGATTAAAGGTTGATTTATAACATTCTGTTCTCCAACATTTAAGGATATTCTAAGAGGCCAATGTTTCTGACTCCAGTGTTGGTTTCTAGCTCGACTATCCCAGAAGCATAGAAAACACGGAAACTTTGTATATCCTCTTTGAAAGCCAAGTAAAAAGTTCACCATTTTAAGATCCATACAGATGATCCAGTTATGGTCTGTATATTTTAATAACTTCAGAACCTTTTTAATGTCCTCATATGTTTCCTTTAAGTGGACTGAATAGCCAATAGGAATTGAGCCATATGCATTCCCATTGTGTAGTAAGATATACCTGAGACTTCTGCTTGAACTGTCAATAAATAAATGCCACTCATTTGGATGATATTGTACAACACTCATTTCAGTTAGTAAACCTGACACATTGTTACAGTAAACAAACCCACACTTGTGTTTAAAATATTGTACAAGATTACTTTCTCTGCTACGATAAAAAGTTATCTTCGTATCTTGCTCCAGTAAGTTTTTTTCATTTAATTTTGAAGCTAACAATTCCGATGATTCCTTTGATAGGCCCAAATCTCTTACTAAGTTATTCAATTCCGCTTGAGTAAAACGTTGTGGTCCAGAACTAGAAAAATTAAATTCATTGTCTAAATCAACATCCGGGTCTTGCTCCTCAAGAACATCTGGCATATCCGGATCATGCTCGTTCTCAAGTAAAGGAAGTCCTTTATAAATTGGCAGGGCTATTTCATTGGAATGAGCAACTGGCCGAATTGCTGAGTCGAGATTTGGATACACAATTTTTTCTTATTCATCTTATCATAACCAGAAGTCTGAACTAAACAAAAATAGCAATCATCTACGTGATTTTTCGGTTCACGCCAAATCATTGGAATGCCAAAAGCTAATTTTTGGCATTTTCCCTTGCTCCACTGTCGTAAATTTTCTACACATGACTTACACACTTTATTTGGAGCACATGAATTGTCCTGATCTGCAAGTTTTATGTCAAAGTATGCAAAGTACACTTTCTTAACAAAATCAGTGATATTTGTCCTTTGACTGGGAACAGTAAAGCTGCCACAAATGTAGCACAAGGAATCTACACTATTGACACATTTTCGAGTAGTAGACATGATGTATTTTCTTCACTGCCGACTAACATGCAATTAACAAGACAAAAAAAACCAGACTTTATTGAAATGTTATAAGTGCTCATCATACTTTCACAATTGATTAACGATTGACTGATTTCGATTATTCTTTGTCCGCTATGATGCATATAGCATTCATTTGTTTTAGGCAGTTGTCATCGCCTACTTTTCATCACCTAAATGTATTAGGTCAGTTATCGGCCTCTCTCGCATTCAAAGCGCCAGTACGTGCCGTTGCAGGTTCTTACGCATTTATTCGTTTACTAACAAGCGAGAGCAGTGAGCGCTCTGATTCTGATCTGCGCACCGCTTTGAATAATAGGCTATATCTTCGGGAATTTTTCGAATGTCTTGATAAAAATTAGGAACAGATTTTTAAAAGTACATACTTTTAGAAAATAATATTAAAAAATCGATTTTTTTGATCCTGTAAATAGTACTGCCTCCTTAAAAATATCAAAAACTTACAAATTAGCAAAAAGAAAATGCCACAGAGGAAAAACCTGACATGATAGAGAAAAATGGGTTTGATATTTGAAATCAGCACACCCAAATTAGTAAAAAACAAGTGTCAGGTCATAATCAGCAGAAAAAAATTTTTTTTTTGTTGGCCAGTGTTATTAATGCAAATACAAGTCCAAATAGAATATACAAAAAATACATATGATGGTTTGTATGAAGTAAGGAACAACACCTTCGCATGCTCTTCAGTTCAAGGCATGGAGAACAATTCTTCTCTCAACTTGCCAAACCAAAAATAAATAATAGCCAGTTGATGTACATGTTGCACAAGTTTAAATAAAAGTGATAAAACAACAGTTTATATGAATTCTGGCAAATAATGTATCCACAATATGATAAAAACAGAATCTACTGAATGACTGATCAATCAGTTAGGAGTCACTGACATAACTCCTGATTGACATCATAACTGACCTCTTCAGAAAGAAGTTATGATTTTCAAAACCCCAATAAAATCAAAACTGCTTAAAATTAAAAGTAGAATGACAGACTAGAAACTAGCCTATATGTGGGGACATATTGTGAGTACAGTCAGACTTATAAAGAGCTAATATTTATTCAGAAATAATATAATGCAAAGGATGGTGCTATTTAAAAACAGACTGAGGAAATTATGACTTCATATTCCAAATAGAAAAATGCAGTAAAGTATAAAGCATCCACCTACTTGTTAGCAACTCAGTCGGTTCATATTCTGAATCAGATCATCAATGCTAACCACTACAGTTATATCTCCAGTGGTTAACATTGATCACACACTAGCAGCTGTCTGCAACAAAAATTTCATAAGAAATCTTTGCTTTGATATCATATGGTTTACTGAATTATCAATGATAAGTAGATGGGAATTATTATTAATTTTTTTTTTTTTCCAAAATAAATCTAGTTCATTAGCTCTTCCTTCTCTGGCTTCTCATTTGCTAGAGCAGTGTTTCTCAAACTTCAGATATCCGTGTACCCCCTTCTTAAATTTTCATTATTACCAAGTACCCCCTTATCAGAATACTAATAAATAAATAAATAAAAAGATATATTTCACTGTAAATGCCTATTTTATTTGAATTTAGATGTGCATGTAAACAAAAAAAAAAAAAAAGATTTATTTTTAATAGAACGAAATTTATAAAGATACTATAAATTTTTACTTAATTGAAATAATTTATCATCAATGAGAGAAGTGAAATTTCTTATGGGATAAAATTTCAGCAAAATTTGGCTCTAGTTAATTTCAATCTCAGATGGGACTCGACATTTTTAATGCGGTTATTCTTCTTCGTCTTAATATCTACAAGGGCCGAAAATCCAATTTCGCACAGATATGAACTTAAAAATGGAAAAATTAACCTTAGAGCTTTATCTGTTAATTCAGGAAATTCATTCTGAATTTGTAATTAAAATGGTGATAATATATTCTCATTGTATATGAACTAGCACATCATTATACTGTAGAAAAGTTTGTTTTTTTTTAAATCTGCCACAACAAAAGGGGGAGGGAAAGAGAGAAAGCATTCATGGAAAAATGAAGCATACATTTCACAGGTTCTGCAGCAAACAAAACATATATGTCAAAATTGCTACCATTGTTTTATGCCTTCAGTGCCATGATGCACAATAAAACAAAAATAAAAGCTTTGAAAACCACAAAATTAAGCAGACTACTGTTACAATAATACAAACAAACATTCAAATATAATAATGCAGAAAGAATGAGTTAATAATCACTAAACTAAACTTTCAAAAAGAAAGTATCTTTTGGCACCAAAAATCATCACGTAACACCTTCTATCAGATAGCGTCCCCCACCCCCCATTCTCTTTTGTCTTTTCTTTTCCACACACTAGAAGAACCAATTTTTTGGTTCGTGACCATTAAAATATCGTGAATGAAAAATTTTATATGCAAAACTTTTCATTCACGATCACCACTACAAGATGCTAGCCAAAATATGGTCAGAGACTAAAACCCAAACAATAACAAACATGGCTGCCTTGAAGCAACATGTCTAGCCAATGTTATCATAAGGTCACTGTTAGACTTTACAACCAAACATCAGGAGTCAAAAATAATATAATAGGATAGTTGTTTTTATAAGTGGTCATAAGTTGACCATAAGTCAAGAACAGTGTGTAATTATGCATTTCATGAAGATTCTGGCATACATAATTAAACTAGGATTAATGGAAAGAACCAAACATGCCAGAATGAAATTAAAAGTCATGTATAAATTGTTTGTAGCTTTTTTTTTTTTTGTATATACATTTTAGCTTTTTCATATTTTTCCCTGTGTCAAACAATGAAAAATATTAATTTGTTGCCATTAATACAGCATAATGAATTACATAGAAAATAATAAAAATAATTTTTCATTTAAATATGCTGCCTAAGGACCTATTTGTCAGTGTTATACATACAAGAAGATAAAAATACCTTGATCTGCTTTTTTTCTCTTTCTTAGTAGAATCATATCTGTCACTTTCTGAGCTTCCTTCAGTATCTGTGTCTGTTGATTCTCTAAAAAAGAAATATGATAAATAACCAAATTTTCCTTTACATCTCAAAATTCAATTATGAATTGGCATTCAACTTCCAACATTACATCAAGTGGCCAGCGTAACATGCACTATTCTTCCCCCTCCCCAATTTATTCATGGAATATGTCATTTCAAAGAAAAGTTCATATATCCATTCCAGGCTATATGTAAATACTGCAGGAGCATGTGTATAACCTAAACGAACAGTATGGTAATCAGCACCAGATATATCGGTATAAATATAAAAAGTGCTGTTCATGCACAAGTGTCCAGAGTAACAATGATCAAACAGTGGTTAATTCAGCAGTACTGTAATTAAATGGAGCTTTTTTATGTGAGAGACCAATGGAGAGTTAAAACAATTATGATCCTCATCAGCAGTGGTGCACCAGAGGGGGGGGGGATGCCCTGACCCCCAAAGAAAAAGGTAAAAAAAAAAAAAAAATAGAAAATTTTCCAAAAATCTTTTCCTAATTAGAATTCATTTTTTTATTTATGTTGTGTCATGTCTTCTATTCCTATACTACTTATGAATTAGCGATCATTGCAGATGCTCAGTCATAGATCGTATGCGATGCATAGTGTGTATTCTCAAATCATCTACTCAAATCGCACCCCCCCCCCAAAAAAAATTAAATCCTGAGTGCACTACTGCTCATCAGCTTCGAAGATAACAGAATTGCATTTTAAGTCCACTGTCACTTGAAAGCTCAATTAACTGTTCTTTTTTCGATGACGAAAGGTCGTTCTCGTGACTGCAAGCCTGAGATGGATTGCGAACTCACAAAAATTTCTTATAAAAGTATTTGGAAAATATGTTTCAAAATTCCGTATCAAATTTTTGAGGTGGTCACAACCACCTCAAAAGTCCATCTGGAAAGTCCTTTTGAGATGTGACCACCTCAAAAGGACTTTCCAGAAACTCAGAATCAACAAAAATATCATTTTCCACTAAAAAGGATTCCAATGTTGGACAAGGTGCAAATTGTTTGTCTTTTACATAATTAATCCATAAACCATTTTTTTCTCGAATGCCTTTATTTTGTCATAAGGAATCAAGAACAGTTAAAGAATTTCCCTGAAGGGAGAGATTTAGTTCATTTAATTTCTAAAAAAATGTCTGAAAGATAGGATAGTGTTGATAACCATGCTTCGTCAACAAGGAATGATGCAAAGTCAGTTAAGAATGAAGCAAAAGCTTTATTACCCATTTCATCGCAGAGTACTGAAAATAACCTGTTATTTAACGGTCATGCCTTAATAAAATTAACTAGCTTTACAGCGTTACATAGCACAGTTTTAAATTCTAGTAGCATTCCCTTGGAGGCTAACGCTTCCCTATGTATGAAACAATGTACCCAATTCATATCCAGAGCTACTTCCTTGACCATAGAAACAACTCCACTATGCCTGTCTGTAAGGGCCCCGAGCTCCATCCGAACAGAAACCTATACATTTTCCCCCAATGGATTCCTTTATGTATATTATGTAATTATTGAGAGTGTGAAATATTTCTTCTCCAGTTGTTCAGGATGGCAAAGTTATACAAAACAGAATATCATCATGAATGTTGTTATCATGTGCATATCTTACAAAGCATAACTGTGCAGCATTTGTAACATAAGTAGTCTCGTCTATTTGTAACGCATAATAAAAGCTCTTTTTAACTCTTTCGATTAACTGAGATTCTATGTCACCTGCCATATAATTAATTCTGTGACTGACAGTGTCATTTGAAAGAGGAATCAAATCAGCATCTTTTAGTAACTTGTTGCCAAACATAGTTTTTACCACATCTTTTATAGCTGGAAGTAGCAAATTTTCTCCGATAAAATGAGCGTTACCTGTTTTCGCTATGCGCAAACTTAAGAGATGGGATGCTTCCAGTGCCTTGCTATTAATCAACCCATGGCCGAAATTATATCTTTCTCATGATTTAATGTCCCTAAGTGTCGCTAAAAAAAATTCAATTGGCTTATTTTTCACATCACAACGTTTAGTTTCTAAATGTCGTCGTTGTTTTGTGGGTATCATGCACTTGTTTCAACAACACTTCATAACACAAACCACACTGAGGTTTCTGTTCACTTTCATCTCCATGCCAAGTAAACCCAAATTGCAAATATGAACTGTTATATTTCCTACTGTATTTTTTCTTGGAACTGCTTGTTTCTTCCACTTTAATAGTATCAGATTTACTACCCGTTACAACACGTGTATCACAATTAGGGTTAGCATCACCTGTTTCATTTGCTCTTCTTTTCAAAGCCCTAGTTGTAAGCCACTTTTCCATTATTAAAAAATGTTTCCGAAAAATATATAAATACTGGGGTTAACTCATGACACACTTTGTTCAAGTATCACTTAGCACTTCTGAAGATATACTGAGCTTTGGTTGAAGGAGGGAAACCTTCAATAATAAAAATCAATAAACAACAAGCAACTGATTGAAATGTGGATAACACATGTTAACTTCAAATCTGACAAAACAGCTAGGGAAGGCGGAAGCAATAAAACTGTATTGTTGTTCACTTCATCCCTCTTATTATTTGTCATTCTGCCGCTACAAATTTAGCAGCAGAATGACGGATAATAAAATAGGGGGTGAAGTGAACAACAATATAGGTTTATTGCTTCCACCTTCGAACATTCTGATGCTATTTGTTGGTTTATTTAAGTCTCCATTCGATTTCAATAATTTGGTTTGTTTGGATAATTAAAAAATATATATTTATTTAATTAATTTCAGTCTGCCTGCAGACTACCTGTCCCAGTGATCCGCAGACCACTGGTTGAGAAACACTGCTCTAAAGCATGTGTTGGTAACCTTTTTTACAATGGGTAAATTCTGCAATTTGTATGTTCATCACTTAATGTGTGGGTCACACTGGGGAAGGGGTAATGTTAGTAAAAAAAAAAAAAAAAATAGAGTTTATAAACATTACAGAAAATCAAAATCTTTATTCTTCTTATAAATGACTATGAATAAAAAGTACAAAAATCTGTTGAATACTATTTCAATACAACAAACACAAATAAACATTTAATTCACAAATTTATATATGAATGCTCACAAAGTATATAAATAATATAATACAATATTGTAAGTTTGACTTGTTACGTTTTCCATGTATCAACTACACATAACCTTATCAAAATTTTCCACAACTCCATACTTTTCTTCCCACTCAGCATGAAAATTCCTAGATTTATTTTTCTTTGGTTCTGATATGGCTCAAATAAATATTAATTAAATAAAGATGTTATTTATTATTATATTTATTATAATACCTTATAAATTTGATAAAATTTAAAATTATTCACAGCAGTAAGTGTAATGGACATAGTGATGCAACAACATGTATATCCGCACTACCGGGAGTGTACAACAGTGTTGACAAGGAGAGTAAATAAATTGTCACGTGAGATGATAAGCATGTTGCACAATGCAAAGGCAAAATGAAAGTGTATTAAATATAAATAAAATGCAAAAAGGAATTAACTTATACAGCCAGCCTGGTTGGCCGAGTGAATAGTGTATCCACTCGCCAGCCAAAAGGCTGCAGGTTCGAATCCCACCACGGGTATGAATGTTTGTGATCATCCGTGGAAATACCAGTCGTCAGCGGTATATGGCATTGGTGTAGTTGCAGTCAGCTGGTGACTGAATGGTGGAGATAGAGTTGTAGAGCAGGTGCCCTCCCTTCCTCAATGAGTCCTTGGACTCCCCGGAGGTGTCAAATAATAATAATACATTGTCTCCACAGTATGGAGACAACCAAATAGGAGTTCAAAGAGTTTACAAGGGTTGTTCAGATTAGTAGCAGAGCACTATGCAAAACACTTATGTAGAAACCATGGCTCAAACATGCTGATGAAACTGGCATAAAGAACACAAGACTTTTTTGTATAACAAATGTGTAATATGAAGTGACAAATCACTACACCTCCAAATGAAGTTTGGTGATAGAAATGAATCGTCTGAAGCTGTTTTTTCTGCTATGGACTCAGACTTAAGTTGTAAGACAACCTTAAGGACAAACAGGGATGTCAGGTGAAGACTAGACAACTACATCTCACAAATAATATAAGGATTAATTGTCATCCTGAAGGAAGAATAGGTCAAAATACCTAACTTACCTTCTTACAAACTGATGTGCTTAATTAAGCATGGAATGTTGACACATTTGTCTATGCATTTTAGGTTTCTCTGTAGTATAATGTTTCTAGTACTTTCAACATAATACAGTTTTATTAGACAAAGAGTTGATCTATCTACAATACTAAATGATAAAAAAAAATCATATACATGAAGGTCCCTACAACAAAGTTGACATCAGATAGGTCATCTCTATGATGACTGCAAAACTGACTATGAAGCCAGTACTAAGAACTAACCCAATGGTAAAAGTCATATTTTCATATACATATAGCAAAATGGTGCATCACCATCTTATTTAAATACTTCATATCGGAGACAGCAAGTTTTTCCATTCCAATGAAAAAGGAAATGATGTCAACTACCTCTATAGTAGCCTAATTAAAAGATATTTCACATGCAAACTTTTGTTTACTCATGCTTAGGTAAAATACAAATTATTATTTTTATTATGTAGCACCTCAAAACAGTCCAAAGACTCATTACAGGAGGGCATCCCACAATCCATAATCTACACACAACAATAAGAACATAATTTCTTATCAGATATAATTTCCTTTCCTTTTCATCCAGTTAAAATAACTTGCAAGCAAAACTGAAGTCACATAAAACTCTTGCATGGCTCAATCAAATAGAAATCAGAGATTAAAAAAAAAACAATGTAGCAAAAAAGATATAGAATTCAATCAACAGAAAGGTTAATTTTAAAAAATAATAATAATCAGGGAAAGAAATAAACAGATAAGATCAAAAATAAAGATCAAGTTTGGTTAATCCAGCAGTTAGCATATCCACTCACCAATCAACAGGCTGTGAATCCATATCCCACTGTGGGCACGGATGTTTTGTGAATGTCTTCAGATGGGAGATGAATTTCATTGTCCAGTATGAAACCATTGGCCCACTTTGTACAGATTTATTTTCTAACTTCACACTGAAAACAGTGCTAAATAATATGGTCTCACCTGTAGCACCAGACGAGTCCTAAGTCCCTCCCCCCCAATAACATCCTGCTATCCAACATGGACCTCGGGGTTTGAGAAGTCATTCTCTGGCATGTCCTCCATGCTGAAGCATGCAAACAGATTATCTTAAAATCAGTCCGAGAGAGAGCAAAGCTTATCAAGTCCGTATAACTCTGATGATACCATACACCTTTAAAGGATACAGTTGAAGAGGTAAATTTTGGTAGAATGTGGTGTTCTTCTTGAAGCAGCCATACCAAGCTTTGGTTTTCAGCACAGTAAGCAGTTTCTCATGGTCGAGGGGAGTGAGTAACCATCCAGGACCTACAGCCTGTATGTTGATAATAGCTAACTCATCTCCTTTCTTCACTATGTCAGGATTCCTCACTCCAATGTTAGTCCTATAGAGAGGTTCTAGTGCATTATCCAAACTTTGGTCTTTAACCTATGCTCCATAATCCTTATTATTGCATTATGTCTTCTGACATGCACTCCATATATGCAAAAACAACACTGAGCAACACTAGCCAAATTTCTATACTCTACCAGCTTGCTCTGCAGTTCTTGTCATCACTTCTTCTGAATTGTATGAGCTCTAGTCGGCAGTGCACTGATTCATGTTCTAATTAAATGCAGCTGCATTGAGGTGTAATATTAAAGCCCACCTTCTTTGTTCAGCCAAAGCAGTTGTGATCAGTGTCCTTCCATCAAGCACCCATCCAAAGGTAAGTCAATAATCATCCTTAATACGTAACATCCACAGACTCAGCAAGACATAATTCTGAAGTGGGGTGAGGAGGGGGGGAAGAGAGAGAGAATTCCTGTAATCTGGATAGACATAATCTAGGTATTAATGATCACAACGAGGGAATCCCAAAACCTCCATGGTTTACAAAGGCATGTGAAAAATGCTAATGTTAAGTCTTCCTTATGATGTGATATTAGCATTTTTTCATGCCTGTGTAACTTTGTAACAGACTGCTGAGCAAATTACTACATCCATCTGGGAGAGAGACTTTATCTAGGACTAAACTATGATGGCTTGATGTGGTGAAGTGGCTTGAAAAAGTTCCATATTTGTTTTCTAGAGCAGAGTTGGTTTCCAGATTATGCAAATATATAAAGAAATTAAAAAAAAAAAAAAAAAAAACTTTTGCCCATCCACATTAATAATGTACCGACCATAGGTTTACAATCTTTTGTGGATGGAAGTTGCATAAAAAAGTCAATCAAAACTGATTTTGTTAAAATTATTCCCCAAGTAACATTAGGGTACGAGATTAGTATATCTGCTAACTTTTCTGGCCAGTTTGCCAATTTAGTGAGATGAAAAACGCATATTTCAGAGAGGGAAAAATCATTGCTATGATGACTAGCCCACCTTTAACTGAAAAATCGTTATAAAGGTCTTCATATTCTGGCTGGAATACAAAGCCAGGAGCTACAGAAGCTCTTTCTGAAGAGATTAAATTATCACTATCATCTTATTTCAGTGATAACTGAAATAAGATGATATTGATAATTGAAATAAGTGTAAACTAAGATAACTATTATTTATCACTTATCTCATTGTCACTGAAATAAGATGATACTAAATCATCTAACTTCACATCCAACAAAATGAAATTACTGAAAGCAACGAGTTTCAGAGATGCCTTTATTGGATCAGATATCTTTACAGATACAAAGGTTGGTCAACTGGTAGTGTCTCAGCTACTAATGACTCACGTAAAAAGTTACGTGAGTCTGAGTGCAGTTAGGAGTTGGAAGGAGACCAATCGTTCAATGCTGTTGGTGCTCTGCTGAGGACTGACCATTCTCACAGAGTTAACTACAGCCTGTAAACTGACGTATGTCAGATCCTATACCCACGGGGCACATGGGGATATGATGATCTTTACAGTTAATGACACAGGAAAATGGAAAAGATGATTTCATGCGTGAATTCCTTATTCCTACAAGGCAATGTCCATTTGGATATATATATATATATATATATATATATATATCCAAATGGTGAGAGTGAGATCGCGTTGTTGAATAGTGCGATATCCAAGTGAGATCGCATTGTTGAATAGTGCGATAGAAAGAGCAAAACAGCAGCTAGAGTGCATGAACAAAAGTAGACTGAATGAACCAACCAATAATAAAAGGTATGACAGGAAAAATAGACGTATGAATGTGAACATGAACAAAATGAAGGATAGAGTGATGTATGGAGACTCGTTAGTACGAGGTGTGTTAGTAGAGGATTTGACAAAATCGTACCAACGTGGTGCGACCATAAAGGACGTAACTGCGTCTATTAGAGAGCAAAAGGAAAGGGTGAAAGAAATGATTGTTGTGGCAGGTACGAATGATTTGAAAGGAGAAAATGGAAATGATAGAAGACCTGAATGAATTGTTTGAGGTAGCAAAAGAAAAGAGTGAGAGAGTTAGAATGATTAGTCTTTTGCCACGGTATGACAGTGAAATGTTTAAAAGGAGGGCTATAATTGCAAATGACTTTATGCGTGGGTTATGTATGACGAGTGGTGTGGAATTTGTGGATGTGTGGAGTGAGTTTGATGGGCGAAAGGATCTATATAAGATGGATGGCTTGCATTTGAATGGTTACGGTGTAAGAAGACTTGAGAAAGTGTTGCTGAATGTAGTGGATGTGCAAATTCAGGGAAACTAGATTTGTTAAGGGGGGGGAGTAGAGATACAGTCCTTATGGAGGCAGTTGAATGTAAGAATGAATATAATATGCCAGAGCAAATAAGGACAACAAATCTGAGTGGGATAGTTAATATAAGGCATCAAGGTAGGGTTGGGGCTAATGGGGGGTCTTAAATTCATGTACACTAATACTAGGAGTATTAGGAACAAGAAGGAAGAGTTTTTGGCCATGGTTGGCACTTCCAGACCACAGGTTATAGGTATTAGTGAAACATGGCTGACTGTAGATGATATAACTATTGGGATTGAATGTGATGGGTATAGTGTGTTCATGAATGACAGAGAGAATAAAATGGGGGGAGGAGTATTGTTGATGATAGCTGATGAGCTCCAGCCAAGGAGAATAGAAGTTGAATTGCAGGATAGAGAAAAGAGCACATTTGAGGCCATTTGGTGTGAGATTGTGGCTAGCAGAACTAAATATACAATTGGGTGCTGCTATAGACCAGGTGATGGAAAAGATGGTGGTGACAGTATGCACAAGCAAATAGAAGAAATGGGTGGAAGGAGGGTGATTATTATGGGAGATTTCAACTATGGTCGCATTGATTGGAGTGAGGAGAGGACACACGGGAGGAAGGAACTGGATTTTATGCGGTTATTAAGGGATAACTATCTGCGACAGCATGTAATGGAAAATACTAGGGGTCAGAGAGTGCTTGACCTAGTAATTACATCTGAGGATTTGGCTGTAACAAATATGACCACATTGCCACCAATCGGTGAGAGTGATCATAGGGTCTTAACTTGGGAGGTAGCTAAAGGTGTAGAATTTTCAATTAAGACAGGGTACATGTGGAATTATCGGGCTGGAAAGTATGACAAGCTTAGGAGTTTGATTGGTTCAGTGCCATGGCATGTACAACTGCAAGGACTAGAAGTTGATAGTGCATGGGAGGTAGTTAAGAAGTGCTTGCATGAAGCAATGGCTGAGTGTATACCTAGAGTCCGAATAATAAATCAAGTAGGGGTTAAATGGATGAATAACACCATTAAGCTTGAGTTGAAAAAAAAGAAACAACTATGGAGGGAATTTAAGGAGAAGGGTGACCGGCAGGCGCATGAACGGTATAAAGCACAGGCCAGAAGGGTAACGAGTGTGGTAAGAAAAGCAAAAAAGGATTACGAAAGAACATTGGCCATGCAGGCTAAAGAGAATCCTAAACAGTTTTTTAGATATGTAGCAAGTAAAAGGAAAAATGTACATGGCAGATTGATTTTAAAGAATGCCGATGGTAGGGAGGTAACTGAATCAGTTGAGATAGTTGAGTTACTGAGTGAGCACTTTGCAAAAGTATATCATCCAGGTGGTGACATTGCAGAAACGAATAAACCAGTAGATCATACGGGAATTGTGGTTAATGAAGTGGAGGTGAGTAGTCTATTGCATAACCTCAATGTCAATACATCTGTGGGATTGGACGGTATACCAGTTCGTGTTGTACGAGAAGCAGCTAAAGAATTGTCAGTACCCTTGACCATTTTGTTTAATTTGAGTCTCGGGTCTGGGTTAGTCCCGAGCGGGTGGAAAGAGGGGAAAATAGTTCCACTGCATAAAGGTGGTTCCAAGACTGCTGTAGTAAATTACCGACCGATTAGCATATCAGGAATCATTGTCAAGGTCTTAGAGAAAATAGTCAAGAGGAAAATACAAGATTGGATAGAAGAAAATGGGATACTGTATCGGGGACAGCATGGTTTTGTGAAGGGTAGGTCATGCCTCCGTAACTTGCTCACGTATTATAACACAGTGACGGCTGAACTGGATAAGGGTAATGGGTTTACGGTGATTCTACTGGACCTTGCCAAGGCCTTTGACAGGATTCCACATGGAATTCTAATCAGTAAATTGCAGCATATGGGAATGGACATAGGGTTGGTGAGATGGATAGGAGGGTGGTTGACGGAGAGATATCAGAGAGTGGTTTACTCGGGAGTAGAGTCCACAAGACGGCCTGTGACTAGTGGTGTGCCACAAGGATCTGTTCTTGGACCACTGCTGTTTAATTTGTTCATAAATGATATAGGAAATGATCTGAGAGGAACAGTTCATTTGTTTGCGGATGATGCGAAGTTGGGTAGGGCAATAGTGAATGCAGATGACGTCAAAATTTTGCAGGATGATTTGGATAGATTGGAGGTATGGGCTAAGGAGAATGGATGTCAGTTTAATGTGGCAAAATGTAAGGTTATGCATTTTGGGGTGAAAAGATTGGCGGCAGTTTACTGCATTGGTGGAACCGTGCTCCAGGAAATTGATGAGGCACGAGATTTAGGAGTGTTGGTAGATAAGGAATTGAAATTTAGGGGACACATTGCAAAAGTGACCAAAGTGGCCTCGTAATAACAATAATACTTGGGGTAGAAAAAAGCCATCAAAAACCAGAAATATAAAATGGGATCGAGTAGATGATTTTGACCTCCATGGAGCCAGACTCATCGTGGAAGGTACACACTATTGCACACAATGCTCATCCAACCGTGCCTTAAAATGATTCAATGTGTCTACATTCACAACACACTCAGGCAATGCATTCCACTCACTAACCACTCTTTAAGGCTTACATGGTGATCAGAATACATTTCGGAAAATTATGAAGACAACTACCATGTTTGAGTAAAACTTTAGTTTAATATAAACCAAAATCAACACTTGACGCTTCTTCTGGTCATCGTCATCTTCTGGAGCATATACACTATATACAAGTTGCACTACAATCTACATTAAAAAAAAAAAAACTTACAAGGTTTTTTTTTGTTTTTTTTTTTTTTCTCCAGAGGTCAGGCCAATAACTGTTGTAACAGTTGGTCAGTAACGTTAACAAACCATATAGATTGTAGTGCAACTTGTATATAGTGTATATGCTCCAGAAGATGACCTTCGTATAAAGGTCAAAACGTTCGCGTGATGATTTTGGTTTATATTAAACTAAAGTTTTACTCAAACATGGTAGTTGTCTCAATAATTTTCCAAAATGCATGCAAAGAACCTACTCCTCACTACTCTATTTACACCATTTTAAATAGTTTCCAGCAATGGAAACTCTTGCTCCCCCCCTCCTCCATTCTCCCATTTTATGAAAATCCGCTTCCATGCCAACCTGATAACAACCCCTGACTAGCTTATCATATCGCCCCCTCTTCCTCCTATTCATGAGACTTTGCAACTTACATTCTCTCAATCCATCCTCATACTCCACATTACAAATACCACTGACAACCTTTGTGAATCTTCTCTGGACCTCATATTCTCATCACCATGAAAACCTAGTGACCAGATCTGTGCACAATAATCCATATGAGCTTATAGAACGGCATCATAACCTCGTTATTTCTGCATGTCAGAGTCTTCCGCATCATTACCATTATCCGATGTGATGTCTTCACAAGTTGTGCATTGTGTCCCCTGAATTCCAGGTCCTTGTCCACCACCACTCCCAGATCTCTCATTTCCTATACTTTCTTTGAAGTTTCCCACATGAAGTGTATACTTTACATCCCATCATTGCTTACAAAATTTCAAAACCTTACATTTTACAACATTGAACTGACAGTTTCACCTGCTTGCCCATTCATGCAATCTATTATTATTATTATTATTACATCACACCTCCAGGCAGTCCAAAGACTCATCAAGGGAGGGCATCTACTCTATAACTGTTCGGCAGAATTTGAACCCGCAGCTTTCTGGCTGGAGAGCTATTCTGGAGAGATCTATTCAAGGGCAATAACATCTGCTTGATTTCACATTGCTCTCCCCAATGTGAAATCACTTTTACAGTGGCTATGCTAATTCAGATGGTCAAATTACAAATAATTACATAAGTGCTCTCATAGTTTGCATGATAAAGAGAGAGAGAGAGAAATAAAGCAATGTACAAGTTAAACACTGATTTTTCTGCTAAATGCTCTGTATAAGCATACTTGAGAAGAAGTTAAGAAAAACTGTGAAAGGGAAATGAGGAGAAGAATAAGCTGGATTCAAGCTAAACAGAGGCCATCAGGATCAGATTTTCACTTTATAAAAAACTATTTGAGAAATCTTGAGAATAAAACAAGGATTTGTACTTCAGTTTTGTATATCTAATACTTTTTTGTAGATGCTAAGAGAAAAGCTGTTCAGAATGCTACAATTATATGGATTAAATGGAACATTATACACTGTCTATATTTAAGTTGTAAGTTAAGAGAAATGAAGAAGAACACAGAGGCAATGTGATGTAAAATCAAGTGTAAGGTAAGGGTGTGCTCTATCTCCACTTTTATTAACATCTCTGGATCATCCTCTTCTTAATCATCTGTCATAATGTGATTCATCATCTATGGCTTGACTTCACTAGTGCGTGGGAAATTGTGAAAGAATATTTGTTATCAGCAATGGTAAGTTGTACACCACGAGTGAAGAAGAGGACGCAATTTGGAGTAAAGTGGATGACAAACAATATTAAACAGGAATTGCATGCGAAAAAGAGGCTGGAAGAGATATAAGGAGACAGGTGAAGAAATGCATGAGGAATATAAGACACAGGCCAGAAGAGTGACTAGTGTGGTAAGGAAAGAGAAACTGGAATATGAGAGGAGATTGGCCCTAAGATCCAAAGAAAATCCTAGGGAATTTTTTAGCTATGTGGCCAATAGGAGGAGAAATGACTGTGGAAGAATGATATTGTGGGATAAAAATGGGAATAGAGTGACTGATGCAGAGGACATAGTGGAATTGTTCAATGAACACTTTATTGGAGTATTTCATCCTAGAGGAGTCAGTTTTAATGCTAGAGGGATAGGACTGGTTCGAGGTCTGGAGGTACAGGAGGAGAGTGTGTTTCAGATACCGAGTACTCTGGATGTCAGTAAAGCTGTGGGACTGGATGGTATTTCACCACGAGTTTTGAGAGAATGTGCTAGGGATTTGACAGTGCCTTTGACCTGGCTTTTCAATGAAAGTCTGGCTTTGGCAAAGGTGCCCAGGGAATGGAAGGAAGGTAAGATAGTGCCATTGCATAAGGGTGGTAACAGACTGGAAGTGTCTAATTATAGGCCAGTCTGTGTGTCATCAGTAGTTGTTAAGATCTTGGAGAAAGTAGTGAGGGACCGTATACAGTATTGGGCAGATGAGGGTAATGTTATCTGTGAGAATCAACATGGATTCGTGAAAGGACGCTCTTGTTTTAGCAATATGCTAGCCTTTTATAATAAAGTTTCAAGAACATTAGATGAGGGAAAGGCATATACTGCAATTTTCTTAGACTTGGCGAAGGCATTTGACAGGGTGCCACATGATAAGCTGATATTTAAGTTGCAGCACATGGGTCTGGATGTCAGATTGGTCAACTGGATTCAGGATTGGCTGTCTGATAGGTATCAGAGAGTTGTGTATGGTGGAGCAGTTTCCAGGAGGCAGAGGGTTACAAGTGGGGTACCACAGGGCTCAGTACTAAGACCTATATTGTTTAACCTTTATATCAATGACATAGCCAGTGGATTGCAGGGGGATATTCAGTTATTTGCAGATGATGCGAAGCTGGGAAGGATTATTAGTAATAGTGCAGATGTGGTAGCCCTGCAAGAGGATTTAAATAAGCTAGATAGATGGACAAATGAATGGGGGTTTCAGTTTAATGCAGCAAAATGTAAGGTCATGAGGTTTGGGAAACATCGATGGGATGCTGCATACTCTATGGGAGGAGTTATACTAAAGGAAGTAGGGGAGACAAGAGATCTGGGGTTGATGATTGATAGAAACCTGAAGTTTAGGGGACATATTGCAAAGGTGGTGAAGGTAACACAGAGGATTGCTGCTATTATATCATCCATATATTAGTATATCATCCAGGTGGTGACATTGCAGAAACGAATAAACCAGTAGATTATACGGGAATTGTGGTTAATGAAGTGGAGGTGAGTAGTCTATTGCATAACCTCAATGTCAATACATCTGTGGGATTGGATGGTATACCAGCTCGTGTTGTACGAGAAGCAGCTAAAGAATTGTCAGTACCCTTGACCATTTTGTTTAATTTGAGTCTCGGGTCTGGGTTAGTCCCGAGCGGGTGGAAAGAGGGGAAAATAGTTCCACTGCATAAAGGTGGTTCCAAGACTGCTGTAGTAAATTACCGACCGATTAGCATATCAGGAATCATTGTCAAGGTTTTAGAGAAAATAGTCAAGAGGAAAATACAAGATTGGATAGAAGAAAATTGGATACTGTATCGGGGACAGCATGGTTTTGTGAAGGGTAGGTCATGCCTCAGTAACTTGCTCACGTATTATAACACAGTGACGGCTGAACTGGATAAGGGTAATGGGTTTACGGTGATTCTACTGGACCTTGCCAAGGCCTTTGACAGGATTCCACATGGAATTCTAATCAGTAAATTGCAGCATATGGGAATGGACATAGGGTTGGTGAGATGGGTAGGAGGGTGGTTGACGGAGAGATATCAGAGAGTGGTTTACTCGGGAGTAGAGTCCACAAGACGACCTGTGACTAGTGGTGTGCCACAAGGATCTGTTCTTGGACCACTGCTGTTTAATTTGTTCATAAATGATATAGGAAATGATCTGAGAGGAACAGTTCATTTGTTTGCGGATGATGCGAAGTTGGGTAGGGCAATAGTGAATGCAGATGACGTCAAAATTTTGCAGGATGATTTGGATAGATTGGAGGTCTGGGCTAAGGAGAATGGATGTCAGTTTAATGAGGCAAAATGTAAGGTTATGCATTTTGGGGTGAAAAGATTGGTGGCAGTTTACTGCATTGGTGGAACCGTGCTCCAGGAAATTGATGAAGCACGAGATTTAGGAGTGTTGGTAGATAAGGAATTGAAATTTAGGGGACACATTGCAAAAGTGACCAAAACAGCTCATCAAATCACTTGGTTGCTGAAGAATACGATGACAAGCAGAGACAAGCAGGTTATTGTTCCTCTGTATCGAGCCTTGATAAGACCCCATCTAGACTACTGTGCTCAGATTTGGTCACCTAGGTTTCTTCTTGATGGGGAGGAGGTGGAGAGGATCCAGAGGCGAGTGACCAAGATGATAGCAGGTCTGTGGAATGAACCGTATGAGAACAGGTTGAGGATTTGTGGGTTGCAAAAATTGGTTGATAGGCGGAGGAGGGGAGATATGATTGAGACATTCAAATTACTGAAGGGTTTCTATAAAATTGATTCAGAAGATATTTTTGAGAACAGGGCTGGTTGTGGGAGGACTAGGGGACATCCATGGAAACTGGGCAAAAGTGTGGTTAGTAAAGGTGTTAGAGCTGGGTTCTTTACTTTTAGAGTAGTGAATGAGTGGAATGCGCTCCCCGAGTCTGTGGTGGATGCTGTGACAGTGAATGAGTTTAAGGCGAGGTATGATAGATACTGTATGAATGTCAAATAGTTGTGATGAATATGATTTGGGGCCTCCCTCGATGAGTCCAATGACTCCCTGGAGTTGCCCGTAATAATAATAATAATAATAATAATAATAATTATGAGAAGGACACTGACCTGCAGAGATAAGAGGGTTATCATTCCGTTGTATAAGTCTCTGATCAGACCACACTTGGACTATTGTTCTCAGATTTCGTCCCCAGGATTTGAAGGGGATAAATTAACTGTGGAAAGGATACAAAGACGGATGACAAAGATGGTTTCAGGACTGTACAAGGATAGTTATGAGGATCGGCTGAGAGAATGTGGACTGCAGAGTTTGGTGGATAGAAGAAGGAGAGGTGATATGATTGAGACTTTTAAACTGTTGAGAGGTGGTTACAGGGTTGACACTGGGGAGTTCATTCGCTTGGTTGAACAGCGGGAAGGAATGATGGCAAGAGGCCATCCCTGGAAGTTACGAAAGGAAACTGTGAGCAAGAGGGTAAGGAGTGGTTTCTTTGTGTGGAGGGTGGTTGAGCCATGGAATGCATTGCCTGATGGAGTGGTGGGAGCGAGAACGGTCAGTGAGTTTAAAGAGTGGTATGATAGACTTTGTGTTTCTCAGCGGGGGACCTCCCCTCGATGAGTCTTTTGACTCCTTGGAGGCCTGAATAATAATAATAATAATAATAATAATAATAATGGATCACATTAGGTAAGAAATAGAACTGAAGCTGATATAAGAATATAAATTTTAACTCTCTACTTTATGCTGATGTACTCCTAAACAAATCCAATGCAAGTTTTCAGGATTCACTAACTAAACTAAATAACAGCACTGCAGCATATACAGTATGAAAAGTAGCAATAAAAAGACCAAAATTATGAAAATGGGCAGGAACATAGAATCATAAAATGCTTCCTCAAATGATAACCTAGAGAATAAGAAAAATAATTCAGCTATTTAGGCACAATTGTTAGGGAAGATGGCAAATTAAATATGGAAATAGAAAACAGAATAACAAAATAGTATGGAGGTGAGCAGCTGAGTATTTATAGAGAAGAGAGAAATTAGCCAAAACACACTGACAGTGGACAAGGTGATGTTCATAAAAAATTTTACCTATAGAGCTGAGACTTAGGTTAGAAATGAAACAGCTGATCAAAGACTAGGGACTAGAGATAGGCAAGTTCTGAGAAAAATTAGAAGTAAACAGATGGCCTCAATGACAAATCATATTAAAGATATTTCTGATGGAACTTGGCATTGTTAACATTCAAGAATGTGTGAGCAGAGATAATATAAGATAGTATATGTCAATTTAAACAGAATAGGAGAGGAAAGGTTAGCAAAACTGATGCCAAGGCAGTAAGAAAAAGACCCAATGGAAGACTAAAATCTATGTGAACTGATTTAGTCAGAAGTGCCCTGGAAGACAAAAATAATATCTGCCAATATTGGATTGTCAACAAGTGATAGGCTACTTTTGGTGGAAAATTGTTGATAGATTAGTAATAATGTAAACTCCATCAGTAGCAGTAGTACTGTCACATGGTATCCAGTGCAAATCTTTCACATCAGGTTTTCAAAGTACTTTTGAAAACTTATTTTGGTAACTGAAGATATACTTGTAAATTTCTTTATCTGGCAGAAAAGTATTTTAAGTACACATATGCATTTCCAAACCCATATTCAGCACTTAAGATACATTTATATAGTGCTTTTCCCAGTTGTGACTGTAATAATAGAATGCTGTTCTACAAATTGTAACCAGCCTGATTGGCCAAGTGCTTAGCATAACCGTTCTCCAGCCAAGAGGCTGCAGGTTCAAATCCTGACAAGGGTATGGATTTTTGTGATTATCCTACTGACTGTTTACCATATGCACTACTGTAATCTGTGTCCTGGTACAGAATGACCTTTGATGTCTTTGCACCATCAAAATCAAATTCTTATTTTATCAAAGCACAAATAAATCCTACAGAATTGAGAATGTCTGCTCTGTCATGCTAGTTTAGTTTAAAATAAATGAAAAATGCAATCTGCTAAATACTTAAAAATTATTAATGTTACAACATGACATGTCCATGTAATTCTGCCACTCAAACAGAAGGTGACAACTCTACACCACTTAATCCACTGTTCATCTTACATATTTTCCCTACATTATCTCCTTCACACCCCCCAAGTATTTGAAATCTCAAATATTACCAACAAAATGGAAACTAACACAACAGAATTTAATGGAGAAAACAGAAGGATTTTGACACTTGACTGGAACTTATAAGGTGAACACTACTACTCTAAATATATACTGTAAAAATACTGTAAAAACATAGTTTGTAGATTACACAGGTTGGTTAATGGGAGGAAAAGAGGAATATGATAGAAATTAAGTTACTAAAAGGTTTTTATAACACTGATGTAGGGAATATATTTCAAGAGTGGGATAGTGGTGGAAGAATAAGAGATCATACTTGGAAATTAAGTAAGAGTGTGGTTAACAAGGGTATGAGGGATAGATTTTTCGATTGGAGAGAGTGGTGAAGAATGGAATGCGTTGCCTGACTCAGCTGTGAGTGCTTCGTCTGTCAATGAGTTCAAGAAGAGATATGACAGATATTGTGCGGATAGTTTGGGTCTCCCGCAATGAAGATTCTGACTCCATGAAGATGCTCATATAATAATAATATATGACAATACGTAATCAATGGGAAAACTACGATTAACTGGAAAGTGGCATCATACATACTCATTAATTAAAAGAAACAAATAAAACTGAATTTAATGCAATTTGTAAGTGAAGAAAAAAAGCGATAGGATTAGAAAATAAGACAGCAAGTAAAAGCTATTTTATTAATTTATCCCTACCTCCTCTTTTTCTTAGGACTACGCTTTTTGTGGTGTACTGAAACTATTTGAGAAGACAATTTTTCACCAGATTTTCTCATTTCACATCACTTATGAAATCCTAGCATAAGAGCACAGCAAAAAAAAAAAAACTACCAATGCGCAAGCATGATCGTTGCCATAACGTACACACGGCTGTGCAGAAAACCAGATAATATATAATTATTATAGTCTAACCAAGTGGAAAAATACTTTATACATCTTTCTCTAAATCCAGAGTAATTTAATAATAAGGTGAGACACCTTCGTCTCAACATTAAACTTTATTCTTTTTATTCTCGATATTATAGTCATTCAAACTATTTTTTTCATTACATTATCTACCGAGTAAATATATATATAGATATATAGATATATATAATATATATATTTTAATATATAAAATTTATATATAATATATATCATATATAATATACATTATACATAATATATATAATATGTATATAAAACATACATGCATCTTCAATGCATGTTTCTATAAAACATACATGCATCAAAGTTAGATAGGGCTAAATGGCCTCGCCTACTCCCGTATACGGGAATAAAAAGAAAAGGCGTTAGCTGATTTTTTTTTTTTTTATGCATCTTCAAGGCCCACCTTTCCTAATTGGGTTGTGGGAGCAACAGCTGCAAGAGGAACTTCCAATGGTCACGATCCTCTGCTAACAAGTTCAGGTGTTCTGGTGGGATTCCCAAACGTGTCCACGCAAGGTTTTGAATATAATCAATCCAGCGAGTCCTTGGCCTTCCACATGGCCTCCCACCCTCTGGATTGGCAAAACGGGCCTGCTAAGGGAGGCTCCCTTGTGGCATTCTGACCAGGTTCCCGTACCAACGTAACTGTGATCTCTCAACACGGAGAAGCAGCGGTTGAGTATTGAGAGTTTCACAAATTGCAGAGCTTCTGACTCTGTCGAGTTTTGTCAGCCACGCAATCCCTCGAAGGAACCTCATTTAAGCCCCTTGGATTCGTGTTCGCATTCTTTCGGTCATTACCCAACACTCATGACCGTAGGTTAGGATGGGGACATAGACTGTATTGAAGACAGCCAGCTTTGCCTTCTGGCTTAATTCCCGCTTCAATACTACCGAACGGCCAGGCTCTCGCAATATTCAGCTTGCTAAGCCAGTTCGAGTATCTAGCTCTATGTCCCATATTCCATCATTCGTGAATATGGACCCAAGGTATTTAAACTTCTCCACCTGCCTCATTGGGATTCCACTTACATTTAGAGTGCACTGGGGTGGTTGTCTTGAGACCACAAATGTTTCAGTTTTGGCCACACTGATCTTCATTCCGACATCTGCACAAACAGCTACAAACCTATCCAGGGTCCGCTGGAGGTCATCTGTGGAAGAGCTGAGCAGAACTAGGTCATCTGCAAAAAGCAGACGTCCAATGCTACATTTTCTAATTCTGACACACTCACTGCCTCGGCTGTGCCTATCAATCCAGTCCATAAATATTATGAAAAGGAGAGGGTGACAGAACACACCCTTGGCCAATGGAGACTGTGAAAGGTTCAGACTTTGTTCTGTTTACCCTGACACAAAACTCTGGGCATTCATACAGGGACCTGATGGCAGCTAATAGTTGACCATCCACTCCATACTCCTGTACTACTTGCCAAAGCTTATCCCGAGGAATCCAGTCATATGCCTTCTCCAAGTCCACAAAACATGTGTAGACATTCTTGGCATATTACCAAGATTTCTCAAAGACTTGCCTTAAAGTGAAGATTTGGTCAGTTGTGCTTCTAGCAGGACGAAAGCCACATTGTTCTTCCTGGATCTTTGACTCAACTATGCTCCTGCACCGTCTTTCCAAGCACCTAGCATACACTTTCCCAGGCAGGATGAGCAGAGAGAGATGCCACGATAGTTACTGCAATCCTTTTGGTCTCCCTTCTTGAAGACTGGTATTATTATGCCTCTGTGCCATTGCTTTGGTGCTTTCCCAGATATCCAAGCAGCCTGACACACTCGAGTCAGCCAGAGAACACCGTCTCGATTTAAGGCTTTTAGCATTTTGGATCGAATTTCATCATCGCCAACAGCCTTGCCCGATAATAGCGATTTTATTGCTAAATGGACTTCTTCTGCTGTGAAACTAGTCATTGCCCCGATCTGCACCTCTTGGATGTTCACAATTGCTGGACCACCGGGGTTAAGAAGGCTCTCAAAGCATTCCCTCCATCTGCAGAGGATATCCTTCTCGGTTGTTAAAAGTGCACCATCAGAGGCCTTAATTGCCCTTGCAGTGCACGATTTCCTCCCTCGAAGGCGGCGGATGGTCTGCCAGAAAACTTTGTTTGCATTTGCATAGAATGAGTCTAATCTTTCTCCAAAGGATTCCCAAGCCTTCTGCTTTGCTGCCTTTACTGCCTCAGCATACCGCATATGAAAGAAATGTTTTCATATGAAAGAGATGAAAGAAAACATCTCTCTTTCTATGAAAGACAGATGTTTATAATTCTCGGATTTTTACTCAGTTTATATTAAAATGAATATATATATATGAAAAAATTAGTTTGAATTACTATAATGCCGAGAATAAAAAGAATAAAGGTTAATGCTGAGATACTGCTAGTTTTGTTGAACAAACTTCGATTTCTTTAGGTATCAAAAACAAAGAATTATGTAAAATAACAGAGACATAATAAAATTACATCAACAGAACTACTCGTATACCCAAGTTTTTTAGCTTGGTATATTATGTATTCAAGATACCAAGTAATATAAAATTACTTGGTATCTTGAATATATATATTTTTTTTTAAGAATAAATATTTAATGACTTAAACTGAGATAAAATATGAAGTTTTAATGAAAATGATACAACTAGTTTCAGCCTTTTACAGCCTTCTTTAGGTATCCACTAAAGTTAGAACACAGTAATAAAAATTGAGGTTACAAAAAACTGAGAATTACAGGCAAAAAATGCAATACATAATTACACAAAAACGTTGTATTTTTCAAGTTATTCTATCTAACGCGCTATTGTTTGTTGCATGCGAGTTTGCAAGTTCTCGTGAACGCCAGTATTGAACAACTGCAGTATGGCTATCAGCGATGTTATAACTCAAATTGTTGCTCAAATGCTCAGGATTTAGCAGGATTTCCCTTGGACTCCACGATTTTCCTTACAAACTCATCACTGCAACGGAAAATGTTTTCGGATTTATCCCAGCAAACTGAGTGACTGTAGATCATCATGAGAATTGTTTGAGAAAAGAACATGACTGGATAGGGCTGATGCATGTGATCTTTTATAATAAAAAAAAATCAGCTAACGCATTTTTATTCCCGGATACGGGAGTAGGCGAGGCCATTTAGCCTTATCTAACTTTTGGAGACTGAGTGGGCAGTTCAATCTCCACTGGTACCAATCAGAGATAGATGGCCCAAGGCTATCACTAATTAAGCAGTACGCAGTGAAGTGAGACGGCTCAAATGTGCCGCCATCTCGTGGTCCCTAACCACAACACAATATATTTAATGTCTGAAATAATGTGGGTTCTACGGTCGATTTTCTTGAGTTTACAGGACGAAAAACCCGAGTTTCCGGGAGGAATAACCCGCTTGCCCGTGCCAGAGATCGACTAACTCGGGAACCGGTCGAAAAAAGGCTTAGAAAAATTTCCTCTAGTCGCCGACTAAACCCGAAACCAAGTCTTCCTTCGTGCGGTCAAGCGCCGTGGTATGCAAACGCCACATCCACTGAGCTACACAGGCTCTGTGATCTTTTATTATTATTATTATTATTATTATTATTATTATTATTATTATTATTATTATTATTATTATTATTATTATTATTATTATTAGTGGAGCCTGTGTAGCTCAGTGGATGTGGCGTTTGCATATCACGGCGCTTGGCCGCACGAAGGTAGACTTGGTTTCGAGTGTAGTCGGTGACTAGAGGAAATTTTTCTAAGCCTGTTTTCGACCGGTTCCCGAGTTAGTCGATCTCTGGCACGGGCAAGAGGGTTTTTCCTTCCCGAAAACTCGGGTTTTTCGTCCAGTAAACTGAAGAAAATCGACCGTAGAACCCACATTATTTCAGACATTAAATATATTGTGTTGTGGTTAGGGACCACGAGATGGCGGCACATTTGAGCCGTCTCACTTCACTGTGTACCGCTTAATTAGTGATAGCCTTGGGCCATCTATCTCTGATTGGTACCAGTGGAGATTGAGCTGCCCACTCAGTCTCCAAAAGTTAGATAGGGCTAAATGGCCTCGCCTACTCCCGGTATACGGGAATAAAAAGTCGTTAGCTGATTTATTATTATTATTATTATTATTATTATATTAATGACTTAAAGGAAGTCATAAGGAAGTCATAAAAAGGAAGGAAGGAAGTCACAAACTTCAAAGCCGATACAAATTAAAAGCACAGAAGACATAGAAAGGCTGCCACTGTGAAAAAAAAAAGCCTCCTAAATAGGAACCCCACAATAAAAAGGAATGTGAACCATCAAGACAGATTCAATAACGCAGGATATATCGGCAATTTCACTTCGATCAGACCTTTCAGATCATTCATTTGACCTCCCAAACATCTGCCACTTCCAACACAGCAACCAAATCAATAACAAATATATATATATATATATATATATATGAATTCTAGTAGTAAACAGAAAATGTGATAGTAACACTTCAGTTATATATTTAAATTTAAAATTATATATTTAATTCACATATTTAAATTTAAAAGATTATTATTATGTAAACTGCAACATAAGTAATATTGTTTAACTTGTGAGTTATTAAGCGTGAAATACTACTATGATTATTATTAATGGTAATAATACACGCTTTTTACTCTTGTGTCAATGAGAAATTCTGCAAAAGATAATGATATTACGAGTAATTATAATTTTTACTGAACCATTTGCAAGAAAAAGTTGCATTGTTGGCTAAATTTTAGTATATTTATGTAATTATTAGAGAGATAATAAACTATTATTATTAAAAGAAAAAAAATTATTATTATTATTATTGTTTGTTGTTGTTGTTGTATTTACATAATTGTATATATGTAAATACACATAATTGTATATATGTAAATATTTGAGAGATGAATAAAAAAATTATTATTAAAAAAAAAGTATTATTATTATTATTATTATTATTATTATTATTATTATTATTATTATTATTATTATTATTATTATTATTATTATTATTATTATTATTATTATACCCAGATTCGAACGGCAAAAAGAAACTATTACAGCAACAAATTAACAACAGCACAGAACGACATAAAGGAAACCTGGCACCTGATTAATGAAATGCTGGACAATATACACAGAACCACTGCCACAGAAACAATAAAACACAGCTTTGCCTGCGATCCCAAATCCCTCAAACAGTTGGCAAACAACTTTAATCAGCACTTCGTGAACTCTGTCCAAAAGCTACAAGAAACAACCTTTCCTCACACATACGAACATTCTCCACTAGGTCCACGAGCAACCCAGTCGATGTGGTTCCCCACAGTAACAAAAGAAGAACTATCACTGGCAATTCAACAAATTAATCCTAACAAAGGACCGGGGATAGACGGAATCAGACCAAAAGACATCAAGAAACACTCAACCGACCTACTTCCAGTTATACAAAAACTGTTAAATAAAATCTTCGAAACGGGACACATACCTGAAACACTGAAGACTGCATTAATCACACCCATACACAAACAGGGAAAAAGAAACATAATAAGTAATTACAGACCTATCGCCACGCTGCCTGTAATCAACCAAATCATGGAGCGCATTGTACATCAGAAACTCTCCACATACGTTGAAAAATTTCAAATCATACCCAAAACGCAATATGGCTTTCAAAAAAATAAAGGAACAGCAACACTCCTGGAAGATTTCACAGATCTAATAAACGCTGCATTGGATAAAAACAGAATAACATTAGTGGTATTCATTGACCTAACAAAAGCATTTGACACACTAACACATAAAACCTTGTTAACGAAACTTACCCATATCGGAATTGGAGGTCGTCTACTCCAGTGGTTTAAAGCATACACGAAAAACAGAAAGCACATCACACGTATAGGATCAGCACACAGCAAAGAGGTAGATGTAACCTGTGGAGTACCACAAGGAGCTGTCCTATCTCCCATTCTATTTAACATATACACACACGACATAAGCCAACTCCCCCTAAAAAGTAAAATCTTCCAGTATGCAGACGACACTGCCATAGTATCCATTCACAACACTGCAAAAATCGCTTACAAAAATATGCAACACGACATCAATCAAATCACTAACTGGTTAATCGAAAACGGCATATATATAAACCCTGGAAAAACAAAGCTAATGATATTCAAAAACCCCCAAACCCTGCCCATAGAAACTAAATATCTCTGTCAAACATTCATCCTCCAATACACAAAGTGCAGAACCTAAAATCACAACCATCACACAGGTGAAAACAACACGCTACCTTGGACTTCACTTCGATGCATATCAAAGTTGGAATAGCCATACAAACTACCTACATACCAAGCTTAGGATAATAGCAAGCAAACTATACAGATTAAAAGACATTGCCCCAACCCACATAAAAATACTAATCTATAAAGCATTATGTGAAAACATTTTAAGATATGCAATCACATCATACGCATTCTGTGCAGACTACAGACTTAACAGGCTACAATGGTTGCAAGATAAAATGATAAAACTGATATTCTGGGAACAACCCACTCTTATGCAGGAAGCACGGACAAAACACAAAATATTTAAGGTGAAACAATTACGCCACTACACAATCATGTTAAAACACTACTACAGCCCAATATATAGAGTAACCAGAACAACATATCAAATAACAAGACCACAGTCAACAAACTACATAACATATAAGTACAACAATCACCACGGCAAAGCCACCCGAAACTCCTACGTACCTGACATGATAAACAAACTGCCGTTCGACAACAGAAACCTAGAAACATACAGAGAGCTGAAATAGGCACTATATAAATATTATAGCGAGAACGAAAATTAGAGCAATTCCTTTTTCTCTCTCCCCCACCACACATACACACACACAAACCTACGACAACCCCCCCTCTCAAAAAACTACCACTACAAGACTACCACTACATGTCTAAATCCAACCTTATTTTCACAAAAAAAAAAAGAAGTTAAACTGTAATAGCAGTCGAAGTCTTTCAAGCACGTACCAACAAACAGTAAAATCAACACCTGGCTTGTGACCAGTATAGGAACACAACCATGAAACCACCACCCTCTGTCATCTATTATCTTCCTCAGATAAGCTCTGCTAAGCTTCGAGGAAGAAAATTACTAACTTGCAAGTATCTGTTATACACACTTGTAATGCGTTATAAATATTATATACATATAATTCCTACAGCAACTATGTATGCAATTCATCTGAGACATAAAAAAAAAAAAAAAAAAAAAAAAAAATTCTGTATAATCCTTATTGTAAATACTGTAAATATTATTATTGTATGTAACTTATACTGAGACATAATAAAAAAATATAAAAAAAAATAAATTATTATTATTATTATTATTATTATTATTATTATCATTATTATTATTATTATTGGCAACTCCAAGTAGTACTTAGATTCATCGAGGTAGGTCCAACATCATGTCACAAACAACTATTCAACATTCACACAGTATCTATCATACTACAAATCTTCAAGCTGTTCTCATAAGGTTCATTCCATTGTCCTGCTATTATCTTGGTCACTCGTCTCTGGATCCTCTCCACCTCCTCCCCATCGAGAAGAAACCCTGGCGCCCATATCTGGGCAAAGTAGTCTAGATGGTGTCTTATCAAGGCTCGATACAGAGGAACAATAACCTGTTTGTATCTGCTCGTTAAAGTGTTTTTCAGCAACCAAGTGATTTGATCAGCTGATTTTGCCACTTTTGCGATGTGTCCCTAAACTTCAACTCCCTATCCACCAACACTCCCAAATACCTGGCCTCATCAATCTCCTGGAGTATGGTTCCACCAATGTGATATACTGCTGCTAATCTTTTCACCCCAAAATCCATAACCTTTCACTTTGCCACATTAAATTGACATCCATTTTCGTTAGCCCAGTCCTCCAAATTATCCAAATCATCTTGCAAAATTTTGACATCCTGTGCACTCACTATTGCTCTACCCAGCTTTCCATCATCAGCAAATAAGTGAACACTTCCTCTCAGATCCTTTCCTATATCGTCAATGAACAAATTGAAAAGTAGTGGTCCAAGAAAAGAACCCTGTGGCACACTACTAGTCACAGGCCGTCTTTTGGACTCTACTTCTGAATAAACCACTCCCTGATATCTCTCCATCAACCACCCTCCCATCTATCTCACCATCCCTATATCCATCCCCATATGCTGCAGTTTACTGATTAGAATTCCATGTGGTATTCTGTCAAAGGCCTTAGCAAATTCCAGTAGAATTTGAATGTCTACTGGTTCTGTAAACCCATTACCCTTATCCAGTTCAGCCGTCACTGTGTTATAAAACGTGAGCAAGTTACTGAGGCATGATGTACCCTTCACAAAACAATGTTGTCCCCCATACAGTATCCCATTTTCACTCTAAGACCTTGACAACGATTCCTGATATGCAAATCGTCGGTAATTTACAACTGCAGTCTTGGAACCCCTTTATGCAGTGGAACTATTTCCCCCTCTTTCCACCCCTTCGGGACTAACCCAGACCCGAGACTCAAATCAAACAAAATGGTCAAGGGCACTGACAATTCTTTAGCCGTTTCACGTACGACACGAACTGGTATACCATCCAATCCCACAGATGTATTGACATTGACTATTGTATTGACATAGACTATTCACCTCCACTGCATTCACCACAATTCTAGTATAATCTATTGGTTCATTCCTGCAATGTCACCACCTGGATGATATACTCTTGCAAAGTGCTCGCTCAGTAATTCAACTATATCAACTGATTCGGTTACCTCCCTACCATCGGCATTCTTTAAAATCATTCTGCCATATACATTTTTTCTTTTACTTGCAACATATCGCAAAAACTGTTTGGAATTCTCTTTAGCCTGCATAGCTAATGTTCTTCCATAATCCGTTTTTGCTTTTCTTACCACACTGGTTACCCTTCTGGTCTTCGCTTTATACCATTCATGTGCCTGCAGGTCACCTTTCTCCTTAAATTCCCTTCATAGTTGTTTCTTTTTTGCAGCTCAAGCTTTATGGTGTTATTCATCCATTTAACCCCAACTTGATGTATTATTCGGACTCTAGGTATACAGTCAGCCATTGCCTCATGCAAACACTTCTTAACTGCCTCCTCCCATGCACTATGAACATCTTGCCCTTGCAGTTTTACCTGCCATGGCACTGAACCAATTAAACTCCTAAGCTTGTCATATTTACCAGCCCGATAATTCGATATGTACATTGTCTTAATCGTAAATTCCACACCTTTAGCCGCCTCCCAAGTCACGACCCTATGATCACTCTCACCAATTGGTGGCAACGTGGCCATATTCTTTACAGCCAAATTCTCAGGTGCAACTACTAGGTCAAGTACTCTCTGACCCCTAGTATTTTCTATTACATGCTGTCGCAGATAGTTATCCCTTAATAATCGCATAAAATCCAATTCCTTCCTCCCATTTGTCCTCTCCTTCTTCCAATCAGTGTTACCATAGTTGAAATTTCCCATAATAATTACCCTCCCTCCACTCATTTCCTCTATTTGCTTATGCATACTATCTACACCATCTATTCCATCACCTGGTCTGTAGCAGCACCCAACTGTATATTTTATTCTGCTAGTTTCATTCTCACACCAAATAGCCTCAAATGTGCTCTTTTCTCTATCCTGCAGTTCCACTTCTATTCTTCTTGGCTGTAGCTCATCAGCTATCATCAATAACACTCCTCCCCCATTTTATTCTCCCTGTCACTCCTGAACGCACAATACTCCTCACATTCAATCCCACTAGCTATATCATCTTCTGTCAGCCATGTTTCACTAATGCCAATAACCTGTGGCCTGGAAATGCCAACCAAGGCAAAAAATTCTTCCTTCTTGTTCCTAATACTTCTGGCATTAGTATACATGAATTGCAGAAGCCCATTTGTCCCATCCCTATTTTGATGCCTTATATTAACTGTCCCATTCAGATTTGTTGTCTTTCGTACTTGCTCGGGCATATTACACACATTCATACACTCAACGGTCTCCCTAAAGTCTGCATATCTATCCCCCCCCTTATTAACTCTAGTTTCCCTGATTCTGCACATCCACTGCCACTACATTCAACACCTTTTCAAGTCTCCATACACCAAATCCATTGAAATGTAAACCATCCATCTTATATAAATCCTTTCGCCCATCGAACTCACTCCACAGATCCACAAATTCCACACCGTTCCTCCTGCATAATTCACTCATAATGTCATTAGATATTATAGCTATCCCTCTATACTCTTCACTGTCATACCAAGGTAACAGACTCACCATCCTAACTCTCTCACTCTTCTCTTTTGCTACCTTAAGCAATTCCTTCAAATCCTCTCTGATAATCATTTTTTCTCCTTTCAAATCATTTGTACCTGCCACCACTATCAATTCTTTCACCTGCTGCTATTGCATTCTAATTGACTTGTTTACATCCTTAACGTTTGCACCAGGTTAGTACGATTTTGTTAAACTCTCAACTATCATACCTCTTACTAACGAATCTCCACACAACATTCGATCTTTCATTTTGTTTACACTCACTATCATACTCTTATTTTTCATGTCATACTTTTGCCGTTTATTAGTCGGTACGTTCGGTAAACATTTTTGCCAACGCTCCAGCTGCCGCTCTGTCCTGTGTATTGCTTCGCGTAACACTGCGATCTCACTCATTGCCTCGGTCTCATCATTTTTATTTTCCGTTAATTCATTCATTCGTTCTGTATGTTTACCTTCAATCTCACTTTCAACGCCACTCTCACAGCTATCTGGTACTACTTCGTAAATATCACTCGCATTCATACCTCGTATATCACTATTTTCTACATTCTCACTTTCAAAAGCGATATCATCCTCACGACCTGAAACACTCTAAATCCTCACATTCCTTACACTTTCTGCAAACATTCACTCCACTATCGTTGTTTAACCAGACTCCAACCGCTCTCCTGAATGCATACATTTTGCAAACAGTATACTGAATCAAAACCTTTAAATTAAAATTTTTAGACAAAGATGGCGACCTGGACGTCATTTTTGTATTTCTCTCCATGGGGGACATGTGCACAAATAATCGTATCTATCAATTTACTCATTAAAATACTCAGAAAACACACGAAAATCACCCAGACACGCTAAGATACGAAAAGTAAATAATACTATGTAAGATTCAAGCAAATTTACCAATTAATACCCAAAATAATACTTATCTATTCAGGAACTTTCTACAAACACTACACACCATTCCTTTTCAATATTCCTTTTTTAATATTCCGCTTTCAATATTCCTGTGCACTTTCTATTATCCATCTGACATTGGAATTTGATCTTCTTGTTCCTCTGCCTTTTCGAAATCCTGCCTGTTCATCTGGCATTTCTCTCTTCATGAATGGTTCCAGTCTTTTCTGAATGATCTTAAAGTAAGAATTTACTTGCATGAGAAATCAGTGCTATAGTTCTGTAATTTTCTCACTCTCGTGATCGTCTTTCTTCAATAAAGGTGTATAAACTGATTTTTCCATTCCCTAGGCCATGTGGTTGTGATCCAAATTCGCTTACATAGAGCTGTTAAAAATTTAACTGCCTTTTCTCCCTGGGCGTTGGGCAGCTGAATAGGTATTCCATCTCTTACTGGATAGCTGTTGCAGTGCTCACTCCACTTCATTTTTCAGTGGTACTGGCTCTTGTGTATAATCCTCCTCTTCAAATTTCTCAACAATTTTGGAGTCCTTTCTGTAAAGGGCTTCTGTATACTCTTTCCATCTTTCTTTGATGTCTGCAGCTTCTGTAAGATATCCTTTGTGTTTACTTTTCAGTATTATCACCTTGGCAATAAACTTCCCTGTTAGTTCTGTGATCTTTTTGAAAATATCTGTTGTTTTTCCGTTCTTTTGGTATTCGATTTGTTAGCATTCCTGGTTAAAGTGTTTTTCCTTGTCTCTTCTGGATTTTCATTGAAATTCTGCATTCAAATGCCGTACTTCCTGTAAATTTCCATGGCCATCATTTCCCTCCTTTCCTGAGAAGTTTTGATGGCATCTACTGACAGCCATTTGGACTTCTTCTTCTTACAAGATGTTGGAATATTCCTTTTTGCTATGTTTTAATTATATCTTTATTCTCTTCCCATAGTTCATCTGGTTCTCTTTCACACAAATTGAGTGTGTGGAATCTGTTCTGTATACTAATATTGTATTCAGCTGATTTGTTTCCAAGATCATATCTGATCGACATTTGTGTTGTTTTAAGTTTCCGTAATTTCACATGTATCGTAGCCACTAATAACTCATGGTCTGTTTCAGAGTCTGCACCTGGAAAAGTCTTGACTGATTACTGTATTGATTACTGTATTGTCCATCAGGTGATATCCATGTGTACAATTTTCTTTTGTGGTGTTTAAAGCAGGTGTTAACAATACACAAAGAATTCTCTGCACAAAACTCAACTAGTCTCTTCCCTGCAGTGTTACGAATACCTAAACCCAAACGACCTGTTATTCCTTGTTATGCACTTTCATCAGTCATCTAATATTCTCTTTCGAGGTCTACCCGGCACTCTCTTTCCAATTGGTTTATAGGTGAGTTATTTAACTTTGATATACAGCATGTACAGCACTTGGTTGGAGTTTACATACATATTGAGGCCAACTGAATATATCTCTTGAATGGGTAAAATGCAATGTTCAATGTACTAAATTTATTTATCGATTAAAGTTCTAGTATATTTATGAGCCTAATCAGCTCTTTCTACTAATTTCGTCAGATGCTTCTTCAGAGTTTAATTACTAGAATAATCGTTTTCGTATTTATGGAAAGTGTCTTTTCCTGTCGTATTAGTTTCAGATGACTAATGAATCTGGGGAGTTCAATAAAGAGTCTTAACAGTATGTCACTAGTTGGTTTCATTTTCACTAGCCCGGTTTTCTTAGGACCACTGATTTTAATACTAACATTCCATGCCATCATTAGAGGTTTGATGACATTCTTTGATATATATATATTTGTAAATGTTGTGTGTTGATTCATCTTCATGTTTATCATAGTAATTGCAATTTTTGCTATATTTTTAATGTATAATCACTGCCACTTCTGTATCGTCTGTCAGTTGAAAAGCCTTTAAGAGATTACAGCGTATTCAGGAACGCCTGTGTAACTCAGTAGAAGTAGCATTTATATCCTGAACGTGGCCGAGTGAAGAATGACCTGGATTCGGTTCTAGTCGCCGATCAGAGTAACTTTTTCTAAGCCTTTCTTCGGTCGATTCCTGAGTTATTCAATCTCTGGCACTGAAAATCGTGTTTTTTTTTCCTCTCGAACACTCGAATTTTTTGTCCCTTAAACTCAAGAGAATCGACCGTACAACCCACACTATTTCACACAATAACATGTGTTAGCATTAGTGACTAATAGATGGCGACACTTGTATCATATCATATATCATATATCATATAGTACCAAAATGACCTCTCCTACTCCCTGTAAGGAAATAAAATGTTTGCTGATTTTTTTCTCAATTCTGTAGTGCGACACGTGAACTTTTAAATATTTGATTCAGTTATTAAATTATTTCATTACTGTTCCAGGAACCTACGTTTACCAGAAAATTTTCATATGCAAGAACTAAGGAAAGGAATTACATCAGTAATCCTCTAGTGAAAGAAAACATAGAACTAATTGAATCCTTCTACTGTCTACAGATAATGCTGCATTGACTGTAGCACTTATCTTCAACTAGTAACAGAATAAAAATAAGAAGAGACCAATCTTAAAGTAATTCCAATAACTCTTTTCTATGTGGGCCAATATGAGCCCCTAATGCGCAATATGCACACTCTCGTGTCAAATTAACCCTGGTTTCTAGAGGTGTAGCCTATTTCCATCAAAGGTAGACTGGCATCAGTAAGTATTGTTGCTGCATAAGTATACTTTCCTAGTTGCAAGAAATGCCAACTATATCCACTAGGTTTAGATGACTTCCTCACCCGGTGAAATACCATCACTTTGCTTATTAGGAATCTGAATTGTCCATTGCCATTTTCAGTTCCCAGAGCAGCGGCTCCAGTTTTTGTGCTCCTTTGTCTTTCAATATGAAGCGTGAGTGATAAATACTCTTTAATGATGTCAAACATATTACAGAAATCTAGTACCTTCCTCATCTTTAAAGCCATAACAGTAAAGCAGTTTCAGTTTCTGCAGACTGGCAGCCAGGAACATACTAGACAGTTATGCGTTTGGGGCTTCCTGATCAGGTGGTGCAATACTCGCTGCCATTTACACTACTAAGTCGTGCCTGGATGTAAACTGCATAATGTTATGGGAGGGCCACTGTCGAGGCCGCCTCATAGAATGGTATTTGGATGCTCCCTGTATGGACAATGTCTGAGTCTATCCTCTCATAGTATATTCCCCTGCTCACTTTCTCTGATTTATGCCACATAATAGAAAGTGGAAAGGACATTTCTATCCATAGTTCTAGACAGCCTGAAGAAAGACCATTCTAAGTTCGATTCTACCTGTAGACTACAGGAACTTTTTCTAATCAGAACTTTTAGTCCATCTCTCATATGTATAAGGGTTTTATTCTCCAAAAAAAATATATTGCATAGTTTAAGGGATTACGAAGTGATGACAGATGTCTGCTGTATACTGTGCTCACCAGATGTCGTTTAATATCAGTAATAGTTTAGGCCAGGCTATCTCTGATTGGCTGAGGATATAGATTGACAGCTCCTCAGTTTCGGAAAGTTAGATTGCTCTAAAACAGCCTTTAATATTCCATTTAGCGAATAAAAAGCGTTTTTAATGGTTTTATTACAAGAAAAATTCTTTCACAATCACATGGCCAACATTTATGGTATATACACAATCCTAAATGATGTATTTCATAAAGATCTGATCTCCTGTTTTTGATTAAACACTAAATGTCTGAGACAACAACCAATACCCATCTTAACAGTTCAAACTACACCTTATGTGATTCTTTACACCACATGAGTGGTACCAGTGGTTTTGAACGGTTCAACATTCCTTGTCTGAGACCAAGAATTCATAATGAGGCTTCCTTGTCTCATCATACCTTATTAATCTGATGCCTCTACCTTTTTCCCCAATTCAGAAAACCATTCTGCCTTCTTTAATTTCTTATCAGTGAAGCTAGATTTCTTACAATTCAAATTTCTTAACACTAATTCTTCCATGGCAATATTAATGTCCACACTTCTGACTGGTTCTCTTTTTCCAATTTCAGTAACCAAGCTGAAAGAGAAGCAAAGATATTTGCTGTAAATGATTTTAAACAAATCATTCTTCTCCCAATAGGGATTTTTCTGACAATTCATTCCACACATCCAACACGCTTGATCTTTTCTTAACAAGCAGTATACACCTTCTAGGTGTATACTGCACCTTGTGGCAATTCAGATGAAAATTCTATCCAAGTTTCATTTTTGGTGGAACGTCTCTTCTCATCCATTCACAACCTCGTGTCGTTTGGAATTACAACTCTGAGTAGGAGATCATCATAACTTTTCCTCCTTCTTCCTATGGTCACACTACTGTTTCCGTAATTCAGCCAGGTAGTTGTGATCTTTCTGTTACTGAAATTATCCATGTTGGAATGAAAGTTTTCCTTCTTCATTCTGATCACAATTTTCACCCTATTTCCAAAAATGTGTAAAGGCAGTCCAAAGGGAGGAAAAACTGCTTATTGAGACAGAAACCTCAGGTTCAATCACTGTCTACACTGAAATCTACATTAGTTGTTGCAAAATCATCATTAAAAAAATGCTTAGAGTAGCTTCGAAAGCATTAAATCTAGAAAACTTGCCATCGCTGCTAAGGCTAATGGCATTCGTTACATCTGGTCCCTCGCAAAAGCTGTAGGTCCAACTTTTGTTCATCTGTGCTTCCACCTCGTGCTTATCTAAATGGTAGAATTGCAACATCATCCAAAGCTGGTGACAGATCAAACTCATCACCTGACTCTTGTTGTACTGTACTGTGCTATTGTAAAGTGGTACTTAGGTTTGATGAGAAAAATATTAAAAGTAAACTAACCCGTTTGTTTATATAATGCGACCACCCCCAGAAAATCTCACAATAGAGGTGAAAAGAGTTGCAGACTGAAAAAATCTCCAAAAAACGCCCATAAATTGTACTGAAATTCATACTGAACACCCTTCTAAAGGCTTGTAAAACTTTTAGCGAGAGAAAAGAATCATAACTATGTCATCACTATAAAGTCACGCCAAAAGTAAGAAACATTCAATTGGAATAAAAACAAATAAAGGCATTTGTGCGTTTTTAGTGGTTATTTCAATCGAAATTATTTCCTGTATTTATTATTATATTACATTTTAATATTTATTTTCAAAACTTACTACTGATGTTCAAAACGTGCTAAGAGTAATATGGCATGATGCTCTCAGCAGTTTACATCAATCTGGTATATAAAGTATTTGGAGAAAATAAAACTTTATTGCAAACAATCGAACCTCTGTATTGCGTATACAGCTGTGATTCAGGCAATCAAACTTCCAAGAAGTTTTCAAAATTCTTGCACCATGTTACTTCAAGTTTTCTTCCTTGGCATTTTGATCTAGGATTTCAGCAACATCTGTCATATTGAAACAGTATTTCTTTTGTCTTTTATGAACGAAACATTTATACAAATAACAATACTCCAGACTGCATTTCAATACACATATTGCATGCTAATATGTACGTTAAACACACGTACTTAAGCTTTTTTATTAATATATAACTTTTCCTATATGATTTTTAAAATTATGTCCAGGACAAGAGGTACTAAACCTATACCACATTAGTGCTGCGTAATCTCCTGCGTGTTTTGAAGGTTAAAGAAACTATGGCTGAGATCTGTTTGTGCCTGCAGAGGCTGCAAATGTTATCCAAGAAGAAAAATCTAGTCGTGTTTGGTTATCTGTGCAGGAGATCAAAGTTTAAGACATTAGTAGGAAAAATCTTGAAACCTCTAATGATTGTGCACTCCAAGGCCCGCCAAATAAAAAAAAGAGCAATAGTGTGTGTGCTTTCATAGTGGTTCGAGGTTAATGCGAGGTCATTTATGTACGGCAGGAAGTGAATGGGTGAAAGCACAGATCCCTAGATCTATTCCTTCGCTGGTGAGGAAAATCCGAGGATAGGAACCTATTTACCATGACATGTAGAGTGAACTGCCAAAGAGGAAGCTGGCAGCTCACTTGCAAATGATGGGGGGGGTTGAAAACTGGTCATAGGATGGTAGTTTGCTGAATAGAATAAGTAGTAATGGTGTGTGTGTGTGTGTGTGTGTGTGTGTGTGTGTGTGTGTGTGTGTGTGTGTGTGTGTGTGTGTGTGTGTGTGTGTGTGTGTGTGTGTGTGTGTGTGTGTGTGTGTGTGTGTGTGTGTGTGTGTGTGTGTGTGTGTGGATCAAATGTTTCTGAATGTGCATTGTAATAAAGTGACCGGAAAGTCAATAATTAGCTTGTACATAGTGAAGAAATTGCTGTATTAAACTAAAGTAAGAAATCTGACCGTAGATCGATTGCTACCGATGCAAATTGAGTAGGAAAGATTAAACTGGCGATATTGCATATTATTAATTCTAGAGTACACATTTTTAGCCAACCAAGGGGAAATACCACTAACACTGAATTACTTATTGGTGTCAATTTATTCAGATACTTTTGATTTCTTTCTGGCGAACGACTAGGATTGGATGAGTTAAATCATTCTTGGTAAAAGTGGAATGGACCTTGCCTTAGTTATCTGTGCAAGGATTGGAAGAGAAAAGTGATAAATCGATCTTCTCTTTAGTTCATGTTACAGTTGTACCATTTGGATGTGAGTGGCAGTGAAAACAAAAATAAGCAATGCCTAGATTTTACTCCCATTGTAACATGCAATAGTGTAGCTAGGTGTTTGGCGCTCTTGGAAATAAAATAATCCAGTGAGAATTATTTTTGTTATTTGGGTGTTGTCGATTTTTGGACCAGAAGAACAGAAAAAGTAGCGAGATCGTGGAAAGAAAGAATAAAAGTCATGAAGGTCATCCCATGAGTTTCCTTGTAATGTCAAAGGACACAAGTCTGGGAACTCTTGGTGGTTTTCATGTTGAAAGAAATTTGGATGAGGTTGTGACCTGAGTTTCCATAGAATACGGACATCTTTTGCCTAAATGAAAGGAGAGCTGAAGAGGTCAAGAGCATCTGCAGGATGGCTTCGCTTATATGGAATTCCGGTGTAGATCGGCCATCTGCTTTATGTCGGTTAAAACATTGGCATCCCTGCCTCTCTGCTTGCCTAATTTGTGAAATTAGAACGTAAATCAGTTTGAATTGTGGAGGTTGAATTTCCAAAGGAAGTGACCTCCCTATTTGGGTATTTCATCTTCAGAGAAAGCTTTCCCGATAAGTAAAGAAGGTCGAGTGGTTTTCGAAGTCTGAAGCATGATAGAGATAGCAAATAAATGCAACAATTTTTTCTAAGAATGGGGGGATGGAAGAATTCGAGGGTTTTTATTCTCGGACGTGGGTATTAGCCCTGATTAATGTATATTCGCCACCTTTGGCGAAAAGAACTGTTTACAGTACTTGAAAGCCAAACGGCTATATTTCTGGCATCCTTAATAATAATTAAGGGAATACAAATCCCTTGTTGTTCAACTGCCAGTAAGCAAAACTCTAAGATCGAAAACTACGAATCTAAGAGTTTCATATATACCAAAAAAATATATAGTTTCATATATACCGATTTTTCGGTATATATGAAACTCATAGATTCGTAGTTCTCGATCTTAGAGTTTTGCTTACTGGCAGTTGAACAACAAGGGATTTGTATCCCCTTAATTATGTGTACAGTACTGTTTGGACAGTTAAGATGGAGCGGTTCAGATCGCTAGCTGAGGTTCACTTAGCAATAATGGTTCTAGTTTGGATGACTGTAAGTGTGTGGTGCAAATCTCTTAGGTCACTGTTAAGGCCATAAATGTTGGAAAAGTGCAATTGACTTTTAATGTTTCAGTAATTATTACTATTCGTTTTATTGGATTTTGTTACTTTTTCAATTTTGAGTGGATTTTTATTTTTCTTATGTTTTATATTGTGGCAGTTTTTTGCACTCCATATTAAAGCTATACTTGATTACATTGCCATTTATCTAGTGTAGAGGAAGAGTTAAATAAATAGCAGGAACAAGCAAAAGGCTCTTCAGAACATACTGCCCTTACAGAGGCAAGCTTCACATCTCGTATAAGTCCACTATATGGATGAAATACTCAGATTGTCAGAGTGGGACCTCCTACGATGAGTATTTTTACTTTATGGAGGTATAATAATAATAATAATAATAATAATAATAATAATAATAATAATAATAATAATAATAATAAATCAGCTAACGCCTTTTTATTCCCTTATATAGAGTAAGCGAGACCTTTAAACCCTATCTAGGTTTTGGGGACTGAGTAGGAAGTTAAATCTCCACCGGTAGCCAATCAGAGATAGCTAGCCCAAGGCTATCACTAATTATAGGTGACACCAATGAAGAGACGAGCAAACAATTGCTGCCATCTCTTGGTACCCAACCCTAACAGGATACGTTACTGTCCTATTAGGGTTGGTTCTACGGTCGATTTTTTTTTTTTTTACGGGACGAAAAACCCGAGTTTCCAGGAGAAAAAAAACCAACTTGCCCATGCCATATATTGACTAACTTGAGAAAAGGTCGAAAGAAGGCTTAGAAAAAGTTTCTCCAGTCTGATGGAAATTCATTGTAGGATTCACGTGCGATTGGCGCAGGCCACATCGAAATAGCAGAAGTATGCTGCAATGATCATTCATTTTATCGAAAGTACCCTTCTGGAACTTGCTATCTATTATAGTTTTGATAATATTTTTTTTCTTATTAATAAAATGAAAAACTGGGATCTATTATTAATGTGAAGAATTGTTGTCCATAAGTCATCAGAAGAAGATTAAGAATGGCTAAAACGACAGTCAGAGACTTGTGTAAATTATGAAAGGATGGATCTATTTCCATGGTAACAAAGTTGAGGATTTTGGCTGCAGTTATTTTTCCAACAGTGGCTTATCTACATGATATTTGGAACCTAAAGAAGTCAGATAAGAAACAGATAACTGCTTTTGAGATGTGGTGTTTCAGAAGGCTGTTGAGGATATCATATACTGAAAGGTGTACAAATCAATGGGTGTTAGAAAAGATCAGTAGAACTTTAAGGCTGGCTCCTTAAGGATATTGACAGAAGAAATTTGAAATATTTTGGGTACATAGAAAGAATGGAAGGGGGGCTTCTCAGAACAGTAATAGAAGGTAAAGTTCCTGGAAAAGAAGGAATGGGTAGACCGTCAGTGAGATGGATGGATGGCGTGTGTGTGTGTGAGTGAGTGTGGAGTGACTAATCTTCAGATAGTTGAAGCCGCAAGAAACGCATACAACAGGACCACATAGAGAGGACTGGTGTGGCGCATCACTCAGCATCGGAGTTAGCATACGTCTTCTGGATGTTCAATGAGCAGAAGAAGAAGAATTAAAAAATAAAAAAGTCTTACTGCCAAGTAATTTGCCTCATATAAACAATTAATGCTATGAATGTGGTTAATTCTATCTACGTGAACTGATATGTCTGTCACTGTGTGTGTGTGTGTGTGTTATTTGAAGGAGAATAAAAATCCAACTTTCCCAGAAGGATATAAAATGAGTTTCTTCCGTAGAACATCTTAACTCACCTTCAGCTGTAATGAATATATAATATATATTGTTCCTCTTTTCTTTTTCACTTTTCAATGGTTTATTAAGCGTGATTTAGTCCATCTGATACTGAGGCAGCAAGACTTTGTTCTCCGAGAACTTCGGGTCATTGAAACAAACAGATCGGCCATAGGACAAACGCAGTTAACAGACATAAGTGGATGGTAGCTTGTCTAAGGCAGATGGTGGGTGTGTTGTTGTAAAGTATTGGGGGGGTTCTCTGTCCTCCTGATAAATTCTCAAATTTCAGAAAGGCGTGACGTGAAAATAATGTTAATAAAAATAAAATAATAAATCCGTTATTGCCTTTTATTCCCAAAAGGGAACGATAATGATAAAACATTTATATATTTAATTAATTAATAAATTATTAATAAAATTAAATATTAATCAAATTATTAATAAAATGAAAATTAAATATTAATAAAATTAATATAATAATAATAATAATAATAATAATAATAATAATAATAATAATAATAATAAATTTATATATATAATTGCATGTATATAATTGTATGTATATATTGTATGTAAATATATATAATGGCATGCATAATATAAAATTCTTGATTTTTTTTATTAATTATTTATTAGTATTTATTTAAAAGTATTTAAATTATAAAAATGTTGTACTTCGTAATCCGAAAAAAATTGCGTTGTAGGATTTATTTTATATTTTTCATCCGAAAACGTCTTAGGCGCTCAGACTGTTGCACATTTATTAATCCATCAGTCATGCAAAAAGCCCAAAGTAAGACTTTCCATCTTCATAAAATGAAGATAGAAAGCGACAGGTTCTCTCTATTTCTGTATCCTTTGATCAGGTCGGGTCAATTACAGGGAAAGGGTTATCTTTTCATTGCCGCAACCTTTATAAAAACACGTCAGCAAATCGTTTGCTGAGAAGCAAAAAAATGAGATATGCAGTTCAGCTCAGTATTCTTGCCTACCAGACGGGATATGAGAACTGAAACTCCAACTTATAATCTTAGTTAAAATGAGTTATTTTCAATTATAATATGTGGTTGAAAAGACTAAGTGGGGTCATTCTTCTGTGTTGGCTTTGCCAAGGACTTCAGCAGAACTCCAGGTGAGCGCTGTGTAGTGTATTATCACATTGTGAATAAAGGTTCATTCTTAAATGTCGCTTTAGGACTTCTCAAACCACTAGTCTAACTCTTCAATAATCACACTCAGTACCACTCACATTGCATGTCCGAAGTCTTTTTGTTTTTTTTAATCTTAACGCATCTTTAGATTTTTAAAATATTTTAAAGTGTCGAGTTTTTTATTTGAAAAATTCAAAATCAACCAGAAATGATTCGTGATTAAGCAATTATATGCGTGTTATCCTCTGATGAGAGAAAGGAGACATCATAAACATTCCCCCGACCCTTCTCCCACCATAAGGAAACACACCTAATCTCCTTCCTTTCCATATAGCCGAACTACCATTCCTGTATTAATCTTAATATAGCATTATTATTCCGCATTATTCTTATCATAGCATTCGAACCAATCGATATTCTTGGCATATGTCTGGAGACATAAAATGTTTGCGTCATTTTTCAAACTTAGAGTGGTCCCATTGATATAAAAATTTAGATGACTACACAAATTTTAGTAGAGATTCAAAGTACCAAATTTCAGTGCATCCAGTCAGAACAGAATTATTGCTATCGTTTTAAATTCTTTGTCTCTAATATGGCAGATTAAAAGCAACATTGCGATGCCCGGCAAATTTTATTAGAGACCTCCTTCCTCCCTCCTCCAATAAAATTCGTGAATCCGTAGATCATTTTAATCAAAGATGTGCTTTTCCTGTAAAAATCAATCACGTCTGTCTCCTTCTTCCTCATAGTTCGATAGATTAAAACATTCATATAATTATATAGCTTTGAAGTAAAGAAAATATGAATCATGCAAATAAATGGAATCATTTATTTATTTATATTATGGATTCATAATTATGAACTGCATAATGAGTTTATAATTATGATTATTATAGATTTTTAATGATCACAATGGGTTGTTTGTTAATAATTCCTATATCTCAGATGTCAATTACACTTTGTGCAGAAATTAAAATATTTCTATCTGCTTTTTTTTCTTCCTGGAAAATCAATGTTCATAATTTTCCAACTGATAAAAAAAAACTTTGAGGTTAGATTGTTTATATCGTTAAAAGAGACTGCTAAAATAGGCAGAAGAAAGAAGCAATACCAAAACAGCATTCAAAATGCATTTCATTCTAATGACACTAGAGCCGAATTTAGGTCGAATTTTCGTCATCTACTATGGAAGGTTTTTGTGTGATTATTATTATTATTTATTTATTTATTTATTTATTTATTTATTTATTTATATTATGGGTTCTAGTAAGCTGATTTCTTTAATTTCAGTCGCAACCGGTGCACACGCTTTCTGTTTAACTTGTGATCACCTTGTCAAGTTCGAGATTTTTTTTTTTTTTTTTCTATAATTGTAATATCATACATCTTTGTCCTTTGGTATAAATGCTGCTTGTGGTTTGAAAGATAGGAAATTTAATATAATAAATAAAAAAAAGAATGCTACAATTTATCGATAATTATTTATGAGTAATTTTAACGCCACGTTATTTAAACTAAATGTACTAATTACTGATGTTTGGCCGAGACACATAGTCTGTAATAGATTTACTGAGACAGCACGCTCTTAAAAGTGAATGTAAACATTTTACAACTTCCTTTTTTTTTTTTTTTTTTTTTTTTACGTCAGCAATTTAGATAGAGACGCAGACGACCAATCTACAGAGTACAACGCAGCGAATTATGGCTGTGAAATCTGCGATTGCGCAATATTTTAGAAAAACAAGTATTGCTTTCGGAATAGATATAAACAGTACATGCAATTAGTAAGCAAAATATTTTGAAGAAATATTTTTTATTATCTCTGCTATCGGAACACAAACATTCCTCAAGCGGCCTATGTTTCAACACAATAAAACATTTGTGATGTCAGTGTAACAGAGCCAAAAATAATTTATCATATTAGGAATTTATTATTAATTAATTAATTATTGTTAATTAAGCAGATTATTATATCAGAATCACGTTTTAGAATAATCCGTAGTTATTAGTTTTGTTGAGTTCGGCCATATAATGTGCACGCATAAACTGTATGGTGCGTTATTTATTTATTTATTTATAATTATCCTTTTAATGAATACTTTGAAATGAATAATGCTATATATTAAAAAATTATAGCGCAGGTTTTAAAGAATTTAAAATAAAATAAATACCTAACGTTTTATTTGCCTATAAAGAGAGTGGGCTTACTATGTTTCATTCTAATGACACTAGAGCCGAATTTAGGTCGAATTTTCGTCATCTACTATGGAAGGTTTTTGTGTGATTATTATTATTATTTATTTATTTATTTATTTATTTATTTATTTATTTATTTATATTATGGGTTCTAGTAAGCTGATTTCTTTAATTTCAGTCGCAACCGGTGCACACGCTTTCTGTTTAACTTGTGATCACCTTGTCAAGTTCGAGATTTTTTTTTTTTTTTTTCTAATGCTTGCAATCAGACACCCAATCCCCCACCAGTGCCGTAACGAGAATGTGGCGAAAGAGGCGCCCGCCACGGGCGCAACTGGATTTTGGGCGCAAAGCGTAAAAAATGTAAAAAATAAAAATAAATAAATAGATATAAAAGTCCGCTATTTTATATTGTATTTTTAAATTTCGGCAATACGCCGCTTTAGATACACCAATTCTGCAACTCATTTTGATGGGGTTAATAGTAAGTATTTAACATATTGCATTTAGTAAAATTTAACTTGTTATATTTAAATTTTTCAAAATTTTTGTCATTTTGGGGTTGGGGGGGGGCACAAGTTAGACACTTGCCACAGGCGCTTCATACCCTCGTTACTGTACTGTCCCCCACGTTTTGAAACCGTGGAATCTGAAAGTTTCTTGATTGCTAGACGGTAAAGTGACAAGAATACGACAAGCGACTGTAGCCGTTTCGTATTCTCAATTTCTCCTAATATATCTATCGAGTGTTCTGATGTAGATTTTTATGAGTTGCGGATCTAAAGAAACCCTACTTACTTATTGGAAAAGAAATAAGTTAATGATTTATGATTAATAACTTCATTAATCAGCGACTGAATCAGTTATAAGTTTCCCTTCTATCCATCTAACGTCACAGAAGTTTAAATATATTTTAATCTTTCAGATCATCTCGAAATGAATTCTGTCGATAATGTAGAAGCAAGATTTTTTTTTTTTTCACAAAGACACTCGATTTGCCATGCCTGATATGAGTAGGGATAAAAATGTTAACATTTTAAAATATTAAATTTCGGTATTTTATAACTTTTTTTTGTAAATCAATTATAACAGAGAATTTTCAAATTAATTAAAAAAGAAAATAAAACAGTCCTACTAATTTACCTATTAATTTAGCCTGAAAGGCAATTTTATTTTGTTTAATGTCAATTAGAAACATTTTAGTTTATGAAATAAGGGGTGCACTTGTGAAATAAGGGGCGCACTTGTAAACTTTGTCTAGGGCGCTAAATAACCTGGCACTGACACTAGGTGCAGGCAGCCATTGTTCAACACACCATTCCTCTTATTTACCGCTATTGTTTACATTTTTATTTAGCGAAGAATTTAAGGTTTGTTTAACAAATTCGTAAGAGTTTCTTTCCTTGTATTTAAACATCAAATCGTTGATTACTCGATTAACAGTTCTGTTAACACCATATCACGAACACTTATTTCAGGGCATGCTGGCGAACTGATAAGTGTTACAACAGCGTTACAATTTACGCGCGAGATTTAAATTAAAAAAAAAAAAAAAGAAAGAAAGACTATTTTCAAAATCCGGAACATTTTCCGAGGTTGTGTCTTCTGTGAACTTGGTTGGTCTTCCAGCTTTTGCTGTATCTTGCGACATTAAACAGCAGTTTATCCTTTTCTGATCTTAACGTAACGAATCCACTTTTTGTTTCGTCTTCTTGGTGGTCTTGGATTTCTTCCTCGGATTTTTTTCGATCATGCATGGAGGTATATTAGGCTTCGTTTTAATTTCATATCTAGCAGTGGGTGTGATTATTACTTCCATTATTGTCACTTTTATGCCCATCAATATCTCTCTCATTGGCTTTATAGTCTTGTCCAGGGGTGGCTCGTGCATAGACACTGCGGAACTGCAGCATCCCCAATTTTTCTTGATATATAAATATATTTATTAATTTATTTATATTTGCTTGTAATATTTAATTTTATCATCAACAATCCTATACAGTTTTCTTATTTTGTAAAAAAAAATAATAAAAATCCATCTTGTAGCACTTGGGAGGGCGCTAGCGGCACTGTATTTTCCACAGTATCATATTGCTACGTTCGCAAGCATATGCACGTCATAGTGAGATGCGAGCTATTAGCGTAATGCGGCACTGTCCGTCAGCAGTTCCACTGTTGTTTATATGCAGTTTGCGCCAGTAGTAGAGTGTTCGTAGTGCTTATTGTGTTTACTCCGTCACTTTAAATATTTGGACATTACAATTAAAGACAACATTTGTTACAGTAATTTTTAAGTAATTTTGAATTATACTAAACTTTATTAATTTATCGATAATAAACAATGTTTTTTTCATGAAACAAAACAAGAAGAATATATTTTATTTTTAAGTAATTTTGAATTATACCAAACTGTACAATTTTATCGATAATAAACAATATTTTTTCATGTTTATTTATTTTTTTATTTTTTACCATAATTATGATGTTTTATCCAAACACGTATACACTGTACTTACAGTGTGTATGCATATTTCGAAAGTTGCAGCACCCCCACGATTTCAAGTCACGAGCCGTCACTGGTCTTGTCCATCTTATTTAAGCAGGTCTGATCTTTTCCTTTACAGACAATAATTGTCCTCCAACTGTATATCGTTATTGAAATAATGATGAAATAAAAAAATAATATGTCTTCTTATATACTTGGCCTGGATGAGGTCGCTGCTTTCCAGCTTAGAGGCTATGGTTCGAATCCCACTACATCCGTGAATACCAGAGTATCTTAAATTGGCTTGAGAAATTCGATGTCTGGTCTGTTCAGCAGGATTGTTCCGGATTATCTAAATCTTAGCCAGCTCACTAGTGATATGCTATAGTTTTTCAGGCTTTTGTGGATGGGATTGTCATAAATGCATACATAATATTCAGGTTTTCTATAGATTATGAGCCTAAATAATGAAATTACATTCAGTTTTCAAATCTACGTATAAAATATCGTGTACATATTTTTTTACTGTTTATGTTGTTTCCATTTACTGCAAATCATTTCTCTTTTTTATGATTTTCTGAGCAATAAACTATTTTAACAACTCGTCCAAGTGGATATTGAAAAAGCAAGGTTCCTTCTGAGGTAATATCATCCACTCAGAAAAGAGTATCCTTTTATGTTATACAATTTTTCTCAATTATGGACAATGTTCTTTTGTAATGAATTAAAGCAGTCGTCGATTGATAGTCTACTTAAAATGTACGAAACAGAATTATAAGTATTTTTATAATTACAGTAAATATCAGCTGTTTGTAACCAAACGAAGTTTTAGTCATTCGCAGAGTGAAATCTACATTTATGAAAATTACTGGAAAGTCCAGTATGTCCAGTAAACATGGCTTAGCAGGACTTCTTTTTTTCCCCGCTGCTGCAGTTTTGGTCCTCAAATTTTACTTTATGGCCTTTTCGCTTTTACAGTGCAGGAGCATTTTACACTCAAGACATATAATAACAGCTCCGTATATGGACAGATAATCAGAAAAAGAAAGAAATTTGCTTCTTAACGAGTTAGCGGTTGTATTCGTTGGGAAAAACAGTGAGGAAAACTGAACAGATTTGGGATTTGTAAAGTGTTAGGAGTCGAACAGAAGAGAAGTGTTGTTTAGAATGCAAAAAGAATCTCAAGCTTTTTGGAGGCTATGAACGAGACGTGCTTGAGACAGAATTATCTAGATGTGAAATCAACTCAAGAAGAGAAAACTAATCTTGGTGAGCGAAGGGTTATCAAAAGTGAGGGAGGACGAAGCATGGTCATTCTTCCAGAAAATAAGTCAGAATTTCGTTTTGATCGAATTAAAATTCTCTAAATTATTTTCACCCCACATGAGCATGACTCGAAGATAGTTTTTAAAGCATTATTCATAAAAAAACCTGAAAACTTGAGTCATCTAAGCGCTTTTGTAAATAACAAACAACAATAAAGTACAGTCATCAGAATACTATGAATTTGTATGTTAGCGAGAGAAGGTCATTGATGTATAAAAGAAAGAGCGCAGATGAAAACAGAGCCTAGAGGTATTCCGGCTCTTATGGAAAAGTCAGATGAGAGGGAATCATACGCCATAACAAAGACTTAACGAGCAAAGAAGAAGCTGGCAATCTGCTCACAAAAGGTGGAAGGAACGAAATAAAATTGCAGCCTGATATAAAGGTCGCAATGTTAGGTCTTGGAAGCATCAAAAGCAGCCGCATAATTTTCTGCAAATTTATTCCATGACCCGTGTTCAAAGGTGGGTATGATTAGCAAGGCGATATTCTGGAGAACGAGAATGGCCGAATCCATGTTATTGATTGAAACTGATTGTTGAACTTCACTATCATTTTTGAGTATATTGAGATGATAGTTTGATGGCTTAGTTTTATTTCATCTTTTTATAAACACGCTGAAAAAATTTTGTTTACATGCTGTTGGATAGATATCAGACGACTCTGACAATTTGAAAAGGGATACAGAATGGGTATTCGTTCTGGAGCAGAGGCTTTTGGTACAAAAAGAAATAACATGTGGGCCGAGAGAGACACCAGTATGAAGGCTATTAATTATTTTTGTGATATCTTTCTGCCTAAAAGTCAGAGGAGAAGGAATATTGCAGTAGTTTGTGAAACAGTAGTACTGCAAGATTTCTGTGGTTATCTAAACATGAGTTGGAGAAGACTGATGTCAAGCGATCTATCATATATAAAGGAGGTATGACTATTATTTCCTGTGGATAAAATAGTGGAAATAGGACACAAGTTTTGGTAAACATCCTAGGCAAGAGGAGAGAGATGGATTGCCACTTGAGTAGAAGGCAAGCTCAGTACATTTGGAACATACACCATTGAGTGTATACTGCATTTTAAGGTTGGACTTCTTTGGCACATGCGATAGAAACCATGCTTGGATAAAAGTCTAGGATTTACTAGATCGCAGTAATTCGTACACTTTTATCCAAGAATGCCTGAAGCAGAAGTGAGGTTGTTGTATTATGCCTTTGCAAACAATTTAGATTCTCTTCCAGCTTGGTCTGTGAAATTAGAAAAGGGAAGCCAGCTGAAATTGTGGATGGCAAAATCTTTAAGGAAGAGTTTCTCACTGTCTGCATAATTAGACTCTACATGACCAACTATCAAAAAGATCAGTATAGTGATCAGAACTGATAGCAGTAAAAGTATAAAATGAGGGCAAAGAAATGAGTCAAGGAAATCCTAAGCCAAAACAGATCATATAAAAGAGATTCCAAGTCTAATAACCTTTGGTATAGAATATCAGACCTGATGAAGGCCAATTTTCCACCTTTACAGACTTATGAAAAATTTAGGTGAGCTGTAGTGTGACAGATGGCAGTTGAAGTTTAGTGATCGGGTTTTTATACCCATAAGTGGTGGTGGTAAAGTCTATGTGGAAATGATTTTTTACGTGGACTTTTGTTGTTTTGTTGCATTTTTTGGAGTATTTTGTTGTTTTCTTAGATGATTTTTTCGAACATATTTATTGTTCCTAGCTGTTCGGTTGCATGTTTGATATTCTTTGAGTGTTGTAGATTTTTGAGAGATTTGTAATTGCACTAATACGAGAACTTTATTCTCGCTTTCATGGTAGTAGAATACTGGGAAATTATGGCCGGATGTGATTGCAGCTCTCACACGGGCGTTGCAAAGACCCGGATCCAAGCTTACCTTGTGTTTAGTTTTTCTAGTTTCTTTTATGGCATCCTAAAATCTAGACCCATTTTCATTCAAGACGTTATTTTGCAATATCCTTTTATAAATGAACTACTGACCTACCGTAACCTACTGCTGCCATTTATCTTGAATTCCATCTGCCTCGGTTTTGTGGAACAGCCTCTCCCATTATTTAACTGTTCACCAAACACTGCAACCTCCAACTCTTGAACTTTGCCCGTGTACACACACGGAGTTTGATTTTCTGTAGGCTTTGCGACTTCTTATGCGTTAGCAGTGATATAATAATAATAATAATAATAATAATAATAATAATAATAATAATAATAATAATAATAATAATAATAAAATTGCTTCCATGTGCCTGTTCACTGGAACAACAGTCTTCCCCAAGAAGTGTTCTCTTACAACAACAACAATCTTTAGCTTTTGAAGAAAATGTCAACAGATTCATTCTTTCTCTACCATAGCTCCTATATCTTATATTTAGAGTCATAAACGAAGATAAAATCTATTTAATAAAATCGCCTACTCCCTATAAGGGAATAAAAAAAGGCGTTAGCTGATTTATTTATTATTTATTATACATATAAAAATACATCGAGCTGAAACGGACCGTCTCAGTGATATAGGTTGAAGTAAGTTAGTGAGGATGGAAATTATCTTTCAACTGAACAGTTATGGACAGCATCAAGGATTTTTTTAGATCTTAGGTGTACCACCCGAACTGTGTGTGCAGTATTCTGAGGATGAGCGAATTTTAGATGTGTACATAGTTCATGACTAGGTAAAATAAAACTAGAATCTTAGCATAAAAAGAATAACTAGTGCTTTGGACGCTGGAGAAGCTGTTCATGTGATGTTTTGTGCCACTAAGAGTAACAGCTAAATATCTGTTCTAAGGAGTCAGATCTGATTCTGTCTGGTGATATGCGATTATGGATGCTAAGGAAAAGTGGGTTGAAGTTATTTGTACCAGAAAGAAGGCATGACGGCGTTTTTCTAGACTGAAAACGACCAGGTTATCCTCACCCCATTGAAAAATGGAATAGAAACTAGTGTTTGAGTGAAACGAGGAATGGAATGCACTATCACTATAAAACTTTTGACTGGATTATTGACCAACAAGGGCCAATCGTTTTTGTATATGGGAAGCAGGGTAGGCGATAGAACTGAATCCGGAAGCACTTCTGCATTAATTGAAAAGCTTGAAGAGAGGAAACCATCCATCATTATGCAAAGTGAATTTCCATAGAAAAACTGTCTATTCAGTTACAAAGAGTGAAAAGAAAATTGGAGGATAGCAATTAACCGAGAAGGCCTCGATGCAAGACACGATTAAATTCTCTGGAAGAGCAACAGCACATTTCTCCAAACCTCTCTTTGCACGTGTTTATTACTGGCTGGGGATGTAAGCTACATGATCACTCATGGATCTTGAGTGGAGGAGTCCATACTGGTGATCACTGATGAACTAATGTGTCTCCCGAACCAGGAAAAACTAATTGTGGATGACGTTATCCATTATTCTGCAGAAATGCAAGGTGATGCAATCAGTGGGTAGTTTGACACGTATTTATCTTTTAATATTATTTTATTTATTACTTTTTTTGGAAACGATTTGATGTATGTTTACTTCTGTGTCTTGGGAAAAGCGCCAGCTATTGTAGAGACAAGGTTGCTGGTGCACGAAATTTGAATAAAATTAGAGAGATGCCATTGAGACCAGAAGAGTGTTGTTGTCTGTCATTTAGTCCAGTATATTTTTGTCGAGAAACCACAGGAGACATACGATGCTCAGTTTCTGATAAGGTAGGAGGTAATTTCTGCCACCTGGATTGGAGGAAGAGAACTGGAATCACATGTGAACAGAAGTTGCGTTCGATAACGATTTTAAGAGACCAGTAGGCACGATTGATGTTCGGACAAGAAGATTCTGCATTTGTCTCTTTTCAAAGTCACATTTGAATTTGCTAATGGTCGTTTTTTTTTTACATGCTTCAGAGTAGGCTGAGAATCTTCCAGCTACTTCGGCGTTAGCTGATATTTTTTTGCAGATAAGTAGTGACTTGGTTTTTAACCCAGAAGATAAGAAAAAATCGACCATAGAAATGGCACTATTTCAGAAAACAATACTAGTATTAGTGTTTAGGTAACAAGATGATGGCAGTTATGTGCCGTATTCTTTCCCCAGATGTCGCTGAAATCACCGACAGCTTTGCCATCACCAAAAACTGACTGTAGTCAGTTTTTTGGTGATGGCAAAGGTCTAGACTCTATTCATGCTGTTCAAATGTTTGTCAGGCAAGAAGAGCTCTGTCTCTTCCCTTTATGCAATATTTATTTAACTTTTTAAAATATTATCTTAATGTAATTTTATTTCCTCACCTAATATTTATTTCAAATAATTCAAAATACTATAAACATCGTTTCTTCTATGTAGTTAGTTAACTGAAAAGCTTTGATATATCTCACTCTGTGTTCTTTCTAAACCTGTCATTGAAAGCCAGTACTAAAATAGCGAGTTGGCAAAAGTCAGGTTATTTTCTAGATAGAAATGATGGTACATTCCTCGCCTTTGTTGTGTCATTTGTTGTTATGTGTATAAAGGATTGATTGGTTTTATAATCGAAGCCCGCGTAGCTAAGTCGATATAGATGACACCATCGGGTAGAAAGACCTTGGTTTAAATCCCATTTAGGACATTAAGAACCTTTATAAACGTTTTTTAACTGAATTTGAGTTAACTAGTCTAATACGGTGATAAGCACTGTCTTTATCGGCTTAGTCCCTTTGGCTGTTGAAAATGATCTTTTCAAATACAATTCTAAACTTTATAAAGAGTATCGTCATTATGAATTTCATAAAATTGTTGAATGATTATAAAACTATTCATTGCTTTCTAGCAGGATGCACGATTCAACGTTATATGCTTATAAAGTAGTACGGGAATGCCTTCTGCGTTAAGAAAATGGAAGTTCTTAGTTATTTTTAAAAAATGGAATATCAGTTTTTTTTCGTATCGATTTTTTTTTTTTTTTTTTTTTTTGTTTGTAAAACTATAAAACATAGATGAATAAAGTAAATGGTGAAGCTGAAGTTTATTCAAATACATAGTATCGTTTAAAAATTAAGTAAATAAGAGAATCTCTGCAAAACAAGGCATTTGACTTAAGGTATGAAAGTACTGTATCCAAACACACACACACACACACACACACACACACACACACACACACACACACACACACACACAGGGCCGATTTTATCATTTGGCGAACCTCGGCAATCGCCTAGGGGCGCTAAGACTTCGGCGTACGTGTGCTTGTGTAAGTATAGCAAAATATATATAGATAGACAATGTATAGGGGTGCTTAAATTTTCTTTGCCTAGGGGCATCAGATACTCTCTGACCGACCCTGCACACACACACACCACAGAGTGAGGGGTGGGGGTAAGAATATTTTTTAAAATGATTTTTATATCAGACGTTGTTCAGTGTATAGAACATTAGCCATGCATGGACAGAAAGTTGATGAGAAAGAAGAGACTTGCTAACACTGAACTTGAGGTCCTGTAGATTGCTGTTTTGGCAATACGTGAGATGGAAGACTGTTCATCCAGTAGAAAGTACGAATGAAGCAGAAGAAAAAAAATTGTTCCGTGACTTTGAAGTCGAAAAGTGAAGGGTTGTTGAATAGCTTCTATATAAATAAATAAAAAATAAATCAGCTAACGCCTTTTATTCCCTTATAGGGAGTAGGCGAGGCCTTTTAACCCTATCTAGCTTTTGGAGACTGAGTGGGCAGTTCAATCTCCACCGGTAGCCAATCAGAGATATCTGGCCCATGTCTATCACTAATTATAGTAGTGATAGACATGGTGATAGACCATGTCTATCACTAATATCACTAATTATAATAGTGATAGACATTAGTGATAGACCATGTCTATCACTAATTATAGTAGTGTTTGCCAGCCTCTTCATCATCGCCGATGAAGAGGCTGGCAAACAAGTGCTGCCATCTCTTGGTACCTAACCCTAACAAGATATGTTACTGTCTGACATAATGTGGGTACTACGGTCGATTTTCTTGAGTTTACGGGAGGAAAAACCCGTTTTCCTGTGCCAGAGATCGACTAACTCGGGAATCGGTCGAAGAAAGGCTTAGAAAAAGTTCCTCCAGTCGGAGACTAGACTTGAACTTAAGTCTGACTTCAAGCGACCAAGCGCAGAGGACGCAAGCGCCAATTCTAATCATTTTGTTTAACAATCAGCCCATTTTACATGCCCATATCATGCATGAGCAAAATTGTTTCAAAACCACGTTATAGGAATTTCAATGTGATAGTTCGAGGACTTTGCCTCCATAACTAACAATCAGGTTATCCTTTCAGCATATTTTTAAAGTCATAATTACGTTAACAGTTAAGAATTTAGTAAAACACGTACGCGCTACACAATTAACTGCATAAAATTCTTAGCTTATACGATTCGTAAGACTAGTCCCAGGCTCTGATCTTCTCTATCCTTTTTAATCTTTCATTATTTCATCAAGTTTCCAAATGATATTCATATTTTTTTCAGGCCTTTTGTACGTGATTTTTATGCTTGATGTGTTACTTATGGGGAAGTAATCAATCGGGGAGTAATTAACATGCTGTGCGTTGCTTCCATCATTCGTCAATAGATTGTGTGAAAGTTACGTAGGAGCTTTCACACAATTCAATACTTTTCAATATTTCAATACTTTTTGAGCGAATATTTCAATATTTGTCATTTAATTGGTGATGAAGGCGATTTACCGATTTTCTACGGAAGTGAAAGATTTTTCACCTCCCGGAAACTCGGATTTTTCATCCATGCAAAACAGGAAAACCAACCGGAGAACATACGTATTTGACAGGCATAATACGTAAGTAACCAGCTGTCGTAGGTGTTTGTGCAATCCATGGCCTCATTTGGATATATACTAATGAAAATTAACATCACCAAGTAACAATATCATGGTTTGAATTTATATGGTGATGCAGAACTCGCTGTAACGGATCAACAGATAGCTTTGAAGCTAAGCTATTGAGTGAATTACGATACACAATTGATGGGAATGTGTGGATTGATATTGCTGCTTTCAGAAGAGAATTATCGAATCATAATCCGAAGACATTGATTGTCCCATTTTGGCATGAGGAGGATTCTCATGTTTTTTGTTGTTTTTCATTGTGACCTGAAAAATTAATATGAAATGCATTATTGTCATTCTGGACAGCTCTGTGTGACCGCGCTCGGTGTGTTCTGTGGAAATGATCCAATTGTCTCATCTACGGAAAAGATCCAGTCGAATCCATAATCATCCAGACGAATGTCTTTCCATCTTTCTGCCATTTCAACCAGTTGTGTGTATCTCTGCTCCCATCTGAGCATCTGCTTGGTAAATACACTTTACATACTTTGACTTTTGCAATTTGATTTAAGAAAAGTCATCACAAAACTTATAATAACCAGCAGAAAGTTACAACGAAAACTTTTGATCCTTTTTTTAGAAGGCATGGTGTTGATTTAGTCATTTAGTATTCGATCAAAACGTCCAATTCAGCACAAGAAACGATTGTCGTTTTGGTAGGTACAGGACAAATACTCAGAACTACTGTAAATGGTTCCCTAAACATGTGTTAAGGCGTCCGTGAAAATAAAGAGGTTTGTAGAACACTTTGGAGATAACTAGGATAATACGATCTCTTTCATAATGGGTAGATTTATATCAGGGTCAACCAACTCACTTTGGACCATTTTCAAGGACTCGCTGATGATGTATTTATTCATAGGAAACTGCTGATGCCGATAAACATAAGAAATTTGCGGATTGTGACAGTTTATGAATGACTCTAAATATCTGTTTGTTTTTTTCCTTTTATAAAACATTTAAAAATATTTCACAACAAAATTTAACAGGATAATTTAAATAGTTTAAATTTCTAATAATAAATATAGTAATTTATAAATTCTTATAAAAATACTGTTGAATATTGCGGTATGCATATGTAAATGGAGAAACAATCGGATGGAGAAACATGCAAGAATCGATCGTGTCATAAAAGTGGCCATCGATTAACTACTGCTCTGTATTTTTCGGCATTAAGCTGAAAATTACAGAGCATTTGATGTTGTTAATGAATGTAATAGAAAAATTAGCTTTGGAATGGTATGATGGTGTTAAAGAGCAATGTGACCGATTTTGAGTTTGATTCTAGCAATGTATGAAGGCAAGAGGGAAACAGAGTATCGTAATTTCTACGGTGTAATTTTCGTGACTTTCAACAAAGTGTTTGACGTATATGATCTTTCTTTAAATTACCCCATATCGGTATGGAAGATTTGTTAATATCCATTTAGGGTATAGAAAAATTGTTAATTTCTCAAAATGCGACGGAAAAGAAATTTGTTGGTAGTTCGACGACAAGTGGAAGAAGGAACGTTTTCTAGCCGTTAGATAGTTAGAAGTAGAGTACCATAAGATTTTATGCCATGTTATATAGGTTCTGGTGTTACGAATAAAATTTCTTTTTTTTTATGGTGATGTAAAGCTGGTTAGATAAGTCAGTTGTTCTGAAGACCTAAGTTCTTTATGAGAGTCTCCGTAGCTCAATTGTTTCGACAAAGCTCCTTAGCTGGGAAGAACAGAGTTCGAAACCAATCTAGGATGCGATGACCTTCTTCATCACAGCTTTTCGACTGAAAGCTAAATTAGCTGCGTAAGCGAATCTCCTCTGGACCTCTCTCTAAGATACCCCCTCCTCTTGAAACCAGATCACCAGATTTGCGAATAACAATAGTCTGTATATGGCTTGCTCAATACCTTATATGAGACCATAATCTCTGTTTCTACATGTTAAGGTCCTCTTCATCATTGCTGTTGTGATGGCCTCACAATTTTAGATGTAACTCCTAAATTTCAAATCTTTGTCTTCCACTACTTCCAGATCTCTCACATCCTCCGCTAGCTTCAAACTTTCCCCATTAATTGCGTGCTTTACATCCCATATTTCTCCACAATCCCAACAATATTGGGAATAAAGCAAAGTTGGGAAGAACTCCGCATTATCTATTATTATTATTATTATTATTGTTATTATTCGTGACACCTTCAAGGAGTCGGAAGACTCATCGCGGGAGGACACCTAATATACAACTGTCTCCATCTCTACTATCAATCATCTCCATCAACGCCATCCACCGCCCACCTCCATCACAACTAGTATTTTTTGTCTGTAAATTGCTTGTGTTCTAAAGGGCCGATTTGTCTGTATGCGGGATGGAAAACCCTAGTTTCCAGGAAAAAAAAACCCTGCTACCTCCGTATGAGATCGGCTAACTCACCTTCGATTGAAAAAGTCCACATAAAGATTTTCCCGTCACGACGAGAATCGAACTTAGGCCTGTTCCAATCGAAGGGCGCAATGTACTGTCTTTCTTCCAATTACGCTACGGAGGCGCTAAAGAAAGCTGTATCAGACTATATTCCCAGAGTCAGAAGGAGAAATCAAGTAGGGGTAAGATGGATGAATAATATCATTAAGCAGGAGTTACAGATAAAGAAAAGGTTGTAGAGGAAGTATAAAGAAAAATGAGATGAGTGTTCCCATGAGCAGTACAAGGTACAGGCAAAGAGAGTAACCTGTAAGGAAAGACAAAGCTAATTATGAGAGGAAGCTAGCTGATGAATCCAAAAGAACCCCTAAGGAGTTCTTTCGCTATGTAGCAAGTAAATGGAAGAATAACCATGGAAATATTACTTTACAAAGTGTTGATGATGTTGATGGTAGAGACATTACAGAATCAAATCAGATAGTTGAGCTGCTCAGTGATCATTTTGCAAAAGTGTACCATCTTGATTGTGATATTGCAGTGTCCAATGTGTCATTGACTGATGAGAGTCTAGAGATAGAAAATAGTGGTGCTTAATATATTACAGAACCTTAATGCTAACACTGGCATTGGGTTAGATGGCATGTCGGCCCATGTGTTACGAGAATGTTCAAGAGAATTTGCACTTTCTCTAACCAGGCTGTTTAATTTGAACCTCAGTTCTGGTAAAGTACCAATAGAGTAGAAAGAGGGGGAAATAATTCCACTGCATAAGGGAGGCTCCAAGACAGAGGTTGCAAATTATAGACCGATCAATATATCTGGAGTGGTGGTTAAGGTTTTGGAGAAATTGCTAAAAATTAGAAATCAGGACTTGGTGGACAACAATGTGATACTTTATAAGGGGCAACATGATTTTGTGAAGGGTAGGTCTTGCCTCAGTAACTTGCTTACGTTCTATAATAAAGTAACAGTAGAGTTGGATAAAGGAAATCCTTACTCGGTAATACTGCTGGACTTTGTAAAGGCATTTGACAGGATTCCACACAAAACTCTGTTGCATAAATTGGAGCAAATGGGTATTGATCTGAAGCTGGTGATTTGGATTAGAGGGTGGATGGTGGATAGATATCAAAGAGTGGTTTACGGAGGAGCTCAGTGCTTGGTCCTCTATTGTTTTATTTGTACATCAATGATATTGGGAATACTTTGAAAGGAAATATACACTTGTTTGCTGATGATGCAAAATTAGGAAGATCGATAGTCAATTCAGATGATGTAGATATCTTACAGGATGACTTAAATAGGCTGACGGTATGGACTAAGGTGAATGGCTGTCAGTTTAACCTGGCTAAGTGTAAGGTGATGCACTACGGGAGGATGAGATCACATGCTGTTTACTATATTAATGGAGCAGAACTGAAAGAAGTTTAAGAGGCAAGGGACTTGGGAGTTATTGTGAACAGAGAACTTACCTTTAAAGGGCATATTGCAAAGATTGCCGAAATATCATATCAAATTACATGGTTGTTGAAGAACACACTAACAAGCAGGGATAAGGAAGTTATTATTCCACTTTATAAGACATTAATAAGACCGCATTTGGACTATTGTGCACAGATCTGGTCACCTGGATTTCTTGGTGATGAAGAAATGGTGGAGAGGATTCAGAGGCGAGTTACAAAGATTGCTGCAGGTCTTTGAGATGTTCCCTACGAAGATAGATTGAAGATCTGTGGGCTCCACAAACTAGCTGATAGACGTAGGACAGGAGATATGAAAGAAGCATATATGCCTCTATCGTATTATTAAAGGGGTTTTATAAATTATTAAAGGGGTTTTATAGGATTGATACTGCTGACATTTTTAAGATCAGTGCAGGAAGGGAGAGAACGAGGAGTTCTCTCCCTTCAGAGAACCCAAGTCCCTGGAGATTATGTAAGAGTGCAGTGTTAGGACTAGATTTTTTGCTTCGAGGGTTGTGAATGGGTGGAATGTGTTGCCAGAGGTGGTTGTGAATGTCTCACTTCGTCTGTAAATGAATATACGAGAAGTATGAGAGGTATTGTGTAAATAATGGTTAATGTGTCAATATAAAAATAATGAAAACAATAAAAAAGTTAGGAAAAATAATTATTTAAAAATTCAGAAAATTCAAAAACCTCGATAACAATAAATTGATGTCAACTGTTTCCTCGTTCGATTTTTGTAGAATTTCATTTTCACGACTTTTCATTGTTATTCATGGAATACTTTACTCACGATATCTCTACAGGATCTCAGGGAAGGATTATGTCGTTACCTCTCCAATAGTGCTTCGAGGAACACACCCAGAAGTGTGTGTGCTGCTGTTCCGCGAGGAGGGTGAGGAGACTAACATAACAGTGAAGTTGTTACAGAGAAGGTCCAGAGAAGTCCGTTACAAGACATCAGCTTTAACGAAAGGTGAGTTTGGTACTAAACACTTGCAGATATTTATTGGGGAATGCTTACTGTACGAAGGATAATGCGTAACATACAGACTAGATGTCTTGGGACAGTGTGAATTCCGTCTTTCTTATTGATCTAAAATTTGGATAATTTAAGACAAAGAGAATTTTCTTAAAAGTTATAGTAATATCGCCGTTTACCTGCTCTTCATTTTGAACTGAACTTTACCTAAATACTTTACCAAATTCTCAATCCCAAAGAAAGTTATAAATGACAAAAAAAAAAAAAAACTTTCCCATTTTTTTCAATCTGCATGTGCAATGGAGAAAAATATTTAAAAAAAAATATTAAGATGTTTAGGATCATCTATCGATTCTAAATACGAATATCAATAAACATGATGCGATCGAAACTGATTGATATCAAATTACCCATTTCTTTAATCTGTTACTGAAACATAATATTACTGACTTTATTTTATTATATTATATTATGTTTTATTCATTTCAGTTATTTAATTAAATGCTCATGTAACCATGTGGAAATGGCTTTTGCATCTGTACTGCTAGGCTGCTCAAGGATCGTACGATTCTCTTTGCAGACTGAAGGAATTGTTTCTAACTTTTATTTGACCAGTATCAGATTTAGTTGATGTCTGGAACAGAGAAATAGTTGTTTCTTTTTCGGAAACTCCTGTTGTTCATTATGTAACTCAAGAAAATCGATCGTAGGACTCACACTATGTCAGACAGTAATATATAGTGCTAGATTTAGAGACTAGGAGATGGTGGCAGTTGTCTGCCGTACTTTTCCTCTCGGTATGCCAATTACTATCACTAATAGTCTTGGGCCAGCAATTCTGTGACTGAAAGTGAAGTTGGCTTTCTCCTTAGTTTCCGAAAGTTAGACTTCGGAAAATAAATATACATATTTATCCAAAGTAAATAAAACAATAATGTTTCATGTTGAATCTTTGATTGATGAAGAAATCAACGATTCATAAAACAATATCTTTTTTGAGAAAATATTTCAAAAAATATTTCCATGATGTATTTTTTGTATGACTCTGGGAACTGGAATTTAATGGTACTACAAAATGTGGCTCTTCCAAAATAGACTGGGTCACCATGAATGAAGTAGACCCCCCCCCAAGCTTGAATTCGATTTGATTGTACAAATTTTATTTGAAATTCTCGGATCTATACTTTCGCGTTCTGTACTTTTAGCGACCGCTGAGTGACTTTTTTCAATCAATAAATTTTATTCCAATCTCGATTCTTGTGTTGATGATTTACACAATGGGTTGCTAACCCCAACCTACAAAATGAATTGTGACCAAAATTGCACCTAGAATCTTTTTATGATATTCTCATCCACGAGTGAGTGTTCAGCCTATGGCACATTAGTACCTTGGATATACAACAGGAGAGGAAAAACGAAGAAACTTTATCATTGGATTGGATTTGGAAACCTGTAGACTGCATAAAAATTCTCGGTATAACAATTATCTGTTAGGCGATTTGTCTGTCTGTTTAAAAGGAGAAAGCCATTTATATCTGCATTATTCCAGTGTTTACCTACGGAAGTGAGACATGAACAACTGTTTAGCTGGAGGACTTGGAGGGAAGAATGCTCCCGATAACAAAAAAGGATAGAATTAGAAAGATATAGAATTAGAAAGAGGATATTGTGAAGTATTAGAAAACATGTAAAAAAAGAGATCCGTTGGCCATATTAACAGAATAACAGACGATAGATGGGCAAAATTAACTACCGAGTGGATACCAATAGAAGGAAAGGTTGCCAATATAGACTGAAAGAACTGAACGTTAGAGGCATATCTATATCCAACAGGGGATGGAAAGAATAAGAAAGAAGAAGATTGTATTGTCCAACAAATGCATGAGGAAAGACTGTTCCAGAAGACAGTAGAAGTAGGAATGAATGAAGAGAAAGGAAAATTTTGTTTTCTACGTTTGGAGTTAAACTGTTAAGAAATAATGAATAGATGTTCCCAATTCTGATGAAGAGTGTCCATAAGAATATTTGTAGTAACTACAAGCAGTAGAAATTGAATGAACCATATTAAAGAGAACTGAGTGAGCTAGTGAAAGACATTAATCAATCTGATTTCTCTGCCTTTTGTACCGAGTCGAGTACTTTTAAGGAAATCAAAGTGGAACCACCCCAAATAAACTGATAGAGAAAAAATGAACTGAAAAAAATATTGTTCATCATCTTTCTCTGAAAGATTTATGAAGAACTCACACTTTACTGTTGTATTCAGTCACACATGGTACTGGATTTACAAAAATAAATAAATATAAATAAAAAGAAAGTAAGATATTCTCCGATGTCTTTTATCCTACAAAAGGGATTATGCGGAACTCCTTTAGCCCAAACTGTTGGAAATTTCTAGGCAGCAAGTGTATCTGCACACTTTGTCATCATCATCATCGGTAGCCGAGTTCATTACTACCGACGATTTTTAGATGCGTGGATGACTAGAATACAGCAGTATTTTTATCCTGTAAGTCTTCTAGTAGTCTAATGTCATGAAAGTCACACTAGACACCACAAAAAAAACTTGCTATATAAAAAAAATAAAAATGCTTTTGAACACTGAACTACATACTTTGTGATCTAGCCTTCTTGGCTGTAACTGCCTTAAAACCAAATAGGACTTTTTTAAAAAAAAAGTCTTCCTTTTACACATACCGGCCACTGAATTAGAAACCTTTGTTCAGATGTACGTAATCATCACCAACGCAGCATATGTGCAAAATACTTGGTCGTGTGCGTCACCACGTATTCTAGATAACTATGTAAGAGTGCTGCTGGTCAGTAATCGTCAATAGTGTCAATCTCAATGGAAAAACAAAGGATCTTTCAGAGTTTAATAAAGGACTTATTGTGGGTTCTCGTCTGGCTGGAGCCACGAAAACAGTAGAGCTGACAGGTTTCTCAAAAGGAGAGATATCTCGGATTTTTAATCAGTGCAAAAATAACCTAGTTGCTTGTTTAAGAGGCGTAACTGCGGTCCTAAGGAAGGAGATTGCCGTCGTCTGAGAAGACTTGTATGGACAAAGAGAAGTTTCCTGTATGCAGCAATTGACTGAAGCATTTCATGAAGGCTGTTGCCGACCCACATCTCACCGAACTATGCGCCGGGAATTTGAAGAGAATCAGTACTGGTAGTCTCATGATTATACTACGTTAACACGGTATTATTATTATTATTATTATTATTATTATTATTATTATTATTATTATTATTAAGAGAGACCTTCAGTGAGTCACAGACTCATCGAGGGAGACCACATAATACACGCACCAGCTATCAAACTTTTTCTTGAAATCATTCACACTGACTTCACTCCCAACATCCAATGGCAATTCATTCCAATCACGCACCATCCTCTGAGAGAAAAATCTAACCCTCACACCCTTCTTGGCGGACTTCATTCTCAGCTTCCAATTCAACCCTCCATAAATTGAAAAATTCCATCAGTTGAAATCCTGTATGACCCTTTTAGAAGTTTGTAAGTCTCAATCATATCTCTCCTCTTTCTCCTGTTTTCTAGTGTCTGCAGTCTACAAATTGGCAATCTGTCTTCATAATCAGTATTCTACAATCCTGATATCATTTTTAACACTCTCCCTTGTACTCTCTTCAATATATCAAAATCACAACGGGAACCAGGAGACCAGACCTGCACACAATAGTCCAAGTGGGGTCTTATCAAGGCCTTGTAAAGAGGAAAAATAACATCCTTATCTTTACATGTGAATGTTTCTTTCAGATTTCTATTTTTTTCTAATTTCTAAGTTTTTAATCCATCCTAGAGCGGCCATATTATTTAATATGCCCACTTGTTTTTGATTATTTTCTAATCTTTTTTCCAAAATACTTTAAATAAGTAACCCTGGGAACTACTGGTCTATACACACCAAATTAACGATTGTGATATGTTGATGACCATGGTTTTAATACTGTGCTGGTGCGCATACGTTAGTTGTGAGAGTGAGAGGGAAAATTAATAGTACAGGTCGTGCTGTTATATACTGCATCAATAAGTTGCAGACACCATATTATTATTTATGTATTTATTTAACAGGGTAATTTTTTTTCTCGGAGTATTTCAATGATCTAGTCATTGAAAAATTCACAGTATTATGTAGGGAGAACAGATTTTCATTTCAAGTAAATAAATGAAAATATCAAATAAAAAAAAAGGTTATTTTTCTATGAGTATCTATCCAATTTATTAAAACTCCACAGAATGTGATGCAATGATAACTTGGGGGGGGGGGGTGAATTTAACAGTGTTGCACTTCGGAAGTCACAGGTCTCTGATACTTCCAATAAAAATGTGAATTTTACTGAACACATTTTTAAAAGCTTGAAGTTTATGCATGCATTGCATCAGCCCCCCCCCCTCTCTCTCTCTCTCTCCACAATCTCTCAAAATACAAATCCAGTCATGTCATTTGTTGGCAAGAAAATTTAAAATTGACACGTGCAAAGTTTCCGATGTTGATTCTGTATTAATCTGTTTATTTATTTATTAACCACAGCGGTGACACACTTTTTACCTGCAAAGTCATTAGTTCATGGAACTCATTCAAGCAAAATATGGCGAAACAACGCTTAAACAACTTATCAATAACAAGCATTGAGTGAATGACTAAATGATATGAACTTTGCTATATTAGTTTAAAATTTGGTTGTAATTAAATTGAAAACCCATTTTTTATTTATTTTTATTTATTTAATTTTACTTATAATAAAGGTGTTAGCAATAAGACTTTAGGCGACTAATTAATTAGCCAACATATCTGCTCCTAATTAAGTCTTAAATCTGGTCAGTTTTTGCCAATACTAAATAATTTATAATAATTATTTTAAAAACAAATGCTTACATTACTGCTTATAAGTATTGAAATGATAATCTAGATGTTATAAATATATGTAAATATATATAAAAATATGTAATATTTACAAGTCTTTAAATATTCGTTTGATTACTTTATTTGATTGAGGTGTCACCTAATAATAATAATAATAATAATAATAATAATAATAATAATAATAATAATAATAATAATAATAATAATAATAATAATAATTTCATTACTACAGTATTTGTGGCCCCATCTATAAATATTTGTAATTTTATAGATGGCGCTACAAATTCATAATAACAATTATACAATAGAATAATATCAACTAATAAAAATGGACAGGGCGTTTCATTGTCACTTATATTTAAAATATAAAAAAATAAATAAATGAAAATATAGCAGAATAAATCATCTGTCAATGACAGTGGTTTGTTTGAAAATATATACAATTTGTTTCAAATAAATCTTGTTTAACTTGGAATTTCGTGGTGGTAAATGTGAGACATTACCAGAAATATACAGTACCTGCCTTCCGTCTTCATTAATAAGTAGATGATAAAGATGATTCGCAGAGACTTTTCAATCGCGAACACTCTGGTTCTTATTTTTTTTTCTGGTTGTAAGAAAGGAATGCAAATGTAGTCTAACCTGCGTTTTGTCCAAAAAAAAACTACGAATAGGATAGTTGAAATTTTCGACATATTAAACATTCAGTGAACTAGGCATAGTTTGATAATTCAAGAGAGTCTACACAGTATTGTTTATTGACTATTGTTTATTGAATTGGGTATGCTTTCTCCATGTGTACGACTTCTATGCTTCCTCAAAATTCAGCCATCGTGTGAGGCTTAACATGTAATCTGTGATTATGTAATTTAAGGTGAAACCTATGAACATTTAGGAAGAGAGTTCTGATCACTCAAACTTAAATTTAATCCTGTAAACAATTTACGAAAATAAGAATAAAGATTATTACAAGCAGTTTTAAAAAATCTTCAACATTCCTCTGCTTCGTTTCATAAATGATTATGTTATACTTACAGGCTCTTCCTTGTGCCTTGCCGTTTCTCGTCAAAATCTTCAAGATGAGTCAGCGATTCTAAATGTTCAAGTTGAATTCCCAAAATTTCCTAATGAAAGAATCCAAGCCGAGAAGTATGTTAAAGTTGGACCACCTTTTATGCAGGCCTTCCTGAACACTGACAGACAGGTGTACACCACAGGGGATGTTGGTAAGTAGATTCTTATTCTCCAAAACATGTCTACACTGAATTTATCTACTTACCAATTCATTAATATATGTCAACTAGAATAATCTTTGTTTATAACGAGCTAGCTTTGAACTTCACTCCAAAAAATAATAAAGTCCAATACTTTGACTTCGTTCTGCAAATCTTTCCTTGTATTTTTTTATATATTTTTTTATCTTTAAATGCCATTTAACAATAACTTATGAAGAATCCAAACACTCATATGAAAACTGTTTGTCAAATAATGCAATGACTAAGGAAAACAACCTTTTTTTATAATAAATGAAATTTCCTCTTGATTTTTTTTTCCAGTGAGGATCCGTCTGCTTATGGTGGATGCAGCCCTGAAGCCCACTAACCGTGAGGTAAGCACTTTTAGCAGGCAGGCGCGCACGCACGCACACACACACACACACACACACACACACACACACACACACACACACACACACACACACACACACACACACACACACACACACACACACACACATAAAATAAATTTTCTAATACTAATATCTAAATCTGAATCTAAAATAGATCATCTTCAGTGATAAAGGCGTATGTGATGTTCATGTTAGAATTGTATATCATATTTTTAACCAAACAAATAACAAAAAAAAAATTTTTTTTTTCATCCTCTTATTTTATAGGTTAATGTGATCAGCGTTGAGAATCCTAAAAGAGTGGAGATAAACAGATGGGTGAACGTGTGGGCAATCAAAGGTAAGTGAAAACCTCTGATGTGCATGCGTTTTTATTATATCTGATGGAGTGAGTGGTTCTGCTATAAAATGCGTTTGTTTTCATTAGTGCGTTCTTATTTTTGTTCTTCAATTTTAGGAATGGTGCATCTGCAGATGCTGTTGGCAAACCGGACAGTTCCAGGACAATGGAGAGTTCGTGCTAAAGTTGGTGATCTTGACATACAACGCAGTTTCACAGTGGTAACTTCAGGTAGGTTTATTGTCTTCCACTTCAACGTTTGCTCGTAGAAGCGAGGTGCTCTCGGACCACCGACCCTAAATATCCGTAAATTGTACAGGTTTAATTATAATTTACATTTTGGATGGAGGCTGTCAGCGTGAATTCTTTACGATACAGGAAACAGTGAGACTAACCTGCAAATTATACTGATTTAATTAATCTTATTTGAATTAAATGTTCATTTGTTTTAGCTTTACGATACATATATATATTTTCCCCTTCGGTCGGTTTAGATCTTATTGCAGAGAACAGGGTTAGCTCTAAATGATCAAGGTAGAAAGACTAAGGCCGGAGAAAAGGGGCTTCCCAAGCAAGAAAAAAAAAAGGGAAAAAATTCGTATAAAAATTAGTAAAGAATTTTATCTTTTTATAAATAGTCAAGAAAACATACGAATATAATACAGATCCCTAATTAACCCTTCGTTGATCCCGATAAAGCATATGATAGGAAACCAAGAAAAACTACATCAAATCTGTTTGTTATAAATGGAATGATATCAATTGCAATACATCCATTATAATTCAGGTTGAAAATACAGATGTTTGACAAGGGATTATACATGCACTGTATCTACTGTTACTTATAAAATAGAGGAACCATATTATTAACCAGACTGGTTTTAAACCTCATATTCAAATAGGAGATGTTAAGCTTGGTCTTTTATTCTATGCAAACTACATCATCAGCTTAATCATAGCTCTTTGGAAGTCCTTGTCCCAGTGAAATTATCGCTGTGACAATTTTCGGCATGAAAAGCAGCAATAAAATGACTGAAGGTATGGACAGAATAAAAGAATCAAATGTATTCTTGTATACCAGTAAAACAATTTACAGCTACAGGTGTTGGACAAAATAATTTGAACACCTGAGAAATAGGCGATGTCTTTATTAATAAGGTGTGGGGCCACCGTTTGCCTTTAATACGATGTCAATCGTCTTGAAATAGACTCATACAACTTTTTAATAGTCTTCAGTGGAATGTTTACCATTTCCCGATCAGAATACCTACCAAGGGCTTGCAAGGTGTTAGAGAAGGGAATCTGCTCTTCAAAATTGCCCACAGTGATTCAGCGATATTCAAGTCAGGTGAGTGAGCTGCCCAGGCAGATGTTGAAGTTCATCTCGATGCTCCACAAACCAAGACTGAATTGTTCTGGCTGTGTGCAGGGCGACGCCCAGTATTTTTTAAAACTATCAAAAATTTTAAATTTATTATAATAAATTATAATAATGAGAGTTAGAATGCATTTTCAGCTTTCAGTCAAAAAATAGTAGCTTGCCGCTCTTGTCATTTTCGTTTCAGAAAACAAGGCAATCTCTCTGCCATATGGCTGTCGCAATAATAATAATAATAACAATGCCGTACTTCGTGATCTGGATTTTTGTTTCTAAGGTAGAGCCCTGGCACTATTTCTTTTAGGACTACACCCCTGGCTGTGTGTATTATCGTCTTGAAAGAAATGTCCAAGTATGCGCTGGCAGTAACTCAGCCATTGAGGGTTATGATGGGGCCAGCCGGATACCAAGATATGGTCGCCCAAATCATAATGTTTTAGTGTTGGAATCAGACAGTTCCGGATTGCACTGTGTGCTTCCTTGGGGTAAAGGGGTTCTCCATACATAAACCAAACCTGTCGTTGGGAAAAACGTAGATGCTGATTCATCGGACTATATCACTGGTTTCCAGTCATCAGCTGCCCAGATTTCATGTTCCTGACACAATCTTTCTTGCAACTTCGCCCTGAACTCTGTGATTAAAGTTTAGCAATCGCACATCGTTCGTGGATGTTGGAATTGTGAAGATCTCTGCGGATTGTTTTTGTGAAAATAGAATCTTCAAGGTGGATATGAAGTTTAGCTGTCACCTTTTCTGCTCTTGCTACAGTAGTTCTGTGTTGTGGACACAATCCTTCTTAGTGTTCGACGGTGCATGTCATTCAGTTTCGATTTCTAGCCACTATTCTTCTTCGCTGATGACGTTTTGCCAACCAATCACTAACCAATTGATCTGTTCTGGTTACATACGCTGCTGCTAAACGAGTTCACATGATTTGTTCTCTTTGGATGTCTGACAAGTCACCCATTTCACCGGAAGCTCGGAATAACCACTGCTGAACACAACTTGCACTACCCTAGCATGCAACCTAGAGAACACAAACAAAGAAAAAAACGATATTCTTATTGTTTACTTGTTTAATGTTTAATGCTAGTCGTAAAGTTTACCCTACAACAATGGTGTTTACATTGTTTTATTCAATGATGAAAAGAAAAGTATTTACCAGACCATTTAGTGGAAGTGACCAGTTATTTACATCTATAGAAAGTAAAAATAATAAATAATGGAGGATAAGCTAAGATTTTGAATTGTTATCGCAATGAAAAACTTTCATATTACTGAGTATTTTGCCTATACCAAAAATATTACTTGCCACCAATGAACTGAATTCATTCTACGTTTTTTTTCTTTTTCTTTCAGAGCAGCAGAAGCTAACTGTGGATATCACAGCTCCTAGTCATGTTCTAGCAGATGCTCCATCTATCAACTGGACTGTATGCGCGCGGTAAGTGAAATTGTTCGTCTCCAAAAATAGAGTTGAAAGGGAGGGAATGCGAATTAGAATATCCATCCTGGTGTGTTGTTAAATTGTGAGATGGTGGAGCACTAAAACTATGATGCCTTTATATTATACCTGTGAATAATTTATAAATTATCTCTGAGCGGTTTACACTGTGAGGATGAAAAAACTGATTTTCTGGGAACAAAAATGTTGGCAACATCGAATGCTAATGGCTAATTCCCTTTACTTCAACACTCCTTATAAGCTGATAGGCGTGACGTGACTTTAAACTAAACAAATCTAATAACGCTTCAATAATTAAAGGATTTAACTAAATATATAGTCATCCCATCCCTCTACTTACGTCCGTTCGAGTTACGTCCTTTCGAAGATACCTCCGTGATCCCATAAGGGAATAAAAAACATTTTCGACTATACTTTCGAACAAGACACAAGCGATCATAAAGTAAAAAGATTTTTTATTTAGCAACAATGCAGTGACAAGAGCTCATTCAGTTGCAACCTCTCTCGGTAGTCGGCACTTCGCTACAACAGTTCCTCTGTAGATTTTGTTGAAAAATATGTTATTTATGTAATCATCGTTAAATATTTCGCGGTATTTTGTGCAACATGGCCCCCTACACGCCCAATCAAAAAACCTAGGGAAGAATCAAAGAAAAAGAGGCGAGCAATTGATCTTGAAACGAAGTTGCAAGTTCAACGACAAGGTCCTATCGTTGATTGGAAAAGCTACTTCCATCATGCATAGAGGAACTTAACCAAAAGTGCATACCTCTTAGCACTATGACCATAACCGCTAAGGCACTAAATCTCTTCAACATGTTGAAGGAGAAAGCAGGACCCGATGACGACTACGAATTCAACATTTCTTCCGGTTGGTTCATGAGATTCAAGCAGCATTTCGCACTGCATAATGTGAAAATATACATGGTGAATCTGCAAGTTCCGATAGAAGGCTGCCAAGGAGTTTGTGGAGAAATTGGATAAAATTATTACTGAGGAAAATTATTTGCCACAGCAAATATTTAATATGGATGAGACCTTGTTTCGGGGAGAAAAAAGTCCGAGTGGACAATTCATCCACAAAATGCTATAATCTATGTCTGGTTTCAAAGCTCTTAAAGACCGTGTTACGACTCTGTTGGGGGTAATGTGGCTGGATATAAACTGAAACCATTTGTGATATGGCACAGTGAGAATCTACAAGTCTTCAAAAACATTAGGAAGCATACTCTTCCAGTTCATTAGCGGAGATATAAGAAGTCGTGGATGACTCAAAAATTGTTTACGAATGCCTTAATCAATTATGCGAGTGAAATGGAAAGGTATTGTGTGTAAGAAAATGTAGAATTTAAAATTTTTATTAATTCTGGTTAATGTTCAAGGTCATCCGTCTTATATCGGTGATTTTCACCAAGTTCAAGGTCATGTTTTTCCCTCCAAACACTACTTCATTGATCCAACCGATGAATCAGGGAGTTCTTGCAGTGTTTGAGGTTTATTATCTACGGAGAACTTTTTCACAAGCCATTTCTGCCACTGAAGAAAATGACCAGACTCTCATGCAATTCTGGAAAGCATTCAATATTTTTCATGCTATTAAAAATATTTCTGTAGTTTGGGACGAAGTCACCTCTCAATTTATGAATGGCATATGGAAAAAGACATTAAAAAGGTTTGTGCACGATTTTGGAAGTTTTTTAAAAAATGAAGACGTTTCTAAATTGAGTGAAGAAATAGCGGGCCTAGCAAACAACTTGAATCTCGAAGTGAATGATTACGACATAGTTCAACTCATAGGAAACGCCCCTGAAGAGGTGACCAACATCGAACTGGAGGAACAACGTGTTGCAGAAGAGGAACAATGAGAAAAGGAAGGGGGAAAAGAGAAACAAGGAGAGATAGTTAAACAATTCACAGTGAAGGGTCTTGAAGAAATATTCTCTGCAGTTAGCGATGTTCTCAAAATTGTTGAAGACATAGACCCCAATGTTGAACGCTACTTATTAGTAGAAAGGAAAGTAAAGTACGTGATGCGTTTGCTTGCTATAAACAAATTTATGATGAAAAGAAGAAGAGAAATAAGCAAAGCACATCGGACATTTTCATAAAACAAAAACTAAGGTTACACCAGAAGAGCCGCAGCGTCCTTCACATAGGGAAGGTAATGAAGATGTGATTGTGGAGGAAGATTTCGGTGATTATTGTCCTGTTTTATAGTGGTAGTAACGCACAGTACAGTTTTATTATAAGGTTTAAAAATTAAAATGACAGTATACTTATTATTGTTAAGTCCCTAACCTCTATAACTCTGTTGACTTAATGTATCGACTTACGTCCTACCGGATGGAACGGAACCCTGACGTAAATCGAGGGATGACTGTATTTTGAAATAAAAGTTCGTGTCAGGCTGTTCAGAATTCAAATTGTTGAAATATTTCTGAACACCGGTTTTCAAGGTTCAGCACTGTATTGCCAATTTCTGCCTGTCTTTAGGTTGGCTAATTAGCAACAAATTTATATCCAGCAAAGTAAACATAAGAATTGGAAGCTTCTTTTGAGCTACGCTATTGAACAATTTTTAACATGGAGAGGTAAAATTACTTATAAAGTTTATAATATTTAAACTTTTATAATACAGGGTGACCATAATGAAACTCCCCTACTAGAGTCTTATGTGGCTCCATCTAACAACCAGAATGTTAAAAAATTTGGTAGGGAGACTAATCAAGACATGGGAAGAAAGATTCCGCGAAACAAAAAAAAGTTCGAAAAGTCGCCGATAGGTGAAATATGGCACTGTGCAATGCAAAAAATAAACAGACAAATGAATAACGAAGGCTAAATTGAAATGAAAGATTGCCTTTATGTGTTGTACTTCAAATTAATGAAACATTTAATATCAACTTAATTTAGCACAGTAATTACAGTATTACAGTTACGGGAGCGTAAGTGTTGTCACAAGCCTGTTGCTCGAGTACATCGAGTTCACCCATGTGAAAGACCTAGTTCAATGCTGACACCGTTCTTGTGGTTCAGAAATTGCATCCTGTACACAGTATTCACAAGAGCAGGACGTAACATGTCTGAAGGTCACAGTCGGTGATATTGTCCTTTAAGGATGCCAATTCAAGACACTGGCACGATAGTAACGTCAGAGCAAATGTCAGTAGCTTATCATAATCATCGGATAGCAGCTGATCTTGTACGGATAAAATGTAATAATTTTGCGTAAGACTTTCCGTACGTGGAATGGAATAAGTCATATCCAATTGTCACGTTACTCCACTGGTGCTGCTACTACCAGCAACATTTTTGTGATCTGTCGACAAATACGGTGGCAACTTCTTTCAGTTACCCGTGGTGGCACTAGTTTTCTTCCTCTGCCGGGTCGACTTCCAAAGATCCTGTTTCTTCAAACTTCCGAATCATCGATCTAACTGCGTTAGCTGACAGAGGACGGACCTTTACGCAAGTTTTGCAGGGTTTTAAACTCACGAAGAACAGCTGAATTGCACTCGTTAAGGTAAAATAACTCTACAAATAACACCCAACAGTGGCGCACCCAGAAGGGGCCCGGGGACCCTGCTCCCCAAAGAAAAAGGAAAAAAAACACTAGAAATTTTTCCAGAAATCTTTTCCTAATTAAAATTCATTTTTTTATTTATGTTGTGTCGTGTCTTCTATTTCTATACTATTTATGCATTATCAATCATTGCAGATGCTGTCATAGGTCGTCCCTTTACTTTCTAGCTTTTATGATGCCAGCAAAACAGGTGTACAACTTCGTTTTGTGCAAATTCTCGGCTTCCTACAACAGCGCCGTATTCCCCCTATCGGTGACTTTTCGAATTAAATTTTTTTGTTTGTAGATTCCTTCTTCCCGCGTCTGATTAGTCTCCCTACCAAATTTGGTGACATTCTAGTTAGATCGAGCTACATTAAGGCTCTGAATAGTGAAAGATTAATTATGGCCACCCTCTACTATAATAAGTATATTATAAAACTGTTATCATCTAGAACACCACTTAGAAGAAAATCAGTCTTGTTTCTGTGTTCGCTTACTTGTACATTGTTACAGAATACTACTGTTAAAAAAAGGAGACGAGAAAAAGTAGCTTTTTTCTGTCTCTTTTCAGTAATTCCCAAGGAATGCCAGTTAAGGGAAGAATGTCAGCTCATGTGTCGTATGTAGAGAGTAAATTACGTCCACGGGTTACACAAGAAGGAAAGGTAACTGCATGTGTTTTGAATCTTGTTTTTTTTTTCCAACCCGATTACCAATAATAATTTATAATTGACATTCAAGATTGCTACAAAGCTAAAAGAACTTTTGTAATTTAATATGATTAGTATTTTGGATTAAACTAATTTATCAAAACGATTTCTCTTCACTAATATATGCAATAAAACGCTTCTTGGAATATTTTCGAATATTCTACAGATTGATGGCTGCACTGAAGTCGCTATCACAGAGAAACAGATGGAATATACAAGTCCAAGGAACTATTACAGAACTCTGCACTTATCTGTGAACGTAACCGATGAAAAGACGGGTAAAATGCATTCTGTTTTAAATAAACGTCACTATTCAACTTTCTGTTTGCTTCTATCATGCTGTGCTATACTAAAGAATAACGCATTTTATTTATTTATTTTTTCTAGGAATCATGAAAGAGTCATCCAGTACGCTTAACCTAACCCACGTGCCACTAACAATCACTTTTCCTGACCACAAAGAAGGTCTTGTATACTTTAAACCAGGCCTCCCTTACAAAGGCAAGGTGAGTTTACGAGGATTTTGAAAATTAGAAGGGGAGAGGGATAGAGTATAAAATAAAATAAAAAAAAACTCCTTTTATTCCCTATAGACAGCAGGCGAGGCCATTTTAGTCCCATCTAACTTTTTGGAGACTGAAGAAATAGTTCAATCTCCATCGGTAGCCAATCAGATTGGCCCAATATTACTATTATTATTATTACTATTATTACGGGTAACTCCAGGGAGTCATTAGACTCATCGAGGGAGGCCCCAAATCATATTCATCACAACTATTTGACATTCATACAGTATCTATCATACCTCGCCTTAAACTCATTCACTGTCACAGTATCCACTACAGACTCAGGTAGCGCATTCCACTCATTCACTACTCTAAAAGTAAAGAACCCAGCTCTAACACCTTTACTAACCACACTTTTGCCCAGTTTCCATGGATGTCCCCTAGTCCTCCCACAACCAGCCCTGTTCTCAAAAATATCTTCTGAATTAATTTTATAGAAACCCTTCAGTAATTTGAATGTCTCAATCATATCTCCCCTCCTCCGCCTATCAACCAATTTTTGCAACCCACAAATCCTCAACCTGTTCTCATACGGTTCATTCCACAGACCTGCTATCATCTTGGTCACTCGCCTCTGGATCCTCTCCACCTCCTCCCCATCAAGAAGAAACCTAGGTGACCAAATCTGAGCACAGTAGTCTAGATGGGGTCTTATCAAGGCTCGATAGAGAGGAACAATAACCTGCTTGTCTCTGCTTGTTAACGTATTCTTCAGCAACCAAGTGACTTGATGAGCTGTTTTGGTCACTTTTGCAATGTGTCCCCTAAATTTCAATTCCTTATCTACCAACACTCCTAAATCTCGTGCCTCATCAATTTCCTGGAGCAGGGTTCCACCAATGCAGTAAACTGCCGCCAATCTTTTCACTCCAAAATGCATAACCTTACATTTTGCCACATTAAACTGACATCCATTCTCCTTAGCCCAGACCTCCAATCTATCCAAATCATCCCGCAAAATTTTGACGTCATCTGCATTCACTATTGCCCTACCCAAGTTCGAATCATCCGCAAACAAATGAACTGTTCCTCTCAGATCATTTCCTATATCATTTATGAACAAATTAAACAGCAGTGGTCCAAGAACAGATCCTTGTGGCACACCACTAGTCACAGGCCGTCTTGTGGACTCTACTCCCGAGTAAACCACTCTCTGATATCTCTCCGTCAACCACCCTCCTATCCATCTCACCAACCCTATGTCCATTCCCATATGCTGCAATTTACTGATTAGAATTCCATGTGGAATCCTGTCAAAGGCCTTGGCAAGGTCCAGTAGAATCACCGTAAACCCATTACCCTTATCCAGTTCAGCCGTCACTGTGTTATAATACGTGAGCAAGTTACTGAGGCATGACCTACCCTTCACAAAACCATGATGTCCCCGATACAGTATCCCATTTTCTTCTATCCAATCTTGTATTTTCCTCTTGACTATTTTCTCTAAGACCTTGACAATGATTCCTGATATGCTAATCGGTCGGTAATTTACAACAGCAGTCTTGGAACCACCTTTATGCAGTGGAACTATTTTCCCCTCTTTCCACCCGCTCGGGACTAACCCAGACCCGAGACTCAAATTAAACAAAATGGTCAAGGGTACTGACAATTCTTTAGCTGCTTCTCGTACAACACGAGCTGGTATACCATCCAATCCCACAGATGTATTGACATTGAGGTTATGCAATAGACTACTCACCTCCACTTCATTAACCACAATTCCCGTATAATCTACTGGTTTATTCATTTCTGCAATGTCACCACCTGGATGATATACTTTTGCAAAGTGCTCACTCAGTAATTCAACTATCTCAACTGATTCAGTTACCTCCCTACCATCGGCATTCTTTAAAATCAATCTGCCATGTACATTTTTCCTTTTACTTGCTACATATCTAAAAAACTGTTTAGGATTCTCTTTAGCCTGCATGGCCAATGTTCTTTCGTAATCCTTTTTTGCTTTTCTTACCACACTCGTCACCCTTCTGGCCTGCGCTTTATACCGTTCATGTGCCTGCCGGTCACCCTTCTCCTTAAATTCCCTCCATAGTTGTTTCTTTTTTTGCAACTCAAGCTTAATGGTGTTATTCATCCATTTAACTCCTACTTGATTTATTATTCGGACTCTAGGTATACAGTCAGCCATTGCTTCATGCAAGCACTTCTTAACTACCTCCCATGCACTATCAACTTCTAGTCCTTGCAGTTGTACATGCCATGGCACTGAACCAATCAAACTCCTAAGCTTGTCATACTTTCCCGCCCGATAATTCCACATGTACCCTGTCTTAATTGAAAATTCTACACCTTTAGCCACCTCCCAAGTTAAGACCCTATGATCACTCTCACCGATTGGTGGCAATGTGGTCATATTTGTTACAGCCAAATCCTCAGATGTAATTACTAGGTCAAGCACTCTCTGACCCCTAGTATTTTCCATTACATGCTGTCGCAGATAGTTATCCCTTAATAACCACATAAAATCCAGTTCCTTCCTCCCGTGTGTCCTCTCCTCACTCCAATCAATGCGACCATAGTTGAAATCTCCCATAATAATCACCCTCCTTCCACTCATTTCTTCTATTTGCTTGTGCATACTGTCACCACCATCTTTTCCATCACCTGGTCTATAGCAGCACCCGATTGTATATTTAGTTCTGCTAGCCACAATCTCACACCAAATGGCCTGAAATGTGCCTCAAAAGTGGCCTCAAATTCATATTATCATGAATTATAAACGGCATCAGGTGAAGAGAAACAGACAAGTGTCACCATCTCGTAAATGCTAATTCTAACGTAGTGCATTGTCTGAAATAGTGTGGATTCTACGGTTGATCCAGAGATCGACTAATTCAGTAACTGGTAGAAAAAATGCTTAGAAAAGTTCCTCTAGTCTGCGACTAGAATCGAACTAAGAACGGGCTTTCTTCGAGTGGCTTATTATGACTTCTTATAGAGCAGATCACTAAATTTAAGTACTATTCCAACCATCTACCACGCCTTTATTTAACTGTCCAGCTATGATTAGTGTTTCGACAGTCTTTTGATAATAAACAGAAATTAGAATAGTTCTGTTCATTCATGCATTTACAACTTTGAATTACATGAATATATGTCACATAGAGCATGGTTTGGAGTAAAATATGACGAGTAAATTATGCTTATTATTACTAGGAAATCTGTTGAAATAATAGATAATGATAATACTTTGTGGTAATTAGAACTGCATCGGTAATTAGTACTTTTGCACTTAGGTCCATGTTTCCAATCCCGATGGAGTTCATGTAGCGGGTGAAAAAGTGAATCTGTGCTACGAATCCCGTACTCGACCTTGGGTCCATGCATCCCAAAACTGCGGTTCAATAGTGACTGACGAACATGGACTATCAGAATTCGCAATACCTCCTCAAGATCCGTCTGTACAGCAGGTGTACGTTGAAGTAAGTGAATAAAGTGATAGATGTGTGCTTCGATTTACGCTTCTTGTTGGTTTTAAGATCACAATAAATCACGCATCAATTTTAGCTGAGAGAGCTATTTTATATTATTAGTTGTTTATGTTTTCAGGTAGTAACGCCCCGTTTCCCGAGAGTCCTTCCTGTCTATGGTGGAGGAGTTGTTCACCAACCCGAAACTTCGACAGTCCTCAATCCCTGGCACACTCCCAGTGGGAAATACTTACAGATTTATCCCCAAAACCAAACACGAATGTCTTGCGGAGACAAAGTAACCTTGCTTGTTATGTACACAACTGCAGATCCACTGAAGGTCCCAGATTTCTACTTACAGGTTTGAATTATTCCTTATATCATTCGTCTACAAAGTAGATGTAATTTTCTAACTTCTACTGAACTATGAAAGTGTAAACTTAATTATTATTATTATCAGTTCAGCAATTAACCTCTTTTATAGCTCGTTGGTACGGGGAAACCATGGATACTGTTGAATAAAGACGAAAACTTCAAACTAATTGATGTGGATCATATTGACTTTCCTTATGTCAGTAAACTGAATGTCCACATGTCCAGAAATATTAAAAAAGGCAGTCCAAATACTCCCTTTGTCAACGCCACTCGATTGCCACATGTCCAGCACTTCACCTACACTCTGCAAGTGAATTCATCTTTCACCCCTGTCTTGCGGGTCCTCTTGATGTATGTTTCAGAGGATGGAGAGGTGGTTGCTGATTCTCTTCTCATCCATTCCCATTGCGTCAGAAACAAGGTAAGCCAAGCTGACTAATTTGCTGTTGTTAAGTTTAAGAACATCCAAATAATGCTGAATTTCCAGATTGTTGGGAATTCCTACAAACGAATTGCTGTTTCGCTTGCAGGTAACCCTCAATGTACAAGAAATCTCGGATTCGGAGTGCAAGATCACCTTAAATTCCGCCCCAGATTCTCTCTGTAGTATTCATTTAGGTTCTCCTGAAGACCAACAGTTCACTCCAGAGAAGGTATGATTGGCTTACTTGTTTTTTTTTTTTTTGGTGTGTGTGTGGGGGGGGGGGGGGTACGACTGTTTATTTTAATCATATGCATGGTTTTCCTACGATCACCGTAATGATGTTCCTTTCGTAGATAGTTTACATAAAAAAAATGCAAAACCTCCATTTGATTTTTTTTTATCATTTATTCACGTTTAATTTTCATTTCGGTTTTTGGATAAAAATTTCTTATTTAATTAAACTTTTTAATTCATTCAAATGTTAATTTACTAATCCAGTTATACATAATAATATTAATAAAATGCTACACGGAATAAAGTACAATGTTGGGAAAGTATAATGAATGTACCACTTTTTTTTTCTTCTTCTTCTTCTGTTTATAGCTATTCGACACATTCTCAGAATATCTTCAAAGGAGTGAACCTCCTGAGCCTCTACCGGAAGACTGCCATAAAGAACGCCAACCAAGTAAGTACGACACTTTTTTTTTAAGATAACAGTATATCTAAAATTATGATGACAGAGTTTGGGTGTAGTTGGTATTATTTTTTATGGATTTATGAACGTAATAAATTTTCTGTCTGATAGTGAACAGTGAGTCCTTCTTGAATACAACTCTCGTTTTTATCTGAATGGATTTTCAATGCACAACATTAGATCTTTCTGACTTTCACCCTTTTTTCATTTATTTTTCATTTCTCGTAACTTCTTGTTTGTATAAAAACTTAAACGACAGCCGTTTTAGTTTCAAGCCCATTTAGTTTTCAATTAAAAAGCAACCTTCCAACAAGGACTTTAATTAAAATTGCTGCATAAAAAGATTTTTCTAAAATGTTCAGTTTTTTTATGAGAATGCATTGCACCTATTGAATGAGATGGCTTTAAAAATGCTTAACAACGGTAGAGAATGGTAAACTGAGGAGCGGAACCCATCTATTTTTAATTGAGTGTTTATAATTCGCACAAACGTCCACCTGTGTTTTGGTGCTAAATTATTCCGTATTTGGAATCGACAAAATAGTAAATAATGTGTTCAAAAGGAAGCATGGGTGGGCAAGTTTATTACAAATTTACACTGTAATTTATGCACAGTATTATCAGACACATGCTAGCAGGTCTATTTTTTTTAACAGGAATATTCAACTTTTTGACAAAACTCGGGTCCAGTCGTGATCTTGCCTCTCAACTTGCAGACTTTCCTCTTCTGTCAGCCTTTCAATTTGCAGATTCTTCCTACGCCTTTCAAGTAAGTTGGCAACGTTAAAGACTATTTCACAACGAAAAAAAAAAAAAAAAAAAAAAACGGAAGCCCGATCTTTAAAGACACACATTCTTTTGTTAATTCTTTTGCACTACTTTAAAATTACTCGATGCTTCCGATTACGTCAGCAAGGTGTTATTACAACGTACATTTCTCTGTTCCAGGGCGCTGGTCTGATGACGATGACAAAACTGCTTCTTGAAACCCGACCCTGCATCCCTCCTTCGTTCCAGATGCCAGTGGATTTTCACGCAAGTAAGAAAACTGTTCTCTTCATGAATGTTTCTATCCACGTAATTGTTTTGAATAAGATCTGCAGATTTTTGATTTATCAATTTTTATCCTTGTAAATTTCTATCCGGGGAAGCTTTTGGATTCTATGGTTATTGTAACCGAAATATAGAAAGTTGATCTTCCTTGTGGCCTTTTATCTGATTTAGGATCCATGGTTCAGCATTTTCATTATTTTTTTTTTTTTGTCTGCAGGTGGAAAATCTAACAGCCCATGTGAACAACATCGTGGAATTTCTTCTAACGATGGATCATGGAACCGGCATTCAACAATCCTGTGGGAGCTCCTGGAAGTTGGGTTAGTGACTATTTCTGTGATTCCACGAATAATGTGTAAATACGAACATCTCAGATATTTTCGTGATTACTTTCTGATTACTTTTTTCTTTTTCTTTCGTCAGAAAGAATGGTCAAAAAGAAGTGGTGCGATCCTTGCCCAACACAAGCGTGATAGGACTGGCTGTTTGCACTCACGATGTATTCGGATTGGGGATATCGGAACCGAGTTTGATTGAATTACCGCAGCCATTAACCTTAACTGTTCAAGGTCCTCGTTTTGGACTGCTTGGAGAAACTGTTCCAGTTATTGGTATTCTTCATAGTTGCGTCAGTGGCTGCATACCGGTAAGTAGCATTTCATTGTCCGGCTTATACTTATTGAATTTCAATTATTAGTTTTCATTGAACGCCACGATACCAAAAATAGATTACACGACGTTAATAATACTGTGGACAGTCTTAGCAACAACACAACTGTGACACAATTTTAAAATTTGTGCTTGCCGAGGGAGTCACCACTTCTAGTTTCCTGGGAGCGAAAATTAAAAATATGACAAACGTAATTGAAAACCAAAAAAGAAATGTAAAAGAAATGGTAGTGCTAGTAGGAACTAATAATTTAAGTAGTGACAAACATGTATGAGAGAAGATATGAAAGGTCTGTTGGAAGAAACGAGAAAGAAGTGTGAGAGAGTAAAAATTGTAGGATTACTACCTAGATATGATAGTACTGAGTTAAAAAGGAGGGCGATGATAGCAAATGATTTCACGCGCAGGCTATGTAGAAGATATGGATGTGAGTTTTTAGATGTGTGGGGTGTGTTTAATGGCAGAATACATTTGTATAAGAATGATGGCCTGCACTTGAATTCACTTGGCATCAGAAGCCTGGAAAAAATACTTCTTGGTGTGAGACTTAATGCAGAGAGTCAGGGAAACTAGATCATCAAGGGAGGAACAGGGAAAATGTGTGTGCAAGTTCAACTATGGTATACAAACGTGATAAAGATATGAATGCCTTTGAACATGGTTATGTATGTGGCGAAGGAATGGAAAAATATGCTTTGGGTTCGAACCTTTTAAGTATGTCTGGGGAGGGAAAAGAGAAAATTCTAGAACAAGACAAATAGATAGCATATCTAATTATAAGAATATTCTAGGTCGTAACTTATTATGTCTATACACAAATGCCAGGAGCATTAGAAACAAAGGGGTTGAGTTTGTTGCTTTATTGAATACGATGTGGCCTAAGATTGTTGGCATTAGTGAAACCGGGCTATCAGAATCAGATATGGTAAGTGGGATCGAGTGTAACTGATACTATTTATAGGAATGACAGAGGAGATAGGAGAGGATGAGGAGTTCTACTAATCATATCAGATGATTTAAGTCCAGTTAGGGTAGAAATAGAAGAAAACAATGATGATAACAATGTTCCATATAGCGATGAATTTGAGTCTATTTGGTGTGAAGTGGACATTAACAGAATGAAATATATGGTGGGATGTTGCTACAGGCCTGGCAGCTCAGTTGCAGGGGACGAAGAAATGCATCGCCAATTTAGCCTTATGGGTACCAAGCGAATGATCATCATGGGTGACTTTAATTTTCCAAACATTGATTGGGTAAAAAAGAAATCTCATGATCAGAAAGAACAGGAATTTATTGAGTTGTTGCAGGATAACTTTCTCAGGCAGGATGTGAAAGAAGGAACTCGAGGTCAAAGAGTGTTGGATTTGCTCATAGTATCAGATGGGATCTCTGTCAAGAATATGGCTATTTTACCACCAATTGGTGACAGTGATCATGCTGTTCTTTCTTGGGAAGTATCTACTTGTATTGAGGCTCACATTAAATCAGGCTACATGCTAAATTAGAAAGCTGGAAATTATGATCAACTTAGAAGATACTATCTTTGGTCCCATGGTATCAGTTACTGAATAGAAAAAATGTCAGCAATGCATGGGAATCTTTTAAAAAGTGCTTGAATGAGGCGGTATCTGAATGTATCCTTAGTGTTCGAAGAATAAATAGGTTGGGAGTGAAATGGGTGTGCAGCCTTATTAAGCTAGAGATCCACAAGAAGAAGTTGATGTGGAAAGAATATCGTGAGAATAAGAGTGAGAGGAGTTATGAAATATATACAGCTCAGGCCAGAAATGTAACGAGTATTGTGAGAAAAGCTAAAGCGGAGTATGAAAAGAAATTGGCCATACAAGCTAAAGGCAATCGAAAAGAATTTATCTTTATGTCGCAAGCAAAAGAAAGAATGAATGTGGAAGAATAACTTTATTGAATGCAGATGGCACATGAGTGTCGGAAGCTAAGAAGATTGTTCAATTAATGAGTGCTCACTTTGCTAAGATATATCAACCATGTGTATGTAGCATGGTGCATGGTGCTACTGCTACGTTGGATCAAGAGTTAGAGGTTCATGAAAATGAGGTTGAAGAGCTCTTGCATAACCTGGATAAGAATTTTTCAATAGGGACAGATGGAATATCTGCCCGTTTGTTAAAGGAATGTTCAGCTGAATTGGCGAGTCCTTTCACACATTTGTATAACTTGAGTCTCAGCTCAGGAATGATACCACAGGAACGGAAGGAACGTATGATAGTTCCATTGCACAAGGGTGGTGCAAAAATTGATGTCTCTAACTACCGACCTATTAGTATCTCTGGTGTGGTAGTGAAGATTTTAGAGAAGCTGGTAAGAATTCGTACAGAAATTGGTAGTCAAGCATTCTATACTATGCAGGGAACAGCATGGGTTTACTAAAGGAAGGTCATATTTTAGCAATTTGCTCATATTTTATAAGAATGTTACGGCCGAGTTGGATAAAGGGAATGGATACACTATGATAATGTTGGATTTTTCTAAGGCATTTGATAGGATACCACAGGATAGGCTGTTGTGTAAACTGGAGAATATGGGATTGGAACATAATCTATTGACTTGGATCAGGGGTGGTCGACAGACAGATATCAAAAAGTGGTATACAGTGGGTGTGAATCTGCCAGATTTAAGGTAACCAGTGGTGTACCTTAGGGTTCAGTCCTTGGGCCATTGTTGTTCAATCTATACAAATATCTACATCAAGCAGGGTCTATCATCAGAATCACAATTATTTGATGATGATGCGAAGATAGGCTACTGATATTCAGAAATTACAAAATGATTTGAATAGATTGGAAATCTGGGCAAACGAAAATGGCTGTCAGTTTAATGTTAGTAAATGTAACGTTATGCACTTTGGCGTGATTAGAGTTCCAGCGGCATGTTATATTAGCGGGGGATGATTATGGTACAAGAAACTAAAGAGGCAAAGGATCTTGGTATGGATAAGAATTTAAAGTTCAAAGTCACATAGCAAAAGTTGCAAATACAACTCAGAGGATAATTGGTATGTTGAAGCGACCCTTGACATGTAAGCATAAGGAAGTCATTTTGCCTCTTTATAAGGTTTTGATAAGACCACACCTGGATCACTGTGCACAGATTTGGTTTACCGGGTCCAAGGGGATAAAGAAGCTGTGGAAAGGGTGCAAAGAAGAGTTACAAAGATTATATCCAGATTATGGGATTTAAATTATGAAGACAGATTACGAGTATGTGGATTACAGACTCTGGTTAACAAGAGAAAGAGGGGTGATATGATAGAGGTCTATAAACTTTTGAATGGGTGTTATTTCATTTCAACTGATGAAATTTTTTCGTTATATGGAAGGCGGGGGGAGAACACAGGGGCATCCATGGAAGTTAAGGTTGTTCTCAGTTAAGAAAGGAGTAAGTGCTAGGTTTTTCTCCCAGAGAGCGGTAAATGAGTGGAATAATTTGCCCTTACGGGTAGTGAGTGCATCTAGTGTGAATGAGTTCAAGGGTAGGTATGATAGCTGGGTTGGGTAATTTACAGCCCTCGATGAGTCGTTGACTCCCTGGAGGTCTTAGATAATAATAATAATAATAATAATAATAATAATAATAATAATAATAATAATAATAATAATAATAATATTTCTGTAGTTATGTTTACGCATTGCTACAACCGTCCACAAATCACAGTGACAACCTTTTCTTATAAATATCACATAAGATCACTGACGTGCATTTGTATAACTCATGTGCACTTGCTGAATCGTTAACAAAATCGCAGAACACAATAACAGTAACAATGAAAACTGTACAGTGCTGTCACCTAGTAGCAGTAACTGCCATCTGCCATTGCATTTCAGAGGAGTAAGTTCATCGCGAAATTCACACTCATTTCTTCTTGGCATTTACCCAATAATCGAATGAATCCTTTGTGGATCCTACAGTGATTCATGATATATTTACATTGTAATAATATCACTAAAGCATACTCGTAATAACGTACACTGTTTGTTATTCTGCCTCGTCGTTTATTCGTACTTTTATGGCGAAATTTTACTCAACATGTGCACTAGTCAACTACGAACAACTGTGAAACCCATAAAGTCTTTTTAACACTAAATTATTCTCCCCATTCTCTTCCTTAGATCCGCCTGTCCGTAGCCAGCAGTGAAGCCTCATTTATAAAACACGTCAGTTCGGTTTGTGTGTGCGAAAATCAGCCACAAACATTAATGTACAATCTGTCTGCATCTAAGGTGGGAATCACTGGCGTGCAATTTCAAGCCGAGACGGACGAATCCCTCACCTGTGACCACCCCTCATTTGTAAAGAAAAAGGGAATTCTGCAAAAAGCAGTGGCTCAAGTGAATTTCCAGGTGAGTATCATCAACTTCTTGATTTCGAATGTTGTATTCGTGCTAAAGTATTGGAGAATCAAATTAAACCAAGTTTCCTCTTCTTTTGCAGCTACCTGGATTCCAAAAAGAGAATACGACACCTTTTCTTGTCTGCCCACACGGTAAATATTAAAATTGAAGGTCTGATCAGATTAATTTGTTGCATAAGTTTAAAAATAAACTTCGAAAATCAATAGTGACTTCAAAAGTTTAATGTTAATGAATGCCAACGACTTATCATCATCACGCCTATCAAGGATTTAGGCCTAGAGAAGGCCTTAAAAGTCATCATTGAATCTTTTAAGAAGACGTCCTGGTTTTCTTTTTCCTAATGGTTTGTACTTGAAGGCTTGTTTTGGTAATCTTTCTGTTTTCATTCTTTCAACGTATTCCATCCATTTGTGTTTGTATTTTTTAATTTTTTTATTACTCATTCCACGCTACCGGCCAAGACGTCTATAGACGTTCACTTTATCATGGATGCGAAGTGCTTATTAATATTGTAATACCATTGTTATAACAATGAAATATATGATGGATACGAAGCGTATGCGGATGCGTATTTGATCCATAACGGCCGGTGAGGTGGTTAATTCTTTCTAATTTCTTCGTTTTTTGTGTGATCAAATAGACTATACTTTGCAGTTTTTCTCATAAATTTCATTTCAGCTGTTATTAATTAGAAATATATACACGTTAGCACTAGAATAATGTTTAATTTGCCAAATATTTCGATCTGAATATTACAGATCATCTTCAGTGGCTACATAGGAATAGTTTTTAAAAAAACAAAGTGGAATGAGAACAATTGATCATTCACACATAGAACGAGCCGCGCGATGTCATATAGCTAAGTATTAAAAGAGTAAACATTTTTAAAAAACATAATTAAAGATATTAATTCAGAAATTCATATAATGATCTTAAACAGCATGTTATTTAAGATCATTATATGAATTTCTGAATTAATATCTTTAATTATTAATTATATGAAGAGCCAAATGCTTCAATTCGGCGACATGAACTTATTTAAGTTAAGGGATATTACATCCCATATTGTTTCATAGCCGAATAAGAAACTCAAAGAGTTTCATGCCGAATATAGAAACTATATAAAGTTCGGCGAGTCCAAGCGTAAGCAAATACCTGGATAGTGCAACAACGGACCCATTTGGTAGTGCAACACTGAAACAACTCATAGTAAGGGTGGAGCAAGCTCCGATCACTATTCCTGGTAATTACCCATAATGTGAACTTAGCTCCTAGGAGCTGTATTACTGTTCTACATTATAAGCACTACCCAGACCTGTTTCAACCTTATATATAGGTGAGGCGGGCTCTAAAAATAAGACGATCCCGAAAGATCGCCAAATTCAGCGTTGTCCCACTCAATGACAGGCTCACCCCATCACCGAGAAGAACTTCTCAGCATTGGCTCTACCCAGTGGCAGGCTCACCCCACCACCAAGCAGAGCCATAATCTCAGCGGTGGCCCCACTCAGAGACAGGCAAAAACTTACCTCCAAGCGGAGCCTCTCAAAGCCATATCCGCCCAGCATCGGTTTCCACCCTCATTGAGGTCTCATCAGTGAGTAGGTAGATTTAATAATTTATTAGGACACTTTCTTGGCAATTCTCATAGTAAGGTATGTAAGTTCTGTTCGCTACCAACTTGGTATTACTAGGTCTACCTACTCACCGATGAGACCTCAATAAAGGTTGAAACCGGTCTGGGTGGTGACCTTCTCTCATAATGTTGAACAATAATACAGTTTCTAGGAGATAAGTTCACATTATGGGTAAATATCAAGAATAGTGATCGGATCTTGCTCCACCCTTTGTATGAGTTGCCTCAGCTTGCACTACCTTCAAGGCTCAGTTGCTGCTCTATCCAGGTATTTGCTTACGCTTGGAATCGCCGAACTTTATATAGTTTCTATATTCGGCATGAAACTCTTTGAGTTTCTTATTCGGCTATGAAACAATATGGGATGTAATATCCCTTAACTTAAATAAATCTTTAATTATGTTTTTTAAAAATGTTTACTCTTGTAACACTTAGCTATATGACATCACGCGGCTCGTTCTATGTGTGAATGATCAATTGTTCTCATTCCACTTTGTTTTTTTTAAAACTATTCCTATGTAGCCACTGAAGATGGTCTGTAATATTCAGACCGAAATATTTGGCAAATTAAACATTATTCTTGTGCTTACGTGTATATATTTCTAATCATTATGTCACAAGTATCGTTACAAAATCAGCTGTTATTAATATTTTTCTCTTTTTTTTCTTTTTCTTTTTTTTTTGGTCTAGATTTCACTCCCATACAATAGTACTTGTAGGGCTAATGTATTGTATACTTTTAGTCTGGTTTGTTTTTGAACAAGGTTTGGTTTAAATATAGTTAATTACACCTGATATTTTTAAATATTTTACAATTTTTACATTTATAACTTTTCCAAGTTCACAATAAGAGAAAGATAAAGTCACAGATAAAGATAAATCACAATAAGATAAAGTTCACAGTAGGAGAAAGTTTAATACCTTGATGGAAATTTTTATTCCATTTTATTATTAGTTCATTTAGGTAAATATTAAAAAGAGTTGTTTAAAGGGGCATCCCTGTCGCACTCCTTGGTGTATCTCTCTCTCTCTCTCTCGTATATGATAGCTCATGATTTAATCTTATTTGTATTTGATTATTTTCATATATACCGAATATATGAAAATGAATATATGAATATACTGATAGCTTTTAGAATATTATTTGGTATTTGTCTTTCTTTTAATATGTTAAATAAAATTCTTCTTTTAACTTTGCCAAATGCTTTTTCAAAGTCAATAAATGTAATATTTGTTTGTAAGTTGTATTCTCTTCTTTTCTCTAAAATGCCAAGCTTAATTTGATTTCAAAAATAAGAAGAAAAATTATACATAAAGAGAATGGCGGGTTAAATGCAGAATTAAAAAGCGAGGGATTCAATTAGATAATGTCCGTATGATTGGCCTTACCCTCTTCGTTCTAACAACGCAACGCAAAATTCAATTGAGTTAGCCTTTCGTTAAAAAGTTCCAATGTTTGTCATTGCTGATGTTCCATCAGTAATTATTTTAAATCTTCCAGGTGATGATGACTATAGTAAGCTAGAGGTGCAGGCTCCCAAAAAGGCGTTGTCCCCTTCGGCATGGATTCGCCTAACAGGTATGGGATGCGTTTTTTTTTTTTTTGTTTGTTTCAGTACCTCCCTTTTTTATGTTACTTTCAACTACTCTACATATCTCAAGGTCATTTTCGTTACCTGACCATAATGTGTAGCAGTACAGTTTCGTCGCAAAGATGATGTGTGCGAATAGAGAGTTAATTTCAAATTGTTTTTTATTATTGTTGTTTAAATTCCTGTTACACTATTTTTTTTTTCTAATACCGACGTGTTTCTGTTGCTTCTAGCCAGTCCCCTAGATCTGGTAAGAGATCATCAATTCTTGAACGTACCTGCGTTTCCTTCTGAGGCTGTTCTGCTAAGAATGGGTTCCAGTGTCCTGTCTTTAGATTATCCAAGTGGGTTAAACACAAGCGAACAACTCGGAATCCTTCAGGCAGGTAAGTTCGCACTGCACCACAGCTTGAACTTTTAGAATATGAGTCAGTGGCGGCTCGTACATAAGCACTGCGACACTGCAGCACCCCAAGGAAAAAATGAAAAAAATTAAATTTTGTTTGTTTATAAATAATAACAATGCTTACAACATTATATAAATGCAGTACAACGTGTTAAAGGTTACAGGTTATGTTTCTACATTGATTGAATAGTTAATAATTGGAATTGTTCGATTAACGCTTTAGATTACGAAACAAATGCACTGCGATCTAACGCAGTGTCGGAATTATCACATTCGGCCAATTGCATCTAGACTCGCCGATATTCGTTTGCGCTTCTCATTGCGTGTTACAAGTGATTCCGACACTTCTCGTTTGGGCAGTGCATCGTATGCTTGCGCGCGTTATTTTTGTGAGATACGAAACTTTTATTATTGGTATGTGTTCGTGGTGAACTATTTTTTGTAAATTTTATTTTATTTTGTTAAAATCACAAATAATTATTTATTTATTATAGATACAAGTCTGAATTATGACGAGTGTCACTGTTGAAAATACGAAAAGAATTATATTTTTTCAATTATCGTTACACGAAACAAATGCACTGCGATCTAACGCCGATATTCGTTTGCGCTGGTCATTGCACGTTACAAGTGATTTCGACACCTCGTTTGGGCAGTGTCGCTTACAGATAAATTGCATGCATGCGCACGTTATTTCTGTGAGATACGAAACTTTTATTATTGGTGTTTGTTCGTGGTGATGGTGATATTTTTATTATGTAAATTTATTCGCTACTGATTACGAAAAAGAGTTTTTTTTTTTTTTTTTGTATATGCATCACCCCCACTTAAAAATTTCACCAGTCGCCACTGAATAGAGTCATAACTACTACCAGCTGTTTCCAATAAACGTGTGTCTGCTTGTTTCTTGATAGGATATCAAGAATTACTGCAATTTCTCGGCCCAGATGGATCTTACAGTCTTGAAAAAGGAAGCTCAGGCAATTTAATATTCACTACCCTAGCTCTAAAGTATCTATCTCTGGCCAAGAAACATTGCTCTGTGGACAGTTCACTTCTGGATAGAAATATCAAATGGATGATGGATAAACAAAACAAGGGAGGATGTTTCGTAGTGGATTCAACTCAAGTCAGTTGCTTTAAATTATTCTAAAAATTTATGAAGTTTAGGTTTTTATTTGCAGTTGCTGAAGCTTTAAGTTGTTGTCGCTTTTTTTTTTCTAATCAGAAAGAAGAACACAAACATCTCTCCATTACTGCTTACATCGCGCATGCCCTGTTAGATGCTGAATTTGATCCTAAGAGTCCCTTAGTACTGAATGCAGCCCGATGTCTTGGTCGTTATGACAACAATCTTCTCCTTCCACAACTTCTGAAAAGTCGTCTCTCAGCAAGGGGAGTCTCAACAGGAAGTCTGCACCACCCAGAAAAAGAATCAACCACGAAAGGTGAGAGTTGCTAAAAGAAATTTAAACCTCGTACCTTGTTATGTAATAGGCAAAGACAGCATTTAAATATCCTGCACATGCATGTAGTAATGTAGGGATAGGATGTAAAAATAATGAGCCCAGTTAAGATCTTTTCTCTTTCTTAAAAGGTGTAACAGTAGAATGGCACATTGAAAAACTATCTGAATATAATTTTTTGCCGAAAATTTCCACTCTATAAGGACTCGCTCACAATAGAATTTAAACCAGCAGCCTGTTAGTTGATTTAAATCGGTTTGCCGGCCTGGTTGACCGAGTAGGTAGCACATTCGCTCTCCAGCCAAAAGGCTGCGAGTTCGAATCTCGCCGTGGACATGGATGTTGGTAATAGTCTATGACAATACTAGTGGTGGGCAGTAGATGGCGATGATGTAGCTGTACAACCTTAGGACAGCTAAGGTTGGACAGCTGTAATCCGAGGGCCTCATCACAATGCGTATCTAGTAATTTGGTGAGCAGCAGCGACACAACCTCGATTGCTGAACAACACTAATTCCCTGGAGCATGCGCGTTTGAACAAAACAGTGTAAGAACGCTTCTTTGTCTTCTAATATTTGAAAAACACGATATATAGTGATGTAAAAACACCAAATAAAATTACCAACATCAATTAGTGACATAATTAAAATATCTAACATGCATTCGATTCAAATTGTTATTTTATTTTTTGGCTCGTCAAAATCCACAGGTGGGGCGCACAAAATCGACCGCGGGCCTTGTTTTGGACAGCCCTGGTGTAGATGATGTAGTTCGCTGGCGGATTGAGTGGTGGAGACGGAGAATTGTGGGGTGGGTGTTCTCCCTCGATGAGTCCTTAGATCCTTGGAGGTGTCACGTAATAATAATAATAATAATAATAATAATAAAATCGCACTGTGAACCTGATTGTTTGTGAATATCGTTAGGTGGGAGATAAAATTCATCGTCCAGTGCAAGTGACACAGTACTGCTTTTTGGCGGCCTCAAGTGTCTTGGGAACGTTCCACATCTTTAAAAAGCTTTAGTCTCTAGAGCAGCTTGTTTCTGGATAACTTTTAGCCTGCTAACATTAATGTACTATACTTTCCAATACTTCGTGTTAAGACCATCGTAAACCTTAGCATCATTCAAATAAACCAAATATGTAGTCCCCATGTTATGTAAATTTTCTCGGCAATACTTAACGAGTTTTTCTTCGTTGATAATATTCATTGCTGGAAAATATCATTACTCGTATGATTGCTCTCATATTCTCTCTCTTCTGAAGATGGTCTGAATAATTGGAGACAAAGCAATGCGACAGCCAAAGTAGACGAAGCAGCCCGCATTCTTCTTCTGTACTCTGAATCAGGGAATGGCGCAGATTCCTGGAAAGCAAGGTCTGTGGCCAAGTGGTTGTTCCGTCGTATGAATGGTGACGGTGTCTTTACGACTCCTTATGTAAGTACTTTATGCTTTATAGCGTAGGCACAAACCATTTTCTTCTTCTTCTTGCACTTTTAATATTCCGGAAATTTTTCAAACATTCAAGAATAACAATAACAGAATATACTAGAAATTTCTGGTATAACTCTTAAAGGAATATTGTCACGTTTGAAATATGCGTTCTGTCACTCTTCCTCGAGTTCATTCACTCACCTATATTCTTATTTGCTTCTTTTCACTTTTAAGGACACTCTTCTGGCATGGGAAGCGCTGACTAAGTTCTTCGCTCAATCCAAAGATAAACTGAACATGGAAGTCGCCGTGAAGGACGGAAATAAGGAACACACCATCTCTGTTACCCCCGACAAGGAAATGCAGACAATTCCAATTCGTGACCTGCCTCAAGTAATCCAGGTGTCCGGGAAAGGAAAAGGATGTGCTGCAGCGCAGGTAACTCAGTGGGTATTCTTTCTCCTCCCCTGTGTAGCTCAGTGGATGTGACGTTTGTACACCTCTTTTTTGATCCCTTACTTCAAATGTAGGATTAAAAACAAATTCATAATTTATCCGTCATTTAAATTTGAAATAGTTCTGGACAATATAACAATATCACCTGAAATGCACCCTCTGTCCAAAAAAGAAACCGAACATTTCGAAAATAGAAGAAATTAGTGACCTGACCTTTTGTATCTTTTTTGTTGTCGAAAGCGGCAACCTTCCTTAGTGTTGTGTCAACTGTTTATGACATTTGTTTCATTAGAAGCCGAGTTATAGTGCCAAGAGTGACTGTGTTTTGACGAACGGTCGAAAATGAGTTTCGAACAGAGAGCCGCGATTGACTTTTGTGTTAAACTTGGTAAACGTTTTACCAAAACACATCAAATGTTTCAAAAAGCATACGGTGATGAATGCTTATCTCGTACTCAAGTTTATGAGTGGTTTAAGCAATTTCAAAGTGGTCGTGAGACGCTTCAGGACGACGAAAAGCGGGGCCGTCCAAAAACTGGACTGAGCGAAGTTGACATCCAAAAGTGAGTGATTTCATCAAAGAAAATCCGAAATTGTCAATGAGATTGATTAAAGATGAATTGAGGATTCCAAAGTCAATTGGGTACAACATTTTGAACGGGAGTTTGGACCTTCGTAAATTGAATTCGCGATTTTTTCCCCAAAAGTTGACCGACGACCAAAAAATTGAACACTGCAAGGACCTCATTAAAACAGCTCGTAAGGACTCAGACTTCCTTGAAACGATCGTTACTGGTGACGAAATGTTCTTTTGAGTATGAGCTCGAAACAAAGCGCCAGAGTGCTGAGTGGAGACCACCAGAAGAGGAGCATCTGAAAAAAAATCGCTTGTAGAAGTCAAAAGTAAAGAAAATACTAATGTGTTTTTACGATTCCAGAGCATTATCCACAGAGAATTCGTTCAGCCTGGCCAAACTGTCAATGGTGAGTTTTATCTCGATTTGGCCAGTTGGGACATCGGTTTCTTTCGAAGCGATTAATAGCGAGAATTCGTCGCGTACTGCATGAATATCGTGATGACCGACCGTTCGTCAAAGCACACTGTCAAACTCTTGGTACTAAAACTCGGCTTCTAATGAAACAAATGTCATTAACAGTTGACACAACACTAATGAGGGTTACCGCTTTCGACAACAAAAAGATACAACAGGTGGCGCCACCTGTTGCATCGAAAAGAAATCGAAAAGTTCGGTTTCTTTTTGGACAGGGGGTGAGGAACATATTTTAAACGTGAATTACGTGAAGGTTTATTTCATGTAAAAACTGAAGTTTTCCTTTTCGCAGGTGGTTGTCAGCTACACCGTTCCCTTGATGAATTCTACCCGAAGATCCCATTTATGGATCTCAACTGAAAATCGATCAGAATCCTGCACCCGACACCAACTCACCTTTTGTGCGAGGTATGTCAGTTTTAAAATGAATAATAAATGGTAAATTTATTTTTCCTCTAAATCTTTATTCTAAAGGACAGCGTTTAACCTACAAGCGGCAGCAGAAAAAAATTGAAAACTGTCTTTTTATGGAGATATTGTTCATGATTTCATAAGTTATTCTTGTTGAGAGGCTTATACGCTGGTTAAACATGATAACTAATATTTAAGGAATTGACAACGTATACTAGAAATATAGATTAAATAAACTTTAATATATACTTTCCGATATTTCGGCGAACGTCACGTTGCCATCTTCTTGGGAACTTACTACAAAGACACGTGCACACAAGTACTAATAACAGCAAATGAGACTGAAGCTAGGAAGCTAGCGTTTCCTAAAGTCCTGATGGTGCCCCCTGGCGGGCTATATTGGTAGTTCTTGGCCTTTGGGCTGAAGTTCTTCTGATAAAAGTTTCCCAAATTTGGGGCAGTTTCATGCATCCAAATTTGTTGAGGTTTGGCATGTTCCTAAGGGCCGAGGCTGATTCCATGAATAGTCTTTCATACTTGAACTTGCTGCGGTGTATTACTGTGGCTTTCTTCCATCTTATTCTGTGGCGAGTATCCAGAGCGTGGTCTGCAAGCCCAGAGTGGCTGTACTGTACTTCCCAAGAAGATGGTAACGTGACGTTCGCCGAAATATCGGAAAGTATATATTAAAGTTTATTTAATCTATATTTCTAGTATACGTTGTCAATTCCTTAAATATTAGTTATCATGTTTAACCAGCGTATAAGCCTCTCAACAAGAATAATGATCATCCACGGAGATCTCTTCGCACGCAAGGCCCGCCATTACGGCAAACTGAAGCTGAAATTATCCAGACAACTTAACCGTCTGGCATTCCTAAAACGCTGCCGGGATAATCATGTCATCCCGAACTGTGTCAAATTTAAACACCGCTTCATCTCACAGAAAGCTCTCCGTATTTACAACCGCGCTAGCCAGGCATTACTTCGGGAGCAAATTACCGCCACACGCGATTCCCTAGCCGACATAAACAGCGCTATATCAACGCTAGAAAATGAGCTTTCACTTATGCTGAATCACGAGCTTTGGTCGGTACTACATGACGTCTCGTGTACGGCAACTAAAAAAGAATTTGAACGAGTACGAAGCCGGCATATCAACAAGTTTGATAAATTAACAAAGAACTCGGCGCCCAAACTACAAACCAACACTGTTGTTAACCTATCGTCAGCTACCTTAAAGCCAGAAGCACTCCACGCTCTGTCACGTGGTCACAACTTCGCCATTGCTCCTAGGAAATTACCGGCCGAGGAATTAATGATTCAAATTGAACGCGGGATTCGCCAACTGCCTAACCACACCGCCAACGATATCAGATTGGATGTAGCCTGTGTTCTCAACAAAGCAAAACCTCCAAAATCCAACATATGCAGTAGTGAATACAAGGCACTACAAGAATTGAAAAGAAACAAAAAAATAGTGATCACCAAAGCGGATAAGGGAAACGCCACTGTGGTACTTAATCTTAAAGATTACACAGGTAAGCGCAAGGCTTTATTATTAGATCGTTCCACTTACCTCCCCATTGATTACAATCCCACCAACTCACAAATTAGAAAACTCCATAGGCTCCTTAAGAAGGTCACTTCTTGACCTGTGGAGATTACCAACAGACTAAAACCCTATAACTCTAGACCCCCCCGCATATATGGGCTCCCAAAAATACACAAAGAAAATGTGCCATTACGTCCCATAGTGGATGGCATTGATTCCCCCACTTACAAACTAGCCAAGCATTTAGCCAAAGCGCTCTCACACTATACTGGCAATACACCATCACACATAAAAAACTCAGCCCACTTCAAAGCCAGTATAGAAAACCTTACACTCCAACATAATGACATAATGGTCAGTTTTGATGTCTCCTCCCTATTCACGAATGTCCCCCTCAAAGAAACCTTAGAGCTAATCCAAGCTAAATTTCCTCCCGATATCTCAGCCCTATTTCAGTTTACAATGAACTCAGGCTATTTCGTTTGGCAGGAAAAATTCTACAAACAGATAGAGGGGACAGCCATGGGTTCACCACTTTCCCCACCCTTGGCCAACTTCTTCATGGAGATGTTTGAAGAGAAAGCCTTAAACTCAGCCCCACAAAAACCTACAATATGGCTTCGCTACATTGATGATGTTTTCGCTATTTGGCCACATGGCCCGGATTCACTCCTCTCCTTCCTAACACACTTGAACAACCAACACCCTAGAATCAAATTCACCCTGGAAAAAGAGGAAAACAATAACCTCCCCTTCCTAGACACACTAGTCACCCACCAACCTGATGGAACCTTGGTTTTCTCAGTTTATAGAAAACCCACCCATACAGGCAGATACATTCACCAACAATCCCACCCCCCCCTCACAACAATATGGAGTTATTAAAACATTATTCAACAGGGCAAAAATAATCTGTTCTAATGATCAACCCCTAACCACTGAACTAAATCACATCCGTGACACTTTCTCAGCCAACGGCTACCCCCTCCAAAAAATCCAAAAAATACTTAACCCAGTTATCCACAACCCACCACCCCCTCCCCTTCACAAAAAAGATTACTCTAAATCTATCACTATTCCCTACATCAGAGGCACCTCGGAAAAAATCAATAAAATCCTAAAAAAACATGACTTGACCACTTGTTACAGACCTCATAGAAAACTGGCATCCCTTATCCGCTCCACCAAAGACCAACCACTTCCCCTAGACCTACCTGGTGTATACCAGGTCCCTTGCAGCTGTAAACTGTCCTACTTTGGCCAAACAGGCAGGACAGCAAATATCAGAATCTCAGAACACAAGGATTACATCCGATTTTACCAGTACAGCCACTCTGGGCTTGCAGACCACGCTCTGGATACTCGCCACAGAATAAGATGGAAGAAAGCCACAGTAATACACCGCAGCAAGTTCAAGTATGAAAGACTATTGGAATCAGCCTCGGCCCTTAGGAACATGCCAAACCTCAACAAATTTGGATGCATGAAACTGCCCCAAATTTGGGAAACTTTTATCAGAAGAACTTCAGCCCAAAGGCCAAGAACTACCAATATAGCCCACCAGGGGGCACCATCAGGACTTTAAGAAACGCTAGCTTCCTAGCTTCAGTCTCATTTGCTGTTATTAGTACTTGTGTGCACGTGTCTTTGTAGTAAGTTCCCAAGAAGATGGCAACGTGACGTTCGCCGAAATATCGGAAAGTATATATTAAAGTTTATTTAATCTAGATTTCATAAGTACTTTTGCGATATAGAGCCAAGCTAACAATCGTACTCGATACGTTATAATAAATGAGCAACAATAGTTTCAATAATCAGGTACATTACAATTTTTATAATTTATAAGTTGGCTTCTCCGTTTATATGTTAGTTTAATAATTGCACATTGGACTGAATAAAAGTCCATGTTTCGAATTATTTATTTTAGCTATTTTAATTTCTTATTTGTTACATACAGACTCTACGAAATTCTCTCTTTTTATTTTCAAGAACAAGATCGTCAAGATATGCAACAGGAAACACCATTGAAATACAGATCCCCACTGGATTCTCAGCAGATATTTCGAGTCTTCAAAAGGTATATTTATACGATTTAGTTGATAATCATTGAAATGGTGAGTAAGGTTAATGCATTGGAAATAATATTGTATTTCAATGTTCATTTTGTAGACTGTCGAGTCCCTTTCTGGAGTGACGTATTCCTTGCATCGCCACAAAGTGAGCTTTCACCATCTTAAAGTAAGTGGCTTAACTAGAATATTAGATGGTGTACTTCCCTCAAACTTATAATAACATGAAGAGTTTAAAATCATTTGTTGCTATATTGCTAAATCATTCCAGCTTAATATATTCTAAATTACGTTCGAATTAGCCAAATACCTTATCTAGTTTATACCTGAAATTTTGTAATTCGTATATCTCCAAAAATGTAAGGTAAAAAAAAGAAGAAAAAAAAAGAATTAAAGTAGGAGAGAATTGCATTTTAATTCTTTTGCAATTTCTTGCTTTTGCAGCTGGGTACCAGTCCTACATGTAACTCATTCAACATCTTTCGAGAATTTTTACTAAACGACACAACATCTTCCTACGCCAGACTGGTGAATTACTTCGAACAAGGTATTGCAATTACCTTCAAAGTATCTTTAACATTTTCTTTATATTATGAAGCTGTCATATTTAATAGTATTGATTAGCATATTAAAAACAGTGAATCGTTGAAATATGTATGGATCCTGCATATTTTTTTAAGATTTGTGGCATTAGTATATCCAAGTTGAACAGGTGGAATATAAAAAATAAATGTATGTATTTTTAAATAACAGGCAAATAAATTATTAACAGGCATTCACGAAGACACATGCCCATAGAGAGATTCTAACGCAGAGCCTGTGGGTTGGCCATAGATACAGTATATATAATTGTTAATGATACTCATAACAATATTCCAGAGTTCCATTATTGAGTATTGTGGCTATGTCCCAAAAAATCAAAACGTTGAAACAATTTTTTGTTGTTAGTTAGTTGCTTTGTGTATTGAAGGTGGTGTTCTAGGTAAAAGGCATTTACTCTGTGTTGAGAGATGTGTGACTTTGTAGAATGGCTGGTGCATGGCTTACGCTAATACGCCATGTATACCATTTGATTAATATTTAGGTTTAGGTGTTATTCGTCGTAACTAGATGAACAGTACAATATCGCCCATACATTCATGTATCCTGACTATGTGTTGGCAGATTTTGAATGCCATTTATGTAAAGATTACAAATATTACCTGATATTAGTATAGATTATTTACTAGCAATTTAAAGAGATTTTTTCATCGTAGGGTTGCATGAAGCAGTTAGGTTTCAAATCCCTGTCGAATGTTCCGAGAAAAGTCGGAATCAATCTTTAGGATTGATTGCTGCTGAGCAGGCTGACGATAATTCCGTCAAAGAGGCCTACTACGAAAAGTGTCCTTATTCAGTCGTCTCCTGTCCGCATTGTTATTCTTCCATCCCTAAGAGTTTCAACATAACTTTCTGTGAAGCAGAATTCGGTAAGTTCAATTCACTTACTTCATTTCAGTCCAACCTGTTTGAATCCAACATGAATCGCTTTCCACCAAATATCTTCGGGAAATTCATTTCCCATTTTTCATTAATAATAATAATAATAATAATAATAATAATAATAATAATAATAATAATAATAATAATAATAATAATAATAATCTTTTCTAGTTTATATAGCTTATTCGTTTATCTGCTTTATTTGAGATATTTTACGATGTTCATAGTGCAATTAATTGCAGTGCGTTCGTTCTTTCTCTTTCAGCAATGGTGTTCGCACTTGGTGTGGAGACGAAAGTAAACGAAGAAGAAGAAGGTAACGTGTCTTACTGGTACTATACAAGCTAAGCTTTTGTTTTACAATTTTTTTTTCAATTTTAAGACAGCATATGCATTGAGAAATTATTAAATCTAATTACTGTTCTCTATTGGGAAACTCTTTCACAATCAAAAAAAAAAAAAAAACAGAAAAAGAAAAGAAAAAAGCTGCTGACTTTCTATCCCAGAACGAACAGGACGCAGGACGCAGGACATATATGGCGCAGAGGGTGAAGCTTGACGCTTTTCATATTCCCTGTTGTCTGTTTCGGGAGCAGTGATGGGAGAGATTTGTGAGCTATTTTAGCTCGCCCTGAGTGGGCAGAAGTGGTTATTCGTCGTTGGGTGTTAGGATGGCTTTCGGTCTTTTATGTTTCCAGTAGTCATTACCGTCATAGTTTCCGGCTTGCTGTATCAGTTGGTTTGGATGGATAGATGTCTTCATAAAAAATTTTTCTGCTAGGGAGCGTAGTAGTGGAGAGATGTCGGGGATATTTATGTCCCGGTGGATCTGGGCGTTCCTGATGAACCACGGGGCGTCCAGAATCATTCGCAGGCATTTGTTCTGTAGTCTTTGTAGCTTGAGGATGTTTGTCTTGGAGGTATGGCTCCAGGCTGGGGTGGCGTATATGACTGTGGGACGGATCACTGTCTTGTACAGTAGTATTTTATTTGTTGAGCTTAGTTTGCTGTGTCTGTTGATCAAGGGGTATAGCTGGGCGATAACTTTTGAAGCTTTGGTGCATATGCTCTTGATGTGGCTGTTGAAGCATAATCGCTTATCGAGAAGTATTCCTAGGTATTTTGCTTCAATTTTCCAGGGAATTTTAGAGTTGAACAGGGTGATGTCTCCTTTAGGGGATGCTCGTCTTCTTGTGAAGAGTATCGTTGTACTTTTCTGGAGGTTTAATTGTAGTCGCCAGTCTTTAAACCATTTTTCTAGATTCAGGATGGTGTCTTGTAGTTTTTTGCTGACGAGAAGTGGTTGACGAGATCTGGCTAGAATAGCCGTGTCATCAGCATAAAGGGCGATGGTGGATGTGAGAGGATTTTGAGGGATGTCTGCCATATAGATGTTGAACAGGATCGGGGCTGGCAGTGATCCTTGAGGAACTCCAGCGAGGATTTTCCGTTGGGTTGAGACTGCTTCATTGATTTTGACTTGCATCCTCCTGTTGGAGAGGTATGATTTGATCAGGTGTATCATGTTTAGTGGAAGGTTAGCGATGATAAGTTTGTAGAGGAGGCCTTGGTGCCAGATCTTATCGAAGGCCTTTGAGATGTCTAGGAAGACAGCTCCAGTGTGTTGATTCCAATTGAATCCTGTGGTGATGTATTCTACCAGTCTATGGATTTAATGGTTGGTGCTGTGATTTTGACGGAAGTCGAATTGTTCTTCTGGAATGATATTTAATTGGTTGACATGATCTTGGAGTCTGATGAGGATGATTTTCTCAGCTATTTTCCCTAAATTGGATAGCAGGCTGATGGGATGGTAATTTTCAGGTTGGTGTGGGTCTTTGCCTGGTTTGTGAATTGGGATGATGTCAGCTATTTTCCATGACTGGGGGAAGTGCTGCCATTTGAGGATGGAGTTTATGATGTTTGCCAAATGTGCTATGGCTTTGCCTGGTAGTGCCTTGATGACTTGGTAAGTGATGCCATCCGGACCTGGGGCTTTTTTGATCTTGAGATGGTTGATGATGCCGATTATTTCGGTAGGTGAGGTAGGCATTATAGGACTTGGATTGACATCGGGACGATTTACTGTGAACCTGACTTTACGATGGATCTTGTATACATGGCTGATGTTTAGGTTATCATATGCAGGACTGCATTGTTTCTCTAGGTTTCTTGCTATGGCTTCGGCTTTGTCAGCATCTGTGTATGCAAGGTGCTGTTCAGCTTGCAGAGGGGGGAGGGATTTGCGCTTGATCCTGAGGTTGTTTAGGAATTTCCATATAGAATGATCTGCTGTGGAGATGGAGGTGAGCTTGTTGTCCCATTGTTGGTTCCTGTGGTTCTGAAGAGCTTCTCGGACAGATTTGTTTAATCTGTTGAGGGCTGTTTTGTCCTGGGGAGCACGAGTGTTGTGATATCTTTTTCTTTGTCTGTTTTTTTTCCTTATTAAGTCCATGATTTCTTCCGGGAGACGATTTTGTTTGTGGGTAATCGTGGATACTGTGGCTGCTGTTATGGCTTTATTGATTTGATTGGTGAGGTTCTTTATTGCCGTGTCTATTTCTTCCTTGGCTTTTATATGGGGAACCGGACCAATGTGTTCTGGTAGCACTTTCTTGAGTTTCTCCCAGATGATGGAGGTTTGGGGGGGGGGGAGGTGACTGATCTTTGTTCCCTAAGTGAAGTAGGATTGGGTTGTGGTCTGATGATAATTCCTTCAGTGCTTGAATGCTGTGCTGGTATTTGATGTTGTGTAGAATGGCGATGTCTAGGATGTCGGCTGTGCCAGTTGGGCTGTGGTGGGTTGGTTCACTGGGTCCTGTTACGACAGCGTTGTTTAATCCTGTGTAGCTGAAGAGGATACGACCATTTTTATTTGTGGTTCTGCTGTTCCAGGAGGGATGTTTGGAGTTTAAGTCCCCAGCAACGATGATGGATTCATTTGTGCCTAGTACAGCATCCAAGTCAGAAAATAGCAGGGTCTTAGCAGGGGAGTTGTAGGCGGCGTAGATTTTAAGTCTTCCAGTTGAATTTGTGTAGACTTCGACACCGGTGAGTTCTAGGTTGGAAGTTGGTGGGGGTGAGTATTCCATTGTGCCTAATGCAGTTCCTGATAAATATGGCTGTACCACCACCTCTGTAGTCAAGTCGGTCGTTTCTGTATAGTGTGTAGCCTCTCAGTTTTGGATTGTCTGCAGGTCTTAGATGAGTTTCATTAATTAGGATGACGTCAGGGTTGTATCTGTGAGAGAATTCTTGAAGTTCTAGAGTCTTGTTTTTTAGGCCATTGGCGTTCCAAGCGGCGATCTGTAGTGAGTCTGGCATTAATCTAGTTTTATTCATTAACAAGCATTGATAATATGGTTTGAGTTTCTTTTAGAAATCTTTTTGTGGAGTTTGGTGAAGGGTTTGACTTACTGAAGTCTTGAAGCATGTTTGCCAATGAGGATGTGATGACTGTTGTCATGTTTTGAAGAATTTGGTCCTGCTGGATATATTTGGATGAGTGGGCTACTTCGGCATATGTCCTGCTTCGACGATGGCTTTCCAGACTGTTGGTATTTTCCACTTGTGAGAGCTGGTATTTTGTTGTCTTTTGTTGCGTGTCAGGCAACTGGGGAGCAGTCAACTCAGGTGCCTGTGGGCAGGGTTCAGAGATCTGTTTCCTTTTGTTGTCTGTTTTATTCTTAGGGTAGTGACTGCAGCCTCTGTAGTTTGCGGGGTGGGGGCCCCGCAGTTCGCGCATTTGGCTGGTGAGGTCCTGGGTTTTGAGCAGGTTGCTGTGGGGTGGTTTTTCCCACATTTGAGACATTTGTAGTCTGCTCTGCAGAGTTTCTGTGCGTGTCCGTTCTTCTGACATCTGTAGCACTGGCCTGACGAGGCTCTTTTTCTTAGTGGTTCTGTTGTGATTTTCAGGCCACAGATCGTTGTTAATTTGTATATGTTCTTGTGTGTGTTAGGTATCTCAACGAGTACTAGGGGCATTGGACTCTTGTCAGCCCGTAGCATTCTGCTAACTTTGACAGGTGGGAGATCGTGGAGGCAGAGGTCTTCAGTAATTTCATCTGTGCAGATGTTTTCTGGAACGAACAGATTACTTTACGGATAAATAAATGAATAAAAGATATAAAATAACAATGAGACTTTGGCGGTGTTACGTATAATAATAACAATAATAATTGCAGGCGTAGACTTCTGTGGCTAATTGGTTCAAAAGATATATTTCGGTGATTACACCACATTTTTTATTATTCAGTTATACAAAACACTGGAATAATAGTTCCCGACAAGTTTCGTAAATCGTAGGATTTACATCTTCAGGGGGTAAATAGTATAACTTAAAGTTTAAACAAGAGAATTAATAAATATAAATCATAACCGTCTGGCTATTCATAAACTCAAATTACAGAATGCAGATATAAAACATTATTGACGTTGAACAATACTGGACGATGTCACGTGTTCTCGTTCATACAGTCCGAGCTCAGATTGAGGCAGATTTTTTATTAGAGCTGACCACACTTGATGGACAATTCAACCTTGATTTTTATTGCATTGGGTTGGGTTTTTTAGCATATTAGCAGCTTCTTTAAATTTTCTTATATAACTGTTGTTTTCTATGTATGACATCGTCGTTTTTTGCCAGAGTACATCGTGTCCAGTGGAAGTGGTATGGAAAGCAAGATTTGCAAATTGGCGACGTCAGCCAATTTGCAAATGTTTACTGATTACGTACAGAGGATAAGTGTGCCCATTTATAGTAGCCGTATGTGATATTGATATCACGTAGTACTTCGTTATTCAGCCGAATATGTAAATCATGTGGGGGGGGGGATTTGTAATGTAAAGCTAACTGAGTTAACTTTGTAACTTTTTTTTTAAACTCTTTTATTTGTTTGTTCATGTATTATATTTTGTTATTTATGTTTTTGGTTGTGTAGTTAATTATATCCTTCTCCGGTTGTGTTACAAAATGGTTCTATCTCTCTCTCTCTCTCTCTCTCTCTCTCTCTCTCTCTCTCTCTCTCTCTCTCTCTCTCTCTCTCTCTCTCTCTCCATGTTTTTTCCTTACTTCTCATTTTGCAATTGCACTGTTTCTTTTATAATTTATTTTTGCTTCTTCCGTCTTGGAATTGAGCCATTTCTGGTAACTCTCTTTTCTTGTTTTTATTATCTTTTCTATTTCTTTGTAGAAAAGAAATAGTCCTCTTTTTCCATTCCATTTACTCTTTATTCCTAAGCATGATATAATTAAAATACAGTTATATATGAAATCATATCTTATTTGTTACATGATATTGTTCATGTATTTTATTAATACAAGACTTTTAACTTTATTGGGATTATATACTTTATAGTTGTTGTTTTTTTTTTTTTTTGCGATTTTATCTGTTTTTAATTTAACTTTATTTTTATTTATTTATTTTATTTTTATTTTTAAGTTGAAGAGATATGGTCCCCACCCAACGAGCCAGATTTGACAATCAGTAAGTAGTTGTAGATTCTAACCTCTATTATTATTTTTTTTTTTTACATCCTCACCAACAATAGACACTAAAACTGACTTACTAGAGGGCGCTAAAATCATGTTTATAATTAAATGCTGTCTCGAAATATAGTTTCAATCGAGTTTTTAAATCTGTTGTTAATTCAACTATGAGAAATAAAAAGATGAAAATTGATGTGCACAACACTCTATTGAAAACAATATCACCTGGAAATCTAGTCATTGGGAATCATAAACCATTCAAAATATAAGCAATTACAGAGTCATTAAAGCAATAGCATCGTATGTCCTCTTCATATTTACAGTAGTTTCAATATGTAATATACAATTGTGTGCGTTGAAGTCTTTTGCTTACAATGAGTACTTTTTTGCATCTTTGCAGGAAAATACCAAAATGAAACAGAGATTGGGATAACAATTGAAGGTAGGATTGTTTATTAATTGATTATTTTTAATGATACAAATAGGATATATGAGGCGTATGATTATCTAAAATACTATTTTATGGTTATATATGGGTATGATACCATTTTATGCGTATGATTATATAAAATATTATTTTTGGGCGCATGATAAATGCCCGGAAGAACATAATGAAAACAGTAGTCATAAAAATAGAAATAAGCAGGATGTCGATCCGATTCATACTTATTCATTGTGTGTAATATTATAATAACATTTTCCCCTTATTTGTAGTGCTTTTGTTGACATACTTTTTTCCTATTAGAGAATATTGTGGCATATTAGTTACTTTTATATATTTCAGGCATTTTACATTTATTGACAATATTTTAACATTAAATCGATATTTTGCTGTGCACCGTTGCGTGTCGAATGATCAACTGCTGTTTCGTTTTGTAAAAATCAGCAGAATGGGCAATTAAATTTCTAATTTCGTTAGGATTGAAACACATTCATATGTGAATTATATTTTTCGAAATGAGCTCACGAATATTTTTTTTCCCTTTGCAGTGACCCAGACATACAGAACGACCACCACCGCTATAGAAGGTATATAAAATTCCATGTTTAATAATAATAATAATAATAATAATAATAATAATAATAATAATAATAATAATAATAATAATAATAATAATAACAGCATGCTTTCGGTGAGATTTCTTTAAGGTTTAGACAATTCTAAAGATTAGTCAACTTTTAATAAATTTATTTTTGTTTACAGGATTATAGTTATATACAAAATATTCCCTAAAAGGATTAGAAAGATGTATTATCAGAGTTATCAGGAAAGTTATTGTTAGTTAATCTTATTGCATAGAAATTTCTATCTGTTTATGTTCATATGTCTACGAACACGTACGAGAAACATTACTGAAAAACCAACATACACAATAGTGTGTGGAGATTTCAACGCAAAGATTGGTACAGGATTTATTGAAGAAAAATACATTGGACCTTGGGGAAAGGGGGAAAGAAATGAACGAGGTGAACTCCTGGCAGAATTTGTAGAAGCAGAAAGGCTGTACATTATGAATAGATTATTTAAAAAGAGAACTGGAAAAAGATGGACTTGGCAATCTCCAAATGGAGAGACAAGAAATGAAATTGATTTCATCCAAACAGATTGCAAAAGAATAATAAAAAATGTCGAAGTCATTGGGAAAACTTACTGCGACATTCATTCAGACCACCGTCCAAAAAGAGCCACTCTCAAAATACATAAAAAAAATGGAGAACGCGAGCACAGTCCAACCATAAAAAACGCCCAAAACAGATAAATCCAGAAGAATTTAGAAAAAAGGTGGAAGAAACCGACTGGAAATTAAAAAATGACATCGACGAAGATTTAACAAACTTTACAATAAATTAATGAACTGCAAAGAAAGATCCTCGTATGAACTTCCTCCTAAGACCAGGGAACGCCTATCGGCAAGAACAATGGAACTATTGAAGAAAAGAAGAATACTGAAAGATACAGGAAAAGATCGTCTATAATATAAAATTATTTGTAAACACCTGAGGCAGAATATCAAAGACGACTATAACATATATAGAACAACAAAATTGGCAAAAGCAGCTAGGCTCCGCAGTAGCCTAAAAAAAGTAGAAAAAGAAATAAATCTAAAGCAACCACTACCGTCAGCCTTCATAGACAATCAAGGAAACAGACACACAAACAGAGTTGAAATGGAAAAAATAGTAAAATCGTTTTATGAGAACCTTTTTTACTCATCTAAACAAGTAATCACAGCTCCAGTACCAGACGAAAATTTGGAAAATCTGGAAATACCATCTGTCCTACCTGAAGAAATAATGGTGGCCATAAAAATTGACGGTATAAAATCTGATGAATTAAAAATGGGTGGAAAAATACTCTTTAAAGCTCTAGCAGAAAGGTTTACCCGATATATACAATTAAGGAAAGTACCTACTGAATGGAAAACATCAAAGACCATAATTCTGCATAAAAAAGGTAATAATGAAGACATCAGTAACTACAGATCTATCTGTCTATTAGCACACACATATAAAATATTCGCCAGAATCATCCTAAACCAAATACAAACCTCCATCAATGAAAATAGCTGCAAAGAACAGGCTGGTTTCAAAAAAGGCTTTTCAACATTAGATCACATTCAAACTATTACTCAGCTAACAGAAAGATGCAGAGAATACCAGATCCCACTTTGTCTTCTTTTTATAGATTTTAAAAAGGCATTTGACACTGTTGAGCATAACGCAGCATTCCAAGCTTTAATAGAACAAGGCTTAGAAAAAGCATACATCCAACACATAAAAGATATCTACAAAGAAAGCACAACAAATATCACCCTTTTCAATCACCCGATTAAAATTAACTTAAGTAGAGGAGTACGTCAGGGTGATGTCTTATCACCTAATCTCTTCACATCTACTCTGGACAGCATCATCCGAAAAATTGACATGAAAGATGGAATAAACATTGATGGTGAAATATTAAATATCCTGTTATTCGCCGATGATGTGGTATTAATATCTCACTAACACAAACTCTTAGAATCAATGCTGAATAACATAAGCCAAAACTGCCAAAAATTGGATTTGAAATACACCCGGACAAAACAAGATGGATGAAAAACAAATACTGTAATGATCATACAATCACTCTAGAATCTCACACCATCGAAAAAGTTGAAGAATACATCTACTTCGGCCAGTCCATAAAAATAAATAATGATATATCAAATGAAATAGCAAGGAGAAAAAGCTGCTTGGATAGCCTTCAACAAATTAAAATCAACGATTACCAACCAAAACATAGATATAGATATAAGAGCCCAACTTTTCAATAGTCACATCTTACCAGCATTAACTTATATCAGTGAAACATGGAACACAACTTTATAAGAAGAACAAAGCTTAATAACAACTCATCGTGCAATAGAAAGAAGAATGTGCAATATAAACAAAATAGACCACGTAAGACACACAGAAATCGGGAAGAAGTCAGGACTCACAGATATAATAAAAACAATCTACAACAGCAAAAGAAGATGGGCAGGACATCTCTCCAGAATGAGAGACAACAGATGGACAGTCAGAGTTACAAACTGGTATCTGAGAGATACCAAAAGGAAACCTGGAAGACCAGCCTTAAGGTGGGAAGATCTAATGATTAAGAAAGTTGGAAGAAAATGGAGAAGAAAGGCCCAAGGCAGGAATAGCTGAACTCTTTACTACCTGCAGTCATGGAGAAATCCGGACTGAAACCACAGGTCCATCAAGGTAATCAAGGTAATCTTATTGCATAATGTGTGGCCTAAGATAACATGATCGTAATCACGATTCTATTTGGGTATTTTTTTTTGCTTTGTTTGTTTTTGTTTTTGTTGTTGTTGTTGTGGGTAACGTAGTAATCATTTAATAAGTGGGGATACTTTGTTATTTCCTTTCCTTATGAACAGTGTTATGTCCTTGTACCATGAGCACTCATATAGGTTTTCATTTTTCTTTTTTCTTTTTTTTTAATTTCTGAGATTGAAAATAGAGATATCTGAAGTAAGGCGTTTGGAGAAAAATATCAGCCTTTCTCACTCTCTTTAATCTTTTTTTTTTTTTTTAATTTTCTGACCTTTAGCCAGAATTTCAATTTTACTAGCCGTTATCATTGCGTGCTCGTTAAATACACTGCATTATAATCATTGGCAAAGAACGATTTTTTTTTCTTTTTGAATTTCTTCAATTACGTTTTGTTACTCTGTAGACGCCAGCCTGGTTGGCTGAGTGGTTAGCGTATCCGCTCTCCGTCCAAGAGGCTGTGGGTTCGAATCTCGCCTAGGAAACGGATGTTTATGGTTATCTTTGACGTTCATTCATACCTATATACCGTCTCCCAATATGGAGTGAATCGCCATGGAAGAAGTCAACCATTCTGCAATGGGAGAGTCGCCTTCACCCTACAGTGGGAAAGACACGGGCAGATATCATCACTATGTTATTATAGATGAATGGTCGCTTTATTAGGAACTTCTCTCCACTTAAACCATTCCTGAAGACGTTAAGTGTGGCTGCAGACTGCTATATAAAGCAGGTAGATAGGCATCTGTCGTTTTAATAGTTTCTTTTTTTTTAATGTATCGAAACAGGTAATGGCATGGCAACTTTGAGCGTGGCATGCCAGACATGCAGGTGTCAGTATCTCACAAACGTCTATTCTATTGTGCTTAGAGTGTACCAGAAATGGTGTAATAATCAGACAACTTCAAGCCAACGGAACCAGCTCAAAGATTTACAATGTCAAGGAAGAATGGCAAGGATTGTGAAACGTGACAGGAGAGCCGCAGTTAGTCAAATCGCAGCTCAGTACATCAGTGGCTGTCAGAACAGCATGTCGGAGCGCACAGTTGTTCACACACTGCCACGGATGGGGTACAGGTATCCCATCCCGAATCCCAATGTTGTCAGCTAAGAAGATAAAGATATGGCTTCAGTGTGCACGTGTGATCACCAACACTGGACAGCTGACGACTGGAATGTCGCCTCGTCTGACGAGTCTTGGTTTGTACTGTATAATGGCGATCACAGAACCAGAATATTGCAGCAGCAACATGTACACACAACAACAACAACAACAACCCTTTCTCCAGGTAACAACAGCTCAGGCTGGTGGCGAGGCTGTAATGGTGTTGGTAGTGTTTTCTTGGCACACATCAGGCTCTCGGATATCGAGTGCACTCATCTGAATGTCACAGCTAATCTTAACTTCGTCACTGATCGCGTTCATCCATTCATAACTGCCGTTTACCATTGTGAAAATGGGGACTTCCAGAGAGAGAGATAATGCGCCATGTCACAACGTGTTAAAGTGGGTCGAGGAACGTGACAGCGAGTTTCCTTTACTTCGGTGGCCATCTCAGTCCCCACACCTTAACCCAACAGAGCATCTCACTGGGATGAGGTGGAATGAGCAGAGTGCAGCAGCAATGCCATCATCCAATCTGCCAAATTGGACAATTGTATTGTGAACGCGTGGACAAGCATCCCAGAAGAACATTTTAAATACTTGGTCAGAGAGAATACGGGCCATTCTTAAGTCAAAAGGAGGCCCCACTTTGTTAAATGCTGTTCCTAATAAAGTGGCCACTCGATGTAGACTGCTTCGATACCTTAGTTTATATTTTACTTTTTAATACCATTTATTTTTCATACTTTTTCTTGTAGGATTCCGCTTCTATTGTCTATGCGATCTGTCAGTAGGTTTATGTTAAGCTTTTTGGTTGCTCTGTTTCTAATTTTAAAAATATTCAGTTCCTTACGAAGTTCATTTTCTTTATCAAGTTTAGTTTGAGATAACTTATTAAATTATTATAATGTATTTTTAATGTTCAGAATAGTCTCGTAAGCCTCCTCAGTGCTCATGTATGATGAAATCTTCATAACGACGATTTTTTTTTTAAACGTCTCTTTATCAAGTTCTGGACAAGTTTCTTAATGATAATTTTTAGTCATATTTTTCCTGCCTCAGAATCAAAATTTAGCTCCCTTGTTCCCAATATGTTATACACAGACTTTTAGCTGCTTATTTTGTGTTTCCATTGTATTATGGGTCGATTATGTTTTACTTTTGCATATGCTACATTGCCACGGTAACCTGCCTGTTTGATCTTTGCCTTCCAAGTAGCTTCTTGGAAGAAAAACTTCTATATCAAATTCTTATATATTCAAATCAGGGAGACATTGGAGCACTTTTCCTCTAAAGTTTAATTTTTATACTTTAAATTTTTACTTAAAGTTTCGAGTTCAGCAGGAGTAAAAAAATTATTCATCTGCTTCAGGCCGATATAATAATAATAATAATAATAATAATAATAATAATAATAATAATAATAATCTAATCAGTGCCTGCAGCAAGATACCGCCATGATCAAGTGGCCAAAATAACTCATTGGCATGTATGCAAAAAATATGGCTTTCCTACTTCTGATCTGGTGGCAGCATAAAATTAAGACAGTAGTGGAATACGAAACAGCGAAAATTCTCTGGGACTTTTGAATATAAACTGATCGGCATTTGGAACACAATAGACCTGACATTACAATTACCGAACATTGACAGGTTTGAGTTATCGATATCGTAGCACCCAGTGATAACAACATTAACAATGAAGAACTGGAAAAAATTACTAAGTATCGAAATCTGGCAATCGAAGTTGGCCGGCTGTGGCTTAAACACACTAAAGTTATTCCAATAGTTATCGGTGCACTTGGTGCAACTTCAAAGAAGCTATCCAACTATTTACAGCAATTAAACATCAACGAAGTGACCCCATATGTCCGACAAAAAAACAGCATTACTTGGAATCCATATTTTACGACGCTACCATCATTCAAGTAAAACAACTCTCCGATTCTGACAAAATATGAAATAAAGATTTTCCCTATCTGCATACAATGTTATCCAAAAGTCGCGAACATCAAAGTTGAAGCTGAGCCGCATTGAAGTGTTTCAATTCTAATTATTCGTTTCGCCTTTAGATGGCACTCTAGGACTATTGGCCACGTCCATTACGTAGTTTTGCTTATGAAAAAAGCGAAATGGTACTTTCCAAGGAGAAACGAGTTGTTGTTTTGAAATTTTATTTTTGTTGTCGTTCTTACGCAAATGTTGTGGAGCAGTTTCCTCACAAGTAACCCGACTCTGTCGTTCCTCAAAATTCGACAATTATGAGATCAATCAAACGCTTTGGGTAGACTAGATCAGTTCCAGACAAAGTTTGCGACTGATCTAGTCTACCGATCTAGTAGCAAGGAAGACCTTCCATTTTGACTGAGATTAAACTGACTGCGTTACAGAACGTGTTGCAGCGTTCACATTCAGTGTCTTAGAAAACTCTCTGCGCAGACAAGTATGTCATATGGCAGTACTTATAGCCACTATACAATTAAACCTTTGCCCATACCATGTTTCAGGAATTGAAGTCACTGAATAAGGAAAAACGTTTTGTGTACTGTAGGTGATTTCGATTATTTGTTTAGCAAATGGAGTTCATTAGCTGAACAATGTTTTCTTCAGTGACAGAGAGTGGTTCCAAGTAAGTGAATATGCCAATAGCCAAAATAACAGAATTTGGTCATCGGAAAATCTTCATGTTTTCCATGAAATGCCATTGAAAATCGGAGTATGAAAAATTTAATTTTAATTAATATTTTTTGGGGGAAAGCAAGGGTAAATCGTTCACTGACAAGTGTGCATTTTCCCCCCTTAGTCTTAGTCTAAAATGTTAATCATTTTAGAAAGAATAATATGAGGACAATAATACAAGTAAAGAATTAAAATTCAAATTATATAAAATTAAACTTAAAATCGCTTATTTAAACTATCTTAATATTAATGTAGAACCCATTTTTATTCTTCGTTGCAGTGACGGAGGATCCCACGTGTTTCATGTACAAAATGAAGGCTCTTTATGACGTCTCCCCCAAGAAGAAACCCAAGTACATCCCTAAAGAATTACTCTGCTATTTTCCAACGACATGTGACTGTGACATGATGAACAATGGTAAAGATATTCAATAATCTCCACTTTTGTTGACACTTCAACAAATCTAAAGCAATTGTATGGTTTCAGTAATCAAAAAAATCAGAAAATGTAACATGGCGATGTATTTATAACACAATAATGAATAAATAAACTGTGAGATTACACAATGAAATAAATTTAATTATATAATAACTAATTACCTATTAATTAAGCATTTAAAATGGTCGCAATGAGATAAAGTTATAAACAACTGTTGTACGTAATTCTGCGATGATTTGCACATTTCTTCTTATGCAATCTTTTGATTGTGTATTATATCCTTTAGGAGCCAGTTACGGAATCTTACTAAGCAACACTGAAGTCCCTGTAGATTCCATACCCGGATTACAGTTGATGGACGGCTTTTCTAGCTTCCCTCTGCCAATGGGCATAACCGATCTTCCTTCATGTCCCGATCCTTCTAATCCTCCTCCACAGGAACTTTTGTCTTTGATTCCAGAAATTGTCCTTCCACCGATACCAACTGGTGATCCCCAGCAAGTGGATTTACACGATTGTCCTCCACATGTGGAGGATTCGTGTCCGGTGTGTCTGACGGAACCCCCAGAAAATCTTCTCGAGATTTTATGTCAATCGCATTTTGGTAAGTAAAAACGTGTCCATTTTCAACATTAATGACACAGATCAGAAAATATTTTCTAGCCAATGCTGATAATTTATTTTTTTTTCAGCTGTAATCATTGAAAGACCAACTGCGTTGCTGCCAGTAGGTAAGCCACTTAGCATACGTGTAATATGCCCTGCTTTGTAGTAGTTTGGTTTGCAAGCTTTTAAGAATCTAGCTGACATTTTTACATCATTAACCGTAAACCAAGTACTTTCAGTATAATCTGTGAACAATTTATTATTTCGATAGCCTCCTTATAAAACACTTAATGATGTTCTCATTTCTTTTCTCAGCATCAGGGTCAAAACCTCCATGGTACGTGCCGAACCTAAGAGTATCAAGTAAGTTCTCTAAAACTTTTAAATTGTTTTTATGCATGACTTGAAACAACTAATGCATTGTATTATATTCGGATATTCACCGTTCTTTCTTTCCCAGGAATTATTACGGAAACACAAGAAGTGGAAGTGAAACTAGTCATCGAAGGTACGTCGTATTTATTTTCTCACATTTCTTTAAGACTTTAAGCAAAATTTTATTTTTGAAGATTTTATTTTCTTGAAAAAATTTTTTTCTGATAGCATTCAGACATTTTCTCCTGTGTGGCGAGTTGCCTCAGTATTTTTCCAGTCTTGAATGGCGAAATGTAGTTAGTAACAGTGTTTCGTCTTCAATTATACTTTGTTTTGTGAAAACGTCTGTTTGACCCATAAAGGCTACAAATTTTATCCCTCTTTACTATACTATATAGACGTCTTTTAATTGCCTTTCAATTTAATTGCTAAACGTATAGCGAACGTTATCAGTAGCCATGAGACAACAGGCCTTCGATGAATATTGGATAATGATGACGTAATCACAATCTTGAAGTGGGCCAGCGGAGACCTTTAGTGGAAACAGTTCAGAGAGGGATGGTTGGAACTCTGCTTGGACATTCACCCTCACCTGTGTTCAGTGTTCTTGTTGTCTACTTAGCAACTAACAGAGGAAGAGGAGAGCAATTTAAACAATATATGGACAGGGTCCTTTTAAAAAATTATCATTTTGCACCATCTGGCATTTACCAGATGGCACAGAATTTGGATATTCTTCATTCGGTAGACTTTATCTTCGTGCGTTATTGTTGTTACATGCATATTTTTTTATATATTTCCCTATTCATAGCTGAATTAACAATGATGATGATGACATAGCGTATACAGTACAAATTGAAATGAAAATTTTATAACCATTTTTTATTTTTATTTTTTTATTTTTATTTTTTATTTTATTTTTATTTTGGTTTAACCAATAAGAATACAATTTGGTCGGCTAAATCCCAAATTGCCAGCCCATCCTCGTTCGTTCAGTATCCAAGTAGATACCCAACAGGGTGCACCACGAGAAGGTGAGGATTGGACATTAGGTCAGAAGCTCTGGTCGGTTCTCCGCATTCCTTTAAAGGCTATGTGGAGGTCTCCTCTCAGTTATACAGCTTTGACCATTAAGCACCCCTTATAACCATCTATAATTTAATTATATATAATATATAAATTACAATTAAATCGTTTAAATCTTTACTTTTACTACCAACCATTGAAACTAGTTGATGACAAAAAATCGCATGACACACACACACACACACACACACACACACACACACACACACACACACACACACACACACACATAACACACACAGAGAGAGAGAGAGAGAGAGAAAGAAAGAAAGAATATGTCACTCTTTAATGTAAATAATTGTTAGACTGAAGTATTTAATGTAAATTTAACTGCAAATGATAAAATTACTTCCATTAACAATATGCAGCACTGTGAACTGTCTCTTCCTCATGCTACATTTTTAAAACTGGTGTACCATTATGCTAAGATGTCTCTATATCCAGTGAAGATCATTAAGTTCTGTACCATTCCGTGTTCAGTTTTTCATTCTGTTATTCCGTGGCTAGGAAACCATGACAATGACAGTCAGATTACCAACCAAATGCCATCAATAGATCAGAAACGTCTAACATAAGTCTGGTGGTGAAGGTTTTGGAAAAGTTGGTTAGGGCTCGCATTCAGAAGTGGGTTGAGATAGAATCTCTATTTTGCAAAACAGCATGGGTTTACTAAGGGAAGGTCATGTTTTAACAACTTGCTCACATTCTATAATAATGTGACCACTGAGTTAGACAAGAGGAATGAATACACCATGATACTTTTGGATTTTGCTAAAGCTTTTGACAAAATACAGCGTGGAAGACTGTTGAATAAATTGGAGAAAATGGGTTTGGGTTATACAGTATTAGGGTGGATAAGAGGACGTGCCACGAAGATTCTTGGTCCATTGTTATTCAAAAAACAGACAGCTGTTTGCGAGGTAAGTAATCAGGAGTACATCTGATATGCAGCATTTGCAGACTGATTTGAATAGGCTGGAATTGTGGGCATGGGAAAGTGGATGTCATTGTAAGGTCAGTAAATGTAAAGTCATGCAATTGAGCACGAATAGATAACCAATGTCGTATTATATTGGTGAGATTATGCTAGAAGAAACTGATCAGGCTAAGGATCTTGGACTGTTAGTAGATAGCAAGTTGAAGTTCAGAAGCCATGTAGCAAAGAATGCAAATACAACACAAAAGAGAATTGTGTTACGTCGTTGCTTTCTCCTATTTTCTAACCTTCATTATCTCTGTAATTGCTATGATCTATTCTGCATTCGGACCTAAGAAATTTCTATCTACGGTTTGTCTCCTTTTCGAATACTGGCAAATTTATATTTTAAAGCTGCGTCAGTCAGTATCCTATAATAGAAGGGACTCTTACTCAGGGAGACTTTCCTAGAACTTTAGGCATATACACATTAATAAACACTTTGTTACGGCCATATAGATTTCAGTTAGCAGTCGTGACCTGTAATCTATCTCTAGACACTTTCTATTCCCTCCCGCCTAGGTTCAATTTTTATAAGTGGTAATTTGATCTCGTAATCAGACATAATTCAGGCATAAGTAATAAAACATATTTATTGGGATTTCAAGACATTTACAACTATGATGAATCGTATGTTCAATGATCTCAATCTTATACCAAATAAATTCATGCTAAGAAAATCAGTACATTACTAAGTTAATTCAAATCATACTAAGTTAGTTCAGGAAAATGCTAAACAAAACTAGATAAGGTAAACAGAACACATTACTACACAAACTATAGTTGTTTTCCACAAGTTACTCATTAGTTACACATTATCCGTTCTGGTGACTAATTAAATGCTTTTTGCAATATCAGCTTCACTTATCAAATTCAGTCACACTCATATGTGTAATCGCTTCCAGACAATTTTGTTTAACGGAAGCTAGCTACTCCAAATTATAATTCTCACTCAAGTTCTCTAGTAAATTGTCCACATTCTTCTATTACACACGATTTTCTTTCCTCTAACACCACTGAAACATATAATAAAATTCTCTACTTTACCGACACTTTTCCGGATATCAGGTCACTTTCACGTATAGGAGCTTCCGATTAGGCTGTCTCTTCACCTGGCGTTGGGGCTACGCTGTCCTTGAACTGCTGCCGGACATGCACGTGTCTGTTACCGCGTCTAAGGAAACTTTCTCCATTCCTTCTGATGGGACATTCAGCGAGGGCTCGATTCTGCAGAGGCCGATATCTCACGATTAGCTCCGGAATCTCTCAAGCATCATAAGTAGTGGTCCGAAGGTCCGCTACTTATGATGCTTGAGAAAAGCAGCAGGAAAAGGCCCGCTGTCCAACATTGCTGCACCGACGCACGTCTCTCTCGAACCACTAGTCAAAGCATCCGCGAGAAGAAAAGCCAAAAACAGTTTTGTAAAATGGCGCGCATCGCCTTATATTCCAACTTCGTGCACCCTCTTTTTCGCTGCGTATTTTCCGCACGACCCTCTTCGTTCATGCCCCAAAGTTGATCCCTTACTCTCTTTTTGCTCTTGGAGTGTTTAAAGCGTGCTAACGTCAGTTTCTGCATGGGCCATGGCTCCGGCCCTACGCTCAACTTGTATGGCTCACATGCGACCTCTGGACTGCTACTTACAACTTGTCTAGTGATTTACAGCATACTAGATACCATAATGAAACTAATAATTTTCTTATACAAATTCTCTATCTTGATTTCCGGTTAGACAGCAATAAATCTCAGTAAACTACATATAAGGAAAATAAATTCTCACATATAGCAAACAATTTTCTTTATTTTCTGTTGGAGTGCAGGTATCTCCTTAAGTTGTTAGATTTAACATGTTAAATCCTGAATGAATAATTTCCTTTCAAAAGTTCTCCATTCAAGATCTAACATTTGCAATGCTGAAATGAAGGTTCATTTGTGAAGATAAGAATGTAATTTTGCCTCTTTATAAGGCCTTGATAAGACCTCATTTGGACTACTGTCTGATCTGGTCTCCTGGTTTCCGTTCGTGAGTCTGATACAGTGAAGAGACTGTTATAAATGATATCTGGATTGTGGAATACTGATTATGAGAACAGATTGAGAATTTGCAGACTCAAGCCACTAGCAAACATGAGAAAGAGAGGTGATGCGATTGAGACTTGCAAACTTCTGAAAGGGTCATACAGGATTTCAATAGATGGAATTTTTATTTTATGGAAGGTGGGGAAAGGACAAGAGGACATCCTTGGAAGCTGAGAACTAAGGCTACCAAAAAAGCGTGTGAGGGCTACATTTTTCTCTCAGAGGGTGGTGCGTCATTCGAATGGATTGCCATTGGATGTTGTGAGTGCAAGCAGTGTGAATGAATTCGGGAATAAGTATGGTAGCCTCCCCCGATGAGTTCCTGACTTCCTGGAGGGCTCTCTTAATAATAATAATAATAATATAAAAAGGGCATCGTGCGAGTAAAAAGGAGGGTTAGGAATTGAAGTCTAGATGTGTGACAGGTGATTTGTAATTGTAGATGTGTACAGTAATCAATGAAAATTTTAAATAATTATTCCGTAACTTCATCCTTTTGATAACTGTAAATCATTCAAACAATTGTCATGAGTTTTGAGTGTCACATGAGAGAACAGCAGTCAAATGTACTGAATTCACTAAAAAGAATTGGCATTTACCATTATTATATCTGCCAATTCTTAAGAAATATTTCCATTGATAATTTTTTCAGTTATTCCAATAATTTAATTTATTTTTTCGATTATTTATTTAGCTGGAAGTCGATATTCTGAATCTATGATAGAAGAAGTTCAGAATGAACCTTTTGATGATGATAACGACGAAAAATATGAGTCTGTACAACGAATCAGGAGAGGTAAGATCCCCCTTTCTGCATATACTAGAAAGTGACTGTTACATATTTATGATAAGTCGCTTTATTCGCGAAAGCCACCAATGGATTACTCGTGTGCTAAAAGATTGCGTATTCGGAAGGAATTCATTTGTTTTTTTTTATTAGAATAGTTCTTAATTAAGGACAAAGCAAATAGAAAATTAACCTAATAGAATGGGGTAACTCATCATATGACTAGTAATAAAGAATGGACAAAACATCGGTTTCTACAAGATAGAACTAAAAAAATGCATGATGCGCCTGTGCTTGTTTGTTTTTCTCGATATTTATTTTTATTCGTAATATTTATTACAAAATTTCTATATATATATATATAGAAATACATATTTTATGTTTAATAATAAATATAAAAATTAATTAAATAAATAATTAATTAATTAATATAATTAAGTAATATAATTAATAAATTAAACCACTACCTCTGCAAATGTGCAACCGATTATCGGATCCTTCTATGTACGTTACAGTTGATTCATCAACATTAGTAACTGTAATTTATATTCGCTTGCCAAGCTAGAACTGTTGTGTCGGGATTTGGAATACCTGGTCTTTCACGTATCTCGACAAGAAAAGTTGGACATCTAGATGGCTAAGGAAAATGAATCAGATCGTCTTGTCCAAGCCTATGAGTATATATACGTTCGTGAATGGTTACATGGGCACATGGAAATGAGTCGGAGCCTTATCCTTGCTGAAACTTCTAAGTCGGTTTTAGGTAGTTTCATCTTTCTGTAGAGTCGCTATTCTTGATCATAGATTTCGTTTCCTGAATCACTAAAAACATTGCCCATTTGGTACTTGAAATGTCATCTTGCCTTGACGATTGTAGCACCACTCGCGGCTTATATATTAAAGTCAGTGCTTGGTAAAACTTGGTAAGTTTCTGTTTCGTGTACTTTTTCTTTTGTTTGTATTTGTAATCGTCTTGAATACGTTCTAATAAACTGTATAATAATATAATAAATACCATTCTCCCCTTTGAATGAGATATAAATTATCCAAGTTCAATAAAATTATCGGGTCCGTCTTTTAATTAGGAAACACGGACTTTTAACTAAAAGCTATAGTTTATTTATAAAGGTTTAAAGCTTTTTTTTTTCTTCAAGTTTAACTGTTATCATTTCCATGAGTTCACAGAACCAACTGTAGCAAAAATACTGGACTCGGTCTTCGATGTTGCATTTATATTTCTTTTGGGATAGAAACTTCTAAGCAGATAAAATCAATTAAAATTTTCTTTTTCGTGAACTTTATATAATAATTATTATATTATATTATATTATATATCATATTATATTATATTATATTATAATAAAAATAATAATCTTTACCACAGATATGCCCAATAAATCGTGTCAGAGAGGAACCCTTAGAGTACGGAACATTCTCTTTTCCAAATTTGATAAGGCATCGGACTATCAGAAGGGTGACTACAATTATCATTTGCCTGACAGCTGCCCTTGCCAGTTCCTGGAGTATCGTAAGTGATGTTTTCTCTGTGTACTTCACATTTTTCTTAAATAAAAACAAGCAAATCTTTTCGAGAGATCGGATTCCATTTTGGCTTTCTCAGAACTCAGAGGATCTACTTAAGGGGTTTATGACTGTGTAATCACTTATATCTCTTTCTTTTCTCTTTCAGCGGTTGGCCACGCCCTTTTTTTCTCACACACAGAGGCATCCCTCAATAAGAAGGAATCTGTAATTCTCCTGAACAGCGATGTGTCCATCATTAACTTACCGTTAGGGATCATGTACTTGCCATTCTCCTGTCTGGAAGATGCCTCTTCTGAACAGCCACCTATAACACTGCCATACGAAATAAGCCAGCACCCAAAGCCTCCAGTCTATCCCACTTCTACACCACCTACAACTGAATATTATTCTTCCTCGTCTACACAAATACCCACACTTCCGCCGAGTTATGACACAACTGAAACTGAGGACTACCATGAGTTATTATTGACCACTCACAAATCTCCAGCAGCTTATGTAAAAGTGACTCCGAAAACCGAATATTTGCTGTTAACTACGACTGCAAACATCCCTCAAAACGAACTATTAATTCAATCACAAAAATTCCATGCTGCAGAGTCGCCCTCAATCCATGTAAGACCAATAATACCATCTCCTCTTCCACAATACGAAGTAACCCATGTTCCAACAGAAAAGCAGCCAATCTCTCCTTTGTTCAATGCTGACCATTTACCATTTCATTTTCCCGAATCTCAACATATTTCACCTGATCACATACCGCCAGTAATCCCACTTCCAGATTCAACTGTCAATCCATATCTTGACTTCTCACAACACAAAAGCCAACACAATTATTCTGCTATGGATACAACAATGGAAACAGAAACTTACCCATCGATACACACACCACCTCCGCCACTGCTTCCCTTTCATGTATATGAACATCCTGCTCCAGTACACCCACCTCATCTGCCTCCATATTACCGACCTCCAGGCGACCAAACATCTCCAGCTCATGAGCCTACATACCATCAATCATCGAATAGTCACCTCCAAACCCCTCCTCCAAACCATCACTTGTCAAGCAGCTACCTCCAATTTCCACCTCAAGCACCTCCATATTATCAACCACCAAGTGGTCATCTTCAAACATCTCCACCTCATGAACCTCCATACTATCACCCACCGAGTAGCTACCTCCAAACACCTCCACCGTATTCACCTCCATACTACCACCCGCCAAGTAGTCATCTCCAGACTCCACCTCAAGCCCCTCCATACTATCAAAAACCAAATGGTCATCTTCAAACATCTCCACCTCATGAACCTCCATACTATCACCCACCTAGTAGCTACCTCCAAACACCTCCACCGTATTCACCTCCATACTACCACCCGCCAAGTAGTCATCTCCAGACTCCACCTCAAGCCCCTCCATACTATCAAAAACCAAATGGTCACCTTCAAACCTCTCCACCACCACCACCACCACATCCACCTCCATATATGCCTTACAGACCACCAATGCATCCTCTACAAGCTTCCTCAATTCAGGCCTCTGGTTATCCATACTTGTCTCCTCCTCCGTGGGCGTATCCATCTCGAAGAGATCGCTGCCCACCTCTTGCCAATACATGTCCTCGATGCCTTGCCTCTATGGATAATGAACTGGTATCTGCAGTGTGTGGCCGTCGACTGAGTAAGTTTTTTAAAGATTCTTGCATTGCATAAATGAATAAGTATAAATGTATTAGGACATCCTCTGTATTAAATTGAAACAAGCGATATGTATGATCATGTTATTTGTGTCCTCTACTGTTATATGGTGCCATAGGGGCTTGCAGAGTTTTTCATCCCTGCAAGAACCAATCAAATGTAGATTTAGGCATAAGACTTACCGGCTTATCCTAAAATTATGGTTACAAAAGCGTTTTTCTCAGTCCGTGGACTACTGCAGATTGTATGCTATATACGACTATATAAATGTATCTCACTCTGTGTGACATTAATTCTGACGCACGTCTTGCATTTAATTAGTGGAACATAGAGAGAACACATCAACATGGGTAGTGACCTCCCTCCTATGTGGGATTTAATATCCCCTTAATTTAAGTAAAAATAATATTATTTTTATATTGATATTATTGTATAAGATTAATAATATCGCTATTTTTAAATTATTCTTATCAATCGCATTTAATAATTATTATATCATGTATAATTTCAATCTGTATACAGCATTAGTATAATATAATAATAATTAATATAATTATTATGATTAATATAAAATTGATGGTGCCGATTATTTTATTCGGTGGTAGGGGAGAAATCATCTTCGAATAAATTAATGCTTCCAATGACCGTTTTCAGAATTTGCAAACCAAAATAAAAAATAGAAAATGCACTTGGAATAAATCAGGTAAATCTCTCCTTGACTATTTGACCGATTGATGTTATACATAGTATAGCCATTACCAAACTGACCGTACAGCCCACTGGAAAGATAACGAAAGACAGACACTAAATGGTGACTCAAACAACTAGAAATAAATTAATAGACTAATTAGAAGCATCAACAGTGTAAGCTAACAGTACTAAATTAAATTTCAGGTATTAAATAAGAGTCATTTAAAAAGTTTTTTTTTTTTTAATTAGTATACATGTGACTAATTTCTAAGATATAATGCAGTTTTCGTATTTTCAGTTCTACGTGTGTTGGTGCTCGAAACTCCGACTCAAGGTAATTAAAACTTTTTCATATATTTATTATTAGTGATGCCATTATACTCGGATTCTAAACGCCTTCAGTGTTCACTGCTTGGAAAGAAGTCAACTGACACCCCCCCCCCCAATGGGTAAGGTGCATTGTGCCATGTAACGAGTCACTTGTTTGTAGTGGGTATAATTTGCAGGAATACGATGTACTGTGTCTGGGTGAAATCGCTGCAAGAAGGGAACTGACAGAATTTGAAAGAGGCATTGTGATAGAATGATATGTTGCAGGCCTATATTTTCGGCAAACTGTTAACAAATTGGACCATCCCAAGTCAACAATCATGATACCATACTGAGATGAAGCGCAAGTAGTCAACCACAACCCATCACACTCAGCGAATGTGACCATTGGGTGCATGGACTGGAACACGAATCTGCACAAAAATATTCAGAACCGAGGTTCACAACATGGGTTTCCATGGTAGGACCGCAGTATGCAATCCTCACATTACCCGAACCAACAGTGTCGTGTTCAGTGGTGTAAAGAGCGTTATACTGTTGGACATGGAATCTTTGAAAGCTGTGTTATGGAGCGAAGAATCACCGTAATCCCTCTACCAAGTAGACGCACGGGTGTGTGTGTGTGTGGCGGATGTCCGCTGAACGTCTCTTGTCAAAGTACGTAATTCCAACTATGAAATTCGGTGGCCGTGTGATGATATGGTCCTGTTTTTACTATTTTGGCCTCGGATCTCTGTTTGTGGAGCCACGAATATTGAACTCCGAAAGGTATCTGAACATTCTGGACAGTGCAATGCTTCCTACTTTTTGACGTTTTTACGGAACTAACCATTGTTTCTTTCAGCAAGACAATGTCACCCCCCCCTTGTCATCACTCTGCTGCTATAACTGCGTGGTTTTTGGACAGGAACATTAACAAAATTGACTAGCTTCTATAGAAGCCTGATCTCAACCGTATTTGAACATGTGTGGGATGAACTGGAGAAACTCCAGAACGTCATTGCATGCCTACAGGAAGAATGGTAAAAAATTCCCATTGATCGCTATTGTACGCTGGTAGAAGGAATGCCTGTAGGATTGCTGCAGTATCGCAACAAAAGGTGGTCCTACATTTTATTAAGGTGGGCGTCATGTTTGTTTGTTTGTTCCTCACACTATGGTGTCCGTTGACTTCTTTCCAAGCAATGCATAAATAGAATATACTTTCCCGCCTAATTTTATGTTGCCTCCCTCCATGCTATCAATAAGTTTGAAAGACGTTTATGGAGTTTTAAGTTTATTAATTGCTCATTAGTAAAATGATATTAATATTTGTTTATTAATATTTTATTATTATTTACTTTCCATTGTAGATTTTACAGAAACATTAGTTAAAACAGGCTTAGTTAGAATCATTTCTTAGAGGGCGCATGGTAATTCATTGTCGTTTGGCAATAATAATTTTCGAGTTTTATTTTAATTAAGTAGACGTTAAGAAAGCAATAACTCGAAACTTCTTTTCAGAACATTTCAGTCGAATTAGCAGTCTGCTAAATATTTGTTCGAAGGTTTAGTGGCGAACAAGAAGTAATTCAGAAATTTAAAATTTTTATATAATACTTAGGTTGTTATAGATAGCAGTAATGAATCTTTAAAATTAAACTTGTATTGTATAATTTTTGTAATATTAAGCGATAAAAGCAACAGTATGTTATAACAGTATAACTCGAGGAATATATATATATATATATATATATTAAACCTCACATTTAGTTGAAATACAATATTTAAAATTCAGATTTTAGATTTATAAAATCCACAATTTTTATTTGTCTTCATTTTTAATGCTATACATCAATGTGACAATTAATCACACTGTAAATAAAGACAGTGAGGACAATGAGTAAAACTATGTCTCTTGACAATTTCAGATCACTACGGAAGAATCTGTGGAAAACTTGGTCTTACGAAGACATTTTACGGTGCCAATGAAGATATATTCCGGAGATTGTTGCGGTATTCAATGAAAGCAGGCTGCTATTGTGATGTGCTAATGAAAGGTAAGTTTATACTAGAAGAAACAGTTGCCTTTAGGGTTATTCCGTTCTTGAGATAATTTAAGATTACACACTTACCTAAGTAAGTGTGTAATCTAGGTAATGAATAGTAATCACCATTAGTTCATGATACCTTCTTTTATTATACTGGCTTCGGGAAAGAGTCGTGCTGTTTTCTCTGACCTTTAAGGAAATTGTTTCAAGAGTAGACGTGTGGCTGTAACGCCACACGTTAATTCTTCTGGCAGTTTTTTGGGGATGAAAAACCTGACCTGGGTTTCCAGGAGGAAAATTCTGCAGTCTCCACATAAAACACTGACTAACTCAACGTGTGTGTGTGTGTGTGTGTGTGTGTGTGTGTGTGTGTGTGTGTGTGTGTGTGTGTGTGTGTGTGTGTGTGTGTGTGTGTGTGTGTGTGTGTGTGTGTGTGTGTGTGTGTGTGTGTGTGTGTGTGTGTGTGTGTGTGTGTGTGTGTGTGTTAAGATTACACACTTACCTAAGTAAGTGTGTAATCTTAACCATTAAGTTCATGATACCTTCTTTTATTATACTGGCTTCGGGAAAGAGTCGTGCTGTTTTCTCTGACCTTTAAGGAAATTGTTTCAAGAGTAGACGTGTGGCTGTAACGCCACACGTTAATTCTTCTGGCAGTTTTTTGGGGATGAAAAACCTGACCTGGGTTTCCAGGAGGAAAATTCTGCAGTCTCCACATAAAACACTGACTAACTCAACGTGTGTGTGTGTGTGTGTGTGTGTGTGTGTGTGTGTGTGTGTGTGTGTGTGTGTGTGTGTGTGTGTGTGTGTGTGTGTGTGTGTGTGTGTGTGTGTGTGTGTGTGTGTGTGTGTGTGTGTGTGTGTGTGCGTGCGTGCGTGCGTGCGTGCGTGCGTGTGCGTGCGGACGGGACAGGTTTGTCTGTTTTGAGGAATGAAAAACCCAAGTTACTGGGATAAAAACCCTCCAACATCGTATGAGACGGGTTAACTGACCTTTAATCGAAAGAGACCAGATAAAGGTTCCTCACGTCACTGATGGGTATCGAACCCAGGTCTTTCCGACCAAAAGGCTTCGTCTATACCGACTGACCTACATAGTAAGGATTAAAATGCCTCCCTACCTCATCTGGTACAGAGGGGCATTTTAATTTTTTAGTTAACATTTGTTACTAATCAGAGATAGAAATATAATAAAAAATGCAATTAAAAATAAACCAAGGATTGTTTTATCGAAATCTATGCTTCGATCCTCACTACAATGCATTGTGCTAGATTAAAATGCATCAAGTAATAAATGTTTGTTTGCAATTTTCAGCTTCCACCCAGTTGTACATAATCAGTAGCGAATCTTCATGGCTCGGAGAAGGAGTGAAGCTGTCTAAAGTGGCTCTTTCCAACAGTGTTTATGTTCTACCTTACAACAGATATAATGAAGAGCACCTACTCAACCTGGCTGTCTACTGTGAAGATATCGCTCAACTCAGCTCTACGTTCCCTATTAATCAACATTTTCCTGAGTTATCTTATCCCTACTATCCATATTTTCCTCCTCCACACTATCCCCAACGCCCTAACAGAACAGCGTCTTATCCCCCATATTCCCCACCAGAGTCATATCCACCATCTATTCCTTCCCATCATACGCACCCATCATATTCTCCTCCAGATGTAAACTTGCCAGATCCTTACCACTCACACTACCCCTTTCCTCGCCCTCCACACTTCCCTTCCTCAGAAACACCGGATGCTTCTTTTGATTATCCACATCCAGCAAGCAGTCCTCCTATGCAACACCTTCCTTCTCCAATGAAGCCCCCAAAACATCTTTCTACGATTACCACAAGACCTTTGATTCACTATCCTCCTCTCATAACCAAATCTTCAATATATCCCCATTCACCAGGATATCTGCCGGAACATTCTCACGGAGAACCTGTATATTATCCTACTTTTCCTACCTACCTGTCATCGCCTCTTCCGACCGCAGAAGATACAGTATATTACCCATCTCCGACTACAAAAGCTCCAAAATATTACCCATCCTCAGCTACAAGAGCTCCAATATATTATCCACCCCCACTCTCAGAAACCAAAAAATATTATCCACCGTCAGTTACAGAAGCGCCAATATATTATCCACCGCTTACTACAGAACCTCCAATATACTATCAACCACCATCTTCTCCAGCTCCTGAAGTCTCTGTATATTATCCACCGCGCACAGATCCTCCCAAACACTATCCTGCTATGCTTCCACCAACTCCAGAAGCCACAATATATTATCCCCTTCCAACTACAAAAGCTCCAGTATATCATCCACTACTTCTCACTGAGCTTCCGATATATTATCCTCCACTTCCTCCAACTACAGAAGCCCCAATATATTTTCCACCTCCAACGACAAAACCTCCAACACATTATTCCGCACCTCCCAGAGAACCTCCAATTTATTATTCTCCTACAACTCTAGAACCTCCAATATATTATCCTCCTCCACCCACTCCAATTACAGAACCTCCGATTTATGTTCCCCCTCCAACTCCGGAACCTCCGATATATCATCCACCATCTCCTCTTCCAACTACAGAACCTCCAATATATCAACCACCACGTCCCAGAGAGCCTGAAATGTATTATCCCACAGCTTCAAGTACAGAACACCCAATATATTATCCACATCCTCCCACAGAACCTCCAATATATCCTCCTCCTCCACTGTATCCAATTACAGAATCCCCAATATATTATCCACCTCCAAGTACAAAAGTTCCGGTATATTATCCATCACCTTCCACAGAACATGAAATATATTATCCTCCTCCATTTCCTTCAACTACAGAACCTCCTATATATTATCCACCTCCTCCACTTACTACAACTGCAGAACCGCCAATATATTATTTCCCTCCAAGTACAAAATCTCCGATATATTATTCACCACCTTCCACGGAACTTCCAATGTATTCGATTACAGAACCTCCAATATATTATCCCCCTGTAACTATCGAATCCCAAGTATATTATCCACCGATACCATCAGAGGCTCCAAAATATCATCCTCCTCTTCCAATTGCAGGAGCACCAATACATTATTCACCATCTGATTTCAAAATTACCGTCCAGACAGAAGAAATGGTAACAAGTGATCAGAGAGGAGCATCGTTTGGTCTGGAAGATTGCCCACCAGTTGGAATCGGATGTCCTCATTGCATAACGTCTCTTGATCAATATGAAGGAGTCATTTGTGACTTTGACGTAGGTAAGTGAAAGTTTGTTTTAGAAATACATCTGATTACACTAACGAAAGAGAGATCTTTTCGTCATTTTATTTTTATTTTCTGTTTTGCAGTGCTGAAAACGGAGCACGTTTCAGCAGAACAGCAAGGTATGTTTTTCCTCCTTCATGACGAATCTGAATTCTATTTCGAATTTACTATGTTTTCTGAACATTTCTTCCCATATTTCCTGTCAAAGCGCACGTGCTCATTCGCGCTGTTTTTCCCAAGCTCTCCATACATCCCCGAGGCATACAGGAATGATACGAGCATATAAATAGCACTACACTTGGCTTAATAAACATTAGAAATGTGGTCTGTATAACGGTAGTAACTGTAGGTGTAATAACAGTTTCTTTGTCTCAGGTTACTTTGGTCAGTGTGGTTCCTTGCGTCTACTGCGGACATACAGAAGTGCGGAGGCCGAGATTGCGAACTTTATCAAGGTGTCCCAACAACCGTCTTGCCAATGTCAAGGAATGCTGCAATGTAAGTGAATTCACACTCAAAAATTCATGACTTTTAAGGCGACTCCAGGGAAATTAATACCACACAGTTTCCTTAAAAGTCACTCAGTATTAATAAAACGAAACAGTTCCAAACTGAAGGTAGCATCACTATAAGTTACTCTAAATGTCAGAAATGGTTTCACTAATATTTTAGGTTAGTTTCATCTTAAGAAAATCCAACACATATCTGATGACTTAATAAATAAAACACTGAATATCAACAGCAATATGACATGCAAATTTCCATGGTCGAAGTAACACTATACCACTATAATAAAATATCACATTAACATATTAAACTGGTATCATTGGTTAAAATGCACGGCGTTGTAAAAAATCTTTACTTCTGATAGGAAACTGCAAAATGTTCTACCGAGCATAGAATGAATACAAGTTATGAAAAATAAAAATCTACTCATTATCATACACGTCCTAACTTTGCAAAATATTTTTCACAGCTCCAATCGGCATCTTAGCACTCGAGTCAGCTCTCTTTCCTCTGGAAGATTCATCTCCGGTTCATTACACCAAACTCTACACGGGGCTCCAACTCAGCGACCAAGCCGTCATATTTCCCTTTAACTTGGATACAGAAGACTGGATCCGGAGAGAGTTAAGCAGCTGCGACTCGCAAAAATACGTCGTCCGTGATGATGGAAGATGCATTGGCGAAGCCACTACGTGTCCTCTTTGTCCCGATGAAGTCCCTCTCACATTAGCAGAACGGTACTGCTCTTCCGAATTTGGTGAGTAGGGTTCGTCGAGAATAATGAAAATATCATTGTCGAGTCCTGCGTCTTTGTGTGCGATATAACGGGATCATTACAATGCTGAATCTTATGTGTTTTCTATCTTTATAGCAATGGTGATAGCTATCGGTCTAAACTATACGTTCATGATCGCTGAAAAAGAAGGTAAGTCTCCTCCTTTCTTTATCTCTGAAGAAATACTTTAATATTTATCTTATTTATTTTGCGAAAGTGGATAAAAATTCTAACTATCAATTTTATACGATCTTCGAGTCATCTGATTATTATTTTTCTTTCTTAGAGATCCCTGAGAATGCCATAGTTTGGAAAAAAAGAAAGCTACCGGAAATCACAGTAACATGTAAGTAATATACTTTGGACCCCCATATGCTTCCCTAAGTCTTCTCGAGACCAACAGAATGGAGTAGCTTTTAGCACTCTGTTAATTAGTTACTATTATTAAAAATATTGGCACTTATGTTAATGTTTGATGTTAATTTTCAGATTCAGAGGAATTGAAAACGGGAGTCACCATTTCAGGTAAGATTGGTATTCTGGTAGACGTCTATATAAGTTCGCTTATTTTTAGTCTCCATGTTAATGGCCGTTTCATTTTTTAAATTAAATATCAAAGATAGCCAATAACTCTCTTCTCTAAAAGGAGTTTCCTAGGAATGATATAACCATAACAATTATAACCACGTTTTTTTTAATTTATAGTTAAAGAAAGACAGACTCAATATTTCGTAGGCCAAGGTAAGTAGAAATGCTGAGTGCATTCTGAGATTAAATAAAATTGAATTTATTTAATAGTTTTCCTTAAAATCAGCAACAGTCCAGATGCTAGAATTTTACTTGAATTTTCTAAATATTGTAGAAAGGTTGAGAAGGCCTCTGGTGATGTTGTACAGTTATCCATCCAATTTTCGTAGCTTTCTTTATGTCACTTGGGTTATAATAGTTAATGCAGAATTCAAAAGTTCCCGTTCACGGATTTTTTCTTCCAGTTTTTTCAGCCACTTCAGCTCTCCTGTAAGCACTATAGTAATCTCCCATACTAGCAATAAAAGTCATCTGCAACCTAAAGACATTCGCAGCTATCCTCTTGCCTATGGTGAGATTCAAACCCGCAACCTGTTGGTTGAAGTGCGGATACCTTACCAAGCTGGAGATTGGAAGGTAATGATTCTTCTATTGCATCGGTTGGTTCCAACCCCCTGTATGGATACCTGCTGGGTCGTTCAGCGGTACACGAAAAATAATCAGTAATGGCGGAAAACCAAGTAAAGTAAACAAAATGCAAAACATTAGTTACGGAACAATAAATGTCAGTATTTAAAAACAAGGGGTACATTTATAGAAATGGATTTAAAAGGGGTACACAAGTGGAAAAAGGTTGGGAACCACTGTTCTATTGCACGAATAGATCCAATAATTTTGAATAAGGTGTAACTATTTGTCAATTGTTCATACGATTTAAATCAGGAAATGCCCAAGTCTCAGGAATTGAGTTCACAGCACGCATAACTAACAGATTGCAGCAGGAGCGGAATATCATTTAATCTGATCGTTGATCTTTCTTCATGTTTTCTGTGTATATACATATATGGAAGAGCCCATTGCTCTTCCAACTTGGTTACGTGATCCCAGTTCATCCAGTCATTACCTAGGTGCATTTACCATGAGAATCGAAGATTCACGCATTATGTCATTGTTCTGAGAGATATCTGCAGCTTGATGATGAAACATATCTTCGCAACTGAGATTGATTTTTCTGAGCTACGTAATAATGCTCCAGTCTACAATGTCTTTTATTGGAATACAGATACAAATTAGCCAGAGTTTTCATTCACCAGATTTCAAATTTCAAGTGCACTCTAACTTTGTATCCATTGTGATCCTAGTTGGACTTTACATCATAATAAATAACATCTTTTTCTTCACATGGATTTTAGGCCAGGTGGCCTGTTCCGGTCTCATACCATCTCTTTCTTGGTCTTCCGATTCTTCTTTTTCCACTTATTTTATATCCTTATATTATATTATTCCCTTATATTATATTTATGTTTTTTATTTATATTTATTTGTTTATATTTATATTATCCTTATATAATATTATTAATAATACAAATATTTCTATTTTTCTGTGTAATTCGCATTGGAGATTGCTTTTCTCATTTCAATGACTGTTGGGTTTTACTGTGTGCAGAATTTTTCATCCTTTTTATTACACCAGCCATAATTAATTGATTTTTTTACTTCATTCCAATGTGTTTAAACTTCCACAATACACCCTCTGTCCAAAAAGAAACCGAACTTTTGATAGAAAATCAAACACAGACTAATTATAATTATTCAAATCATTTATTTAAGTCAATATACTCTGCCTCAGCTTCGATACAGCGTTTGGCACAGTCAATAAATTCGTTAAATGAGTTATTTTATATCGATTTTTGGGATACTGTTTGAGGGTCGTCGTTACTGCCGCTTGAACGTTTTCAATGGTGTAGTATCGCTTTCCTTTCATCGACAAATGAAGTCGGGGAAGAGAAAGAAGTCACAGGGTGCTAAATCAGATGAATACGGCGAATGATCCAACACACAAACTTGGCTTTTGCTCAAAAACTGTCTCACAATGTTCGAACGATGAGATGGTGCATTATCGTGCAAAAGTGACCAGCTGCCTACATCACGATGTTCATACCGTACGCGACGAATTCTCGCTATCAATCGCTTCAAAACTTCGAGATAAAACTCACCATTGACTCTTTGGCCAGGCGAAACGAATTCGTTGTGGATAATGCCCTTGGAAGATCGTTGAAACAAATCAGCATTGTCTTTATTTTTGACTTCCCCAAGCGACTTTTTTTCGGATGCCTCTTTTCCGGTGGTCTCCACTCAGCACTCTGGCGCTTTGTTTCGGGTTCATACTCAAAACGCCACGTTTCGTCACCAGTAACGATCGTTTCAAGGAAGTTTGAGTCCTTACTAGCGGTTTTAATGAGGTCCTTGCAGTGTTCAAATCAATATATTTTTTGATCGTCGGTCAATTTGTGGAGAACAAATCGCGAATTCAATTTACGAAGACCCAAACTCTCGGTCAAAATGTTGTGCACAATTCAATTCATCTTCAATCAATCTCACGAACGATTTGGGGTTTTCTTTGATGAAATCAAGCACTTTTTGGATGTTAACTTCGCTCAGTCCAGTATTTGGACGGCCCGGCTTTTTGTCGTCCTCAAGCGTCTCACGACGACTTTGAAATCGCTTAAACTACTTGTAAACTTGAGTACGGGATAAGCATTCATCACCGTATGCTTTTTGAAGCATTTGATGCGTTTCGGTAAATCTTTTACCAAGTTTAACACAAAAGTCACTCGCAGCTCTCTGTTTGAAACTCATTTTCCGACCGTTCGTCGAAACACACTGTCACTCTTGGCACTATAACTCGGCTTCTAATGAAACAAATGTCATAAACAGTTGACACAATACTAATGAAGGTTGCCGCTTTCGAGAACAAAAAAGATACAATAGATAGCGCCACTAGTTTCTTATATTTTCGAAAAGTTCGGTTTCTTTTTGGACAGAGGGTGTATTATTGTTAATATTATTCACACTTCGTCACCATTTAACGTAGTAACAGGTCTATTTATACTTAGTATGCTCTGAGATCTTCCTAACTTCTTGTTCGAAAACATTAAAAATAAAGAAGAATAAATCCTATAATAATTTTTTCATTTTCCAAAGATAGTAGGCAGCAATTTAATTTTAATCTTTAAATTAACTTTACGGAAATTGGTAGGCAGATACTTTTTATCCTTCAACATCACCACAGTTCGGAACAATATTGTGGCGTGCTAGATGGCGGACGATGGTCCTAATCCTAACTAGTATCTATTCATGCCCTTTAGTGTCCTTCAAGAGGTTCAAAGCCTTACTTGCGTGCAACCAAACATCATTAATAAGCAATCAGTTTTTATAAATCTTTTACTTATATATCTCTGAAGCAGTGATTTTTTTATTGAAATTAATTTTTATGAATATTCTAACTGTTAACTTAACGTTTATTTATAGGAAGTGCAGCAGACAGCACCACTTGTCACCGTGAGAGGGTGCGTGCCCTGTACGACATCAGTAAGAATAAACAACCACATCAGCGAACTCTGGATCTGGATTGTTACATTCCAGCCCATTGCCAGTGCAGCGTATTCAATGAAGGCAAGTATTGCATACTATACTTATCTTTTTGTATGTTCGTTTGTTTGCTCTCATATGCGAATCAGAGCTGAAACTAAACTATAGAGTAGGGATGCTAATCAGACTGAAATTTAAGTACCGATGACATTTTTGATACTGATTTAAGAATCCAGGGACTATTTTCCATCTAAAGAGCTCATGAATCTGTTCTTATGAAGCAAAAAATTGACCAATAGCAATCCAGTGAATATTACTCTAGGAATGATGTGGTACATTCTGTCTGATCTCAAAGGATCTTTTTGTTTGTTTTTTTTTCCATAGCAATAGAAAATCTCTTACACATGTAATATGTTCTTAATGGGGATATACCGATCACAGGAATGAATCCAGTGAATAGATAATTTTTACAAATGTATCCGCAGCCCACAAGTACTGTAGCCGTATTCAAGAGAAATCATTGCTTGCCCACTGTCAGAAACACCCATATCGCAGAACCCCGAATTGCAGAGCCTGAGAATTAGTACCCCAGCGAAGTGTGCATCTAAAATTCTCAAGATGTAAAGTCCACTAGAAGTTGTCAGAGAAAGTGTTAATAATTCTTCCCACTTGAGTGGACTGATCAGCTCGTGTGAAAAGATTTCAAGTAAAACGATCGCAAGGAGAGAGGGTATTCATCTCTCTGAATTATGAAAATAAATTAAAAAATTTTAATTAATCTGATAATTAATTTCGTTGTGAAATATTTAAAAATAAAAGCTAAGTAGGCAGTTCAACGAAGGTGTATAATTTTAAATATCATTCCTATAGTTCAAGGTTTCAGAACGTAAAGCACATACCAAAAGAGAATCTTTTTCAAAACAAACCATAGTGGTCTCACACTGGGCAATGATTATTTAATGCCTTAAAGTTTTCGCAAGTATCCATGACAAAGTGGGATAAACCCACAGAATGTTAGTTGCAAAGTGAAGATGTTCTATGCACTCAGCCATCTGGGGGGGCGGTTTTACGTTTATTAATAATAGATAACAGAATTAGCATAAAGAGTCTGGGAAGAAAGACGCTATGTGTAGACAGACGCATCTTAGCACTGCTTCATCTTGTGTGTGTGCAGATGGTAGCGTCAATTAGTCAGTCACACGATGAAGTGTATTTCAGGGGGAGCATTGTGGGAGGAAACAACGTTATTTCTCTTCTTTCTTTCTTTTTTTTTTCTTTCTCTTTCTGTTACGTTCTCTCATCGTGTCGTCCAAAGATAAAGCTGTTCCTAGTATTATCTTCCAGCTCCTGTAAAGACTAGCAGAGAAAATCATCTCAGAGGAATCCTGAGTAACGTTTATGTAAAAATAAATTACAAAATATCAACAATTTATAAAATTAATAATACAAAAAACCTAAGCCCATCCACAGCAATATAAGTTGAGCGGGAGTCACGTAATTTACTCGCATATTAAGAAAGTCTTCGGGTTCATGGTATCTCGTTCAGTTGGATTCAACAACCAATATCCATCCTTTATTGTCTCTTCACAATTACACTCGTCAAACAAGCTCTCGCTGACGTCACGTTTCGGTCACATGTCTCTTTTACAGATATTTCCAACGGTCTGCTGAACCAGCCGCGATCATTCCTCCAATTTCTTTCAAAACTGTAAAAACGCAAGCAGCTGCTGATCAACATTCGTCTACTGTCCAGCTTCAAACTTACCGAACCAGCTTTTCTTCTTTCATGATATCTATCTCTGTTCTTTGGAAGAACAGCCACCTTCAGTCTCCAAAGAATACATACGCATTTGGCACTAATGAATGACCTACAGGTTCTGCAACCTTTTGTGTATGGGTAGGCACGCGCATACACACTCACACATGCTTTCAATTGTTGGGTTTGATCTGAAAAAAAAAACATTAATTTTCATACTTAAAATCAAGAGTTAGGATTTCAATACATTCTTGCTTTTCTTTCTTGTATTTTAATGCACTCGTTGCTAATATGAGGTAACAAATACAAAGATTATTTCAAACAGTATGCAACTACACTCCTTTTTAAAAAGTAACCGTTTAGCCAAATACATTGTACATATCGTCAATGTTATCGCTATTTCTTTTTTAATTCAACACTTGAAGTTTCGTATTCCTGTTGATTTTGTTGTTGTTATTGTTGATGATGAATATTTCAATTTGGATGTACAAACCCTGGTCATTGCATGATATCAGACCTGAGCGAGATATTTCCACCATTTTGAAGTTTTATTAAGTGAAACAAGAACACCAGAAGTAGAAAACAAGCACATGACCTTTCACACCTAGTCTGAGTTACAACTGACGCAAACTTAGAAACTATTACAGTATATTATCCTCCATTTAAGGCGGGCCATCACGTTTGGTACGAAGGCGCTGTGTCCAATATGATGGCTTTCATTCGCTAAACGCCTTTTATTATACAAATGGTGTAAACAAAACCAATCATTGTTGGCCTTGTCTACGCCACTCTCAGCCAATCATTAATGAGAGCTGTTCCACACTATCAACAATTTAAATTACTTCCGGTAGCGCATTGCAGACACGTTCCGCCATCTATTGGTGCCTAACCCTAACGGAATGTATTTTTTTTTTTTTTCGAAATAGCGTGGATCCTGCTGTTGATTTTCTTGAGTGTAGGATTAAAACCAGAGTTTCTGGAGAGAGGAAAAAAAAACTATATTTGGCCATGCCGGGTATCGACTAACACGGGAACATGCAGAAGAAAGAGTTAGAAAAATTTCTCCTAGCCGGAGTCAAATCAAACGTACAACACACTTTCTTTGGGTAGCCTAGCACTAGATGCGAACGTCATTTCCACAGAGCTACATAGCCCTTAAGTTTGTCTTAAAGGATCATACACATACAGTAAGTGATGGAAATTGTTCCATTTTTCTTCAGTACAAAATGAAAGCTGTGTTATGAAGCGATGAATCACGCTACGCACTTTACCAAATAGATGGACCCATGTGGGAGTACCGGATGCCCTGTGAATGTCTCTTTCCAAAGTGCGTAACCAAAACTATGAAATGCGGAGATGACGGTGTGATGGTATGGTATGGTCCTGTTTTTCCTGGTTTGGCCTCGGACCTCTGTTTGTGGTGCCATGAACATTGACATCCGAGAGTTATATCTGAACATTCTGGACAATGCAATGCTTCCCACTTTGTGACGTTTCTATGGAACGAAACATTGTCTGTTTAAGCAAGATAATGTACTATGCCATAAGGCTGCTCCTGTAACTGCAGGGTTTGTGGACATGAATATCACCACACTTAACCGGCCTCCAGTTAAGTGTGGGATGAACCAGATTATTGGGTTAAGGTTAACCCAATAGTTGAGGGCCACACAACAGTCCAGAATCTCATTACATGTCCACAAGAAGAATGGTCCAAAATTCCCATTGATTGCTATCTTATGCTTGTGGAAATTATTCTCCATAATTCTGCTGCGGTCATCGCTGCGAAAGGAGGTCCTATAGTTTTTTAAAGTGGATGCGATGGCTGTTTGCTCCTCACACTATGGTGTCCATTGACTTCTTTCCAAACAGTGTTTATATAGTCTATGGGTATCGCGACTGCAAAAGATTCTAAGGAAATCATCATCTTGTACACAATGTCCTTTCCTTCTGTTTCTGCCTGATGCATTCAGTTTTTTTTCTCATATTTTTTCTCGCTTTCACCTAACCATGCACCTACCTTCCACGCGACATGACTGGAATGATATTCCTCCTAAGAAACAATTTTTCCAGTCTTCAATGTCCCCATTGACATTGGAGTAAATTTAAGGGACGTCATTGGGGATCTCGTGTGAACTGAGAGTATACCCTGACTGGTTCTACTTCGGAGCCCATACAGAGAAAATTTCTCCGATCATGGCGGGCGTCTGTGAGAGGCGACAACCACAACCGGCTCGGCCGCTGCTATTCCACCCAGCATGCTCCCACTCTTGGAACATCTATAATATTGAAAGTTTCCTGCATACTGCCACCTTTGAACTAGTTTTGTCTATTTTGTTATCCCCAAAATTATATCTATTTTGAAGTCCATCAGATCAGGTCACTTGTCGTGATCAGTTGAATATTCTGTTCAGCCGCAGCAACCTGAATGAATAATACGACACACCACCGGTTTCAGGTATGCTGATTTTCACTTGATACGAGTGAGATCATAATATTTTGACTGGACTTTGTACATCAGTTTCAACTCCGTATCAGGTAGTCGAATTCGTCATGTATGTTCTATCCAGAATCACGTAAATGTTTAAATTTCAGGATTTTCACACCCTAATTATATTTCATCGCAATATCAGAGTATCTGTAATAAGTCAATGTCTTCCCAACAGGTCCTGGATACGGAATCGTACTGTCTAAAACTAGTGCTGAACTGCAGGAGCCGATAACCCCTCTCCAACTGGACAGCGATTTCCTGTATTTTTCCCTTCCTGTTGGACAACTTGATCTTCCTTCGTGTTTGACTGAAGAAAGAGGGATCTCGTCTTTTGAGCTTCCGTCTTATCCAGAAGATTTAAGTTCCATGTTCACCGGCGCTTGGTGTCCAGAACCGCTGTGGGAATCTTGTCCATTGTGTTTTACTCACATGGCACAAGAGTTATTGAGCCAGTATTGCACCTTCGAGTTCGGTGAGTTAGCATTTTAAATTATTAACTTAAGCTATTGGTTTTAAAATGCTGGGGGACTCTCTTTTTCTCAAATTAATCGAGCAATACTCTGCATTCATTGGAAAAGATATTATTACTCAAAAAAAGTACTCTTTCGAGTATTAATTGCAGTAGTTATTCTTACTCGACCTTTTGATTTTCAGTCAGGACCATTATCTGGATTAGACATGTATGTGCACGTAGAACTGAAGTTCAAAGAAGTTCAATTTGATTAGCGTTAGCTCTGTGTAGTCAGTCTTGAGTTATTTCTTCAGTTAACTAATGTTGTTATGAATACTCCTGTAACAAATTTCTACCACCATATCACCCTCTTCTTATCCAATTCACCGTTAAAAATATTTCATTTTGCAAAGATACAAAATGCCGGCATGCACTTCCCTTTTCACTTCGTTAATTCTATATGGAAGCATTTAAGAAATTTCATCTTGATTTCGTTTCTTTAAGACTCACATTTTGGCTCAGATAGGTAGATGAAGAATCCTCAAACTCTGAACAATTTCCTTGACCACTTAAATGGATGATCACAAATTGTCCGACATGCAGGAAAATCGACCAGATAATACACGCAATTTACAGGAAAAATACTGCACAGTGAATGGTAGATAGTGTAGTGTTGTGTGGTGTGGTGTAAAATGGCCTCCCGAATAATACTTCAGAGTAGGTGATGTGTAATAGAAATAATAATAATAATAATAATAATAATAATAATAATAATAATAATATCCATAGTACAGTACATTTTGAATGCATAGTCTACTGGTTGAAGAGCCGATACACTGTCCACTCGGCAAACGAGATCAACAATAGCTTCACTGAGGGAGAATGACAGTCAGATATACAGTACAGCAGAAAACTCGTATCTTGATCTAATGGTATCCGTGCCATCTGGTCCCTCGTAAAAGTCATCGGACGCAACTTCTGCTCACATACGCAGCCACCTCTCACCAATCCAAATGGTAGCACTGTTACATCCAAAGAAAAAGCATCCCTCTTTTTCTCTAACTCTTACATATGTATACCACGAAAGCAAATAATCTCCTTTCGTAACAGCAACTGAGCATCATATGCCTTCGGTGAACTTTCCGTAGAAAGACAAGAAGAATATTAGACAACCGGAACACTTCGAAGTCGTCTGTTCACGATTGCATCTCTACTCCTATTCTCAAATATTGTTCTCCAGAGCTAACACCTGTCCTCTATCATCACTTCAATCCTCTATACTCGGCTGGAAGCAGCTGTCCCATCTCATGGAAACTAACATATCATCATCATGTATATCAAGGATTTAGGCCTAGAATGGCCTGTTCCGGGCTTAGAAGTCATCGTTGAATCGTTTAAGAGGACGTCCTGGTTTTCTTTTTCCTAATGGCTTGTACTTTAAGGCTTGTTTTGGTAATCTTTCTGTTTTCATTCTTTGAACGTGTTCCGTCCATTTATGTTTATATTTTTTAATTTTTTCTATTACTGGTTCTTGGTTGAATTCTTTCATATATCCAACTAACATATATCCAACCATTCTAACTAAAGAAGGGATACAAAAGCCTACCATTCGACTAACAACTAATGGGATCACCTCCCTCCTTTCCAAAATAATAGAGAACGTTATCAATGGTCAACTTCTTCACTACTTAGAGGCTCACCAGTTAATCAGCGACCACCAGTTTGGATTCTGCCAATCCAGATCCACGGCTGATATCTTTACCAACATCACTTAACACTGCACAAGTGCCATGGAAAAGTTCAGAGAAAGGTGTGCTTTCGCCCTTCACATGTCCAAGGGTTTCGATTATGTTGGGCATCAAGATCTACTTTGATGAGGGTAACTGCCTTCCTTCCTTTGGTCTACCTGCCATCCCTCTTTAACTGGATTGCTGGCTTCCTCTCTAGTCATTCACTGCGGATCGTGGTGGATGTCACCCTCTCTTCGAGCTTTCTCACCAATACAAGAGTACTTCAGGACTCCGTTCTCTCACATATCCTCTTTCTCTTATACATAAATAACCTACCCTACTCTCAATCCCTATAAATCCTATCCAGTATTTCTGGGAATTACTGGATAGCACTCTTTCATCCTACTCCTATGACAAACCAGTAATTCCCAGAAATCTCTTAAATCAAGATCATCTGCATCCAGTAGGGAAGATGATCTTGAGTGGAACAAGGATAAACAGGTTGACCTTCAATAATACCGCCAAAACGCAGTCCTGCCTTTTCTCTCGCAAAAGGGATCTCAGCTCACCTGCCCTCATCCTCAGTAATACAAACATTACCAGACAGGATGAACTATCTCTTGGACCGATATTATGCTCCAACCTTTCTCGGCACAAACACATTGATAGCTTCCTTTGCTTCTAAAAAACTAGGCGTTCTTTTCTGCTATTTTACACCCATCCAGCTACTAATCCTATATAAATCCCAAACCTTCCCCCATCCTTAATAATACTGTTCACACATTTAAAATGGTGCACCTAAAACCTCCTTAAAAATTCTTGATGCTGTCCAGAGGACAGCAGTTTAGCCAGGCTGGCTTCAACCTCGATCTCACAGACGCAATGTTTCAGCTCTGTGTCTTTTCTACAAGTACTTCCATGGTCACTGCTCCAGTGAATTGACATCATTCTTGTACTTGCTGTTATACCTTTAAAACAAGAACAGCTGCTGTCCTATATCCCTTTACAGTACAACTGCAAACTAATCGAGCCTGCTTCTCCACTTCCTCATTACATCTACTTCTGAAAGAGCCTTCCCCATGATGTGTTTCCCAACAATTTCAACCTATAGCTCTTTAAGAAGAATGTCAACAGGTCTCTTCTTTCTCAACCCTTATATGCACCTCATACATGGCACATGTGCTGTAGGTCTTGTACCTTTCGTGTATGGGATAAATATACAAAACAAAAAAAATCAGGCGACATTTTGGGAGAGGGATGTCTATACTTATGAATGAGTAGCAAATAATGATTATCGACTCCAAGTTTTAAAAACGCTGAAGAAATTGAAATTCACAAGTGATGCTAAGCGTAAAATACGACCATAAAGGATTCAAATGCTCACTGGAAGCAGTTGATGTTCCTCATGAACTAGGCATGATTCATCAAGAAAGAGCTGCAGTTGACATGTCTTTGTTAGTTGGCTTTGTACCCAACATTGGACCCTGAAGGAAATAAAATTGGTTCTGTGGAGTAATGAGTCATTACCCTCTCATTCAGGCCTAATGAACGTGATTGATTATGGCAACTGCTGCCAGGATGCGTATCGCCTATTTTGTTAATTCTGTGGAGCTTCTTTTCCTGCTTTTGGCTGACTAGGACTCCTACTCCATGTCTTAATTATATGGGAAAAAAATCAACCATTTTGTTCGCATCACAGACAGTTCTGTGTTGCTCATGTAACTATTCTATGAAAATAATGTAGGTACAAGTATTTATTTGATTAACGCGATTAACAAGATTTGATTAACGCGATATTGATATACGCGGTAACATCGAGGGATTAATTAACTACGTTAATCGAGGGATACCTGTACATTAATTTTTCTGCTGTAAACCCTTTTAATTTTCCAGCTCTCGCACCCATACGTCATTATGGGAAAGACTAGCTCTGACAAGTGTACTTTTGGTACTTAGAGCGATGTCTTTCATTTTCCATATTCACGCTGCCCATCGTAGTCTCATACGAATGATAACAAAGTATTCCTGACGGAAATGCGGTTTCTTTTTCCATTCTTTCCTACAGCCAAACAGGCCAAAATGATGCACGTTATTAACAGATGTAATCCATTAGTCTCATAGCCTTATTTCCAATATTACTGTAATTCCAAAAGAGCAACGATGAACACTGAACAATCGAAGTTTCTTTCTAATTCTGTCCGACAAAGATGCCATCATTAATTTATTGGGTACTGAAGTGCCTTGAAAAAGTGCAGATTTCCAGATTATCTAACGATATTAATGTACGATAAGTTTTCTGCCTTTCGTGGGTGGAATTCGCATAAAAATGTTTGCCTTTATAGCCACCTGTAAGCAGCCTTTCTTCTTCTTCTTCTTCTTCTTCTTCTTCTTCTTCTTCTTCTTGAGTATTCTGCAATTGAGCAGGTGCTTCTTTTAGTAGCAGAAACGTTTCTTCCACTCTCTTCTGTTCTGAGCCTTCTCTTTCAAGGTTGTGTACCTGTCTTCATTCAGCATGTCATCTAGCATTGTTTTTTCTTTACCCTTCCTCTGGGTCTTTTTCCATCTATTTTTCTTTCGATGGCATCTCTGATGATTCCATTCCTTGTCAGAATATGTCCGATCCAGTTTCTCTTGCTTCTTTTTATTCTCCTTAACAGACTTCTTTCTTCTTCTACTCTTTTTAAGACCTCTTCATTAGTTATTTTATCTGTTCATTTGATTTTTTCCATCCATCTCCAAATCCACATCTCAAAGCTTTCCAAAATCTTAATTTCCTCTTTCTTCAATGTCCAAGTTTCAACTGCATAGAGGGCAACACTACACACATTTCATTTTATTAATCTTTTCTTTAAGTTTCTATCCATTTTACTTCTGAATAAATTCCATTTTCTATTAACACTTTCATTGCCAAGCTGAAAATTGGAATTTCGTGTGGTGGCCAACTTTTTTTTATTTTTTTATTTAGTTAACGATGTCCACGCGATAACGCGTGATCGGCCGTTTGGTGAGGACTCGCATTGCGCGATATCGCGTGTTTGGCAATGAACATGCTAATGGCATCTCTTCCCCTCGCTAATCTTGCTTTTATGTCACTTTTACATCTTCCATCACTCTAATCACACTTCCTAGATATTTAAATGTCTTTACTCGATTCAATTTTTCCCCATTTATTCTGATATCCATATTTGCCTCTTTCCTTGCTATTTTCATCACCTTTGTTTTTCTGATGTTAATTTTCATTCCATAATTGATGCAGGATTCCAGTAATCTGTTCAACAGATGTTGTAGTCCTGTTTCAGTGTTTGATAGTAATGCCTTGTCACCTGTGTATTTTATTGCAATTATCTGTCCTCCAATCTTTATTCCTTCTTCAGCAGTCTTTATGAAACTATAAAACGTTGCTTTACAAAATGTTTGCATTTCAGCTAATACCTGTTAAGGTTTTTGAAAAGAATTTAATTTAGAAGTAAAACAAGTGACCAGACAGTGATTAGTCGTTTTTATTCATTTCAGCTGCCATCGTGTATGTGGAAGACTCTTCTGGAAGTAAGTAAACTCTCTTAGTGTAGCAAGCTTGTCAGGGGCAGGGACTTACTGTAATTTGAAATAATTAAATTATCTCACTGCATATGAATGTTCATGAATATTCTTTCTTTGCAGATGGTAACCTCTTCACGCCTTCTTACATCCCTAGATTGGTTGTATCAGGTAAGCAGTTTTCCTTACTTCTTGATGCTAATATTGTGATCCATGCCATTGCACCATAAAGCTACTTCTCTTATTAACAATGTGCCATCATTTTTTTTTCTTAGAAGATAAGATATGTTATTATATGCGATCTCTTATAATGAGAGATCGCTTTACTTTTATTGTCTTTAGTCGCCTTGGAACTGAATTCAACAAACAAACTTTTACGTCATTGCTGAGAGCATTTTCTTTGTTTAAAACACGGCAAGAACAGCATGCATCAATTTTGGAAACATAAAAAAGTTCCCCAGTGGCTAACCGAGGAGTAAGGATGGTGCGGAACATTAGGTGTACTGTTTGAAGCAGCGTTTGTGGCAGCAAAGGTCATTTTCGCTATTCATTTTCATGGATAACGCAGAATGTGAGAGTCGAAAAAGTTCGTGTTTTCACCACCTGTTTTTATCCGTTCCTGTCGATGGACTCTGCAACGTTTGACATCATCAACAGAGGTCACTCCAAATTCAAACATGGAAATGGAGTGATGATCTCTGAAATAAAAGGTGAATTAGCTCCACCTACACCTGACAGAGAGGCTTGTGTATGTATCATCTATCGGCGGGCACAAAAATATTTTAGACACACACACACACACACACACACACACACACACACACACACACACACACACACACACACACACACACACACACACACACACACACACACACACACCTTACAAACACCTTTTAAGAGACATCCTTGATGTCTCTTACACGGTGTTTGAGACATCAGAGTTGCTGAAAAAAATTCAGAAGTCTACAGAGAGCATCTGTGTAAATGTAGTAATAGATATAATAAAGTTTTCCTAAAATCTAAATATTGTTTATCTAAGGTTCATCACAATGACATTGCTTTGAACCCGGTTCTTTTTTCTTTCCTCAGGAGATGCTGAACAACTACACATTCAGGTGTCAGGTAAGACTTCTCTTTCCGCTTCTGCTTATTTAAAATCCTTTTTGAATGATTTCGTGGAAACCATAAGATGTTCATAAAAATTGTTTCGATATTCCGTTTCCTGCCATTTATTCTATTTCATCTTTTGAATGCTCTACAGAAAGATACAACGGACTTGCAGAAAAGCCATCACTCAGCAGCATAAGTAAGCCGACTCTTTATCTTCTCATATAATGAGCATAACATTGTGTATTTGTTCATCTGTTTAGAAGTCCTTGGCAAAATACTCGTTTATTATTATTATTACTATCAGATCCCACTACTTAATGCAATAATGTTCTTCTTTTGGATCATCTTGAACTCTTATTTCATTACATATTTTATTTCACTATAAATGTTGCTTTTCATGCAACAATATTGTTCTTTAGCAGACCGATGTCGCCATACCGTCCTCAAAGTAAAGCAAGTCATCCATCCTTCACATACTCAAGATATCTTTCAACTCGACACCTATTTGAGGGACTTCTGCAGTTGTTCGTCCTTGAATCCGTGTAAGTATATTTTTAACCAACATCGGATATGAAATTTCAGTTTTGCTTGGTTTTTAATCAGCAATCTAAATCAAGAATCAACGCAGTAATGACATCTTCCCTTGTTTAGCAACCGGCTATGCATTACTTCTGTTGCGACAGATGCCATCAATGGAACATCCAGATATTCGACTCACCAAAGATGCTTACCTGGTTCCTATGGCAACTGGAGACCTTGTACTCCCAGCTTGTCCAAGCTATGCACAGCCAACCCAAGATTTGTGTCCTCCTGAGGGAATGTTATCTTCAAAGTGTCCAAGGTGCCATTACAACTTCCCTGCTGATATATTGGACAACCTTTGCCAATTCGATTCAGGTAAGTTCGACTACTTCAAGTATTCAGGGAGGTTAGAAAGACTTGCAGATAATAGATCCATGCTAAGTTGCGTGATTTACATGCGAAAGATCCTTCCCAGATATCAATTAAAAAAGTTTCTTTAAATGTGTTGCATATTTTAACATGACATATTCAAAGAGTAATGTTCAAAGTACTAATCCTACCATTTTATTGGAAGAATAATGTGAGTGAAAATAAAAATACGACTATTATAATTACGGCTATTTTGCCTGCTTCAGTTTAGGAGTGCCCCTGTTTAAATTTCATTGGCTATTTACTCACGGATTCTATTCAGAAGACTCACGGATAATATACATAAAAATACAATATTTGGTTATTAGTAGGGTTCCTGGTTTTTCTACGACGACGTATAGTATTCATGATATTTTTAAGTTTAAAACAACTTGGCATGTTTTTCGTTTTTCATCTGGTTCCTATTTTTGATTTCTCTGACTCTTATACTGTTACATATTTGTAACGTACACTAGAGAAGAATGCCGAATGTTTAGTTTTACAGATGATTTGTGTACTCCCGACGTTTTCGGACAAGAGGGCACAATTTACTGTTGCCATGGAAACACGAAACTTAAGTCACATTCATCTTAGATCAACAAAAAAGCTAAATTATTTTATTTTACAGAAAAAACAACAGAAATATTTCAATAATCGGTGTTCCTTTAATGTTTAATGATTTCTAAGTTATTACTTAGGAGTAATACGACATTCTAAAACATTAATTTAGAACTTTGTCGATATGAAAATATTGCTACTAGGACTCCTCATTCTAGAGTTTTGGTTTTAGTAGCTAAAACGCTATCTTCTCATCCGATTCAATAAAGAGAGTAGCCAATTAATACATCAAAATGACGTTCAGAATAATGCAAAGGTGTCTTTTTTTATACACATACGAGGGGATGGTCGGAAAAGTTCTCGACCTCAAACATAGATGGTAAGAGTTTTTTTCGACAAGAGTTTTTTATTCATCTCTCATAAGCATCCGTGTGAAATTGCAAGTCATTCTATCAAGTAGTTTGTTTTATACAGCTATCTGAAGCAAAAGTGTTGTCTGTATCTTGAAATGGATAAAACTGATTATCGTGCGGTTATAAAATTCTTTGTAAAAGAAGGCTTAACTCTAAAACGAATTCATTCGAAGTTCATAAATGTTTCTCGGCACTCTTCTCCTTCGTTTTCGACAACTAAGAAATGGGCTGTCAAGTTTAAACGTGGCCGTACAAGCTTTGAAGATGATCCACGTGAAGGACATCCAAAAAGTGTAACAACACCAGAAATCATTGATCAAGTGCACGATATAGTATTGGATGACATGACCAGCGAATCAAAGTGCGTGAAACTGCTAAGACTATGGGCATTCCAAAAGAACGTGGAGGATATATTTTGCATGAAGAAATACAAACGAAAAAGTTTTGCACAAGATGGGTGCTGCGCTTACTCACAGCAGATCAAAAATGCACTCGCATGAAAATCTCTGAACAGTGCCTGGAGCGTTTTAACAAGAATAAAACTGATTTTGCCCATAGATGTATTACTATGGATGAGACTTGGATTCATCATTACCCACCAGAATCCAAACAGCAGTCAAAACAGTGGAAAGAAGCCGGTTGTTCAGCGCTAAAGAAAACAAAGTCGGTTCCGTCAGTAGGAAAGGCCATGACATCGGTATTTTGGGTTGCTAAAGGCATTTTTTTATTAATTATCTTGAAAAGGATAAAACAATAACGGTGGATTATTATTTCGATGTTTTAACCAGACTAGACGAAAAAATTCTTGAGAACAGACCCGGTTTCAGAAGAAAAGAAAATCATCTTTCATCAGGCCAATGCACCTGCCCACAAACGTGTTTTGGCAATGGGAAAATTAAGGGATCTGGACTATGAATTTTTGGAACATCCACCCAATTACCCAGATTTGGCTCCCTCTGACTTCTGTCTCTTCTCAAAACTAAAACTCTTCCTCTCTGGTCAGCATTTTTCTTCGAATCAAGAGGTGATTGCAGCTGTAGAGGAGTATTTTGCAGAACTTACTGAGAATCACTACAGGGACGGGATAATGGCGCTGGAGCATTGCTGGAATAAATGAATTAGTCTTAAGGGAGATTGTGTTGAAAAATGAAAATAATTTTCAAATTATAAATTCGTTTTTTTTCATTGTTAGGCAGAGAACTTTTCAGGCCACCCTCGTATATCCATTTCGATGTAATCTACCGATGTACTCGTACATACACACTTCTCCTATATAAGCGTAATACAAATTATTCAGATTTTTTTCTAGAATACATTCTACGAATTACACATTACGTGGTAAAGAAAGGTATAAAGCAAGGGAATGCATATCAAGTGATAATGTAATACTGAAAAAGGAGACCTGACTGTGTTAGATGTAAGCAGCTTATAATTAAGGCAGTCTTAAACACCCACCAGACTACATACGAACACACAGAGAGAGAGAGAGAGAGAGAGATTGAGAGAGAGAGGGGAATAGTGGCTGAAAAGCACCGAGCATTCCTCAGTCCTAAACGATTGTGTATTTGCGTATTTGCTCAAAAACGACGAGTTCAGGGTGTTTGATGCAGTAAAGTTCAATGTCTGAGCATTCACAGAACTCGTCAGCAGCTCGATTTCTGCTTAAAGGACGAAGCAGTCTTACCCGCAAATCATGCTCTGGGTGTGATTTGCCTGGTTCAAGTCACACCCAGGACATTTACAGAATCCTTTCCTAATAGCAAGGGTCCAGAATTTTAATCATTATGCTGGTTCAGTTTAGTAGATATACCAACATAGTAGCACGTAGTACACGGTTTTGCCGTAGTAGCAACTTTATTCGTTGAGAAATAGACTTGAAGAGGTGTTGAAATCCTTCAACGGAGATGTTTGCCCACGAGGATTCGATCACATCCCACATTTGCCTCGTACTGGAATGCAGTGGGTTTGTGCCCCTAACAGTCTATTCTGTTTCATTTCACATGCTCAACTGGGTTGAGTTCAGGTGACTGAGAAGACAAGAATGATAAAATTCCTTAGACAACGGTGCATTATCCTGTAGATAGATAAAGTGTCAGTAGGAAGCAAAGTACCAGGTTACTAACAATTCTCAAGTAGGCTGTGTCATTAATGTCAGCCAATAAGACATTCCGCATTTTACATTAGCATGCAGCGTTGCCGTCCAGCTTGGTTGGTCCATATATACTTCTATCACGGAAACATAATCAGATATCATCTGGCCAAATGAATTCCTGTCAAGAAGCAAATGCTACCGGATAGATGGCATTTTGACACTCTAAATGTTGAAGTCAGTGTCTGTTGAGGTTGTCTTCCCTTGTATCCCATCCATGAGAGGATTCAATGTATTCTATAATGGTTCTTTTGCAGATCGCTGTTGTACTGAGAATTCAAAATCATCCATTTTTTACAAGGCTTAGAAAATCACCTCCGCAGACAAAACATTGAACATTTTCAAACCACTAGAAAGGACTTCCAATAAACAGGGTTGTCTCATAATGGAAGATAAAATTCATCTCTCCAACTAATGAAATGCCCATGGGCGATAGATCGAACCCTTAGCCTGTGGGTGGGGAGAGACACTTGGACAACCAGAGTAGCAACTATTATCGGTACAATATACACTAAAGGCTTAAATTTTAAGACAACAGTAAAAAATAATTAATTAATACCATATCATCATCATCATCATCATCATGCGTATCAAGGATGTAGGCCTAGCATAGCCTGTTCCGGCCTTGGAAGTCATCATTGAATCGTTTAAGAGTACGTCCTGGTTTCTTTTTCCTAATGGCTTGTACTTTAAGGCTTATTTTGGTAATCTTTCTGTTTTCATTCTTTGAACGTGTTCCATCCATTTGTGCTTATATTTTTTAATTTTTTCTATTACTGATTCTTGGTTTAATTCTTTCATAATTTCTTCGTTTCTTTTGTGATCAAATAGGGTATACTTTGCAGTTTTTCTCATAAACTTCATTTCTGCTGTTATTAATCTTTGTTTTGTCTTCTTGTTTTATTCTCCAGATTTCGCTTCCATACATTAAGACTGGTAGGACTAACGTATTGTATACTTTTAGTCTGGTTTGCTTTTGAACTAGGTTTGGTTTAAATATAGAGTTAATAACACCTGTTATTTTTAAATATTTTGCAATTTTCGCGTTTATATCTTTTTCGTTTTCATATGTGATCATACATCCTAGGTAGTTAAATGAATTCACCTGTTCTAAGATCTTGTTAGCTATTACTATTTTAGTTCTTGCTGGTTCTTGTCCTTTAAAGGCCATAGTTTTTGATTTTTCTGTTGATACTATCATACCATAATCTTTGGCTATCTCATTTAGATTTAAAATAGCTTTCTGTAAGTTATCTTCAGAATTTGTAATTATTATTTGGTCATGGCAAAAAGAAGAGTGTTTGAGTTCACTGCAGGAGAAAGTTTAATTCCCTAATGTAAATTTTTATTATATTTTATTATTATTTCATTTAAGTAGATATTAAAAAGAGTTGCTGGGAGGGGACATCCCTGTCGGACCCCTTGGTTTATCTCTCTCGTATATGATAGCTCGTGATTTAATCTTATTTGTATTTGATTATTTTCATATATACGTGTGATAGCTTTTAGGGTATTATTTGGTATTTGTCTTCCTTTTAATATGTTAAATAATATGTTTCTTTTAACTTTGTCAAATGCTTTTTCAAAGTCAATAAATCAATATGTGTTTCTAAATTGTATTCTCTTCTTTTCTCTATTATTAATTTTAGGCAAAAGGCCGGGTTTATACATGCTCGTCCTTTTCTAAATCCATTCTGCACTTCTAAAATAAAGTTTTCGGAATATTTCATTAGTTTGCTATTTAAGATTCTGTTATATATTTTGTAACAGGAATTTAGTATACTGATACCTCTATAATTTTTAGAGTCATCTCTATTACCTTTTTTTAAAGATAGGAATCACAATTGCTTTTTTCCATTCTATTGGGGGATACAAGTTGAATTAATTTTATTAAAAAATCATAAGAGTCTTTCTTTGAATCTTATTCCTGCGTATTTATATAGTTCTGAACCTAGCTTATCTTCTCCAGGTGATTCGTTTCTCCGTTTCTTGTTTCTTTCAGGCTGATTTCTAATTCTTCTTTAGTTATTTCCTTTTCATTTTCGTTAATTGTTTGCCAGTTGTCTTTTTTAAAATATTTATCTGTCCACAATTCTGTGTAGTAGTAATTTAGAAATTATTCTAATTTCAATTCGGTGTTTAATATTATGTTTTCTTTGGTATCAGCATTTAAGTGTTTCAAAATTTTATATACATTGAGTCTCATTTTATATAAATCATGTTCTAAATTAGAAACAAATTTGTTCCATGATTCTCTGTCTTTTTCTGACTTCTCTTTTAGCTATGGTTCTTATTCTTTTATATTTTATTTCATCTTCTAATCTTTTACTGCTTAGCCATTTGTGATAGGCTTCTTTTTTCTTTTTGATTATTTCTTTGATTGTATCATCCCAGATCTTCATTTTTTTTCTTTTATTGAATTTTTTGGTCTTTCCTAAGCTTTCATTTGCTGCTGCATTTAGTATCGTTTTTATATTAAACCATTCTATTTCTATTTCTTCATTTTGTTTTATTTTATCTAGATATTGGTTAATTCTTTGTTCATATAGCCATTGTACATTTGTGTCATTCAATAGTCAAGTTTTATAAACAAATGTTTCAAATTTTGTTTCTATTCTTGTTACTTGTAGCGATTTAGGTGGTAATCTTCATTTTATTTTAACAAGGAAGTGGTCACTGCTTATTTCATATCCTCTGTGAACTCTAACATCTAGTGAAAATTTTGATGTCTTTTCATTTAATATAAAATAATCTAATATTGATTTCCATCCTCTTGCTGCCCAAGTATATTTATGTATGTCTTTATGTTTATAGAAGGAATTCATTATTTTTAGGTTATTATAAACTACAAAGTCAATCAGTTTTTTTACCATTCCTGTTTAGAGTGTGTTCTCCATGTATTCCTATATTATTATTAATTTTCGTGTTTCCAATTCTTGCATTTAAGTCTCCTTCTAAAATTACGTAATAATTTTTATTTATTTTATTATATATGTTTTCTATCTGATTATAAAAATCAATATTATCCTGTTCTCTTCCTTCTTCTGGGGAAAAATAAACCAATTATTGTTAAATAGCCTCTATCTATTTTTATTCTAGCTTCTATTATTCTTTCATTCCATAATTTATAATGTTTTAACTGTTTTGAGAGGGAGTTATTAATCCAAATCATGACTCCTACTTGTGCTCTTTAATCTCTGTCGACTCCACTGTACATCCCATTAAATTTTTCGGTTCTCATAGTTCCTTTTAATTTCTTTTTTGTTTCAGTGATTACTGCTGTTTTAAAATTTCTTTCGTTTAATATTTGGTCTAATTCTATTTCTTTATATGATATTCCTCTTACATTCCAGTTTGCATGTGTATTATATTTTGTCGTTTCCATTTTTGTTTTACCTTTTCCATAGATTCAATCCGATTATCATTTTCTGTCAGCTTACAAGTAGAATTATGTTCTCCATGTCAGGGGACTAACATGGCTTTGACATTAATACCATATATGTTTATTAATCTACATATGCGTCGTAAGTAAATAAATATTTGAACGAGAGAAATTTCATTATGGCAAGAAGTAATCATTAGAACCTAAAACTCACATTTTATATATCTTTTGTAATGAAATAATGAAAAAAAAAAGTTTAATATTAAAATACTAAACCCTTTGACGTAAACCTATATTTTTGATACACACGTTTAATTGATCAAATGAACTAGTATTTGATGATAAAAAGCTGTATGACATCTCCAGGGAGTCCAAAGACTCATCGAGGGAGGGCACCTCTTCTACAACTCACTAACTACCATCATCATCATCTACACTAGCGCCATCTACTGCTCACCACCACTGCTAATATGAATTAAAATGTGAAAATAAAAACTGTTCAGTTGAAAACTAATATCAATAACTCCATTATAAATAAATTATAAGTAGTTCATAATAACGAATGTATCATTGCTCTTCACAGTGATGAAAGGTTTGCTGCAGACGACATGGAGACTCACAAATTCAGGTAAATAGCAAAGCGTGTTGTTTAGTGTTCACATTTAAACATTTCTGGCATTCGTAAATGGGTTTTGATTGTTTTAAAATTGAAAGTGAAACTTTCCTTTGCAGATGACTATCGTACCAGTCATTCCCCTAGTCGGTACTGTGGCAAAATCAAAGTTAATAGGAAGTATCTCAGCTACACCAGGGATTCCACGGATGTGTTTACCTTCTCGCTATCTACGCCTTGTGACTGCTTGTTTCTTAATGCGGGTAAATATGGTTTTCTAGTCATATTAAACTGTGTGTGTGTGTGTGTGTGTGTGTGTGTGTGTGTGTGTGTGTGTGTGTGTGTGTGTGTGTGTGTGTGTGTGTGTGTGTGTGTGTGTGTGTGTGTGTGTGTGTGTGTGTGTGTGTGTGTGTGTGTGTGTGTGTGTGTGTGTGTGTGTGTGTGTGTGTGTGTGTGTGTGTGTGTGTGTGTGTGTGTGTGTGTGTGTGTGTGTGTGTGTGTTTCTGTATTCAAAAAAATGTAGAACAAAGTCAGTCTTTGACTTTCTTATTCTTCAGGAAGGTTGGTGTTTGTTGAAAAGGAATTCTAGCATATGTAGTAACCTCAGATGTCCGGTCACTATGAACCAAATAGGGATAGGGTAAAGGGGGGATGTGACGTCCCCGTCATCCCTGTCTGTTCTTGTCAGATGTAGATAAGTGACGTCATTTTTGAAATGTAGTTTCGTGACATCATTGTAGTGGGCCTCAGCTGTTAGTGACATCATCTGTTTCCTGGATGCATGAGTTGTGTGAGCACCCTCTTTTTGCTTGGTTGTAGTGGTGCATTATGCGTAATGGTTCGAGTATGGAATTCTGGGTGATGTTTAGAGTATAGAACCCTTGGAATTTCACTGGGGTGCCCCATTTGTCTATGACATCACATTGTGTCTTTGGTTCGAGTGTTGAATTCTGGTTAATGGTTTGGTTGTGGAATTCTGAGATGTGGTCTGGTGAACCCAGTTGTAGATGATGTCACATTGTCTTTTGGTTTGAGCATGGAATTCTGGGTAATGGTTACAGTGTGGAATTCTGAGATGTGCCCTGGCGCCGCCATCAGTCAATGACATCGGGTGGGCCTTTGGTTCGGGTGTGGCATTATGGGTAATGGATAGAGTGTGGAATTCTGGATGAGGATATTTGGTCGTGTTGGGATCTTTCGCTCGAGAGTGGAATTATGGGAGAATATTTATCTATAGGTGGCAGCACGAGTTATCCAGTAATATAAGCGTGTGGTATTTTATTCATAATTTTGAATATGGGAATTTTTAGTTTATAGTCAAGAGATGGAACCAGCAGTATTTTTTGTTACACATTCACGTTTTCTTGTCAGTAGGTAGCAGTACACATTTTTCTAAAATAATTAATTACTGGATATCAGTGGTGTCCCCCCCTTACAAACACACACATGCACAATTTTTTTTCGTTCCCTGCATTAATTTCACGGTAGTGTGAACAGATGGCAGTACCATTTGGTATTTTAAGTGTGTAGTATTTCATCCCTAATTTAGACTATAGGAATTTTTAGTTTAGTGTCAAGAAAAATGTCATCACAATTTTTTTTTACATTCACGGTTTCTTGTCAGTAGGTAGCAGTACACATTTTTCTAGAGAACACACCAACGACACAAACATTTGTCCATTTATCTTTAGAAATGCACACATTTTATTGAACTGAAATATCATTTACAAGAATATTTACAGAGAATTCGAACATCTAATTACCGAGAAATATTTCACAAGATTTAGCTTAAACTCTTCACATTTCCAAGGAGTTTAATAATAAAATTGTTCGTTACTCACTGTTTTTGGTTAGAGTACATCCAAACAGCTGTTCATGCAAAAGAATCTTTAGACCCGAGACCATCGGAAGCACAGCTCCATACAGCTGATATAGTGTTAGTCTGGAAAGTACACGATGCATGGTTAATGATTCCATGTATTCCTTTGTCACCAAATATACACAAGCATTCTTCAAATAGTGTTTGTAAGTGTTCCAAAATAAAGAATCTTCATCGAACTGAATAAAGTCTGGAAAGTCTAATTTTTCCATTGAAGAGATGAGACAAGTTGCTCTTATCTGACTCATAATTCGTATAGCTGGTAATTCAGTCTCCAAGAACAGTAATTGATTATCAATGTCGTACATTTTGAGTGAAAATCGCACAGCTGGTTCACAGCCAAAAGAGAAAACTTTCCTTACACCATCACCTGTTGCATCGACGTTATCGTTCACCAGCTTGGCATTTGAGAATATTACAATCTCCAATGTCTCCTTCATAATCCACCCTGTGCTGCAGATAACCAAGAATATCGTGCCAATGTTGTCACGATTAGAGAAGTGGGAAACAGCTTCTCAATAATCACATCACATTGTATGTATCTTCCAAAATAAGAATTGGTTTCCATCCTTTTAGAGATACGTAGAGTGTTTTGTCTGGTGCTATTTTCCTGAAGAAAGGAAAATAGCACGAGCCACAAAAGTCTTTGAAAGACTTTTGTGGCTCACCCATCATATTACCAGACACACGATTTGACACAAGAATGTTGGAATGAAATGAACGAAATTGAAAATGCATTTGAGTCTTGTCTCTTATTGGTTAGTTTGGCCTGTCCATTTCATTCAAATATAAACATTCACGCAGATGACACAGTGCGCATGTTTTCTCGTGCTTCTCGATGTAGCCTTGCTGTGATGTAACACTTGATAACGTCATAGGGCAAAGTTTATTCCTGTCTATACCCGTCTGGGAAATTTTTACTGTAATATTAATTTATACATTATTATTTTTTTAAATCAATGCATATATATTTGAGCATTAATATAGCACAAAATCTTTGTTTTTGTTTCCAGTAACGTGTAAGTACACAGATCTATATCTTTACGTTTTATGTCAACCAATATCGATTAATTCGAGAACGGGTCTGCCTAAAAAGTTCGATAATATTATCAATTTTTCTCTACTTTTGGCGAGCAATATTTGACATTTGCATGTTGATTATATTATCCAGTCTCTTAGTTTGTTCAGAGAAAGAGAACCAATGTCTCATTTCAGTTTGGTTGTATTTAATTAACCAAGAATTCAACTTTAACTTTTTCAGGTAATTCGTTCCACCCGCTCCGAGGTGGTTTTGTCATGGTAAATCTTACAATAGTTCTATCCGAAATACAAGTTTCTTTAGGAAATAAAGTTGCGTCTTCACTATAAAGAAATTGTGCATCTATAAGGCCAGGTCATTTCTGAAATTTCGTATTTTGTTTCATCTGTAATCCAATGCTTTTCTATATTCTTTATCCTTATTATGTTATGTATATTTTCCACCAAAAATAAATTATTTATTATTATTATTTCAACTGATTATTAGGTCTGGTACCATACTTTTCATGTTAAATCCTCTGTTACAAGTTCCAAACATTATACTTTGAACTAGTTATCTTATCTGAGGGGCAATAGTCAATTGTGTCTAAAGAAAATGAGTCTAACAAGGGATTGTACTCCTTTCCTTCTTTGCGTTCGCAAATTCTTATTGGTAAAGTGCTGTCTCGTATAAAATCACCGTTAAACTTGTTTGCGAGATTCTGATAATTTCACTGTAGTGTGAACCGCTGGCACTACAATTTGGTAATTTGCAATCGCAAATATTTTTTGAATGCATAATTAAGCAGAAATCTTTGTTTCCAATAATCTTTTATTGTGTATTTACTGATCATTGCTAGTATGATAATATAAGCAAAATTCTAATAATGGGTTAATTCGTCAGAATTAATATTCTGATACATGTGTTAACGCGTCAACAGTTTTGCAACAGTTTAATCAGTAATATTCATCATAGATTGAACTACGTTTGCGACTTTATGTCTGAAAGTAAGGTTACCATATTTCTATTTCTTGAAAGCAAAATACGACATCAATGTCGACTAAAAAAAATGTAAATAAAAATGAAATGTTTACCTTCAAATAAATATTTATTCACTTTAATACCACTCATAGTTTTCGGAGGAATGATCTTTCTTTAAAAACATTGTGTCATTTTCATCAGTTCATAGAACGCGGAGTAATTCAACTCTGAATTCACTTTTATTTGAAGGAGATGTTTAGTGTTTTCAGTTAAAAGTATGTGTTAATCATCTGACCAAACATTGTTCATCAGAGATAAACTCTTTCAACTGCGCTGTTGATCAGAAGAAGCATTAGATGAACTCCATCAGCTTTTCAAAGTTTTGATATTCAGTCCCATTTTGTTTTAAATCATTTTGAATACCTCAATAACACTCGATGTGGCCTTCTGATATGCTTCCATATTTTTTCAATCTGATTGCTTGTTTTTTCAATTTTACTTCTAAATCTTGCAGTATCATTTTTATAATTGAAACTTCATCAAAAAGTTTGTCTATTTCAGCAACTGCTTTTTTGGAAGGAGTTATGGAATTAACAAATTCTGGGATGCTTCAACATCTGGCCACTGTAGCTCAAAATCTCGACTTTATTGTATCCAAGTAAACTGCTCTGTAGCTTTGAGACCGCTTTCCCACATTTCTCATAAAAATTCCAAATATGCTTCTCAAAATCTTCTTTATTTACGTCTCCTTCGTTGGTATGCAGAGAGCTTTTGCTTGCAAGGCTGTGGAGAAGAACTTGTCTCTTCTGGCTATTAATTTTACTTTCAATTCCTTGTACTTCAAAGTTACTTCTGTTGCTGAAATTTCATTTTTTTTTTTTAAGTTGACACAGTTTCTTGAAAAGTTTGAAGGCTAGTATGAACAAATAAGATTTAACAATTCACTGAGTGGATTTTCAAAAAACGTCTCTGATTAGTTTGGGGCTAGTATATTCACACTGAGAAAGGAAGTGAGATTTCAATCCTATCTAAATCAAAAGAATACTTTGCAAACCAGATAGCAGACTTAAAAATCTTATAGTACTGTGTGACAATACTTTTTTGTACTCAATGTCTGCAAACGTGCAAATTTCTTTTGGTTTTTCTACTCTTACTGTAAAAATGTAAGAGCCATTTCGAATGTACGAACATTAGTTTTACCTTGTTTTCTCATTCCTATAAAATATGTGTTTGTGTTGTCTGCACAGTGCGATACGTTTTTATTTTCTATGCCAAACTTTTAAAGAGTTTTAGTCACATGTTGGGCTAAAATATCTGCTGTCTCTCCTGTAAAATCATCAAATTCTAACAGTCGTAATTTAATTCCTCTGTTGGACTCATCTACAGATATAGTAGATGCCTCCAACAAAATTGACACTATTTTGTATTTTATCCATTACAAAAGCCACAATTACGTTTTTAGTTATGGCCTCTGTTTTTATCCTGTCATTGGAATAGTATGGGCCGTACAATTTTGAAATAAGTTTCGACTGGCAGTCACATGATTTAAAACTTTGATCATGTACAAATGTACCTTCTTTAGATGACGACATAGCCGTCGGTTTTCGGCTCTTTGTTTTTGAAAAATGCATCGAGAGTCTTACTAATATTACTTGCTCTTACAGTCTTTTGATGTTTTGATATCTATTTCTGTCACTCATATGTCAAAAATTGTTGGGATGGAAAAAAAAGAAAAACAAAGTTTATAAGAAATGAGACTTAGTTGATGTATTTTTAAGCCTTTTTTACATTTGCGACTGTTTGGTTTGATAACAAGTTATAGCGTCTGCTGTATAATTATGTGATAAATTATATATTTTAATATATTTTAATGAACAACTTCATGGGATCACGCCTTCTTTTCCATTTTTACAGTTGTCACGGGCTTGTAATGAGCAGAGGAACCAAATAGGATTAGGTGGAGGAGGGTGACGGTTAGGGAAGAGAATGACGTCAGCCTTCCTTACAATGACCTACCTCCTCAAGAAACTATCCAGTCAGTATGAACCAAATAGGGGTTGGATAAAGGGGGTGAGTGATGTCATTCGTGACGTCGCCGTTTGTGATTATCAGTTAGAGACGTCACTCAAACTGCTAACCACAAACTGATAACTCAAACTCAAACTGATAACCACAAAAGACGACGTCACGAATGACGTCACTCGCTCCCTTTTTATCCTACCCCTATTTGGTTCATACTGACCGGACATCTTGAGGAGGGAGGGGATCATTTGCATTTGGTCCGTGGAACAGATACGAAGAATAATCACCAAATCATTTTTCTGATCGGATACGAGTGTGTGTGTGTGTGGGTGGGTGTGGATGGTTTGTGGGACTGGCGCATACCTGAGGAGCGCATTGCATCCGAGTGATTCATCCCAAATATGAATTTTGGAGGTGGAATCATCTGTGGTTCTTCTCCAGGTCTGGACTCGAAACTTTCGTAGGAAAACACCTTAAATAAAACATGTCTGTTAAGAACCCTAGATGAAAAAATTGTACGAAGAGAATTATTTTGAAGACCTACAAGGAAATCTAAGTAATTTCTATGTGTTGTGTTTTTCAGTCTAAGGGTAATGTTTATTTTTTGTGCTTTAGAAGAACTTCTCATGGACCAATTAGAAGAATGCCTAAAAACGAGTAGAACGAAATAGACGACATCTCGATTTATTGAATTCGGAACTGTTAAAAATACAATTCCCATTCAGGAATTGTATTTATTATTATTATTTTTATGAAGAACCAAATTATGGTGCATGTTTACTTAATAGATCTTTGTTCCATGCTCCGTGAAAAGCCTAGGATATATCAGGGCACTTGAGATTAGCGAGACGTATGTCTCCAGAATATAGAAAATGCCTCCGCCTTCCACACAGCAGTGTTCATAATACTAGAAAACGGCGTCATCTCTGGGAGTCTGATTATCTTATGAGCAAAATAACTGAATCCACCTCTTGGTTAGAAACTGAGATTACTTTTACAAAAATTTCAGCTGGACCTCTTACAAAACAGGAGCCTTCGTATTAGTAACTCAGTTATGACACTGCTGTTGAATGAAAACATTTTCCCCCTAATTGATTTTCTGTATTACAACAGCTGATGGTACGACTATTACTGCAGGAAACTCTGATTGCTCTTGAGCAATCACTACATATATTTTCAATCGTTTATTTTATTTCTTTATTTTTGATTTTTTTCAGATCACGAAGAGGTGATAGTTCTTCTCAAAGGAACTTCTGCTCAAGAACTTACTGATGTTTCGCTGGGGATCTCAGCACAGCTCGGATTCATTCTCTACACGGAGTTTACAGAAGCACAGGTGATGAATAAACTACGGCAGTGTTCGCAACCAGCTCGACCGCATCCAGTTCCTCAACCAACCACCAAACTCTATCCTGAACCAGTGACCAGTGAATGCCTTCATTCGGAGATTACGTCTTGTCCACGATGTTCTCCGTCGCATGACATCCCTAGTTCAAGCTATTGCGATGCTCAGTTCGGTACGTATTTTTGAGATAAAGTAGCAGACATTAGAAACAGAAGAAAAAAACAGAAATAACAGTCGCAAAGATAAACAATTTATTGATATTTATGTGAGGGCTTTCTCAAAACTTTAAAAGGTAGCTTCAGAATTATCTGCAAACATACCCTATCTGATCAAATATATCCGCCCCCTTTCGCAGTGTATATGGCTATATACATCGCAACCATGTCTCATATATTTATAAAAGGAAGCATGTGGTCTTGTAATCTTCGCAGATCTTCATTCAACCTTAACAGTAAAATGGGCTTACTGAAGAGCTCAGTAACAATCAACATAGCATTATCATGGGATGCCATCTTTGCAACAACTCAGTTGGGGAAATTTCTGACCTACTACAGCTGCCTGGCGCAAGTGTAAGTGATGTTATTGTGAAGGGGAAACGCCTAGGAGCAACTTCAGCACAATCGCGACCTGATAGGCCTTCGGGACCCCCGAGAGCTAAAGGATGCGCGAAAAAATCGTCGTCCTCGTTAATTGCTTTTGCAAGCAATGCCAGCACCAACTATTCGTTGAGAGCTGAAGAGCATGGCCGCGCAGCTGCCAATGAGTCTAATATCAACAATCAACAAGGGAACGCTACGCGTTGAATGGAGTGGGACAGCTCGCCACCAATGAACTCTGAAGCAGTGAAAATGCGTTCTCTGGAATGATGAATGACTCTTTACCATCTGGCACGGACTAGTCTGAATTTCATGAAATGCCAAGAAAACGCCACTTCCAGAATGTGTGTTGTAGCAACAGCGAATTTCATGATTTTCATGATTGGGGGTGGGTCTCCTAGTTCCATTGACGAAATCTTAACGCTGAGGCCTGTAATGACCTTTCTGCACAATTCGGTGTTTCCAACTTTGTGGTAACGGTTTGGCAGCGACTTGGCCCTTTCTTATATGCTCACGACAATGCCTAAACTTGCCATTCCCCCATTGCATATCCTAAGGGTTGGTGTATTGTTTTTCTTGTCTCCAGTCAACATATATTTACTCTTTTATGAAGTAATGGAGCAGTTCATTGAGAATCAGTTTCTACTCCAAGAATATCTGTTTCAGTTTATCAATATCGATCAACAGTGAGCTCCGTAGCTCAGTTGGTATAGAAGACCACTTTGGTTGGAAAGATGTGGGTTCGAATCCCGTCTATGATGTGAGGAACCTTCATCGGGCATTTTCAATCAAATGGTGAGTTAACCGATCTCATACGGTGGTAGAGAGTTTTTTCTCGTAAACTCGGATTTTTCTATAAAAACAAGCTAACAGGTCCAGTGAACACACAAATCTACAGGCATAAATACTTGCTCTTATGAGATGCTGCAGGGGATTTTTTTAAACCCCTAATTAAGGGATTCAACTTGTCTTGGACAGACGATTGGATTGGATGGATGAAATGAACAGTGGAATTTTGATTTATTTATTATTTTTATTTTATCTTATTTTATTTATTTTATTATTATTATTATTATTTGCTCAGATCGTCCACCTTTGAACATATACAGGGTGTCCCAAAATTCACGCAAGAAGTAATTTTGATAGAAAACACAGGTTTTTAATTAAAAATTGTAATTTCTTATCGATTCATAAAGTATACAGTATAGGGTTATGCATGGAATAGCATATCGGGTAAATGGCCTCCACGGCTTTGCTGGCACATACACATTCTTTTGTCGAAATTTTCCATGACCGTTTTTGCATAAATGTGGCTGAATTTCGTTGATACAGAGCTCAATTTCCTCCTTCAAGGCGTGGGTGGTCGTGGGCTTCTTGGCATAAACCTCAGACTTCAAAAAACCCCAAAGAAAAAAGTCCAACGGCGTTAAGTCACATGATCTGGGCGGCCAATTCTGATCACCAAAACGGGAAATTACACGACCAGGAAATGACTCATGCAGTACTTGAATTGTTTCTCGGGCTGTGTGGCATGTGGCACCGTCTTGTTGAAACCACATGTCGTCCACATCCATATCTTGCAATTTAGGTACAAAAAAATTGGATTATCATGTCGCGATAGCGAGCACCATTAACTGTTATTGCCTTACCAGCCGCATTTTCGAAGAAGAATGGACCGATGATGCCTCCAATCCAAAATCCGCACCAAACAGTGACACGTTGTGGATGCATTTGTTTCTCAACAATCACTCGTGGATTTTCTGAACCCCAAATGCGACAATTTTGTCGATTAACGAAGCTATCAAGATGAAAATAAACCTCATCTCTGAAGATGATTTTGTTCGAAAAATAAGCATCCGCTTGTTGTTGTTCCATAATCCATTCAACGAACTCTCTTCGCTGTGTGTGGTCCATTTTTAATAACTCTGAACTGTCAGCTGTCATGCTGTCTTTTTTTCTCGTTGGCAACACTTTACCGCACAAATGGCGCTAAATTTAAATCTTGCGTGAATTTTGGGACACCCTGTATAATCGACTGACTGAGCAACTCACCTTAATATCTCTGAGGCCATTAAAAGGCCTATTAAATAAACTCCCCTCATAGGGTCTGTATTCTAAGCCCTACAAATAGGTTATCAATTTTCTCTCCAGTTTATGTGATAAAGGATGAACCTATATGTCAAACTTGGCAACTTGGGTTGAGTTTCCACAAGGCTCTGTTTCCTTCACTTAGTCTCTTACTTCTATGCCGTTCTCCAGTTCTGGAAATTCAGTCCACAGGTTGCTGTGTTATAGATAGTATACTAGTATATATACCGTAGTGAGTGGACAGTACTACTCTTACATTAGTCCTAAAAAGGACTCTGAAGAAGGCCGAAGTTTGTACAAAAGAAATTTCAAAAGTATTACCCGACGCCAGTTCGTGTTATCATATTAGTAATACGTTGTTGTTAATGCCACACCATCAGCGTGCCTTAAAGAAATCACTTGAGAGACTTTCTTGGATAAGCCTAATGGATATAAATCTTTGTAACTAGCGGCATTCCATACGCCGCATAGAGAGATGGTGGCGCTAGTAAAGCGGGTAGCTTCCCCAAGCTCCTCTCTTATCTGCCTTACAAGGTCTGAATTCAGCTCATAGTATTGGACCCTGTTTTTATGGCAATTGGTAAGTGAGCGCCCAGTACCCACTACCTGAGTATCAATAACCCAAACGTCACCATCTTTTCTCATTTTAATATCTGACTTTCTAATGCTAGCATTGGTTCTGTAATGAGGTCCAACCATGGTCTCCCAACCTTTGTACTTAAAAGGATTATTCAATATGGAGACCACGGCATCATGTCTCTGCACTCGAACACCATGAGTGCGAAAGGCAACATTGAGATATATGTATTAAATCCTTGTAACTAGCGGCACTGCATAAGCCGCATAGAGAGATTGTTATTATTTACATATACGTCATTTGTTACTATCTACATATACTGTAGATAGTAACAAATGACGACATGAGCTTTTGCCTTTGACCACCATTCAAAATACTTTCCAATTGTATATTTAATACAACCGAAAGCTGTCTAGATACTAAAACAACACAACAAAAGTATGGTAAGTGAATTGAAACGTTTGATATGGTAAATGAATGAAATATAACCGAATAACATTTTTTTTTTTTTTTTTTTACTTTTCCAGCACTGGTGGTGTCCGGACTCAGGATGGAAGATCGTAAGTATCGAATGTTGTTGTTTTTTTCTGAAATACCGCGAGTTGTAGATTTGTATATCTCCTAAAACATCTCGTGTATGTAAAGAATTGATTGCACGTAATCGCCATTACTGTGTGTGTGTGTGTGTGTGTGTGTGTGTGTGTGTGTGTGTGTGTGTGTGTGTGTGTGTGTGTGTGTGTGTGTGTGTGTGTGTGTGTGTGTGTGTGTGTGTGTGTGTGTGTGTGTGTGTGTGTGTGTGTGTGTGTGTGTGTGTGTGTGTGTGTGTGTGTGTGTGTGTGTGTGTGTGTGTGTGTGTGTGAGAGAGAGAGAGAGAGATTAAATGTAGCTCCACTATATAATAATAACTTCAACACCATAACATAAGTTATCGTTGTAGTTATTCAGTACTTTTTTTGCGCCGTATTGTTTAATATAATATATATTGAAGTTTCTTTCTTTTAATTCTAGGTGGAGTTGTAATGTGGAAGACACCTGCTCTCCCCATACTCCGCATCAGTGAGTATACTGAGTAGTAAAACTATCATTACTTTTGAATTATCATTTTGAATATGTTTCCTAACTGATAACTTTGAGGTGTACCTGCTTTCCTTTTGATTTATAATTTAATAATTAATTGTTTACAGTACAAAATGATTGTCATTCAGTTTACTCGCTCTAATTAGTGTTCTGTTTATTTATTTTCCTTCTGCAGATTTAACATTTAATTCTTTGAAAATAAATAAATAAATAAACATATTTAGATATATCCTCTAACCCGTTTATTCCCCAAAGGGAGTAGACGGCGCTCCTCATGTCAGAATTGAATTTCTTAAACCTTCAGTGATAATGAGCTAGATCAAGGCTTTTCAAGAGAAAGAGAGAGAGAGTGGCAGACAACGACCGCCATCATGTATTCCTAAACCCTAACAATCGTATTATTGCCTTTAACGTTTCTAGACGTTAGAGACAATACGAGACAATAGTTAAAAAATTCTTTAACAATACGATTGTTAATTTTTTTTTCTGATTTTTTTGTTTTTATTATACATTGTTTTAATGTAGTGTTTATTTTCTAACAAAATGCGCAGTTTACTGCAGAATTCTCTGCTAAATCCATGCTGATATTTTAATATGTTTTCACTGTTTCTACATTTTCGTTGAATATTTTATTTTTATTCTACCATCTATTTTACAATATGCATTTATTAAACTAATCCAACTATATTTAACTTTTTTTGTCATATTGAGATCACTATGCTTATTCATTATGCTCGTATGGCTATTACTAAAAAGTTAAGAATGCCTGATGAAATTCCAGTGTTTTATTTTGTTTTCTTGAGGTTATAGCCTTTCGGCTGTTTAGAGGCAGCTGTATACATGCCACCATCTAGGGAAACGACTATGAGCAAGGTGGTTTCCGGTTGCCTTCCTTGCCATACTATATTTTATGAATGTAGCTGTGTGTGTGTTCACGGGACTGGTTTGCTTGCTTGCGGGATGTAAAACCCCAGAGAAATTGGTGGGAAAAACCCTGCTCTTCACGCCCAAGACCGGCTAACTTGGCTATGGCTGAAGAATATCCTTAAACTCCTCACGTCGATGACGGGAATCAAACCTAGGACACTCCTCCCCCAGGCATATGGTTGCGAAGCGCAAAGCCACTAGGCTAACCACGCGGACTCTTTTATTTTATGTAAAGTTATTTTCAGCTCTTTCATTGTTACTATAGAGTATCTTCTATATGTAAGATCTTCTATATCATTGTGTATTTATCAGATTTTTTCGTTATAACTGACCGATAATCCAGACATTCTTTAAAATATATTTCCTAGCTTATATCTGTTATCCACGTGGTTAGCCTAGTGGCAATGAACTTCGCAACCCTATGCCTGGAGTAGGAGCGTCCTGGGTTCGATTCCCGTCAATAACGTGAGGAGCTTAAGGATCTTTCTCAGCCATAGCCAAGTTAGCCGGTCTTGGGCGTGGACAGCAGGGTTTATCTTCCGTTTTTCATTCCGGAAGCAGGCAAACCGGCCCCGTGAACACACACGCGTGTTACAGTCATGAATATCGCCCTTAGGGGATGCAGCAGAGGAGCAGCGAACCGACTGTATTAATACGCGTAACCCCTCATTAGGTGGGGACTGAACCTAAGGGACGGATGAGAAGGATATCTGTTAATTCTTTTATGTCATCTTTCAGATGCTTTAAGATCTTATATGCATCAGATCTTAAAGTTCTGATTTCAAAATCTCCTGCTTCGCCATCGTTTCCACGCCGTTTGCTATCTGATATTTCTTTGTAGTATTTCTTTTCGATACCGCCTTCTTTTATGTATACTTTCATCTTCACTTTCGTTTTCTTTTATATCCTCTTGCACCAGAGGAAACAAAGATAGAGAAAGTAGAGTTGAGAGAGACAAGACATTTGCAGCTGTTCTAGTTGGTCTCGGATCCAAGTCGATAGGGCAAAACATATAGTTAGTTGCTGTTACGGGCAACGGGGAACAAAGTGAGATATGATGACATGTATTGACAAATTAATTCATTCGGCATGTCGGGAATAATCATTCGGGAAAGGACACAGGGAGGATAGAAGAACATTGAAATTATGCTGCTGTTGAAAGATAACGACCTGAAACAGCATGTGATGAAAGTTACCTTTTGTTGAAGAGTAGCATTAGAAAATTTACCCATAACCAACACAACCATGTTGCCTCAGATTAGCGAAGAATGATCTTTGACATGGCGGATGGCTAACCGTGAGAAATTTTCAATTGAAAAGTGGAAGAACCACAAAGCTGATGATTATGATAAACTCAGGAGGAAGTTTGAGTATGGCTTAAGAAACTGCAAGGGAAGATCGTTAGTACTGCATGGGAAATGATCAAGGGGCATTTAGGAAAAACAACATCCGCTCATACCTTGAATTAGGAGGATAAATGAGATAAATGGGTCGACAGCATCATTAAACAGGAGTTGCAAAAGAATAAAATGTTATTGGGAATATATATGGAGGAAGGTAATCAGCAGGCACAGGAACAATATCGAAGAAAGGTGAGCTGCATGGCGAGGAATGCAAAATCAGACTAAGAGAGAAAAATTAGCCAAAAGAAAAAAGGAAACCCCCCCAAAAAAAATTTCACTACATGGCGGGCATAAGAAAGAATGATTATGGAAGGAAATCTTTGATGCTGGTTTCATAATAATAATAATAATTAACCTTTAACAATAATAATAATAATTAGCTGGTAATAACAATTAATAACAACTTTCTTTCCCTTTCTTTCCAGATATAAAGGAAAACAAAATTATCTTGGAAGGTAAGTAAAGACCTCGTATTGATAATTTTTCCACAGTTACTTACTGCGCCAATGTTAGAATATATACATTAACAGTTATTCATTTCTCAAAGAGAGAGAGAGAGAGAGAGAGAGAGAGAGAGAGAAACAAAGAGGCCTTCTGCCTCTTGATACACTGCATGACTATCCTTACCAGGAATGTCAGTCAAGGTTCTGACCAATTAGATCCGAACAATTCAGTTTAAGCAGTGGCGGCTTGTGCCTTGAAATTGTGGGGGTGCTGCAACTTTCGAAATATACATACACACTGTAAGTACAGTGTATACGTGATAAAATATCAAAATTATGGTAAAAATTAAAAAAAATTAAACATGAAAAAATATTGTTTCTTATCGATAAAATATACAGTTTAGTATAATTCAAAATTACTTTAAAATAAAACCCATTATCATAACCCCAATAACGTTCTAAAATAAAAACTATAACAAATGTCTTTAATTTTAATGTCCAAAAATTTAAAGAGACGGAGTAAACTCGATAAGCACTACGAACACTCTACTACTGGCGCAAACTGCATATAAACAGCAGTGGAACTGCGCGACGGACAGTGCCGCATTACGCTAATAGCTCGCATCTCACTACGACGTGCATATGCTTGCGTCCTTAGCAATATGACACTGTGGTAAACACAGTGCTGATGGCGCCCTCTTAAGTGCTACAAGATGGATTGTTATTATTTTTTATACAAAATAAGAGAATTGTATAGGATTGTTGATGATAAAATTAAATATTATAAGCAAATATAAATAAATTAATAAACATATTTATATATCGAGAAAAATTGGGGGTGCTGCAGTTCCGCAGTGCCTATGCACGAATCGCCCCTGAGTATAACTAAGTATATAGTCTGAACTGATGCTTAATTGCTAAAGTTATATCAAAGCATAATTAAATGAATGATATACACAGCGAGGAAGTAATAAGGCGTGAAAATAAGATACACGGAAAACTAGACAGTTTTGGATATGAGCATTTAAATATATGAAGTCTTCAGTATTATGTGGTTAAAACCACATAGTACTGAAGACTTTATGTGTACTAGCATCCATTGGATAAGTTAAGATTATTTTTGAACTATATATATATATTTTTTTTAATGACAGCGTAAATTTTTCCATTCAGTGTGATTTTTTTTCTTTTTGTAGTGGAAGCTCGAAGTCGAAGTGTGGCCTCTTCTATTTCAGGTAAGCCTCTTTTTATAACTCAAAACATGTAATATTCTAATCATGTTGCTTATCGTTCAAATAAGATAAGTGATTTTTTTCCTTAAGCTTATAAACAGAGTACAAGTTCTCATCTTTATGATTTTATTATAACCACAGACTTCAAAGAATATGGAAGAGTTCGAGAGTTATTATGACTTTCAATTTGAAAGCTACAATTGCATCTCTCCAAAAATGTTCGTTTTCCTAACCCTAACTAGTATCACCGTCTAAAGTAATAAGTTATATTTTATAGTAATGAACTGTAATTCTTTCTGTAAACTTCAGTTATTTTCTAGATTTTTACAGCTGTCTGAAATCATGTTTGAGAGAGAGATAAGAATAGAATATTCTTATAATTTTTACTTATTTGATTCTTCTCATTACAGAAGAACAAAAACCACGTTGTACCACAAACACCTTCAGATCTCTTTATGATATCACCCCTGGACAGTTGGCCAAACCGCATATTGCAGATGTCCGTTATTACCTTCCACAGCACTGTACGTGTCCCAACATTCAAGGTGGTAAGTGCATATTTATTGTGCGTCATAACCAAGATGTAAATACACGTTTAGACTTCAGTTAAGATAAATTTATAATAGATTGCTTAGACGTCAATAATAACTTCCACGAATGATTCGTATAACTTGTTTACGATTAGTATTGCTTGTTTACATGTGTAAATCATTTATATTATTTTAAACCATGAAAGCGCGTACATTATAATAAAAAACAACAACAGTTCGTTCAAAACAACAAGAAAATGTTCGCCTTGATATTTCAACGACTATGAGGACTTGATTTCAATAGGAACAGATACGAGAGAAATCGTATACAATCACAAAACAAAGGTGCATTTAAAAGCATTCTGTATACAATGACAGGATTTCATTATCGTAACAACTGAACCTTGAATCGCTTTTTGGCCTGAGTACTTGCAAACATAATTCGCTTAATTTTTGTGTTGTACAATTCTGCTACAAAACTACGACAGTAAACAAAATCGATATGGGCCAGCAAATATTAATAAATATAGCGTTTCATTAATTATCTATAGACCAGGGCGTACAATTTCAAATCATTTCGTCAAATTTTGCCAATGCAAATGTTGGCTAAAAGCAAAATTTAATCTAAATCACGGATACCGTTCTATTTTATTATAGCCATTTAAGAGGCCTTGTTATATTTCAGAATTCTAACGTCTACACTACAGCATACCAGGCGTTTACCAGACAGTCCTTTAACTGGCTCAGATTTGACGGAAAAGGACCTTGTTCCCAGATCTGCTTCACTAACATGTCCTGTACATTCTCAGTGGGGGTTTAGATCATCCGGATTTTGTAGTGGCCAGAGAAAATGATGGAAGTCGCTTTCATACTCGCTGAACCACTGCCGAATAATTCTTGCCAGATAAACAGTACAGTTGTCATCCATGGAACAACTAGATAAAACATCAACATTGCAAGATGAACTTGATCGGCAACAATGTTCAGCTATGCCTTGGAGGACACTCGACATTCCAGAAATATCGTGGAACCCGTTCCGTACCAACAGAACATGCCCCACCCCATGACACCACCTCAGGACTTTGAGTTGTGTTTACAAGACAAACTGGGTTCGTTGCATAATGGAGCTCCCACCAAACTCTGCATACCGTCGATCCAGAACAAGGTGTACCGTGAATCATCGGACCACGTGATTTTTTCCAGCGTCCAATCACGGTGTTCCTGACACCATTATAGACGAATTTTTCAGTTCTTTGGAGAAATCAGCGGTTTCTGTATAGGCGTGCGACTGCAAATACCAGTTCTCTTCAATTCCTTGCCTATAGTTGGGTGAGATATGAGTCGGGTTTATTAAATGCTTTGGTCAGCTGCTACACGCAGGAAGTTTGTTCATAGAAGCCTTCTCGGGCAGCGGCGGTCTCGCTCTTGAGACCCTTTTAGGACCGTAGTTGCGCCTCTTAGATAAGTAATGCGGGTTATTTTTCCATTGAATAAAAACCCAGGATATCTCACTGGTTGAGAAACCAGTCAGCTCCGCCGCTTTCAAAATCGTGGCTCCAGCCAGATAGGCACCCACAAAATACTTGGTCACGAAGTATTTTGTATATACGCTGCGTAGGTGATGTTTACGTATATTTGCATAAATGTTTCTAATTCAGTGGCCATTATGCGAATAAAGTTAAACGTTGTTTGGAGTTGAAGTAACTCTTCGAACGAAAAACAAAACCCAACTTTTTTGGAGGCAGAAAAGGAAGTATTTGTAATATGTTTGTGCCAAAAGAGATTTGAAGTTCGTGTTATCCAAGAAGATAAATTCCATCGTGCAAAGAGATTTGGGTGTTGTCAAAAGTAAGACTGGAAGAGAAGGGTTCTTTTTTGTGTGATTTAAGATAAAATTATGTTTTGCTTGCATTGAAATCGACAAGATTATCCAAACCCCCATTGAGGAATGTTTTGAAAATCTCCATTTAAGGTTTGTAGTGGTTAGTGCTCTGGAGATTATGGTGATTTATGTATTGCAGCTTGTCAAATGAAAGGGAGAATGCAATGTGCTCTCGTCAGCAAAACTATTTATTGAGTTGGTGGTCTGGTGGAATAAGTCATTTCTATATAGAAGGAATAGGGTGGGTGAGAGACAGTCTTGTGAGATACCTGCATTGGTTCTATACTTAGAAGATAAGGAACCATCCATCATCACCCGAAGTAAGTGTCCAGTCATTAAGTTAGCAGTCCAAGTGCAGAAGTTAGGGAAAGACCAAATGATGGGAGTTTACTTAACAGACTTCGTGCCAAACCCTGTCAAAGGCCTTGGAGATATCAAGGGCGACCACTTGAGACCTGCTAAACTTTTCCAATGAGGTGGGCGACATAAGTGACTAGATCCTCTGTTGGCCGACAGTGATGGAAAACATACTGGCTGTCATTTATTAGCTGAAAGTCTTCAAGATAGTTTAGCAGCTGAATGTTGATAGCTCTTTCCATCACTTTAGAGAGAACTGGAGCAAGAGAAATTGGATGGCAGTTGAGTTTAACTATCGAAACGACTTATATACTTCTCATGACATACACATATATTCCTAACATAACTGACATTGTGTCAAATTAGCAAACGTTTCCCCAAAATAAGTTTTTAAAAAATCTGTCTGTCTTAAAAATAGAAATTAACTCGGGAATTTCTGAGGAAAAAAGAAAGGAAGAAAGAAAAAGGCCTACCAAAAATTCCTCATCTTGGTGAGTATAATTTAACCAGAAAGTATTTCCATAAGGTCCATAAACTTTTACGGTGCCAGATATCAAATTTCAATAAAACTCCCACACACCAAAAAAACTAATATAATGAAAGCATGAATGTAATTTCACGTATATCATTCACCTGAAAGAGTTCTCACTCTCAGCAAAAGCAAAATCCCTTAAAAATAATTAAAGAAATGCATGAGAGAAGTATTCTACTCAATGGCACAAACCGCATATGAGTTGGGGAAAGGGGAGATGAAATAAAATTGTCTTGTTCAGTTACCAATAGCAATCAACATCATTGCAATCATAGCATTGATTCTTTCCAGTTCTTTTACATGCAAAGAGATCCTTGATAGTAGCCCCTGTTGGCCTGATGTTTCACTTCCAGTTTCAAAAACTTGTGAACCCATCTGATGCAGCTTAAGAACCTTCACTTTCTCTGCAGAACTGATCCAGCTGTATAACAGCACCATTTTTGTTTGTCAGTCTAGTGAGCATCCAGCAACATCTGAGAGTTTCTATTGCTTAAACTTTAAACCACATAAATGTTCATCTCTGATTCTGATCAAACAGCATTGTCAGGTCCATCCAACTGAACAGTCATGCTCTATTTTCATCTCCATGCATATGTAGCTTTCAAAACCAATGCTGGGCAATAAACAAATGTAAACGATTACATCAAATATGGAGTATGGCTGAGCAAATCATTGATTTTCAAATATTGCAAGTCTTGCAAATATTTTTCTGCCTACTTCATAACTGTAGTCGATTGTTGCTATTTTTCTTTTTCAATTAGTGACTGATGACGTCAATACAGAGATGTGTAACAATCCACGTTACAATATTATCTTGTTGACGCTTCATCTCAAGGAGCCTTACCTTCTTCTAAGGGGATTCCTTTTTTTTTTTTTTTTTTTTTTTTTTTTTTTTTTTTTGGAGGCTTAGGGCTAACCACCTTTTCCTCGATACGGTAGTGGTTAAATGTGGAAAATATCCTCAACACTGCAAGGTAAAAGAGGAGGGAAGGAATAAGAATAACAAGACATTCTCCAACAATACATTTGAAATGCTTTAATTTATAATTTATAAATAAATTATAAATTTATAAATAAATTATAAATTTCTCTTTAATTTATAATTTATAAATAAATTATAAATTAAATAATTTATAAATAAATTATAAATTAAAGAGAAAGTGTATTGCTTGAAATAAACTCTCTTTTTCTTTGCAATTCTGCTTTGTAATTCCAATTTCTATCTTCCTGAATAGTCTCCCGGGTATATGAATACTTTTACTTGTTCGATATTTTTACCTCTAATTACTATTTTATTTAGCTTATTTTTTCATCTGAACTTCCACCATTATTTATTTTTGACATTTATATTAAGTCCATAATCAAACAAAGCATCGTCCATCCTAAATGTTTTAAATCCTGTTCATTCTCTAATATAGCTGCATCATTAGCAAAGGGTATCATATATGTTTCTACACTCCATTGACGCTTATCCCTTCACATAGAAAATGTGATGAAAGAATGCACGGCCTTATTTCTGTACATTTCTTTAGGTTTGCAGTTGCTTCGTTTTTATGTATTCATATCTTTATTTTCTGATTGGCATACATTTTAAAATATATATATATAAGTAAATAACTATGCCATAGCTATAAAGGCAATATATGAAGTTTTATTTACTTATTTTCTTCGTTCTCTTATTGTTCTTAAGGCTAGGGTTGCTTCTCTGGTTCTGCTTCGATTCCGGAATCCAAACTGGTCTTCATCTAAATGACATTCAATTTTCTTATTTTATTGTATATTTCATACCGTGGTGTTCCGCGATTCGGAGCACCGCGACAGCGAAGAAATCGAAACTAAGCGAACCGCAGCAACGCTGCGTTGCATTCCTTCGTCGAATGAAGCGCATGTGTAGTTCAGTGGAAGTGGCGTGTGCCGTCCAAGGTGCTAGATCACCCAAAGAAAGAGCGTCTTAAGTTCAATTCTAGTCGCCGATTAGAGGAACTTCTACTAGCCTGTTTTCGACCGGTTCCCGAGTTAGTCGATCTCTGGCATGGGCAAGTAGTTTTTTCTGCCAGTAAACGCAAGAAAATCGACCGTAGAACCTGCACCATTTTCAGTAAATAATGTTAGGATTAAGGATCACGAGATGGCGGCACTTGTCAGCCACCTCTCTCTCTCTCTCTCTCTCTTTACCGGATGCCATGGTATAATTAGTGATATTAGTCTTGGGCTAGCTATCTCTGATTGGCTACCGGTGGAGATTGAACTTCCCTCTCAGTCTGCAAAAATTAGATAGGGCTAAAACGGCTTCACCTACTCCCTGTATTCCCATATAGGGGGTAGGCGAGTTGAGTAGGAAAAGGTGTCAGCTGATTTTTTTTTATTTAGCATAATCTTTGAATCAAGACTGAGTGTTCCATCATTTTTACATTCTTTTGCATTCTCATTGATCAAACCGTTATAGAAACTGTGCACTTCCTTTCCTTCTTGATGCATTAATGTAATCACTTTAAAGATTTAAAAAAAAAAAAAAAACTAGCCAGTATCTCGTCTGGACTCAGTTTTCCAATTAGATAATTCATAAGTGCTCTTTTAATTTCTTCTTCTTCTAGTAACTCTGGTCTTTCTCAACCTCATATTCTGATTCTACATCAGTATTCATATTTTCTCCGGTGTATGTCTTCAAGATATTCCTTCCATATCTGCTATCTCGTTATTGTTAGTAATTTGTAATTTTCCTCTTTTTCTTTCTTTTTTTTTTTTTGTCTACTTTACTTTCGAAAACAAAATAAAGTAGTTTTCGTATCACGGGTGTATGCAGCAATTATGTGTGTTACTAATTATAAAACCATATTGTTTACAAAAATTTAAGTCTTTCTCCTCTTCCGTTCTTCCAATCATCCAATTTCTTTGCATTTACAGTCCTCTCCAAGCACCGCATTAAACTTTCCCATTATAATCGACAAATAATTGATATTATTTGTCTCTAGTTGTTCATCATAACTTACAGAGACACTTGTTGGCATTCACACTTGAATTATGACCATTGGAGTTGCTGCTAAGGTTGTCTTCAATATTCTGCCATTTAACCTCTAGAACTCCTATGCTTGTTCTTCCTTACTTTCAACAATCTGCAGTAGTATTTGCACTCTTCTGGTATATTTTTCTCTCTAGATAATTTTCTGTGTTTTTTATTTATTTTTTTCTCATTATGAACATTCACTATATGTTGCCAGGGGTTTATTCGCATACCTGTCCTATTTTGTAGCCGTTTACCTCATTTGACTACGCTTGCAAATATGTCAAGCTGACCAACTTAGATCTGTGCCGGTATTGACTTATAACAAAACTGCTGCCTCTTGCTATTTTTCACCTGTTATCATTCAGCTAGGTTCGGAGAATGACCTTGATGCCACAAAGGCGGTTCTACTAGAAGTATAGACTCCATTCCGTCCCAGATTACCCCCGCCACGTCGAGGCAGATAACAGCACTTGAAGGGAGGGGTGATAATGGGCTTATTGTAAAACAAAAACAAACAAACAAAAAATGCCTAAATGAATGATAGAAATGCTGTTATTTATCCAGTGGACATCAGCAAAAAAGCGATTTATATCAAATTCCTTACGGATATATTTCTATCTTTTTCATTTATACGAAAACCTGTCGACTAATAAATAATTATAATTATGGATGTGTCACTATCAATCCACAGGTGATCTTCCAATGTTACCTATCCTTTTGGATAAATGCAATAAAAAAAGGCAATTTCCCATCTTACAGTCTTGCCCATTTTTCCAGTTCTGTTGTCTTCTTGCTGTTTGCTCACTAACAGCATGATGGGAATAATCTTTATGTGCAATTTTGGCAACAATGACAGCAGATTTTCAGAACCCTATCTTTTTTTCTACCCAAATTCCCTTCATTTTTCTCCTAATTTACAATCCACTAAAGGTTGTAAATCTGCTGTATACGACATTTGTACTACAGGTAGATCAAGGGTTAAATCCTGTTCAGAAACCAAACATGGAACTTTTTCGAGCTATTTCAGGTCCCAAGAAGAACGGTTGTTATTTCCCACAGGCGATTAAATTCATCTTTGACCTAAATATTTCCCAAACATCCATGTCGGAAAGGGTACGTGGACTCGCAGTTTGTTTGTTAGAGAATGGTGATGCTATGCATTCTGCTACACTATTTTGAAATCACAAAATAATCCATTTATTGTAGCAAGTTCATTACTGATAAGCTATATTTGAGGACATTACATTTATTATGTAATTTGCTACTTCTCTTATCGCTGCAAAGTTGCAAAGAACTAGTCTTAATGGAAATTTCCTGACAAAATATGCAATAATGGCTTGATTCCGTACACAGTACCTCAATTTATACACAAAATTCCTTACATTATCTTTGAAATCAATATCAAAATTAACTCCTGGAAGGTTGCATTTAACACAAGTCTCTCGGAAATTAATCATTGCTTGTAATTACTGATGCAAATAGTTACACAGAATTACAAGAGAAGTCACTGCAGTGAACTGTTTTATTTTTTTATTGCAGAATCCGCATATGGCTTTATTTTGGGCCGTTCTCCACTCCCAAATGAAGACCACCTCACTCTTCAGTTGTCTGAAGATATGGAATTCTACAACTTACCACAAGGTGAAATCAAGCTCCCATCATGTCACTATCGTACTACAGGCAGAACGTACCGTACATTAGACATCCCGGCAGAAGTAGTGTTACCTTCTGTTGAGGAGCTAAACCATGAAAGAAACGATACAAACCATGAGGATGATAATGGAATAGTGATGTGTCCTGATGAAATGAACTCCTGTCCAATTTGCTACACAACAATCAATGAAACTGTGCAAGATCTCTTCTGCACTGCCCAGCAGGGTAAGTAATAATTAAATGCATTTAGCTCTTGGGAGAATTGATATAAGACACGATGAAGTACTATTTAAAATGACACTTTTGCTTCCTTTTCAGCTTTCGTCATCTATCTTGATAAGGAAGAGAACGAACGTGAGTATCAATAACATTAATATATCAAAAGAATAAAAAAATATTCAAAAATTAAATCTTCTAACATCTTTTACACTCCACAATGAATTACCACAACTCTTTTAGCGCTAACTTTTGGAAGTTGGTAAACAGGCAGTCACCTATAGCTGAATTCATGGCTGCCTACGAATTGAAGACTTTAGCTGCAAGAGTAGCAGTGGTTGTTCAAAACTTTATCCAGTATTGTTGCGTGAAAAAGCATGAGCTTTATGGTCGACTTCTTTCAGTCAGGGAGGTCAACACCGATTTTCGATGGAAAAAATCCTACTTGCCTATGCCAAAGATGAAGAAACTTCATAACTAGCTTTAAAAAAATAAATTAAAAAGGTTTTAATTCCTGTGTAGAATCCAACTTATGTTACTACAAAACTTCGCCTCACCCTCAAAATAGCATGTTAGAAATATCTTATAAAGATAAAGAAGTATTTTATTCGTATTTCCATTCCAAACACAAAAAAGCAACAAAAATATACAATAATTTTAGAACACTTAGCCTTGTTGAAACAAAAAAGTAAAATAGAATAATAATAATAATCTGTAACTGAAGCATTTGAATTGCTTTAAAAATTTATTTATCAGTTTTGTTTTGTTTTTCAGAATAAAAGAAAATTTTAAAAACAATTAAACGCTGCAGTTATAGCTGAAAGCTGTGTTCATTGCGAAATATTCTATGAGAAATAATACCCAAGAGCCCTACTATGAGAAGAACAAAAAGATTTATTAGATATGCTATGTGTTTAGTCTTTGAAATACACGTGATAATTTCCAGGATGATAGATCGAAACGTGCAGACGTAGATTCCATTCAATTTTTTTTTTTTGGGAAGGGGGAAGGTTTCAGCCGATTCCAGTGCCGATCTTTGGCACAATTGAGCAAATGAAGCCGGTTATAGTGTAGTCGATTACCTGAAGGTGGTTCCTTAAGGCTGTAGAAGTTGCCAAGATATTATGCACTGCACTCATCATAAAAAGCTGTAAAAACAACTGAATATCATCATAAAAAACGACCGACTTTAATCGTTAGTGCGGAGCTTGTATGATTTGAGAGTTGACCATTAGAAATCTGTGATATGGAGAGACCAATCATGATACACACTCTTCAAATCAGACGGATGTATGCATGGGTATGACAGTTGATCAGAAAGCCATATTTACTGCCTGTAGAAAGTTTTTTCGCTTGCTTACAAATTACCTTACAAAAAAATTATATTCTGAAGCAAACGAAGTATGCTAATGAAGTATCTTCATGACTAGGCTACTTGTACAGAGGCTGATGTCTATTGTATACCATCCAATTTGTTAAACGTGGTGATATCATGGAGGAATACATTTTGCTGGTTTAAACTGATATTTCTTGTAGATCTTATAATTTAGCAAAATTCAACCTTGTATGAATGCAAGGTAAATTCTTGGTATGTAGACTTTTAATGTTTTTGTGTTGGTCTGTATTGGCAAAATACGTTCCCATCATCTTCACTGTCAGGTTACTTTACATAATAGTGTGCTCAGTGGAAGTGGCGCTTGCATCCTGTGCTAGGGGCTGCCAGAAGATGGACTGGTCTAGTCTAGTTGCTGACTGGAGGAACTTTTTTTCTGAGCCTCTCTTCAATCAGTTCCTGCGTTACTCATTCTTGCATGGGCAAGTGGGTTTTTCTCCCAGAAACTCGGGATTTTCATCCCTTACAGTTAGAAACTCGACTGTAGAACCACACTATTTCACACAATATCATATCCTATAAAGGTTAAGTAGAAAGAGATGGTAGCACTTGTTTGCAAGTCTTTTCATAGGCTGGCACTTATGATAGTCTTCGGTCAGCTATCTCTGATTGGCTACTGATGGAGATTGAACTGCCCACTCAGTCTAGTAGGTTTAAACGAACTAGCCTATTTCCTATAATTTCCTATAAGAGAATATAAGATATTAGCTAATTTAATTTGTATTTGCAGAGAAGTTACTAGTAAATAAAAGGTTTAGATTTTTTTTTATTTGTAAAACATACAGTACATCTTAATACAGTGGATGGGCAAAGAAATTTTTTTATCAATTTATATTTTTTTGTATTTTTTAAATTTGTTTTCGACCCACTCGAGAGACCAAACATTGATCTCTTTTCAAGCCACTTCAGACCTCCAATAGGATGCTATTAATAACAGCGATTATGTATCTCGAGTTGAACATCAAATAAACAGAATGCTGTCATTTACTTGAGTGAAAAATATAAAACATGTGGAAGCTAAAGCGAAATGTTTTTAGAGAAAATGAATCAAGAAAACAGAACATACAAAATCGGTCATGTAATGCATTTTGTAGGCTCTCCCACAATGCAAAAACATGTCCTTGTAAGGATGACAAAAACAAGGTAGTCAAAAACAGTCACGTTTACATATTCAAGCAAATTCACCATAAATCTCATACTATTTTATTTTATATAATAATAGTATTATATAATAATAGTATTAGGATTTTAGATAGTGGCAATGGTGTGCATTGCTCTTCCCCGATGCCGTTTACCATCATTCATAGTTTTGGGTCAGCTATTTCTGACTGGCAAAGGGTAGACTGGTTGACCCTCAGTTTCCAAGTTAGAGCTAAATGGCCTTGCCTGCTTCTTTTAAGGAATAAGACATTAGCGAGTTTACTTATTTTTCTGTATTTTCATTTGAAACCTCTTGATAATTTATAAATAACATGCTTTCTGCTTATTTCAGATTAAGTAATATCGGTTAAGTAATTTGAGATTCTTATATAACTGATAACCCATTGCATAGTAATCCCAGATTACCCAGCTGACATCCAGCCACAGTAATGATATGCCATAGGTTTGAATTTCATTAAATACTTTCAAAAAAAAAAAAAAGTACTACGCCTGATATATCAATTCAAAGGCACTTGTTCTTGCAAACAAAATCATATAGGCATCACTTGCGTTTATTTTTTGTCGCTCCGACACAAGATGGTACAAAGCTTATAGCAAATATATTATGACACCTCCAGGGAGTCCAAAGACTCATCGAGGGTGTACCAACAGCATCGAACGAATGATGCCCTTCCAACTACGAACAGCGCTCAAACTTGCTTAACTTTTTTCGTGAGCCATTAGTAGCAGAGGCTCTACCAATCGACCAACCTTTGCTGGCATATGTACGGTACACACTCAAGAAAAAAAAGTAATCTGTTGATTTAATATTTTTATTTTAAATTTTTTTATTCATCAATATCTTAATGCAAATTACGGATATATATCATATTAGACTGTTCTGGTCTTAGAGGTTTACCCGGCCTTCTTTCCAATTGGTTTGTATTTTGTTGTTTAGGAAGTCATGTGTTGGCGATTCAGTTTACACGTTCTATCCATTTTTGTTTATAAATGTTTAGTTTTCCTACTATTGATTTTTTTTTAGTTCTTTTAAAATATCTTTGTTCCTTTTTTGGTCTAATAATGTGTATTTTGCAGTTCTCATAAATCTCATTTCACTTGTTCGTCCAAATTTCACTGCCATATAATATATATAATATAATAATGTGGGCACTGCTCAAGTATATTTCATTATTACATACATACATAACACCTCCAGGGAGTTTCTTTTTTGCACTACACCCTATGTCCAAAAACAAACCGAACTTTTCGAAAATATAAACTAGTTGCGCCACCTGTTGTATCTTTTTGTTGTCGAAATCGGCAACCGTCACGATATTCATGCCGAACGCGATGAATTCTCGCTATCAATCGCTTCAAAACTTCGAAATAAAACTCACCATTGACCGCTCAGCCAGGAGGAACGAATTCTTTGTGGCCATCTCTTCTTCTTCTTGGTGGAGACCACCAGAAGAGGCGATGGCCCTCTTCTGGTGGTCTCCAATCAGCACTCTGTTTCAGGCTCATACTCAAAACACTACGTTTCATCACCAGTAACGATCGTTTCAAGGAAGTTTGAGTCCTTACGAGCGGTCTTAATGAGGTTCTTGCAGCGTTCAATTCGATACATTTTTTGGTCATCGGTCAACTTGTGGGCAAGAAATCGCGAATTCAATTTACGAAGGCCCAAACTAAGAATAGGATGCGTACAGAAAATCACCAATGAAGAGCTCTATCAGAAGATACAACCAAAACAGAATCTAATGCAGAAAATTATAAAACAGAAGCTGCAATTATTTGGACACATCTGCAGAATGAGTAAGGACCGGAAGATAAAGACATTTATGTTTGGTATTTTGGATGGTTTAAACAGAAGAGGTAGACCATACAGAGGATGGACAGACGATATAAAAGACTGGTGTGGAATGGATGTACTAAAACTGCGACACTGGACAAAGAAAGGTGGAAGATAGTAAAACAGGCATCAGACATCAACGGGCAGTGAGCCCATGATTCACGATGATGATGAAACTCAAATGTGCAGTTGATTTCGTAATCCCCAATTCATTTTCAATCAGTCTCACGTACGATTTTGGGTTTTCTTTGATGAAATCACGCACTTTTTGGATGTTAACTTCGCTCAGTCCAGTTGTTGGATGGCACGGCTTTTCGTCATTCTCTAGCGTCTCACGACCACTTTGAAATCGCTTAAACCACTCGTAAACCTGAGTACGGGATAAGCATTAATCACCGTATGCTTTTTGAAGCATTTGATGCGTTTCGGTAACTTTTACCAAGTTTAACACAAAAGTCAATCAATCGCAGCTCTGTTTGAAACTAATTTTCCGACCGTTCGTCAAAACACAGTCACTCTTGGCACTATAACTCGGCTTCTAATGAAACAAATGTTATCAACAGTTGACACAACACTAATGAAGGTTGCCGCTTTCGACAACAAAAAGATACGACAGGTGGCGCCACTGGTTTCTTCTATTTTCGAAAAAGTTCGGTTTCTTTTTGGACAGAGGGTGTATATTTGATTTGAGTGTTTTATTTATAAAGCCTATAATCTGTAAAAATTTCGAAGGTTTCAATTTTATGTCTTTTTCTCCTTTATATATTTCATATCCAAGATAACTGAAAGTATTTATGTTCTATTATTTTATTATTAATAACTATTTTACTTCTAACTGGAGTTTGTTCACAAAATGCCAGTTTTTAGTTTTATCTATGGATATTTTCATTCCAAACTGTTCCATTGTAACGTTTAAATTAGTGGTATCTCGCTAATCTGAACTAATAAAAACCGTGCTCGTTCTGAGTAGCGAATTTCCTCCCAAGACAACAATAACTAGCGTTTAAGAGAAAAATAATCAGATTCTAATGGTACATCAATTAAATTATGTAAATAAATGAAGTAACTGATAGAAAAAAGCTGTACTGTAATGTAAATCTTAAAATAATACAGTATACAAGTTTATTTAGTAAAAAATTTAGTTTGTATCTGTATTGTTGAGGATTCTGATTTAATAAAATTGCGTAAAAAATAACACTTAATTGTACACAACACACACACAAAGTTTCACATTCACAAAATAATATAATATATAATACAAAAAAAAAAAAAAAAAGCTCGAATCGGAGCTGCATTAGCAACAAAATTTTGTAGAATGGCGTATCATTCTGCTTAGCCCATTCAATACACATATTAAAACTGTCAACTGCCTCTTCAAGTTTTACTTTTTTTTCTTCGAGTTCTTTATCATCAATATCTGTACAGTCATATTTATAATTCCAACATCTGGATTTATATTTTTAACCAAATTATGCACGTTTTGAATTTCCTCTTTTTTGTGTAGCAGCGTAGTTATACTGTATTGTAATAATAATAAAATAAATAATAATAGTTAAAATAATTATAACTAATTACTTATATTAATAATATTAAACGTAATAAATAAAACTTTTTTTTTTTCTTTCAAACCGCAGTTTGGATTACTGGAGGGTTCGGATTAGCAAGATACCACTGTATTATCTTGTTCTTAGTAAATTGTCTTCCTTATCTGATCATCTGCAAATAATAGCATATTGATTGTTATTCCGGGAAATTTCTTATTGTTTAACTGTTTTAATATTTCACTAATATATAAATATTGAACAGTGTTGGAGACAGAGGACATCCCAGTCTTATTCCTTGGTTTATAATTGTTTTTCGGACATTTTTTTTTTCTTCATTATCTTTGTATATATTCAATATTGCATATAGTAAAATATGAGGTATATTTATTCTTTGTAATATAATATGTCAAACAGTATACATCTTTATTTTGTCAAATGCTTTATCGAATCAATAAACAAAAGATGGGTTTCTAAATTAAATTCTCTTCTTTTTTCTATAAGTTTTAAACAAAAAGCTGCATCCATCGTAGAGCGTCCTTTTCTAAATCCATTTTGACATTCTAATATTTTTTCACTGCATATTTTTAAATTTTCATTAGGTGTTCTGCTAAATATTTTGTAGCATGTGTTCAATAAATACCTCTGTAATTAGCAGGTTTTATTTCATCTCCTTTTTTAAATATAGTATAGGTATTACTATACAGTACTTGTATCCCATTCTATTGGTATTTGTCCCTGTGTATATATATTTTTTATTTGTACAGGTATCCCTCGATTAACGCGGTTAATTAATCTCTTGATGTTACCGCGTTTAATCAAATCTAATAATCAACGGTAAAAATTAAAATTCGTCCATGATCGATTACTGCATTAATAATTCGTTTTATATGGTACCCTTTTAGGAAAGATAAAAAATGAATGCAAAGTAAATGTTTAATAAATACTTGTACCTACATTATTTACGGCAATTTTTTTTTTTTTATCAAAAGAAGCTATCAAGAGTCGTTTGAACAGTTTTAGTTTTATTTTCTTATCGGCATAAATTCTACGATAACAAGCGAAATGACTCTCCAGACCTCGGCAAACAAGCAATAAAACAAAGAAAAAACACTGCAAATATAATACATGATGGTACAAATTAAGTGGATATTGAATCCAACATTATTTCATAGCCGAATATAAACTACAAGAGTTTCGTGCCGAATATATATAGAAACTAAAAGTTTCGGGGGATGCAAACATAAGCAACCTTATGGGCAACTCATAGTAAAGGTGGGGTTAGCTCCAGATCATTTTCTTTTTAGTATTTTCCATAATGTAAAGCACATCTCCTAGAGGTGATGTATGATAAATAAGCCTTTGGCTCTCTATTTCAGTAATACGTGATGGTTTATTTTCAGTTACAATCTAGAAATTATTGAACAATGAAAAAAAAAAAAAAAAAATTTAAACCAATACTATACTGACATCGAAGGTCGCGGTATCTCAGATAGAATTTACTGTCAAATATCACAAACCTTTACATAACATGTGTCAACCCAAACTGACAGCAAAAAACAGCGCGGATCACTCGTAACATATGAATGCACAGCTACTCATGACCTCCAAGCTATACACTGAATTGTGTAGAATATTTATATAAATTAAACATTTTGTTTGTATCTGTCAGATCAGCTGCGAGCTCCGCAGGGTTAAAGACGCGTTAATCAACTCTTGACACGTATATCAAGGGATTGCTGCAATTAATTCCGCCGCGTTAATCAAATTACACGTTAAGCAAGGGATACTTGTATATAATAATTTTTATTTTATTACTTTATTTTGTTTATTTATTATGACGACCTGAAAGTTGTAATCTTTTGAGGAATACTAAATGGGATGACTGTTCCACAGAATCAACGATGGAATAAAAGGTGAATGCAAGGTTTGGTGAGACAGCAATTTAATTATGTTGGGCAGCTGTTGACTCGCATTAGTATAGGTTTAGCAGACTTGAGTGATGAATCTGCTGAAGAGCACCCATGAAATATCTGCAGAATACACAAAATGAAGAACCTGACCATCTATGGCTGGAAAGAGAACTGGTGAGAAAGGGGTTGTCATTTATCTAAACTGCCCTCATCTGAACATCAGGAATTTTTAGGGATCTTATGTGCACCACCAAAAATGCGAGAGGTTGGACCGATCTGCGATTTGTATCAAGCAGCTGAACAGATGAAAAGGATGCCAAGTTTTTTGGAAGCTGAGAATGCTATAGAAATGATATGACTGTTCCAGGAAAAGGCAGAAGTGTCAGACCAAAAAGCAAGATCTGGCCGAAGTAAAAAATTAGTTTTGAAGCATTCAGGGTGATTGGTTGGATGGTATGGTGATTGGTGTACTGATAGACGATTGTGAAGCTTGAAATGTTTGAACAATGCAGGATTTGTCATATGAACAGGAGGAACAGAAATACTATCATCAGCAAATTAAGCGTAAGGTTTAAAGTCAGGAAGAGAAGGTCCTTTATGAAGAATAAGAGGGTAGGTGGAATACTAGAAATGAGAAAAACTATCATTAACAGGAAAACCTGAAAAGAGAACACCCTCCACCATAACACAGTGAAAGACCCTGTGAGAAAACTAGAAATTCACTCACAAAGAGTAAAAGACATATAATAACAAGCAATTTGCTGAGGTCCTCAATGCTAAACCCCATCCAATGCCTTGAGACTGCCTTTGCAAGGAACCTGACTTAGCCATGTTGTGCAAGGTATATGCTTCTGTACAGACTGTGTACAAAGCTGGAGTTTTATCTTGAGCTGCTTATATGCTTTTCTTTTTTGTTTGGTTCACCATTGCATATAGCTTGATAAACATGCCATGGTTACCTGGCAAGATGACCAAACAGGGTAGGAAACGAAGGAACTCATTCTAACATGGATAATTTCTGTAACATGATCATTATAAGCATCTGGGTTTGGAGAACAGAAGCAATAAGACCACAGAAAGGAGAGCAAAAGATTCAACCATCCCACTTTGCATTGTTGAGCCAAAGGATATGAGGGTTGTGAATGAGTGAGAAGGTAGCATTCTACTAGAGATGAAACTAGTATGAGATTATGATCTGCATTACCAAGAAAAGAGATTATTACAGGTCACCTCAACAATGTACTTGTCAAAAGGAGACCTGATTAACCTCAGAATAGGGTGGAAGGATATATAATTTTCAGGTGTTCTGGTTGGTACATTAACAGTTTTCCTTAGGTAGCTGTTTATAGCAAATAGCTTAGCATCTCTTATAGTTTGATCAGTGGAATTGGAAAAATGGGAGCCATTTTGAACTAGACGTAACCAAGGATGATCACTTCACTGATATGGCAGTTGGATTGCAGGATGTCAAGCAACAGATAAGAATTCAGCCATCAAAACAGTTTTCAGAATTGACAAAGTGTAGACAGACTGCAGATGAATGATACATAATGAAATCTTAAGCTGAGAAGAATCAAAAGAGAGATTTCAGTTTGGGCATCCTCTGACAACGAATTCTCAACTTGTCTACATAATGTGTATTCCATAATCCTGATATCTTTAACACTCTCATAAGTGCTCTCCACTATATTAGTGTCATTACGGAAACCTGTAATGTACTATAATGACATGGCTATTATTTCAAGTTTTCCTGGAGCAAAAATCAAGAACAAATGCAATTAAAAAACAAAAGTAAAAGATACTTGGATTATTACATAGAAATCTGTCTCCTGTCTTATTTGTTTCTATTATGGTGGCAGCTATTTTTATATAATACTGCTTTAGTATTTTCTCTAATTTTTCATCTTTGTGTGTTGTTCTTTTTAACATTCCACATTAAAATTTTGATAATTCAGTTGATAATTCAGAGAGCCTGTGTAGCTCAGTGGATGTGGCGTTTGCACACCACCGCACTTGGCCGCACGAAGGAAGGGTTGGTTTCGAGTCTAGTCGGCGACTAGAGGAAATTTTTCTAAGCCTTTTTTCGACCGGTTCCCGAGTTAGTCGATCTCTGGCACGGGCAAGCAGGTTTTTCCTCCCGGAAACTCGGGTTTTTCGTCCTGTAAACTCAAGAAAATCGACCGTAGAACCCACATTATTTCAGACATTAAATATATTGTGTTAGGGTTAGGTACCACGAGATGGCGGCACATTTGAGCCGTCTCTCTTCACTGCGTACCGCTTAATTAGTGATAGCCTTGGGCCATCTGTCTCTGATTGGGTACCAGTGGAGATTGAACTGCCCACTCAGTCTCCAAAAGTTAGATAGGGCTAAATGGCCTCGCCTACTCTCGTATACGGGAATAAAAAGGCGTTAGCTGATTTTTTTTTTTTTTAATTCAGTTGTATCTCTCGAAGATCTAGTGAAGTTACAAATATCAGAATCCTGTTAGTCAGGTGAGCTTATTTGTATAATAAATCGCTCTAGTATGTAAGCTAAGAACATTTAAAAAATATCATGGGCATCGGTTTGGCAATAATGAAAATAGATTTAGATTGTAGACTAAAGTGTTTCATTAACCTCTTGAAGAACTGGAAGCTAAGTACAGCAAGCAGTGTGATGCATACCAACACAAATGAATGAGTGCTAAACCCTGTTTAGGTGGTGTCCAAAATTATTACAAAATTTAATGAAGAGAACAAATGATAAAAATTTCAATCAATCCAACTGAATAAATCATTCCTGTGAAATTCTGTTCAAATAGTAGAGGATTGTCTTTAGGTTTCTTCAAGGTTGATTTTATGGTAGGCATATAATAAGCTGAATTTGTAATTGGGTTGGGTGTTGGTGAGAATTATGACTGAAACATACTGCTGTTAGTTGCATATTCTTGACTGCATGTTTGGTAGATGAAAACTCTGGTGTGGTAATGAAGATTTCAGAAAAGTTGGTAAGAACTTGTTGGTAAATACAGAAATGGGTAGACAAGCAAACTATATTCTGCAAGGAGCAGCATGGGTTTACTCAAGGAAGGTCATGTTTTAGCAATTTGCTCATTTTATAACAATGTTACAGCCAGGTTGGATATTGGATTCACTATGATAATGTTGGATTTTGCTAAGGCATTTGATAGGATACCATACAAAAGGCTGTTCCATAAACTGGAGAATATGGGATTAGAATATAAACTCTTGACTTGGATCAGTGGATGGTTGACAGACATCAAAAAAGTGGTATACGGCAGGTGTGAATCTGCTAGATTTAAAGTGATCAGTGGCGTATCTCAGGGTTCAGTCCTTGGGCCATCGTTGTTCAATCTATACATTAATGACATCAGTAAGGATCTAACAGGAGATGTACAATTGTTTGCCAATGATGTGAAGATAGGCAGGGCAATCAGGGATGTTAATGATATCCAGCACTTACAAAATGATTTATATAGACTGGAAATTTGGGCAAATGAAAATGACTATCAGTTTAATGTAAGTGTAAAGTTATGCACTTTGACATGTGATTTCCAGCGGCATATATTATATTAGCGGGGTTATGCTACAAGAAACTGATGAGGCTAGGAATCTTGGCATAATGGTGGATAAGAGCTTAAAGTTCAAAGGTCACATAGAAAAAGTTGCAAATACAATCCAGAGGATAATTGCGATGTTGAAGTAAACCTTGACATGTAAGGTAAGGAAGTTATTTTGCCTCTTTATAAGGCTTTGATAAGACCACACCTGTTGTGTGCAGATTTGGTCTCTCATGTTCCAAGGTGATAAAGCAGCTGTGGAAAGGGTGCAGAGTTGCAAAGATATATCTTAAACCTCGACATGTAAGGTAAGGAAGTTATTTTGCCTCTTTATAAGGCTTTGATAAGACCACACCTGTTGTGTGCAGATTTGGTCTCTCATGTTCCAAGGTGATAAAGCAGCAGTGGAAAGGGTGCAAAGAAGAGTTGCAAAGATATATCTGGATTATGAGACTTAGTATTATATCTGGATTATAATATAATCCATACATTATAATATAATGTAATCCACACATTGCAAGTATGTGTAGATTACACTCTGGTAAACAGGAGAAAGAGCAGTGATATGATAGAAATTTATAAACTCCTGAATGGGTGTTATAGGATATTGTCTGATGAAATTTTTTGTTCTATGGAAAGTAGGAAGAGAACACGGAGACATCCATAGAAGTTAAATTTGTTCCCACTTAAGGAAAAGATAATAGCTATGTTTTTCTCTCACGGAGCAGTGAGTCAGTGGAATAGTTTGCCTTTAGGAGTGGTGCATCTAGTGTGAATTAATTTAAGAGAGTGTGACAGCTGATATGGGTCTCAGATAATAAAAATTCTACCACCTATATGGATGGTACAAGCTAATTTGCTTTCAAATGAAAAGTCTTTATATATATATGTTTCTCACAATCAAAAGGTAAACGGTGCAACATCCTCATGAATGCCCTAGGGTTTTTGCATAGTGAAAAGAATTTTGTCAACGGTATCTTCAGAATTCAGGTAAAATAGATAAAATATTTATATCCCAGTAGTGAGAGCAGTCATCATAATTGAACAGTTATGCCTGTGATCATCACATCGACAATTAAGTGAGCCTAACTCTCAATATATGGCTACGCTATACAGTGCACATAAACTATTTGCATTTCAAAATTATTTGTTAATTCCATAGTGCAAGCAGTGGTTTTATTATTATTTATTATTATTGTTCCGTGAAACTCCAAGGAGTCGACAGACTCATCGAGGGAGGCCCTAACATCATGTCTGGAACAACTATTCAACATTCACACAGTATCTATCATATCTTGCCTTGAACTCATTCACGGTCGTAGCACCCACAACAGACTCTGGAAGCTTATTCCACTCATTCACCACTCTCCAAGTAAAAAACCTAGCTCTAACACCCTTGTCAACCACGCTCTTGCCCAGCTTCCATGCATGGCCCCTAGTCCTCCCACCACCAGTCATATTTTCAAAAATATCTTCTGGATCAATCATATAAAAACCCTTTAGTAATTTGAATGACTCAATCATATCACCCCTCCTTCGCCTATCGTCCAATTTTTGCAACCCACAAATCCTCAACCTATTCTCATAAGGTTCATTCCACAGACCTGCTATCATCTTGGTCACTCGTCTCTGGACCCTCTCCACTTCCTCCCCATCACGAAGAAACCCTGGTGCCCATAACTGGGCACAGAAGTCCAGATGGGGTCTTATCAAGGCTCGATACAGAGGAACAACTTGTTTGTCTCTGCATGTTAAAGTATTTTTCATAAGCCAAGTGATTTGGTGAGCTGTTTTAGTCACTTTCGCAATGTGCCCCCTAAACTTCAACTCCCTATCCACCAGCACTCCCAAATCATCAATAGATAATTTTCTAAGCTTGGTATCCTTGTATTCACACTAGGAATTAGGGGATGTAAATGGATGAAAAAATTTAGCTTTCTTATATACATAAGAAAACCAAATTTTTTTCACTCTTAATTCACTGAGAGTGGCTTTCTTAATATATATGTATATAAATCAAGATTAAGAAAGCCTAAGGATTTCCATGCTATGCACTGCATTATAGAATCAGAAACCTGAAATAAGCAACATGAAACTCTAACGCTGGACTTCTTAGCAAAATTGTTAGTGTATCCGCTCTCCAACCAAAAAGCAGGTTCAAATCCTGTTTTGGACGTTTGTGAATGTCTTTATATAGATGAATTTCATCACTCAGTGTACGACCACTGCCCTGTTTATTGAAGGCCTGAAGTTCCGTATTTGGTCTCTGGAGTAGGGTTTCCAGACTATGTTAAAAATAAATAAAAAATAGAAAAATATATATGTATGTAAAATTAATTAAAATATTTTTAAAAAAATCTCAGGCCCACTCACTATACAAATGTGCTATAGATTTAACAAAAAATCTTTCACTAGTGGGAACCACATAAAATGTTCACACTGCTGAGTTCCAGTTTCTGGTTCCATGATGCTAGACTGCTGCCATAAGAGGAACATTGTAGATAAAATTCTAGTTGCCAACCAGAAGACCTTTTTCAATCAGTTCCCTTTGGTGGACGAAGGTTTTTAATTCTCCCAGAAAATTAAAATTTTAACCGTGCTTCTGTGAAAATCAACAGTAGAAATCTCATTATTTCAGGCAATAATACTCAAGACATTACTATCTGATCATGGTAGTAATACCTTGGTGGCAGTTATCTGCCAAACTCTTGTTCAGTCTCAATTACTGTGAATTTGTAATTGAGATTAATTTCATCAGCGTAGATGCGAATCAATTACTAGTAATAACTAGTAATTGATTCACAGCTAGGAATGAATCACTAGTCGCAAGTAATGGTGGAATTCAGAGACCTACTGATTTTCAAAAAAAAAAAGAAGTTAAGAGTTAAAACAGTTTTTGCTTACTTCCTGTTGAAAGTTTTTTCACTTGGTTATGCTATAAATTAAAGATACCAAGAAATTATATACTTGGTTTAATCCTTTATCCAAGTGTAAGCAAACAAAGTTTGCACCTGAAGTATTTTCAGGACTGGGGCAACTCATATATAGAAGCTAATGACTTCACATCATTTGCCTTAGTATCCCATAATGCAAAGCACATATCCTTATGGGTATGTAAAATGTTATGCATTATGGGAAGGGTCACTATCCAGACCGTTTCAATTTCAACCTTTATTGAGGTCTCTCCAGCGGGAAAAAGTTGGATAAACTTGGATAAAGGTCGAAACCGATCTGGGAAGTGACCCTTCCCATAATGCATAGCATTATACATACCCATAAGGATGTGCTTTGCATTGTTGGATCCTACTTCGTCTTAATCTATACCTTGGATCCGACATGTTATTTACTATGATGTTCTTAAACAAAATAGAAGGTTGCTAGTTGATTTCTAATTCAAATATAAAGAAAATTTATATTTAAAGACTGCACCACTTTATATCTGAATTAGTTCAAGAATTGAAGATAAACCAACTCACAACTCTCTCTCCTTTTAGGTGTTAATATTATATATACTGGCCGAGTATATTTAACTCACTTAATTTGCCCGTCTTGGTTCGAATATTTTATGAATGGTGCAGTAAAAGAGATTCAGGCAAAATACAACTTTTGATTAACAAAAACAAACATTTAATTTTAGAATCACAAATTATACACTTAAGATCAAATCAGTAATTAAGATATCACAAACATTTTAGCTTCTCTGATAAGTTCAATCATACAGACTCAAAGGTAAATTCGTTATCTCTAATAGTCTTCTCACAGTTCCTTAAGTTCCAAATACAATAAAATCGCAGTAACACCACTTTATAAGCAAAGACTTTTAAATTTACACTTCAGTTAATCTTCGCTATAGTTACTGTTAACATAAGGAAATTCTACGATGAAACACGCTCACATCTCTGCATAGGAATATTAATGGTTGGAATAATCTTACTGATAATCTTTTTTCTTCATCTACTTATACGTAAACACTTTTTATAACTGTAAACACTTAAACAGTATACAGCACTCATTAAATAAATCTTCTAAGCAATAACTGAATTAATCATCAGTCACTATACAAATTCTTGCATGAAGTACTACTGATCACTTATGAATTAAAGCAATACACAATAATTCCTTAACTTGAGGTTTTATATGCACAGCTGTTCATTCTTCCTACATTCATTTAATTCTTTAGGTAATATATTTCTAAGCACAGCTAACGGTAAACCAACTTTACAGCCTCTACTATTCGCTAATAACTCTGTGCTTTACTTCAAGGTTCTGTATGTCCTTGAAAGGTCGGCCCTGAAATTGAATCTCAACTCAAATATCGCTAGTCTATTTAGTAATCACTCAGCTGTCGTCTGTAGCTATAATTGTTATTCTACAATTTATTAGCTAACCACCTCTCGACTAGTAGACTTTATTAGCTGCTTGAGTGACTTGCCGACTCGCTATTATCGCACTGTGATTCCCCAATGCTGAATGCTCCGATTCCAACCTAATGCCAATCCTCTCCTTTCTCTCTCTCTTAATTCCTCTAATCTCCCCTTAATTCATAATTTCAGCGTTCATCGCTTATATATCTGTTCTTCCCGCCTAAATTATTCTCGTGATTTCTTTCTAAAACTCTTTTCAATAAACCTTCTCCTCACGTGGTGTTCCAAAACGTGCTCGCTTACTTACATACATCTCCATGACAACAAAACAAAATATAATAAAATTGAGCTATTGCATAACGCTAAACTTCTACAAATAGGAATAAATAAAGAATATTTACATTTCAATTAATGCGCAGTTAAATTATCAAATATAAATTCTATATTAACATAGAAATAAGCTAAATAGCTTGATAATATTTTAACACAGAGTTTTTCTACTATTAATACATATATTCTTGATTAAATAATTAAATATTAGATAAAATTAAAGGTAGTTATATGAATATTAAATTATAAACAAGTGATTTACATTAAATATTTACAAATGTAGCCTTTGCTATGGTGGATTATGTTGGATTCTGAGGAGAGTATTAATAATTTAAATTTTTCTTCATTCAGAATCCAACAGCATTACAGGATACTAAAGCAAGTGATGTGGAGTCATTAGCTTCTATATACGAGTTTCCCCAGTCCTGAAAATACTTCAGGTGCAAACTTTGTTTGCTTACCACTTGGATAACAGATTAAACCAAATATATAATTTCTTGGTATCTTTAATTTATCCTTTTCAGGAATAAATAGTGTTAAAGAATTTTATTTAAATTTGAAATGCAAGATCATTTGTTTATTAAATGTTGTTTCTTCAATATTTCAGTCAGTTATTTGATTTCTTAGACAACTTTTGTGTTATGAAATAACCAAAATTAATTTAATGATACACAGAAAATCAACTATAGACTCACACTATTTCAGACAATAACTGATATTGTTGGGGACTATGACATGGTGGTAGTTGTCAATCATGCTCTCTTCTCAGGATGAAATCTGTGTCTTGGGCCAGCTATCGGTGATTGACTAAGAGCAAAGATTGGTTACCTCCTAGTTTCCAAAAAAGTTAGGGTTAAAATGGCGTTGCTTATTCTCTTTGGTGAATAAAAGATGTTACCAGATTTATTTATTTATAAGTGAAATACAAGTGATATCTGAAGAGGTCATTTATCAAGTAAATTAACAAGCAGGGAAATGATCGCAGATAATCATAAAAAGTTGTATGATAAGAGCATATAGTGACACCATGCACTCTTACCATAATAACTAAACCAAGATGTTTAGTTGCTATGATAATGAACAAATTGACCCTGCCATTGTTATTGTCATCAAAGCCTTGACAAAATCTAAAAGCTTTGTGGTATATCCATTTCTCTTGTCTAACTCAACAGTAACATTTTTACAAAATATGAATAAGTTGCTCATACGTGACCTTCCATTAATGAATAAACCTATTCTCTGCATTTCAAAGTATAGATTCTCTGTCAACCCATTTCTGTATATGAACTCTACCTTTTCCAAAATCTTCACCACCACTCTAGAGATAGCGAAAGGGCAACAGTTGCACACATCAGTCTTTGCACTTCCCTTGTGCTATGAGATTATCATACATTCTTTCCACTCATGCGGAATCTTTCCTATTCTGAGACTCAAATTATATAGTCTGGTCGAAGGCAGCCAGTTCAGCTGAACACTCTTTTAGCATCTGTGCTGATATCTCATCAGCTCCTCTCACCAAATTCTTATTTAGCTCCTGAAACAACTGTAGTACCTCCTCATGCACCAGTTTCTTCATCCAGTGAAGATAGCAGTAAGCTCAATGTTGCATACACCAGGTTAGCAGCTTTTGGAAAAATCAGCACTCATTAGTTGAACAATCTCTTCTGCATCTATCACCACATACCATGTGCATTCAGTAGAGTTATTCTTTTATATTCATTCTTCCTTTTACCTGCAGAATAATGATAGAATTCTTTTGGTAGTTGTTTTAACTTTCAGAGCTGGTTTCTTTTCATATTCAAACTTTGCATTGTTCGTTTTTAATTTTCATAACTGATGGAATTCTTATGCACACAGTATTCCTTCCACAGTATCTTTTTCTTACGAATGCCCTTCATAATAAGATTACACATCCATTTCACTCCTACACTATTTATTCTTTGAACTCTAGAGATACTGTATTATTTAATTAAATGTTTTCCATGCATTGCTGATATCCCTCCCACCTAGCTAACAATACCATGGGGAAGAATCTTCCTCAGTTGGTACTGTTTCGTAGTTCACAGCATTTATCCTTTTTTGAATGGAACAGTACGATCACTGTCACCAACCAGAGAGAGTAGATTCACATCTTTAACCAAAACTCCCTCAGACACTATAATCAATTCTAGCAATTGTTGAACTCAAGTTCCTTCTGCCACAAGCTGCTTGAGGAAGTTGTCTAGCAAGAGCACAATAAACACAGTTTCAATCTTCTCGTGAGATTGAGACAACTAAATGTTTGGATAATTAAAGTCACTGATGACGACTACTTGTTTCACACCCATCACATTTATTTGGTAATGTATTTCATCACGAGTTAGCAACTAATCCATTAGGTCTGTAATAATACGGTGTATTCGATCTTATTAGATTCTCCTCTCTCCTTACACCAGTTGGCTTCAAATGCATTGGCACATGGAAAATTGTGACTAGTATTGCAGTCATAGCTTTCTATTCTAACTGAACTCAAATTATCCAGTATCATTAACAGCACCCCCATCCTCTCTAATCTTATGTAGCCTTCCTAAAAAAAACTGTACCCTTTACACTGAATACCAGTTAGTATATCTGTCTGTGATAGCCAGACTCACTAAGGCCGTATAGTAACTTCCACGCATCTGCGCATCATCCAGGACTTAATGATAAAGAATGACTTCTGATATTATTCTCTTTTCTTTGAAATTCTTATATTTTAAAAAAAAAAAAAATTAACTTTTTTTTTTCAATTGATCAGTTAATGTTACACAACCTAGGGGTGGTTAAAAACGTAACTACTACAGGTACACAGAATTATAATAATTTAAAATGATTAAACCTAATAAAAAAAAAAAAAAAATATATATATATATATATATATATATATATACACACACACACACACACACAGGAATACTTCAATTATCACCACGAAAAATACCGCAATAATCGAATCCGCGTTAATTGGGATAAACAATGCGCGTAAAATAGGTGATCAATGCCAAGGATTTTTCAAATCTTAATTAAATTTTATATATCAAGTAAAAAAGAAATGTGTTAAACAAAACATGTTAAGTAAAAAAGATCAGTTAATGTTACACAACCTAGGGGTGGTTAAAAACGTAACTACTACAGGTACACAGAATTATAATAATTTAAAATGATTAAACCTAATAAAAAAAAAATATATATATATATACACACACACAGGAATACCTCAATTATCACCACGTTAAATACCGCAATAATCGAATCCGCGTTAATTGGGATAAACAATGCGCGTAAAATAGGTGATCAATGCCAAGGATTTTTCAAATCTTAATTAAATTTTATATATCAAGTAAAAAAGAAATGTGTTAAACAAAACATGTTAAGTAAAAAATGAAGGTTCATTAAGAAAAACAAGATTATTCTTTAATCTTTATTCATATATAAGAAGTACATACAATTATTCTTTCTTGGATAAAAATTTGTGTGGAGTTGTCTGGTGGAATTTTTTCTTTCTTTTTTCTTTGTATAAAACTCCGTAGCAACGGATGGAATTTTCAATTTCCTGACGAACTTTCAGTGATCGCTCGAGATTAGGATCGTCATTCAAGATTTTTTCTTTAAAATTTTCAGCAATTCTAAACATTTCGTCCATTTCTTTGAGGGTAAATTCTTTCGGTGCCAAGTCAATTTGTTCGTCATTATCATCGATTTGAGCATCGTAAGCACATTCTCCCTCGAGGTTAATTAGATCTTCATCATCCAGCTCCTTATCATGTGACTGAAGCAGGTCCTAAACATCACCTTTTTCAATTTCTTTTAGTCCTAGATCGAAGCCCTAGAGTTTGCAGCACGGTCTAAAATATGGCGAACAGTTGATTCGTTTAGACTGTACTCTCTTGCAATTTTCATCATCATCATGTGTATCAAAGATTTAGGCCTAGCATGGCCTGTTCCAGCTTAGAAGTCATCGTTGAATCGTTTAAGAGGACGTCCTGGTTTTCTTTTTCCTAATCGCTTGCAATTTTGGCTTTGGTTATGCCTGCTTCATACTTATTTATCATATGCAAAAGCTGATCACCCTACGTTTCTTCTTGATAGCTGTAGACTTGAAATCATCCTTGTTTCTTTTAGCATTCATTGTAGGGGTAAATAACAAGAGAAATAAATATCCACATGTACTTCAGGCAAAGGCAGATAGTTACTGGTAAGTGGTGAGAAGGCGCCGTCAGAGAAAAACGAAGCGCTACAAGAGAGCAATACCTGGAGAGTGGTGACTGGAACTGGTTGCATGTATAGTGGACTACATCTCGCGGCCACGATAATTTGAATTTGGAGTGCAATAATTGGAATTTTGGTATCAAATTATAAACCACGATAAATCGAGAATCGCGATAATCGAGGTATTCCTGTATATATATAAAAATGTGACATTTCAAATCCCCCATTTCCTGCTCATTAAAAAAGTTGTGCAAAAGCAATCCAAGAGCTCTAGACATGTTCTTATACTACAACTCATGCATACAACGAATACAAAGCAACAGTTCAACAAATCTGAATCTATGGGACAAAATGGAAAACTCGCTTCCTGTATAAAATAGGTTCAAAAACCACCCAGTAACTTTTGCTAATCAATGCATCGTCCATTCCTTTCTATCCAGATGGCATTACTACAACAGCACCTAAAGACAAAGACCTCTGGCATTTCTTTTCCTTCAAATCCTGCATAAACAACCACAACCAATCACCTCCTGCCATACAGAAATAGTGCATCACATGCTTCTTGTGGTCATTTTTAAAGACAGAGAACAATTTTAAATAACCTAAATAATAAAGAAGACAAAAGTTATGGCAACATATGAACTTAATGATTTTGAAGTAGAGGGGAGAAAATGGAAGCAGTTAACAATTTTGTGCTCCTAGGATCCCGAATTGATAAAGATGGTTATTGTACTGAAGAAATTAGAAGAAGATTACTACTCAGAAAGAAAGCAATGACAAATTTAAGTAAGATCTTTAAAGATATTAGCCTCGCAACAAAAATTAGAATCGCGAAAGCAATGGTATTCCCTGTGGTAACGTACGGATTTGAAAGTTGGACCCTGAGAAAGAGTGAAAGAAGGAAGATAGATGCATTTGAATTATGGGTTTGGAGATACTTGCTAAGAATACCATGGACTGCAAAGCAAACCAATAAACCAGTGATAAACAGAATAAAGCCAGATCGCTCCCTCGAAGCAATGATCATCAAGCAAAAATTGTCATACTTCAGACATATTATGCGAGCAAATTACACTCTGGAGAAGGTGATGATGCCTGCTAAAGTTTATGGAAGCAGGAGAAGAGGAAGACCAAGAATTAGATGAGTGGATGGAGTTAAAGAAACAACTGGAGTGCGCTTGGAGGTTCTGAAAGACATGGTCAGGGACAGATCGGAATGGAGAGTGTATGTTCATGGAGACGCCAGGAGTCGGAAATGACTCGATGGAACATAACAACAAAATAATAAAGAATCCTCTGGTATTGATGGTATCCCACTGCACTCAAAAGTTGCATTCTAGAACTTATACCTGAATCTTCCCACGTCTTCTCTGCACTCTTTGTTGCAATAGTGGACATCCATTTACAGTGTTTAAACTTGGACAGAAAAAATGCATGGTAAGCAAAATTCACAATCAATAGCAAACCAGTTTTTTCTATTTCTTTTCACACTAAATTGTTGTTTACTTTGTATTATATTATTGTGGCATATTATATGTGTGTGTGTGTGTGCATGTGAAAAATATGCTGACTTTTTCTTTCAAGAATGTTAAAACAGACATAACTGTAAATTGTACTTTAATAAAATAGATAAAAAAATATAAATGAAAACACATTAAATTGGCATGAGAAACAAGCATGCATTCAGTCACCTCTTCCAGCCTGTTCAATGACTAAATTGCATATTCAAAACCATTAACTTTTTCTTTTTCCATTTCTGTGGGTGCATCATAAACAATTAAAAATAATATTAATAATAAAATAAAAAAATTATACCAAATCACTAAAAGCTCAATTCCAAAAAAAAAAAAATAAAATAAAATATTCAAATGTTTTGAAAATCCTAAAATATGCATGTCTACTGTTATAGAATGCAACCTCTTCACACACACAATTGCAGAAACATTGTCTAGCAATTGTTTTTCACTATGGTGCTGTCTGCTTGATGTATTTAGCTTGCTATCTGGCATGGCATGAGAAAAGAAGAAAAACTGGACATTTGCTCTTTTCTCTGAAATAATTAATAAAAAAATTTAACTAATGTACAATTACAAAAAAAAAAAAAAAAAGAAAAAAAATATGGTAAACTTGAAAAAAATGCACTGCATGCACATTCTATTTAACATCTATTCTACAATCTGGCATGTATCAAATTTTACTTGTTTCAGATATTAACTAAAAAAAAAAAAATCACATGTAGGAAACTTTCTCTTTCTTCTTTTTCTTCTTCTGTCTTCAAGATGGGTTGAGTCCCTGATGGATAAGAGCCTTCCACCATCCTCTGTCCAAAGCAAGCTCTTTTATATGCCAACAGCTTTGAAAGTCCAATGCAGTTTTAAGGGTTTATGCCATGTTAATCTTGGTCTTCCACCCTCCATGGTGCCCTAAAATACTAGGTATATCAGCGCAAACACATTCACAAATAGCACCTTTGAGATGAAAACAGCCAAGAGTCTAATCAGGAAAACTGTGATGGAAGTTTTTTTTTCACTTGCCTATGCTACCTATTATACATTTGGTTTAATTCTTTATCCAAGTGTAAGCAAACAAAGTTTGCGCCTGAAGTATTTTCAGGACTGGGACAACTCATGGTAAAGATGGTATAAGTTCTGATCACTTGCCTTAGTATCCCATAATGCAAAGCACACATCCTTATGGGTATGTATAATGCTATGCATTATGGAAAGGGTCACTACCCAGACCAGTTTCGACTTTTATTGAGGTCTCATCAGTGGGAGCCAGATGCAGAGGCGGTGATACTAAGGTGGAAGTAATGCAGAAGTCATATCCCCATATACCAGTTGCCAAAAGGTGTCAACACCTTATTAAAATTCTCTGGATTAGAGATAGTCGATGGAAGTTTTTTCACTTGGCTATGCTACCTATTATATATTTGGTTTAATTCTTTATCCAAGTGTAAGCAAACAAAGTTTGCACCTGAAGTATTTTTCCATATTCCTTAGCATTATACATACCCATAAGGACATGTGCTTTGTATTATGGGATACTAAGGCAAGTGATCAAAACACATACCACCTTTACCATGAGTTGCCCCAGTCCTGAAAATACTTCAGGTGCAAACTTTGTTTGCTTACACTTGGATAAAGGATTAAACCAAATATATAATAGATAGCATAGCCAAGAAACTTTCATCAACTATCTCTAATCCAGAGAATTTTAATAATAAGGTGTTGACACCTTTTGGCAACTGGTATATGGGGATATGACTTCTGCATTATTTCCACCTTAGTATCACCACCTCTGCATCTGGCTCCCACTGACGAGACCTCAATAAAAGTCGAAACCGGTCAATGTAGTGACCCTTTCCATAATGCATAGCATTATACATACCCATAAGGATGTGCTTTGCATTATAGGATACTAAGGCAAGTGATCAGAAATTATACCACCTTTACCACGAGTTGCCCCAGTCCTGAAAATACTTGAGGTGCAAACATGTTTGCTTACACTTGGATAAAGGATTAAACCAAATATATAAAAATGTGATGAGTTAAGTGGTGCTTGATGAAACTGAAATTTGAGTTTCTATTGGAAAGGTAATGTGTAGTTTTGCAGAGTGAAGAAGGAAATGAGGACTGTTGAGTTTGGAACTAAGACCATGCATATTCGTAAAGTTAATAGTGAAGGTTTTGGGGAAGTTTGCCTTTCTAATCTCTCTTCTTGACTTTCCATGGTTGAGTTAAAAACCGGAACCATGAATTATAATTACAATTTCATCCAACTCTGGTGAAAATTGATCAACATTCCGCACATACTCAGCATCTCTCCAGGTACAACTAGCAGAATAGTGGCGGCAAGTTTATTTACAAGCTAACATGAAAGCCTCCTGAAGATCTGCTGTGCAGAATAACTGTTTTAAACTGTACCCAAGAAAAGAAATTCTGTCCTATGATATCTGAGAAAGTTTGGAAACATCACTCACATTGCAATACTGGAAAAAATGGGAGAAAAATAACCTGGGTCTTTGCTCTGGAATAAAAGCAAATTTTGGTCACTTCAAGTGTCCAATAAGCAAAGTGTTGGTATTGCACCAGAGATTACAGTCATTTACTGTATGTGAATTTCATTTACAGCTTTGACATACCCATGGGAGAATCAAGGCTTAGATAAGGGGACAGGAAGTTAGGGTGGAATGGAGGAAATAAATGTTTCCATGCCAATAAGAATTATTTCGGTGATACATTCAGCAGAGGTTTGGGTCAGATGGCCAGAAGCAATAATCCATCCAAGATGAAACATGGTGTAGCAGTTGCATAGATTGTCCTGCTTGGCCTTCTTGTAATGTTATACAATATGTGGATCTGAGTGAATGTATTCATGTAGTTTCATGGCAAAAGAGATCAGCATGAGATTGTGGTCTGAAATGCTAGAGGACAGACTATATTCACTGTGTATTTGGATGGATTTAGTGAGGAAGAGGTTCAAGGTTAGGATTTTCTAGTATTCCAATAGCTATGTGTACTATTATATAAGGTGTACTAGTATATAAAGTTGCTGGTGACAGCAAATGATTCATTTGCCATCACCAGCAAATTTGCAAATGATTCCTCTCTACCTGCTTGATCTGTGCAAATGGAGTAGGAAAGGCAGCTGGTGTTGTGAACATTGAAGTCCCTAAGGAAAATGATCTCAATGGACATTGTTGAGACAACACATATTGGTGTAGTGTATTATGAGGTTTGCTGTTGACTGCAATGGTTATGCATGTTCCCTGTGCAGTGAAAGAATTCAAATTTCCATGCTAACTGGTAATGGGACTGGATTTTTGCATCAGTACTCTTTTTTTTTTTTAATAATTAATTATCCAAGCATCATATCCACTTTGACATTTTTCTTTCATTTGTAGGTGTAATTTTCTACCATCTTTGTGCATAATCTATCATACGCTAACCACTCGGCCAGCCGAGTGGTTAGCGTATGCGCTCCCCAGCCAAAAGGCTGCAGGTTCAAATCCTGCCATGGGCATGGATGTTTGTGATTGTCTATGGAAATACTGGTGGTGGTCGGCGGCGATAGATGGCATTGGTGTAGTTGTGGTCAGTTGGTGGATTGTGAGTGGTGAAGACAGAGTTGTAGAATAGATGTCCTCCATCGATGAGTCTTTGGACTTCCTGGAGGTGACAAATAATAATAATGAGATCTGACCAGGCTCATACATGTGACATGATACCTTCTGGCGTGTTATTAATGGCAGTTATGAATGTCAATCTGCTTGCTTTGATTAGGCAAGAGAGATTCATTCCATCACTCCATGTGTTTGTGGGCCTGAAGCAGTAACACCTAATGATTTTCCTATGGTCAAACTGCATTGTTCAATGAGCTTGCAGATGTCATCATTTAGTGTCGCATCTGTTTTGGAACCAACATTCAGTGCATGGTATTGCATTCTTTGTCTCCATAGTGCCCTGGACCTCCATGCCAATAAGGATGTGAAGCATTCTTGTGTTGTGTGTATGTTAATATCAAGACGTTGATTGCGAATAGCTTCTAGTTCGTTTTCTGAGTCAATTTTATGTAAGAGAGTATCAAGTATAATAAGGAACCGCCTCTACACTGTCCATTGCTTTCCAAGATTTAGTAACTGTTTAATGACATGGAGGCACAAGAGAGAGAAAGAAAAGAATGGCTGGCTGAGATTGATTGGGGGTTTTATTGCTGATTCAATAATCTTTGCACAATTAGCATCGACTGGCAGGAAAAATTGTATCCAAGGCTCTTTTTCTTGTCCATAATGTTCAGCTTGTAGCTAGAGCACTTCTGAACTTCAGGTGGCCTGTCAGGATTGGCAAGATTTGTACTGCTATAAATTATATATTTTTGCTTAATCCTTTATCCAAGTGTAAACAAAGTTTGCACCTGAAGTATCTTCAGGACTGGGGCAACTCGTGGCAAAGGTGGACTGAGTTCTCATTACTTTCCTTAGTGTCCCATAATGCAAAGCACATCTCCTTGCAGACATGTACAATGCTATGCATTATGGGAAGGGTCACTACCGAGACCAGTTGACCCATACTGAGGTCTCTTCAATGGGAGCCAGATCCAGAGGTAATACCAAGGTTGAAGCAATGCAGAAGTCATATTTCCATATGCCAGTTGCCAAAAGGTGTCACACCTTATTATTAAATTACTCTGGATTAGAGAAAGATCTTGGAAGTTTTTTTTTCACTTGGTTAGACTATAAATTACATATTTGTGTTTAATCCTTTATCCAAGTGTAAGCAAACAAAGTTTGCACCTGCAGTATCTTCAGTACTGGGGCAACTCGTGGCAAAGGTGGACAGAGTTCTCGTCACTTTCTTTAGTATCACATAATGCAAAGCACATCTTGCGGACATGTATAATGCTATGCATTAATGCAAAGGTCACTACCCAGACCAGTTTCGACCTTTATTGAGGTCTCTTCGGTGGGACCCAGATCCAGAGGCGACACGAAGGTTGAAGAAATGCAGAAGTCATATTTCCATATGTCAGTTGCCAAAAGGTGTCACACATTATTATTAAATTACTCTGGATTAGAGAAAGATGCTGGAAGTTTTTTTCACTTGGTTAGACTATAAATTATATATTTTTCTTGCTTACACTTTATCCAAGTGTAAGCAAGCAAAGTTTACACCTGAAGATACTTCAGGTGCAAACTTTGTAACTGCATTACTAGCATCTTCTCTGGTTACTCATTTCAAGTCGTGTAAGATGGCCACTTCTCATCAAATCTCTATCGATGTTGGAGTAACTCAGAATATTCTGAGTTACTCCAACATTCACACTGAGTCATTCACACCCTTCCGCACATACATGAATGACCCTCTCTAACTTCAAATCCTATTCCTAAGTTTGCTAATTACACTAATCTCCATTTCTCTTCTCATTTGAAAATCCTGTAGTATTGAAATCATTGAAGCTTTAAAATCTTCCATAAACACTGGCTTCTACACAGCCAGTTTAGTGTTTTGACTAATTTCTCTCTTATTCCATATAAATTTATTGAGTTGACTTCCTAACCATACCAGTTTTTCTAATTCTAAACACCGTCTTAAACACTGATCATCTCCTTACAATTCTGAAGTGAGGTGAAGATAATCAAGTGAATTTCAATGCTATGAAAACTTGTAGGAAATAATCCTACTTCACTTCTTATTTTGGAAAATATTCTAATTTTCTTTCAAGACCAGTTGCTCTTTTCACCGAGATTCAAATCCAACCAACCTTAGAATATTGTTTTCCCATTTGGAGTGGTTACCCAGAACCTCCTTAAAAAATTTTGAATTGTGTACAGAAGATGGTAATCCACCTCTTAGCCTTCTCTCAAAGACTATCACACTTTATCAGAGGAACTCTGTTTCTGCATTATGTTTCCCCCTCCCCCTTTTTTTTTACAAGCATGTTCATGGCCATGCTCCACTAAATTAATACAGAAAAATCTTACTTAAGGCAAATTTGATATGTGCAATAATCAGTTAACACGATGAGTGAAATGATACTATTTCCCACTTTAAGAGTGTGGTTAATCAGTCAATGCGATTTTTTTATGTTATGCAAAACTTTTTGTTGCCAATCTGCAGCGAGCGGCAGCGCTTGCCAATGTAGCAGCCAGTAGGCAATGGCAGTGCTGCAGGCAGTGGCCAGGGACACTGCATATAGGGAACCAAGCTACATGCTTTTGCACTCTGTACTGGTAAATTAAATCTAAGCTATTAATTAATTTTTTTCTTAGCCTGCCCTCTAGCGATAATTTTAAAAAAATAAATAAAATAATATAAAAGTTAAAAATAAATAAATAAAAATATATAAAAAAATGTATAATTAATAAATAAAAAACTACAATAAACTCTGCTAAAGTCTTCATGTACTAAGATTCTTCTGGATTTGTACAGTTCAGATTGTTATACTATGATTTTCTTCAGGCCTTGCACAGTTCAAGTTGTTAGGGAATGTTAAGGAGAAGAAAAAAAAAAATTGAAAATAAAATAAAATATTTTTTTAAATTTTTTTTTTTTTCAGTTATATTTAATTTACTTGTATAACATGTTACTGCATGCATATTGAGACCATTGTATTCATGTGCCCTAACTGTATGTTATTCCTAGTATTGTTTAAACTACTGTACTGATGATGTCCCAAGATACTTCGGATGAAATATTTACAAATTAAATAGTCATTACTGTGGTTATTACATGTGTTTTTAGTGATGAATTCACCACAGGTTTCGTTATATAAAAATAATAATGAACTTAATCATGTAGTACTGTCATAGGAATCTTGAATACCTCTTGGGGGGGGGGGGGTACATATCAGGAGTCTCGAGAGAGTATTGTTCACTGAGAGTTCAGAAGAATTCTTTCTTTTAGGGAAACTAAAATGTATGGGTCCCAGGCACCTTGAAGTTAGAAAATGCAAGAGTGATCACATGATTCTGAACATAGCACCTCAGGTGTTTAACTTTAGTGGGCTAGTCGCCACAAGAGAAGGTATAAGGGAAGTTGTGGAATGAAAGGGGTATTGCAGTTTATGCATACTAATGTCAGAAGTATTCAGAATAGAGGCCTGAAGTTTTTGGCATTGGTTAACTGAACTTGGCCAAAAATCAGAGGCATTGGTGAGACTTGGTCAACTAATTTGATATACAAATAGAATGCAAAGGATATGGTATCTTCAGGGAAGACAGAAGGAACCAAATGGGGGCAGTGGGGGGGGGTTGCTAATGATGGTAGAAGAATTGAAGCTAAAAAGGGTAGATATACATCAAGAGAACAGGAATATAGAGGCCAGTTCATTTGAAGCTTCTGAGGTGAAATATGTAACTGGCTGCTGCTGTAATCCACAGGATATAAGGGAGAATGTAGATGACATGTAATGGCTAATTAGCATCACACGTGTCTGTTGGGGATTTCAACTATGGGGACATACATTGGGAGGAGGAATTGTAACATGGAGGGAAGGAAATGGAATTTATACTGTTTCTGAGAGATAATTACCTGAGACAGTATGTTTGGATGGGACATGACGTTTACGAGTGCTGAATCTGTCACAACATCAGAGGACTTAACAGTAACCAATCTAGGCTATGCTGTCTCTGCATGGGGAAAGTGAACATCTAGTCCTGACCTAGGAGATTGCCAGACATGCAGAACTTTCTGTTAAGAAGGGATATATGAGTTATTACAAAGCAGGTAATTACAACATCTCTGCCCTTCAAATTTTTATGCCACAGCACTGCTGTGGCATAAGAATTTGAAGGGTGGAGATGTTGTTAGTGCATAAGAGGTGGTCAAGGCATGTTCGAAGAAAGCTGTATCAGAATGCATATCCATAGTCAGAAGGATAAATCAGTTGGGAGTTTGATGGATGAATAGCATCATTAAGCAGGAGATGCAGACAAAGAAAAAATTATGGAGGAAGTATAAAGAAAAACGTGATCGGCATGTCCATGAGCCTTACAAAGCACAGTCAAGAAGGGTGACGTGTAATGTAAGGAAGGTCAAAGCTAATTATGAGAGAAAGCTAGTTGATAAGCTGTAAAGCCAACCTGGTTGGCTGAGTGGTTAGTGTATCCACTCTCCAGCCAAAAGGTTGCGTGTTCGAATCCCACTGTGGGCATGAATTTTTGTGATTGTCTGTGAAAATACTAGTGATGCTGGTGGGAAGTAGATGGTGTTGGTGTGGTTGCGGTTTGTTGTAGTTGGTGGATTGAGTGGTGGAGACAGAGTTGTAGAGTAGGTGCCGTCCCTCGACGAGTCTTTGGACTCCCCGGAGGTGTCACATAATAATAAAGCCAAAATGCATCCTAAAGCATTCTTTTGCTATGTGGCAAGTAAAAGGAGGAATGACTATGGAAGGATACTTTAAAAGCATACTGATGAGAAAGCAACAGAAGCAAACTCAATAGTTAATTGTTGAGTGAGCATTTTGCAAGGATGTGCCACCTGGGTTGTGACGTTGCAATGCCAGATGTAGCATTGTCTGATGTGGGAATGGAGGTTGAAGAAGTGGAGGGGCTTAGAATATTAGAGAACCTCAATGGGAACACAGATTATATGGCATATTGGACGATGTTTTAAGAGAATATGTAAGGGAATTATCAGCTCTTCTGACCAAGCTGTTTAATTTAAGTCTCAGTCCAGGGAAGGTGCCATTAGAGTGGAAAGAGGGGAAAATAGTCCCACTGCATGACGGAGGCTCCAAGACAGAAATGTAAATTCTAGGCCAATCATCATGACATGAGTGGTGTTTAAGGTATTGGAGTAATTGGTGAAACAGGGTGGATAGGAATATGATACCTTATAAGTGACAGCATGGTTTTGTGAAGGGCAGGATAAGAGGGAAATGTCTACTCTGTGATACTGCTGGACTGTGCAAAGACATCTAGCAGGATCCACATAGAACTCGATTTCATGAATTGGAGCAAATGTAAGTGTAAGGTGACATACTTTGGGAAGAAGAGATCACAAGCTGCGTACTATATTGATAGAACTGAACTGCAGGAGGGACTTGAGAATGATTGTGGACACGAAGTTTAGAGGGCATATTTTAAAAGGTAGTGAACAGCACATCACATTATGGGGTTGTTGAAGGACACACTAACAAGTAAGGATAGAGAAATTATTGCTCTCTTCATAAGGCTTTAATAAGGCCACACCTGGTCACCTAAATTCCCTGGGTGTGAAGAAGTAATGAGGAGGATCCAGAGGCTAGTGACAAAGATTGGGCAGGTTTATGAAGTGCTTCCTATGAGAATAGATTGAAAGGTGGCCCTCAAAAATTGGCTAGTAGGCAAAAAAGAGTAGATTTTTTTTTATGTCATTCCCACCCACGAAAGGTTATTTGCAAACCTATAGTACATTTGTACCATAGGTGGGCTAAGGATTTTTATCAAGGGAGAGAATGAGAGTTCACCCATGGAAATTGTGTAAGAGTGTGATTGGTAGTGGTGTTAGGACTAATTTTTTTGCCTGGAGGGTAGTGAATGGATGGAATGGGTTGGGAGGTAGTTATAAGTCTTGCATCAGTGAATGTGTTTAAAGAGAGAGATGATGAGTACTAAGCGAATAATGGATGCCACAATGAGTGTGTTGACTACATATGGATGCCTGTATAATAATATCAGTATGAAATCATAATTAAGTCAGTATTGCTATTTTTAAATCATTTTCCAAATTTTGACAGAAATATGGTCCATGAACACTAGCATTAATTGCATTGCACTTTGCACTGCCCTACACTAGATTATGCCTGCTGTTTTAATTTCAGATTTTTATATTATGCTGTTTTATTCTATGTCAGTGACTAACAAAAGGTATGACAGCTGCAGTGTGTAGGTAATATATGACCTCCATTGATGAGTCCTTGACTCCCACAAGGTCTATGATGATAATAACATTACATTAAAAAAAATTAAAAACATTTAAATCAAAAATCACCTTAAAGAAAAAGTGAATCTGATTTTCTGGATGTCAAGAATACAATGTACTTAATCCAGAGAAGAATAAGAACACATTTATGGGAATCATGAACTGATGCTAATACTTGCTCAACATGTTGCTATGAAAGGAGCTATAAGATGATGCTGGTTGATTGATATTTCTTTCCATGTGTAGTTTATAAACATCCCTTCTCATTGTAATATCAGCAGGAAGTTGCAATCTGATGAGAATTATTTCATTCACTTCAGTCAAAGGAGGAACATCTGATCTTGGAAGAAAATTAGAATATTATCCAAAGTAAGAAGTGAAGTAGGATTATTTCTTACAAGTTTACATAGCATTGAAATTTACTTGATTATCTTCCCTCCACTTCAGAATTGTATGGAGATCAGTGTTTAAGACATTGGTTATGGAAGATTTTAAGGCTTCATTGATTTCAGCACTACAGGATTTTTAGAACTTTTTCATCATCATCATCATCATCAAATTCCTGCCATGTACCCTCAAGGGGTGTACAGGATATGACAGTACTACATGAAAAAATTACATCATTACTAACTTCCTATCTACAATTTTCCTCCAAATCAGTCTGTTACTTGTCAAGACTCCAACATTATCAGATCTTATATTTCTATCGTCTAAGGCACTTTGTACCGTATCAATCCACCTATATCTTGGTCTTCCTCTGGGTCGTTTTCCTGCCAACCTGGCAGAGAACACTTGTTTCGCTAATCTTTCCTCTCCCATTCTATTTAAGTGACCATACCATCTGAGATTAGCTCTGCTAATGCATTCCTGGATGCTGACAATGTCAAGTTCTTTCCTAATATCCTCATTTTTAATATGATATTGCCATTGATGCCATCTGTTCATGCCTCTAATCTTTCTCAGGACTCTCATATCTGCGGTCTCTAGTCTTTGGTCAAGTGTTTTACTTCTGACCCAGCTCTCAGATCCATAAGTTAAAATTGGTTTGAACACAGTCTTGTATACAGCTAATTTAGTGTTCCGACTAATTTCTTTCTTATTCCATATGAATTTATTCAATTGACTTCCCACGATACCAGCTTTGCTGATTCTGTTGTCTATTTCTATATTTAGTTTACCATCTTCAGTAAAAATTGTGCCTAAGTAGCTGAAATGTTTTACTTGTTCCACAGGTTCTCCATTCACAACACAGTTGACATTTTCAATGATTCTGCCTATTTTCATTGTCTTTGTCTTTTTATTGCTGACCTTCATACCATATCTATTACAACAGCTATTCAATTTAGTCAGAGAATCTTGCAGACTTGTAGCGGATTTATTTAGAAGTATAACATCATCCGCATAAAGCAAAGAGCTGACATTAACATCTCCAATTTTGATATCAGGTTTAATACCACATTCCTTCATAATTTGATTCATATAGATAATGAATAACAGAGGGGATAATGTACATCCTTGTCTCACACCAGATTTAACATTAAACCATCTTCCTGTACTTCCTTCAATTCTAACTGCTGACTCATAACTCAAATAAAGACTAAGTATTGCTTGATATAATGCCCCATTGACACCATATAACTGCAGCATATTGAATAGCTTCACTCTTGGCACCTTGTCATATGCCTTTTCCAAATCGACAAAACTTAAATACAGATCTTTGTTATATTCCCATGCTTTCTCGACTATTTCTCGTAAAGTGAAAATCTGATCCTGACAGCCTCTATTTGCCCTGAATCCAGCTTGTTCTTCACCAAGCTTTTCTTCCACAATTCTTCTCAACCGTTTCTCAAGTATACTTGCATAGATCTTGCCAGGAACACTCAGTAGGGAAATACCTCTGTAATTCTCACATTCAGTTTTATTTCCCTTTTTATATATGGGTACTATGAGAGCTTACTCCAATCATCGGGAATTCGTCCCTCTGTCCAGGCTTTCTGAACTATGCAGTGCAGCCACTGTAAGACTCTTATACCACCATACTTCAGCATTTCTGGTCGAATATCATCTACTCCTGCTGCCTTTCCACATTTCAAGCCTTTGATGGCTTTTTCTACTTCAAGTATGGATATGTATTCCTGACTGCATGCCTGGTCAGTGTTTTTTATCACTGTGCTGTCATCACTGCTTGTTTCATTTAGCAGTTTTTCAAAGTAATTACTCCATACTTCAAGGATATCTTTTTCTCCTGTTTTCATTTCACCTTTATCATCTCTAATTCCTTTTACAGCACTCTTTCCTCCATTCCTAAGCTTCTTCAACAACCTCCAGAATATTTTGCCACCTTCTTGATATTTATTTTCTATATTCTTGCCAAAGTCCTCCCATGACTTTTGTTTAGCTAGTTTTACACATTGTTTAGCTTTCTTACATTTGTCTCTGTATTCTGTAAGAGTAAAAAGCTGACTTATTTGCCAGGAACTTTTGATATGCTTTCTTCTTTTCCTTCACTGCCTCTTTAACTTCCTGTGTCCACCAGGGAGTTCTGATTTTTTTATCTTTGCAGACAACCTCACCACATGCCTCTCTGGCAGAATCAATCAATGTTTCCTTCAGAGTTTGCCACTGAATCTCCAAGGTTTGATTCCTGTTCTCAAACTCTTTCATTTTCTTTTCAATAATATTTCTGTATTTTAGTCTACAGTTTACATCTGAGAGCTGCTCAACTTTTATTCGCTTTAAAACTTTCTTACATGTTATTCTTTTCAATATGAAATTCAATTTTATCCTGCTCAAGACTAAATAGTGATCACTTCCAATTTCAAATCCTCTGTACACTCTGGTGTCCTGCACCAGGGAGAAAACATCACTATCAACAATAACATAGTCAATGAGACTTTTCTTATTCCTAGCCTCTTCTCTCCATGTGAATTTGTGCACATTTTTATGTTGGAACATGGTGTTAGTAATAACCAGTCCATGTCCTGAGCAGAAATCCAACAGATATTTGCCATTATTATTAGCTTTGCTCTTTTCTCCAAATTTTCCCAAAATATTTTTGTATGTCTCACAATCATTTCCTACTCTACTATTTAGATCCCCAACAAGGACCAACTTTTCCTTTTTCATTGTGTCAGTTGCTTTTTCTAAAGCCTCAAAAAATTCCTCCACTTCTACCTTAGTAGAACCTTCTGTGGGACCATAGGCACAAATAAGTCTCATTGTCCAGTTCCCCATTCTCATATTTGCCCACATTACTCTACTTGAGACTGACTGCCATTCAAGAAGATTAGCCTCGTATTTTGTGTTGAATACTATGGCTACTCCTTCTTTTCCTTGATTGTTATTGCCTGAATATAACATTTTGTATTTATTGCTCAGAAAGATCTCACCAGTTTTGGTCTTTTTTGTTTCAGTCACCCCTATTATGTCGATCTGGTACTTATCTAATTCCTCAGCTAGCTCCATTTCTTTGCCATTCAGGCTTCTTACGTTGATAGTACCGATCTTTAACTCTGGTGATGTTGAGTTGGGGTTTGTTTTCAGATTTGTTCCAGTAGCTGACTTTTCGCTGTTCGCCCTGGTTCCCTGGCGAAAACAACGGGGGCCTTGTTTAACCGGGCGACGCCCCAGCCGGCATGAAATTTTGTCATGTTGTACCATCATTTTTTATTTTGGTTTAACCAATAAGAATACAATTTGGTCGGCTAAATCCCAAATTGCCAGCCCATCGTCGTTCGTTCAGTATCCAAGTAGATACCCAACAGGGTTCACCACGAGAAGGTGAGGATTGGACATTAGGTCAGAAGCCCTGGTCGGTTCTCCGCATTCCTTTAAAGGCTATGTGGAGGTCTCCTCTCAGTTATACAGCTTTGACCCTTAAGCACCCCTGGGAAGGAGAAAGAGTGGGATAATTCAGGCATTGGACATGAGGAAGAAATGAGCAAGAGAGTTAGTTGTGATTGTGGGGACAAATGATCTAAATGGACATAAGGACCATGTGAGGGCGAATATCAGGAGGTTACTGAGAAGAGTGAAAGATAACAGTGTAGTGGGAAAGGTTGTCGGTCTGTTGCCAATGGTGAGTTGTATGACAATGGTGAGTTGTGACAGAGACCCAAAATCATGAATGGTATGCTAGTAGAGCTGCGTGAGAAGATCAATGTGTGAGGAGAAGGGAGTAGAGTTTGGGAATGTATGACGTGTTTCAGGGAAGAAAGAAATTATACAGGCATGATGGGTTGCAATTGAATGGCTTTGGAATGAGGACACTTGAGAAAGTGTTTCTGGATGGACATACAGTGTGTGATGCATGCAAGAGATCAGAAGCAAGAGATTAAGTGAAAAATCAGGAGAGTGGTACTGAAGAGACAGAAGTGCTAAGCAGTGGAAACAGTAGTAGTGTGAGAGAACGGGAATGCAAAAGTAACAGGGGGAAACAGCAGGGGGAAGAGCCTGGGTGGACAGGGAGACATGGCATAGGGAGAGTGGATGTTGAAAGTAGCAGTAAATATGTGTATGAAGATGGAGTATATTGCGATGTGGATGAAGAAGTTGAGCTGACAGATGTAATAATTGGTGATAAAGGTGATTGGGCAAGTGTGGTGGGGAAATCACACCCAACAAGTGGCTTGGATAGAACTGGTTATAGACCTAAAAATTAATTACTGTGTTTGTTTAAAAATGCCAGAAACATCAAAAATAAGGAAGATGAAATGGCACTGATTGAGTTAATTCACTTCAAAATCATTGGAATAAGTTAAACATGGTTGAATGAAGATGATATTTTAACAGGAATAGAAATGGAAAGACACTATTTTTTGCAAGGATAGAAAGGAGAAGAAGGGAGGGACAGTACTACTGATGATATCAGGGGAAATATGCCCATATAAGGTAGACATAAAAGAGGGAAACAGGAAGACATATTCAGTTGGATATTGCTAGAGGCCCGGAAATGTGCAGGGTGATGAAGAAATATATAAACAACTTGGATTAATGAACAAAGGTAGGGTAATTATGGGTGATTTTAATTAAGATGGTAAAGATTGGAATGAAGGGATAGAATTTGGGAATATGGAAAATTAATTTCTCGAATTCTTGAGAGATAACTATGAGGCAACATGTAGAGGAGGGCATATGAGAATTGAGAGTTTTAGATCTGATAATTTCATCAGATGATGTAACTGTGAGTAGCATATTGTGCTTTCAGTTGGTGAGAGTGATCATGAAGTGATCCTCTGGGTTGTGACTAGCCATATGTAGACTTTTGTGAGGAAAGGATATATGTGGAATTATAAGGCTGGTGATTATGACAAGCTTAGGAGACAGCTTGGAGCTATAGCATGAAATGAGGAGTTGAGAGGTAAGGAAATAAATACTGTTTGGAAACTGACAAAGAAATACATAACAGCATCAAGGTGTGAATACATTTTGAAGGCCAAAAGGCTGAATAAGGTAGGTGTAAAATGGATGAATGAGGAGCTTAAAAGTGAATTCTGGAAGAAGAAGAAGAAGAAGGTACAATGGAGGTAGTACAAGATGAATAATGGTAATAATCAGTTACATGAAGAGTATGAAGACCAAGCCAGGAGAGTGAAGAGAGGTTACAGAACTCAGGCATCAAATGACAGGTCAATCTGCATGTCCATGTCAGGTGTTGTAGTTAAAGTGTTGGAGAGGCTAGTGAGAACTAGGATCCAGAATCCTATTCCTCACCAACCTTTCTAATGCCTTAGCAACTCCAGACACAGATTGGCCTGGTTGGTCGAGTGGATAGCATATCCACTCGACCAAACAGGCCACTTAACACTCCTCCGGGATCCGCCCCGTTGCAAGATTCATGTCAAACATTTATACCAATGGTGCCATTATTTCCCTGGAACATGAGGATATGGTAGAGGAGGGATTGATGGTGAATGAGCAAGAAGTATACGAAGAATTGAGTAAATGATGTTAATAAGGCAATAGGATTTGACAGTATATAGTGTGTCTTGAGGGAATGCCCTATGGAATTTATGGCACGTTTGGCATAACTATTTACCATAAGTCCCGCAACGAAGCAAGTCCCAAAGGAAGGGAAGGTGGGGAAAATTGTTTCACAAATGGGAGGATAACACTAAGGCTACAAATTATAGGACAATCTGTGTATCAGGGATCGTTAAAGTATTAGATAAGTTGGCGAGGACTAGGATACAGAAGTGGGTTGATAATAGTAGTATTCTTTATGATGGTTAGCATGGGTTTGTTGGGCAGGGGAGGGGGTTCATGTTTCAGCAATCTGCTTATGTATTACAACAAGGTGACAAATTCACTTGATAAAGATGCATATACACTACTGGATATGCATTGGATGTTTCAAAGGCCTTTGATAGACTGCTACATAATAAGGTAGTAGTTAAATTGAAACAGATGGGATTATATAACAAGATAGTAAATTTAATAGCTGATTGGCTTTCGGACAGGTTGTATGTGGATGAGTGGTATTCCAAGAGAGGAAGGTCACTAGTGGAGTGCCATAGGGATCTGTTTTGGGACCATTATTATTTAACTTGTATGTTAATGACATTGGAGCTGGATTAACTGGAAACGTTTAGCTGTTTGCCAATGATGCAAAGTTGGGAAGGGCTATGTGAAATAGAGAAGATGTTGTGGCCTTGCAGGAGGATCCGAATAAACTACATGAATGGGCAAATGATTGGAGCTTTCAGCTGAATGTTGCAAAGTGCAAGGTCTTGAAATTTGGTACACAAGGTTGGGATGCAGAATATTCCATTTATGGAGAAATTTTGAAGGAGGTGGAGGAGATGAGAAACCTGGGAGTGATGGTGAACAGAGACTTGAAGTTTAAGGGGTCACATTAAAAAATTCACACTATTCACAAGATCCTCCACAGAGATACTAGTGAAAACAAAAACGATTTCAAGAATGCTATTGCCATACCTTATGTTAGAGGCATTTCCGAAAAAATAGACAGAATACTACACGAATACAACCTCAAAACCACCTTTAAACCGCCAAGAAAATTGACACCTACTCAGTTCTTCCAAAGATCCTCTTCCACGCACCTAGCCCACTCAGGGGTATACAAAATACAATGCACATGTAACCTACCATACATAGGGGAAACAGGGCGAACCATCCCAATTATGAAGAATGAACACAAACGACACATTAAATACTTCCATTTTGGATAAACCAGCCTTTCTGACCATGCACTCCAAACATACCACAGAATTGATTGGAAAAATACCAAGTCCCTACACCACACCAAAACCTGGTTCAAGAGGAAATTCAAAGAAGCACGTGAAATGCTCAAACATAACCCAAATCTGAACAAAAAATGATAGCCTAACCATTCCAAGAATGTGGAGGACCCATCTGTAACCTTTATAGCAACCAGAACAAGCCAAAGAAAAATCCCAATACAAGAAGACTTGGTGAATTTTTTTTTTTTCCTCCTCAATATTCCCTAACAACTTGAACTGTGCAAGGATTGAAAAAAATGATAGTATAACAATCTGAACTGTACAAATCCAGAAGAATCTTAGTACATGAAGATTTGAGCAGAGTTTATTGTAGTTTTTTTTATTTATTTTATTTATTAATTATAAATTTTTTTATATTATTTTATTTATTTATTTTTTATTTTTTAAATTATCACTACAGGTCAGGCTAAGAAAAAGATTAATTAACAGCTTAGATTTAATTTACCAGTACAGAGTGCAAAAGCATGTAGCTTGGTTCCCTATACACATGTATCCTTTTGATGATGACATATAGACTTAATACAGAGGTCGAAACGTCAAATTGGTATTTTATTAATAACAAGTAAAATAATCATTTCAACACGTGTGTTTTGTATCCCTAAATTCGGATATATGAATGCTGATCACTGTGTAACAGACAAAAGACAGAGTGATAGATGTACCATCTCGATCATTAAATGGCTTCTATTTCAGTGATTAACCTGATTAACCACACAGGTGATCTGTATGCTTAAAGAAGCAGTAGCAACTTTTCCTTGTTCTTTGCTGTTATTTAATATAGTCCGAACTGTAGACTTGCTGCATCCTAGGTTTCTCACAGTCACTGTATTACCAGCGCCACTTAATGACTTCCAGCTTTACCTCTAACATAATTACTTTTCTTCTCTTTTTATTACTACTGCTTTCTTTATCAGTCTCTTTCTCTTTTATATATCAGGGGTTGAATATAAAAAAGCCTTATAGATATCTAAATTAAAGCAAAATGAAGGAAAAGTGACTGAGCAAGAGAACAGTTTGCATATGTGCTTGCAATGATGGCTTTGAGTCAACTGCCGAGTGTCACTGGCCACTGCCTGCAGCACTGCCATTGCCTACTACATTGGCAAGCGCTGCTGCTCGCTGCAGATTGGCAACAAAAAATTTTGCATACCATAAAAAAATCGCATTGACTGATTAACCACACTCTTAAAGTGGGAAATAGTATCGTTTCACTCATCGCATTAACTGATTATTGCACATATCAAATTCGCCTTAAGTAAGATTTTTCTGTATTAATTTAGTGGAGCATGGCCATGAACATGCTTGTAAAAAAAAAAGGGGGGAGGGACATAATGCAGAAACAGAGTTCCTCTGATAAAGTGTGATAGTCTTTGAGAGAAGGCTAAGAGGTGGATTGCCATCTTCTGTATACAATTCAAAATTTTTTAAGGAGGTTCTGGGTAACCACTCCAAATGGGAAAACAATATTCTAAGGTTGGTTGGATTTGAAATTCGGTGAAAAGAGCAACTGATCTTGAAAGAAAATTAGAATATTGTTCAAATTTCAATGCTATGAAAACATCCTACAAGTTTTCATAGCATTGAAATTCACTTGATTATCTTCACCTCACTTCAGAATTGTAAGGAGATGATCAGTGTTGAAGACGGTGTTTAGAATTAGAAAAACTGGTATGGTTAGGAAGTCAACTCAATAAATTTATATGGAATAAGAGAGAAATTAGTCAAAACACTAAACTGGCTGTGTAGAAGCCAATGTTTATGGAAGATTTTAAAGCTTCAATGATTTCAATACTACAGGATTTTCAAATGAGAAGAGAAATGGAGATTAGTGTAATTAGCAAACTTAGGAATAGGATTTGAAGTTAGAGAGGGTCATTCATGTATGTGCGGAAGGGTGTGAATGACTCAGTGTGAATGTTGGAATAACTCAGAATAATCTGAGTCACTCTAACATCGATAGAGATTTGATGAGAAGTGGCCACCTTACACGACTTGAAATGAATAACCAGAGAAGATGCTAGTAATGCAGTTACAAAGGGCAAGAGAAAACCATAAAATGGTAACTTGTTGAGAAATCCTCGGTACCAGACATTATCACATGCTTTAGATATATAAAGAGTTTCTCTAACTTTTGCCATGGTCTGCATCTAAAGGCAAGTTAGCTATAATATCTGCTATAGAATGAGAATGGCCATATTAGTGATCCTTAATTGGTGGATCTCCATATAGTGAATAAGCTTGTTGTTGATGACTTTGTCTCAGTTTTGAGAGAACCGAGGTGAGGGAAAGGCAACAATAATTTGATAACTTCACTCCATTTTTAGGGATTGGTCAGATTAAGACTTTATATAACAGCTTATATAGTGATACAAAATGGTCGTTAATTCTGGATCACAAGTTTTGTGCATGACTGGAGCATTCCATCTGGACTAGGAAACTTATTAATACCAAGATTATTCCAATAGAAGGGATGCTGTGAATGGTCATCAATACAAGAGTTAGAGGAAAATACTAATGCCAAGAGGTCTGACTTAATTTTAGGTGATATAGCATGGAACCATCAGTATGTGAGAGACGTGGAAAGAAGGAAGAGTAGAAGATATTCTCATTAGTCTTAGTTTAGTAACAAAAGTCTTGATTTCCTGTTGGCCCATATGAGGTCTACTTTGAATATGTTGGTGATTTTCTTCACTTGCTTTGGGTTACATATATTTTGAAGATCTGGAAAAGGCATATGAAAAGTTGCAAAAGCTGTTCAAAATGCTACAGCTATATGATATAAAATGAGACATACTGAGCAATATATAATCTGTATTTCAGTTGTAAGTTAGTTGTTAGAATTGAAGGAGGAGCAGGAAGATGGTTTAATATTAAATTAAATGTCAGACAACAGTACACATTATACCCACTGTTATTCATCATCTACATGAATTACATTGTGAACAAAAGTGGAATTAAAAAGTAAAGAAAGATGTTGGAAGTTTTTTCACTTGGTTTGACTATAAATTATATATTTTTTGTTTAATCCTTTATCCAAGTGTAAGCAAGCAAAGTTTGCACCTGAAGTATCCTCAGGACTTGATAAAATAAACCTTCTTCATCCTCGCATCAACTTTACACTAGAAAAAGAATCTCCACAGGGTATCTCATTTCTGGATTTACACATTCAAAGAAAAGAAGACGGTTTCGTCGGCACGTCTATCGCAAGCCTACATTTTCAGGTCACTATATTCACAGTTCTTCCACTCATCATCCATCTCAGAAATTTGGCATCGTTAAATCACTAGTTTTCAGAGCACACAAATTCTGTTTCTCTGAAGATTCTCTAAACCAAGAACTAGAAATAATCAAAAATACAGCTCTACTAAAGGGATATAATCTATAAACAACTCAAAAAATCATCAGTCACCTTCCCACACATCAACCCAGACAAGAAGTCCATAGGATTCACATACCTTATATCAAAGGCATCTCCGAATGTCTTTCAAAAATTATGAAGAAATACAATTTTGCCACTACTTACAAACCTATCAACCAAATCTATAACTTGTTACCTTCTCCTAAGGACAAACTCTCACCTCTGATGTTACCTGGCATTTATGAGATCCCATGCTCCTGCAAATTGTCTTTCTTTGGTCAGACAAGTAGGTCTGTTCAGAAATGCATCTCGGAACATCAAGACCACATTCGTCTTTTCAAACCACAGAAATCTGGTCTCTCCCAACACGGAGTTGAAAATCCAAACCATAGGATCCATTGGGAGAAGTCAAAACTTTTACACGGATCTTTATATAAATATGAACGTTTATATAAAGTAAGTGCTGAATCCCTACTACACAGACCAAATTTAAACCGCAATGATGTTCTTACTATTCCTAAAGTATGGGAAATTGTCAGAAAATTGTGTAAAATAACCTTCATATATATATATATATATTTTTTTTTATATATATATATATATATATATAATTTACTTCATATATATATATATAATTTACTTGTATAACATGTTACTGCACGCATATTGAGATTCCATTGTAATCATGTGCCCTAACTGTATGTTATTCCTAGTATTGTTTAAACTACTGTACTGATGATGTCCCAAGATACTTGGGATGAAATATTTACGAATTAAATAGTCATTACTGTGGTTATTACGTGTGTTTTTAGTGATATTATTATTAATCTCATATCCACAATTATCATCCAAATCAGTCTATTACTTGTAGGCACTCCAATATTGTCATATCTAACATTTCATTCTTCTAAGGCACTTCTGACTGAATCAATCCAACTAGACTTTAGTCTTCCTTTAGATCTCTTTCCTGCCATCTTGGCATCAAACACTTGTTTTGCTAACCTTTATTCACCCATTCTATTTAAGTGACAATACCACCTTACATTAGCTCTGACACATTTTTGAATGCTAACAGTATCAAGTTCCTTACTAATATCTTCATTTTTAATATGATTCTGCCATTAATGCCATCAGTTCATTCCCCTAATTTTTCTCAGAACCCTTATATCTGCGGTCTCTAATCTTTGATCAAGTGCTTTATTTCTAACTCAACTCTCAGATCCATAACTTAAAACTGGGTTGAACACTGTCTTGTATACTGATAGTTTGGTGTTTTGGCTAATTCCTCTCATTCATATAAATTTACTCAGATGGCTACTCACCATACAAGGTGAGTAGCCATCTGAGTAAATTTGCTTATTCTGTTATATATTTCCAGATCTAACTTGCCATCTTCACTAAAAACTGTGCCTAAATAGCTGAAATACTTTATTGTTCTATAGAATCTCCATTCAGAATGCAGCTGAAGTTTTCTATATTCCTTCCTATTTTCATAATTTTGGGTCTTTTTATTGTTGATTTTCATGCCAAATATGTTACAGCTATTATTCAATTTAGTTAGAGAATTCTGGAGACTTGCAATGGATGTGTTTAGCAATACGTCATTCACATAAAGCAAACAGCTAAGTTTCACATATCACTGATTCTAATATCAGGTTTAATGCCACTTTCTTTTATAATATGATCCATATAAATGATGAATAAGAGTAGTTGTATCCTGATAAGTTGGAATATTAAAGTTTCATCTTATCATTGTATAACAGAGCAAACACCATAAGAAACATTAAAATATGCTTGGTATCTGGGTATGAGTAATTTTGAATACAATAATAAGAAAAAAAAGGAAAGAATTGTAAAGTAATGAGATGTTATTTACTTGTATAAAGGAAAGGAATATGTAGGAAAATGTGCAAATATTATGTGTATAATTTAATACTGAAAATATTGAATTAAGGTCGTCATTATCTTTAGTGTGAATTAACCCTTATTGTAAATATACATGTAAGAACCAGACCAACATAATCTGGGTAAACGCAAGCTCGAAGTTGGGGGGGGAAAAGCAGGCAGTTGCCCCGAGCGGCCTCATGCTCGCGGAGTTTGTTTAGAAGTGGCGGGAGACAATCGGACAGTATGACGTCAGGCACACGCGGCGGCATATTCTATGTGCCATGTGAACGGCCAAAGTTATGGTGATGGTCGTTAGGGAGGAAGTGTAAAAGGGTTACCCCCCCTCCCTCCAGGTCTTTTCTCTGGCGTCCTGTGTTCGCCTGGTAGTCGTTCGGAGCTCTTGGTGTAGGTCCATCGCTGGTATGTGATTGGACGGGTTTTTAGCGGGAAGTCTAATCCCGTGATACTGCAGCAGTCTATGCCGCGTGGAACGTCGAGGAATGTACGTGTCCAAAGTGCTGTGATAATGGAAGACAAAGAGATGGTCACGTTCAGGCATCGACAATTGGAAAGAAAAGAACTAAAGTGTATAGATAAGTAGACAGTTTGTTATTTGATATGTGTGAGAGTCAAGGAATTAATATTGTGTAGAACTTTAATGAAAAGAGACTCAGAGATAGAAAATTAAAAGAGACTGCATGAGAAATTACTTGTTTGTTGTAGAAGATTATGAAAGGACAGACACTGTATGAATCTAAATACTGTGTGTATTTAAGAAAGTTTAACCAGGATTTTATCTATAGAGTAAAAGTTGTCTGGGATTATAAAGATATAGATTAGAGTGTAAGAAATATGTTATGTGTAGAGTAACTTAGGTAGATTGAATTTTGATGGGGTTTTTATATGAAAGATATAAGAGTTATTAGGTGTGAATTATTCCTTAACTAGAATTTGAATGGATCCTTTCTAAGTTTGTATTGTTAACAATATGTACATTATGCTAAATAAACCTTGTTTTTCTTTAACCAAATTGGTCTCTTTATGGAATTCGATGCACCACTTGTAAAATTAGTTACGGATCTGAGCAGCAGATTTTTAGGACACAATTCATGGTCACGATTTGCATATCTCGTGTTATCTTTGTTCACTTCTTACCAACTTCTTGATTAACATTCTAATTAATCTAATAGTCCTAAGTGGCACAGCATGAATAAATAAATTTTCTTAGGACTAAACGAGAGGTTGGTAATGAAGTGTCTGCCACATAGGTTTTGGCTTGACCGCGGGGCTATTCCTTTGTGTCCCAGAGATACCACTTGCCACACATTGGCCAGACTTTAAAGAAATCAAAAGATATAAGAATTTATGAGAAAGGGGCACTACGCAACAGAGTACAGATAATGTGCATCGTTTAGCCTTTTACGTCCATCTTCCTGTATTTCCTTCAGTTTTAATTGTTGACTGACAACTTACATAAGGCTATGTTTTGCTCTGTATAATGTTCCATTCACCACATAACTGAAGTGTTTTGAAAAGCTTTTCTATGGGCAGCTTGTCATATGCCACTTCCAACCCTACAAAACTAAGTACAGATCCTTGTCATATTCCCACAATTTCTCAACTATTTGTCTTAAAGTGAAAATATGATCATGACAACTGCAAAACTTTTACACTTCCATATACACTGCTCAAAACAATTAGGGGATATTTTAGTTTCTGTCAGAGTATTATAAATTTCTGCAAATAATTATAACTATTGGGTACTTTATACATGAATGAATATTTCTTACTTATGGATAGGGTGTAATTGGTGAGATATTGTTTAAATAATCAATATTAATTACAAATCGTGTTACATTTGTAAATTATTTTTATAACTTTATAATTTATAAGAAAACCAAAATATCCCCTAATTGTTTTGAGCAGTATATTACTCTTAGTAAATTGTTAAGTATTTTTATAAGATATTAGTCTGAGAATATTGCTAATGAAGAATAGCACTTGCAAAATCTAATTGCCCTAGTAACAGAGACAATGCCTCAGTTATGATATGCATAAACAATGGCGTATATGCAATATTAAATAAAGAAATTCCACATTCAATACTTACATCTATTTCATTCTCTTCAACTTGTGTCACATGCTGCAGCTAAAGTGTTAGCAAAGGAATTTGGATTTCATGATGAAGGAAACATACAGTTGGTTCTCCCATTCTTCAGTTCATTAGAATAATATACTTTTGCTGCAATAAATAAAGGAAAACAACATTTGATTCCTTGTACAGGTGAGCACAAGAGAGATATCAATTTGAATTGTTGTAAAAAGAACTGCCAAAAAGAAAATGTTCCAGTTCTATGGTGTAAATAGGATATTATATAGAGCAATGCACAATCTCTATTTAAGTCAACAGTTAAAATTCAAGGAGATATAGAAAGATGGTTTGATGTTAAATCAAGTGTATGAAAGGGTGCAATTTATCTCTGCTGTTATTCATTATCTATATGAATCACATGTTGAAGGGAAAGAGGTATTAAATCTGATATCAAATTTGGCAATGTTAATCTTAGCTCTTTACTTTTATGTAGATGACTTCTGAATAAATCTAGTACAAGTCTGCAAGATTCCCTGACTAAATTGAATAACTCTTAAAAAAAATTTGTCATGAAAATCAGCAATAAAAAGACAACGAAAATAGGCAGAAACATTGAAAACCTCAGTTGAATCCTGAATGGTGAACCTATAGAACAAGTAAAACATTTCAGCTATTTAGGCACAATTTTTATGAAGATGGCAAATTAAATATAACTTCATTAAATATATTAATGTTAAATTAACTTTGAGTTTTCCTGGAGCAAAAATTAAGCATATAAAGGAAACAATTCAAAAACAGAAAAGAAAAGTAAATAAAATCGGAATTGTAGTAGGTACTAACGATAAGTTCAGTATGAGAGAGAACATGAAAGGGTTGTTGGAAGAGACGAGAGTGAAGAGTGAAAATTATCAGCATTTTACCTCAATATGATAAAAATGAATTAAGAAGAGGGGATATGATGGCAAACGATTCGATGCGTAGGCTGTATAGGATGTGGAGTGAGTTTGAGGGAAGATTGGATTTGTATAAAAGGGATGGCCTAATCTGAATGCATCTGGTATCAGGAGTCTAGAAAAACTAATAACAAGTAAGAGACCAAACACAGAGTCAGGGAAACTAAATTATAAAGGGGGAAATGGTGAGAATGTGAGTGTAAGAGCGACAATGTTGTACAGAGAAGAATAAAGATCTGTAGGTTGTCCAACTGTGTCATGCAGACAAGAGTATACAAAGGAACATGCAAGTAGATATTTATGTCTGTATACGAATGCTAGGAGTATCAGAAACAAAGGGGTAGAGTTTGTTGCCTTAGTCAATATGTTGGGACCTCAGATTGTAGGCATTAGTGAGACCTGGCTATCAGAATCAGACATACTAATTGGTATCGAATGTAAAGGATACGCTATTTTTAGGAAGGATAGAGCATGCTGCTAATGATATCAGATGACTTGAATCCAGTTAGAGCTGAGAGCTATGATTGTAGTACTACTACTAACAGTATTTCATGCCATGAGCTTGAAGCCATCTGGTGTGAGGTGGAATCAAAGAAGATCAATTATATTGTGGGGGTGTTGTTACAGACCTCATAGATCGTTTGCTAGTGATGAAGAAATGCCTCACCAAATACACAAGATTAGGCAAAAAGAGTAATCATAATGGAAGACTTTATTATCCAAATATTCATTGGGTAGCAGTAGAATCTCATGAGTAGAATGAAAATGCACAACTTCCTCAAAGGTGTGCATTTTCTCTTGTTCCTTCTGTAAGGAACTCTAGGTTAAAGAATGTTAGATTTGATTATTGTGTCAGTGGGCGTTTCAGTTAAAGATTTAACCATTCTTCCTCCGGTTGGTGACAGTAATCATGTGGTGCTCACTTGGGAAGTGACTAAGTTTATGAATGTTCCATTCAGAAAAGGTTGCATGCTGAACAGAGCAGGAAATTATGACCGACTCAGGAGCATACTAAATTCAGTGGAACTGGATCGGTTGATGGATGGGAAGAATATTGACAGTGCATGGGAAGCATTTAAACAATACTTAAATGATGCGATATCAGAGTGTGTCCAGAGAGTTCAAAGAATAAATAGGGGAGGAGTCAAATGGATGTGTAATCTTATTAAGCAAGAGATTCGTAAGAAAAGGATGATGTGGAAGAAATACCATATACATTATGAAAATTATAAGCAGCAAGCTAGAATAGTCACAACTGTTGTATGGAAAACAAAGTCTGAGCATGAAAAGAAACTGGCTCTGCGTGCTAAAGACAACCCAGAAGAATTCTATCAATATGCTGCAAGTAAAAAGAAAGAATGAATATGAAAGAATAACTCATCTAAATGCATATGGCATGAGGGTTACAGATGCAGAAGAGGTTGTTCAACTAATGGGTGCCCATTTTGTTAAAGCTATCCACCTGGTATCAAACTCTTCACTGGATGAAGAAACTCTGGTGTATAAGAGCTATTGCACAAACTGAATAAGAATTCAGCAATAAGGTCTGAAGGGATATCAGCAAGTGTGCTAAAAGAGTGTTCAGCTGAACTGGATATTTCTTTGACCAGGTTGTTTAATATGAGTCTCAGGGAAGATTCTGCAGGAATGGAAAGAATGTATGGTAACTTAATTGCACAAGAATGGTGCAAAGTCCGACATATCCAACTATCAACCAATTAGTATCTCGGGTGAAGATTTTGAAAAAATCGAATATGCAAGTAGAGATGCTATGAGCAACATGGGTTTACTAAGGGAAAGTTATGTTTTAGCAACTTGCTCACATTCTATAACAATGTTACCAACGAACAAGGGAAATGGATACACCATGATACTTTTGGATTTTGCTAAGACTTTTGACAGAATACAGCATGGTAGACTGTTGCATAAATTGGAGAATATGGGATTAGATAATAGAATATTAGCATTGATAACATGGCTGACAGACAGGTATCAAAAAGTGGTATATAGGGAATGTGAGTCTGCAAGATGTAAGGTAACCAGTGGTGTACCACAAGGATCAGTCCTTGGTCCACTGTTATTCAATCCATACATTAACACCCCAACCGGCCGTGACGTCTATAGATGTCCAGCTAAATCCAGATACGATTTTGTAACACACTGAATAACATGGATAAGAAGTGCAATTTGGTCTCATTATTTCATCCACCTCAGCACTGGTAGGAAGAAGGATTTGAAAAGTGACATACAGCTATTTGCTAATGATGCAAAGACAGGGTAATCAGGAATGCGGCTATTATGCAGTACTTGCAGAATTATTTGAATGTCGTATTATATTGGTGGGATTATGCTTGAAGAAACTGATGAGGCTAAGATCTCAGAGTGTTAGTAGAAGGGAAGTTGAAGTTCAGGCACCACGTAGCCAAGTTCGCAAATACAACTCAAAGATAATTACAATGCTGAAACGAATGTTCAAATGTAAAGATAAGGATGTCATTTTGCCTCTTTACAAGACCTTGATAAGACATCAGCTGGACTATTGTGTGCAGGTCTGGTCTCCTGGTTTCCATTGTGATTCTGATATATTGGAAAGAGTGCAAAGGAGAGTGTTAAATGTGATATCAGGATTATGGAATACTGATTATGAAGACAGATTGAGAATTTGTAGACTGCAAACAGGAGAAACGATTGAGACTTACAAACTTCTGAAAGGGTCATAGGGTGGTGCATGATTGGAATGGATTCCACTGGATGTTATAAGTGCAAGCAGTGTGAATGAATTCAAGAATAAGTATGATAGCTGGTGCGTGTAGTATGTGGCCACCCTTGATGAGTCCCTGACTTCTTGTAGGTTTCTCTTAATAATAATAAATATGGATAGACAAAATAATCAGTCAAGCTGGTATGGTAAGAAGTCAGCTGAATAAATTTATATGGAATAAGAAAGAAATTAGTCAAAATGCTAAATTAGTTATAAACAAAACAATGCTGAAAGCAATTTTAACTAATGGATCTGAGAGTTGGGTTAGAAATAAAACACTTGATCAAAGATTGTAGACCACAGATAGGAGAGTTTTAAGAAAGATCAGGGGAGTGAACAAATGGCATTAATGACAGTATCATATTAAAAACGATGATATTAGGAAAAAACTTGACATTGTTAGCATTAGTGAGGAATGTGTAAGTAGAGCTAATCTCGGGTAGTATATAGCCACTTAAACAGAATGGAAGAGGAAAGATTAGCTAACAAGTGTTCTTTGCCAGCTAAGAAAAAGCACAACAGGAAGACCAAGATGTAGATGGATTGATACAGTAAAAAGACATTAAAAGATAGAAATATAAGATCTGATAATGTTTGAGTCTTGACAGATAAGATTAATTTGAGGAAAACTGTTGATCAGAAGTTAGTAATTGTGTAACTTTGTTATGTAGTACTATCATAATTATCCTGTACACCCCCTGAGGTTGCATATCAGATATTTGAGGATGTTGATGTAAAAAGAATTTGATAGTACTGGGTTTAGTTAAAAATCAATTCTGAACACAACTAGAATTCTTTGAATGTTTTCCAACCAGAAAGGTTTTTTTTTTCTTTCTTCTGAAGCTGAAGAGAAAGATATCAGAGTACTCTGCATAAATTTCCTTCTTGAGTTTATCAAGCAAATAAGGCAGCCTATTACCATAATCTCACAGATAATTTTCATTTGATGCAATCAATAAAATATTGATTGTAAAAAAATAAAAACCAAACATGTTTTAAAATTTGCAAAACTATAAAGAATAAGAAAAGTCTGACCTGCACTACTTCCAATGGAAAAATCTTCATAATAAACAGTGAACATAGGTTTCAAAAACAATTTCCAGACTGAAACTGCATCTTATAGGGATGCTACTAAAGAAAATCATTTCCAAATCTACTGCAAATCAAGAAGAACAGTCTACATTTACCTCATCTAAATACTACATACACAGTTTTTAGACACGTAAATGTTATCAAGTCTGAAGTGCATAACTGCTTTATCGCTGTCTTATCATTCCAGTAGCTTCTGTGGAGAAAGGGCATGATAGGAATGATCATTCTGCCTCTTAGAAAACCAGCCACCTGGTTTTTTCAGAGGCAGATGGGGAAGTTGTGAAAGTTTCAAGTGATTATTGATCTTGTTGATGGGATAGAAGGCAATCTTTATATTTTGTTTATGCTGCATCCTTGCTATTTTATACATTTATTCGTGTGGGGTTCCTTCCATTCCTTGACCGTCCCTTAGGACTGGTTGAGCCCACCTAGTGAGGGATTAAGTGTGTATTTTATGACTGTAGATCCGTGTGTGTTCACATAAGGTTTCTCACATCATGGACGGGAATTGAACCCAGGTCTTTCAGACCAAAGGGCTTCGTCTATACGACTGAGCTATGGAGGCTCTATTGTATATATGGGAGAATCACTGCTCCTCTAAAGTCTTTGTTTTCATGTTTATCCAATTGTCTTGGATGTTGACATAGGATATTTTTTTTTTATGTTCTATTGTAACCATTCTTTGGTAAGATGAAAGTCGGGTATTCTAACTCTTGGTTTCTTTTAATGATATTAGTAGAAATTCTGTAAGTCTTATCAGGCAGGGAATGGATAGTGCCTATTTTCTGTGCTGGGTGGTGATTGGATGTGACCCGTAAGTAGCATCCAGTGTTTGTTGGCTTCCTAATAAACCAAGAAATTGAGTGTGTTCTGTTCGGATTCTCAAAAAGTGTATCCAAAAATAGAAAAGACCTGTTTGCCTTTAATTCAACAAGGAATTTAATTCAAAGGTGAAGGTATCTACAAGATCAGTTATTGTTATAGTTTACATGACATAGGACAGACAAGTAGGTCATGTACGATACACTAATCTGAACACTATAAGGATATTGAGAACAAAAGAAAACAAAACTCAGGACTGGCAGCACATACGACTGAAACAGAACATCGACTATTATGGCAACAAATAAAAATGCTCTACATAGATTGAGACATGCACATGGTTACCAGCAGTATGTAGCAGTCCACAAAGTCATAGCAAATGTGCACTTTACATTGTTATTCATGTTCAAATATTTTCAATTATGTATGTTAATTGTTCTTAGCTGTTTTTTTAGTTTATTCACGTAATTCTCCTGATGACATAAAACAAAACATTTTCACGAAACTAGTTGAGTAATCAATGAAATTAGCTTACTATCCCATATGATTCTTTAATTGTGAATTAATACCAGCAAAAGCATTCCTAGCATGTCCTCTCTCCATAGAAGCCTATATAAATGATGATATCCAAACTCACAGTGAGTCGGTGTTCTCAAAGATAAATAAATTTGAAAAACTAAGAATAAAAATAAAACTTCAGTATATGTTATCAATTCTTTTAAATGCAGAAATAATATAGGGATTCCAGCTTTTTTTAAAGGTTACACCACTAAGTGTGCTTTAAGAAATTTGCAATACATGGAGTTTGCGTAGCTTTCAGAAATTGATAGCCAGTCTTGCACTATTCATACAGAATTATCTTCTTCCTTTCCCTTCCTGCAAATATTATTATTATTATTAAGAGAAACCTCCAAGGAGTCAGAGACTCATTGAAGGAAGCCACATACTATACACACCAGCTATCATACTTGTTCTTGAATTTATTCACACTGATTGTACACACAACATCCAATGGTAATCCATTCCAATCACCCACCACTCTATGAGAGAAAAATCTAGCTCTCACCCCCCCCCCCTTCTTAATGGTATTCATTCTCAGCTTCCAAGGATGCCCCCACTCTCCATAAAATGAAATCCTGTATGATCCTGTCAGAAGTTTGTAAGTCTCAATCATATCACCCCTCTTTCTCATGTTTGCTAGTGTCTGCAGTCTAAAAATTCTCAATCTGTCTTCATAATCAGTATTCCACAATTCTGATATATACTTTTTAATGCTCTCCTTTGCACTCTCTCTCTCTAATATATATCAAATTCACAATGGAAACCAGGAGACCAGACCTGTGCATAATAGTCCAAGTGAACTTTGACATGTAGAGATACCTATCTCTACATGTCAAAGTTCATTTTAGCATTGTAGTTATCTTTTTAGTTGTATTTGCAATCTTTGCTACATGGCCCCTGTACTTCAACTTCCTATCTACTAACACTCTGAGATCTGTAGCCTGATCAGTTTCTTCTAGCATAATCCCACCAATATAATAGCCATTGGATATATAATCACACCAAAGTGAATGATTTTACATTCACTAACATTGAACTGCAGCTGAAATTATCTAGAGACAAAGAAATGACAGAGTAGGAAATTTTCTACTTAGAATAATGTTCCAAGAAAACACTTATCTAACAAAGATATTTGTATAATTAGATTAAATGATTATAACATTTATGTAATTAATTTTATTAGGTGTAACAATTTTACTATTTAATTATTCCAAGGTTAGTTGATGATCTTTTTGCAGACAAATATTCCAGGTGCTTTCTTTTATTGCATTTTTGCTGTGAATCTCGAGTCACAAGAGTTTTAGTTGGAAACTCTGGCTAATATGATGAAAACTGCTGACAGAAAATATTCATGAACTATCATTCTGAATGCTTCATAAGTAACAATATATATGATCACTGATTTTAATCATTTATCACATCTGCATGTTTCCTACTGAAAACTTATGAACTCAAACAAAAATTAAGAACTCAGATCATTAAATGTGCTATGACAATGCTAAAGAAAGCTTTATATCTGATTAGCTAAGCTTACTGATACCATGAAGTCCAATTATCAAATGATGTGTTATCAGAAACCATTGCAGAATTAATGTATGCTATAACTGGGAGATGTGTAAAATGTTTTTTTGTTCATAGGAAACACATCACGAAACTTCAAGCTAGGAAAAGTTTCTAAACTTCAAATAACCCGTAAGTATCATGAGTTATATTATTTTAGTTAGCATTAATATAAGTATAAAAATGTGCTGTCACTACAAGAATCATAAGTCAGCCTGGTTGGCCAAGTGATTAGCGTATCGGCTCTCCAGCCAAAAGGCTGCGGGTTCAAATCCCACCATGGGCATGGATGTTTATGTTCGTCAGTGAAAATAGTGGTGGTGGTCGGCGGTAGATGCCGCTGGTGTAGATGATGAAGGTAGTTGCGGTTAGTGGAGACAGAGTTGTAAAACAGGTGCCCTCCTTTGATGAGTCTCTGGACTCCTTGGAGGTGTTATGTAATAAGCAACAATACTAAAAATAAAAACTGACTGTGTATTTCACAAGATACAGACACCTTCAGCATCCATAATTCTAAACTGGCACTATAAGTTTGATTTCTGGTCAATGATTAGAAGCACTTTTTCTTGTCCACCTTCCCCCCAAACCAGTTCCCAAGTTTCACAATCTTAATGGAGATGAGCAGGTCATGTTCTTTCTGAAACTTGGATTTTTTTTAACCCTGAAACTCAGAAAACAACTGCATAAATCTAATTCAAACAATAATATGCCAGTTAGGATTTAGAAATACCAAATTAATTATTTGTATTTCTAAATCCTTAATAATCATAATAATTTACACAAGCCAGTTAAGGCTAAAAAAATTATCTCTGCTTTGGAAAATGAAAGGCATTACACAAATTTATTATCAGTATTATTTTGTTGTAATAATTTTAATTTTACAATTACAGCAACTTGAAACAGCTTACATAACCACACACGTTGTTATAGTGCAAAGTTTGCTATACTGAACTTAGGGGGGAAAAAACTGATCCTTCTCACTTTATTCCATGAAACAAAGGAAATAGCAGGAAAGAGGAAAAAAAGAAATGGGGAAATTGTACATTAAGCAATTGAAAAATATTTATGTATGGAAGGAACCATATATAAACAAAGGAAATTACACAAAGAATTGAAGTACAGGAAGATGGTTTAATGTTAAATCTGGTGTCAGACAAGGATGTACATTATCCCCTCTGTTATTCATTATTTATATGGATCACATTATGAAGAAAAGTATACAGAGGATTTGAAATAGAAAGTGATCACTATTTAGTTTTGAACAGGATAAAATTCAATCTCATATTGAAAAGAAGAATGTGTAATAGTTTTAAAACATATCAAAATTGAGCAACTTTCAGGTGAACTGTAGACTCAAATACACAAATCTCAAGAAAAAAAGGAAAAAGTTTGAAAACAAGAACCAAACCTTGGAGATTCAGTCAGAGAGGCATGTGGTGAGGTTGTCTGTAAGGACAGAAAAATCATAATTCCATGGTAGACTCAAGAAGTTAAAGAGGCAGTCAAGGAAAAGAAGAAAGAGCACATCAAATTTTCCTAGTAAGTCAGCTTATGCTCTTAGGGAAGGAATACAGAGAAAAATTAAGAAAGCAAAGCACTGCATAAAACTGGCTAAACAAAAGTCACGGGAAGACTTTGGTAAGAACATAGAAAAGAAATATCACAAAGGTGGCAAAATATTCCAAAGGCTATTGAAAAAAAAAAAGCTTAAAAATAGATGAAAGAGTACTATAAAAGGAATTAGAGATGATAAAGGTGTCACTAAAACTGAAGATAAAGATATTTTAGATGTCCTGTCCTGATTTATGCTCATGCGCAGACCTACACTTTTTACAGTGTAGGCATTTACAACCAACTCCTACAGAATAGGTTGGTTACTCCTTATTCCTGGAGGTATCCTATGTCTGTAGAAACATGTGTTCACAGGGCCAGTTTGCCTGCTTGCTGGAGGAAAAACTCCAGATAAACTGGGGAGAAAAACCCTGTGGCCCATGCCCAAGACCAGCTAACTTGGCTATGTCTGAGAAAGATTCTAAGCTCCTTACGTCAGCAACGGGACGTGAACGTGAGGTCAGCCTAGTGGTTATGCACTTCGCAACCATATGCCAGGGAAATTTTAGATGTATGAAGTAATTACTTTGAAAGATTGCTAAATGAAGCAAGCACTGTCATCAGCACGAATGTAGAACACTCCTAACAGGATTGCACATCAACTTGAAGTGGAAAAAGCCATCAAAAAACCTGAAAAGTGGAAAGGCAGCTGAAGTAGATGAAATTTGGCAATAAATGCTCAAATATAGAGATATAAAAGTTTACCATGACTGCAATGCACTGCATAATTCAGAAAGCCTGCTCAGAGGGTCAAATTCCAGATGGTTGGAGTAAGTTCTCATAGTACCCCATCTATAAAAGAGGAAATAAAACAATGTGAGAATTACAGTGGTATTTCCCAACTGAGTGTTCCCAGGTAAGATTTATGCATGTATACTTGAGAAATGGCTAAGAAAAATTGTGGAAGGAAAGTTTGGTGAAGAACAAGCTGGATTTAGGATTAGATTTTCACTTTAATACAAACTGTTGAGAAATCTTGAGAATATAACAAGGATTTGTATTTAACTTCTGCATATCTGGAAAAGGTATATGAGAAGGTGCCAAGAAGAAGAATCTTCAAAATGCTCCAGTCCTATGCTGTTAATGGGCCATTATATCAAGCAATACATAGTCTCTATTTAAGCTGTAAGTCAACATTTAGAATTGAAGGAGGTACAGGAAGAAGATTTGATATTTAATCAGTTGTGTAACACAGGTGCACATTATCTCCACTGTTACTATCTACATTGATCACATTAGAAAGTGGTATTAAATCTGATATCAAAATCGGTGATGTTAATCTTAGCTCTTTACTGTTGTGAAGTCATCACAGTGGACAACAGCAATGATGCAGAGGACCTTAACATGCAGAAATAAAGAGGTTCTGGTTGTATTGTATAAGGCCTTCATCAGGCCTCGTATGGATTATTTACACAAATTTGGTCCCCTGGTTTCCATGGTGATGAGGATATATTGGAAAGGGTTCAGAGAAGACTGACTAATGTCGCATCTAATCTTTCATGAGGACAAGTTAAAGGAATATGATTGACACATTTAAATTGGTAAAGTGCCGTTACTGGTTTAATGTGAAAGATTTTTCATAGAATGGGAGGAGATAGAACAAGGAGACATCCCTGGAAGCTGTATAAGGAGGGTGTGAGCAGGGGCATAAGGAGCAGGTTCTTTGCATGAAGAGTGGAATGCACTGCCTGACATTGTGGTAAAATGCAGATACATTGAATGAATTTAAAGCATAGTTTGATGAGCTTTGTGTGTTTTGACTCCATGGAGGTCTGATGTTAATAATAATAATAATAATTTCATTATTGTTAATTTGGTAGTTATTTGGCTTTGCTGAGGTGAATTGTTTAAATATTAACCAGTAAGTTGATCTATGTATACGGTGACCATATGTCCTTTATTTCACTGCTCTGTCCTTTAGATTTATTTTTTTCTAAAATAGCCATTTTGTCCTTTATTTTGTGAATTGAAATAGTAAATTGAATATTGGCATGCAGTACACTGCCCATAGAAACATGAAACTGTCATTTCACCGGCACTCGCTAGCAGCATGGCATATATGGCTGCGTTGTTGATGTACGAGTACGTGTAAGTTACGTCACCAGTAAAAAGATCAAAGAATGAAGAGTCCTGCTAACATAGATGGGTTGAAAATTTTAAATATTTCACAGATAAACATGTATCCTTTAAAAACATTTTTAAAATTGTTGAATTTTGCTTTGTTGAATTATGTCTCCCTGGATGTAATGCCCCCACTGAACAAGTATTTTCATTAGTGAACAACATATGGACCAGTGAAAAAACCCAATTAAAAATCATTGAAAGCATGTATTTATACCAAATGCAACTTTGACATGAACTGTATACAATTTTATGCATTTTTAAACACAAACTTGATTTATTAAAAAAATAGTTCATTCATGTGAAACGTATCAAAATGAAAATTTTTTTTAAGTGATAAGATTATTTAAAATAATATGGATATGCTTATATTTTAAAATAAATGTTATAAAGTTTTTTTTTTAGTTTTAGTGAAACAAATAAATGCAACCTGCTTTTTTTTTTTATTATGAAACAATTTCTGATTTGTCCTTTATTTTCTCCGAAAAAATATGGTCACTGTATCTATGTAACATATAATATACATGATAATTTACATTTAGCAAGAAATATCAGTTCGAGTAGCTATAACATAGCATTAGTGCAGTGATCTCTCAATTATCAATCTCATACATCCAAACTTTCAATTAACTAATCCTCGAATGGGAGGATATGTGATTTTTTTTTTTTTTTGAACAACTCTAACAACTGCGTACTTGCATACGTCATTAGTTAAGTGACAAAAAATCTATTCACAAAGTAACTGGATAAATGAGATCAATGTATTCAGAACTGTCATTTCTGAAACATGCATTTTAAATCTACTTTTTCTGTTTCAGAAGCAACAATAAGCAGTAAATACAGCATCAAGATTAATACAGGTAATTTTAAATGTACATTGTAAAATTTAGCAATGCTGAGAATATATTAACAGTTTTCACCAGCAGGTGAGATTCAATTTCCAGTGCAGTTATACCACTAACATATGGATTTCAATTTATGCTAATTACATGTTTTGCAATGGGTTTTGTATAGCACAGAATAAATAAATAAATAAATCATGAAAGCATACTATAAAAGTACAATATCCAGCACTCAAAAAATACCAGAAAAAAAAAAAAAAAAAAAATTCTCCCTATACCTTTTACTATAAAATGGTAGGTTGCAGTGCCAAGTAAAGAAATTATTACAGACAACGATCATCAATGTTATTGCACAGAAACCTCCATGGAGTCTGAAGACTCATCTCAGGAGACCCATACTATCCACGCAATATCTATCATACCTCTCCTTGAAATCGGTTAATAACAAAGCACTGAGAACAGACTTTGGCAATCTATTCCACTCATTCATCAATCCCCAAGAGAAAAAAACTAGACCTCACACCATTCCCAAGGGGGAGGGGGGGTATGGAGTTAAATTGTTTTAATTTGTTAGTGACTTCCACAGGCCAAGAAGTGGCTTTCTTAAGGAGCCTGTGGAGTTTCCCAATTTGTGAGTTGGTGGGATTGTACTCGATAGGGAGGTAAGTAGCCCGATCTAACAGAGCTTTCAGCTTACCTGTATAATCCTTTTGGTTAAGTGGCGCTCCCTTTATCCGCTTCGGTGATTATTATTTCCTTGTTTTTCTTTAATTCCAGTAGAGATTTAATTTCTTTAATGGGCATCTTGGCTTTAGGTGGTTTTGCTTTGGTCAGAACACAAGCCACATCCCTTCTAATATCGTTGGCGACGTGGTTAGGAAGGTGTCGTATCCCACATTCAACTTATATCATATCCTCTGCAGGTATTCTTCTTGGCGCAATGACGAAGTTGTGGCCATGTGAGAGGGCGTCGAGTGCTTCAGGTTTCACAATACACGACGAAAAGTTGACTATCGTTTCGGTAGGAAGTTGTGGTTTCAAGATCGCGGTCTTCTTTATTAAATTTTCAAATTTTTTGATGTGTCGATCTCGTACTTTTTTTAAATTCTTTCTCCGCTGCAGTGCACGAGATGGCATGCAAAACAGACCACATTTTGTGGTTTCAAATGCTTGAAAGTCATCTTCGAGTGCCTGGATAGCTAAGTTAGCATCACTCAGGCAACGGCGAGTAGTAGTGATTTGTTCCCTGAGCAATGCTTGGCTGGCACGATAATAAATGCGAAGAGAACCAGTGCTTCAATTTAACACAGTTAGGAATTACCTGGTTATCCCGGCAGCATTTTAGGAATGCGAGATGATTAAGTTGTCTTGATAGCTTCAACTTCATTTTACCGTAATGGCGGGCTTTACATGCAGTAGAATCTCCGTGGATTATCGTAATTCTAGTGGAAAGGCTTAGATGTTGGTTATGCATTATTACTAAATAGTTTAGGAAAATAACAACATACCCTAGGATATACATTAAAATAATTTTTTAATACAAATCCAATATTTTGGCAACATTATGTTGCCATTTTCAACAGGAACTTGTGAGCAAAACACATGCATGCAGGCACAGCAAAGAGTAAATGAGGACGAAGCAGGAAGCTATTCTTTCTCCTAAAGTCCTACTGGTGCCCCCTAGCGAGCAATGTTGGTATTCTTGGGTGATTGGGCTGAGGTCTTCTGATGTAGGTTTCCCAAATTTGAGGCAGTCTCATGCAGTCAAATTTGTTGAGGTTTGGGTTGTTTCTTAGGGCTGAGGCTGATTCCATGAAAAGCCTTTCACACTTGTATTTACTACAGTGAATGATCGTGGCTTTGTTCCACTGTATTCTATGGCAGGTATCCAGAGCATGGTCTGCAAGACCAGAGCGGCTGTATTGGTGAAACCGGATATAGTCCTTGTGTTCTGTAATTCTGATATTGGCTGTCCTGCCTGTTTGGCCAAAGTAGGACAGCTTACAGCTGCAAGGGACCTGGTATACACCAGGTAGGTCTGGGGGAGGGGGGGGGGGGGAGATTGGTCTTTAGTGGGACAAGAGATGCCAATTTCTTATATGGTCTGTAACAAGAAGTTAAACCGTGTTTTTTTAGGATTTTTGTAATTTTTTCCGAGGTGCCTCTGATATAGGGTATGGTGATGGATTTAGAGTAATCCTTGTTGTGAGGGGGCGGTTGTGGTTTATTGGTTTCAATATTTTTTGGATTGTTTTGGGAGGGTAGCCATTCGCTGAGAAAGTGTTCAGAATGTGGTTTAGTTCTGTGGTTAGGGCATTGTCATTTGAACAGATTAGTTTAGCCCTGTTGTGTAGTGTCTTAATGACTCCGTATTGTTGTGAGGAAGGGTGGTGGGATTGTTGGTGAATGTATCTGCCTGTATGGGTGGGGTTTCTATAGACTGAGAAAACCAAGCTTCCATCAGGCTGGTGGGTGACTAGTGTGCTAAGAAAGGAAGGCAGTTGTTTTTTTCTTCTTCGGTGAATTTGATTCTGGAGTGTTGGTTGTTTAAGTGTGTTAGGAAGGAGGAGTGCATCGGAGCCATGTGGCCAAATAGCGAACACATCATCTACATATTGAAGCCAAAAGGTTGGTTTTTGTGGGGCAGAGTTTAAGGCTTTCTCTTCAAATCCGCTTATCTGCTCCACTAAAGACCCCCCCCCCCCCCCCCCCCAAATACCTGATGTATATCAAGTCCCTTGCAGCTGTAAGCTGTCCTACTTTGGCCAAGGACTACATCCAGTTCCACCAATACAGCCACTCTGGTCTTGCAGGCCATGCTCTGATACCCACCATAAAATACGGTGGAAGAAAGCCACGATCATTCACCGTAGTAAATACAAGTATGAAAGGCTTTTCACGGAATCAGTCTTAGCCCTAAGAAACAACCCAAACCTCAATAAATTTGGCTGCATGAAACTGCCTCAAATTTGGGAAACCTACATCAGAAGACCTCAGCCCAATCGCCCAAGAATACCAACATTGCCCGCTAGGGGGCACCAGTAGGACTTTAGGAGAAAGAATAGCTTCCTGCTTCGTCCTCATTTACTCTTTGCTGTGCCAGCGTGCAAGTGTCTTGCTCACAAGTTCCTGTTGAAAATGGCAACATGACATTGCCGAAATATTGGATTTGTATTAAAAAGTTATTTTAATGTATATTACGTTGTTATTTCCCTAAACTATTTAGTAATAATGCATAACCAACGTCTAAGCCTTTCCACTAGAATTAATGTTTTAAATATATATATATAAATGAAGAATATAAGGAATAATTTTGGACATGCCTTTGTATGATGTTCCTGGTTTACCGAGCAGCATCCGCCATATAGTGATGAACATTTATATTATTGCTCAAGTATGACCAGAAGGAGAGAGGAAGGGATCTGGAAGATATCGCCATCCACAATAGCATAGTAAATGAGTTTTAAAAGAGGTATACCGTGAGAAGATATATCGATACAAAATTAATAACGGAAAACTCACATACAAAGATTATTTAATAGTATAATTTTCGCCTGTGTGTCACAGGCATCTTCAGTACATATTAAGCTCAAATTAAACAATAACTAACAATTCCAAAAAGCGCCACCTAAGTAGCTGGTGTAAGATAACTAAAAAGGTCAATAAATTTCCTTAAAAAAAAAAAAAAAAAATTTGTTCTGTTTCCATGGTAAATTGTAGTCTGTTGCTATAATCGTTGAGGGATGTTTGTAAGGCGGAGATGTGTGAGGGTTTACCAATGCATAGAATATCGTCTATGTATCTGTCATAAAAGGTGATGCGAGGCGGGGGAGTTGAAGTGATTCTATATGTGCCAGGAATAATTCTGCTAGTTGTCCACTGATGCTTTGGCCCACTGGGAGACCGAAAATTTGAACATATAAGGAGTTGTTGAACTTAAAGAAGTTGGCAGATACTGTAAGTTTGATCAAGTTAACGATGTCATTTGGTGTTAATTTTGTGCGGGTGTGTGTAGGGTGTGGTCCTCTGTGAGTAGTGTGTGTGTATGATGTCTAATGTTCTCGGGACATCCACGTTGGTGTATAATGAAGTTGCATCTAGTGAGGTGAGGATGTCATCTTGGGATGGAGTAGTGTTATTTATTTTCAGGAGTAGGTTGTCCATATTTTTGATCATACAGATAGGCATTGTTAGTAGTGGTTTGATGAGTTTGGCACCAAATTTTGATAAAGGAGCTGTGGTGGTGTTCTTGTAGGAGACTATGGGTCGTATCGGATAACTGTCTTTATGGGTTTGATGTTACCAAACATATAGGGGGTGTGTGCCTCATTGTGGTTTTATCTATTTTGTTTTGAGTTTTTAAGGTGTGTAGGGTGCTGTTGATTTGTTTTATGAGGTTGGGGGTAGGATTTTTTGTGGATTTTTTGGTAGGTATGTTGGTCGTTTAAGACGGCCGTTATTTTGTTCTGGTAATTGGTTTTGTTGAGTTTCGCTTGGACTTCAATCATGATGTCTTTTTTCGGTACATATTTAGGGTATATAGCGAAGTTAAGTCCTTTGTTTAGGATGGTGATTTCGTCGGGTGTGAGAATGTGGTGTGACAGATTTTTGATGGAGTTGTCATGTGTGAGTCGTGAGGCAGTGGTGTCTGAAGGATTGGGAACAGTATGGATTATGTATTTGGTGCCTGTTAAGGCATACCATTTTTTTGCGTGTCGAACTTCAATTAACAGCGCGTAGTCATTGTGTGTTTGGGTACTTTCAGAGAAAACTGCCCATTCTTTTGCGGTCATTAAGGTTTTCAATCTAAATTTTGTATTGTGGATGCATTATAAGCTTGATTTTTCTTTCTGAATCTGTCATGTATGGCCTGTTTTATGAGTGATGCCCAGTAGCAAATTTTTTTGTATTCCCGGGAATGGGGTGGTTACCGCATACTGTAGCAAAGTTTGCCGTGACGTTGCGATGTAGGCAATTCTTGAAGAATGTTATGTGTATTTTTTGCACGGTGTATGTGAGGATGGTTCTCTAGTAGGTTACTTTTGTGAGGGTTATACATTCGTTGAATGTATGACGTGAGTCCATGACATAGCCTGGTGTTTGGAGTGTGTGCTAAAACGATCTTATTATTGAAGTGTATTTTGTGTGACGGAGGGGGGGCTGGTATTATGTAGAAAGCCAATGGTTGAAGGGTTTTATGGTTACAAACCACAATATAAATTAGGTATAGTTTCTGGGAAAATTCCCATGCTACTCCTCTTAAACACTATTATTATAATTACAGTTGTTATAGACTGTTTTTTTTTTTTGTTTAGGAGTGTCCCTTATTTTAAATACATTGGCTATTATCACTCAAAAAACGGGTATATATATTTTAGGGCATTATGGGTGAGTATAGAAGGCAATTATAGCAGAATAAAAGAGGTGGGAAAATTTTGTACATACCTTGTTTGAATACTAGGATGTCTTCCAATTTCATGATCCTGCTGAAGGTTGTTTATAACGAGGGGGAGGAAGGGAGCGTGGGGGGGCAGGTGTTTTGATGAGGGAAAAATAATTTTGGAAACCCGGGTTTTGTGTTAATAATATATATATAAATATACTATTGTGTTTACGGGCACATATTTGGGGGGGGGGGGAGAGAGAGGTACTTATGGAGAAACTGGGACAGGGGAGAGCATTAACGGGGTATGGACCGTTTCGGTCGACTGACCATCATCGGAACATTTTCAGAATGAGTGTAGGGCTATGTCAAGAGTGGAAGTTGAATCTGCCAAATAAGGGCGTTTGTTGTCGCTAAATGGCCGGAGGCGTGGCTTAATAACATTCGGAAGTGGACGTTGATTGAATTTTCATCGCATTTTATGGCAATAAGTTCAGATATTCTAAGCATTATTTCACTGTCTTGTTTGTCTATGATTATGGCCTTGTGAATTTTTTTTTTCTTTATTTTTCTAGTCCATAAAGACCTAATTGTAGAGCCAGTGTAGGTGACATCACAGTGTTTCTGACAAGGAAATTTGTAGACTACGTTGTGGTGTTAGAATATTTCTTTGTGTGCGAGAGAGATTTATGTACTATATACATAAAATATGATCATCATACATCTGGCAACCATCAAATCAAGACCAGCCCTTAAAATAAAAAGAAATCAGGAGAATTTCTCGCAGGCAAAAGTTCAGACTTTCTCTGATTAGATGCTTCCCAATTACTGCCATGACATTTTCCCACGTCAAATCATGTTGACTTTTGACTTTGTTTTTCTCATGCAGTACTGCGAGAGCCTTGTAATTAACCAGTTGTAGTGAAAAGAGTAAAAGAAGTGCTGAATGTGCTCTGTTTTGTGAAAAATGGACAGAACTATACTTCTTTATTGAAATTAATGACAAGTGCATTTGTCTTATTTGTAATGAACATGTTGCAGTTTACAAAAAATATAATCTTGAACGACATTATTTGAATAAGCATAATAAATATGAAAATTTAAAAGGATCAGAACATTTAGACAAGATAGTGACTTTGAAAGAAAATATAATCAAAAGCCATTCTCTTTTTAAACAGCTTATTCAGGAAAGACCATCTGTAACTCAAGCTGGTTATGTGTTGTGTGAACAAATTGCTAAAAAACTTAAAACCCATAATGAAGGCGAGTTTGTGAAAGTTGCATCCTTACTGCCGTCGAGATTTTATGTCCAGAAAAACTGAGTTTGTTTAAAAATATTATCCTATCAAGAAGAACTGTTTCTGGCCATATTAAAGATATTGCTGATGACATCCAAACTTCTTTGAAAGTAGATTTAGCAGAATTTGTGTTTTACTCATTAGCCAGCAATGAGACTGCTGACTGCACAAATGGCTATATTTGTATGGGGAATAATTACAGATTTCAATATACGAGAAGAATTTCTTGCTTTAAAATCAATGAAGGGGACAACTAAAGGTGAAGATTTATTTGAAATGGTCAATTCAGCATTAAAGGATTTCGATTTACCGTATGAAAAACTGAGTGGTCTCACTACAGATGGTGCTCCATCCATGGTAGGGCATGAAAAAGGGCTCGTGGCTCTAATTAAGAATGAATTTAAGAAACGTCAATTGAACCCAAATACTTTAATTGTATGCCACTGCTTCATTCATATGGAAAATCTATGTGCAAAGTCACTTAGCACATAAGATTTCCCTGTTGTTCAAGATGAACAGCATCATGAATGTAGTAACAAAGGCCATTAATTTGATAAAAAGTAAAGGGTTGAACAAGAGGGAATTCAAAGAATTTTTGAAAGATCTTGAAGCCGAATATGGGGACTTATTGTACCATTGTGAAGTTAAGTGGCTAAGTAGAGCTCAAATGCTCAAGCGATTTTATGAACTTAAAGACTAAGTGAAAATCTTCTTGGACATTAAAGGTGTCCCCATTAAAGAATTGGAGAATGAAAAGTTTCAAAGTGATTTAGCATTTTTAGTAGACATAACTAGTCATTTGAATAATCTAAATTTGAAATTACAAGGCCCCCAATCAGCTAATGACCTCTTTGCTCACTCATATCAAGAGCTTTGAATCGATGCTTCATTTCTTACCCAACTAAAAAAAAAAAAACTGCTTTACACATTTTCCAAAATTAAGAGAACACGATCCAAAATCAACAAGTTGGTATGTTGATGAGGGTCAAAGTGTTTTGAATCAATTTCAAAGGAGATTTGAAGATATCAAAAATCAAAGAATTGAGTTACAAATGTTTGAAACACCTTTTGATATACGCCCTGAGGAAGCTTCCGATTCCTTGCAATTAGATTGATTGATTTGCAGCGTGATAACACTTTTGAGATCAAAATATAGTAATCTGCCTATATTGGACTTTTACAAATTCTGAGAAATTCCCCTTCTTTAAAAAAATAATGCCTTGAAAATAGCTTCTCAGTTTTCTACTACTTATCAATGCAAGCAATTTTTTTCAAAATTAAGTCTGGCAAAAAATCACATTCGTACAAGACTCACTGACGAAAATCTTGCCAATGAACTAGGAGCAGTCGTCTCATCAAGGGCAGGTAATATTTCTAAGTTTCACAAAAAAAGCAGTTTCAGCCTTCTCACTAAAAAGTTTAAGATTAAAGGTAAGCTTCTTTAACTTGGATGAAATATTTATTATGCTATTATTGCTTTAATAAAGTTCTCAGTTAAAATAAATATTTTTTAAATAAAATAAATATAGCCTTTGCTTGATTGTTATAATTATATGTCTACACAATTGTAATTAAAAGATACCATATCAGATGAGAATATTGCACATTTACTTATTGAGATATATATTGCACACTACATACACTATATATAAGAGTTAAAATTTGCCAGTCACCCACAGAAGTTTTTAAATGAGCAATTTTCACCCTTGATACTAAAAACGTTCTCCACCCCTGATTTAAACAGACACATGGGCAAAGGAAAACAACTGCCATTTTAATGTGGCAAAGTGTAAGTTCATGCATGGATGAAAATGCATGACCTTCCTATGTGAATGGTACTGGATTGTAGACAACTGATGAGGCTAAGGATATGGGTTGATTGTAGATAGGGAGTTGAAGTTTAGAAGCCTAATGCAAAAGTAGCCAAAATAGCCCAGAAGACATTAATCCTCTTCATAAGACTTGGATGAAACCAGAGTTTCGACTGCGTCGCAGTCGGGGTGCTCCGACTCGCGGAGCACCGCGGTACTCGCGTACCGATTCGTTTAGACCTCGTGCTGAGGAGCGGTTCGCCTCGACCCCATCCCGTGCATCGCACGGACGTCGGCTTTGACTTCGTTAGAAATCTTGGCGCTCGGTCGCAGAGGCAGCAAACTCGTTGGTTAGAAATGCATCTCCGGAAGCCGCTTGCTCAGACGAATTCACGTGCAGAGCGCTGCGACGGGAGTTGGGCGTTGTAGATCAACGGACCATACCTGGGAAACGTTACGGATAGGCTGGAGGAAACCACGTGTCCACGTGACCATCACGACACTGCAACGCACCGTTATCGGCATCCCTTCTCTTACTACTGCCACCACCACCACCACAATCACCAGTTTTCATTTAGGAATTCGTATTAGAATTCTTTTTCGTTTGCTTTTTCTCGTTACTATTTCACTATTTATTTATTAGGGCGGAATTCTTACTGCACTTACTCTTGTCACTTGTGCTTCTTAGGAATGGGAAAATGGTGAAGAGGGTCCAGAGGCAAATGAGGAAGGTAGCAATAGGTCTATGGAATGCTCCCTATGAGGATATTTTTAAGCTTTGTGAGTTAAAAAGATGGCACTTGTTGGTCTCGTATTGGCTTTTGGAGTTTAAGAAAGAGTTTGCAATCATTTTATATCAAGACATAATTTTACACCGTGTTATACTGAACTGGTAACAATTATCTTTTGCCCACAATTATTTACCCCTCCCCCCTTTTTTTTTTTTTTTTATATATATTGCTTCCACCCATGAAAGACTATTTGCAAACATTTTGTAGGCCAAGATTTTTTTTTTCTAGTTTTTATAGATTTTATATATTTTTTACATAATCCAGAATTACTGCTCTAGAGACAAAACATGGAACTTTTTCGGGCCATTTCGGGCCTCCAATAAACAGGGTAGTGGTTTTCACTGAAATTATTCTGCAGGATACCTTAAACATTCAAGAGATAATAACTGGGCTATAATTTGTTATCTGCCTCTGTCTCATGGAGCCTCCTTTATGCAAAAGTTATCTTACCCAATTTTCATTCCTTCAGAACACTACCAGTGCTGACACCTGGTTAGCTTGCACTGGCAAATGTCTCGACTCTCATGTAATACTCAGACAGACATTTTATTTAATGCTACAGCTGTATTTGTATCAAGGGTTCACAATATACTAAAGGTGTGCCTCCAGATTATATCTCTCTCTTCTCATATCAGTTGTCCAGTTACTGCATGATTATCTCTGCTTGGATAATACAATTTTGCCAAGTGATCACTAAGTAATTCACCTGGAGGCAAAATGCCTATTCTGGTTATGGGTAATCCTCTGATCACTTAAACCACAGATCTTCCTCTCAATCACATACTATTTTAAATAATTATCTCTCATAATAAGAACTGAATTGAGTTTTTCTGATAATTGTCTTATGATTAATGAGTTAATTTGGTAATGTATGCCTTCTAACAACACTACACGTTTCCTGCTGAACTTTTGCTTTTGTTGGTCGTAAATGCTTTTAGAATTGTCATTTCTACTGTTATTGTTAGAACTATCATATCACTGTATTTCATTATTATGAAACAAGTAAGACTTTTTTTGTTTTTTTAATTAGCTTACTCTATAAAACAATTTAAAAGAGAGGAATACTCTTGCTATAAAGGAATGGTGAAAATCAAGAGGGACCTAACTAGAGTGAATAATCAGCAACATAACTCTTATAAAAAAATGAAATACTTCATAAGAAGTACTTGTAAATGCCCTTTCATTGAGTATGGTAAGTGCTCTGTAAACATTTTTATCAATATAAATAATTTTCTATAAAAAAACTTTTCATATCATTAGTTGTTTTTTTCCCCAATTCAGTGAACAATATAACATTATTGTTATTATCTGTTTTCAGGTGGCCAATACATATAAATAGATATAAATCTTAGTGTCAACTTTAACTTTTCTGCAATCTATAGTTACTTCAATCCATTTTAAATTTTTTTACATCACTTCAGTTTTACAACTGACATGATTATTACTGAATAGGAATCTCTAGAGTCTGAAGACTCGTTGTAGGAGGTCTAGCCTATCCACACAACATTTAGTTATCTTCTCCTGTGAGTGCTTTGTCAGTAATTGTCTTCAAGACAATTACCGACAAAGCACTCACAGGAGACTGGCAACCCATTCCAGTCATTCATTCTCCAAAGTAAAATCTTATCCAAGTGCTGAAAGTCTCCTCTATCAATCCTCGAATACCCTTCTAATAAACTTCATTTAAACATTAATATTTTAATATTATCATATCTCTTCTTTTCACTATCAGCTAACTTATGCAAATTACAAATTCTTAGCCTGTCCTCATAGAGAACGTTCTACAGACTGCTGACCATTTTGGTCACTTGTCACTGGATATTCTCCACCACTTTCTCCTTCCCAAAAAACCTAGGTGACCAGAAGCATGAACAATAATTCAGATGTGGTGCTACTCATATGAAGAAGAGGACCAAACAGGAGAGTTACTACTAAATAAGTAACGTTCGGGCAATAACAATCAGGAAAATGAAATGGCTATGGTATTTAATACCAATCATGAAGCTGATGTGAATGAAAATTTTCTTATCTCTGCATATAAGTGTCCTTCAATAACCAAGAAGTCCAATGAGCTACCCTGGCCACTTTCACAATATGCTCTCTGAACTTTATCGACATACCGAAAGTCCTGGCTTCATCAGTTTACTGGAGTACAGTTCCATCACGAAGCAGATGAATTAATTGAATCACCAACTGAGCACACTTTGCAAAGTATATCTCATTCAGATGGATATATTGCAGGAACAAGAGGCAAAGGCTTATATTGAAACAGAGATAGATGAACTAGAGGTTCATCTCACCTTTTACAGTCATGAGATCGGATGGCACATACCAGCTCAAGTATTACAAGAAGGTGGTAGAGAACTGACAATGCCTTTGACCACAATGCTTAAGGTTCAGCTCCAGGTTGGTCCTAAGGGAATGGAAAGAGGTGAAAACTGTTCAACTGCATAAAGGAGGTCCAAGACTGATGCAGCAAATTTTGACCAATCAGCATCTCAAGAATGGTGTTCTGGGAAGTTGGTTAATGAAAAAATCCATGATGGGATACATAGTAATGGTCATGCCTCAGTAATTTATTCACCTTTTATAGTACATTGACAGCTGAGTTGGATAAAGGTAATGGAAGTAACACTGCTGGACTTTGCAAATGCTTCTGACAGGACACAGCATGAAATTCTACTAAATAAATTACAGCAAATTAGAATGGTTATGAAGTTGGCAAAATAGGTAAGCTGATGGAGAGATATCAGAGAGTAGATTGTTTATTCAGGAGTCCAGTAGAAGGTATGAAACTAAATTGAATAACAGCATAACAAATTTGGCATGAAAATCAGCAATAAAAAGATGAAAACTATGAAAATAGGCAGGAACATAGAAAACTTCAGCTATGTTGTGAAAGAGGCTATAGGGTAAAATATTTCAACTATTTAGGCAGTTTTAAATGAAGATGACAAATTAAATTTGTAAATAGACAAAAGAATAAATAAAGCTGGTATGATAGGGGACCAGTTAAATAAATCTATATTTCCATATAGATTTATTTAAATAGTCGCCTTAACGGGCCGAAGACCAGAGACCATTAACATGAAAGTTCTGAGAATATTAGGAGAGAACAGATGGCACGAATCGCAGAATCATATTTACATATGATTTTTCTAATATCTTCATTAAAAATGAAGATATTAGAAAGGAACTTGACATTGTTAGCATTCAAGATACCATATGTGTGAACAGAGCTAATCTAAGGTGGTATTCGCTACTTAAACAGAATTGGTAAGAAAAGGTTAGCAAGGTGTTTGATGCCATAATGGTGGGAAATATATCCAGAGAAAGACTAAGCTCTAGGTGGATTGATTCAATCAGAAGTTCCCTAGAAGAATGAAATGATAAATACAACAATATTGGAATGTTGACAAGTAACAGACTGATTTGGAGGAAAATTGTTGATAGGGAATTAGTAATAATGTAAACTAAATCTTGTAGTGCTGTCAATGCCCCCTTAGGGTACGTATCAGGAAATTGATGATGATTGATTATTATTATATTCAGTTGTTTGCTGATGATTCGAAATTTGATAGAGCAACAGTCAATAAAGATTTAAAAAATTTTGCAGAATGATTTAAACACACTGGCAAGTATGGGTAGAGGAGAAGAGATCCAGTTTAATGCGGTAAAGAGTAAGGTTATGCATTTTGGGATGAAAAGATTACCAGCTGTGTGCCATACTGATGAAACTGAACTCTAGGAAATTGATGAAACTAGGAATTTGGGAGTGTTGGTGGGTAGGAAATTTAATTTTAGAGGGTAAGTGACTAATACAGCTCATCAGATAACTGTTTTGTTTGTTTTTTTACATTGCTTCCACCTACAAAAGATTATTTACAAACCCATAGTGCTTTTTGTACCATGAGTGAACTAAGGATTTTTTTTTTCTATTTTTATCAATTTTCTATTTTTTGTATTTTATAATTTATTTTTTAAATAGTCCTGAAACCCTGCTCTAGAGACCAAACATGGAACTTTATCAAACCACTTCAGGTCTCCAGTAAGTGGGGCAGTGGTCTCGTACTGGGTGATGAAATTCATCTCCCACCTAAAGATAATCACAAACATCCATGCCCCAGCTGCAATTCAAACCCTCAGTCTCTTGGTTGGAGAAAATGTATGCTACTAACTTAGCTTGATTGAAGAACTCCCTGAAGATAAGCATCCTTAAGCATCTATTATAAAAAATTAAGTTTAATTAGCAAATGATGTACATATATTATTGCTATCGCATGACACCTCCAAGAAGTCATCATGGGAAGGCACTCCACTCTGCTGCACACATCTCTCCATCTCCCCTACTACCTAATTCTCCACCTACACACGACACTACTACCATCTACTGCCCATCATCACCACCAACAGTAGCATGTTTTGTCTGTAAATTGTCTGTTCCTGGTTTGTCTTTCATGGTTTGTACATCCCATGTAGTTTGTCTGTACATGGGATGAAAAGTCAGAGTTTCCAGGAGAAAAATCCCTGCAACCTCCATATGAAATTGGCTAGCTCACCTTAACAGGTGAAACTATTACATAAATAGTCAGATTCTGAATCCACAATAATGCTGTTTAATATACAAAAATTCAAAAGCAGTCACTAACAATATGATTAATGGTCTGGGCTACATTGTCACAATCACAGTATGGAGAGTCAGTCCATTTCCATTTGTGGAACATCTCTTTGATTATCCTGCCCAAATCCAGTTAAGTGTGGACCACAGCAGTCTTGGAAGGTCAAAACCCTTTTACTCTGACAGTTGGATCAGGACCAGTGATGTATAAGTTAGAGGTGTGTTTCTGCCAGTAGAGTTTTCAGGCTGATGTGATATCAAAAGCTTCAAGCAAACATTTTTGTAGCAGCTCTCCAGGCAGGTTATCTTTTACAGTCTCCCAGTTGCTATGTAGGAGTTGTCTTCATTCATGGACAGGTCACTGCTCTCAATTTTATTCCATGGATAACTTAAAGCCCTTTTCCTCCATAAAAGGCAAAAAAGGCTTTAGGTATCCAGAGATGAATCTCATGGCTTGGTTGAGAAGTACTACACCAATCAGTGACGTGCAGGAACTATAAGTTACATTGGAGACACAGTACTGGGAGGGCACTCCACTACATACCACTCTGCTGTGATCAGGTGTTAGTCAAGGCCAACACTTGATCACAGCAACCTCTGTTAGGCCTATATCCAGCTGTAGATAATTGGAGAAATTCTATCTTTCAAGAAGTGTCAGACAGATATTTAACAAAGCAATGGGTCAATACCTTGTAGCAGGAGATGAGTCTTTCCCAGTTTTTAAAATAGCTATTATAAAAAGTGAGTAAATTACCAATACAAGACCTACTCTTTCCAAAGCCATGCTACTCCTATACAGTATCATATTCTTATCTATTCATTCCAGAATTTTACCTCTGATCAATTTCTCCAAATACCTTTACCACCACTCCCGAGATATTGATTGCTCTATAATTTGCAACATGTGGCTAGCAGCCTCCTTTATGCAAGCAAACTATTTCATCATCCTTCTACTAACCTCAGCACTTTACCTGAGCTGAGGCAAAGTTAGAGGCAATGACAGCCTAGTCAGAGGCAATTCCTTTGCACATTCTGATAATACTCAAGCCGATATCCCACCTAAACCCAGTGCTGTATTTGCAATGGGATTCTGCAATATTTTCAGCAATTACAATTCATCTATCTGTATTCTTACATCAGTCACTGTCATCTCCAGCCAGATTATATACCCTTGAAAATGACCACTGTAATTCAACTATTTTGTCAGCTTCTGTTATCTCTATACCGTAAGTGCTCATCAAAGTTTTATCTCAACGTTCATCTTTCCTTTACTTACCATGTAGTAAAAGAGCACTGGATCTTCTTTCTTGTTTGGCCAGTTTCCTATCATCATATGATTTTATGATTTGCACTGTACTTTTTTCACCCTTCTTGCCTATGGCTTGTAAGCTGTTTATGATTTTGCTAACCACTTTCACTTTCCTCCCTATATAGTCTCTGCAACATTTTTTTTTTTCCAGCTCTTGTTTAATGATACTGCTCATCTAATTTTTATCCGATTTATCCTCCTGACCTTGGGTGTATACAGTCTACTGACTCTATACACCCAGCCAATACCCCTTGACCAACTCACATGTGCTGTTAACATCCCTCCTTTGCAGATCTACGTGCCATGGCAATGATTTAAGCTGTCATAATCACCTGCCCTGTAGTTACACATATGCTCCTTCTTAACTGAAAATTCCATATTTGGCAAATCTCCCAAGTCAAGATCACATGATCACTCTTCAGTTGGAGGCAACACGGTTACCTTGGTTATGGAGAGACCTGATGTTATCAGAGGATAGCTTGTGATCTTGCCTCCTCTTAATTTATGTCTCCATGTAGTTGAAGTCCCCCATAATAATTACTTGATCCACACGCATCATGCTAATTTGCCAATGCATGTCATCCGCATCCTCCCCCTACACCCTTAGCAGCAACTAATGTATATTTTGTGATGTGAGATAGAGGCCACAAATGAAATGCATTCTTCATCTCTATCTTCACTGAGTGAAATTTATCTGCTGTTATGAGCAGACTCTTCCCTCCATCCTATTCTCTCCTTATATATACTCCATGCAAACACTATTACTGCTCACATTCTATTCCCGTAATATCTACTCTTAACCAAATTTCACTAACATTTATATATAGTGAAACTATATTAGTCTATAGTTGTGAGGTATTCACAACTATAGACTAATGCACATGCCACAGTTAAATAACTTTTTTTATTATGTAAATATTTCATCATATGTATCATAAAGCATTATTAGTACAATTATCGAACAACAATAGGAATTTAATTCAAAAAACAGTAGCGCACATGCTTAAATTGGAATCCCTTTGTGTATACAGTTGCGTGTTCATAAATTAAAACTGCTGGGCTGAAATTGAAATTAATTAAATTAAAACATAACAGATAAATTATTTAATAAAATTAAGGATAACAATTTCCCAAACTTTTGGAATAGTGAAACAGTCATTCTGATTAAGATTATGTCTATGAAGTAAGCCTTCAGCACTTTTTTTTATATAAATGTTCATGTTTATATATAGATCTATGCAGTAGCTTAGTGTTTTGCCATTGGATCCTGTGGTTAGCGTTTCCAATTCCATGTTGTGCAAGGCCAGATTTGTGATGTTTGATAAGATGGATATTGTCTTGATGTTCAGAGATATGTTTATTTATAGATCTTCCTGTTTGTCTATAGTAAAAAAAGTTACACGAACATAGTACTTTGTATATGCCAGGTAGCATCAATGGTGAGAGTTTGCCTTTTGGAGAAGGTAGCAAGTTGTGAATTTAGTTGATGGTTTATAGGTGATACTAATGTGATGTAGATTTCCAGTCTTTCATGAATACGACTGTCAGGGAAAAAAAAAAAAAAAAAAAAAAAGAGAAAAAAAAATAAAAAATAGGAAATAAATCACACAATCAGTGTAGAGGCCTAATATATAAAATGATATTTTTTCATGAGAACTTTCTACCAATTGTCTTTAGAAACACAGAATTTGTCTGCATATTTTAGAACCAAAGAATGGCTCTAAAACCAATACAAACAGGGGATTTAAGGAACAACTTTGTTTTGTCTCTTTTTTGAATCTTAACATGAACTGACATAAACCCATATAATAGAAAACATGTGGGTATGTTGTGATAAGCAAGTTTAAAAGCAGCTTTTCTCTCCTCCCCATTTGAGCACAGTGGTCAAGATGTGGTATAATTAAAGCCTTATACAGTGGAGACAAATATTATTTATCTTCAGTTTTTATGTCACCTTTAATTCTATTTTCAGTATTCTTTCCTCTGTTTTCTAGCTTTCTTGAATGGCTTCCATAATATTTTGCCACCTTCATGATATTCATCTCTTATATTATTCCCAAAGTTTTCCCAGTATATTTAATTTAGATAATTTTCACAGCTTCCTTGCATTTTTCTCTGTATTCTATAAAGTGATATGCTGACTTACTTGCTAAGAACTTTCATATTTGTTCTTTTCCAGGATGGCCTCTTTACTTCAATCCAGCATGAACTAAAGAATCAAATAATGAAGAAAACCATAAAGATCAAACAGATCTCTACAGTTTGGTTTTTCTTTTCAAACTATTTTTTCCCTCCAATAATTTTTGTATAGAGTTCACCTCTGAAAGCCACTTGACTGATCCTTTTCATAATTTTTGTACATCTATTTCAATTCCTTGTATATTCTCATATCATAACCTAATGTGTGAAGATACCACCATCAATAATAATACAGTTCAATAAAGACTCTTCCAATTTCTTGTATTCTCTCCATGTGAATTTATGCATATCTTTATATTGGAACACAGTGTTAATAATGGTCCACATGCTAATAAAAATCCTCTAAGTACTTACCATTATTATTGGCTTTGTTCTTTCTCCAGACTTTCTCAAATCATATCTATGTCTGTTGTTAGATCTCTAACCAGAACCAGTTATGTAAGTTACTCTAATTACTCAAAACCTCTCTGCTTATTATATTAGTTCCAGTCATTTTGGTCACTGTAATATCTCCAAATGGATGAATACCCTTGAAATGTGATCATTTAGCAAGTCAGCTATTTCTACTGCTTCTCTCCCTTCTCTATCATCACTATTCATTAAAGGTAGCTTTCCATAATCATTCTTCCTATTACTAGCCACATGCTGAAAGAACTCTTATTCTCTCTATGGCATACGTCTCTCCTAATTTGATTTGGTCCCTTCATACATGTATTGTGTAATATTCATGCATTTGCTGATCACCTTTCTTTTTATATACTTTCCACCATTTTTTTCAACAAGTTTTTTCTTTTGATCTTCATTCCATGTAGATACATTATCTATAAGAGAATTAAGTCTCTTAAATTGACTCCGGGTAGGATCCGATGTAAGAGGCCTATAAGTTGAATAGTCGCGAAGTAAAAGAGACATTTTTCTCTCATATTCCTTCCTATCTTGAATCACTACAGCCTTCCCCTTATCAGCTTTCGTAATTATTAAATTATTGTTATTCTTTCTAATCTTTCTTACTCTGAATTTAAAGCATTGAAATCACTGAAGAATAACAATAATTTAATAATTACGAAAGCTGATAAGGGGAAGGCTGTAGTGATTCAAGATAGGAAGGAATATGAGAGAAAAATGTCTCTTTTACTTCGCGACTATTCAACTTATAGGCCTCTTACATCGGATCCTACCCGGAGTCAATTGAAGAGACTTAATTCTCTTATAGATAATGTATCTACATGGAATGAAGATCAAAAGAAAAAACTTAAAACCTTCTTCGGTCGTCCACCTAGATTGTATGGTCTTCCAAAAGTTAATAAACCAGGCATTCCGTTAAGACCAGTCGTAGATTGTATAGGTTGCCCAACTTACAAAATCTCAAAATTTTTATCTAATTTACTCTCCTCTTCAACTAGAAGAACTGATACTTATATAAAAAATACTTTGGATTTCAAAAATAAAATTTCAGATCTTCATTTGGACGTTTCTGATATCATGATCAGTTTAGATGTTGTTTCTTTATTTACAAATGTGCCTCTTTTGGAAAGTATTGAATTACTACAACAGGAATTTCCTTCAGACATTGTAAACTTATTTGATTTTGTAATAAATTCTGGTTATTTTTCTTTTAAAAATAAGTTGTATCAACAAATTGAAGGAACAGCAATGGGTAATCCTCTCTCTCCTGCTATCTCTAATTTCTTTATGGAACATTTTGAACAACGTATCTTTGACAATATTTCTCCCAGACCTACTCATTGGTTCAGATATGTCGATGACATTTTTGCTGTATGGAATGGCTCTTCTGATGAACTTCAACAATTTCTCAATAAGTTAAACGCATTTCATCCTAGGATCAAGTTTACCCTAGAAGTAGAATCAAATAAGCAGTTAGCCTTTTTAGATCTTCTAATTCTTCGCCAACCAGATGGTAACCTACATTTCTCAGTTTATAGAAAGAAGACTCATACAGGCCACTATATCCATGCGGAATCTCATCACCATCCCAGTCAAAAGGCAGGAACTATTAAAACACTGGTTCATCGGGCCCACTCCTTTTGTTCTACAGACGATCTTTTACAGAAAGAAATACGATATATAACTTCTTCCTTTCTATCTAATGGCTATAAGAATTGCTTCATTAAAAGAACTTTGAGTAGATTTAATATGTCTCCCTCTTCAAACACAGAGGAAATAACGTGCATTACCATCCCTTATATACAAGGCATCAGTGAACGTATAGCAAAAATTTTAAAACCACTGAATATTTTTGTTGCCTTTCGACCGTTTAGAAAAATCTCCACCTTTCTCGCTTCTCCAAAGGACAAGCTTCCACATCTTAATCATCCAGGTGTCTACCAGATTCCGTGCTCTTGTGGATTATGTTATTTCGGACAAACGGGAAGATCTGCCTCCATTCGGCTAGAAGAACACCAATCTTATATTGAATACTTTAAACCTGAAAAGTCTGGACTTGCAGAACATGCCATCTTCACTAGACACAGAGTTCATTGGAGAAAGACAAGAGTTCTTCACAAAAGTCGGTTTCTCATGGAACGCCTTTATAAAGAAGCATGTGAAACTCTACTTCATTCTCCTAACTTAAACAGATCCGACGGCTTACGTCTATCCCCTTTATGGGAGATAGTACTTTACAAATCAGCTAATCTTTCCTAACTTTTCATTGTATTAAATTTTTTTTTTTTTTTTTTAGGAAAGTTATTGACCTTTTTAGTTATCTTACACCAGCTACTTAGGTGGCGCTTTTTGGAATTGTCAGTTAGTGTTTAATTTTTGTGCCTAATTGTACTGAAGATGCCTGTGACACACAGGCGAAAATTATACTATTAAATAATATTTCTACGTGAGTTTTTCCGTTATTTATTTGTATAAAAGAAATGCTGCCACTGCTCGCTTCAAATCCACCTTCAGGCTGGCAATGCTCGGGTGTTGTTTTTTGCAAGCTACTCTCTCAAGCTCCAACCACAATCTGAAGTCCAACAGATTAAGATCAGGACTTCCAGGTAGCCAATCAGATGGTGATATGAAGTTGGGCACAATTGCCTCCAACCACTGTTGTGTGGTCCTCACCTTGTGTGCAGGTTGTGAGCTGAGTCCTGTTGGAAGTTCCACTGCCTACTGTGAAGCAAAATGTTGTTCAGGGGATATATCATAGGTTCCAGCACGGTGTCTTGATACATTTTGGTGGAAGTTTTGACCCCTTTTTCTTGCAGAAATGCAACTTGGATTCCCCCACCAAACCATCACTGACAAGGGGTGATGACCTCTCTGAATTCTGGGTGTTATAGCATGTGCTGTGCAACCATCTGGGCACATACTCAATTGTTCTGGCAGTTAAACACTTCACTCTTCACAGATGAAAATTTTCCCATCTGTGAAGAGGATATCTCTATGTCTGTTTTTCACCTACCACTGGAGAAGTGCCTTTTATTTTATCACCCTCTGCCTCATAAGTTGTGTATTAGGAAGTGTCCAGTAGAATGACAACAGGCTCTCATCCTCAGGTTATCAGTTAGTACACATGACATAGTTTTCTGAAAAACTCTCATCTCTCTCTCTCTCTCTTGGCATCGCTTTTTCCATTCTCACAAGATTACAGCAGAGGCATGCCTTCACAGTCCTCACAAGCTGTTGCATCCTACTGCAGCATGGTTAACCTGTTCTTCTTTGGCAGTCAGATATGTCTTTTGTATTATTATAACAGTTAATAATCCAATACACAAACATTCAACTGATCCCAAGTGTTTTTAGAGTGTTGAAAATAACAGGTGGCTGCATTCCAACCTTGTGAAGTGCTATTACAGCTACACACTGCATGTTAACCCATACAGCTAGACAACTCTTTTTTCTCTCTCTACTAATAAATAAGTGAATGCTGGCTGTGCACAGTACCACTAACGGAACCGGGCTCACACAATTCTGTGAGCAGCACAGGCCTGTTCGGACTTCATTAACAGTATTTATGGCAAAATGGTGTATAACGCATTAAGGACTTTTCATAATGAAATTGTCATAAAGACCCAGTGCAATTATCTCCTGCATTTAACAATGGTTAGACTTCAATTTAGAGTAATATAGTATCAATTTTTCAGATTTTTAGATACATATCATGAACATGATGATTTTTGTTACCTTGTGCGAGACCCTTGCCTTAATGACTGGAAATTTGAGGGAGCTTGAAAAGTACAACTAGTCTGTAGAGTTTATTTCCTGGATTTTTTTAAATACTTATTTTATCCACAGTATTACAGCAGTTCAGGTTTACCTGCATTGAAAAACTGTCATAAAAACACAAAATTTAGAAAATGTTGGGTAACAAATGAAGTAATTTCAGTGATAGATGAGCAAAATAAAGAGGAAAGTAAGCAAGATAACAGTTAAGAGAAATATGTAAGTTTAAGGAACAGAATTACTACAGAGAGCAGAAGACTGAAGGAAAAGTGGATGTCTGAAAGATGCTGGATCGAAAATGTGATCAAAAAAGGAAAAACAGACACCGCATACAGATTAATAAAGGAAATGCAATGTAGGAAAAAGCAGAAGATGATAAAGTTCAAAATAAGATCTTGACAGATCTGAAAGATACAGAAAAATGTGGACTTTGTTAAGACAGCAGAATGGAAGCATTTGATAACATTATGGTGTTGGTAAAGAGCACTGACGATGGTCAGAAAAATAAAATCAACCAACAAGGAAGTACTTAGATAAATAAGAGAGAATTAAAATATCATTAGGAGAGTGAAAAATAGAAGAGGAAAAAAAAAAACAAGACATTTGAAGTGGTGGGTAAGAGACAGCATGGACATGACAATGAAAAGGAGATTTGAATAAGTTCATATAGTTGTTAAGGAAATGAATATGTTGTTATAGATTTACATTTCTCAGGAATAATATACTAGGGAATAAAGTTTTAAAACAGCTTTAAACTAATAGGGAATTGCTGATGATTAGACTTAGGGGAAATATTGTTTCAGTGAAAGTAGCTAGTCAATAAAATAATTTTCTGGAAGAATTACTTTAAGTACAATACTTTTTTATGAATGGTTGTGTATGTGCCCATTAAAAGCATTTTTACTATGAGTATTCTGTCTGTTTTCTGAATTCAACACAGTAGAAGCTATGTGTCTTGCATCAGATTTAATAATGAAGTTAAAAAAGTGACATTATTAACTATAATGCCACTGTTTTTCATCTTCATTAAATCTAATGCAAGACAACAGACACATGCAAGATGAACTAAGCAACAGGAGAACAAGTATAAATTCTCTGAAATATAAATACCTTTCTTTCTTTCTTTTCAAATTCTGTTAAGTGAAAAAATACTGAAATGACTATAACACTTGTATTGATTTCAGAAACAGGTTATGCCATTCTACTCACTTCAAACAACTCATCTTTGCCATCAGTTATTCCGGCACTATATTTATCAAAAAACCATTACATCATCAGCCTTTCTGAAGGAAGAAATTTACTGAAGTTCTGTTCTCAAAATGACAATGCCATTTCAGGTATGTATTATTTCATACTTTTTTTTTTAATATAAAACCATATCAGAATTATTAGTAAAATACAGAATTAAGAGGGAACTATGGAGTCTCGATACCAGTTCCTTCTAAATTTATATGATTATATTCATTCTATGAAAAGTGCTCAAGGAATACAGCATATAAGAAAAAAAAAGCTACATTTTCTACACTCTACTAATTTCACGTTCCTTATAGGATGCTTCTTCAGAGAAAGAAAGAAAGAGCAAAATTATATTATGATTGGAAAAAACTACCATAAAAAAAGTTAATAGAACTTTACTACTGGATCACTTAACAGATATATATATATATACACATATTCTATATCATTTGCATGTAGTATTGTTAAGATGAAATGCATAATGACCATCACAATCTTAGTTCCATGTAATTTAGTTATTTAAACCACATACCAGATGTATGTGGTTTAATATAAGACTGATTCTGGAAACCTCACTGAATTTCCTGATGTAACTGTTGTAAGTAGTGCATGACATCTGTTTGTTGCCAGAAAACTTGATCTTCATTTGTTTGAAAAGTGAGGCCTCAAGAATGTTTTCTTTTCCTTTCAATAGCTTCAATTCAATGCATTCTGCCATGCAGATTTCTTTAGGCATTTAGTCTGTCCAATATAAAAACAGTAAAGGAGCAAATTTTGCAAACTTCCTGTTTGATTTAGAGGTGGATGAGACAGTCTGGATGGCTGTAGAAAAGTGGCAAGTCTAAACATAGAGCTGAAAGGGCTACTTTTTATCACTGCTATTTTATTTGCTTGTGTAGCTCAGTGGAAGTGACATTTGCATCCTCTGCACTAGGCCACCCAAAGTTAGATTCAAGTTTAAATCTAGTCACTGACTGAGGAACTGTTTTCTAACGTTCTTTGACTAGTGCCCTGACTTAGTCAATCCCTGTCATGGGCGAGTAGGGGATTTTTCTCTCAGAAACTCTTTTTTTTTTTTTTTTGTCCTATAAATTCAAAAAAATCAACCATAGAACCCACAGTATTTCAGACAGGAACATATCCTGTTATGGTTAGGTATCAAGAGATGGTAGCACTTGTTTGCCACTTATAATTAGTGATAGTCTTGGGCCAGCTATCTCTGCTTGGCTGCTGATGGAGATTCTCCTTATACGACAGTTGAGGCTATTTTGAAGCTTCATTAGATGATGGCTGAAGGATGCTTTTATATCTATCTATCTATCTATCTATCTATCTATATATATATATATATATATATATATATATATATATATATATATATAGGGTGGCCATAAATTAACTTTCCCTCTTTGGAGGTATCTGTAGCTAAAACTAATACACGGAATGAGACCACATTTTATATTGAGACTTTCGAAGGCATGGGGAGATGAATTCTGCAAAAAAAGATTTAGTATCAAAAGTCGCCGGTATAGGGAAATTTTGGCGCTGGCAGAGCTGAAAGCTGTCAAATATTTGCAGTAAATGCAGGTTAAAAGGATTATACAAATTTTGCTGTGCGTACGTGACAGCAGTACCACCAATTCCACTTAAAAAGGGATTGGCAATGTTCAGGCAGTTATTCGAATGACTGACGAATTGTGTTCAACATGTGTCCTACCTTGCCTCAGCGTGCTTTACTTGTTAAGTTGTTTTACTTTAAACAGTGTAATGCCGTAGCAGCCCTTCGGGAATTGAGAAGGCTTCATAACCTGCATACAGGTCCTATATGTCAGCAGTAGGCACTGAGAGCTACGATTAAGAAGTTTGAAGAAACTGAATCACTAGGAGTTAGACCTGGCAGAGGACGGAAAGCAGTGCAAGAAGAGACAGTAACAGACGTTGCTACTGCGGTGTTCAACGACACAGGGACCAGTACTGGTCCAAGCACTCGTGCCATAGCTCGCCAACTTGATATGGCTTATGGTACGGTCCCGAAAATCTTACGGAAAATGTTTCACTTCTATCCATATAAGTTCAGTCGTGTGCAAGCGCTAACTACCGCAGATTATAAGCACATGACCTTCGCGCTAACGTTTCTTGCCCGAATGGAGGTCGACAATGACTGGCCTTAGAGAATATTGTAGGGTGATGAGGCTCATTTTTATCTGAATGGGTCGGTCAACACTCACAACTGCAGAATTTGAGCACCTGAACATTCCTAAGCGATCCAGCAAGTACCACTGCATTCTTCAAAAGTAACCATGTGGTGTGGCTTCACAGCCGATTTCATAATAGGACCATACTTTTTTGAGTGTATTACCCCTACAGGTCCTGTAACCTGCTCCATTACTGGAGAAATTTATCAACGAATGCTGGAAAATTATGTCATTCTTGTATTGTAGCAAAGACTTTGGACTCCATAATTTTTATGCAAGAAGACATGACCACACATTGAACATTCCGTACAGTGCCTTTTATGCCAGCATTTCAGTAACGAGAGGGTTATCAGTCAGTTCTTTCCGACGGCATGGCTGCCTCGATCCCCGGACATCACACCATGTGACTTTTGGCTGTGGGGGTATTTGAAATCCATTGTTGTATGTTGGTGGTGTTCCCAACTTGCATCTTTTGAAAGAGAACATAAAACAGGCTGTTATGAACATCCAATCCAACTCCTTCTGCTCAGCTGTAAAGCATGTCGCACACCAGATGCAATTTGTTGTACACAAGAAAGGTTAGTACATTAAAAATCGTGTGTGTGTGGTCCAGGGGACCCTGATTCTGATGAATAAAACATTATTTCCTGTGAGTTCAATCACTACATTAATTTCTGTGTCTCTCGCAAGTTGTTGTTGTTTTGGTTTAATTATTATTATTCTTATTATCATTGTAACGTGCCACATATCCAGCTGGAATGAGTGACGTGGCTGTCGCTTACACCGTCGAAATGTTATTATTCCATTTTATCTGCTGTTGATGTAATTATCTGCTTGTTTTCAGCTCTGCCAGCACCAAAATTTCCCCTATCGGCGAGTTTTGGTACTAAACATTTTTTTTTAAGGAAATTATCTCCCCGTGCCTTCAAAAGTCTCGATATAAAATTTGGTTTTATTCCGTTTATTGGTTTTAGCTACAGATGCCTCCAAAGAGGGAAAGTTATTTTATGGCCACCCTGTATATAGTTTTCTGATCATGACCATTTTTGATAAGGTTGATACATTATATAATGTGTTAGAGTTCTGATTATATATTCATTCTGAGCCTGGTGAGGGTGGTAGCATGTAGATATCTTACTCTCTGCATATGAACTGGCTATATGAGTTTGCAGTGGTTAGGGACTCTCAGGAATTTATCAAATGGAAGAATCTATTGTTTTCAACTTATACTGTAAAATGGATATGTGAATGATGAGTGCTCAAGCGGCTTGTAAATTCTTCCTTAACTGGCTAAATTATAAAAATGTCATCACTATAACAGGAGTCAAATTTTAATTTTAAACGGCCATTCTTTATTAAAGCATGTCTTGTCTTACAAAGGATTCCATCAATAAGTTTGCCCCTGATGTAGAGAGAGAAACAAAGAAATGAAGATATAACCAGCCTTTCTTTCAAATTAAGAACTTACTGACTTTCTTAGCAAGCTTTGCCATCAATAACTTGTCACGAACATCTCGCACAATCTTCTCCCAGTAGACACTATCAGTATCCACTGGTAAAAAGTTGGTGAGACTGCACATGCAGAATGGGTTTACAGATAAGCTACATTCTGCAAGGAACAGCATGGTACTAAAGGAAAACACTACCTAGACATCTCATTTCCACAATTTGGTGATAAAAACTTTGAACAGATAGAAATCCAATGCTCATACACTGTTAATTGCTCTCTAACCAATAAGCAGTGAGTTTAAATCCAACCACAGGCATCGATGTTTCTGAAAGGTTTTGAGTGACAGGTGAATTTCATCACCCAATGTAAAACCACCACTCTGCTTAGTGAAAACCCTGGAGATTTTCAAGTGGCTTAAAATGGTTCAATGTTGTAAAATGATATAACATTTTGTGAGTGGGATTCACGTAAAAACTCTCAGTTCAGATTTTTTTTACTATTCCACAGAATATGATACATAATGAATATCATATACCAAATGCTTATTTGCAATGAATATAAATTGACCATTTTTCTTCTAAATCAGCTACTTTGTTACTGCCATGGATCACATATAGTTGCTGCAGTTTAGTGCAGTCTAGTACTGCTTTCAGCTGACTGACACTCTAGCACTGCATGCCAGCACTCATATAGAGAATGCTGAGAAAAGTTTGAAAGAAAGAAGTTCTCTCAACATTCAGTAACTTGTCAAACATTTTGTATTTAAGAATTTGGAATGCATTTATTATTGGAAAATTGAAATATTTTAATTTTAAAAAAGTCAAATTTTTTGAAGATGAAAATTAATTTACTTTTGTTTTGATATGTTACATTATAATACAAATTCAAAAAAAAAGGGGGAAAGGATATTTTAATAATAAAGTTTTCAAACCACAAAATATTCCATAGCCAATATCTTAAAATATCTCAGTCTGATTTTTCGTCAGTGGATGAGGTCCATTTTGTGACTTTCGATACTATAAAGTCTTGTTTTCTCATAATATTCATATTCAGATCTTTGGCCAAAATGAGATTTCTCTTTTCAGAGTGACTTATATCTCCTCTTTTTTTTGTTCACCAACACAACACACTTAACAATATACTGTTTTCTTCAGAGAATACTACATCCAGCTGCTCAAGAAAGAGCAATATGTTCCTTCTTTTTCTTTGAGAGAGAGAGATGCATGGCTGTTATTAAAAACTGATCTGAGATTTTACAATTTGTAATGAAATATAAAGGGAAAGATCTTTCTACATGAAGTAAACTATGTCAAAAATACATACTAACCGGAGCATTCTATATTATAGAAATGTCAAGTTTCAAACAAACTTAACAAAAAAAAGGCAACCTCCATGGAATCATTGTGGGAGACCCACACCATCCCCACAATATCCACTGTACCTCTCCTTAGATGAACTAACTCATTAAAAAAAATAAATACATATATATATAACTCCAAGTTGCTGGCAGCCAATTCACCACTCTGCATGTGAAAAGTCTAGTCCTCACACACATGCTAACTATACCCCTACAAAATTTTCAAGAAGAATCCCTTGTTCTGCTCTTTCAGCCAAGTGTTAAATATTTCCTCTGAATCAATCCTATAAACTCCTATTAGTAATATCTAACTAATATATAACTAAATATATATCTATAGGGAGCATTCCACAGACCACTTCACTACCTCGGTCACTCACCTCTGGAATCTTTCCACCACCACCTCATCTAAAAGAAACCCAAGTACCCAGACCTGAGCACAGTAACCCAGATGTGGTCATATCAAAGCCATACAAAGAGGAACAATAACTTCTTTATATCTTATCGTTAGTGTGTTCTTCAATAACTAAGTAATACTATGAGCTACCTTGGCCACCTCTGCAATACATCCTCTAAGCATAACTTTCTATCCACCAATACTCCCAAGATCCTAGCTTCAATTTCCTGAGGTACTGTTCTATCACCTTCGTAGATAACTTGTAAGCTTTTTATTTCAAAATGAAAAATTTTTCACATTTCCAGAATAAACTGGCACCTATTTATTTTCTGCTCATAGTCAGCCAACTTACATAATCTTACAAGCCCTCTAAATTGCTTTGATTAATGATTATGCTACCTAATTTTGCATAATTGACAAACAACTGAATATATATGTACAAGTTCCTCAAGCAACAATCATGGAGGTTTTGCCAAGTTGAACATCTTCCTACTCTACATGTGTCTGTTCTAAGCATACACTGCTGCTTCATGCCATTCCTATTTAGGTCTTATTTGATAGTCGATCCATCTCATTCAGGGACTACCTCTTAACACCTTCTAGATCACTGAACATAATCTTGTTGACCATCTAAATGGCATACATTCTGCAAAGGCCAAACCATCATAGCCATTCCTACATAAAATAGTGCTAAGAGGTGACTGACCACTCTTCTAATGTAGCTCATTATTCATGAAATCAAACCACTGTATTCCCAAAATACTCAAAAGAATACTGATCAAAAGCACCAAATCTCCAAGTCACAGCTCCATAATACAAAACAGAGAGAACCAGACTTTTCTCGACTAAATTTTGTTTGAACTGATATTCCTGTGTTTCCATAATTTCTAAACATCCTGAAGCCATCCCTAATCTTTTACACATTTCCTTTCGACACTTCGGCACATGTCAAAAGAAGGAGAATCCATTCCAATAATAGGGTAATCAATCCGTATTGTGGGATGAGTGTGTTTATTATTACAGGTCAGAAAATTAACTTCTCTTTTATGATCATTGTAGTTTTTAAAGTGGTAACTATTTTGCTTGTATAACAGTTGGAAAATTTTATGTATAAAGCACGTGATTTTGCGTGTTTAATGACCAATTCATACATCGCCTTATTTCTTTTCCCTTCAACATGAATTGATTCTTCTTGGCAGTCTTGCAACGACAGCTCTCGCTTATGTGGGTGGACTATACCAAGATTATTGAAGTGAGAGACCTGCTTTAGAGCATATCCTTTAAGAAAGACAGAAAACTCCTCTTTATCACCTGTTTTAAATGCAGCGTGAAAGAGTATTTCTTTACTGTTGCAATCGGAAAAACAGCAATATTACAAAGCTTTTTTTCCCCCTTTCTGTCATTGCTTAAAAAAAAGTTGCTGTTGAATGACATGATTCTTGTGGTAAGTTTGCCCACTTATATATGTACATATGTAGATAGATATTTGCTCACAATTTAGAAGTAGAGATGTGCCTAAGTGCATTTTTAGCATAAAACCCTGCATGCACATTTGTGCATGAGGGGTTATGCTATTTTCTGATTGTCCAAAAAATCATTACAGTAAAGAAATACTTCTCTTTCATACTCATACTATATTTACAACAGGTGATAAAGATCAGTCCCCCATCTTTCTTGCACAAAGCAATGCTGTTAGGAATTTGAGGTGGTGCAACAGGAAGAATTAATATATCTAGAATAAAGTCAAAGCATTTTCTTAGAAACTTTTAGATTTTGTACATAAGAAACAATAATTTACAGTATATTTTTAAAAACTTCAAACCTCCAAAGATTGAAATATTCAAAATGTGAAGCAAGAACATATCTTAGCCTCAATAATTATAATTCCTGAATATGCAAATACAATTTATATCTGAGCAATAATAATCAAGAAAAGAGCAGTAATAGCATTCAACACCACACATGAAGATAAACTTTTTGATTGCAAAGCAATTTTCAAGTGTATGTGGTCAAACTTCAAACTGGGGGAAAAGGATAATAAAACTTATTTGTGCCTACGTTAACACCGCAGGTTCTACTATGGAAGAAGTGATAGAATTTTTCAAGCAATCAGAGAAACTAGCTGACACTATAAAGAAAGCAGAAAAGCTAGTCCTTGTCAGAGATCTAAACAACAAAGTAGAAAACAGCTACAAAAATTCAGTACTAATTTTTTTGCAAGAAAGATATCACTTTTACTTACTTTCAATAATAAACATATCAACTCTTGGACTAACCTATACCTTCAGCCAGCCTTTCCTGGCACAAACACAGCTCAGCCATGACTTTTGCAACTTCTCTGTTCAAGAACTACTTTTCAACTGTACAATTGCTAACATTATAAATCCTCAATTTGTCCAACCATGCAATACTGATCACACATTTGGAGTAGTGCACTTAAAGCCTCTCTAAGACTGTTTGATGCTATTCAGAATAGGGCAATTCCAATTCCTTGTTGATCCCTCTCAAAAATGTTCAGTTTTTGTCTTATGCTTCTTCTACAAATACTTTCATGATAATATCCTACTAAACCAGCAAGTGTAAACTGTCATTCTTGCTCCTTTGTCCAAGACTATAATAACAAGAATGGCTATCAGTCAATATTCTAGCTCCTCCTAAATTAATTTAACCAACTTCTCCTCCTCCTCTTTCATTCCATCTACTTGTTTTGGAGTTGTCTCCTCTCATTCTGTCCATCCCAAATACTAAAATCTTCAGTTATTCAAAAACATATTAATAGATTCCTCCCTTCTTCTTGCCCACATGGCTCTGATGTATTCATGCGACCACATATATATATATATATATATATCATGGGTCACACACACACACACATATATATATAAATAAATGGAAGGAAACCTCCTCAGCCTCTAAAGAAATTTGACAACTAAATGGGGCTCAATGTCCGATCCTCATTTTCCTGTGTATGTTCTTTTCTTTCTGATATCAAAATTGGAGATGTTAATGTCAGCTCTTTGCTTTATGCGGATGATGTTATACTTCTAAATAAATCCGCTACAAGTCTGCAAGATTCTCTGACTAAATTGAATAGCTGTTGTAATAGATATGGTATGAAGGTCAGCAATAAAAAGACAAAGACAATGAAAATAGGCAGAATCATTGAAAATGTCAACTGTGTTATGAATGGAGAACCTGTGGAACAAGTAAAACATTTCAGCTACTTAGGCACAATTTTTACTGAAGATGGTAAACTAAATATAGAAATAGACAACAGAATCAGCAAAGCTGGTATCGTGGGAAGTCAATTGAATAAATTCATATGGAATAAGAAAGAAATTAGTCGGAACACTAAATTAGCTGTATACAAGACTGTGTTCAAACCAATTTTAACTTATGGATCTGAGAGCTGGGTCAAAAGTAAAACACTTGACCAAAGACTAGAGACCGCAGATATGAGAGTCCTGAGAAAGATTAGAGGCGTGAACAGAGATCATCAATGGCAATATCATATTAAAAATGAGGATATTAGGAAAGAACTTGACATTGTCAGCATCCAGGAATGCGTTAGCAGAGCTAATCTCAGATGGTATGGTCACTTAAATAGAATGGGAGAGGAAAGATTAGCAAAACAAGTGTTCTCTGCCAGGTTGGCAGGAAAACGACCCAGAGGAAGACCAAGATATAGGTGGATTGATACGGTACAAAGTGCCTTAGACGATAGAAATATAAGATCTGATAATGTTGGAGTCTTGACAAGTAACAGACTGATTTGGAGGAAAATTGTAGATAGGAAGTTAGTAATGATGTAATTTTTTCATGTAGTACTGTCATATCCTGTACACCCCTTGAGGGTACATGGCAGGAATTTGATGATGATGATGATGATGATGTTCTTTTCTTTCATGAGAAATCCAATTAGTTGCAAAATGAATGAGAATGGCTGATAATTTTGAATGTACCTGACCGAACTGTTTTTTTTTTACTAATTATATGAAGAGCCAAAAGCTTCAATTCGGCGACGTGAACTTATTTAAGTTAAGGGATATTACATCCCATATTGTTTCATAGCTGAATAAGAAACTCAAAGAGTTTCATGCTGAATAAGAAACTCAAAGAGTTTCATGCTGAATATAGAAACTATATAAAGTTCGGTGAGTCCAAGCGTAAGCAAATACCTGGATAGTGCAACACCTGACCCATTTGGTAATGCAACTTAATCCCACACAAGAGAGGTTGCAAGACCTATAACACAACAATGTCGTTTCTAGCCAATGGTCAAGAAGAAAGAATCTGTTATATTTTTTGAACAACTGAAAGTTAGAGATCTTAAGGAAAATTGTGTACAGAAGACTGTTCCAGAGTACAGAGACAGAAAGTATGAAAGAGGAGAATGAGAAGTTTGGTTTGATGTGTTTGAGCTGGAAAGTGCTGTTGGTGTGTTTACTCAATTGAGGGAAAGTGGGTGACCACACTTTGACATTAATTAACCTACGGGTAGACTATAATTTATGGTATCATATCATCTAAATACCATATAATCACATCCCACTGTTGTCATGGAAAATATTATTCCTCGCCGAAACGAACTATTTTACCATTCATAAAGATTTATCGAGCCTCGACAGCTCAGTTGATTTCGACAATGCTCTTCCGTTGAAAAGAGGAGAGTTCAAACCAGTCTATGACTCGAAGAACCTGAATTAGAGCTTTTCAATCAAAGGCGAGTGTTAACGGTTCTCACAGGCAGTTCAACGGTTTTTTGAATTCTGGAAATGTACATTCCTAAAAACAAGTAAACCTTCTCCGTAACATATCAACAGACATAGAATACTATTGGACAAGGAAATTTACAGGAAAGTACCTTGTTCTGTAATGATCCTCTAGTGAGCTGTCTGGCAGAGGTAATGATAATTTATTGCAAAAGTCAGGAGATAAAAAAAAATAAAAGTATAAGATAGATGACTAAGCATGTAATCCAGAAGAAAAAGCATTGTGGATTCAGCAAGCTTGTTAAGAGCACACACAGAAATACCTGTAGAAGAGGTATTACAGAGTGGAAACAGTACATCTATGAGAGAGTAGCTGGAATGAGTCTGTAAAAGAGGGGATACCAATTAACTGAATCACCCTCATCTATATCACATCAAACATTTTTTCCCCATAAAAATTACTATTTTTCAGTTATAATAATGTGGCAAAATATTCATTATAAACATAGCTAGTTACTTACATGGTTATCTGCCAGAAGAGATAAAAGAATGCTTTTCTTTTGATATGTTCTTATGAAATACCAAATTTCCAAAGATACCAACATTCTGAAAAGATATTCAAATAAAAATTCAGATGAAAGACAAAAAAATAAAACAACATGCTTAAAATTTTGTAAAAATTCTTCCTTAACATTTCTATCACATCTTTAAAAGCTAAACTTAAAAACTAAAGTCACTCAGGAAATTGTGAAATGCTAACAATCTTGTCCTGCTAACCATAAACAATTCTTCCATTTAGCAAGCTCTTAATGTACCTCTCCTAGGCCATACTGAACACGGTGAGGATATACTAAAAATAGTCCTACATAAATTCATATTGTCAGCTGCTTATCAGTGAAGGCAACCATGTATCTGTCTGAATTCAGCAACAAACTTTTTGAATTACAATTTTCATACCAATAATGAGTGTTGTCTAAAATTTGTCCTTTTTTAGAACTGCAATGTATTTATGTAAAGGATGCAAGATAATTTTTTCTTGTACTAAACTATTTAGAGTATTTAGTGTCTTTATGACATACTTTTATTGTAATATTTTAATATTAAACAGGTGTAAAATAGTGCCAAAAAGGCAGAAGAAATGAAAAGCTAACAAGAACAGTGAAGTAGTGAACAAGAAGGTATTCTCCAAAGACGACATTAAAGAGGATATTGAAAATAATTTAACCTCTGAGATTGCTGAGCTAAAGTAGATTATTAGACAGATGATGACAAAATGATGAGAGAACTACAGAAAATCATGCAGCATTTAGCAGAACACAGGGAAAATAAAAAGTTCAGCAGCACAATAGAAAATAAAGCATGGAATCAGGTAAGTTAATATATAATAACAAAAATCCAATAAGTTTGACTATCATAAAAACATGCCTTTGTTTGAGCAGGTTATAATATCAAGTTTTCCCAGTGCAAGAAATAAAAATATAATGCAAGCAATTCAAAAACAGAAACGAAAAGTAAACGAGATCGTAATTGTAGTAGGCACCAACAACTTAACTAGCGATAAGTTCAGTATGAGAGAGGACATGAAAGGGTTGTTGGAAGAGGCAAGAATGAAGAGTGAGAAGATGAAAACAGTAAGTATATTACCTTGATATGATAAAACTGAATTAAGAAGAAAGGCTATAAAGGCAAATGTTTCAATTATAGGCCGTATAGAAGAAAAGGATGTGTGAAGCGAGTTTTAAGGAAGATTCAATTTGTATAAGAGGGATGGCCTATACTTGAATGCGTTTCGCATCAGGAGTCTTGAAAAATTATTAATTAATATAAGACCTAACACAAAGAATTAGGGAAACTGAATTCTGATGGGAGGAATTGTAAGAATCTGTGTAAGAGCGACAATGTTTGGTAACTGTGTTAATGATGGGAATAGTTATTATTATGGAAATGATTACGAAGAGAGAATGAATCTGTGTTCATCTGATTTGGACCTACCAAGCATGTGTAACAATGTCTACATAAGTAAGGAACTAGATAAGAACAGGGATCTACAAGTTGTCAAACTGTGTCATGCAGACCACAGACAAGTGTATGCAAAAGAGCATGCAGGTGATTTATTATGTCTGTGCATGAATGCTAAGAGTATCAGAAACAAAAGAGCAGAGTTTGTTGCCTTGGTTAATATATTGGGACCTCATATTGTAGGCATTAGTGAAACTTGACTATCAATCGCAAATAGTACAGTATTTTTAGGAAGGACAGACAGAATAGGAGAGGCATGATGCTAATGATATCAAATGTCTTGAATCACGTTAGAGTTGAGACCTATGACTGCAATACTAGTAACAATTTTTCATGTAGCAGTGGGAATGAAGCCATCTGGTGTGAGGTGGAGTCTAACAAGATTAAATACACAGTGGGTGTTGTTACAAACCTGGCGGATCAGTTGTAGTGACGAAGAAATGCGTCAACAAATAAATATGTGTGCAAAGAGCGTAATCATAATTAGGGACTTTAATTATCCAAACATTGATTGGGTAGTTATGCAATCGCATGAGAAGAATGAAATTGAATTTATTCAACTGTTGTGAGACAACTTCCTCAAGCAGCATGTGACAGAAGGAACTCAAGTTCAAAGAATTAGATCTGATTATAGTGGGGTGGGGTGGGGGGGGGGTTCACTTAAAGACAACTATTCTGGCTCCATTTGGACAGTGTTCGTGCATTATCACTTGGGAAGCGAATGTTCCATTCAGAAAAGGCTACATGCTGAGTTCTGTGCCATGGTAACAATTATTGAATCGGAATGAGATCGACAGCGTGTGGAAGCGTTTAAAAAATAATTAAATGATGCAATATCAGAATGTGTCCCTAGAGTTTCAAGAATAAAGAGTAGGAAGTTTTTTTAACTTGGTTATACTATAAACTCAAAATACCAAGAAATTATATACTTGGTTTAATCCTCTATTGCTGAAAATACTTGCATCTCAAGTATTTTCAGGACTGGGACAACTTGTATATATATAGAAGCTAATGACTTCACATCACTTGCCTTCTTCATTACTTCAACCTTAGTATCACCTCTGGGTCTGGCTTCCACTGAAGAGATCTCAATAAAGGTCGAAACCGGTCTGGGTAGTGATCCTTCCCATAATGCATAGTATTATATATATCCGTAAGGATATGTGCTTTACATTATGGGATACTAAGGCAAGTGATGTGAGGTCATTAGCTTCTATATATACGAGTTGCCACAGTCCTGAAAATACTTCAGGCACAAACTTTGTTTGCTTAGACTTGGATAAAGGATTAAACCAAGTATATAATTTCTTGGTATCTTTAATTTATAATAATTAAAGTAGGAGTGAAATGGATGTATAATCTAATTAAACAAGATTCGTAAGAAAAAAGATGATGTGAAAGGAATATCATGTGCATAAGGATGATGTCAGTTATTATAATTATAAGTAGCAGATCAGAGGAGTCACAAATGTTGTATGGAAAGCTAAGTCAGAGTATGAACAGAAATTGGCTCTGCAAGTTAAAGACAACCCAAAAGAATTCTGTCATTATGCTGCAAATAACAGAAAGAATGGATTTGAATAACTCTACTGAATGCTGATGGGAAACTGATGTGGGAAACGGATGCAGAAGTGAATTGTTCAACTAATGAGCAGCCATTTTGTAAAAGCTATCAACCTACTATATGCAACACTGAACTCATCACTACCTCTTCATCGTATGAGGAAACTCATGAGGATGAGGAGGAAGTACTAGAATCATTGCACAAACTGAATAACAATTCTGCAATAGAGACTGATGGATATCAGCATGAATGCTAAAAGAGTGTTCAGCTGAACTGGCTATTTTCTTCACCAGGCTATATAATTTGAGTCTGAGAACAGGAATGTTTGTGCAAGAATGGAAAGAATGTATGGTAATCCCACTGCACAAGGATGATGCAAAGGCTGATGTATCCAACTATCCACCAATCAGTATCCCAAGAGTGGCTGTGAAGATTTTGGAAAAAATGGTTAGGGCTCACATTCAGAAATAAGTTGACAAAGAATCTCTACTTTTCAATGAACAGCATAGGTTTACTAAGGGAAGGCCATGTTTTAGCAACTTGTTCACATTCTATAATAATGTTACCACAGAGTTAGACAAGGGGAATGGATACACCATGATACTTTTGCATTTTGCTAAGGCTTTTAGAATACAGCATGGAAGGCTGTTGCATAAATTGGAGAATATGGTACAACATGACAAATTTTCATGCCGGCTGGGTCATTGCCCGGTTTCACAAGGCCCTCGTTGTTTTCGCCAGGGAACCAGGGCGAACAGCGGAAAGTCAGCTACTGGAACAAATCGAAAAGCACACTCCAACTCAACATCACCAGAGTTAAAGATCGATACTATCAACATAAGAAGCCTGAATGGCAAAGAAATGGAGCTAGCTGAGGAAACATAGGTACCAGATCGACATAATAGGGGTGACTGAATCAAAAAAGACAAAAAACTGGCGAGATCTTTCCGAGCAATAAATACAAAATGTTATATTCAGGAAATGACAATCAAGGAAAAGAAGGAGTGGCCATAATATTCAACACAAAATACGAGGCTAATCTTCTTGAATGGCAGGCAGTCTCAACTAGAGTGATGTGGGCAAATATGATAATGGGGAAATTGGACAATGAGACTTATTTGTGCCTATGATCAAGAAGGTTCTACTAAGGTAAAAGTAGAGGAATTTTTTGATGCTTTAGAAAAAGCAACTGACACAATGAAAAAGGAAAAGTTGGTCCTTGTTGGGATCTAAATAGCAGAGTAGGAAATGATTGTCAGACATACAAATATATTTTGGGAAAATTTAGAGAAAAAGAGCAAAGCTAATAATAATGGCAAATACCTGTTGGATTTCTGCTCAGGACATGGACTAGTTATTACTAACACCATGTTCCAACATAAAAATGTGCACAAATTCACAAGGAGAGAAGATGCAAGGAATAAGAAAAGTCTCAATGACTATGTTATTGTTGATAGTGATGTTTTCTCCCTGTGCAGGACACTAGAGTGTACAGAGAATTTAAAATTGGAAGCAATCACTATTTAGTCTTGAGCAGGTTCAAATTCTTTCATTTTTTCTTCAATAATCGTTGTGTATTTTAGCCTACAGTTCACATTTGAGCAGCTCTCAGATGTGAACTGTAGACTAAAATACACAACGATTATTGAAGAAAAAATGAAAGAATTTGAGAACAGGAACCAAACCTTGGAGATTCAGTGGCAAGCTTTGAAGAAAACACTAATCGATTCAGCCAGAGAGGCATGTGGTGAAGTTGTCTGCAAGGATAGAAAAATCAGAACTCCATGGTGGACACAGGAAGTTAAAGAGGCAGTGAAGGAAAAGAAGAAAGCATATCAAAAGTTCCTGACAAATAAGTCAGCTTGTGCTCTTAGAGAATACAGAGACAAATGTAAGAAAGCTAAACACTGTGTAAAACTAGCTAAACAAAAGTCATCGGAGGACTTTGGCAAGAACATAGAAAATAAATATCAAGAAGGTGACAAAATATTCTGGAGGTTGTTGAAGAAGATTGGAAATGGAGGTAAGAGTGCTGTAAAAGAAGTTAGAGATGATAAAGGTGACATGAAAACGGGAGAAAAAGATATCCTTGAAGTATGGAGTAATTACTTCGAAAAATTGCTAAATGAAACAAGCAGTGATGACAACACAGTGGTAAAAAACACTCAACAGGCATACAGTCAAGAATATATATCCATACTTGAAGTAGAAAAAGCCATCAAAGGCTTGAAATGTGGAAAGGCAGCAGGAGTAGATGATATTCGACCAGAAATGCTGAAGTATGGTGGTATAAAAGTCTTACAGTGGCTGCACTGCATAGTTCAAGAGGCCTGGACAGAGGGATAAATTCCTGCTGATTGGAGTAGAGCTCTTATAGTACCCATATATAAAAAAGGGAAATAAAACCGAATGTGAGAATTACACAGGAATTTCCCTACTGAGTGTTCCTGGCAAGATCTATGCAAGTATAGTTGAGAAACGGTTGAAAAGAATTGTGGAAGAAAACTTGGTGAAGAACAACAAGCTGGATTCAGGTCAAATAGAGGCTGTCAGGATCTTCACTTTACGACAAATAGTTGAGAAAGCATGGGAATATAACAAAAGATCTGTATTTAAGTTTTGTCGATCTGGAAAAGAAATATGACAAGGTGCCAAGAGAGAAGCTATTCAATACACTACGGTTATATGGTGTCAATGGAAAATTATGAATGATATATGCACGTAAACGCATGAAAGATATTCAATTAACCAAATATTTTGGTCAGGAAATAGCAGACCATCCTCAATGGTATTACAAGAACAGTTTTAAAAAATACAAGCTAGAATACTAACAATAGATCGTTAAAAATAGAACACGCCGCGTGATGTTATATCACTACGTATGAAACGGAATATTTTGAAGTAGAGACATGATTGAAAAAATAATAATAATAATAATAATAATAATGAGTAATCTTGATTAGACTTTCGCAGATTTTTGATATAGATATACAGTCATTGCGATATAGGTTGGGATGATGGAGCAAGGCCTCTACGCTTTCCATGAACAATCGTTCAAACCTATAATGGGATCTATGCAAGAGGCGAGTCCTGGACCAAAAGATGCTGTGGTCAGTGTCAATCCTGTGTTGAGCCAATCCAGACTTTTCAGGTTTGTTGTGAAGAATGGAGGATTGATGTTCTTGGATTTTTTTTTTTTTAAGAGAACGTTCGGTCTGTCCAAAACAGGAGAGATCACAATTGCAAGGAATTTGATAAACTCCAGGAAGAGATAAAGTTGAGTGTTTGTCTTTAGGAGAAGGAAAATGAGAAGACAACTTGTTAATAGGAGAATACGTAGCTGTTAAATCATATTTCTTTAAAATTCTTGCGATAGGTTCTGAAATACCGGAGATATAAGGAATAGGCACTCGATGTATTGAAACTTTGTTTTGTGGAGGATTATAAGAATTGAGGAGATGTTGAGTACTTTTTTCAGAAAAGCCATTGAGTTTCATGTGTTGTTGGATAGCAGAAAGTTCTTTCTGTAGATAATCGAAGTAGAACAATTAGTTTTGGCTCTTTTTGACATGGATGATGGGCCGATTCTTTAAGAATATAACGACCTGTGAACGTTGGTTTCCTGTATGCTGTAGTTGTACAAGTATTTGAAGGTGACCGGATGAGGAGAACGTCTAAAAAAGATAACTGGTTGCTTTCTTCTATTTCCATAGTAAACTTTATCTTTATACGATGATGCAAGGAATTGATACTGTTTAAGAAAGAAGGTAAAGAGTTTTTGCTGTATGGCCAAATAGTAAAATATCTATATATCTTACCCAAAAGGATGGTTGAGGGAAAATAGATGAGAAGATGACTTTTTCTAGATGTTTTAAATCTGAAAGAAAGTGTGTTGAGCATTATGTCATATGCCTCAATACACAAGTCTGCCATGATGTTATTTCATGTACTCACTCTTGGGTAAAAGAGAAAAACAAGAATATAAATTAATGTAAAGTATAATTACTTTGTAACAAAATGAAAAACTTACAACTATTTCTCACACAAAGTATTTTAATAATGTAGTGATATACCATTTTCCTACTCATATACAGAAACGCGACTTATAACACTGATTTAGTTCTCAGTTTGCTCTCATATTGCATAGCAATACACCCCCCCCCCCCCAATAGGTACAGTGCTGTGCATTATTTTTATTATATCACACCTCCAGGGAGTCCAATGACTCATCGAGGGTTTGTCTCACTACTCCTCCACCAACCTTCATCATCTAACACCATCTATCACCAACTACCACCACTAGTGCTTTCACAGACAATCACAAACATCCATGCACACGGCAGGATTCGAACCCTTTTGGCTGAAGAGCAGATACACTAACCACTCGGCCAACCAGGCCGGCAGATACTAAACAATTTCACGTGAAATCATTTGCCTCATATACTAGAATATAATTTCTTATTAAGTATAACTTACTCTAACCAAACAATACATTCTTTTCCCATCTCATGATGATAGTGGGAAAGACAGCAACAGTTTATACAATTATAAATCATTGGAGTAGGTAGGGTGAGAGAAAGAGGAATAGCGCTGGATACAATAATGGGGAAAACAGAAGTTGATGAATATGATGTGTTTCAGACATCAAGAGCTTGATGCTAATAAAGCTGCGTGACTGGTGGGATATTACTGTGTATTAAGGGAATATGCGAAGAAACTAACTTTACATGTGCACGATATAAGCATGAATAAATCACAAATTGCCAACTCAACTTACTTTGTAAGAATCATTATAATCAAATAAGACTTGCTGAAACTCCGATTCCAAATTGAATATCATTAGTCCACTAGTTTTATTCAACAGAGTTATTCAGCAAAACAAAACCTGCCAAGTTGGAATAACTTAATCAAGTTAAAAAAACAAACATCCTGCTGTTGTTCTTTAGGTCCTCTAAAGAAGCCTGTACAAACCACTTCATTCAACTGAATCCAACCAAACCTGGAATACAGTTGTTTATGACATTGCTCCTCTGAAAAATTCAGAAAAATTGAACCAAAATGGGAGAGACTGTACATGGAGATGCTTCCTTTGTAACTACAAGTTACATCCACACAAATTTTGCCTATATCTGCAATACAGTTGTTTATGTTGCTTAAGGTCCTCAGAGAAATGACTAAAGAGGATGCAGGGATCACTCCCTCCTCAGACATATATTCACATCACATCATTCAACTGTTCAAAATGTCAAATAATTGTTTTATGCATTCCCACATCTCAAGATAAAATGGGGAAACTGTGAAGGAGGGAAAAAGTAAAATGCTGGAGACACCACTACAGGTCCTATCATTCAACAGATTTCAACAAGTTATTCCTTACTGTTTCACCAACTTCATTAAAATAAAAAATCACCATATACATATATATAAGTAGACTCCTTACTAACAAAGCAAGATTAGCTGCAATTTAGAGGTGGCTACTTGACTGACATTGTTTTAACTGCTGACTGCTTAATTTCTCTCTGAAATACCATAATAGTAGCATCAATAACAGCACAACTTATTCAAAATAATATCAGTTAAGTGTAAGTTTAGATTAACCTCCCTACCGGTCAATGTGGATGAAATAGTGACACCAAATTGCACTTCTTATCCATGTTATTCAACGGGTTTTAGAGCTTCGTACCCAGATTCATCTGGACGTCTATAGACATTGTGGCCGATTGGGGGGTTAATGGTCAGTTTCATCCTCAGATGTTTTTCCTTTGAATTAGCTCTTCATAATGCTGAAAATTTTAGCTTGATTCCACCCAAGAAATGTTGGTAACCTACAGAACATTAAGTATTACTGGCAGGTTAAGAGTTGAAAACAATCCTTAAGAATGTCAAAAACATATGATCATTCCAGAATGAAGCTCCTTTTCCAATGGAGGAAAATGTGCATGACAGCCATAGTGTGGAATTCCCAATCAGTGGAGTGGCAGGAGGTAGCTCAAGTCTCAAAACATTATACTGTTGTTCTTTTTAGGGGGTAAATAAAAGATGGGATACAGGCAACAAAAGTGATGGGCTCAAGAATCTGAAGATACATCAATTATGCTACTGTAGCACTGAAAGGGACATGCTAGTTTGTTCACAAGAAGCAGAGTAAGGAGAGAAAACACACTGACATTAAGATATACTGCATGTGTGAGGAAAAAAACTATCTGAATCTAATGTACATATTATTATTATTATAATATGTTCTTCCAGGGTGTCCAAGGATTCGTTAAAGAAGAGCAATTCCACTTAAATACCTATCAGATACTTAGGACTAAAAGTCTAATAACTGGGTAGAGACCTCCACACTGCCTTTAAGTAATGCAGAGAACTGACTGGGGCTTCTGACCTAATGTCCAATTCTCATCTTCATATGATGTGCCCCATTAATATGTACCCACTGGGTACTGAACAGATGAGGATGGCTGACAATTTGGGACTTAGCTAACTAAATTGTGCTCCTATTGGCTTAAACCATATGCATATGATGGAATGATGAAATTTCATACCAGCTGGACATCTGGTTAAACAAGTCCTCTGCTTTTTTCCAACAAAGAACTAGAGCAAACAGTGAAAACTCAGTTGCTGGAACAAACTCCAACTCAACATCAAGAAGAAGAAGAAATCCAATGTCAGAAGATCTGAAGACAGAAACTTTAAGAAGAACTGGAAAAGTACCATGTGGACAATACTGGCATTACTGATTACTGAGAAAAAAGAAAAAATAATTATTTAGTAAGGTCTCACAAACAGGTGAGACCTTACTAAATAATTATTAATATTATATTATATTCATTAATAATATATTTATTAATTAATAAAATATTATATATTATATAATAAATAAATATTAAATTCAGGCAATAATGATCAAGGAAACAAAGGAGTATTGACAGCATTCAACATCAAACATGATAAATTTCTTGATTCGAAGGCAATTTCATGTAGTGATGTGGGCACACTTCAAAATAGAGAAATGAACAATAAAACTTATTTATGCCTATAGACCTACAAAGGTTTCTCTAAACAAGAAGTGGAGGAATTTTTCGATTCATTACAACAGGCAGCTGACAAAGAAAATTGAAAAAGTGGTCCTTGTTGGCGATCAAAACAACAGAATAAAAAATAAATCCCACCAAGCTAACAAGAATATTTCGGAAAAATAATGATAAGTATCTGCTGGATGATTTCAGCTCATGATTGGCTACTCATTACTAACTTTATGATCCAACATAAAGATGTGCACAAGTTTATGTGGAGAAAAGATGCAACAAGTAAGAAAAGCCTCATTGACTATGTCATTGCTGATAGTGATATCTTCATGCTGGTTCAGGATACAAGAGTGTACAGAGGATCTGAAATTGGCAATGACCATTACTTTTTTCTAAGTAGGATTAAAATGGATATCACATTGAAAAGGATAGTATGTAAGAAAGTTTTAAAAATAATTGAAGTTGAACAGCTTTTACAGGTAAACTGTAACCTCAATACAAACATTATTCAGGAAAAAAATGAAACGGTTCAAAAACAAGTAGCAAATCTTGAAGTCTCAGTGGCAAACTGGAGAAAATATTAATTGATTCAGATAGGAAGGTATGCAATGAGGTTGTCTGTAAGGATAGAAAAATAAGAACATCATGGTGGATACAAGAAGTTAAAGAAGCCATTCTGGAAAAGAAGAAAGCATACCAAAGGTTCCTAGCAAATAAGTCAGCAGATGTCCTAACAGAATATAGAGAAAAATGTAAGAGCTAAACTATGCATAAAAGTCACTAAATAAAAGTCATGAGAAAGCTTGGGTAAGAATATAAAAAATACATATCAGGAAGATAGCAAAATGTTGGAGGCTATTGAATAAGCTTAGAAATGGAGGAAAGAGTGCTGTAAAAGAAAGCAAACAATAAAGGCAACAAAGAAAACTGAATTTTATCAAGTCCTAGATATCTCAATTACTCTGAAAGACTGCTAAATGAAACGAGTGAAGAACAGTAGTAGACAATGTTCAAGATGAAAGCAAATAGGAGTACATATCAATACTTGAGTAGAAAAAGCCATCAAAAACTTGAAATGTGGAAAGCCAGCTGGAGTATATGATATATTCGATTAGAAATGCTTAACTATGGAGGTATAAAAGCTTTGCAGTGGCTACACTATGTAACTCAGAGGGCCTTGTCAAAAGGTCAAATTCCATGTGATTAGAGTAGAGTTCTCATAGTTTCTCACGTTAAAGTTAGAGTGAAACAGCACTAGGAAAGAATTAAAAATAGGATTAAATTCTTCCAATATTTTCTCAGTTACAAAGAAATCATCAAAGTGAAAAATGAGAGGTAACACATCCACACACAAAGCAGCACAAAACTAAGTGAAAAATGAGGGCATACTCCTTGAAGATGTGTCTATAACTAAGATGAAACACTGGAAGAATTAAGTACTATTTGTAATTCTTTACTGGTGCTGTTTCACTATATTAAACTTTTAACATGAGTTTCTATCAGCACTTAATTACAAAGGAAAGATTTATGCAAGCATACTTGAAAAGAGGTTGAGAAAAATTGTGGAAGAGAAACTTGGAGAAGAACAAGCTAGGTTCAGGCCAAATAGAGGTTGTCAAGATCCAATTTTCCTTTAATGACAAATAGTTGAGAAATCATGGGAATATGACAAGGATATGTAATTAAGCTTTGTAGATCTGGAAAAGGCATACAATAAGGTAAAAAATTTTAAGGTAAAAAAATTTTAAGGTAAAAAAATAAGGTAAAAAAACCCAGAGAAAAAATTTTCAAAATTATTTGGGGTAAATGGAACATCATACAGAGCAATATATAATCTATATTTAAGTAATAAATCATCATCATCAAATTCCTGATATATACACTCAAATAGGTGTACAGGATATGATAGTACTACATGAAAAATTTACATCATTACTAACTTCCTATCTACAATTTTCCTCCAAATCAGTCTGTTACTTGTCAAGACTCCAGCATTACCAGATCTTATATTTCTATTGTCTAAGGCACTTTGTACCCATATCAATCCACCTATATCTTGGTCTTTCTCCGGGTCGTTTTCCTGCCAACTTGGCAGAGAACACTTGTTTTGCTAATCTTTCCTCACCCATTCTGTTTAAGTGACCATACCACCTGAGATTAGCTCTGCTACTGCATTCCTAGATGCTGACAATGTCAAGTTCTTTCCTAATACCTTCGTTTTTTTTTTTTTTTTTTTTTTTTTTTTTTTTTTTTTTTTTTTTTTTTTTAAATATGATATTGCCATTGATGCCATCTGTGTCCTTAATCTTTCTCAGGACTCTCATACCTACGGTCTCTAGTCTTTGGTCAAGTATTTTACTTCTTACCCAGCTCTCAGATCCGTAAGTTAAAATTGATTTGAACACTGTATTGTATACAGTGCGACTTCCTACCATACCAACTTTGTTGATTGTGTTGTCTATTTCCATATTTAATTTACCATCTTCACTAAAAATCGTGCCTAAGTAGCCGAAATGTTTTACTTGTTCTATATAGGTTCTCCATTGACAATACAGTTGATATTTTCAATACCTCTGCCTATTTTCAATGTCTTGTTACTGCTGACCTTCATACCATATCTTTCACAACAGTTATTCACTTTAGCCAGGAAATCTTGCAGACTTGTAGTAGATTTATTTAGAAGTACAACATCACCCACATAAAGCAAAGAGCTGTTGAAAATGGTATTAAAGCAAAGGTTTAATACCACTTTCCTTCATAATGTGATCCATACAGATAATGAATAACAGAGGGAACAATGTACATCCTTGTCTGACACCAGATTTAACAATAAACCATCTTCCTGAACTTCCTCCAATTCTAAATGCTGACTTACAACTCAAATAAAGACTAAGTAGTGCTTGATATAAATAATAAATCCACAGTTAGAATTGAAGGAAATACAAGAAAATGATTTGATGTAAAACCAAGAGTAAGGCAAGGATGCACATTACTCCACAATATCCAATGGAAATTTAGAAGATAAAACTTCCAAAATGTCATTTACAGGAATACTGGTAAATTTCATGAACACACACCAAAAATAAAAGTATTGTACACAGAAATAATGCGCGCAAGTGCATTTGTTTCATGTAACGATAATTTTTCATGTAAAGATAATTGAGAAAATATAATTATTTTCATATTTTCAATGGTGAGACTCATCACAATTCAGTCTTGTTCTATAATAAATAAATAATTACATGTTATTTTAACAGAATAAAATAAAATTTATCAAATATATTTCACCCTCACCACGAACGACTCATCGTGCGAGGTCCTTCCTAGGAAACACGAAGTCTATCATACCACGCCTTGAAATCATTCACTGTTCTTGTTCTCACCACTCTATCAGGCAATGCATTCCACAGTTCAACCATCCTCCATGCAAAGAAACCACTCCTCACCCTCTTGCTCATCCCTGGAAGCTTTCGTTCGTAACTTCCAGGGATAGCCCCTTGTCATCGCTCCTTACTGCTGTTCCACCAAATGAAAGAACTCCCCAGTGTCAACCCTGTAACTGCTTCTCAACAGTTTAAGTCTCAATCATATCACCTCTCCTTCTATCCACCAAACTCTGAAGTCCACATTCCTCTCAGCTGATCCTCATAACTAACATCGTATAGTCCTGAAACCATCTCTGTTATCCACTTCTTTGTATCCTTTCCACATTTAATTTATCTCTTTCAAATCCTAGGGACCAAATTTAAGAACAATAGTCTAAGTGTGGTCTGATAAGAGTCTTATACGACAGAATAACTCTTATCTCTGCAGGTCAGCATTCATCTCAGTATTGCAGCAAGCCTCTTCATCACCTTTGCAATATGCTCCCTGAATTTCAGTTTTCTATCAATCATCACCCCCAGATCGTTAGTTTCCCCTACTTCCTCCATTACAGCTCCTCCAGTTTGAGTATGCAGCCTCCCATCGATTTATCCCAAACTTCAAGACGTTACATTTTGGTGCATTAAACTGATACCCCTCATTCATTTGCCCATCTGTCTAGTTTATTCAAATCCTCTTGCAGGGCTGCCAAATCTACATTATTACTAATAACCATTCCCGGCTTCACATCATCTGCAAACAACTGAATATCCCCTTGCAATCCATTGACAATGTCATTGATATACAGGTTAAACAATACAGGTCCCAGTACTGAGCCCTGTGCAACCCCCCCACTTGTAACCTTCTGCCTCCTTGATATTGCCCCACCATACACAAGACTCTCATACCTATCAGACAGCCAATCCTGAATCGAGTTGACTAACCCGACATCTAAACCCATGTGCTGCAACTTAAATATCAGCTTATCATGTGGCACCCTGTCAAATGCCTTTGCAAAATCCAAAAAAATGGCAGTACAGGGGGTCCTCAACCTATGTCGTCCTCGACATGCAATGTTTCGACTTTACGGCGGTAATCCCATAAATAATTTAAAAAATAAATTTAGACTTGAAGCAGCGCGCCGTAAAATTCAAACGTTGTGGGTGAACGTGTTTGTGAGCGCAGCGGAAGAATACGCTGTTACGGGGCATTTGTTTGGAAGACATCGCTTAGGTCATAGCATACACTCTTTGGGTACCGCGTGCTTTGTTTACATCCGCTCACTCGCTTTTTTTTTTTTTTTTTTTTTTTGCGACTTTTTATCCTTATATGGCTCCCAAACGTAAGGCAGACTCTTCCGATGGCAGTGTGTTGAAGAAAAGGAAAGTCATTACATTAGAAGTGAAATTAGACATTATTAAAAGGGTAAAAAAGGGAGAAACGGCAACGAACATCAGCCGTGCGTTGAACTTAAGTTGTACTACAGTCGGGACTATTATCAAGGATAAAATTCGCATCCTTGAACACGTGAAAGGATTGGCACCCATGAAATCGAACTGTGATTACGAAAGAATGTAGTAGACTCATGATTGAGATGGAAAGGCTTCTTGTTCTTTGGCTGGAAGACCAGCATCAACGCCATATCCCAATTAGCCTCGTGTTAATTAAAGAAAAGGCAAAAAGATTGTTTGAGGCATTGAAAAGTGAAAGGGGGAAATGAGTGCAAGTGAAGAGTTTAATGCTGGTAAAGGTTGGTTTATGCAGTTTAAGGCTCGGGGCAATTTACATAACCTTAAGGTGCAAGGTGAAGCTGATAGTGGTGATGATAAAGCAGCTGGTGAGTTTCCTGAGGGATTGGCTGAGATAATAAGGGAGAGGGACTACAGTGCTCAACAAGTGTTTAATGCAGACGAGACAGACCTATTTTGGAAACGTATGCCTAATCGTACCTATATCGCCAACGAGGAGAAGGTAGCACCAGGCCATAAAGATGGTAAGGAGAGACTCACTTTGCTTCTTGGGGCTAATGTTGCTGGTGACTTAAAACTGAAGCCCTTATTGGTCTATCGGGCTGAAAATACAAGGGCATTTGGAAGGGTCAACTGCCTGTCATCTGTAGGTCAAATAAGAAGTCATGAGTGACACTTCAAATCTTCGATAACTGGTTTATCAACCATTTTGTGCCAGAAGTTCAGAGGTACTGTACAGCCAAGGGTCTGCCCTTTAAGGCATTGTTAGTGCTAGACTATGCCTTTGGTCACCCTGCCCACTTGGATGACTTTCACCCTAATGTTAAGGTGGTTTACCTTCCACCAAACACCACAGCACTTTTGCAGCCTATGGACCACGGTGTTATTGCTTCCTTTAAGGCCTACTACCTCCGCAGGACATTTGCTATGGCTTTCAGGGCAACTGAAAAAGACAGGAACTTAACCCTCAAAGACTTTTGGAAATCGTATAGCATTTATAATGCCATACAAAACATTGAGCATGCTTGCCATGAAGTGAAGCAGACAAATTTGAATGGTGTGTGGAAAAAATTGTGTCCCCAGTTTGTGAATGATTTCCATGGCCATGAGGAGACAGTTGAGGCTGTCACAGAGAAGGTTGTTGTCCTGGAGAAGCAGGTGAGCTTCTGGCATCTCATGGGGAGGAGTTGCCAGCAGAGGACCTCATTCAGTTAGAGAAGCATCCGATTGAATAGGAGGAAACGGTTCCAACCCCTGAACCCAGGAGATTCACCACCAAGGGCTTGGCAGAAGGTTTTGCCCTCATTGAGGATGGGCTGCCCAAGTTTGAGGCTGAGGATCCCAACACTGCTAGGTACACAAAGGTCTTCCGAGCAAGTTGATAGCCTGCAGTGTTATAGGGAGATATATACGAGAAGAGGATGGCATCATTCCAGACTAGCCTGGAACGTTTTTTCATGAAGGTAGAGATGCCTGCAGCAGGTGCTGGCATCTCTACCTCTTCCAGCCTCTCCATCTTCTTCAGTTGCACCTGCACCTTCTGCAGTCTGTCCTGATTCTCCTGCCTCGTCCTTCCACTGTCAGTCTCTCCCTCCTTGCAATGCCCCTTCCAGTGTGCAAGTCAACCACAGGATAAAAGGTAAAGAATTGTTTTAATTATTTTTTTTTTAATCACCTATACAGAATGTACAGTTTCATTTGTCATTTTGGGGATTATCATTAATTTTTTTTTTTTTATTACAGCTTCATTTTTGTCATTTTTCTGTACTATACAGTAATTATGTTCTCCCTTTCATTTTCCTATGGCCTAGTTCTGTTTCATGATATATACGTATGACTTTAGGGTGTTTTAGGTTAGGTAAGTAACTTAGGCCATGGTAATTCTGACTTGCATCAAAAATCGCCTTACATCGGTCCGTAGGAACGGATCTCTGGTGTAACTCAAGGACCCCCTGTATATGCCTTTCCCTCATCAACTGCTCACTTTATTATAAAAGGCAATCATATTACTAAAGCAAGAGCACCCCTTAACAAACCCATGTTGATTCTCACAGATAACATTATCCTCATCTGCCCAATGCTGTATATGGTCCCTCACTAATTTCTCCAAGAACTTAACTACTACTGATGAAACACAAACTGGCCTATAATTAGACACATCCAGTCTGCTACGACCCTTATGCAATCTTACCTTCCTTCCATTCCTTGGGTACCTTTCCTGTAGCTAGACTTTCATTGAAAAGCCAGGTCAACCTAGCTTTTCAATGAAAGTTTCAGTTCTTTAGCATATTCTCTTAAAATCCATGGTGAAAACATCACAGAGTACTCAGTATTTGGAACACACTCTCCTCTTGCACCTCTACACCTTGAAACTACTCTCTCTCTCTCTAGTATTAAAACCTACTTCTTCAGGATGAAATACTCCAATAAAGTGTTCATTGAACAACTCCACTATGTCCTCTGCATCAGTCACTCTATTCCCATTTTTATTCCACAATGTCATTCCTCCTCCTACTGGTCCCCATAGCTAAAAAATTCCCTAGGATTTTCTTTGGCTCTTAATGCCAGTGTCTTCTCATATTCCAGTTTTGCTTTCCTCACCATACTTGTCACTCTCTTGGTCTGAGTCTTATATTCTTCATGCAGCTGCTCTCCACCCCTCTCCTTATGTCTCTTCCATAATCTCTTTTTCACCTGCAGTTCTGGTTTGATATTGTTTGTCATCCACTTTATACCAAATTGTGTCTTCTTCACTCGTGGAATACAGCTTACTATTGCTGCTAACAAATATTCCTTCACAATTTCCCAAGCACTAATATGGATTGCATTATGAAAGAAAGTGGAATTAAACCCTGATATTAGAATCAGAGATATCACACTTAGCTCTCTGCTTTGGGTAGATGATGTTATATTGCACTGAACGTTATAACAATATCCACTACAAGTCTACAGGGTTCTGTAACTAAACTGCATAACAGCTGTAACAAATTTGGTATGAAATTCAGTAATTAAAAGACCAAAACTATAAAAACAGGCAGGAACATAAAACTTCAGCTGCATTCTGAATGGAGAACCTATAGAACAAGTCTTAGTGAAGATGGCAAATGAGGAACCAGTTGAATAAATTTATGTAATAAGAGAGAAATTAGCCAAACCATGAAACTAACAGTATACGAGACAGTGTTCAAATCAGTTTTAAGTTAAAGATCTGAAAAAAATTGGGAGAGTGAACAGATGGCATTCAATAGCAGAATCATGTTAAAAATGGAGATATCAGAAAGGATATTGACATTGTTAGCAATCAAGAATGAAAGTAATCTAAGTTGGTATGGCCATTTAACTAGAATGAGTGAGGAAAGATTAGCAAAACAGGTGATTGATGCCAAGATAGCAAGACAAGACCCTCAGAAAGGCCACAATCTAAGTGGAGAGATGCAGTCAGATGTGCCCTAGAGTAATGTTTCTCAAATAGTATGCAGCCAAATTTTGAGAATAAAAAACATTTTCATCCAAACAGTGCATTTTAGCCTATTTATAATTGTATAAAACTTTTGCAGTATAATATTTAACATTGGTTTATTTTGCTGTAAATGCTGAATTGAAGTGCCACCAATTGACCACCAGAAATATGACAATGATTACGTCAAGTACCAAGGACTATGTAATTAATGTAGTATAAACTGTAAAATACTAAAAATTACACAAGTGTCCAGCATTAAGAACACAGGTGTGCTGCGACAGAAATTTGCATGGCTAAGTGTGCCACAGACTGAAAAAGTCTGAGAATCACTGCCCTAGAAGATAAAAATATCAGATGACAATATTGAAGTATTGACAAGTGATATACTAATTTGGTGGAATTGATAATAATAATGTAAACTTAATCATGTAGTATTGTAATAGTATTCTCTGTACATCCACTGAGGATACATATCAAGAAAATGATAATGACACATTATTATCACTATCGCAATATACTCTTCACCGATGACTTGTTTCAAGTTATTAACATTAATGTACTAAAATTTATATGAATTAATATGACTAGGCTCAAAATTATGAGCTTTAATTTTTTTTTTTATTGTATCATTACAGGTACCAGCTGAATAATTTTGAGTTGTCATCAGTTCCATAAAATAACGTAAATATCATTAAGAGATGATAACAGTTCATTTTGTAATTTCATACACAAAATGAACTTTTTAATACAGTCACCTAAGAGATGACAGCAATGACCCAGGTTCAACTATCACTGAAAACTGGTGTTAATTCCATTCTCAAAAGCAGTACTAATACTCTGATTCAAATTTATGCATCAAAGACCAAAACATAATATCAATTTTATGCTCAAGTTCCTATCATACAATTTTTAAGTTTTAAACTTTATATTTTTGTACAAAAACAAAATTTTAAAACATTTAAAATATATTGTTCTCTTCATTACTGTTACTTAATTAAATAAAAAATAAAAGTCGAGTTTACAATTGTCCTCTTAACAGGAATACAATACAGCTATGATTAAATAGGAAGAAATTGGTGAGATAACGAAACTTTCAGTAACGTAAGAAATGAAAGAAAAGTGAATAAATATATGTGTATAACAACTCATTGAAGCACTGAATTCTGAGCAGGTTATTAGTGGAACATACTAAAAAATGCTGACTACAAATGTCCAACCTATGGAATGTGGACCAGATGCAGCTCAGAAATAACTTTCATCTGTTCCTCAATAACATATCAAGAAATCAGTTTAAAACATCATATAAAATCAACCATTTAACACTCATACTGCAGTAGTGTTAAACATATAAAGTTAAAATGATGTTATTTCAATTTTAGTTCTGATATATATATATCATATAGAAAATAATTACAAACCTACAAAAACTAGAAATAGGATATTAGGTAATGTTTTTCATTCCAATTGGTGTATCATCTCTGGAACCAGTAGATTAGAAAAAATTGTCAAACAAAAAAAATTGATACATCTCACTGATATATATATTTGTAACAAAACTAAGTAGTTATTAAAAGCTTTTTAATCACTACAACAATATTTTGTTGTTTTGTTTTTTTCTCTATATTTGTGTGTATTTTAAACACAATTTTTTTCAGCTATATCCCACTATTCTGAATTTGGATATGGACATAGCTTTATGATCAGTTTTCATTTGAAATTCAGTCCCTAATGCCTGAAAAAATTGTGACTACTTGAAGAGTGACTGTGGTTAACCATCACTTCAGTTAAAATGAAGTGATGTTTAACTAAACTTTTGTTAAAAAAGGTTTCTTTCAATTAATATTTAAATACATATTTTATGTATACTTTTAATAGTAATCTAGTTACGATCTATCAATATAAGCTTTCAAATCATTTGTTTTAAACAAAGAAATATATTAAAATATGATCATCTGTCTCCTTGCATTTTCTTTCTTATTACTACACGTAACAAAACTGATAGCTTTATCCATTAATATTGATCTTCCAGATGATTCATGATATAAATTACATTTACACTTCTGTCAATAAAGAAGTCCAAACAAAAAACAATAATCTTTCTAAGTTCATATTTAAATTATTTTACCAAAATACTAAAGATAAAGTTATGATAATCCCAAGAGGGGTCATTTCCTTTTCAAGGAATCTCAAGAGCTTCGTGTGGGATAAGGCAACAAAAGTTGCAGCTGATCTGCTGAATCCCAATATTTTATCACATATTTACTTCCTAAGAATCAAATGGGGGGGGGTCCGCCTCATAAAATTCACTATGCACACCTTCCTCTAGTGGCTATATTCTCTTTATCTTCAACATTTAGTTATATAATTCACTAGGTTATATGTACACTAAACTAAAAATCATCTACACCCTAACAGCATTATTAGCATTCATTACTTACATGTCTGGTAAATTGCTTTCTTTCAACATGAGATAAAAGAATGCTTCTGTTTGATAACATTCCTGTGAAATATCAGATTCCAAATTATGCCACTTAAAGAAAAAACTGGAATGCTAGCATATATCTGAAAGGGTAGTAAAAGTAAAGTTAAAATAAGCTAAAAACTTTAAAAGTAAAATATTCCTGAATTTTGTATAAAAAAAAAAAATCTCAATTCTACTGTAATTATAAAAAATAATCATACTGATTAGTAATAAAAGCAATAAAAAATAATAAAAAACTAATCACTAAACATATTGGGTAGCAGTGAAATCTCATGAGAAGAATGAAACTCAATTTATTGAGCTGTTGCAAGACAACTTCCTCAAGCATCATATTACAGAAGGAACTCAAGGTCAAAGAATGTTAGATCTGATTATAAGAGTCAGAGGGGGTTTCAGTTAAAGATAAGTATTCTGCCTCCAGTTGGTGATACTCATCACGTAGCAATGACTTGAGACGTGGCTAAGCCTATGAATATTCAATGCAGAAAAGGTTACACACTTAACTACAAAGCATGAAATTATGACCATCTGAGGAGTAAGTTCTGTGCAATGGTATCTGTTGTTGGATGAGAAGCATTTTAAAATATTTAAATAATGTAATTTCAGAATGTGCCTCTAGAGCTCGAAGAATAAATAGGACAGGAGTGAAATAGATGCTTAATTTTATTAAGAAAGAGATTGGTAAGAAAAAGATTGTGGAATACTGTGTGCATATTAATGATGTCAGTTATGAAAATTATAAGGAGCAGAGTTATATTATAAGGAGAGAAAGTTACAACTGTTGTACAGACAACTAAGTCTGAGTATGAAAAGAAACTAGCTATGCAAGCTGAAGACAACCCAAAAGAATGCTATCATGATGCTACAAGTAAAAGAAAGAATAAATATAAAAGAATAACTACTGAATGCAGATAGTATGAAGAAAAGATTGTTCAACTAACGAGTGCCTATTTTGCTAAAAGCTATCAACTTGGTCATCTTACTGCTATTTCCTCACTGGATGAAGAAACTGAAACGTGTATGAGGAGGAAGTGGGAGAGCTGTTGCACACACACAATAAGAATTTGTCAATATGGACTAATGGGATATCAAGTACAGATGCTAAAAGTGTATTCAGCTGAACTAGTTATTACTTTGACCAGGCTATATAATCTGAGTCTCAGAACAGGGAATATTCCACAGGAGGGGAGGAAGAATGTATGGAAGTTCCATTGCACAAGAGAGGTGCAAAGACTGATGTATCCAACTATTGCCCTATCATCTCTGGAGTAGTGGTGAAGATTTTGAAAAAGTCAGTTAGGTTGCATAGAGAAATGGGTTGACAGGGAATCTATATTTTATGATGAATAGCATCTGTTTACTAAATGAAGGTCATGTTTGAACAACTTGCTCACATTCAATAATAATGTTACCATTGAGTTATTACAAGGAGAATGGATACACCATGAAACTTTTGAATATTTCTAAGGCTTTTGACAGAATACAGCATGAAAGACTGTTGCATAAATTGGAGAATGTGAGCAACTCAAATACAACTCAAAGGATAATTGCAGGTCTGGTCTCCTGGTTTCTGTGGTGATTCTGATATAAATGAAGAGCGTCCAAAGGAGAGTGTTAAAGATGATATCAGGACTGTAGAATACAGATTACAAAGATAGACTGAGAATCTGTGGGCAGAAGACACTAGCAAACAGGAGAAAGAGAGGTGATATGTTTGAGACTTATTAACTTCTGAAAGGGTCATAATGGATATCAGTAGATAGAATGATTTTATGGATCTTTGGAAGTTGAGAATAAAAGCCATAATGGGGGGGGGGGGGCTCCGTTTTTCTCTTATAGAGTGCTGCATGATCAGAATGGATTGTCATTGGAGGTGGGAGTGCAGGTATGAAATGTGAATGAATTCAAGAACAGGTATGAAAGCTGGTAGAGGTAATATATGGACTACCTCAATGAGTCCCTGACTCCCTGAGCTCTCTTAATAATAATAATTTGAACTGAAACAGAATGAGAGTTTTAAGTTCCAGTGGCATCTCACTGAAAATAAGAATTATTTTCAATCAACAAATTATTGATATGCCTTCAAAGAATCACAGAGTATCATGAAGATATTCTGTAACCATAATTCTTTGGAGCTCTCAGTACAATAAAAAACAGCTACTTTTACTTATTTTAAGGAAAACAAGTGGCACCTAATTGTTATTCTAGCATCTTCAGGACTATGCAGAGAACTAATGAGAAAAAATATGTCTCAATCTTTCTATTCACCAATGTATTTTCAAACTACATTGGTTTCTATAAATCAAGGAACAAAGAAAAAAAGTGCAATATGGGGGGGGGGGGGGATGAAAGTCAGGTACATTATGTAAAAGAGCAGCTAAGTTTGGTTATCATATACAAATGAGTGGTACTGTCAGTAGTATATGCAAATGAGCAATGCCATAAAAGCAGGCATTTTGGAGTGATTTTCCATTTCATGTTTGGATTGAGAACAAGCCATTTTGAGATAGCAAAATTCTGGGATATGGCTGCAAGACATTTAACTGATGAGCCATCGTAAGATTAGAGGCTGGCCAGTCAGGCAGAGGTAGTCCAGATGGTTACATGTGAGTTGTTCCATGGTTCACAAACTGTGGACAGTTACAAACACCATCCCAGAGATAAAGCAAAGAAAGGCCACAGGCTACAATCACGGTGGGTGACTGGTATCTCCAATTATCTGCTTGCTGAAACAGGAGTACTATCCCAAATCAGCTACAATCTGACTCAAGTTGGCTACAAGAACTTTAGTACCTGCTTCCACTGTGCACAGAAGGCTTCACATAAGTAGTCTGTATGTTAGATGACTAGCTGTCTACAAGCAGCTTACCCCCCCCCCCCCCCCAAACACACACAGGAGAGAACTGAAATGGGAAGACTCCACGTCAACAGATACAAGACCAATGCTCTAGGTAGACATGTTGCTGCTCTAAATACTCATTTAGAGCAGCAACATTTGAATTCATAACTCCCTTTCTAAACAGTTAAAACATTATAAATTATGGAATGAAAGAATAATGCTGCTCTAAATACTCATTAAAGCACTAAAAAATAACTTAGGGGGGCTTTGCAGGAGCAAATGGTTGTTATTACCAGCTGAGCTATTGGAGACCATTATAGACAGTATGAAATGTTGTGAGCACTATATTACTCTGAGGGGTGAACATGTTGTTCACTGAGTCACTTTGACAATCTCATATATATGCTGCTTTTCACCAAATTGTATAACAATTCATACAGTTTTTGAGTTATGATTTTTCTCTTTGTCCCTTAATTTGTGTATATGTATTATGGAAAGCAATGGATATTATGATGTCAGTTAATATATTAAATATCGTTTGCATAAGTTCACAATGACTGTTATAACTTGCACAAATATGCTTTTCACAATATAAGTCTACTGGTTTAGATTCTGTTAGGGCCTTCAACATTGGGTAGTTTGATCCCTTTGTTCTAGTTCAAGATGCAATGAAATAGGATAGCCGCTGTAAATTTGTGTGATATGTACCTTGATACTGCTTTCTATATACTGGTCAGATATAAAATGTATTTTGAATATTTGTTTAAGTTAAGGGATATTACATCTCATATCGTTTCTTAGCCGAATAAGAAACTCAAAGAGTTTCATGCCGAATATAGTAGAAACTATATAAAGTTCAGCGATTCCAAGCGTAAGCAAATACCTGGATACTGCAGCAACTGACCCTTAAGGTAGTGCAAGCTGAGGCAACTCATGTCAAAGGTGGAGCAAGCTCCGATCACTATTCTTGATATTTACCCATAATGTGAACTTAGCTCCTAGGAGCTGTATTACTGTTCTACATTATGAGAGAAGGTCACTACCCAGACCGGTTTCAACCTTTATTGAGGTCTCAACAGTGAGTAGGTCGTCGTCTGGTAGCATCCTCTAGCAAGAGGGTTGCAGCAGATGAGCAGCTCTTCTCCATTTCTCTCTGTCTGTCTGTCGCTTCTATCATTCTTAAACCAGTCCATTCCACGATGTCATTAAACCACTCTCTAGTTGGTCTTCCACGTCTTCTCTTCCCCTCAACTTTCCCTTCTAATATAGTTCTTGTCAGGTGTCCCGAAGAACCTCTCAGAAGATGTCTTGCAAATCTAGTCTTTCTTTGCATAATATTCTTTAACAGTGTTCTTTCCATCCCAACTCGTCTTAAAACTTCTTGATTTGATATTCTTTCTGTATAGCTAATCTTTTCCATCTTTCAATAACACCACATTTCCAATGCATTAATTCTTTCCATATCTCTCTTTCTTAGTCCATGACTCACTTCCATAACTTGCAATACTCCACACTGTTGCTTTAACTATTCCAATTCTAACGCCTATTTTAGTGTTCTTGTTTATTAAAATTCTCTTCATTTCCATAAATGCCGATTTAGCTTTACCTATTCTATTTCTAATGTCCAACTCTGAAGTTCCTTTCTCTGAGATCCAGCTAGTGAGTAGGTAGACCTAGTTAATATCAAGTTTGTAGCGAACAGAACTTACAACCCTTCTATGAGTATATTAGATATATGAAGAGCCAAAGGCTTCAATTCAGCAATATATGACTTGTTTAAGTTAAGGGATATTACATCCCATATCGTTTCTTAGCCGAATAAGAAACTCAAAGAGTTTCATGCCGAATATAGTAGAAATTATATAACGTTCGGCGATTCCAAGCGAAAGCAAATACCTGGATACTGCAGCAACTGACCCTTAAGGTAGTGCAAGCTGAGGCAACTCATTTCGAAGGTGGAGCAAGCTCCGATCACTATTCTTGATATTTACCCATAATGTGAACTTAGCTCCTAGGAGCTGTATTACTGTTCTACATTATGAGAGAAGGTCACTACCCAGACCGGTTTCAACCTTTATTGAGGTCTCAACAGTGAGTAGGTCGTCGTCTGGTAGCATCCTCTAGCAAGAGGGTTGCAGCAGATGAGCAGCTCTTCTCCATTTCTCTCTGTCTGTCGCTTCCATCATTCTTAAACCAGTCCATTCCACGATGTCATTAAACCACTCTCTAGTTGGTCTTCCACGTCTTCTCTTCCCCTCAACTTTCCCTTCTAATATAGTTCTTGTCAGGTGTCCCGAAGAACTTCTCAGAAGATGTCTTGCAAATCTAGTCTTTCTTTGCATAACATTCTTTAACAGTGTTCTTTCCATCCCAACTCGTCTTAAAACTTCTTGATTTGATATTCTTTCTGTATAGCTAATCTTTTCCATCTTTCTATAACACCACATTTCCAATGCATTAATTCTTTCCATATCTCTCTTTCTTAGTGTCCATGACTCACTTCCATAACTTCCAATACTCCACACTGTTGCTTTAACTATTCCAATTCTAATGCCTATTTTAGTGTTCTTGTTTATTAAAATTCTCTTCATTTCCATAAATGCCGATTTAGCTTTACCTATTCTATTTCTAATGTCCAACTCTGAAGTTCCTTTCTCTGAGATCCAGCTAGTGAGTAGGTAGACCTAGTTAATATCAAGTTTGTAGCGAACAGAACTTACAACCCTTCTATGAGTATTGCCAACAGGTGTCCTAATAAATTATTAGATATATGAAGAGCCAAAGGCTTCAATTCAGCAATATATGACTTGTTTAAGTTAAGGGATATTACATCCCATATCGTTTCTTAGCCGAATATAGTAGAAACTATATAACGTTCGGCGATTCCAAGCGTAAGCAAATACCTGGATACTGCATCAACTGACCCTTAAGGTAGTGCAAGCTGAGACAACTCATTTCGAAGGTGGAGCAAGCTCCGATCACTATTCTTGATATTTACCCATAATGTGAACTTAGCTCCTAGGAGCTGTATTACTGTTCTACATTATGAGAGAAGGTCACTACCCAGACCGGTTTTTACGCTTGGAATCGCCGAACTTTATATAGTTTCTACTATATTCGGCATGAAACTCTTTAAGTTTCTTATTCAGCTAAGAAACGATATGGGATGTAATATCCCTTAACAAGTCATATGTCGCCGAATTGAAGCCTTTGGCTCTTTGTATATCTAATAATTTATTAGGACACCTCTTGGCAAAACTCATAGAAGGGTTGTAAGTTCTGTTCACTACAAACTTGATATTAACTATTAACTAGGTCTACCTACTCACTGATGAGACCTCAATAAAGGTTGAAACCGGTCTGGGTAGTGACCTCTCATAATGTAGAACAGTAATACAGCTCCTAGGAGCTAAGTTCACATTATGGGTAAATATCAAGAATAGTGATCGGAGCTTGCTCCACCGTTGACATGAGTTGCCTCAGCTTGCACTACCTTAAGGGTCAGTTGCTGCAGTATCCAGGCATTTGCTTATGCTTGGAATCGCCGAACTTTATATAGTTTCTACTATATTCAGCATGAAACTCTTTGAGTTTCTTATTCGGCTAAGAAACGATATGGGATGTAATATCCCTTAACTTAAACAAGTCATATGTCGCTGAATTGAAGCCTTTGGTTCTTCATATATCTAGTATTTTGGATATCTTCAATCAGCAGTGTTTAGCTGATGTCATCAATGACTTACCAAAGTCTTTTGACAACATAATTAGCGACTGCAACTGCACGTGTGATTATAACAGCTCCCTTGTATGAATAATTCTAGCATGAGATGATCTTAATTTTTTTGAATCATGAAAGAACAAATATTAGTGAGATCTCAAAAACATTCAGTTAAAAATTATCCAAGTGTATACAAAATATACTGCACATGACAAAATGCTTACGTGAGAGAAAAACTGACTGATCTATAGAAATTCATACCAAAAAGCACTGCAGCAATGTTACACATCAGTGCATTGAGAAAACTCATAATACATGCACCCACAGACAATCAAAAAATAGACTGGAAAATTATATGCATTCCATTTAAAACAGGTTATTATTATGAGTTTCAAAGAATTGATAAATCATGCTATCCTCTCTCTCTCTCTTCTCTACTCTTTCCCCTTCAATTACCCTATTCCTCCTATGGGTTTAAAATTGGAAGAAGGCTAGTTCAGAAGCCTTAAGTCAGCAGTCCTACCACTGAACTATTCCATCGTCAGGCTAGTCACCTGACATGGAGGACATAATTCTACTTTTAAGCTGGCAGATAAAGGTAATTGGAATGAATCTATGGAAAACGATCCTGGAATGGAAAAGGTAAAAAGAAAATGGAAAATACAATAAATATAGCAAACTGGAATGTAAGTGGAACAGCATATACAGAAATAGAATTAGACCAGATATTAAATGAAAGGAATTTTAAAATAGCAGTAATCATTGAAACAAAAAAGAAATTAAAAGGAACAATGATAACTGAAAATTTTAATGTGATATACAGTGGAGTTGACAGAGACCAAAGAGCACAAGCAGTAGTCATGATTTGGATTCATAACTCCCTTTCTAAACAGTTAAAACATTATAAATTATGGAATGAAAGAATAATAGAAGCTGTAATAAAAATAGATAGAGGTTATTTAACAATAATTGGTTTATATGCCCCAGAAGAAGGAAGAGAACAGGATAATATTGAATTTTATAATCAGCTACAAAATATATATAATAAAATAAATAAAAATGATTATGTAATAATCAAGAAACCCTGAGGGACAGAGCTCGTAATATTTCCAGGACAGAAAGACAGAGAAATGAAGAATTGGAATATTTAACACAGATCCTCAAAAAAGAATGGTTATGAACCCAAGACTATCAAAAGAATCCTCCTACAAGTATCCCACAGAAACAAGATTTCAAAAATGCCATCACGCTTCCATATATCAAGAATGTTACAAACAAGATTGCTAAATTACTAAACAAACATAACATCAAAGTAGCCTTTCTGCCACTGGAAAAAAAATTCAAGATTTCTATATTCCCCAAAACCTCCACATCATGCTTTAAAAAAACCAGGTGTTTAAAATTTATTGTTCTTGTGGCATCTGCTACGTAGGACAGACAGGAAGATCTGGAGAAATACGCATGAACGAACACCAAAAGGATGTACAAATCCGAAGAGAACACAAATGAGGTCTAGCTTTCCATATCATTTCCACCGGCCACAATGTACTCTTGCAGAAAACAAACATGTCTTATATAGAAAAAAACTGTTACATAAGGAAATTTAAAGAAGCTGCAAACATACTTAGAATTCCAACATAATGCAATAAAAACCAAGGCTTAATTCTACAACAAGTTTGGTCAGCTTTGATAAAAAATATACCTCAGTCAGACCTCGGACATTATCATCGTGAACAACAGTACGTGGCATCATCCAGCATTGTTTAAACTTAGCACTGTTTTGAACCTGCATTCTGGTTTTTTAATTTTATAAACAGTCAAGACAGATACAACTGTATAGTATGAACAATTAATTTCTCTTTTTTGTTGTTTTAACGTTCGACTTACAAAACTTGTCAGGTTTTATTTCTTTATCATGCTTTTAACTTAAAAAAAAAAAAAATAATAAAAACAAAAAAATAAAATAAAATAAAAAATGTGGTCCAATTACCGGAATATGCCTTATGAACTTCTAAACCACAGAAACCTCCACTTACAAAATGATAATATAATTTTATCAGGAGGCTTAAATGCAAGAATTGGAAACACAAAAATTAATAATAATATAGGAATACATGGAGAACATGCTCTAAACAGGAATGGTAAAAAATTTATTGACTTTGTAGTTTATAATAACCTAAAAATAATGAATTCTTTCTATAAACATAAAGACATACATAAATATACTTGGGCAGCAAGAGGATGGAAATCAATATTAGATTATTTTATCTTAAATGAAAAGATATCAAAGTTTTCATTAGCTCGCAGAGGATATGAAATAAGCAGTGACCACTTCCTTGTTAAAATAAAATTAAGATTACCACCTAAATGGCTACCAGTAACAAGAACAGAAAGAAAATTTGAAATATTTACTTATAAAACTAGACTATTGAATGACACAAATGTACAATGGCTATATGAACAAAGAATTAACCAATATCTAGATAAAATAAAACAAAATGAAGAAATAGAAATAGAATGGCTCAATATAAAAATGATACCAAATGCAGCAGCAAACAAAAGCTTAGGAAAGACCAAAAAATTCAATAAAAGGATAAAACTGAAGATATGGGATGATACAATCAAAGAAATAATCAAAATGAAAAAAGAAGCCTATCATAAATAGTTAAGCAGTAAAAGATTAGAAGATGAAATCTACTACTATAAAATGATAAGCTGAAATTCATAACAGATGTGACGTCGGCTTCAAATGGATGTAGGCTGTAACGTTTTTGTCAAGTTATTTGAAACATTTTGAAACTCGGAGGCTACCCTGAGTGTCGAGTCTTCAAAATTCAAGGAGAACCAGCCTACCAGTCCGGAACATGGGGGTTGGGCGCAGTAGGTGCCGGGGGATCCCCCCTTTTGAAGACTCGACACTCAGGGGCTACCCTGCTGAATGTCAAGTCTTCAAAATTCGAGTCATCAGAATTCAAGAAGAACCGTCCTACCAGTTGAGAACACGGAGGGGGGGGGGGTGATAGGAGTCAAGGGGCAGAACCCCCTAGTAGAATATAAAAGAATAAGAGCCATAGCTAAAAGAGAAGTCAGAAAAAAGACAGATAATCATGGAACAAATTTAGAACATGATTTATATAAAATAAGACCCAATGTATATAAGATTTTGAAACACCTAAATGCAGATACCAAAGAAAACATAAAATTAAACACTGAATTGAAATTAGAAGAATTTCTAAATTACTACCCAGAACTGTGGACAGACAAATATTTTAAAAAAGACAACTGGCAAACAATTAACGAAAATGAAAAGGAAATAACTGAAGAAGAATTAGAAATCAGCCTGAAAGAAACAAGAAACGGAAAATCACCTGGAGAAGATAAGCTAGGTTCTGAACTATATAAATACGCAGGAACAAGATTCAAAGGAAGACTCTTATTATTTTTAAATAAAATTTATTCAACTGGTATCCCCACAATAGAATGGAAAAAAGCAATTGTGATTCCTATCTTTAAGAAAGATAATAGAGATGACCCTAAAAACTATAGAGGTATCAGTATACTAAATTCATGTTACAAAATATACAGCAGAATCTTAAATAACAAACTAATGAAATATTCCGAAAACTTTATTCTAGAAGTACAAAATTGATTTAGAAAAGGACGATCATGTATAGACCCAGCCTTCTGCCTAAAATTAATAATAGAGAAAAGAAGAGAATATAATTTAGAAACACATATTGCATTTATTGACTTTGAAAAAGCATTTGACAAAGTTAAAAGATGCATTTTATTTAACATATTAAATTAAAGACAAATACCAAATAATATCCTAAAAGCTATCATAAGTATATATGAAAATAATCAAATAATCATGAGCTATCATATAGGAGAAAAATAAACCAAGGGGTCCGACAGGGATGTCCCCTCTCAGCAACTCTTTTTAATATTTACCTAAATGAAATAATAATAAAATGGAATAAAAATTTCCATCAAGGTATTAAACTTTCTCCTACTCTGAACGTAAACACTCTCCTTTTTGACGACGTCAAAATAATAATAACAAATTCTGAAGATAACTTACAGAAAGCTATTTTAGATCTAAATGAGATAGCCAAAGATTATGGTATGATAATATCAACAGAAAAATAAAAAAAACAATGGCCTTTAAAGGACAAGATATCCAGCAAGAACTAAGATAGTAATAGATAACAAGATCTTAGAACAGGTGAATCCATTTAACTACCTAGGATGTATGATCACATATGAAAATGAAAAAGAAATAAACATAAAAATTGCAAAATATTTAAAAATAACAGGTGTAATTAACTCTATATTTAAACCAAACCTAGTTCAAAAACAAACCAGGCTAAAAGTGTGCAATACATTAGCCCTACCAGTCTTATTGTATGGAAGTGAAATCTGGACAATAAAACAAAAAGACAAACAAAGATTAATAACAGCAGAAATGAAGTTTATGAGAAAAACTGCAAAGTATACTCTGTTTGATCACAAAACAAACGAAGCAATTATGAAAGAATTAAACCAAGAACCAGTAATAGAAAAAATTAAAAAATATAAACATAAATGGATTGTACACATTCAAAGAATGAAAATAGAAATTACCAAAACAAGCCTTAAAGCATAAGACATTAGGAAAAAGAAAACCAGGACGTCCTCTTAAACGATGACTTCTAAGGCCGTAACAGGCTACGTTAGGCATAAATCCTTGATATGCATGATGATGTTATCCTCTCAGCTGGTACCCTGAGTCAGAAGAAAAATGATTGTGTTTTTTCTGTGTTTTTTTAATACATCAGTCCTGAAGATGGCAAAATATATATATAATGAAACAAGTCGACTCACAAATAGTTGTCACTTGGTTTTATTATATACAAAGCAGCTCTGTAAATTACATAAAAAAGTGTCTCATGAAATCGCAGAGATCTACTTTCACTTTCTTTTCAAAATGGATTTTTTTTTTTTTTATTTAACCTCAGCTATTTTCTCTAAATTATTTTCTATTTTCTTGTGCTTATTTGCATTTCAGAATATTAGTAATTCATAAACTGAAATTTAATGAAAGAGGAGAAATGTGTAAACATTAAGTTCATAGATATTTTATGCTAAAATGAAAATTTCTGTTGGCACAGAAGAAATGGCATACAAAAGAAAGATATGAGTTGTGGCCAATGTGACCTACAGCAATGAGCATTTAAGTAAGATTCAAATTAATGATTCAAAAGATAGAATTTTAAAATAGAATCAGCTGAGAGTAAACTGACAATTTTTTTTTTTTCAAGTCAATATGATTTAAGATACAGTCAACCAGAATCTTTTGGGCTATTGACTCTAGTTACAAATAAAATTTTAATCAAAACATAATTCTTTCTCACCTACGCTGCATAAGTCTCAGATCTTATTTTCATAAAGAATATTTAAGACTTGATCTTTCACTTGTGAACAACTGTTTTTATTATATTGTGCAAATTAAAACAAATACATGCAGATACTGTAAATGAATTTTGATCATCAATGTTTTCCTTTACTGTTTTATTTAACAGAAGTTTAAATGTAAGACTATGAGACTAGACTTTCAAACAAGGATAAAGTCTTTTGAAAACACGCTTACACAATGAAATTGATATGGAGTAATAATGAAAAATTCAAATTTCTAGTGGGTCACATGCCAACTTTTGAATCCATAAAAATGTGTTTTAAAGATCATTATATAATTCAATGATAGTACACTGTAGAACGAATAAAGATCAATGCATGATTCAGTTTTACCTCAACCAAATCCAAGTGATTGTGATGGGGGAAAAGTCCAAAACTGATAAAGGTAAATTGCCAATCATTTGTTCCAAATGATGCAGTTTCTTCCATGTGTCATACCACTGAAAAAACTAGAATGGTAAATATACAAAGAGGTTCGAATTTTAAACATATAACAGTTTATATATTTTAGATTTTCATTTTATTCTGCTCAAGAGATGCAATCTGTTGAATTACTGATATTATAACCACTCAAACCAACAATAAATCTTTACTGAAAGGGTTAATACCAAATGAGAGTTTAGGTATAATAAAAGAAACAAAAACCACACAGTGATAACATACAGAAGCACATGGGAAGTGAGATAAAACAGGATAGGCATCCCAGCAAAAGAAGTCATACATTATACGTTGCAGCAATGCTAAGTTCTAAGTTCATTTTTCCCTCTACTGGATCTTTTAATAAGGAAAACACAAAACTATCACTTGTAAAAAAACATCAAATTCCTGCATATACTCTCAGGGAGTGTACAGGATATTATGATAATACATGAAAAAAGTTACATGATTACTAACTTCCTATTGACAAATTTTCTCCAAATTAATGTTATCTGTCAAGACACCAACATTATCATGTCTTATATTTCTGCCTACTAAAGCACTTTTTTACTTTATCACTCACCCAGATCTTGGTATTCCTATGGTTCTATTTCCTACCATCCTGACAAAGAACCTTGTTCTGCTAATCTTTCATTTCCCATTCTATATAAGTGATCATACCACCTGAGATTAGTATGTTAACAATGTCAAGTTCTTTCCTATTATCCTCAAAGGGGATATCACTCACCTAATCTTTCTGAGAACTCTCCTCTCATATCTGTCTTTTCCAGTCTTTGGATCAAGTGTTTCATTTCTAACCCAGCTCTGAGATCCATAAGACATATGGATCTGAGAGCTGGGTTAGAAATGAAACACTGGGTTAGATCTGAGAGCTGGGTTTAAATACTGTCTTGTACACAGTTTAATGTTTTGACTAATTTATCTCTTATTCAATATAATTGTTTTGTTTTTTTTTCAGTTGAATTACTGAAAAAAATTGAATTAAATTAGTTGAATTAACTTTCTACCATTACAGTTTTGGTAATTATGCTATCTATTTCCATATTTCATTTGCCATCTTCACTAAAAATTGTGCCTAAGTAGCTGAAATATTTTACTTGTTCTGTAAGTTCTCCATTCAGGATGCAGCTCATATTTTGAATATTTCCACCTATTTTCATTGTCTTTTTATTGCTGTTGCTGTCATACCAAATTTATAAAAGCAGTTATTCAATTTAGTCAGGGAATCCTGCAGATTTCTACTATTTATTGAGAAGTATAACGTCATCTGCAAAAAAAAAAAAAAAACGTAAAGAACTGATATTCGCCTCTACAATATTGATATCAAGGTTCAATAACACTCTCCTTTACAGTGTGATCCATATAGATGATGTGTACATTGGAGATAATGTACACCTTTGTCTCACACGTGATTTAACATCGTACCATCTTCTTGTACCTCCTTCAGTTCTACACTGCTGATTATAATTCAAATATAAACTAAATATTACTGCCCCATGTACAAAATATAACTAGCATTTGACAGCTTTTCACTTGGCACCTTGTCATATGCCTTTTCCTGAACCACAAAACTTCATGACAAATCCTTTTTATATTGCAATGACTTCACTTTTGTCTAAAAGTGAAAATTTGATCCTGATAATCTCTATTTAGCCTTAATCCAGCTTCTTTTCTTTTCCTTTCTACAATTTTCAAGGCCATATCTCAAGTATACTTGATTAAATCTTACCAGAAACACTCAATAAGAAAATTTCGGTGTAATTCTCACATTCAGTTTTATTTCCTTTTTTTTCTATAGGGATACTATGAGCTCTATTCCAATCATCCAGAATTCAATCCTCTGACCATGCATTTATGCAGTGTAGCCAATGTAAAACCTTTATACCTCAACATTTAAGCATTTCTGGTTGATATCATCTATTCCATCTGCATTTCCACATTACAGATTTTTGTGGCTTTTACTACTTCAAGTATTGATATATATTCCTGACTGCATTCCTGTTCAGTGTTTTCTGCCATCATTGCACACGGGCTGTAAAAAACCACCTTTAAATGCCAGTGTTTTTGCCCCCACTCCCCAATACCAACTTACTGCTGATATCACTTAGGCAACCAACTTCTATCAGTCTTGCTCATTTATTATTCATCTATTATTCATCTCCAGCTCCCCTAAATTTGCAATGTCTCACCATGAAGTCCAAAAATACCATCATACATGTCTGCATATCTATAATATATTGCATTTGTCACTTCTTTTCATAAAATTTGTAGCTAAAACAAAATTTGCCCTTTAAAAATCCATGTTGACTATCATAAAGAATCTTATCTCTATTAACCAAACTTGTATTCTAGTCCGCACCAACCTATCCAATACCTTAACCACAACTGCAGATATAGATACTAGTCTATAATTGGTAATATCAGTCTCAGCAGCACTCATATACAATAGCACTAGTCTGCCTTCCTTTTACTCAACTTACAGACCTTGCCTACTGCAAGACTCTCATTAACCAAAAGGAGGGCACTCAGTTCCTTTGCATATTCCAGTAAATGCATGATGCTATACCATTCATGTTAAATCCCACAACATCTGGCCCATTCACCTCACACTTTATTTTTCTCTCTCTCCTAATTCTTCCCATATTTGTCTTCCTTCAGGGTGAGAGTAGTATCACACTGCCAGAACAAAATACACTGATATAGTGCTTATTATAAGATTTCCCCATATATCCTCAAAATTAAAGCATTTGTTTATCAGAATAAATCACATATTTGAAGCTCTCATATTTTTATAATTCTTAACTTTCTTGATAAGCTTTTAAGTAGTGGCTATTTGTGCACATCAACATTAGAGCAATTTCAATTAATACTTCATGCATTAAAAATTTTATTTTCTTACACTTTTCAATAAATAAAAATTAAATTTTACTAAAATTATATGCTTTCTAACTAAATGCAAGCATGTACCACATTTTTGGATAAAACTTGCATATTGACAACAACAAAAAAAAAAGTTCCTGAGCTTGCACAAACTAATTATCATATAAACAGTACAACTGAGGTTGAAGGATAATTTCATTAGCAGTTACTGATGCTCTGGAATGATACTGAAGAATTTTTAGCAAATGCAATATACTTTTCAAAATGCATGTTGATCATCAAATCATTTAATGATATATAAAGCACAACAACAAACCAAATTAGATAAATTTATCATTTATTAAAAAAATATGCAAAATGGTTTAAACTGAAATACCAATGAAAATGCATTAATGGAGATACATATATGAAGTACCAAAGAAATGAAGTGCAACAGCAGACTAAAATACCTGTGTGATGAATTTTGATAATGAAGCCCCAGGTTTGCTGTAAAAATAAGTCAAAGATTTAATTGTAATGAACAAATTATGATAAAAGTATAATAGTCACTGAATAAATGCATTTAAAGAAGAAATTAATGAAATTCCCAGTTCAACTGAGTAATATTACACAGGTGAACTAGAAACCGAAAGAAATTTTGGAGGGATAGCCAAAATAAAGATTTACAAGAATAATACATACCAAAAAGTACAAGTTTAACTACATTATCAGGAAGTGACTGTAAAGAACATAAATGATACTAACAGATCGATTAGTTCAAAAGTTACCAGAAGAATGTCTTCTGGTTGCTTTGACCCAAATCTGCAGAGTAGTTTCTCGTGAAGACTGTATGCCGACCCAAAAATAACAAATCGCTGAACTTGAAATAAAATTTTGACGAATACATCAATGCAGACATGAAACTAAATCACTGTTTAAAATAAAATAAAAACAACATAGAAGAGATACAGTATATATGCACTAGATATAGATAAAATTAAAATTCTACAAGATTAATTAAAGTCCGGAAGATTATGGACTACAATTTATGGAAATTTACATTTGACAAATAAATCACACATTAAGGGTTTTAAAAAATTTGTGTGTGTGTATATACACACACACACACACACACACACACACATGCACTAGGTGTTGACCAGTGCTTCTCAACTGGACCACAGACTGGTGCCATACCAAGCACTCTGCTTTTAACTAGAGGGTAGAACTAATGCTACAATATTTATCAGTCCACGATAGCTTTTGGGTTGAGAACCACTGATCGAGTAACCACAAGGAAAATGCCTGCACTTCAACACAATGTTTAAAAAATCTCCAATTTATTAGTAGGTACCACAAAATGAGATGGAAAAACTGACAGGATTTCATACCTTTTTTCATAATACTGTGAAAACAGATTACATATATACATACACTATACCTAGGTTATTCTTTTTTTGATAGTAAACTGTTACTATCAACATGTCATTCAAATGAGAGCTTCAATTATGACTTATGTTCCTTTGTATTCTAATTCAACATACATGACTTTGTTGGTGTCTCCAAATTAATGGAAAAGCATTTTGATATCCAGAGCAAGAGAAAAATCATTTGATTTCAAAGATAGAGGAAAAATCAGTCATAGAACACATGCAACAAAAAAAAAAAAAAAAGTACTATTACTGGGTAGCAAATGGTAGTATATGTAGATAGAGGATCAAATGGAACAGACTGTGGTTACAGATAGGTGAGTTGTGTCATGTAGAGTGCCCTCCTCCAAGGAAATCCCTGAACTCACTTGGAGATATCTCATGCTATTTTATTGTCCTATTAATAGGACATAACTATATAGGGATAACATTATTGTGACCCTAATGACACTGACAAAGATTTATGAAAGGATAATGGTAACAAGAATTAGAAATAAAACCAAACTACTCATCTATGGGAAGAGCAGTCTGGTTTTAGAAAAGGATAATCAACTGCTCATTCGATTTTTGTTGTAAGTGAAATGATGAAAGACAATGGAAATTTTGGAAAAGACTATTTATGGCATTTCTTGATTTGGGAACAGTCTTTGCCTGGATTGAATTGAAAAAAGTCTGGGAGTTTGGAAAAGACAGACAGAAAAAGAGAAAAAATAGTCATGATAAAGAATATGTATGTTAAGTCTAAGAGCTGTGTGAAGACTAAACTGGGTATTTCCAAATGGTTTACAATTAAAAATGAACAGTGCTGAGGCAGTATTTTATCTCTTTTACTGTTCGTTGTGGTAACGAACAAAGGTCACAGTTAATGACCAGAAAGGAGAAGATGTATTTGCAGATGATGTGGTGATTTGGACATATTCAGAAGAACTACAGAAGAAACTGCAAAAATGGAACAGTGGGACACAGAACTATGGGTTGCATATTAACAGTAGGAAGGGTGAAAGCATTTTGAACTGTAGAGGAAATGTCAATTTTAATGGTGTTAGACTCAATGGATTGATTAGCAGTGAAAACTTCAAATATCTGGAAAGTATACGTTCTAGTGAGGAAAGTTTAGACCAGAAGATAATGAGGATTTAACTGAGCCAAACCTTTTTATAACAGTGCAAGTAGTCTACTTGGAGAAAGTGAGGTTCCAATGAAGTGCAAGCCTTGACTAGTGCAGCAAACATGACAGAATACATGCAATGGAAATGAAAGGTTTAAGGACAAATGTGGGCAAAAACAAGGATAGGTAGAATAAAAAAACCTGAACATTGGGAATGGTTTAGGACAAGCATTTGAAGACGCGGTTTTGAACTCTCGCTCAAACATATGAGAATGAATTTCAAAATACCAAAAAGAATGTATGAAAGGAAATTTGAAGGGAAGAGACCAAGAAGGAGACCACGGAAAAGGTGGAGAGAACAAATAAGAGATCTATAAAAATTAAACCTGAATTGGAAGTTCCAGGAAAGAATTGGGAAGACAGGAAGAAATGGGGAGATTCAATCCACCTCACCTAATAGATAAATAAAGAGAAGAGTATTATAAACACCATATATAGAAAAATAATCAGAAATTTATGAGATGTTGAGATTTCACTGAATTCTGGACAAGCAGAGTACTACAACAGCTATGTACACACAGCAACAACCATATATACAGCTTGCAATATCCATTATTGTAACTGAAAAATGTTGCTTCAAATACTAGCAAGTGCCTTATAAGCACGTATTTAGATTTCAAGCATCTTCAGTGCTTGAAAAAGGTATCTAAGTAGCATGGCCCAAAGTATGGGAACCTTGATACATCCATATCTGCAAAAGTTAGAGCAATGTTTGGACTGAAATCTTTCAAATGTGTATCTGCTTCAATGGAAAGTAGTTTTCTTCATCTAAATCTGCACTGAGTGTCTAAAAGTATAACCTACACATCCAAACTTGACATACATACTGAAAATTTTTTTAAAAAACTGAAATCACTCCAAAGAATCAAGTGAGATTATATAATTATTGAATTTGTCAAAAAATTCAAGATACCTAAGTTTATCCATCCATCTGATGATACTTCCCAAACAAATAAGAATATTGGAAATAATGACTTAACGTGATATATAATAAAAAACAGTAAACATTTGTTTGGATGCAGCAGAAAAATTTTTCATTTATAAAAAAAACAAGAGAAGTCTTACAAATTTATTATTATTATATTTATTATAATAAATATTATTATTTATTATTATTGGGAGGTACTTCCGAGGAAACAAAGTCAATCATAGCACTACTTGAACTCGTTGATCGTTCTTGCTCTCAACCACTCTATCAGGCAATGCATTCCACAGTTCAACCACCCTCCATGCAAAGAAACCATTCCTCTCTTGCTCACAGCTTCCTTTCATAACTTCCAGGGGTGGCCCCTTGTCATCACTCCTTCCGATTGTTTCACCAAGTGAAAGAACTCCACAGTGTCAACACTGTAACTACCTCTCAACAGTCTCAATCATGTCACCTCTCTTTTTTCTATCTACCAAACTCTGCAACCCACATTCCCTCAGCTGATCTTCATAACATTGTACAGTCCTGAAACCATCTTTGTCATCTGCCTCTGTACCCTTTCCACAGTTACTTTATCCCCTTCAAATCCTGGAGACCAAATTTGAGAACAAGTCTAAGTGTGATCTGATCAGGATCTTATACAATGGAACAATAACTCTCATCTCTGCAGGTCAGCATCCTTCTCAGTATAGCAGAATTCCTCTGGGTTACCTTCACCACCTTTGCAGTATATTCCCTGAACTTGAAAGGCAGTGTAAATCAGGTGGCAAGAGATCTGAGATTCATGCTTGAGACTGTACAAAAGAAAACAAGGAAGAGAAAGATAGTGTGTGTTACCCAGGTATGATAATGACGAGCTGAGCAGAAATAATGAATAGCATAATAGCCAGAATGCGTCAGAAGAGAGGATTTGAATATGCGAATGCTTGGAGGACAGAAAAGAATTGTATGCGAGAGACCACTTGCATTTGAATGAGGAAGGACATAGGCATCTGGAGAGATTGCTGTTTTCTGAACTAGTCAGTGTCAATGCGGGAAACTAGAATTCCCAGGGTGGATGGTAGCCAGGGTGGACTCTTGTGGGAATGGGTGCTAGGGGGTAAACATCAGATAACACTGAGTCCAGTGGAGTCTGGAGGGGGATAATGATAGGTATAGAAGAAGTGACATTTTTATGCTTTATACTAATGCCAGCAGTATCTAGAATAAAGGAGATGAATTGGTGGCACTGATAGGATCAGTATGCCCAAAGATTATTGGGATCTCTGAGACGTGGTTGACAGAAGATATAACAGGAATAGAAACAGCAGGGTACAGCATTTTTCAGCAGGATAGGAAAGGAAAATGCAGTGGTGGAGTACTGCTTATGATAAGTGATGACTTGTCCACTAAGAGTGGAGGCTTTGGAAGGCAGTGACACCAATGGTTTTGAAAGCATGTGGTGTGAGGTAGAGGTGAACAAGACAGGATATTTAATGAGATATTGCTACAAATCACGGAGCACAGAGGGTGGGAAGCAAGAGATGTTTAGGCAGTTCAGCTTGGAAAGTGCAAGAAGAATGATTGTTATGGGAGATTTTTAACTAGAGCAGTATAAGTTGGGAAGAGGAAAATGCCTGTAGTAATAAAGGAATGGAATTTCTAGAATTCTTGAGGGACAAATGTCTTAGGCAACATGTAATAGAGGGAACAAGAGGTTCAAGAGTTTTGGATTTGGTCACAGCATCAGAAGAACTGATAATAACTGAGATGACATCGCTCCCTACTAATTGGAGAGAGTGACTATGTGGTTTTGACTTGGAAGATGAATAGACATGCAAGAGTGTTAAAGAAAAGGTAATGTATGTGGAATTATAAGGTGGGTGATTATAATAGTCTTAGATATCAACTTAGGGCAGTTCCATGGAGGGTGGAATTGGAAGGCTGGGATGTCATTAGTACTTGGGAAATTGTGAAGGAATATTTGTTAACAGCAATACTAAGCTGTATTCCATGAGTGAAAAAGAGGACACAAAATGGTGTAAAATGGATGACAAACAATATCAAACAGGAACTGCAGGTGAAAAAGAGATTATGGAAGAGATATAAGGAAAGGGGTGGAGAACAGATGCACAAAGAATATAAGACTCAGACCAGGAGAGTAACTAGTATGGTAAGGAAGGCAAAACATAATATGAGAAGGGACTAGCACTAAGATAATCCTACGGAATTTTTTAGCTATATGGCCAGTAGGAGCAGAAACAATTGTAAAAGAATGACATTGTGGGATAAAAATGGGAATAGAGTGACTGATGCAGAGGACATAGTGAAGTTGTTCAATGAACACTTTATTGGAGTATTTCATCCTGGAGAAGTTTTATTACCAGAGGGATAGGGCAGGTTTGAGGTTTAGAGGAGAGTGTGTTCCAAATACTGAGTACTTGGTTGTCAGTAAAGCTGTGGGACTGGATGGTATTTCACCACGGGTTTTGAGAGAATGTGCTAAAGAACTGACAACTAGGTTGACCTGGCTTTTCAATGAAAGTCTAGCTACAAGGAAAGGTACCCAAGGAATGGAAGGAAGGTAAGATTGCATAAGGGTTGTAGTAGACTGGATGTGTCTAATTATAGGCCAGTTTGTATTTCATCAGTAGTAAAGATCTTGGAGAAATTAGTGAAGGACCATATACAGCGTTAGGCAGATGAGGGTAATGTTATTCGTGAAAGTCAACATGCATTTGTTAAGGGGCAATCTTGCTTTAGTAATATGCTTGTCTTTTATATAATAATAATAATAATAAAGTGAGCAGTTGATGAGGGAAAGGCATATACTACCATTTTTTTTTTTGGATTTTGCAAAGGAATTGGACAGGGTGCCACATAATAACCTGATATTTAAGTTGCAGCACATGGGATTAGATTTTGGGTTAGTCAACTGGATTCAGGATCGGCTGTCTGATAGGTATCAGAGAGTTGTGTATATGGTGGGACAATTTCAAGAAGGTTACAAGTGTGGTCCCACAGAGCTCAGTTCTGGAACCTGTATTGTTCAACCTTTATATCAATAACATTGTTAATGAATTGCAGGGGGATGGATATTCAGTTGTTTGCAAGTGATGTGAGGCCGGGAAGGGGTTATTAGTAATAGCGCAGATTTAGCAGCCTTGCAAGAGGATTTGAATAAACTAGACAGATGGGCAAATGAATGAGGGGTATCAGTTTAATGCACCAAAATGTAACGTCTTGAAGTTTGGGATAAATCGATGGGAGGCTGCATACTGGAGGAAGTAGGGGAGACTAGAGATCTGACGGTGATGATTGATAAAAAACTGAAACTGAATTTTTCTTTGATAATTACTAAAGAACAAGCCCAAAAGGCTTCTTTCAGCAATGAAGAATTCCATAGGCAGAATTGATATTAAATTCAACATTATTTCAAAGCTGAATGTATGTTTGTAGAAATTATGAAAGTTTCTTAAGTTGACCTGAGTTACAAGAATACAATTCTTGGCATCTCTAAGTTATCTTAGCTTTGGCTACAACACCGATAAAAGACATGGGCACTGCCCAAGCATCCATATACTCGGCATTTATTAGTCCATTTGAAAAGGTTTCACTGGCTTTTGAAATGCCAGTGAAAGTTAAGGCAACTCAGGGATGCTGAGGATTGTATTCTCGTAAGCACTCAGGTCACTTACAAAACTTTCACAGTTTCTACAAACATTTGGCTTTGAAATAATGTTGGATTTAATATCCACTCTGCCTATGTAGTTTCTTTGATATATATAATTATCATCTAAAAGATAATTATATGTATTTACCAAATTATGAAAGAAAAAATTTCTTATATCATTGAAAAATAACATCGTGGCCAAAATAATCTGTTAACTAAAACCATATCATGTAATCATGTAAAATCACTAAGAATATATGGAGCACCAAAAATTCATAAACATGATCCATTTAAAGTGAAATCTGATAGCTTAGAATCTGAAACCTGATAGATAGCTAGGGATAACTCAATCCTTAATCACCTGCAGGAGTATTAAGTGTCTGGTACCTGTGAACTGGCTTATTATGAACAGGACAGGAAGATCTATTTGCCTCAGACAACACAACATTTATATGACAAGGTATTTAGTGAGATGTTGCCACAGACCAGGGAATATAGCTGGCGATGTTCAGGCAAATTAGCATGACAAGTGATCATTATGTGGGGATTCAACTATAGTGACATAAACGGGGCAAAGGAGACAGCAGTGTGCAGCAATAAAGGAACTGAATTTTTGGATTTCTTGATGGATAACTGTCTTACGCAGCATGTGGTAGAGGGAATGAGAATCAGCAGTTTTGGATTTGATAACAGAGGATCTGATTGTGACTGAGATGTCATACTTGCCTGCTGTCCTTTGGGTACTGCCAAGGTAACAAAGTGAGATGATCTCTAGAACTTCTACTCATCTCTTTCATGCCCTGATTATTGCTTCTGCACTTTTGACTTGAACACATGTTCTGAGCAAGTCACTGAAATTATTCTCAATTATCCTCACTGGCATAAAGACCATCCACCAATTCTACTCAAAATTCTTATCCAATTTGAAGCACTGGTTCAAGAGAAAATGAACCAGAACAGTTGAAAGAAAAAAACTTAGCTTAACACAAGCAGCTTGCAATAAGAACTCCAGCTTCATACTCAGACAGAGAAACACAAAATAATTCAGCAAATCCAAATCTGACAAATGTGCCTTCTGGTTCCATGCACAGGATATCAGGCACAACTTCTATTACCATGTACTTCCATCCCTCTCATCTTAAAGATAAAGTTAGCTTACTGACATAACTCTTTCCCTTCAACTCCTGCATAGATGACCAAGGCAAACTGCCTCTCACCAGAATATCAGCATCATAATGCATTTGACTTTAGACACTAAGAAGACTTCTGGTCCTAATGGCAACTCCAACAGTACTCAAACATGCTCCACAGCTACTACCTGCTCTTCGTGATCCCTAAATTGTCCATGCTCAGCTGCCACTTATCCCAATGCATGAAAGCAAACATAATTCGAACCTATTCCAAAAAATAGATAAAAGTCAAACTACTGTCTCACTCCTCTCTAAAATAATGAAGAAAGTTTAAGTTTAATGGACAGATCAAGAGTTGATCTGTCCATTACCTAGAGGTCAACCAGTTAATAAGCAACCTAAGAAATGGACTCCATGAAATCTAGGTCCACAGCTGACCTCTTAGCTCCTCACCTTCTGAGTGGTTTTAAACTACTAGAACATTAAGAATTTGACCGCTGCACTATCTGTACATCTTTTCAAAGAGCTCAAAGGTGTATGATTTTGAGCACACACTTGAGTTATTAACACGAATGTGATGCAATGTTTACATGTCAAAAAGTGTATTTTTCATGAAGCATTAATCTGTGTTTACTTTTAGGAATCACGTGAAGTCTGAAATCAATTAGGGGTGTCTTTAATAGGAATAAATGCAAAAATATAACATCGGTGATATTGATATTTAGTGGATGAGCACTGCACACCTAGAACATTTGTCCCCGATGTGCATGCACGGGGGCAGACACACACATGGGAACATGAGAAAATGACAAAATGTGAAAATGTCTTAGTTGGCCACCTTAATTCAGTATGCTGAAAAGAAGTGGGAAATAAGAGGGAATATCAGCAGTTCATGAAAGTAGATGTTTATATTGCCATTTACAATGCTTGAAAAGAAGTCAACGGAAACCATAGTAAGAGGAACAAATAGCCATGGCCCCCACCTTAAGATGTAGGACCTTCTTTTGCAGTGATGACTGCAGCAAATCCTAGAGTCCATACTTTCCACAAGCGTATGATATTGATCAATGGGAATTTTGGACCATTCTTTCTGTAGGCATATAATGTGGTTTTGGATTATTATGGGACAGACATCCCTCTTTCTTCATCTCACCCAACACTCCAGTTCATCCTAAATATTTAATATTTAATACAGTTGAGAGATCAGGGTTCTGTAGAGGTCAGTCAAGTGTGGTAATGTTAATGTCCACAAACCACGCAGTTACAGCTGCAACCATATGACGCAGTGGATTATCTTGCTGAAAGAGACAATGGTCAGTTCCACAGAAACACCACAAAGTAGGAAGCACTGCATTGTTCAGAAACCTCTCAGAATTCAATGTTCGTGGCACCATAAACAGATGTCCGAGGAAAACAGGACCATACCATTACACCAGCACATGCAACTCTAGTAAAAGATGTTCACTAGGCATCTGCGAGACCCCACACCTGTCAATCTGCTCAATAGAGTTATAATGTGATTCATCACCCCGTAACACAGCTTTCTGAACTTCCACATAATACTGTACATGCGCTTTGCACAGCTGAAGATGACGCTGCATGTTAGTTTGGGTAATGTGGGTCTTGCATATTGCAAGTCCTACCCTGGAAATCCATGTTGTGAGCCTCAGTTCTGAATGTTTTTTTTGTGTGATTCATATTCCAGTCGATGCCTGGAACTTCGATGTGTCAGCCAATGACTGGTGGTTTTTAAATATCCTTCGTAACACCCCATGGTCATATTCAGTGAATGTCGTGGGTCATCCACTGCTGGCAGCACTTGCAGTTGAGTTACCAGTGGAGCCTCCCATGCTAGACAGGTTAAAAGATGAGAACTAGACTGAGAGAGAGAGAGAGAGGGAGGGAGATACCTTGGTCCTCAGGTTACAGGATGGTTATGATGGGCTGACTACCTCTCTAATGTAAAAAAAAAAAACAATGAATCACAAAACAAGGCACTAGGATTTACAAACCAGACTGCTAACATTGGCAATCATCTGAAATTGACATGTATTTTGAGTTGGAACATGGAATATAAAATAAAAACTGATTAAACTTGGATCTCTTCAATGTGCTATTGACACAATAGAAAATTACAATATTCAGGTGTAAAAATAATAGAACAATACTCAACAGATGAACATATAATGAAAGACAAAAATGGTGTGGTTTTTTATGGTGCACAATAACATCTTGCCATGTGTAAAAACTTTCATATCAGTACATGATCAGCCCTATTATATGGTATGGTGCAAAAGAAACAGGACTGAACCTTGACATCCATTTACTCCATAACATATATCGTAGTTATTCAGTAGTGCTTTTTTTTTTTCCCTTTTTGCACCATAATGTATGTATATTTCTGGTAATCTGTTTGATGACGCAATTATCAATGTTCATGCAGCATCAGAAGATAAGGAGAGAGTGGTGGGCACCGATATTTTTTTCTATGAAAATATATATATACTTGATTATCATATCAAATGATAACTAAAGAAACAAAATACTAATCTTAATCAATATATCGATTAGTGTTTCTATTCGATATATTGATTAAGATTCGATTTTGACTAGTTAACATTACTCCAACTGACAAAAAAAGTCTTAGTTTGAAATGTGCTATTACCAGATAGTGACAATAATGATGGTCTAAAAATCTCATGAATATGGAAGGCACATATTCTACCCACTTAACCTTTCTCCCTAAGATTTAATTATAAACAGGATCATAGGTAATCCAGGATCTTAAATCTAATATAACAATTGTCATGTTAAATTAGGACATCATTTTTACTGTAACAAAACTATATGAAAGAATTTTTCTCTGATATTGTCTTAAATAGAATATAGCTTTGATATAGTTATTTTATTTCATTTAATTATTGCAATTTTATTTTATTTCACTAGAGATCAGGCTAGTAAAATAACCATTGATCAATTCATTGTCTCTTCAGTATACTGTGTGGAATGTAATTCAGCTTGTCTCTGATATATGTGTATACTCCAGATGATAACCTCAATGTGAAGGTCTAAACATAGGGAAATTAAAATAATTATTTATAACATGGCCGTAGAGTCCATAATTTATGTAAAATGAATGCTGATCACTGTGTAACACTAAAAGGAAAGGGAAAAAACAAGATACTGACTAACAGTTGCCTAGATCAGGGGTTCTCAACCTGGTTGTGGTTGTGGGTGCATTCGAGATTGGGAAGAGTGGTGAGCACCAATATTTTTTTCTATGAAAATTTATACTTGCTTATATCAAATGATAAGAATTAACAAATTAATTAACTATGAAAGTAAGATAAATACACATGTAAATAAAATTAAAGTAAAATGTACCCTGAAGGGGGTGTACAGGATATGATAGTACTACATGAAAAATTTATATCATTACTAACTTCCTGTAAATGTAAATTTTTCATGCAGTACTATCATATCCTGTACCCCTTGAGGATACATGTCAGGAATTTGATGATGATGATAAAATTAAACCATCACACAATAAGCAAAAACATTTCTCTTTACTCTGGATAAAAAATAGTCTTCTTCCCAATCATTGAATTTACAGGTTCATTATTTTTCTTTGAATTACTCATTTTGGGACAAAATTTTTAAATACGAGAAACAATGTATATGGTCAAAGTATGCCAACAACACTGGTGAAGTGGTGGTGACACATCAAGCGCACATTATAATAAGTTTAGTTTAATCCTTTATCCAAGTGTGAGCAAACAAAGTTTGCGCCTGAAAGTATCCTCAGGACTGGGGTAAGGTAGTACAACATCAGGCAACTCGTTGCAAAGGTGGAGAAAGCTCTCTCATTACTCCTATCTCAGTACCTCCCATAATGCAAAGCACATCTCCTTGCGGATATGTGTAATGCTATGCATTAAGGCAAGGGCCACTACCTATACCGGTACTGAGATAGGAGTGATGAGAGAGCTTTCTCCACCTTTGCAACGAGTTTCCTAGTGTTGTACTACCTTACCCCAGTCCTGAAGATACATTGAGGCGCAAACTTTGTTTGCTCACACTTGGATAAAGGATTAAACTAAACTTATTATAGTCTAACCAAGTGAAAAATAACTCTCAACATCTTTCTCTGAATCCGGAGTAATTTAATAATAAGGTTGTACACCCTTTGGCAACTTCTATAGGTTAGGATGACCACTCAATTGTTTCTGCCTTTGTGTCTCCACTACTGGGCCTAGCTCCCACTGACGAGACCTCAATAAAGGTCGAAACTGGAATGGGTAGTGGCCCTTGCCTTAATGCATGGCATTACACATATCCGCAAGGAGATGTGCTTTGCATTATTGGAGGTACTGAGATAGGAGTGATGAGAGAGAGCTTTCTCCACCTTTGCAACGAGTTGCCTGGTGTTGTACTACCTTACCCCAGTCCTGAAGATACTTTCAGGTGCAAACTTTGTTTGCTCACACTTGGATAAAGGATTAAACTAAACTTATTATAGTCTAACCAAGTGAAAAATAAACTCTCCACATCAAGCACACAGTTGGCAGTAGACTAAATACATAAAACATATGCCCAAAATTGGCACTGGTAACTATCGCACTCAAAGACAGAGGAATTACAAAATGTTCAGAATATAACATAAATGTTAACATATTTTACAATTTGAATAAATATTATTACTAGCAGAAGACTAATATTTTCCAGTTAATTTTTTTTTTCTTATTTAATAATTGACAGCAGGCACATTTGCAACTGCAGGCATAAAGTTGAGAACCACTGGCCTAGATAGTCTGTATAACATTTTACATCTTTCAGAGGAAATATCCTAGACAAACTTGACTCTCTCCAGATGGAATAGTTAACAACCAACAAAACATGCATTAAAAATGCATATCTTTAGAGAAAAGATATGCATAGGAAAATGTGGGAATAGGAATATTTTCCTATCAACAAAATTTCTCACTTGTTGCCATCTACAAAAGACAAACTATCACCGCTATCATTGGCTGGTGTTTACCAGATACCATGTGAATGTGATTTGTCATATTTTGGACAAACAGGCTGTTCTGGACCTCATAAGTCTGGTCCAGCACAACATAGCACTGACACTAATCATAATATCCAGTGGGATAAAGCTTGTCTTCTCCGTGGATGTAGGTTTAAATATGAACGGCTTTTTAAAGAACGTTGCAAAGCTCTCTTGCATCGGCCGAATTTAAATCAAAATGACTGTCTCTCTCTCACAAAAGTTTGGGAGACTTATTTTATGCAACTATCAAAATAATTATCTTTAAAGAATTATTTAATAATATTTCAGTAATTAATCTTCTGGCACGCGGCAACAATTTTATTTGGTGATCCACCGACTGTTCTGTACTTTGTATTCCATTCCTTTAACTGTTTGTTCTACACTGAGGATGTACTGTTACTTTCAGTATAGAAAGTGTGTACCTTTATTTATTTAAAGTTATTACTGTGGTCTATACGTCTTCCATTATTAATTAAAAATGGATGTCCATACCTACCAAAGGGCTGATGCAGATACTGATCACTATCTTGTAATAGCACATTTCAAACTAAGACTTTTTGTCAATTGGAGGAACATTAACAGGAATAAAAATACTAATTGATATATCAAAAATGTGAAGACGTTAATGTACAAAGACAGAAAAGAAAAAGCAGCAAGAAAACCCTCCTGTACCTGAGAAAGAAAATAAATGGACTAATTAAAAATAGTACTCGTGCAGAGGAATACCATCAATTCACAAACACAAAGAAAAACAAGTCAATAATCTAAGTAAAGAGACAAGATGAGGTTAAAAATGCTATAGGAACCATCACCAGAAAATACTGCATCATAAAAAAGACTGAGAAAAGCATTGGAAAAAACTGAATAATAATATAATAATAAAAACATAACGCAGGGTCTTCAGGTGCAGTGTCATACTTAAGAGGATATAAACAAGCTCAAATATACTAACAACCAAAGAGATTTAATTAAAGAAACTCTCACCAATGACTACCGTGTTTACGAAGTACCATGTTTGTGTAACTTGTCATACTATGGACAAACAGGAAGATCTATAAATAAACACATCTCTGAACATCAAGACCACATCTATCTCATCAAACCTAACAAATCTGGCTTTGCACATGACATTGAAAATGCTAGGCTCCTGCATAGATCCACATTATATATATAACATGAATGTTTATATATAACCATAAACATGAACATTTATATAAAGAAAGTGCTGGAGCCTTACTTCACAGACCTAATCTTAATCGGAATGACTGTCTCACTATATCAGAAGTTTGGTAATTGTTATCCTCAATTATATTAAATAAATTTCTGTTATATTTTCATTTAATTTCATCCCATTAGTTTTAATCCATTAACATGCAACTGTACATGTAGAGAGATTCCAATTTACACTACTGTTTTTAATTCATTTCTCATTGACGTTAGATAATTCTACTGATAATGTCTTATGATACATAAGACGAAATATTTACATAATAAAAAAGTTATTTACCGTGACAGTTGTTATTCTATAACTAAGAAATATTAAAGATATGTTAGCCTAACCAAAAAAAAAAAAAAAAAAAAATGTTATCTTGAAGAGGTATCATCAAAAGTAGGTTATTTTAAACAACAGCTATGAAATGTTGCAGGTCTATTGGACATTAGCAGAATGGAGAGCTAAGGCCTGGATAACAAAGCAACCGTTCTAAAATCTATATCTATAAATGGTACTTAGTCAAGTCTGCTCTAGTCTTCCACGTTTGATACGTCGGGGTTTGATACAATGTGATGTCGAGTGAGCATCTCGAGTGAGATTTGTAAGTGCAAATTAAGATTTGCACTTACAAATTTCACTCGAGATGCTATTCACTTAACCAGTCAGGACAGCATATCAGATAAAGTGAAATCTTTAGCGAGAAAGACATCACATTAAGAGCTTATAGTTTTAGTGTAGAACAGCCAAATTACTAACTCATTCCCATATGTACAGTATTATCTTAAATCTTAAAACATCAGACATGTTACAAAACTAAATGATGTTTGCAATTAATAAGATAATAGATATTTAATTCAACTTTAAAGCAACTAATAATTCAAATTCAAGACCTGTTTTCTTCATGCAAGGAAGTAAATCTCTCTTTATTCCAATCTTGACAACTTGGCTCCATAGGGCCAGGTTCAAAGTAAGGATATGTGTGTATAGCCAACACAAATTTCGGTGCCAATTTTTACGGTGCTTTTTTTTTTTTTGGATTTTTTTCTTGGTTCCAACTCATGGCTGCAAAATAGTTTCAGGCAGTTACGAAGACATTTACAATCCTAGTTTAACTGAATATTGCCTAAGACAAAATAGGCCCTTTCGTGATCTGAAGGGGTTTTTCATCTTGCAATACAAAATGGCCAGAGAATACATCCAACTGACACATTCTAGCATTAAGTATCTACAATGCTTGTCAGAGCCATTAAACCCAATGTATTAATCAATGGTTTTAAAAAAAAAAAAAAATTTCCTATAACTGATGTCTTATAAGATAAATGATCTGTAGTACAGTCAGTATACTGAAGTTATTTTACTTCAGTGAAATTCAACGCAGATCCATTTTGTTGTACTAACTTTAAACAGAAGTTCCGATATTACGTATGAAGTTATAATTTCCCCCCAATATTTTATATTTCAATGGCAAAGAAGACAACAAAAGCCTCCATAAAATGAAAATTCTGCAAGGCCTGAATTTGGCAGTAGTTGTGGTGGATTCTAAAAAGTCTTAGTTTGGATTCGGGGGGGGAATGATTCTTTCTCAATGGTCACAAATTGAGAACATCAAACAAAATCTCAGACTAGAGAAAATATTTAAACCACTATCTTTCTTTTCTTTGAAATTACTCCTCAATCAGACTGAATGTGCACCAAGAACATTTTCTCAAATCAACGAACAAATACATCTCAGTAATTTAAATTCCAGATATTTCAATGCTTAAAATAACAAATTTCATACATATGTAAAAACAATGCAAGTGTACCTTTATGAATGGGACAGTTTATAGCAGATAGGTTTTCAACATACTATTAAGTTATAAAAATTCATTTTTAAAGACTACACACACAACCACAAATACAACGAAAATCGCTTTTAGAGAAAAAATTCAATGATAATATTTAAAATTTGGCAGTGAATTTTAATTTAAAAAATTTATACCAGGCTGATTGTAAACTTTAAAAGAAGTACTTCAAAAATCCATATTTCACTAAGAAGCGCAAAACCTATTAAAATAAACAAAGGGAAATTGAAACAATAACTTACAACTGTAAAGTTATTACCATTTTTGACAGTGATAGCCATATGGTAAAATTTCTTATGTCACCTTTCCAGTATGCTGACTGAGTACTGCATCACTCGACAAATCCTTTTTCCAGAGGCACTGTAGTTTAGCTTCACTGGTACAATATACTGTGCCAAAATGAAGTGCTTGGCATGTTACACTTTGGCCATTTGCATCTCAAAAACTTAAATAAAAATTTTTTTGTAAAATTTTACCAGTAAAATAGTTTTTTACTTTTTAGAGCCTTACATCAGTTATGTGACCTGAAGATGCCAACAGCCTTAGTTGGTGAAACTAGTTGGTATAACAGTTGTTTATTATATGCACTTGATCAATATAATCCCATTAAAAGTCATTCCAATTCTATACTTTCGTATTCTGCCATATGCCATGTATTTGCATCTATTTTTCTATAAACAAAATAAACCTTCAAAAATATTCAAAGAAAAGATGGACAAGATCTACAGTGTAGTTATTTAAATTGATAACAAGACAATGTACAAATGCATTGTTCTTGGTTTTGGGATAATGAAGTAGTGAAAATATTTTCATGTATGTATATATATATATATATATATATTTAAATTAGTAACAAGATAGTGTAGAAATGTATTTTTCTCATATTCTTGGTTTTGGATAATCAAGTAGTGCACAAGCTTTCATATATATATATAAAATATGGATATTTTATATATATATGAATATCAACCATATCAAAGGTACACCGGTGTACCTTTGATATGGATGGATGAAACAGACAAGGAAAGAAAAAGTGAGAGCATTAGTGTTTGCTGTGTTTTTGTTATGAGATGAAAGGTGATCTACAGATCACTTCCTTCAGTTCATGATTATTGCAAATGATAGCAAAATCCTATCAGCTGGTTCATTAATACACAATTCCCCCCCCCCTTCTACTGTTGGCACTAACTGCAACAGCTTTACCAGTGTTCTCACTGGTCATTCATATGGATAGCTGTCTTAATCATTCCTTAGCAGCAATACTTGTTGAAATTTTTCATGTTCAGGAAAGGCCAAACTTCTATCTGCTTCATTATGGCAAAATGCTGTCACCACAACTGTCATAAGTCTTCAATGATTTTTAACTTCATTCCACAAAACTAATTCCTAGATACTTTCATTTCAGTAAAATTATGGAAACTACAACTGTGTTAGGAATAATTAATTTACTGACGTTTCAACCTTCATATGAAGGTTATCATCTGGAGTACACACACACAAGCTACATTACATTTCAAACAGTATGCCAAAGTATCATCAAAAATTTTAATCAACCATTATTCTACTGGCCTGACCTCTAATGGAAAAAAAAAAAAAGGGGGGGGGGCAGTAAGCTTACACATACTGGCCAATATATACAACTCTTACCACCACCCATCAAAAAAACTAGGTTATTAACACTAAAAAACAGAGATTTAAAGATTTACTCCAATGAACAAGCACTTCAAACATGAATTAAAAGTTCTCAGCAATAATCTGAAAAATAGCTACAGCAAAAACAGAAGCAACAAAATACTTCTCAAGAATCCACTAAAAATAAAAACTAAACTAAATTACAATAAAACTGTAGCCATTCCATACATTAAAGGGATATCAAACAAACAAAAACAGAATACTACAGAAATACAACTTCAATGCCACCTTTAAACCTCCTGCAAAATTAAAGAACTTATTCAACTCATCCAAGGATCCACCAACTCCACTGGCCCATGCTGAAGTATACCGTATTCATTGCATGTCATTTGTCCTATATAGGACAAACAGGAGGCACAATTCCTATCAGAAAAAAGGAACATAAACAGCACATTCAATTTAACAATGGTAAATCAGGCCTTTCTGATCATGCCCTGAATAGTCTACATAGAATTGACTGGAAAAGAACATGTTGTTTACATCACACCTAAACATGGTATGAGTGTAAATGTAAGGAGGCCTGTGAAATTCTTATCAACCACCCTAATCTTTCCAATACTGGTGATCTAAAAATCCGAAGAACATGGGTGGCACATAATCTACCCAATAACCTTTTGGTCTAAGAGTTGATTATAATTAGGACTAAGTAATCTAGGATATTGATCACCACTTTTGCTGCATTAAAACTATCTATATGCATTTGTTCTCTGATGCTGTTATAAACAGATTATAGATTTGATTTTTTTTTTTTTTCACTAGGTCAGGCCAGCAGAATAATGGTTGATTAAATCATTATCACTTTGGCATACTGTTTGTATGTAATATAGCTTGTCTTTGTATAAATGGGCATATTCCAGATGTGACGTTTGGCCCTTAATATGAAGGTCGAAACGTTGGGAAATTAAAATAATTATTCCTACAGTTGAAATCTCCATAATTTTCCTGAAATGAATGCTGATCACTGTGTAACATTAATATTAACCTAGATACTGTCTTTCATACATTAGTTAAGAGTATGTTAGTGCAGATAATTAATAGACAACTTCACTAGATAATAACTAGACAACTTCAGCAGTCAAGGCTTTTTCAATTAAAATTAAGACAGGGATAATTCAAAATACAGTCAGTCCTTAAATTGGACTTGCTCTGATTTCATAATGTCTTTCAATTCCATTTTTTTCTCTAGCCAGTTTGCCTGTTTTAGAGGTGGGAAAAAACATCTGTATTTCCAAGAGATCCTACAAATTCCATCAAATAAATCTTCATGAATGTTCTTCCAACAAAACAGAATTGTCATTAGCAATTTCATTCAAAGAGTGAATAAATTTAAAACAATGACAGAAATGAATAATCAACAAGGTAAGGCAAAGTTCCCTATTTTCTCAGGAACGAACTGCTTATTCTATACTACCCAGAGTTTTCCACCGGAAAAAAAATCAGAACATTTAATAACTTGGATGAAAAGCCAAACGGCTATTTTTCTGGCGAGGTTGAAAAGTTACTGGCTGAAAAACAATAAGGGATTTTTATCCCCTTAACTTAGTTTAATAAGTTGGTTGCAAACAAGGCATTTGCTTGACACTTGTACTCTGGAATTAACACCTGTTTAACATATCCTATTCAATTTGAATTTAGCCTAGAGAATAGAAACAAACCTACATGCAGCATAATTCAGAAAAATGGTATAAAAGTCAGCCAACATACTACAGCCCAATTGCATTTCTGTTTTCTTAAATACTGTGGAGGTTAGCAGCCTATGTCTGCACCACCTGGAGACGAGTAGTTAATTAGCGACCAGCAATATAGATAATGCCACTCTCGAACAACAGCTGATCTAAACTTCACCACCTATGGAAACGTTTGGCAAAACGCATGTGGTTGCCCTAGACATTTCCAAAACTCAGTTCTGTCTAATCTCTCATAAGAAAGATCTCATGCTACTTCCTCTAATTTTGAAACACAGATTCCTTTCTTAGGCTGACTCATACCTCAAGCCTTTCTTGACATACATATCTCAGTCATAGCTTTTACAACACCAACATACTGTGCTTTTCCATTCAAGGCACTACTCACCTACAGCTGCTAGCTGTAAAAATCCCAAATCCACTCAACCATGGAATACTGTTCACAAATTTGAGATTGTACACAAAAATCATAAGGCTGCTAGATGCTATTCTGAAGAGGACAATATGATTAACTGCTGATCCCTCTCACAGATTCACTCCAATCTCTTTTACTCACAAGATCTTGAAGTTTCTGCCTGGTCTACATATACTTTCATGGACAGTACCCTAGAGAGCTGGCAATTATCATTCTTCTACTTTCTTCTAAAACAGAGAGCAGCTGGGATTAACACCCATTTACAGTATGACTTCAAGCATGCTGACAGTAGCCTCCCTCAATCTGTTTTTTCTCCAAAGACCATAAACTTCGATGTTCAAAAAAAGTTTTGAATTACAATTACAATTCATTTAATAATAATTTCGCTCTCTCCTCTGAGCGATTGGCTCAAAACCGCAATGTTATAACTACATGAGGTTAAGATTTATGCCAGATCATTAAGTTTAATTTTTCAAATTTCATGGATGAAAGGTATGCTAACCTGTAGTGATTGAGGTCTTTTTTAAATGCACAATGGGATATCATTATTAGTGAACTGTTAGTCTGAGGCACTGAAGGGCAAGTGTGAAATAAAAATGATGTGGTGAGAAATTAAGGAATGGAGGGTATTAATGGCAACAGAAATGTCAGAAAAACTGAACTATACTTTTCATCTCATTTGAAATGAAGTTAACACAAAAAAAGAATTTGCTCACTCAGAAAGCAAATTCCCATTTCTACTAATATCTACCAAATAATACCAAAGCAATGGGTGAGCACCTTTTTTTTGTGTAAAGATGCTAATTAAACATTACATTCTACTAGCGTAAATATAGATTTTAATATTTAATATTATTTATTTAAAACTGAGTTTTAAAACTATACCATAAATACTATACAGTAATAACCAGGGTATTACAGATGCCCAACAAAACTTTGGAGCAACTTTCCATGAACAGTGGTCTGTAAAAGATTCCTTTCTGGGCAATTTCATAATGGTGAGGAAATATCACTTTTACTAAAACATTCTATGAATCCATATTTTATCATTAAGCCCTTTGAAACAAAACATTTACATAACATCACCTCTAAAGAAACAAAGAAAGAGACATTTCATATTATAATGCAAATAGACACAAATTATGGATCGTAGAAAGTGTACAGGTTTCAGAAGCTTGGGTTTCACACTCAAGACTATCTTCAGCATGGAGGTAAGTTTTTTTAAATGCAAAGCAACATGGAATAAACAAGCCTTATGTGCCTCTGTTATAATTTAAAGCAACATGATTCAGCACAGATGCAGGCCTCACTGCATGGTCATTTTAATTCCATGATCACATCAAGTACTTGTATGTACCATCAGGACAGGAAATGATGGCAGTGATGTAAACTTTTCATGTAATACTAACTTCTTATCAACAGTTTTCTGCCAAATTAATGTTATCTGTAAGGATCCAATATTGTCTTATATTTTGACCTTCTTACACTTTCAATCCATTTAAGATTAAGAATAACCTTTTTGACTTGTCATTCTGGAAAAAAAACATGTTTTATTAACCTTTCCTGTGATATTCAGTGACCTGAGAGTAGCTCTCTTCAGATTCTCAAACACTAACAACGTCAAGTACTTTGCTAATATCTTCATTTTAGATATGATTCTGTTGTTGACACCATCTACAGATGCCACACGGTTGGTCCACCTCTCTATCCAAAAAACATAATAGTACGATTTAGCAAACAGGTGGCTAAACTCCAAATGTCAACTGGAGTCTGATGATGTGTTGGAGCTATTATATAAGGATTTTTGCCTGGCCATAGGAAATTACTGTAGAAATTCAGTAATTTGAGTACCAGGAATCAAATGATTCCTGGTACTCATCTACGTTTTAAATTCGAGGGTAGCACACTGTGGCAATAATCAGAGAGAAAAAATAAATAAAAATAGTTGGTGTTATTTATAACTTGTTAACACCAGTTAACAAGTGGTGTTAACACTGCAGATGGCAGGGATACAACTGTTGCTCATGCAGTAAGCACTAGTTCATACACTGATACCAGGATCCTTCTCAGTGTTACAATTTCTCTTCCAATGTGCCTGAGTTCGTTGCTCTCTCTCCAGTCAGTAGGTTTAAACTGTCCATATTCCCTAAGATGGGTTCAAGATTTCATGTTTTTATCATTCTGGAGTACAAACACTCGGTTATGACACCTAGCATTTACCCAGTAGCAATGCAGTAAATAATTACACAATAAATAGTCAAATCCAGCATAAATTACTTGACTGAGCTATTATTATATCCACTCTCCAATGAAGAGGCTTCATATTTGAATCCTACTGTGGAGACCAATGTTTGTGATTGTCTCTGTGGAAGACAAATTTCTTCTCTTAGTGTGAGACCACCACTCCCCTTCATGTGGGTCTGAAGTAGTTTCGTTCCGTGTTCAATCTCTTTAATAAGATTTCAGGATTGTGCAAAAAATTACTAAAATTACAAAAAAAAATACAAAATTATTTAAAAAACAAAAAACCTTAGCCTACAAGCTTATTACATTATTACAGTACTAATATACTATATTAGTATGACTTCAGTGGATGGGACCTGCATAAATAAAAACTCTCCGACTGACAACAGCATAGCTATAAAGACTTTTGCTACTATGACAACTCAATTTGAGAGATAATACTGAACAACAGCAAATATTCCTAAATGAATGCTAATATTTATTAATGCATGTTAATAGACTATCAACTAACATACCAGTGTGAATTCATTAATATACCTCTGGTTTTCTAATAATGTGTGTGTGTGTGTGTATGCCTAGATAAATGTTGGAAAAATTACTTAGAAAATTATTATACGACACCTCCAAGGAGTCCAAAGTCTGATCGAGAGAGGGCACCTACTCTACAGCTCTCTACACCAATGCCATCTACTGTCCACCACCACAACTAGTATTTCCATTTCCACAGACAAACACAATATATCCATGCCCACAATTGAATTCAAACCCACAGCCTTTTGGATGGAGTGCGGATATGTTAACCACTCGGCCAACCAGGCCAAGGAAGCTAGATTTAAAAAAAATAATAAAGTTTTTAGCAATGGAACAGACCTTTTTATAAGAGCTGGGCTAAAAGAGAAAATTAAATAACTTGATACGACCTATCAGAGCTGAGATGGTGCATAATTAAAAGTGCAGAGTATGAAGTACTAATAATGTAGAAATGCATGTTAGCAGAAAATTGTCAATAAAAAAAAAAAAAAATCAATGAATTATGCAAAGTATGAAAATAAAGAAATCAGGTATTAACAATTCCAGTTACACAAGGTAAAGCTAGCAGAATGATGGGTGCCGACCGTTTCATTAAATATGTCATCAGATGCAAATACTATACTAAAAAACTGTGCAGGCTTTCTTACATACTTAATTTTCCTCTCAGTGTCTCAAATAAGTCTGAAATCCATTTCTTCCAGATGCTGGTCTTGATCCACCAGTTCAGCTTCTCTCCAGCTCTAACAGCCATTTTGCTTTCTTTTCTGCCAATTTAAGACTTCCCTTTTTCCATCTAGGAGTCCTAGCCCCTCTAGGAATCTCTCTGCTTTCCATTCTTAATGTGTCCAATTATTTATATGTTTTTTTTTTTTTTTATTTCATCAGTTTTTTGCTCACTCAAGCTTATAAGTTTCCTAATAGAATCAGTTTTTACCTGGCTGTCTAGCAATTGAATATAAGGAGATTACATTTTACATATATCTTTATTGCTGTTTAATTTGTTAATGTCTAACTATTACATAGATGATTCATGATACATGAATGGAATATATACAGTTAATCAATCTTAAATATTTTTCAACTGTGCATGTGTAACTTATACAGAATGAATAGTAGATCCAATAAAACAGGTACTGGAATCTGGCATTTAAAGTTATAAACATCATAGCATAGTAACAGGTAAGTGTGAGCTATTGTGGTTTTGTTTCAGGAAATTTTGTAGGTTATTCCTAATGATGAAGACAATTCTATAATTTGAATATCTCAAGCTTCGTTTTATGGCTTACTAAATGTTTCGGATATATGGGAATTGGAGGTGTGTGGTTTTGATATGTGGCCTGGTGTGGGGTTGAGTTGTTTGGGATATTGTTGAGTGCAGAAGCTTTCTTTCAGGAGTAATTTCTTATATTAAGGCATCTCAAAAAACAGAAGTGACAAATTAAGAAATGTTACCAAACAAACCCCACAATATTGAAAGTTATTAAAAAAGATAATACATATCTATATACACACACACACACACACTGAAAGAGAGTGTGTTATTGCAACCTATCATGCTTTGTGCTTTGAGTATCTGTAGCCATTAGTGAACTGTGTTAATCTGATATTTTTTTTTTTTTTGATACAAGGATGATAGGTGAAATCAAAATAATTTCCAATGTTGGTATAAATTGTGGCATACTTTAATACTGATATAATGATTGATTTAAGAAGTTTATATTTTTTTTCCTGTATTGAATAGCAAGTTTATAAGTAACACCAGGATGCATAGTTATTAAAAAAAGATTGCATGTACATAATGTGATATATATTATGCTTTTAATTAGGATATATATATATATACCAAAAGTGTGTGTGTGTGTTTACAACCTATCATGCTTTGTGCTTTATAAAATGTGAACAATAAATATTTTATGATGTTCCTTTAATCCCCAATTCTAACAAAAATGTTTTGTATTTTTTGTGATTTTCATATTCACCACAAACATTGAAACTCTGGATAACATCTAGTCCTGGATCAGAAGATCGAAATCCATTCTAACTTAAGAAATATTGGTACAGGTAACCAGCCTATAACGCGTTACTTGTACAACGTGGTTTCGATATAACATGGTCTCCAAATTGTAGTAACCATTTATCTTCTCATATGTTTTTCACTGTGCGACTTGAAATCAAATTTTATCTTCGTTATGGGGAGACTCAAATCGTGCATGTAGTTATAAATAGCGAAATACCCTTAATCACACATGTACGTCAGTTGTTTACTGTATAAAGTGTTTATTGTTGAAAATAGTCTTCATTTTCTGCCAGGAAAGCATATTAAAATCATAAGTGTGTTAATCTCAAGCTGAGCACTTTATTTTCTAGTGAGTTACACGTATAATTAACATGTAATCCTTTTTTTATGTAAAAAAATATTTTTATAGCAATGGCCACAAACTTCAATGAAAGGGAAAAACCAAGATTGAGAAGAAAATTCATTTCTCTCAAAGAAATGAATTAAAATCATAGATCGGTTGAAAAATACAGAAAAACTAGGAGTTGTTGCAAGGACTTTGAATTTAAATGAATCAACAATTCGAACAATCAAACAAAATGAAAATAAAATCCGATTAAGTGTTTATTGCTGGATCAACGATAAGTGCAAAGCAAGTGCTCGTGTATACGATATTCTAATGGGGGAAAATGGAGAAATTTCAAATGATTTGGATACAAGATTGCACTCAAAAGAAAATTCCTTTGGATGGAAATCTTATTAAACAAAAAGTTCTCAAAGTTTATAAACATTTATAGTGCAGACCAGGTGTTCAATGAGGATGAATCTGGGTTATATTGAAAAAAAAAATGCAAAAACGAGCCTATATTTTGATAAATGAAAGATTAGCTCCTGGATTCAAAGATGGAATTATTCTACTGTTTTGTATCAATGCATCAGGTGATTACATGATAAACCAACGTCTATTAACCGATCCTCAAGTCCTCGTGCTATGAAAGATTAAAAATATGCATTTCATTTTATTTTGTCTAAAACACTTATGCATTATGTGCAATGAGGTTTACGTACAATTTGTAATTTTTATGCTATGTATTTGTTTCATAGTTTGTTTTCTTAACTTAGATGAATTACATAAATTTTGTTGGATGTGATTGCTTATATAATTTAAAAAAACGATTTCTGAACATAATGCTACTTTTTCTATGTGATCTGAGTCTCGCATAAAGCGATTTATATAACACAGCATTTCTGTAGAACCACATCCGTGTTATACGAGGGTTACCTGTATTTAAACTTGTAAAAATTGGTTTTATTTGGGCCATTTTTATGGGCAAAATTTTGAAAAATAGTTTAAGCGAAGGTTATTTTGTTCTAAATACTAGAATATAAGCCAATTGGAAAGAGAAGGAAGGGGTAGACCTCAAGAGAGGATATTGTTTAATGGATAATGAGACCAAAACAGACCAATATGGTCTATATCAGTGTTATGTTTCCTACCATACCCATTTTGCTAATTCCACATTCAATTAGCCATCTTCACTAAGAATTGTACCTGAACAGCTGGAATGTTTTACTTCTTTTATAGTTTCATTTCAAAATACAGCTGACATTTCGATGTTTCTGCCAATTATTTTCAGTCTTTTTATTGCTGATTTCCAACAGCAGTTAGAAAATTTAAATCAAGGAATTCTGCAGACTGCTACTGGATTTATTTAACAATGTAACATCTGCATAAAGATGCTGAATACCTACAATTTTGATATCATGCCATTTTCCTTCATAATGTGATCCATATAGTTGAATAACATGGAGATAATCCGCATCCTTGACTCACACCTGATTTCACAAAAAAAATTCTACGTCCTGCAATTCTAATGGCTGACTTCATTCTAATTTTAACTCAAACTCTCAGATGTGAACTGTAGACTAAAATACACAAAGATTATTGAAGTAAAAATGAAAGAGTTTGAGAACAGGAATCAAACCTTGGAGATTCAGTGGGGCTATGTATTGCTTAATATGTCCCATTTATAAAATATAATCAAAAAATTTTGAAAAGCTTATGCCTTGTTCACAACTTTACCAAATATACAAAACTAAATACCATACAGATCCTTGATTTTCTGAATCTTGCTTTGGTCATGGTAGCAAGACTATAGAAGCCTAGTCTGGGCTCAGCAAGCTCGCTACACTAGGTGCTTTGACTTACTGCAGGTGGCCTGCATCAAAAAGACCTAGCTTCACACTCAGCCAATGCTGAAATGTCACAAATCCAAAATACTCATCAGCAAAAGTAAATCTGACTTCATAAACATCAACAACAGCAGAAACCTTGCCTCCTGTCCCAATGAAAGCCATGTCTTCTGGTCCGTGGATCAGAAGGTCAGCTGACGCCAATGGGTGCTACTTCTGGTCATCTTGGATACACTTACATCTCTCATCAAGATGGCACCACTATCATAGCACAAAAAATCTAACCTCCTGGCATCACTTTTTTGTCATAGTTTTTTTTTTCAAAAAAAAAACACATCACAAGAATACAAAATTTGGAAACTAAAAATTCTTCTCTTATGGTACCTCTCAAATTGTACTCAACCATCTTTTATACTTAGCTGGTACTTATCCCAACAAATGGAATCAATCATACATCCAGCCTATTCCATAAAAAAGGGGGAAAACAGAAATCTACTAACCTAACCAATTGCCACCTCTTCAAAATAGTGAAGTTATCAAAAGCTAGTCCTCCACCACTATTTAATCCACTGACTAAAAGTAAAGATTCCTTCATGCAAAGCCTAAAGTTGATCCCTTAGCCTACATTGGGCAAGTCACAGTGAAGGTTTGGATGCTGTCACTGTTGACATTTCCAGAGCTTTCGATTGTCTGACAATGAGACATGCTAAACAAATCTGCATCCTTTGGTCTGCCTGCCACACACTGTAATTCAATAGTCTGCTTTCTCTCTGGTTGTTCGCTGCATGTCATGGTGGATGGATCCCCTTCTAGAGTTGTCACTAATGCTGTCATCTATTCTATCACCTTCTCTTTCTCCTATGCATAAATGACCTGCCAATCACTAGTGTTCCTTTCCACAGCTAATGATAGTACTTTCTCCATTCATCCTCATCGCACAATGCTTAGACACCCTGAGTATCAGAATCATCTGCAACCAGTGCCTTAATCTCCATACTTCCTTCAGTGAGATGAGGGCGATCTGGTCACCTTTGATGCCACCAAAACATGGTGGCATTGAAGATGACCAACTCAGTATTTTAACTGTTCTAAAAAAAAAAAAAAAAATATGCATGTAATATCTTGTCACCACAGAATACATGGAAAGTTACCTTTTTCATTACAAAAGGGATTTCAGCTCACCCACTCTTATCCTCAGTAATACACATCATCAGATTTGACTGGATCTCTCTGTCTGGATTAACATTTACTTCTGGTCTTTTTGGCATAAATGGCATCAGTCGTTTCCTCAGCATCTTAACCAGGCGTTAGTAAGGTGGTCTGGTGGACCCCAGCACACTAAACTTGCTTGCACGCAACAGTCTGTCGTCTATGGCATCGAATAGCTGGTTACAGGAGGGGGGAAGCTATACTGAGGCATGACTCACTGCCATGCATTGTTAAAGAGTTATAGTCAATTTAAAATCTTTGGGATCTGTGACATCCCACCTTACTAATGCCCGGTTAAAACTAGGCACTCTTCCACTTGGGATGCTAATTTCACCAACCTAGATGCTACTCTCTAGAAAAATATCAACACTCATGTTTATAGGTTCTTGAACATCGCGTAATATGGAAATATAAAAAGCCTTTGGTACCATCTTGCATTTGGTACAAGACACAAAGTACAGTATTACTTTGTCTCATTTTAAAATATTTTAGAAAAATAACCGGAACAAACTTGAGATGGCTTAATAAATTTTATTATCATCCTAAACAATGAACAACAGAATGTGAAGGAAAAAACAAAATGTAATAGGTAAAAATATTTTAGGAACACCGAAAATATGCCAGATTAGTCTTATAAACAATTTAATGAGCATGGTATAGCGATCCAGCAGATTGCAACTCAGTATTTTAAATTTTCTAAAAAAAAAAAATAGGCATGTAGTATCTTGCACCACAGAATATATGGAAAGTTACCAGCTCATTTTTCACATAGCAGAAAATTCAAATAGGTTAATCAGCATACCAAACTACTTAATTAATAGCAAATGATATCTTATAGGAATGGATCCATCGAAGAAAAATTCAAAGGACTTTCTTTTGCAAAGAATAACAAGGGTTTCACCATTTATTTAACCATTTAAAAAAAAAAATCACTTATGCATGTATATAAAAAAAAAGCAAGTCCTTTAAATTTTGCTCACAGAACAAATTATTACACACAATAAAAAAGACAAAAAAAATGTGAATTATTGTACTATTTCATTCAGTAATAAGTTTAGAAACTGAAGCTCTTCCACAAATAATTGAAACACAATGATTAACTGCAATCTAGCTATTACATTTGCATCGAAATTGGTCAAAAAATTTGGTGAATTCTATAGCTGCTTCTTTTATTATTGACCAAGACAAGAAAACTGCTGAGACTTAATTTCTCTTGCACATAAAAGTGGCCTTAGAAATATTATTGAAATATGAATTAGACATTCAATATATCTGAAAAATCAAATGAATAAATAATAAAATGATATTCCAAATTCTCTCCAAGAGTATTACTTTTCACTGCTTTAAAATTTGATTTCAAACAGAAAAGTTAGATAAATATTAAATAATACTGCAGAGCTAAAAATAAAAACAAATCTTATAAAGGTATACAAAAAAAATTAACTTGGTCTAAAATTATCTTTTATTTGTAGCTAAATTTCATGTACAATTCTCCTATATCCAAAAACTCTGGAAAAGGGGGAGATTACTAGCATGATTTAATCCTTTTAGTTTCCATTGAAGAAATAAACTATGCAGTGAAATATCATTAGTCCATTGCAAATGAATCATATTCTCATTAAAATTTCTGAATGTATAATCAGGAATCCCTCCACAGCAAAGTGCAAATTAAACTGGTCACCTTAATGATGCCACTAAAGAGATCATATCCAGGGACATTCTGTTATGTAATATTCAATCGTTATGAGGTTAGTAATATGATTTACAAATGATTACCTGGGGGCATAACATGTCACTAATGCAAACATGGGGGAAATGCCAGCAGTAATCTTCAACAGTGATTAAATAATTAAAATACTATTCTAAGAGTTGGATGATGGAATTAATGGTACCTGGGAAGCCATGATGATCCATAATGCCAGACCGGTACCATTCAAATCAATGACTACAAAATCTTTTACCAGGCATTTTTCAGTTAATTCAGCAGTGGTGCTGAAAAATAGGATTTCTTCCTCCCATAAACTCAGATTTATAGGCCCAGCAACCCCTCCTGCTCCCAAAAATCAAGTCCTGTCTATTAATTTCCAAGAGTTAAGGCTAATATAGTTCTGCCTGTGTTTTGAAAAAGGAAAATGTATCGGAAGATATATTTTGTGATGGGGTGATTGCCAAAGGCTAGTATCAGTGTTAACAGAGTGCATTCAATAACTATTACATGGTAATAAAAAAATTTTTTTAAAAAGTCCGACGAGGAAATTTAGGATGGGAAATATTCCTATGAAACGTGTTTTTAAGTCACTTTATCCTCTTCAAATATCCCATAAAAAACAAACACTTTTTTTCACACAAACACATAAAACTTTTTTTTCATCAGTAACAAACTATTGTTACTGATGGAAAAAACAGCTTAATTTATATGACAACCAGACTGTGATATAGTAACACAAAGTGGAATCCATCATTATTTGATTCTAGTGTATCAGATATCTGGAGGAGACCATTAATACGAATGCTGTCGAATGATAAGCAACCCAGTAATTTTAAACTACGTGCAAAGATTTTAATGATAAATAGAAAATACTTTGAAAAACTAATACTTTATCGCCATTCGTACTAATATTGCTGAAATAATGAACATGATTCTTTAGTTATGCTAACATATGAAGGAAATGTTAGGCATGGTGCTTTAGATGGTCATTTTAGCAACATTTGAAGTAGGTTGCTCTATAAAGGAAAGTTTGCTATATTAAGTTGGGTTTTCATCCATCTGGTGGATATACTGTCATCTACCAGATGCAAACAATAATAAGAAGTGTTCTTCAGTGCAGACTCCTACAAAACTTCTAAAGCAAAATAAGAAAAGGATTATCTAGGTGCAGGAGAAAACTTGTGAATCAATTACTTTCTGGAGTATTTATAAACAAAAAATATACACATAAGTATATACATAAAAAAATGTACAGCTACAAGTTTACACTTTTTTGGTCATGACAACATCCTGAACCATGGCTGCATGTGTGTTATTTTCTTCACAATCTGTTTATTTTCTAAAGCTGTTTTTTTCTATATGGAAGTAAATAGATACCGAAGAGATAGTTTATAACATGGGGTGGTTCAGCTGAATATGGAGAGCTCTGTATTATATACCAAGAATACTGAATTGTCATAGGTATGCATGAACAAGAAAGAGCTACAGAAAACTAACTTTTTCATTGTGAAAGTAGGAACACCTCTTTTGGAATAAGTACTAATATATAATCCACTGATAATTATTTATAATTTACAAAATGAATTAAGAATTGATGTAGTATTTGTAGCTAGCAGCAAGTGCTGACTTTAAATAAGGCCCATCACTGACATCAGATTTTTAGATTTGTATCATAAAAACATCTATTTCTCTGAAGACATTTGTCAGACAGTGAGTGTGAGAAGTGGATTTTTGAATGAAATTAACTTCTGAATAATCCTTGTCACTATAAATTCAATAAATACTTTTATATATTTTGCTTAAATATTTTTGCATAACATTTTATTCAAATATCTAAAAAATATTAAGATATTTTAAGATTCAACTTTAAGAAAAATATTTTAAGTCAATCAACACTACTATAAATGTTCAGACCAGAAATCACATTTACATTTTATTAAATCTTTAAAAAATATCAAATTGTTACTATATATTTTCAATGAATATTTGATTTTAAAGCCTACAAGAGAAAACATTTTTCCTCAGAGATTAAAAAGAAAACAGTAAGCATATGCAAAAATGAAATGAAATTTTGTGAACTAGGGATGATATTCAAAGTGCTAATAAACAAATGAACCATTCAAATTTAGTTTGCAAGCTTCCAAGAGAAAATCCCATTCTGCATTACACTGAACAACCTAGGAAAATTAAAGTTAATTTATATCTATGATAATGAAACTTAAGGATCCTGATGATTATATTTACCATTCTGATCAGATTTGAATTCTGACTGCTGCAAAACTAATTTCCCACATACAGCTAGCATTTTAAAAAATGTTAACTGAATGTTAAAAAGAAACAAAAGAAATGTGAAAAAATGATCAAAAATGAATATTTCAAGACTATCAAACAGCCAATGAAATATTCAAATTTCCTACATTTAACCTTTTGTGATTCCATGTATTTCACATTCATCAGATAATAAGCATCAACAATTCTGAATGGCTACAGCTGGCCAATGTAAACATGACAATACTAAAAGATATTTTGTCAGCAACCTTCTCACTCCCAGATAAAGAACAAAAACTAAGAACAATATATATTGATTAACAAGTTATAAAACACTTAATCATTTAAAATGGACCTCATCCATGCTAAGAATTGAAAACATGCCAATAAAAAGAGAATTTTGAGGTTAGACCCAAAAATGTATATCCCAAAAACTGTTATTCAACAAACTCTAACATTATCATTACTATATATAAATAATGAGAATATTTTGGCTTAAAAGTGCATTTAAAAATAAAATAGAACACTCAAAGGTAAGAGAAACTTCAGACGTCTGAAACCTTCAGAAATTTGTTAATCTGAAATGACAATGGAAGTAACCAAAATGAGTTAGCTAGAAATTCAAGTTAAGGATCCTAAAATATTACACACTCCAAGGACATTTGAAAATACATTTAACTTGTAAAAAAACAAACTGTCTTTTATTACAAATGGAATGAAAGCTTAACCCATCTAAACATCAATAGCTGACCTTTGTTACACAATTAAGTTTTATTACCTTCAAAAACTGTTATTGGTTGTAACCTCAACAATACTTGTAGAATTCGACATATGTAAATATACATGAAAACCTAAATGCCCTTTTGGCATAAATGAAGTATTCTAATATCCAACTGTTCAGAATAAGATGCATTAAAGGAACAGTATTAGCAACTTTTATAGTATTGCACAAAATTTTTTTCCAGAATACACTTCATCACTGCACACAATTTATTCACTAGTAACGGAACAATTCCTTAAGAAGAAATTAAAATTTGCAAGCACACACACACACACTCACTCTTTCTCCAACTTAATCTAGTGGAAAACCGAGTATATAGATGGCTGATCTGCATTATTTATCAATTCATAAGCAAAAACCTATGAAATATTGAAATTAAATTATTTATTGCTATGAAAGAAATTTATACCATGTTTTATACAAGAAAAACTGCACATTATCCTTGAATTCCTTTTTTTCATAAGCAATAATTTGTTTTTATTCTTTGTATGTGAAAAATAAAACAAAGAACTAGATGTTTCACTGAGATATATACCATGCATTCATCATGGCTTCATAAATTGGCAGGCACATTTTTTTGCAAGTGATTCAAAAAAACTGAATCACTTAAATATCTAAATGCACACTTCAAGGAGAATGAATGTTAGAAATATAGCAATATAATCTGGCTACTATAACAACGGATAATGTACAAGTGGCAACACAATGAAATATGACTACAGTGGAACAAACTACACAGAACAGTTAAGAGCTCTAAATCTAATATGAAGTGAAAGTGAGTAATAACTACAACCAAGACACATTTCATAAAGGAGCGATTTCTTATATAACCAAATGGTACTTACTAAATTTAACAGTATATATTTCTACCATAAACATAGACAAGGAATTAGCAAAGTCCCTATCATACAATGAGACTTAAAACAAAAAAGTGAATGTGGCCATCAAAATACAGAAACTTGAATGCTTGATGACAATGTTGCAATTACAAAATTTCTTTACTTCTGCTAATGGTATACTCAATGTCATTACCACCATTAAGACCACATCGAGTTTGATAAATATTTAGCAGTATAATTTATTTCCACATCATGAGCAATCCATATCCATTAAAGACTGATATTGCTGAATACTATCCACTAAATCGTCAATTCTCTTCTGTCCAATTTATAATATGGGAATGATTTCAAAGGAACAAATATTTTAATATCAATGCATCAAATAACCAACCCACCCACTGAGGCTTCCTATTAAACAAACTATTGTTACTGATGGAAAAAAACAGCTTAATTTATGACAACCAGACTGTGATATTAGTAACACAAAGTGGAATCCACCATTATTTCATTCTAGTGTATCAGATATCTGGAGGAGACCATAAGCCTACATTTCTAAAGGTACTAATATACTCACGGAATTTAGGTATACACATTCATATATATATGAAATACAAATTGAACAAAAGAGAATAAGAGTTGCAGTATGCTGGACTAGTTTTAAATAATGAATGAATTGCACTCCACACAGAAAATTGGTGTTACTTGAATTTGTATTTTTCATGGAAATTTCTAGGCTTTAACTTGATGAAAAAGACTCCTCTGGATGGAAACACATTTATTGATCAATACACAAATGATGAGGTACATGAGTAAAAACTATACATTTAAGAAAAATTGGATAACAATTTGCTCCAAATAAAACATGAAAATGAACGACTTTTCAATGGAAGGCTTGCTAAAAGTAATGATTAAACATGACTGAGGGCATCACACTGAAGCCCACAGTTACAGAGAGTCACCAGTTCTGAAACTTGTAACAGTAAGAACTACACAAGTCCATGATATAACTTTGACAGATGAATACAGTCCTACTGGAATTGTTCTTTACTTCGAGCAAGGTTGTGGACACTTGAACATCACAAAATGCAGCTACGACAATTTTCCAAACATGTACACAATAATTGCAATCCTGTTAGCTAGACAAGAAATGTGCTTCTAGTAATGCTGTAAAGAAAAGAAATTTAATATTCAGCTGACCTTGCTGGATCTGCAAATGAGGCCTCAATACAGGCGTACTTCAATACGGCGTCCATCAACATGCATGCCATTCATCAAATCTTTAAAAAAAATGGTTAAGGATATATACTGCTCTAGAATGTGTTTAAACCAATGATTCTAATATTGTAGAAACAAGCAGAGAAAATATGTGAATTGATCCTATGTAAACTTACCTATGCAAACAATTAAAAACATAAGCATAAAGACAAATGAATTTCCTAATAAAGCAATTCATTAGCAAATTCATACATATTTACTCACATATTAGGCCAGTAATTCAGTTTAAATTCTGATGAACTAAATGTCATATTTCACATTAATTTAAGATTTGTAATACTTCTTACAAATAGAATTTAAATTCAATTGAGCAATGTTAATTTACTCAATGCTTGAAAAATGAATAAAGGAACTTCACTGCAATAAAATATTGCACATTCAGTTAATTCTCAATTATGATCAGCATTTCTATTCTTATAAGGTGCCGAAGAATAGGGAGCTTGATAACTGGGAGCCACATAGTCTCAAAAGGAATGCAAAAGAATGCAACAAGGCTTCTGACCTAATTTCCAATCCTTACCTTCCCATGGAGCATCTTGTCAGTATGTGTACTGAATGAATGAAGATGGACTGGTAATTTGGGATTTAGCTAAACAAATTATATTCTTATCGGCTTAAACTAAAATAAAATGATGGTGCAACTTAAAGCATGATGGTGACAGAATATCAGGCCAGCTAAGACATAGACAAAAAAGTCCCATTTTTTTTTAGTAAGGAAACTAAGGCAAACTGAAGAGTTAACTAGCAGAATAAACTGAGTTCAACAGCAAAACCAAGATTAGCACCACCAACATAAGAAGCGCAAATGAAAAAGAAATGGAATTAGCTACACATCGATATAATAAATACTTCCAAAAGAAAATAGACAAAATCATGAAAATTTTCTATACAACAAATACCAGATGTTAAATTCAGGCAATAACGATCAAGGAAAAGAGCTAGCATAGTATTAACACGAAATACAATGATAAGCTTGAATGGCAGGCAATAGCAAGTAGAGTAATGTGGGAAATATCAAAATGGGAAACAGGACACAAATTTATTTGTTCTGTATGTCTCTGTTGGGAGCAAAGTAGGCAATGATTAACAGCTAGAAATGTTTTGAAAAAATCTGAAGGAAAAAAAAAAGCACCACTTATATAGCCGGCAAAGGTTGGTCGATTGGTTGAGCCTCTCAGTTACTAATAGCTCAGTTAAGTAAGTTTGAGCACGGTTAGTAGTTGGAAGGAGCCTATCATTCGATGCTGTTGGCACACTCTCCCTCGATGAGTCTTTGGACTCCATGGAGGTGTCTAATAATAATAATGGTAAATGCACAATGGATTTGATCACTCTCTAGGCCATCGACTAGTTATTACTACCTCCTCCACATTCCAACAAACTGTACAAATTCACATGGAGAGAACATGTGTATGCAATGGTTTCCCACTGATTCAGGATACAAGAGTATACATAGGATTTGAAAATGAACTGAAGTGATTACCATTTAGTTGAGCAGCATAGAAAAGTAAGTGTTTAAAACAAATCAAAGTTGTAAGCAGTTTTCAGAGGTTAACTAAAGACTCAAAAAATACACAAATATTATTCAAGAAAAAATAAAAATAGTCTGAAAAGAACCAAACCTTGGATATTCGATGGTAGACTTTGAAGTATTGAAGTAAACATTAATTCAGTCATAGAGGTATGTGGTGAGGTTAACTACAAGAATAGAAAAATCCTAACTCCATGCTGGACTTGAGGAAGTTAAACTACTCAAGGAAAAGAAGTGAATAGCAAATTGAAAGTTCCTACAAGAAAGTCAGCTTGTACTGAGAAAATACAGAACATATGTGTGTGGGAAGCACTGTGTAAAACTATGCTACCAAATACAAGGTTCAAGAAAGGTGACAATATATTCCCAAGGATACTGAATAAGTTTAGAAATCAAGGAAAGAAGGCTGTAAAAGGATTCAAACATGATAATGGTAACATTACAACTAAAAATAAAGATACTTGAAAAGATTACTACACAAACAAGCAGTGTTAGAACACATTAAAGAGGAATGTAATCAAGAATACGTATCAGTATTGAGGTTTAAAAAATAATTGTAGAAAGGCACTGGAGTAGATGATTCTCGGCCAGAAATATGGATGTATAAGCAAACGTTTATGGATGTATACTGCTGGATATATGTAGTTTTATAGTAGTTATACTGCATAATTCAGAAGGCATGGTCTATGGGTTGAATTCCAGATAAATGGAATAACTCTAGTATTCATACATTTTCTTTCATAGAGAGGAAAATAAAATTGAATGCGACAATTATGAGGAATATCTCCAATGAGTGTATAGATGCTACTGTAAAAATAATCAATTTAAAATTCTGAATATTTTTACAAATTGTTCATGTTAGTACATTTATTAGTTTTGGTTTCATGACACGCATTGCCAGCACTTCCTGTCAGCTGCATCATTTGTTTATAGATTTCATTCTATTACTGATTTGTTTAACATATATGTTAAACAAATCACATCCACTAGACCAGTGATGGCGAACCTATGACATGCGTGTCAGCACTGACACACCTGAGGTTTTCAGGCGACACACCTTGGATGTTGAAAAATATTGGTATTCTGATGAAAAAACAGCGATAAATCGTGTAAGACTGCTCTCAGTTAAGGTGAAGGTAGGTTTCGGTTCATTGAAAGAATTATATTTTATAGTTAGCCATTTAATGATTTTTCTCCTGCTGAGTACTGGAAGAAAGTTGTTTTATAGAAGGGCTATAGTGTGTACATTTTAATGATACACAGATTTAATGATAATGATACTCATATCATTGCTTATTCTATTTCTCCCAGTACTCAGCAGGAGAAAAATCATTAAATGTAATGTAAGTTTGTAATTTCACTTTATTAAATTAATTGTATAGGAATTCATAGATTTTATATCAATGTCCTATTAAATAAATAGCCTAATATGATATGTATAAGTCACCATCAATGATTATGTAGTTAAATTTATAATGCATGTATGCAAGTGGCACATCACAACATCAATATTTAAAAAAGATGGTTGACACACCTGAGTAAACAGGTTTGCCATCACTGCACTAGACTAAACACTTTGTTTACACAATAACAAAATGTACATAGCCAATTTCTCTATTAAGGCCCTTTTCCAAAGCTATGACTCTTCTTTTTCATAGGATCCTTTCTCATCACCCTCATATAGCACACATTAATTCTTCCTGATTCTGAAATGTAGACATTCTGAGATCACTGAAGTATAAATACTCTCATTTCATGCAATTCAATTTTGCTCATTTTTGTACCAACAAAAGGTTTCTTTTACTGCTTCATCTAAGTTGCTAAATTTTCTCTCCTTTTCCCAGTAGAAATAACAGATAGATGCAGCATCCTTAAAACAGATGAAATTTTCAATCATCATTTCCTCGAACATTCCTTTAGAACGCCAATAGCAATATCTTCTTTTATTTGCCAATACTTATTGATCTTACACTTCATTGTTCTACTATTCCTTTTTCAGAATCTACTATTAATCTTCTCATCACCGTTTCCTCGAACATTCCTTTAGAGCATCAATTGCAATATCTTCTTTTATTCACCAATACTTTTTGAGTCTTCCACTTTTAAAACTCACAGTTCTACAATTCTTTTTTCGGAATATACTATTAATTTCCCTCTGACTGTCGCATAAAAAAAAATACTTAATTTCCTCCGAATTTAAATATCTGATTGGGGGGGGGGGGTATGGTCACTGAAACAGAATGGGAGAGGAAAAAGTAGCAAAACAAGTGTTCTTTGCCATGTAGGCAGGAAAAAGACCCAGAGGAAGACCAAGATATAGGTTCATTAATACAGTAAAACGTCACTTTTAGAAATATAAGATGTGATAATTAAACTGGACCTTTATATTGGCTTTATTAGTTGACCAGAGATTTTTTGAAAAATATATGCAATCGTCTACAAGTTTCAGCAGCGGTTCTGTCTGGCTTCTTCAGGACCTGTGTAATGGTACATGGAACTCAACGTTTGTTAGTAAAAAAGAATGAAGCAACACTGTGAAATAAATTAAACCGACGCGTAACATCATAAGCATGGAACGTGGTATATCAGTCATTGTTTTTTGAGCACGTTATACAGTTTTAGCAAAATGAAATTCTGGTAAGCTGAGCGAACTTATTAGGCTTTTCCAGGTGTCTTTCAGAATCATTCCTTGATTTCTGTTTAATTTTCTCCAGAACAGAGTACAACGGCAGCTTTTGAAGTTTGTACATCAAAAATCCTCTTCTATATAGGACATGGAGCTTTTATCCCAACTGATGGTGTGGTTAGTGATTGAGAAGTGATGGGCTACTTCTGAAGTATCTGTTCTGTAGTTGTTCACGTCTCCTACATGTTCTTTTTTTTTTCCAAATTTCCAGGCTTCTCGATGTTTGCCCTATGTAATTTAATCCACACAAACATGGAATGTTGTACACACCTGCGTATTTGAAGATGGAATGTCCTTTAGTGTTCTTAGAGTATGGCATATTGTCTTAACCAGTTTAAGAGCAACTCTGATGTTTGGCAATTTTTGTTGATACTGAGCGTGTATAAGGGGTGACAATGGACGATGTATATTGCGTGGCAGAAGGTTGCTGTTGTGGAGGGTTTCTATGAAGAATCTTTTTAATATTACCTGGGTAACTTTTTTTTTTTTACCAGGGTCTGAGATGAGAGCGAGATCTTCTTCTGAGATAATGTTGGTTGCTCTATTCTTAAGCATGTGGATTATGCTGAGTTTCTGTGCAATATGGTGACTCGCTTTGAAGTGCAGGTAATGTCCAGTGTGTGTGTGTTGGTTTTGGTAGATTGTGAGCTGGATTTGTCCATCCTCTTGTTTCTTGATTAATGTATCTAGAAAAGGCAATTGGCTATTCTTTTCAAGCTCTAACGTGAACTGTATTTTTTGGTGGAAGGAATTTATTTTTGTAAGAAATTCAAATAGGTTTGTTTCTGTGCCTCTCCAAATTATGAAAACATATCTCCACCAAAACAACAGCTATGGGTTTAATTTGGAAAGGATGTCAGTTTCTAGTTTTTCCATGAACAGATCAGCACAGAGAGGTGATAAGGGCCTGCCCATGGCTAAGCCATCAACTTGTTCGTATATTGTGTCATTCACTTTGAAATAATTCGATTTCAGGCAATGACGAAAAAGCTGAGCTGTGTCATGTGGATAGAGATCATCTAGGATATTGATAACTTCTTCAACTGGAACACTGGTAAATAAAGAAACCAAGTCTAAGCTTGCGATGATGTCTGATTTTAAGATGGAGATGACTTAATTTTTCAGTGAAATATTTAGAATTCTTTATGAAGGAATGAGGCAAGTCCACATCCTCTTCGTGCTCCCTGGGACCTTCCGTAGGGCACACTCCGTACAAGGATGCTAAAGGACCTATGTGAAGAACAACAGACAAATTAGCGGAGGAGGATTCATATCCCAATGGTAAAATTTGTGGAAGAATCTTCAGAGGAGCAGACCTCTGAAGCTCAGCTTGCTCTGGCTGTCAGTACCTGGTTAGGGCCCCTACCTAAGGTTACAAGGAAAATTAAAGGATTCAATCCTCTGACACAAGGGAAGCAGCTTTGTCAGTACTGACACAAGGTTGGTGTTTCATGATGGCAGTAAAGCTTGTGATTAGAAAATTGCAGATGGCAATACAGTTTATTGTGTACGTCTGTAATACTGCAGAGCAGAAAGCAAATGGGGAAACTACTGCTCCAAACTAACCACCATGGCGAGCAAATCTACACAAAAGGCCCCGAGTTCCTGGCATCCCTTAAATGGGACAGAGGTGCAAAGAACCTCTGGGCTCAAAATTCAAAATGGTGCGTTCACTAAAACTAGGGACATGGAATGTCAGAACCCTGTACGAAGCAGGTAAACTAATAAATGCTATTCAGGAAATTGAAATTTTAGGAATGAGTGAATTTAGGTGGCCAGGATCAGGCAAAACTCAAGTTAATGACATGACAATGTACCACTCTGGAAGTAGTGAAAACAACCATCAAAATGGAGTTGGTTAAACAAAGATGCCAATAAGTCACTGTTGAGCTTCATCCCCTATTCAGATAGGATGATGTTATTAATACTAAAAGGTCAACCACTAGATATTAATCTTATACAGGTCTATGACACCCCCCCCCCCCTACTGCTGACAAGAGTGATACCGAGATCAAAGAATTTTATGACCAATTAAAAGAACTAATGAAAAACACAAAAAAAAAACGTGATATTAACATCATCATGGGTGATTTCAATGCTAAAGTTGGGAAAGGTAGAAGTGGAGATATAGTTGGCGAACATGGACTGGGAACAAGAAATGAGGAGACCATCTTATTCAATTCTGCCAAGAAGAGGAGCTAAGTCACAAACACACTGCTGATAATATTGAAATTGCATGCTTAGGAATGTTCTGATGGGAAAAAAATCTAGAATGCTGTGCAAGAGCAAGTCCAGCTAAACTCATCTTTAATGTGATGGCTGTGTGATCCACCCAAAATGATATCATTACTCTGATAAAGAACTAATAATCAATTTAGTCTATCTCTCATTCACTTTACAGTACAAAATTTCATCCAAATTTTATGAATGGAAATGTAAATATATAATTATGCAATAATTGTGTACATTTAAATTACTATTAGAAAATTAATAAAGTCGCTATTCTTAGAGCAGAGTGAATTTAATAAATTAATAATAACCTCATAGCCAGTGGTTCCCAAACTTTTTTCAATTCTGTACCCCTTTTAAACCAATTTCCATAAATTGTACCACCTTGTTTTTAAATACTGACACCTCAGTATGCTGATCAACTTCTTCAAATTCAACGTTCAGTGCACATCTTAATGTAAATTGTTTACTTTACTTGTTTTTTTCCACCATTACTGATTATTTTTCGTGTACCCCTGAACAGCTCGTACATATCCCGGGGATACGCGATCCACCGGTTGGTAACTGATGCTCTAAGCCAGTGATGGCGAACCTATGACGCATGTCAGCACTGACACACCTTGGATGTTGAAAATTTTTGGTATTCTGATGAAAAAAATAATTTCAGTAATTTCAGTTTATTAAATTAATTGTATAATATGAATTCATAGATTGTATATCAATGTCCTATTAAATAAATAGCCTAATATGATATGTATAAGTCACCATCTATGATTAAGTAGTTAAATTTATAATGCATGTATGCAAGTTGCACATCAACGTCATTTAAAAAAAAAAAAAAGCAAACAGCATGTCATTGCTTCTGGCCATGTGAAAGAAAATGCCAAAAAATATAACACTGAGAGAAAGGCTACATTTCAACAGCACTGCCAAGGCAGCCACTAACTACCATAAGGAATTTTTTTTTTTTTTAATATTTCATGCCCAGAAAAGATTGTAAACCAAAGTACATCAGTACCATGGACAACTAAGAATTTTTTTTTACAATTTTGTATTTATTTTTTACATAGTCAAGAAACTGAAACAACCAAACATGAAAAAAAAAAAGAGACCAACCTTGGGATTTTACTGAGCAACTCCAGACCTGCAATAAATGTGTTAGCGGTCTCGTACTGGGCAATAGAATTCACCTCCTGGCCTGGTGGGCCAAGTGGTTAGTGTACAGATTTTCCAATCAACATGCTGTGAATTGTAATACCTCTGTGGTCATGGATATTTGTATCTGTCTTTAAGTGGAAGATGAATTTCATTGCCTGATGAAAGACCTCCATCCTGCTTATTGGAGGCCTGAAGTGGCTTGAAAGAGTTCAATGTTTGGTCTCTATAGCAGGGTTGCTGGACTATGTAAAAATAGATTTAAAATATAATATATATATATATATATATATATATATACACACACATATACATACACACACACACACACACACACACACATATATAAAACTGAGAAATATAAAAAAAATCCTTAGCCCACCCATAGCACCAAATATATAAGTTTGCAGAAAAGTTCAGTTGAACCATGGTCTTTCTTGCACTTCTAACAGTGGTATCAAAAATTCAACATAATTCCTAGACAAGAAAGCTCAAACATCACAAAATGAACCAAACATTAAACATACAAATCGAACCTATCACTGTATAAGATTCATAAAGTATTTTTCTAGATTTTCATTTATATTGCAGTGTGATTTTAAAGTCAAAGAATTTCTAAATAACCAATTTGTGTTTAAATTACAAAACACACAGTCGAATTTCAGTTAAAATCCTGAGTCTCATCATTGTACAATTTTAACAATGAACATCTTGAAAAATGCGTTATCTATACCGATATATGTAAAAAAAAAAAAAAAGATACAGCAATAACACCACACTAATCCTACTAAAGAAAATAAAAATTCAATGACTACATTTCCAATTATTCACTGGAAATGCATTAATTCATTCTCTTTTCCAAAACCAGAAAACTAAAAGATTCAAAAATAATGCAGCTCTAATGAACGAGATATATTGACTTATCACAGCTTACTACTGTTGAGAACTATTTTTGATCAAAAGGATACTGACTGCACGCTGAGCATCTCTTTCGGAACTAAAACGGATAAGTGCCGTGCCTCGGCCTTTTGCTTCTGCAAAGCGCACATCACCTAGTTTAAGAAACGGCATTAATGGAAAGACAGTTTACTTCAAGTTCAGAAAAGAAAAGGAGTATTGGTTTGTGCATACCAAAGCTTTAAAATAATTTTCTTACAAAAACTTCGGGAACTATAATATAGAAAAATATTTTTTAATGATTAAAATGACAAATAAATAAATGGAATAAATGGATAGTTTTATCATATAGCAGCACATATCAAAGGAGAGCATTTCAATGGAACATTGAACTTAATTCTATAATGAATTCAAAGAAACAAAACGAAATCTGCTGTATCACAATGTAATTAGGAATTTGAGAGAGGGGGGGGGGATTATAACATGGTACTAAAGTTATAACATGGTACTTAAGTACGTTTTAGCCACACTACAAAACTGCACACCATTATAAATCTCCAACAACATTCTTTTTAATTTTGGTTCATGACAGTTATACTTGATCATATCAAGAATACCAGCAACTCAAGCCAAGTTGTAGAATCTCTATTATTACTATTATTATTATCATTAGTCAAAATTCCCCGCGTTGTAACTTATTTAGGTTGGAGATTATCTTGGGTTATCCCAAATGTTTGGACTGTTAAATGAAATAAGCAGACAGAATAATAGTAGTAGAAAATTTTCAAGATGAAGACAAAAAGAATGCATATCAATACTTGAGGTAGAAAAAGCCATCAAATACTTGAAATGTGGATACGTATTGAATATCATCTGGAGTAGATGATATTCGACCAGAAATGCTTAAATATGGAGGTATAAAAGATCTGCAGTGGTTACAATGGATAATTCAGAGAGTCTGGAGATTATCTTGGGTTATCCCAAATGTTTGGACTGTTAAATGAAATAAGCAGACAGAATAGTAGTAGTAGAAAATTTTCAAGATGAAGACAAAAAGAATGCATATCAATACTTGAGGTAGAAAAAGCCATCAAATACTTGAAATGTGGATACGTATTGAATATCATCTGGAGTAGATGATATTCGACCAGAAATGCTTAAATATGGAGGTATAAAAGATCTGCAGTGGTTACAATGGATAATTCAGAGAGTCTGGTTAAAAGCTCAAATTGCAGATGACAGAAGTGAGTCCTAATAGTTCCCATCCATAAAAAGGGGGAATAAAGTTGAATATGAGAATTACAGGGGGAATTCCTCTACTAAGTGTTGCAAGTAAGATTTATGCAAGCATATTTGTAAAATAGGTAGAAAAATATTGTGAAAGATAAACTTGGAGAACAAACTGGGTTCAGGCCAAACAGAAGTGGTCAATTTCAGATTTTCATTTTACTCATGAAATCATGGGAATATGACAAGGATCCGTAATTAAGTTTTGTAGATCTGGAAAATGCATACAACAAGGTGCCCAGAGAAATGCTTTTCAACACAATTATTTAGAGTAAATGGAACTACTAAATGTTTGAGGTAAGACTTATGCAAGCATATTAAAAACCTGCATACCTGTAGGCAAAGATCATATACATTTAACAGTTTAATCGATTAATTTTGCATTCACTGCTGTTAAGTTGGATGCTTTCTGTCTACTAAGCACAAGATATACCTGTGTCTGCTTGGAAGTCTACGATACTTATGGATACTTATCCTGGAAACTTAGAATATTTAATTTCGTCAACACAAAGTTGAGGCTTAAAGACTATCCCCTGGATACAGACCACATGATCCTATTAGTTTGCACCCACTACAACAAACTCATAGATCACAAGAAGTTTTTTTATAATAAATAGTTTCTTATTAAATAAATATAAATAAATAATAATAACTACTTTGCCAAGGTGGTCGCCGACCTCCGATAGGAGATGGCACTCAAAGAAGAAGAAGAAATAGTTTCTTATTATTGAATTTCTTTTAGCATGGAAACATACTTGTGATTCTTCAGTTCTGTTGATATCTGTTGTTATCACAAACTGCTGCCATTTGCAGCAGTTTGTGATAACAATCAATACTTTTATAATGGGCAAGCATAGCTGTGGATGTCTGACCTTTATTAACTACTGCTCTACTCAGTTTTGCATCATTAGCAAACAACTGTATGTTTCCTCATATATCATTCCAATACAAATTAAACAGTAGTTGCCTCAACTATAGAGCTGTATAGGTCATTGACAAATTAAAAATTCTGAATATTCCACTGATATCAACACAAACAAGCATCTGAAGAAGTAAGCTATTTCTTAGAGCAATTGACTTTCAATAAATCTGAGACAACTTGCTGGCAAACGTGAAAAAAAAAAAAAAAATCTTCTGTATGAGGCCATGCCCTGATTACATTGGGGACTGCAACTCATTATTGCATACTGTCTGTCTAATAAAATTATTATTCAAATATAACCCATGTGTATGAAAATTAAGTATTCATAACTTACCAACATCATTAAACTTTTCTTTCACTGCCTGCCAATTAACAGAACTTGGTAACTGGAAATAAATCAAGCAATGTTTACTAAATCTATTGAAATCTAATTTAAAAAAAAAAAAAAAAAAAAAAATGAGACATTCAGATAATATAAATTCATGCAAAAAAAATAAAATTCTTGTCTTCACAATAGAACCAAAATTCTTCAAATCAATGATGCTACATATCCAATGCGAGATCAATAATTTTAATATTTATTGTTAAGCATTCTTAATGAAGTACATGATATAACAAAAGTGTTCTGAGAAACCCGTTTGTAGTATAGTCTACTTCGATAGTGATTATGTACAAAGTAAAAATCAAGTACAAAAACATGGACCTTTAGAGCACATGAGAGCATATCCATATATTGTGTATTAAGCATCACATGCACGAGCTCCATAATTATTGTTGAAAGGCAACATACTTCAGGTGGAAACTCAATTTCTTTAGTAGTCGGATGTATTTTATGAATTATATGATACCTATGTTTGATACTGTACAGTTCCTTGTGTTAGCCATGCTCATGAGTAAACCCACCCCACCAAAGGCTGTTTTTAAACAGTAGATGAATTTTAGTATCTGATGTAAAAATTCCACCCATCTTATTAAAGGCCTGAAGCAGCATAGAAGTTTGATATTTATTCTCTAGAACGCTTAGGTCACATGTGGTACCACTATCAAATGCACTAATGTGCTATAGTTTTACAATGCTTTCTGTGATTCACTTTAACCAAGAAAAGATTTTTCAATGGATCTGGTTATTAGGCTTGCAGGGTTTTTATTAGCCATGCTTAAGATGCCATATGATAAGATCTTTAGTTTATTCTTTTAAGACTCTGAAGTAAAAATTTGTTCTGAAAAAGATGTTTACCTAATCCATATCTGCTGTGAATGTTTATATCAATGGTATTCCCCATCACTGTATTCACACTGCACTGTAGCATGTCAGTGGTGATACCACAGACATGCTATAGAACAGATTGCTATACATCCTATCATGGATCATACAAAATAAACAGAAAATGTTGAGAAGACAGGCTTCTTGATATATGCATCAGTAGAGGGACATTTTACTATTACTACCTACATTACTCTTGTTGAGAGGCTTATACGCTGGTTAAACATGATAACTAATATTTAAGGAATTGACAGTGTATACTAGAAATATAAATTAAATAAACTTTAATATATACTTTCCGATATTTCGGCGAACGTCACGTTGCCATCTTCTTGGGAACTTATTACAAAGACACGTGCACACAAGTATTACATAACAGCAAATGAGAACTGAAGCTAGGAAGCTAACGTTTTCCTAAAGTCCTGGTGGTGCCCCCTGGCGGGCTATATTGGTGGTTCTTGGCCTTTGGGCTGAAGTTCTTCTGATAATTGTTTCCCAAATTTGGGGCAGCCTCATGCATCCAAATTTGTTGAGGTTTGGCATGTTCCTAAGGGCTGAGGCTGATTCCATGAATAGTCTTTCATACTTGAACTTGCAGTGGTGTATGACTGTGGCTTTCTTCCATCTTATTCTGTGGCGAGTATTCAGAGCGTGGTCTGCAAGCCCAGAGTGGCTGTACTGGTGAAATCGGATGTAATCCTTGTGTTCTGAGATTCTGATATTTGCTGTCCTGCCTGTTTGGCCAAAGTAAGACAATTTACAGCTGCAAGGGACCTGGTATACACCAGGTAGGTCTAGGGGGAGTGGTTGGTCTTTATTGGAGCGGATAAGGGATGCCAATTTTCTATGTGGTCTATAACAAGTGGTTAAGTCGTGTTTTCTTAAGATTTTGTTGATTTTTTTCTGAGGTGCCTCGGATGTAGGGAATGGTGATGGATTTAGAGTAATCTTTTTTGTGAAGGGGAGGGGGGGGGGGGTTGTGGATCACTGGGTTAAGTATTCTCTGGATTTGGGGGGGTAGCCATTAGCTAAGAAAGTGTCATGGATGTCATTTCGTTCAGTGGTTAGGGCTTGATCATTTGAACAGATTATTTTTGCCCTGTTGAATAGTGTCTTAATAACTCCATATTGTTGTGAGGGGGGGTGATGGGATTGTTGGTCCAACAATCCCATCACCCCCCCTCACAACAATATGGAGTTATTACATCCATGACACTTTCTTAGCCAATGGCTACCCCCCACAAAAAAAAATCCAGAGAATACTTAACCCAGTGATCCACAACCCCCGACCCTCCCCTTCACAAAAAAGATTACTCTAAATCCATCACTATTCCCGACATCCGAGGCACCTCAGAAAAAATCAACAAAATCTTAAGAAAACACGACTTAACCACTTGTTATAGACCACATAGAAAATTGGCATCCCTTATCCGCTCCAATAAAGACCAACCACTCCCCCTAGACCTACCTGGTGTATACCAGGTCCCTTGCAGCTGTAAATTGTCTTACTTTGGCCAAACAGGCAGGTCAGCAAATATCAGAATCTCAGAACACAAGGATTACATCCGATTTCACCAGTACAGCAACTCTGGGCTTGCAGACCACGCTCTGAATACTCGCCACAGAATAAGATGGAAGAAAGCCACAGTCATACACCGCAGCAAGTTCAAGTATGAAAGACTATTCATGGAATCAGCCTCAGCCCTTAGGAACATGCCAAACCTCAACAAATTTGGATGCATGAGACTGCCCCAAATTTGGGAAACAATTATCAGAAGAACTTCAGCCCAAAGGCTGAAAACCACCAATATAGCCCGCCAGGGGGCACCACCAGGACTTTAGGAAAACGTTAGCTTCCTAGCTTCAGTTCTCATTTGCTGTTATGTAATACTTGTGTGCACGTGTCTTTGTAATAAGTTCCCAAGAAGATGGCAACGTGACGTTCGCCGAAATATCGGAAAGTATATATTAAAGTTTATTTAATTTATATTTCTAGTATACGCTGTCAATTCCTTAAATAATGTAGATAACTGAGAGGAGACGGAGGTCTCCTCTCAGTTATCTACATTACTGCTACTACAGCTAAATTTAGCAAGCTGTATAACCGAGAGGAGACCTCCGCATAGCCTTTAAAGGAATGTGGAGAACCGACTACAGCTTCTGACCTAATGTCCAATCCTGACCTTCTCGTGGTTCACCCTGTTGGGTATCTACTTCGATATTGAACGAATGAGGATGGGGTGGCAATTTGGGACTTAGCCGACCAAATTTCATTGTTATGGTACAACATGACAAAATTTCATGCTGGCTGGGGCGTCGCCGGTTAAACAAGCCCCCCCACTGTTTTCGCCAGAGAACCAGGGCGAACAGCAAAAGGTCAGCTACTGGAACAAATCTGAAAATACACCCCAAATCAACATCACCAGAGTTAAAGATCGGTACTATCAACATAAGAAGCCTAAATGTCAAAGAAATGGAGCTAGCTCAAGAATTAGATAAGTACCAGATCGACATAATAGGGGTGAGATCATTCTCAGCAATAAATAAAAAATGTTATATTCAGGAAATGACAATCAAGGAAAAGAAGGAGTAGCCATAGTAATCAACACTAAATACAGGGCTAATCTTCTTGAAAACACACCCCAAATCAACATCACCAGATTTAAAGATCGGTACTATCAACATAAGAAGCCTAAATGTCAAAGAAATGGAGCTAGCTCAAGAATTAGATAAGTACCAGATCGACATAATAGGGGTGACTGAAACAAAAAAGACAAAAAGGTGAGATCATTCTGAGCAATAAATAAAAAATGTTATATTCAGGAAATGACAATCAAGGAAAAGGAGTAGCCATAGTATTCAACACTAAATACAGGGCTAATCTTCTTGAATGGCAAGCAGTCTCAAGTAGAGTGATGTGGGGTAAATATCAGAATGGGGAATTGAACAATGAGACTTATTTGTGCCTATGGAAGGTTCTACTAAGGTAGAAGTGGAGGAATTTTTTGACGCTTTAGAAAAAGCAACTGACACACTGAAAAAGGAAAAGTTGGTCCTTGTTGGGGATCTGAATAGCATAGTAGGAAATGATTGTGAGACAAAAAAAAATATTTTGGGAAAATTTGGAGAAAAGAGAAAAGCTAATAATAATGGCAAATATCTGTTGGATTTCTACTCAGGACATGGACTGGTTATTACTAACACCATGTTCCAACAAAAAAAAAATGTGCACAAATTAAGAGAAGAGGCAAGGAATAAGAAAAGTATCAGACAAGGAATAAGAAAAGTAGCATTGACTATGTTATTGTTGATAATGATGTTTTCTCCCTGGTGCAGGACACCAGATTGTACAGAGTATTTGAAATTGGAAGTGATCACTATTTAGTCTTGAGCAGGATAAAATTGAAATTTCATATTGAAAAGAATAACATGTAAGAAAGTTTTAAAGCAAATAAAAGTTGAGCAGCTCTCAGATGTGAACTGTAGACTAAAATACACAAAGATTATTGAAGAAAAAATGAAAGAGCTTGAGACCAGCAACCAAACCTTGGAGATTCAGTGGCAAGTCTTGAAGAAAGCCCTGATTGAGTCAGCTAGAGAAGCATGTGGTGAAGTTGTCTGCAAGGATAGAAAAATTAGAACTCCGTGGTGGACACAGGAAGTTAAAGAGGCAGAGAAGGAAAAGAAGAAAGCATATCAAAAGTCCCTGGCATATAAATCAGCTAGTGCTCTTAGAGAATACAGAGAATGTAGGAAAGCTAAATACTGTGTAAAACTAGCTAAACAAAAGTCATGGGAGGACTTTGGCAAGAACATAGAAAATAAATGTCAAGAAGGTGGTAAGATATTCTGGAGGTTGTTGAAGAAGCTTAGAAATCGCCTTTATCATCTCTAAAGGCAACATGAAAATAGGAAAAAAAGATATCCTTGAAGTGTGGAGTAATTACTTTGAAAAACTGCTAAATGAAACAAGCAGTGATGACAGCACAGTGGTAAAAAAACACTAACCAGGCATGCATATCCATAATTAATAGTGATCTAAATAGTGATCACTTCCAATTTCAATTCCTACTTGAAGTAGAAAGAGCCATCAAAGGCTTGAAATCTGGTAAGGCAGCAGGAGTAGATGATATTCGACCAGAAATGCTGAAGTATGGTGGTATAAAAGTCTTACAGTGGCTGCACTGCATAGTTCACTAAGCCTGGATAAAGGGACAAATTCCCGATGATTGGAGTGGAGTTCTCATAGTACCCATATATAAAAAGGGAAATAAAACTGAATGTGAGAATTACGGGGTGCTTAAGGGTCAAAGCTGTATAACTGAGAGGAGACCTCCACATAGCCTTTAAAGGAATGCGGAGAACCGACCAGGGATTCTGACCTAATGTCCAATCCTCACCTTCTCGTGGTGCACCCTGTTGGGTATCTACTTTGATACTGAACGAACGAGGATGAACTGGCAATTTGGGATTTAGCGGACCAATTTGTATTCTTATTGGTTAAACCAAAATAAAAAATGATGGTACAACATGACAAAATTTCATGCCGGCTGGGGCGTCACCCGGTTAAACAATGCCCCCGTTGTTTTCGCCAGGGAACCAGGGCGAACAGCGAAAAGTCATATCCTGTACACTCCTTGAGGGTACATGGCAGGAATTTGATGATGATGATGATGCGAGAATTACATAGGTATTTCCCTACTGAGTGTTCCTGGCAAGATCTATGCAAGTATACTTGAGAAACGGTTGAAAAGAACTGTGGAAGAAAAGCTTGGTAAAGAACAAGCTGGATTCAGGCCAAATAGAGGCTGTCAGGATCAGATCTTCACTTTAAAACAAATAATAGAGAAACAATGGGAATATGACCAAGATCTGTATTTAAGTTTTGTCGATTTGGAAAAGGCATATGACAAGGTGCCAAGAGAGAAGCTATTCAATATGCTACAGTTATATGGTGTCAATGGGGCATTATATCAAGAAATACTTAATCTTTATTTGAGTTGTAAGTCAGCAGTTAGAATTGAAGGAAGTACAGGAAGATGGTTTAATGTTAAATCTGGTGTGAGACAAGGATGTACATTATCTCCTCTGTTATTCATTATCTATATGGATCATATTATGAAGGTAAGTGATATTAAATCTGATATCAAAATTGGAGATGTTAATGCTAAATCTTTTCTTTATGCAGACGATGTTATACTTATCAATAAATCCACTACGAGTCTGCAAGATTCCTTGACTAAATTGGATAACTGTTGTAATAGATATGGTATGAAGGTCAACATTAAAAAGACAAAGACAATGAAAATAGGCAGAATCATTGAAAATGTCAACTGTGTTTTGGATGAGAACCTGTGGAACAAGTAAAACATTTTAGCTACTTAGGCATGATTTTTAGTGAAGATGGTAAATTAAATATAAAAATAGACAACAGAATCAGCGAAGTATGGTGGGAAGTCAATTGAATAAATTCATATGGAATGAGAGAGAAATTAGTCAGAACATTAAATTAGCTATATACAAGACAGTGTTCAAGCCAGTTTTAACTTATGGATCTGAGAGCTGGGTCAGAAGTAAAACACTTGATCAAAGACTAGAGACCACAGATATGAGTCCTGAGAAAGATTAGATGCGTGAACAGATGGCATCAATGGCAATATCATATTAAAAACGAGGATATTAGGAAAGAACTTTACATTGTCAGCATCCAGGAATACGTTAGCAGAGCTAATCTCAGGTGGTATGGTCACTTAAACAGAATGGGCGAGGAAAGATTGGTAAAAGAAATGTTCTCTGCCAGGTTGGCAGCAAAACGACCCAGAGGAAGACCAAGATATAGGTGGATTGATACGGTACAAAGTGCCTTAGACGATAGAAATATAAGATCTGATAATGTTGGAGTCTTGACAAGTACCAGACTGATTTGGAGGAAAATTGTAGATAGGAAGCTAGTAATGATGTAATTTTTTTCATGTAGTACTATCATATCCTGTTCACCCCTTGAAGGTACATGGCAGGAATTTGATGAAACCAGACATTTCAGAACAATGGCAAATTGGGGGGGGGGGGGGGTATCTTCTCTGATATAATGAGACAACTGGTTAAAGGTGCAGCTTGGTAATACAGATATTTTATTTTGGAAAAGTCTAACAAGCAGAAGGAATAAATCTCAAAATTACTGAAGAAAGCTTATCTGTGGCTACAGTCCCTGCTGGTGTAATAGTGCTTGCTTTGTATGTCAGGTATGTTATTAGTTAGATATTAATTAATTCTAGCTGAAATTAACAGTTCCATATAACATCAACTTCTTTACTAAGCATAGAACTTTCAAAAGTGCATTGTAATGAGAAGTATGAACAGTTAAATTGGACAATAATTATATCACAAGCTAAAGTAAAATTGCTAAGGATTTAGTAATCCTCCTTAGCACAAAATTTGACAGAAACATTTCGATAAGACTAAAAATTTCAATAAAATGTCAACAGTAAACAACTCCATGCTCCAGTGAATGAATAAGTGCCGTCTTGAACACAGATTTCTGTGTTCATTATTGTGCCATTATTGATGGCATTTTCATAAGCACTGGCTTATGAAAATGCCATTGATGACATTTTCATAATCTCTAAAACACCTGTTGGAAATTTTGTTGAAAAAATATTTATCCAGAAAAAGTATTTTATTCATATTACATTAAAGTGAATAACTGTACTTCCTTGGCAGAGAAGTGAAAAATATACATAGAAATATAAAATAACTAATTAAATAAAGAGAGAATTTAAAAAGACTAAAATCTAACCAATCAAATTCACGCATATTCATACAGCAAACCCAGAACTGGTTATATATTTCTATCCTTTGCTGGTGAATGTATCAAAATGGAAATAAGAATATCATTCGTGCTGCCAGTTTATGTACCGTACAGACTTTTTTTTTTTTATTCTTACTATTCATATTTCTATGTACATTTTAGGTTCTTTGCATTCTGTATTATTTTTATTATACTATTTTTAGTCCATTTATTAAGTTCAGTACAAATAAACAAACTTTTACTGAATATGGCAATCGATTTTACCCTTCAAGATTAATCATTTATGTTTTCTGGTTCATATTTTTTTCTAAAATAATTGGATAAATGGAGCAGCTCCATTTCTAGCAAGTTCTGCTATTACTTATTTGTGACACATTGTTTAATTGATCAACTCATTCAGAGTTCTGAGCTGATTCTTAAAAGTGTTACTTCAGCTTAATTTGGTTGCCTGATTTTAATTAGCAAAATCATGTATAGAATTCAGATTAAGTTGATCTCAACAGGTATCATAAATACTATTATGAAAGAATAACAACCAAGTACAGATCAGAAAAATTTTCTAAAATTAATTCTTCAATTCTTATCATACTTACATTTCGAACAATTATGGTATCTGATGATTGTGGAGTGTTGTAAGAATCTCGCCGTTCATAATTCCGACTCATTTCATTGAATGATCCTGTAGCTGAGGGTGTATCTCCAAGTCGCATTCCTCCACTTGCTCCACCACCTCCCATCATTCCACCTCCACCTGCACCAAGTCCACCGCCCATCATTCCTCCTCCTGCACCAACACCCATTCCCATAGCAGGACCATTTGCCAAGCCAGCAGCTGCTGCAGCAGGATTTCCACCAACTCCTCCTCCCATTCCAACTCCCATACCTGTACCCATTAGACCTCTCTCACTTCCCATAACACTACCAACACCCATATTTAAACCACCACCAAGGCCCAAGCTACCACCTCCCATTAGACCAAGATTTCCTGCAGTACCCATTCCCATACTAGCAATGCTAGCAGCTCCCATGTTGTCTAATGATGACATTCCACCTAGAGGAAAGAAAATATATATTATATATATATACACATAACAATAAACATGACATTATAACATACATATTGAAATGTCAATCGATAAACTCACCAATAAAAAAATTTCTTTGAATGTTACTTTCACAGTACATATCCAACATATTTCAGATGTCCTTGAAATAGTTTGATACATGAAACTTTCAACTTAACCATTCCGTGGTGTATTGTATGTGTTATGCAATCCTGAAAGATGAGTCGTTATTTCATAATTTTGGTTGATAATACTAGGTTAACTTATTGTAGTGTTGAGTACATGGAGTTATTTAGTATGTAAGTAAACTTCTTTATTTAAATATGATATTGGTATGGTGCCAATGCATGGAAGAACAATGGCTATAAAACCACATTGTCTGCTTATTTGAATCTGCTGGATGTGTGTGCGTGTGTGTGAGATGTATTCATTCTGAAAAAGTAAGGATGTGGAAGGAAATTGAAAGTGGAGAGTGTGTATTAATTAAATCTTTCAAAAGTGAGTGCCAATTAGGTGACATCCACACGATTAGCAGCGCTTCGCAACCATATGACTGGGGAAGGAGTGTCCCAGGTTCGATTCCTGTCGAAGACATTAGGAATTTGAGGATCTTTCTCGGCCATAGCCAAGGAGAAAAAGGGAGGAAACTCCATACAAATAAATAAAATAAATTAGGTGACGAGAGTGGAGCAAATGTTAGTAGAGTGGACACTATTGACTAATGAAAATGTCAAAAATAATGACAAATGTGAGGCGGACATAAAAAATAGCACACTTGAATGTTATCCTTCACAGGAGATTTTGCACTTCACAAAGTGCAAATTTGAAATGTTGCAGAAGTGGCATGAGATTAGCATGCCTGAGAAGAGAAGGAAACAGTAGGTCCAAAGTAATAAAAAAAGAGAGAACAAACGAGAAAAACAAGTCAGAGAATATTATGTATGGACATGCAATGATCAGGGGAGTACTTACAAAATCATGTTTACTGTATCGTGCAGAAATTCATTATACAGTAAACTCTCGATTTAAAGGACATGATTTGACAAATAAATAAATACAGATAATAATTAATAAGAAATAAATAATACGATGGTTAATCGGAAGCAATTGGAAGTGTTTATAAATTGCATCTTCTTGACACTATGCTACCTATGCTAGTGAACCAAAGTATGTCACACGTGAGAACTATTACGAGCGTGCACGAAATATTACAAATATATGCAAATGTCAGTAGCATTGCCAACACAAAACACTTGGTGTTTAGCTGTTACTCAAGTAATTTTTAGTTAAACCATTATTAATATCAGTTAATATGTCTGGAGTAATGTCATGTTTGTGGACTTTATGGGTGAAAAAAGCAAACAGTTCTGGACATACAAAAATAAAGACAAACTTACTGCGTTTTCGCTAAAATGTAGCATTGAGACGTCCAAAAGTGGTTTCACTGTGGCAGATAAGAAACATGAAGTTGGCCAAGCATAAGAATTTAGGAGTTTACAGTGGTTCGTTCAACAGTGGTCTAGTAGCGTTGTTTGTCATGGTGTTGAACTAAGGTCAACTGCTGAAAAACTGGCACAACACATGGGCCTACAGTTCCAGGTGAGTGATGAGTGGTTTTGGTGCTTTCATAAACACCATGGCATTAAGAACAGGCAATCATGTGGTGAAGCACTGAGCACCAATATTCAACAAGTTGAGCCCTTCAGAAAATACATCAATGAAGTCATTGAATCTGAGGGTCTTAAGTTTACAATGCAGATGAGACCAGCCTGTTCTATTGTGATGTTCCTGAAAATATCCTTACGAACAAACATGAGATTAGCAGGCGTAGCCGCAAATTAAACAAGGATCGCATTTAAGCCTATTTTGTGCTAATGCTGATGTACATCGCCTAAAGCTGATGGTAGTCAGAAGAGCACGAAAGCCTTGCACTTTTAAGAATGTTATGAACCAGTTGCCTGTCATCTATACCAGCTCAAGGAATGCCTGGTTTACAAGTAACATTTTTTCCCTAACTGATTTTTCAATCACTTCATACAGTGCAAAACTACCAAGGTCCTGAAATCTTTCCTGAAGATGCAAAAACTATTTTACTTCTTGATAATTCATCAGCCCATCTTAATGCTGAGAAGTTGGTTAGTAGGAATGGAAGAATAAAATGTATCTTCCTTCCTCCAAACACCACTCCTATAGACCAGGCAATAATGATCAATAATGAAAATGATCCCAAAGAAGATACCAGACGAGTCAGGACACTTCAAAATTCGCACACATATGAAGTCCACCATCTTTAATTTTCTTGATGCTCGGAAGGAGATAAAGACTACAACATTTGCCAATGGCTGGACCAAATTACTAAATGGAAGTGAATCGGAATATGATTTCAGACGTTTTGAAACCGCTGATTTCCGTGAAACCGTGAGCTGGTGATAATGTCATGTCAGTGAGAATGACATTGAACAATGGCTAGACATCGACGAGGCAACCCAGGCTACCAAATTTTCAGCAGGAAGAGATTGCTGAAGGTGTTCTACGGGGCGATCAGGAGGTTGACAACTAAGAAAAAGCAGTTCCAGATGGTCTGAAATTATCAGTGGTTAGAGAACACATGGAAGACATCATCACGTTCATAGGTGCCTCTTCAAATCCAGGTGATTGCTTATTATGAACACTCCTGGCAATTTCGATAATTAATTATTAAGAAACAGTATAAAAGTGGAAAGCAACTGAAAAGATGTTTTTTTTTCACGCCCAATCCTCAGTAAAATGGTAATTACATAAAAATGTTCTCATTAAAATATATTACTATTATTAATATTAGTATTAATATTGATAACTGCTTTATTCCGAATACTATCCCTAAAATTCGCAACTGGACTTTTGATTTTACGGATAACCTTAGCCCCCTAATAGTCCATTAAATCGAGAAATTGTCAAATGATCTGAGAGGAGAGAAGTATTTTATCAAGGAGGATGCTAAGGAGTTGTTAGACAAAACAAAACTAAACAGTGAGAAGGAGAAGTCTCCTGCCAAGCTATGATAGAGGTGAACTGAGAAGGACCACATTGGTAACAAATGAATCAATACATAGGTTCTGCAGAAGGACGTGGACCACATCACCAAATGCCTCTCTGGCTGATTCAAGGTTTTATTCAGAGTTTGCCACTGAAATCTCCAAGATTTGGTTCTTGTTTTCAAACTCATTTTTTCTTGAATTATGTTTCTGTATTTTAGTCTACAGTTTGCATCTGATAGCTGTTCAACTTTGATTTGTTTCAAAACTTTCTTACATGTTCCCAGTGTCCATGCGCATTCGTGCATATTATGTTCGAACATGATGTTAGTAATAACTAGTCCATATCATGAATATGGAATCCAGCAGATACTTAATTATTTTTAGCTTTGCTCTTTTTGCCAAATTTTCCAAAACAGTTATATGTCTGGTAATCATTTCCTACTCTGCTTTTTAGATCACAAAGACTAACTTTTCCTTTTTTCATCATATCAGTTGCCATCTCTAATGCCTATTTCTCACCTTTCTTAGTAGACCCTCCTGCAGAACCACAGGCACAAATAAGTATAGTCTAGTTACCTGTTCTGATATGGATAATACAGACCAAATTTGAGGAACCTCTGGCTCATATAGATTTCTGGTAATAATAATATACACATATACTCCCATAGAACATATTACTGCAATTGCTTTTTCTTATATATCCGCAACTTATGAAGGAACAAAACTGCTATACAATACTTATGTATGATATAATTTGTTGCAATTCTTATGACTGCAATTTACAACTATGTAAAGTCATAAAATCATTTATATTCAAATTTAAATGTTTACCCAAAGTTCAAAAATAACTTATACTTCATGTTTAGAAAATGTACAAAATGTTTACCTGTTGGCACACCAGCTCCCATCAAACCAACATCATTGCTTGGAACACCCATCATGGCTTCTGAAAAAAGTTACTTTGATAAACCACTGAGGATATAGTATTACTTTACACATGCAAAATAGCAAACTATACTTAACTATTACTAATAGAATGTTATCAGCATACAGTACAACAGAATGATATGCAGGCAAGAATATTCATGAACACTAATCCAATGTTTAGGTGTAAACTGATTTCCAAGTGGAGAAAGATGTCTACATGAGATGTCCAATTCCCATCTTCATATCTACCTTCATTCTTGGTTGACAGTTGGTTGCTAAACAAGAGTGGACTTGCAATTTGGGAATTAGTCAACACTATACTTTATATCAGCTGAAACTACATAAGGCAGGGTTTACTTGTACAAGCACCGCTATCTTTGTTAAAAAAAACTGCCTTGCAATCTTAGATTTCATTAAAGGCATCATCATCAATGTCAGAAGTATTAATGGAAAAATGGAAGTAGCACAAAAATACAATACTGATGAAATATTAGCATGGAGAGAACAGTTATAGCAAAAAACGCTTTTTTCCCCCTAATACCTCTCAATCTCTTTGAATGAGTCAGCTTCAAGTTGGATAATGTGAAGAAAATAGAATATTGGTTCAATAGTACTTTTTTTAGGACATGTTCAATATAATTATCATCATCAAATCAATGACATGTACCCTCACAGGGTGTACAGGATATTATTGTACTACATGAAAAATTTACATCATTACCACCTTCCTATCTACAATTTCCTCCAAATCAGTTTGTTACTCGTCAAGATCCTAACATTATCAGATCTTATATTTCTATCGTCTAAGGCACTTTGCACCATATCAATCCACCTATATCTTGGTCTTACTCTGGGTCGTTTTCCTGCCAACCTGGCAGAAAACACTTGTTTTGCTAATCTTTCTTCACCCATTCTGTTTAAGTGACCATAGCACCTGAGATTAGCTCTGTTAATGCATTCCTGGATGCTGACAATGTCAAGTTCTTTCCTAATATCCTCGTTTTTAATGATACTGCCATCTGCTCATGCCCCTAATTTTTCTCAGGATTTTATTCTCTGCAGTCTAGTCTTTGGTCAAGTGTTTTACTTCTAATCCAGCTCTCAGATCCATAAGTTAAAATTGGTTTGAACACTGTCTTCTATACAGCTAATTTAGTGTTTTGACTAATTTCTCTCTTATTCCATATAAATATTGATATCAGATTTAATATCACTTTCCTTCATAATGTGATCCACATAGATAAAGAATAACAAAGGGGATAATGAACATCCTTGTCTGACACCAGATTTAACATTAAACCATCTTCCTGTACTTCCTTCAATTCTAACTGACTTACAACTCAAATAAAGACTAAGATTGATATAATGCCCCACTGACACCATACAACTGTAGCATTTTGAATAGCTTCTCTCTTGGTACCTATGCTTTTTCCCAGATCTACAAAACCATGGCTCCTCGACTATTTGTCGTAAAGTGAAAATCTGATGAAGACAACCTCTATTTAGCCTGAATCCAGCTTGTTCTTCACCAAGCTTCCCTTCCACAATCCTTCTCAACCATTTTTCAAGTATTCTTGCATAAATCTTAACCAGAAGAACCTATGTAATTCTCACATTTCCCTTTTTATATGGTACTATGAGAGCTCTACTCCATTTATCTGAAATTCGTCTCTCTGTCCAGGCTTTCTGAACTATACAGTGCAGTCACTGCAAGACTTTTATACCTCGATACTTGAGCATTTCTAGTTGAATATCATCTACTCCTGCTGCCTTCCAACATTTCAGGCTTGTGATGGTTTTTTCCTACTTGAAGTATGGATATGTATTCCTAATTGCATGCTTGTTTTTTTAGCACTGTGCTGTCACTGCTTGATTCATTTAGCAATTTTTTGAAGTAATTACTCCATTATTGGTGATATGGAGATGAAGTTTAGGGCGCACATTGCAAAAGTGGCTAAATCAGCTCATTAACTCACTTGGTTGTTGAAAAATACTTTGACGAGCAGAGACAAGCAAGTTATTGTACTTCTGTACCGAGCTTTGGTAAGACCTCATCTCAAACTACTGTGCCCAGATTTGGTCACCTAGGTACCTTCTTGATGGGGAGGAGGTGGAGAGGATCCAGAGGCGAGTGACCAAAATGATAGCAGGTCTATGGAATGAACCTTATGAGAACAGGTTGAAGATTTGTCGGTTGCAGAACCTGGTTGATAGGCAGAAAAGGGGGAGATATGATTAAGACATTCAAATTGCTGAAGGGGTTTCTATAGGATTAAATCAGAGGATATTTTTGAGATCAGGACTGGTGGTGGGAGGACTAGGGGACATCTATGGAAGCTGGGCAAGAGCATGGTTCGCAAGGGTGTTAGAGCTGGGTTGAGTGGTAAATGAGTGGAATAAGCTGCTAGTCTGTTGTGGGTGCTATGACGGAGAGTGAGTTCAAGGCAAGGTATGATAGATACTGTGAGAATGTCATATAGTTGTGTGGACATGATGTTTAGGGCCTCCCTCGATGAGCCTTAAGGACTCCCTGGAGTCGCCCGTAATAATAATTATCAAGGATGTCTTTTTCTCCAGTTTTCGTGTCATCTTTATCATCTCTAATTCTTTTTACTGCACTCTTTCCTCCATTTCTGAGCCTCCTCTTTTCAACAGCCTCCAGAATATCTTGCCACCTTCTTGATATTTTCCAGTCTTCCCATGACTTTTATTTAGCTAGTTTTACACGGTTTTTAGCTTTCTTATATTTGTCTGTATTCTCTAAGAACACAAGCTGACTTATTTGCTATGAGCTTTTGATATTCTTTCTTCTTTTCCTTCACTTCCTGTGTTCACCATGGAGTTCTGAGTTTTCTATCCTAGCAAAGAGACTCACCACGTCTCACTGGCTGAATCAATCAGTGTTTTCTTCATGACTTGGCACTAAATCTCCAAGGTTTGGTCCCTGTTCTCAAACTCTTTCATTTTTTCTTGAATAATATTTGTGTATTTTAGTCTACGGTTCACATCTGAGAGCTGCTCAACTTTTATTCACCTCAAAATGTTCTATTCAATATAAAATTCAATTTTATTATGTTCAAGACTAAATGGTGATGATTACTTGCAATTTTATATCCTCTGTACACCCTGGTATCACTATCGACAATAACACTGTCATTGACAGTGTTATTTTCTCTCCATGTGAATTTATGCACATTTTCATGTTGGAACATGGTGTTAGTAATAATCAGCCCAAATTCAACAGGTATTTGCCATTATTATTAGCTTTGCTCTTTTCTCCAAATTTTCCAAAATATTTTTGGATGTCTGATATTCATTTCCTAGCCTGCTATTTAGATCCCCAACAAGGACCAATGTTTCCTTTTTCACTGTGTTAGTTGCCTTCTCTAAAGATTCAAAAAATTCCTCCACTTCTACCTTAGTAGAACCTTCTGTGGGACCATAATCACAAATAAGTTTCATTGTGCAGTCCCCACATCACTCTACTTGATATAAACTGCCATTCAAGAAGATTAGCCTCGTATTTAGTGTTGAACTATAGCTAATCCTTTTCTTTGATTGTCATTGCCTGAATATAACATTTTGTATTTCTTGCTCAAAAAGATCTCATCAGTTTGTTTTTTTGTTTCAGTCACCCCTATTATGTCAATCTGGTACTTATCCAATTTCTCAGCTAGCTCCATTTCTTCTATCAACATAAGAAGGCATTCAGGCTTCTTATGTAGATAGTACCAAATCTTGAACTCTGCTAATGTTGAGTTTGGGTGAGTTTCGGTATTTGTTCCAGTAGCAGACTTTCTGCAGTTGGCTCTAGTTCTCTGGTGCAACAGGGAAGAACTTGTTTAACCAGGAGATGCCCTGGCCAGCATGAAATTCTGTCATGTTGTACCATCATTTTATATTGTGATTCAATGTTCAATATAACCCCGTTTAATATAACCTTCACTTCACTTCACTTCAGGTTTCTAAATAAACTGCAATTGATTCAATTCTTCTAGTTACAGTTCTTGCTGATAACTGCAATTTATAGCAGAAACTATTTCGGTTTTATTTTTGAAATCTTCAAAAAGTGAATCTGCAGCTTCTTGAATTGAATCTCCATCTGTAAACGGTTTTTTCTTCTTAACTAGCAAATGCAAAATTTTAAAAGATGCGACTATTGCAACGGTTTAGTAAAAAAAAAAAACTGCTGTTTAGTAATGGATGATTTCAAAGATACAAAAAAAATTTTTTTTCTTATTATGAATTTCACTGGATAGTAAAATTAAATTGGCATGAATGGTTTTGAAATGTCTTTCTATATTACTTTTTTTTTAGAAATAGTCACACTATTATTGCATAATAAACAAATACATTTGCCATTAAGATTGATAAAGCAATACTCTTCCTACCAATCAATCCTACCAAAAATATTAAAATAGTACGTTTTTTTCCTTTCACGTTTATCCGTTATAAAGGGTTAAAAATATCTTTGTAAACAAAGTATTTTATATTTGCACTGATAGCGGGAGTGATTCAACATACACACACACACTAAAAAACAAAGGCTTCTAACAACGTTTAGAAGTGGCGTGAAGGGTAGTGAGAGTGATAACTAGATATCTACAACTCAAAATACTTAAGATCAATGGTCTCTCATCTTAATAGGCACAAATAAAGCAGTTTACGATAAAATTCACTGCAGGCGCCATGACGCTCATGAGCACTGCACTGCCCAATCCTGCTCTAAAACATGAAATTCCTGACTCTATGTGATAGTGCATGCATGCATTTTCAACATGTCCTGCAGTTCATCCATGCTCCTCAATGAGATAGAGTACACAAATCGTTTCAAATGGATCCATGAATAAAAATCCATAATTCCTCAAGTGACCAGAGGCGTGTGTACAACTGGTCCCTTACAATTCATTTTCAGGAAATTATCAAGATATCCTCAGGCCTAACTGTTGAAATATGGTAGAGCTCTGTCACAGAAGAGCTGTTTCTCCTGTATCCTAAAGGGATAAAGGAAAGACATAACTGAAAACCTGGTTTTGCAGGAAGACACAGTAAAAGGTCCTGTGCACCTGTTTGGTCAAACACATGGCTCTATTAATTTGCATCCACAGATAACAGCCCACATGTGGATGTCTTGTGTTTGCAAGGTCACAAGTGAGAAATCATTGGTCCTTTGCATATGCTGTTGTAAACCTCAAAATATTATAAGATCAGAACTACAGATGTCAAGTGCTTAGACCTGCTTGAAATGGTAAGTCAATTTTAGTACAGGACACTTTATACAACTGTTTGAAAAACACCCTCTTTAACTAAAATTCTCCACGTGCTACGATGTAGATTCTATGCCGCCACTAGACCAGTGTTTCTCAACGTGGGGCATACGCCCCACGGGTGGGGGGCAACGTAGCGCTCACGAGCGTCATGGCACACGCAGTGAACTTTTAGTGCACCTTCAGCGAAATTATCGTAAACTGCTTTATTTGTGCCCACTGATCCAAGATTAGAGACCACTGATCATAAGTATTTTGAGCTGTTGACATCTAGTTATCAATGCAACCACTCTCACTACCCTTCACACCACTTCTAATTTTGGAGGGCAATGCAGAACCTGCTATAACTACTTGGAAAACACTCTTCCACTGCAATCCTCCATGTGCTGAAGTGTGAATTCAGAGCCATTAAATGCAGTGTTTTGCAGCTTGTGATAACTTACATTCACCTTCCTGTTGTAGGTTAATGTAAATTATCTATGCAGAATCTATGCCTTGCTCACAAACATCAACATTTAAGACAGCAAATTTCAACAAACATGAAAAACCATCTTCATAAAGCTAACGTGCATTCGAATATGTAGATATTGGTTGTTCATGATCAGCCAATTATGTAAACATGAACTAACTATTCATTGCAATATGCCACTGTATAAATAAGAAACATTTCCAAACTTGTGATGCAGTTTGGCTATGCCTGCTTTACATGTTTCAGAGTACGTGCTGCAACTACAAAGGGTTAATGACAAGCATGTATCACATGCTTTCTCATACACATGCAGTCATGCTATGTATAAATTATAGCAGATTTAACATTATAACAGCATTCACTAAGAATAAGTGTCCTATTCTCAAAACTTCAAACTAACTGTTGCACTATATCTAGTGCCTGAAGAAATATTTTGCAAGCACAGACTTCTCTTGCTGTGATTTATCTGCTAGCTTAATTAAGTCTTCAGGATGTTGCTAATAAGGTTATGGGAAACAAACTCAGGCCACCAGGGGAATATATAATTGTGCTTTCATAATATAAGCTGCTAACACAATTAACTTGGTCAATTCTGAAAATGAGTTTGTGGAATTAAACACTAACCACTCTGTACACTTTTGGGTGAAAATGTCTAATATTTTTGCACTATAGATACCAAAGGAGATGAATGTAGCCAAATCTTTAAAGATGCCTGTCTGGGCCAGAATATTTCATTTTCTTGTAAGATACCTAAAATCTTCCAAAGAAAAGGAGAAAAAATTGGGATACCACTATGATTGATTTTTCTTCTAAAAAAACATATAAATGAAAACAGTATTTCCAAAAACTCTTCTATCTTAGCTATACTTACTTGACAAATGCAAAGGCTGTCCACCTGCTCCTAATCCTTTGCCAATACTCTGTAATCCACCTAGAGAAAATAAGATAGTTTATATATATATATACACACATTTTAATGACTAGAACCGAGGTTTAGTCATTAAAATGTAAAAAAATCTAAACAGGTGTGTGAAACATATAAATATCAGTAATCAATCTAAAGGAATTAATTATTGTTTTTTTTAAAACACAGTAACATATCTAACACTGAAAAGAATAAAGGATAGAGTTTAAATAGAACAATATGTGTGTGTGTGTGTACACACACACACACAGGGAAATATTTAAGACGACTTCTTGAGATAAACATAATAATAGCAAGGAATGAAATATCAAAATGATCTTTTTTTTTGTAACTAAAGATTCATGACATTCACTGTATTAGATAAGTTATCCCATATCTACAACCAGAGGCTAATCAATACTTATATAAAATTTTAATTAATTAAATCTAATTTAATTAAAATTATTAATTAAATACAATTTAATTTATTATTAATTACTAATACATTTTAATTAAATTAATTTAATTTAAGCAATTTTTTGGACAGTGTTGATAATGATGCATAAACAAGACTAGTAAACAAAAAAATGGTGAATTAAATGGACTATAAATTTTGAAAATTAGAAACTTTTCAGCCAGTTTCTGTTTATCACCTGACAATTCTCATGAAACAGGAAGCCCTACCATTACTGTATATACTTAACTAGTTTTGCTCCTTTTTTGATCTTTAATTCTCTTTTTTTTTTTAAGTTTCTAGTTTTCAGAATTTATAATTCATTTGATTCATCATTTTTCTTATTTACTGGTCTTGTTTATGGATCATTATCATCAACACCATTCTTCACTCAATCGAGTATTCAAAATATTTTGCCAATCTTGCATTCTAAAAATATACAACCAAGTAAGTCTTAAAATTACTCTTCAGTATTGATTAAAGTTGTCTTAGTCTTATTGATTTAGTCTGTGGTCGGAGATACAGAGCATCTTCCCCATTAGGAGAGAATTACTTTGACAGCTTCTGAGGTCATTTGCTAAAAACACACTAAATAGAAAAATATCCAATTGCAGACCTTATCATTTTTTATAGTTAGGTTGTTCAGTTCTTGAACAACCTGATTGCAATTCAACTGGTTATACTATATGCTTCTGTAGAATTACTATAAAAACTGAGAACTTTATTTTGTTTTGTGATTCAACCAAGTCTTACTAAGCTGGAGGAAGGGAAAAAAAAAAAAAAAAAAAAAAAAAAAAAAAAAAAAAAAAAAAAACATCTTATGGATGTGATTGTAATTTTTAGTTAACAGATTGTTAGAATTAAAGATTATTTAAACTAAGATTATGGGGAAATGAACTTTCTGTAATTATCAAAAAGAGCATATACTTACTAGGGAGTTTAGATGGCATACCATCAGTATCTTCACCAAATTTGTCCTATATAATAATAGTAAAGATTAAACAAATGCTTATTTTAAAAAATATTTTATTAACTCTTCGTACTAATAATATATTTCTATTAAGTTCCTATACTGAGATTAATGTTGAATGATGGTATTGTAGGAATATAGTAGAAACTTTTAACCAGTGCACTTTTGCAATTTTTGGGTCAGACTCGGAAGGTTTTCAAAGTGTAGATGCAATAACGAACATATGAAATGCAATGCAGAATGTCTGTCTTTCTTAAAATTCAGATTTAGACAAAACAAACAAAATTAAACAAAAAATCAATTTGAAGACAAGTTAATATGGCATTTATTTATCAAGTCATTTGAGATGTTATCTTTGGATACTTGCCTCTATATTTAAAAGAAAATTTAAATTAGTTATTACAGCTTAATTATAGTTTTGTATGAGCTGTCAAATTTTGAAATGTTGGTGCCATTTGTACCACTCTATTCGCATTGTGAAAGTGATTAAATTATCTTACCTCAGTGCATAAAATATTGTGAAACAAAGAAATGTTTTAAATTTTACTTTCATTTCTAAATTGTAACTTTCTTGCATGACAAAAAGAACCTTGTGAGCATTTCAAGTAAAACCACTGAAACCAATAATGCGAGCGCACAATAGCTGACTAAAGCAGAAGTTAATATATTGTATTTCCATGCATAAGCAGAACAAAATGCAGACTAATGAATGTCATTTAGTGATCAGCTATGCAGGAGGAAATGAGCACACAGCAGAGGGAGAAACATGGGGTCTGTGTCTTCAATATATGAAAATTAAACAGAAATCGGAATGCTGAAACAGAAGACAAAAAACCCTTTCAAAAAGCAATAAATAGATTTATTCTCTTTAAAATAAAGAAACGTTACTGCTTTCCAGTTCATACAGAAATCTGGCCCAGCAAATTGTGTTGTTTTATTTAGAATTCTCAGCCTAAAACGTTATTCGAAACTGCTAATATGGTTTATTTCTTTGATAAAGATGTTGATCCTTTCACATGGAATGTGAATTCATCCTAAAATAATTCTGTTGATATACTTTTAGTAAGTGATTCAATTCAGCTTGCTATGACTTTCAGGCAGAAAGTGAAAAGGTATTCACATGTTCTGTATGAAGGAAAGATGTTAGGCCAGTCCATGATTCTAGGATGGTAAAAGAATTCAACTGAAATCCTACTCACATATAGGAAGAAAATGACTGCATTAGTTTTATTCTATATATGAATTCAAGAATTAGGAGAAACTAATTTTAGAGGTGGACAAAGTCCATAAAGGATAATACACTGGCATAGTTAAGTTATAATGATTTTGTTCAGTGTGAATACTCCTATTATTACAAACATCAACCAGTACTATTATAACAAATCCTCTCTCTTTTAGAAATAGGTCTCAAACAAACCTGGTGCGTGTATCAATACTAAATGAGAGAGAATATCCACATGACAAACTATTCCTTTTATCATTTTCATCCCTTGACAATTCATCTAGCTGCTATGCAAGTCACCCCCTGTATGAAAAATTAATTTCTCCTTAATCTTTCAAAAAAAATTATTGATAATTACTGAGATATAGCACTGAGTTAAAGATGGCTATGATAGCAAATGATTGACTGTATAGAAGAATTTGGGGGAAGTTTTTGAATATGCAGACTGAGTTTGATTGCTGGGTGATCATAGTGAATGTTGCAAACTAGGATTCTTGCCATTAGTGAACCATAACTCTCAGTCAGATATAGTAACTGGAATCTAGTGCAATGAGTATGGTACAAAAGTAAGAGAGGAGGAGAGACAGACTACTAATGATAGATGATTTGCACAATTATGGTAGAAATTCCTGGATGCAATAACAGTAAGAATGTTCCATGCAACAGGAAGTTTGGAGCTATATGCTGTAAAATCTCTTGCTTATTCATTGTATCAGTTTGTTGAATGGGAAAGATAACAGTGCTTGGGTAGCTCTGAAATGCTGCAAATATAATACAATATCTTAATGTTCCCCAGAGTTAGATGAGTGGGATCAACTCAAAGAATTATCTTTATTATCTGCAAGTGAAAAAAAAAAAAAAAATGAATGCCTATAACTTTAATGATAGCAGATGACATGGCCCACAAATGTGCATTAGTTGGCTCAACTAGTCATCCATATTGATGGATAATGGAGAAAATATGTCTAGACATAATAATTAACTAAATTTATTTAGTATACTATAAGCCTGTGTAGCTCAGTGGAATTGGCATGTTTCGTCACTGTTCAAATGCCCAAAGAAAGACCTAGGTTCAATTCTAGTAACTGACTAGAACTTTTTCTAAGCCTTTTTTCAACTGGTTGCCAAGTTAGTCTGTGGCACAGACAAGTGGGCTCTTCATCTCAAACTAAGAAAATCGACCACAGAACCCACACTATTTCAAACAATAACATACTATGTTAGGGAACACAAGATGGCTGCACTTTTCTTGTCCAAGTATCTCTGACTACCGGTGGAAGGTGAGCTGCCCACTCAGGAATAAAACAGCCTTGCCTACTTCCTGTAAGGGAATAGAATATAGAACAGTGGAGCAGATAATTTACTGTGCCAATATTCCATGTTGGTCACCAAAGCATCCTTAATGGCACAAAAATTTTTTTTATGTGGTTCACTACATAAATCTATACTAAAATTCCTACCACTGGTGGGCCATGGATTTTTTTTCCCATTCAAAAATTTCAAAAATAAAGAATATTAATGACATTATTTTTTTCATTTCTCAATCAGCCATAATTATTTCCCATATTTTAGATAAGATGAGGCAGCTCAATTTACCCAGATGGTAGGTAGTAATTATAAAAATATTTCCAATAAATGTTACTCCAAAAAAAAAAAGGGGGGGAGGTTTTTTTTTTACCCAATAGTTCCAGTGATTCATATCCATGGCATGTTCTGCTACTTCAGAATGGCTCTAATGCAAGTAATGGACACTGTTTCTCCAAATGGATGTTGGCAGTTCTTAATATTTGTCAAAAATAGGAAAGCTCATAAGAGCAAAGGAGGTTAAGAATCCCAATATACCTATACAATGGAGAGATCTTTCAGTGAGTGCATAATGGTAGCTAATTTTTGGCATGCTTGAAGAGACTGTATGGCATATTGTTTTAATACGCATGAGATATTTTTTGAGGTGTCCTGGATATAAGGAATGGCAACAGATTTTGTGTTTTGGATTTACAGCAGCCTTCTGTTGATTTTGTAAAGGGGAAAACCATTGATTAAATGTCACGGATGTGACTGATACCTGTGGATAGCCTAGTGGATTAATTGGCTAAGGTTTTGATAACACCCTACTACTGAGGGATGGTGACGTGAGAAATGTAGCTTCAGTGTGGGTAGGTTTTAATGCAGAAAGGTTCTAGGTAGTACGAAGGTTGTTTGAAAAGTTTGGTAAAAGAATCACCTTTTTCTCAACAGTCTCCATCAAGGTTTACACATTTGGTCCAGCGAGTTTCATTTGAAGAAAATTTTTTCCCACTGAGCCAAATTTTTAAGTTTGAGAACAAGAAGTCACACAGGACAAAGTCCAGGGAATATGGTGGATGTGGAACCAGTTCAAACCTCAACTCGTTTTCTATTCACCAATTTTGGCCTTTTTTAAACAGTCCAACAGACTCCTGCTATTGTCTTAAGCTTTTCCAAATAGGTCTATCATTATAATTCCTTGGGAATTATAATCATTATAATTCCTTGGGAAGTGGAGAAAATGAATGGTGCCTTACATTGCCTGAGTGAGTGAAGTTTAAGAGGCGGTAACGTAGCTTTTGCTATGTCTGAAGGGTCATTCAGTTATTCTCTTGAGAAAATGACCAAGTCATTTTCTCAAACTGAGAAAATGCACATAACACAGCATACAGTGCTACCACTTTGCTGGATGAAGAGATGGAGATGCATGAATAGAAAGTTCTAGAGCTTCTGCATAACTTAAGTGAGAATTCAGATGTTATTAGCATACTATAGGAGCATTCAGATACTGGTTAGGCTCTTAACCTGGTTGTATAATTTGAGTCTCAGCTCAGAATAGATACGAGGATGGAAAGCATATGATACACCTGAGTATAAAGGATGGTGCAAAATGTGATTACTATCAGTATCTCTAGGGTGGTGGTGATAGTGAAGATTGGAAAAGTAGAAAAAAGCTTTCACATAGAAATTGGTTAACAGATAAGCAATCCTCTGCAAAGAACAACAGTGGAGGGAGACGTTTTAACAATTTTATAATTCAACAGATCAGCTGAATATAATGAATGGATATGCTATGATACTGTTCGACTTGACTAAGGCATTTGATAGGAATAACATATGGAGATCCAAATATAAACTACTGACTTGGATAAATGAGTGGATGACAGACAGCTAACAAAGTAGTGCATGGAGGGTGTCAAATTTTAGGTAACCAGTGGTGTTCCCAGAGATCAGTAAATGTACCATTTGGTTCAATCTATGCAAGAATGGTATTGGAAATAACCTGACAGAAATGTTCAGCTGTTACTAACAGTGCAAAGAAGGCAAGATAAGCAGAATGTACAGGCTAGAACTATGGGATAATGATTATATAGAAATTGGAGTAATTATTATTTGCTTCAGAATCCAACATGATCTTCCATCACATAAGCTAAACTTGTAATTATTTAATGTAAATAACTTATTTTATAATTTAATATTCATATAACTACCTTAATTTTGTCTAATATTTAATTATATTAATAATTTTATTAATAATGAAAAGACTATTAAATATTATTAAGCTATTTTAATTATTACTATGTTAATATAAGAACTTTTATTTGATAATTTAACTGCGCATTATTTGAAATGTAAATATTCTCTATTTATTCCTGTTTGTAAAGTTTAAAGTTATGTAATAGCTCAATTTTATTATATTTTTTGTTGTCATGGAAACGTATGTAAGTGAGCGAGCACGTTTTGGAACACCACGTCAGGTTTATTGATAAGTTTTAGAAAGAAATCACGAGAAGAATGGATATAAAAAGCAATGAACGCTGAAATTATTAATAAGGAAACAGAGAGAAAGGAAGAGAGGATTAGCATTAGGTCGGAATCGGAGCATTCGGGAATCAGTGCGATAAAAGCGAGTCGGCAAGTCACTCAAGCAGCTAATAAAGTCTACTAGTCGAGAGGCGGTTAGCTAATAAGTTGTAGAATAACAATTATAGCTACGGAAGACAGCTGAGTGACTACTAAATAGACTAGCAATACTTGAGTTGATATTTAATTTCAGGGCCGACCTGTCAAGGACACACAGAATCTTGAAATAAAGCACGGAGTTACTAGAATAGTAGAGGCTGTAAAATTGAAGTTTACCGTTAACTGTGTTTAGAATTGTAGTGTCTAAAGAATTAATTGAATGCCGGAAGAGTGAACAATTGTGCATATAAAACCTCAAGTTAAGGAATTAATGTGTGTTGCCTTATTTCATGAGTGATCAGTAGTACTTCATGCAAGAACGTTTGTTTATGTGTATAGTGACCGTGAATTAATTCAGTTAATGCTTTGGATATTTATTTTAATGAGTGCCGATTATTGTTAAAAGTGTTTACAGTTAAAAAAATGTTTGTGTGTAAGTTCATGAAGAAAGAAGATTATCAGTAAGATTATTCCAACCATTAATATTCCTTTGCAGAGAAGTGTGCGAGTTTCATCCTAGAATTTCCTTATACTAACAGTAACTATTGAAGAAATTAGCTAAAGTGTATTTATAAGTGTTTGCTTGTAAAGAGGTATTGCTGCAATTTTTATTGTATTTGAAACTTATAGAACTATGAAATATTGATGTGAATGATCATTAAGGAATTTTATTAAATAGTTAAAAGGAACTGTGAGAAGACTGTATTACAGATAACAGAATTACCATTGTCTGAGCTTGTATGACTTTATTATCAGAAAGGCTGAAGTGTTTATAATAACTTATTTAGTGATTTGATCTTAAGTGTATAATTTGTGATTATAAAATTAAATGTTTGTTTTGTTATTCTAATACAAATATAGAGAAAATTTATATTTATAGACTGCACCACTCTATATCTGGATTAGTTCAAGAATTGAAGATAAATCAACCCTCAACTATTACTCCTTAAAATATATACTGGCCGAGTATATTTAACTTACTTAATTCACCCGCTTTGGTTCGAATATTTTATGAATGGTGCAGTAAAAGAGATTCAGGCAAAATACAACATTAGAATATTTAATACAGTCTTTTCATTATTAATACATATATCTTGATTAAATAATTAAATATTAGACAAAATTAAGGTAGTTATATGAATATTAAATTATAAAATAAGTTATTTACATTAAATAATTACAAGTTTAGCTTATGTGATGGAAGATCATGTTGGATTCTGAAGCAAATGATAATTACTTCAATCTCTATATAATCAGAATCCAACATTAGCAAGGTATGCACTTGAGGATAATAAGATTCCAAATAGTATATTATACTGGCAGGATTATTCTTGAAGAAACTGATGAGGCTTGGGATCTTATGATAGACAGGAAGATGAAGTTCAAAGGTCACCTAGGAAAAATTGTAAATAGAATTCTAAGGTTAATTGTAATGTTGAAACTAACATTGATGTGCAAGGAGATAAAGAATTCCTGTGCAAATTTGATTCTCAGGGGATAAAGAAGCTCTGGAAAGGGGACAAACAAAAATTAGAGATAATGTTTGATTATGGAATTTAGAGTATTAAGACAGCTTGAGAGTATATGGCCTGCAAACGCTGGTAAAACGGGAGAAAGAAGGAAAATCTATAACTCTGAGAGTACCTGTTTTGCTAACCTTTCCTCTTTTATGTACAAGACCATAGTACATTAAGTTAGGTACTAACAGATTTCTGAATATTAATTATGTAATTTCCACAACACAATTAGAACAAGGTCTACTGCATAATTCAGTTTTGAGATCTTTCTCTCTCTCTCTCTCTCTCATTCCATAAATTTATTCAGCTAATCCTCTTTGCTTATTCTGTTATCTATTTTCATATTATTTGCCATCTTCATTAAAAATTGTGATCAAATAACTGAATAAGGTTTTTACCTAAAATCGTTATCAGATCTGAAAAATTCACATCTACATCTTGAAGGATGGAAGCATACATATAGTTTCATTCGACAGTAGCCATTCAAGTAGTTGAAAAGTAACAGATCTGCTTTTGATTCGTATCATTTTCAAAATCACTACTATTTATATGAATTGTAGTGATTTTTTTTCCATATCATTTTGAGTGGGGATGTGTGTATTTTGTTGTTATAGGCCTTTGTTGTTATTTTGTTGTGATATTTTTGGAAATTTTTTCTCAACTGCAGTGTCACTAATGCTTAATGAATACTTCAAGTGAACTAAACTTAAGAGGAAGAACATGCAACAGAGGAGTAAGTCGTGAACATGACTTCCGCACAAACGAAGTACAAATCTTCTCCATGTGTGGTCTTGACAGTGCCTCTACATAACCACCATAAATTTGGAATACCTCTAAGCACAATCTGGTAGTGTATGGCATGATTATTCATTCTTTTATGGAATGTTCCCGATGCAAAAAGTCTGGAAAACCAATTTACCTTCAAAAGAAGGAGATAGTGGCTCTGTAGAAGAAAGGGAGCTGTTTCCATGTTGTTCATCCCTAGAAATTTCAATAACATAACCACACCCTTTGTTACAATTTAGACTATAACTTTACCTTATAAAACTGTTCTTTTGGCTTTAACACACAACATATCTATTATAAGAATAATTTAAATTTCTTTATAACTAAAATATATTAATTTACATCATTCAGCAAAAATAAATTCCTATACAAATACTTACCATACGCACACTTATTGATCTGTTATATAATTTCTGTCCATTAAGCATGGCTGAATAGAAGTCAAGGTTTTAAAACAGTTACCATCAATGCTTTATCTCTGCACAATTGAACATGAATATTAGCAATAAGCATATAGTCAATATGAACACCAAAAACCCTTAGGTCTGGCATTCATTGATTTTGAAAAGGCACTTGATTCAATCTCAACATTAGCTATTTTAGAAGCCCTTAAAAAAACAAGAAATTGAAAAACTTACACTCGATATACTTAGTCATATATATAAAAAATTCAACTGCATCTTTAAAATCAGGAACAGATATGGAATTTCCTACAAAAAAAAAAAAAAAAGTTAACATGATTCCATTTCACCTAAATTATTTACAGCAGCCTTAGAAGAAAAATTTTAAAAACCTGGACTGGAAAAATAGAGGAATTATGGTAAATAGGAAAGAACTAATTTAGTTCTTTCACCTAACTGATGATATTATATTCTTCTTTTAGGAAACTAGGCAGAAGTTCTTCAACAAATGATCACCCAATTGAATGCAGAAAGTAAAATGAAAGGATTAAATGTAAACAAAGACAAAACAAAAATAATGTATAATAAATACATTATCAAAAATGTCAGTACAAATGGAACACCAAGAAATTGATATAGTAACCTCCTATGTTTACCTAAGACAAAAGATCACAGTAGAGTGCAACTGTAACGGCTTGGTTCAATAACCTTTGGAAAACACTGCGAAGCACTCAAAGAAACCTTCCAAATCTGACATAAAACAAAAATATTCGACATTTGTATATACTTATGGTGTGATGACTTATGGAAGTGGAACAAAATGAGAATTACCCATAGGAAAATGGAAAGATCATTCCTTAGTATTAGCATTCTAGATAGAAAGCACAATACTTGGGTCAGAGCTGAGACTAGGGTGAGAGACATTAATTATAACAGCCACTAAAAGAATTAATTATAACAGCCACTCAAAAAATGGTATCCTAGAAATGGAAAGAGCTGCAGTATGGCCAAAGAGATGCCAGGAACTCAGTGGCATATGGGAGCTCAAGAAAGGAATGAAGGAAGGCCTTCATCCAGCAGTGGGCAGAAAATGGCTGATGATATAGTCAATGCTACCTGTTAATCTGCTTAAGAATGGGAATGTCAATTAACATACTAATGGTGTCAGACTACTCATCATCATCATCATCAAATTCCTGCCATGTACCCTCAAGGGATGTACAGGACTACTCATGAACTAATAATTTCAGCATTGCTGATTTTTCTGTTATATTCCTTTCATGAAGATGCCAAGGTGTTCATGTGAACAAAAACTATTAGGAAAATTTAAGTTACTCATATTATGATCTTATATTTCAGACGAATATCTAATATTTTCTAAGGAAAACCTGAGTTGGTTTTTAGTGACTTTGAGCTGTTCTTGCCACACACAAAAAAGCATGCTAAGCAGCAGAACACAGATTCTCTTTGAGATGAATCTTCTAAGGGAAACCTCAGATGGTTATCTGTGATTTTGAACTGTTCCAGCAACACACAAAAAAACATACCAAGCAGAGCATACATGCACACACACACACACGCATAGATTCTCTGAGATCGTGATATTGTTCATATCACAATCCAAATAGCTATGTTCCTGGGTAACCAAAGTTGCCGTTGCTCATATGCATGAATACCATGCAGAATTCAAATAGTAGTAATGTGTAAAAAAAAGCTAACCTCACTTTTCATTAGTTTATGTGCAAAGTATAAGTACATAGTTAAATTAGAGCAGATTTGGCTGTTCTAATATAAGTATGTATAATAAATACATATAACAGGAGAAAGGTTAAAGGACTTCTTAGAATTGTCAGCCCAGCCAGAAAATTCTGCTTTCCTAATACCCCTAATCCTCTGCAAACTGCTCAGGTAACAACAGCTATACAGGATTATATATCTGCAAATGTGCATTTTCTTTGGGACTGATCCTCACCATGACAATACAATCTAAACTCAATCTAAATCAGCATCTAAAGATACAATAAGAAATGCTTCTTACAATCATTTAGTGCACCTTTAGGTATCAAGAACTACTTGATTAAAAGCTGACAGAGATTTCTTTTTGTAATGCCATCAAAAATTCCATTTTAAGACAAACACATTCCATTTCTTTTTATTTATTCTCTTCCTTTGAATTACTTCATCTAAGGGAAAAACTGCATAGATGGAATTCACGTAGGATGGAATCAGACTGTGATCCAAGTAGACTGACAAAAATATGGGAATTTTCACTAATGCACTTTTTGCCAGCTTCGTTTGGCCAAGTGAATAGAATTTCCACTAAGTTACAAGGCCACAAACTTAAATTACACTGCGACACAGATGTTTGTAAACATCTTCAGATATTTCTTTGTTGCTATGCTCAGGGAGATTGAAGTAGTAATTTGAAAAATTCTGTTGGTCTCTAGAGCAGTTCATTATGGATAAGATTACGTGACTGTTAAACTCATGGTACTAATGCACAATAAGGTATATGCCCTTTTATGGATGGAATTTACCCATTAAAAAAGAAAAAATCAGGTTGCATCACAAAGATTAGCATATCTATATTGTAATGTTCATAAAAGATGGCAGACAGCTAGTTTTAGACAAGTGAGACCAATGGAACAAAAGAACCAAGCCGTATTCAAGACTATCTAATGCTATATTTTACATGTATTTATTATACAAAAAAATATTTAAAAAAATTATGAAAAACGGGGTATTTCCGGAGTCCCAAAACTCAATGCGAAAGACCAATTTTTCTCATAAGATCAAAAGGATATTGGTAAAGTGGTTATTTTTTGTTAGTTTAGGGAGAAGTGAAACAGTTGATTGTTTTGATTGTCAGGAATAATTTGAGAAATATAAAAGAAATATGCAAGAGGAGGGTGTGATGAAATTTACTGACAGAAGCGAAAAAAGAATCAGAAAGTAAAGAATGTGAGTGAGCTGTCTCAGTAGGACAGGAATGAATTGTAGAATGACATGATTCCTAATGAGTCAATTAAAAAAATTGTGCAGGAGGGATGGTGAGCAATTTATGGATGTATGTAATGAATTTAATAAAAAGAACAAAAGTACCACTCGATGAAGTGCATTTAAATGGTTTAGGAGCTAGATGTTTGAAGGGTGTTGTTTAATGAGAGGCTGGAATTGCAAAATCAGAGAAACTAGAAGTGGGAAGCATTATCGGACTGCATACCCCCAGTTAGAAGGATAAATGCATACAGATATAATTATAGCAAGAGCTGCAAAAAAGGTGATCAGGTACTAATTGTGCAGTACAGGGTGCAGGCAAAAAAGGGTGACTTGTATGGTAAAAAAGACTAAATTACATTATGAGAGCAAATTCATTAAGCAGGCAAAAGTAAATCCAAAACAGTTATTTTGCTAGCAAGTAAGAGGAAGAATGATCATGGAAAGATAACTTTAATCAATGCCAATGGTAGGAAGGTGACAGAAGCAAAAAAAAATAGTTGAGTTACTGAGTTTGGTGAATCATGCAGGTAGAAATTTTATCGTTACTAATGTGACAAACTGATGTCAGAATGGAGGTAGATAAACAACAATGCATGTTCAACATATTGAAAAATATCAACTGAATAAAGTAATAGGACAGGATGTAATGTTGGCCTGTGTGCTACAAGAATGTCCAAGAGAATTGGCAGCATCTGTGACAAAGTTATGTAATATAAGTCTTGCTTCATTATATGGAAGATGGGAAGGGGGGGGGGGGGCAATCCATGGAAGTTTGTGGTTAAGAAAGGGGTGAGAGCTAGTTTATCTCTCAAAGAACAGTGAGTGGAACAACATGCCTGTCAAAGTACTGCATACATGTAGTATGAATGAGTTTAAAGGTATGACTGCTGGTGTCTTTGACGAGTTCTTCACTCCCTTGAGGTCTAATAATAATAAATCCATAGGTTAATGGCAGGCAGAGTTGTTCAGAGCATATACTGCAAAACTTGACAAAATAGTTTAAAGAACTTTTTTTTTTTGTGTTAAAAACATCGAAGGGGGTTATTACTCCTCTTCATAAAGCTTATGATTTGCCAGCATCTTGACTACTGTGCACAGAGTTGGTCACCTGAGTTTCTTGTAGCGGGTTGTGAAGAGAATTCAGATGAACAAGCTGGTGATAGGTCTGTGGGCTGTAAAATTTAGTTGATACGTGGAAAACAGGGGATATGATAAACTTTAAAGGGATTCCATAAGACTGACAAAAAAAGAGAAAATAAGGGGTTAGCCGCAAGATGTGTGAGGACAGGTACGATTGGTATTGTGTGTATAAGTTAGAATGGTTCTCCCGCGATGAGTGTTCTGACCCCATGGAGATACCCGAATAATAATAATAATAATACAGGGTGTTTCAAAAAGAATGACCCGATTTCAAATAATTATATTTAATTATTTGAAATCGAATTATTTGAAATTTGAATTTCTGCATGAGTCATGACATTTTAAAAAAAAATGTCATGACTCATGACATTTTTTTTTAAAATGTCATGACTCATGCAGAAATTCAAATTTCAAATAATTCGATTTCAAATAATTAAATATAATTATTTGAAATCGGGTCATTCTTTTTGAAACACCCTGTATAATAATAATAATAATTAATAAAGGATACAAATAGCTTGAACAGCTTCCAGTGGATGATCAAATTCAATAGTACCATGTCCTTTACTGTTTCCATCTTTATCAGTTTTTAATTCAACATTAGTTACTTTTCCTGCCATCTTAAAGATGTCTTGTAGCTTTTTAGTATTCACCTTATAGTCAAGCTAGAATAATTAAACGATTCAGGTAAACAAAAGTCATCCACCTGGGCTGACAAAAAAAATTCCATCTTACTTACTTAAACGCATACTTACATTAGCAACAAATACTCTATTCGTTAATGGTCCTGTTATTCCAAGAGATTTGAGAAAGTCTGGATTTAATCCATATGTATTAAACTGATTACCACCACCGCCGCCACCACCACCACCAAAGCTATCCCCAACTCTGGAACTACGATCGAGTGAGGATCGTTGTCCTGATCGAGGTACAGGTCGACCACTCTTGTCTCGTTCAACATCATAATCCTGAAGTTAATAAGAAATATAAAAGTATTCCTTTTAGAATAATGAACTGAAATGTTTTACAAGGAAAAAAAATCAAGTACACAATATAACTAAAACTGATTTTTACCTAAACATTTTTTGGTAATGGAAATTATTGGTCACTAAGCATAAAAAAATGGTGCATTGTGATTACTATAAAAAATTTATTCTAGGGAATTTAGTTAATCATTTCTCTGCATTACAATAGTCATAATTTTAACCAACAAGCACAAACAACCGTGCCTGCAACAAAATTTGAACTGTGACCTACTGGTTGATGAGTGGGTACACTAACTACTCAGCCAACTAGGTCAGTTACTTTGACAAGGCTACCAGATACAAGCAGTAAAACATATAGAACTATTTGTATATTAAAAAATAAATCTGGTTAATCTAGCTAATAAGGTGAGGTTTCCTTATAAAGAAAAAGCTATATTCTATAAACAATATGAACACTCATATATATTCAAATAACCAATATTATACAAAGGTCTAATCTTACCTCTTTAACAACTAGCTGCCGTCCTTTATATTCAAATCGATGTAAAACATTAATAGCCTTTTCAACAGATGAAGCTTCTTTCAGTTCCACAATTCTAAAACAAAACCATTTGGAAAGTTCATAATTTTATGGATAAAATAAATTTCACACAGCTATTTGCAAAGAAATTGTACTATTTAGAGTACAAGTGTACAACATTAAAATACAAGCCACATCTTAATAATACCTAGAAATAAGTTGTAACACTGGCTAAAATTTTTATTTTATAATTATATAGTTTAGTTTATCATTTAATCACATTTTGGAAGAGAAGGTAATGGTGAACATGTGACTATTTTTCTCCCCTCTTTAAACATAAACGCATCTAAAAAATATAATTTTTTTTTGGTATACTTTGCGAGGCAAAAGTACAGTTCCTTATTATAATATCAAACTTTAATGGATAAGGAATAAAAGGGAATCACGTTTATCATTTTCATCAGTCATATATAAAATTAGATTGATGTATTTTCAGAAAATCTGAAATAGGATGAGTGTTAAACAAGCATAGCACTAATAACTGTTGCACCAATAATGAATTAGGCATGATTCATGCAGCAGCAAAATAAACTCCACTTTTTCATGATGTGGCATGTATGCACAACTATTGCATAAAAAAAAAGTTGCTATATCTAATTCAGCATCATTCACAACCTTAACAGAAATGATGTACACCACTAGTTCAAAACCAGACCGGTTATTATTAACATTTTATTTCACATTTCATACATATGGGCGAAATGTATTTGTCGAGAAAATTAAAGAATGTGTAAGAAAATAGAAACTGGAGGGGGAGAGAGAGAATGTATTAAGTGTTTCAAAATTGTCTGTCTGTTAGCTGATGACAAGGATGCAACAAATACCTATGGTAAGATGGAAAATATTAATTATGAACATGCAACCATGGAAATAGAGAACGAAATAGATATTAATAAAGAAATAGCAGGATTAAATGCATTCATAGGACAAAGACCAAAACTGAAAAATTGCAGAAGCGGCAGAGCTGGAAAAAAAAAAGCAGGTGATCCGAAGGAATAATAAGGACCAACCGAACAAACAACAAAAACAAGTTAAGGAGAGAATTATGTATGCAGACTCGATGATCAGGGAAGTACTTAACAAAGGGTGACAAAATCTTGTTTCCCAGGTACAGAAATTCCCTATATTAGTCATGCCTTCCAGATGCAAAAAGGTAAGTTGCAGGAAATGATCATCTTGGTTGGTAAAAATGACTCGAGGCAAGGATGTAAAGGAGTTGTTAGAAGACGCAAAACTGAAAAGCAAGAAGGAGAAAACTACTACCATGCTATGATAGAGGAAAACGGAGGAGGAGGCCATTGATATCAAATGGGTATATACGTAGATTATGCAAAAGGAATAATGTCAAATTTGTGGTCTGTGTTTGACAGTAAGGAGTTGTACAATGTTGATGGATAGCGTCTAAATGGTTTTGGTGTTAAGTGTCCAGAGGATGCTGAAGTGCTAAGTTTGGTGTTAAGTGTCTTTGTTCACAGAGTATGCTGAAGTGCAAATTCAAGGAACTTAAACAATTAGGGTGGAAGCAAAAAAAATCAACAGAAATGCCTTCGTGTTTGTGTGAAGGCACCTATGAAATGAGTAGGTGAGAATAACCAAGTGTGGAATCTAGTCTCTCAGGCAAAAATATTGAATAGGGTAGACAATTCAGAAAGTAAGGTGAGTGGGAGACTAAAGGGATGCTGCAGTTTCTATATACTAATGCCAAAAGTATAACGAACAAGAGAGAGAGGAATTTTTGCCATTGGTTAGTGCAACCTTGCCAGAAGTTATAGGTATTAGTGAGACTGTTAACAGCAGATGTAGTTACAAGGATTGAATTTGAAAGGTTAGGTTAGAATATTTTCAGGGAAGATAGGATGCAGGAGGAGGAGTGTTGTGGATGATAGCAGATGAATTGCAGACAAAAAGGATAGGAGACAGGCAAGACAAAATATACGGTTGGTTGTTACTATAGATCAGAGTTCCATAGATGATCTTCCAGATCATCTATGGAACTCTCCGACCTATGAGTACAGGTCGAGTGATTATTATCGGGGAATTCAACTATGGAGATATAGACTAGAAGGAAGAAAGATCACATGACAGGAACAAAATAGAATTTATACATATGCTGAGAGAGAATTATTTAAGGCAGCATGTGATGGAGGGGAGTAGGGATAGGAAAGTATTGAACCTGGTCATATGATCAGAAGAGCTATCCATAACCAAGGCAACATTTTCTCCAACTAGTGAAAGTGACCATGCAGCCTTTACATGGGAGATTATAAAACAGGAGGAATATTCTATTAAGGTGTTAATGTGGAACAACAAGGCAGGTGATTATGACATGCAATTAAATTTGTACATCACATAAAACACTGCAAGATAAGAATGTTAGCAGCACATGGGATAGTTAAGGGTCATGTAGAGGAAGCACTATTAAATTGAATACCTAGGTGTAAGGAGGGTTAATTGGGTAGAAGTTAGATGGATAAGTAATATCATTAAGCACAAGAGCTGCAGAAGAAAATGCTGTTCAAGGTACATAAACAGAAAGGTGACCAGCAAATTTATGAACAATGCAAGACTCAGGCAAGAAAGGTGACCATTATGGCAAGCAAGGCAAAACAGAAGAATCTAGCCAAGCAAGCCAAAGGAAATCCAAAAGAATTCTTTTGTTGTGGCAAGTAAGAGGAACAATGACTATGGAAGATTAATTTTAATGAGTGATGATGATGATGATGATGGTCACAAAGAGACAGAAGCAGATAAAACAGTTGAGTTACTGGGTGACCACTCTGCAAGCATATATCTTCCTAGTGAGGTTACTGCTTTAACTTATGTGACAAGACACTAATGTGGGAAGAGAGGTGGATCAATTGGAGGTTCTTAGGATATTGCAGAATCTCAATGTAAATACAGCTGTGGGATATCAGCTAGGGTTTTGTGAGAATGTTAAGGTAACTTGCAATGCTTTGACTAGGCTGTAAGTCCCAACTCTAGTACAGTTCCAAGGGAGTGGAAAGTGGGCAAAACAATTCCTTTGCATGAGGGATATTCTGAGACCGCAGTAGCAAATTATAGACTAGGTGGATTGATTCACTAAGAACTGCCTTTATCTTAGGCATGGTGGTAAAAGTACTAGAAAAATTGGTCACAAAGAGAATTCAAGAATGCGTAGATAAAAATATGTTACCGTATGATAGTCAAGATGGCTTTGTGAAGGGTCGGTTATGCCTTAGTAATTTACTAACTTTTTATAACATAATAAACAGCTAAGTTGGATAAAGGAAATGGTTACGATTTTGCAAAAGCATTTGACAGAATACCACATGGAACTGTTATGCAAAAGATGTGCTGGACAGATATCAAAAAGTGGTATATGGAGGGACAGAATCGAGGTGAAAACGGGTGACTAGTGGTGTGCTGCAACCATTGCTGTTTAATTTGTACATAAAAGATATAGGAAATAACCTGAAAGGAAATATTCAGTTGTTTGCTGATGATGAAAAATAGAGAATAACTGTTAATCAAGGCGATGTGGAGAGCTTGCAGGAAGATTTAAACAGGCTGTCGGTATGGACAAAATTTAATGGGTGTCAGTTTAATGTCGAGAAATGTAAAGTTATGCATTTTGAGATAAACAGATTACAAGGCATGTATCAACATTGTTGGCACTGTACTCCAGGAAGATGAAGCTAGAAATTAAGGTGTGGTAATAGACAGAAAGTTTATAGGAGATATTGCTAAGTTTGCTAACGTAGCCCATTAATAGCCAAGTAGAAATAAGGAAGTTGTTATTCCTCTTTATAAGGCTTCAATACATCGACATCTGGATTAGTGTGATCATGTCTGGTGTCCTGGGTTTCTTGAGGATGAAAAGGGGGAAGAGGATTCAGAAGCAAGTAACCAAGATGGTGAGTGGCCTGTGGAATGTTCCCTATGAGAATAGATTGAAGATGTATGGACTGCAGAAGTTGGTTGATAGGAGGAAAAGAGGGAATATGAATAGAAACATTTACGTTGTTTAAAGGGTTTTATAGGATAGATGCAGTGGAAATGGTTCAGCACTTGGCTAGAGGGAACAGAACAAGTGGTCATCCCTGGATGTTGAATAAAAGTGTGATCGGTAGAGGTGCGAGGACTAGATATTTTGCACGGAGAGTGGTGAATGAGTGGAATGGGTTTGCCAGTTGGTTGTGAGTGCTTTGTCTGTTAATGGGTTCAAGGTATGACTGATTGTGTGGATAGATTGGGTCTTTCCAATGAGTCTTTGGACTCCATGGAGGTGCCCAAATAATAATAATTAATGGACCCTCAGATGGTGGCCTTAACTATAATTCATCTGAACTGTCTATATACAACTTTCAAAGCAATCCTTTTGATGGAAGACTGTACACATGTAGTCATCCACCACAAGAAATTCATGCTTGCATTCATATTCCCTGTCAAAGAATTCCCAACACTGAATCCTTCCTGTAGGATCACACCACTCCAAATTCTGATAACCCAACCTCTAAAGCTTGATTTTCTGAAATCCAATACCCAAACAGTCAGATCATCTTAAAAATTGCAACATTTCCTAATGCCACAGATCAAGTTGGTAGAGATGCATATTTTTTCTGTTAGCAACGACCTAACACAAATAGTCCATCCATCCAGCAGAATACCAGATAAATGCAGAATACCATCTATCTAATACTTTTGACCTTTTCTCAATCCTCTCCTTCCAAATACTAAATTTTATGGGCAGCTTAGGCTGCCCACACTTCTTTTGGCATTATAATTGTGCAAAACAGAATGAAGATGGTTACTTCCATCCCAAATACCTATTCCATCATTCAATATTTTAATATGGTGATAACACTATTTTCACTTCATATATTTCTATGAGACAATGAGACCTCAATAAGGATCAAAATTGTCTTGAGTAGTGCACTTTCCCATAATAGTGCATACCAATATACACATCCAAAAGGAGGTACATACAATGTGGATTATGGAAATACTGAGGTAATCTGGTCCACAATCTGGGCCACTTCACTGAGCTACACAAGCTCTGGGATTTCAAGGGAATCTGATGTGATGTTGCCAAAAGATACTTTGTATGCAATTTTTTTATGTGCACTTAGGTCAGGAATCGAAAGAAGGTTATATTTCTTGTTGGTAAAAATAAAAACTGGAATGAAGGCCCACATACCATCCAATATGCATGTATGGAAACTGGAATCCCAAACACTTGTTCTACCACTACCAGTCAGTGCATGAAAAATATTTAGTTTATCTGAATTGCATATCTGAGTTGACTAAAGATGAGATGTCTAAAGAATTCACAATCCAGAGGTAGTTCAGTGTGTATCATAGTAGATGGCTTCTGCTCAGATCTATCCACCAAATCCAGAGTTCTGTACATTCTGTACTTCCAGTCACTCTCCTACATATCTATATCCTTCTCTCAATGACCAAATGGCCTCATCCCATTATATCCATAGTTGTGCTGATGCCAGTGTACCTACTTTTCTTCAATTTTCATTTTTTTAATGCAATCATTCTAAGTTTTAAGACCTTCCACAGCATATGCCTTGGATTCTTCAGTGAGGCAAGGACATGTGAACACCTCAATACTTCTAAAACTTGATAATATCAATTACTAAGTTATTTAAAAATACAACATTCAACTCCTCTTACCTGTGATAACAATTAAACCTCCAAACAAGGTCAGATTTCTCTTCTTGGCCTTACCTACTACCCATAAGTGTTAGAAATATATTTATCTCTATAGCCTCCAAGAAACTAAGGATCATTCAGCACTTGCTCATTTATATAGCTAATGATATATAAATCCCAAACTTAAGATACTGTCCATACATTTAGAGTGCTCGATGAAAATATTGCTGTGAAAATATTTGATCATATTCTGAAAAGGTAAATCCGGTTAACAGATGATACCACACTCTCTTTGGTCATATATTTGATCACTTTCTCATAGACATTGCTTCTGCTGTATGTCTTTATGGTATTTTCATGGATTCTATACCCAAAAATGAGCCACCGTTATTCATTCACTCTTCTGGAACTATATGAGCAGCTGTTCAACATCAATTACTTGTGTAGATTCAAACCTACACATTGTTTTCTTCCATTGTTTTCTTTGAAAAAACTATCTTAATCGTGATGTTTTCTCAAAGAGTAACAAATTTTAGTTATTCAGAAGACATACCAACTTTCTCCTTAAATAGTGTCCTCATGGCTAATGTATAAATTTTGCAGCCTGTCATGTTGAGAGTTGAAGTTAAAAAAAAAAAGTGGTAATCCTGTTGTCAAGATTTTATAATTTGGTTACTTCATTAATTTATTTTAATGTATATATCTTCGTTGCTATAATAGAAATTATTAATTTTTGTAAAAGTAAAGTACAAAGTATACAGAACTTAACATTATGGATTGCACTAGTTAATGCTAGTAGCTCATTCCAATAAGTGATGCAAAAAAAACTTTTGTGTTCTCAAAGCTTAAGATTCTCAAATGACTAAACACTACACCATTTAAGAAAAATTAAACTAGGTTTAATCCTAAAGCATGAAAATAATGAGACTATAGCTTAAGGAAAAAAAACAATACACCAACTAAATGCTAGATTAAATCTGTTTAACCTGTTAACATACAAAGACATCTGTGATTAAGTCTTTTGTTTATTGCACCAAAATTGATTTTGACGTATCGCAGATGTTACGAAGTTCGCGTCAATTTCAAATGAATTTAGGGTATTAGGCAGTGAATATATATGCATATAAACTCGTTACTAGTTAGTGTTGCAATTTATTATCATCCCTAATATGTCTGCAAATATTTATATGTTGGCTGAAAGTGATATTGAAAGTGGAGAGGACAGTTTGGATAAAAACAGCGAGACAAATTTATATCAAAGTGTTGGCATTTTTGACATGTCAAGTGACAATAGCAACAGTAGCAGTAAAAGTTCGGTTCGAGGCAATGTTCGTAAACGTTTGAGACCGATAGTCTAGCAGCGATGATTCCGATGTAACAGAAGATGAATGGAATTGGCAAGAAAAGGAAAATATTCCTATTATAAAACCATTTACGGAAATTCCTGGCACCAATGCAATTGCTTTGCTAAGATTTGGTGCAAATCTGACACCTCTTTCTGTTTTGAAACAAATAGATATGCAGCTCAAGCAATAAACGAGGAAAAGATTGAAGAATGGTATCCAATAACAAGTGATGAATTGCAGGCATATTTTGCATTATGTATAATTATGTCACAGGTACAAAAATCTAATATAGACGTGTTGGTCAAAGAGGGCTGTGGTCGAGACACCCATATATTCAAAAATTATGCCTCGTAGACGCTTCGTGGCTATTTTCTCTATTTTGTGGATAATGAAACAATAAAGAAAGACGACAAAATAAGTAAAGTGTGAAATATAGTCGACTACCTGAATAATAAGTTTCAGCAATTATATACACCAGATAAAAATGTAATAATTGACGAATCCCTTATGAAATATAGAGGTCGACTAAATTATGTACAGTTCATTGCAGCAAACGAGCATGATCTGGGATAAAATTTTACAAGCTATGTGAATCAGACTGTGGATATTGTTCAAAGTTCAAAATTTATACAGGAAAGGATAAAATTCCAGGAAGTGATACACCTGCATCTCAAAATGTGGTCATGAGTTGGCCGAACCTATTTTAGGAAAAGGATATATGTTATTCTTAGATAATTGGTATTTGTCACCAGAATTATTTTATTTCTTGAGAAAAAATAGTAGAAATGTTGTGGGGACAGTTAGAAAAAATCACAAGAATATGCCTAAGAAATTGACAACATATAAAATAAAAAAAGCGAATCAAAAACTATCTTGTTGAGGAATTTTGTCATTGCGTTAGCGCAATAAGAAGGATGTTTACATGATAAGCACAAAGCATTCAAAAGAAGAAATGGTAGATACAGGAAAAGTAAGGAGAAGTAAGAGGGGCGATAAAGTAATAAAACCTAAATGTGTTCTTGAATACAATTGCGGAATGGGCGGTGTCGATAGGCAAGACCAACTATTTGCTTGGCGTCAAAGGTTACAAGAAAATATTTTTCTATTTGATGGATATCGCTATTTACAATGCTTATGTTTTATATTCCAAACTACCCAATACATCAAAACTAACAATAGTCAATTTCTGTTTGAACGTAGCAGCAGATGTCGTCAAATATATCTTTACCTAATTATAGTACCCGTGGATGTCCATCACAAAAGGACTGCCCAATTAGACTGCAAGCAAAAAATTGGCAACATTTCCCTGAATATATACCCCTACTAATAAAAAGCGACATCCAGCAAAGAGATGCCATGTATGTGCCAAGCATAATGTAAGTGAGACTACATGGCGATGTAAAAAACGTTTGATACCGTTACATTTACCTAAGTGCTTAGAAAAGTATCATACCTTGCAAAATTATTAATTCTTTATAATAAGGTAACAATTAATGAAATAAATCACATGAATTAAATAAATACTAGTTTTATCTGTTCCAACTTTAAAAATAATTTATATCTCAACCAAAAATGATATGTATCCTCAACAGTATACAGGATTTTACTTCATCAAGTATTCATGATTACTAGTTTTCTATCAACATTTCCATATTATTCAGTTGTATGTCAGATCTTCAATACACCCTGACACCAATTTACTGTTTCAGTCTGGATCACAATGTTGCATCATTAAACAATTAAACCCAACATTTTGTGTTGACTCGTTAAAGCATGCATTTCTCTCATTGTAGAATATTTAGAGATTCACCTAATTTCATTACTTTTCTGCCACACACAATTGAAGGATGAATAAGGAATAAACCAATATAGCTGTGCTGATGCCAGTGTACCTACTCTTCTTCAATTTTCATCTTTTTAATGCAATCATTCTAAGCTTGAGGCTTTAACTAAACTACGTGATAAGACACATTTTTTGATCACCAAAAGATTGGGCTTTACTGAACTGGAGATGTGTGGATGTCATTCATGGATTTATGTACTTATTTACTGCATATCCGTCTTCTTTAATATACAGAATCGGCATTTATGTGTCATCTTACATAAGATATGCAAGTATTAGATTTACACATAATTAGTACTAGTATTTTATATTTTTGTTATATTTGAGTAAAAAAAAAAAAAGAAAGAAAAAGCATATTTACTGGTAATACTACCAAAACATCAAAGAAAACTCAGAGATGAAATTATAAGTGTTAATTCTGACTGACACAAGGGAGAAGCCTGATGATATAAAAAAAGTTCTTGGTCTCCTACAATGGCAGGAACTATTTGATACTGTGAAGGTAATCAGTTAAATCTGCAATGCATTAAGATGCTATGGCGTTGACAAATTGTGCAAGAAAAGTCCTGATATAAAAAGTAGGTTTCAGCTATCTGGGTAGAAAATTGGGTTGCAGATAAAATACTGTAAAGCAAAAAACTTACTGACAACTTCAAACATAAGTTTATTGTGACAGTACGAAAGGAAATTCTTTGCTACCAATAAGGAAACTTTCCTTCCTTATGAAAGAAACTTTATGCTACACTGGGTCAGTTTGAACACATACAACATTTCAGAGTAGCTAGTGCAAATGCCCATTGCAGAACATTCAACCAAGAAATCTAAAATGATAACGTATGAAGATGAATATGTTCTGAAACAATACTTTAATGTGCATAAATGGAAAATCCCAGAGAATGAACTATGCAAATAATTTTAAATTCCTATCCCATTCCCAACAATACTCAGACTCAAAGATCTAAATCGATTAGATAAGATCATTACCCAAGTTAAAATGGGTAATGATCCTCATTACCCATTTTAACTTGGGCTTATCAGGATCATTGTGATGTTATTTAAATCATATCCCCACAGAGCATATTAGTTGCAATGAGAAAATTTACATAAAAAAAGTCAAAGTTGTTTCTGATTTTAATTCTTTAAGATTTCAGATAAATGAAGGAAAAGAACAGTAAGATATCTAAGTTCATTATAAATTTGAGTTTCATCTAAGTTGATCCTTTATATATTGAAAAATAACTGCAGAACTTAAAGGCTCCTCAAGGATATTGACAGAAGGAAGTTAAAATATTTTGGACACATCGAAACGATGGAAGGAGGACTTCTCAGAACAGTAACAGCAGGTAAAATTCCTGGATAAAGAGGAAGGGGTAGACTGTTATTCAGATGGATAGTGCATGCAGAATGATTGATCTTCAGAGAGTTGAAGACTTCAGAAAAGCATACAATTGGATTACATAGTGAGGCTTGGTGTGGCACATCACCGATCATCAGTCACCATATGGCATCTGTGGATGCCCAGTGAACAGATGAGATTATTTTAGTTTATTTTTATTGTTTAGCATCTATTGTATGGTGTCACTCTAACATATGACCAATATCTGTGAAAGGGAATAATAATTCATTGTTCATGCTCAACCTTGTGAATTTGCTTCTGTTAATAGCCTGTTAGATTCAGAATAAGATCTGCATCAATAATTTTTTGTGCCTACATGTTACCAATAACTGTTTATCTAATTTTTATCATTGAGTTTCTACTCAGTGATAAAAATTAGTGGAATGAACAAAAATAGTATAGGTAAAATCTTATTACAAATAAAGATATTAGAAACGAACCAGACATTGCATTCAAAAATGTGTCAATTCTAACAATGCCAGGTTGCTTTGTAATATATCTTTGTTTAGGGGGTATAAGAGCCTACTTCTATTCATTGTTCTCTTTAAATTCATGGTCACTTAAGACCAAGATCAGACTTGATAACAGATTAATTTGAAAGAAAATTTCAAGAAAAAGTTAGTAAAAAAGAAAACTATGCAGTACACTCATTATACTGCACATTACTTGAAGCTACACATCAGGAAACAATAATAATGACAGAAATATTAACTTACCCACAACCTCTGAATTTTCCATCCTCTCCCTGAAATAATTCCACATATGACACATCTCCAACTACAAAAAAAAAAAAAAAAACATTACCAAATCATTTTCCCATAATGACCTGTTAAGATATATAATTCACATAATGCATGTGAAAAAGAAATACAAATTAATCCCTTCCTTCGTGGTTATACAGTAATCAGAATTCATAAAAATAATGGAAATAACTACCACGTTAGAGTAAAACTTCAGTTTAATATAAACCAAAATAAGATGAATCAACTAGTCTCTGATAACAACACTTGTGAACTACAATATGACTAACAGGATTAAGAAAAAAACTGAAATTTTTAAGTGTTACTTATTAGTCATCAGACACTGTTAAAAAGCTATTACACCATTACGCCCATTCTTCAAGAATATAGTGTTCCAAAGTACAAACATAACTTTCTGCTTGGGCTGATAGTTGAGGATAGTATAGACAGCCCAAATTATCACCTAGCCAAGAAATTAGATTCAACACTTATTCTCAGTATTCAACTGTATTCTGTATATAGGAAGGTCATTCACCTTCCTATATAAAGAATACACAACACTTCATAAACAAAATAAAAAACATAACACTTGGCAAAGATGATTCATTAGTCAGTTTGACGTTTCTGCCCTATTCACAAATGTCGCGATCAGTGACAATTCTTCTCTAACAGAACAAATTTCCACCCAACATTATGGCTCCCTTTGCCCAAGTAGTACGTTCCAGTTATTTGTAGGTAAATAATTTTTATGCGCAAAAAAGAAGGTATGGCAATGGGTACAATCCTCCCCTCCCCCCCAACTTGTGGAGTGTGTGTAAAATTCTAACTTTGACTTGTCCAATCCTCAATTTCCCATGGTGCACCCCTGTTAGATATCTACCTGGATACTGAACGAGCGAGGATAGGCTGGCAATTTGGGATTTAGCCGACCAAATTGTATTCTAATTGGCTTAAACCAAATTATCAAATGATGGTACAACATGACAAAATTTCATGCCGGCTAGGGCATCGCCAGGTTAAACAAGGCCCCCGTTGATTTTGCCAGGGAACCAGGGCAAACAGCGAAAAGTCAGCTACTGGAACAAATCCTAAAACCCACCCCAAACTCAACATCACCGGAGTTTAAGATCGCTATACTATCAACATAAGAAGCCTGAAAGGCATAGAAATGGAGCTAGCTGAGGAATTGGATAAGTACCAGATTGATATAATAGGGTTGACTGAAACAAAAAAAGGCAAAACTGGTGAGATCTTTTGAGCAAAAAATACAAAATGTTATATTAAGGCAATGACAATCAAGGAAAAGAAGGAGTAGCGATAATATTCAATACTAAATATGATGCTAATCTTGAATAACAGTGATGTCAGTAAATCTGAGAATGGGGAACTGGACAATGAGACTTATTTATGCCTATGCTCCCACAGAAGGTTCTACTAAGGTAGAATGGGGGAATTTTTTGAGGCTTTAGAGAGAGCAACTGACACAATGAAAATGGAAAAGGTGGTCCTTGTTGGGAATCTAAATAGAGTAGGAAATGATTGTCAGATATACAAAATATTTTGGGAAAATTTGGAGAATAGAGAAAAGCTAATAATAATCGCAAATACCTGTTGGATTTCTGCTCAGGACAAGGACTGGTTATTACCAACATAAAAAAGTGCACAAATTGACATGGAGAGAAGAGGCAAGGAAATTTTCCTCGTTTCTGCCAGGAAAGTGCATTAAAAATCATAAGTGTGTTCATCTCAAGCTGAGCACTTTATTTTCTGGTGAGTTACATACAATATGTAATGCTTGCTTTTTTGTGTAAAAAATTATTTTTATAGTAACGGCCACAAACTATAAGTCTCATTCACTATGTTATTGTTGATAGCGATGTTTCATCCCTGGTGAAGGACACCAGAGTATACAGAGGATTTGAATTTGGAAGTGATCACCATTTAGTCTTGAGCAGGATAAAATTAAATTTCATATTGAAAAGAATAACATGTAAGAAAGTTTTAAAGCGAATAAAAGTTGAGCAGCTCTCAGATGTGAACTGTAGACTAAAATACACAAAGATTATTGAAGAAAAAATGAAAGAATTTGAGAACAGGAACCAAACCTTAGACATTCAGGGCAAACCCTGAAGAAAACACTGATTGATTCAGCCAGAGGCATGTAGTGAGGTGGTCTGCAAGGATAGAAAAATCACAACTCCATGGTGGACACAGGAAGTAAAAGAAGAAAGCATATCAAAAGTTCTTCGCAAATAAGTCAGTTTGTGCTTTTAAGAGAATACAGAGACAAATGTAAGAAAGCTAAACACTGTATAAAACTAGCTAAACAAAAGTCAAAGGAAGACTTTGGTAAGAACATAGAAAATAAATATCAGCAAGGTGGCAAGATATTCTGGAGGATGTTGAAAAAGCTCAGAAATGGAGGGAGTGCTGTAAAAGATATTAGAGATGATAAAGCAACATGAAAACATAACAAAAAGATATCCTTGAAGTACAGAGTAATTAATTCAAAAAATGGCTAAATGAAATGAGCAGTGATGACAGCACAGTGGTAAAAAAACACTGACCCCGCGTGCAGTCAGGAATACATATCCATACTTGAAATAGCCATCAAAAGCCTGAAATGTGGAAAGACAGCTGGAGTAGATGATATTCGACCAGAAATGCTCACGTATGGAGGTATAATATGGAGGTATAGGGACGAATTCCTGATGATTTGAGGGGAGCTCTAATAGTACCCATTCATAAAAAGGGAAATAAAACTGAATGTGAGAATTACAGAGGTATTTCCCTACTGAGTGTTCCTGATAAGATTTATGGTGAGAAACAGTTGAGAAGGATTGTGGAACAGAAGCTTGGTGAAGAACAAGCTTCAGGCCAAATAGAGGCATGTTAGGATCAGATTTTCACTTTAAGACAGATAGTTGAGAAATTATGGGAATATAACAAAAATAAGTACTTGAGTTTTGTAGATCTAGAAAAGGCATATGACAAGGTGCCAAGAGAGAAGCTATTCAATGTGCTACGGTTATATGGTGTCAATGGGGCATTATATTAAGCAATACTGGGTCTTTGTTTGAGTTGTAAGGCAGCAGTTAAAATTGAAGGAAGTACAGGACGATGGTTTAATGCTAAATCTGGTGTCAGACAAGAATGTACATTTTCCCCTCTGTTCATTATCTATATGGATCACATTATGAAGGAAAGGGGTATTAAATCTGATATCAAAATAGGAGATGTTAATCTCAGCTCTTTGCTTTATGCAATGTTATTTCTAAATAAATCCGGTACATCTGCAAAAGATTCCATGACAAAATTGAATAACTGTTGTAATAGATATGGTATGAAGGTCAGCAATAATAAGACAATGAAAATAGGCAGAAACATTGAAAATATCAACTGTATTGTGAATGGAGAACCTATAGAACAAGTAAAACATTTCAGCTACTTAGGTACAATTTTTAGTGAAGATGGTAAATTAAATATGGAAATGGACAACAGAATCACAACTGAATAAATTATATATAATAAGAGAGAAATTAGACAAAACACCAAATTAGCTGTATACAAGAAAGTGTTCAAACTAATATTAACTTATGGATCTGAGAGCTGGGTCAGTAATAAAATACTTGACCAAAGACTAGAGACCACAGACCTGAGAGTGCTGAGAAAGATTAGGGGAATGAACAGATGGCATCAATGACAATATCATATTAAAAAGTGAGGATATTAGGAAAGAACGACATTGTCGGCATCCAGGAATGTGTTAGAAGAGCTAATCTCAGGTGGTATGGTCAGGAGAGGAAAGATTAGCAAAACAAGTGTTGCAGGAAAAAGACCCAAAGGAAGACCAAGATATAGGTGGATTAATACAGTAAAAAGTGCCTTAGAAGACAAAAATATAAGATCTGATAATGTTGGAGTCTTGACAGGTAACAGACTGATTTGGAGGAAAATTGTAGATAGGAAGTTAGTAATGATGTAAATTATTCATATAGTACTACCATATCCTGTACACCCCTTGAGGGTATATATGAGGAATTTGATGATGAACTTTTGAACATCTCTACCTTTTATAATTTTATCAAGTTTAACATAGCTCCCTTCCCCATGATTACCATTCTTAGTATTCTCTTCCTTATAATAATAATAAGCTAATGCCTTTTTATTCTCTTATAGGGTAAAAGAGAGTTCAGATAGGATATGTATTTGGTGTTTCACAATGTATGTAAATAAGACCATGTATTTGGTGTTTCACAATGCCACATACATGAAACTTTCTTTTTTATATATTTTATTAACAGAGCATGTGTACATGTGTGTGTGTGTGTGTAAATTCAACACATATGATAAAATTATATATTAGAAAAAATTAATGACCCTTCTAATCACCATTCATAACCTCGTAATATTGGGTCTTCTGGCATTAAATACATGCAAAGGCAGAAGTTGGCAAATTTAGTTCTGGAGTCAGAACAAGTTTCTCATCAATTCTTAAGTTCACTAAGGGAAACAGCAGCAACAAATTTCCTTGCACATAATCACAATAAACAGGTACCAATTAGTAGTTTACTTCATAAAATTACAGTACAGAAAAAAGAATATAAATATTTTGAAATGTTCCTACATTTTTACTTGCAACTGTCAGCTCTATAACCACAGAAAATATTCTTTCCAATCTTTATTGGCTATTTAAAAATCACAACGGTGCAGATACATTTAACTTGTCAATAAGAACTGGAATAATAAGGAAAAACAACAAGAGTATGCATTCCTTATGTTTTTCTTGTAAAGGGAATTATCTACAACATTTCTTGTTCTTTTTTCTTTTTCTCTCCATTCCATTTTTTTACGACTCTCTCTCTCTCTGTATTCCTCATTCTCTCTCCTATCCATCAGATGTACATTTCACACAGTGGAGCATATACAGTCTCTATTCTGTGATTTGCAACTGCATGAATAACGTCATAACAGCCAAGTATCATAGGGAGCAGTTTTTTGATAATGGCAGACTGGATACATTTGTTGACAATGTGATGTGAAGTTTCTTTTCCACTTGATAATTTCATGCACTCAGTATAAAAAAAAACTTTACAGGTACTTTTAAATTCCAATAATGTAAGGTATATACATCCTGCTGTTGCTACTAAATTGGAAAACTAATTGCACCAGTGAATTAAACCACAAAGTATGATTAGGTTTAAAGGCCTTGCTAGTTAACTACTAACAGTAAAAAATAAATGCTGCTTTCATCATATTCATCTTACAGTAGAATATTGTTAAACAAATATTTTATCTACATGATATTTTTATACATCTCTTATTTCACTCTTAGTTTATTAATGATAATCTTTTGTAACACAAAAATTCATGCAAAGATATTTAAATATCTTTACAAGTCTTTAAACTTGTGTTTTTTATTCTCCGCACATTAAACAATTTAATTAATTTAATAACTTTTCCTTTAAAATTTTAAATAATTTTAGCTTTTTAGTAATCTTAGTTTACGGCAATCAGAAAAAAGACGTGTACTACCAATCACTAATCTGCGAGTAGACAGACTAAGAGTTGAACAATCTGGAAGCCAAGCTTTAAACAGAAGCATAATACTTTTTCAGGCCACCTCAAGCCTTCTAATAAGTAATCTCACATCAGGCAATGAAAATCGCCTGTCACAGACTTTCATCGACAGCTGTGTCACAATGAGAAACAAATACTGTAGGTTGGAGAAGAGAAATACTACCCACTGGCAACCAGGCTGATAATCTACAAAATATCACTACTTCTTTTAAATGCAAATAAATGACAATGCGATTTCATGCAATTTCAGCAACAATATCTTGATGAGGATGCACATTTGAAAAGATAGTGTGGTGTTATTTGCTCTTCAGTTGGAAAGGCAGGCCTATTGTCAAATGGCCTCTCAGATATAAGGAACCTGTAAAATGGCTTTACATTGTATGCGAATTGAGTTACCACTCATTCAGCCTTGTTGCCTCTGTGGTAATTACAACTATTACCAGTACCTAATGACATTATGTTAAGCGATAACTGAGAGTAGTCTGTAAGGCACTTTATTTTGCCAATATAGTTGAGAAATTACAGATTAAGCATTATTTCTCAACTATATTAGCAAAATAAAGTGCCTTACAGACTACTCTTAGTTATCACTTAACATGTCATTAGATACTGCAGAGGCAACAAGGCTGAATGAGTGGTAACTCAATTCACATACAATGTAAAGCCATTTTACAAGTTCCTTATATCCGAGAGGCCATTTGACAATAGGCCTGCCTTTCTAACTGAAGAGCAAATAACACCACACCATCTTTTCAAATGCGCATCCTCACTAATCAATTTAATGAAAGAATCTGACCAATAATCCATTTTATCTAAAACTGAATTATGTACTTATTTCAAAAATTTCATGAAATAGATGAACCTACCTGTTGAGTTTCTGGCATATTTACAATATACCAGAAATAGGTGGACCAATTTATTAAGTTTTCATCTCTACTAGTTTCATATACATTATACTACACTTTTTCAGAAGAATGAAAGAAAATAAACTGATATTGCAGTAACTTGCATAATGTTATCAGTAATATGGAATTTTTGAAACAGACTAATAATGTAACATGCATGTGATATGCATATTAAAATTATGCAATGGGATACAAAGATATGCATATTATGATTCATGTCATCATAATAATGCAAATTACATGAGCAAAACATTATCAGTATATTTCAAATATTTTATACTAATGATACTGTTGCCACTTGCTTGATGCATGTGGTAAATTGACCAAACTATCATTATGTTCCTCATGTCAAAGTCATCATACCAATACGGCTGAACTTACCTTTTTCTCTAAACAAGTCTTTCACATCTGTCCATTTGCTTTCATATGGAATGTTGGCAACATATACTCTACGTGTTGGAGGAGCCCGAGTGCGTCGTCCATCACCACCACTACCACCACCTCCTGATCGACCAGTTCTATTTCCCCTTTGCTGACGTTCTCTGTCCTTCTCACGATTAGAATCTCTACCACCACTTACATCTCTTTCCCTATCCATGGGAGACCTAGACCTTGACCTGTCAATAATAAAACAGAATTAAAGATTAAATATATTTTAGATGTGTTATATTTTTGTTGAGTAATTAGGTACAGGTAACCCTTGTATAATTATTATTATTATTATTATTAAACAAGACCTCATGGAGTCAAAGACTCATCTAGGAGGTCCTTTTATCTTACACACACATCTCATCATACCGTGTCTTAAACACATTCAAACTACTTGCAGACACCACGCTCTCAGGCAAGGCATTCCAATCACTCACAACTCTGCACGAAAAAAACCTGCCTCTCACTCCCTTACTCACACCCTCCTTATACAGTTTCCAGGGATGACCTCTGGTTCTCCCCTGATCTCCCACTATTCTCTGTAGAACTTCTCCACCATTGATCCTATAACAACCCCTTACCAACTTGTAGGTCTCTATCATATCTCCCCTCTTCCTTCTCTCCACGAGACTCTGCAAATTACATCTTTTCAATCTTTCCTCATACTCAACATTCCAGAGGTCAGAAACTACCTTAGTCAGTGGCCTTTGGACCCTTTCCAACATCTCTTCATCCTTCTGAAAACCCGGTGACCAAATCTGGGCACAATAGTCCAAGTGTGGCCTAATCAAAGCCTTATACATTGGAACAAGTATCTCCCTACTTCTACATGTCAGTGTCCTCCGCATCATTCCCAGAAGTCTTTGTGTTGTCTTCACAATTTTGGCGATGTGTCCCCTAAATTTTAGATCCTTATCCACTATCACCCCCAGATCTCTTATTTCCTCTACTTCCAACAATATATTCTCACCAAGCATAAATTCTGCATCCCATCTTTGTTTTCCAAATTTTAAAACTTTACATTTTGCAACATTGAACTCACATCCCCATTTGCTTGCCCAATCACTCAATTTATTCAAGTCTTCTTGCAAGGCCACAACATCTTCACTACTCTTTATGGTTCGTCCCAACTTTGCATCATCTGCAAACAACTGAATATCTCCATCCAAATCTTCACCAATATCATTAATATATAAGTTAAATACTAATGGCCCTAAAACAGACCCCTGAGGCACTCCACTAGTGACTTTCCTTTTCCTGGATATTGCACCCCCATACACAACTTGTTGATACCTATCAGATAGCCAGTCTCCAATCCAATGCACTAATCTAATATCCAACCCCATCTGCTCTAGTTTGACTGTCAACTTATCATGAGGTACTCTATCAAAAGCCTTTGCGAAATCCAAGTATATTACTGTGTATCCTTCTCCTCTGTCCAAGGAAGCAGTCACTTTATTGTAATAAGTAAGTAGATTACTAAAACATGACCTCCCTTTAGCAAATCCATGCTGTCCATCAAAGATTATACCATTGTTGTCAACCCAACTCTGGATCCTAGTTCTCACAAGCTTCTCCAACAACTTAACCACAACACCTGACACACAGATAGGCCTATAGTTTGATGCTTGAGTTCGATCACCTCCTTTATGAAGTGGCACAATCTTGCCCTCCTTCCACTCTTTAGGAACTTGACCAAGTGCAAGACTCGTATTAAAAAAATATGTCAAGGCAGGTGTCAACTCTCTGGCACACTCCTTCAGAATACGTGGTGATATATTATCAAGTCCCACAGCCTTATTTACATCTAGTTTACTCAACTCCCCAAACACCTCTTGCTCACTTACAGTCAGTCTCTCCTCCCCATCATCAACTGCTCTTAATCTCTCCATGAAGTCACATTCACAAGATTGAAAGATCTTTATGAATTGCTCATTAAGTATCTCCACAACACATTCTGCAACAGCTGTCTTTATACCATTTCCTCCAATCAATGTCATCCTTCCATAATCATTCTTTCTTTTGCTGGCTACATATCGAAAGAACTCCCTAGGATTCTTTTTGGCTTCATTAGCTAACTGCTGTTCATACCTCTCTTTAGCTACTCTCACCAACCAAGTCACCCTCCTTGCCTGGTCTTTGTAGACCTCATGAAATTGGTTACTTCCACTTCTCTTATGCTGTCTCCAAAATGCCTTTTTTTTCTGTATTGCATGCTTAATCTCTTTATTCATCCATCTCACACCTACCTTATTTAACCTTCTCACCCGTGGTATACATTTAGACATTGCATCTACTAAATAGTTTTTGAAAATCCCCCAAGCTGCATTGATCTCTTTTCCAGCTAACTCCTCATTCCATGCTACATCTGCAAGCTGTCTCCTGAGCTCTTCATAATCACCCCCCTTGTAGTTCCACATATACCCTTTTTTCACAGGGATCCTTGCACTGCTGGCAACCACCCAGGTAATCACCTCATGGTCACTTTCACCAATTGGTGGATGATTTGACACCTCATTTATAATTACATCCTCCGATGAGATGACCAAATCCATAATGCGGATGTTAGTTTCCATAGAAATGCTGCGTTATATGAATTGCGTAATGCGAGACTTAGATCACATAGAAAAAAGTAGGGTTATGTTCCGAAATTGTTTTTTTTTTTTAATTATATAAACAATTACATATCCAACAAAAATATTTTTTCATTTCATTCAGGTAACTCATATTTTTTTGGGAGCAATGGCGAAGTTGTGGCCACGTGAAAGCACGTTGAGAGCTTCAGGCTTCAGTGTGACTGAAGAAAGGTTGATTACGGTGTTGGTAGCAAGTTTTGGATTGACGGTAGAATTCTTTTTTAATTTATCGAATTTCTTCATCTGTCGGCCTCGTATCTTTTCAAACTCTTTGTCTGCAGCGGTACAAGAGATGTCATGTAAAATTGACCACAGTTCTTGACGTGGCCACAACTTCGCCATTGCTCCCAAAAAAATACCAAGTGAGGAGATTATGATCCAGATTGAAAGAGGAATCCGCCACCTTCCACATCAAATCACCAACAGTGTAAGACTGGATGTAGCTTGTGTCCTTTCCATAGCAAAACCACCCAAAACCAATATATCCAACAAGGAATTTCAAGCCCTACAGGAATTGAGAAATAATAAAGAATTAGTTATCACCAAAGCAGATAAAGGAAATGCAACTGTAGTACTTAACCAAAAGGACTACAAAGGTAAGCTGAATGCTCTTCTATTAGATCGGGCTACTTACCTCCCTATCAATTCCAATCCCACCAACTCACAAATTAGAACACTTCACAGGCTCCTTAAGGAAGTCACTTCTTGGCCTGTAGAAGTTACCAACAGATTAAAACCATTTAACTCTATACCCCCCGAATTTACGGACTCCCAAATATACATAAAGAAAATGTGCCATTACGTCCCATAGTGGATGGCATTGATTCCCCCACATACAAATTAGCTAAACATTTGGCCAAAGAGCTCCCACACTATACTGGCAACACACCATCACACATAAAAAACTCAGCCCACTTCAAAGCCAGCATAGAAAACCTCACACTCCAACATACTGACATAATGGTCAGCTTCGACGTCTCTTCCTTATTCACAAATGTCCCACTCGAGGAAACTTTAGAGCTTATCCAAGCTAAATTTTCCCCCGATATCTCAGCCCTATTTCAGTTCACAATGAACTCGGGCTATTTCGTTTGGCAGGGAAAATTCTACAAACAAATAGAGGGGACAGCCATGGGCTCACCACCCTTGGCCAATTTCTTTATGGAGACCTTTGAGGAAAAAGCCTTAGCCTCTGCCCCACAAAAACCAACCATATGGCTTCGCTACGTTGATGATGTGTTCGCTATTTGGCCACATGGCTCTGAAACACTCCTCTCCTTCCTTACACACTTAAACAACCAACACGCCAGAATCAAGTTCACCCTGGAAAAAGAGGAAAACAACTGCCTCCCTTTCCTAGACACACTAGTCACCCGCCAGCCTGATGGAACTTTGGTTTTCTCAGTTTACAGAAAACCCACCCATACAGGCAGATACATCCACCAACAATCCCCCCCCCCTCACAACAATATGGAGTGGTAAAAACACTACACAACAGGGCTAAACTAATCTGTTCTAACGACATAGCCCTTAACACTGAACTAAATCACTTTCTCAGCCAATGGCTACCCCCCCAAAAAATATTAAAACCTACAAACCACAGCCCCCCTCTTCCCCCCTCCACAAAAAAGATTACTCTAAATCCATCACCATTCCCTACATCCGAGGCACCTCAAAAAAAATTACCAAAATTCTAAAAAAACATGACCTCACCTCCTGTTACAGGCCTTACAGAAAATTGGCATCCCTTATCCGCTCTACCAAAGACCAACCACTTCCCCTAGACCTACCTGGTGTATACCAGGTCCCTTGCAGTTGTAAACTGTCGTACTTTGGCCAAACAGGCAGGACAGCGAATATCAGAATTTCTGAACACAAGGACTACATCCGGTTTTACAAGTATAGCCATTCTGGTCTAGCAGACCATGCTCTGGATACTCGCCACAGAATACGGTGGAAGAAAGCAACAATAATACACCGGAGCAAATATAAATTCGAAAGATTATTTATGGAATCAGCCTCTGCCCTAAGAAACTCTCCAAACCTCAACAAATTTGGTTGTATGCGACTGCCCCAAATTTGGGAGGCATACATCAGCAGACCTTCAGCCCAACGGCCAAGAACGCCTACTTAGCCCTCCAGAGGGCACCATCAGGACTTCTAGGAGAACGATAGCTTCAAATCTTCATTCTTAGTTACTGTATTGTTATTGCCTTGTGTGCACCTGCCTTTTTGTAAGTTCCTTTAGAAAATGGCAATGTGACATTGCCAAAATATTGGAAATATCTATTAAAATATTATTTAAAATGTTTTAATTTCATTTAGTACCTCTAATGGGCAGGCAGTGCTCAGGCTCTCTATGTTGATTATTGACTGTGACTGCTTATAAGTTCATTTCCACAAAAGTGGCTAAAATAAATTCAGTGAATGTTCCCACTGTCAAGGTGGGAACATTCACTGAATGTTCTTCAGTTAGTAATACCACTAATCACAGGGATCATGTTTTTTGGAATTGTTGCCACTGACTAAGAAAGTGTTGAGAACATGGTCAAGTTCAGTAATTAGGGCACTGTTCTGTCAGAACTGGTCAATTTTGTCCTGTTATATAAGGTTTTTATAATCCCATATTTTTGGGAGCAGGGGAGGTTGTAACTGTTGGTGAATGTATCTATCTGTATGTGTAAGCTTTCTATAAATGGAGAATGCCAGAGATTCATCAGGCTGACACGTAATCAAAGTGTCTGGGAATGGGAGACTTGTTTTTCCTTTCTTAAGGTAAACTGGATCTTGGATGTTGATTGTTTATATCTGTTAAGATAATGTGGAGCATATCCAGGCCATGTGGCCAAATACACCTCTATGTAACACATGCATACAGTGGGTTTGTAGGTCAGAATTTAAGGCTTTTCTTCAAAGGTCTCCATGAAGTTGGCCAAGGATGGAGAAAGGGGAGAACCCATTGCTGTCCCCCTCTGCCTGTTTGTAGAATTTTCCTTGGAAAATGAAATGGCCTGAGTTCATAGTGAACTGAAACAGGGCTGAAACATCATTAAGAAATATGGCCTGAATGAGGTCTAACTTTGAGTGAGACAGTGAATAAAGCAGACATCAAAACTGACCATTATGTCAGTGTGTGTTGGAGTGTGAGGTTTTCTAAACTGGCTTTAAAATGGGCTGAGTTTTTCTGTGTGTGAAGGTGTGTTGCTAGTTTATTGTTAGCACATTGGCTAAATCATTGGCTACTTTGTATCTGGGTGAATCAATGCCATCCACAATGAGACATAATGGTATTTTGTTTATGGATAGTGATCTGGGGGAGGAGGAAGGTCTAGAGCTATACGATTTTAGTTTGTTTATAACGTCAAGAGGTAATCTGTTTAAGGAGCCTATGGAGTGTTCTGATCTGTGTACTGGTGAGATCATAAGTCTATAGAGAAGTAGGTAGAACAATCTAGAAGTAAGGATTACCAATGTAATTGGTTTAAAACCACGGTGGCATTTCCTTTATCTGCTTTGGTAATTACTATTTTTGTTTTTAATTTCTTGCAGAGCATCAAATTCTTTTCTTGAGAAGTTGCTTTTTGGTGGTTTAACAAAAGTGAGTATGCTGGCTACATCCAATGTGATGGTGGCAATATGGTTGGGGATAGCTTGTTTTGATTTACTTTCTAAGAAATAATTTTAAGCAAAACATCTAAATCAGTCAATGAAGAATGTCATCTACATAATGAAATCATCATCATCATCATCAAATTCCTGACATGTACCCTCAAGGGGTGTACAGGATAGGATAGTACATGAAAAATTTACATCATTACTAACTTCCTATCTCCAATTTTCCTCCAAATCAGTCTGTTACTTGTCAAGACTCCAACATTATCAGATCTTATATTTCTATCGTCTAAGGGACTTTGTACCGTATCAATCCACCTCTTTCTTGGTCGTCCTCTGGGTTTTCCTGCCAACCTGGCAGAAAACACTTGTTTTGCTAATCTTTCCTCGCCCATTCTGTTTAAGTGACCATACCACCTGAGATTAGCTCTGTTAATGCATTCCTGGATGCTGACAATGTCAAGTTCTTTCCTAATATCCTCACTTTTTAATATGATATTGCCATTGATGCCATCTGTTCATGCCCCTAATCTTTCTCAGCACTCTCAGGTCTGTGGTCTAGTCTTTGGTCAAGTGTTTTACTTCTGACCCAGCTCTCAGATACATAAGTTAAAACTAGTTTGAACACTGTCTTTTATACAGCTAATTTAGTGTTCCGACTAATTTCTCTTATTCCATATGAATTTATTCAACTGACTGCCTACCATACCAGCTGTTGATTCTGTTGCCCATTTCCATATTTAATTTAACATCTTCAGTAAAAATCGTGCCTAAGTAGATGAAATGTTTTTCAAGTTCTCCATTCACAATGCACTTGATATTTTCAATGTTTCTGCCTTTTCATTGTCTTTGTCTTTTTAATGCTGACCTCCATACCATATCTATTACAACAGTTATTCAATTTAGTCAGGGATTCTTGCAAACTTCTAGCGGATTTATTTAGAAATATAAAATTGTCAGCATAAAGCAAAGAGCTGAAATTAACATCTCCAATTCTGATATCATGTTTAATACCACTTTCCTTCGTAATGTGATCCATATAGATAATGAATAACAGAGGGGATAATGTACATCCTTGGCTCACACCAGATTTAATATTAAACCATTTTCCTGTACTTCCTTCAATTCCAACTGCTGACTTACAACTCAAATAAAGACCCAGTATTGCTTGATATAATGCCCCATTGACACCATACAACCGTAGCGTATTGAATAGCTTCTCTCTTGGCACCTTGTCATATGCCTTTTCCAAATCGACAAAACTTAAATACAGACCTTTATTATATTCCCATGCTTACTTGACTATTGGTCGTAAAGTGAAGATCTGATCCTGACAGCCTCTATTTGGCCTGAATCCAGCTTGTTCTTCACCACGCTTTTCTTCCACAATTCTTCTCAACCGTTTCTCAAGTATACTTGCATAGATCTTGCCAGGAACACTAAGTAAGGAAATACCTCTGTAATTCTCACATTCAGTTTTATTTCCCTATTTATATATGGGTACTATTAGAGCTCTACTCCAATCATCGGGAATTCGTCCCTCTGTTCAGGCTTTCTGAACTATGCAGTGCAGCCACTGTAACACTTTTATACCACCATACTTCAGCATTTCTGGTCGAATATCATCTACTCCTGCTGCCTTTCCACATTTCAAGCCTCTGATGGCCTTTTCTACTTCAAGTATGGATATGTGTTCCTGACTGCATGAATGGTCAGCGTTTTTTTTACCTAGCAGTGATGATACCTGTGCTATCATCACTGCTTGTTTCTTTTAGCAGTTTTTCAAAGTAATTACTCCATACTTCAAGGATATATTTTTCTCCTGTTTTCATGTCACCTTTATCATCTCTAACTCCTTTTACAGCACTCTTTCCTCCATTTCTAAGCTTCTCCAACAACCTCCAGAATATCTTACCAACTTCTTGATATTTATTTTCTGTTTTTGCCAAAGTCATCCCATGACTTTTGTTTAGCTAGTTTTACGCAGTGTTTAGCTTTCCTACATTTGTCTATGTATTCTCAAGAGCAAAAGCCGACTTATTTGCCAGGAACTTTTGATAAGCTTTCTTCTTTTCCTTCACTGCCTCATTAACTTCCTGTGTCCACCATGAAGGTCTAATTTTTTACCTTGCCACATGCCTCTCTGGCTGAATCAATCAGGGTTTTCTTCAAGGCTTGCCACTGAATCTCCGAGGTTTGATTCCTGTTCTCAAACTCTTTCATTTTTTCTTCAATAATCTTTGTGTATTTCTCTACAGTTCCCATCTGAGAGCTGCTCAACTTTTATTCACTTTAAAACTTTCTTACATGTTATTCTTTTCAATATGAAATTCAATTTCATCCTGCTCAAGACTAAATAGTGATCACTTCCAATTTCAAATCCTCTGTACACTCTGGTGTCCTGCACCAGGGAGAAAACATCACTATCAACAATAACATAGTCAATGAGACTTTTCTTATTCCTTGCCTCTTCTCTACATGTGAATTTGTGCACATTTTTATGTTGGAACATGGTGTTAGTAATAACCAGTCCATGTCCTGAGCAGAAATCCAACAGGTATTTGCCATTATTATTAGCTTTCCTCTTTTCTCCAAATTTTCCCAAAATATTTTTGTATGTCTCACAATCATTTCCTACTCTGCTATTTAGATCCCCAACAAGAACTTTTCCTTTTTCATTGTGTCAGTTGCTTTCTCTAAAGCATGAAAAAATTCCTCCACTTCTACCTTAGTAGAACCTTCTGTGGGACCATAGGCACAAATAAGTCTCATTGTCCAGTTCCCCATTCTCATATTTGCCCACATTACTCTACTTGAGACTGACTGCCATTCAAGAAGATTAGCCTCGTATTTTGTGTTGAATACTATGGCTACTCCTTCTTTTCCTTGATTGTCATTGCCTGAATATAACATTTTGTACTTATTGCTCAGAAAGATCTCACCAGTTTGGTCTTTTTTGTTTCAGTCACCCCTATTATGTCGATCTGGTACTTATCTAATTCTTCAGCTAGCTCCATTTCTTTGCCATTCAGGCTTCTTATGTTGATAGTACCGATCTTTAACTCTGGTGATGTTGAGTTGGGGTGTACTTTCAGATGTCATAATGGAATCATATGTATACAATATTCTGCACCTGACAGAGCAATAAGGATACGATACTTTCCATTTAATAGTTGGCTAGACCTAGTTAAGATATTACTTGTCAATATGATTTAACAAACTGAACTACAATGGGAAAGCAAAGATGCTATCAACTTAGTCAACCAAAATAAAATAATAATTACAGTTCACTCATTAGAAAAAAATTCTAATAATTCTTCAAACCGTCCTGCCCGGTTGACTGAGCAGTTAGCATATATCTGCTCTCCAGCCAAAAGGCTATGGGTTTGAATCTCACCATGGGCATGGATGTTTGTTATTGTCTAAGAAAATACTAGTGGTGGTTGTGGTAGGCAGTAGATGGCATCGGTGTAGATGATGATAGTTGCCGTTCATTGTATAGTTGGTAGATTGAGTGGCAGAGACAGTTGTAGAGTAGGTGCCCTTCCTCGATGAATCTTTGGACTCCTAGGAGGTGTCACATAATAAAAATTCAAGTTCAATTCTAATAAGTAAAGATTATTAGAATTTAATTAGAACATACTATAAGTGAAGGAGGTCCTATGAACCTGAAAACAACCAGATTAAGTTGACCTGTCACTGATGTCTCAGCATAGCTATGCTAAATAACTGCTGCTACTGCTTGACTTGACAGCCTGGTTGGCATTTGAACTCTCCAACCAACAGGCTGTAGATACAAATCTGGCCATAAGAATAGATGTTAGCAATTATCTTTAGGTGAGAAATGAAATGAATCGACCAGCGCTGATGCCATGCACTGGCAAATTAGGCACAAAGAGTGCAATCCAGCAATTTTTATGCGAGAATTCAAACTATAAAGAAATAGAATGCAGGGAGGAAAACAGGATATAGCAGGAAAATGGAATTTATACAGATGACACCAGAAACAGAATGTCACAGAAGGGACCAGGAATTTGAGTGCTGGATATGATCATAACATCAGATGTATCCATAACTGCAGCTGACATTCTGCCTTCAATTAGGGAAAGGAACCATGTCTCAGAACCGTGTTTAGCAATATTCCAGACCATGTCTTGGTCTGGAATATTGCTAAACACAGAATTCTCAGTCAAAAAAGGGTTTGTGGAACTACAAAGCTGGTGATTATGGCAAATGGGGGGGGGGGGGCTTGAAGCAGTGTCATGGCTTAAGAAACTACAAGGAAATGTTAGAAGCACATGGGAAGTGGCCAAGGATGAGTTGTATCAGAGAACATACCAGCACTCAGGATAGACCAAGTGGATGTTAAGCAGATGAGTAAAGATATAAAGCAAAAGCTGCAAAAAAAAAGTGGGACTTATAAGAAAGTACAAATCAGATGAGAGAAAACATGTGTTGAGGCTTAAGTGCTGTGAGGACATCATACTGGAGGCTTAATGGATTGTATACAGCACTCGGAAAGGATTAAAACATTTTTATTACTTCCTATATTTCATCTATCACTGAGACATCTTCAGGGATTACAAAAAACTAATGTAACATGTACACAAATACCACACAATACTAAGCTAACCCACATGGTTAGCTTAGTATTGTGTGGTATTTACTAAACTATACTACGCTATACAAAGCTAACCCACCTGGTTAGCTTAGTACTGTGTATATTTTATACCTCCATACTTGAGCATTTCTGCCGAATATCACCTACTTCTGCTGCCCTTCCTCATTGCATGCCTGGTCAGTGTTTTTTACCACTGTGCTGTCATTAGATTCATATTTTAAAATGTCGTGATTTTATCTTTGTTAGGTATTTAATATTGACTTTTTATTTAATAAAGCTTTTCTGTTTTCAAAAAAAAAAAGTCATTTTCTTTACATAAGAAGGTAAGTAAAGAAAATGACTTTTTTTTGGAGCCAGTGGGAGAGTAATTTAATAAGGTGGCACACCTTTTGGTCACTCCTATAGGTAAATGTTGAAAGTTTATTTTTCACTTGGTTAGAGTATAATAAGTTTAGTTTAATCCTTTATCCAAGTGTGAGCAAACAAAGTTTGCCCCTGAAAGTATCTTCAGGACTGGGTTAAGGTGGTACAACACCAGGGCAACTCGTTGCAAAGGTGGAGCAAGCTACCAACACTCCTATCCTAGTATCTCCTATAATGCAAAACACTTGCGGATAGTCTCATGTTATGCATTAAGGGAAGGGCCACTACCCAGACCGGTTTCGACCTTTATTGAGGTCTCTTCAGTGGGAGCCAGGCCCAAGTTGAGATATCAGGCAGAAGCATTAGCAGGTCATCTCTACCTATAGGAATTGCCAATTGGTGTGCCACCATTTTTTAATAAATTACTCTGGATTTAGAGAAAGATGCTGAAAGTTTATTTTTCACTTGGTTAGAGTATAATAAATTTAGTTTAATCCTTTATCCAAGTGTGAGCAAACAAAGTATCTTCAGGACTGGGTTAAGGTGGTACAACACCAGGGCAACTCGTTGCAAAGGTGGAGCAAGCTACCAACACTCCTATCCTGGTATCTCCTATAATGCAAAACACATCTCCTTGCGGATATGTCTCATGTTATGCATTAAGGGAAGGGCCACTATCCAGACCGGTTTCGACCTTTATTGAGGTCTCTTCAGCGGGAGCTTCCCTTAATGCATAACACGAGATATCCGCAAGGAGATACTAGGATAGGAGTGTTGGTATCTTGCTCCACCTTTGCAACGAGTTGCCCTGGTGTTGTACCACCTTAACCCAGTCCTGAAGATACTTTCAGGCGCAAACTTTGTTTGCTCACACTTGGATAAAGGATTAAACTAATTTTATTATCCCATAGGTAAAGATGAACTCTCCACTGCTTCTGCCTTGGTATCTTCACTTCTGGGCCTGGCTCCCACTGACGAGACCTCAATAAACGTCGAAACTGGTCTGGGTAGTGGCCCTCACATTAATGCATAACATTATACATATCTGCAATGAGATATGTTTTGCATTATGGGAGATACTGAGATAAGAATGATGTTAGCTTAGTCCACCTTTGCTACATGTTGCCTGGTGTTGTACTAACTTACTTCAGTCCTGAAAATATTTTCAGGCGCAAACTTTGTTTGCTCACACTTGGATAAAGAATTAAACTAAATGTATTATCCTCTTTGTTATAATCAAGGTATGACTATACTATGAACTTGCACAGTTCATGGACACAATTTCTCTGCAATCATTAACAGTTCTTCCCTTCTTTTCATCCTCCTAATTTTCCATTTTTATTCCTGACAATATGTCATCCACAGACAACCAAGTTTCACCTATACTGATCTTTTCATGTACTGATTAGCCAATAAAAAGTTTTCTTATTTCAAATTCTAAGTGGATTGTTATGTTTTTGAAATAAGAAAACTGAGTTTGTTGCATTGAATGAATCATTACGTGCAAAGGTATAGGTGAAACTTGGTTGTCTGAGGATGATGTACGAGACCATTCTACCAACAATGTTCTCTACTTTACTTTAGCTGCTATACCACACCTGTCTTCGGTTTTCCTGATCCCGACTCTCATAGTACATCCCTATTGTGCTATTCTGCTTCAGAAGTTGCTACGATTGTTAGCCACACTAACTTTTTGATTCTGTGATTCTGCAATCTACCTTTTCTAAATGCCCAACACCAACCCCAATCAAATTCACTCTACAGATTCACAAACTGACCCTTATTTGCCTCGCACAACTCAGCCATCTTGCTATTCATTATCTGTTATGAGCTGACTATTGTTATATCTGGGCAACATGCTAATGACTTTCCCAACCATACTATTATCCTTTAGCTCTTGCAACAACTTCAAATTCTTTTTTCACCAACAAAGTAATTCATGCCCATAACTGTCATTGTAATGCCTGCGCTTCTCTGCAAAGCAAGTTATTTCAATGTTCCACTAGGAAAGCATATTTTGTGTACTTGATCAGTCATCACACCTGTAATGGTTGAGTCACCATATAATACTGTGGCTCTTTTCATAATGCTAACTTTCTCATTCACACGAGCAAATCTCTTATTTAGATGCTTAATCTCATCTTCCAAATGTGTCATTTCACTTTCAGCAACTCTTGCCCAAGTTCTTCCACTCCATTCCCTTTGTTATCATGACTTACATGCAATTTTTACTTCCAGTGATACTAGTTCCCAATTCAAAACACTCTAACCTATCGTTACACTTTTTCATATACATTAATGCTTTCTTTTTTTGTTCATACATTTTTTGGTGTATACATGAAACAATTCTTGCAAAGCATCTGCAGGGAAAAATCCATTCAGAACTTGATCTTTATACTGAAGTTTTCCATATTGCATATATGCACTTCTTTACAGATGCCATTTTAAAAAATGCATAAGCAGTAGCAAGAACACATGAAAAATTTACAACTCATCTTCTATTTATCTTTTATACTCTTGCCAGTCTTCCAATGATTTTGTTTAACTCCTTTTACATATTGCTTTTCTTTTTTATTTTTCTCTGTATTCTGTAAACACCTGGGACCATCGCTGTTTAATTTGTTAGATAAATGATATAGGAAATAACTTGAAAAGAAATATTCAATTGTTTGCTGATGATACAATATTAGGTAGAGTAATAGTTAATCAAATGATATGGAGAGCTTGCAGGACAATTTAAATAGGCTGTCGGTATGGACAAAAGATAATGAATGTCAGTTTAAGTTGAAAAATGTAAAGTTATGCATTTCAGGATAAACAGATTACAAGCCATGTATCATACTGATGGCACTGTATTCCACAAAATAGAGGAAGCTAGAGATTCCTTTATTTTGTTACGGGTGGTGAGGTGATGGTAGGGAGAGTTAACATTCAGAGGATATATTAATAAGGTAGCCCATAAGATTACTTGTCAATTGAACACATTAACAAATAGAGATAAGGAAGTTGCTATTCCCATTTATAAGGCTTGATATGCCCACATCTCGATTACTGTGCTCAAGTCCATTCTCCTGGATTTCTTGAGGATGTGGATGTGGTGAGAGAAGATTCTGAGACGAGTGATCAGATGGTGAGTGATCTGTGAAATCTTCCCTATGAAGACAGGTTGAGGATATGTGGATTGCCGAAGTTGGTTGACACGAGAAAAGAGGGGATATGATAGAAATATTTAAGCAGCTTAAAGGATTTTATATGATTTATGCTAAATCCTAAATCACACTCCAACTCAACATCACTAGAGTTCAAGATCGGTACTATTAACATAAGAAGCCTGAATGCAAAGAAATGGCGCTAGCTGAGGAACTGGATAAGTACCAGATCAACATAATAGGAGTGACTGAAACAAAAGACAAAAACTGCCGAGATTTTTCAGAGCAATAAATAAAAAAAAATGTTATATTCAGGCAATGACAATCAAGGAAAAGAGTAGCAGCTCTTTTCCTTGATAAATACAAGGCTAATCTTCTTGAATGGCAGGCAATTTCAAGTAGAGTGTGGGCAAATATCATGGGGAACTGGACAATGAGACTTAGTTGTGCCTATGGTTCCACAGAAGGTTCTACAAAGATAGAAGTGGCAGAATTTGAGGCTTCAGAGACAGCAAACTGACACAATGAAAAAGTGTTCCTTGTTGGAGATCTAAATTGCAGAGTAGGAAATCACTGTCAGAAATACAAAAATATTTTGGGAAAATTTGGGGAAAAGAGCATGATAATGGCAAATACTTGGATATCTATTCAGGACATGGACTGGTTATGACTAACACAATGTTCCAACTCACATGGAGAGAAAAGGCAAGGAATAAGAAAACTCTCATTAACTAAGTTATTGTTGTTGCAGTAGATGCTATTCAACCAGAAATGCTCAAGTATGGAGGTATACAAGTCTTGCAGTGGCTGCACTGCATAGTTCAGAAGGCCTGGACAGAGGGACGAATTCCAGACGATTGGAGTAGAGCTCTCAGTACCCCAAAAGGGAAATAAAACTGAATGCGAGAATCAGAGAGTTATTTCTCTACTGAGTGTTCCTGGTAAAATATACGCAGGTATACTTGAGAAACAGTTAAGGATTGTGGAAGAGAAGCTTGGTGAAGAACATGCTAGATTCAGGCCAAATAGAGGCTGTCAGGATCAGATTTTCACTTTACGACATAGTTGAGAAACAGGAATATAACAAAGATCTGTATTTAAGTTTTGTAGGTCTGCAAAAGGCATGACAAGGTGCAAAGAGAGAAGTTATTCAAAACACTACCATTGTACGGTGTCAATGGGGAATTATATCAAGCAATTTAGTCATTATTTGAGTTGTAAGTCTGCAGTTAGAATTGAAGTACAGGAAGATGTTAAATCTGGTGTCAGATAAGGATGTACATTATCCTCTGTTATTCATTATCTATATGGATTACATTACGAAGAAAGTGGTATTAAACCCGATATCAAAATTGGAGATGTTAATGTCAGCTCCTTGCTTTATACGGATGATGTTATACTTCTAAATAAATTCACTACAAGTCTGCAAGATTCCCTCACTAAATTGAATAACTGTTGTGATAGATATGGTATGGAAGGTCAGCAAAACAAGACAAAGATAATGAAAATAGGCAGAATTATTAAAAATGTCATCCACATTATGAATGGAGAACCTATAGAACAACAAAAACATTTCAGCTACTTACACACGATTCTTAGTGAAGATGGTAAATTAAATATGGAAGTAAACAAAATCAACAAAGCTGGTATGGTAGGAACTCAACTAAATAAACTTATATGGAATAAGAAAGAAATTAGCCAAAACACTAAATTAGCTGTATACAAGACTGTATTCAAGCCAATTTTAACTTATGGATCTGAGAGCTGAGTCAGAAGTAAAACACTTGAACAAAGACTAGAGACTGCAGATATGAGTCCTGAGAAAGATTAGGGGAATGAACAGATAGCATCAATGGCAATATTATATTAAAACCAAGGATATTAGGAAAGAACTTAACATTGTCAGCATCCAAGAATGCATTAGCAGAGCTAATCTCTGGTGGTATGGTCACTTAAACAGAATGGGCAAGGAAAGATTAGCAAAACGAGTGTTCTCTGCCAGGTTGGCAGGAAAACGACCCAGAGGAAGACTAAGATATAGGTGGATTGATACGGTGAATTGATGATGATGAAGAAATTGCTTTTATTTTCCTTAATTCTGACATTTTAACTAAATATTAATATTTACAAAATCTACAATAATGCTATCAGAGAACATGTCATTTATTGCAATGCACCACACTGAAACACACCCTACGAAGTGTAAGCAACGACTAAATTATGAGGGTGATGCACAAAACTGTTAAAAACACACACCCACAGCTTGGGAGTACGTGAAGTCACCATCGTTTGCCAATCGGATGATTGCCAGGCCTTAAAATTTTAATATTTTTACATAAAATGGTGCTTGAAATTGTGGACTTCATTATATTGAGGCTTCATTACCAGAGGTAATATTAATCGAGGTATGACTGTACATGTGCAGATTTTGAATCTGTGCAAAGTTGAAATTAACAAATTTGATAGGATGCTGATATTGACCATGGAATGTAGAGAATACCAATTGTGAAATGCTTATGGTTAGCTTTTACCAAGGAATCCTAGAGTTCACTTCTCTTGGCAACTAAGATCTGATCTTCTGCAGGTTTCCACTCACACTCCATCTACTTTGAACTTCATTTTCTTTGGTTTAGCAAGTGGGACAACCTCCAGAAGTACTACTACTCTATATAGATGTTGAAAGTTTTTCCACTTGATTATACTATAAATTAAAGATGCCAAGAAATTATATTCTTAGTTTAATCCTTTATCCAAGCACAAGCATGTGAAGAAACTTCACAACTGAGCAACTCATTATAGAGGCTAATGACTTCACATACTAAGGTAAGTGATGTGAAATCATTAGCCTCTATATGGAAATATGACTACTCCATTACTTAAACTTTGGTATCACTTATGGGTCTAGTTCCCACTGATGAGACCTCAATAAATGTCAAAATGTCTGGGTAGTGACCCATTCCATAATGCATAGCATTATATATGTCTATACACTTGGATAAACTTTTATCCAAGGGCAACTCATATATGGAGGCTAATGACTTCACATCACTTGCCTTAATAAGCCAGTTGTAAAGTTACTTCACAAGCAAACTTTGTTTGCGTACACTTGAATAAAAGATTAAATCAAGAATATAATTTTTTTGGCATCTTTAATTTATAATATAACCAAGTGGAAAAACTTTCAACATATGTCCAACCTATCCCAAAAAAGATATAAAAGCCTGCAATCCAACTACCATCCTATCACATCATATTGTTTTATACGGTTGGCTCAGTCGGTAGAGTATTATGCTTTTAACCCAAGGGCCCAGCTTTCAAATCCCTTTCCCAGAGTTAATGTTTACTTTTTTTTTGCCAGCCTGGTTGGCGTATCTGCTCTCCAGCCAAAAGCCTGCAGGTTCGAATCCCGCTGTGGGCTTGGATGTTTGTGATTGTCTGTGAAAATGCTAGTGGTAGATGGCGTTGGTGTAGCTGTGGTTCATTACAGTTGGTAGATTGTGGGTGGTGGAGATAGAGAGTTGTAGAGTAGATGCCCTCCCTTCATGAGTCTCTGGAGGTGTCAAGTAATAAAATAATGGAGAAAGTTACCAACAATCAGTTCACTATCTAAAGGCCCACTAGTTATTAATCAGCAACCACTAATATAGATTCTGCCAACTTAGATTTGTGTCTGATAGCTTAGCATACATCACCAACCACTGGAAAAATGCCATGGAAAGATTCAAAGAAATATGCTGTTGCCCTTGACATTTCCAGAGTTTTTGATTGTTTTACAATGATGCCCACTCAACTATCTTCCTTTGATCTTGCCACCTTCTATAACCAAATAGCTAGCTTTCTGGCTTTCACTGCACATGCAGACCTTCCCTCTCTTCTAGCTTTGCCACCAATGCAGTAAACTCTCAGGTCCATCACTTATCCTCTTTCGTTTATACATAAATGACATTCAAAAACACCAATAAACCTGAGACAAACCACTTAATTCTCAGACATCCCAATCTTCAAGATCATATCTGTAACAAATGCCATAAATAGTGATCTCTGTGTGTTATCATTGTCCCATCTTTCAATCCCATTGAAGGATGGGACAATGATAGCCTGGTCACTATGAATGCCACCAAAATGAAACTTTTTTTTAACCAATACTTAACTTCTTAACACCAAAATCATCAGACAGGATCAGATCTCCCTCCACTCTCCACACTGCAGAAACATATCACATCAACAGCATCCTCAACCTCTTAACTAATCTTTATTTTCTGCTCAAGATGCTATTTTACATCTAGCTACTAATCCTATATAAATCCCAAATAATCCCATCCTGAGAACCGTTCATTTAGACCATTTGGTCCATTTTGAAGCTTGTATACGTAATCCATTCCAGCCAGAACATCTGGTTTGTTTTCTTTAATATAGGATATAGACAAAGTGTGAAGATATAGCATATTAAAAGACCTCTATAACCTAGGTCTTAGAGGACACCAAGTATTTTTTAAACAAGTATTTTTAAAACTTGGGCAAACAAACTTTGCTTGGGCAAACTTTCAAAGTTAGAGTGGGAAGTACACTATCTAGGCCAGTGGTGGCGAACCTTTTTATGGGCACATGCCATAAATTTACAAATCAAGTTGCTGACGTGCCATAAATTTACCATTCGAGTTGCTGACAGTTTTTAATAGGGGAAAATTAATAGAAAATTAATGTAACTTTATTTATTTATAAATTTATAATATATATATATATTTATTTATAATATTTTATAAATAATTATTTATAATTTTATAAAAAATTATTTAATTTTATAAATAATATTTTATTTTATTTATATTTATTATCATCATTTGACACCTCCAAGGAGTCCTAAGACTCATCGAGGGATGGTACCTACTCTACAACTCTCCATCTCCACCACTCGACCTCATCCACAAACTGCCTCATCTACACCAACACCACTATTATTTTCACAGAAAATCACAAAGATCCATGCCCGCAGCGGGATTCAAACCCGCAGCCTTTTGGCTGGAGTGCGGATATGCTAACCACTCGGCCACAAAAGCCGGCATTTATATATAAATGTATAATATTATTCAGTGTAAAATTGATTATTGTATTATTAAATTGATTTTAATGAAGTTGGTTTGAAAAAAAAAAACAGTAGCGAGAAAAATATTTGTGCATTGCAACTTACCACAGAAGTCAGCTGAGCAGGGGAAGCAGATGCCAACTTGTCGGCGAAAACGCTTACCGTATTTACTCAAATACAACTTGCCCTCGCATATAACTGGCACCACTGATTTTACTTTACGAAAAAAGACATTAAAACGTTTTGCATATACCTTGCCCAAACTTCTCGCCCTCGTCCAAAGGACGGCCCAGAATTAGATGGATAGACAAAATAAAAGAGGACCTGAAAACCAAATCACAACAAGTGACACCAAACTGGACAGAATTGTTTGGACTCTCCTGGGACAGACAGAAAGACAGACAGATCATTCGGCCTCATCGCCATCCACATAGATGATGGAAGAGAGAAGAAGATATACCTCGCACATGAAAAATGTTAACGTCAAGACGATAATAACTCACTCCCCACCATTAACAACATGCCCTCCCCAACAGCCATTATACTGCAGATGCAAGAAAAAAACAAGTACTTTTACTGTATTCCTGAATAAGGTACAGAGGCTTTTGCAGTCTGTGTAATATATTTCTCAACAAATAGTGCAATTAGAGAAGCTGGAATAAAAACAGCACTAACTAATGAATCACATGTCCCCTCTCACAGAAACTATGCTGTATAGATTCTCGTGGAAAGGCTTAGACGTTGGTTATGCATTTTCACTATATAATTTAAGGAAATTACAACGTACTAGGATATACATTAAAATTAAATTTTATTATATTTCTATATTTCGGCAACGTCACGTTGCCATTTTCAAGAACTTAAGTACAAGACACATGCACGCAGGCACAACAAACAGTAAGTGAGGAAGAAGTAGGAAGCTCATTATTTCTCCTAAAGTCCTGATGGTACCCTCTAGCGGGCAATGTTGGTATTCTTGGGCGATTGGGCTGAAGGTCTTCTGATGTAGGTTTCCCAAATTTCAGGAAGTCTCATGCAGCCAAATTTGTTGAGGTTTGGATCGTTTCTTAGGGCTGAAACTGATTCCATGAAAAGCCTTTCATATCTGTATTTGCTACGGTATATTATCCTGGCTTTCTTCCACCATATTCTATGGCAGGTATCCAGAGCATGGTCAGTAAGACCCGAGTGACAGTATTGGTGAAACCGGATGTAGTCCTTGTGTTCTGAAATTCTGATATTTGCTGTCCTTCCTGTTTGGCTAAAGTAGGACAGCATGCTGTATAGATTCAAGCAAAACCATATGTTGCACCAGAAACACAGTATCTAACTAAAAACTATTGTCCAATTTCTCAATTACATGAAATAAGTGTTTGTTTTATTGTATTTAAAATTCCCGATGTCATGACAGATCACAAAGGCTAACTTCAAATAAAATTCTACCATGAACTGAAACATGCCATATAATGCATGTGTGAGTTCGTCTGCCAATCAAATGGAAACAAGCCACAATAAAATCAATAAGGGTTGAAACTTTGTAAGTTGAATCCACTGGTATTGAGAAGTTCCGTCGGAACAATAAACGACACCCAGTCATGAATGTGTCAAAATTAAGAAATATATAGTGAATGTTGTTATGACAGTTTCAGATGTCATGGATTCAGTTGAAGAGAATTAGCATTTCAACTCAACAATTGTTGGTTGTCTTTGGGTCTCATGATCTTTTGTTAATACCACACCAATCATATTATTATTATTATTATTTCGGGCTACTCCAGGGAGTCCTTAGACTCATCGAGGGAGGCCCTAAACATCATGTCCACACAACTATACTATATTCTCACAGTATCTATCATACCTTGCCTTGAACTCGCTCACTGTCATAGCATCCACAACAGACTCTGGCAGCTTATTCCACTCATTTATCACTCTAAAAGTAAAGAACCCAGCTCTAACACCCCTGCTAACCACACTCTTGCCCAGCTTCCATGGGTGTTCCCTAGTTTTCCCGCCACCCGACCTGATCTCAAAAATATCCTCTGAATTAATCCTATAGAATCCTTTTAGCAATTTGAATGTCTCAATCATATCTCCCCTTTTCTGCCTATCAACCAGTTTCTGCAACCCACAAATCTTCAACCTGTTCTCATGAGGTTCATTCCATAGACCTGCTATCATCTTAGTCACTCGCTTCTGGATCCTCTCCACCTCCTCCCCATCAAGAAGGAACCTAGCTGACCAAATCTAGGCACAGTAGTCAAGATGAGGTCTTATCAAGGCTCGGTACAGAGGCACAATAACTTGCTTGTCTCTGCTCGTCAAGGTATTTTTCAACAACCAAGTGAGTTGATGAGCTGATTCAGCTACTTTCGAAATGTGCCCACCAAACTTCATCTCCCTATCCACCAACACTCCCAAGTCCCTGGCTTCATCAATCTCTTGGAGTACAGTTCCACCAATGTGGTATACTGCTGCTAATCTTTTCACCCCAAAATGCATAACCTTACATTTTGTCACATTAAATTGACATCCATTCTCCTTAGCCCAGAACTCCAATCTGTCTAAGTCATTCTGCAAGACTTTGACATCTTCTGCATTCACTATCGCCCTACCCAACTTTGCATCATCAGCAAACAAATGCACTGTTCCACTTAGATCCTTGCCCATATCGTTAATGAACAGATTATATAGCAGTGGTCCAAGAACAGAACCCTGCGGCACACCACTAGTCACAGGCGCCGTCTTTTGGACTCTACTCCTGAATAAACTACTCTTTGATATCTCTCCATCAACCACCCACCCACCTATCCATCTCACCAACCCATCCATACCCATATGTTGTAGTTTACGGATTAGAATTCCATGTGACATCCTGTCAAATGCCTTTGCCAGGTTTAGCAGTATCACTGTAAACCCATTTCCCTTATCCAGTTCTGCCGTCACCTTGTTATAAAACTTGAGCAAGTTACTGAGGCATGATCTACCTTTCACAAAGCCATGCTGTCCCCTGTACAGTATCTCATTTTCATCAATCCATTCCTGTATTTTTCCCTTGACTACTTTCTCCAAGACCTTGACAACGACTCCTGATATGCTGATCGGTCGGTAATTTGCAACCATAGTCTTGGATCCTCCTTTATGCAGTATTTTCCCCTCTTTCCACACCTTCGGGACTAAACCAGACCAGAGACTCAGATTAAACAACATGGTCAAGGGCACTGATAATTCCTTAGCCGCTTCACTCAAGACCCCTGCCGGTATACCATCCAATCCCACAGATATATTCACATTAAGGTTCTGTAATAGACTATTCACCTCCACTTCATTCATTGCAACTAATGGATGCTTCATTTTTTCAATGGCTGGATGGTATACTTTTGCAAAGTGCTCGCTCAGTAACTCCACTATATCGACTGATTCAGTGACCTCCTTACCATCGTCATTCCTTAAAATCATTTTGCCATGTACAGCTTTTTTCTTGCTTGCACAGCATATTGAAAGAACTGTTTTGAATTCTCTTTTGCTTGCATAGCTAGTTTCCTTTTATAATCGGCTTTTGCTGTTTTTACCACACTCGTTACCCTTCTGGCCTGCACTTTATACCGTTCGTGTGCCTGCAGGTCACCCCTTTCTTTAAATTCCCTCCACAGTTGTTTCTTTTTTTGCATCTCAAGGTTAATGGTGTTATTCATCCATTTAACCCCTACTTGTTTTACTATTCGGACCCTAGGTATACAATCTGCACGTCTTCATAGCTGCTCTCACGTGTAAAAGAAAATTTAACTTGTACATATTGTAACAATTAAAAAAAAAAAGGGTTGAATAATTTATAAGCATATAAAAGGATATCACCTGTTAATCGCTGACGTGTCAGCAAAATTCTCGGACGTGCCACCTCTGGTACGCGTGTCACAGGCTCACCATCTATGATCTAGGCCATAGCATCAAGAACAGGGTGTTCTCCAAAGCTTAAGTGACACTTTTTGCTATCAAAGAACTCAATCACTGAACAGCTTCCTCCCACTCACAATACTCTATATATTCATGACTTCACAATGTACTGTTCTTTTAACATGAGAGTAATTATTATACAAGCACCTCCATGGAGTTCAAAGACTCATCATGGGAGACCCACTCTGTCCATACAATCTATCATACCTCTCCTTGAACCCATTAACATGCAGAGTTGCCAGAGTCAGTTAGTACTGACTCTGGCAACCCATTCCATTCATTCACAACTCTCCAAGTAATTGAAAAACAACTTCAGTAAGCAACAGAAGCCAATTTTGGGGCTCATCATTAATGGGGAAAAACTCATTTGTTGTACACATTCATCAACTAAAAGTGCAAGAGAGCATTGAATTTCCTCACTCTATCCTCTACTGAATGAGGTGCAGATCAATCTTCATTGCTTCATCTTTATTGTGCGCTTATACGTTCAGAGATGGACTGCATTGTTCCGCAAAGCAGAATAACCTGTGATGGTTGGATCCCAACCATTATCATCAGGATATATGGATAGCTGCTACTGGTGCCTTTCACACATCACCCACTGTCTTTATGTTGAAGCAAATGAATTGGCCCTATCAGTGATCGAAATATTTATCACTTTATGCCATAAAGATTGTCTCTTCCAGATCATCCTATATGGACTAGTCTCTTTTCTCTGCATTGAGAAGCTCAATATCACACGTCAGACTGCCTTACCTCCTTTTGGTATACATGTTAAGGAGACTCCATAGCAAGTTTGCACTCCATCCTGCAACCTCTCACTGTGTCAAATACAGAAGTCACACTCCATCATGTCTACTAGCAACTGTTTTAAGATACACAGCAGCCCACTCTAATCTTTCCCATCTAACACATGGTTCAAGAACTGACACCTGTGTTGACTTGTGCTGCTGTTTTCTGACATTACTATTTTTCCAACCAGATCCCACCTGACTGCAGTAATTATACGGCAGATTTGAATCCATTCAACTTGCACTTGTGCATATAAAAGAAAACCCACTACCAAAAGTGTAATTTATACCCTCTTTGAGTCTGTATAAATGTTGTACAAAATGAAAACCCTTAATTTTGATTGTGCTGCATTGGAATTAAAGGAACATGAGACTTAAAGAACTGCAGATGTTAGATCAGCCTATACTTTCTCCACATACTGTTTGGCAGTACCATAAGCAGACTACAGTTATAAAATCAAAGCTAATTGCTCAATGGCAGTCATGGCAAGAAGCACTGACAAATTTACATCACATTAAGCTTGAAACTAACCATTGGCATTCTAGTCAATGAAGAAAGAAAAGAGGAAATTGTTCTTGCTAGGTTCACATAGGTCACAGTCATTTTACACATTCTTATTTACTGAGGATTAATGATACACCTGTGTGAAAAATGCAATATGCATTCTTACTATTTGTCATACGCTGGTGGAGTGCCAGTACATTACATAAGAGGAAAAATTTTTACATATCTAGCCAAGCCATATACACTCAATCAGATATTATCACTCGGATTACATGTTTTTAGCCTTTTACGAAGAATTAATTTCTACAAATACATTTGATTAATTTTATTTATAGGCAGATACTGCACGGCTTTTGTACATACATATCATTTACTAGTTATTTATGCATTTATTATTACTAGATACACATATTACTAGACTATTTATGCATTGCTGTAACCCTTGCTGCAATTTATTTATATGTATATACTGCACTGCTTAACAATTTTTGTAGATATTTACTAATTTATCTCTGACTACCTATGTATTGATGTAACCTTTGCTATGGCATTGTATGACCTATGCTGTTCTTGTACCAATAAACCATAACCCAACCTAAGCCCATAAAAGAACACTAAAAATTCTTTATATCATTCAGGAAAGCAATTCAACTCAGACTGAGCCTACCATGAGAATCAATTCAACGTATCTCACATGGATACTTAAGGTTACTGCTCCAGTCAACTGACATTTTTTTCTCTGGTTTCTGTAGATCTGTTAAAACAGGAACAGCTGCCTAACACAGTTGTTTTCAGTAGAATTGCATTCACCTTGAACCTGCTTCACATTTATTCCATTAACTTTTCTGGAACAGCCTTCCCTGTGTTTACCCTCCAAGATAAATATGAATATTTCTTATGTCATTCCTTACATGAATCCCACACACACACATCACATGATGCTGATATGCTAAACATTTTTTTACTTCTCGTGATATATAATACTATGATCAGCTAAGGGTTGTATTTTTAACACACACATCTGTAAACCTAGCATGAGAGACTAAACTGTTTCAAGCCACTTCAATAAGTGGTCCCTACAAAAAACACATCTCCACTTAGACCTTCATGATTCAAACCTACAACGGATTAGTTGTAAAGCAGTGACACAATCCACTCAGCCAATGCCAGTAAATTAAAAATATTTTAAAATAATTATTGTGCATCCTTACTTTTTTATTACATATAAAAAATGTAATATGCACTTTTAATATTGTAAAAAATTTATTAAAAAAACTATTACATATGTAATGATACTGCTATAATCTAGGATTAGTACGAACAAAAACATTCAAAAGTAGATACAACTGCACATAAAAAAATGCCAATTGATAAAACAATGCACTGTTAAAAAACTTTTCTAAAAGTGCATTTAATTACCTTATTTAGAAGTGGTTTCATGTAATGTCAGTGCTAAGAAATTTCATTTTTTAAAAAAAATGTATTTAGAGTCAGAGTTCAACATTAATCAAAATTTCCAAATGTCCTTTTGAATTTAACCACAATATTGCAAGAAAATTTCATCACAGTAAGGGATTATGATTTTTTGCCCGTATTTCTGCACATCTGATGTGATATTTGCATGAAACAATATATAAATATTAAACTTGAAACTCATTAGCGGAGCAAGATTTACATAAAACTAGTAGACATGTATGCCATTGGTATTTCACAATGTAGCAAGCTACTAATCTACGAAAGAATTACATAAAGATGCTTCATGAAATGAATAGCGAAGTCAGATAAAGCAGAATTTTAGAAAATGCCATCCACGCGGGAAAACTATTAATGACAACACACAAAGGAAATAAAGACAACTTAAAAAAAGTAAAAGTTCGTAGCACATTATATAAACTTATTTGATAGATCTATACTAGGTTTTGCATAATATTTTTTAAAAATCGATTCCCATCACTTCATTCGAAGACGAAATATTATACTTCAAGTTAAGTAAGAACAATGGATGTACGTCTGACGTAGAACAAAAAAAAAAATATATATATATATAACTTAAAATTTATTACTCTAAAAATAAACTCCTGTTTTTATTATATAATCTTAAATTCAATAACTTTTGTGAAATACAAACTATAATCAATCTTTACGAGTCATACGCATAACAAAACAGAACAGAATAATGGAATCGCTATTATACTCACCTTCCTCTTTGAGGTTCAGGACTGTAATCGCCATTAGTATCCATTGTCGTCAAAGAAACACCACTAAGAAACAAAATTAAATCCTTAATAATCAGACAAAAAATATCAAAATGAATATTACCATATGTAATGCTATTCACTTCGTAACATTTTGAACACCTACCTTCAATAAAACCAAGAGATAAGAATTACAACAAAACAAAGACACCACCCGAAAGACTACAAACGAATAAAATGGCAGACTTAACGATTAGCAGAAACCGAAATCGCCACTAGGAGACCTAAGGATATTACAATACTATAGGCTGCCAGAAATAAGTTAGAAAATTCGCATACAGCAAGCAAAAAATACGCAATTCTCAACCCAAAAGTGATATTCTGAAAAAAAAAAAGCCATCTTATAATTTGAGCATGAGCTGCAAAAGAAGAAAATGTTGTAGAAGGAATGCAAGATGAAGTGCAATCGATTGAACTTATAATCAGTAGGCTCATGAAGAGTATGAGATACAGGTAAGAGTAGGCTGACCATATTTCCTTGAGACAAAAACGGGACATCGGGACGGCATAAATGGGACTGGGGTTATATAATATTCTGCATTCGTGAAAAAGTAAAACGATGAAAAAAGTTTTATTACATAAACATATTGAGCATTATTCTTCAGTGACAGAACCCATACAAAAATTTAGGTAGACGTAGAGGGGGACTGAATTTCACCACGATCGTACCATGAATATTTACAATGAAGTGATCTTACGCAGCAAATTTAGGTCTTTTAACATCTTATCATAAAACCTCTCACACTCAATGACACAATTTTGTCTTACAACTAACATTGTCTCAATGCTTAATCTAAATATCTCCTTTGATCACATACTGTTCGTAACAGAAAATATTCTCTCAACAGGTGCTGTACTTTTTCGAAGTCGAAGAATAAACTCTACAATACTTTTCATGATGCACTACTCCTTCCCCATCCTATCCACTCTATCTTCCCTGAAAATACTTAACTCTTCACATTCAATCCTTTTGACTACACGATCTGCTGTTAGCCTAGTCTCACTAATGCCTATAACTTTTGGCGTGGTTGCACTCACCAATGCCAAAAATTCCTTTCCCTTGTTCCTGATACTGTTAGCATTAGAATATAGAAACTACAGCATCCCTTTAGCTCCCTACACACCTTTACTTCCTGAATTGATTACCCTATTCAATATTTTTGCTTGAGAGACTACATTTCACATTTGGTCATTCTTACACTCTTACTTAAGTGAAGGCAGTCATCACTTATTCTCGTGATAGCTGCCTTCACACAATCTCACTTGCTTCCACTGTAATTGATTAAGTTTCCGGAATTTTCACGTCAGCATGATTGTGAACAAAGCACTCTCCAGGCACCTAACACCAAAACCATTTAGGCTCATTTCATCGGCATTGTATAAATCCTTCTTTCCGTCAAACTCAAATCACAGATCAACAAATCTTATATCATTCCTTTGCAAAATATTATTATTATTATTATTATTATTATTATTCCTGATACCTCCAAGGAGTCCGAAGACTCATCGTGGGAGGACATCTACAACTGTCTCTGCACCTAACCTCTACTACGAATCATCATCTCTATCAACGCCATCTGCCGCCCACCTCCAACACCACCACAACTAGTAATTTTTGTCTGTAAATTGCGTGTGTTCTGAAGGGCCGATTTGTATGTATGCGGGATGAAAAACCCGAGTTTCCGGGAGAAAAACCCTGCTACCTCCGTATGAGATCGGCTAACTCACCTTCAATATACGTATAGATTCATTGGCTACCAATGCCGTCTGTCTCTCCTTATTTCGCTTCTATCACAGCGTGGTATTCGACTTCAAACTTCAACTTTTCGTTCTTCAGTTTAGCCTTTTCTAACATCTCCTTTACATTATCTCCCATAGCATACTTCCCATCTCTCAAATCATTCGTAGCAGCCAATACATACACGAAATCTACATTTTATAACAACTACGTGTTTTTTTTTTTTTGTTTTTTTTTTTGAACCAAGGCTATGTAGCTTCATATCTGTCGCACTATTCGGCTGGTGAAGCAATCTCACTCCTTCGTCAAATACCTCGACCTGTGGTCCATACGTGTAGAGAGGCTGTGATTCTACTTCATTTTCTCCGCTTTTAAAGGATACCTTCTAAATTGTGTGAAACAAACTAGATCTAGTAGTGGTAGATAACATTCAGTATCAGTCAGTATCAGGTAGAACACGATCATTTTCAACAGAGATAGAGAAATCTTATAACTACTGCAAGGCGTCTACCCAAGATCGGTGGCTACCAACTCTGTTCTCACTCAACCACTCTTCAAACATTCAATGCCACTGATATATATTTCTAAGGAATATCAAATGTAATATTCACTTTCTGACTTCCCTCGTTTTTGAGAGTGCAAAAATGCAGCTGATTCTCAAGATTGCACCGGATATTTACTGATAAATTCTGATAGTAGTGTATCAACTAGCTTCCAGATCAGTAAGCACATAATACCTGAATCAGAAACTATACAAGATCTTGTTTTGAGTGAGGTGAAATAGTTATGATGATGGTGATACCGTTGAGAAAGAGTTATGACATGGAGAATGGATCGTCTTTGAATAGGTATGTCTAATAGTCGATGTTCCTTTACTGCAATCATGAATATTAATACAGTAATTTTTCATACAATCTGTCCTCACCTTAATGAAATATTTCTCTAAAACAAGGCCGAAAAGTTTTGGAAACTAAAAAAAAAAAAAAAAACACCAACCATATTCTCAACATAACATTATTTTTATTTATTTATTTATTTCATTTTTATGTGAAACTAAATCACGACTATAAACAAAACCCGACCTGTTATTAGTTGAGCCTCGAAGTTAAGTTACAACAATCACAGATACTTTAGCTGACAAAGGTTGGTCGATTGGTAAAGTCTCTGCTATTAATGGCTCAGTTAAGTAAGTTTGAGCGCGGTTAGTAGGTTTAAGGGATTCAGTCGTTCCATGCTGTTGGCACACTCTCCTTCGATGAGTCTTTGGACTCCCTGGAGGTGTCAAATAATAATAATAATAATAACATCATCAAATGTAACTGTCTACATACACTGTATACTATCATGGCTTAAAAAAGGAATAAAGCGAAACAAGAACTTTAGTGTGGTCTGATGTTCCTTGTCAGTTGATGCCGAATTACGTTACTCCACCTTTTGATTTTTATTGCTGAATTACGTTACTCCACCTTACTGCTATTATATAAAGTGATTTCATATATACAACGCACTCGTAATTATAAAACTCAGTCTGATTTCTAGGCGGTTTATTTTTTAAGCATAATTTTCTGGTTTCGAATAATACAAAAAAAGCGATGACATTTTCTAACCAATATCTTCAATATCAAATACTAAATATTTCCACTGGTAGTAAAATCTGAAGAACATTTTCTACGAACGATTGCAAACTGCTCATCAACCAAATAGTTACGTTTAGTAAACATAGTGGAAACATCGGGTGCTGTATGTACTACTTGTGCGCATTCATTAAATTTAATTAAATGCTATTTATCTACATGGAAAATCATCAAGATTTTTAACAACATTAAGTCTCTTTATGATGATAATATATAACAAATTAATGCTAACCTCTTTATCAGTAGCTTGCGTTCTACTATGAATTTGTTGACATGATGTAACATGAAAATGAAGCAAGAGACCTGTTCGATGCCTTTCAAAACTTGGAAACTTGGATGCCAATAAAATTTACTATGAGTATTCGGGTGAAATATTACAAAGTATTCAAGAAAGATTTATGCAAGCTGACGTGAGAAGAGGTTAAGAAAATATTGTGGAAAAGAACTTCGAAAGAAGAAGATAAGTCCAGATTAAACATGTGTTGAGGTGATCATATATTCAATGTCTTCGACAGGGTGTAGCATAGAGGCAACCTGCCTCATGATGCTCGTTCTCCAATATTGCAGTAGGTGCCATCGCTAGGCTAACAGGAATGGTACCAAGTGCGGAAAGAAGTTTCTCGAAGCTGATTGAACTGATTAAAAATTATTTGCGAACAGTAATGACCCAAGAAACATTGGTTGGTCTAGCAGCTATATCGATAGAAGCGAACATAGCTTATAATTTAAATTTAGAATAGCCTATAAACAGTTTTATTTTGCGATATCCCCGTAGAGTAAACCTGTAATTAATATTACTATGTAATTTTTTTGGCGTTCATGTTTCTCTTGTAATAAAAACAAAATGGAAATTGGAGACTTTCTTATATTATTGTCTTATAATCTATTAGGAGTGATATTTACTTGTTGCCTCATGGCACGATCTAATCTGGTGACAACCCTGCATGTATTCTACATATTACAAATCAGTGCGAAATCAAGAGCAGAAGTCGAATGTGTAGTTAAGTTTTGTCGATCGAAAGAGAACTATGTAAAATACTGGAAATGGGTAGTTTTTTTCATCGATTTTGAGCAGAGTGTTATCATAGGTTAGTTTATGTAAATATAACTTACTTTGATAACCTGGCTTTCGTGAAACTGCCACGTGAAGTTATTAAAAGATAGAAACTCAAGAGACCCCTCGGGGGACCCTATAACTCCTAGAGAGCGCATCCCCTCGTTGGCGGATAGGGGAGCCCAACCATGTGTGTGTGTGTGCATGCGTGCGCGTATGTATATATATATATATATATATATATATATATGGTGGAGTGGTCCGAATATACTGAATAAGGACTCGTGGACCAACAGGGCCATAAGGGGCAATCATCTTGATTGTAAGGGAAGCGGAACTCCCGTGGACCCCTAGCTGGATCTATCCTCTCCTTCATCTACTTTGAGGAAGATCCACTTAATTCAATCTTTCCTATAAGACCTTATCAGCCAACACTTCTTATTTTATGATCCTTATGCTATTAGAGTACTCCAGGGGCATGGGGTCGTTTCATTTCTGGCCTTACAACTATGCCCTCTCTATAAACCTTACTATAATTCTTCTGTAATCTACTCTTTCCCCTTCAATATACCCTATTCCTCCTATCGGTTTAAATTCAGAAGCCTTACAATAGCAGTCCTACCACTGAACTATTCCATCGTCAAGCTAGTCCCATGACATGGAGAACATAATCCTACTTGTAAGCGACAGAAAAAGATAATCGGATTGAATCTATGGAAAAGGACCCAGGAATGGAAAAGGTAAAACAAAAATGGAAACGACAAAATATAATACACATAGCAAGCTGGAATGTAAGAGGAATAGCATATAAAGAAATAGAATTAGACCAGTTATTACATGAAAGAAATTTTAAAATAGCAGTAATCACTGAAACAAAAAAGAAATTAAAAGGAACTATGAGAACCGAAAATTTAAATGGGATATACAGTGGAGTTGACAGAGACCAAAGACAACAAGCAGGAGTCATGATCTGGATTCATAGCTCCCTTTCAAAAGAGATAAAACATTATAAATTATGGAATGAAAGAATAATAGAAGCTAGAATAAAAATAGATAGAGGCTATTTAACAATAATTGGTTTATTTTTCCACAGAAGAAGGAAGAGAACAGGATAATATTGATTTTTTATAATCAGCTACAAAACATATATATTAAAATAAATAAAAATGATTACATAATTTTACAGGAAACTTAAATGCAAGTATTGGAAACAAGAAAATTAATAATAATATAGGAATACATGGAGAACATACTCTAAACAGAAATGGTTAAAAATTGATTGACTTTGTAGTTTATAATAACCTAAAAATAATGAATTCCTTCTATAAACATAAAGACATACATAAATATACTTGGGCAGCAAGAGGATGGAAATCAATATTAGATTACTTTAGCTAAATGAAAAGACTTCAAAATTTTCACTAGAGGTTAGAGCTCACAGAGGATATGAAATAAGCAGTGACCACTTGTTAAAATAAAATTAAGATTACCACCTAAATGGCTACAAGTAACAAGAACAGAAAGAAAAATTGAGACATTTGTTTATAAAACTAAACTATTAAAAAAAAAAAAAAATCAGCTAACGCCTTTTTATTCCCGTATACCGGAGTAGGCGAGGCCATTTAGCCCTATCTAACTTTTGGAGACTGAGTGGGCAGTTCAATCTCCACTGGTACCCAATCAGAGACAGATGGCCCAAGGCTATCACTAATTAAGCGGTACGCAGTGAAGAGAGACGGCTCAAATGTGCCGCCATCTCGTGGTCCCTAACCCTAACACAAGATATTTAATGTCTGAAATAATGTGGGTTCTACGGTCGATTTTCTTGAGTTTACAGGACGAAAAACCCGAGTTTCCGGGAGGAAAAACCTGCTTGCCCGTGCCAGAGATCGACTAACTCGGGAACCGGTCGAAAAAAGGCTTAGAAAAATTTCCTCTAGTCGCCGACTAGACTCGAAACCAAGTCTTCCTTCGTGCGGCCAAGCGCGGCGGTGTGCAAACGCCACATCCGCTGAGCTACACAGGCTCTAAACTAAACTATTAAATGAAACAAATTTACAATGGCTATATGAACAAAGAATTAACCAATATCTAGATAAAATAAAACAAAATGAACAAATAGTCATAGAGTGGCTTAATATAAAAACGATACTAAATGCAGCAGCAAATGATAGCTTAGGAAAGACCAAAAAATTCAATAAAAGAAAAAAATTGAAGATCTGGGATGATACAATCAAAGAAATAATCAAAAAGAAAAAAGAAGCCTATCACAAATGGATAAGCAGTAAAAGATTAGAAGATGAAATAAAATATAAAAGAATAAGAGCTGTAGCTAAAAGAGAAGTCAGAAAAAGGCATAGAGAATCATGGAACAAATTTGTTTCTAATTTAGCACGATTTATATAAAATAAGACTCAATGTATTTAAAATTTTGAAACACTTAAATGCAGATACCAAAGAAAACATAAAATTAAACACTGAATTGAAATTAGAATTTCTAAATTAATACACAGAACTGTAGACAGAGAAATATTTTAAAAAAGACAACTGGCAAACAATTAACGAAAATGAAATAACTGAAGAAGAATTAGAAATCAGCCTGAAAGAAACAAGAAATGGAAATTCACCTGGAGAAGATAAGCTAGTTTCAGAACTATATAAATACGCAGGAACAAGATTCAAAGAAAGATTCTTATTATTTTTAAATAAAATTTATTCAACTGGTATCCCCCCCAATAGAATGAAAAAAAAAGCAATTGTGATTCCTATCTTTAAAAAAGGTAATAAAGATGACCCTAAAAACTATAGAGGTATCAGTATACTAAATTCATGTTACAAAATATATAGCAGAATCTTAAATAACAAACTAATGAAATATTCCGAAAACTTTATTCTAGAGGTACAGAATGGATTTAGAAAAGGACGATCATGTATAGACCCGGCCTTTTGCCTAAAATTAATAATAGAGAAAAGATGAGAATACAATTTAGAAACACATATTGCATTTATTGACTTTGAAAAAGCATTTGACAAAGTTAAAAGAAACATAGTATTTAACATATTAAAAGAAAGGTAAATACCAAATAATATCCTAAAAGCTATCACAAGTATATATGAAAATAATCAAATACAAATAAGATTAAATCACGAGTATCATATACGAGAGAGATAAACCAAGGGGTTCGACAGGGATGTCCCCTCTCAGCAACTCTTTTTAATATCTACTTAAATGAAATAATAATAAAATGGAATAAAAAGTTACATCAAGGAATTAAACTTTCTCCTACAGTTTACTTAAACACTCTCCTCTTTGTCGACGACCAAATAATAATTACAAATTCTGAAGATAAACTACAGAAGGCTATTTTAGATCTAAATGAGATATCCAAAGATTATGGTATGATAATATCAACGGAAAAATCAAAAACTATGGCCTTTAAAGGACAAGATCCAGCAAGAACTAAAATAGTAATATATAACAAGATCATAGAACAGGTGAATTCATTTAACTACCTAGGATGTATGATCACATATGAAAATGAAAAAGATATAAACATAAAAATTGCAAAATGTTTAAAAATAACAGGTGTAATTAACTCTATATTTAAACCAAACGTTCAAAAACAAACCAGGCTAAAAGTATTTAATACGTTAGCCCTACCAGTCTTAATGTATGGAAGCAAAATCTGGATAATAAAGCAAAAAGACAAACAAAGATCAGCAACAGAAGAAATGAAGTTTATGAGAAAAATTGCAAAGTATACCCTATTTGATCAGAAAAGAAACGAAGATATTATGAAATAATTAAACCAAGAACCAGTAATAGAAAAAATTAAAAAATATAAACATAAATGGATGGAACACGTTCAAAGAATGAAAACAGAAAGATTTCCAAAATAAGCCTTAAAGTACAAGCCAACAGGAAAAAGAAAACCAGGACGTAATCTTAAACGATTCAACGATGACTTCTAAGGCCGGAACAGGTCATGCTAGGCCTAAATCTTTGATACGCGATGACGATGATGAAGAAGAGACAGTTAACAAAATAGTTCAAATTGATTGGATGATTAGCTTTTGCTAAACTCAAATTGCCGAAAAGAGTTCTGGACTCTTTCTTTGGGCATTAGTGGATTCACACAGTCAGAAGCTCAAGTTGCAAATAGCGACTGGAAAGCATTGTATTACCATAGAGCAGGGTTTCCAAAACTGTGTTCCTCGGAAGGTGAATAAGTGTTCCACGAGAAGTTCTCCTGGAATTTCTCATTTTAGTTTTCTAAGTATTTTTCATGGATAAATATTTTATAGTGGAAATATTCTCAGGAGAATAATATTCGTGAAAATGTCGAAAAGCTCAGACCTAGATCACCTAATAGCATCTGTGTATCGTTAATTTTCACACATCAAAACCTTTCAGCATTTGGGAAAGGGAATACCGCTGTTTATGACCAGTCATAAAAATTTCCTGCAAGCCGACTACAATAATGGGCGGTGTATCCTCTGTTCTCAAAACCGAAGGAAATGACATCTGTAGCAAATGTCAGTGACGAAGCAGTGTATTTTTAAACTTGGAAGTATTCATGAATTATGGTTCAGTTTCACACATTGAAACCTTTCAATATTCGGGAAAGGGAATACCGCTGTTTATGACCGGTCATAAAAATTGCCTGCAAGCTGATTACAGCAATGAGTGGCGTATTCTTTGTTCTCAAAACCGAAAGAAATAACATCTGTGTTGCAAATGTTAGTGACCAATCAGCAAGCTAGTATAAAGAAAACTTTTCCACTGAAACTGAAGATCAAGGTAGTCTGTATAAGGTTCTCAGATCTAGTAATACTGAATATTTCTTCGCAAGTTCGTATTGTAGGGTAGAAATGCTTGTTTCGAAACCGTAGTGCCGTGATTTTTTAAAAATAATAGGCCGACAGATTTAAAATTTTAATATGAATAAGTGACAAGGGACTTTGTTTAATTTTGGTGTTAAGAAATCTCTTATTTCTTATGAAGGTGTTTGTGACGCAACAGATAGTGATTCATCCACCTCTTGTTTCGAAATGCTTGTTTCGAAACCGTAGTGCCGTGATTTTTTAAAAATAATAGGCCGACAGATTTAAAATTTTAATATGAATAAGTGACAAGGGACTTTGTTTAATTTTGGTGTTAAGAAATCTCTTATTTCTTATGAAGGTGTTTGTGACGCAACAGATAGTGATTCATCCACTTCCAGCCTACAAAGCATATACAGGATGCACAAAAGGAGGGGAAAACTACCACCACACAAGAGAAAAAGTCTGCATTCACTCGTAAATATTTATAATAAATATTATAAATATTTACTGAATAAATATTATAAATTTTTGGTGATCAGAATGGGATACATCAATGAAAATCAGCACAAATTAATTTAACGAGCTTTATATTTAATCGATGTTTAATTAATTATTAATTAATAAATAATGATCAATTATTAATTAATAAATAATGATCAATTATTAATTAATAACTAATTAATCAATTGTTTGTAAACAATTATAATTAGATGCTTGTAAACGAAAAAACCATCATTGGTGAAGGGTGATAGTTACAGGTGTTTGTAAATGAATGAAAGCATCATTGTGAAGGCAAATGTTTCAAGATAATTTTCATCCAAAACAATATTTAAGATAGGCTTCTGTGAGAGGGAGATGATTGGATGGTATCTCGCTAATAAACTGCTTATAGAGTTCAAAATCAGAACGCAAACAGTAGAATATTTCAGCTATTATCGAAATTGTCACATATAGCTAGGAACACTTTTCAAGGGCGCTATTGACAGAATATTTTGTTTTATAAATTATTGAAATTGTTACACACACAAAAAAAAAGACGTAGCTAGAAATTTTCGAAGGGCGCCAAAAATCTAGCTATGCTATCACAGACACTACAGAAATTTTAAATCAGATGAAAGTATCTGCCAATGACAGCCATAGTAGAGTGTCAATGCTGGTGAATACCAGAAAATGACAATCATGAATAAATAATCATAACTTTTCTTTTTATGACGCTTCAGAGCGTTTCGGGAAATTCGTTTTTTTTTTTTTTTTTTTTTTTTTTTTTTTTTTAGTGAGACAGCTATACGTTTAGATTTGTTGTATGCAAAGTTTCTAGTTTGCTTCTTGAAGTGATAATTTGTTTCCGGCTGTTAGTTCAGTTTCCATATCGATGTTTCAATGTGTAATTTAAGCAAATTAATTAAAGTGTATGCCACCTTCTCTAATACAATTATCATTTAAATTAACGGGGTGTCGCGTGGTTGTGTCTGTATTGTTAATGAATTTAGAACTAAAATGAAAGGATCAGAAAGGCTCTGTTTACTGAATTGGATGTATATTCCTCGAATTCTATGTACCAGATGTTTATAATTAAATTCTAAGAGTATTATACCTTGAATCATTGAAAAAAAAAAAAGAAGTTGCAATGCGGCCACCCATTATTGCAAGGTTTATTAATATGTACACGAAACTTCTGTTTCGTGTACTGTTGTTTTTTGTACTTGTTCTTTTTGTTGCTGACATTAGTGAGAGTACAACGAAGCATTGGAGGAGGGGTAAGTAACTCAAGTCTCATTATTACTTATTATTATTATTATTATTAAACAAGACCTCATGGAGTCAAAGACTCATCTAGGAGGTCCTTTTATCTTACACACACATCTCATCATACCGTGTCTTAAACACATTCAAACTACTTGCAGACACCACGCTCTCAGGCAAGGCATTCCAATCACTCACAACTCTGCACGAAAAAAACCTGCCTCTCACTCCCTTACTCACACCCTCCTTATACAGTTTCCAGGGATGACCTCTGGTTCTCCCCTGATCTCCCACTATTCTCTGTAGAACTTCTCCACCATTGATCCTATAACAACCCCTTACCATAGCTAGGAACACTTTTCAAGGGCGCTATTGACAGAATATTTTGTTTTATAAATTATTGAAATTGTTACACACAAAAAAAAAAGACGTAGCTAGAAATTTTCGAAGGGCGCCAAAAATCTAGCTATGCTATCACAGACACTACAGAAAAAAAAGACGTAGCTAGAAATTTTCGAAGGGCGCCAAAAATCTAGCTATGCTATCACAGACACTACAGAAATTTTAAATCAGATGAAAGTATCTGCCAACTTATATAACTAAGGTGCCTTAAAAAATAATAAAATAAAATTGGAACATAGAGGCTGAATGTAATTCATGGAATTTCAAAAGAGTGGATCATATGGTCTTAACCTAGGAGGCAGCTGCATGTGTGAAAATTTCAGTTAAATGTGTGTGTTAATATTTGTGGAATTACAGGACTGGTAAGTATGACAAACTTAGGAGATTGCGTGGAACAGTGCCGTGGCATGAGAAACTACAAGGACTGGGTGTTGAAAGTGCATGTGATAAAGATGGGAAAGAAGTGTTTGAGAAAGTAATAGCAGGTGGGAGTTAAATGAATAAATACTATCATTAAGCAAGTGCTACATCAATAAAAAATTGTGGAGGGAATTCAAAGAGAAAGGTGGTTGACGGGCATGAGCAGTATACAAATTATAGGCCAGAAGGGTGACCAGTAAGAAAGGCAAAATCAGAGTACGAGAGAAAATTAGCAGTACATGCAAAATGTAATCTAAAAGAGTTCTTTTGGTATGTTGCAAATAAAATAATGTGTATGGCAGAAATTTTAATGAATGCTGATGGTAGGGAGGTGGCTGAATCAGATGAAATAGTTGAATTACTAAGCAAACACTTGGCAAGAGTATATCATCCAGGTGGAGATATTGTAGTAACAAGAGGGACAAGAGCTTATATGGAAATAGAGGTAAATGAAGGTAAATGGAGCTGCATAGGATATTACAGAACCTTGATGTCAATGTAGCTATTTGATTAGAGGGTATATTATTATTATTATATGACACCTCCAAGGACTCATCGTGGGAGGGTATACTACTCCACTATAACTCGCCATCTCCCTTACTTAATCCTCCAACTGCATAGCACCATCTATCACTCACCATCACTAATAGTGTATATTGTCTGTAAATTTTGTATGTTCTCATGGCTGATTTGCCTGTATACCAGCTTGAGTTTTATAAGTTTTATGGGTGATATGGAATTTCCAGTACCTTTGACCACATTGTTTAAGTCTCAACTTTGGATTGGTCCTCAAAGGGGTGGAAAGAGGGGGGAAATCGTTTAATTACATAAAGGAGGCTCCAAGGATAAGATAGCAGATTGCCGGCTGATCACCATCACAGGAGTCATGGTCAGTGTATTGGAGAAATTGGTTAAAAGTAAAATACAGGAATGGGTAAATAGAAATAGGATACTATATGGAGGAGGGTAATATAGTTTTGTGAAAAGTGAGTCATGCCATAGCAACTTGCTCAGCTTTTATAATACAGTGACAATTGAGTTGGATAAAGGTAATGAGTTTACAGTAATACCTCTGGACTTTGCAAAGGTTTTTGACAGGTTACTGCATGGAATTCTAATCAATAAATTGCAGCATTTGGTGATGGATATAAAGTTGGTGAAGAGGATAAGAGGGCAATTGATGGAGAGATATCAGAGAGTAGTTGATTCAGGAGTAGAGTCCAGTAGAAGGCTTGTGACCAGTGGTGTGCAACTGGGCTGGGCTCTGTACTTGGGCTACTACTATTTACTTTGTACACGAATGTTATATGAAATGATCTAAGAGGAATTATTGTTTGCTGATGATGCAAAATTGGGTAGAGCAATAGTAAATGAAGATGCTAAATTTTTGCAGGATGATTTGGATAGACTGGCAGTCTGGGCAAAGGAGAATGGATATCAGTTTAATGTAGCAAAGTGTAAGGTTGTGCATTTTGGGGTGAAAGATTACCAGCTATGTACCCTATTGATGGAATGGTACTCCAGGGATTTTGGGGTATTAGTGGATACGGAGTTGAAGATCATAGGGCATATTGCAAAAGTGACAAAAAGCAGCTCATCAGATTGCTTGGTTACTGAAGAACACCCTGATAAAGCAGAGATAAGCAGGTTATTATACCTCTTTATAGGGACTTGGTAAGACCTCATCTTGACTACTGTGCACAGATCTGGTTACATAGGTTTCTTGGGGAGTAGGTGAATAGGATCCAGAAGTGAGTGACCAAGATGGTGGAAGGTAAGAATAAGTAGAAGATTTTTGAGTTACAGAAATTGGTTGATATGTGGGAAAAGGGTGATATGATTGAGACAGAAATTACTGAAGAGTTTTTACAAATTAATACAGATAAATTTTTTTATCTGGTGGTGGGAGAACTGGGGACCATCCTTGGAAATTGAGCAACTGTAATTAGCAAGGGTGTGAGTACTCGATTTTTTGCTTGGAAGGTGGTGAATGAGTGGAGTAGATTTACAGAATTTGTTGTGGATGCCTTGGCTGTGAATGAGTTCAAAGCAAAGTATGATAGATATTGTGCAAACATTGGCTGGTGCTTGGCATAATGTTTATGGGCTTCCTCAATGGATCTAACATGGAGTTGCCCATGTAATTAGTAGTTAAATGCAACATCAGTGAATGAGCTTAAAGAGTTGTTTGCTAGGCATTGTAAGTGTGATTGATTATTCATGAGAGTTGTTTTTATTGTTATGGATTTTAAGTGTTATTGATGTTACATTAACTGATGTGTCAAGTGGACTTTTCACTATGAGTCATGGATTTCATGAGGTTACCAATGTAGTAATAATATATTGTTTGGTAAGGATCTGAAAATTTAAATAATTTAAGAATATTCTGAGGTTATTAGTGAATATCGGCTTTCTCTTAATCTCCTTTCCTACAGACAGCATATTTCTGTTGTTTAGTCATACTTTAACACTTGAATGTTTGCAAAATTAAATAAATTAACAGCGAAACAAGAGGGTTATATTTTTGCTTTTGCTGAATTGAGATTGCTGAAGCAGGTCTTGCATTTTTCTTTTGGTCATCAGTGTATTCTCTCAGCTGGGAGTTCTTAGCATCAGTGGCATAGCTAGGGGGCGGTCCACCCCGGACAGCACTTTGCATTTTAGAAATCTTGCCATACTGTCTATAGAATAGCAACTGAGTGATGAAATAGACTTTGACAATATCATCAACGATTTTGCTAAAGGAAAAGCAAGAAAAGTAACATTTTAGAATGTTGGAATTAAAGTTTCACTTCAAAAAAACACAAAAAAAACATAGTGTTTAGATTTATTTCCCTATACGTCGTTTTGACTTTTGTAGTATTTTTGATGTATTGAGAGGGGCAGCAAACTCAGGAACCACCCTGGACGGCAAAAGCTCTAGCTACGATACTGCCTGGCATATGGATTGCTGTCTGCAGATTTGATATTCTGGTTTTCAAAAGTATGAAGAAATATATATTAGAAACGTCCAGAGATGATTAGTTAATGTGATTTCTAGTCTCTGAAATGTTGAGTATGAAAAAGATTGATTCGTACCTCCTTCCTCCTCCTCCTAGTGGATAGGAGGAGGAAGGGGATATGAATAAGACATAAGTTAGTAAGGGGTTATTACCAGATTAATGTAGATGAGGTTTTTCATAATATGGGGAGGGGATAGTGAGAAAACAAGAGGTCATCCCTAGAAGTTATATAAGGAGGGTTTGAGTTGGGGGGGGGATGAATAGAAATTTTGCATGGAGAGTGGTGGGTGATTGGAATACGTTGCCTGAGAGTGTATTGAGTGCAGAGTGGTGATTGCATTTAAGGCATGGTATGATGAACTATTTGCATGAAATGGGACCATTCAAGATGAGTCTTTTGACTCCATGAAGGTCTAATTATATTTGTAATGATAATTTATTACTACACTGTGGCTTTGAAGCTGATCTGTGTGGATGTTTGTTGTGGTATTTCTACACCATGTAATAACACCTTTGCCTGAAAAGAGTATGTTAGTGATAGGGACAATGCAATGAAGGCTACGATTATGTCTCATTAAATTCAAAGAATATGATTTAATCAGCAGCAGATTTAAGAGACCGTCCTAATTGTAATAAATATGGTTGTGTTACACTTTGTGTGTGTTGTTACGGTTTTTATATTGTATCCCAGAAGATGAATATATTACAGATGAAATATTCAAACAATATATTAAACCCTTTTTTAATTCTTTCTTTGTGTCTGTTTTCATTCCATAAATTTAACGATCTTAAACCAGCATCTAAGCCTTAATACATGTTTTTGATTATGCCTGTTAAATGTGTTTTTTTACTTTTGGCTGGCTTCCAGTGCAGGATGAATAACCCAAATTCTGCCATTTCTGTATAAGGCTAGCTAAACTTCCAATGAACTTACGAATGTTATCATAATTATTATCATTACGTGACACCTCCAAGGAGTCCAAAGACTCATAAAGGGAGGGCACCTACTTTCTATTTCCACCACTCACTCCATCAACTACAGCAAACCGCATCATCAATACCAATACCATCTACTGCCCAACACCACCACTAATATTGTCAGAGACAATCACAAACATCCATGCCCATGGCAGGATTCAAACCCACAACCTTTTGGCTGGAGAGAGGATATGCTGACTACTCGGCAACCAGGTTAACATGTTATTCGCATTTTGGATGGATTTGAAACCAGATCTTTCCAAACAAAGCTAATTCAGTAAATTACTCTAAATGAAAAGTATTCTTATCCTTTACTCTAGTGCGAGCAAACAAAAGTTTGTAAAATACCATCACAGCTCATATTTGTATCCAAGGCTGTTGACTTTTCATCAAAATGCCTTAGCATTCCATAATCCACAGCACACCTTCTTTCGTACTCATATTGCAATGCATTATATGAAATGGTTGCTACTCAGTCTCATCTTTGCGAACTAGACTTGTGGAGATACTAAAGTCTGAATAAGTGCATGAGTCATATTTTCAATATACAAGTAGCAGAATGGTTTATTAACATAGTGTTAAAATAGTATGAGAAATCCTTGTTGAATTTTTTTTTCCCCCCTGGGTTAGATAGTATATTATACTAGAATTTAGCTTTGGTATCTCTATCTGTTTAATTCCCATTGATGGCACTTCAGTAAACATTGAAACTAGTCTGGGTATTGACTAGTCTTATAATGCATAGCAGTATACACATCTAACAGGTTTGTTGTGCATTAAGGGATATTGGGAGAATTTAATGTGAAGTCAACAATCTCTATATATAGAAGTAGTCTAGTCATGATGTGGAATTACCTCTGCAACTATATGTGGAATTAAAAAGCAGATAATTATGACAAGCTGAGAAGTCGGCTTTCAGCAGTGCCATGACATAAGAATTTGGAGGGCAAGAGTGGTGGTAGTGCATGGGGAATAGTTATGGAATGTTTGAAGAAAGCAATATCAGAATATATGAGGCATGACCATTTAATTCCCGGAACAGCCACGTAGTGTTACCTATGTGGTGATTTGGTTGGAGTCGTGAGTAATTGTCTTTGCACACGTTTTAACTAATGCGTGCGTAAATCTCAAGCTGCTAGAGCCATTTGCTAGTTGGCTATTGCAAAAACAATAGAGATCTGCTTGTAAACTTTGGCGTAAAAATGTGTGATCAAAATTTGGAGCAGCATGTTAATGTCAAATTTTGTGTGAAAATCGGCAAAACTGCTACTGAAATGTTGACGCTGTTGAAAGTAGCATATGGTGTGGATTCTCTGAAAAAGTCAAGTGTCTTTGAGTGGCATAAGAAATTCAAAGGTGGGTGAGAAGATGCGAGCAATGACCTCAGAAGTGGGCAGCCAAAAATGACACTCAAATGTGAACAGAGTGCAAGATTTGGTATGGTTTGAAAGACGATTAAGTGTGAGATTAATGGTTGATGAATTGCAAATGAATTGAGAACCAGTCAAGGTAATTTTAAGTGAAGAATTGAGTATGTGAAAGATTTCTGCAAATTTGTGCCTCAGATCTTCACAGATGAACAGAAGCAGCGGCGGCTTCAAGTTGCAACTGATCTTTCTGCAAATAAGCACACGTTTCTGAAAGTAATTACTGATGATGATAACCTGGTGCTTCTGTACAATCCCGAAACAAAATGCCAGAGCATGCAGTGGAAAACCCCAAGTTCGCCATGTTTGAAAAAAAAGCATGCATGTCACGTTCGCAGTTCAAGACCATGCTGGTGTGTTCCTTTGATCACATATGTCAATTCTTAGTGGATAGTCCACTATGAATTCATTGAACAGGGACAAATGGTCAACCAACAATGCTATTTAGAGGTGCTGAATGTTTACAAGATTCTGTTTGGAGTAAAAGACCTGAAGTGTGTCCTGACAAGTGGATCATCCATCATGACAATGTGCCAAGCTATAGTGCACTCATCGTGAGAGAGTTTCTGGGCAAAAAATCAATTACCGAATTAGGTCATCCTGCTTATTCACCCGACTTAGCTTCCTGTGATTTCTGGCTATTTCCAAAATTAAAGACTGCACTAAAAGGATAAAGATTTTCTGACATCGCTGATATCCAGTATAATGTGATAAAGGAACTCAAGAGTACGTGGGTTGAGGCTTAAGTACTGTGAAGAATTCATGTTGGAGGTTTAATGGAATATTATCAGCACTGAGAAAGGATTAAAACTAATTTTAATGCTTCTAATATTTTGTCTCAGCCACAGAGACATCTTCAGGGATTACAAAAAACTTCAGAAATGCCATCACCTTACCTTACATACATGGCACATCTGAAAAAATATCCAGGTAGTTAAAAAAAAGTACAACCTCCATACAGCTTTTAAGCCCCCACCGTAAACTTACTACCCTTATCCGTTCCACCAAAGATCAACTCCCTCCTCTCTCAGTGCCTGGAGTATATTATTATTATTATTATTATTCAGGCCTTCATGGAGTCAAAAGACTCATCGTGGGTCCTTTCAAAGAAACACGAGTCTATCAATACTCATCGAGGGAGGTCCCTCCTAGGAAACAAAGTCTATCATACCACTCCTTAAATGCATTGACCATTCTCGCTCTCACCACTCCATCAGGAACCACTCTCCATGCAAAGAAACCACTTCTCACCCTCTTTCTCACAGTTTTCTTTCGTAACTTCCAGGGATGGCCTCTTGTCATGACTCCTTCCCACTGTTCAACCATGCGAAAGAACTCCCCAATGTCAACCCTGTAACCACCTCTCAACAGTTTAAAAGTCTCAATCATATCACACTTCCTTCTATCCACCAAACTCTGCAGTCCACACTTCCTCAGCTGATCCTCATAACTAACATTGTACAGTCCTGACACCATCTTTGTTATCCACCTTTGTACCCTTTCCACAGTTATTTTATCCCCTTCAAATCCTGGGGACCAGATCTGAGAACAATAGTCTAAGTGTGGTCTGATCAGAGTCTTGTACGACGGAATGATAACCGTTTTATCTCTGCAGGTCAGTGTCCTTCTCATTATTGCAACAATCCTCTGCGTTACCTTCACTACCTTTGCAATCTGTCCCCTAAATTTCAGGTTTCTAACAATGATCAAACCCAGATCTCTTGTCTCTCCTACTTCCTCCAGTTTAACTCCTCCCATAGAGTATGCAGCGTCCCATCGATGTGTTCCAAACCTCAAGACCTTACATTGTGCTGCATTTAACTGACACCCCCATTAATTTACCCATCTATGTAGCTTATTCAAATCCTCTTGCAGGGCTACCACATCTGCACTATTATAATAACCCTTTCCAGCTTCGCATCATCCGCAAACAACCGAATATCCCCTTGCAATCTACGGACAATGTCATTCATATAAAGGTTAAACAATATAGGTCCCAGTATTGAGCCCTGTGGAACCCCACTTGTAATCTTCTGCCTCTTTGATATTGCTCCACCATACACAACTCTCTGATACCTATCAGACAGCCAATCCTGAATCCAATTGACAAATCTGACATCCAGACTCGTGCTACAACTTGAATATCAGCTTATCATGTGGCACCCTGTCAAATGCCTTTGCTAAGTCTAGGAAAATGGCAGTATATGCCTTTCCCTCATCGAATGCTCTTGTAACTTTATCATAAAAAGCTAGCATATTGCTAAAACAAGAGTGCCCCTTCACAAATCCATGTTGACTCTCACTGATAACATTACCCTCATCTGCCCAATGCTGCATATGGTCTCTCACTACTTTCTCCAAGATCTTACTAACTACTGATGACACACAAACTGGCCTATAATTAGGCACTTCCATTCTGCTACCACCGTTATGCAACGGTACTATCTTACCTTCCTTCCATTCCATGGGCACTTTTAGCGCAGCCAGATTTTCATTGAAAAGCCAGGTCAAAGGCACTGTCAGTTCCTTAGCACATTCTCTCAAAACTCCTGGTGAAATACTATCCAGATCCACAGCTTTACCAACATCCGGAATACTCACTATGTGGAACCATTGGTACACCAGGGAGGGGGCCAAGGGCCTCCCCCAAAGAAAAAGGAAAACAGACTAGAAACATTTTCAAAAATCTTTTCCTAATTAAAATTCTTTTTTATTTTATTTACGTTGTGTCGTGTCTTCTATTTCTATACTACTCATGAATTAGCGGTCACATAAGGTGGGAATACCCTCTCTTGATAATCATGGTCTTCGTTCGCTTGCGTTCACAATGAATGCAAGGCGAACGAAGTAGTTCTCGGGTGATACTTTGTTTGCCCGAGCTGGCCAGAGATCGTGGGTATAATGTATTGGCGATCACTGCAAATGCTCAGTCATAGTTCTTATGCAATGTGTAGTGTGCATATTCTCAAATCATCTCGGCCCTTAAATCAAATCATCCCCCCCCCCCCCAAGATTAAATTATGAGTGCTCGTCTCTCCCCCCAAGTTAAATCTTGAGTACTCGGCCCCCTCCAAGATTAAATCCTGGGTGCACTACTGTGTGGAATACACTCTCCTGCACCTCTAAACCTCGAACCTGCTCTATCACTCTAGTATTCAAATTGACTCCTCCAGGATGAAATACTCCAATAAAGTGTTCATTGAACAATTCCACTATGTCCTCTGCATCAGTCACTCTATTCCCATTTTTATCCCACAATGTCATTCTTCCACAGTCATTTCTCCTCCTACTGGCTACATATCTAAAAAATTCCCTAGGATTTTCTTTGGATCTTAAGGCCAATCTCCTCTCATATTCCAGTTTCGTCTTCCTTACCATACTAGTCACCCTTCTGGCCTGTGTCTTATACTCTTCATGCATCTTCTCTTTACCTGTCTCCTTATATCTCTTCCATAGCCTTTTTTTCACATGTAGCTCCTGTTTAATATCGTTTGTCATCCACTTTACACCAAATTGTGTCCTCTTCTTCACTCATGGAATACAGCTTACCATTGCTGCTAACAAATATTCCTTCACAATTTCCCAAGCACTAATGATATCCCGGCCTTCCAATTCCTCCCTCCACGAAACTTCCTCAAGTTGATGTCTAAGACTATTATAATCACCTGCTTTATAATTCCATATACATTCCCGTCTCTTTGATACTCCTGCATGTCTATTCTTTTTCCAAGTCAAAACCATATGGTCACTCTTTCCAACTGGTGGGAGAGATGTCATCTCAGTTAATATCAACTCTTCTGATGCTATGACCAAATCCAAAACTCTTGAACCTCTTGTTCCTTCTATTACATGTTGCCTAAGACATTTGTCCCCCAAGAATTCTAGAAATTCCATTCCTTTATTGCTACATGCATCTTCCTTTCCTTAATCTATACTGCTATAGTTAAAATCTCCCATAACAATCATTCTTCTTGCACTCGCCATTCTCGACTGTCTCAACATCTCCTGGTCCGTCTGTGCTCCTTGGCCTGTAGCAACACCCCACTAAATATCCTGTCTTGCACCTCCACCTCACCATATGCTTTCAAAATCATTAGTGTCACAGCCTTCCAAAGCCTCCACTCTTAGATGACATAGGTCATCACTTATCATAAGCAGTACTCAACCACCATGCTTCCCATTCCTATCCTGCCGAAAAATGCTGTACCCATCAACTTCTATTCCTGTTATTATATCCTCTTCTGTCAACCATGTCTCAGTGATCCCAATAATCTTTGGCCAGGCTGATGCTATCAGTGCCACCAATTCCTCTTCCTTATTCCGAATACTCTTAGCATTAGTATAAAGCATAAAAATGCCATTGTTTCTATACCCAGCATTATCCCCTCTAGACTCCACTGGGCTCAGCGTTACCTGATGTCGTCCCCCTCCTCCCAATTACCCATTTCCACAAGAGGCCACCCATGCTACCATTCACACTGGGACACACTGAGTCGTTCAGAACAGCAATCTCTCCAGATGCGTACATCCTTCCTCATTCAAATGCAAGTGGTCTCTAGCATACAATTCCTCTCTGTTCTCAAATGCATTCCAAGCATCCACGTATTCGAATCCTCTCTTCTCACACATTCTCGCTATTATGCCATTCGATATCACCTCTCTTCTGCTCAGCTCATCACTATCATACCTAGGCAACACACACTATCTTTCCTCTCTGTGTCTTCTTTCGTACACCCTCAAGCAAGAATCTCATATTTCTCGCTGCCCTATCACTCAAGTCATTTGTTCCTACCATCCCAATAATCTCATCTACCCTTTCATCTCTCTTAATTGCCATAGCCACACTTTCTATCGTTCCTCCTGGCAAACACTCCGCACACATCCTATCTTGAACACCACGGATCATTGAGTCCCCATACATTACATCTCTTACCACCATATTCCTCGATTGCTCACATACATCCCTCACTCTCTCTCTCCTGTAACACTTTCTCTCTCTCTGTGCATCCCCACTTACCTGCCTTCCTGACATCACTCTATCTCTAGTCCCTGTGCTCCCTTGCATTTCTCTCATTCCTTCTCTCCTGCTGTTTCCATTCTTTCCTCTTCTATTATTCCTGAGTGAGGGATCATTGAGTCCCCATACATTACATCTCTTACCACCATATTCCTCGATTGCTTATATCTATCCCCCACTCTCTCTCTCTCCTGTAACACTTTCTCTCTGTGCTCCCCCACTTACCTGCCTTCTTGACATCACTCTATCTCTAGTTCCTGTGCTCCCTTGCATTCCTCTCATTCCTTCTCTCCTGCTGTTTCCATTCTTTCCTCTTCTATCATTCCTATATCTGGCAGTCAGTCCCTCTCTTCCACTTATCCTATTCTCACCTCTTCTATCATTCATACAACTCTTTCTCATTCCCCCTCTTCTACTGTTCTCATTCTCTCCTCTTCTATCACTCCCATAACTCTCTCTCATTCCCTCTCTTATATTGTTCCTATTCTCTCTTCTTCTGCCATTCCTGTAACTCTCTCTCAATCCCTCTCCTCTACTATTGTTCCTATTCTCTCATTCCCATAACTCTCTCTCTCACTCCTCCTCTGATTCGTCTTGCATTCGTCTCTTCCATTTGCTTAATTTCATCTTTCACACTTCTCATCTCATTCCCCAGACATTCCACCTGCTCTTTCAGCTTATCTATCTCTCTGTAAGTCAACCATTATTGTTTGCTATTCATCCTCCCATTTGAGACTATCTCCTAAAATTTCAGAATCATTCAACCTTTCCATACTCCCCACTTTTATTATTTTATTCACACTTCTCTCACCCTCTGTCATACCAGTCATTTCTCTACGTGGAGAATCTCCCGTCTCTGACTCAACGAGGTCAGTTATGGTCATTTCTAAATAGAGTAATATAGAGTCAGTTGTTCCTGTATGCTGTGTTACTTCGAACAGACAGGCAGATCAACAACCATTGGTTAGAAGAACACAAGTCATACATCTGCAATCACGATTATGGTAATCTGGCCTTGCAGACCATGTTTTGGTCTGCAAGGCCAGATTACAAGTCATAGGATCTCCTGGAAAAAACCACCATAGTCCACTATAGTAAATTCAAAAAAGAAAGACTGTTTTTTGAATCTGCATCTGCACTCAGGAATCAACCCAATTTAAACAAATACGGTTGCATAAAACTTCCCAAAATTTGGGAAACGTTAATTATCAGAGATCCCTCTTTACATCCTAGGCCACCTGCAAATGCTCATAGAGAATGCACCACCTAGATAAGACTTTAGTTTCACTCACTTGCTTTACTTATCATTGTATTGTATTTGTGTGTGTTGTTACAAAAAGTTTTTTGTAATCCCTGAAGATGTCTCTGTGACTGAGATGAAATATCGGAAGCATTAAAATTAGTTTTAATCCTTTCTCAGTGCTGATAATATTCCATTAAACCTCCAGCATGAACTCAAGAGTATTCCAGAAAGAGTTCCAGGTCTGTTTCCAAAGATCGGAATACTGTCTAAACCAGTGTATAAATACACAAGGGGACTGTTTTGAAGGCTATAGTAGTCACTTACTAATGTATAGTTCTGAAAATAGCTTTTTTTACAGGTGCATCCCAGGAATTAAATTGTCACACCTCGTATATCCAGAGTCAGAAGAATAAACCAGGTTGGAGTTATATAGGTAAATAGCATAATTAAGTAGGAGTTGCAGAGTAGACAAAGAAAAAGATGACATGCCCATGGTCAGTACAAGACACAAGAAAGAAGTGCAACCTGTATGGTGAGGAAGGCCAAATGCAATTATTACAGAAAGCTAGCTGATGAGGTCAGAAGAAATCCTAAAGAGTTTTTTCACTAGACTATGGAAGGATGACTTTAAAAAGTGCTGATAGTTGAGAGGTAACAGAAGCTAACCAAATAGTTGAATTACTGAGTGATAATTTTGCAAGAGTATTTGTGTGTATATCACATGTATCCCCTTGTGGTGATGTTGCAGTGCCGGATGTGACATTTATGGATAAGAAAATAGAGGTTAAAGAAACAGAGGTGCTTAAAATATTGCAGAACCTCAGTGTGAACATGGCCATGGGATTAGATGGGATATCAGCTCGTGTATTATGATATTATGAGAATGTGCAAGGGAATTAGAGCTCCTCTGACCAAGCTGTTTAATTTAAGCTTCAATACTGGGAAGGTGCCAATGGAGTAAAAAGAGGACAGAATAGTCCCACCTCATAAAGAAAGCTCCAAGACAGAAGTAGCAAATTATAGGCCAGTCAGTATCTCAGTAGTGGTGGTTTAGGTATTGAATGAAATTGGTAAAAGACAGAATTCAGGGCTGTGGATAAGTATTTGGAGAATTAAGTATTAGTGGAGAAGGTGAGATGTGTGTGTGTGTAGCAGAGTAGAGTAGGGTGCCTCCTATGTTGAGTCTTTGGAAGTGTCACATAATAATAATGAACAACATAGTTTTGTGAGGGGAAGGTCTTTCCTTAGTAATTTGCTTACCTTTGATAATAAAGTGACAATAGATTTGGATAAGGGAAATAGTTACTCCATGATATTGCTGGACATGCACCATCATCTCTCTTCTCCAATTTCTTATGCCATGGTATTGTTGAAAGCTGACTCCTCAGCTTGTCATAATCACCAGCTTTATAATTTCACATATATATACCTTCTTCATGGAAAATTCTTCTGGTAATCTCCTAGGTCAAGTCTACAAAATCACTTTCCCTAAGCAGAAACAGCATAGTTAGATTGGTTACTGTTAAGTTCTCTGATGCTATGACCAGATCCAGCACTTTCAAACCTCCTGTATCCTCCGTTTACATGCTGTAGTACGCCCACAGATATGAGACCCTTCGACACTTCTGCGCATGTTAACAGAAAGAGAATCCATTTCAATAATAGGGTAATCAATTCATATTGTAGGATGAGTTGTTTATTATTACACGAAAATTACCAGAAAATTAACTTCTCTTTTATGATCATTGTAGTTTCTAAAGTGGTAACTATTTTGCTTGTATAACAGTTGGAAAATTTTACCTATAAAGCGCGTGATTTCGCATGTTGTTGACCAATTCATTCATCGCCTTATTTCTTTCTCCTCTTCAACATGAATTGACTCTTCTTGACAGTCTGCCAATGAGAGCTCTTGCTTTTGTGGTCAGACCGTATCTCATATAATTATCTCTCAGCATCTGTATAAATTCCATTTCCTTTCTCTCTCTCCCAGTCTATGTCCCTATAGTTGAAATTCTCCATTATAATTACTTGATCTGCACTAATTGTGCTAATTTGCCAATGCATGTTATCTATGTTCTCCTTACATCCACTGGATTATAGCAACAATCAGTTATATATTTTGTCCTGTTGGTCTCTATCTCACACCAGATAATTTCAAATGAACTGCACTCTACATTCCTGTCCTCCTGATGTACTTCTACCTCTTTATGGCTTCAATTCTTCTGCTATCATTAGCAAATACTTCCCCACCCCCAATCATGTTTCTTCTGTCCTCTCTGAAGATACTGTCCTTTGCATTTTACTCCTATGACCAGTTTCCCTCCAAGATGTGTGGGTGTGCACACACACACACTGTTCAAAAAGGGAGTGTGTATGCCTAATAACTGTATGTAGATATTAGGCATGCACACAAAATTTTACAGTCGATAATTTTTGAGCATACTATGAAAAACAAATTATGATAAATCATACTTGTCACTTATTTTATTTTATTTGATAATTTCTTCAATACCTCCAATCCAATATTACTCTAATTAGTTTCTTTTAGCCTGCACTGTATGGATGAACTGATGCTGATATTAGCAAGCTGCAGAGGCATATTTGTTTATTGTCTACTGTCTAGACAAGGCTTTCTCAATCATGGTTGGGGGAGGAACCACTTTGTGTGTGTGTGTATACACAGGGTGACCCAGAAGTCATAAAACATGCTGTAGGTTTTTTAACATCCCCATATTTTTTTTATTAGTTACTAAAAACCACATCATGTAAATGCCTTTAATTTTCGGCTTCACAGAAATGGAAATGTGGAATGTTCCATGACTTTTGGGCCACCCTGTTTAAGCATAAGGATATAATAATATCCTTATGCTAATATGCCGGCCTGGTTGGCCGAGTGGTTAGCATGTCCGCTCTCCAGTCAAAAGGCTGTGGGTTCGAATCCTGCCGTGGGCATGGATGTTTGTGATTGTTTATGGAAATACTAGTGTTGTTGGTGGTCGCCAGTAGATGGCGTTGGTGTAGTAGTGGTCAGTTGGAAGATTGAGTGGTGGAGAGAGCAGGTGCCCTCCCTCGATGAGTCTTTGGACTCCCTGGAGGTGTCATGTATTAATAATTTTTATGCAAGCATTTCCTGAGACCTGAAAATTATTTCAATTGTTCTTCCTGGATAAAAAGACCGAGAATGGCTGGTCTAGATAGTACAGTCATCACTTGTATGCCTCAAGCTGCAGAGGCATATTTGTTTAGTGTCTACTGTCTAGACCAGGCTTTCTCAATCATGGTTGTGGGGGAACTACTTTGTGTGTGTGTGTGTGTGTGTGTGTGTGTGTGTGTGTGTGTGTGTGTGTGTGTGTGTGTGTGTGTGTGTGTGTGTGTGTGTATATATATATACAGGGTGACCCAGAAGTCATAAAACATGCTGTAGGTTTTTTAACATCCCCAGATTTTTTTTATTAGTTACTAAAAACCACATCATGTAAATGCCTTTAATTTTCAGCTTCGCAAAAATGGAAATGTGGAATGTTCCATGACTTTTGGGCCACCCTGTTTAAGCATAAGGATATAATAATTTTTATGCAAGCATTTCCTAAGACCTGAAAATTATTTCAATTGTTCTTCCTGGATAAAAAGACTGAGAATGGCTGATCTTGTATTTGTGCAAACAGTGATGGATTTTTGTAGCTACATGGATTAAAGTAAATTAATTCAGAGTTTGTAGTTTGTGACATGTGTGAGTACAGGCTACCACACACACATTGAATGTGAGACTAGAAACTTGTGCACAAAATGTTTTTCATGTGCACTTGGGCCTGCAAAAATTAGAGGGAATATCGCCTGCGACTGTATCACTCTTTGCCAACTAAGTCTCACTAATGGCTATAACTCTAATTACAGTTAATAATAACCAATGCCAAAAACTTGTTACCCTTATTTCAAATACTTCTGGCATTAGTATACATAAACTGCAGTACTCTCTTCATCCCATAACCTCCCTTACACCTTCTGTTGCTTAGCCTACTAATGTTAAGAACCTTGAGTGCTACATTTAGCATCATGTGATCACTCTCCAACTTAATAACCTAGAGGTTATTGAGTGGGAGAAAACCTCTTTAGTAACTTAGATGCTTACATCACATCTCCTCTTTTTTTCATCCGACAGCTAATTTTTGAAGCCTACAGACTGTTGATCTATTCTCATAGGGAGCATTCTTCAGACCTGCCACAATCTTTGTCACTCACCTATGAATTCTCTCCATAACTTCATTACCATGGAATCCAGGAGTTCAGATTTGTATAAGTCCAGAAGTGGCCTTATATAGGAGAACAATAACATCTCTATCCCTGCTCGTTAAGAGTGTTCTTGAAGAACCACGCAATCTGATGTGCTGTTTTGGTTACCTTCTAGATAGTACAGTCACAACATGTCCTCTAAACTTCAACTCCCTGTCCACAATCAAAACCAAGTTTCTGGCCTCATCAGTTTCCTGAAGTTCAGTTCGATCAGTATAGTACACAGTTTCTGATTTCTTCCCATCACCTTACATTTACCTTTGCCCATACTGCTAGTCTGTCTTCCTGCAGGATCTGTGCATCTCGTTTTTATTTTCTTCCAGTTTAGCAACATCAACAAACAACTGAATATTTCCTGTCAAATCATTTCCTGTATCATTGACAGTGACTCACCCATGGGAATGACCCTTGGCCCCTCTCTCCCCCCCCCCCCCAAAAAGAAAAAAAAACACTAGAAAATTTTCCAAAAACCTCTTCCTAATTAAAATTCATTTTTTTATTTATGTTGTGTCATGTCTTCTATTTCTATAAGGGATCACACCCTATAGCTCTCAGGAATTACGGCTGCTGTGAATACAAGGCGAATGAAGTAGTCTTCAGGCAGACTGAGCGCTACTTTGCTTGCCCAAGCCAGGCCAGAGGAGATCACAGGTATCATGTATTGACGATCACTGCAGATGCTCAGTCATAGGTTGTATGCAATGTGTAGTGTGTATTCTCAAATTGTCTACTCAACTTGGGCCCCCACCTAAGATTAAATCTTGAGTGCACCACTGGTCACTTGCCTTTTGGACTCAACTTCTCCATAAACCACTCTTTGATATCTGTCCATCAACCATCCTATGATTCAAATCACCAGATTTATATCCATCCTCATTTGTTCAATTTATGGAATAAAGTTATGTATGGAATCTTGCTAAATGCTTTTGTAGAGTCTAGCAATATCACTGAGTAGTCATTTCCTTTATACAATTCCATTGTCACTTGATTATAAAAAGTAAGCAAATTACTGAGACAAGACCAAGCCTTCATAAAACCACTTTGTTGTGCCTTATAGAGCATCATATTCCTATCCACTCAGTCCTGAATTGTTTTTCACCAATTTCTCCAATACTTTATCCACCACTTCTGAGATGCTGATTGGCCTATAATTTCATAATGATTTTGTTATTTTTGACCATCTGAACGTAAGAGAAATTGACATAAACTGGGTTTTATATCGGCTGAAGGATTTTAATTGATACTAAGTAAGAAATACCAACACGTTTTGCCAACTTAGCTGTTTGGCTTCTTCAAGGTGAATAAAAGAGATACAAAACAACTTAAACACTTAAACTGTTCATGAAAGAATGAACTGAATACAATTGTATTTTTTTGCAAATACAGAAGAACGCGTACATCGAACGCATGGAGTGTGTATGATGTCAACTGTTGTTATTCGGGAACGTTCTGTAATTAGCAGCGAAATTTAACTCTGACATTCTTAATGATCTTTTGGGGGTCTTCCAAATATTAGCTAGAATTAATCCTTGGTTTCTATTGAGGTTGTGTTTAGAATGGATGACGTATGGCTTCTTTTATGTATCGGGAATGGAAATCTTCCTCTAAATAGGGCATGGAGCTTTTGTCCCATTCGATGGTATGGTTTGTCCTCGAGAAATGAAGGGCTAACCCAGAATTGTCTTGTCTGTTATTGTTTACATCTCTTCATGTTCTTTTTTTTCTAATTTCCAAACTTCTTGAGATCTGACCAGTGTAATTTAATCCACATGAACAGCGGATGTTATAGACACCATCATATTTGAAGAAGGCATGACTGTCTTTCGGAGATCTTTAAAAATGGTGGATAGTCTTTAAAGGTTTAAAAATTACTCATATTTCATGTGACTTGAGGAGTGTAGCAATCTTTTTAGAAACTGTCCCAGCATAAGGAATGGCAATGATGGATTTGTAACATATTTCCTCAGATTGTTGTTGTGGGGGGGGTCGCAGTCTGCCTGAAGAAAAGTATCTTATGGATCAATTTTTTTGGGTAACCATTGTATCAAGGATTTTGATATGTAGGATAGTTCATCTTTGAGATCTTTATCTTCTGTAGTGATGCGGAGGCCCTAATATTTAGCACGTGTACAATGCTTAGTTTTTTAGAAATATGATGCGAAGATGTGAAGTGCAAGTATCGACCTGTGTTGCTTGGTTTGCGATAGACTGCAAGGCTGATATGTCCATCCATTTGTTTCTTAATTAAAGTATTGTTTGTCCTTCTCAAGAATGGTAAAGAATGGTAATTGTTTGTCCTTCTCAAGTTCTAAAGTGAACTTTATTTTGTGATTATTATTATTCAGGCCTCCATGGAGTCGAAAGACTCATCATGGGTGGAAGGAGCTGATCTTGGTAAGAAAATCAAAAAGATCTTTTTCTGTGTTTTTCCATTCAATAAAAATGTCATCCACATACCTCCATCACACTGTGGGTTTAGGGTCTAATTGAGGCAAAATGTCATTTTCCAGTTTCTCCATAAAGAGATCTGCACAAGGGGGGAAAGAGGGCTGCCCATTGTGAGGCCTGTTAATTGTTCGTAAATCATTCCATTCCATAAGAAAAAATTAGATTTTAGGCAATGATGGAAAAATATCTTGAGGGAAGAGGTTTCTCAAAATGCTGATTACTTTCTTCTACTGGAACATTAGTAAATAAGGATATTACATCCAGGCTTGCAAGAATGTCTGTTTTGGATATCAAGATGTTCTTCAATTTATCAACCAAATGTTGTGAATTTTTTATGTAGGTATCCGAATTACAGAGGTGTGGCTTAAGGATGTATGCATTCTTCTGTATTTGTAAAAAAATACAGTTGTATTTTTTTACAAATACAATTTTTTACAAACTATTTGTAAAAAAATTTTCAAACAGCTAAGTTGGCAAAACGTGTTGGTATTTCTTACTTAGTATCAATTAAAATCCTTCAGCCAATATAAAACCCAGTTTATGTCAATTTTTCTTATGACCTATAATTTGCTACTTCTGTCTTGGAGTTTCCTTTATGAAATGGGACTATTTTGTTCTCTTTCCACTTCATTGGTACTTCATTGATTATAAAATGAAGCCTCCCATTACTGAGGCTAAAATTAAACAGCTTGGCCAGAGAAATTGATAATTCCCTTGGACATTCTTGTAATACACAGGAGAATATGTCATCTAATCCCATCTAATGCCTACCTGATTTAATCTTCTGACTCTAGGTGCACATTCAGATACTGCTTTCTTCATCCACTCCTTGACCACCTCCCATGTACCCCAACATTTCTTCCCTCCATATTTTTATGATATTGCTCTGCTGAAAGCTGACTCCTCAGCTTCTCATAATCACATGCTTTGTAGTTCCAGTGTTTGGTAATCTCCCCAATCACGACTACATTATTACTTTTTCCCAGCCGAGGCAGTGTAGCTAGATTGGTTAGTGCTCAGTTCTCTGATGCAGTGATCAGATCTGGCACTCTTGAATCTCATTTCCCCTTCATTATATGTTGCTTCAGGTAATTATCTCTCAGCAGTTGTATAAATCAATCTGGATTACTGTACTCAAGTCTGGTCCGCTGAATTTCTTGGGGATGAGGAAGCACTGGATAGGATTCAGAGTGAGTGGCCAAGATGGTGAGTGGTCTCTGGAATGTTCCCTATCAGGATAGATTGAGGGTATGTGTGTGGATTGCAGAAGTTGGTTGACAGGAGAAAAAGAGAGGTATATGATAGAAACATTTGAGTTACTTAAATGGTTTTTATAGTATTGATGCAGGCGAAATAGTTTAGCACTTGGCTGGAGGGGCCAGATCAACCATATCTCACTAATACCTATAACTTTTGGCCAAGTTGTGCTAACCAATGCCAAAAACTCAATCTTATTTTGAATACTTCTGGCATTACAATACCCTTCCTTACACCTTGTGTTACTTAGCTGACTAAAGTTAACCTCGAGTGCTACATTTTGCAACATATGATCACTCTCTCATTTACTAATTTCTAGGTTGCCTGAACCAAGCTGACTTTTTATCCCTCTCAACCAACATTCTAGCTTTTCTGACTTTGTACTTCATAACTCTCAGTGAACAACACTTTCTCAAGCCACCTGACACCAGTAATCCACCTTATATAAATCCTTTCTTTCATCAAACTCACTCCACAAATCCACAAACTCAACACCATTCTTCGTACATAATCTGCACACCGACTCATTCATGATCATAGCTCTCTATCTCAGCTCACCTCTTTCATACCATGGCAACAGACTCGCTACTTTTACTTTCTCACTCTTCTTTTTTTCACATGCATGAGCAACTCTTTCATGTCTTCCCGCATACCATACTTGTCACGTGCTAAATATTTGTACCAGCCAAAATAAACATCTTTTTCACCTTAAGTCTCTGCATCGTTACAGCATCACTGACATCCTTTATCTTAGCTCCAGGAAAATGATTTTGTCATACTCTCATCATGGACTCCTCATATCAATGAATCAATATACAAAATTCGATCCTTATTTTCATTCTTCCTCTTTCATGCTCTTCTTTTTCTCCCCTTTCTTTTGCTTCTGTCATATCATGTACTAGCCAATTCCCCAACCACTCATTCTCATGTCTTGTTCTGTGAAGAACTCCACATAAGTGTTCTATCCTTTCCATTACCATTTGGTCATTGTCTTCATTTTCCACCATGTCATTCATATAATCACTCATACCTCTTGCAACACTATTCCAATCACGTTATCCCACATTTTGTCTTTCATCTGACTGCTGTCACTTTTCTTAAGCTCTTCACACTTCTGGCATTCACTCTCAAAACACTTTCAACAACAAACACGTTCCTCAGTTTCATTCTCCTTCCAAAAATCTCTTGTTCTGCGAAGCCCATACATTTCTCACGTGGTGCAGTGAACGTAATCATGCACATTAAAATTGCTTGCTATTGTTTTGCACATCAGTACCATAATGATGCCTGAACTATTGAGTGACGAGTCAGTAAACCTCCTGCTCAACTGGTGCATAATCCTGCTACCACATACTCTGCTAGGTCGTGCCTAGTGAGGGAGTCAGAGTAGTGGTATGGGGGAGGCAGTGTCAAGGTTACAGAATAGCAAGGAAACTGGTCACTCTCTTGTATGGGTGTCATGTTCACGAGTCTATCTCTCCCACTGTATATCTCTACTCTTTCCTTTCATCTAATAACAAACCAAAAATGAAAAATGAAACAGACAAACAATGATGGGAACACTGTGAACATATAATAAATCTCCCTCAACAACCAGTTCATCCAAACAGTTCAAATCAAGCACGGTATTCCAAACTTACCAGAATCCCTACCAAAAAAAAACAATCATTTCCACATCAACTTCACAAACATCTGCAACATGAATGACATTCATCACCACTTACAGACAACCAAACCAGATCTTGTCTTACCAGAAACCAAAATTACAGCTATGTCAACCACAGTTCACCTTCACTGCCCAAATTGTACTCTTCATGATTCATTTCGCTATAAAGGTAACACCTGTGCCTTTGTATGTTCTAACATTGCCTGCTCAGAGAATTCCAAATTTAGAATCCCCTGCTTTTGACATACTCTGGCCAAATGTTTCCTTGCACCCCTTAGTAACATCCATCTGCTGCATTTACTGGTCTCCAAACTCAGAAAAACACAACGATCTCTTCACCTTCCTCTCAATGAAACTCGACCATCTACAATCCAGCTGCCCAAACAGCAAAAATTAAAAAGCTTACTCAACTCATCCAAAGACCCACTCCCTCCACTAGCCCACCCTGGAGTATACTGGATCTATTGTACTTGCAACATACCATATATAGGAGAAACAGGATGCACAATTCCTATCAGACAAAAAGAACATAAACGACACATTAAATATAATACTTATGGTGAAGCTGGCCTTTCTGATCATGCCCTGAATTCCTTACTCAAAATTGACTGGAAAAGCACTTGTTGTCTACATCACACTAAAACATGGTATGAACAGAAATTTAAGGAAGTCTGTGAGATCACTATCAACCACCCCAATCTGAACAATAATGATGGTCTAAAAATCCCAAACATATGGAAGGCATATATTCAACCCACAGAACTTTCCTCACTAAGAACAACTGTAAACAGGACTGTAGAAAATCCAGTATCTTAAAAGCAAAAGTAAGAATTGTAATACTAATAATAGGACACCAATTGTTTCTGAAAGAAAACCATCTGAAAGAATGTTTATTCCTGTCATCGTAAATAGAATTTAGCTTGATGTAATTTTTTTTTTTCCACCAGAGGTTATGCCAGTAGAATAACATGTGATCAAATCATTGTTTCTTTAGCTTACAGTTAATAATGTAACTCAGCTTGTCTTGTATATTGATGTATGCTCCAGATGATGATCTTGATGTGAAGATCGAAACGTCGGGATAATAAAAAAAGCTTTTTTAACACTGTTGTAAATTCCATAAATTTTTAAAATGGACCACTAGCAGAAAACTTGTCTCTTGTCCAAACAGTAGCCATGCCTTCTGGTCCCTCGCAAAAGCTATCAGGTGCAACTTCTGCTCACCTGTGCTCCCACCTCTCTCTTCCATCCAGATGGCATCCAAAGAAAAAGCTGACTTCTTCATAGCAGCACTCTTTTCCTCTGACTCTTGCATAGACGACGAAGGCAACCAGCAACTGAGCACCGTGTGCCTTCTATACTCAGTTGGCACCTATCCCATCTCAAGGAAACTAACATATGTCCAACACATTCCAAAAAGGGGAGACAAAAGCCTACTGATCAAATGACATCACCTCAGTCCTCTTTAAAATAATGGAGAAAGTTTATTTATTTATTCATATGGAGTTTCCTCACTTTTCTACCCCATCCCTATTGGGGCGAGTTGATCCTCCTCATGGGGGGTTAAGTATTTATGGCTGTAGATTCGTGTGTTCACGGGCCTGGTTTGCCTGCTTGCGGGATGAAAAACTCCAGATAAACTGTGGGAAAAACTCTGCTGTCCACGCCCAAGACCGGCTAACTTGGCTATGGCTGAGGAAGATCCTTAAGCTCCTCACGTCGGTGACAGGAATTGAACCCAGGACACTCCTTCCCCAGGCATATGGTTGCAAAGCGCATAGCCACTAGGCTAACCACATGGACAATGGAAAAAGTAATCAATGGTCAATCCTTTCTTTCATGGATACACGGTGATCATCATTCATTATTAGAAATTATGGAAACAACTATGGTGTTATAGGAAAACGTCAGTTTAATATAAACCAAAATAATCACTCGACATTTCGACCTTCATGGTAAGGTCATATGCTGGTGTATAATCTAGACGATGACCTTCATGTGAAGGTTGAAACTTCGAGTGATTATTTTGGTGTATATTAGAGTGAAGTTTTATTATAACATGGTAGTTTCCATAATTTCTAATAATCTATTAATGGTCAACTTCTTCACTACCTAAAAGCTTATCAGTTAATCAGTGTTTGCAGTATGGATTCTGCCAATCCAGATCCACAGCTGATATCTTATTTTAGCAGTTATTAAAAGTAATGTTCAGTATTTATGGAGTGGAAATGGTCATCATAGGAACATATGCTACAACATAGAATGCACTGATACAGGTGAAAGATAAGTATTTTGAGCATTTGAGTAAATTGATGGAGACATGTAGGGATAACTAAGTGCTTTTTGTCCTTGGGGATTTAAATAGCAGAATTGGTCAAAGGGAGGATTTAACAGTTGAACCTTTTTGGTGAGGATGCAGAAAATTATAACAGTCAAAGATTGATTTCATTGTGTGAGGCACAAGAGTGTCATTTTAATTTATACTTCCAACATAACAGTATTCACAAATTTACTTTGGATCAGTATACAAGAAGATTGTATTAAGATCTATTATTGACCATCTGATTACAAAATGTAATCAAATGATTGATAATAGATATAATGGATGTGCAAGTATTGAGGAGAACAGAATGTCGTACAGACCACTATCTATTATTCATGCAGATAATTATTCCTGGAAGGGGTAAAAGAAAGAAATTAGCAGGAGTATGACACCAGGCTAGACAAACCACGTTATATGATTAAACTTCTTCAAGATGAGAGTGTTAGAAGATTGTATTAAAATAAGTATCAATCAAACATTGAATGCACATGAGGATTGGAGTGCAAACGAAATCTGTAATCATATTCCAGAAGTCATTCATGAAGCCAAAGAAGCATTTGGTTTGAAAGGAATTTGAATTACAGTAAGGTGGAGTGAATGACAGGAGATGATGTCGAGACCATTACCGACAAGAAGGAAACAAAGTTTCTCATAGTTCTGGAAGACAGAAGGATTGGGACAAGTATCAAGTTACTAAGAGGAAAGTGAAAAATAAATTGTACAAAATTGTATTGAAAAAGTTTTGTTCTGAGATTAATCACCCATTAGGATACAGCAAAGTGGCTCAGGCATGGAGGACCGTCAGGCACATGAGAACATCAAACTATAGATCACACTTAGTGAAGTTCATGCATATGACTACCTGAATGAAACATTTTTTTATTAACATCAGACTTCCATGGAGTCCAAAGACTCATTGTGGGAGGTCTGAAATCTCCAACCACTCAGTGGTTGTACAAACCTGATGATAAGGTGCGTTTTCCTGTTGAAAGATGGCACTATGGTCATAGACCTCCTTCAGACATTGATGAAGATGGTTGACTAACAGGTCCCTGTAGCATTCACCATTCAGTAATTGTGGGATGATAACTGACAAAGCTAGGGCATGCCAGGAAAAAGCTCCCCAGACCATAACACCACTTCCACTGGCCTGTTGAACCCCAACTCTGCAACCAGGGGCTTCATTCTGTTTAGGCCAAATGCAAACCCAGCCATCAGCATGGTGCAGCAGGAAATGGGGATCATCACTCCAGATAACCATCTTCCACCTGTTGAGGGTCCATTGCTGACATTCCTTGGGCCACACGAGGCATTGTTTGTGATGCTTGGCCATCATGATGGGTATCCTTGTTGATCTCCGGCTGTGGAACCCAAAGCAAAACAAGGTACTGTGCATGGTGCATGTTGGAAATGGGTTGAACTACCCCACTGTTGTACTGGTGGGTGAGTTACGTGACTGTTGCATGTTGTTACCGAGATATCCAACCAATGTGAGCCCTTCTGTTGGATGTCAGTTCTTAGTTAAACTAGTCCTGGTACACCCTTGATACAGTAGTATGGGAGCAACCAACAAGTGTGGCTGTTTCTGAAATATTGGCACCTGCCCTCTGGGCCCCAACTATCTGCCTCCTGTCAAATTGGCTTACATTGCCATGTTTCCCCATTACTTGCAAACATTTACCGATTACGTACAGAGGATGGGTGTGCCCATTTATAGTAGCCGCATGTGACGTTGATATCATATGGTACTTCGTTATTGTGCCAGATATATAAATCAAGGGGGGGGGAGTGTTCCTAATGCAAAGTTAACTGAGTGTATAAAAATTTATCTGCATCTATAAAATCAGGAACAAATGTGAAATTTCCTATAAAAAAAAAAGCAGTTAAACAGGGAAATGCTGTTTCACCTTCAAAAAAAAAAACCTTAGCCCCACACATGGTACAAAATGTATTATAGGTTTATAAAATAACCTTTCATGGGTGGGAGCAACATTAAAAAAAAAAAAAACTATTTACAGTAGTCCTGGAACAAATATTTAAAAATCTGGTTTGGAAAAACAGCAATTATAGTTTATGGGAAAGAACTAAATCACCTATGATTTGTAGATGACATTGTTATCTTAGAAAACTTCAGAAGAAAACAAATGATCAATGAATTGAATGTAGAGAGTTAAAAAGAAATGTTTTAATATAAACAAAGACAAAACAAAAAAAATGTGTAATAAATACATCACCAAAAAAGCCAGTACAAATGGAACACCAGGAAATTGATATAGTAACTCCTATGTTTACTTAGGACAAAAGATCACAGTAGAGGGAGACTGTGAAGAAGAAATTATACATATAGAATTTGACTTAGATTCCAAATAGCCTTTTAAAAACACTGTGAAGCACTCAAAGGAAACATCCCAATTTGCCTTAAAAGAGAAATTTTCGATAGTTGTATACTTCCAGTCATGACTTTAGGAAGTAAAATGTGGACTTTTACTAAAAAAATTGACCAGCGAGTTGAGAATTACCCAGAGGAAAATACAAAGATCATTACTTGGGATTACCAGTCTAGATAGAAAATGCAATACTTAGTTAAGACTACGCTGAGAGACATTACAACAACCATTAAAAGATCCAAATGGCAATGAGCAGGTCATATTGCAAGAAGTAACTCTCAAAAATGGACAAAGTTGATAACTAGTGGTATCCAAAAGATGGAAAGATAGTTACTGGAAGACCAAAGTGGTGGTGGGAGAGTAAGATTAAAGAGATGGCTGGAACTCAGTTGTATAGAAAAGTTCAGAATAGGACTGAGTGGAGAAATTTGGGAAGACCTTCATCCAGCAATGAATGGAAAATGGCTGAAAATGATGATGATATGCATCTCCTTTATCTAGAGAATTTATCACCTTGTTATAGAACATAAGCAGATTTCTAAAATGTGACTTTCCGCTAGCAAACACATGACCATAATAGAGAATACTGCTATTGTGAACTCAATTTTGAATTGTAATCCTCAGCAACCTCTCTATCAATAACTCCAGGCAAACAGATTGGCCTGTAATTTGTAGCTTCAGTCTTATTCTCCCCCCCCCCCCTTAGGAGATAGAACAATTTTTCTCACTTGCCACTCCTCTGGGACTTTGCTCTGTTGCAGAAGTGTGCCAAAGATGTCATTAACTCCCAAGGGCATTCCTTCAAAACCTGATGCTGTATTATCAAGCCCTACTGCCTCGTTAACATATGTTTTCTGAATTACGCATATATCTCCTACTCATTAACCATTAGTCCTTCTTCCACCATACCCTTCAGCTTCTCATGATCTTGCTTGTGCTCATTGAATATATATCTTCAGCATCAGTTACCAATCTACATTGTCATCAACTAGCATCATCCTCTCATATCGATGAGTCTTTGGACTCCTTTGAGGTGTCACATAAGAATAATAATAATAAAAATCTTATCTCCACTGTGCCTTCTTCCAGATTTCATGCTTAATCACTTCATTCGTCCATTTTTACTCTTATTTTATTTAGCCTTTTCACCTTTGGAATATGCTTGGTCATTGCTGCTGTTAAATAGCTGTTGTTCATTGCCCAAGCAGCATCTGTCTTCTTCCCACTCAACTCTCCTATTTCTATGTATGGAAAGAACTCAGTTGTCTCAACAGGGGTGGGGGGTATAGCTTCCCACTATCTTCTGTCATCATCAGTTTCCTGATATACACCCTTAAAGCATGTTCTGGTGACTAAAACAGAACAAAATTAATCTCCTACCAACAATTTTCTTCTAAATTAGTCTATTACTTGTCAGCATTGCAATATAGTAATAGCTAACATTTTGTACTTCTAAGGCACTACTGACTAAATCAATCTGCCACCTAGACCTTGGTCTTCCTCAGTGTCTCTTTCCTGCCATCTTGGCATGAAATACCTGTTTTACTACCTTTCCTCTCCATTCTATTTAAGTGGCCATATCACCTTAAATTAGCTCTGCTGATACATTTTTGAATGCTAACAATGTCAAGTTATTATTATTATTATTATTCAGGCCTCCATGGAGTCAAAAGACTCATCGTGGGAGGTCCTTTCTAAGAAACACAAGTCTATCGACTCATCGAGGGAGGTCCCTCCTAGGAAACACAGTCTATCATACCACTCCTTAAATGCATTGACTGTTCTCGCTCTCACCACTCCATCAGGCAATGCATCCCATGGTTCAGCCACCCTCCATGCAAAGAAACCACTTCTCACCCTCTTTCTCACAGTTTCCTTTCTAATATTTTCATTTTGAATATGATTCTACCATTGATACCATCTGTTCACTCCCCTAATCTCTCTCAGAACTCTCATATCTGTGGTCTCTAATCTTTCATCAAGTGCTTTATTTCTAACCCAACTCTTAGATCCATAACTTAAAACTGGTTTGAACACTGTCTTGTATACTGCTAGTGTAGTGTTTTGGATAATTTCTCTCTTATCCCATATAAACTTATTCAGCTGGTTCCCTACCATGCCATCTTCACTAAAAACTATGTCTAAATAGCTGAAATATTTTACTTGTTCTGTTGGACACTTGCACTGGACGTGTTCAGGAGTGCAATGGCATCTACATCAAGCAAAGAGATGAAAAAATTTGTTCATCTCTTGTTCTTCCCCTCCATAGAATGCTCTTTGCACTGAAGATGACTCCACATCTAAACAGCTCATACACTGTAATTGTGTAACATCATTTTTATTCATCCATCCTTTCAGTGGTTTAAATTATTTCCACACATTATTTATTCTTTTCTGATTTTTTAATCACTGTTCATGTATTTTTAGCCTTTATGTTTTAATCGTTTACAGTTATCGTGTTTAAATATTTTGTGACTTATTATTTTATGGTCTTTTGATTTCTTATGCTTTTAAACAATTTATCAATAATAACTTTTGATTCTCGTCATGATGAGAAGAATCTTTATAGTATTTTTTCGATTGAAAGTGAGTTAACTGATCTCATACGGAGGTAGCAGGGTTTTTCTTCCCAGAAATTCATGTTTTTCATCCCACACACAGACAAATTGACCTTGAGAACGCATGCAATTTACAAACAAAGAATATTAGTGGTGGCGGAGCAGAAATGACGATGGTAATGGCAGTTCGGTGTAGTTGGTAGATAAAGAGATGGAGAGTTATAGAGTAGGTGCCTTTCCTCGATGAGTCTTTGGACTCCTTGGCGGTGTCACGAAATAATAAATAATAATAAATATCATTTCAGTTAAGTTCCAAGTTTATTAGATAGAAGCATGAATTACTCTTGGTCCACCTCAAGGTATGTGTTTTTCAAAATGCATCATCTACTTCATAATAGTTTCAATCACTAAATCAAAGCATGATTTGTTATAGTACTAAAAATAATTTTGCCTGGTGAAAACTCTCTTGTTTTTAGAAATCAATTTTTTTCAAAAACTTTAACCTAATTAGGAGGTAATTTGTTATTTGCATGCTTATTGGTACTTTCTCTTTCCATTATGTTATGGCCCAATATATTGACTGCAGAAGATCTTTTTTTTTCCCTTTTCCCAAGAGTTGATTAGAGTTAAGAACAGAGATCAATGCATTACAGTCCTAGCTGTGTATTCTTACAACAGTACAGTTATTTTAATTTATTTTTATTTTTCTGAATTTATTTTAACTTAGAAAAGGTAAATAAGCAGACCAAAGCATAATTAATACTTGACATCTTATTATCAGGAACTGCTTCATTACCTAGTCCAACATCTCATGCCTTACGTCATTCGGCAAGCAGAAGACACATGTTAGCACAAGAAGATGGGAGTGATGCTGTTAGTGGTAGTACCAGTGCTTTTACTTATGAATCTCTAGTGACTTACCTTGCTGAAAGTAAATCTAGTCCTCAAGCAGAAAGCAACCTTACTAGTCCTTCCCCAGTGATAACAGATGTTAGTACATATGATAGTTGTTCAAAAGATACAATATGTGAAAACTTAGGAGGTGATTGTATTGTATGTCAGTTTAATCGTTCATGCGTATATGGAGAAATGGTATCGGTCCAGTGTGAAGCCAAAGAAGAGATTCAATGTCAGGTATTGTTTTTCTTCTTAGTACAATATATAAATTTTTTGCATTTTTTTAAAATTTTTTATTTTCTCTGGAAGCTTTTAAAAATAATGTTTATTAATTTGTTTAATAATAATAAATATTTATTAATTTTCAGAAGTAAATTCAGCAAAATAATAGGCATATCACTTAGGTAGTACAGTATACAGTATTCTTACTAAATAGCTTAAGGAAATTACAACGTACAATAGAATACAGTCATACCCCGAAGTTACGCAATAGGTGGGACCAACAAAAAGCGCGTAAGTCGATTTCGCGTAACTCGGGGTATAATTTTGCATCTGATTTATATATACAAACATACAAAATATTAGTTAATTGGGACCAAAGGTTTACAAAAACACCAATATTTTTTAAGAAATATAATCATAATTGTAGTTTTTCGTACATAAAAAAAAGAAAGTTATTTCGATGTCAATGGTTTCATAAAATCTGATAGATTCGTCTGACGGCATAATGTCTTTTTCTTGTCACGCAAAATTTCTTCATAGCAAGCTAATGATTTTTTATTCCTTGCCTTGTGGCTACAATTCGTTCCTCGTTAGAATCTGTGTCCTCCAAAATCTGTAAACCTTCCTTTTATGATTGTTCTTACTGTGGATTCCTGTAGATCGAACTTCTTTGCTAGCTCACAAATTTTCATTCAGCCTTCAAAATCCTTAATAATGTTGAGTTTTGTTTCCAAAGTCAATGTTTTTCTTTTCTTGCTAGCTGTAGAAGAATCGGACTTGCTTCTTTTGGATGACATTATTATTTTTTATATGATAAAATTTTTATCAAGAACATAACATTAAACAATCGCAAAGTTTGTAGACTATAAAAATCATGTATGAATGGAGACCGTGCAAAACACGTCAGTGCTTGTTCACAGCATGTGCGACACTGGCGAATGCGGCTGGCGCGGGAATGATATGACTAGTGGTGAGGCGTGAAGCAGGACGGGAATACGTACATATAAGAAACCGCATAACTCCGGATTTGCGTAAGTCGGGGTATGACTGTATACATTAAAATAAATTTTAATACACCAATTTCAACAATATTTCACCAATACAGCCACTCTGGTCTTGCGGACCATGCGCTGGTTACCCGCCATAGAATACGGTGGAAGAAAGCCACGATAATACACCGTAGTAAATTCAAATACGAAAGGCTATTCATGGAATCAGCCTCAGCCCTAAGAAACAATCCAAACCTCAACAAATTTGGTTTCATGAGACTGCCCCAAATTTGGGAAACCTACAAACAGAAGACCTTCAGCCCAATCGGCGAAGAATACCAACATTGCCCACTAGGGGGCACCATCAGGACTTTTAGGAGAAAGAATAGCATCCTGCTTCTTTCCTCATTTACTGTGTGTTGTGCTTGCATGCACGTGTCTTGTATTTAAGTTCCTGTGATAATGGCAATGTGACGTTGCTGAAATATTGGAAGTGTATTAAAATTTATTTTAATGTATATTCTATTGTTACATTGTAATTTCCTTAAGCTATTTAGTAAGAATGTATAACCAACGTCTAAGCCTTTCCACGAGAAATACATCTAGGTAATGATTTTTGTTGCCTAGTGAGATGCCATCTACTTATTAAAAGGCTGAAGTGACAGAAACTATAGCAAGGGCTCTGGTTTCTGTCTCCTCTTCTCTTAATAATACAATGTGGATGACATTTACAAAGATGAACATATTAGAGACCCCAAATCTTCCAGGCTCCAACAATAAAGTGATTTTGCAGACCAGCTGCTAGGTAAACAAGAAGCTGACTGCATTCGTTAATCCAAGGAATCTTCCTGACCAGTTAGTAAGTAAATCTTCCACTACTTATTGTGTTCAACTGTTCCTAGAGAGAGGTTGACTGTTGAAGCAATGCCATGTGGAGGATTATTTAATTTTTGCATTTCATGCATGAATCTTTCATCACTTACTGCATTTGTTATTCTTTAACTCCACGTTGACACGTGCCTATGCCAGGCTTAATAAATAACTTTGATAATGCTGTAAATGAAAAAATAAAATTCTATAAAACAGTATCAAAAAATAATAAAACTATAAAAATATGTGTGCTATCAGTTACAGACATCTAAACCTGATTGGTTATTTCTAACAGAACTTCAACTGGCAACCACAACAACCTGTCGCCCATCTCAGCTTGATGAACAACTTTGTGTTATAGGAGAAGAATTTGTGCATTCATCAGATCTAAAATTCCATATCAGAGAATGCAAAACGCCTGGAATTCCATTTTTTTTATCTGTACAGATTCAAAATTTTGTTTTATTTGGTTCCATTCATTTCCTATCTTTATAAATAACTATTCAAATTCTGATAACTGCCTGACTACTTTGATTACTTATTTTTGAAACTTGATTTGCTGTAGTTCAAATATCTAGCAAATAGTTCAAATAACCAGGCTGTCTTCCTTGGGTGCTCCAAATGTCTATGACAAACTGGCTTCCTTTCTCAAGTTTTAGGGGTCCCTTAATCAAGCTAGCAGAGATATTGAGGTATATATCATTAGTAACAGTCTAATACTTGCTGTTCTTCTACCCATCAGTATACTAGATAATCATCAACATTAACCAGTTTTCCTTGAAAATATACTGCAAATGTCGGCTCTGATCTTGGCAACATAGACCATAACCTCAACCACTTCCTTTTTCTGTGGAACATCCTTCACTCACTCTCTATTCTCATGTCCTTTAGCACTGCACTAGTGCCAAATAAGATGATCTGTATGATTTCTACTTTTTTTCCATGGTGTGATTACTATTGCACTCCTTATCTAAATAACTGAAATTGCAGTAACCTTAGAGCTGGTTTCAGTTATAGACTTCCTTTGCTATATTGGAGGATTATGTACCTTTCCATATAACACTGCTAACAAAATAAATTTCAAAGAAAATTGCTGGAGTTTTCTTCACTTATTTGGGACAGGAGATGCAGCACTCAAGATTATGCTTCTGAGGTAATTGTTTGTAGATGGTTAGTTGGTTTAAGGCTTATATGCACAGGGAGTGCAAAGGTCATATTGTGCCATACACTTATAAATGAATCATCAGCTTTGTTCTTCCATGTGTTTTAGGTGACAAATGACTCATCACTCCTCTCACCAACTCAGCTTATAGAGTGGATTACCTTCTAAGGGATACAGTTTCTAACTGCATTAGTTGAGTGCACTTGTGTCATCTTTCATGTTAAGCCAATCTAATCAGAAGAGTGTAGAGATTTTTCAATGCTGTTTTTTGATAATTTTGTTTTTAATTTTTACTCTATGCTACATAAAATGTCACTATCCAAAAAAAATTGCCTTACTAGACTGAATCAAAGACCATTCGCCCAATCTCAGTAATTGTCGTCTGACAGAGATAACTGGAGTACCAAAATCTATGATTGCACGCTGGATACAACAGCAAGATAAACTGCAAGAAGATGGACATACTATGGAAAAGAGAAAAATTCCAAAAACAGAAGCATGAAAGTAAGAATCCTGATGTTGTGGATGCCCTGAATTGATAGTTCTCCATGATAACTGTACGAGGAGTGTGTCAGTGGTCGAATGTTCAAAAAGAAGTCAGAGGAGCTAGCTAAGAGGCTGGATCATGATGATGTTAAAGCAACAGATGGTTGGTTGTCTCAATGGATAGGCATGATATTAAATTCAAGTTCATCAATCAAAATCAACTAACGCCTTTTTATTCCCGTATATACGGGAGTAGGCGAGGCCATTTAGCCCTATCTAACTTTTGGAGACTGAGTGGGCAGTTCAATCTCCACTGGTACCCAATCAGAGACAGATGGCCCAAGGCTATCACTAATTAAGCGGTACGCAGTGAAGAGAGACGGCTCAAATGTGCCGCCATCTCGTGGTCCCTAACCCTAATACAATATATTTAATGTCTGAAATAATGTGGGTTCTACGGTCGATTTTCTTGAGTTTACAGGACGAAAAACCCGAGTTTCCGGGAGGAAAAACCTGCTTGCCCGTGCCAGAGATCGACTAACTCGGGAACCGGTCGAAAAAAGGCTTAGAAAAATTTCCTCTAGTCGCCGACTAGACTCGAAACCAAGTCTTCCTTCGTGCGGCCAAGCGCGGCGGTGTGCAAACGCCACATCCGCTGAGCTACACAGGCTCTCAAGTTATTCAAGTAAATTCAAGTTATATAAATTAAATGTTTAAATATGAAATATTTTCTAATGTGTTGTGTATTTTGTTTTAATAGGATTACATTGAAGGATAGCAGGTCTCTATTGATATTGACAATTAGAAAAAATTAAATATGTACATATTTCACTATTGTAATTAATTGGAATAGATGATTTGTTGCTCAGTGAAATGTTGGGTGCTCCAAATGTCTTTTGACATCTTTTTAACTATTAACATGAGACTTGGTATAATTGGGCCAAAATGTTCTAGTCCCATTTTGTACCAATTCACCAGAATCTACTGTGTTCTGATTATAAGGTTGTCTTCACAAGTCATTCAGAATTAGCAAACAATCTAAAAACTACAGAAAGCAAAACAATCCATGAAGTTCTGCAGTGTTGTTTATTGCTTTCCCACCCAATTGCAATGCTATCTACATTTGGTCTATGATTAGATCTCTAGAAGCTTATATGAACATCACCATGAATTCTCTGTGCCTATCCCCAATTTTTTTCACAAAAAAACTAAAAAATAAATTAACCAAGCTTCTGAACACACCAGCACAGAAATGGTAGTTGAATAGAATTATATCCGTAAATAGAAAAGTGAAATTCTCAACTTTAAAAAAAAATGAAATAAAATTAAGAATATCAGAGACTATTGTATGTATTGCAACCCTGTCATTTCCCACCTTCCCTATGTTGTTATTATTATTATCATTCAGGAACTCCATGGAGTCATAGCACTCATTGTTGGAGGTCCATCCTAAACAATGCAAAGTCTATCAATAAACAGCCATTCATGCTCTTACTACCCTATCAATCAGTTCATTCCCCTAGTCAAAAACCCTCTATGCAAAGAAACCACTTCTCACCCTCTTGCTTATTACTTCTTTTTGCAACTTCCAGAAATGGCTTGTTTTCATTCCTTATCCTTGTTTTACCATATACGAAAGAACTTCCTAGTGCCAACCTTGTAACTATCTGTCAACAGTTTAAATGCTTCAATCATATCACTTCTCCTTCTTCTGTCTACCAAACTTTGTAGTCTACATTCCCTTAGTCTGTCCTCATAACTAACATTGTATAGTTCTGGTATCATTTTTGTTATCTGCCTCCTGTACTATTTTCAAGGTTAATTTATCCCCTTCAAATCCTGGGGACCAGATATGAGTACAGTAGTCTGGGTGTGGTCTAATCAGTTCTTTATACAATGGAATCACAACTTATCTATCTCTGCTGGTCAGCATCCTTCTCAATATTGCAGCAGTCATCTGGGTTACCTTTGCAGTATGTCCCCTGAACTTCAGCTTTCTATCAGTCATCAACCTAAGATCCCTTGCCTCCCTACTTCCTCCAGTACAGTTCCTCCAGCAGAGTATGCAGCCTCCCATTGATCTATCCCAAACTTCAACTTTACCTTTAGCTGAATTAAACTGATAACCCCCATTCATTTTCCCATCTGTCCAGCTTATTCAAATCCTCCAGAAGGGCTGTAATATTTGTAATATTTGCACTATTACTAATAACCTTTCCTAACTTCACATCATCTGCAAACAACTGAATATCCCCCTTGCAATCCATTGACAGTGTCATTGATATAAATATCCCAGTACTGAGCCATGTGGGACCCCACATGTAACCTTCTACTTCTTTGATACCACTTGCTCATACACAACTCTAATATCTATCTAACAGCTAAGCCCTAATCCAATTCACTAACCTGACATCTGTCTATCCTATCCTATCAGTGGTCCAAACAGGCATTTAAGTGCCCACAACCTTTCCAAGTATTCTTGGACTTTGCAACTGTAATTCAAGGATAAGGTGGTCAGTTCTATGCCTCAGAGTGTGGCCTATGTCTATAGATGCGTGTGTTCACGGGGCCAGTTTGCCTGATTTGGGACCAAAAACCCAAGTTTCCAGATGAAAAAAACCCCTACCTCCATATGGGACCGACTAACACTCACCTTTCATCAAAAGAGACCAAATAAAGGTTCCTCATCCTCACGTCACTGACAGGAATCAAACTCCAGGTCTTTCTGACCAAAGAGCTTCATAATACAAAGGAGTACATAAAAGAAAGATGAATTAAACATATAAATATATAAAGAGATAAGATAGAGACATATTATTTATTATTATTATTATTATTATTCGTGACACCTCCAAGGAGTTCGAAGACTCATCGCGGGAGGACACCTACAACTGTCTCAACCACTACACTGAACCTCTACTACGAATCATCTCTATCAATGCCATCTACCGTCCACCACTACCACAACTAGTATTTTTTGTCTGTAAATTGCTTGTGTTCTGAAGGGCCAATTTGTCTGTATGCGGGATGAAAAACCCGAGTTTCCGGGAGGGGAAAAACCCTGCTACCTCCATATGAGATCAGCTAACTCACCTTCGATTGAAATCGTCCAGATAAAGATTCCTCCTGTCACGACGAGAATCGAACTTAGGCCTATTCCACTCGATGGATGCAATGTACCGTTGTTCTTTCAATTTCGCTACAGAGATAAAGAAAATAAGATAAGGTATAAAAAAAAAAAAAAATCCCCCCCCCCTGTTTACACCCTTCCCTCATCAACTGCTCTTGTCACTTTATTATAAAAGTGTATTTTCATCAGTAGTTGTTAAGATTTTGAAGAAATTAGTGAGGGATCATAAAGCAAGAGAACCCCTTAACAAATCTATGTGGACTTGCACAGATAACATTGTCCTCATCTGCCCAATGCTGTTTATGATCCCTCACTAATTTCTTCAAAATCTTCACAACTACTGATGAAACACAAAGTGGTCTATAATTTGTCATTTCCAGTCTGCTACCACCTTTATGCAATGGCACTATCTTACCCTCTTTCCACTTCTTGGGTACCTTTCTTGTAGCTAGACTCTCATTGAAATGGTAAGTCAATGGAGTTGTCAGTTCTTTAGTGCATTCACTCAAACCTATGGCAAAATCTCATCCAGTCCCATTGCTTTATTGACATCCAGAGTACTTGGTATTTGAAACATTCTCTCCTCTTGCACTTCTAAACCTTTATACTTTCTTAATTTAAAAAGAGTTGTAGCTAAAAAAAAAAAAACATTTGCTATTGTAGAGCACTCCATAGAATAAAGCTTTTGTTATTTATTATACTAAATGTCACAGAAAAGAGCTACGTGAACCATATGGTTCAGAGATACTATAAATCAGAGGATGTTATTTATAGTCAGTCAATAGTGATCACTGAAAGGAAGAGGTTGTTATAACATTCAATATCAAATGCAAAGATAAACCTCTTGATTACAGGTAATTTCAAGTCAACTTATATGGGCAAATTTCAAAATGGGGATTTGAAAAATGAGACCTATTCCCACAGAAGGTTCTTAGGAAGAAGTGGAGGAATTTTTTGTCATTAGAAAAGGCAGCTGATATAAAGAAAACAAAAAAGCTAGTCCTTGTTAGAAATCTAAAGAGCAGGGTAGGAAATCAATTTCAGGTATATAGAAATGTTTTGGGGAAAAATTGGCAAAGCTAATAATAATTAAAATGGCAAGTACCTTATGTATTTCTATTTAGGACAGGGACTGTTGTCTTCACTGACACCATGTTTGAACATAAAGATGTGTGTACATTCACATAGATAGAAGATGAAAGAAAAAAGAAAAGTCTTATTTACTATATTATTGTTGACAGTGATATCTTCATACTGGTTCAATACAAAAGTATACAAGGAAGTATACTTTTCTACTCGAGACTGGAAGTAATTGTAATTGTACATGTGGAATTATCGGGCTGGAAAGTATGACAAGCTTAGGAGTTTGATTGGTTCAGTGCCATGGCATGTACTACTGCAAGGGCTAGAAGTCGATAGTGCATGGGAGGAGTTAAGAAGTGTTTGCATGAAGCAATGGCTGACTGTATACCTAGAGTCCAAATAATAAATCAACTAGGGGTTAAATGGATGAATAACACCATTAAGCTTGAGCTGCAAAAAAAGAAACAACTATGGAAGGAATTTAAGGAGAAAGGTGACCGGCAGGCACACGAACGGTATAAAGCGCAGGCCGTAAGGGTAACGAGTGTGGTAAGAAAAGCAAAAAAGGATTACGAAAGACATTGGCCATGCAGGCTAAAGAGAATCATCCTAAACAGTTTTTTAGATATGTAGCAAGTAAAAGGAAAAATGTACATGGCAGAATGATTTTAAGGAATGCCGATGGTAGGGAGGTAACTGAATCAGTTGATATAGTTGAGTTACTGAGTGAGCACTTTGCAAGAATATATCATCCAGGTGGTGACATTGCAGAAACGAATGTACCAGTAGATTATACGGGAATTGTGGTGAATGAAGTGGAGGTGAGTAGTCTATTGCATAACCTCAATGTCAATACATCTGTGGGATTGGATGGTATACCAGCTCGTGTTGTACGAGAAGCAGCTAAAGAATTGTCAGTACCCTTGACCATTTTGTTTAATTTGAGTCTCGGGTCTGGGTTAGTCCCGAGGGGGTGGAAAGAGGGGAAAATAGTTCCACTGCATAAAGGTGGTTCCAAGACTGCTGTTGTAAATTACCGACCGATTAGCATATCAGGAATCATTGTCAAGGTCTTAGAGAAATTAGTCAAGAAAAGAATACAGGATTGGATAGATGAAAATGGGATATTGTATGGGGGACAACATGGTTTTGTGAAGGGTAGATCATGCCTCAGTAACTTGCTCACGTTTTATAACACAGTGACGGCTGAACTGGATAGGGGTAATGGGTTTACGGTGATACTATTGGAGCTTGCCAAGGACTTTGATAGGATACCACATGGAACCCTAATCAGTAAACTGGAGCAGATAGGGATAGATATAGGGTTGGTAAGATGGATAGGAGGGTGGTTGAAGGAGAGATACCAGAGAGTGGTTTATTCAGGAGTGGAGTCTAAATGACGTCTAGTGACTAGTGGAGTGTCGCAGGGCTCTGTTCTTGGACCACTGCTTTTCAATTTTTTCATCAATGATATTGGAAAGGATTTGAGAGGAAGTGTTCACTTGTTTGCTGATGATGCAAAGTTTGGTAGAGCAATTGTGAGTGCACAGGATGTCAAAATTTTACAGGATGATTTGGATAGTTTGGAGGACTGGGCTACGAAAAATGGATGTCAATTTAATGTGGCAAAGTGTAAGGTTATGCACTTTGGGGTGAAAAGAATAGCAGCAGTATATCGCATTGGTGGAACCGTACTCCAGGAGATTGATGAGGCCAGGGATTTGGGAGTGTTGGTGGATAGGGAATTGAAGTTTAGGGGGTGCATTGCAAAAGTGACTAAAACAGCTCACCAAATCACTTGGCTTCTGAAAAATACTTTAACATGCAGAGACAAACAAGTTGTTGTTCCTCTGTATCGAGCCTTGATAAGACCCCATCTGGACTACTGTGCCCAGTTATGGGCACCAGGGTTTCTTCGTGATGGGGAGGAAGTGGAGAGGATCCAGAGACGAGTGACCAAGATGATAGCAGGTCTGTGGAATGAACCTTACGAGAATAGGTTGAAGATTTGTGGGTTGCAGAAATTGGTCGATAGGCGAAGGAGGGGTGATATGATTGAGACAATCAAATTACTGAAGGGTTTCTTTAAGATTGATCCAGAAGATATTTTTGAAAATATGACTGGTGGTGGGAGGACTAGGGACCATGAATATAAGCTGGGAAAGAGTGTGGTTGACAAGGGTGTTAGAGCTAGGTTTTTTACTTGGAGAGTAGTGAATGAGTGGAATAAGCTTCCAGAGTCTGTTGTGTGTGCTACGACCGTGAATGAGTTCAAGGCAAGGTATGATAGATACTGTGTGAATGTCGAATAGTTGTTCTTGACATGATGTTAGGGCCTCCCTCGATGAGTCTGTCGACTCCTTGGAGTTGCCCGGAACAATAATAATGATAATAATAATTTAAAAAAAAAAAAAAAATGAATATTATATTGAAAAGAAAAATAGGTAAGAAAGTTTTAAAAAGAATTTTTTTGAGCAGCTTTGATAGATGAAATGGGATCTCAACTATACAAATGTTATTCAAGAAAAAAGAAAAATTTTGAAAATGAGAACCATACCTTGGAGTCTTGGTGGCGAATTTGGAAGAAGACTGATAGATGCAGCGAGGGAGGCAAGATGAAGTTATCTGCAAGGCTAAAAATGAGAACTCCATGGTGGATGATGCAGGAAGTTAAAGAGGCAGTAATAGAAAAGAAGAAAGCTTACCCACAGATCAGCCACATAAAGAAAAAAGAATAGAGAGGAAGAATAATCATGGAGGGAGAACTTAATCAATGTATATAGTAGGAAATATACAGGTATAGAAACAGAAGAAATATGTGCAACATTAAGTGATCACTTTGAAAGGGTGTATTATCCACATGGAGACTGCAGTTGCTGATGTGATGGACTGATAAGAGCATTGATATAGATGAACTGGAGGTGTTCGTATATTGAAAAATATTGGTGTGCATACAGCAGTGAGGTTGGATGGCATATCAGCCAGCTATGAGAATGTGCAAGAGAGCTGACAGTGTCTCTGACAAAGTTTTTTAATTTGATCAAAGGAAAAGGTTTAAAAATTTACCAGAGAGCTTATGAGAATAAGAGGAACTTTTCTGAAGTTTCTTGCTATATATTTCTATAAAAATATGGCTGGATGCGTAATATGCTCTATTTTAATATCTTCCTTATGCCAACATGAAGTCTTTTAGCTCCAACTGAATATGTTTATAAGGAATAAAAGAGAAATTGTCAAAATGCTAATCTAGTTGTTTATAAGACAGTGTTAACATTTCAGGGGAGTGAACAGATGCCATCATCAATTGTAAAATCATATTAAAAATGAAGATATTAGGAAGGAATTTGACGTTGCTGGCATTCAGGAATGTGTGAGTAGAGACTAAAACAGGAGAGAGGGTTAGCAGAACTTATTTTTTATTTTTTGCCAGGATTGCATGAACCAAGATCTAGGTGGATCTCCTCTGGATCTCTTCCTGTCTTAGAAGACTGAAATATAAAATTTGACAATATTTTGGTGTCCTAGCAAATAATGGATTAATTTGGAGAAACATTGTGATAGGAAGTTAGTATTAATGTGAACTTTTCATGTATTTCTATCCTTGTATTCAGTTTAAATGAAATTAGAATTGCTCAAAAAATGTGTTATTTGTATGTTTGTTAAGTAATCATTATCAGTTTAGGTTCTATAACGAAAATTCTTTTCACAATATGTTTTAGAGTCCAAGAAAATTTCAGAAAACAATGAAATGCCGTTACTGTTACCAGACTGATGAATCTGAGCATAGTTGTAAGGAAAATACAACCTGTCGTGTTGTAAGTGCTCCTCGTCAGCGATACATAGCCAAGTGTGAAGTTCACAGTCATGTTATATGTATAGGTAAGATTTCAATTGATTAATTTTGAAATTTTCATGTAAAGAATGAATTTTGACTTTGCATTTCTTTAAAACTTTGTCATTTTTTGGTTCTCACCTTCAGACTGCAATGACAAGTAGAGGAATGATGCAAGCCAGTTCATTGATGTAGCATGTATGAGAATGAAAAGAATATATAAAGAGAAACATAGTAATTGAAGTGAGTGTGATAGGAGAGTCATCTATTAAATGTGTGGAAAGGTCATCTATTAAATGTGTTGGCAGTACATGTTAATTTTTAATTTATTTTCACAGGGTATTTCATAAACTCCTGGATGTGATAATGAAGAGAGTTTATTCTTAGATGAACAGATGAGATTTGACATATGGTTTAAATATGGTACATAGCTGATATTTATTAAACACTCTAGATATCTTTCTAGATAAATAGATACCTTTATCCAGCTGAACGGTATGATATCCTAAAAACACTAATTCACAGAGCTAGACCTATCTGTTCCGGTGCCAATGCTCTTACTGCTGAACTCGCTTACTTGCATCACACTTCGGCAATGGCTATAATCCCAATAGGATAGAAAAAAATACTAAATGCTCCCCAGAAATCCCTTCCATTACCTATCACACAAGACTACAGCAAAACTGTTACCATCCCATACATTCAAGGCGCATCTGAAAAGATATCTAGAGTGCTTAATAAATATCGGCTGTGCACCATATTTAAACCATTTGTCAAATTGGCAACTCTCATCCGTTCACCTAAGGACAAACTTTCTTCTTTATTACATCCAGGAGTTTATGAAGTGCCCTATTCTTGTGACCTGGTTTACTATGGACAGACAAGAAGAAATGTTGACATCTCCCTTGTTGAACATAAAAAATACATCCAGCACTATCGTTGTGGCAAAGTCTAGCAGACCATGCCTTGGATACTCCTTCACACAAGATAAAATAGAAGAAAACAAAAGTGCTATGCAGAAATCATTATAAGTCAAAGAGATTGTTTTTGGAATCAACAGCAGCTTTAATACATACTCCAAACCTCAACAGGTATGACTGTATAATTTTAAGGTCTAATTAATACTTGTTTTCTGTCTTTTTCCAACATAGATGGCACCAAATTAGGACTTTACTTTTTGGGTTGTCCATTATAATTGTTTTAAACTAGTCCCACTGCTATACCAAATTGTTGTTGTGTGTACCGTGAAAAACTGGTCTTGTGCTCTGAAGATACTAGATATAATACCAGTGAAATATCAGCTAAATAAGTTAATAAATATTAATTATTTTCTTATCCTTCTTTGTTGTAATCAATACCATGAAAAAATTAACCATTTAACAATGACTACCATTTGAGGAGAGGGCAAGTTTTTTGCTTTTAGTCCTATTTTAAAAAAATGATTTTCTAATATATGATGCAGGCTGTCATGTAGCCTGAATCTGTAGTTAGATTTTTTTTTACTTGAGCTACCTTGTTATATGCAAAATCTTTATTTTGGACCTTGTACACTTGGTGGTAAAACATGGTTTGAATAATGGTAGAGGATAGAATAGAGAATGAAGTCACTCTTTCTATGAGGATTATTTTAGTTATCAGTTAGAGCAGGTCTTTGTTTTGGGTGACTGGAAACACCAAAGTTAACAACATACATTCACAAATTATTCATATTCATACATACACCTCTGGGGTGCTTACAGGTCAAAGCTATATAACTGAGAGGAGACCGCCACATAGCCTTTAAAGGAATGCGGAGAACCCGACCAGAGCTTCTGACCTAATGTCCAATCCTTACCTTCTCGTGGTCCACCCTGTTAGGAATCTACCTGGATATTGAACAAACAAAGATGTGCTGGCAATTTGGGATTTAGACGACTAAATTGTATTCTTACTGCCTTAAACCAAAATATAAAATGTACAATATGACAGAATTTCATGATAACTGGGGCGTCGACGGGTTAAACAAGGTCCCCGTCGTTTTCGCCTGGGAACCAGGACAAACAGCGAAAAGTCAGCTACTGGAAAAAATCTGTAAGCACACCCCAACTCAACATCACCAGAGTTAAAGATTGGTACTATCAACATAAGAAGCCTGAATGGGAAAGAAATGGAGCTAGCAGAGGAATTAGATAAGTACCAGATCGACATAATTGGGGTGACTGACACAAAAAAGACAAAAACTGGTGAGATCGTTCTGAGCAATAAATACAAAATGTTATATTCAGGCAATGACACTCAAGGAAAAGAAGGAGTAGCCATAGTATTCAACACTAAATACGAGGCTAATCTTCTTGAATAGCAGGCAGTCTCAAGTAGAGTGATATGGGCAAATATGAGAATGGGTAATTGGACAATGAGACTTATTTGTGCCTGTGGTCCCACAGAAGGTTCTACTAAGGTAGAAGTGGAGGAATTTTTTCATGCTTTAGAGAAAGCAACTGACACAATGAAAAAAGAGTTGTTGTTTCTTGTTGGGGATCTAAATAGCAGAGTAGGAAATGATTGTCAGACATACAAAAATATTTTGGGAAAATTTGGAGAAAAGAGCAAAGCTAATAATAATGGCAAATACCTGTTGGATTTCTGCTCAGGACATGGACTAGTTATTACTAACACCATGTTCCAACATAAAAATGTACACAAATTAACATGTAGAGAAGAGGCAAGGAATAAGAGAAGTCTCATTGACTATGCTATTGTTGATAGTGATGTTTTCTCCCTGGTGCAGGACACCAGAATATACAGAGGATTTGAAATTGGAAGTGATCACTGATTAGTCTTGAGCAGGATAAAATTGAATTTCATATTGAAAAGAATAACATGCAAGAAAGTTTTAACGCGAATAAAAGTTGAACAGCTCTCAGATGTGAACTATAGACTAAAATACACAAAGATTATTCATGAAAAAATGAAAGAGTTTGAGAACAGCAACCAAACCTTGGAGATTCAGTGGCAAGCCTTGAAGAAAACACTGCCTGATTCAGCCAGAGAGGCATGTGGTGAGGTTGTCTGCAAGGATAGAAAAATCAGAACTCCATGGTGGACACAGGAAGTTAAAGAGGCAGTGAAGGAAAAGAAGATAGCATATCAAAAGTTCCTGACAAATAAGTCAGCTTGTGCTCTTAGAGAATACAGAAACAAATGTAAGAAAGCTAAACACTGTATAAAACTAGCTAAACAAAAGTCATGGGAAGACTTTGGTAAGAACATAGAAAATAAATACCAAGAAGTTGGTAAGATATTCTGGAGGTTGTTGAAGACGCTTAGAAATTATTATTATTATTATTATTATTCAGGCCTCCAAGGAGTCAAAAGACTCATCGAGGGAGGTCCTTCCTAAGACATAAAGTCTGTCAAGACTCATCGAGGGGAGGTCTCCCCCTGAGAAACACAAAGTCTATCATACCGCTCTTTAAACTCACTGACCATTCTCGCTCCCACCACTCCATCAGGCAATGCATTCCACAGCTCAACCACCCTCCACACAAAGAAACCACTCCTGACCCTCTTGCTCACAGTTTCCTTTCGTAACTTCCAGGGATGGCCTCTTGTCATCACTCCTTCCCGCTGTTCAACCAAGTGAAAGAACTCCCCAGTGTCAACCCTGTAACCACCTCTCAACAGTTTAAAAGTCTCAATCATATCACCTACCATCATACCACCAAATGGAGGAAAGAGTGCTGTAAAAGGAGTTAGAGATGTTAAAGGTGACATGAAAACGGGAGAAAAAGATATCCTTGAAGTATGGAGTAATTACTTCGAAAAATTGCTAAATGAAACAAGCAGTAATAGCACAGTGGTAAAAAACACTCAACAGGCATACAGTCAGGAATACATATCCATACTTGAAGTAGACATCAAAGGCCTGAAATGTGGAAAGGCAGAAGAAGTAGATGATATTCGACCAGAAATGCTGAAGTATGGTGGTATAAAAGTCTTACAGCGGCTGCACTGCATAGTTCGCAAAACCTGGACAGAGGGACGAATTCTCAATGATTTGAGCAGAGCTATCATAGTACCCATATATAAAAAAGGAAATAAAACTGAATGTGTGAATTACAGAGGTATGCCATTACTGAGTGTTCCTGGTAAGATATATGCAAGTATACTTGAGAAACAGTTAAGAAGAATTGTGGAAGAAAAGCTTGGTGAAGAACAAGCTGGATTCAGGTCAAATAGAGGCTGTCAGGATCAGATCTTCACTTTACGACAAATAGTTGAGAAAGCATGGAAATATGACAAAGATCTGTATTTTAGTTTTGTCGATCTGGAAAAGGCATATGACTAGGTGCCAAGAGAGAAGCTATTCAATACGCTACAGTTATATGGTGTCAATGGGGCATTATATCAAGCAATACTTAGTCTTTATTTGAGTTCTAAGCCAGCAATTAGAATTGAAGGAAGTACAGGAAGATGGTTTAATGTTAAATCTGGTGTGAGACAAGGATGTACATTATCCCCTCTGTTATTCATTATCTATATGGATCAAATTATGAAGGAAAGTGGTATTATACATGATATCAAAATTGGAGATGTTAATGTCAGCTCTTTGCTTTATGCGGATGATGTTATACTTCTAAATAAATCCACTACAAGTTTGCAAGATTCCCTGACTAAATTGAATAACTGTTGTAATAGATATGGTATGAAGGTCAGCAATAAAAAGACAAAAACAATGAAAATAGGCAGAATCGTTAAAAATGTCAACTGCATTTGGAACTGAGAACCTGTGGAACAAGTAAAACATTTCGGCTACTTACGCACGATTTTTAGTAAAGATGGTAAATTAAATATAGAAATAGAAAACAGAATCAGCAAAGCTGGTATGGTGGGAAGTCAAGTGAATAAATTCATATGGAATAAGAGAGAAATTAGTCGGAACACTAAGTCAGCTGTATACAAGACAGTGTTCAAACCAGTTTTAACTTATGGATCTGAGAGCTAGATCAGAAGTAAAACACTTGACCAAAAGACTAGAGACCACAGATTTGAGAGTCCTGAGAAAGATTAGAGCCGTGAACAGATGGCATCAATGGCAATATTATATTAAAAACGTGGATATTAAGAAAGAACTTGAGATTGTCAGCATCCAGGAATGCATTAGCAGAGCTAATCTCATGTGGTATGGTCACTTAAATAGAATGGGCGAGGAAAGATTAGCAAAACAAGTGTTCTCTGCTAGGTTGGCAGTCAAGCGACCCAGAGGAAGACCAAGATACAGGTGGATTGATACTGTACAAAGTGCCTTAGATGATAGAAATATAAGATCTGATAATGTTGGGGTCTTGGCAAGTAACAGACTGATTTGGAGGAAAAGTAGATAGGAAGCTAGTAATGATATAAATTTTTCATGTAATACTATCGTATCCTGTACACCCCTTGAGGGTACATGGCAGGAATTTGATGATGACATACACCTCTGCAGTCATATAACACTATTACCACCACCAGATATTTTGAGGTTGGCTTTACGTGGGAAAACCATCCTGAAGAAAACTCAACCTTACCACAGATGTAGATTGATTAACTTTCAGTACTGGAAAAAAAAAATTAATAACATGTGAATCATATTATTTTAGTAATTACCATTAATTATAATCTGGCAAATTTTTAATAATCATAGTCATTGTCTTTTTTATTGCTGAATTTTTATACTAACTGGATAGTTTTTTCAACAAAATTTAAATAATGTCTTATAACAAATTGGCATCGATATTATCATCATTTTCTTAATGAAAAGAAAATCAAGATTAAAGATGTTTTTCATTGTCAACAAGCAAAAGAGTTTTAAATTTCAAATATGAATAAGTTTAAGAGGACTGACTTTTACAGCTGAACATTAACATGATCCATTCCTGAATGATAAATACCAGGTTTTAACTCATATACATTTTTTTATTTATACTAGATGTATTTCGTCTACATGTTTCTTTGTCTATATGGCTAACAGTATCACTGGGAGGTTTGCTTAACATAAGCAAATACTGACAAAAAATTAAACGTTTTCCAATAGTAGTTAATATCTATAAGTTGAAAAGACAAATGATAGTTTAATGATGAGTATCATTAGGCATTTTTTGTGCGGTCTCTACATTGTTGTGTAAATTCTGTATATGATTGCTGGCATAGGAAGAGAGATCTTTAATGTTACACATATCAATTAGTGACTTCCAGACACTTGATCACTTTGAGATTATATGGCATGCCTAAAGTTCATAAGGCAGATTTCCTCTATGTCCAGTAGTTGATGACAGAAGCTCTCCAACATATCTTCTCTCTAAACACTTATCTAACCTCCTGAAGCCTCATATTAAATATACAGACTCCTACTTAAAAAAAACTTAATGCATTTTGTAGATAAACATTCAAATTTCCCCATCAGATACATCAGCCAATTTAGATATACAGTTGACCCTTAAACAATGCGGGGGGGGGGGGGGGGGTGCTGACTCCTCGCATTGTTCGAAAATCTGCATATAACTTTTGACTCCCCCAGACACTTAACTACTAATAGCCTACTGTTGAGCAGAAGCCTTACCGATTACATAAACAGTCGATTAACACATATTTTGTATGTTATATGTATTATACACTGTATTCTTACAATAAAGTAAGCTAGAGAAAAGAAAATGTTATTAAATAAATCATAAGGAAGTGAAAATACATTTATAGAAATGTACTGTATTTATCGATTCCATTAAGTTTGTCATATGTTTACAAGATGAATCGTATTTCTGTCAGTACTTACATCAATATTGTCTTATATGATACAAAGCACTGTATATTTCATATGTATTACTAACACTAGACATCAAAAATGAAAAGATAATGTGAAAAAGAAATTCATGTTTATTATTGTTAAATTATTTGGTCACTTAACATTAAAATTGAGTTATATTCTTTTGATTTATTAGTCGACCATAAATATTAAAAGATCTACACAATTGTCAACAAGTTTCACTAGCTATTCTGTCTGGCTTCTTCAGGACAAGAAAGTTGGTACAATACCGTTTAGTAGTAAAAAAGAAGAATGGAGTAGCACAGTCAAAACAAGTAAAATTGAAACTGACGCATAACATCATACACATGGAGCTTGGAGTCTCAGTCATTGTTCGTTGAGCATATTGTATAGTTTTTCGCGAAATGAAATTCTGGTCAGCTAAGTGAATTTATTAGGCTTTTCCAGATGTCTTTCAGTATCATACCTTGATTTCTGTTTGGATTATCTCCTGTCCAGAGTACAACTGTAATAAAATAACAAACATAAAACTTTGGGAGAGAACAGGTCAAACCAGCATCAGAAATGAAATCACTAAAAGAAAATGGAACTGGATAGGTCACACAATCAGGAACCCAGATAAAGACATAGCAAAAATTGCACTAGAATGGAATCCCCAAGGCAAGAGGAAAAAGAGGTAGACCCAGGATAACATGGAGAAGAGAACTAGAAACAGAGGCAAGACAGCTGGGACATTCCTGGAAAGAGATCAAAAAAGAAGCATTGAATAGAGTCAGATGGAAGTCAATGGTTGAGGTCCTATGCTCCGCAGGGAGTGAAGAGGATAGATAAGGTAAAAGTACAACTGCAGCTTCTTTGAAGTTTCTACATTTAAAATCTTCTATATAAGGCATAGAGCTGTTATCCCAATCCATGGAGTGGTGAGAAATCGAAAAATGATGGGCTAATCCTGAAGTGTCTGTTCTGTTGTTGTTAACATCTCCTATATGTTGTTTTTTTCGAATTTCTAGGCTTGAAGTTTGGCCTATATAATTTAACTCACAGGAACATGGGATGTTGTATATACCTGCATATTTGTAAAAGACATTGCTGTTCTTAGGAGATCTTAAGATGTGTCATATAGTTTTGACAGGTTTAAGAGCAACTCTGACATTGAAAGACCTCATGATTTTGGCAATTTTTGTTGAAACTGAGCCAGCATAAGGGATGTCAATAGACGATGCATATTACCAATGTTTGAGATATGATAGTGAGTTCATCAAGGAGATCTTTTTCTTCTGAGATAACATTGGTTGCTCTATTTTTAAGCATATGTATAATGCTGAGTTTTTGTGCATAATGGTGAGCTGATTTGAAATGTAGGTAATGTACAGTGTCTGTAGGTTTTTGATATATTGCTAGATTTGCCCATTCTCTTGTTTCTTTATTAGTGTATCTAGAAAAGGTAATTGATTGTTCTTTTCCCGCTCTAACGTGAACTTAATTTTCTGGTGGAAGGAATTTATTTTTGTAAGGAACTCAAATAAAGTGTTTTCTGTGTCTTTCCAAATAATGAATATATCATCTACATATCTCCACCAAATTAACGGCTTTGGATTTACTTTGGCTAGGATATCAGCTTCTAGTTTTTCCATGAACAAATCGGTGCATGGAGGTGACAAGGGACTGTCCATGGCTAACCATCAAGTTGTTCATGAATATAATAGTATTATTTACTTTAAAATAATTTGATTTGAGGCAATGGCGAAAGAGCTGAACTATGTCATGTGGATAGAGATTTTCTATGATCTTGATAACTTCTTCAACAGGTACGTTTGTGAACAACGACACTACGTCAAGACTTGCAAGTATGTTTGTATTTGAGACGGTGATGCCTTTTAATTTTTCCGTGAAATGCTTAGAGTTCTTTATGAAGGAATCCGATTTCTTTATATTGTCTTTCAAAAGACCAGCTAGATATTTAGCTAGTAGATATGTCGGAGAATTTCTACTGTCGAATCGGGCGGAGCAGAACTCCAACTTTTTGCACTTTTGGTGTTTGTATGCATGGCGTCAATTAGTGTAGAGATTTTGGACCCCAAAGGCTACCTCATCATATTACGTAATAGGACATTAGTCTCGTTTTGATTTTTTGTAGTTGGATCTACATCCAATGTGCGATAGGTCGACGTGTCTGAAACTAATTCATGTTTATTTACAGATATAACGATTCATGCATTGATAATGAAGAAGCAGCAATATGATTGCTTTTGGTAGCCTAGTGCAATCGATACAATTGCTTCACAGTAGCCTAGCCTATACACTAATGAATGAACGAATATAAAAATTTTATTTAATGCTAAGTAATTAAGTTAACTAATTAATAAGTTATTTTATGCAATTATAATTTAATACTGCATCTTTATGTTGTTTACGTTTCTCTCAACTGTGAATAGCCATGTACAGTCTCTAAGTGATTGTGAGTGTAAGTTTTGATAAATTTTAATGTTTTTTATAATAGATTTGTGTATATGTTATGGTAATAAATGATAAAATAGACTAGTATCTATATATATTTTATGCATTCATGACATACCTAACTTTTTCTTAATTTTTTTGATATTTCTAAGCTATGTGGTTTGTTTGCGAGTATTTATTTTCAAATTGTTGAACTCTCTCAAAAAATTTCCTATATATTTATTAAAAAAAAATGCATATAAGTGGAACTACACAGTTCAAACCCACATTATTCGAGGGTTTGAAGAATGTGGGTTTGAACTGTGTAGTTCTCAGTTTGAACAAGATTAGCTCTGCTAACGCATTCCTGGATACTGACAATGTCAAGTTTTTTCCTAATATCCTCGTTTTTAATATGATATTGCCATTGATGCCATCTGTTCATGCCTCTAATCTTTCTCAGGACTCTCATATCTGTGGTCTCTAGTCTTTGGTCAAGTGTTTTACTTCTGACCCAGCTCTCAGATCCATAAGTTAAAACTGGTTTGAACACTGTCTTGTATAAAGCTAATTTAGTGTTCCAACTAATTTCTCTCTTATTCCATATGAATTTATTCAGTTGATTGCCTACCATACCAGCTTTGTTGATTCTGTTGTCTATTTCCATATTTAATTTACCATCTTCAGTAAAAATCGTGCCTAAGTAGCTGAAATGTTTTACTTGTTCCACAGGTTCTCCATTCACAACACAGTTGACATTTTCAATGATTCTGCCTATGTTCATTGTCTTTGTCTTTTTATTGCTGACCTTCATACCATATCTATTACAACAGCTATTCAATTTAGTCAGAGAATCTTGCAGACTTGTAGCGGATTTATTTAGAAGTATAACATCATCTGCATAAAGCAAAGAGCTGACATTAACATCTCCAATTTTGATATCAGGTTTAATACCACTTTCCTTCATAATGTGATCCATATAGATAATGAATAACAGAGGGGATAATGTACATCCTTGTCTCACACCAGATTTAACATTAAACCATCCTCCTGTACTTCCTTCAATTCTAACTGCTGACTTACAACTCAAATAAAGACTAAGTATTGCTTGATATAATGCCCCATTGACACCATATAACTGCAGCGTATTGAATAACTTCTCTCTTGGCACCTTGTCATATGCCTTTTCCAAATCGACAAAACTTAAATACAGATCTTTGTTATATTCCCATGCTTTCTCGACTATTTGTCGTAAAGTGAAGATCTGATCCTGACAGCCTCTATTTGGCCTGAATCCAGCTTGTTCTTCACCAAGCTTTTCTTCCACAATTCTTCTCAACCGTTGCTCAAGTATACTTGCATAGATCTTGCCAGGAACATTCAGTAGGGAAATACCTCTGTAATTCTCACATTCAGTTTTATTTCCCTTTTTATATATGGGTACTATGAGAGTTCTACTCCAATCATCGGGAATTCGTCCCTCAGTCCAGGCTTTCTGAGCTATGCAGTGCAGGCACTGTAAGACTTTTATACCACCATACTTCAGCATTTCTGGTCGAATATCATCTACTCCTGCTGCCTTTCCACATTTCAAGCCTTTGATGGCTTTTTCTACTTCAAGTATGGATATGTATTCCTGACTGCATGCCTGGTCAGTGCTTTTTATCACTGTGCTGTCATCACTGCTTGTTTCATTTAGCAGTTTTTCAAAGTAATTACTCCATACTTCAAGGATATCTTTTTCTCCTGTTTTCATGTCACCTTTATTATCTCTAACTGCTTTTACAGTACTCTTTCCTCCATTCCTAAGCTTCTTCAACAACCTCCAGAATATTTTGCCACCGTCTTGATATTTATTTTCTATATTCTTGCCAAACTCCTCCCATGACTTTTGTTTAGCTAGTTTTACACAGTGTTTAGCATTCTTGTTTCTTCTTTTCCTTCACCTGCCTCTTTAACTTCCTGTGTCCACCAGGGAGTTCTCATTTTTTGATCTTTGCAGACAACCTCACCACATGCCTCTGTGGCAGAATCAATCAATGTTTTCTTCAGAGTTTGCCACTGAATCTCCAAGGTTTGATTCCTGTTCTCAAACTCTTTTATTTTTTTTTTCAATAATCTTTTTGTATTTTAGTCTACAGTTCACATCTGAGAGCTGCTCAACTTTTATTCGCTTTAAAACTTTCTTACATGTTATTCTTTTCAATATGACATTCAATTTTATCCTGCTCAAGACTAAATAGCGATCACTTCCAATTTCAAATCCTCTGTACACTCTGGTGTCCTGCACCAGGGAGAAAACATCACTATCAACAATAACATAGTCAATGATACTTTTCTTATTCCTTGCCTCTTCTCTCCATGTGAATTTGTGCACATATTTATGTTGGAACATGGTGTTAGTTATAACCAGTCTATGTCCTGAGCAGAAATCCAACAGATATTTGCCATTATTATTAGCTTTGCTCTTTTCTCCAAATTTTCCCAAAATATTTTTGTATGTCTCGCAATCATTTCCTACCCTGCTATTTAGATCCCCAACAAGGACCAACTTTTCCTTTTTCATTGTGTCAGTTTCTCTCTCTAAAGCCTCAAAAAATTCCTCCACTTCTACTTTAGTAGAACCTTCTGTGGGACCATAGGCACAAATAAGTCTCATTGTCCAGTTTCCCATTCTCATATTTGCCCACAAATTACTCTACTTGAGACTGACTGCCATTCAAGAAGATTAGCCTTGTATTTTGTGTTGAATACTATGGCTACTCCTTCTTTTCCTTGATTGTCATTGGCTGAATATAACATTTTGTATTTATTGCTCAGAAAGATCTCACCAGTTTTGGTCTTTTTTGTTTCAGTCACCCCTATTATGTCGATCTGGTACTTATCTAATTCCTCAGTTAGCTCCATTTCTTTGCCATTCACTCTTGAACTTATGCTTATTTAAAATAAAATAATATAATTTTTTAAAAATGTATATTTATATACACACACATACAGCATATATATTATTTGAATGTTTCATCTTTTGAGTATTTATGACTTACTTTTCTGATATGATTTTTGAAAACAAAAACAACATTTGCAATATATGACTACTTGTGTTCTGTTTTATGTAGGAAATAGAGTGTTTGCAAAAAGTTTGCTTTGTAACTGGACAAGAGGACACAGCTGGAGTACGGCACTGTTATTAAGGTAGTTGTTTTGAGTATAGAATTATTTTTACTTTCAAGCCTATTCAAATATTATCTTAATTTCATAATCATTACTAGTTTAACTCAAAACGTTTTCTAGTTTAAGGTGAATTAAGTTTATTTTCATCATCTTGGTCCTTGGTAAATGTGGCGGTCGTGTTTAGCTAGTCTAGAAAACGTGTTTTTAAAGTTAAATATAGTGTGGCTTTTTGTCACAAATTGTGCTGCAGTTGTGCATCAGTTAGATACAAGTGTCCTTCAGTGGTGTTATTGTTTGGAACTGTGTTGTATATATTGTGTTTTCACTGCCGTTTGTTTCACTCTTTCAACGTGTAAAGATGGCATCCAACAAGAAACGTATGTACGTCAGCGGCACACAGGACTTCTACTTCTACACGAAAGGCTGGCTCAGCATTAGATTTTTCGCAATGGATGCGTTGCAGAAATTGCTATAAGTATGCGCCGAAGAATGTGAAGGATCTGTGGTCGGTCTGGCTATATGAGAAGAACGAAAATGTCGACGTATGTGAGAAGTGTCGGGATAGGCTGGATCGTTTAGGAATGGAAGCTGACATTGTGACCGTAGTGGAAGAACTTCGGCAGGAGTTTATGAAAATGAAAAATGACCTTCATCTTCTTCATGAGGGGAAGTGCTCTGTAAGGAGATATTGGAAGTTAAAGCTGAGTTTAATGTGTTAAACAGAGAAATTAGGACTATAGAGGTTACATTAGCTGAAGTAACTAGAACAGGATTACATATGGGTGAGTCTTTGGTGAATGATGCAGTAATAAATAGTATGGGAGTGATTGGGAGTCAACAAAATAAAGCCACAAGTGGCCTAGAAGAAACGAGATGTCGTGAGAGTGGAGGGTTAAGTAATAGAGCGTTGAGTAATGAAGCTGGGAGAGTCATGCTGAATAGCGTAGGGAATGAAGTTAAGAGTGGTAAGATATATGGTGATTCTATGATTAAGGGTATGGAGAGTGGTATGAATGAGGAGTGCTTGGCTGGTGGGACAATAGAAAGAGTGGCTTTAGCAATAAAGAGAGGGCATGAAGCAGACAAGATGATAGTTATGGTGGGTACGAATGACCTGAGAGGTAGTATAAATCAGGTAGGAAAAGATTTAAGAACATTATTAGATATTGTGAAGAGGGAAAGTGTCAATGGGAGGATAGTGTGTGTGCTGCCTCGTTTTGACAATTACTAGTTAAGTAGACAAGCAATGATAATGAATGATATGATTGCAAAAATGTGCAAAAAAAGAGGTCTGGAATTTGTTGATGTTTGGAGTGTATTTGAAGGAAAAAGGCAGTTGTATGCTGGAGATGGACTGCATCTTAACATGGAAGGACATAAGCAATTGAAGAAGTTATTGTTTTCTGAACAAGTTGAAGTTATTGGGCAGGAAAACTAATATTGAAAAGGTTGAGTGTAAGAGAAAGAAACTTTAGCACTGATTGTATATTTATCGATCCTTATATGAAGAATAAATTGCAGAAGAGAGAGGATAAAAATCGGCATGGGACTATGGAGGTTAGTGACTTATATATCAGTTCTAAAGCTGGTACAAGATCTAGAGGGAATCTGCAAGTTTTGTATACCAATGCTAGAAGCATTCGAAATAAGAGAGAAGAATTTTTGGCATTAGTCAGTGCAATCTCACCAAAAGCTGTATGCATTAGTGAAACTTGGCTGTCAGCAGATGTGGTCACTGGAATTGAATGTGATGGGTACTGTATTTTCAGGGAGGATAGAGAAGATAGAACAGTGGGAGGAGTACTGTTGATGATAGCTGACGTGTTGTAGCCAAAGAAAGTAGTATATCAAGATGATAGACATGCGAATGAGAGTTCATTTGAGGCAGTCTGATGCGAAATAGTGACCAATGCAACCAAATATACAGTTGGATGCTGCTATATGCCAGGAAATACAGGGGGAGATATTGAATATTATGGGGAATTTTAATTACGGTGATATCAATTGGAAGGAGGAAATATCACGTAACAAAAAGGAAAATGAGTTCATACATCTTCTATGAGATAATTACTTGAAACAGCACATAACTGAAGGGACACGTGGTGTGAGAGTGTTGGACCTGGTTATTGGTTCAGAGGTTATATGCATAAGTAAGGTGTCCTCGTTACCTCTAATTTGTGAAAGCGATCATGTGGTATTGACTTGGGAGGTTGCAAAATCTGTGGATTTTTCTGTTAAGAAGGGGTATATACGGAACTACAGGTTAGGCAATTATAACAAGCTTCGGAGTAAGCTTGCAGCCATCCCATGGCAGAACATATTGCAAGGGAAAGATGTTAGCAGTGCATGGGATAAAATCAGCAGGTATCTGAGAAAAGCAATATCAGATTGTGTCCCCATCGTCAGGGGGTTAAACAAGGCAGGCGTTAAATGGATGAGCAGTAGTATCAAGCTTGATCTGCAAAAAAAGAAAAGGTTATGGAGAATTTACAAGGAGGCGACCAGTACACCCATGAGCAGTACAAGGCTCAAGCTAGGAAGGTTACCAAGTAAGAAAAGCTAAATCAGATTATGAGAAGACCTTAGCCAAAGAGATCAAGGGTAATCCCAAAGAGTTCTTCCGCTATGTGACAAGTAAGAGGAAGAATGACTTCGGAAGGATAACTTTAGTGGGTATTGAGGTGACAAAATCAGATGTAATAGTCGAGTTACTGAGCGATCACTTTTCAAAAGTCTATCACCCAAGTGAGGATATCTCTATACCTGTAGCAATACCTAATGTGAGAATTGAAGCTAAAGAATCAGAGGTATTAAATATATTGCAAAATTTAAATGCAAACACTGCTGTAGGCTTAGATGGAATATCAGCTCGGGTGTTGCATGAATGTGCAAATGAATTGTCAACCCCTCGTACTTGGATATTTAATTTAAGTTTGAACTCTGGTATGGTCCCTAGGGAGTGGAAGTTAGGCAAAGTGGTTCCTTTGCATAAGGGTGGCTCTAAAACTGCGGTAGTTAATTACAGACCAATCACCATCTCAGGAGTAGTGGTAAAAGTATTGGAAAAGTTGGTTAAAGACAAAATTCAAGAATGGGTGGATCAGGATATGATACTCTGTAGAGGCCAACATGGTTTTGTTAAAGGTAGATCCTGCCTTAGCAATCTATTAACTATTCATAATAGAATAACATCTGAGTTGGACAAAGGAGCAGGCTACACAGTGGTACTTCTTGATTTTGCTAAGGCTTTTGACAGGATACCCATAGAACACTGTTACGCAAATTGGAGCAGATGGGGATGGATATTAAATTGGTGATATGGATAGGAGAATGGCTCAGGGAGAGATATCATAAGGTGGTGTATGGAGGAGCCGCCAGAATGAGGCAGGTGACCAGTGGTGTGCCTCAGGGCTCTGTGCTTTGGCCAATGTTGTTTAATTTGTATATAAATGATATAGGAAATGGCTTAAAGGGAGATATTCAGTTGTTTGCTGATGATGCAAAATTGTGTAGCGCAATAAAAAATCAAGCTGATGTTGAAAGTTTGCAGGATGATTTAAATAAGCTGGTAAAATGGGCAAAAGATAATGGATGTTAGTTCAATGTGGAAAAGTGTAAAGTTATGCATTTTGGGATTAAAAGATTACCAGCTGTGTACTACATTGATGGAAAGGTACTCCAAGAGATTGATGAGGCTAGGGACTTTGGGGTGTTGGTAGATAGGGAGATGAAGTTTAGAGGACACATTGCTAAGGTGTCCAAGATCGCACATAGGATTACTTGGTTGTTGAGGAACACACTGACATCCAGAGATAAAGAGGTTATTATTCTCCTTTATAAAGCATTGATACTTCCACATTTGGATTATTGTGCTCAGGTCTGGTCACCTGGATTCCTTGGAGATGAGGAGGCTGTGGAGAGGGTTCAGAGAAGAGTGACCAAGTTGGTGAGTGATATAAAAAATGCCCCCTACATTGATAGATTGAGAGCTTGTGGATTGCAGAGATTGGTTGATAGGCGAAGAAGAGGGGATATGATAGAAACATTTAAATTACTGAAAGGTTTTTATAGGATTGATGCAGGGGAAATGTTTCAGCTGTGTGATAGTGATGGAAGAACAAGAGGTCATCTCTGGAAATTAAAGAAGAGTGTGGTTAACAAAGGTGTCAGAACAAGGTTTTTTGCCTGGAGGGTGGTGAACGAGTGGAATTCATTGCCTGACTTAGTTGTGAGCTCTTCGTCTGTAAACGAATTCAAGAAGAGATATGACAGATATTGTTTTGCTAGTTTGGGTATCCCGCGATGAGTCTACTGACTCCGTAATAATAATAATCTTTTACAATGCTGAATCTTCCCTCAAAAATGTAATAATCAGGCAAAGCAAAAAGGAGATTATTGTAATAATGATAAGTGAAAAAAGATGTAGGCAAATATAAAAAAGACATAATCCCTTTTATGGTATCCCTTTGAGGTTAGTTGGAGTGAGGATGGTTTATTTCAAGTGTCTGTGAAATAGGTGATTTTTTAAAAATTTATTCAATGTTTTATTAGACTAATTAGTGAATTTTTAATATATTTGCTAAAAATAGTAATTTTGACACTGTCCTAAAGTGTGGCAAAAAGTTTTGCTTTTGTGTTTGGACAGTAGTCTGCTGCAGGGCAATGTCAAAAGCAAAGGCTAATGTTGATGCTGGAGATGAGAACCTTTGTCCTGCTGAACAAAAGCATTACAATGCTAATATTGATGATACAAATGAAATTGGTTTCAATTAAGAACTTTCCAGATTAAAACAAATCATTGGACAATAGACTCAGGAGTTAGAAAAGTTGACAAATATAAAAAAAAAAAAAATCAGACAGAATAAAAAAATAAATATATAAGCAGAGCAATAATACAAAGTAAAGTGAGGTAGTAGGTAAGATTTCAGTGAATAATAATAAGGTAAGTAGAATGTCAATTAGAATGTAAGAAAAAATAAGTATTACGGTATGGTGCTTCACTCATTAAATTTGTACTTGACAATGGAACCACTGTTTCAAGCTTTTTGAATGCAAAAGTTAAGGATGTGATGAATACAGTTGAGAAACAGAAAAGAAAAGGGATGGCACTGTTCATAGGAACAAATGATTTAAGTAGTTTAAATACACTGTGAGAGAGGATATGAAAGGATTCTGGAAGAAGCAAGAAAGAAGGATGAGGGAGTGAACATTATTATTTCATTACCAAGATATGAGTACTGAGTTAGAAAGAAATTTTTTTTGGAATGTATGTTTTTAAAAGTTAACTAATTTATTGCTTTTAGTTAATTATTCTACTACATCTAGTTATTTTGAGATGTAGTAGAATACTTATATATTTTATATCTAATAAGGTAATATTTTTAGAACTAATTGATTCATTTCTGTGTTAATACTATTGCAGTACTGTGCTGGGAGGATTTGGTGTTGATAGGTTCTATCTAGGTATGTGGCAAGAAGGCATTGGAAAACTCTTTAGTTTTGGAGGATTAGGAGTATGGACTCTTGTGGATGTTATTCTGATTGCAGCTGGCTACCTGGGACCTGCTGATGGTTCTCTCTATTTTGCATAAAGAAAGTGCTACCAATAGCAATCTACAGCAGGGTTTGTATTTTCTCTGTGTATTTTCTTCATATATTAGGCATACAGTTAATAAGTTTTTATATCATTGATCAAGCTATAAATTTGTTGTACATCTCATATGTAAAAAAAAAGTGAGTGAAGCTGGAGGTTGACTGTAATTTAGAGTAGTTACTTTGTAACATTATTTTTAACCTTTTCACTGCTGAGAGAATAGTAGTCAGCAAAGCTCTCCTTGTCCGCATGGTTAGCCTAGTGGCTTTGCGCTTCGCAATAACCATATGCCTGGGGAAGGGGTGTCCTAGGTTCGATTCCTGTCAACTACGTGAGGAGCTTAAGGATCTTCCTCAGCCATAGCAAAGTTAGCCGGTCTTGGGTGTGGACAGCAGGGTTTTTTCCACTAGTTTATCTGGGATTTTTCATCCTGCAAGCAGGCAAATTGGTCCGTTACGGGAGGTCCACCTATATAAAGCTGCTTGGAAGGAGTTAAGCTGTTTGCTCAACAATAATTTCTTGTTTACAATTTGAAATGTTTACACATCTTGTGTTTTGTTTGTGCAATAGAGTTATACAGATATTATTATTATTATCCAGGCCTCCATGGAGTTAAAAGACTCATCATGGGAGGTCATTTTTAGGAAATACAAAGTCTATCATACCACTCCTTGAACCCATTAACCGTCCCCACTCCAACCACTCTCTCAGGCAATGCATTCCAAGGTTCGACCACCTTCCACACAAAGAAACCACTCCTCACCCTCTTGCACACAACCTCCTTTCATAACTTCCAGGGATGGCCCCTGCCGTTCCACCAAGTGAAAGAACTCTCCAATGTCTACCCTGTAACTGCCTCTCAACAGTTTAAAAGTCTCAATCATATCACCTCTCCTTCTTCTATCCACCAAACTCTGCAGTCCACATTCCCTCAGTCGATCCTCATAACTCATATTGTACAATCCAAGATAACAAAGATGGTTATCCGCCTCTGTACCCTTTCCACAGTCAATTTATCCCCTTCAAATCCTGGGCACCAAATCTGAGAACAATAGTCTAAGTGTGGTCTGATCAGGGCCTTATACAACGGAATGATAACTCTTTTATCTCTGCAGGTCAGCCTCCTTCTCAGTATTGCAGCAATCCTCTGAGTTACCCTCACCACCTTTGCAATATGCTCCCTGAATTTTAGTTTTCTATCAATCATCACCCTCAGATCTCTTGTCTCCCCTACCTTCTCCAGTACAGCTCCTCCAATCGAGTACGCATCCTCCCATAGATGGATCCCAAACCTCAAGACTTTAGTTTTGCTGCATTGAACCGACAACCCCATTTATTTGCCCATCTGTCTAGTTTATTCAAATCCTCTTGCAGGGCTGTCACATCTGCACTATTACTGATAACCCTTCCCAACTTCACATCATCCACAAACAACTGAATGTCCCTTTGCAATCCATTGACAATATCATTGATATAAAGATTGAACAATACAGGTTCCAGTACTGAGCCCTGTGGAACCCCACTTGTAACCTTCTGCTTCCTTGATATTGCCCCATCATACACAACTCTCTGATACCTATCAGTCAGCCAATCCTAAATCCATTTGACTAACCCAACATTTAAACCCATGTGCTGCATGTATGTATGTATTAAATTTTGATGTTTTGTATGCGTAATATCAAATTAGTAAAATTAATTATTGATTATTTTTGTAACATTACCCCATTAATCGTGATGTCAGATAATTCAATTAGACAGAAGAAGAAAAGAAAAGCTATTTCTTTAGAAACTAAGATCCAAATTTTAGATCATTTAGCAGCTGGATGTTGAAGCTTAGCAAGGTTCAACATCCTTAGGGGCATGGACTAATTAGTTGGAAACACTTTGCCGTGGTTTGTCTTAATATAATTTAGAGGAGACAGAGGCCATTAGAAAATCTGTTCTTTTTGGAACAAAAATTAGGTGCCAAGTTGTCACTGTATACAAGAGACATTATAAAAGTGAAGATGAAAAAAGGCCCTAGTGATGTGGATAGAAAATTGCTCACAAAAAGGAATACCTTAGATGAAAATATCATCAAACAGAAAGCATTATGGTTGTACAAACAGATTCAGGAAAAGGAGCCAACAACATCAAACAACAACAGTTGTGATTTTTCTTCAAGCACAGGTTGGCTTACAAAATTTCTCAAAAGATATGCACTTCATAATACAAAAATAAAAGGCAAAGCCGCATCTGCAGATGAGCTGGCAGCTATGGAATTTCTTTCAGAACTGTCCAAAATTATTGACTTGGCTTTTTTGGAAGAATATGCCAAGTAGAACTTATATAGTGAAATTACAAAAAAGTGTTGGTGGCTTTAAAACAGCTAAGGATCGTGTGACTATTATTTTCCAGCAATGCTTCAGGAGATCGTATATTAAAACCATTACTCATTAATTGATCCCTAAGACCACGGGCAATGGAAGGTGTGGATTTAAACACGTTACCAGTGCACTGGAAGGCAAACAAAAAAGGTTGGGCTACAAAAGAAATTTTTAATGAATGGTTCCATCAATGTTTTGTTCAAGAAGTTCAACACTATTTGATGGAAAAAAATCTGGACTTAAAGTTTTATTGGTTATAGACAATGCGCCTGGCCATCCTGTTTTAGAACACCCAAACATGGAATTTTGTTTAATGCCACTTAATACAACCACTAGAGACCATGGTGTGATTGCTACCTTCAAAACTTACTACATAAGAACATTCCAATACATTTTGGATAAACCAGATAAGGATAATTTACTGACAGTTATTGATACATGGAAAAAATTTTCTAGTTTGGATTGCATCAAACTTGCTAAGGTGGCATTATCAGAATTGAAACCATCAACTTTAAATGCATGCTGGAAAGCTACTTAGCCAGAATGTGTGAAAAAGAAAAACCCTCTACCTTTGCATACAATTGAATATCCCAATATCATCGATTAGCACATCAGTTGGCAGAGAAGGATTTGATGATTTTTCGTCTGCAGATATTGAGTAATTGATGGTTGACAATGCTGTTAGTGATGACAAAATAGTAAAAGCTGTCCTTGAGAATCTCCATGAAAAAGAAAAAAAAAGCTGATGATGATGAAGAGATTCCACTCACTGCAGGATTAATTAAAGAACGGCTTCAAACGGCTAGTAAATTGCAAAGTCATTTTCTTACACATGATCCAAATACCTAAAGAGCTAAACAGTTTAAATGTGAACTGATGTCATGTATGGTGCGATATAAAGATTTATACCAAGATCTAGTCAAAACAGGATTTCAATGATTAATTACAGATTTTGTGGTAAAAAAAAAAAAAAATCAGCTTTCAGAATTATTGGAAATTAATGCCAATTTAGTTCCTTTTACTGAAGAAAACGTTTTACCATTGCAGGATGGCCAAAGTGTTAAAACTGATGGAAGTGATTTAATTCCAGTCTCACAAAAAGAATGCAGAAAGTGATGGCAATTAAAATATAACTAATAACCATATGCGCAAGTGTATTTGGGCCTTTTCGAATTTGTTTTATTAGTGACACGCTAGTTTCTTTAAGAAAGATACACATGTATATACTTTGAATAAATATTTAAAATAAAAAATATTCCATTAAAATTAGAGCTTTATTCAATGATTTTCATATGTTTTGTTTGAAAATAACTTATTGTTTGTATTGGGTTTTCACATTTGGAACCATTCTATTTTTTCATATGCAATGTATTTTTTTTTACACGATTTCATTTACATGTTTTTTTCCTGGAACCAATCTACCGTGTAAATGAAGAATTAGGTGTGTGTGTACACACACACACACACACACACACACACACACACACACACACACACACACACACTCGGGTCTCTTTTTATGCGGCTTTGAAGTTATGCACCATTGTACATAATGAACAGCATGTTGCAGCACATTCTGGCATAACATGAGTAACGTGTAAGCAGTGAGTGTCCATGAAGTTTAATTTTGCATGTGAGTAAGTGTTTGTCTTTTCATTATCGTAAGTCTAAATTTTGCTAATTTTCGCAAAAGCACCAAAGAAAAGCAGTTTCTTTGGAAATGAAAATTGCAATTTTAGATCGCTTAGCAAAAGGAGAAGGGATCTCCGTTTATGGCAATTGGTAAACATTTTAATTTAGGCGAATCTACCATAAGAGCAATTAAAAAGAATGAAGTTGCAATAAGAAAATCTGTCATTTCTGGCACAAAACTAAGTGCCAAATTATCATCGTACTCAAGAGATGCTTTATTAGAAAAAACTGAACGAGTGCTCATAATTTGGATTGAAGAATTAACTCAAAGAAGAATTTATATAAGTGGTTATTTAATTAAACAAAAAGCTCTTCGGTTTTATGAACAGATGAAGCAATCTACTTCCGCTTCCCAGGCTGATAAAGAATTTTCGGCTAGCAAAGGATGGCTAACCGGGTTTTTAAAAAGGAATGCGCTTATAAAGTGAAGATTACAGGCGAGGTTGCAACAGCAGATGAAGAAGCAGCCAAAAATTTTCAAGCTAGCCAAAATTATTGAAGATGGTGGATATTGTCCCAATCAAGTGTTTAACGCTGACGAAAGAGGATTGTTTTGGAAGAAAATGCCTAGTCAAACTTACATCGCAAAGTCTGAGAATGAAGCAAGCAAAGATCGAGTAAGTTGTTATTTTGTAGCAATGCATCAGGGGATCGAATGTTGAAACCCTTCCTAGTAAATCGATCTCTAAGACCATGATGGCTAATACAAAGGCCTGGGTAACAACTACTGTATTTACTGAATGGTTCTATAATTGCTTTGTACCAGAAGTGTAAACATATATGAAGCAAAAAAGTTTGATTTTAAAAGTTTTATTAATTGTTGACAATGCACCAAGTCATCCGCATTTAGAACATCCAAATGTGCAGGTAGTGTTTTTTCCACCCAATACAACAAGCATTATTCAGCCATTAGATCAAGGCATAATTGCTACTTTTAAAAAATATTATGTTAAGCACACTTTTCAATTTATATTGGATAAACTAGAAAATTAATCATCAACAGTAATTGACATTTGGATTTTTTTTTCCATTTTGGACTGCTTAAATCATGTTGCATCTGCTATCACTGAAATAAGACCATAAACTTTAAATGCCTGCTGGAAAGCAGCTTGGCCTGGATGTGTTGCAAACAGTACAACCATTCAAACATCTACATTATCAGCTAAAATCATTACTTTGGCACGTGTAATTGGTGGAGAAGGTTTTGATACATTTAGCCAGAATGATGTAGATGAATTGCTTGTGGATAATACCTTAAGTGACGATGATATTATTGGATATCGATTAATTTTAGATATCGTCAAAGATCCAGAAAACGATAGTGAAGCGGAAGAAAAACCTTTCCCCCTCACTGCAAATATAATTCTAGAAGGTCTTGAACTGTGCAATAAATTGGAAAATCATTTTCTTGTTAATGACACAAATTTTGAAAGCGCCTTTAAATTTCAACATGAGTTGAAGAACTGTATGCCTGAATATTGCGAGCTGTATAAAAAATTGGTAAAATCATCATTGCAAAGTTTAATCACTGATTACAATGTAATCATTACATTGTCAGAAGAAAAAAATCAGCACAGAACGAGGGTGAAGCTAATTCTGTTTTTGAAGAACCATTGCCTTTTACCATACAGATCTGATGTGCTGACTATCTCTTCTGGTGATGAAAGTGATTTCGCACCGGTTCGCAAACATTGCCGAATATTGTCTAATAGTGACGATAATTCTGAGAAAAAATGTAAAAAAAAAAATTGTTACTTTTCATTAAAATTAAACGAATAAAGCTTTAAAACAAACTTAGGCATTCTTATTTTCCTGAATTTTTATAAACTTTTTTATGCACTTTTTAGGTTTATTTTAATTCATTGCTTCGGTTTTAGAAAATAATGGAACGTATCCCTAATTAGATCTTTTTTGTGCGATTTTTTATATGCGGTTTTCTGTGGAACGTATCTACCACATAAAAAGACACCTGATTGTGTGTGTGTGTGTATATATATATATATATATCAGTGACGATCGTGTGTCCGTTTAGGTTGGGTGTGCTGTCGTATGGCTTATGCAACCTGTGCTACAAAATTCACGTTAATTTGTTCGTAAGATTGCATTTTTATTGATGCATGAAAGCTTTAAGAGTGTAAGCACATCAGTGCTCATCTTAATTGGTCCAATGCAATTAATTGTGGGATAACTTTGAATACATCAGTTTATCATTTTAAATATGGAAAGCATAAAGGTCAAATGAACAAAGGTATGCTTCACATGCTGTTTATGTGCGAAGCACAAAGGGTTTATGCTTCGTGGTGAGATTAGATTATCGTTGGCAAATGCTAGAGTGAGACACAGATAATTTGAATTTTGATATGATTTTTAAATACAACCGTATAATATGCACAGAAATCGGAAAAAGTAATCAATTAGGAAATTATTTTTCAGGACTGAACCAAAGAAAGGCTGAAATAACTTGTTTTACTTATTATACACAGGTTCCAACCTCATTAGACTGTAATCATACAATTTGCAAAAGCTCTGGCAGAAAACGGGACATTCAGTACATTGTCAACACTGTTTCCATTTTTTTTGAATATGGGCAAAAAGTTATAAATTATTTATAGAAATTATAAATATATATTAAAAACTTGTCTATATTGGTATCATAAACACATCAGTTCACATTATCACACATTTTATGCATGTAAAACAGATGAAATGCAGAAAACAAAAACAGCAACTCATGACAGTGTTCAATTGGATTGTTTCACACAATAACCAATCACAGCCTCTAACGACTTCTGAATGCTATTGTCTCAGTGCACACTCTGCCTTGCCATCTGGGCCGTTTAAACCACATCTGTTTAAAGGGCTCAAAGGTGTCAGTACAGTGGAACCTTGGTTGTCGAACACCTCTGTTATCGAACATATTTTCCAAACAAAAAACGCCCCAGTTCCCGAACAGGCAAACAACAACCACGTGCTCAGCTGTAAGGCGGGAAAACGTCAGTTACGCGGAAGCCTTCGTTCAGTGCAGACACCTGCTCGAATTTGCAGGGAGTTTTCTTGATTTTCTTTGTGTTTTCTTGTTGTTGTTTTTTTTTTTTTTTTCACAAATTATTATTAATTAAGCCACCATGGAGCCGCAGAAGAATAGTGATAGCAGCAAAGCAAAAAGAAAAGTTGTTAGAACCACGATAGAGATGAAAAAAGAAATCATATCCAAACATGAAAATGGCGTGTGTGTCTCGGATCTTGCAATGGAGTTCGGTATGGCGAAATCAACCATATGTACAATACTAAAAAATAAGGAGGCAATCAATTTTCATCTATATTTTATCTATTTATTGTGTTTATTCTTTTTATGTAAGATTTTATGCATTTTCATTATGTTCATATACAATCTTATGCATGAAGTACTGTTATAAAGGTTTAAATAAACAATCATCTGGGGTTCGGGAATAGATTAATCCATTTTACATTAATTCTTATGAGAAAATGGTTTCAGTTTCCAAACAGCCTTCGGGAACGAATGAAGTTCGACAACCGAGGTTCCACTGTATATGTTGTTATTAACGGGAATGTGATGCAATGTTTACACGTCAAAGTGTCCTCTTCATGAAGCATTAATATATTGTGTTTAATTTTAGGAATCATGCAAAGCAAGGAAATAATTAGGGGAGTCTTTGACAGGAATAAATGCAAAAATATAATATCATTGATATTGCTATTCCAGGGAGGTGTACCACCCACCTAGAATATTTTCCCCTGATGTGTGTGTGTGTGTGTGTGTGTGTGTATAGAAAGTATTTTACCTTGGGTATAATAAATGTTAAAGATACCAAGCTATTTTAAACCTGGTTTTACTCCATTTCCCAAGTAAGCAAACAGACAAACAAGTCAAGTTTGTGCCTGCACGTATTGGAAGTCTAGCTAACCCTCAAAGTAGTGCAAGTCAAGGAAACTCATGGTAAAAGTAGAATAAGCTCAGATCACTATTCTTAATATTTACCCTTAATGCACAGCCCATCTCCTTGAGGAGATGTATGATGCTGTCTATTAAAGGCAAGGTGCCACTACCCAGACCGGTTTTGACCTTTATTGAGGTCTCATCAGTGGGAGCCAGGCTAGAAATACCAAGATTTTAGCAATACAGAACTTATAAGTATTTTACCAGAACAAGTTACCATAAGGTGTTTTAACCTTATTAAATAAAAATCTCTGGATGAGATATAAATGTAGAAAGTATTTTACCTTGGGTATATATGCTAAAACAGGCGTTGGTTGTTGGGTTCGAGGTTATATGGTGAGTGGTCGGTGTAATTTAGCGCTTGTGTAAAATTGGTGATTTTTGGTGTTTTTTGTGTGTGTTTTTCCTTAGAAAATTGGTTTTAGAACGATTTTCGTCTTTTTAGAGTATTTTGTGTGTCTTTATAACATATTTTATTGGGGCTGTCGCCGCTAGAGGGATTCGTAGTGTGTAGTGTTCGTGAAAGCTCCGGATAAGTATTATTTTCAGTTATCATTGATAAATTTATTTAATATTGTGTAGTTTCGTTTGCCTTGCATCTCTTAGTGCATCTTTTTGTGTGTTATTGGTGTGTTATAATTTATAATTTGATAAAATATGTTGCAAGTAAGTATGGCTGCAGTATGAAGGAAAATGATGGTTTGCCATCTTTATCAAAGAACAGTAGTATAAAAGAGATGATTCAGTGTACTAGCTGCGAAATGTATGCTTTGCGGAGTGTGGTTAGATGATAATAAAGGAGTGAATGTGTGTAGAAAATGTAGGGAAAACGAGAAATTGAAGAGTATTTCGGATCGTGAATGTGATATTTTTGTCAAACTTCAGAATGAAGAAAATAGGGATATGACAAGAAATGGCGAGGTTGTACCAGAGAATTGTGAGAGTGTGAATGTAGAAAGTGTGAATGATAGTATTAATGGTTTTACTGAGAATAAAAAAGATGAGATAGATGCAATGAGTGAGATCGCGTTGTTAAATGGTGCGATACAAAGGGCAAAACAGCAGCTAGAGCGTATGAGCAAAAGTCGACTGAATGAACCAGCCAATAATAAAAAGTATGACAGGAAAAATAGATGTATGAGTGTGAACATGAACAAAATGAAGGATAGAGTGCTGTATGGAGACTCTTTATAGTAGAGGTGTGATAGTAGAGGATTTGACAAAATCGTACCAACCTGGTGCGACCACAAAGTATGTAACTGAGTCTATTAGAGAGCTAAAGGAAATGGTGAAAGAAATGATTGTTGTGGCAGGTACGAATGATATGAAAGGAGACAAAATGGAAATGATAGAAGAAAGACCTGAATGAATTGTTTGAAGTAGCAAAAGAAAAGAGTGAGAGAGTTAAAACGATTAGTCTTTTGCCACGGTATGACAGTGAAATGTTTAATAGGAGGGCCATAATTGCGAATGACTTTATGCGTGGGTTATGTATGACGAGTGGTGTGGAATTTGTCAACGTGTGGAGTGAGTTCGATGGGCGAAAGGATATATATAAGATGGATGGCTTGCATTTGAATGGTTACGATGTAAGAAGACTTGAGAAAGTGTTGCTGAATGTGGTGGATGTGCAAATTCAGGGAAACTAGATTTATTAAGGGGGGGGGTAGATATACAGTCCTTAGGGAGGCAGTTGAATGTAAGAATGAATATAATATGCCCGAGCAAATAAGAACAACAAATCAGAGTGGGATAGTTAATATAAGGCATCAAGGTAGGGTTGGAGCTAATGGGGTTTTAAATTCATGTACACTAATGCTAGGAGTATTAGGAACAAGAAGGAAGAGTTTTTGGCCATGGTTGGCACTTCCAGACCACAGGTTATTGGTATTAGTGAAACATGGCTGAATGTGATGGGTATAGTGTGTTCAGGAATGACAGGGAGAATAAAATGGGGGGAGGAGTATTGTTGTGATAGCTGATTAGCTGCATCCAAGGAGAATAGAAGTTGAATTGCAGGATAGAGAAAAGAGCACATTTGAGGCCATTTGGTGTGAGATTGTAGCTAGCAGAACTAAATATACAATTGGGTGCTGCTATAGACCAGGTGATGGAAAAGATGGTGGTGACAGTATGCACAAGCAAATAGAAGAAATGAGTGGAAGGAGGGTGATTATTATGGGAGATTTCAACTATGGTCGCATTAATTGGAGTGAGGAGAGGACACAAGGGAGGAAGGAATTGGATTTTATTCAGTTATTAAGGGATAACTATCTGCGACAGCATGTAATGGAAAATACTAGGGGTCAGAGAGTGCTTGACCTAGTAATTACATATGAGGATTTGGCTGTAACAAATATGACCACATTGCCACCAATCGGTGAGAGTGATCATAGGGGTCTTGACTTGGGAGGTGGCTAAAGGAGTAGAATTTTCAATTAAGACAGGGTACATGTGGAATTATCAGGCTGGAAAGTATGACAAGCTTAGGAGTTTGATTGGTTCAGTGCCATGGCATGTACAACTGCAAGGACTAGAAGTTGATAGTGCATGGGAGATAGTTAAGAAGTGCTTACATGAGGCTGACTGTATACCTAGAGTCCGAATAATAAATCAAGTAGGGGTTAAATGGATGAATAACACCATTAAGCTTGAGCTGCAAAAAAAGAAACAACTATGGAGGGAATTTAAGGAGAAGGGTGACCGGCAGGCACACGAACGGTATAAAGCGCAGGCCGTAAGGGTAACAAGTGTGGTAAGAAAAGCAAAAAAGGATTACGAAAGACATTGGCCATGCAGGCTAAAGAGAATCATCATAAACAGTTTTTTAGATATGTAGCAAGTAAAAGGAAAAATGTACATGGCAGAATGATTTTAAAGAATGCCGATGGTAGGGAGGTAACTGAATCAGTTGATATAGTTGAGTTACTGAGTGAGCACTTTGCAAGAATATATCATCCAGGTGGTGACATTGCAGAAACGAATGTATCAGTAGATTATATGGGAATTGTGGTGAATGAAGTGGAGGTGAGTAGTCTATTGCATAACCTCAATGTCAATACATCTGTGGGATTGGATGGTATACCAGCTCATGTTGTACGAGAAGCAGCTAAAGAATTGTCAGTACCCTTGACCATTTTGTTTAATTTGAGTCTCGGGTCTGGGTTAGTCCCGAGGGGGTGGAAAGAGGGGAAAATAGTTCCACTGCATAAAGGTGGTTCCAAGACTGCTGTTGTAAATTACCGACCGATTAGCATATCAGGAATCATTGTCAAGGTCTTAGAGAAATTAGTCAAGAAAAGAATAAAGAATTGGATAGATGAAAATGGGATATTGTATGGGGGACAACATGGTTTTGTGAAGGGTAGATCATGCCTCAGTAACTTGCTCACGTTTTATAACACAGTGACGGCTGAACTGGATAGGGGTAATGGGTTTACAGTAATACTACTGGACCTTGCCAAGGCTTTTGATAGGATACCACATAGAACCCTAATCAGTAAACTGGAGCAGATGGGGATAGATATAGGGTTGGTGAGATGGATAGGAGGGTGGTTGAAGGAGAGATATCAGGAGTGGAGTCTAAAAGACGGCTTGTGACTAGTGGAGTGCCACAGGGCTCTGTTCTTGGACCACTGCTTTTCAATTTGTTCATCAATGATATAGGAAAGGATTTGAGAGGAAGTGTTCACTTGTTTGCTGATAATGCAAAGTTGGGTAGAGCAATTATGAGTGCACAGGATGTCAAAATTTTACAGGATGATTTGGATACTTTGGAGGACTGGGGTAGGAAAAATGGATGTCAATTTAATGTGCCAAAGTGTAAGGTTATGCACTTTGGGGTGAAAAGAATAGCAACAGTATATCGCATTGGTGGAACCGTACTCCAGGAGATTGATGAGGCCAGGGATTTGGGAGTGTTGGTGGATAGGGAATTGAAGTTTAGGGGGAACATTGCAAAAGTGACTAAAACAGCTCACCAAATCACTTGGCTTCTGAAAAATACTTTAACATGCAGAGACAAACAAGTTGTTGTTCCTCTGTATCGAGCCTTGATAAGACCCCTTCTGGACTACTGTGCCCAGTTATGGGCACCAGGGTTTCTTCGTGATGGGGAGGAAGCGGAGAGGATCCAGAGACGAGTGACCAAGATGATAGGTCTGTGGAATGAACCTTATGAGAATAGATTGAAGATTTGTGGGTTGCAGAAATTGGTCGATAGGCGAAAGAGGGGTGATATGTTTGAGACATTCAAATTACGGAAGGGTTTCTAGAAGATTGATCCAGAAGATATTTTTGAAAATATGACTGGTGGTGGGAGGACTAGGGGCCATGAATGTAAGCTGGGTAAGAGCGTGGTTGACAAGGGTGTTAGAGCTAGGTTTTTTACTTGGAGAGTAGTGAATGAGTGGAATGAGCTTCCAGAGTCTGTTGTGGGTGCTACGACCGTGAATGAATTCAAGGCAAGGTTGTTCTTGACATGATGTTAGGGCCTCTCTCAATGAGTCTGTCGACTCCTTGGAGTTGCCCGGAACAATAATAATAATAAATGTTAAAGATACCAAGTTATTTTAAACCTGGTTTTACTCCATTTCCCAAGTAAGCAAACAGACAAACAAGTCAAGTTTGCGCCTGCACGTATTGGGAGTCTAGCTGACCCTCAAAGTAGTGCAACTCATGGTAAAAGTAGAATAAGCTCTAATCACTATTCTTAATATTTACCCTTAGTGCACAGCCCATCTCCTTGAGGAGATGTATGATGCTGTGTATTAAAGGCAAGGTGCCACGCAAACTTGACTTGTTTGTCTGTTTGCTTACTTGAGAAATGGAGTAAAACCAGGTTTAAAATAGCTTGGTATCTTTAACATTTATTATACCCAAGATAAAATACTTTCTACATTTATATCTTATCCAGAGATTTTTATTTAATAAGGTTAAAACACCTTATGGTAACTTGTTCTGGTAAAATACTTATAAGCTCTGGATTACTAAATCTTGGTATTTCTAGCCTGCTTCCCACTGATAAGACCTCAATAAAGGTCGAAACCGGTCTGGGTATGGCACCTTGCCTTTAATACACAGTATCATACATCTCCTCAAGGAGATGGGCTGTGCATTAAGGATAAATATTAAGAATAGTGATCAGAGCTTATTCTACTTTTTCCATGAGTTGCCTTGACTTATACTACTTTGAGGACGTCTAGCTGACGTCCTCAAAGATGACGAGACTGACTTCCAATACGTGCAGGTGCAAACTTGACGTGTTTGCTTACTTGGGAAATGGGTAAAACCAGGTTTAAAATAGCTTGGTATCTTTAACATACATCTATATAATAAAGCTGTAAATTCATATTGGCTTTTGAGTTTTTTGTGGGGAGGTTACTACAATCTCTTAGCAAATTTCCCAATTTTTTTCAAGCATTTATATGCCATTGAAGGTGAAATGTATTTTTAACTCACTGCTCTCAAAGGGTTGAATGCATAATTATAAAATCCCAGCATTGTATTCATTCATTAAATATTTTTGTTAAAAACTTGTTTATAACTTACCAGCAAGTTTTCAGCTTTAGTGAATATAAGTGTTTTTATTTGTCAGTATTCTGAAGGATATCTTTTAAATAAAATGTGTTGCAATAACGAAAATACTTTTTCCCAGTCATTCCACAGCTCAGTGAATGCAAACAGAAAGACCATTATCAGTACCCCTATTGAACATATACACACACAATGGATTGGAGGGTATTATAATTCTATCTCTAATGCAGAATACCTTTGATGAAATTGATTTATATGATATTGGTTTCAAAAAACAATTTACAGCAGTTTATTTTTTTCCTTTTCTTTACTCCCATTAGTTTACTATTTCATAGGAAAGGAAACTTTTAGAAGACATCATCAGATTAAGTTTTTCTCTTCGTAACATCCTGGTGGCAGTTTCATATCCAGCATGAGGTTTAAAAGTCAAATGTCTTTTGTCTAAGAAAGATGTTTTGAAAAGCGCTAGTGTTTCACATTATATGGTGATGAACGAATCATTAGAATGTAAAGTAATGAGTTCTTATTCAAATGTCATTATTTTGTTGTAATTTAGAATAAATATTAAAGCTTTGATAAATACATTTTAGTTGTTTTATGTGTTTTTCCAAAACTTTACATTTAAAAATTACTAAGTATTAAGGAAAAAGGCTTTTATAAACATCCATGTCAAATCCTCAGCCTTTATAATAAGCAAGCAGTACATTTTACCAACTGAACTTCCCAGCCCATATAAATCCAGTGTATGTGTCTACACAGTGTGTAGACACATACACTGGATTTTTTCTCCCTCCTCTAAATCACTTTCATTTAGTGAGACATCAACTTGTATTTTGGCCATGCTGATATGATTTCATCAATTTCTCGATACATACATACCCTTAAAGGATGTTCAATCTGCTATGATAGCACTACATGATTACATTGGAACAGTCCGGTGAGGTCTTTTAGTATTTTTAAATGCATTAGTTTTAAAAATTAATCAGTTTCTATAGTTAGAAGTTATATGTTAACTGCACTGAATTTCAGTAAAACAGGAGGAATATAATTAGAATAGAAGTGATTCATTTCATATACAAGGGTCAAAGCTGTATAACTGAGAGGAGACCTCCACATAGCCTTTAAAGGAATGCGGAGAACCGACCAGGGCTTCTGACCTAATGTCCAATCCTCACCTTCTCGTCGTGCACCCTGTTGGGTATCTACTTCGATACTGAACGGATGAGGATGGGCTGGCAATTTGGGATTTAGCCGACCAAATTGTATTCTTATTGGTTAAACCAAAATATAGAATGATGGTACAAATGACAAAATTTCATGCCGGCTGGGGCGTCTCACGGTTAAACAAGGCCCCCGTTGTTCTCACCAGGGAGAACAGCGAAAAGTCAGCTACTGGAACAAATCTGAAAATAAACCCCAACTCAACATTACCAGAGTTAAAGATCGGTATCAACGTAAAAAGCCTGAATGGCAAAGAAATGGAGCTAGCTAAGGAATTAGATAAGTACCAGATCGACATAATAGGGGTGACTGAAACAAAAAAGACCAAAACTGGTGAGATCTTTCTGAGCAATAAATACAAAATGTTATATTCAGGCAATGATAATCAAGGAAAAGAAGGAGGAGCCATAATATTCAACACAAAATATGAGGCTAATCTTCTTGAATGGCAGTCAGTCTCAAGTAGAGTAATGTGGGCAAATATGAGAATGGGGAACTGGACAATGAGACTTATTTGTGCCTATGGTTCTACTCAGGTAGAAGTGGAGGAATTTTTTGAGGCTTTAGAAAAAGCAACTGACAATGAAAAATGAAAAGTTGGTCCTTGTTGGGGATCTAAATAGAGTAGGAAATGATTGTGAGACATACAAAAATATTTTGGAAAAATTTGGAGAAAAGAGCAAAGCTAATAATAATGGCAAATATCTGTTGGATTTCTGCTCAGGACATGGACTGGTTATTACTAACACATTTCCAACATAAAAATGTGCACAAATTCACATGGAGAGAAGAGGCTAGGAATAAGAAAAGTCTTGTTGATAGTGATGTTTTCTCCCTGATGCAGGACACCAGAGTGTACAGAGGATTTGAAATTGGAAGTGATCACTATTTAGTCTTCAGCAGGATAAAATTGAATTTCATATTGAAAAGAATAAGATGTAAGAAAGTTTTAAAGCGAATAAAAGTTGAGCAGCTCTCAGATGTGAACTGTAGGCTAAAATACACAAAGATTATTGAAGAAAAAATGAAAGAGTTTGAGAACAGGAATCAAACCTTGGAGATTCAGTGGCAAACTCTGAAGAAAACATTGATTGATTCTGCCAGAGAGGCATGTGGTGAGGTTATCTGTAAGGATAAAAAAATCAGAACTCCCTGGTGGACACAGGAAGTTAAAGAGGCAGTGAAGAAAAAGAAGAAAGCATACCAAAAGTTCCTGTCAAATAAGTCAGCTTGTGCTCTTAGAGAATATAGAGACAAATGCAAGAATGCTAAATACTGTGTAAAACTAGCTAAACAAAAGTCATGGGAGGACTTTGGCAAGAATATAGAAAATAAATGTCAAGAAGGTGGCAAAATATTCTGGAGGTTGTTGAAGCAGCTTAAGAATGGAGGAAAGAGTGCTGTAAAAGGAATTAGAGATGATAAAGGTGACATTAAAACGAGAGAAAAAGATATCCTTGAAGTATGGAGTAATTACTTTGAAAAACTGCTAAATGAAACAAGCAGTGATGACAGCACAGTGGATGTTGAAATGTGGAAAGGCAGCAGGAGTAGATGATATTCGACCAGAAATGCTGAAGTATGGTGGTATAAGAGTCTTACAGTGGCTGTACTGCATAATTCAGAAAGCCTGGACAGAGGGACGAATTCCCGATGATTGGAGTAGAGCTCTCATAGTACCCATATATAAAAAGGGAAATAAAACTGCATGTGAGAATTACAGAGGTATTTCTCTACTGAGTGTTCCTGGCAAGATCTATGCAAGTATACTTGAGAAACGGTTGAGAAGAATTGTGGAAGAAAAGCTTGGTGAAGAACAAGCTGGATTCAGGCCAAATAGAGGCTGTCAGGATCAGATCTTCACTTTACGACAAATAGTCGAGAAAGCATGGGAATTTAACAAAGATCTGTATTTAAGTTTTGTCGATCTGGAAAAGGCATATGACAAGGTGCCAAGAGAGAAGCTATTCAATACGCTGCAGTTATATGGTGTCAATGGGGCGTTATATAAAGCAATACTTAGTCTTTATTTGAGTTGTAAGTCAGCAGTTAGAATTGAAGGAAGTACAGGAGGATGGTTTAATGTTAAATCTGGTGTGAGACAAGGATGTACATTATCCCCTCTGTTATTATCTATATGGATCACATTATGAAGGAAAGTGGTATTAAACATGATATCAAAATTGGATATGTTGATGTCAGCTCTTTGCTTTATGCGGATGATGTTATACTTCTAAATAAATCTGCTACAAGTCTGCAAGATTCTCTGACTAAATTGAATAGCTGTTGTAATAGATATGGTATGAAGGTCAGCAATAAAAAGACAAAGACAGAAAATAAGCAGAATCATTGAAAATGTCAACTGTGTTGTGAATGGAGAACTTGTGGAACAAGTAAAACATTTCAGCTATTTAGGCACGATTTTTACTGAAGATGGTAAATTAAATATAGAAATAGACAACAGAATCAGCAAAGCTGGTATGGTGGGAAGTCAATTGAATAAATTCATATGGAATAAGAGAGAAATTAGTCGGAACACTAAATTAGCTGTATACAAGACAGTGTTCAAACCAGTTTTAACTTATGGATCTGAGAGCTGGGTCAGAAGTAAAACACTTGACCAAAGACTAGAGACCACAGATATGAGAGTCCTGAGACAGATTATAGGCGTGAACAGATGGCATCAATGGCAATATCATATTAAAAACGAGGATATTAGGAAAGAACTTGACATTGTCAGCATCCAGGAATGCTTTAGCAGAGCTAATCTCAGGTGGTATGGTCACTTAAACAGAATGGGCGAGGAAAGATTAGCAAATCAAGTGTTCTCTGCAAGGTTGGCAGCAAAATGACCTAGAGGAAGACCTAGATATAGGTGGACTGATACGGTACAAAGTGCTTTAGACGATAGAAATATAAGATCTGATAATGTTGGAGGCTTGACAAGTAACAGACTGATTTGGAGGAAAATTGTAGATAGGAAATTAATAATGATGTAATTTTTTTCATGTAGTACTATCATATCCTGTACACCCCTTGAGAGTACATGGCAGGAATTTGATGATGATGATATTCTATCATCATCAAATTACTGACGTACTCTCTAGGGGTGTATAGGATATGATAGTACTACATGAAAAATTTACATGTCAGTAATTTGATGATGATAGAATATCATCAAATTCCTGCCATGTACTCTCAAGGGGTGTACATGATATGATAGTACTACATGAAAAAAAATTACATCATTATTAATTTCCTAGAGCAGTGTTTCTTAAACCTTTTGACTATAGAACACTTCACAAATCCTGAAATTTTCGCACAACACCTTGGTTATTTTGTATTGTATAAATTAATAATTAACCATTTAGCTGATTTTTTTATTATTAATCAATATTTGATGATTAATTCTTGATTAATAATTAACATCAATTAAAGCATCATTAAATTAATTTGTGCTGACAAATTAATTGAAAAATAAAAATTCCAAAACTTCTCGCAGAACACCAGTTGAGAACCACTGCTCTAGAGCCTCAAAAAATTCCTACACTTCTTCCTTAGTAGAGCCTTCTGTGGGACCATAGACAGAAATAAATCTCATTGTCCAGTTCCCCATTCTGATATTTGCCCACATCACTCTACTTGAGACTGCCTGCCATTCAAGAAGATTAGCCTCGTATTTAGTGTTGAATACTATGGCTACTCCTTCTTTTCCTTGATTTTCATTGCCTGAATATAACATTTTGTATTTATTGCTCAGAAAGATCTCACCAGTTTTTATCTTTTTTGTTTCAGTCACCCCTATTATGGCGATCTGGTACTTATCTAATTCCTCAGCTAGCTCCATTTCTTTGCCATTCAGGCTTCTTATGGTGATAGTAGCGATCCTTAACTCTGGTGATGTTGAGTTCGGGTGTGATTTCAGATTCGTTCCAGTTGCTGACTTTTCGCTGTTCGCCCTGGTTCCCTGGCAAAAACAACGGGGCCCTTGTTTAACCAGGCGACGCCCCAGCCAGCATGAAATTTTGTAATGTTGTACCACCATTTTTTATATTGGTTTAAGCCAATAAAGATACAATTTGGGTGGCTAAATCCCAAATTGTCAGCCCATCCTCATTTGTTCAGTATCCAGCTAGATACCCAACAGAGTGCACCACGAGAAGGTGAGGATTGGACATTTGGTAAGAAGCCCCGGTCGGTTCTCCGCATTCATTTAAAGGCTATGTGGAGGTCTCCTCTCGGTTATACAGCTTTGACCCTTAAGCACTCCTGATATTCTATATCTCACTAAATACGAAAAAGTGCAGAGAAGGAAAAGGCCTTTAAAGATAAATCATTAGCATGAATGTTAAATATATTTCTATATTCTTCATTTTGCTGAATAATAATGTTTCACTTCACAAGATAAAGACAAATAATTGGTACACTTTTGAAATACTGTCACAAATCCTTTATTATAAAAGCTTTGTGTGTCTCATCTCATATAATCAACTCACTATATGAAAGTATCGAAAGCTCTGGTCAAAACTTCATATCAGCAATTCCATTCTAAAGGAAATTTATTCTAACAAACTATTCTTTTGGAACCTGAGTTTGTAGTGAAAGTGGTCCATTCACAATCCAGATTGTGATTTAGATAAAAACACCAACTCTTGCATTTGAATCCACTAACCCATTAAAACCAATGGGTAACAAAAATAATTTTTGTTACCCATTTGACCAGAAATGCTCAAATATGGAGATATAATAGCTTAAATCAATGTTGCATTATTCAGAAGAATTCCAAGTGACAGTTAGAGCTATCATAATAAATAAGAAGGTGAAGAGTTTATAATCTGCAATGCACAGTGAGAGAGAGAGAGAGAGAAAAAGATGTTTTTTATATTAATTGTTAATGAAATAGTACTTTAGCATAAATTTTAGTCTGAGGGATGTGTTTAGAAGTTTTTAGGTTTGAAGCATTTTTCCAATATATATTGCTTTATGTATTGTACATTTTCCTATCAGTTATGGTGGCAACTACCTCTGCTTACTGATTTGTTATTACCCAGCCTGCCACTATTTAAAGATTACATTTTGTACCAGGCTTTGCCTACATCACAAACACTTCTCTTTATTTAAAAATACAGCAGTTAAGATATGGGGAGTGCATGTTTGTATGAAATGTAGACATTGGGAGGAATTCAGTGATCTTGACATATGTATGTCAGGTTTCACTGGCAGCGATGGTGCTAAGAAAACGAGTGTTTGCCAGGAGAGGGTGACAAGTAGCATGATTGAGAGGGAGGAAGGCAAGCATCAGGTGGCAAAGGACTTAATATTAGGTAATGTGAGTGGAGATATGGAAGATCTAAAGGATGGTGTCACTGAATCTTGTGTGAGGATAGGATGCTTGGAGAGAGAGATAGAAGTATTGAGAGATGTGAGAGAAAGTCATGGGATTGAGAGCAGAGAAAATGGGCAAACCAGGGAAAGACAGAGAATGAGAGAAAGTTGAGAGAGAGAGTGCAAGGGAAAGAGAGAGGAGAGTGAGGGAGAAATGCAGGTGAGCAGGGTCTGTGAGGGGAAGGTAATATATGGAGACTCAATAATTCATGTCATGCAGAATAGAATGTTAGTGGAGTGCTTGCCTTGAGGAATAGAGGGTGTGTTTGTGGCAATAAAGCAAGGTGAGAATGTGGATGATAGACTGGTACCATCACTATTGTAAGAAGTATTCTGGTTTGAATGACGAAAGATTGGAGTTATTGTTAGAAAATGTGCGGCAAAAAAGTGTGAGAAGGAAGATAGTGTTTTTACCAAGATAAGATAAGGAAATAGGATGGATGGTAGCAGGGGTTGCCTCCTGTGAGAATGGTCACTTAGGAAATGGGAGAATGTGTGGTACATTGCAGAGTCAAATGAAGTCTAGAGGGAATAATGATAGGTACAGAAAAATTGTGATAATGCATTGATGTTTCTTTATGTAAATACCAGGGGATATCAGGAATAAAGGAAGTGATTTAGTAACATCTAGCAAGCATTATGGAATATTTTCACTATTGAGGAACAAATGTCTCAGGCAGTATATAGTAAAGGATATCAAGTTTTATAAATTTGGTCCTTGCATCAGCAGATCTTGCATCCTCCCCCAATGATGAAAGTGACCATGTGGTCTTGACTTTGAGGCAGAATCAACATGTAGAAGTATCAAGAAGAAAGGAAATTAAGTGAAATTATAAGGATGGTGACTATAATAATCTTAGAAATCAACTTGGGGCAGTTCCAATTCCTATAGTTCCTAAAAGAATTGCAAGGCAGAGATATCAGCAGTGCACAAGGCTAGTGAAGAAATGTTTATCAACAGCAATGGCAAATTGTATTCCTCAAGTTTGATGTATAGTGAATGACTAATGAAACTGAACAGGAACTGCATTTGAAACAGAAGTTATGGAAAAAGTATAAAGAGAAAGGGCCACAATCCAGACCAGTTTCGACCTTTATTGAAGTCTCATCAGTGGGAGCCAGACCCAGAGGTTATATCAAGGTTAAGGAAATGCAGAAGTCATTTCCACATACCGCAATCCCTCGATTAATGCGCCCCCAATTAGTGCGTCATTTTTTTTCGATACCCAAATTCGATTAGTGCGCCTACATGCATCTTAAAAATAAATGTTACAGATTTTAAAAATTTTCGATCTATACTTTTTTTATGGCTAACTAAAAAAATCACTCACGAAGATGAAATAATTTAGTTACCGATTTGAAACATTTTACAAAGTTATTTTTTTAATGGCATACTACACTATTTCCATGTACACTATGTTCCAAATTTACCACCAAAATTTATGTCGTCTGCTTTACATAGCATTTTACTGATAATATGCAATTGTTTTCCTTACTTTTTTATTTTTAATTATTTTCCTAACCTCTAATCATGAGTAAAAGAATTAGTGAGTAAAAAATAGAAGTGTGAAAATGATTTTCGAAAAGTAATCTGATTTGAAGAAAAACTTGAAATAATAAAGAAAAATTATTTTTTTCTTTATTATTTTAAGGCGAGTCAAGAGTAAAGATAGGACAAGAACACAAAAATGGGTGAATCAACTGCTTAACACAAAGAGAAAGATAAAGTTGCTTCAAGCTCATCATGCATGCACTCGTGAATTAGAGAGACTTCTTTTTACATGGATCGAGGATTATAACCAAAAACGGATCCCGCTAAACACTGGCCTTATTAAATCAAAAGCATCGTCTCTTTGTAACCTGGAAAGAAAGGGCTATCAATGATCAAAAGGAAGAATTCCACATTAGTGCTGGGTGATTTGAGCGTTTCAAAAAGAGAAATAGCCTACATAATGTTCTAATCAAAGGAGAAGCTACAAGTGCAGATAAGGAGATATCCAGAGATTTTGAAGAAAATTTTGAAAGAAGGGGGAACTATTGTGATCAACAAATATTTAATGTCGATGAAACCGGCCTTTTTTTGGAAGCGAATGCCTTCCAAGACTTTTCTAGCCAAATCAGAGAAATCTCAGCCTGGTTATAAAGTCGAATGAAATTACTGCTAACAATATGCGAGCCGTTTGGAAGCACATTCTTCCACATTGTGCAAATGATTTTAGCGGCTTTTCAAATGAATCTAAGTTAATTAAATCTCATTCTGAGAAGTTGAGTAATTCCAACCTGCTAAATTTAGATACACAGTGGGAAGATCCTGAAGAATATGAAGAAAAACTGATAAGCCCAAAGAGGTTTCACAGAAATAATTTGAAAATAGTTTTCGTACAATCGAAGTTTTCAAGCAGCAATGCTTAGAGACTGACCCTGGTGAAGAGAGAACCAGTAAAATTTGCAGAAGAGGCAATAGGGCCATACCGTCAGTTGTATGAAAAAAAGAAATGCCCTCCAAACTACGTTAGCTCAATTCTTTCTTAAGAAGCAGAATAATAAATTTATATTCTGAATATGTTTTATTTTCTTTCAGCTTCATGGTTTTCCTTTAACTAGGCCCTGAGACATACCCTAATTCTTTTATAAAAAAAAATTAAGGGTCAAAAAGGAAATCTGAGGAACGAATTATACATTTTCCCATAGGTTATTATATTTGATTAATGCGCCTGTTTTAAAGAACGCACTAATCGAGGGATTGCTGTACAAGTAGCCAAAAGGTGTCTCACCCGGCCAAAGCCCAATGTATTTATAAACGAGCGAGTTTAGCACTATTACTGGAACAGATATACGCTACTCGTCGAGAACTTTCAAAAATAAATTCATTCATCAGTGCCCTACGTGATATACTATCTGACATTTTGAACCCGGAGCTATGGGATATCCTGGAGAGAATCTCCGACTCTATAGCCAATAAACAATTCGCTAAAGTTAAAAACCCGCACCAGAAGAAATTTGTATTCCTCCAGCTACGCAGCGGCCGCAATTACATCAATATGGCGTCATTATGAACTTATCGTTAACCTTAATTAAAGAAGTCAAGTGCATTAAGTCATGGACACAATTTTGCCGTTACTCCTAAAGAAGTTCCAAAAACCAAAATAATGGCTTCCGTTGAATGTGGAATAAACAACCTGCCTCCAGCAATAGCCAATAATATTAGGTTAGACGGGGCCAATATCCTAATCCATTCTAAGCCTCCCAAAAGTAATATCCCACATAAAGAAATAATGGCTATAAAAGAGCTACGCCATAATAACCACATTACAATAACTAAATTAGACAAAGGAAATGCAACTGTAGTAATGGATACAACAGAATATGAAAGCAAAATGCACACACTTCTCCAAGACCGGTCAACATATCAAATCATAGATTGAGATCCCACCAACTCACAAAAAAATATATAAGGTGTGCAAGTTATTGAACAAAGTCACTTCCTGGCCAAAAGAAATAGTTAACAAACTCAAACCCTTTCACGTTAAAACACCCAGAATATATGGAACTCCAAAAATCCACAAACAAGGTACACCTTCATACCCTATCATAGATAGTATAAACAGTCCTACCTATAAACTAGCTAAACATTTAGCCAAACTACTAGCCACTTGCACAAACAATTCTCCTTCTTTTGTTAAAAATTCTACCCACCTAAAAAGTATTTTAGAAAACTGCACCTTAAATAGTTCAGACCTAATGGTGAGTTTTGATATCATCTTATTATTCACTAATGTACCATTGACTGAAACACTTAACTTACTAAATTCACAATTTCCCCCTGATATATTTCAGCTATTTAATTCACAGTACAGGCAGGTTATTTTAAATGGAAAGGGAAAATATAAAAACAATTATATCGGACAGCTATAGGATCTCCCCCTTAGCCAACTTCTACCTAGAACATCTGGAAAAGCTAGCTATCAACACATCCACTCTCAAACCTAGTCTCTGGCTACGCTATGTTGATGTGTTTGCTATTTGGCCACATGGCCCAGACACATTGAATACATTTTTAATGCATCTAAATAGTCAGCACCGTAAAATCCACTTTACAATGGAACTAGAAGCCAATGACTGCCTGTCCTTCTTGGACACACTGATCACACTTCCAGAAGGTTCCTTATCATTTTCAGTTTATAGAAAACCCACACATACAGGGAGATATTTACACAAACCATCACCCTTCTCAACAATATAGTATCCTAAAAACACTAACCCATAGAGCCAGAGCAATCTGTTCCAATGACATTGCTCTCACTGCTGAACTTTCTCACCTACGTCATACCTTCTTAACCAATGATTATAATCCCCATAAGATAGATAACATACTAAATGCTACCCAGAAATCCTCCCCCCCCCACTATCTACCACAGAAGACTACAACAAAACTATCACCATCCCGTACATTAAAGGCACATCTGAAAAGATATCTAGGGTGCTTAAGAAACACCAACTGTGCACTGTATTTAAACCTTATGGGAAATTGGCAACTCTCATCCATTTACCTAAGGATAGATTCACTCCTTTATCACATCCGTGCCCTGTTCTTGTCATCCAGCCTACTATGGACAGACAGGAAGAACTGTGGACATCCGCCTCAGTTAACACAAAATATATATCCGGCACTTTCGGTATGGTAAGTCGGGTCTGGCAGACCATGCTTTGGATACCCCAGCACACAGGATCAATTGGAAAAAAACAAAAGTACTGCACAGAAGCCTCTACAAGTCAGAGGGGTTGTTCCTGAATCAACAGAAGCCTTAAAACATACCCCAAACTTTAACAAATATGGCTGTATAATGGTGAATCCAAATCTCATCCATAGTAATAAATCAACGCACAAAATCAGTTATTCTTGTTAAAACACTCCAAGCACTGTTCAGATATTTTCATGCAAGTGCATTTTTGATCTGCTGTGAGCAAGTGTGGCACCCATCTTGTGCAAAGCTTTTTCATTTGCAATTCTTCATGCAAAATATATCCTACACGTTCTTTTGAAATGCCTAGTCTCAGCAATTTCACGCACTTTGACTTGCTGGTCATCCAATACCATATCGTGCACTTGATCAATGATATCTGGTATTGTTACACTTTTTTGGATGTCCTTCATGTGGATCATCTTCAAGGCTAGTATGGCCACATTTTAACTCGGCAGCCCATTTCTTAATTATCTTTGACCAGTAGAATGGTAGAGTGATGATTCTACTGCATAAAATCCTGGTGTGGTCTCAACAGGATTACCATGCTCCAGTCTGGTCACTGAATGATTAAAAACAATTAAGAAAAGGAAAACCACCTACCTTGATCGCATAATAAGGCATGAATCCCTATAAAAAACACTTCTAGAAGGAAAATGATAAAAAGAAAAAGAAGAAGAGAAGACAAAGAACAAATTGGATGGGAAATATTAAGAACTGAACCTTTTTGTCCTATGAAGAATGCAAAAGAGAAGCACAAAACCGTACATGGTGGAAGCTCGTGGTAATCAACCTCCTAGAAGAAGATGACATCTGACAAGAGTCTTCAATGAGGATAAATTAGTATTGGAGAGGATACAGGGGTTGATAACAAAAATGACATCAGGACTCAACAATGTTTGTTATGAGGACAAATTGAATTCATGCCAACTACAAAGTTTAATGAATAGAAGACAAAGTGGTGACATGAGTGCAATATTTAAACTGTTGAAAGGTATTTACAGGGGAGAGAGAGATTTTTCATATAGTAGGGCAAGGACATCTCTGGAAGTTGGAAAAGGAAGGTGGTGAGTAGGAGAGTGAGAAGTGGCTTTTTTTTTTTTTCTGTGTGGAGGGTGCTTGGATCATAGATTTCATTACCTGGAAGAGTGGTGAATGTTCAGATGGTAAATAAGTTTAACTCTGTTGTCTAAGACTGGACCTCCTACAATATCTTATGACTTCATGGAGATCTGGAATAATAATACTCATCTATACAAAAAGGAAAATAGAACTGAATGCGAGTGTTCCAGGTAAGATTTATGTATGTGCCTCCATAGCTCAGCCAGTATAGAAGAAGCCCTTTGGTCAGAAAGACCTGGGTTCAATTCCTGTCAGTAGGGTTTTTTTTTTCACCCAGAATCGTGGGTTTTTCATCCCCCAGAAACAGGCAAACCGGCTCCGTGAACACACACATGGATTACAGTCATGAATACCTCCCAGCCATATGCCAGTCCCAAGCCCGGATAAAATTGGAGGGTTGGGGAAAGGAATGGTGAACTACCTTGTAAAAATCTCACCAGGAATACTTTGTGAGCAATGCCTACGAAGTCATCTACGGTCGGAAACGACTGAAAGGGAAAATCAACCAACCAACCACCAATACATATATACACACACACACTAGAGAAGAGACTAAGAGACAATAAAGAACAAGCAGCTTTAGGCCAAACAGAGGAAGAGGCATCAGAACTAAATTTTTACTTTACAAGAAACAGTCCAAAATCACACAGGAACAAACAAGGATCTGGATGTTTAAGTTTCTTAGATTTGGAAAAGGCATTTACTTCTCTGGACCTATTAGAGTTCCAGAAAAGTAAGTATACTTGTATAAATAAACAAAGCCATTTGCCACCATCCTAATCTTAATTGAACAGTTTGTATGCCTATCTCTAAGTTTGTGGAAGTGATTGCTGTTATGTTTTTTTTTTTTAATATACAACTATACCTACTTCTCTAGAACGTGAATAGCATTTCCTCCTACTTATACAGCTGCAACCAAGAGATGTGATAGTATACAGACAATGCTGAATTCAGTCTTGTGTTCATGATTTAAATTTGTAGCCAATTCATCAGCCTTCTCTCTCTCTGAATGAAGTTTGTGAAATGTTGAGCAGAATATATAGGGTGGTTCAAAATTCTACATACAAACTTTGAGGCAGAGGTAGAGAACATCAAAATCGACCATATTCACATAGGAAAGCATGACCGGAAATGCCACCCGAAAGTGATAGGTGGCGCTGTTCACCAGCGCTCCAGATGAGTAGTTGGGACTTCCTCATTCAAGCTTTCGATGTCGTATGAAGAACATGCGTCATTTTACGAACAATGAGATAGCAGACATGCACCTCGTTTACCATATTATGTATCCAACTACTATTGAACTGTTCAGTTACACCTAATAAAGTTTTTTACACTACTTACTGCCTTGTGTTATTTCTGTATCTTTGTGTCCCTATTAGTACCTTCCAGTGGCGTTTTCGGTCATGCTTTCTATGTGAATATGGTTGATTTTGATGTTCTCTACCTCCCCTCGAAGTTTGTATGTGGAATTTTGAGCCACCCTGTATAGTAGTAATAAATTCTGTTTAGTTTTTTCTTATATGTATATGAAACCATTATTTAACATATACTAATCCACTATATATCTTCAGAACTTGCATAAATGTGGTAACAAATCTGATATGAAAATTGGTAATATGTGGAGGAAGAACATGAATATAGGCAAAATAAAAATAAAAAATGAAATTATTCAGGAACATGAATTTCTCAATGGATAACCCACAGAATACTCTGGATTAGAGATAGAAGTTAAAAGTTTTTCTACTTGGTTATACTATATATAAATTAAAGATGCCAAGAAATTATATTCTTGGTTTAATCCTTTATCCAAGTGTAAGCAAACAAAGTTTGCATGTAAAATGACTTCACAACTGGGCAACTCTTATGTAGAGGCGCTAATGACTTCACATCACTTGCCTTTATAGTATAACCAAGTGACAAAACTTTCAATATCTCTAATCCAGAGTATTTTAGTAATAAGGTGTGAGAGCTTTTGTCTACTTGTATATGAAAATATGACTTCTGCATTACTTCAACCTTGGTATCACTTCTGGGTCTGGATCCCACTGATGAGACTTCAATAAAGATTGAAACTGGTCTGGGGGTGACCCTTCCCATAATGCATAGCATTATACCAGTTGTCTGTAAGGATGTGCTTTGCATTATGGGATACTAAGGCAAGTGATGTGAAGTCATTAGCTTCTATAAAGTTGCCCAGTCATGAAGTTACATCATCATCATCATCAAATTCCTGCCATGTACCCTCATGGGGTGTACAGGATATGATAGTACTACATGAAAAAAATTACATCATTATTAATTTCCTATCTACAATTTTCCTCCAAATCAGTCTGTTACTTGTCAACACTCCAACATTATCAGATCTTATATTTCTATCGTCTAAAGCACTTTGTAACGTATCAATCCACATATATCTTGGTCTTCCTCTGGGTCGTTTTGCTGCCAACCTGGCAGAGAACACTTGTTTTGCTAATCTTTCCTCGCCCATTCTGTTTAAGTGACCATACCACCTGAGATTAGCTCTGCTAACGCATTCCTGGATGCTGACAATGTCAAGTTCTTTCCTAATATCCTCGTTTTTAAAATGATACTGCCATTGATACCATCTGTTCACGCCTATAATCTTTCTCAGGACTCAAATATCTGTGGTCCCTAGTCTTTGGTCAAGTGTTTTACTTCTGACCCAGCTCTCAGATCCATAAGTTAAAACTGGTTTGAACATTGTATACAGCTAATTTAGTGTTCCGACTAATTTCTCTCTTATTCCATATGAATTTATTCAATTGACTTCCCACCATACCAGCTTTGCTGATTCTGTTGTCTATTTCTATATTTAATTTACCATCTTCAGTAAAAATCGTGCCTAAATAGCTGAAATGTTTTACTTGTTCCACAAGTTCTCCATTCACAACACAGTTGACATTTTCAATGATTCTGCTTATTTTCTGTCTTTGTCTTTTTATTGCTGACCTTCATACCATATCTATTACAACAGCTATTCAATTTAGTCAGAGAATCTTGCAGACTTGTAGCGGATTTATTTAGAAGTATAACATCATCCGCATAAAGCAAAGAGCTGACATTAACATCTCCAATTTTGATATCATGTTTAATACCACTTTCCTTCATAATGTGATCCATATAGATAATGAATAACAGAGGGGATAATGTACATCCTTGTCTCACACCAGATTTAACATTAAACCATCTTCCTGTACTTCCTTCAATTCTAACTGCTGACTTACAACTCAAATAAAGACTAAGTATTGCTTGATATAATGCCCCATTGACACCATATAACTGCAGCGTATTGAATAGCTTCTCTCTTGGCACCTTGTCATATGCCTTTTCCAGATCGACAAAACTTAAATACAGATCTTTGTTATATTCCCATGCTTTCTCGACTATTTCTCGCAAAGTGAAGATCTGATCCTGACAGCCTCTATTTGGCCTGAATCCAGCTTGTTCTTCACCAAGCTTTTCTTCCACAATTCTTCCCAACCGTTTCTCAAGTATACTTTCATAGATCTTGCCAGGAACACTCAGTAGGGAAATACCTCTGTAATTCCCACATGCAGTTTTATTTCCCTTTTTATATATGGGTACTATGAGAGCTCTACTCCAATCATCGAGAATTCGTCCCTCTGTCCAGGCTTTCTGAACTATGCAGTGCAGCCACTGTAAGACTCTTATATCACCATACTTCAGCATTTCTGGTCGAATATCATCTACTCCTGCTGCCTTTCCACATTTCAAGCCTTTGATGGCTTTTTCTACTTCAATTATGGATATGTATTCCTGGCTGCATGCCTGGTCAGTATTTTTTACCACTGTGGTGTCATCACTGCTTGTTTCATTTAGCAGTTTTTCAAAGTAATTACTACATACTTCAAGGATATCTTTTTCTCCCGTTTTCATGTCACCTTTATTATCTCTAATTCCTTTTATAGCACTCTTTCTCCATTCTTAAGCTTCTTCAACAACCTCCAGAATATTTTGCCACCGTCTTGATATTTATTTTCTATATTCTTGACAAAGTCCTCCCATGACTTTTGTTTAGCTAGTTTTACACAGTGTTTAGCATTCTTGCATTTCTCTCTATATTCTCTAAGAGCACAAGCTAACTTATTTGACAGGAACTTTTGGTATGCTTTCTTCTTTTCCTTCACTGCCTCTTTAACTTCCTGTGTCCACCAGGGAGTTCTGATTTTTTTATCCTTACAGACAACCTCACCACATGCCTCTCTGGCAGAATCAATCAATGTTTTCTTCAGAGTTTGCCAATGAATCTCCAAGGTTTGATTCCTGTTCTCGAACTCTTTCATTTTTTCTTCAATAATCTGTGTATTTTAGTCTACAGCTCACATCTGAGAGCTGCTCAACTTTTATGCGCTTTAAAACTTTCTTACATGTTAGTCTTTTCAATATGAAATTCAATTTTATCCTGCTCAAGACTAAATAGTGATCACTTCCAATTTCAAATCCTCTGTACACTCTGGTGTCCTGCACCAGGAAGAAAACATCACTATCAACAATAACATAGTCAATGAGACTTTTCTTATTCCTAGCCTCTTCTCTCCATGTGAATTTGTACACATTTTTATGTTGGAACATGGTGTTAGTAATAACCAGTCCATATCCTGAGCAGAAATCCAACAGATATTTGCCATTATTATTAGCTTTGCTCTTTTCTCCAAATTTTCCCAAAATATTTTTGTATGTCTCACAATCATTTCCTACTCTGCTATTCAGATCCCCAACAAGGACCAACTTTTCATTTTTCATTGTGTCAGTTGCTTTTTCTAAAGCCTCAAAAAATTCCTCCACTTCTACCTTAGTAGAACCTTCTGTGGGCTTTGCATAGGCACAAATAAGTCTCATTGTCCAGTTCCCCATTCTCATATTTGCCCACATTACTCTACTTGAGACTGACTGCCATTCAAGAAGATTAGCCTCGTATTTTGTGTTGAATACTATGGCTACTCCTTCTTTTCCTTGGTTGTCATTGCCTGAATATAACATTTTGTACTTATTGCTCAGAAAGATCTCACCAGTTTTTGTCTTTTTTGTTTCAGTCACCCCTATTATGTCGATCTGGTACTTATCTAATTTCTCAGCTAGCTCCATTTCTTTGCCATTCAGGCTTCTTATATTGATAGTACCGATCTTTAACTCTGGTGATGTTGAGTTGGGGTGTGTTTTCAGATTTGTTCCAGTAGCTGACTTTTCGCTGTTCGCCCTGGTTCCCTGACGAAAACAACGGGGGCCTTGTTTAACTGGGCGAAGCCCCAGCCGGCATGAAATTTTGTCATGTTGTACCATCATTCTATATTTTGGTTTAACCAATAAGAATACAATTTGGTCGGCTAATTCCCAACCCATCCTCATCCGTTCAGTATCCAAGTAGATACCCAACAGGGTGCACCACGAGAAGGTGAGGATTGGACATTAGGTCAGAAGCCCTGGTCGGTTCTCCGCATTCCTTTAAAGGCTATGTGTAGGTCTCCTCTCAGTTACAGCTTTGACCCTTAAGTACCCCTGAAATTACTTCATGCTCAAACATTGTTTGTTTACACTTGGTTAAAGGATTAAACCAAGTATATAATTTCTTGGCATATTTAATTTATAGTAATAACCAAGCGAAAAAACTTTTAACATATTCGTACTACATGAGATTTTACTAGCATGTAATCTATCATTACATTTTCTGGTTTCATTACCTTGCTTCAAGTGATTGCATATGTCATTAAAATTTGAATCTGGTGGTAACTTGAGCTAAAAGTGCTACCACTTTTTGACTTGACAACTGACTATACATTCGTGCAGATTTCAACTGCATGCACAAAGGAACTATGTGAAACTCTTGTTTTTTTTGGTTTTTTTTGAAAAGTGAAATTAATATTACAATTAACATTTTTGTGTATACATGTTACAATTTAGTTTTGATCTTTTGTGTATAATTTTGTTTATAATAAGCAGGTAACTTGCATGAAATGAATGAATGATTAATATTCTAGAATAATGTTCTCATCTTCTAGGATGATAATGCAAGTTACCTGCTTATTATAAATAACTCTACATGTGCAATGGATTTACAGAGTAGTGTTTTTATCTGAGAGTTTCATTTACTTTAATGGAGGATAAAGTTCATAAATGGCAGCAAAATATTCAAATCTTTAAAAAATTGCAATTCCATCAAATTGGGATAACAAATTTAATTACTACTTAAAATTACAATCAATCTCATAAGTTAATCTGTGTACAATATATTACGAGGTAGGTTCCAAAAGTTTTCGGCCTGACATACAAAATTCGTGCCAATTTTAAAACACCATGCTTCAAAGATAGCACCATCTATGGGTAACTTAGTATACTAGTTTTTTTTCAACTCTCTACCTGCATCATTCAGTTGGAGGCACTCTTTTGACTAACATGTGACACACTAAGTGGCTGTAATGTTAAAAATTGAGTACCACGCTGTGATAAAGTTTTTCAACCAAAGAAGGGCTTTCTCAAAGTGCTATCAAACAGTGATTGGATGTTTATTGAATATTTATCGGGAATCTTCTCCTTCATGTTCTACCATGAAGGAATGAGCTAAACAGAAGAGAAAGCATTGAAGATGATCCTCATGATTGTCGGTCTGTGGAAGTGATGACTGAGGAAAATGTTTCGCTTTTTGAGGAGGAACTGCTTAATTACAGATGGCTGAAGCTCAAACAAATCTCAGAAAAGTTGGGGCTTTCTATAACAATCGTCCTTCTTTCGCACATTATTCATGAGAAGTTTAATATGACGATGGTCAGTGCAAAGTGGGTGTCCCGACTTGTCTCTTCAGTTCAGAAGGAGCATCGTGTAATCTGTTCCTGCAAGTTTTTAGAGCTTTGCCAAGGGAATCATAGACAAGTGCTGGAATCCATTGTTACTGGGGATGAAACCATGGTCCTTTATTATGATTCTCTTTCCAAAAGGGAATCCATGGAGTGGCACAAACCAGGCTAAATACTGCTGAGAAAAGCCAGGGTCACTCATGCCACCAAGAAAATCATGGCAACAATCTTTTGGGATTGCTAGGATTGACTTCAAGGAAAGGAATATCACCATGAATGCAGAATATTATGCTTCACTCCTGCACAACACCATAAAGAAGAGACGAGGAATGCTGAGTCATGGGGTTCACCTGCTTCACTTTTTCTCCAGTCAATTCTCCAGTCCATACTGCTATTGTTGCAAAGGCTGCAGTGAAGAACTGTGTCTTACAGGACATTGACCACCCACCCTACAGCCTAAATCTAGCACCCAGTGACTACTACCTCTTCTCAAAACTGAAGACAACCCTTCAAGAAAGAAAATTTGAAGATGACAATGAGGTGAAAGAATGCAGTTTTAGGCCATTTTGCAGACAAAAGTATGGACTATTTTTTCAAGGGCACAGAAATATTAATTCAAAGATGTGAAAACTGTGTTGAAGTGAAGAGAGATTATGATAAAAAGTGACAGTAGTTTTCTTTCTATCACCTCACCTCTAAAAGTTAGTCAGGCCAGAAACTTATGGAACCACTCTTGTATTTCAAATATGTGCACATCTTATTTAAATTAACAGTTAACTTTTACTTTCCTATACAAAAATCCCTAAAGATAACATCCAATATTTCTTCTGTTGTTACATGGCCAGTAATATGCCCTATATGTGTAAGGCATTTCCTTAACTTTTCTGCTGCAACTACCATGTCTACATCTATGTAATACTGATACTCTGTAAGGCACTTAAAACAGCTATGAAGATGTTTCTTGTGTCTCTCTTGAGTCATTGTTGTAGTTTCTCTTGTTGATTTGCCACAACTAGAAAAGTATAGAGGTAAAATCATTACAAGTTTCAAAATTTCACTATGTGTGTATATATATACATATATATATGTTATGGGCCAAGTGACTAATAGGTCATTATTCATAATGCCTAGCCATTATAAATAATGACTAAAACGGCCGTGAAGCCTCATAAATATTGATTGATTAATTTATTAAATTGACCAGACATTATGGATAAAGTTACTTTCCCTTTGGGCAATTTGATTTTAAAAAAACTACACTTTTTTCATTAAGAATTTGACCAGACGTATGAATAAAGCTACATTCCCTTTGGGCAATTTGATTTTCAAAAAAAAAAAAAAAAAACCTAACCTAAATTACAATAATCTTCCTTGTAATATTTTTATATTTCGTACTTAATTCTTTTTACATGTGGTTTCTGCTGCCATGGCCAATAGTGATATGGGCATCGTGCAATATCTGAAACATTTCTTCAGTGTGAACGTAATATTTAATCAAATTGCATATTACAATACCAGTATACGATGTTTATATGTTATGGGCCAAGTCACTTTGGTTTTTGACTCTCACTTTTTCTCTCACTGTCAAATATACTGATTTTGTAAAAAATTTGAGTGACATGGGCAAAGTTCTCTTCATGTCTCCCGACAAAAAGAAATTCGAAGAATCTCCCCCCCTCCCCCCAAAAAAATCCTACTGCTTCTAATACTGCCAACAAGGTATCATTATTATCACTTTGCCCAACCAGATGATAGCAGCATTTATATTGATCCGTCAATGTGATAAATTATGATAAACAACGTTGAATTTATTACAGTGCCTGATTTTGTTTGTCATTATTCATAATGGCCAGGCATTATAAATAATGCCTGTATTAATCATTTAGTCCATAACACACACAGATATATATATATATAAGGTATAATCAAAAACTATTTAGATTTTTTTTAAAACTGTAAAACTATTATATTACAGATGAAAAAATTCTTAACTTTTCTTATATCTGAAATAATCATTCTTTCCCTCCAATTCACAACTTCGAATATTTTCTCTATTTTTTAAAGCATTCCTCAAACGCTTCTTTAAAGATACCTTCAGTACTTCCAGCACACTGAATTTTATGGTATTCATGTCATTAAATTACCTACTTTTAATGCTGATTTCAGTTGTGAGAATAAGTTGACACAAGTGGCAGGACAAATTAGAAGGATAATCTGGGGGTGGAAGGTGGAAAGCTGCTTCTGTCTACGGTTGTTGGATTTTGAAGTCTGAATGTAATTAAATGTGATCAAATTGTACATTTGATCACATTTAATTTTGCAAATGATTTTTTTTTTTTTTTTGAGAGAGAGAGGCAGCATAAGGCTAACCACCTTATCCTCGAATACGATTGTGGTTAAATGAATAGAAAACCCTCGACACTGCAAGGTCAAAGAGGGAAGGAGAGAGAGAGAGAGAGTTTTGCAAACTTTCATCAAACTGCCAATTGACACTGGCCTGTAGAAACAAATCTGCAGTGACTCATACTGTCAAGAAAAGCACGCACTCGACTTTCAGTCAAATCTGCATGGCTTTCTTCAACCTCTGCAAGACTGATTCTAACTAAATGACAGAAACTGTCTTAGCCATAAATCTCAATTTTAATCCGAGTTATGACTCAAATCTTCACTTGATGTAGCAGTTTTGGAATAAGCTTTACAAAACCTAGTTGTTCCTGAATCTTCTGCCAAAATAGACTAGCATATATTATGATTTAAATTTTAATAGCAATTTCCTCAATTGATAACCATCTATTCTGAATCACTAACAAAGAGAAGCAATCATACTGTCAGTCTGAGGGGAAGATAAAACACAAACACATATATATCTTCTTTCTCTTGTGCCTTATCCCATCTATTTGGGGTAGGCCTTTTACATGATGCGACTTTACGCATACAATCCAATCAACTTGTTGCAGAGCCTGATGTTTGGGGGGGGGGGATATTTTTGTCTCTAGAAGTGTGTGTTCATGGGACTGATATGTTTGTTCTGAGGGACGAAAAACCCGAGTTTCTGGGATAAAAATCCTCCACCTCTATATGATACTGGCTACACCTGTCAAAAGAGACCAGATAAAGGTTCCTCACATCATAGACAAGAATCAAACCCAGGTCTTCCCAACCAAAGGGTTTAGTCTATACTGACTGAGCTACGAAGGCTCCATACACAAACACATAATAATAAAAGTAAACTTACAGTCTAGCCTAGAGAATGGACAGAATTCAGTATGGGTAATTGCTCCCCCCAAGAATGGAGAGGTTCTCAACCCAAAGTAGAATTACTAGGATGAACTAGAATTCTCAGAACTATCTCCCTCTACTTCAGAAACAGGAAACTGATTTCCTCTTTCATACTGTTTCTCTCTTCAAACCATAATTTCACTAGTTTTCCAATTTGCAATGACCAGTAGGAAACCTGGTTCTGGTATCAGTACCACACCCAAAAGAGGAAACATTTGCTAGCAGAAGTGTACAGATAATGACAGCATTCAAGCAATATGACAGTAAACAACAAAGAAATGAGTTATGGATAGAATGGTGAAAAACTGAAGTTGCTGTATTACTTTATAGTCATATGAATACAATCTTTTCTGTCTTTGGTGGGTAAAAATCTTGTGCCACCGGTAAAAGGGAATCTGATGAACAATTAGTAAAATAGACCTGGTATTCAAACAAATCTGTTACTAACTGAAGGGTATTCAGGACATGCATTATTTTCAGTCTTCATTTTTGAAATGAGCATATCATTCAAAACAGAAGCTTTCTTTAAATCAGTTTTTGCATTATATTTTGAACATTAAGAATTTGGTAATGCTGCTGCTGTTTTGAACAAAATTTGAGACAGATTTGCTGTTCTTCTATTAATGTAACCATTTTAAATTCAATTTAAACTGTATATATCCCCTCCCAGAATGCAGAGATACATCTGTGGTGGCTAATGAATAACTTTTTTTGTTCTCAAAGAAGCAGGTATTGTGAGCTGCAATTCATAAAAGACATCAGGGATCCCATCAGACAAGACTTACATGACCAGTGATAAATTGCTCTAAATTTGCATAATTTTTGCTTCTTTTCAAAAATACTGATGCTCCCTAACACTAGTCATTGCACAATAGCAGATTGGTATTCTATGAACTGCTTAGACTCATTTTCAACTCTTTTTCAGTGGAAGGAGATACAGCAACAGGCAGAAATCTCACTATCAGAGCTTATAAAATGCCTGTTGTCATTTTATAAGCTCTGCATTATCTCCAGGTAGGTGGTAACTATGAAGATACCAGATATCAAGTTGTGAATATAGTACCATTTACTCCGATTTTTAAAATGCTCAAAAGCATATAATCCTCCTTGATCTCTCTAAAATTAGCTAGCAAACTGAACTGGATGAGTTCTCAATGGCTTTAAATAAGGGCTTCATCTGCTTCTGCAGTATTTGGGTATGTATTATCACCTGTCAAAAAAGAACTGGTCTGATGATGCTTGTATCCCCCATCTGACTTTGTGGAATTTTTCTTTATCATTGAATGATAGCATTTTTCTCCTCTGTCTAAAAAGAAATACATACATACATAAAAAGTCAATTCAACATAACACTTAAAAGGTCCTGTTTTCTCATGGTCCAAGCTAGATGAAGTCCACTATAACAATCCCTTGGAAAACACACACACACTGCATACCATAAATAGCCTGCTTCTTCATACTTCTCCAATATGAACTGAGCTGCATATGAGTGTCATGTTTTGTAAAGATTCCTAATGAAATGCCTTCAAAATAAAATTCTTCCTCAAGCTGTTTTAACAGGCAGACCAACAGAACATTTGCTGCTTACTTATTCTACTCTGCTAGTAAAGAATTAAAAAAAGAGGGGAAGAGCCAGAGACCATCCCTGGAAGTTGTGTAAGAATGTGGTGAAGAGGGAAGTGAGGAGCATATTTTTTACGTTGAGAATTGTCAGTGAATGGAACATATTACCAGAATGTGTTGTTAATGCAAGGAGTGTTAAGAATTGTAAGATTCAGTATGATAAACATGTTGTCAATTGAATGAACCTCCTATGATGAGTCGACTCCATTGAGGATGCAATAATAATATTCTTAAATAACAGCCAATTTCAACATCAAAATGGGGACTAAGGAAGAAGAGGACAAATTTTTTTTGGCCACTTCTTCCTTAGTACAACCTCCAAACATTCAAAATATCTTGAAGTTCACGACATTTTGTAAGTCTGGATTGCTAAATGAAACAAGTAGTACTGTAGTGTTGCAATCAGGAGTACATGTCAATACCTGAGGTAGGAAAATCCACCAGAATTCTGAAATGTGGAAAGACAATTGGAGTAGACTAGGAATGCTGAAATATATAGGAATAAAAGTTTTACAGTCAATGGATACTCTGCATAATTCAAAAAGTCTGGTTGTCAAAAGATTAAATTTCATACAACTGGCGTAGATCTATCATAGTACCCATCTATAAAAAAGAGAAATAGTATAAAGGATTAAGGTAAGATATATGCAAACATGCTCGAGAAGGAGCTGAAAAATATTATGAAAGAGAAACTTCAAGATCAAGCTGGGTTCAAGTCAAAAAGGAGCTTGTCAGGATCAGATTTTCACTTTAAAACAAATTGTTGAAAAATCAGGGAATACACAAGGAACTGTTTCGTGACAAGATGATAAGAGAAAAACTGTTCAAAATGTTACAATTGCATGTGCAAACTGAATGTTATATCATGCATATCATGCAATATGTAGTTTATATTTAGATTATAAGGTAGCACTTAGGGATTGAAAGGGTATAGGAAGATGGTTGATGTAAAACCAGGCACACACACACACACTTTCTCCAATGTTGTTCACTATCTGTATGGAACACATTGTGAAATGCCATTAAACATGATATTGATTGGAAGTATTAATTTCAGCTTTAGATGATGTTATACTCCTAAATAAATCCAGCATAGGTCTGTAGAATTCCTCTGACTAAATTAAATAACTGTTGTAAAAAATATGAACATGAAAATCAGCAATAAAAATACAAACCATGAAAATAGGCAGGAACATTAAAAACATCAGTTGCATCTTGAATGAAAAACCCACACATAAAGTAAAATATGTCAACTATTTAAGTGCAATTTTTGTGAAGATGGCAAATTAAATATGGAAACAATGGAATAATCGAAGCTGCTATTGGTAGGAACTCAAATAAATTTATGTTTAAATAGAGGGAAATTTGACAAAACATTAATCTAACTATATACAAGGCAGTATTCAAATCAATTTTAAGATATGAATCCAAAAGCTGGGTTCGAAGTAAAATAGTACATGAAGAACTAGAGACCACACACACGTGAGTTCTTTAAAAAAAAAAAAAAAAAAAAAAACAGGAGCAAACAGATAGCAACAATGGCAGAATCATATAAAAATGAAAATATTAGAAACCTCGCATTATTAGCATTCGGGAATGTGTAAGAAGAGCTAATATCTGATTAGCAAAGCAATTTAAGAAGTTAGCAAAACAATGATTTCAGGATGGCAGGAAAAGACCTAGATGGATTGATGAGTTAGAGTTGCCTTTGAAGACTGAAACACAAGATCTGATAATACTGAGGTCCTGAGAGATAAACAGACTAATTTGGAAGAATATCGTTGATAGGATGTTAAAAATAAAGTTTTCATGCAGCACTATCATTATATTCTGTACACTCCCTGGAGGATACATAAATCAGGAATCTGAAGATAATGATGTGATGTGTTTAATTAATTTTTAGTTACAGTAAGTAAATTGTATTTACTTAATTGAAACTTACAGGAGCTCTATTTTATCTTGCAGAAGTTGACAAAAAGTATCCACTCCATCACCATATTTGCAAGATAGAGCACAAAACTGAAATTTATCTGTCTGCATATTTAATTTTTCCTTCCAAATAAAATTCTTTTCCATCAAAAGATCAATTTTGTTGAAAGTAACAAATATGCATGGTTCATCATAATAACTTGCATCCTTAGATGTATGCAGTGCTTGGCTTCTTTCCATAGAACACACAAGTTCCATAAATCCTAAGTCTTTCAAATGATTTTTCACTATCTCTTCTATATTAAGTGCTTCTGCTTTATTTATTTTATCCATCAAGTTCAATACTGAAGATGCCTCCACCATAAGTACTAGTATGTCTGCTTGTGAAGCCCTATAATAATAATAATAAAAAAAAAAATTAATGACATTAAGACTCTTGAAAAAAATTATAAAAAACTAAATTTTCTATGCAAATCAGTAATTTGTAAGATATTGGAACATATAAGCAATGCTTGATTATTCTGGGAGAGGAATATAACCTCTGATGATAAATATAGACATTTAATATAAGATCAAAATAAGAGGGGCAAAAAAGTTGATAAATAACTGGATCCTTATAAAGGATCCACTTGCAGTGAATTAAGGTTAACTGAGATGGAAATGTTAATAGTATATGAGCAGCAAACTCAAAGACTTTTTTTTTTTTTAATTTTTGAAGATGTAGGTGTACAAATGAAGAAAAAGCGTTTTAGTTTTGTGGTAATCCTTCTGGTTTCTGAACCACAGTCATAAGTTTTTTACTAGAGGAATTTTTAACAGAAAGAAGAGAATTTAATACCTATAAAGAGGGCAGAAAGATAAAAAACATTAGTGAACAAGTGGAAAGATCAAGGTCTGATGAAACGATTTTTGGTAAAAGTGATATCTTTAGAGCAGGTTTTTTTTTTTTTTTTTTTTTTTTTTTTTTTTTTTTTTTTTTTGTATGGAGTTCCCTCCCTTTTCTCCCCTGTCCCTATTGGGGCGAGTTGAGCCCCCTCATGGGGGGTTAAGTATTTATGGCTGTAGATCCATGTGTGTTCACGGGACCGGTTTGTCTGCTTGCGGGATGAAAAACCCCAGATAAACTGGGGGGGACCCTGCTGTCCACGCCCAAGACTGGTTAACTTGGCTATGGCTGAGGAAGATCCTTAAGCTCCTCATGTCGGCGATGGGAATCGAACCTAGGACAATCCTTCCCCAGGCATATGGTTGTGAAGCGTAAAGCCACTAGGCTAACTGCGCAGTTTAAAGCAGCAGTGAGGTTATGTATATCTCATTTTTAGTCATGAACATTTGGTTGAGTTTTTGTCATTGGTCTTCACCTCTACAAAACAGAAGAGGAGGACTTAAGTATAAAGAGCTAATAAGCTTCATTTCGGCAATGAAAACATTACTAAAATTAAGGGGATATTAAATCCCACATAGTTTTAAAACCAAATAAGAAACTCAAAGATAGGAATCAGAGAGTTTCTTGCTGAATATAGTAAACTATAAAGTATCAGCGAACACTAGCGTTAGCCAATGCAAGTGATCCTAGTACATAGTACAATCACGGGCAACTCGTTGCAAAGGTGTGTAAAGTTCAGATCGCTATTCTTAGGTATTTTCCATATTTTCCAATAACAGCATACATTTCCTAGGAAATGTGTTTTTACATTATGGAAAATACCTAAGAATAGCGATCTGAACTTGCCCCACCTTTGCAACGAGTTGCCTGGTATTGTACTACGTACTAGGATCACTTGCATTGGCTAATGCTAGTGTCGCTGATACTTTATAGTTTACTATATTCGGCAAGAAACTCTCTGATTCCTATCTTTGAGTTTCTTATTCGGTTTTAAAACTATGTAGGATTTAATATCCCCTTAATTTTAGAAGAGGAGGATGTTAATATGTCCACTACTTACCATGCTCGTTCATTGTCTTGAAAAGTGGGTTGAACTCCATTTGAAAAATAATGTGAATTTTACCTATGGAAAGTTATAAACCTGTATAGCACAACAGGTGGACTGAAGGTTAGTGAGATTTTTCAAGTCACTTCAGGGTGGTGGTAGTCTCATACTGAGTGGGAGGGATGAAATGATCTAGCATATATGAGGAATCTGGTAAATACAAGACTACATGGCAGAATTTGTATCTTTAGTCTTTTTTTTTTTTTTTTTTTTATTGTTGTTTACCAGATATATTTTTTTTTTTTTGCAATGGGATGCTTGGTGATGTAGGATTAAGAAAAACTTTATGCATAGAGCCTGCCACCTAGCAAACATTAAAATGAAACATCTGACACTGTTAAGAACATTAGAAAGTTAAAGCTCTTTTTATAGTATTTTAAATAAGGTGCTTCTAGATGACAAACTGAATACTCAGTGTTCTGAATGTGTTCAGAAGCTGTTTGTAGACGAACCACTTATTTAGAAAAAATGAATCTGCTAGTCTCGGACAATAGATATCAACTTGTTAACTACAACCCGACCAATAGAATAAAAAAGAAAACAGAGAAGCTACTTAAATTAGTTACTACATGACCCAAAGATGCAGTCAAAAAATTACTTCCACACTACGCTCGTTCTCTGAGAATTTCTGAGAACACACCACTCCAGCTGATAGTCAAAATCATCTAGCCAAGAAATTAGCGTCAACACTCAAGGAGCTGGTAGGTTATTCTCCCTCCTATATCAGAAACACATAACACTTTATAAACATAATCAAAGACATTACATTAGACAAATATGATTTATTAGCCAGTTCTGATGTCTCTGCCCTCTTTACGAATATCCCAATCAATAACACAATCCTTTTACAGGACAAATTCCCTCCAGGTATCAGGGTGCTCTTTGAACATGTATTACATTCTGGTTATTTTGTTTGGCAAAATGCTTTCCACATACAAAAAGAAGGCACAGCCATGGGCTCGCCATTATCCCCCCCCCCCATTGCTAACTTTTATATGGAATATTTTGAGCAACATGCTTTAGATTCCTCTCCTTTAAAACTCAAAGTCTGGCTTAGATACGTTGACGATGTTTTTGCTTAAAGATGAATTTAAAGTTATCAGCAATACTTTCCTAAAAAATAGTTACAGCCAAAACACTATCAACAAAATTCTCTACAAGACCTCACTAAAAAAACAAAGATAAACTAGACTACAATAAAACTATAACCATTCCTTACATTAAAGGGACATCAGATAAAATAAACAGAATACTACAGAAATACAACCTTAAAGCCACCTTTAAACTTCCTGCAAAATTAAAAAGCTTACTCAACTCATCCAAAGACCCACTCCCTCTGCTGGCCCACCCTGGAGTATACCGTATTTATTGCACCTGTAATCTACCATATATAGGGTGTTAGATCGTGAATGAGGCCTGCCTTTACTAGATAGACATTCATTCGTGATCTAACAATGAAAGGAGCCTTAAAGCAGAGAAAATACCTGTACTGCTGGTCAAAATTGAATTGGAAAGAAATAAGGGAAGGGGGGAGTAAAGTAAAGTGTATCATATAATTGTATACTGAGTGTAAAGTGTATCATATAATTGTATATTAAGTGTGTACCTATTTATTTAGTGTATATTCATTCACTTATTGAAGAGGAAAGATTGTGAAATATTTAATATGTATAATTTAATGAGAGAAAATAATGTATATAAATTTAAATAGAAACAAAGGAGTAGTATGTGTAATCTATGGCAAACAAAGAAAATGTGATGACTAAGAGCCTGAAGTTCATGATACTGATCAGCCCGTATTGGAACCTTACAAGCAAGGATTAACTAATTCCATGAGAGGAGCTCTCTCATGGGTTCGTAATGAAGCATTTTGATGTGACCGTGAATGTTAGCTCCTTGGAAGAAAAAGGTGAATGATCGAAAGGTGCAGGGAGACCTCGACACAAACGAAGCAACAAATGTGGTGAGAGACCTAAACGCAAAACATCCCACATGGAACAGTAGGAACTCCAACAACAACGGGAAGAGCCTACACACGTTCGCTATGACAAGAAACATCATCATAGCAGGTCCCGCCGAACCAACACACTATGGACCGCTGGGAAGACCCAATGTGCTGGATATAGCCATTTTCAGGAACACCTCGCACCAATTCCAGTTACAGGTAGTCAATGATCTTAGCTCCGACCACAATCCGGTACTACTAAGCCTAGGCGAGGAAACAGAAATCATCCCCAAGCAGTCCTCCACAAATTTCAAAAAGCTGAACGCTACTCTCCGCAACTTCACAGGACACGTTTCAACCATCTCCTCACTAAAGAAATAGATACAGTGATCAGAAAACTGGAAAGCACAATCCAAGCCTGGCCTAGCAGCAGCTTCCACCGTTACGCTCCAGCTCAAACCAACCTGCTCCCAGAAGAGATTCTAAAGCTCATCCGCAGCAAAAACAGGATCACATGATATTACCATACAACACTGTCCCCCCCAGGATAGACAAGAGCTAAACAAGGCAACAAACCTAGTCCGATATGTGATCAAAGATCACAAGAACCAGCTGTGGAAGAAGAAGGTCCTTAAACACCGAAGACAACTCACTGTGTGACTAAAGCCCTTCGCAGCGACCGCCCCAACATTCAGCCAATCCACGGAGAAAGGGGCATAGCCTACCGAGACAACGAGAAAGCAGAAGCCTTCGTGGACGCTCTGGAACTGCAATTCAGCCCAAACTATGAGCATGCGGACTTGTACTTCATTGAAAAAATACACAGGCATGTCCGCTGTGCACTTCATCAAACCAGCAGCCAAGAAAACACAAGCTATGCTACACCAAATCATCAAGAGCCTCAACAACAGAAAGGCCCCAGGTCCTGATGAGATTTCAAACCAAACCATAAAAGCACTCCCCCATAAAACAGTTATGCATCTAGTGGCTATCATCAACGTGATGCTAAGACTCAACTACTTCCCCACTCGCTGGAAGCAGGCAGATGTAATCCTCATCCACAAACCAGGAAAAGCACCTCAATTCCCCCAGAACTACAGACCTATCAGCCTCCTATCAAATCTGGGAAAAATCACAGAAAAGATAATTCTGAACCGCCTACAAAATGAAACGGACAAGATCGACCTAATCCCAAAAGAACAATTTGGATTTCGCAAAGGCCACTGCACAACCCAACAGGTCCACAGACTTATAGAATTCATAACTACTGGATACAACTGGAAACAACACACAGGTGCAATCTTCCTGGATGTGGCGAAAGCCTTTGACAAAGTATGGCACAAAGGCCTCATTCACAAACTAATAGTTGCAAAATACCCACTAAACCTCGCCAAAATCATAGAATCCTATCTGAAAGAACGAAAATTTCAAGTTAAGCTACATGGCCTCAGATCCTCCATGAGATGCATCACAGCAGGTGTCCTGCAAGGCTCCCTCCTATCGCTGCTACTCTTCGACATTTTCATCTCAGACGTACCAAGCACAGCATCAACCACCATGGCTTTCTATGCAGACGACATGGCAATACTGACCAGATCACTCAGGCCACACAACGACTACAAGACACAGCAACAAATCTTGAAGAATGGTTTCAGAAATGGAGGATAGATGTCAACGCCGACAAGAGCATGGTCATACTCTTTACAAGAAGGAAAGCAACCCACCACAGAGCAGTCACGATGTTCGACACTGATATCCCATGGCAAAAAGAAGTAAAATATCTGGGAATCAAACTGGATAACCGACTCAGCTTCAACCCCCACATCTCACATGCTTGCAACAAAGCCAACTCAGCAATAGCTCAACTCTACCCTCTACTCAACCGAAGAAGCAAAGTCAGTACAGAAAACAAACTAACAACATACAAAACAATCATCAGACCCATACTAACGTATGGATTGCCGGCATGGAGCCACACCTCTCCCAGCAACATCAAAAGACTACAGGTACTACAAAATAAATGCCTCCAAATGATCTTCGACGCCCCATGGTTTGTTAGGAATGCTCTCCTCCACCAAGATGGAAACATGCCAGACTTACCTTCGTATCTCAACCAGACTGCTGCCAAGTTCTTCACCCAGGCATCACTCCATCCCGACCAACTCATTTGTGATTTATCAAATTATGATGAAAATGACAGATGGAGACACAAACGCCCGAAGGCAGCTCTGATCATTGCTTCAAACGATTCTACACAGCCCTAATTCGGGAGAGCCAGGCACTCAAAAATTTCTCATTACTCACACTTGGTGATTCAGTGAAACTGTGAGCAGCCAGAAACGGTAAGGCAATTTTATCCTTTCTAAAATTAAGTGAGAGTGCTGAAAGAAAACACATTAAGCAGTTTTGCAGAAGAGAAAACTGAAAGTAATTTATTTGATGGAGTAACTTTAAGGACATTTGGACTGGTAGCCATGTCAAGTGATTCTTGCTAAATCTAGTATGTAAATGTTATCTTAGCTGTTCCCCCAGAGATTCTTGTCTGGATAAAATTGTATTAATTGCATGCTTTTTTTAGGGGATGATAAATGTATCAATTTATGAGATTTTCATGTAATATTATTTAAAAGTGGTTTGATCTAATTAAGATAACTGACGAATTGATTATTTCATGTTTAATGTATTCTATTAGTGTAGAATAAAACTTTATGTTTTATCATTTGAAATCCTGGTATTGAATTTGTGTTTGAGACCGACATTTGTCACTCACTAAACTATGAACCGTGACAGAGGGGAAAGAAAAATATTACAACAGGAAAGAGAAGGGGCCACGACTGCAACATTTTATGAGAGGGCCTGAATATTTCTAAGGTATAATAACTCTAACGGGCACAATATAAATATAATTTGTTAGGGTTTGTTACCCAGGGAAAATCCTACAATCCCTGACCACAACCAGTAGTGATAAGGCACATTCAGAATTAAGTAGTATTAACGTCTCAAACCACAAACATACGATCTAACAAGGGGAAACAGGATGCACAATTCCTATCAGACAAAAGGAACACAAACGACACATTAAATATAATAACTATGCACCTTTCTGATCATGCCCTGAACACTTTATATAGAATTGACTGGAAAAGCACCAGTTGTTTACATCACACAAAAAACATGGTATGAAAGCAAATTTAAGGAAGCCTGTAAGATTCTTATCAACCACCCTCATCTTAATAATAATAAAGGTTTAAAAATACCAAGCATATGGAAGGCACATATTCTACCCACAGAACCTTTCTCCCTAAGAGTTAACTAGTAGATAATCCAAAATCGCAAATCTAACATAACAATTGTGATGTTAAATTTGGACATCATTGTTACTGTGAGAAAACTATTGTTACTGTATATTTCTCTGATGTTATCTTAAATAGATTATAGCTTTCATGTAGTTTCTATATAATTAATTCATTTTAATTTTATTTCTATTCTTTATTTTTATTTTTTTTAATATATATATTATATTTTCACTAGAGGTCATGTCAGTAGAATAAATGTTGATCAAATCATTGTCTCCTTAGCATACTGTGTGAAATATGAAATTAAAACAGAACTATAACAGAAAGAAATATAATAGATTAACCAGAGATATTAGAAAACTAGTTAAAAGAAACAATAACAGGTTAGAAGGAAAATGCAAAATGGCAGAGAAACTATGAAAAGAAAATAACCTTCATGGATTATATAAGGGGTGCTTAAGGGTCAAAGCTGTATAACTGTGAGGAGACCTCCACATAGCCTTTAAAGGAATGCGGAGAACCGACCAGGGCTTCTGACCTAATGTCCAATCCTCACCTTCTCGTGGTGCACCCTGTTGGGTATCTACTTTGATAATGAACGAACGAGGATCGGCTGGCAATTTGGGATTTAGCCGACCACATTGTATTCTTATTGGTTAAACCAAAATAAAAAATGATGGTACAACATGACAAAATTTCATGCCGGCTGGGGCGTCGCCCGGTTAAACAAGGCCCCCGTTGTTTTTGCCAGGGAACCAGGGCGAACAGGGAAAAGTCAGCTACTGGAACAAATCTGAAAACAAACCCCAACTCAACATCACCAGAGTTAAAGATCGGTACTATCAACGTAAGAAGCCTGAATGGCAAAGAAATGGAGCTAGCTGAGGAATTAGATAAGTACCAGATCGACATAATAGGAGTGACTGAAACAAAAAAGACAAAAACTGGTGAGATCTTTCTGAGCAATAAATACAAAATGTTATATTCAGGCAATGACAATCAAGGAAAAGAAGGAGTAGCCATAGTATTCAACACAAAATATGAGGCTAATCTCTTGAATGGCAGTCAGTCTCAAGTAGAGTAATGTGGGCAAATATGAGAATGGGTAACTGGACAATGAGACTTATTTGTGCCTATGGTCCCACAGAAGGTTCTACTAAGGTAGAAGTGGAGGAATTTTTTGAGGCTTTAGAAAAAGCAACTGACACAATTAAAAAGGAAAAGTTGGTCCTTGTTGGGGATCTAAATAGCAGAGTAGGAAATGATTGTGAGACATACAAAAATATTTTGGGAAAATTTGGAGAAAAGAGCAAAGCTAATAATAATGGCAAATATCTGTTGGATTTCTGCTCAGGACATGGACTGGTTATTATTAACACATTTCCAACATAAGAATGTGCACAAATTCACATGGAGAGAAGAGGCTAGGAATAAGAAAAGTCTCATTGACTATGTTATTGTTGATAGGGATGTTTTCTCCCTGGTGCAGGACACCAGAGTGTACAGAGGATTTGAAATTGGAAGTGAACACTATTTAGTCTTGAGCATGATAACATTGAATTTCATATTGAAAAGAAGAACATGTAAGAAAGTTTTAAAGCGAATAAAAGTTGAGCAGCTCTCAGATGTGAACTGTAGACTAAAATACAGAAAGATTATTGAAAAGAAAATGAAAGAGTTTGAGAACAGGAATCAAATCTTGGAGATTCCGTGGCAAACTCTGAAGAAAATATTGATTGATTCTGCCAGAGAGGCATGTGGTGAGGTTGTGTGCAAGGATAAAAAAATCAGAACTCCCTGGTGGACACAGGAAGTTAAACCGGCAGTGAAGGAAAAGAAAAAAGCATATCAAAAGTTCTTGTCAAATAAGTCAGCATGTGCTCTTAGAAAATATAGAGACAAATGCAAGAATGTTAAACAGTGTGTAAAACTAGCTAAACAAAAGTCATGGGAGGACTTTGGCAAGAATATAGAAAATAAATATCAAGAAGGTGGCAAAATATTCTGGAGGTTGTTGAAGAAGCTTAGGAATGGAGGAAAGAGTGCTGTAAAAGGAGTTAGAAATGATAAAGGTGACATGAAAACAGGAGAAAAAGATATCCTTGAAGTATTGAGTAATTACTTTGAAAAACTGCTAAATGAAACAAGCAGTGATGACAGCACAGTGATAAAAACCACTGACCAAGCATGCAGTCAGGAATACATATCCATACTTGAAGTAGAAAAAGCCATCAAAGGCTTGAAATGTGGAAAGGCAGCAGGAGTAGATGATATTTGACCAGAAATGCTGCAAGTATAGTGGTATAAAAGTCTTACTGTGGCTGCACTGCATAGTTCAGAAATCCTGGACAGAGGGACGAATTCCCGATGATTGGAGTAGAGCTCTCATAGTACCCATATATAAAAAGGGAAATAAAACTGAATGTGAGAATTACAGAGGTATTTCCCTACTGAGTGTTCCTGGCAAGATCTATGCAAGTATACTTGAGAAACGGTTGAGAAGAATTGTGGAAGAAAAGCTTGGTGAAGAACAAGCTGGATTCATGCCAAATAGAGGCTGTCAGGATCAAATCTTCACTTTACGACAAATAGTCGAGAAAGCATGGGAATATAACAAAGATCTGTATTTAAGTTTTGTCGATTTGGAAAAGGCATATGACAAGGTGCCAAGAGAGAAGCTATTCAATACGCTGCAGTTATATGGTGTCAATGGGGCGTTATATCAAGCAATACTTAGTCTTTATTTGAGTTGTAAGTCTGCAGTTAGAATTGAAGGAAGTACAGGAAGATGGTTTAATGTTAAATCTGGTGTGAGACAAGGATGTACATTATCCCCTCTGTTATTCATTATCTATATGGATCACATTATGAAGGAATGTGGTATTAAACCTGATATCAAAATTGGAGATGTTAATGTCAGCTCTTTGCTTTATGCGGATGATGTTATACTTCTAAATAAATCCGCTACAAGTCTGCAAGATTCTCTGACTAAATTGAATAGCTGTTGTAATAGACATGGTATGAAGGTCAGCAATAAAAAGACGAAGACAATGAAAATAGGCAGAATCATTGAAAATGTCAACTGTGTTGTGAATGGAGAACCTGTGGAACAAGTAAAACATTTCAGCTATTTAGGCACGATTTTTACTGAAGATGGTAAATTAAATATAGAAATAGACAACAGAATCAGCAAAGCTGGTATGGTGAGAAGTCAATTGAATAAATTCATATGGAGTAAGAAAGAAATTAGTTGGAACACTAAATTAGCTGTATACAACACAGTGTTCAAACCAGTTTTAACTTATGGATCTGAGAGCTGGGTCAGAAGTAAAACACTTGACCAAAGACTAGAGACCGCAGATATGAGAGTCCTGAGAAAGATTATAGGCGTACACAGATGGCATCAATGGCAATATCATATTAAAAATGAGGATATTAGGAAAGAACTTGACATTGTCAGCATCCAGGAATGCGTTAGCAGAGCTAATCTCAGGTGGTATGGTCACTTAAATAGAATGGGAGAGGAAAGATTAGCAAAACAAGTGTTCTCTGCCAGGTTGGCAGGAAAACGACCCAGAGGAAGACCAAGATATAGGTGGATTGATATGGTACAAAGTGCCTTAGATGATAGAAATATAAGATCTGATAATGATGGAGTCTTGACAAGTAACAGACTGATTTGGAGGAAAATTGTAGATAGGAAGTTAGTAATGATGTAATTTTTTCATGTAGTACTGTCATATCCTGTACACCCCTTAATGGTACATGGCAGGAATTTGATGATGATGATGGATTATATAAACAAATAGACCAAATTAGTAAAACACAGACAACAAAAATTATAATAACCAAAAACAAAGAAGGACAACTAATTGAAAGTAAAACAAAAAGAATGGGCAGATGGGAAGAATACTTTAGAGACAGCTTTCAGGACATTACTATTCCAGCCACTGAAATGGAAGAGGAAACAAATATCTTCACCAAAGAAATAATAGCACATAGCATAGATAAACTTAAAACTAGGAAAGCGCCTGGTATTGATCAAATACACACAGAATTCTTAAAAGTAGGAAAGGAGAGGAGCTTAGAAGGAGGGCCATAATCCCAAATGACATTATGTGCAGGTTATGCAAACGGTGTGGTGTGGAATTCATGGACGTGTGGAATGAGTTTGATGGGCGAAAGGATTTATACAAGATGGATGGCCTGTATTTGAATGGATTTGGTGTGCAGAGACTGGAAAAAGTGATGCTGAATGAAGTGAAAATGGATGTGCAGAACCAGGGAATCTAGAACTACCAAGGAGGGGGGGGGGGGAATGGATATGCAGACATCAGTGAGACAGTTGGGTGTAAGAATGTATATAATGTATCCGAGCCAGTACTAAGGACAAAAAAAATGGGATTTGGGATATTTAGAATAATGCATCAAGATAGGGGTGGGACAAAGGGATCACTGCATTTCATGTATACTAATGCCAGGAGTATTAGGAACAAGAAGGAAGAATTTTTGGCCTTGATTGGCTCTTCCTGGCTACAGGTTATTGGCATTAGTGAAACATGGCTGACGGAAGATGATATAGTTAGTGGGATAGCATGTGTAGGTTATAGTATTTTTAGGAAGGACAGAGAGAATAAAATGGGGGGGGTGTTATTGATTATAGCTGATGAACTGCAGCCAAGGAGAACTGAAGTTGTATCGCAGGATAGTGAAAAGAGCTCATTTGAGGCCATTTGGTGTGAGATTGAGACTGGCAGAATAAAATATACAGTTGGATGCTGCTATAGACCAGGTGATGGAATGGATGGTGGAGATAGTATGCATAAACAAACTGATGAAATGAGTGGAAGGAGGGTAATTATTATGAGGGATTTCAACTATGGTAACACTGATTGGAAGGAGGTGAGGACACATGTCAGGAAGGAAATGGATTTTATTCAATTATTAAGGGATAACAATCTGAGACAGCATGTAATTGAAAATACTAGGGAAGTGCTTGACTTGGTAATAGCATCTGAGAATTTGACTGTAATGAATATGACCATGTTGCCACCTATTGGTGAGAGTGATCATAAGGTCTTGACCTGGGAGGTGGTTAAAGGTGTGGAATTTTCGATCAAGACAGGGTATATGTGGAATTACCATGCTGGCAAGAATGACAAGCTTAGGAGATTGCTTGGATCAGTGCCATGGCAGGTACAACTGCAAGGGCTGGATGTCGATAGAGCATGTGAAGTGGTCAAGGAGCATTTACAGGAGGTTATGGCTGATTGTATACCTAGGGTCCGAATAGTAAAACAAGTAGGGGTTAAATGGATGAATAACACCATTATGCTTGAGCTGCAAAAAAAGAAGCAACGTTGGAGGGAATTTAAAGAAAGAGTTGACCTGCATGCACACGAACGGTATAAAGCGCAGGCCAGAAGGATAACGAGTGTGGTAAAAAAAGCAAAAGTGGATTATGAAAGGAAACTAGCTATGCAGGCTAAAGAGAATCCCAAACAGGTCTTTCAATATGCTGCAAGCAAGAAAAAACTGTACATGGCAAAATGATTTTAAGGAATGACGATGGTAAGGAGGTCACTGAATCAGTCGATATAGTGGAGTTACTGAGCGAGCACTTTGCTAAAGTATATCATCCAGGTGGTGACATTGAAAAAATGAAGGAACCATTAGTTTATATGGGAATTGTGATGAATGAAGTGGAGGTGAGTAGTCTATTACAGAACCTTAATGTGAATACATCTGTGGGATTGGATGGCACAGGTCTTGTGTGAAGTGGCTAAAGATTTATCAGTGCCCTTGACCATGTTGTTTAATCTGAGTCTCTGGTCTGGTTTAGTCCCGAAGGTGTGGAAAGAGAGGAAAATAGTTCCACTGCATAAAGGAGGATCCAAGACTACTGTTGCAAATTACCGACCGATCAGCATATCAGGAGTCGTTGTCGAGGTCTTGGAGAAAGTAGTCAAGGGAAAATACAGGAATGGATTGATGAAAATGAGATACTGTACGGGGGACAGCATGGCTTTGTGAAGGGTAGATCATGCCTCAGTAACTTGCTCAAGTTTTATAACACAGTGACGGCTGAACTGCATAAGGGAAATGGGTTTACAGTGATACTACTGGACCTGGCTAAGACCTTTGACAGGATATCACATGGAAGTCTAATCTGTAAACTGTAATATATGGGAATGGATATAGGGTTGGTGATATGTATAGGAGGGTGGTTGATGGAGAGATGCCACAGAGTAGTTTACTCAGGAGTAGAGTCCAAAAGACGGCCTGTGACTAGTGGTGTTCTGTTCTTGGACCACTGCTGTTTAATTTGTTCATTAACGATATAGGGAAGGATCTAAGAGGAATAGTTCATTTATTCGCTGATGATGCAAATTTGGGTAGGGTGATAATGAATGCAGAAGATGTCAAAATTTCGCAGGATGATTTGGATAGATTGGAGGTCTGGGCTAAGGAGAATGGATGTCAATTTAATGTGACAAAATGTAAGGTTATGCATTTTGGGGTGAAAAGATTAGCAGCAGTATACCACATTGGTGGAACTGTACTCCAGGAGATTGATGAGGCAAGGGAATTGGGAGTGTTGGTGGATAGGGAGATGAAGTTTAGGGGGCACATTGCAAAAGTAGCTAAATCAGCTCATCAACTCACTTGGTTGTGGAAAAATACCTTGACGAGCAGAGACAAGAAAGTTATTGTACCTCTGTACCGAGCCTTGATAAGACCTCATCTCGACTACTGTGCCCAGATTTGGTCACCTAGGTTCCTTCTTGATGGGGAGGAGGTGGAGAGGATCCAGAGGCGAGTGACTAAGATGATAGCGGGTCTATGGAATGAACCATATGAGAACAGGTTGAAGATTTGTGGGTTGCAGAAACTAGTTGATAGGCAGAAAAGGGGAGATATGATTGAGACATTCAAATTGCTAAAGGGTTTCAATAGAATTAATTCAGAGGATATTTTTGAGATCAGGACTGGTGGTGGGAGAACTAGGGGACACCTATGGAAGCTGTGCAAGAGTGTGGTTAGCATGGGTGTTAGAGCTGGGTTCTTTACTTTTAGAGTGGAAAATGAGTGGAATAAGCTGCAAGAGTCTGTTGTGGGTGCTATGACAGTGAGTGAGTTCAAGGCAAAGTATGACAGATACTGTGAGAATGTCATACAGTTGTGTGAACATGATGTTTAGGGCCTCTCTCGATGAGTCTAAGGACTCCCTGGAGTCACCCGTAATAATAATAATAATGATAATAATAAAGGAACAACTTTTGACCATTAAAAACATTATTTGAAAGGATCTACAAAAATTAAGCAATACCTACTGACTGGACATAAAAAGGAGATAAAACAGAATGCAATAATTACAGTGGCATATTCCAATCTTACTTGGAATACCTCCTCAGTATTCCAAATAAGATTTTTATGAAAGTGCTCCAAAAACAAATTAAGCCATATATAGAACTAGCATAAGGAGAAGAAAAAGCAGGTTTCAGACTAGGACGAAGCATAATTGATCAACTATTCACCGTAAAACAGATAATAGAAAAGGCACTAGAATACAACCAAAGTTGCTATATAAATTTTACTTTCGTCAGGCATTTGATTCAATCCATAGAAGAGAACTATGGGAAACTATGAAAGAATTTGGAATTCCCAACAAAATTACAAGAATAATAAAGAATCTATATGAGAAATCTGAAAGTGCAATGAGTGGAGGACACCTTAACCAACTCATACAGAGAGTGGAGTAAGACAGGGATGCAAACTGTCACCGGACCTGTTCAATCTTACACTGGAAGAAGCGACCAGTAAGGCCTTAAACAAAAAAGACTCTGGAATCAAAATATATGGGAAAAATATAACAAATTTAAAATTTGCAGATGATATCGCATTATTTGTAAGCACGGAAGAAGATCTATGATGGATTTCTAATAAAATAAAGGTAGAATGTATAAAATTTGGATTAAACCTGAATATAGACAAAACAAAAATTATGCAAATAGGAAAAAGAAACAACAATCTGAAAATTGAAACTGATAGTAAGAATCTTGAGCAGGTAGAAAACTTCACCTACCTCGGAGGAGTAATTGAGTACAACGGTGAAATTAGAAAAGATATAAACAGACGAATCAGTCAAGCAAACCAAATTTTTGGACAACTTAATAAAATATGCAAGTCAAGACATATCAAACAAGCAACAAAAGTAAGAATCTATGAGACAATGGTCTCACCAATACTCCTCTATGGAAGTGAATGCTGGAATCTCAAAAACACTGAAGAGAAAAAATTATTAACTACTGAAATGGGTTGGTTAAGAAGATAACTTGGAGTATCTCTGCTCGATAGACTAAGAAATGAAGACATAAGGAAATGACTAAAACAAGAAATAACAATAACAGACAAACCCCAAGAAAGAAGACTGCAATGGTTTGGCCATGTAACCAGAATGGGAACATGGGAAAACTTTGGTAAGAACATAGAAAATAAATATCAAGAAGGTGGCAAGATGCTCAGAAATGGAGGAAAGAGTGCTGTAAAAGGAATGAGAGAGAGATGATAAATGTGACATGAAAACTGGAGAAAATGATATAATTAAAGTATGGAGTAATTACTTTGAAAAATTGCTAAATGAAACAAGCAGTGATAGCACAATGGTAAAAAATACTCAACAGGCATGCAGTCAGGAATACATATCCATATTTGAAGTAGAAAAAGTCATCAAAGACCTGAAATACGGAAAGGCGACAGGAGTAGATGATATTTGATATTCATTATAAAAGTCTTACAGTGGCTGCATTGCATAGTTCAGAAGTCCTGGACAGAGGGACAAATTCCAGATGATTGGAGTAGATCTCTCAAAGTAACCATACATAAATATGGAAATAAAACTGAATGTGAGAATTACAGAGGTATTTCTCTATTGAGTGTTCCTGGTAAGATTTATGCAAGTATACTCGAGAAGGATTGTGGAAGAAAAGCTTGGTGAAGAACAAGCTGGATTCAGGCCAAATATAGACTGTCAGGATCAGATCTTCACTTTACGACAAATAGTTGATAAATCATGGGAATATAACAAAGATCTGTATTCAAGTTTTGTAGATCTGGAAAAGGCATATGACAAGGTGCCACGAGAGAAGCTATTAAAAATGCTACAATATGGGACATTATATCAAGCAATACTTAGTCTTTGAGTTTTAAATCAGTAGTTAGAATTGAAGGTAGTACAGGAAGATGGTTTAATGTTAAATCTGGTGTCAGAAAAGGATGTACATTATTCCCTCTGTTATTCATTATCGATACAGATCACATAATGAAGGAAAGTGGTATTAAACCTAATATCAAAATTGGAGATGTTAATATTAGCTCTTTGCTTTATGCAGACAATGTTATACTTCTAAATAAATCCACCACAAGTCTGCAAGATTCCCTGACTAAATTGAATAACTGTTGTAATAGATATGGTATGAAGGTCAACAATAACAAAACAAAGACAATGAAAATAGGCAGAAGCACTGAAAACATCAACTGCATTGTGAATGGAGAACAAATAGAACAAGTGAAACATTTCAGCTACTTAGGCATGATTTTTGTGAAGCTGGTAAGTTAAATATGGAAATAGACAACAGAATCAACAAAGCTAGTATAGTAGGAGGTCAACTGAATAAATTATATGGAATAAGAGAGAGAGAGATTAGTCAAAACACTAAATTAGCTGTATACAAGACAGTGTTCAATCCAATTTGAACTTATGGATCTGAGAGGTGGGTCAAAAGTAAAACACTTGACCAAAGACTAGAGACCGCAGATATGAGAGTTCTGAGAAAGAGTAGGGGCATGAACAGATGGCATCAATGGCAATATCGTATTAAAAACAAGGATATTAGGAAAGAACTTGATATTGTCAGCATCCTGGAATGCGTTAGCAGAGCTAATCTCAGGTGGTATGGTCACTTAAGCAGAATGGTAGAGGAAAGATTAGCAAAACAAGTGTTCTTTGCAAGGTTGGCAGAAAAAGACCCAGAGGAAAACCAAGATATAGGTAGATTGATATGGTAAAAAGGGCCTTAGAAGATAAAAATATAAGATCTGATAATGTTGGAGCCTTGACAGGTAGCAAACTGATTTGGAGGAAAATTGTAGATAGGAATATAGTAATGATGTAAATTTTTCATGTAGTAATATCATATCCTCTACTACCCCTTGAGGGTAGTAGAGGATATGATATTTTTCATCAAATTACATGGCAGTAATTTGATGATGATGATATTGTTACTAATTCTTCTGCCTTATCCCTGAATGAAACTCATGACATATTGAGTTGAATATATATATAGGAGTAATAAATTCTATTTAGTTTTCTCTTACATGTGAAGCTGTTATTTAAAACATTATACTATAAATTTATTGAAGTAATAAACAAGCTTAGGTGTTGAAAATTATTCATAATTTATTTTAACAGTATTAATAACACCAAACATACTGTTTTATAAAAAAAAAAAAGATGTTTATTAACTAGCTTATATTTTGCTGGATTTCAAACCCGTATCTTTAGAGCACAAAGCAGCATTATAGTTTACATGCAACAATGAGTAAGTGAAACAATTCAAATTGTAATGGACAAAAGATCTAATTTCCTAATTTGGCACCCTCTAATGTTGTAAAAAAAAAAAAAAACTATTACAGCTATGTAGAAGTTGATCGTAAGGTCTCCTAAATTTTTAACAAATTAATGTAACCATGCTTGATCAGATTAGGAGAATTCTTCATAGTCATGGCCGACTCCAAAAATAATCTTTCTGACCTGTAACGACTTTTAAATAGCACATTGGTTTTCTTCCATCTAATCCTGTGTGAAGGGTTGTCCAGAGTGTTGTTTGCCAGTCCTGACTTGCCACAATAATGATAGCGAATGTATTTTTGTTATGTTCTCAAAGGCAGACATTGACAGATCTTCCCGTCTGCCCAGGCCGCTTTATGCATTAGGCACAGTGCCTAGGGCCTATGAAAACAGGATTAGCAAAATATTTTACAGGAATTGGGAAGAAAAACAAAATTTCAAAATAAAGATGTTTATATGGCATATTCCGGTAATTGGACCACATTTTTTTAATAGAATGTGCCATGTGAACTTCTAAACCACAGAAACCTCCACTTACAAAGATGTTTATATTTTCATCTAAAAAAATTATAAATAGAAATAGGTTTATTAAACAACAATTCTTGAAAACAATCATGAATCACATTTTCTAAAAAAAAAAAACAATCACATCTGTTACATAAAAATCACATATAACGTTGGTTATTAAGATATACAGTCAACCCTCCTATAACGCGGTACTCTTATAACATGGTTTCCATATAACGCGGAGCCAAAATTGCGACAGCCCTCCTATAACGCGGTTTCCGTTCAACAACATTCCATCAACTTAATTGATTTAAGAAGATTCTCTATAGCATGAATTTATCTATGTGTTAAATTTTTACAGTTGAAATTAACAGGGAATTCCCTTTTTTTGGTGAAGGTACATCACCATTTTCCAATTTCAGTTATCAGGGAATTCCCCTATAAGCGAAGAAACAATGCGAGATTGTTCATAGTGCTCTGTTTTAATGCTTAAAATAGACCGTATGATTGGCTGTTGCGTATTTGCGTGAATTTTTTTATCCAATAGCGCTGCTGAACTTTCGCTGTTGCAACCACCCACTTTGTTATCAATTTTAAGTGCAACTTAGTAGGAAACCGTCTGTAAATCGGTGCAGACGTACATATCATGATTAGTGTTCAATAAAGTGCCTTTTGCTCGCTTAATTTGTTTCTGATTCGTACTAATTCTGAGTTTCTTATAGCGCGGTTTCCATATAACGTGGCACGAATTAACCTGGTTTGCACGTTAAATCTGAGTTTCTTATAACACGGTTTCCATATAATGCAGTACGAATTAATCGTGTTATAGGAGGGTTGACTGTATGTACTTTGCAGCATTCTTGTATATTGTTTATGTTGTAGTAAATTTGATATGGATTCAATATGTTCTTTGAATTTTTCACATGATGTAATTCTGGCTGTGGCAATGATCTGTGTGTAAACTGATGCCAACTGAATTTATATTTTTGCTGAATAGCTTGCAGACATAACAATATATCTTGCCAGAAGGGGAATAAATCATCCAGTCTCTTGGTATTGTTTCCCCATTACTTAACTTTCTAAAGAAAAACTCTTTTCTAATGTACCTAATCTTATCGCCAATCAGCCCACCTTTAAGTCGAAAATTCAATTCAATTCAATATTCTGGGAGGGAATATTTTCTGCATAATAAGTTATTAGATCAGCTGTTAGAATCCAATCAGCTGAATCATTACTGTATTTCATTTTTAAAATGGAAGCATCATTTGTGTTACTGAATTCTTTTTTTGGTACTGATTCGGAACTATTTTTTGGACATCTATCTGGCAACCCAGGATTAACTTCTAAGAAACTGATGGCACATCTTGATCTTCTGGTACTAGTCCTGGATTTACTTGTAGAACTAAGACAGAGTCTTCTTACTCTTCATGAATTTCTTTACTAAGTTCAGGTGTCAAAAAGTTTTCAGAATTTTTGTTATGTTTAGTAACAAATTGAAGCATTGATCCTTTCACTTTTTTCAAATTCTCTTCCCTTTTTCTTTTCGCATAATCTGATTCGTGAATTCATTTATAGCTGTCAGACATTTTAAAGCTAAAAATTAAAATATTTTTAAATTAAAATACAAATATACTTATTTAAAAATATTTTGATTTTCGAAATTTTAATTCTTATTGCTGTATAAATTCTGTAAAATCGTTATCTGAACTGATATGAAGTTAAATTATTATTAATAAATTTGTGATATATAGATAAAATATTTAAAGAATTTATTATTATTATTATTATTACTATTATTCTGTGACACCTCCAAGGAATCCTAAGACTCATCGAGGGACTCGGGGTTCGACTGGGTTTATAATATTAAATCGATTTACAGCTAAACTTGGTGCTTGAGGTGAATGAAAATGTGTATATGGTGGCATAGGCACATGAATATCAGATATAAATTTAAAAATCATTCTTATCTTATTAAAATTTGGAGATATGTTGACTTAAAAAACATTAAATTCACAGTACAATTGGTTTAGAACCACAGATACATGTTTGTATTGCAATAAGCTTATTTTTATTGCTCACACTAAACTATTCTACTACTGACCTAGATCGTGCCATTATGAACTATTGAAATATAAGTAGTTCTTAAACAATGGATACAAAATTATAAATATTTAATAAATGATTTCTCGAAAATGGAAAATCTGTTGGAAAAACTACAAGTAGATTCGTGTTAAGGATGACTAGCTCTATTATTACTTAATAATGTCAGAATTTTTTTAAAATAATGCATTACGATGCATTATTCATTTTTTTTACTTTGCACCCTTCCCCACCTTACCACATCCTATATTAAAATATGAGGAGGGAAGGACGCACAAGGGCTAAGGAATCGGAAAATTTTCGACTTCCGGTTTTTAATGGATATGCATGTTTTGAGGTCCATAGAGTCCATTTCAAAAACTATCCATAGGACAGTTTTTGGAATAATGTCTGTCTGTCCATAGTGGTACATCAGAGCGAGGTGGGGAGTCAAATACAAGAGTGCCTAGAGCCTACGAAAACCTTAATGCAGCCCATAGTAGGCCAAGTCACAAGGAACTTCACACACCAGGATATGCTAGAGGATGGAGTTTATCCTTAGGAGAGCAGATCAGAGTTGCTAATTTAACATGGAGTTTGAATGTGGCATGAAGGCCATGTTTTAGTAGTATATTGGCTCTCTTTACTGATGTACCTCTGACATAATAGGAATAGTGATGTTTTATTCTTGTGTATAATGGGGCTAAGTAGTATTTTATCTATTTTGCAAGAATTGTAACTAGAATTGTGTGTGTTTTTAAAATACCAGGCTGGTCACCTACCTAAACAGCCAACACCCCAAAATTCATTTCACGGTAGAAAAAGAATCTAGTAACTGTTTGCCTTTTCTTGACACATTACTCACCCACCTTTCCGATGGATCACTATCTTTCTCCATTTACAGAAAACCAACACACACACACAGTAATATGTCTACATAAACAATCAAATTGTCATCCAGGCCAACAGTATGGTATTTTAAAAATGCTTACACAGACAGCTAGAGCAATTTGTTCTAATGATATAATTCTTTCCACAGAACTTAAATATCTGTGATATACTTTCTTGGCCAATGGCTACAATTCCTACTATAAAGATGAAATACTATACAACCCCATTACTTTCTCCTGTAACACACAAGAACAAACCATCACTATTCCTATTCCTAATGTTGAAGGTACATCAGTAAAGATAGCCAAAATACTAAAAAAAAAAAAAAAAAATCATGGCCTTCGCACCACAAGCCACATGGTAAATTAGCAACACTGATCTGCTCTACTAAGGATAAACTCAATCCTCTAACATATCCTGGAGTGTATGAAGTTCTTTGTGACTGTAACTTGACTTACTGTGAGCACACAGGAAGATCTGTTAACATCTGCCTTGGAGAATATAAAAAATACATTCACTTGTATTTTTGTCTACCAGTCCTGACTTATGGCAAGTCAGGAATGACACAACACTTTGGATACCCCCCTTCACACAGGATTAGATGAAAAAAAAACCAATGTGTTATTTAGAAGTAGTTACAGGTCAGAAAGTTTATTTTTAGTCAGACATAGCTATGATGAATTCTCCTAACCTGAACAAGCATGGATACATTAATTTGTCAAAAATTTGGGAGACTGTTATTTTAAGATCAACTTAATGTAATAGTTCTGTTTTTTTTTTTACAATATTAGAAGGTGCCAAATTAGGACATTATATATTCTGTCCATTACAATTTGAATTGATTCACTTACTCAATGCTATGTGTAAACTCTTAACAAGCTGCTTTGTGCTCTGAAGATGCTGGTTTGAAATCCAGCAAAATATCATCATCATCAAATTCTTGATATACACCTTTCAGGGGTGTACAGGTTATGATATGATATTACTATATGAAAAATTTACATCATTACTAATTTTCTATCTACAATTTTCCTCTAAATCAGTCTGTTAGATGTCAAGACTCCAACATTATCAAATCTTATATTTCTATCTTCTAAGGTGCTTTTTACAATATCAATCTACCTATATCGTGGTCTTCCTTTGGGTCTTTTTCCTGCCAACCTGGCAAAAAAAATTTTGCTAATCTTTCCTCTCCCATTCTGCTTAAGTGACAATACCACCTGAGATTAGCTCCGCTAATGCATTCCTGGATGCTGACAATGCCAAGTTCTTTCCTAATATCCTCGTTTTTAATATGATATTGAAATTGCTGACATTTATTTACACCTTAATCTTTCTCAGGACTCTCATATCTACAGTCTTTGGTCAAGTGTTTTACTTATGACCCAGCTCTCAGATCCATAAGCTAAAATTGGTTTGAACACTATCTTGTATACAGCTAATTTAGTGTTTTGGCTAATTTCTCTCTTATTCCATATAAAATTATTCAGTTGACTTCCTACCATACCAGCTTTGTTGATTCTGTTGTCTATTTCCATATTTAATTTACCATTTTCACTAAAAATCGTGCCTAAGGAGTTGAAATGTTTCACTTGTTCTATAGGTTCTCAATTCACAATGCAGATAATATTTTCAATGCTTCGGCCTATTTTTATTGTCTTTTTCTTGTTATTGCTGATTTTCATACCATATCTATTACAACAGTTATTCAATTTAGTCAGGGATTCTTGCAGACTTGTAGCGGATTTATCATCATCAAATTCCTGCTATGTACCCTCAAGGGGTGTACAGGATATGACAGTACTACATGAAAAAATTACATCATTACTAACTTCCTATCTACAATTTTCCTCCAAATCAGTCTGTTACTTGTCAAGACTCCAACATTATCAGATCTTATATTTCTATCGTCTAAGGCACTTTGTACCGTATCAATCCATCTATATCTTGGTCTTCCTCTGGGTCGTTTTCCTGCCAACCTGGCAGAGAACACTTGTTTTGCTAATCTTTCCTCTCCCATTCTATTTAAGTGACCATACCACCCGAGATTAGCTCTGCTAATGCATTCCTGGATGCTGTTAAATTGTGAATGAAGCTATGTTATGTAATTTATTATTTTCATTCACATTTAACATTGCCTATTTAAATATTAATCATGGTTTATATAAAATTGTTTATTATTCCTTAATTAAGAATTACTAATTAAATATTTACTGAAAACCTGACCTGCTATTAATTTATAAAATAATAATATGTATAGAATTTTGTATAACTAAATATATGTGGTGTAACGTAAAGTGTTAATTTATATTTAACTGTATACGTAATCAAAAAGTTAAAGAAGTAGCTTAAATATTCTGTTGTTCTTATTTGTCAAATATTTAATGTTATGTAATCATTCATGTAAGAGTAGTAACAGAGCATACATTACATTAGCGAAATGTTTACGTTTAGTCTGTTGTCATGGAGACGCACGCGTAAACAACCACGAGGGAGTAGAGCGTGGCGTTCGAACGGTAAGGTAGGAGTGAAGGTCATAGATAGATAGGACAGAGAAAGGAAGAGAGGAATTATTATTAAAGAGAGAAGAGAGAGTTTTGCGGAGCCTGAAGGAAAGTAGGATATAAGCAAGGAAGTGAAAGAAAATTATAAGTTCTCTAGGGCAGAAATTCATGAGAATAGTGTTGAGAAGTGAGCCAAAACATAGTGAATCATATACTTAGCTGCAAGTGAAATAAGCTGTGGTTATAGAGGAAAATTGATGTCGTAATCGGATAAATAAAGAACTGGACATTCAATGAAAAATTCTGATTAGTTCCAGTTAGTCTAGGATTACGTCTTAATTCTGTGTTGCCCTGAGAAGAATATAATGAATTTATCTAGTTTCAGAAAAGTAAACAAGGAAAGATATCAGTGCCTTATTGATGTGTTTTTTTTAGAATAGTGAAGCGCAGTTAACAAAAGTTCAGTTAAAGCGTAGAAGAATTTTATTATGTGTGTTCCGCTAATGTAAATAAGTTAATTCATAAGTGTACTCGCAATAACTTGATGTACTGAAGATTTTATCTGGTAAGAGTAGTTGTATATGTTTGTCTATTCTAGCATTAACTGTAATAGATCTCTGATGCTCAAAGTCCGGAATAAGCTTGCTTGGAATATTGTCTACCTAGATTAGTGCCTGCTGTGAACTTAAGCATTGAACTGACAGATTTGTAGAGACTGACTGATTGTGAAGTTTGTTATTTTAATCTGAGTTAAGAAAATATGTGTTTTTGAAGTTGCAAATTGTTTTTGAGAATTTAGAACATCGAACTGGAATGAGAGACTTAGCGAGTTGTATTGAGTTTATTGTATTGTTTCATTTAAAAGTAGAATTATTGTACTTGTTATATATCATATATTAAATGTTTTATTTTGTTAATCTAAATATTGTGTTTGCCTGAATTCCTTATTATTGCACCGTTCATAAATATTCGAATCTTGCGGGAACCCCAAGTGGAATAGTAAATAATTCGGCCTAAACTAATGAGAAGACTGCTAACTTAATTAAGAATTGATCCTACTATTTTATATAGACTAATCTAAAAATAGGGTGGCGCAGTATAATTATAAATTTCTCTACTTTTGGATCGGTGATCAATTTGCGATTAAGTGTTATATTGATAAGAGTGACTTGAACCAAGATGGCGGATTTAGAACATAACATGAAAATAGAACGTCACGACAATGTCAAGTTCTTTCCTAATATCCTCATTTTTAATATGATATTGCCATTGATGCCATCTGTTCACGCCTCTAATCTTTCTCAGGACTCTCATATCTGCGGTCTCTAGTCTTTGGTCAAGTGTTTTACTTCTGACCCAGCTCTCAGATCCATAAGTTAAAACTGGTTTGAACACCGTCTTGTATACAGCTAATTTAGTGTTCCGACTAATTTCTCTCTTATTCCATATGAATTTATTCAATTGACTTCCCACCATACCAGCTTTGCTGATTCTGTTGTCTACTTCTATATTTAATTTACCATCTTCAGTAAAAATTGTGCCTAAGTAGCTGAAATGTTTTACTTGTTCCACAGGTTCTCCATTCACAACACAGTTGACATTTTCAATGATTCTGCCTATTATCATTGTCTTTGTCTTTTTATTGCTGACCTTCCTACCATATCTATTACAACAGCTATTCAATTTAGTCAGAGAATCTTGCAGACTTGCAGCGGATTTATTTAGAAGTATAACATCATCCGCATAAAGCAAAGAGCTGACATTAACATCTCCAATTTTGATATCAGGTTTAATACCACTTTCCTTCATAATGTGATCCATATAGATAATCAATAACAGAGGGGATAATGTACATCCTTGTCTCACACCAGATTTAACATTAAACCATCTTCCTGTACTTCCTTCAATTCTAACTGCTGACTTACAACTCAAATAAAGACTAAGTATTGCTTGATATAATGCCCCACTGACACCATATAACTGCAGCATATTGAATAGCTTCTCTCTTGGCACCTTGTCATATGCCTTTTCCAAATCGACAAAACTTAAATATAGATCTTTGTTATATTCCCATGCTTTCTCGACTATTTGTCGTAAAGTGAAGATCTGATCCTGACAGCCTCTATTTGGCCTGAATCCAGCTCGTTCTTCACCAAGCTTTTCTTCCACAATTCTTCTCAACCGTTTCTCAAGTATACTGGCATAGATCTTGCCAGGAACACCCAGTAGGGAAATACCTCTGTAATTCTCACATTCAGTTTTATTTCCCTTTTTATATATGGGTACTATGAGAGCTCTACTCCAATCATCGGGAATTCGTCCCTTTGTCCAGGCTTTCTGAACTATGCAGTGCAGCCACTAAGACTTTTATACCACCATACTTCAGCATTTCTGGTCAAATATCATCTACTCCTGCTGCCTTTCCACATTTCAAGCCTTTGATGGCTTTTTCTACTTCAAGTATGGATATGTACTCCTGACTGCATGCCTGGTCAGTGTTTTTTATCACTGTGCTGTCATCACTGCTTGTTTCATTTAGCAGTTTTTCAAAGTAATTACTCCATACCTCAAGGATATCTTTTTCTCCTGTTTTCATGTCACCTTTGTCATCTCTAACTCCTTTTACAGCACTCTTTCCTCCATTCCTAAGCTTCTTCAACAACCTCCAGAATATTTTGCCACCTTCTTGATATTTATTTTCTATATTCTTGCCAAAGTCCTCCCATGACTTTGTTTAGCTAGTTTTACACACTGTTTAGCTTTCTTACATTTGTCTCTGTATTCTGTAAGAGTAAAAGCTGACTTATTTGCCAGGAACTTTTGATATGCTTTCTTCTTTTCCTTCACTGCCTCTTTAACTTCCTGTGTCCACCAGGGAGTTCTGATTTTTTTATCCTTGCAGACAACCTCACCACATGCCGCTCTGGCAGAATCAATCAATGTTTTCTTCAGAGTTTGCCACTGAATCTCCAAGGTTTGATTCCTGTTCTCAAACTCTTTCATTTTCTTTTCAATAATCTTTCTGTATTTTAGTCTACAGTTCACATCTGAGAGCTGCTCAACTTTTATTCGCTTTAAAACTTTCTTACATGTTATTCTTTACAATATGAAATTCAATTTTATCCTGCTCAAGACTAAATAGTGATCACTTCCAATTTCAAATCCTCTATACACTCTGGTGTCCTGCACCAGGGAGAAAACATCACTATCAACAATAACATAGTCAATGAGACTTTTCTTATTCCTAGCCTCTTCTCTCCATGTGAATTTGTGCACATTTTTATGTTGGAACATGGTGTTAGTAATAACCAGTCCATGTCCTGAGCAGAAATCCAACAGATATTTGCCATTATTATTAGCTTTGCTCTTTTCTCCAAATTTTCCCAAAATATTTTTGTATGTCTCACAATCATTTCCTACTCTGCTATTTAGATCCCCAACAAGGACCAACTTTTCATTTTTCATTGTGTCAGTTGCTTTTCTAGAGCGTCAAAAAATTCCTCCACTTCTACCTTAGTAGAACCTTCTGTGGGACCATAGGTACAAATAAGTCTCATTGTCCAGTTCCCCATTCTCATATTTGCCCACATTACTCTACTTGAGACTGACTGCCATTCAAGAAGATTAGCCTCGTATTTTGTGTTGAATACTATGGCTACTCCTTCTTTTCCTTGAATTGTCATTGCCTGAATATAACATTTTGTATTTATTGCTTAGAAAGATCTCACCAGTTTTGGTCTTTTTTGTTTCAGTCACCCTTATTATGTCGATCTGGTACGGATTTATTTAGAAGTATAACATCGTCAGCATAAAGCAAAGAGCTGACATTAACATCTCCAATTTTGATATCAGGTTTAATACCACTTTCCTTCATAATATGATCCATATAGATAATGAATAACACAGAGGATAATGTACATCCTTCTCTGAATCAGATTTAACATTAAACTATCTTTCTGTACCTCGTTCACTAACTGCTGACTTACAATTCAAATAAAAACTAGGTATTGTTTGGGGCATTATATCAAATTATACCATATAATTGTAGCATTTTGAATAGTATCTCTCTCTCTCTTGGCACCTTGTCATATGCCTTTTCCAGATCTACAAAACTTAAATAATACAGATCTTTGTTATATTCGCATGATTTCTCAACTATTGGTTATCATCATCATCAAATTCCTCCCATATACCCTCAAGGGGTGTACAGGATATGATAGTACTACATGAAAAAAATTAGATCATTACTAACTTCCTATCTACAATTTTCCTCAAAATCAGTCTGTTACTTGTCAAGACTCCAACATTATCGATCTTATATTTCTATCGTCTAAGGCACTTTGTACCATATCAATCCACCTATATCGTGGTCTTCCTCTGGGTCGTTTTTCTGCCAACCTGGCAGAGAACACTTGTTTTGCTAATCTTTCCTCTCCCATTCTATTTAAGTGACCATACCACCCGAGATTAGCTCTGCTAATGCATTCCTGGATGCTGACAATGTCAAGTTCTTTCCTAATATCCTCATTTTTAATATGATATTGCCATTGATGCCATCTGTTCACGCCTCTAATCTTTCTCAGGACTCTCATATCTGCGGTCTCTAGTCTTTGGTCAAGTGTTTTACTTCTGACCCACCTCTCAGATCCATAAGTTAAAACTGGTTTGAACACTGTCTTGTATACAGCTAATTTAGTGTTCCGACTAATTTCTCTCTTATTCCATATGAATTTATTCAGTTGACTTCCTAACATACCAGCTTTGCTGATTCTGTTGTCTATTTCTATATTTAAATTACCATCTTCAGTAAAAATTGTGAATAAGTAGTTGAAATGTTTCACTTGTTCCACAGGTTCTCCATTCACAACACAGTTGATATTTTCCATGATTCTGCCTATTTTCATTGTCTTTGTCTTTTTATTGCTGACCTTCATACCATATCTATTACAATAGCTATTCAATTTAATCAGAGAATCTTGCAGGCTTGTAGCAGATTTATTTAGAAGTATAACATCATCCGCATAAAGCAAAAAGCTGACATTAACATCTTAAATTGTGATATCATGCTTAATACCACTTTCCTTCATAATGTGATCCATATAGATAATGAATAACAGAGGGGATAATGTACATCCTTGTCTCACACCAGATTTAACATTAAACCATCTTCCTGTACTTCCTTCAATTCTAACTGACTTACAACTCAAATAAAGATTAAGTATTGCTTGATATAATGCCCCATTGACACCATATAATTGTAGTGTATTGAATAGCTTCTCTCTTGGCACCTTGTCATATGCCTTTTCCAAATCGACAAAACTTAAATACAGATCTCTGTTATATTTCCATGCTTTCTCGACTATTTCTCGTAAAGTGAAGATCTGATCCTGACAGCCTCTATTTGGCCTGAATCCAGCTTGTTCTACACCAAGCTTTCCTTCCACAATTCTTCTCAACCGTTTCTCAAGAGTATACTTGTATAGATCTTACCAGGAACACTCAGTAATGGCATACCTCTGTAATTCTCACATTCAGTTTTATTTCCCTTTTTATATATGGGTACTATGAGAGCTCTACCCCAATCATCAGGAATTCGTTCCTCTGTCCAGGCTTTCTGAACTATGTAGTGCAGCCACTGTAACACTCTTATACCACCATACTTCAGCATTTCTGGTCGAATATCATCTATTCCTGCTGCCTTTCCACATTTCAAGCCTTTGATGGCTTTTTCTACTTCAAGTATGGATATGTATTCCTGCCTGCATGCCTGGTCAGTGTTTTTTACCACTGTGCTGTCATCACTGCTTGTTTCATTTAGCAGTTTTTCAAAGTAATTACTCCATACTTCAAGGATATCATTTTCTCCCGTTTTCATGTCACCTTTATCATCGCTAACTCCTTTTACAGCACTCTTTCCTTTATTCCTAAGCTTCTTTAACAACCTCCAGAATATTTTGCCACCTTCTTGATATTTATTTTCTATATTCTTGCCAAAGTCCACCCTTTGTTTAGCTAGTTTTACACAGTGTTTTGCATTCTTGCATTTGTCTCTGTATTCTCTAAGAGCACAAGCTGACTTATTTGTCAGGAACTTTTGATTTGCTTTCTTCTTTTCCTTCACTGCCTCTTTAACTTCCTGTGTCCACCAGGGAGTTCTGATTTTTTTTATTCTTGCAGACAACCTCACCACATGCCTCTCTGGCAGAATCAATCAATGTTTTCTTCAGAGTTTGCCACTGAATCTCCAAGGTTTGATTCCTGTTCTCAAACTCTTTCATTTTTTTCATTTCACTCTTTCAAATATAGAAATATATTAAAATTTATTTTAATGTATATCCTAGTACGTTGTAATTTCCTGAAATAGTTTAGTGAAAATGCATAACCAACGTCTAAGCGTTTTCACGAGAATTACGATAATCCACGGAGATGTTACCGCACGTAAAGCACGCCATTACGGTAAATTGAAGTTGAAGCTAGCAAGACAACTGAATCGTCTCGCCTTCCTGAAGCGCTGCCGGGATAACCAGGTAATCCCCAACTGTGTGAAATTGAAGCACCGTTTCTCTTCGCAAAAGGCACTTCGTATCTATAACCGTGCCAGCCAAGCCTTACTCAGAGAACAAATTGCCGCCACTCACCGTTTCCTGAGTGAAGCTAACTCAGCTATACAGGCACTCGAAGATGACCTTTCAGGCACCTTAAGCCATGAAATTTGGTCGATTTTACACGACATCTCGTGCACTGCAGCGGAGAAAGAGTTTAAATTAGTCCGAGGCCGACACATCAAAAAATTCGAAATCCCACCAACTCACAAATTAGAAAACTCCACAGGCTCCTTAAGAAGGTCACTTCTTGGCCTGTGGAAATCACCAACAAACCAAAACCATATAACTCCATACCCCCCCCCCGTATTTATGGACTCCCAAAAATTCACAAGGAAAATGTGCCATTACGTCCCATAGTGGATGGCATTGATTCCCCCACATATAAACTAGCTAAACATTTGGCCAAAGCTCTCTCACACTATACTGGCAACACACCTTCATACATAAAAAACTCAGCCCACTTCAAAGCCAGCATAGAAAACCTTACACTCAAACACACTGACATAATGGTCAGTTTTGATGTCTCCTCCTTATTTACGAATGTCCCTCTCAAAGAATCCTTAGAGCAAATCCAAGCTAAATTTCCTCCCGATATCACAGCCCTATTTCAGTTCACAATGAACTCAGGCTATTTTGTTTGGCAAGGAAAATTCTACTAACAAATAGAGGGGACAGCCATGGGTTCTCCACTCTCCCCACCCTTGGCCAACTTTTATATGGAGACTTTTGAAGAGCAAGCCTTGAACTCTGCCCCACAAAAACCAACCATTTGGCTTCACTATGTAGATGATGTATTCGCTATTTGGCCACATGGCTCCGATGCACTCCTCTCCTTCTTAACACACTTAAACAACCAACACCCCAGAATCAAATTCACCCTGGAAGAGGAAAAAAAACAACTGCATTCCGTTCTTAGACACACTAGTCACCCGCCAGCCTGATGGAACCTTGGTTTTCTCAGTATATAGAAAACCCACCCATACAGGCAGATACATTCACCAACAATCCCCCCACCCCCCCCTCACAACAATATGGAGTCATTAAGACACTACACAACAGGGCTAAACTTATCTGCTCGAATGACAATGTCCTAACCACAGAACGAAACCACATCCTCAACACGTTCTCAGCCAATGGCTACCCCCCCAAAAAAATCCAAAAAATATTAAAACCAGTAAACCACAACCCCCCCTCCCCCTCACAACAAGGATTACTCTAAATCCATCACCATACCTTACATCCGAGGCACCTCAGAAAAAATCACAAAAATCCTAAAAAAACATAACTTAACTTCTTGTTACAAACCATATAAAAAATTGGCATCCCTGATCCGCTCAACAAAAGACCAACCTCCCCCCCTAGACCTACCTGGTGTGTACCAGGTCCCTTGCAGCTGTAAGCTGTCCTACTTCAGCCAAACAGGCAGGACAGCAAATATCAGAATTTCAGAACATAAGGACTACATCCGGTTTCACCAATAAAGCTACTCTGGTCTTGCTGACCATGCTCTGGATACCTGCCATAGAATACGGTGGAAAAAAGCCAGGATAATACACCGTAGCAAATACAGATATGAAAGGCTTTTCATAGAATCAGCTTCAGCCCTAAAAAACGAGCCTAACCTCAACAAATTTGGCTGCATGAGACTTCCTCAAATTTGGGAAACCTACATCAGAAGACCTTCAGCCCAATCGCCCAAGAATACCAACATTGCCCGCTAGAGGGCACTATCAGGACTAGGAGAAATATTAGCTTCATTCTTCTTACTCATTTATTGTTCTTGCTGTGCCTGCGTGCACATATCTTGTACCTAAGTTCTTGAAAATGGCAGCGTGACGTTGACGAAATATAGAAATATATTAAAATTTATTTTAATGTATATCCTAGTACGTTGTAATTTCCTGAAATAATTTAGTGAAAATGCATAACCAACGTCTAAGCCTTTCCACGAGAATCTTTCATTTTTTCTTCAATAATATTTGTGTATTTTAGTCTACAGTTCACATCTGAGAGCTGCTCAACTTTTATTCGCTTTAAAACTTTCTTACATGTTATTCTTTTCAATATGAAATTCAATTTTATCCTGCTCAAGACTAAATAGTGATCACTTCCAATTTCAAATCCTCTGTACACTCTGGTGTCCTGCACCAGGAAGAAAACATCACTATCAACAATAACATAGTCAATGAGACTTTTCTTATTCCTTTCCTCTTCTCTCCATGTGAATTTGTGCACATTTTTATGTTGGAGCATGGTGTTAGTAATAACCAGTCCATGTCCTGAGCAGAAATCCAACAGATATTTGCCATTATTATTAGCTTTGCTCTTTTCTCCAAATTTTCCCAAAATATTTTTGTATGTCTCACAATCATTTCCTACTCTGCTATTTAGATCCCCAACAAGGACTAACTTTTCCTTTTTAATTGTGTCAGTTGCTTTTTCTAAAGCCTCAAAAAATTCCTCCACTTCTACCTTAGTAGAACCTTCTGTGGGACCATAGGCACAAATAAGTCTCATTGTCCAGTTCCCCATTCTCATATTTGCCCACATTACTCTACTTGAGACTGACTGCCATTCAAGAAGATTAGCCTCGTATTTTGTGTTGAATACTATGGCTATGCCTTCTTTTCCTTAATTATCATTGCCTGAATATAACATTTTGTATTTATTGCTCAGAAAGATCTCACCAGTTTTTGTCTTTTTTGTTTCAGTCACCCCTATTATGTCGATCTGGTACTTATCTAATTCCTCAGCTAGCTCCATTTCTTTGCCATTCAGGCTTCTTATGTTGATAGTACCGATCTTTAACTCTAGTGATGTTGATTTGGGGTTTGTTTTCAGATTTGTTCCAGTAGCTGGATTTTCGCTGTTCGCCCTGGTTCCCTGACGAAAACACTGGGGGGGGGGGGCCTTGTTTAACCGGCCAACGCCCCAGCCGGCATGAAATTTTGTCATGTCGTACCATCATGTTTTATTTTGGTTTAACCAATAAGAATACAATTTGGTCGGCTAAATCCCAAATTGCCAGCCCATCCTCATTCGTTCAGTATCCAAGTAGATACCCAACAGGGTGCACCACAAGAAGGTGAGGATTGGACATTAGGTCAGAAGCCCTGGTCGGTTCTCCACATTCCTTTAAAGGCTATGTGGAGGTCTCCTCTCAGAAGTGAAAATCTGATCCTGACAGCCTCTATTTGGCCTGAACCCAGTTTGTTCTTCACCAAGCCTCTCTTCCACAATCCTTCTCAACTGTTTCTCAAGTAATAAGTTTTAAAAGAGGTATACCGTGAGTAGACATATTGATACAAAATTAATAATGGAAAAAACTCACGTACAAAGATTATTCAATAGTATAATTTTTGCCTGTGTGTCACAGGCATCTTCAGTACATTAAGCTCAAATTAAACAATAACTGACAATTCCAAAAAGCGCCACCTAAGTAGCTGGTGTAAGATAACTAAAAAGGTCAATAAATTTCCTTAAAAAAAAAAAAATCAATACAATAAAAAGTTAGGAAAGATTAGCTGATTTGTAAAGTACTATATCCCATAAAGGGGATAGACGTAAGCCGTCAGATCTGTTTAAGTTAGAAGAATGAAGTAGAGTTTCACACGTTTCTTTATAAAGGAGTTCCACGAGAAACTGACTTTTGTGAAGAACTCTTATCTTTCTAAAATGAACTGTATGTCTAGTGAAGATGGCATGGTCTGCAAGTCGAGACTTTTCAGGTTTAAAGTATTCAATATAAGATTGGTGTTCTTCTAGCCGAATAGAGGCAGATCTTCCCGTTTGTCCGAAATAAGAATTCACAAGAGCATGGAATCTGGTAGACACCTGGATGATTAAGATGTGGAAGCTTGTCCTTAGGAGAAGTGAGAAAGGTGGAGATTTTTCTAAACGGTCGAAAGGAAACAAAAATATTCAGTGGTTTTAAAACTTTTGCTATACGTTCACTGATGCCTTGTACATAAGGGATAATAATGCACGTTATTTCTTGTGCGTTTGAAGAGGAAGACATATTAAAATTACTCAAAGTTATTTTAATGAAGCAATTCTTATAACCATTAGATAGAAAGGAAGAAGTTTTATATTGTAGTTCTTTCTGTAAAAGATCGTCTGAAGAACAAAAGGAGTGGGCCCGATGAACCAGTGTTTTAATAGTTCCTGCCTTTTGACTGGGATGGTGATGAGATTCTGCATGGATATAATGGCCTGTATGAGTCTTCTTTCTATAAACTGAGAAATGTAGGTTACCATCTGGTTGGCAAAGAATTAGATCTAAAAAGGCTAACTGATGATTTGATTCTACTTCTAGGGTAAACTTGATCCTAGGATGAAGTTTATAAGAATTACTTCATTAAAAGAACTTTGAGTAGTTTTAATATGTCTTCCTCTTCAAACACAGAAGAAATAACGCGCATTCTTATCCCTTATGTACAAGGCATCAGTAAACATATAGCAAAAGTTTTAAAACCACTGAATATTTTTTTGAATTTCGACCGTTTAGAAAAATTTCCACCTTTCTCACTTCTCCTAAGGACAAGCTTCCACATCTTAATCATCCAGGTGTCTACCAGATTCCGTGCTCTTGTGGATTATCTTATTTCGGACAAACGGGAAGATCTGCCTCTATTCAGCTAGAAGAACACCAATCTTATATTGAATACTTTAAACCTGAAAAGTCCGGACTTGCAGAACATGCCATCTTCACTAGACACAGAGTTCATTGGAGAAAGACAAGAGTTCTTCACGAAAGTCAGTTTCTCATTTCTCATGGAATGCCTTTATAAAGAAACATGTGAAACTCTACTTCATTCTCCTAACTTAAACAGATCCGACGGCTTACGTCTATCCCCTTTATGGGAGATAGTACTTTACAAATCAGCTAATCTTTCCTAACTTTTTATTGTATTGATTTTTTTTTTTTTAGGAAATTTATTGATCCTTTTAGTTATCTTACACCAGCGATAATGTTTCAGAAAGATTTGGTCTTGGACGTAGGAATGAAAGAGGAAAGCAATTAATAGAATTTTGTATACAAAAACAGTCAGTTATAGCAAATACACTATTTCAAGCTCCAAAAAGAAGATACACCTGGAAAGCACCTGGGGATTCAAATAGATATCAAATAGATTATATATTGGTCAAGAAAAGATACAGAAACCAAATAAAAAATTGCAAAAGCTATCCAGGTGCCGACATTAGTAGCGACCATAACCTTGTCTTAATGAAAACAGAACTGAGACATAGGAAACAAATCCAAAGATACAAACCAATAAGATGGAACCTTGAAAAATTAAAAAGTAAAGAAGTAAAGAGAGGATACCAAAAGGCAACTGATCATAACATTCCAGAAAACATAGTCAGAATAATATTGAAAACCAATGGAATATGATTAAAGAGTTAATTACAAATTCATCAAATCAATTATTGAAAAATGCAGAAAAAGAAAAAAGAAAACATTGGATAACAGATGAAATACTTGGCCTTATGGATGAAAGAAGAAAATATAAAAATGCTGTTAAAGAAGAAGATGTTGCCAAATACAAATATCTTAAAAATCAAATTACAAGAAAATGTAGACAAGCCAAAAAAGAATACCTGGAAAAACAGTATAATAACATAGATGAATTATTTAAAAAAGAAAACATAGAGAAAGCCTATAAAGAAATTAACAAACTGACTTTCAAATTTAATAAGAACAGCAAAAACAATGCCATCAAAGATGAAAATGGAAAATTACTAATAGAATCTGAGGATATATTAATGGAATGGAAGAATTATCTTGAAAATCTCTATAATGGTGACGAACTTGATGTTGATATCAGCATAGAAAATCAAAATGAAGATAATCTAGGACCCCCAATAATGCGAGAAGAATTTGATAAAGCACTGTCCGAAATGAGTAATGGAAAAAGTCCAGGTGTAGACAATATTCCTATAGAACTGCTACAAAATCTAGGTGATGAGACAAAAACCTTACTCTATCAATTAATAGCCCAAATCTATGATAGAGGAGAAATACCAAAGGAGTTTATGAAATCAACCATAATACCAATACCAAAAAAGAATAATGCAAACAAATGCAGCCAATTTAGAACAATAGCTTTAATCCCACATGTTAGCAAAATTCTGTTAAAAATTATTCAAAATAGAATTTATTCAAAAATAGATTGTCTATTGGATGAAGACCAATTTGGATTCAGAAAGAATAAAGGAACAAGAGAGGCAATACTCTGTTTAAGAACAATAATAGAGAGAGAAGATTAGACCTTAGTCAAAATACTTACATTTGCTTCCTTGATTTAGAGAAAGCGTTTGATAAAGTAAACCAGCAATAGATTTGAGGGATAAGAAAATAATTTATCAAATTTACAAAAATCAAAATGGACAGATTAAAATCAATGATAAGGAGAAAATAATAAATATAAGGAGTGGAGTAAGACAAGGATGTATACTTTCACCACTTTAATTTATATATTGAAAAGGCCATTCAGGAAACTAAAGATAAAATAAATAGTGGCATAAAGATAAATGGTGAGCAAGTCATGTGTATAAGATTTGCTGATGACATAGCCCTTGTAGCAGAAAACAGAAGAATGTTAAAAACAATGCTAGAATTACTAAATAATAACCTTGAAAAATATAAAATGAAAATCAACGCAGATAAGACTAAAATCATTGTTACAAGCAAAATCCCTATCAATACAGAGCATATAGACATCAGCAGGGAACAAATAAAACAAGTGAAAAGCTTTAAATATTTAGGAAGCCTAATAACAGAAGATGGCAGAACAAGAGAAGACATAAGATCAAGAATAAACAACGCAAAAGCCCAATTCTCTAAGATGAAAAGCATTTTAACAGGAAACCTCAACCTACAATTGAAAAAAAAATTAGTAAAGACATTGATATGGAGCATTGCACTTTATGGATGAGAAACCTGGATTCTAGGCAGAGAAGATGTAAGAAGACTGGAGGCTTTTGAAATGTGGTGCTGGCGTTGCATGAACAAAATAAAATGGACAGAAAAAAAATCAAGCCAACAGTCCCGAGAGAGATAAATGAAACAAGAACTCTAATAAAATCGATCAAAATTAGAAGGGATAGGTGGTTTAGACATATACTTCGACATGATGGACTTGTGAAAAGAATAACTGAAGGCAAAATAGAGGGGAAAAGACGAAGAGGCAGACCAAGAAAAAGCTTTCTTGACGAAGTCAAAGACACCACGGGTTTGAGGAGTTACCAGGAGGTTAAGAAGAAAGCCAACGACAGAGTGGAATGGAGGAAATTGCTGCTGAGCCACCAGTCCCAAGAATGATGCAACTGATGATGATGACACCAGCTATTTAGGTGGTGCTTTTTGGAATTGTCAGTTATTGTTTAATTTGAGCTTAATGTACTGAAGATACTTGTGACACACAGGCGAAAATTATACTATTAAATAATCTTTGCATGTGAGTTTTTTCCGTTATTAATTTTGTACCGATGTTTCTCAAGTATACTTGCATATATCTTACCAGGAACATTCAGTAGAGAAATACCTCTAATTCTCACATTCAGTTTTATTTCCTTTTTATATATGGGTACTGTAGATCTCTCCTCCAATCATCTGAAATTTGTCCCTCTGAACTATGCAGTGCAGCCACTGTAAGACTTTTATACCTCCATACTTAAGCATTTCTGGTCAAATATGATCTACTCCTACTACCTTTCCACATTTCAGGCTTTTGATGGCTTTTTCTACTTCAAGTATGAATATGTATTCCTGATGGCATGCCTGGTCAGTGCTTTTTACCACTGTGCTGTCATCGCTGCTTGTTTCATTTAGCAATTTTTCTAAGTAAATACTCTGCACTTCAAGGATATCTTTTTCTCCTGTTTTCATGTAACCTTTATCATCTCTAATTCCTTTTCAGGCACTTTTTCCTCCATTTTTGATCTTTTTCAAGAGCCTCCAGAATATTTTGCCACCATCCTGATATTTATTTTCCATGTTTTTACTAAAGATTCTGGCTGAATCAATCAGTGTTTTCTTCAGGAGTTTGCCACTGAATGACCAAGGTTTGGTTACTGATCTGAACTCTCATTTTTTCTTGAATAATGTTTGTATATTTTAGTCTACAGTTCACATCTGTGAGCTGCTCAACTTTAACTCGCTTTAAAAACTTTCTTATATATGTTCTTCTTTTTAATATCCAATTCAATTTTATCCTGCTCAAGACTAAATGATGATCACTTCCAATTTCAAATGATCCTCGTACACTCTGGTGTCCTGCACCAGGGAGAAAACATCACTATCAATAATAACATAGTCAATGAGACTTTTCTTATTCCTTGCCTCTTCTCTCCATGGAATTTGTGTACATTTTTATGTTGGAACATTGTATTAGTAATAACAGTCTATGTCCTGAGCAGAAATCCAACAAATTATTAGCTTTGCTCCTTTCTCCAAATTTTCTCAAAATATTTTTGTATGTCTGACAATCATTTCCTACTCTGATATTTAGATCTCCCAACAAGGACCAACCTTTCTTTTTTCATTGTGTCAGTTGCTTTCCTCTAAAGCCTGAAAAAATTCCTCCACTTCTACCTTAGTAGAACCTTCTGTGGGATTATAGGCACAAATAAGTCTCATTGTCCAGTTCCGCATTCTCATATTTGCCCACATCACTCTACTTGAGACTGCCTGCCATTCAAGAAGATTAGCCTCGTATTTTGTGTTGAATACTATGGCTACTCCTTCTTTTCCTTGATTGTCATTGCCTGAATATAACATTTTGTATTTATTGCTCAGAAATATCTCACCAGTTTTTGTTTTTGTTTCAGTCACCTCTATTATGTCGATCTGGTACTTATCTAATTCCTCAGCTAGCTCCATTTCTTTGCTATTCAGGCTTCTTATGTTGAGAGTACCAATCTTGAACTCTGGAATGTTGAGTTGGGGTGGGTTTTAGGATTTGTTCCAGTAGCTGACTTTTTGCTGTTTGCCCTTCTAGCAAAAACAACGGAGACCTTGTTTAACCGGGCGATGCCCCAGCAGGCATGAAATTCTGTCATGTTGTACCATCATTTTATGTTTTGGTTTAAGCCAAAACATAAAATGTAAGAATACAATTTGGTCAGCTAAATCCCAAATTGCAGCCCATCCTCATTCTTTCAGTATCCAGGAAAATACCTAACAGGGTGCACTACGAGAAGGTGAGGATTGGTCTCCTTTCAATTATATAGCTTTGATCCTTAAGCATTCCAGCAAAATTATAAGCCAGTGAATAAACATTTTCTTTTTAAAATAGTTCATTTGGTGTTATTAATTCTGTTAAAATAAGTTATGAAATTTATTGAAGTTAGGATAGTTTTTTTTAAAGCAGATTCAAGGAAAATTCTTTCATGCTTGTGTTTGATTCTGTGAAGAAACATGGTTTCCCAGCAGATTCTGATGAGTATCAAAATATGGTCATTAAGTAATGAGTGACTATTCTTGTGGTGGTACTATGTTCAGAGATTCCTACCTTTTGGCAGTAATAAGACAGACAATACCTGCAGAGTATTTGGTGAACACCAGGCAAATATTCCAGAGATTGTAACCAGTCTTTAAGCAAGTAGATAAGAGATTTAGATTTCATGTGTGGTTTGAAAGTGGACACTAAATTGTATTTTCAAGAGTTTTTTTGTCAAACTTTTCTGATTTGTCACAGATTTATGGAATGATGATGGATTTACTGTAGTCTATATTGGTGCAGGCTGTAACCAATTTGCAGAAGTACAATGTTTCTGATGGTTAAGGTTATACACTGATTGTTATTCGTTTTTTGTTGTCAGGAAATGACAACATAGAAGATTTAATAAGTAACAAGCATTTAATTATTAATTCCAATATTTTATCAAAGTTGAATTGACAATTTGAATTAAGCAGTATCTAGGTTATCAAAAATGATAAAAATATCCTTTTTAATCCTGAACACTTTTTTTTTATGTTTCTTTGATTTCATCATCCAAGGTTTAATAACTACAAATATGAAAGCATGCAACACTAAACACAACTGGCATTTTTTTGCTGTTCCTTAGAAATCCATTTCAATTCAGTTTGCTGGAACATCACGTCATATATGACGTGACATTGTAAAATTTGTTTCTGCATTAAACACAAATTTCAGAACAAACATTTTAGTAATTTAATTTGACAAACCTCTGTTTAGCTCTGCGAATTCCTTCTTGTTCAACAGCATCAGTGCTGTTATGCAGACCAGCAGTATCTGAGAGAAGAACTGGATATCCACCAATATTCAAAGCTGATTCTACGATATCTCTTGTAGTTCCTGGAATAGGAGACACAATTGCTACTTCTCGCTGACCTAGAATATATATCATGAAGCAATGCTTTAGATAATAAAGTTAAATTGACATCTGAATTAAGCAAGATCTACCATATCAAAATTTTTGATAAAAAATATGACTTTTTTAAATCTGAGCATATATTTTTACACGTTTCTTTGATTTCATCATTCAAGGTGGAATAATTACAATATAAAAGCATGCAACAAAAACAAACAAAACTAAGTATAACTGGCATTTTTTTTTCAGTTTTCTACACCATTTATATACACTGGTTCCCATAAATTAAGACAGAGAAAAACTGCAATAACTCAGAGAGAAAAGGAAAAATCATATGAATGTCAGGTACGTTGCATAAAAAGTAACACAGAGTCTGGTTATTGTGTATAAACGAGTGTTGCTGCCAGCTGTAGATGTAAATATAATATGTCACATCATGAAAATAGCTGTTTTGGAGTGGTATTCCATTTCATGTCTGGTGTGAGAACAAAGACATTTTGTGATAACAAAATACCTGAATATGCAAGATATCATTTAACCAATGAATTTGGATAACATGCAAATATAAGACTAGAGGCTGGCCAAAGCCAGATGGAGATAGTCAGATGGTTGCATGTGAGTCATTCCTTGGTTCAGAGATTATGGAACAAATCCCAACAGTCACAAACACCATCCCAGAGAAACAGTAAAGAAAGACCAGAGGCTACAACTGCAGTGGGTGACTGATATGCGATTATCTGCTCCCTAAAACAGGAGAGCTACCCAGAATCAGCTATGAACTAACCTCATATTAGCTACAGAACACTGGTATCTACTTCCACTGTGAGTAAAGCTCATGAATTTTAGTCTGTATGGGAGAACAGTAGTCTCTGTGCCTTTATCCCCATGCCACAGGAGAGAACATTTGAAATGAGTCGGGCTCCATGTCAGACCAATGGATGTCAGTATTGTTTACAGATAAGTCCTGATTTACTCTACAAGGCAACAGCAGGCATGTGTTTATCTTATCCGTGGTTATATATACTAGAATAGTATGTCTGAGTGGTTCATTATCTTATACAATAATTCTTGTCTGACCATGATGGTTGTTTTCTTTTCTATCCAACTTGTTCTATTTATTTTTCTTAAGCATTTCATTTCAAATGCCAGCAGTTTTTTCTCCTCTCTTTTCTTAACTGTCCATGCTTCTGCTCCATAGATGACTGTTGGTATAATTATTGCCTCATATTATTTGATTTTGGCTTGCTTAGATATCTTGTTTTCCAGATTTTCTGTAATTTTCCCATGGTGGTCCATCCTATCGCTATTCTGTGTTTGATTGTTTTGAGTTCATCTATTGTTTCTGTTAGTTTTGATCCAAGATATGTGAAGTTGTCTACTTGTTCTATTTGTTCTCCGTTTAGGGTGGCTAAGATGGTAGTTCCGTTCCTTCCTATTTTCATCACTTTTGTCTTTTGTATATTTATTGTCATGTCATATGTTTTACAGGTTTCGTTTAGCTTGTTTATCAACTTTTGTAGTTCATTTGGGGTTCTTGCAATAAGGATGAGATCATCTACATATTTGATATTATTTATGTTTAAACCACTGACATTGATTCCAGGCTCATTGTCTATTGCCTTCTTTACAACTTCTTCTAGATATATGTTGAATAGACATGGGGATAATGGGCATCCTTGCATTACTCCTTTTTGGATCTCTATGGGTTCTGTTGTGAGTGTGTCCTTTTTAATTATTGCATTTGTCTTAGAGTAATATTTTATAAGAAACTGTATTATATATTTGTCTATTGCTTTTTCTAGTAGAATTTTAAGAAAGATTTCTCTGTTGATGCTATCGAAAACTTGTTTAAAGTCCACAAAACAACAATATAGTTCTTTATGGTCTTCCCAGCTGAACTCTGCTAGTTGGTGCAATGTGAAAATTTGGTCTATTGTTGAATAGTTTCTTTGGAAACCAGCTTTTCTATGCCTATCATTTCTTCATAGGTGTTTTTTAATCTATTTTGTATAATTCTTACGAATATTTTATAGGTGTAGGAGAGTAAATTGATTGGTCTGTAATTTCTGCAGTTCTCTTTTGTCTCCTTTCTTGTATATTGGTATGATCTTTCCAGTTCTCCAGTCATCTGGGATCTCTCCTGTTTGTAGTATTTTATTGAATAGGGTTGTTAAATATTCTATTGATATGCTGCCTCTATATGACCACAGTTCAGTAGGGATAGTATCAATGCCTGGTGCTTTATTGTTTTTCATCTGTTTTTTGCGTATCTAACTTCTTCTTGTAAAATTTTTGGGTGGTCATTATTTTCTTCTATTGTTGGCATATTGTAGTTTTGTTTCCTTGGTGGAAGATAGTCTTAAAATAACTTAATATAATATAATAAAATAAAGTAACTGTGCTTATGATCTCACAGAAAGTTGTACTAAGGAAGAAGTGGAGGAATTTTTCGAGGCATTAGAAAAGGCAGCCGACACAATGAAAAAGAAAAGTTGGTCCTTGTTGGAGATCTAAACAGCAGAGTAGGAAATGATTAACCAGACATATAAGAATGTTTTGGGAAAATTTGGAGAAAAGAGCAAAGCTAATAATAAAGGTGAGTACCTGCTAGATTTCTACACAAGACATGGACTAGCTATTACTAACACCATGTTCCAACATAAAAATGTGCATAAATTCACATGGAGAGAAGATGCAAGGGATAGGGAAAGTCTCATTCATTATGTTATCGTCAAAAGTGATGTTTTCCCACTGGTCCAGGACAAAGAGTATACAGAGGATTTGAAACAGGAATGAAGTGATCACCATTTAGTGTTAAGCAGGATAAAATTAAACTTCATATTGAAAAGAAGAACATGTAAGAAAGTTTTGAAACAAATCAAAGTTGAACTGCTATCAGATATGAACTGTAGACTTAAATACATACACATTCTTCAAAAAAAAAAAGTTTGGAAACTTGGAGATACAGTGAGAAACCATAAAGAAAACTTTGACTGATTCAGCCAGAGAAGCACATGGTTTCTTCAACTCAGCTGAAGAAACTGCTGCAAAAGAGAATGACTGAAGTGAATGTAAGACCTTCATTTCTAAATGAAAAAAGAAATAATAAAGAAAGGATTAAGACAGTCAAGGATGTGTGGGTGATATATTTAGGTTCTGGGAGGGGTGTAATATCAGTGATGATAGAAAGAAATGGACAGGGGAGAGTGTAGAGGAGTGATGTCTGAGAAGTGGGGGTTAGTGGGACTGGACTTACAGAAACAGAAATGAGCTAGTGTGTATGTTTACGAATGCTAGAAGTACTTGAAACAAAGGGAATGAAATTGTAGCACTGAATAGTTCATCTGTCCAAAAATTATTGGTATAAGTGAGACATGGTTGAACAGGATGACATTCTGACAGGAATAGAGATGGAGGGATATTTAGTCTTTTGCGAAGATAGACAAAACGAAAAGAAGATGTTATTGATGATGGCAAAGGAGTGTGGCTAGTAGTATTTGCTCCTGGCATCTCTATCCATCTAGGGTAGAGATGCCAGGAGCAAATACTACTAACAGTGGTTTTGAAGCAGTATGGTGTGAAGGTGGACAGGATGAAATGTTTAGTAGGATGTTGCTATAGACCTGAAAATGTGGATTGCAGTAAGAAGGAAATGTTTAGAGAAATTGTTCTGGCTAATAAGAAAAGGGTAATCATTATGGATGATTTCAATTATGGTAATATAGACTGAAATGAAGAGATGGCATCAGGAACCAAAGAGAATGAATTTCATCAGTTTTTAAGGAATAACTACCTTAAGCAGTATGTAACAGAGGCCACACGTGGATCAAGGGTCTTGGATATGATTACTTCATCAGAAGATATTGTTGATAATGAAGTGTCACATCATTCTCCAGTTGGTGAAAGTGACTATGAAGCCAGCCATAACAGGACTTTTGTGAGAAATACTTGTATGTGGAACTATAAGGCAGGTGATTATGACAAACTAAGGAGGAAGCTTACAGTGATTGAATGAGGTACTGCATGGGAAAGAAATCAATGCTGCTTGGTCTCTACTCAGAAACTATGTGGCGGAGGCAATGACTGAATGTATTCCAAAGGTAAGAAGATTAAATAATGTAAGTGTAAAATGGATGACTGAAGAGGTGAAGCATGCAATCTGAAAGAAAAAGGCATTGTGCAGGCAGCACAAGATGAGTGGAGATAATCAGTTACATGAGTACAAAGGGCAAGCAAGGAAGATGACACACTTAGTAAGGATAGCAAAAGTGTGGTATTAGCAGCAGTTAGCAAATGACACTAAAAGAAATCCTACAGAATTTTTTTGATATGTGGCCAGTAGAAGGAAGAATGATGTTGATCAGTGATGATGGGAGAATGACAAACACTGAGGAGGATATTGTAGAGGTGTCAAATGAGCAGTTCATTAAAGTATTCCATCTTTATGACTGTAACATAATGGGAATGTTACAATCTTGAAAGCAATGGGAAATGGGGAAGGAACCACTGATGGTGAGAGAGAAGGAGGTATATGAGGAATTGAGTAAACTTGATATCGACAAGGCCATGGAACTTTATGGTATATCACCGCATGTCTTGAAGGAATGTTCCAAGGAGTTCACACCTTTAATGTACATTTTTAACATGAGTCTTAGATTAGCCCAGGTCCCAAAGGATTGGAAAGGCAGCAAAATTGTTCTGCTTCATAAAGGAGGTGATAAGACTAAGGCTTTGAATTATAGGTCAATCTGCTTGTCTGGAGTTGTGGTCAAGGTGTTGGAGAAGCTAGTGAGGATGAGGATCCAGATCTGGATGGACAGCAATAGAATTCTCTTTAATAGAGTGCATGGGTTTGCTAAAGGAAGATCATGCTTTAGCAATCTGCTTACTTATTATAACAAGGTGACGAATACATTAGATAAAGGGAATGCATATACAATAGTGTATTTAGATTTTGCAAAGGCTTTCAATAGAAATGTTTCAATAGAAAAATTCAGTAGAATACCACATGACAAACTAGTAGTTGAACTGGAACAGATCTGATTGGTTAGTAGATTAGTGCATTGGACTGGAGATTGGCTGTCTGATAGGTATCAACAGGTTGTATGTGTGTGGGGGGGGTGATATCCCAGAATTGGAAAGTCAATAGTGGCATGCCTCATAGGTCTATTTTGGGGCCATTGTTGTTTAATTTATGTGTAAATGACGTTGGAAAGGGCTAAAATGGTGATATATAGTTGTTTGCAGATGATGCAAAGTTGGGAAGAGCTATAAGAAGCAGAGCAGAGGTTGTAACTTTGCAAGAGCACCTAAAAAGACTGTCTGAATGGGTGACTTTGTCAGTTTAATGTTGCAAAGTGTAAAGTCTTAAAATGTGGGAACAAAAAAGATGGGATGCAAGTGTAGGATTGGTGAGGATATTTTGGAGGAGATGAAGGATTTGGGGGTTGTGGTGGATAGACACTTGAAATTTCGTGGACATTTTGCTAAAATTGTGCTAGAAGTAAGGATGTTTTTATTCCATTGTACAAGCCTTTGATCAGGCTGCATATGCATTATTGTGCACAGATTTGGTCACTAGGTTTTCAAAAAGATGATGAGATGTTGGAGAGGGTCCAAAAACGATTAACTAAGTTGGTTTCTAGTCTCTCTTTAACAAACTTATAGCCCCATGATAAAACATTCAATTTGTTTCATGTTGGAGGCTTAATGGATTTTTTACAACACTCAAAAAGAATTAAAATAGAATTTAATACTTCCTATATTTCGTCCTAGTCACTAGGACATCTATGGGGATTACAAAAACAATTAATGTAACATATATACAAATAACAAACAATACTAAGCCCAACCACGTGAGTGACACTAAAGTCCTATCTAGGTAGAGCGCCCTCTAAGGGCAGTAGTAGGTGGCCTGGAATGTAAGGTGGGAACTCTGGTGATGAGTGTTTCCCAAATCTTCGGAAGCTTAATGCAACCATATTTATTGAGATTTGGTTGGTTTTTGAGAGCTGCTGCTGCTTCTAAGAAAAGTCTCTCTTTCTTGAATTTGCTGTGGTGGAGCATGGTGGTTTTCTTCCAAAATCCATTAAGCCTCCAACATGATGTCCTCACAGCACTTAAGCCTCTACACACGTATTCAATTTGTTTGTTGAGCTTAGGGTACCCACAAAAAATTATAGTTTTGAGGTAAAAATAAGAAAAAAAATTTTTTTTTGTTTTTATAAAGTTTATATACTAAGGAATATATTCCGTAATTTTCGTACTCAAAAACTTCCTACATTTTGAGTTATTTTTATCTTTATATTTATCATTTAAATGCTCATTAAATATGTAAAAACTTTAAATTGTTATAACCTTGCTTGTAATTGTCAGAATTAAAAAATTTAAAAAGTAAATTATGTAGATTTAAAAGCTCTATAATAACATCAGTTTCGTAAGTAAAATCAATTCTGAGAAGAAATTTTATTGGTTCTTGCTACAATTGCTATATTGTAAGTTACTTTGAAATAAGTCAATCAGAGCAAAGCTTACGACATCAATATAGCCACCACTAACTGGTGGGTTTGAGTGTAGATTAGTGTAGATTAGAGACCGACCCTGGTGACTTTTAAACATTCATAGAATAATAATAAAGTACAACAATCCCTCGATTAATGCGCCTAATGCATTCTTTAAAATAGGTGCATTAATCGAAAACGCACTAATCGAATATAGTAAACTATGGGAAAATGTATAATTCGTTCCTCAGATTTCTTTTTTGACCATTAAGTTTTTTTATAAAAGAATTAGGGTATGTCTCAGGGCCTAGTTAAAGGAAACCATGAAGCTGAAAGACAATAAAACATATTCAGAATATAAATTTATTATTCTGCTTCTTAACAGAAAATTCAGCTAACGTAGTTTGGCAGGCATTCTGTTTTCTTTTTTTCATACAACTGACAGTATGGCCCTATTGCCTCTTCTGCAAATTTTACTGGTTCTCTCTTCACCAGGGTCGGTCTCTAAACACTGCTACTTAAAAACTTCGATTGGATGAAAGTTTTCATCCAATTTTCAATTTTCAATTTTTTCTGTGAAACCTCTTTGGGCTTGTCAGTGATTAAATTTTCTTCATATTCTTCAGGATCTTTCCGCTATGTATCTAAATTTAGCAGATCAGAATCACTCAACTTCTCAGAATGAGATTTAATAAACTTAGATTCATTTGAAAAGCCTCCAAAATCATTTGCACAATGTGGAAGAATATGCTTCCAAATGGCTTGCATATTGCTAACAGTAATTTCATTCAGCTTTGCGACTTTATAACCAGGCTGAGATTTCTCTGATTTGGCTAGAAAAGTCTTGGAAGGCATTCGCTTCCAAAAAAAGGCCGGTTTCATCGACATTAAATATTTGTTGATCACAATAGCCCCCCCTTCTTTCAAAATTTTCTTCAAAATCTCTGGATATCTCTTTATCTGCAATCTAATCACAGCTTCGTCTGTGATTAGAAAATTATCTAGGCTATTTCTCTTTTTGAAACGCTCAAATCACCCAGCACTAAAGTGGAATTCTTCTTTTCCATCATTGATAGCCCTTTCTTTCCAGGTTACAAAGAGACAATGATTTTGATTTAATGAGGCCAGTGTTTAGCAGGAACCGTTTTTGGTAACAGTCTTCGGTCCATGTAAAAAGAAGTCTCTCTAATTCAATCGTGATAATACTTTGATTTCAAGTGAATGCATGATGAACTTGAAGCAGCCTTATCTTTCTCTTTGTATTCAGCAGTTGATTCACCCACTTTTGTGTTCTTGTCCTATCTTTGCTCCGGACTTGCCTTGTACATTTTTCTTTATTATTTCAAGTTTTTCTTCCAATCAGATTACTTCTCGAATCATTTTCACACTTCTATTTTTTGCTCACTAATTCTTTTATTCATGATTAAAGGTTATGAAAATAATTAAAAATAAAAAAAGGAAAACAATTGCACGAGATATGATCAGCAAAATGCTATGTAAAGCAGACCACATAAATTTTGGTGGTAAATTTGGAACATAGTGTACATGTAAATAGTGTAGTATGCCATAAATAAATAACTTTGTAAAATGTTTCAAATCGCAACTGATTTATTTCATCCTGGTGAGTAATTTTTTAAAATAGTCAGTCATAAAAAATGTATAGATTGAAAATTTTTAAAATCTGTAACATTAATTTTAAGATGTATATAGGCACCCTAATCGAATTTGGGTATCGAAAAAAAAATGACGCACTAATTGAAAACACACTCATCAGGGGCGCATTAATCGAGGGATTGCTATATAGTTATAAACTTTAAATTGATTTTTCTATGGTTTTTAAATTTTAACAAATTGCAGTTGGTTTTGGCAAGATATCTTAAAAACTATTAGTCCTAGAATATTAATTTTTTTTCCTCGCATAGCTTAATATATCCAGAATGTATTGAACTAAAATTATAATTATTGATATGTATTTTCATGTTTTAAAGTTTATTTTTCAAACATAGCTAAAAGAGAAGTCAGAAAAAGACAGAAAATTATGGAACAAATTCATTTCTAATTTAGAACATGATTTATATAAAATAAGACCCAATGTATAAAAGATTTTGAAACACCTAAATGCAGATACTAAAGAAAACATAAAATTAAACACCGAATTGAAATTAGAAGAATTTCTGCACAGAATTGTGGGCAGATAAATATTTTAAAAAAGACAACTGGCAAACATTTAATGAAAATGAAAAGGAAATAAATAAAGAAGAATTAGAAATCAGCCTGAATGAAACTAGAAATGGAAAATCACCTGGAGAAGATAAGCTAGGTACAGAACTATATAAATATGCAGGAACAAGATTCAAAAAAAGACTCCTATTATTTTTAAATAAAATTTATACAACTGGCACCCCCCTCCCGATAGAATGGAAAAAAGCAATTGTGATAGCTATCTTTAAAAAAGGTAACAAAGATGACCCTAAAAACTATAGAGGCATAAGTATACTAAATTCTTGTTACAAAATATATAGCAGAATATTAAATAGCAAACTAATGAAAAATTCCAAAAATTTCATTTTAAAAGTACAGAATGGATTTAGAAAAGGATGACCACGTATAGACCCAGACTTTTGCCTAAAATTAAAAATAGAGAAAAGAAGAGAATATAATTTAGAAACACATATTGTATTTATCATCATCATCATCAAATTCCTAACATGTACCCTCAAGGAGTGTACAGGATATGATAGTACTACATGAAAAATTTACATCATTACTAACTTCCTATCTACAATTTTCCTCCAAATCAGTCTGTTACTTCTCTAGACTCCGATATTATCATTATCAGATCTTATATTTCTATCATCTAAGGCACATTGTACCGTATCAATCCACCTATATCTTGGTCTTCCTCTGGGTCATTTTTCTGCCAACCTGATAGAGAACACTTGTTTTGCTAATCTTTCCTCGCCCATTCTGTTTAAATGACCATACCACCTGAGATTGGCTATGCTAACGCACTCCTGGATGCCGACAATGTCAAGTTCTTTCCTAATATCTTCATCGTTTTTAACATGATATTGCCATTGATGCCATCTGTTCACGCCTCTAATCTTTCTCAGGACTCTCATATCTGCGGTCTCTAGTCTTTGGTCAAGTGTTTTACTTCTGACCCAGCTCTCAGATCCATAAGTTAAAACTGGTTTGAACACTGTCTTGTATACAGCTAATTTAGTGTTCCGACTAATCTTTCTCTTATTCCATATGAATTTATTCGTTTGACTATCCACCATACCAGCTTTGTTGACTCTGTTGTCTATTTCCATATTTAATTTAGCAACTTCAGTAAAAATCGTACCTAAGTTGCTGAAATGTTTTACTTCTTCCACAGGTTTCCCGTTCACAATACAGTTGACATTTTCAACAATTCTACCTATTTTCATTGTCTATGTCTTTTTAATGCTGACCTTCATACCATATCTATTACAACAGTTATCAAGTTTAGTCAGGAAATCTTGCAAACTTGTAGCAGATTTATTTAGAAGTATAACATCGTCCGCATAAAGCAAAGAGCTGACATTAACATCTCGAATTCTGATATCATGTTTAATATCACTTTCCTTCATAATGTGATCCATATAGATAATCAATAACAGACAAGATAATGTACATCCTTGTCTCACACCAGATTTAACATTAAACCATCTTCGTGTACTTCCTTCAATTCTAACTGCTGACTTACAACTCAAATAAAGACTAAGTATTGCTTGATATAATGCCCCATTGACACCATATAACTGTAGCGTATTGAATGGCTTCTCTCTTGGCACCTAGTCATATGCCTTTTCCAGATTGACAAAACTTAAATACAGATCTTTGTCATATTCTCATGCTTTCTCAACTATCTGTCGTAAAGTGAAGATCTGATCCTGAGCACCTCTATTTGACCTGAATCCAGCTTGTTCTTCACCAAGCTTTTCTTCCACAATTCTTCTTAACTGTTTCTCAAGTATACTTGCTTATATCTTACCAGGAACACTCAGTAATGAAATACCTCTGTAATTCTCACATTCAGTTTTATTTCCTTTTTTAAATATGGGTACTATGAGAGCTCTACTCCAATCATCGAGAATTCGTCCATCTGTCTCCAGGTTTTGTGAACTATGCAGTACAGCCACTGTAAGACTTTTATACCACCATACTTCAGCATTTCTGAACGAATATCATCTACTCTCGCTGCCTTTCCACATTTCAGGCCTTTGATGATTACTTCAAGTATGGATATGTATTCCTGACTGTATGCCTGTTGAGTGTTTTTTACCACTGTGCTATCACTGCTTGTTTCATTTAGCAATTTTTCGAAGTAATTACTCCATACTTCAAGGATATCTTTTACCCCTGTTTTCATGTCACCTTTATCATCTCTAACTCCTTTTACAGCACTCTTTCCTCCATTTCTAAGCTTCTTCAACAACCTCCAGAATATCTTAGCACTTCTTGATATTTATTTTCTATGTTCTTGCCGAAGTCCTCCCATGACTTTTGTTTAGCTAGTTTTACACAGTGTTTTGCTTTCTTACATTTGTCTCTGTATTCTCTAAGAGCAAAAGCTGACATATTGCTAGGAACTTTTGCATTTCTTCTTTTCCTTCACTGCCTCTTTAATTTCCTGTGTCCACCATGGAGTTCTGATTTTTCTATCCTTGCAGACGATCTCACCACATGCCTCTCTGGCTGAATCAATAACGGTTTTCTTCAAGACTTGCCAATGAATCTCCAATGTTTGGTTCCTGTTCTGAAACTCTTTCATTTTTTCTTCAATAATCTTTGTGCATTTTAGTCTACAGTTCACATCTGAGAGCTGCTCAACTTTTATTTGCTTCAAAACATTCTTACATGTTATTCTTTTCAATATGAAATTCAATTTTATCCTGCTGAAAACTAAATAGTGATCGCTTCCAATTTCAAATTCTCTGTTCACTCTAGTGTCCTGCACCACTGAGAAAACATCACTATCAACAATTACATAGTCAATGAGACTTTTCTTATTCCTTGCCTCTTCTCTGCATGTGAATTTGTGCACACTTTTATGTTGGAACATGATATTAGTAATAACCAGTTCATATCCTGAGCAGAAATTCAATAGGTATTTGCCATTATTATTAGCTTTGTTCTTTTCTCCAAATTTTCCCAAAATATTTTTGTTTATCTGACAATCATTTCCTACTCTGCTATTTAGATTCCCAACAAGTGCCAACTTTTCATTTTTCATTGTATCAGTCACTTTCTCTAAAGCCTCAAGAAATTCCTCCACTTCTACATTAGTAGCGCCTTCTGTGGGACCATAGGCACAAATAAGTCTCATTGTCCAATTACCCATTTTGATATTTGCCCACATCACTCTACTTGAGACTGCCTACCATTCAAGAAGATTAGCCTCGTATTTTGTGTTGAATACTATGGCTACTCCTTCTTTTCCTTGATTTTCATTGCCTGAATATAACATTTTGTATTTATTGCTCAGAAAGATCTCACCAGTTTTTATCTTTTTTGGTTTCAGTCACCCCTATTATGTTGATTTGGTATTTATTCAATTCTTCAGCTAGCTCCATTTCTTTGCCATTCAGGCTTCTTATGTTGATAGTACCAATTTTTAACTCTGGTGATGTTAAGTTGGGGTGTGATTTCAGATTTGTTCCAGTAGCTGGCTTTTCACTGTTCGCCCTGGTTCCCTGGCAAAAACAACGGGGGCCTTGTTTAACCGGGCGATGCCCCAGCCGGCATGAAATTTTGTCACGTTGTACCATCATTTTCTATATTGGTTTAAGCCAATAAGAATACCATTTTGTTGGCTAAATCCCAAATTGCCAGCCCATCCTCATTCATTCAGTATCCAGGTAGATACCCAGGGTGTACCACGAGAAGGTGAGGATTGGACATTAGGTTCAGAAGCCCTGTTCGGTTCTCCACATTCCTTTAAAGGCTATGTGGGGGTCTCCTCTCAGTTATACAGCTTTGACCCTTAAGCACCCCTATATTGTATTTATTGACTTTGAAAAAGTATTTGACAAAGTTAAAAGAAGCATTTTATTTAACATATTAAAAGAAAGACAAATACCAAATAATATCCTAAAAGCTATCATAAGTATATATGAAAATAATCAAATACAAATAAGATTAAATCATGAGCTATCATTTACGAGAGAGATAAACCAAGGGGTCTGATAGGGATGCCCCCTTTCAGTAACTCTCTTTAATATTTACTTAAATGAAATAAAAATTTCCATCAAGGTATTAAATTTCTCCTACTGTGAACTTAAACACTCTCCTTTTTGCCGACGACCAAATAATAATTACATATTCTAAAGATAACTTACTGAAAGCTATTTTAGATCTAAATGAGATAGTCAAAGATTATGGTATGATAATATGAACAGAAAAATCAAAAACCTTTAAAGGAAAAGGTCCAGTAAGAACCAAAATAGTAATATATTACAAGATCTTAGAACAGGTGAATTGATATAACTACCTAGGATGTATGATCACATATGGAAATGAAAAAGATATAAACTTAAAAATTGCAAAATATTTAAAAATAACAGGTGTAATTAACTCTATATTTAAACCAAACCTAGTTCAAAAAGAAACCAGACTAAAAGTATACAATACATTAGCCCTACCAGTCTTATTGTATGGAAGTGAAATCTGGACAATACAACAAAAAGACAAACGAAGATTAACACGTTCGCTGTCAACTACGAGTATACTCGTAGTTGGTATATGAGCCTCATAAGCCAACTACGAATATACTTGTATGTCGATTACTGACCTCCTATACCAAGCACGAGTTAACCCTTAGTATAAGTACCTTAATTTGGACCCTTCGCTTGTGAAAAATGCAGAGAGCACATATGGGGGTTTGGTAGAAGAGAAATAATTTCAGCTGAAATATAGTATATTATACATGTGCCTCAGAAGCCAACTACGAATAGACTCGTATGTCAATTACCGACCTCCTATGCCAAGCACGAGTTAACCCATAATTTGTAAATCAAATTAAAACTAATAAAATCAATAAAAATATTAAAATGAAATCAATAAAATAAAAACCAATTTTTTCAAATTACGAATGATGCACTTTAAAACAATTTTCCACACACAATGGTGGTTTTTCCTGGCAAACAGGACAATGTGTTTCACGTCATTGTTTGTTTCGTGTACATACTCGGTGTGGCTTTGTCGGGTGATTCTTTTTTTCTGTAGGTAGTAAAATTTCCAAATAATGAAGATCCCAAATCCTGCTGATATTCTGTGATGCTGTAAGCTCATATATTCCAACAAAAACTGAGATAAATTGATCTCTAAATTTTAATGCAGTCATTGCATTTCCAGTAATTATATTATAAAATTTATGTGCATTTTGAATGTATATATCAAAAATGCATATTGCCAATTTCTTTGGCCATCTAATTGTCTTTCATAAGGCGGAATAGTAAGAAAGCATTTGATCAGAAAGATCGATGCCTGACCTACCCAATTATAGTCCCTAACGATATTTGGTTTTAATTGAATTTTACCATTCCAATTTTTCGCTTCAACCATTTCAAATTTGTGCATATCTGAAATGGAAAGAACTTCCCTCTTATCCTTCCATTTGCGATGATGAATTCATTAAATTCATCATCGCTCATATTAGTGTAAGCTTCTAATTCTTTATCAGCAAGTTTTCTTTTACTGGTCATGGCGAAACTGAAGGTTTTTAGGGACTAGACGCAATAAACACAGTCGTCAGCGCATGTAATATATAGGTGGGGGTGATACGAGATTACTCAGAGTTGGTGTATGAAACAAAATTCTGTCTGATAAGCCAGCTACGAGATTACTCATAGTGACCTTGAAGATGCGGGTGATACAAGATTACTCGTAGTTGGCATATGAAACAAAATTCTGTCTGATAAGCCGACTATGAGATTACTCATAGTGACCTTGAAGACACGAAAGCGCTTGGCGTGTGGGAACAAACTATGCCCGAGAAGCGTGGCAGCGAACGTGTTAATAACAGCAGAAATGAAGTTTATGAGAAAAACTGCAAAGTATACTCTATTTGCTCACAAAAGAAATGAAGAAATTATGAAAGAATTAAATCAAGAATCAGTAATAGAAAAAATTAAAAAATATAAGCATAAATGGATGGAACACATTCAAATTAGGAAGAAGAAAACCAGGACATCCTCTTAAAAGATTCAACGATGACTTCTAAGGCCGGAACAGGTCACACTAGGCCTAAATCCTTGATATGCATGATAATGATTTTTCAAACATGCAAGATTTGTGTAATAATCATTATATGGATAAATTAAATTTCATAGCTTTAAAGGAACTGATATTTGCTCAATAATTTTAGTTTATATTGTTTAATAGACATGATAGAATATCTGTAGCAAATTTGAACTAAAAAAAATTAGTTTCATTAAAAAAAGTGACACAAAAAATCATAATTTTTATATAAAAATTGGATTTTTAAATTAATCAATGAAATTAATTGATTAATTTTTATATAATTAATAATTATTTTTATTATTTAATAATTATAATAATTAAAATAAAATTTAATTTTAATTTTTTTCCAATTCCATGGTACACCCTCTCCTTATAATGGTTAACCACATAAATTACCCTATAATAGCTAACCACATAAATTAGACACTCATTTGTCTGCAGAGAGTTTAACTGAATCTTTATGAGAGCATTCTAATAAGGGTAAATATTTATGATTAAGTCTGATATTACTTTTTTCAAAGGCTCTTGAGCTGGCATTTTTTGATGTATTTGGCTAACTTTTCACACAGTCTCTACTAATCACCGAATAAATATTTCAATCCCAATGAAGTAAATTCATTTTCTGACTGAGCTTCCGAGCCCGAAATAAGTGATGTTACCTTTGTCAGCTTCTGTGATTAGTGTTATTGGGTTTTAGAGACCTCAATCCATTCAATTTTGAAGGTGGAATATAAATTTGCCACTGTGGTCATTTGTCTGTGGAGAGTTTAGTTGCATCTTTACCAGAACATTCCAATAAGGTTAAATATTTATGATTAAGTTTGATATTACTTTTTTCAAAGGCTCTTGAGCTGGTTTTTTTTGATGTACTGATAAACTATATCTATCAAAAGGTTATAACCCAAGAATTACACATAAATTAATTGATAGTTTCCCTCAACATCCTCCAAGGGAAGACATTAGCAGAAGTCCTATCCTTATACTAAACGGATTTCTAAATGTGTGGCAAATATTTTGAAGAAATTCCTTCTCATCAACACCTTCAAAACCCATTAATACAAATCCACAATCTCTTACCTTTCCAAAAGACAAACTGTCACCATTGCTGCTACCTTATGTTTACTAATTTCACATTCTGGCAACTTGTTTTATTTTAGTCAAACAGGAAGATCAGTCAAAACATGCATTTCAGAACCATATCTAGCTTATAAATCTCATTTGGCTCAACATGGTATTGACAACACTACCAATGGGATAATACTAAACTTATGCATAACTATACTTTTAAATTTAAATGTTTATTCAAAGAAGGTGTGAAGCCATAATCCATCAGCCTAACTTAAATTGTAATGGACTCTTAACCCTTTGAACTCTATTAAGGGGTTGTAATAGGATCAATATTGAAAAGGTTTTACAGAAAATGGTGGGAGATCAGGGGAGAATAAGAGGTCATCCCTGGAGGCTATATAAGGAGGGTTTGATTTGAACAAGGGAGTGAGAAGCAGGTTTTTTTGCATGCAGAGTTGTGAGTGATTGGAATGCCTTGCCTGAGAATGTGGTGTCTGCAGAGAATTTTAATGTCTTTAAGGCAAGGTATGATGAGTTGTGTGTATGACAAAGGGACCTCCTACAATGAGTCTTTAACTCCATGAGGGTCTTGAGATAATAATAATAATTTACAGAAGTGTAAATTCGATCAGTAAATATGCAATGACTGCATCCTTCAGTTTGTAGAACTAAGCTGCAGAGCACCCTGTTACACCCAGTTCTGTTGATAATCAACATCAACTTTCGCATTGCACAGTATATATTTCCACATATGTTAAAGTTCATATTTTGTGGGAGCATTTCCTGTGCAGTGAGAGTCCATGTAATGTTCCAAAACAGTAAAATAGGTAACTCAGAGGTCTTAAAATCCTATTCACTTTCAACAGTTACTATGGAATGCCCACTGGTTCAGACTAACAATTCTCAATCTTGTACAGCTATAAATCTCTTTTTCAAAACTCTACATCATTGATGTCTGCTTTTTTACTTTTCCTTTCTATATCAGTTGACTGTTTGATTACAGTTTTTACGTTTTTGCATGATAATGATATTAAAGTGATGCTTAATTCAAAAGTAAATAATTTTAATTTTTATGCAAGAAAACAGTCAGCCTAAATTTAGTAAACTCAAATATGACAGACACATAGCTGTTCAAAAGTGGATTCATTGTGTATGTGGAAATGTATACTGAGAGATTTGATATAGGGTAAGTGATAATTTAGCACTGGTCACATACAGATACAATTAATATGAATCAGAGCAAGCATCTTCCTCCTGCTTTCTGCCTGATCACTTTACCAACCCTTCAGGTAATGAAGGTAAGTGGTGAGGATGGAAAACAGGCCTTCCAGTTATATAGGTTTCAATGGTTAATGGGAATATTGTGTGGTCTAATTATATGTGGTCAATCTTAGCTATACTGATGTTTTAAAGATGATAAAGATTAATTTTTTAAGGAAATATACCAAGTATGAGAACTAGAAATTTTTACTGACAGCCCTGGAATTCATTAAACAGACTGGGAATGAAAGGTTTTTCTGTTCTTCTGAGCTGCATAAAAAAGATTAATTCAGTTCTAAAAAAAAAGTGCTTCCTTAAAAATTTGTGTGTTCTGTTTCTAAAGGCATTCCAGTAAAGAAATCTTTACTAGAATTGACTCACTGACAGATTATTCAGAATATTCTAAAATTCAGAATACCATATTTGGTTTCTAGACTATCATCATCATCATCAAATTGCTGGCATGTACCCTCAAGGGGTGTATAGGATATGACAGTACTACATGAAAAAATTATATCATTACTAACTTCCTATCTACAATTTTCCTCCAAATTAGTCTGTTACTAGTCAAGATTCCAACATAATCAGATCTTATATTTCTATCGTCTAAGGCACTTTGTACTGTATCAATCCACCTATATCTTGGTCTTCCCCTGGGTCATTTTCCTGCCAACCTGGCAGAGAACACTTGTTTTGCTAATCTTTCCTCTCCGATTCTATTTAAATGACCATACCACCTGAGATTAGCTCTGCTAATGCATTCCTGAATGGTGACAATGTCAAGTTCTTTCCTAATATCCTCATTTTTAATATGATATTGCCATTGATGCCATCTGTTCACGCCTATAATCTTTCTCAGGACTCTCATATCTGCGGTCTCTAGTCTTTGGTCAAGTGTTTTACTTCTGACCCAGCTCTCAGATCCTTAAATTAAAACTAGTTTGAACACTGTCTTGTATACAGCTAATTTAGTGTTCCGACTAATTTCTCTCTTACTCCATATGAATTTATTCAATTGACTTCCCACCATACCAGCTTTGCTGATTCTGTTGTTTATTTCTATATTTAATTTACCATCTTCAGTAAAAATCGTGCCTAAGTAGCTGAAATGTTTTACTTGTTCCACAGGTTCTCCATTCACAACACAGTTAAAATTTTCAATGATTCTGCCTATTTTCATTGTCTTTGTCTTTTTATTGCTGACCTTCATACCATATCTATTGCAACAGCTATTCAATTTAGTCAGAGAATCTTACAGACTTGTAGCGGATTTATTTAGAAGTATAACATCATCCGCATAAAGCAAAGAGCTGACATTAACATCTCCAATTTTGATATCAGGTTTAATACCACTTTCCTTCATAATGTGATCCATATAGATAATCAATAACAGAGGGGATAATGTACATCCTTGTCTCACACCAGATTTAACATTAAACCATCTTCCTGTACTTCCTTCAATTCTAACTGCTGACTTACAACTCAAATAAAGACTAAGTATTGCTTGATATAACGCCCCATTGACACCATATAACTGCAGCGTATTGAATAGCTTCTCTCTTGGCACCTTGTCATATGCCTTTTCCAAATCGACAAAACTTAAATACAGATCTTTGTTATATTCCCAGGCTTTCTCGACTATTTGTCGTAAAGTGAAGATCTGATCCTGACAGCCTCTATTTGGCCTGAATCCAGCTTGTTCTTCACCAAGCTTTTCTTCCACAATTCTTCTCAACCGTTTCTCAAGTATACTTGCATAGATCTTGCCAGGAACACTCAGTAGGGAAATACCTCTGTAATTCTCACATTCAGTTTTATTTCCCTTTTTATATATGGGTACTATGAGAGCTCTACTCCAATCATCGGGAATTCGTCCCTTTGTCCAGGCTTTCTGAACTATGCAGTGCAGCCACTGTAAGACTTTTATACTACCATACTTCAGCATTTCTGGTCGAATATCATTTACTCCTGCTGCCTTTCCACATTTCAAGCCTTTGATGGCTTTTTCTACTTCAAGTATGCATATGTATTCCTGACTGCATGCCTGGTCAGTGTTGTTTTTTATCACTGTACTGTCATCACTGCTTGTTTCATTTAGCAGTTTTTCAAAGTAATTACTCCATACTTCAAGGATATCTTTTTCTCCTGTTTTCATGTCAACTTTATCATCTCTTACTCCTTTTACAGCACTCTTTCCTCCATTCCTAAGCTTTTTCAACAACCTCCAGAATATTTTGCCACCTTCTTGATATTTATTTTCTATATTCTTGCCAAAGTCCTCCCATGACTTTGTTTAGCTAGTTTTACACACTGTTTAGCTTTGTTACATTTGTCTCTGTATTCTGTAAGAGTAAAAGCTGACTTATTTGCCAGGAACTTTTGATATGCTTTCTTCTTTTCCTTCACTGCCTCTTTAACTTCCTGTGTCCACCAGGGAGTTCTGATTTTTTTAACCTTGCACACAACCTCACCACATACCTCTCTGGCAGAATCAATCAGTGTTTTCTTCAGAGTTTGCCACTGAATCTCCAAGGCTTGATTCCTGTTCTCAAACTCTTTCATTTTCTTTTCAATAATCTTTCTGTATTTTAGTCTAAAGTTCACATCTGAGAGCTGCTCAACTTTTATTGGATTTAAAACTTTCTTACATCTTATTCTTTTCAATATGAAATTCAATTTTATCCTGCTCAAGACTAAATAGTGATCACTTCCAATTTCAAATCCTCTGTACACTCTGGTGTCCTGCACCAGGGAGAAAACATCACTATCAACAATAACATAGTCAATGAGACTTTTCTTATTCCTAGCTTCTTCTCTCCATGTGAATTTGTGCGCATTTTTATGTTGGAACATGGTGTTAGTAATAACTAGTCCATGTCCTGAGCAGAAATCCAACAGATATTTGCCATTATTATTAGCTTTGCTCTTTTCTCCAAATTTTCCCAAAATATTTTTGTATGTCTCACAATCATTTACTACTCTGCTATTTAGATCCCTAACAAGGACCAATTTTCCTTTTTCATTGTGTCAGTTGCTTTTTCTAAAGCCTCAAAAAATTCCTCCACTTCTACCTTAGTAGAACCTTCTGTGGGCTTTGCATAGGCACAAATAAGTCTCATTGTCCAGTTCCCTATTCTCATATTTGCCCACATTACTCTACTTGAGACTGACTGCCATTCAAGAAGATTAGCCTCGTATTTTGTGTTGAATACTATGGCTACTCCTTCTTTTCCTTGATTGTCATTGCCTGAATATAACATTTTGTACTTATTGCTCAGAAAGATCTCACCAGTTTGGTCTTTTTTGTTTCAGTCACCCCTATTATGTCGATCTGGTACTTATCTAATTCCTCAGCTAGCTCCATTTCTTTGCCATTCAGGCTTCTTATGTTGATAGTACCAATCTTTAACTCTGGTAATGTTGAGTTGGGGTTTGTTTTCAGATTTGTTCCAGTAGCTGACTTTTCGCTGTTCACCCTGGTTCCCTGGTGAAAACAACGGGGGCCTTGTTTAACCGGGCGACGCCCCAGCCGGCATGAAATTTTGTCATGTTGTACCATCATTTTTTATTTTGGTTTAACCAATAAGAATACAATTTGGTCGGCTAAATCCCAAATTGCCAGCCCATCCTCGTTCATTCAGTATCAAAGTAGATACCCAACAGGGTGCACCACGAGAAGGTGAGGATTGGACATTAGGTCAGAAGCCCTGGTCGGTTCTCCGCATTCCTTTAAAGGCTATGTGGAGGTCTCCTCTCAGTTATACAGCTTTGACCCTTAAGCACCCCATTTCTAGACTAAAAGAACCAAATTATATTACCTTCACCCCACCTCGCTGACAGAATTGAAACTGTTGCAGCAAACACATTTTACAGTATATTTGGTTTCTAGAGAACCATCACCAGGTTAATTTTTATCTTGAGAATTATCAAGACAAAAATTTATGTCTGTTGTGTTTTGAATGGTTAAAAAAAAAATAAATGCATAAACAAGAAGATTAGAACTGTAGGTTAGGACTGTTCTAAGTATAGAATCAAATAGGAGCAACATGAACTTCATGTTTAGAAAAATTTAAAGTAAGTAAATTTTTAAGTATTTTATTTTTATTATGAGATATTAAGATGAAAAATTAAATCTTACACAGTATATTCAAAAGACTACTTTTTCCAACATTAGGCTTTCCTATTAAAGTAATTCGCACACCATGCCTCAGTCTCGAACCCTTCCTACTGTCTTTCAGATGTTTGTCAATTTCTTTCAACAATTTCTGAATCTCTTCTTCAACTACTCTGAAAAACAAAGAGCAGAATTAAACATACCAAATTTGCATCCAATGAAAACCACTCAGATTGCTTCAATTATACAGAATTCAGATGTCTGTCAATTTCTTTCAACAATTTCTGAATCTCTTCTTTAACTACTCTGAAAAGCAAAGAGCAGAATTAAACATACCAAATTTGCATCCAATGAAAAACACTCAGATTGCTTCAATTATACAGAATTCACATTAATGTTATTACTCTGTGTTCAGAACTACATGCCTAATCACAAGATTTATTGTGATTAGGCATGCAGTTTCAAGCAAATATGTTTAAAGCACAATAGCATAGCTTACCTCAAATGTAGGCTCTGACAGCATTAGCAGGAGGATACATTTGGACTTTTGAAGAGGGGAAATTAAGAAAAGGAGATGAGGAGGAAAGGTTTTTGATGATGATGGACTCCTGAAAGTGGGAAAGGGATGGCATAGTATTCTGAAACTTATGTTTCAGAATATTCTATTCTGAATATGTTTGTTTATTGTTCAAATGTGGTACTATTCTTGAGAGACACTTGTGACATTAAATTAGGAATTATAAACACGTTAACACAAGAATATTTTAATGTTTGCCAAATATTTCAGTCTGAAACTATCAGACCATCCGCAGTGGGTTTGATAGGAACAGTTTTCACAAGGTGGAATACAAATAATTGATCATTCAAAAGTAAAATGAGCTGCGTGATGTTACATTGCTAAGCATTAAAGAGAGGTAAATTTCATCAGAGTGATTTATAAATTATAGGTATTAATTCACAATTTCATATAACAATCTTAATTTATAAATTCAATTAAAGATAACATTAGACTAATGCAAGAATTAAAGGTCTCAATTTAAAAAAAAGAAAAAAATTTAGTGTGTTATCCGGATTAAACTTTCCAACATTTTTGACAAGGATATACAGTCATTTCGATTAAAGTTAGTGCGTTGAAGTAAAGCCTCAGCACTCTCTTTGAATAGGCGTTCGAATTCATAGAGACATCTGTGTAGAAGGTGAGTCTTGGACCAGAGAATGTTGTGGCTTGTCTCTATCCCATGCTGTGCCAATTCAGACTTATTTATCAGATTTGTTGTAAAGAATGTATGATTGATGGTCTTGTATTCTTTTTTCTATAGAGCGTCCGATTTGTCCAAAATACAACAGATTGCAGTGACAAGGAACTTGATATACAGCAGGCAGAGACATAGTTGAGCGTTTATCTTTAGAAGAGGGGAAATAGGTGGATATTGTTCATAGGAATATAAGTGGCTGTTAAATCATATTTCTTCAGAATTCTTGAAATTATTATTATTATTATTTGACACCTCCAGGGAGTCCAAAGACTCATCGAGGGAGAGCACCTGCTCTACAACTCTGTCTCAAACACTCAATCCACCAACTGACTGCAACTACACCAACGCCATCTACTGCAAACCACCGCCACCAGTATTTCCACAGATAACACAAACATCCATGCCCATGGCGGGATTTGAACCCACAGCCTTTTGGCTGGAGAGTGGTTAGCGTATCTATCTAAATTGGTTCTGAAATTCCAGAAATATATGGAATTGGAACTAGACGTATTGATTCTTTGTTGTTCTGGATTGGATTGTAGGAATCAAACAGATGTTGTGTAGTTTTTTTGAAGAAGCCATTTAATTTCATGTGATGTTTGATAGTTGAAAGTTCTTTCTGTAATTCATGGGAAGTTGAGCAATTAGTTCTAGCTTATCGAATTAAACATTTTATGATTCCTGTTTTTTGATAAGGATGAGCAGATTGTTTGAGAATGTAACGTCCAGTAAAAGTGGGTTTTCTGTAAACTATTGTTGTCAGAATACCTGAAGGTGAGCGGATGAGGAGGATGTCTAAACAGGATAACTTGTCTTTTTCAATCTCCATGGTAAACTTAATATGAGGATGTAAGGAACTGATTTTGGCTAAAAGGGAGGGTAAGGAATCTCTGTTGTGAGGCCACACTGAAAAGATGTTGTCTATATATCTCACCCAAAAGCTTGGTTGAGGGAATATAGATGAAAACAGGACGTTTTCTAGATGTTCTCAATAAAAGTTGGCTAAAGCAGGTGAAAGTGGACTACCAATGGACTTTCAACTATCAAACATTCACATGAAATTAAATGGCTTCTCCAAAAAAATTACACAACATTTGTTCGATTCCTACAATCCAATCCAGAACAACAAAGAATCAATATGTCGAGTTCCAATTCCATATATTTCTGGGATTTCAGAACTAATTTCAAGAATTTTGAAGAAATATGATTTAACAGCCACTTATATCCCTATTAACAAAATATCCACCTATTTCTCCTATTCTAAAGATAAACGCTCAACTATGTCTCTGCCTGGTGTATATCAAGTTCCTTGTAACTGCAATCTGTTGCAGTTACAAGTTGTTGTTAGACAAACCGAATGCTCTATAGAAAAAAGAATACAAGAACATCAATCATACATTCTTCACAACAAATCCGATAAGTCTGGATTGGCGCAGCATGGGATAGAAACAAGCCACAACATTCTCTGGTCCAAGACTCGCCTTCTACACAGATGTCGCTATAAACTCGAACGCCTATTCAAAGAGAGTGCTGAGACCCTACTTCAACTCCCTAACTTGAATCGAAATGACTGTATATCCTTGTCAAAAATATGGGAAAGTTTAATCCAGATAACAAACTTTTTATTTTTAATTGAGACCTTTAATTCTTACATTAGGCTAATGTTATCTTTAATTGAATTCATAAATTAAGATTGTTATATGAAATTGTGAATTAATACCTATAATTTATTCATCTCTGTGATGAAATTTACCTCTCTTTAATGCTTAGCAATGTAACATCACGTGGCTTGTTCTACTTTTGAATGATCAATTGTTTGTATTCCACCTTGTAAAAACTGTTCCTATCAAGCCACTGAAGGATAGTCTGTTAGTTTCAGACTGAAATATTTGGCAAATATTAAAATATTCTTGTGTTAAAGTGTTCATAATTCTCAAATATGGAACTTTTTCAAGTCACCAACATTGCTGGCATGCTTAGGTGTTAGATATTATTTTTAATTTCTTTTAATGATACAGTAATCCCTCGATGAGTGCACCCCCGATTATAGTGCGTTTTGATTAGTGCGTCATTGTTTTTCGATACCCAAATTCGATTAGTGCGCCTATGTACATCTTAAAAATAAATGTTACAGATTTTAAAAATTTTCTATCTATAATACATTTTTATGGTTAACTATTTTAAAAAATCACTCTCCAGAATGAAATAATTTAGTTATCGATTTAAAACATTTTACAAGGTTATTTTTAATGGCATACTACGCTCAACTATGTCTGCCTGGTGTATATCAAGTTCCTACTTCCATGTACACTATGTTCCAAATTTTTACTGCCAAAATTTATGTCGTCTGCTATAGTACACCCACAGATTCGAGACCCTTCGACACTTCTGCACATGTAACAAAAAGGAGAATCCATTCCGATAATAGGGTAATCAATCTCTTCTGGGATGAGTTGTTTATTATTACATGTCGGAATATTAACTTCTCTTTTATGATCATTGTAGTTTTTAAAGTGGTAACTATTTTGCTTGTATAACAGTTGGGAAATTTTATCTATAAAGCACATGATTTCGGGTGCTGGCGACCAATTCGTATGTCCTTCATTTCTTTCTCCCCTTCCATGATAACGTCCAAGAGTTAATTAAATCTCATTCTGAAGAATTGAGTGATTCTGACCTGCTAAATTTAGATGCACAGCGGGATGATCCCGAAGAATATGAAGAAAATTTAACACTGATAGTCAGCCAAAAGAGATTTCACAGAAACAATTTCAAAATATTTTTCGTACAAAGTTTTTAAGCAGCAATGCTTAGAGGCTGACCCTGATGAAGAGAGAAGCAGTAAAATTTGCAGAAGAGTAGAAATGGTAATAGGGCCATATTGGTTGTTGGTTGTATGAAAAAAAGAAACAAAATTCCCTGCCAAACTATGTTAGCTTAATTCTTTGTTAAGAAGCAGAATAATTAAATTTATATTCTGAATATGTTTTATTGTCTTTCAGCTTCATGGTTTTCCTTTAACTAGGCCCTGAGACATACCTTAATTCTTTTATAAAAAAATTAAGGTGCATAAAAGAAATTTGAGGAACGAATTATACATTTTCCCATAGGTTATTCTATTCGATTAGTGTGCCTGTTTTAAAGAACGCATTAGGTGCACTAATCGAGGGATTGCCATATTACAAAACCAAAAGAACAAACTAAATTATAAAAGGATGTTTACTGACAAGCTTATCCTTTCATTCAATAAAATAAAATGGCAAACAGCACTCATTATATTTGATTTATGGGGTGGACTACAGGTTTAAATAAAAACTTTAATAATAAATTCTGTTTTGACTCCTATTAAGGTTATCTTCACAAATATCTACATTTATATACATACTACATATTATAGCAACTAGCAACACAACATACCATAGTGACCTGCATAATGTCTAAAACTACTTAATCCACTTAATCTGACCTCTTGTGGTAAAAAATTAAAAATAAACTTCCAGCATCCTCAGATACACAATATCATGTTACAGTTGACACAAGACAATCAGTAAGTGAAACAATTCAAATTGTAATGGCAAAAGATTTGAAGCCCTAATTTGGTGCCCTCTAATGCTGTATAAAAGAAGTTATTACAGTTGTAGAGAAGCTGATCTTAAAACGACTGCCTCTTAATTTTTGGCAGATTAATGTAGCCATACTTGCTGAAAGTTTTTTTACTTGGCATCATCATCATCATCATCAAATTCCTGCCATGTACCCTCAAGGGGTGTACAGGATATGACAGCACTACATGAAAAAATTACATCATTACTAACTTCCTATCTACAATTTTCCTCCAAATCAGTCTGTTACTTGTCAAGACTCCAACATTATCAGATCTTATATTTCTATCGTCTAAGGCACTTTGTACCGTATCAATCCACCTATATCTTGGTCTCCCTCTGGGTCGTTTTCCTGCCAACCTGGCAGAGAACACTTGTTTTGCTAATCTTTCCTCTCCCATTCTATTTAAGTGACCATACCATCTGAGATTAGCTCTGCTAACGCATTCCTGGATGCTGACAATGTCAAGTTCTTTCCTAATATCCTCATTTTTAATATGATAATGCCATTGATGCCATCTGTTCACGCCTCTAATCTTTCTCAGGACTCTCATATCTGCGGTCGCTAGTCTTTGGTCAAGTGTTTTACTTCTGACCCAGCTCTCAGATCCATAAGTTAAAATTGGTTTGAACACAGTCTTGTATACAGCTAATTTAGTGTTCCGACTAATTTCTTTCTTATTCCATATGAATTTATTCAATTGACTTCCCACGATACCAGCTTTGCTGATTCTGTTGTCTATTTCTATATTTAGTTTACCATCTTCAGTAAAAATTGTGCCTAAGTAGCTGAAATGTTTTACTTGTTCCACAGGTTCTCCATTCACAACACAGTTGACATTTTCAATGATTCTGCCTATTTTCATTGTCTTTGTCTTTTTATTGCTGACCTTCATACCATATCTATTACAACAGCTATTCAATTTAGTCAGAGAATTTTGCAGACTTGTAGCGGATTTATTTAGAAGTATAACATCATCCGCATAAAGCAAAGAGCTGACATTAACATCTCCAATTTTGATATCAGGTTTAATACCACATTCCTTCATAATGTGATCCATATAGATAATGAATAACAGAGGGGATAATGTACATCCTTGTCTCACACCAGATTTAACATTAAACCATCTTCCTGTACTTCCTTCAATTCTAACTGCTGACTCACAACTCAAATAAAGACTAAGTATTGCTTGATATAATGCCCCATTGACACCATATAACTGCAGCGTATTGAATAGCTTCTCTCTTGGCACCTTGTCATATGCCTTTTCCAAATCGACAAAACTTAAATACAGATCTTTGTTATATTCCCATGCTTTCTCGACTATTTGTCGTAAAGTGAAGATCTGATCCTGACAGCCTCTATTTGGCCTGAATCCAGCTTGTTCTTCACCAAGCTTTTCTTCCACAATTCTTCTCAACCGTTTCTCAAGTATACTTGCATAGATCTTGCCAGGAACACTCAGTAGGGAAATACCTCTGTAATTCTCACATTCAGTTTTATTTCCCTTTTTATATATGGGTACTATGAGAGCTCTACTCCAATCATCGGGAATTCGTCCCTCTGTCCAGGCTTTCTGAACTATGCAGTGCAGCCACTGTAAGACTCTTATACCACCATACTTCAGCATTTCTGGTCGAATATCATCTACTCCTGCTGCCTTTCCACATTTCAAGCCTTTGATGGCTTTTTCTACTTCAAGTATGGATATGTATTCCTGACTGCATGCCTGGTCAGTGTTTTTTATCACTGTGCTGTCATCACTGCTTGTTTCATTTAGCAGTTCTTCAAAGTAATTACTCCATACTTCAAGGATATCTTTTTCTCCTGTTTTCATTTCACCTTTATCATCTCTAATTCCTTTTACAGCACTCTTTCCTCCATTCCTAAGCTTCTTCAACAACCTCCAGAATATTTTGCCACCTTCTCGATATTTATTTTCTATATTCTTGCCAAAGTCCTCCCATGACTTTTGTTTAGCTAGTTTTACACACTGTTTAGCTTTCTTACATTTGTCTCTGTATTCTGTAAGAGTAAAAGCTGACTTATTTGCCAGGAACTTTTGATATGCTTTCTTCTTTTCCTTCACTGCCTCTTTAACTTTCTGTGTCCACCAGGGAGTTCTGATTTTTTTATCTTTGCACACAACCTCACCACATGCCTCTCTGGCAGAATCAATCAATGTTTCCTTCAGAGTTTGCCACTGAATCTCCAAGGTTTGATTCCTGTTCTCAAACTCTTTCATTTTCTTTTCAATAATATTTCTATATTTTAGTCTACAGTTTACATCTGAGAGCTGCTCAACTTTTATTCGCTTTAAAACTTTCTTACATGTTATTCTTTTCAATATGAAATTCAATTTTATCCTGCTCAAGGCTAAATAGTGATCACTTCCAATTTCAAATCCTCTGTACACTCTGGTGTCCTGCACCAGGGAGAAAACATCACTATCAACAATAACATAGTCAATGAGACTTTTCTTATTCCTTGCCTCTTCTCTCCATGTGAATTTGTGCACATTTTTATGTTGGAACATGGTGTTAGTAATAACCAGTCCATGTCCTGAGCAGAAATCCAACAGATATTTGCCATTATTATTAGCTTTGCTCTTTTCTCCAAATTTTCCCAAAATATTTTTGTATGTCTCACAATCATTTCCTACTCTGCTATTTAGATCCCCAACAAGGACCAACTTTTCCTTTTTCATTGTGTCAGTTGCTTTTTCTAAAGCCTCAAAAAATTCCTCCACTTCTACCTTAGTAGAACCTTCTGTGGGACCATAGGCACAAATAAGTCTCATTGTCCAGTTCCCCATTCTCATATTTGCCCACATTACTCTACTTGAGACTGACTGCCATTCAAGAAGATTAGCCTCGTATTTTATACTATAAATTAAAGATGCCAAGAAATTATATTCTTTATTTAATCCTTTACCCAAGTGTAAGCAAACAATGTTTGTGTGTCAAATATCTTCATGACTGGGATACTTGGATATAGAGGCTAATGACTTCACGTCAACTGCTTTAGTATCCCATAATGCAAAGCACACATCCTTGCAGATGTGTGTAATGCAATGCATTATTTTGAAGGGCCATTACCCCCAACCAGTTCTGACCTTTATTGAGGTCTCATCAGTGGGAGCCAGACCCAGAAAAGATACCAAGGTTGAATACAGAAATCATATGTTGCCCATTTAAAATAGTCAAAAGGTGTCAAATCTTATTATTAAAATACTTCAGATCAGAGATAGATGCTGAAAGTTTTTTCACTTGGTTATACTACAAATTAAGCATACCAAAATGTATTCTTGGTTTAATCCTCTTTTAATCTCAAGCATAAGCAAACAACATATGCACATTTGACTTTGTATATAGAGGCTAATGACTTCACATCAATTTGCCTTACTACAGTGCATTATACAAGTCTGAAAGGATATACGCTTTGCATTATGGGATGATAAGACAATTGATATAAAGTCATTAGCCTCTATATATAAACACCTCAGTCGTGATGATACTTCATGAGTAAACATTGTTTGGGTAAAGGATTAAACCAAGAATATAATTTCTTGCCATCTTTAATTTGTAGCCATACTTGTTAAGGTTAGGAAAAGCTTCATAGTCGCTGCTGATTCTAAAAATAGTTTTATTTACATGTAAAAACTTCTGTACAGAACATTCATTTTCTTCTGTCTAATCCTGTGTGAAAAATTAGATCATAGGAAACTGCAGGATAAGATTGTAGGTGATTGTAGGATTAGATTGTAGCCACAGCTGTAGCTGTGGCTACAGTTCTTGCAAAACAGATAAAACACTACATGTTGAATGTACAAGAGCAAAACAAACACCCTCCCCAAACACATAAGAGCAAAACACCACATCCAGGATACATCTGAAAAGATAGCCAAAGACTAATAAAATATAACCTTCGCATTGCATTCAAACCACACATCAAATTAGTAACTCTGATCTGTTCTCCTAAAGACAAATTCCATTTTCTAGCATGTTCTGGAGTGTATGAAGTGGATTTTGACCATGACTTGGCCTGCTATAAATTAACAGGAAGGTTTGTTAACATCTGCTTCATAGGACACAAGAAATATGTTCACTACCATTATTAGAGCAAATCAGGACTGGTACATCATTCTCTGGACATCCCTTCATACAGGATCAGATGAAAGAAAACCAATCTACTATATAGTTATTATAGGCCAGAGAGACTATTTTTAGAATCAACAATGGCTATGAAGTATTCTTCTAACATTAACAAGTGTGGCTGTGTTAATCTGCCAAAAATTGGAAGGCAGTTATCTTAAAATCAACTTTTATGCATCTGTCAGAACTTCTTTTATAGAACATCAGGATGTACAAAATTAGGATGTTAGACCTTTTTCTGTTATAATTTGAACTGTTTCATTTACTCACTGTTACATAATGTGTAACATATTATTGTGCCCTGAGAATGCTGGTTTGAAAACCAGCATATACAGGGTACCAAGTTGCTGTACAGTTCATAAAATAAACTTAAATTTTTCAATATTAGTGACAAACTTTATAGAACTAAATTGCTACAAGCAAAGCTTAGAACTGTATCTTTACAAAGGCAAAAATAAATAGCATTACTTAAGCAAATGTTAAAAATGGCTGGCTTGATCTTGAATGCAGGCACAATCTATTTACCAAATTAGAGGCAACTCTTCGAAGCATGGAATTACTGACTGCTCTGATTGCTTCAGTAATGTTTGTCTTCAGTTCATCAATTGTGTGAGTATTATTTTTATGCACCTTACCTTTCAGGTAACTCCCCATAAGAAGAAATCTGGAGGTGACAAATACAGCACCCCCTGATTTCCTTTAGAAATCAGTCTGTCACCAAAACACTCTTGCAAAAATTGCATTGTTTCAGTTGATGTATGGGCAAGTGGCACTGTCCTCTTCTGAAAACAGCAGTCACATTCTTCCATCTCGAGAAGAGCCAAGAACTGGGTGATGATGTCTTGGCACAGTGAATTGCTCAATGTTGTCTCAAAGAAAATTGGTCCGACAATGTGATGCCATGATACTGCACACCACACTCCAATTTTCTGAGAATGCAAGGGCATTTCATGGAAAACATGAGGATTTTCCGATGAACAAATTTTGTTATTTTGGCTGTTAATGTATCCACTTAGGTGGAACCACGCTTTGTCACTGAAGAAAACATTGTCCAGCTCATGAACCCCATTTTCTTCAACAAATAATCAAAATCATCTACAGTACACAACATGTTTTCCTTATCCAGTAGCTTTAAATTCCTGAACTGAATGAACATGGTATGGACAAAGCTTTAATTGTTTGGTGGCTGTGCAAGTACTGCCATATGACACACCTATCTGTACAAAGAGTTTTCTAAGAGCATTGAAGTTGAACGCTGCAACAAAGCGTTAGATTAATCTCTTACACCACACTCCAATTTTCAGAGAATGCAAGGGCATTTCATGGAAAACATGAGGATTTTCCGATGAACAAATTTTGTTATTTTGGCTGTTAATGTATCCACTTAGGTGGAACCACGCTTTGTCACTGAAGAAAACATTGTCCAGCTCATGAACCCCATTTTCTTCAACAAATAATCAAAATCATCTACAGTACACAACATGTTTTCCTTATCCAGTAGCTTTAAATTCCTGAACTGAATGAACATGGTATGGACAAAGCTTTAATTGTTTGGTGGCTGTGCAAGTACTGCCATATGACACACCTATCTGTACAAAGAGTTTTCTAAGAGCATTGAAGTTGAACGCTGAAACAAAGTGTTAGATTAATCTCTTAACTGTCAAATTCTGAGGAGCAACAGAATCAGGATACTTCTGATGAAACTCCTCCACAACATTTGTGTAAGAACAACCAGCAAAATAACTTGTTGCTCCTGGAAAAGTATCATTTGCTTTCCTCATAAACAACACTACACAATGGATGCTCAATACCCAACACGTGGTAGATAGATTACACAATAGTGGCCAATAATCCTAAGGTGTCATCTATGGGTGAAATGAATAATTAGAATTGAAACACTCTAATGCAACTCAACTTTGATGTGTGTGTGTGTGAGTTTTGGATCACCTTGCATTTCCATGTTAAACATTCATCAGAATTGCATTCCTAATTTGACAAATTAGGAATGCAATTTGTTCATTTCCTCTGTCGATGTCCTGCTTATCTATTGCCTAAAGAGTACAATTCAACAAGTTATTTATTTATTTTAAACAACTTTCTGTCCATCCATGGCACTAGTGTACTACAAATTAAACAAACTCTTGCGTGTGGAATTCCAATAAAAAACACTATTAATTTGTCAGAAAAAGCAGTTAAAATTTTATATGATCTAAGCATTGTTCATGAAGTACAGAATGTATGATCCTATATTATAAAATTTAGAGCACTACAGAACACTAATTCTGTCATCAAGTTTTGAGGACAGAATTCCCATAAAAACATGTCCATGGTGTTGCCAAATTTCTAGTACAGTGGTTTCTCATATTCTGCATACTTCCTTGATACCATATAGCAAGTTGCATAATATATTCAGTTTCCTGAAGATGTAAAAATGAAAAATTATTTTATGCTAATTATATTAATATAATCTATGTTAATCTAACAGATAAGCTTAGGCGTTGATGGTTATTCATGACTTATTTTTCACGGTATTAACAACACCACAAACACTTTTATTAACAAAGATGTTTTATTAACGCTAATATTTCGCTGATTTTCAACTCAGCATCATCAGAGCACAACACACATGTAAACACGACAGTGAGTGAGTGAAACAATATAATTGCAAAAGACAAAAGATCTAAAGTCCTATTTTTGGCGCCCTCTAATGGAAAAAAAAAAAAAAAAAAGCAGTTATCCTTAGGATAACCGTCTCCCAAATTTTTGGCAAATTAATGCAACCATATTTGTTAAGGTTGGGAGAATTCTTCAAAGCCATTGCTGACTCAAAAAATAATCTTTCAGATCTATAACGACTCCTAAATAGCAAATTTGTTTTCCTCCATCTAATCCTGTGTGAAGGAGTGTCCAAAGCGTGGTCTGCCAGTCCCGACTTGCCATAGTAATAGTAGCGAATGTATCTTTCATGTTCTTCCAGGCGGATGTTCACTGATCTTCCTGTTTGCCCATAATAGGCCAAGTCACAGTCACATGGAACTTCATACACTCCTGGGTGTGCTAAAGGGTGAAGTTTATCCTTTGGCGAGCGGATCAGAGCTGCCAGCTTGACATGAGGTTTGAAGGTGGTGCAAAGGCCATGTTTCAACAATACTTTAGCTATCTTTTCCGATGTACCTCTGATATAGGGAATAGAAATGGTCATGTTGTATTCTTGTGTATTACGGGAGGGCAGAGTAATGGGCCTATGTAGTATTTTATCTATTTTGTAGGGATTGTAGCCGTTGGCTAAGAAAGTATGGCGCAGGTACTGGAGTTCAGTGGTCAGAGCTGTATCATTAGAACAAGTGGCTCTGGCTCTGTGTGTAAGTGTTTTTAAAATGCCGTACTGTTGGACTGGATGATGATGTGATTGTTTATGTAGGTATCTTCCTGTGTGTGTAGGCTTTCTGTAAATAGAAAAAGATAGTGATCCATCTGAAAGGCAGGTGACTAATGTGTCAAGAAATGGTAAACAGTTATTTGATTCTTTTTCTACTGTGAAGTGAATTTTGGGGTGTTGGCTGTTTAGGTAGGTGATAAAAGCATCCAAAGTGTCTTGTCCATGGGGCCAGATGGCAAACACATCATCTACATAGCGCAACCACACTTGTGGCTTGTATGTAGCTGTGGTAAGTACTTTGTTTTCAAAGTGTTCCATGTAAAAATTTGCTAATGGGGGAGAGAGGGGGGAACCTATAGCAGTACCATTAATCTGTTTGTAGAATGTCAAGTTCTTTCTTGATATCCTCGTTTTTAATATGATATTGCCACTGATGCCATCTGTTCACTCCTCTCAGGACTATCATATCTGCGGTCTCTAGTGTTTGGTCAAGTGTTTTACTTCTGACCCAGCACTCAGATCCATAAGTTAAAAGTGGTTTGAACACTGTCTTGTATACAGCTAATTTTGTGTTTCGACTAATTTCTCTCTTATTCCATATGAATTTATTCAATTGATTTCCTACAATACCAGCTTTATTGATTCTGTTGTCTATTTCCATATTTAATTTACCATCTTCAGTAAAAATCATGCCTAAGTAGCTGAAATGTTTTACTTGTTCCACAGGTTCCCCATTCAAAACACAGTTGACATTTTCAACGATTCTACCTATTTTCATTGTCCTTGTCTTTTTATTGCTGACTTTCATACCTTATCTATTACAACAGCTATTCAATTTAGTCAGAGAATCTTGCAAACTTGTAGTGGATTTATTTAGAAGTATAACATCGTCCCCATAAAGCAAAGAGCTGACATTAACATCTCCAATTCTGATATCATGTTTAATACCACTTTCCTTCATAATGATCCATATAGATAATGAATAACAGAGAAGATAATGTACATTCTTGTCTCACACCAGATTTAACATTAAACCATCTTCCTGTACTTCCTTCAATTCTAACTGCTGACTTGCAACTCAAATAAAGACTAAGTATTGCTTCATATAATGCCCCATTGACACCATATAACTGTAGCGTATTGAATAGCTTCTCTCTTGGCACCTAGTCATATGCCTTTTCCAGATTGACAAAACTTAAATACAGATCTTTGTTATATTCCCATGCTTTTTCAACTAATTGTTATAAAGGGAAGATCTGATCCTGACAGTCTCTATTTGGCCTGAATCCAGCTTGTTCTTCACAAAACATTTCTTCGACAATTCTTCTCAACCGTTTCTCAAGCATAAATCTTGCCCGGAACACTCAGTAAGGAAATACCTCTGTAATTCTCACATTCAGTTTTATTTCCCTTTTTATATATGGGTACTATTAGAGCTCTACTTCAATCATCAGGAATTCATTCCGATATGTATTCCTGACGGTGTGCCTGTTGAGTGTTTTTTTACCACTGTGCTATCACTGCTTGTTTCATTTAGCAATTTTTCGAAGTAATTACTTCAAGGATATCGTTTTCTGCTGTTTAACTCTTTCCTCCATTTCTAAGCTTCTTCAACAACCTCCAGAATATCTTACCACCTTCTTGATATTTATTTTCTATGTTCTTGCCAAATTCCTCCCATGACTTTTGTTTAGCTAGTTTTACACACTGTTTAGCTTTCTTGCATTTGTCTCTATATTCTCTAAGAGCACAAGCTGACTTATTTGCCAGGAACTTTTGATATGCTTTCATCTTTTCCTTCAATGACTCTCTAACTTTATGTGTCCACCATGGAGTTCTGATTTTTCTATCCTTGCAAACAACCTCACCACATGTCTCTCTGGATGAATCAATAAGGGTTTTCTTCAAGGTTTGCAAATAAATCTCCACGGTTTGGTTCTTGTTCTCAAACTCTTTCATTTTTTCTTCAATAATCTTTGTGTAATTTAGTCTACAGTTCACATCTGAGAGCTGCTCAACATTTGTTCGCTTTAAAACTTTCTTACATGTCATTCTTTTCAATATGAAATTCAATTTTATCCTGCTCAAGACTAAATAGTGATTGCTTCCAATTTCAAATCCTCTGTACACTCTGGTGTCCTGCACCACGGAGAAAACATCACTATCAACATAACATAGTCAATGAGACTTTTCTTATTCCTTGCCTCTTCTCTACATGTGAATTTGTGTACATTTTTATGTTGGAACATGGTGTTAGTAATAACTAGTCCATGTCCTGAGCAGAAATCCAACAGATATCTAACATTATTATTAGCTTTGCTCTTTTCTCCAAATTTTCCCAAAACATTTTTGTATGTCTGACAATCATTTCCTACTCTGCTATTTAGATCCCCAACAAGGACCAACTGTTCCTTTTTCATTGTGTCAGTTGTTTTTTCTAAATCCTCCAAAAATTCCTCCACTTCTACCTTAGTAGAACCTTCTGTGGGACCATAGGCACAAATAAGTCTCATTGTCCAGTTCCCCATTCTCATATTTGCCCACATTACTCTACTTGAGGCTGCCTTCCATTCAAGAAGATTAGCCTCATATTTTGTGTTGAATACTATGGCTACTCCTTCTTTTTCTTGATTGTCATTGCCTGAATTTAACATTTTGAATTTACTGCTCAGAAAGATCTCACCAGTTTTTGTCTTTTTTGTTTCAGTCACCCCTATTATGTCGATCTGGTACTTATCTAATTCTTGAGCTAGCTCTATTTCTTTGTCATTCAGGCTTCTTATGTTGATAGTACCGATCTTTAACTCTGGTGATGTCGAGTTGGAGTTTGTTTTCAGATTTGTTCCAGTAGCTGACTTTTCGCCCTGGTTCCCTGGCAAAAACAGCGGGGGCCTTGTTTAACCAGGTACGCCCCAGCCGGCATGAAATTTTGTCTTGTTGTACCATCATTTTGTATACTGGTTTAAGACAATAAGAATACAATTTGGTCAGCTAAATCCCAAATTGCCAGCCCATCCTCGTTCGTTCAGTATCCAGGCAGATACCCAACAGGGTGCACCACGAGAAGGTGAGGATTGGACATTAGGTGAGTAGCCCTGGTCGGTTCTCCGCATTCCTTTAAAGGTTATGTGGAGGTCTCCTGTCAGTTATACAGATTTGACCCAAAAAAAAATTATAAATAATAAAATAAAATCTAAACTAATCCTGTGAACAAGCTGGATTTAGGAAGAATTATAATACTTTGGACCAGATTCACACATTAAGACAGCTCATTGAAAAATCAATTGAATACCATAAACCCTTATGTTTGGCCTATATAAACTTATGAAAAAGCATTTGATTCAGTTAAAACATCTACAACACTAAAAGTTCTCGAAATCCAGGGAACTGAGAAACAATATATTGAAACACTAAAACATATTTACAATAATGCAATATGTGTAATTAAATTATATAAAAACAATGAAAGTTTCCGATACAAAAAAGGCATCCGGCAAGGCGACACCATATCTCCCAAATTATTTACAGCTGCACTAGAGGAAGTCTTTTGAAGCCTTGATTGGGAAACAAAAGGAATAAACATAAAAGGCTGCATCATCTGAAATTTGCAGATGATTTGTCCTAATAACAGATAATCTTGAAGATCTGGAAGAAAGGCTAAATCAGCTAAATGAAGCCTCCAGAGTAATTGGATTAAATATAAATAGAGAAAAAACAAAAATAATGATGAATAACCACATAAACCATAGAACTGTCAAATTTGAAAGAATAACCACATAAACCATAGAACTGTCAAAGTTGAAAACCATGAAATAAAACAAGTTGCTTCATATGTATATTTTTGAGTAATCGAAAAACAGCCTCCAATCAATGACTTCATATTTTACGTTGAATTTGCTTATCAGTCCGGGAATATCACTACAGTAAACTAAATTACCTTCCTCTGAAAAGTAAGGAAGAAAATTTCTTTCTCTATATCTAAACCATGAGAAAGAAGTGCCAGGGGCTAACAAATTCTTTTCGAAAATATGCCACCTTTCAGAAATATGATAACCTTAGTAGTCAACGACTAAAGTTCAACTAAAGAATCACAAAAGAAAATGTGTCTATGACAACAGGAAAGTAATCCATTATCTTGGCGAATCAGATTCAAAGTAGCTACCTGCACTTTTATCTGCATTCCTCCCTCCCTCCCATCTTAATAATGAGCAGTTTTGTGGAAATTTCTTTATTTACAATAAAAAGGCACTTCAAAAAAGCACTTATACAACTAATTAGCTGTAAATAAAGGAGAATGAAAATAAATACCAATGCGCTGAATTTAAATCCAAATACAGGTATCCCTCGATTAACGCGGTTAATTAATCCCTCGATGTCACCGCGTTTATCAAAATTGCGTTAGTTAAGTATAATAATCAATGGTAAAAATTACAATTCATCCATGATCGATTACTGTATTAATAATTCATTTTATATGGTACTCTTTTAGGAAAGACAAAAAATGAATGCAAAGTAAATGTTTAATAAATACGTGTACGCAATTTTTTTTATCAAAAGAAGTTATCAAGAGTCGTTTGAACAGTTTTAGTTGTTTTCTCATCGGCATAAATTCTATGATAGCAAGCAAAATGACTCTCCAGACCTCGGCAAACAAGCAATGAAACATAAAGAAAAAACACTGCAAATATAATACATGATGGTACAAATGAAGTTAATATTGAATCGGACATTATTTCATAGCCAAATATAGAAACTACAAGAGTTTCGTGCTGAATATATAGAAACTAAACGTTTCGGTGGATGCAAGCATAAGCAACCTTATCGACAACTTGTAGTAAAGGTGGAGGAAGTTCCAGATCACTTTCCTTAGTATTTTCCATTCTCTATTTCAGATGATTGTTTATTTATTTTCAGTTACAATCTAGAAATTATTGAACAAAGAATCAAAAAAAAAACTAAACCATACTATACTAACATCGGAGGTCAAGGTATATGGGCAACTCGTAGTAAATGTGGAGGAAGCTCCAGATCACTTTCCTTAGTATTTTCCATAATGTAAAGCGCATCTCCTAGAGGAGATGTATAATAAATAAACCTTTGGATCTCTATTTCAGTAATACATGATGGTTTATTTATTTTCAGTTACAATCTAGAAATTATTGAACAAAGAATTAAAAAAAAAAAAAAAAACCCAACTAAACCATAACTGTATTGACATCGGAAGTCGCGGTATATCTCTCAGATATAATTTACTGTCAAATATCATAAACCTTTACATAACATGTGTTAAACCAAACTGACGGCAAAAAACAGTGCGAAATATCACTTGTAACATATGAATGCACAGCTACTCATAACCTCCAAGCTATACACTGAATTGTGTAAAAATACTTATATTAAACATTTTGCATGTATCTGTCAGATCAGCTGCAAGTTCCGCAGGGTTAAAAGCATGCTAATCAAAATTCTTGCTGCGTATATCAAGGGATTGCCACAATTAATTTCGGCGCGTTAATCAAATCCCACGTTAAGCAAGGGACACCTGTACTACTAATAAAAACAATAAAATTAGAAATTGGGTAAAATTGGTGGGTGATGGAATTTTTTTACTATTTTTTCTGAACTCAGTACCTAAAAATCTATAAGAATCAATTATTACTTCTCAGACAACTTTTCCATTGCAGGCCTGTGTAAATAATCAGAAGAATAAATAATAAAATTTATGACAATCCTTTTTAAACCACAAAATAATAAACAGTATTTTGATAAAGCTTACAAAACTCACCAGTGTGAAGGATATCGTTTTCAATATTTTCATCTTCTCCAAAGTCTATATAGGCTTCAATATTGGCCAAGCACTACAAATAAAACCACTTTTATGTTTTATTAGGAAATTTTTTATTAAAATATCACTTAAGAATTTTGCATCACTTCAGAGTTAAAGCTAGTTAACTGGAAGCAGACCTCTGCAATGACCAGGACTTCTAGCCCAATGTTCAATTCTCATCTTCTCATAGTTCATCTCATTATTAGGTATCAACATGGACACTGAAAGAACAAAGATGGGCTGACAATTCCAGGCTTAATTCAACATAGTGTATACTTTGTTTTGGCTTAAACCACAAATAAATATGAGAGTAGAACATGATGAAATGTGCCATGCCAGATGGAGTGCCATAACCTGGTTAAACAAAACCTCCACTGTTTGTGTCAGGGAAACAGGACAAAAGGTAAAAAGTCAGTTAATGGAACAACCTCAAATCAACAAAACTGAAGATAGACACCATAACATCAGGAGCAACATGGAAAATCACTGGTGTTATAGAGATGAAGAAGACTAAAACAAGTAGGATACTAAGTAAATTATACTCATCAAGAATTATATTCTTTCATTCCTTTACCCAAGTGCAAGCAAATGAAGTTTGCACATGGAAGTATCTTCAAAACTAGCCTGCTTGTATGTTGAGGATGCTGACTTCGCATCAATTACTTCAGTATCCCATAATGTAAAGCAGGACTGTCCAACCTTAGGTCATCCGAGGTCCACATTAAAAAAAAAACTTTATCCAAGGGCCACATCACAATGCGTATCTAGTAATTTGGTGAGCAGCAGTGACACAACCTTGATAGCTGAACAAATGTGTGGAAGCAAGCACATATTCAGCCAGCCTATTCCAAAAAAAAAAAAAGGGGGGTACAAGTTTACCATCAAACTACCAACCAACCACCATAATATCAATCCTCTCCAAAAATAATGGAGAAAGTCATCAACAGTCAACTTCTCCACTAGACAGAGACATACTGCCAGTATGGATTCTGCAATCAGGATCCACAGCTCACTTAAGCCTACATCACTGACTACTGGACACATGACATGGAAAGGTTCAAAGAAACATATAGCGACTCTCAACATTTCCAGAGCTTCTAACTGTGTCTAGCAGTGAGGCATGCTAAAGGAACTGCTATCTTGTGGTCTACCTGCCACCCTATTAATTGGACAGGAAGCTTTCTCTCTGATCATTTACTATGTGTCATGGTAGATTGTTCCCTGTCATCGAGCTTTACCATCAATGCAGAGTGTCTGAGGGCTTTGTTCTATCATCTACCTTCTTTCTCTTATGCATAAATGACCTACTCACTCTCAACACTAATCTTATCCACAGCTTTGCTGACACTCAATTTGTTCTATCCATTTGACAAATTGAGTAGTGCTCACATATCCCAAACTTCAAATCATCTGCAACCAGGGCCTTAAATACTATATCCACGTCATCCTTCAATGGGAAAAGGATAACCTGATCACCTTCAATGACAAAACATAGCGTTACCATCTCCCTCACAAACAGATTATCTCAGCTCATCTATCCACAGTAATATAAAAATCATCATACAGGATCAGATCTCTCTGCTTGGGCTGACATTTACTTCCGGCCTCTCCTGGCATAAATACATCACATCAATAGCTTCCTCAGACTCTAGTTCTTTTCTGTTCTAGCCATTACTTTTTAAACCCATCCAGCTATTAACTCTATATAAATCCCAAATCCACACTTCCTTACAATACTGTTGAATGTTTGGAATGGTGCACCATAAACCTTCCTAAAAATTCTCAACACTGTCCAGAGGAATTCAGTTGATAGATTATCCCTTACTGACTCACTTCAAACTCCTGTCTCACACATGCACTGTTTCAACTATCTTTTCTACAGACACTGTTCCAATGAATTGACAACCATCATTCTTCCACTTTCTGTTGGGTCTGTTAAAAGAAGGGCTTCTTTTTCTAACCCTTTTTATGGCAACTTCTGGCTATAGGTGTCTCCCAATTCTCTCCATCTGTTTCTATTCTGAGTTGCCAAAGAGTTCCAACTGTTTTTTTTTATATTGTCTGACCATCTTCTTTCAGGTCTTCTGATTGTTTACCTTCATATGGCCACCACTCCAGCAAATTTTTGTCCATCTATTGTCCTTCAGTCTTACAATGTGTCCTGCTCATTTCCATTTCTTTCGAAGTATGTTTTCGCCAATATCTAAAAATTATGTTTTAGCTCTTATTTCTTCATTTTTTATTTTATCTCTGAGTCTTATGTTTAGCAGACATCTTTCCATTCTACTTTCTGTTTTTTGCATTTTATCTATTATTCCTTTTTGATTGGCTAGGTTTCTGCTCTGTAGGTCATAACAGGCAATACATATTGGTTGAACAGTCTTGCTCTGTTTTCAGGTTTTATTTTTAAAAATGTCTTCAATTTTCCAAAAGCTGGCCATCCATTCCTATTCTTTTTTTCACTTATTCCATGCCTCTTTGTTTCTTCATTGTTAACAATTTTCCTAAGTATACATACTCATCTACCTATCTCAATTTCTTTATTGTTTACCTTAATAATGTTGTATCTTTCATCCTATCCTTTTCAGTTTGTCATTTCTTTGATTCTCTAAGAACTAATGTCTAATTCAATTTCTAGTGATTTATTAAGCAGTTAGAGCTTAATATCCTTTTTTTTAGTACAACTGAAAATACACTGAACCAAACTCTCCTCTTCTTGGTGTATTCCACCTATCTCAGTTCTCTGGAACCACCTTTCTCATGAAATGTTCCAAAACAACTACAACTTCCAACTCAAGAAAAATGTCAATAAATTTCTACTTTTCCAACCCTTATGCACACCTGACACACACAAACAGCACTGAATGTACTATAGGTTGTTGTATCTCTTATGCGTGAAATCAATATAAAAAAAATCTAAAAATCCACACAACGTTAGGAAATAAGAAAATTTTTCATCCGTTAAAAGCAGACAAATTTCATCTCTGAACACACTCAACAAATCATTTAGGGATAGAATTGCTATTAAGCCACTGTTGCAAATAAGTACTACTTATGTACAACCATCTCCCTCACAAACAGATTATCTCAGCTCATCTATCCATAGTAATATAAAAATCATCATACAGGATCAGATCTCTCTGCTTAGGCTGACATTTACTTCCGGCCTCTCCTGGCATAAATACATCACATCAATAGCTTCCTCAGACTCTAGTTCTTTTCTGTTCTAGCCATTACTTTTTAAACCCATCCAGCTATTAACTCTATATAAATCCCAAATCCACACTTCCTTACAATACTGTTGTAAGGCTAAGTTACAATGCTAACTTAGCCTTATGTTCAGAAAATTCACCTCAGTCAGGAAATTCTGAAAGTCTTTTTTTTTTTTTTGAAGCACACTGAAAAAAAAATTAACCACCTTGGTTATAATTTTTGTTATTTCTTCAAGTTTCTTAAAGCTAGCTTTAATATAATGAAAAATACAATGAAAGCCCACCAGTGGATGACCAACACGTTTTGCAAAGGCATTTACAAAACCTACTTCTTTAAGCAATCATGCTGAATGTACAATCGTCACTGAAACGTCAACATGTCAATGAGACAATGGCCTGGTTGGTGGAGTGGTTAGTGTATCTGCTCTCCAGCCAAAAGGCTGCGGGTTTGAATCCCGCAATGGGCATGGATGTTTGTGATTGTCCATAAAATAGCCTAAATAGATTGTAGAACAAGGCTAGTAATGGTGGTGGTGGTGGTGAGGAAGTAGATAGTCTTGGTGTAGATGATGGTAGTCGCTGTTCGCTGTAATTGGTGGATTGAGTAGTGAAAATGGAGAGTTGCAAAGTAGGTGCCCTCTCTCGATGAATCTTTGGACTCCATGGAGGTGTTACATAATAATAATAATTTAGCCCCTATGGTAGGTTGAAGTAATGTTATCGAGTTAACTAGATCTTCACATATTTTATCACCCCTACAAAAGTGAGCAATAATGGATAACCTGACATAAGTACCATCAGAGCTCTCATCAAATAAAATGGAAAAGAAATTTACATGAATCAAAATCTGTTGTTAGCTGTTCTGTCATGTTTATTTCCTCATCTTTAATATTCTATGTTTTATTGTGTTTCTGCTCACTGGCAAATCCTTAATAATATATATATATATATATATATATATATATATATATATATATATGTTATTATTTTTTCTGGAAACTCATCAAAAAAAGGAAAACAACTCATTCTAGCCATGGTTCTTTAATATACTCCCCATCACTAAGTGGTTTTTCCAAACTGAGCAATAATCTTCGAAATCTCAATACACCAATAGTAGCAACTAAGATGTTACTCTAAAACACATTTCATGAAATAAGTTCTTTTTGTTCTTGCTCATTTTTAAAAAAAAGAGCTTTGCAAGTTCTTTATGAATAGTTCTTTTTATTATTATTATTCAGGCCTACATTGAGTCAAAAGACTCATCGCGGGAGATCCTTCCTAGGAAACACAGTCTATCAAGACTCATCGTGGGAGGTCCCTCCTATGAAACACAAAGTCTATCATACCACTCCTTAAACTCATTGACCGTTCTCCCTCTCACCACTCTATCAGGCAATGCATCCTCCATCCAAAGAAACCACTCCTCACCCTCTTGCTCACAGTTTCCTATTGTAATTACCAGGAATGGCCCCTTGTCATTACTCCTTCCTGCTGTTCTACCAAGCAAAAGAAGTCCCCAGTGTCAGCCCTGTAACCACCTCTCAACAGTTTAAAAGTCTCAATCATATCACCTCTCCTTCTTCTATCCACCAAACTCTACGGTCCACATTCCCTCAGCTAATTCTCATAACTAACATTGTACAGTCCTGAAACTATCATTGTTATCTGCCTTTGTTAATTTCCACAGTTAATTTATCCTCTTCAAATCCTGGGGACCAAATCTGAGAACAATAGCCTAAGTGTGGCCTGATCAGGGTCTTATACAACGGAATGATAACTCATCTCTGCAGGTTAGTGTCCTCCTCATTATTATAGTAATCCTCTGTGTTACCTTCACCACCTTTGCAATATGTCCCCTAAATTTCAGGTTTCTATCAATCTAATCCCAGATCTCTTGTCTCTCTTACTTCCTCTAGTATGGCTCTTCCAATAGAGTATGCAACATCCCATTGATGTTTCCCAAACCTCAGGACCTTACATTTTGCTGCATTAAAGCGACATCCCCATTCATTTGCCCATCTGTCTAGCTTATTCAAATCCTCTTGCAGGGCTACCACATCTGTACTATTACTAATAACCTTCCCAGCTTCACATCATCTACAAACAACTGAATATTCCCCTACAATCCACTGACAATGTCATTGATATAAAGGTTAAACAATATAGGTCCCAGTACTGAGTACTGTGGGACCCCACTTATAACCCTCTGCCTCCTTGAAACAGACCCACCATACACATCTCTCTGATACCTATTGGACAGCCAATCCTGAATCCAGTTGACCAACCTGCCATCCAAACCCATCTGCTGCAACTTAAATACCATGCAGCACCCTGTTAAATGGTTTTGCCAAATCCAAGAAAATGGCAGTATATGCCTTTCCCTTTGCTCTTGTAACTTTATTATAAAAGGCTAGCATATTACTAAAACATGAACGCGCGTTCACAAATGCATGTTGACTTTCACAGATAACATTACCCTCATCTGTCCAATGCTGTATAAGGTGCCTCACTAATTTCTCTAGGATCTTAACAACTACCGGCCAATAATTAGACACTTCTAGTCTGCTTCTGCTCTTATGCAATGGCACTATCTTACCTTCCTTCCATTCCCTGGGCACCTTTCACTTAGCCAGACTTTCATTGAAAAGCCAGCTCAAAGGAGCTGTCAGTTCTTTAGCACATTCTCTCAAAACTCGTGGTGAAATACCATCCAGTCCCACAGCTTTGCTGACAACCAGAGTACTCAGTATTTGGAACACACTCTTCTACTGCACCTCTAAACCTCGAACCTGCCCTATCCCTCTAGTCGTAAAACTGACTCCTCCAGTGAAATACTCCAATAAAGTGTTCACTGAACAATTCCACTATGTCCTCTGCATCAGTCTCTCTATTCCCATTTTTATCCCACAATATCATTCTTCCACAGTCATTTCTCCTCCTACTGGCCACATAGCTAAAAAAAAAAAATTCCCTAGGATTTTCTTTGGATCTTAGGGCCAATCTCCTCTCATATTCCAGTTTCACCTTCCTTACCATACTAGTCACTCTCCTGGCTGTGTCTTATATTCTTCATGCATCTGTTCTTTACCTATCTCCTCATATCTCTTCCATAGGCTCTTTTTAGCATGCAGTTCCTTTTTTAATATTGTTTGCCACCCACTTTACTCCAAATTGTATCCTCTTCTTCACTTGTGGAATACACCTTACAGTTGCTGCTAACAAATATTCCTTCACAATTTCCCAAGCACTAATGATATTCTGGCCTTCCAATTCCTCCCTCCCCAAGTTGACGTCTAAGACTATTATAATCTCCTTATAATTACACATACGTTCCCGTCTCTTTGATGCTCCTGTATCTATTCATCTTCCAAGTCAAAACAACATGGTCACTCTCTCCAACCGGTGGGAAAGATGTCATCTCAGTAATTATCAACTCTTCTGATGCTATCACCAAATCCAAAACTCCTGAACCTTTTGTTCCCTCTATTACATGTTGCCTAAGATATTTGTCCCTCAAGAATTCTAGAAATTCCATTCCCTTATTGCTACATGCATCCTCCTCTCCTCAATTTATACTACTGTAGTTAAAATCTCCATAACAATCATTCTTCTTGCACTTGCCAAGCTCAACTGTCTAAACATCTGGTCCCCACCCTCTGTGCTCCTTGGTTTGTAGCAACACCCCACTAAATATCCCATCTTTCCCACCTCTACCTCATACCATATGCTTTCAAACTCATTAGTGTCACTGCCTTCCAATGCCTCCATTCTTAGAGGGCATAAGTCGTTACTTATCATAAGCAGCAGTACTCTACCACCACGCTTTCACTTCCTTTCCTGCTGAAAAATGCTGTACCATGCTACTTCTATTCTTGTTATTATATCCTCTTCTGTCAACCACATCTCAGTGATCTCAATAACCTTTAGCCAGGCTGATGCTCTCAGTGCCACCAATTCCTCTCCTATATTCCGGATACTCCTGGCTTTAGTATAAAGCATAAAATTGCCACTGTTTCTATACCCAGCATTATCCCCTCTAGATTCCACTGGGCTCAGCGTTACCAGATGTTGTTCCCCTTCTCCTGAGTACCCATTCCCACAAGAGCCCACCCTTGCTACCATCCACCCTATGCATTCTAGTTTCCCTGCACTGACACACCAACTCGTTCAGAACAGCAATCTCTCCAGATGCCTACGTCCTTCCTCATTCAAATACAAGCAGTCTCTCGCATACAATTCCTTTCTGTCCTTAAACACCCTCCAAGCATCCACATATTCCAATCCTCTCTTCTGACACATTCTAGCTATTATGTTATTCAATATTACTGCTCTTCTGCTCAACTCGTCACTATCATACCTAAATCAAACGAAATCTTCTCTTCATTTGAATGTTTGTATTTCTTTGTTAGTTGAGTTGACATTGTCAAAAATATGAAAATGGTAAATGCAACTTAAAAAGATCTCACAGATAAACTTAAATGTAATAATATAATTTACTATAACATGCCAAATTCACCACAGTAACCTAAATTATCATAACCAAAATATAAGTTTTTCTTACTTTAATTCTTTAATTGTTTTAATTATATAAACATACTCTTTTGTACTTTGGACACCGTTTAAACTTTAAGGATAACATCAGTTTATGTTCCCAAGAAAGTTTCTCGATGCCTTTATGTAAATAAAAGCATGGTGAAATGTTCTTTATATACACAAAGGGTAAGTCTTGCAACAGGGCAACTATTACACAATTCCACTGCATTGTCAAAAAGATGAAAATGGTAAATGCAACTAAAAAAGATCTCATAGATAAACTTAAATGTGATAATATAATTTACTATAACATGCCAAATTCACCATAGTAACCTAATTTATCGTAACCAAAATATAAGTTTTTTTTTTACTTTATTCTTTAATTGTTTTAATTATATGAACATACTCTTTTGTACTTTGGACACTGTTTAAACTTTAAGGATAACAGCACGTAATGGAAAATACTAGGGGTTCGAGAGTGCTTGACCTAGTAATACCATCTGAGAATTTGAGTGTAATGAATATGACCATGTTGCCACCTATTGATAAGAGTGATCATAGGGTCTTGACTTGGGAGGTGGCTAAATGTGTGAAATTTTCGATTAAGACAGGGTACATGTGGAATTACCGTGCTGGCAAGTATGACAAGCTTAGGAGATTGCTTGGTTCAGTACCATGGCATGTAAAACTGCAAGGGCTGTTGATGGGCATGGGAAGTGGTCAAGGCGCATTTGCAGGAGGTTATGGCTGACTGTATACCTAGTCCGAATAGTAAATCAAGTAGGTGTTAAATGGATGAATAACACACTTAAACTTGAGTTGCAAAAAAAGAAACAACTGTGGAGGGAATTTAAGGAGAAAGATGACCTGCAGGCACATGAACGGTATAAAGTGCAGGCCAGAAGGGTAACGAATGTGGTGAGAAAAACAAAAACGGACTATGAAAGGAAATTAGCCATGCAAGCTAAAGAGAATCCCAAACAGTTCTTTCAATATGCTGCTAGTAAAAGAAAAACTGTACACAGCAGAATGATTTTAAAGAACGCCAATGGTAGGGAGGTCACTGAATCAGTCGATATAGTGGAATTACTGAGTGAGCTCTTTGCAAGAGTATATCATCCAGGTGGTGACGTTGAAGGAATGAAGGAACCATTAGTTTATATGGGAATTGTGGTGAATGAAGTGGAGGTGAATATCTATTACAGAACCTTAATGTGAATACATCTGTGGGATTGGATGGTATATCAGCATGGGTCTTACGTGAAGTGGCTAAAGAATTATCAGTGCCCTTGACCTTATTATTTAATCTGAGTCTCGGGTCTGGTTTAGTCCCAAAGGGGTGGAAATAGGGGAAAATAGTTCCACTGCATTAAGGAGGATCCAAGACTACTGTTGCAAATTACCGACCGATCAGCATATCAGGAGTCGTTGTGAAGGTCTTTTGAAAGTAGTCAAGGGAAAAATACAGGAATGGATTGATGAAAATACCGTATGGGGGACAGCATGGTTTTGTGAAGGGAAGATCATGCCTCAGTAGCTTACTCAGGTTTTATAACACAGTGATGGCTGAACTGCATAAGGGTAATGGGTTTACAGTGATACTGCTGGACCTGGCTAAGGCCTTTAACGGGATATCACATGGAAGTCTAATCTGTAAACTGTAATATATGGGAATGGATATAGGGTTGGTGATATGTATAGGAGGGTGGTTGATGGAGAGATACCACAGAGTAGTTTACTCAGGAGTAGAGTCCAAAAGACGGCCTGTGACTAGTGGTGGTCTGTTCTTGGACCACTGCTGTTTAATTTGTTCATTAACGATATAGGGAAGGATCTGAGAAGAATGGTTCATTTGTTTGCTGATGATACTAAGTTGGGTAGGGCAATAGTGAATGCAGAAGATGTCAAAATTTCGCAGGATGATTTGGATAGATTGGAGGTCTGGGCTAAGGAGAATGGATGTCAATTTAATGTGGCAAAATGCAAGTTTATGCATTTTGGGGTGAAAAGATTAGCAGCAGTATATCACATTGGTGGAACTGTACTCCAGGAGTTTGATGAGGCCAGGACTTGGGAGTGTTGGTGGATAGGGAGTTGAAGTTTACGGGGTACCTCTTTTGTACTTTGGACACTGTTTAAACTTTAAGGATAACATCAGTTTATGTTCCCAAGAAAGTTTCTCGATGCCTTTATGTAAATAAAAGCATGGTGAAATGTTCTTTATATACACAAAGGGTAAGTCTTGCAACAGGGCAACCATTACACAATTCCACTGCATTGTCAAAAAGATGAAAATGATAAATTCAACTAAAAAAGATCTCATAGATAAACTTAAATGTGATAATATAATTTACTATAACCTGCCAAATTCTGGCTAAATTGGCTAAATCAGCTCATTAAATCACTTGGATGCTGAAGAATACTTTGACGAGCAGAGATAAGCAAGTTATTGTTCCTCTGTATTGAGCCTTGATAAGACCCCATCTTGATTACTGTGCCCAGATCTGGTCACCTAGGTGGGGAGGAGGTTGAGAGGATCCAGAGGCGAGTGACCAAGATGATAGCAGGGCTATGGAATGAACCTTATGAAAACAGGTTGAAGATTTGTGGGTTGCAGAAATTGGTTGATAGGTGGAAAAGAGGAGATATGATTGAGACATTCAAATTGCTGAAGTGTTTCTATAGGATTAATACAGAGGATATTTTTGAGAACAGGACTGGTGGTGGGGGGACTAGGGGACATCCATGGAAGCTGGGTAAGAGTGTGGTTAATAAGGGTGTTGGAGCTGGGTTTTTTACTTTTAGAGTGGTAAATGAGTCTAATAAGCTGCCTGAGTCTGTTGTGGGTGCTATGAGAGTGAATGAGTTCAAGGCAAAGTATGAGAGATACTGTGTGAAAGTCAAATAGTTGTGATGGACATGATGCTTAGGGCTTCCCTCGATGAGCCTAAGGACTCCTTGGAGTCGCCCATAATAATAATAATAATAATAATAATAATAATAATAAAATTCTAACCATGACTAAAATGTAATTGCAGATAGATGTAGATTTACATAGTTTTAAAGGAATAATTTTTAATAGCTAATTGAAAGTGGTTATATATTAAAATAATATACAACCACTCAATGAGTATATTTTATTTTAGCAGGTACAAATTAATGACATATAAAAATAAATATAAACTAACTGATCAAAAAATTATGCATACCATGCTAAATAACATTTTAATAATATATAAATCAAATATATTTACTGCAAAATAAAATTGAACTGCTAAACTACATATTTACTATTATCATCATTAAATATCTGAAGTTCGCTCACAAATAACAGAAGAAAAATATAAGGTAGAATGAAGGCAAATGCCAACTGTTTATTTCTATTTTTATTCAGATAGTGATGTGACTGGGTATGTCACATGCTCTTGCAACTACCCAGCTGATGCCAAACCTAAAAGTCATCTCCTATAAACACTTCTCCCTGCTCCCAGTTTGTAAAAAATCATTTGCTTCCAACTATACTATGGAGGCTATCCAAATAGGAGAGGTATCCAAAATGCCTTCGATAAGATGAAAATTTTACATCATTAAAATTAATTTTGACTTAATTTTTCTTTTCAAGTTTTAAAGAGAAAAAAGACTCATCACAGGCTCTTCATATATCTAATATTATTATTATTATTATAATTAGAAGTTTGAAAGTAGGAATCAAAACTAAGAAACCATTGATGGAATCAGCCAGAGTCATATATTCAAGTTGACTACAAGGAGAGAATTTCAAAAAATCAGAATTTCACACCAGATGCAAGCCAGGCCATATGTTAATGGAAATATTTGAAAAACACCTCTGGAGAACTATGAATTGTGATTTAAACTGTGGCTACAACATGCGGATGATATATTCATCATATGACTCAGCATGGCTAAACAAGTACACCACTGCTTGCCGATTATTATTATTATTATTATTATTATTTGACACCTCCAGGGAGTCCAAGACTCATCGAGGAAGGGCACCTACTCTATAACTCCACTACTCAACCTCATCCACCAACCACTTCATCTACACCAATGCCATCTACTATCCACCACCACTGCTATTTTCACAGACAATCACAAACATCCATGCCCAAGGCAGGATTCAAACCCGCAGCCTTTTGACTGGAAAGTAGATATGCTAACCACTCGGCCAACCAAGCTGGATCATCTTAATATTCATCTGTACACAGTTCAATATTAAATCAGAAAAATAACAGATCCTTGTCTCAACCCACCATTTTGTTTTAACTTTCCAAGAAATATTATAAATGGTATTATAAAAACCCTACAAGAGAGGTTTTTATATGACCTACAATAGGGTTTCCTAATGATATTACAAAATCCCTATTACAGGGCATATAATATTTCTAGCAATATGCAAAAAAGAAGAATATGGTGATATGAAGCTGTTTGCAGATGATATAAAACTGGGGAGAACAATGCAGAGTCAAGCAGTGCTATGACCCTACAGGAAGATTTGAACAGATTGCATGAATGCGCAGGCAAGTGGAACTATCAGTTCAATGTTGCAAAGTGTAAATTTTTGAAATTTGGTAAGCAACAATAGGATGCAAATTATATACTTGGTGGGGAAACTTTAAAGGAGGTAGAGATGAGAGATATGGGAGTGGTGGTGGTGGTGGACAAGGATCTGAAATTCAGGGGCCGCATTATACAAATTGTGAAGACGTCACATAAAATAACGGCTATGATGCAGAGGCCCCTGACATGCAGAAATAAATAAATGCAGAAATGTTATGATGCCATTGCATAAGGCATTGATCAGGCCTCGTATGGATTATTGTGCACAGATTTGGTCACTAGGTTTTCACAGTGACGACAATATGTTAGAACAGGTTCACTACTCTCAAACTCTCCATGATGTCACATTCACAGGAATGACAGACCTTTATGGCTCATTAAATATCTCAACTATATTCTCCGCAACAGTTGTTTTTAGACTATCATAATTGTTCTTATTTTTGTTGGCTACATATCGAAAGAACTTCTAGGATTTTTTTTGGCTTCGTTAGCAATCTGCTGCTCATACTGAACTTTTCCTACCTTTACCAACCGAGTCACCCTACCTTCCTTTCCTGTTCCTTGTATTCCTCATGGAATTTATTACTAATCCTCTTATGTTGCATCCATAATGCTTTTTTTTTCTCTGTATTGCATGTTTTATCTCTTCATTCATCCATTTCACACCTACCTTATTTAATCTTCTGACCTTTGAAATACATTTAGACATTGCTTCTACTAGACAGTTCTTGAATATCCCCAAACTGCATTGATCTCCTTTTCAACCAACTCCTCATTCCATGCTATAGCTCCAAGCTATATCCTAAGCTTCTCATAATCATCAGTCTTGTAGTTTCACATACACCATTTCCTCACAGAAGTCCCCACATGGCTGGCAACCACCCAGATAATCACTTCATGGTCACTCTCACCAACTGGAGCAAGATTTGACACCTCATTTATAATAACATCCATCACTTAAAAAACAGGGGAAGCGTGTACATTTCTTCCTTCTTAAATTGTGCATACATCACATAAAGAACAATATTAAGAAGAATGTATACATAATTTAAGAAGGAAGAAATGTACTTGTCCCCCTCCCCATTTCTTAAATAATATATTTCTATGACCGAACAAATCAATAAGAGTTCCATAAAGTGATTATGGAATAATAACTTTAAAACAAAATCTTTCTTAACTTTAACAAAACACAGCTGCATCACCATTAATCACTTAAATTATTTTAAGTTTAAAGCTAATGATATGAGTTGCACAATGCATACATTCGCTGCAACCTGTCAATGTGTAAAATAAAATGGAAAGGGTAACTGAGGCACTGGATCTGAGATGCAAGCATGTGGTTGCAACAAATAATTTGGTTGGGTATAGGTAGAATTTGAGGATGGATCACAGGAGATTACTGAATTGAAGAAAGACAACAGTGTGGTAGGAAGAGGTGGTTTGTGTGTTTCCCAGGTATGACAATGATGAGTTTCAGTGGAGAGCAAAAATCTTGAATGGAATATTAGCAGAAATGTGTGAAAAGAAAGGAGTGCAGTTTGAGGGCGAATGGAACTGTATAAGAGTGGTGGACTGCATCTGAATGGTTTTGGAGTAAGTCATCTGGAAAGGTTGATGTTGATGTTATATAATGAGTGATGTTAGCAAGGTATCAGCAAAAGTCAGAGATGATGTAAATGAGCAGGAGAGTGAACCAAGTGAGACCATTGTGATTGTGAATGGAGATGTGATGAGAATGTGAAAACATGTTTCACAGAGAAAAGAGGTAGGCCAGGGAGATACAGTGTAAGGAGAGCAGATTCTGAAATTAATGAATGTGTGTGTGTATGGGGATGGTCAGCATAGGAATGAAAAATGGCCTGAAATACATGGGAGGTAATTGAGCCTGGTAGGGAAAGAGGTATATGAGACAAAGAATGAGCAGACATGAGCAAGTGTGGAAAAGTTACAGATGAGGGGTAGCATGGGTAGAACTGGTTATAGACTAAGAAATGAATTGTTATGCTTATTTATGAATGCCATGAGTACCCATAATAGGAGAGATGAAACAGTTGCATTGATTGAGTTTATTTGCCCCAAAATTTTGGGTCAACCGTGGATGCCCCAAAATTCTCATCCACAGTTGGATGAGAATAATACCTTGACAGGAATAGAAATGTATACTGCTGATGATAGCTGTGGAATTATGTCCACACAAGGATGAAGTACAAGGTAAGAAAAGTGTTGATTGGTTATTTGGTTAACAATATTTCTAGATGCCACAAGAAAAAAATAATCACCCAATCCATGATTTTCACAATGATGAGCTGCAGTGGAGAACAGTGGAAAAAAAGTTCGATGTTTAGTCTAGAGTGATCCCAGATTACTTAGCATTGTGCTTTACAATCTTTCATGAGTGTCTGATTAACATAAAAAATATAACTATGCAAAGAACAAATGTTAACATTTCAAAGCAAAGTGAACATGCAACATATGTATTCTGCTGTACATCCCATACAATTTACAGAAGTTGGATTTTTAATACCTACAATAATATCAGTTATCCATATTTCACTAATTATTTTTGCAGTTCAATGCATATACTTGTTCTAAAATAAGAATATATTTTTTACCTTTTTCAATCTTTCCTTCCATCCATTATATAATTCTTTTAATGCACCTTCTATAACCCATAATGCATGTTTTTGTTGGGCTTCTGTTTCTGCTTGAAGAAGATCTGCAAGACCTTCCACTTCTGTCAAATCTAATTTGCCATTTAAATAGGCTCTAATAAAGAATAAAAACAAGCTCCAATAAAAAAAGTAAATAAATATAATAATAATGAAATTTTATCTAAGTATACAAGAATTTTGAAATATACAAATCTTCATTTTACATAACATTCTACTTTAAGAGAATTCATAAATTACTGATGTGTAGCAGTGTCCACGTCAGTCCACATTCAATCACTTACCGAAAAGAAAAAAAAAGTGCCGTAAAAAGCAAAAGGGGATCATTTTTCTTTAAGTCAAATAATCTTAAATTATATTTTAGCTATTATAAAAATATATAGATGGAATTTTAATAAAGAATATGCAAAATGAAGATGCCTTCTTGACATTTCCTTTTAAAGAAAATATAGAAGCAAAAATAAAAAATATAAATTACACTTTCAGTTATCCACTTAGCCAGTGTCATATCCATCCCCATTTGTTCTAATTTGCGTAACATGTTCCAGTGGTATTCTGTCAAATGCTTTTCAAAAACCAGCAAAATCATCGTGTAGCCATTTCCTTTATCCAACCCAGCTGTTACTCTATTGTAAAAAGTTAGTAAATTACTAAAGCATGACTGACCCTTCACAAAGCAGCCATGTTGATCCTCATACAGTGTCATATTTTTATCTACCCATTCTTGGATTCTATTTTTTACCAATTTTTCTAATACTTTTACCACCACACCTGAGATACTGATTGGTCTATAATTTGCTACTGTAGTCTTAGAACCTCCCTTATGCTAAGGAATAATTTTGCCCTGTTTCCACTCCCTTGGAACTCTACCAGAGCTGAGACTTAAATTAAACAGCTTAGTCAAAGGCATCACCAGTTCCCTTGCACATTCTCGCAAAACCCTAGCTGATATCCCGTCTAATCCCACAGATGTATTTTGAGATTCTGCAATATCCTAAAAACCTCCAATTTATCCACCTCTGTTCCCACATTAGTGTCTGTCACATAGGTTAAAGTAGTAACATCACTAGGAAGATATATGCTTGCAAAGTGGTCACTCAGTAACTCAACTATTTTATCTGCCTCTGTCTTCTCGTGATCATCATCACTCATTAAGGTTAATCTTCCATAGTCATTCTTTCTCTTGCCACATAAAAGAACTCTTCAGGATTTCCTTTAGCCTGCTCAGCTAGATTCTTCTCATAATCTGATTTTGCCTTCCTTGCCATAAGTTTTAAAAGAGGTATACCGTGAGTAGACATATCGATACAAAATTAATAATGGAAAAAACTCGCGTACAAAGATTATTTAATAGTATAATTTTTGCCTGTGTGTCACAGGCATCTTCAGTACATTAAGCTCAAATTAAACAATGACTGACAATTCCAAAAAGCGCCATCTAAGTAGCTGGTGTAAGATAACTAAAAAGGTCAATAAATTTCCTTAAAAAAAAAAAAAAAATCAATACAATAAAAAGTTAGGAAAGATTAGCTGATTTGTAAAGTACTCCCATAAAGGGGATAGACGTAAGCCGTCGGATAAGTTTAAGTTAAGAGAATGAAGTAGAGTTTCACATGTTTCTTTATAAAGGCGTTCCATGAGAAACTGACTTTTGTGAAGAACTCTTGTCTTTCTCCAATGAACTCTGTGTCTAGTGAAGATGGCATGTTCTGCAAGTCAGGATTTTTCAGGTTTAAAGTATTCAATATAAGATTGATGTTCTTCTAGCCGAATAGAGGCAGATCTTCCTGTTTGTCCGAAATAAGATAATCCACAAGAGCACAGAATCTGGTAGATACCTGGATGATTAAGATGTGGAAGCTTGTCCTTAGGAGAAGTGAGAAAGGTGGAGATTTTTCTAAACGGTCAAAAGGCAAAAATATTCAGTGGTTTTAAAACTTTTGCTATACGTTCACTGATGCCTTGTACATAAGGGATAGTAATGCGCATTATTTCTTCTGTGTTTGAAGAGGAAGACATATTAAAACTACTCGCAGTTCTTTTAATGAAGCAATTCTTATAACCATTAGATAGAAAGAAAGAAGTTATATATTGTAGTTCTTTTTTGTAAAAGATCGTCTGAAGAACAAAAGGAGTGAGCCCGATGAACCAATGTTTTAATAGTTCCTGCCTTTTGACTGGGATAGTGATGAGATTCAGCATGGATGTAATGGCCTGTATGAGTCTTCTTTCTATAAACTGAGAAATGTAGGTTACCATCTGGTTGGCAAAGAATTAGAAGATCTAAAAAGGCTAACTGCTTATTTGATTCTACTTCTAGGGTAAACTTGATCCTAGGATGAAATGCGTTTAACTTAGTGAGAAATTGTTGAAGTTCATCCGAAGAGCCATTCCATACATCAAAAATGTCATCGACATATCTGAACCAATGAGTAGGTCTGGGAGAAATGTTATCAAAGATACGTTGTTCAAAATGTTCCATAAAGAAATTGGAGATAGCCAGAGAAAGAGGATTATCCATTGCTGTTCCTTCAATTTGTTGATACAACTTATTTTTAAAGGAAAAATAACCAGAATTTATTACAAAATCAAATACGTTTACAATGTCTGAAGGAAATTCCTATTGTAGTAATTCAATGCTTTCTGAAAGAGGCACATTTGTAAATAAAGAAACAACATCTAAACTGATCATGATATCAGAAACGTCCAAATGAAGATCTGAAATTTTATTTTTGAAATCCAAAGTATTTTTTATATAAGTATCAGTTCTTCTAGTTGAAGAGGAGAGTAAATTTGATAAAAATTTTGAGATTTTGTAAGTGGGGCAACCTATACAATCTACGACTGGTCTTAATGGAAATGCCTGGTTTATGAACTTTTGGAAGACCATACAATGTAGGTGGACGACCGAAGAAGGTTTTAAGTTTTTTCTTTTGATCTCCATTCCATGGAGATACATTATCTATAAGAGAATTAAGTCTCTTCAATTGACTCCGGGTAGGATCTGATGTAAGAGGCCAATAAGTTGAGCAGTCGCGAAATAAAAGACATTTTTCTCTCATATTCCTTCTCTTGAATCACTACAGCCTTCCCCTCATCAGCTTTCGTAATAATTAAATTATTGTTATTCTTCAGTGATTTCAATGCTTTAAACTCAGAGTAAAAAAGATTAGGACGAGGAGGCTTGGCATGAAAAAGAATTTGTGCACATTCAAAACGTAATCTGTTGGCTGTTTTTTGGGATAAGGATCAAATACCCCTGTCTATGTTATGAAAAAAATCCATAAGTGGCACCTTATTCGGCGTAAATGGTGAAATCATATCCTTTTGATAAAACAAAACGTTCACTGTCTGTTAGTCGACGTCCGGAAACATTTATAACTACTTTATCTATATCAATAGTATTATTACTGGATCTAGGTATGCTAACCAGTGATTCAAATTTGCATTTTAGCTTGTCATGAGAATCATTAAAGACCTTTAGGTAAGAACTCGAAGATATGCGCATTACAGTATTAAAAGTTTCAACCATTAAAACAGATTCCAGAGCATTTTTTATGTCCATAATTTCTCTATTTAAGAGGGCAAGAATGTTCATGAGTTTGCTGGTCATCTTTCTCTTTATATATCCTCCATAGCACTTTCTTTTGCAACTTGTGCTTAATGATATTACTCATCCATCTAACTCCTACCTGATTAACCCTCCTTACCCTAGGAATACAATTTAATACTGATTCCTCTAGATGATCCTTAATCATATCCCATGCACTACTGACATCCTTAAACTGAAGTGTTTTATGCCATGGTACAGATTAAAGCTTCTTCCTAAGCATGTCATAATCACCTGCCTTGTAGTTCCACAAATACCCCTCCTTGATAGAATAATCCTCGTGTTTTACAATCTTCCAAGTCAAGACTGCATGGCCATTTTCACCAATTGGAGACGACAATGTTGCCACCTTGGTTATGGATAGCTCTTCTGTTCCTATGATCAGGTCCAATACTCTCCCACCCCTAGTCCCGTCCATCACATGCTGCCTTAAGTAACTGTCTGTCTCAGCAGGTGTATAAATTCTATTTCCTTTCTGCCATGTGATCTTTCTTCCTTCCAATCTATATCTCCATAGTTGAAGTTCCCCATAATAACCACTCGACCTATACTCGTACTAATTTGGCCATGCATGTCTTCTAGATCATCTGTGGAACTCCCTGGCCTATAGCAACAACCAACTGTATATTTTGTCTTGTCTTAATCTCACAACAGATTGCTTCAAATGAACAGCCACCCTGCCACCTGTCTCCTATTCTTTTTGGTTGCAATTTATCTGCTATCATCAGCAGTATGCCTCCCCCCCCATCCTATCTTCTTTGAAAATACTAAACCCGTCATATTCAATCCCTGTAACATCATCATCTGCTATTAGCCAAGTCTCACTAATGCCTATAACTTTTGGTGAGGTTGCACTAACCAATGTCAAAAACTCCTGCCATTAGTATATAGAAATGGCCACATCTCTTTATTCTCCCACCCACCTTTACTTTCTGAATTGTCTATCCTATTCAATATTTTTGCTTGAGCGACTAGATTCCTCACTTGGTCATTCTCATACTCACTCACTTCATTGGTGCCTTCCACAAATTCACTTGCTTCCGCCCTAATTTCTGAAGTATCCCCGAATTTGCACGTCAGCAGTCAGCATGCTCGGTGAACAAAGCTCTCTCCAGACACCTAACACCAAAACCATCTGCATTGTACAAATCCTTTCTGTCAAAAAGAGATCACATATCCTACATCATTCCTTTTGCATGATCTACATAAAGACTCATTGGCTATCAATGCCCTCCTCCTCCTCAGTTCGCCTCTATCATAGCATGGTAGGACACTTACAATTTTCACCTTCTCGCTCTTCGGTTTTACCTCTTCTAACAACTCCTTTACATCCTCCCTCAGAGAATACTTCTCGCCTCCCAAATCATTGGTACCAACCAAGACAATCATTTCTTTCGACTTACCTTTCTGCATCTGGATGGCGTGACTAATATTGTGAATTTTTGTTCCCGGGATACACGATTTTGTCATATTTTCATTAAGTACTCCACTGATTATTGAGTCTCCATAGATAATTTTCTCCTTAACTTGTTTTTCTTGTTTGTTTGGTCAGTCTTTATTATTCCTTCAGATCACCTGCTTCTTTCTTTTTTCAGCCCTGCTTAACTCTTGCCGCTTCTGCAGTTTTTCAATTTCACAACTTGACTTATGAAGGATAACATTTAAGCATGCTATTTCATTATTGATACCATTTCGTTCTCCTCCATTTCCATGGCCACATGTTCAACATTATTAACATCATTTTCCATCTTATCGTCAGTATTTGTTGCATTCCTTGTCACCTACAGATACTCACTTTTAAAACACTTAATACTTTCTCTCTCTCCAGTTTCAATTTCCTTCCACATATTCTTTAATTTTCTCAATGCATACATTTTGCATACACTACACTGAATAATATCCTGCAAATTCAAATCGTCGGACGTGGTCTTTGCCGCCATTGTTCATCGCGTTGGTGCCATGCTGACAATAGTTGATAGCGAGGTGATTATAATAGTCTTAGATATCAACTTGGGGAAGTTCCATGGAGGGAGGAATTGGAAGGGTGAGATATCATTAGTGCTTGAGAACTTTTTAAGGAATATTTATTAGCAGCAATAGCAAGTTGTATGCTGTGAGTAAAGAGAACACAATTTGGTGTAAAGTGGATGACAAACAATATCAAACACGAACTGTAAGTAAAAAAGAGGTTATGGAAGAGAATTTGATGATGATAATAATTTGGGAAAACTGTTTCTCTTATAATGTTCTTTTACACCGTTTTGACTTAAAAACATCCTTTCTTTACACCATATTTTTTCTCTAAACTTCCAGAACATATTCTGTTATAGCCAACAGTTCCATTTTTTTTTCTCTCTCATTATATCAAACTTCCTATTCAGAAGTACAAGATTGGCACATGTGTACAACTGCTTGGTGTGACAAATAATATAGCAGTGAAATGAAAGCAAAATCACCTGTTGTGTAAACAAAGCTACACTTCTTTAATAACATGAAAAATTCAATATTCTCAATTAAGTTACAGAAATAAAACTAAATTCAAGGTGAGGCCTATTTGCAAGTTTGATACCAATAAATATCATAATTAAACAGTTTATGACAGGCCATAAGCTTACAAAGATTTCTTTTATATAAAACATTACTAAAAATAATTACTTTTTTTTTATATTGACCCCACAACACGATAGGTCACAACATCTATAACTCTAAAGTGCCATGTGTTTATGCAAGTGATTAAGGAGAAAAATGTAGCCAGTTTATATGTTTCTTAAAGAGTGGGAGGTTGTAATCAGTGGGGAAAAAAAACAGTATGGAGGAGTTTGTTCCAAAAAATAGCTGGAATGAAGGAAGATGATGAGAAGTTAGTTTGGTGTATTTGAAGCTACACAGTGTATGGGTGTTGGCCAGTAGCTGCTCTAGTTCTATGGTTAGAAGAAAGTGGAGGAATGGCACCAGCCAATTCAGAGAAGCCATACCAATGAATGTACTTACAAAACAAGTTTAGGTGCTGAAACAGAATGTCTATGATAAAGTGACTGAAGGGAGTCTGTGAGGGAAGAGTTCTATCATCTATTAAGCAGATTGCCAAATATCAAAAATTCTTAGGTCTTGGGTGCTCCACCCCAAATGTGGGAACAGTATTCCAAAGTTGGATGGATCTGAGACTTATAAAGTGTTAGGAGTTGAGAAGAAGAGAAGTAATGCTTAGAATGGAAAAGGACACCAAGCTTTTTAGAGGAAGAAAGTACTTCCTTGCAAAAGGAAGTACTTTCCTTTTACAACGAGGCTATGTAAGTAATGCATTTCTGCCAGGATAAACTGGATGTGACAGTCAACCCAAAAAGAGAAAGTTGATCTTGAAACAAAACTGGAACATTATCATAAATGAGAAGGGATGAAGTAGGATTTTTCTTACAGATTTGGCAAGCTTGAGTTTTTTTTTAGCATTGAAATTTACTGTTGTCTTCACTCCATTTAAGGATACTGAAGAGTTCAAGTCACTGGTTATGGAAGATCTTGAAGATTCTAACATTAGGGCATTGCAGGGTTTATCAAATGAGGAAGGGGAATGAAGAGTACTGTCATCAGTGAAGTTATGAATAGGATTGAAGTCAGAGAAAGGAGGTCATTAATGTAAAGGAGGAAGAGCATGGGTGAGAGCACAGAACCCTGAGGCACTGCAGCTTTTTTGCAGAAATCTGATAAGAGGAAGCCATCTACCATGAAACACAATGAATGACCAGTGAGGAAGCTGGTAATCCAATCACAGTAGAAGGGAGGCCATAAAATGGCAGCTTGTTCAGGCCTCAGTGCCTGGCACGATCAAAAGCCTTACAAATATTGAGAGCAATAGCATGAGTTTCTCCAAATCTGTATATGACTTGAATCCAAAGGTGGGTGAGATTAGCTAGAGATCAGCTGTAAAACAAGAATGGCATAATCCATATTGGTGATTGCTAATTAACTGATGGGTCTCCAGGTAATGAAGAAGCTGGTTGTTGATAACCTTCTTCATCACTTTTAAAAGTACTGTGGTGAGAACAATGGGATGATAGTTAGATGCTGACTTTTGTCTCCCTTTTTTGGGTACAGGCTGAGTTTGGTCAGCTAAATCCTAAATTGCTCCCATCCTCATTCAGTATCCAAGTAGATACCTACTACAGGAGTGCACCATGAACAGATGAGGACTAGACATTAGATCATGATATTAAAGGAGAATGTGACTGAATTTGATCTCTAGCCATTAAAAAAAAAGACTGCAACTTTGATGTACTTTTCTTTCCCCCACCACTACTGCAACATGTTAGGCCAGTTGCAGAGTAATGATTAACTAAATTTGTAATACTTTGGCATATTGTTTGAACTGTAATGGAACTGGTTTCTATATATGTATGTGTGAATGCACTCCAGATGAAGTAATTGTGTACTCCAGACAATTACCTTAATATGACTATCTAAACATCAGTAAATTAAATTATTCCTCCACAAGATAGAAGACAGCTTGATCAGTATTTATGATTTGATCATAATAAATACCGATCACTCCAACAAAGAAAGAAGGGATAGGATCCAGATTGGGTCAATACCAGTAGTATTGTCTATGAAGGTCTGCATTAGAAAAGGGAGATGCATATACAATAATGTAATCAGATTTTGCAAAGGCCTTTAACCTCCCTACCGGCCGATGTGGATGAAATAGTGACACCAAATTGCACTTCTTATCCATGTTATTCAATGGGTGTTAGAGCTTTGTGTCCAGATTTAGCTGAACGTCTATAGACGTCGTGGCCGGTTGGGGGGTCTAAAGACTTCCACAGGACAAGTTAATAATTAAAGTGTGATAGATGGATAACTGATTAACAAGTTAGACTGAAGATTATCTGTCCAATAGGCAGCTGACAGTATTAATTGCTGGGCCTGGTGAATAGGAAAGGATGATTGAGATATATAAGGCATACAGGAGTTGTTGTGGTAGCCCTCTTGGTCTACCACAACAACCTCCCCCACTTGATGTGACTCCATGGAGGTCTGATGATATGTAACAAAATGTAATATAATTTTGCATTTATACATAACTGGCCTGGTTGGTCATGTGGTTAATGTTGTCTATGCTCCAATCAACAAGCTGTGGGTTTGAAATGGCCATGGGCATGGATATTTTGTGATTGTCTTTAAGTGGAAGATGAATCGCCTTAGATGAGACCACTTGAAAGCTTTCATGTTTGGTCCCTGGAGAAGGGTTTCAAGATTATTATAAAAAATAATAAAAATCCTTAACCCACTCACAGCATTAATGTACTATAAGTTTACAACCTTTCATGAGTAGGAGTAACATAAAAAAATACCCAATTCTTTCATAATGTTTTAATTCAAATTTAAGAACAATCTTCTTACCGTTTGGTAAATTCACCAGCCTGTGCAATACGAAAAGTAGCTAATTTGGCCAATGCACTCAATACTGATGTAATTACTGCTGGTCCTCCATGAATATGAAATTCACACACATCCTCCCCAGTGAAGCTTCCAGGACCTATGAAGAAAATTTCTTTCAGGTGTTTCTCTAACTTTAAATAAATCTGCATCAGATTCATACCTATGATTATGCACTTCATTAAATTACTGCTTTTCTCATAGGTAACAATATTACAGTTAAAAAGTACTCGTTTGCATCTTTTGTTTAACCTAGCATACAAAAGCAAAAATAATTTGTGCATGAGGTAGTGTACTTGATTGCTGGATCTCACTCAAATTTGGTCTTTGGAATCCTCAAGAATGTTTAAATCAAACAATTCAAATTAGTCTTGGAGCATGGGGGGGGGGGGGGGTTAATAAGCAGAACATTTTGAAATTGCAATAATTCTGTTCTGGCAGAATGAAATTTAATAAAATTGATCTTAAACACAGATGTAATTCAACAGAAATTTAAACTGGTACATTTTTATGGGCAAAACACATCCTAAAATTATAGCTGAAATGTTTTCACTTATTGGATAGAATTTAATGAGCTCTGGTGTTTAGGATCTCTATCGAATTTGTCAAATCACTTCAATTTCAGCTTCAAATGGACCATTTGTAGCAGCAAAATTAAGCAAAACAAATTTATGTGACTTGAAGGGTGACTGGATGTGACTCACAAATCCAATTGTGTGTCACACAAATCTACTCCTCACATTCCTTATACAGCTTCTAGGGCTCTATGAAAAACCTCATCAGCATTAATATGGTAATAACACCTTACCAAATAATATGTCTCAATCATATCCCCCTCCCTCTTCCTCCTGTCCACAAGATAGCAAATTGCATTTTCTCAATATAAAGAGTCTTCATTCATGGTCAACATCCTTAAGAGCAAAAACCATCTTAGTCAATCATTTCTGGACCCTTTCCAATATCTCTTCATCTTTTTGAAAACTGACCATCCAAATCTGTGCACAGTAATCCATAAGCGATCCGATCAAAGACTCATACTTGAACCATAATCTCCTTACTTCTACAAATCAGAGTCCTCTGGATCATTGCCATTCTGCTGTCCTCAAAATGTTAACAATGTATAAATGAAATTTTAGGTCCTTATTCACAATCATTCCCCACCCCCAAATCCTTTATCACCTCCACTTCTGCTAAGATATCCAAACCAATTATATACTCTGTATCCACTCTTCACTTTCCAAATTTTAAAACTTTACACTTTGTAAAACTGGCAAACCTACTCACTCGTCCATTCAAGTCCTTTTATCAACACCTTTAACCCAACTTTCCACCATCTGCAAACAACTGCATATCACCATTCAAAACTTTCCCTAGATCATTAACACAGATAAACAGCAATGGTCCCAAAACAGATCCTTCTGACACATCATCAGTGATTTTCCTCTTCCGGGATACTGCTTTCTACATACACAACTTGCTGATACCTATCAGAAATCCAATCTCCAGTGCACTAATCTATTAACCAATCCAATCTTTTCCAGTTTAATTGCCATCCGTTCATGTGACAATTGATCAAAGGACATTGCAAAATTTAATTATACCAGGGTGTATGCATCTCCCTTGTCCAATGCATTTGTTGCCTTACTATAATAAGTAACTACAGTAGTAAAACAAGATCATCCTTTAACAAACCCATTATGTCCATCAGAGAGAATGCTGCTGTTGTCAACACAATTCTGAATCTTGGTCTTCAGCATTGCAAACTGTGAATTGTGACCTGCAGAGATAAAAGAGTTGTCATTCCATTATATAAAGTCCTGAACAGACCACACTTTGACTATTGTTCTAAAATTTGGTCCCAGGATTTAAAGGGGATAAATTAACTGCGGAAAGGGTGCAGAGGTGATAACAAAGATGGTATCAGGAGGACTGTGCAATGTTAGTTATGAAGACAGGCTGAGGGAATGTCAACTGCAGAGTTTGAATAGATGAAGAGGTGATATGACTGAGACACTTAAACTGTTGAGAGGTTATAGGGTTGACACTGGGAAGTCTTTAATTTGCTGGAACAGGGGGGGGGGGGGAAGGAGCGAGGACAAGGGGACATCCCTGGAAGTTACGAAAAGAAACTGGGAGTAAGAGGGTGAGTGATTTCTTTGCATGGAGGGTGGGTGAACCATGGAATGCATTGCTTAATAGAGTAGCAAGAGCACGAACGGTCAATAACTTCCAGGGATGGCCCCCTTGTCTTCGCTCCTTCCCCCTGCGTTATGTATGATAAAATATGTTTTCTTCCCCCGATGAGTCCTGTGACTCCATGGAGGCCTGAATCTTAATAATAATAATATTAATTTTTGTCTTATAATCTGCCTGTATAAGGGTCAGGCAAATGATGGCATCTTAAGGAAAGAGCTGACAGAGTTTCAGTATGTGGCTCAGGATCCAACACAGGTGAACATCTATGTCGAGCCTCTTTATCTGATAAGACAACTATTGATCCAGGAGAACACTGGATGTTGTTGGTATACTAGACTTCTAAGTGTCTGAAGAATATGCACCTTTGGTAGCGATTCAGTTTAATGTAATTTAATGCAAGTTCTACTGCATTCAGCTCAGAAGTATAGTTGGTGCATTTTGGCAGGAGCTGACTAGATATCATGCAATAATATCTAGAAAGACAGTAACAGAACTCCACTATACTCTATTTTTTTAAACCATCTGTATGAACAGATACAAAATACTCAGAGCATTCTGGTAGATGCTAGGGTGAAATGTTTAACTAATCTGCACAGAGAGAAGATGCATGATGCCAAGATGATACTGTATTTTGTGAAGTCCATGCAGTATTATGTATCCTGGTGTCTAGAATTTGCAGTAATGCTTTATTTGCAGACAAAAAGGATGTGTAGCAATCTGACAGATATTGTACAAGTTTTCTCACCATGAAAAAAAAAAAAAAAGAAGAAAAAAAAAGCCATACTGGGATGGTATGACAGGAATTTTATTTCAGTCACACATAGTAAATACAGCTGTTTGTATCAAAGTAACAAAGATAATTCATTTGCTTCAACACAGCAACTAGGAATAGATGATACCAAAATGCTCCAGTTGTAGTCCTTATAGCTTGATTGGATCCAACCATCAAAGCATACTGCCTATACCTCAAGAACTGCATGATGCAAAAGAGTTAGGATGTGAAAGAAATTCATCTTTAATCAGCTCTTATCTCGGAAATGACATATATGCGTGGTAGAAAAGTTAGTTTTTTTTTTTGTGTATATGTGTGTCAAACATGCATCCTGAAAACCTTGCTTCTGTTGCAACAATGATTACTGTTTGTTCTACTGTTAACTCTCAGTCAGGATGAAGGCACTTTCACAGAAAAAAATGCACAAAAAATTTACAAGTACCCAGTCTGACAGATCGTCAATACTTCACTACAACTGTCTCCCTATGAAATCAGTTAGGAAAAAATGACAAAAGTTATACTCATTCGCATGGAGGGCATGACTTATAGTTAGAAGAAATTATATTCTTACTGAGTTAATTTACAGCAAATAGAGTGAAACATAGACCCTAGTGGGACTCCCTCTCTTGGAGAATAGGTTGAGAGGGTTCATCCCAGAAAAGCTTAGAAGATTAAAGTAGATATACAACTGTTAATAAAGAGATGGAAGTTTCCTCTAAGATGAAAGTTGTGCAGGTCTTTCAATATGCCAAACTTTCAAGCTGTATCACAGACTATTTCCAATGTCAAATATACTGAGTGATCATGTCTTAGGAAAGCATCTCTAATTATTAGGGTGCTTCAAGTTGGATTAAAATCTGGTACAGAATGATGTTTTTTGGAAGCCAGAATTTATCTTGAAAAAAGAGGTTATTGCTTTCCAGAAACCATAAAAGACAAGAGTTAACCATTTTTTCCCAAGATTTTGCATAAGAAGCTGGTTCTGGTAATTTTTTGTTATTTAGATCCTTAACTGGTTTTGGAAAGGTAATAATGACTGCCTTTTGCTAGCATTCCAGATATTCTCACAGAAAATTCTGTTGAAGAAGTAGAGCAGCTGATCCATGGAAGATAGTGATAGATGTTAAACCATCTTATAATGGTGTCATCTAGTCCTACAGCAGTTGGCTGGCATTGAAGTACCATTGTAATCTTAAAGATTGTTCAAAGTGAACAGAATTTGATATTTGGTTTCACTGCTTTTAATGATCAGGAAGTATGTTATTATTATTATTAACATTTGTCCTCCATGGAGTCAGAGACTCATCATGGGAGGTACACATTATTGCACACAATGCTCATCCATGCTTTAAACTGATTCTATGTGTCTACACCCACAACACACTCAAGCAATGCATTCCACTCACCAACCACTCTCCATGCAAAGAACCGACTCCTCACTCCTCTGTTCACACTCTCCTTATACAATTTCCAGCAATGGCCTCTTTTTCCATCCCCCTATTCTATGAAAAATCTCTTCCATGTTGACCCGATAACAACCCTCCTGACTAGTTTATATGTCTCAATCATATCTCCCCACCTCTTCCTCCCATTCACAAGGCTCTGCAACTTACATTCTTTCAATCTGTTCTCGTACTGAACATTCCAAAGGCCAATGACTACCTTTGTGAACCTTCTCTGGACCCTTTCCAACATATCCTCGTCACCATGAAAACCTGATGACCAAATCTGTACAATAATCCATATGAGGCCTGATCAAGGCCCCTGAATTTCAGGTCCTTGTCCACCATCACTCCTAGATCTCTCATCTCCTCTACTTCCATTAAAGTTTGCCCACCAAGTGTATACTTTACATCCCATCGTTGCTTACCAAATCTCAAACCTTACACTTTGCAATATTGAACTGACAGTTCCACTTACCTGCCCATTCATGCAATCTATTCAAGTCCTCTTGTAAGGCAATAACATCTGCTAGACTCTGCATTGCCCTCCCCAGTTTTGCATCCTCTGCAAACAGCTGGATATCACTAGTTAAACCCAATCCAATATCATTAACATACAAATTGAACAATAACAATGGCCCCAAAATGGACACCTGTGGCACACTGCTAGTGACCTTTCTCTTTTGGGATACTGCACCCCCATATACAACTTTCTGATACCTATCCGACAGCCAGTCACTGATCCAACTCAGAAGTCTGTTATCCAATCCCATCTGTTTCAATTTATTTAAGAGCTTGTCATGTGGCAGTCCATCAAAAGCCTTTGTAAAATCTAAGTACACCACTGTATATGCATCTCCCCTGTCCAAGGTATTTGTCACCTTGTTATAGTACATGATCTCCCCTTAACAAACCCATGATTGGATTTGTTAAGATAACCACAGAGAATACTGCTGTTATCAAACAATTTCTGTATCCTACTTCTCACCAATCTCTCCAGGACCTTCACCACAACTCCAGATATACAGACTGGCCTATAATTTCAAGCTGCAGCCTTACCACCACCTTTATGCAATGGAATAATTTTACACTCCTTCCACTCCCTTGGAACCTGTGCTGTTGCAAGACTCTTATTAAACAGGCATGCCAATGCTACTGCCAATTCCCTAAAGATGCATGGTGATATGTCATCAAATCCTATTGCCTTATTGACATCAATCTTATTTATTTCCTCAATTACCTCCTGCTCACTCACAATTAAGCTATCCCCTCCTATGTCCTCTATACTTAAGTTCCTCGTGATTCCACCCTGATCAGAATGAAACACCCTTATAAATTGATACCTCAATAATGTCATCTGCAGCAGTTACCATTCTACCACTTACATCCCTTAACTTCATCTTACCATGATCATTGGGGGGGAGTCCAACCACACCTCCTCGTGCCCCCCCTGGACCCTTGAAGCTTTTGACCAAATTTCTTAAGGTCCGTTTTCAAGGTGACTAACGTGGCAATGGCATCCAATTTTCCAATGAAGAGTCATAAAAAGAAATCAACCAATAGTACAGTGTCCGGGGCAGCCGATGCGTCTGGGGCTGCAGTCCGGGCTCCTGATGAGAAATATGCTATGAGGACTCATATTAACATTTTGCAACTCAATATCAATGGTACTCAGAGAAAAATGGATGAATTTAAATACATGTTTTACAAAAACAATATCCATATTGCTTATCTGCAAGAAACAAAACTGAACAAAAATCTGAACTTCAGCATCAAAGGATACACAGTTCTTAGGAAGGATAGAGAAGAAAGAGCAGGTGGCAGATTTGCTATCCTTTTGAAGACCCCAGAAATCAAATTCAAAGAAATCACTCTAAATCAATATTTAAATAATAACAGTTCGACGGAAGCTCAAGCTGTTGAAATACATCTATCAAACCATTCTATTTCAATCACAAATGTCTACACTCTGATAATACAAATATTGATACAGACATCATTGAAAAGCTAAGTGAAGCTTCAACTGATACAACCATCATACTTGGTGACCTAAATGCAAAAAGTCCAACATGAGGCTCCCCTGATTTAGACCATAAAGATCAACAATTGAAAGACCTCTTTACAGATTTGGAACTCATAACAATTAACAATGGACAGAGCACCTATCTCTCTAAAACTATGGGAACTGAATCTGCTGTTGACATCACAGCTATTAATTATAGCATTGCATCAAGTGCACAATGGAAAATTTTGGGAAATGCCATCAGTGACCACAGACCCATAATAATAACACTAAACTTCAAGAGTGATCAAGAACAGCAAATCAAAAGGACGTGGAACTTCAGAAAAGCTGACTGGACATGGTTTACTCAAATCTTGGAGAGCCTCTGTCAAGATGAACCCGTTTCTGAAAACCTTGACAGAAAATTACAAATCCTTACTTCACACATCAATAAAGCTGCCAAAGCAACAGTACCAAGAGGCAAACGGAAAAATACCTGGACACCATACTAGAAAGATCACAATATTGATTCAATGATTACAGAACGAGACAATATCAATGAACAATTCAGAATTAATAAAACTGATGAATCCAGAAAGAAATTAATGGACATAACACACAAAATAGAGCAGGAAATTTGGAAGTGCAAACAAGAGAAATGGGCAGAGCTTTGCAGTAACCTGGACCCAAGAAAAGACAGCCAACACTGGAACATTATTAGAATCCTAGACAAGAATATCAAAGAAGAGAATCAACAGAAAACAAACTTTATCATAAATGCTGGGAAACAAGCTATTACAGATCTAGAAACTGCAAACAAACTGGCAAAAACCTATTCAAACAACTCCAAACTTCAGTATAACAGAGAGGACAAGACCCTCAATAAACTCACAAGTAAAATACTAAAACAAGCAAGAACATACCATACTAATGACATCTTCTTTGAAGAATTTACACTAAGTGAACTAAATTCATCAACTGAGAAAACTGCACCTAATAAATCTCCTGGTAATGATCTTATCTTTGGACACATGATCAAACACCTTGGCAAAAACGCCAAAGAACAACTTCTGGATATTCTCAATACCTCTTGGCGAATAGGCAAACTTCCAAAAGAATGGAAAAAATCAGTTATTGTACCCATCCTGAAACCTGACAAAAATGCTGCAGAATGTCAAAGCTATAGACCTGTCGCATTAACTAGCATACTCTGTGAAATTACTGAAAGAATCATACACTCCAGGCACATGCACTGGCTGACAAAAAATAAGAAAATTAACTACTACCAAACTGCCTATAGAGCCCATCATTCAACAACAGATCAATTATTCCACTTCTGCCAAACAATAATAGACTCATTTCAGGAAAAACCAACAAAAAAGACAACTGCCATATTCCTTGATATGACTGCTGCTTTCGATCATGATTGGATCAAAAAATTAATACAAACAGTACATGATATTGGAATTAGAGGAAATGCTTTAATCTGGATTGCTGATTTCATTAGAGGAAGAAAGATCAAGGTTAGAATCAATGCAGCAATATTAAGAGAGCAGAGAACCTGGGCTGGTATTCCCCAGGGCTCTGTACTCAGTCCCTTACTATTCCTTTTATATGTCAATAAGATTCATCCCTACCTTACAGAAGACACCAAAGTAGCTTGCTACGCAGATGATATAGCCATCTGGCACACAAGTGCTAAAATCAAAGAATCAGAGGAGATCCTAAACAAAAATTGGCAAAAATGTTTACCAAGCGTACCGACTAATAATCGGCAAAAGTATGATAGGAAAAATAAGGGTATGATAGTGAGTGTAAACAAAATGAAAGAGCATGTGTTGTATGGAGATTCTTTAGTAAGAGGTGTGTTAGTTGAGAGTTTAACAAAATCGTACCAATCCGGTGCGAACATTAAGAATGTAAGCGAGTCAATTAGAATGCAAAAGCAGCGGGTGAAAGAATCGATAGTGGTAGCAGGTACAAATGATTTGAAAGGAAACAAAAAGGCTATGAGTGAAGATGTGAAGGAATTGCTTGAGGTAGCAAAAGAGAAGAGTGAGAGAGTTAGGATGGTGAGTCTGTTGCCACAGTATGACAGTGAAGAGTATAGAAGGAGGGCCATAATTGCTAATGACTTTATGCTTGAATTATGTTTGATGAGTGGTGTGGAATTTGTGGACGTGTGGAATGAGTTTGATGGGCGAAAGGATTTATATTAAATGGATGGTTTACATTTGAATGGATTTGGTGTACGGAGACTTGAAAAGGTGATGTCGAATGTAGTGAAAGTGAATGTGCAGAATCAGGGAAACTAGAGTTATTAAGGGGGAGAAGAAGTAGATATGCAGATTTTAGGGAGACAGTTGAGTATGTGAATGTGTGTAATATGCCGAAGCGAGTAGGAAAGACCACGAATCAGAATGGGTTAGTTAGTATAAGGCATCAAAATAGGGATGGGACAAATCGGCTTCTGTAATTCATGTATACAAATGCCAGAAGTATTAGGAACAAGAAGAATTTTTGGCCTTGGTTGGCACTTCCAGACCACAGGTTATTGGCATTAGTGAAACATGGCTGACAGAAGAGGACACAGCTAGTGGGATTGAATGTGAGGGGTATGGTGTGTTCAGGAGGGACATGGAGAATAAAATGAGGGGAGGAGTTATTGATGATAGCTGATCAGCTACAGCCAAGAAGAATAGAAGTGGAACTGCAGGATAGTGAAAAGAGCTCATTTGAGGCTATTTGGTGTGAGACTGAAACTAGCAGAACAAAATATACTGTTGGGTGCTGCTATAGATCACCAAATAGCCTCAAATGAGCTCTTTTCACTATCCTGCAGTTCCACTTCCAGACCACAGGTTATTGGCATTAGTGAAACATGGCTGACAGAAGAGGACACAGCTAGTGGGATTGAATGTGAGGGGTATGGTGTGTTCAGGAGGGACATGGAGAATAAAATGAGGGGAGGAGTTATTGATGATAGCTGATCAGCTACAGCCAAGAAGAATAGAAGTGGAACTGCAGGATAGTGAAAAGAGCTCATTTGAGGCTATTTGGTGTGAGACTGAAACTAGCAGAACAAAATATACTGTTGGGTGCTGCTATAGATCAGGTGATGGAATAAATGGTGGAGATAGTATGCATAAGCAAATAGAAGAAATGAGTGGAAGGAGGGTAATTATTATGTGAGATTTCACCTATGGTAACACTGATTGGAAGGAGGAGAGGACACATGGGAGGAAGGAATTTGATTTTATGCGGTTATTAAGGGATAACTATCTGCGACAGCATGTAATGGAAAATACTAGGGGTCAGGGAGTGCTTGACCTAGTAATTGCATCTGAGAATTTGGCTGTAACGAATATGACCACGTTGCCACCAATTGGTGAGAGTGATCGTAGGGTCTTGACTTGGGAGATGGCTAAAGGTGTGGAATTTACAATTAAGACAGGGTACATGTAGAATTATCGGGCTGGCAAGTATGACTAGCTTAGGAGATTGATTGCTTCAGTGCCATGGCATGTACAACTGCAAGGGCTAGAAGTCGATAGTGCATGGGAGGTAGTTAAGAAGTGTTTGCATGAAGCAATGGCTGACTGTATACCTAGAGTCCAAATAATAAATCAACTAGGGGTTAAATGGATGAATAACACCATTAAGCTTGAGCTGCAAAAAAAGAAACAACTATGGAGGGAATTTAAGGAGAAAGGTGACCGGCAGGCACACGAACGGTATAAAGTGCAGGCCAGAAGGGTAACGAGTGTGGTAAGAAAAGTAAAAAAGGATTACGAAAGAACATTGGCCATGCAGGCCAAAGAGAATCCTAAACAGTTTTTTAGATATGTTGCAAGTAAAAGAAAAAATGTATATGGCAGAATAATTAAAAAGAATGCCGATGGTAGGGAGGTAACCAGATCAGTTGATAGAGTTGAATTACTGAGCAAGCACTTTGCAAGAATATATCTTCTGGTTGGTGACATTGCAGAAATGAATGAACCAATAGATTATACGGGAATTGTGGTGAATGAAGTGGAGGTGAGTAGTCTATTGCAAAACCTCAATGTCAATACATCTGTGGGATTGGATGGTATACCAGCTTGTGTCGTACGTGAAGTGGCTAAAGAATTGTCAGTGCCCTGGACCATTTTGTTCAATTTGAGCCTCGGGTCTGGGTTAGTCCCGAGTGAGTGGAAAGAGGGGAAAATAATTCCACTGCATAAAGGAGGTTCCAAGACTGCTGTTGTAAATTACCGACCGATTAGTGATATCAGGAATCATTGTCAAGGTCTTGGAGAAATTAGTCAAGAGAAGAATGCAGGATTGGACAGATGAAAATGGGATACTGTATGGGGGACAACATGGTTTTGTGAAGGGTAGATCATGCCTCAGTAACTTGCTCACGTTTTATGACACAGTGACGGCTGAACTGGATAAGGGTAATGGGTTTACAGTGATTCTACTGGACCTTGCCAAGGCCTTTGACAGGATACCACATGGAACTCTAATCAATAAACTGGAGCGATGGGAATGCATATAGGGTTGTTGAGATGGATAGGAGGGTAGTTGATGGAGAGTTACCAGAGAGTGGTTTATTCAGTAGTGGAGTCCAAAAGACGGCATGTGACTAGTGGTGTGCCAGAAGGTTCTGTTCTTGAACCATTACTTTTCAATTTGTTCATTAACGATATAGGAAAGGATCTGAGAGGAAGTGTTCACTTGTTTGCTGATGATGCAAAGTTGGGTAGCGCAATTGTGAGTGAACAGGATGTCAAAATTTTGCAGGATGATCTGGATAGTTTGGAGGACTGGGCTAGGGAAAATGGATGTCAATTTAATGTGGCAAAGAGTAAGGTTATGCATTTTGGAGTGAAAAGATTAGCAGCAGTATATCACATTGGTGGAACCGTACTCCAGGAGATTGATGAGGCCAGGGATTTGGGAGTGTTGGTGGATAGGGAGTTGAGGTTTAAGGGGCACATTGCAAAAGTGGGTAAATCTGCTCATCAAATCACTTGGTTGCTGGAAAATACTTTAACAAGCAGAGACAAACAAGTTATTGTTCCTCTATATCGAGCCTTGATAAGACCCCATCTAGACTACTGTACCCAGATATGGGTGCCAGGGTTTCTTCTTGATGGGGAGGAGGTGGAGAGGTTCCAGAGACGAGTGACCAAGATGATAGCAGGTCTGCGGAATGAACCTTATGAGAACAAATTGAAGATTTGTGGGTTGCAAAAATTGGTTGATAGGTGGAAAAGGGGTGATATGATTGAGACATACAAATTACTGAAGGGTTTCTATAAGGTATGATAGATACTGTGCAAATGTCGAATAGATGTTCTTGACATGATGTTAGGGCTATCGTCGATGAGTCTGTTGACTCTTTGGAGTTGCCCGAAATAATAATAATAATAAATCCATGAGAGGATTAGAAAAATGGTCAGATGAACTTAAACTCAAAATCAACCCAGACAAAACAAAACTACGCGCCTTTAGTACAGACAGGAAAAATAGACATTCCTACAATCCCAAAGTCATAATCAACAACAAATTAATTGAAAAAGTGACAAATCCAAAATACCTTAGTATTACGCATGTTAAGGAATTACGTTTTGCACAACACATCTCTAATACTTCCAACAGAGCTCTAAAAAAATTAAATATACTGAAAAGGCTTTGTGGAACAAATTGGGACACAAAGCCATAAATCCTCAAAACTACTTATACTACACTAATAAGACAATAATGGAATATGCAGCACCTATCTGGTCACCTTCGGCCTCATCGGTAAAGGAAAAATTAGGCAAAATACAAGCAAAAGCATCCAAGATTATCACTGATGCAGTCTCATCCACTAACAACATCAGAGCTCTACAGGAATGTGGGCTTGACCTTCTGGAGGAAAGACAAAAATTTTCCACCATAAAATTCATAAATAATATCAGAAGCTACCAAAGCGATCATATCTCCCTAAAAACGTATGAACATTGGAATCAAAAATACAGACTTCATAGATCATCAACTTTACAATATGATGACACTATCAGGAAAGAAATAGGCCTTTATCAGCTAAATGCCCATATAAACAAAGAACCTCTATTTTCCAGTCCTTTACCTCCATAAATCTAAACCTTACCAAACTCTGTACAAAAAAAGAATCAAAAGAAATGCTCAAAGAAAAAGGCCTAAATACTATCAACCTTCTTTCATCCTCCAAACAGGTTATTTGTTATACCGATGGATCGTCAGACACCAATATGATTAATGGAGGCGCTGGTGTTCTCTTACTCCTGAAAGGTGAAAAACTTTCAATAAAAGTTGGATCTGGGAGAATTGCTTCCAATTTTACCAGCGAACTTTATGTAATAAATAAAGCACTCAAAGCCTACTTAAAATTATCATCATCGCAACAATCTGAAGGAATTATAATTTAGAGTGACTCAAGATCAGCTATGGAGGCAATAAAAAATGGCAATACCAAGCTCACATAAGACATCCATAAACTCTTGAATCAACCAAAGTGTTTAGGAAAAAGTTGCATTTTACAATGGATTCCTGCTCATGTAGGCATTGATTACAAGGGAATGAGTGTGGAGTGCAGTTGAAGGGGAAATTATTTTCCCTTCATTTTCCAGATCTCCTTTGTGTTTTGATAACGGAAGAACCAAATCCTTTTGGCTTTGACAGTGAATGTATGATGCTGGATAGGAACACAATCAAAAGAAATTAAGTTTTGTGCTCGAGTTATCTGCAGAAGGTGATGCCTAGGAAATGCTTAGGTAGGAAAGTTTGGCGAGTGCAAAGCAAGTGATCATTATGGGAGTTCTTAACTGAGCAAAAGAAACAACATACAGTAGTAAGAGAACAGAATTTATGGAATGTGGTTCAAGCATCAGTGAATCTGACTGTAACTGAGATGTCAGTCTTAATCCCCTTTCCCCCAATAGCGAGAGGACTGCACAGTCTTGACTTAGCAGCTGAATAAACATGCAGAAGTATCAAGGAAAAAAGGAATTTATGTGGAATTATAAGGTAGGTGGTTTAATAATCTTAGAAATCAGCTAGGAGTAGTTTGGATAGAAGTATTGAAAGTGAATGTCAACAGCTCATGGGAGCTAGTCAAAAATACTTATCAATATCAAGAACAATAGAAAATTTTATTCCTCAAGTGAAAAGATAACATGTTGTGTTTTCACTTGAAATTTGTATAAAATGAATGACTAATGAAATTAAACAGGAACTTCATTGAAAATGAAGTTATGGAAAGTGTAACAAGAGAGAAGTTGCATGAGGAATATAAGACAAGCCAGGAAAATGACTAGTATACTAAGGAAATCAAAAATGAAATACAAAAAAGACTAACACAACTGTCAAAGGAAAATCCTGAGGAGGTCTTTCATTATGTGTCCAATAAAAAGCAAAGTGATTGCAAATAAATGACACTGTTAAATAGAAATGATGGCAGACTGAACTATGCAGATGACATAGTGGAGCTGTTTAATAATCACTTTATTGGAACATTTCATCCTGGTGGGGTTGATTTTATTCCTGGATGGTTGTAGGTTTAGAACTGCATGAAGAGAACATGCTTCAAATGCTAAGTACTGACTTTCTGGACTCTGGAAATGAATAAAGCAGTGGAACCGAATAGCATTTTACTGTGTAAGGAACTGGTAGGTCCATTGGTCTGGTTGTTCAATGAAAGTCTAGATACTGGGGAAATGCCCAAGGAGTGGAAGGAAGATATGATAGTACCATCACATAAGAGTAGTGGTAGAATGGAGCCATCGAACTCCATTAATATATAATAAAAATAAAATGAGTTAGCCGATATCATACAGAGGTAGCAAGGTTTTTTCTCCCGGAAACTCGGGTTTTTCATCCCGCATACAGACAAATCGGCCCTTCAGAACACATGCAATTTACAGACAAAAAATACTACTTGTGGTAGTGGTGGAGGTGGGCGGTAGATATCGTTGATAGAGATGATTCGTAGTAGAGGTTCGGTGTAGTGATTGCGACAGTTGTAGGTGTCCTCCCGCGATGAGTCTTCGGACTCCTTGGAGGCACGAATAATAATAATAATAATACTAGTTTGTATATTTCCTACAGTTTAGAAACATGAGTGAGAGATCAAAAAATTAAAGAAATAAATAAAAAAAAATCTGCAGATGAGGATAATGTTATCTGTGAAAGTCAGCATGGATTTGTTAAGGGGTGCTCTTGATTCAATAAGTTGCTTGCCTTTTATAATAAAATGACAAGAGCAATTAAGAAAGGAAAAGGTATATGCTGTCATGTGTTTGGATTTTGCAAATGCATGTAATTTAGTCACACAAGAAAAGTCATGTCTAGTTGCAAAAGATAGAATTAGATATCAGGTTAGTGAACTAGATTAGAAATTTGCTGTCAGATGGATACAAGAATGCAATATCAAGGAAAAGGAAGATCACAAGTGGGGTTCCACAGGAATCAGTACTGGGACCATTTTTTGTTTGTTTTTTTAACCTTTATGTCAATAATATTGTCACTGGGTTGCAAGAAGAAATTCAACGGGAGCTAGCATATGGAAATATAATTTTTTATAATTGGTAAATGGCAGCAAATCTTAAATATGTAAAAAATAATGGATTAATCCAGACCTTAATTTTCCAATGTGTTTTTATGGATAACCACTACTGATCAGTAATACAATTATTACCACTGTAAATATCACATTTTCAGGGTTGTTTAATGTTGCTAACCTGGATGGCTCAGCAGATGCTTCTGCAATGAAACCAACAGGGACTGGAATCATTTATCTCCATCATCATCAAATTCCTGCCATGTACCCTCAAGGAGTGTACAGGATAGGATAGTACTACATGAAAAAATTACATCATTACTAACTTCCTATCCACAATTTTCCTCCAAATCAGTCTGTTACTTGTCAAGACTCCAACATTATCAGATCTTATATTTCTATCGTCTAAGGCACTTTGAACTGTATCAATCCACCTATATCTTGGTATTCCTCTGGGTCATTTTCCTGCCAACCTAGCAGAGAACACTTGTTTTGCTAATCTTTTCTCTCCCATTCTATTTAAGTGACCATACCACCTGCGATTAGCTCTGCTAACGCATTCCTGGATGCTGACAATGTCAAGTTCTTTCCTAATATCCTCGTTTTTAATATGATATTGCCATTGATGCCATCTGTTCACGCCTCTAATCTTTCTCAGGACTCTCATATCTGCGGTCTCTACTCTTTGGTCAAGTGTTTTACTTCTGACTCAGCTCTCAGATCCATAAGTTAAAAATGGTTTGAACACTGTCTTGTATACAGCTAATTTAGTGTTCCGACTAATTTTTCTCTTATTCCATATGAATTTATTCAATTGACTTCCCACCATAACAGCTTTGCTGATTCTGTTGTCTATTTCCATATTTAATTTACCATCTTCACTAAAAATCGTGCCTAAGTAGCTGAAATGCTTTACTTGTTCCACAGGTTCTCCATTCACACCACAGTTGACATTTTCAATGATTCTGCCTATTTTCATTGTCTTTGTCTTTTTATTGCTGACCTTCATACCATATCTATTACAACAGCTATTCAATTTAGTCAGAGAATCTTGCAGACTTGTAGCGGATTTATTTAGAAGTATAACATCATCCGCATAAAGCAAAGAGCTGACATTAACATCTCCAATTTTGATATCATGTTTAATACCACTTTCCTTCATAATGTGATCCATATAGATAATGAATAACAGAGGGGATAATGTACATCCTTGTCTCACACCAGATTTAACATTAAACCATCTTCCTGTACTTCCTTCAATTCTAACTGCTGACTTACAACTCAAATAAATACTAAGTATTGCTTGATATAATGCCCCATTGACACCATATAACTCCAGCATATTGAATAGCTTCTCTCTTGGCACCATGTCATATGCCTTTTCCAAATCGACAAAACTTAAATGCAGATCTTTGTTATATTCCCATTCTTTCTCAACTATTTGTCGCAAAGTGAAGATCTGATCCTGACAGCCTCTATTTGGCCTGAATCCAGCTTGTTCTTCACCAAGCTTTTCTTCCACAATTCTTCTCAACCGTTTCTCAAGTATACTTGCATAGATCTTGCCAGGAACACTCAGTAGGAAAATACCTCTGTAATTCTCACATTCAGTTTTATTTCCCTTTTTATATATGGGTACTATGAGCGCTCTACTCCAATCATCAGGAATTCATCCCACTGTCCAGGCTTTCTGAACTATGCAGTGCAGCCACTGTAAGAGTTTTATACCACCATACCTCAGCATTTCTGGTCGAATATCATCTACTCCTGCTGCCTTTCCACATTTCAGGAATTTCAGGATTTGGAGGAAAATTGTGGATAGGAAGTTAGTAATGATGTAATTTTTTCATGTAGTACTATCCTATCCTGTACACTCCTTGAGGGTACATGGCAGGAATTTGATGATGATTGGTCAAGTGTTTTACTTCTGACTCAGCTCTCAGATCCATAAGTTAAAAATGGTTTGAACACTGTCTTGTATACAGCTAATTTAGTGTTCCGACTAATTTTTCTCTTATTCCATATGAATTTATTCAATTGAAAAAAATCAGAACTCCCTGGTGGACACAGGAAGTTTAAGAGGCAGTGAAGGAAAAAAAGAAAGCATATGGCTTTTTCTACTTCAAATATGGATATGTATTCCTGACTGCATGCCTGGTCAGTGCTTTTTACCACTGTGCTGTCATCACTGCTTGTTTCATTTAGCAGTTTTTCAAAGTAATTACTCCATACTTCAAGGATATCTTTTTCTCCTGTTTTCATGTCACCTTTATCATCTCTTACTCCTTTTAGAGCACTCTTTCCTCCATTCCTAAGCTTCTTCAACAACCTCCAGAATATTTTGCCACCTTCTTGATATTTATTTTCTATATTCTTGCCAAAGTCCTCCCATGACTTTTGTTTAGCTAGTTTTACACAGTGTTTAGCATTCTTGCATTTGTCTCTATATTCTCTAAGAGCACAAGCTGACTTATTTGACAGGAACTTTTGATATGCTTTCTTTTTTTCCTTCACTGCCTCTTAAACTTCCTGTGTCCACCAGGGAGTTCTGATTTTTTTCTCGTTGCAGACAACCTCACCACATGCCTCTCTGGCAGAATCAATCAATGTTTTCTTCAGAGTTTGCCACTGAATCTCCAAGGTTTGATTCCTGTTCTCAAATTCTTTCATTTTTTTTTTTTCAATAATCTTTCTGTATTTCAGTCTACAGTTTACATCTGAGAGCTGCTCAACTTTTATTCGCTTTAAAACTTTCTTACATGTTATTCTTTTCAATATGAAATTCTATTTTATCCTGCTCAAGACTAAATAGTGATCACTTCCAATTTCAAATCCTCTGTACACTCTGGTGTCCTGCACCAGGGAGAAAACATCATCAACAATAACATAGTCAATGTTATTTTCTTATTCCTAGCCTCTTCTCTCCATGTGAATTTGTGCACATTTTTATGTTGGAACATCATCATCATCATCAAATTCCTGCCATGTACCCTCAAGGGGTGTACAGGATATGATAGTACTAGATGAAAAAAATTGCATCATTATTAATTTCCTATCTACAATTTTCCTCCAAATCAGTCTGTTACTTGTCAACACTCCAACATTATCAGATCTTATATTTCTATCGTCTAAAGCACTTTGTACCGTATCAATCCACCTATATCTTGGTCTTCCTCTGGGTCGTTTTGCTGCCAACCTGGCAGAGAACATGTTGGAACATGGTGTTAGTAATAACCAGTCCATATCCTGAGCAGAAATCCAACAGATATTTGCCATTATTATTAGCTTTGCTCTTTTCTCCAAATTTTCCCAAAATATTTTTGTACGTCTCACAATCATTTCCTACTCTGCTATTTAGATCCCCAACAAGGACAAACTTTTTCTTTTTTATTGTGCCAGTTGCTTTTTCTAAAGCATCAAAAAATTCCTCCACCTCTACCTTTATAGAACCTTCTGTGGGACCATAGGCACAAATAAGTCTCATTGTCCAGTTCCCCATTCTCATATTTGCCCACATTACTCTACTTGAGACTGACTGCCATTCAAGAAGATTAGCCTCGTATTTTGTATTGAATACTATGGCTACTCCTTCTTTTCCTTGATTGTCATTGCCTGAATATAATATTTTGTATTATTGCTCAGAAAGTTCTCACCAGTTTTGGTCTTTTTTGTTTCAGTCACTCCTATTTTGTCGATCTGGTACTTATCTAATTCCTCAGCTAGCTCCATTTCTTTGCCATTCAGGCTTCTTACGTTGATAGTACCGATCTTTAACTCTGGTGATTTTGAGTTGGAGTTTGTTTTCAGATTTGTTCCAGTAGCTGACTTTTCGCTGTTCACTCTGGTTCCCTGGCGAAACAACGGGGGCCTTGTTTAACCAGGCGACGTCCCAGCCGGCATGAAATTTTGTCATGTTGTACCATCATTTTTTATTTTGGTTTAACCAATAAGAATACAATTTGGTCGGCTAAATCCCAAATTGCCAGCCCATCCTCGTTCATTCAGTATCCAAGTAGATACCCAACAGGATGCACCACGAGAAGGTGAGGATTGGACATTAGGTCAGAAGCCCTGGTCGGTTCTCTGCATTCCTTTAAAGGCTATGTGGACGTCTCCTCTCAGTTATACAGCTTTGACCCTTAAGCACCCTTTTTATCTTTTATCTCTTGATTGTGAAAGCTTTAAGGTATATAAACTTCATAGTCTTGTGTGAGACCACCACTGGCTTATGAACTGAAGCAGCTTTAAAAATGTATTGTTTAGCCTATGGAGCATATAATAAATTTTAGACCACTGAAGGGCAAGTGCCTTTCAGTGGTCTAAAAGTATTTTTGCTTTTTTTGCAAACATTTTTTGTATTTTTGCAACTTACAACAACAAATGATTGTAAACCTATAAATTATCATTAAAAAATGTTTGAAAAGGGGTCTTCTGTGTTGTTATTCCTATTAAAACCAGATGAAACAGCTAGCGATCAATTTATTTTGATATGACTATGCTGTGGTACATACTACTACTACAATTTTTTGTTTACTCCTGTACCTCATACATCCTAGGTGAGTACAACTTTATATTCTGAAAAATTGCGCTTGAATGCCTTGACTATTGGAAAATGCCACATTCAAATAACATTGCTAGTTGTGTGGTAGTGTTTGTTGCTATTAAATGTTGCATGTGTCAAAGCTAGTGAATGTGTCTGGTGAAAGCTCTATCTACCAAATCAATCACTTCTTAAATACGGTATATATCTAAAGTAACAATGGAAAATTTGGAAAGTGGTGTGAAGAACTACCTTAAATGTTAATATGTAACACTTTCAAACGTTTGTTAATAAACTAATTACCAATATTAGATTAATTTTAAAGGAAAGTCGATTGGTAGAGCCTCTGCTACTAATGGCTCACACAAAAAGTTAAGCAAGTTTGAACTTAAGCTGTTAGTAGTTGGAAGGAGTTCAATCGTTCGATGCTGTTGGCACACTCTCCCTCAATGAGTCTTTGGACTCCCTGGAGGTGTCATATAATAATAATAATATAAATTAAATGAACTATTCCTCAATGATGTGAACTTCTATATCTGAAATTATCTGCACAATCTACACACCTGGAAACCATAATACAAGCGCTCTATCAAGTTGCTGTTGAGTTACGGGATCGACTAATTTTTTTAATACTGCTTTCCTGGGCTCTGGGAAGGTTTTCAGTCTTGCTATTTTACTCAGAACTTCACTAGTCCTTGGACCAGATATCCTAATGACAGCAACACCGCTTCTGCCTGCAGCAGAAGACAAAGCAAAAATGGTGCTTCTTTTTTCAGAAATTTTTCTATGTAAGAGGCATTGCCAGCTGGACAGCTTTACAATGAATTCTGTGTTGCTGCCTCTTAGTAACCACATGCTTCTTAACATTTTAAACTGATGTACTGTTTATCGCATTACTAGTGTATTTAATTACTCCATTTCTAATTACTTCAAAATGGATATAATAAGGAATGAAAACGTCACTCTTCTGTCCATTTCTATTGAAAATACACTCAAAACACTTTCTTGTTTTACCTAACCTTTGCCAGCCACACTCAATTAAATCCGATTCGTATTTACCACATTTCACCACAGGTAATATACCTCACACATTACATGAATAAAAATTGGCGCCATCTCTCGTCCAAAAAAAAAAAAAAACATGTAACTCTCTATATATAATTGTGTGTGCATAACCAATCTTAGCCTTCTGGAAAGCGTGTTTGCCACCATCTCTTCTGAAACTGGGAGTTCGATTTTCTTCTGAGATTCAGAATAAAAAAAAACTCGAGTTTCCAGGCGATCTAAAATCCTACATGCTCGTACCTAAGCTCGACTAACTCTGGTATTTGCAAAAGTGGGGTTTAGAAAAAGTTCTACTCTGCGACTATAATCACTAATAACAGCGAACAATCCAGAACTCTGGAACAAACGCAATTTTCACACGACAAAACTGGCACCCGATTAGAACACAACAACATTTAAATAAGTGAGCAACGGAAATACACTTCTGTATTATTTAATATAAAAAAAGTGGCTTACCTCTGCATAGATTCTACGCATTCCTTTAAAGGAATGCGGAGCACCGACCAAAGGATTCTGACCAAATGTCCAATACTCACCTTCTCGTGGTGCACCATGTTGGGTATCTACCTGGATACTGAACGAACGAGGATGGGCTGGCAATTTGGGATTTAGACGACTAAATTGTATTCTTACTGCATTAAACCAAAATATAAAATGATGGTACAACATGACAGAATTTCATGCCGGCTGGGGCATTGACCGGTTTAACAAGGCCCCCGTCGTTTTTGCCAGGGAACCAGGGCGAACAGCGAAAAGTCAGCTACTGGAGCAAATCGGAAAACATACCCAAACACAACATATAGTGTATAGGTCGGGGGAGGAAAAAGTTTGGTTGTTTATTTCATGTAAATAGGATATGGATTGGGTAATCTTTTCGGAAGTGCGTTTTCTTTTCTATCACCCATTGTTTGGCCAGCTCTTAAATTTTTCTGCTTCCAAGCTTTATAAACAGGCCAGAACGTGTTGAATGATGTCACCAATGGAGTGCCTCTGAAACAAGCAATAGAAACAAGAACGAGTGAAGATGAACTCGGTACTGTACAGAAAACAAAAGAGCGCATTTTCAAAAGGACCGAGGGGGGGGGGGAAGGTATGCGCTACCGCGATATCATCGAGTACTAACGCAGAAGTGATGATGTCAGAACTCGATCTCTTTTCCAGACCACCAGAGAATTTAAGCATTGAACGATAATCTTTTGTTACGTTTCAACCTACAGCTAGTGTGGACAGTGGGGGACCGAAATAGTTTATTATTATTATTATTTGACACCTCCAGGGTGTCTAAGGACTTATCGAGGGATTGCAGCTGCTCTACAGTTCTATCTCTGCCATTCAATCACCACTGACCGCAACTACACCAATGCCATCTACCGCCGACAACCACTGGTAATACCCATTTGTAATTCTCATTGATTTTTACCATACATCAAATTCTCAACAGATATCCCGTGAAGAGTATCTGGATCTAGCAAATCATTGCTATGTGTACGAATGCTGGAGGCTGACGGACGAATTATTGATGATAAGACAACAGCAACAGTTAATAATTTTTTTCATTCTTTTTTCAGTCAAGTAGAATTTTTTTTCCAAGATAAGTTAATAATAACTACTGTTGACACATCTCTATCGTAGTTATATAAAGACACTGTTGAATTGTCATTCTTCAGCTAAAAAAAATCTCAATTAACAGCAGCACTTTTTGAAAGGGTTATGTGGCTGCAGTCAGATGTTTATAAAATCCCACCGTGGTATGCGAAAACCACAGTTCAGTATCATCAACTCCAAAGTCGTGGAGATGTGTAGTAGAATCCTCAGCGATATTTTCTTCCAAGACATCTTCTGAATAATATTTCTCTAAGAATACGACTCTCAAGGATTTCCTCTGAGTACTGCTTGTTAGATTTCACAAAAATTGCAAAGAAGATGATTCAGTTTACAGAAGCTACTTTGAATGTAAGACAAAAATCAAACCTTCGCTTACAACTATGGCAACTTTCAGTGTTAGGAAAAAAAAAAAAAAAAACATGGCGTAGAATCTCGACCGTGTTGTTCTTTCATTTTCGAATCCTTCTGGAATATGGGACTCAAGCCAAGATGTTTTTGAGGGCAATTTACCACAAAAAATATAGATATAGAGGCTAGGGAAACTTCAACCTCAATTATATAGCTGTGATCGCTGATGGAGTTCAATACTCGTTGCAGCCGCTGACTCCTAATTTATAAAAAATAGTCATTATACACGCTGCTTCCTCTCACTTTTTTCTGCAATAGGAAAATTAAATCGAAATTATGGACACAATTTGTTCTATTCTGACTATACTAAGGGTAACGTGCTTTATGCATTTGACATCTTCCTAGACCATAACACCATTGGATCCCACATCAATGTTCCCAGGACAGTAAGTGTGTTCGAATCGAGAATGCCAACGTGTTTTTTTTTTTTTTTTTGCTGATTTTGAATCAACGTTGTCTGTTGCTAGGGGACAAATCGATTTTGTTTGCTATGAATAGTAATCAATTACTTTGTCTTCTTGAACTGCAGCTGCGACACTGCGACTCAAAAAGTTCCCTTTGGAGTGTGCTCTCGTAACTGAAATTACCCTTAATGTTCAAAGTAAATACGGATTGCTCATAGGAACCAGGACATCACACGCAAGGGCTCTTTCTAAGGAAAAAAAAACGTATGGCAATCAACCTGGAGATGATATTAAGAACTTTTTATAATTGCAATGATCTGATATTTAATTCTGTTGTTATTCAAGCTAGTGACACTGTTACCTGTGGATTACATTGCATTTTTAAAAAAACTGAGATGATGCGGGTTTTCTCTTCCTGAGAAAGATACAACACTAGGATGACATGTACACCAACTATTTCCCTGTCCAGGGAAATAGTTGATGGTGATATAGATATCCTGTAGCATGATTTAAATACATTGGCATAGAAATGTATTCCAAAAGCCACATGAACCACACAAACGTATCTAATTTACCATGCAGATTGAAAACAATGACTCTCTTCCTTCTCCAGACACACATCGCACAACTTTCCTCAGGCTGCATTTCATTCACAGTCTACAGCAAACCTACACACTTGGGCCAATACATACATAAAAATTCATATTACTATCCAAAACAAAAACTAGAGCTCATCAGCACCCTCAAACGTAGAGCCCTAACAATTTGTTCCAATGAGCAGGTGCTGAAAAAGGAATATGAAATTATTAGCCAAACATTTATAAAAAAAAAATGGCTAAAAAAATCACAAGATCCTCCACAATAGTACCATTAAAAACAAAAACGACAAGAATGAGAATGCATACATTAGGGAATACCAGAAAAAATACAACACTACATAAATACATAAATATAGATTAACAAGGCGAAATATGGAATTGGTTGTTGCTATAATCCAAGGGGAATAAGGGAGAATGTAGATATCATGTATTGGCAAATTAGCACGATGAGTGAAGGTCAAGTAATTATTATGGGGGATTTCAACTTTGGGGACATAGATTGGGGGAAGGAATGGTCACAAGGAACAAAGGAAATGGAGTTTATACAGTTGTTAAGAGATAATTACCTGAGACAGCATGTGATGGAAGGGACAAGAGATTCTAGAGTGTTAGATCTGGTCATAACATCGGAGAACATATCAATAAGTAATTTAGTTACAATGTCTCCACTTGGGGAAAGCGATCATGTGGTCTTGACCTGGGAGATTGAAAGACGTGCTGAATATTCTATTAAGAATGGGTATATGTGGAATTACAAGGCTGGTGATTATGGCAAGCTGAGAAGTCAGCTTTCAGCTGTACTATGGCATGAGAAATTCAAGGGGAGAGACGTTGATAGTGCGTGGGAGATTCTCAAGGAGTATTTGAAGAAAGCTGTATCAGACTGTATTCCCAGAGTCAGAAGGAGAAATTAAGTAGGAGTAAAATGGATGAATAGTGCTATTAAACAGGAGTTGCGGATAAAGAAAAGGTTGTGGAGGACGTATAAAGAAAAAGGTGATGAGCGATCCAATGAGCAATATAAGGTACAGGCAGGTACAAGAGAGTAACTTGTATGGTAAGAAAAGCCAAAGCTAATTATGAGAGGAAGCTAGCTGATGAATCCAAAAGAGTTCTTTTACTATGTGGCTAGTAAAAGGAAGAATATCTATGGAAAGATTACTTTAAAAAGTGTTGATGGTAGGGAAATTACTGAAGCTAATCAAATAGTTGAGTTGCTTAGTGATCATTTCGCAAAATTGTACCATCTTCGTAGTGATAGTGCAGTGTCAGATGCGCCATTGACTCATGAGAGTATAGAGATAGATGAAATTGAGGTGCTTAATATATTAAAGAACCTTAATGCTAACACTGCCATTGGGTTAGATGGCATATCGGCCCATGTTACGTGAATGAGCGAGAGAATTAGCAACTCCTCTAACCAGAATGTTTAATTTAAGCCTCAGTTCTGTAAAGTGCCAATAGAGTGGAAAGAGGGGAAATTAGTTCAATTGCACAAGGGAGGCTATAAGACTGAGGTTGCAAATTATAGACCAATCAATATATCTGGAGTGGTGGTTAAGATTTTGGAGAAATTGGTTAAAATTAAAATTCAGGACTGGGTGGACAGCAATATGATACTTTATAAGGGGCAACATGGTTTTGTGAAGGGTTGGTCTTGCCTAAGTAATTTACTTACTTTCTATAATAAAGTAACAGTGGAGTTGGATAAAGGAAATCCTTACTCAGTGATACTGCTTGACTTTGCAAAGGCTTTTGACATTCCACATGGAACTCTGTTACATAAATTGGCCATGGTTGGCACTTCCAGAGCACAGGTTATTGGTATTAGTGAAACATGGCTGACTGTAGATGATATAGCTGGTGGTATTGAATGTGACGGGTATAGTGTGTTCAGGAATGACAGGGAGAATAAAATGGGGGGAGGAGTATTGTTGATGATAGCTGATGAGCTGAAGCCAAGGAGAATAGAAGTTGAATTGCAGGATAGAGAAAAGAGCACATTTGAGGCCATTTGGTGTGAGATTGTGACTAGCAGAACTAAATATACAATTGGGTGCTGCTATAGACCAGGTGATGGAAAACATGGTGGTGACATGTTTCACCACCATGAAACATGAGTGGAAACATGGTGGAAACACCACCATGTTTCCACTCATTTCTTCTATTTGCACAAGCAATAGAAGAAATGAGTGGAAAGAGGGTGATTATTATGGGAGATTTCAACTATGGTCGCATTGATTGGAGTGAGGAGAGGACACACGGGAGGAAGGAATTGGATTTTATTCGGTTATTAAGGGATAACTATCTGCGACAGCATGTAATGGAAAATACTAGGGGTCAGAGAGTGCTTGACCTAATAATTACATCTGAGGATTTGGCTGTAACAAATATGACCACATTGCCACCAATCGGTGAGAGTGATCATAGGGTCTTGAGTTGGGAGGTGGCTAAAGGTGTAGAATTTTCAATTAAGACAGGGTACATGTGGAATTATCGGGCTGGAAAGTATGACAAACTTAGGAGTTTCATTGGTTCGGTGCCATGGCATGTACAACTGCAAGGACTAGAAGTCGATAGTGCATGGGAGGTAGTTAAGAAGTGTTTGCATGAAGCAATGGCTGACTGTATACCTAGAGTCCTAATAATAAATCAACTAGGGGTTAAATGGATGAATAACACCATTAAGCTTGAGCTGCAAAAAAAGAAACAACTATGGAGGGAATTTAAGAAGAAAGGTGACAGGCAGGCACACGAACGGTATAAAGCGCAGGCCAGAAGGGTAACAAGTGTGGTAAGGAAAGCAAAAAAGGATTACGAAAGAACATTGGCCATGCAGGCTAAAGAGAATCCTAAACAGTTTTTTAGATATGTAGAGTAAAAGGAAAAATAACATGGCAGAATGATTTTAAAGAATGCCGATGTTAGGGAGATAACTGAATTAGTTGATATAGTTGAGTTACTGACTGAGCACTTTGCAAGAATGTATCATCCAGGTGGTGACATTGCAGAAACGAATGTACCAGTAGATTATACGGGAATTGTGGTGAATAAAGTGGAGGTAAGTAGTCCATTGCAAAACCTCAATGTCAATACATCTGTGGGATTGGATGGTATACCAGCTCGTGTTGTACGAGAAGCAGCTAAAGAATTGTCAGTACCCTTGACCATTTTGTTTAATTTGAGTCTCGGGTCTGGGTTAGTCCCGAGTGGGTGGAAAGAGGGGAAAATAGTTCCACTGCATAAAGGTGGTTCCAAAACTGCTGTTGTAAATTACCAACCGATTAGCATATCAGGTATCATTGTCACGGTCTTAGAGAAATTAGTCAAGAAAAGAACACCGGATTGGATAGATGAAAATGGGATATTGTATGGGAGACAACATGGTTTTGTGAAGGGTAGATCATGCCTCAGTAACTTGCTCACGTTTTATAACACAGTGACGGCTGAACTGGATAAGGGTAATGGGTTTACAGTAATACTACTGGATCTTGCCAAGGCTTTTGATAGGATACCACATAGAACCCTAATCAGTAAACTGGAGTAGATGGGGATAGATATAGGGTTGGTGAGATGAATAGGGGGGTGGTTGAAGGAGAGATACCAGAGAGTGGTTTATTCAGGAGTGGAGTCTAAAAGATGGCTTGTGACTAGTGAAGTGCCACAGGGCTCTGTTCTCGGACCACTGCTTTACTATTTGTTCATCAATGATATAGGAAAAGATTTGAGAGGAAGTGTTCACTTGTTTGCTGATGATGCAAAGTCGGGTAGAGCAATTGTGAGTGCACAGGATGTCAAAATTTTGCAGGATGATCTGGATAGTTTGGAGGACTGGGCTAGGGAAAATGGATGTCAATTTAATGTGCCAAACTGTAAGGTTATGCACTTTGGGGTGAAAAGAATAGCAGCAGTATATCGCATTTGTGGAACTGTACTCCAGGAGATTGATGAGGCCAGGGATTTGGGAGTGTTGGTGGATAGGGAATTGAAGTTTAGGGGGTACATTGCAAAAGTGACTAAAACAGCTCACCAAATCACTTGGCTTCTGAAAAATACTTTAACATGCAGAGACAAACAAGTTGTTGTTCCTCTGTATCGAGCCTTGATAAGACCCCATCTGGACTACTGTGCCCAGTTATGGGCACCAGGGTTTCTTCGTGATGGGGAGGAAGTGGAGAGGATCCAGAGACTAGTGACCAAGATGATAGCAGGTCTGTGGAATGAACCTTATGAGAATAGGTTGACTATTTGTGGGTTGCAGAAATTGGTCGATAGGCGAAGGAGGGTGATATGATTGAGACATTCAAATTACTGAAGGTTTCTATAAGATTGATCCAGAAGATATTTTTGAAAATATGACTGGTGGTGGGAGGACTATGGGCCATGAATGTAAGCTGGGAAAGAGCGTTGTTAACAAGGGTGTTAGAGCTAGGTTTTTTACTTGGAGAGTAGTGAATGAGTGAAATAATCTTCCAGAGTCTGTTGTGGGTGCTACGACCGTGAATGAGTTCAAGGCAAGGTATGATAGATACTGTGTGAATGTCGAATAGTCGTTCTTGATATGATGTTAGGGCCTCCCTCGATGAGTCTGTCGACTCCTTGGAGTTTCCCGGAACAACAACAACAACAATAATAATAATAATAATAATAATAATAATAATAATAATAATAATAATAATAATAATAATAATAATAATAATAATAAATTAGATCAAATGGTTATGGATCCGAAGATGGTGATTGTGATTAAAGGATGGCTGGTGGACAGATATCAAAGAGTGGTTTACGGAGGAGCTGAGTCCAGGAAAAGGCAAGTGACTAGTAGTGTACCTCAGGGCTCAGTTCTTGGTCCTCTATTGTTTAATTTTTACATCAACGATATTGGAAATACCTTGAATGGAAATATCCACTTGTTTTCTGATGATGCAAAATTGGGAAGAGCGATAATCAATTCAAATGATGTGGATATTTTACAGAATGACTTAAATAGGCTGACGGTATGGACTGAGGTAAATGGCTGTCAGTTCAACGTGGCTAAGTGTAAGGTGATGCACTTCGGCAGGATGACATCGCATGCTGTTTACTATATTAACGGAACTGAACTGCAGGAAGTTGATGAGACAAGAGACTTGGGAGTTATTGTGGACAGAGAACTTAAGTTTAAAGGGATATTGCAAAGATTGCCAAAACATCACATCAAATTACATGGTTGTTGAGGAACACACTAACAAGCAGGGATAGAGAAGTTATTGTTCCACTCTATAAGGCATTAATAAGGCCGCATTTGGACTATTGTGCACAGATCTGGTCGCCAGGATTTCTTAGTGATGCGGAAGTGGTGGAGAGGATTCAGAGGTGGGTTACAAAGATTGTTGCAGGTCTGTGGGATGTTCCCTATGAGGATAGATTGATGATCTGTGGGCTCCAAAAACTAGCTGATAGACGTAGGAGAGGAGATATGATAGAGGTATTTAAATTGCTAAAGGGATTTTACAGGATGGATATTGATGATATTCTTAAGACCAGTGCAGTATGTGAGAGAACGAGGGCCATCCCTGGAGATTGTGTAAGAGTGTGGTTAACAAGGGTGTTAGGACTAGATTTTTTACTTGGAAGGGTGTGAATGGATGGAATGCTTTGCCAGAGGTGGTTGTGAATGTTTCAACTGTGAATGAATTTAAGGAGAGGTATGACAGGTATTGTGTAAATAATGGTTAGTGTGTCAATGTCGGGTCTCCCGCGATGAGTCTTTTGACTCCATCGAGACACGTTAAAATAATAATAATAATAATAATAATAATACATTAAGGCAACCTTGAAATCTATTGCCAAATTAAAAAGTATACTAAGCTCATCTAAATATGCCCTTGACTACCATGCCCACCCAGAAGGGGGTTAAAAAATTCAGTGCACCTGCAAACCTACCCTATATATGGGGAAACAGGGTGCATCATCCCAATAAGAAAAGAGAAACATAAATGCCACATTAAATTCCTCCACTATAACAAAACAGGCCTGTCAGACATACACTTCAATGTCACCGAATCAACTCGAAAGGCATCAAAGGGTTTGAAAGTTCAAGGAAGCTTATGAGATACAGAAACCTCGTCCAAATCTAAACAAGAATTATGGATTAATAATTCCATCAATCTGGAGTATCCATCTGCAGCCTACATCCAGAACATGATGGCAGAATCCCAACACAAGAAAACCTTAATATAAGAGGACTGTAGAGATGTGTTTAACGTATCAAGTAACCAAAAAGAGTTCGTGCGGTTTCTGGTAGAATTCTCTGCAACGATTTGTTTTATTTTCTACTAACTTACGAGGCGCAATTTGTTACATGCGTCATAAGGCACAGATACACATTAGTCAAGCGGTTCAGTCTAACTTGATGTGTATTCTTTGTCTGTGACTTGAAATCCTTTTAAAATTTCGGATGAACCTGGTGTTATTCAGGCTTGTTTGCTTGAATTTAAAGTTAATTCGAAGGCTTCAGAAGAGTTCTGTAAGATATGTGTGGCACATCTGGAAAAGATACGGTAGCAGAACGTATTATCCTGTAAGAATAGCACTTTCTTCCGATTAATTAGTCCTGACTGTTAATCTGTGCAGAAATATTTCAAAAAATTCCTTTCTGGTGATGAATTACTTGAAGATGCACCACTTTCAGGAAGACGCCCCATTATTGATAATGAAGAATTAAGTGCCGATGTTAAAAATAATTAAAAATTAACATATCAATAACTTTCACAAATGTTTAACGTGAGTGGTAAAACAATTCGTTTACACTTTCTTCAACTGGGAAAATCATGGAAGCTAAGCTGATGGGTCCCATATGCATTATCAGATGGCAATAAACTTCAAAGGCTATCAATTTCATGTGATAGAAACGAGCCATTTTTGGTTAACTTGCTCACTTGTGATGAAAAATAGATCTTGTACTCTAAGAGGAACCGAACTTATCATTGGTTGCAACCAAACGATCTAGTACCATACTTCAAAGGCGCTGCTTCATCCACAGAAGACTATGCTTTTGTGTGGTGGACTGGAGCCAGTATTGTCCACTACGAGTTTCTTGCTGCAGGCCAAAGAATTACGGCTGAGATCTACTCGATGCAACTCGAGATTGTGAAGGATGCATTACTTCAGAAACAGTCAGGACTAAATCGGAAGAAAGTGCTATTCTTACAGGATAAAACAAAACTTCATACTACAAAACATACCTGTGAGATGTGTTCAGGATGGGAGACACTCCCTCATCCTCTTGACATTTCTCCAATTATCACCTTTTTTTGGCGGTAAACAATCCCATGCGAAATAGACGGTTCCGCAATAAAATAGAGACTGAAGCAGAGAGGTTGCTAGGTTTACTTCTAAAGACAAAACGTTTTTTATAAAAGCGGTGTAGTTCAGTAGAAGTGGTGTTTGCACTCTACGACGGTTGACAGCATGAAGAAAGACTAAAGGCACATTTTCTAAGCCTTTTCTCGACCGGTTAGTCGATCTCTGGAAGGTGCAAGCGGGTTTTCTTCCGGAAACTCGGGTTTTTCGTCCCGTAATCGCAAGAAAATCGGCCATCGAGCCTACACTATTTTCAGACATCAAAAATATTGTTATGATCAGGGACCACGAGATGGCGGCACTTGTTTGTTAGCCGCCTTCTTCACTGCATACTAATTAATGATAGCATTTGGGCAGCTATATTCGCCACCAGTGGAGATTGAACTGCCCACTCAGTCTCCAAAAGTTACGGCTAAATCGGCCTCGCCTGCTCCCTATACGGGAACAACAAGGCATTAGCCGATTTTTTTTTTTTTGAAAAGCGCATTAACTTTTTTGATTATCTGATAGTTCTGCTATAAAACTTTTTATGTATTTTTTTTTTTTTAAAAAATCAGCTAACGCCTTTTTATTCCCGTATACGGAGTGTAGGCGAGGCCATTTAGCCCTATCTAACTTTTGGAGACTGAGTGGGCAGTTCAATCTCCACTGGTACCAATCAGAGATAGATGGCCCAAGGCTATCACTAATTAAGCGGTACTCAGTGAAGAGAGACGGCTCGAATGTGCTGCCATCTCGTGGTCCCTAACCCTAACACAATATATTTAATGTCTGAAATAATGTGGGTTCTACGGTCGATTTTCTTGAGTTTACAGGACGAAAAACCCGAGTTTCCGGGAGGAAAAACCTGCTTGCCCGTGCCAGAGATCGACTAACTCGGGAACCGGTCGAAAAAAGGCTTAGAAAAATTTCCTCTAGTCGCCGACTAGACTCGAAACCAAGTCTTCCTTCGTGCGGCCAAACGCCACATCCACTGAGTTTATTTGTATCAACAATAGCAGCTGTGTACATTTAAAAATAAATATATATACAGCTATTTACAATTTGTACATAGGCTGCTAATTCTATTAGGCATTTTCATTCACTCGTTACAATATACTTATGACACCTGTTTTACAATCATTGTTTAAATAAGATACAACATCACATGCTCAATTTCTATTTTCCTTATTGTCCTATTGAATTGCTTGAGCTGTTATTTTTGTTGGTATAACATAGTGATTTCAGTCTATAAGTTCCATTATCAGATCAGTCTATTCTCGTTTATATATATATATATATATATATATATACACATACATACACACACACACACACATACATACATATATATGTTAGCATTGACATTTTCCATATGTACAATTCGTTTTACATATATCTTTATTTTATATCTTTGTTCACTTATTTTGGATGACTATTTTATTAACTTAATTTAAATGCACATCTTATTCTTAAAATACATACATTGCTTATGTTTTTATTTACATTTATATATGCATATATTTTGGTAGTATCTCTATATCTCATGCAGATTTTATTTTTTTGTAGGCACTCTTATTTTTACAAAAAGAATTCCATCTTGCTTTAACATTACATTGTTTGCTTAACTTAAGAGGTAAATCTGTAGTTTCTTATATACAAAGTTTTCTGAATTGCAGAATTAGTTACAGGTCTATAAATGGATAATATATCCTATTAACATTTTGGGTTATTATCATGTTATGAACTTATGTTATCTGCATTTCTTACAATTGACATTTCTACCGTCCTTGTGTCTGTATATACAAGAACATATACATATGTTTGGTAGTATATCTTAATCTACATATTTATTACTAGAGTAGTATTGACTTATCTTAAGGAGTAATTTGCTATTTACTTTTCTTTTTTTTTTTTCTTACACAATTAGATATATATATATATATATATATATATATATATATTCATTTTTTAAATTAACTGACTTAAACCCGAGAATTATAACACAATGACATTTATTTGAAAAAAACGCAACATGTTTCGTCAAAAATGACTTCTTCAGGCGATAAGAACATAGAAAAGATAATAAAAGACACTTAAATTAATATTGACACACTCCAAAGCTATACAATTACAAAGTCATAATATTCGACTGTAAATTACAGTTATGAGCTTGAACTACTTGTTATATATATATATATATATATATATATATATATATATATATATATATATATATATATATATATATATATATATATATATATACAGTATATATAACATTCTTATCCCTTATATATAGGCGTACCTATATATTATTATTAATATTTTATTATTTTTTTAAACTTTTACTTATTTATTTTAATTATTTTATATACATATATACTTTTTTATTTTATTATATTTTTTTTCTTAGATTTGATATCTTGTCATTGTTGTTGTGGTGAATGAGCCTACGTTAACAGCACTTTTGTCTGGGATTATGCTTTTTGTTCAGATAGTGGGTTATGATTAATGTCTACCACTAACTAGGGGGGTTCCATTATCGGTATAAGTTTTATTTTTCCTCCTCCTTCAATTAGGCCGAGTTTCCTCCATTGCTGTGTTGTTATGCTTTTGGTTTGTGTAGTGTTTATGATAATTTCCTTTAAATAATTGTTAATTTTTGCTAGTATGTCTGTTGGTCCATATATGTTAATTATGTTGTGTATTTTTTTCTGCCAAAGGAGCTCGACCTCCAGAACTCTATGCCTGATTACGACATTATGGGATAATATTTGGAGGTTACCCGATTTTTTTATTAGTGTAGTAACTCCACCTATTCCATTGGTCTGAGCCTCTTTGGCAACGATATGGTACATTGTTTGTAACTTGTATTTGAAGCTGTTTGATGGGTCAGTGTTGTTGTGTAGCCTAGTGTCTTGTATCATAAGTATATCGGGTCTGTGTTGAAAGATTAAATTAACTGTTAGTTGAATCGATGTTTTATTATTTAGCCCGTTTACATTTAGTGTGATGATTTTTAGATTGTGAGTCATAGTTAGAAAGTTGAAAGTTTTCTAGAGCCTTTTCTTTCCGGACACTTAGCTATTTTTTTTTCTTTGGGTTTTGACTTCCGGCTTTTGGTGATGTTAGGCGTAAAATTCATTTTTGCTCTCTTTACTAGTCTGTTTAGTATTCCATTCTGATTTCTCTACTTCGTTTTCTAAATCCGTTTTACTTTTTTCTGTAATTTGTGTTACCGAGATGGTTTGAATTATTTCACTGTTTGGAAGTTCTTCATCTTCAACCGGGCAATTATTATTTAATTCTTCATTTGTGTTATTCGGAGTGATTTTTTTTTTCTCTGTAGTTTCAGGTTTTGTTACTTTTTCTGAATTTGAAACTGACCTTTGGCTGTTAGTCTCCTCGCCCGCCTGGATAATCCCTTCCTTTGCCTTTAGCGGAGAGTTATTCTCATTACATTCCTCTTGCCCGTGGGTGTTAAGCCCTGGGGTGCTGCTCTCATTGACCCGATTCTCTGTCTCATATTCAATACTTGAGGTTATTTCCTGGAAGTCTTCTGCTTTTTCAAGCTCATCGCATGTGTTCGGTTGACTGCCCGAAGGGCGCGCGGCCAACATGGAGGCATATGTCTGCCCTGGACATTGTTTAATATCGTGTCCGATTCTCTTGCATCGCTCACATTTAGATGCTGTACATTCTCTTCTTAGATGACCTACCTGCCTGCATCTGAAGCATACAGGAGGTCTTCCTGGAATGATTACTAAGCCTGGCATTTTAGAAACTTTTATAATGTACAGGATATTTTCTATTTTGGCATCGTCATTCAATGTAATAGTCAATCTTTTTTTTTGTTGGATAATACATGCGCCCATTCTTTATCTTTTATATTGGATACATTTTCAATACATTCTATTTTACCATCATATCTCCCCTTTTCCTTCTCTCCACTAGACTCTGCAAATTACATCTTCTCAATCTTTCCTCATACTCGACATTCCAGAGGTCAGAAACTACCTTAGTCGCCTTTGGACCTTTTCCAACATCTCTTCATCCTTCTAAAAACCAGGTGACCAAATCTGGGCACAATAGTCCATGTGTGGCCTAATCAAAGCCTTATACAACGGAACAAGAATCTCCCTACTTCTACATGTCAGTGTCCTCCGCATCATTCCCAGAAGCCTTTGTGTTGTCATCACAATTTTGGCTATGTGTCACCTAAATTTTAGATCCTTATCCACTATCACCCCCAGATCTCTTATTTCCTCTACCTCCAACAATACATTCTCACCAAGCATAAATTCTGCATCCCATCTTTGTTTTCCAAATTTTAAAACCTTACAGTTTGCAACATTGAACCCATATCCTCATTTCCGTGCCCAATCACTCAATTTATTCAAGTCTTCTTGCAAGGCCACAACATCTTCACTACTCTTTATGGTTCGTCCCAACTTTGCATCAGCTGCAAACAACTGAATATCTCCATCCAAATCTTCGCCAATATCATTAATATACAAGTTAAATAGTAATGGCCCTAAAACAGACCCCAGAGGCACTCCACACTAGTGACTTTCCTTTTCCTGGATATTGCACCCCCATACACAACTTGTTGATACCTATCAGATAGCCAGTCTCCAATCCAATGCACTAATCTAATATCCAACCCCATCTGCTCTAGTTTGACTGTCAACTTATCATGAGGTACTCTATCAAAAGCTTTTGCCAAATCCAAGTATATTACTGTGTATCCTTCTCCTCTGTCCAAGGAAGCAGTCACTTTATTGTAATAAGTAAGTAGATTACTAAAACATGACCTCCCTTTAGCAAATCCATGCTGTCCATCAAAGATTATACCATTGTTGTCAACCCAACTCTGGATCCTAGTTCTCAGAAGCTTCTCCAACAACTTAACCACAACACCTGACACACAGATAGGCCTATAGTTTGATGCTTGAGTTCGATCACCTCCTTTATGATGTGGCACAATCTTGCCCTCCTTCCACTCTTTAGGAACTTGACCAAGTGCAAGACTCGTATTAAAAAAATATGTCAAGGCAGGTGTCAACTCTCTAGCACATTCCTTCAGAATACGTGGTGATATATTATCAAGTCCCACAGCCTTATTTACATCTAGTTTACTCAACTCCCCAAACACCTCTTGCTCACTTACAGTCAGACTCTCCTCCCCATCATCAACTGCTCTTAATCTCTCCATGAAGTCACATTCACAAGATTGAAAGATCTTTATGAACTGCTCATTAAGTATCTCCACCACACATTCTGCAACAGCTGTCTTTATACCATTTTCTCCAATCAATGTCATCCTTCCATAATCATTCTTTCTTTTGCTGGCTACATATCGAAAGAACTCCCTAGGATTATTTTTGGCTTCATTAGCTAACTGCTGTTCATACCTCTCTTTAGCTACTCTCACCAACCAAGTCACCCTCCTTGCTGGTCTTTGTAGACCTCATGAAATTGGTTACTTCCACTTCTCTTATGCTGCCTCCACAATGCCCTTTTTCTCTGTATCGCATGCTTAATCTCTTTATTCATCCATCTCACACCTACCTTATTTAACCTTCTCACCCATGGTATACATTTAGACATTGCATCTACTAAGTAGTTTTTGAAAATCCCCCATGCTGCATTGATCTCTTTTCCAGCTAATTCCTCATTCCATGCTACACCTGCAAGCTGTCTCCTGAGCTCTTCATAATCATCCCCCCTTGTAGTTCCACATATACCCTTTTTTCACAGGGGTCCTTGCACTGCTGGCAACCACCCAGGTAATCACCTCATGGTCACTTTCACCAGTTGGATGATTTGACACCTCATTGATAATTACATCCTCCGATGAGATGACCAAATCCAAGACCCTTAATCCTTGTGTGCCCTCTGTTACATACTGTCTGAGGTAGTTATCCCTCAAAAACTCAAGAAACTCATTTTCTTTACTTCCAGTTGCTATCTCATCATTCCAGTCTATATTGCCATAATTAAAATCACCCATAATGATCACCCTTTTCTTATTTGACTATACATTTCATTATCATCACCATCCACATTACCTGGTCTATAACAACATCCCACCAAGTATTTGATTCTATTCACCTCTATCTCACACCATACTGCCTCAAAACCACTGGCCCTATTTCCCTCTTGCATCTCTACCTTGTATGGACATAACTCTTTCTCTATCATCAATAGCACTCCCCCTCCCTTTTTACCCCTTCTATCCTCACGAAACACATCATACCTTTCCATCTCCATTTCTGTCAGGATGTCGTCCTCATCTAACCATGTTTCACTTATTCCAACAATCTCTGGGTGCACAGATGCAATTAGTGCAATCATTTCATCCGCCTTGTTTCTTATACTTCTAGCATTGGTATACAAACACAACTCATTTCTGGATCTACAGCTAGTTCCACTGATACCACTCACTCGATGTGATCTCTCCATGCTGGACTGGGGCCAAAATACAAATAAACAAACAAATACTACTGAAGGGTACATATTATTATTACGTAACACCTCCAATGAGTCCAAAGACTCGTTGGGGGAGAGCACCTACTATACAACTCTCTATCTACACCATTCAATTCACCAACTACAGTGAACTGCATCATCTACACCAATGCCATCTACTGCCCACTACCACCACTAGTATATTCACCGACAATCTAAAACATCCATGCCCATGGTGGGATTCGAACCCACAGCCTTTTGGCTGGAGAGCAGATACGCTAACCACTCTGCCAAACAGGCTGGCATGAAATCCAGCATGAAAATATGAAGCCCAATTATATGATTTAAAAAAAAAAAAAAAGCCACACTGTACACTATTTAAAAACACTTTTCTTAGTAGAGCTCAAAAAGACTGCTACAATCACTCACAACATTTCATGTGTATAAAAGTTAGTGAGGTCTCCCATGATGAATCTCAGGACTCTGTGGAGATACTATATAATAATAATACATAGCTAATTATACGAGTACAAAAGCTGATGAAAACTAATTCCTTAAATGTTGTAGTATATAGCAGAAAGTTTAAGAAGCTTAACAAATAATTAAATAGTCAACACACTATTTCAGTATGAATTTATAAATTTCAAGATTTCAGTGTTCCAGTTATACATATGAATATATTTTATGAGCTGCTCAGCAGCCTTAGTTTATTTATTTATTTATTATGATTTTTAAACCAATGTTATAATAAAAGTGGGTTATATAAAAAAGCTATTATTCCCGAATTTATCAAACAATATTGAAATATGCATTAAACTTCACTTGGTAATACTTAACTGTTGGTGATAAAGTTCTGAGAATGACAGAAAAATTTCTAAGAGACAAAGAGTATTATAGCACCTCAAGTTTATTATCTTATACACATTTATGTTACAAATGACAAAATTGTTTCAGAAAATATATTTAAATGTCATTAGCCTTTCACAATATGAATCAGAAAATAGATTCTTCCACTGTCTACATAAAGAAATCATATAGTATACTCTAGAAGTAAACATCAAGTTTTTGTAGAAAGTTCACTTTGTCACAATGCACATTATATTTGCCACAAAATTATATGCTTGTTTTAATCGTTTATACAAATGGATTAATCCTTTATCAAAGAGGAATCATACTTTACCCACTTAGATAAAGAATTAAACATAAGTATAATTTCTTAGCAAGTATAATTTACTTTGTTAGTTTTTATATACCAGTCTACTTCCTCCTAAAATAGTTTCTTTTTTAATGACTTTTTTAAAAAAAATAATGTGCAGTAAATGCTTGCTACGGTGAATTAAGAGACCAGAGAAATGATTTGTGTAAAACACCGACATGAAAATAATGCTTTCGCATGTTTAAAGAAAGACTTGGGGAGAAACATTGTTGGTGTTGGCTGTGGGGCACATATTGTCCACAACTGTCTACGAAGATGTTCTTCCAATAGACATTGAAGCTTTGATCGTTAAAGTTACCAAGTATTTTTACATTTATACCATTTGCATATCTCAGCTGAAAGATTTTTGTGACTTTGGGCAAGTGAAATACAGGAAATTACTGAAACATGGAAATACAAGATTCTTATCTCTCCTCCCAGCTATTGAACGATTTCTTCATATGTATGAAGGTCTGAAGTCTTACTTCTGCTCACTAGAGCACTATCCAGTGATTATAAGTAATTTTTTCAACAGTGAGTGTGGAGAAATGTACCGGTGGTTTGTGTATGGACAGTTCCATCTCTTCGATGAAACCATTTTGGCTATGGAGACAACAAAGGCAACTGCAACTGAAGTGACCATTGAGCTTGAAAAACTGAGAACAAGCATTCAGGAAAGACTAGAAAGTAGATTTTTGCCACAGGGAGCCAAAAAATTATTACAATCACTTGAAGATGAGGGATAGATTAATGGTACAGTTGTCATGCAAGAAGTTACTGCCTTTTATGAGAGATGCATCTCTTACATTGAAATGTGGCAAAACAGCTTTGGTGAGAACACCAGATCCTTTGCTTGGGTCAACAATAACACCTCATCATGGCCTGATGTAGAAAAGTCTGCAGAAAAAGTTAATGAGGCAGTTGGGTTTGAAGCTATAGATTTGGATAATCTTTTTGGTGAGCTGGTGATTGCTAAGAATTTTTTAAAAGAAAATAGGAGGCAAACAGAAGAAAACTTGAAAACTAGTGAAGAAAAGTGGGTTGGATTGTTCTCCCATTTCAAGAGCCAAAAGATAAATTTGTAACCTCTCATGCCATAGAATACATATTCTGCTTTCCTGGTACTTCTACTCCAGTTGAAAGAATATTTTCAGTGATGAACAATGTGTGGTCAGAAGAAAAAAGTAGAATATTGGAATCAACTATTAATCTTGTTGTATTGTGAAATTAATATTGAACTCACCTGCACATAGTTCTATGACAAAATTAAAAAGCAACACACAATTTTTACAGAAGGTTCACTCAAGTGATAAATATGAGTGGTATACTACAGCTCAGAAGGAATAAAGACAGTGGATAAAAATATTACAAACATTGTTTAAAATAATCATTAATCTCGTCAACATTCATAGACTAAAAACTTTTTTCAAAGTTTAACAGTTTTTTTCCAAAAAACAAAATAGACATTTAAAACATACATAATTAATAAAATACTTTTAATTTTTTTTTAAGTTAACAGTAAATCTGTTTTGTTTGCTTTTCTTAGAAGAACCGTGCTTAAATGTACAATTATTTTGATGCCAATTAAACAATTTAAGTTAAAAGTCAATATTAATATATTTGTCGTACCAGTTATTATCTTGTATAGAAGCGTCCCCGTTTGGGAAAATCAAAATATGGTCAGGTTAACATTAGTCAACATTAAGGAGAGCGGAAAAGTGATTGGCACAGCTAGTGTGAATGTGAGATTTCTAATTGGACAGACATTCAATAACAGACAGCTGACATAAATTGATACTATTCTCTTAGAACTGTAAATTAAAGAGATATGGCACAACATACAGTATTTCTTTAATCTGAAGTTTTATGAAAAGTTATGAAGTTATGTGGGTAATATCTTATTTTGTGCTTGAAAGATTCTTAATCCATAAGGTAAAACTGTTTTGATTCAGAATTAATTATTTTTCATTTTAATGGTAGTCTGTACATATTTAGTTCATTATGAAAATTTCAGGTAAAGCTAACATAATATTTTGAAATTGAAACATTAATTCTGCATTTTCATTTTATTACATGCTCTTCTAGTTCTTTCTTATACGTCTCCCATTATTGTTTACATTTGTACATTTTCATGTGCTGTTTTGCTCCTATCAATCCTTAATGTTCTGTTGTCAATGGACACTTTCCCACTGTTTCTTTTGTTCTACATTCCACAATTTTCTATGTCCTCTTTCCCACAATTTCCTGCATTTATGTATGGTTCCTGCATTACGTAAACTTTGTTCTATCATCAATGTGAAGTTTTTGTCCATTTCCTTTTTCTAGTGATAGTAATATCATCTGCATGGAAATTAAATTTGATATTGTGAAGGTTTTGAGCTTTAAGTGTTTATAATAGTTAACTTAAAATAGCAGTGGTTCTGTGGGACATAGGCCATTTGTAGTTCATTACAGGACATCACTTCATTATAGTGGTGTTTGCTATAGCATGCTGACTACTAGAGTATTCTATGAAAGCACTTGTATTAATCAAGATTAGTTCGGAAATACATTCACAGCAACTATGATAAAATCATAGGCCAGTTTTTCTTCTAGCCAATTTGTTTATTTGAAGGATGGAAAAAAAAAAAAACGTTTTCTGCATGAAGCAGACTATCTAAACATTGCTTGAAAAATTGTTATAAATATTTCTCCATTCTAGAAGATTTTAAACCAGATCTATTCAAAGAGCAAATGTTATGCTGTCCTTGCAACTGCACTACAGAGGCAAGAAAAATAACTGGCAATAATGAGAGTCCATAAGGTCTGCTTCTCAGGAGGGAAAATGAGCTAGATAATTCATGCTTTGAATATGAGAAGAAAATCAGCAAGTGAGTTAGTGGTGGAAATAATGAGATTATCGAGGTCAGTGAAAGATAACAGTACTGCGTGAAAGACTGTCAGTGTGTTCCCAAGGTATGATTAAGATGAGTTGAGATGTACAGAAAGAAGCATGAATATGTGGCATGTATTTGAGAGAAGCATGGAATTATACAGAAGTGATGGATTACATTTGAATGGCTTTGAAGTGAGTGAACTGGAGAAACTGTTGCTTGACAGAAGTGCATGTTGTAATATAGGCAAGAGATCAGAAGTAAGAGGTGAAGTGAAAGGTCAGCAGAGTGAAATCGAATGAACTGAAGTGCTTGGGAATGGAAATGGTAGTAGTGTAAGAGATATAGAGAGAACGAGAATGCAAGTTGAACAGGGAAAAGGGGAAAATAACAAAGATAAAATTGCTTTGCTGAATGTTTATTCACCCAAAAATTGATGGAATAAGTGAAACATGAATAAATGTTTTTGGTTAGTGCTACTGATGATAGAAAGGGGAATGATGTCCACATAAGATAGGCATAAAAGAAGTAAATAGTGGCAATGGTTTTGAGGCAGTGTGGTGTGAGGTGGAGGTTGACAGGAAGATATATATTTAGTTGGATGTTGATATAGGCCAGGAAGTGTGGTGATGAAGAAATGTATAAGCAACTTTGGTTAGTAAACAAGGAAAGGGTGATTGTTATGAACGACTTTAATTATGGTATAAACTGGAATGAAAGATAGCATTTGGGAATAAGGAAAATTGAATTTCTGAAGTTCTTGAGAGACAACTATCTCAGACAGTATGTAAAGGAGGGCACGTGAAGATCGAGAGTTTTAGATCTGATCATTTCTTCAGAGAATGCGATTATGAATGGGGTTTCACACTTCTCTCCAGTTGGTGAGAGTGAAGATGAAGACTTTTGTGAAGAAAGGATAAATGTGGAAGTACAAGGCTGGTGATTATGATAAGCTTAGGAGACAGCTTGAGACTATAGCATGGAATGAAGCATTGAGCAGTAAAGAAATAAATGCTCTTGGGAACTTACAAAGAAACACATAACAGCATCAATGTGTGAATGCATTGCAAAGGGTAAAAGGCTGAATACTGTAAGTGTAAAATGGATGAATGGGGGGATAAAGCATGGTATCTGGAAGATAATTATGATGATTTATGGTTTTTTAATGGTGCAAGGACAGCAAAGATCATACTGTGTCATATACAAGGTTATAGAAGTACAGTAGGTAAGACAATCATAAACATCTATACTGGCATTGGGATGTGAAACCATGATCTGTTGGTTGGAGAGAAGGTAACCAAAAAGAGTAACCATTTGGCCAACTAGGCTGGTGAATCTGCAAGAAGGCACTCTGGAAGCAGCACAAGATGAATAATGGTACTAATCAGTTGCATGAAGAGTGATTGAGAAGAGCAGGCCAGGAGAGTGGCTCATTTGGACAGTAAAGTGCATTTGGAGGCACTTTACTGTCCAACTGTACGTGATGTGACTTCATGTGCAAACTTTGTTTGCTTACACTTGAATAAACGATGAAACCAAGAATATAATTTCTTGGCATGTTTAATTTATAGTAAAGTGTAATATGAGCAGAAATTAGCAAATCAGACCAAGAAAATCCCTGGGGAATTTTTTTGACATGTGGTAACCAGAAAAAAAAGAACGATTATGGCAAGATGATCGTTAATGAATGAAAGTGGTAAACTAGTAACTGCTGCAAAGGACAGTCAAGGTAATCAGTGAGTTCATGAGGGTGTTTTTCAACCTAAGTTTGAAATCAGGAGAAGCTCAAGTGTAGAGAATGAAATGAGAGAATATTCATTGGTGATCAAGTAAGAGGTATATGAGAAGTTAAGTAAGCTATATATCAATAAGGCAATAGGACATGGTGACATATCACCACATGTCTTAAGGAAATGTTCAGGAAATTAATCTTATTATTATTTGACACCTCCAGGAGTAATAAGACTCATCGATGGAGGGCACCTACTCTACAACTCTCCATCTCCACCACTCAACCTCATCCACAAACTGCCTCATCTACACCAACATCATCTACTGTACACCATCACCACTATTATTTTCACCGATGATCACAAACATCCATCAGCCATGGCCTACCTGTTTAACAACAGTCTTGTTAAACAGGACAAGTCCCAAAGGAGTGGAAAGCAAAACTGTTTCAATTCAAAGGTGGTGATAAGGCTAAGGCAGCAAAATATAGGCCAATCTGTATACCTGGAGTTGTAGTTAAGGCACTGGAGAGGTTGGAGAGATATAGGATAGAAAAGTGGGTTGATAACAGTGGTATTCTTTGTGCTTGTCAGCATGGATTTATTTAAGGGAGGTCATGTTTTACATATTTGCTTATGTACTATAACAAGGTGATGAAAGTATTGTATAAGGGAGATGCATATTTAGTGGAATACTTAGATTTTGCAAAGGCTTCTGACAGATTGCCACACCACAAGTTGGTCACTAAACTGAAACTGATGGGATTGGATGACAGACTAGTGTGTTGGAGAGGTGAATGGCTAATGAATCACCTTGGTCTAATTGTTTAACAAGAGTCTTGAAACAGCATACGACCCAGAGGAGTGTAAGGAAGGTAATATTGTTTCACTTCACAAAAGTAGTGATGAGGCTAAGGCTACAAATTGTAGGCCAATCTGTATATCTGGAGTTATAGTTAAATTATTGGATAGGTTGGTGAGAGGACAAAAGTGGTTTGATAACAGCATTATTCTCTGTGCTTGTCAGTATGGGTCTGTTAAAGGGAAGCTGTTTTTACCAATTTGCTTATGTACTATAACAAGGTGACAAATACCTTGGACAGGGGAGATGCATGTACAGTAGTATATAGGTAGGCCACATTTTACGTTTTCTCTATTTACAAAGATTTAAATTAACGAACATTTCAAATTCAATAACATAAAATCTTAAACAGAATGGGAGAGGAAAGATTAGCAAAACAAGTGTTCTCTGACAGGTTGGTAGGAAAAAGACTCAGAGGAAGACAAAGATATAGGTGGATTGATACAGTAAAAAGTGCCTTAGAAGAGAGAGAGAAATATAAGATATGATAATGTTGGAGTCTAGATAGGTAACAGACTGATTTGGAGGAAAATTGTAGATAAAAAGTTAGCAATGATGTAATTTTTCATGTAGTACTATCATATCCTGTACACCCCTTGAAGGTATATATCAGGAATTTGATGATGATGATGATGATAACATAAAATCAAACGTAAGAAGAATAAAACAAAATCAAAAGCATAAATGCAAGCTGTCATTCGTGGTTGTTTTTGTTTTATATTCTGCAGTATTATGGGTAGAAATTACAAAAAAAAATTGTTTACACTTTGGTCTACAATGAACCATGTTGTAAAGACTGCTAAAAGAGTTAAAATTTAATATTAGTATTTAAAAGTAGAAATTCACTTACCATTGATGCAAAAATGTAAGTGATTTCGGCACATCAAATCAGGTGAGTGCCATTCTGATGTGTGTGTAAAGCAATAATGACTTGTACAGCATCAACAATGCAGATAACAAAGTGTTCACATGCAGGAATTGTTAATGCAAAAGTGTCAAGATCATCACATTCAAGGAGTGAAGTAATGGAAAAATGATTAGTGCTGTGGATTGATGATATGAATCAAAACACCATTCCCATGACTCGAGGCATGTCCATGAATCATGTATTTTTTCATGTATGCATTCTTTGTCCATGAATCATGGACAAAGCAAAGTTCATGTTTTCTCATTAAAGCTTCTCCATTATGTTGTCATTATACAGTATTTTTATTTTAATTTATAACTTATTATCTTAAGCTATTTATAAATTTGTTGTCAAGTGGTGTCTCATGATAGACTTGTGTTTGGAGAATTCCAAAAACTTAGCTGTTTATTTAGAAAAACTAGCAATATTAATTAAAAGCTGTGTTAAACTAGATTGTATTGTGGTAGTAAGTAATTTAAGTTAAGTTTTATTTAAATATAGTTAATATAGTCTTTTCACAAGGTAAGTTGCATAGTGTAGCACATGGCATTGATGTGAAGTGCCACGTGCTACGGTATGGCATCCAAAGCACCACTGTTTAAAGAATTCAACTAGAGGGACTTCATACAGTGCACATTTCCAAAGGCAAATGGACTTTGGTGGAGATATTGCATTAACAAGAGAGGCAAAGGCTATTGATAGATTGCCATACCACAAGATGTTCACTTTCCTCTTCTTGAGGAGAGTACAGTAGAGGAAAGAGGAAAATCCCAGAAGAGGAAAGTCACTACTGGTGTGTTGCAGGAGTCTGTTTTCAGACCATTGTTATTTAATTTGTATATTAATTATATTGGGATAATTGGTGATATACAACTGTTTGCAGATGATGCAAAATTGAGAAGAGTGATGAGGAATCAAATAGATGTAGCCTAAAAGGAGAACTTGAATAAATTGTGCAAGTAAGCAACAGTATGGAACTGTCAGTTCAATGTTACAAAGTGTAATGTTGTAAAATTTGATAGGCAACAATGGGATGCAAAGTATACATCTGGTCGGGAAATTTTGGAAGTTGAATAGACAAGAGATCTTGGAGTGGTGGTGGTAGACAAGGATCTGAGGTTCAGAGGTCACATTGCATCTTTGTGATGTGGAATATGAAGAGAGATTGAGGAAATGCTTGCAAGGCATTGCTTTGCAAGCATTCCAGGCCATACCTGAAAGTTGTATAAGGAGGGTGTGAGCAGCAGCAGTAGGTTCTTTGCATGGAGAGTAGTTAGTGAAATGCCTTACTTGACATTGTGGCAAATGCAGATACACTGAATGAGATTAAAGCACAGTTTTATGGGCTTTGTGTATAGCAGTGTGTACACTGTTAAACACAGTGTGTTACACTGTACACCCACGATGAGTCTGACTCCATGGAGATCTGGTGTTAATAAAAGCTGAGTGTTTTGATTCAAGTGTATGTCATGGCTATAAATGCAAAGAATAGAACAAAAGGACATTTTCCATCATTAATCTGTGAAATAACTTCTTCATGCAACTTTTTCAGTAAATGTATTAAAATATTCATGTTGGTCATCTCAACTTCTCAGATAATACCAATGTTTACAAGAATTTTTTAATTTATCTAATTTCTTAAGAAACTAAAAGAATTAGATCCTTCTCATAATCACATTTATTTCCCATAGAGAATACATGGTGCTCCTTTAGTTCTACCTGTTTGAAGGCAGCCTTCTTTCTCAGTTCTCACCTGCACTCCACAGATAAAACTAATGTTCTTATAGGCTCTTTGACCTCTCATGTTAGGATTAATATAAAAATATAAAGTTCATCTACTTCATGCATGCATTTACCAACAGCAAGCCCAGAACTATCAATAAATCAAAGCTTTTTGTGGGGTGGGGTGGGGTGGGGGGAGAAGACAGAGAAAATGTTAGATAACTGCCACCACCATTTCATGGCTCTAAATACTAACAATATTATTGTGTGTAATAAGTGAGCTATGGTAAATTTTCTAGAGTGGCAGGCTTAAAACCCAAGTTTCCAGGAGGAAAACTCTACCTGCTCATGACAGACATTGACTAACTCAGGAACCTGTTGAAGAAAAGCTTAGAAAAAGTTCCTCTAGTCAGCAACTAGAATCAAACTTAGAATGTCTTTCTTCATGCAGCCTGGAATTAGATAAAGAAATTGTCTAATTATTTTGTTATCTAATCTCTTTCATATATATAATGCTTGTCATTTTTAGGTACAAAAAATTTTTTTTAACACTTTTAATGAGAATGAGAAGTTGTCTGAAAACATTTAATGACAAAGAGAGAAGTTCTCCAAAAAAAAATAATGTTAGAAAGGAAAGTGGAAAGAAAGTCAAATCAGAAAGCATGTAAATAAATTGTGAAAAACTGCCACTGTTGTCATATGTTGAGTCAGGTTTTGAAAAAAGTTAATGGCTATCCTAATAAACAATATCTGGAATTAGAGAAGGTTAAAAAAAGTGTAATTGTCAAGTTTAATGAAAATAACAGTACAATATACAAAGAAAAACAAAAATACATAAGCTGAAGATTTTAATATTTGATAAAAGACTTTTTAACACCTAAAGACCACAACCATAGCATGGATTATAAAAATTATGGGTGCCATAAAATGTTATCTTACTGAATTGGAAGCCCACAATTACCCACTCAAACTATATTCATGTTAAATTATAATACACTAAATTTATTCGAGCCTAATTTACAGAAAAAAAAAAAATATATATATATATATATATTATTGTTCATTCAGGTATATTTGAATTTATTTCATTAGCCTGTTTCAGCATTGCACAAATTGCTATACGTAGACTTTCTGCCAACTGATGGGCACTGTAAGGCTCATCCAATGATGGAAGGTGGATGAAGGCTGTCAGTCCAGTGAGACTTAGAGAAGTGTAATAAATGAATTCACATAGGTACCTACATAAAAAGATGAATTACAATTAGTAAGAGAGTTTGTTATATTAGGAATGAAGAATGCTGCATTTTTGTTTTAATAAATATTTGAAATATTTTGAGATTTTAATAAACATTTCAAGAAACATTATCAGGATAAACTGTTGGCTTTTATGATTTTTTTATTAAAGACTATAGACTCAATAACTATGTTTTTTTTTAAAGCAAACTCAAAACTCAATTATGATAACATGAATTATCAATGTACATATATGCAAGTAATATTTTGTTGGCTTGAGTAGACACTATCTCTACTCTCCACCTTACAGGCTGTTGGACTCAAATCCAACGTTTGAGAGTGTCCTTGGTAGTAGATGATTTCTGTATGTTAAATCACCTACCACTCAAGCCATCACTTATTGGTGATCTAAAGTGTTTTGAAAATTATACAATATCTGATCTCTAGGCAGAATTCCCAAATAATTTAAAGCCTCATCCCACTCATGGTATGAAAGATTTTCAATTCTTTGTAGAAAGGATTCACATTAAAAAAAAAAAAAAAGAGAGAGAGCGAGAGAGAGACACCTATTATTTCACAAAATTTATGACAAACACATTCTCTGTCTTTCTCCCACAGTAATTATGGATAATTTGCTCAAGAAAATCAAACTTTCCTCAATATCATACAAGTTGAATAGTAATGGTAAAATAGACCATATGGGCACCACTAGTGACTACAATCTCAATAGTGATAACCTCCAATCCAATATACTAATCTATGATCTAATCCTATGTCTATTATGTGCCTCTTAAATATCTGGAGGTCAAAATCGTTAAGGGAAAATTGATCTGGTGGGGATGAGTCATTCTAAAGAAAAGAGACAGGAGTTGGAGGAAAGGAGTTGACCAGAAGCTGCTCATATTCTCATATATTTAAAAGAAAACAGAGAACTGAAGATAACCAGTTTGGCAGAAGAGCACCCATGAAAATAATAGAAAAGAAAAAGCAGAAACAGTGTGAAAATGTATGAGTGGAGTGAATTTGTGAGAAAGATAGAGACCTATGGAGTAGACTTCTCTTTTCTAGATAACATCAATTATTCTTAAACAGGTTTTGCTTCAAAGCCCAAAATGTGCTAGGAAAAGCTCCAAGAAGATATTTTATTTTTATTATTATTTAGGCCACCAAGGAGTCAAAAGACTCATCTCGGGAGGTCCTTCCTAGAAAACACAAGTCTATCAAGACTCATCGTGGGAGGTCACTCCTAGTAAAAACAAAGTCTATCATACCACTCCTTAAACTCATTGACCATTCTGGCTCTCACCACTCTATCAGGCAATGCATTCCACGGTTCAACCACTCCTCACCCTCTCGCTCACAGTTCCCTTTTGTAACTTCCAGGGATGGCCCCTTGTCATCACGCCTTCATGCTGTTCAACCAAGCGAAAGAACTCCCCAATGTCAACCCTGTAACCACCTCTCAACAGTTTAAAAGTCTCAATCATATCACCTCTCCTTCTATCCACCAAACTCTGCAGTCCACATTCCTTCAGCCAATCCTCATAACTAACATTGTACAGTCCTGAAGCTGTCTTTGTTATCTGCCTCTGTACCCTTTCCACAGTTAATTTATCCCCTTCAAATCCTGGGGACCAAATCTGAGAACAATAGTCTGAGAACTAAAATGTAAGGTCTTGAGGTTTTTGGACACATCGATGGGATGCTGCATACTCTATTGGAGGAGATATCTGGATGAAGTAGGGGAGACAACATGGATTCATACTCTATATGAATATTGAGTATCAGCTTATCATGTAGCACCCTGTCAAATGCCTTTGCTAAGTCTAGGAAAATGACAGTATATGCCTTTCCCTCATCCAATGCTCTTGTAACTTTATTATAAAAGGCTAGCATATTACTAAAACAAGAGCATCCCCTCACAAATCCATGTTGACTCTCACAGATAACATTACCCTCATCTGCCCAATGTTGTATACGGTCCCTAACTAATTTCTCCAAGATCTTAACAACTACTGATGACACACAAACTGGTCTATAATTAGACACTTCCAGTCTGCTACCACCCTTATGCAATAGCACTATCTTACCTTCCTTCCATTCCCTGGGCACTTTTCCTGCAGCTAGACTTTCATTGAAAAGCCAGCTCAAAGGAGCTGTCAGTTCCTTTGCACATTCTCTCAAAACGCATGGTAAAATACCATCCAGTCCCACAGCTTTACTGACATCCAGAGTATTCAGTATTTGGAACACACTCTCCTCCTGCACCTCTAAACCTCGAACCTGTCCTATCCCTCTAGTATTAAAACTGACTCCTCCAAGATGAAATACTCCAATAAAGTGTTCATTGAACAATTCCACTATGTCCTCTGCATCAGTCACTCTATTCCCATTTTTATTGCACAATATCATTCTTCCACAGTCATTTCTCCTCCTACTGGCCACATAGCTAAAAAATTCCCTAGGATTTTCTTTGGATCTTAGGGCCAATCTCCTCTCATATTCCAGTTTCGCCTTTCTTACCATACTGGTCACTCTTCTGGCCTGTGTCTTATATTCTTCATGCAACTTCTCTTGACCTGTCTCCTTATATCTCTTCCATAGCCTCTTTTTCACATGCAGCTCCTGTTTAATATTGTTTGTCAACTCCAAATTGTGTCCTCTTCTTCACTTGTGGAATACAGCTTACTATTACTGCTAACAAATATTCCTTCACAATTTCCCAAGCACCAATGATATCCCGGTCTTCCAATTCCTCCGTCCATGAAACTTCCGCAAGTTGATGTCTAAGACTATTGTAATCACCTGCCTTATAATTCCACATATATTCCCATCTCTTTGATGCTCCTGCATCTATTCATCTTCCAAGTCAAAACCACATGGTCACTCTCTCCAACTGGTGGGAGAGATTTCATCTCACTTATTATCAGCTCTTCTGATGCTATGACCAAATCCAAAACTCTTGAACCTCTTGTTCCCTGTATTACATGTTGCCTAAGATATCTGTCCCTCAAGAATTCTAGAAATTCCATTCCCTTTGTTAAATTGTGAATGAAGATATTTGAGAATTATAATACTTCATTCACATTTAACACAATCTACCATAACTTAAGCAACATTTGTAAATATTATTTGATGTTAATCTCTTGCTTGTAAATTATTATTCATATAATTACTTTGAGTTTGTGTATTATTGTTTTATTATTTAATCTAGAATATGTATTAGTACTGAAAGGACTCTGTATTAAAATGTCACTCAATTTATTTTATTTATTCCTATGTTAATGTTGTAAGATGCTATGCATATATATTATAAGAATTTGTATTTATCATATTTAAATGTATTTTATGTGAATTACAGATTATGTCTTTATTTATTATTTCTAAAAAAAAAAGAATGTAAATATGTGGAATTCTGCTGATATGATTTTATGTAATTCTTCTGATTGAATTTGATTGGCTAGTAAAGGAGAAACGGAGTTGTTTTTAGCTAGTGCATGCTTAGAATGTGAACGGCTATGATATGGAGAGAAGTCTGTAGATGTAAGCTGAACTGGCTAGAACCGGATTTTGGCAGGAAGAATAAACGCAGTTAATTGAAAAACGAAAGTAAACGAGGAGAAAGCTTAGGGACAGCGAAGAGACTGGACGTCTGTAACGAAAGGAGAGTTGAGATATGCGAAAAAATCGACATGGAAAGGACCGGGAATAAATAGGCATTAAAAACTACCTCTATGGAATTCTGATATTATGATAGATTCCTAATGATTAGAGGAAGAAAGCTGCAGAGCTGAAGTCAATACTTAGTGGAAAATAAGGAATTAGTACATGACGTAAATCTAATGTGTCAACACTTATGTAGCTCTATGTTTAATATTTCAGTTAACATAGTGAAGATTTCTATGAATTGTGTTTCCTCACGGTAATTAGTTAGCAGGAATTTTGATAATGTGCCAAAGTGAATTCAATATGCAGAAGTTGTAACCCAGTAAGACATCCTTTTTACATCCAGTGTGAAGCAAATGTAAATTAGTTCTGCCTAATATATCTTAACCCTAGCTGTGGCCTTTAACTTTAAATAGTCGAAAGAAAGAAGCACTAAAGTGTTTCCCCCCCTTGAGTTGATAACTGCCTTGTGATTCAATTAAGTGTTTATAGACTAGAAGTGAATTAGAGAACCGCAACTATAAAAATATTTATTGGAATTCTGGAACTTTGAATTGTGAGAACTATTTTCTATAAATCAACAGAATATAGAGAACTGAGAGTTGAATGTTTGATGCTTAATGCATTGTATCTATTCTAAGCACCAGAACTAAATCGATGTGTAGATTATGATTTGTCTCATAGAATAGAGACTAGTTGTGATAGAAATACTTATGTCTTGAATAATAAGATCTAAGATGTTTGGCTTTAATCTTAAAACCTAACTGAACAGCTACCGTATCTCAGAGATATTTTGGATTTGTTCAATTGCATAATCTTGTTTAGAAAGTTATACTTAGATGTACATGTTATATAACCCTGCATTAAATGTTTTGTTTTATTGAATTCAATTTGATGTTTGCCTGATTTTCTTTCATCTGCACTACTCATAAAAATTTATCGGACCTTGCGGAAGCCTTAAAAGATAATACTAACCTCGGCCTGTAGAAAAGTGAGATTGCAAACGTTAGTTGATGATTGATTCCTCTATATCGTATAGACTAATCTGAATATAAGGTGGCACCGGATAATATAAATTTTTTATATTAGGATCAGTATCAATCAACATCTGACAAATAAAAAACGGAATTTAATGAAGTAAGGATAAATTCAACTAACCATCATAATTAGATCAGTAAGCAAGATAGGATGACACAACACCTTATTGCTACATGCATCTTCCTCTCCTGTAGGAAGATATTTATACTGCTGTAGTTAAAATCTCCCATAACAATCATTTTTCTTGCACTTGCCAAGCTCAACTGTCTAAACATCTCCTGGTCCCCACCCTCTGTGCTCCCTGGTTTATAGCAATACCCCACTAAATATCCCATCTTTCCCATCTCTACCTCACGCCATATACTTTCAAAATCATTAGTGTCACTGCCTTCCAAAGCCTCCACTCTCAGAGGACATAAGTCGTCAATTATCATAAGCAGTACTCCACCACCAAGCTTTCCCTTTCTATCCTGCCGAAAAATACTGTACCCTGCTACTTCTATTCCTGTTATTATATCCTCTTCTGTCAACCACGTCTCAGTGATCCCAATAATCTTTGGCCAGGCTGATGCTATCAGCACCACCAAATCCTCTCCTTTATTCCGGATACTCCTGGCATTAGTATAAAACATAAAAATGCCATTATTTCTATACCCAGAATTATTCCCTCTAGACTCTACTGGGCTCACCGCTACCTGATGTTGTCCCCTTCTCCCAAGTACCCTTTCCCATAAGAGGCCACCCCTGCTACCATCCACCTTGGACATTCTAGTTTCCCTACATTGACTCGTTCAAAACAGCAATCTCATGCCTACCTCCATCCTCATTCATATGCAAGAGGTCTCTCGCATACAATTCTCCTCTCTGCCCTCAAATGCTGTCCAAGCATCCACATATTCCAATCCTGTCTTTTGACACATTCTAGCTATTATGTTATTCAATATGACTGCTCTTCTACTCAGCTCGTCACAATCATACCTAGGCAACACGCACACTATCTTTCCTCTCTGCGTCTTCTTTCGTACTATCTCAAGCAAGAATCTCATATCTCTCACTGCCCAATTTACATAACCTCTCAAGTCATTTGTTCCTACCATCACAATCATCTCATCCATCCTTTCACCCTTCTGAATTGCCATAGCCACACTTTCTATTGTTCCTCCAGGCGAACACTCCTCACGCATCCTACTTGCACACAACGGATCATTGAGTCACCATACATTACACCTCTTACCATTCCCTCTCTTCTACTGTTCCCATTCTCTCCTCTTCTATCATTCCCATACCTCTCTCTTATTCCCTCTCTTCCACTTATCCTATTCTCTCCTCTTCTATCCTTCATATACCTCTCTCTTCTACTGTTCCCATTCTCTCCTCTTCTATCATTCCCATACGTCTCTGTCCTTCCCTCTCTTCTACTGTTCCTATTCTCTACTCTTCTATCATTTTCATACCTCTCTCTCATTCCCTGTCTTCTACTGTTTCTATACTCTCCTAATCTATCATTCCCAAACTCCTCTCTCATTTCATCTCTCCTACTGCTTCTATACTCTCCTCTTCTATCATTCACAAATCTCTCAAGTACTGCAGATAATTTGTAATTCTTGCTTAAGGACTTGCTCATCAGAATAAAATGTTGCTGTTCAGTTTTTGAGGTTATTAATGATCCCAAGTTTTTGTATTAGAAATCAAAGTATATGTATTGGCAGGACAGTGAAGGATAGATCTTCATTGCCCAAGGGAAGACACATGATAAGTGCATCTAGGAATAGAAGTATGCTCTGGGTTTCTGTTTCAACAGTGAACTGTATATATACCACCAACAAATCAGTGTTGTTTATCAGATGAGAGAGGTTTTAAAGTTTAGGGGCCATGGTGCCAACAAAAATATCAGTTTAAAAAAAAAAAATTGTCAACATATCTGATCCAAACAGGGCTTTGAAGTAAATAAATCTAGAGAATGCTGCTCAAAAGCTTTCATATAAAAGTTGGTAATAGACAGACAGAGTGGTGAAGTCATTTCTACACCCTCTTTTTGTAGACAAAAATTATCTTGCCACATGAAGACACAGAAGGATGTGATATTAGGCTGAAATTTGTTCCTGCAAAAGAACTGTCCCTGACTGGGACATGTGTGAAAAGGGCAGATATGTCAAACTGACTAATAAATCTCCTTTTCTGAGTGTGACATGACATTCTTTAAGTTTGTTTAGGAAGTGTTGCGTGTTTATATTATTTCTTTTCGACAATCAGACATTAGGCTAGTAGAGTAATGATTGGCTCAATTAGTGATACTATGGCATACTATGCAAAACTGCATTGTAACTTGTTGCTTTGTCTGTGTGTGTTCACTTCAGATGATGAACTCAATATGAAGTTTGAAACAGCATATAATTTACCTTAGTTTATATTAAATTAATTACTCTAACATACAGTTTCCATAACTTTATCATTGTGAATGTTAATCACTATGTAACAATGAAAGAAAGGGCTCATATCCACTTCGGGATAAGGAAAATTGAAAGCTGTGTATTACACTGTTAGAACTGAAATGCAGGAAGTCTGTGTGACTAGGAATGTATGAGAGAGTGAATGGTGTATACAGAGTTGAAGTTCAGAGGATATACTGTATTTACTAAAATATAACTCGCCATCATGTATATCTCACAACCCTGATTTTACTTTATGAAAAAAAAATTAAAAAGTTTCGCATATACTTTGCACATGAAAAAAGCTTAAACAGTGATTCACAATCATGCTCGCAATTACTGCAGAAGGAAGATAGTTGCCTCCTTACGTATTCAAAAGGGAAACAATCTCGAAATGGAAATTTCTCCCTGAAATTCATGTAAGATTTCAAAAAAAAGTGTGGATGGACACTATAATGGTTCAAGATTGGATTAGAAGAATTTGGGACAAATGGCCAGGGGTCTTATTTCGATGCCCAGTCTCTCCTTGTGTGGGATATTCGCCATGGATACTTAGGTCCTGAAACAGTAAAAAAAACTTTTCGATGAAGACCGATGTGACCATTATTCCTGGTGGTCTTATACCTTGTCTACAGCACTTGAATGTATCTGTCAACAAGCCATTCAAGGACTATGTACAAAAATTCTGCATGGAGTGGATGGCAACCAGCAGCTATGACTGACTGCGGCAGGGAAGATTAAGAGATCATCACTAGAACTGTTGTGGAAATGGATTTTGAGAGATTGGGATAGATTTCACCAGAAATAATTGCCAAGAGTTTTTTTTTAAAAAACAAAACTGGCATCTCTAATGCTCTGGATGGGAGTGAAGATAACGTTATTTGAGTAGATGACTTTGACAATGCACAAAGATTGTCAAATTGAAATTTGATATCTATTTTTAATGCAAAAATGGCCAAAAACTATTTGTGTGATAGGGTATTCAGTTTTCCTGCTTTTGTAATATTAGCTAGGCTTGTTTCAAGGACTTTTCATCCCACATAAACAAACCAAAATGAAATGGCAAGTATAAATTTCAAACTATAGTTAAGTGAGTGACAGCACCTTCCAGCATCTCGAGAAACAACTGCAGGAACATCAGCTCCAGATGAATTCACCTCATGAGAAACTTGAGACATATCTAACTTACTGCACAGAAGTTTGGGGCCACAGTGAACACAGCAGTTTTTTGGAGGTAGCTTTCCTCGAATATCTAATGCCACATATCCATTGTTGTTAGCTACTTGTTCTAGTTGTAGCACCTTTGAAAGTGCAGACATTCCACAGTGGACAATTAACTGTAACAAAAATATTTAGATTAATTTATTAGAGATCTACCAAATGTAAACTGGGAAATTAGATTTATCATATATTGAAATTCCATTTCAATTGCTTATAACTACAATGCTATAAGAAAATTTTCATTGCACATGTTAGGACTGTTTTGCAGGATGAAAGGAAGAGTTCAAAAGTTGAAAAACCCATATAGCTTTTCTTTGCATCCTACACAATATTCAAATGCATGCTGTTACTAACTGTTCTATGGACTCTCTCTCTGCACAGTAAACTTGGTTTCTTTAATGGCATTTATAAGCATGAAACCTGAACCACCTAGGTGTGGTGAATACCACAGTTAATTGACAACATAAGTTAACAGATATAAATAGAAATGTTACAACAGTACTTTGTTTTAAGTGCTTTGTGAATATGTTATGGAAACAAATTTCCTACAAACTTTTTTCTTTTTTTTTTTTCAAGATTTCATAATGACATATTAGTATTATTATATCACCATCATTATTATCAGATCTCCACAATCAAAGGAGTCAATTGTGGGAAGGTGTTAGATTGTGATAGAGTGGAAACTTATGAACTCCTATCTTATCTAGTCTAACAGTCTAACATGCTTTTCCAAACAAAAGAATGAGATAAATACAGTAAATTGCCTCTAAGTGTAAAATAAGTAATATGTATATATGTATCAAGCATGTTCTGCTATAAAAGGGTAAATAAGTATGTATTCTGTGCCATTCACGAATGTGATTTGATTAATATTGAAGGTATAAAACAGTAACAGAGCATTATAAAAGTTCATGTATAAAAGAATTATAGAATGTAAGCACAAATTCAACAGTTGGGGGGGAGTCAAGTCCAAAGGTTACGGAGATGTACGCGAGGGAGCGGCTCGCCCCAAGCAAACAACGTGACGTCAGCATATGTGCGATAGCGGGGGAGAGATATGGACGCCATGACGTAGTAGCACGTGTGAGATGGCTGGACATCAAAAAGGGCGAGAATCGCCGAGAAGGAAAGAGGGAAATATAAGGGTCATGCAACCCTGTAACAAGGCCTTTTGTTCCTGGATCTCTGTGTTCGTCTCTCGTGGTGGCGTAGGGTGCGAGTGCCCTCGGTATCGGAGAAATTCCCGATAGGCAGCTATGGTCTCAGCGGCCGTATTCTCCGCGAAAAGAAGCAAGTCCAGCTGTCTACAGAAGGCCAGTTTCCTGTGAACCTATGAAGACTAAAGAACCAAAAGGGGAAGATAAGTAAAGTTTGTTTGTGTTACGCTGATTATGAATGAAAGATTTGTGTCATGCTAATATGTTATAGAAGAACATTAATGATATAGGATAGGATTGTATTGTTATCACTTTAGAAGAATATTGATTTTAACCTTACTATCTGTCGTTGTGTTAAAGTTTGCCTTTATATTGAATGAAGTTAAGGATATTTTAGAGTAAAGAATTGGCAAAAGTATAAAGAGATTGTGAAAGATATGAATGTTATCTTGTGTAGTCTGACAGAGCTATGGAGTTTTAGATTGATTGTGATAATAGTACATGACTAATGCATTAGCGAAGGTTAATATAATTCTTACTTTAGGAAGCTACTGTATAATATTTTATGAGTGTAATAGTAGTGTTTGAATATTATATACCTTGTCTGGAACTCCCTTAAGATGGGATTTTAATTTATGTTATTATGTGTATCAATTTTTGAGTATAATAAACCTTGCTTTTGATTCTAACAAAGACTTTCTGTGATTTCTGGAATCCGATGCACTGCTTATAAAATATTAATGCGAACCTATGTGGGATATTAGAAAAGGGTATATTTTGGCCACGTCTGCAGAGTTGATAGGTATCATTAAGTACTGTCCTGAGATTACCTCTTGGTTGTTAATATTAATAATCTAATAGCGCTAAGTGGCGCAGCGAAACAAATAAATTTCTTGGCGTTTTACGAGAGGTAAATCTCGGACACTCTGATACTGCCTCGATCTCGAGGAAATTCCATTGTCCCTCAGAGGTACCACGTGTTACCCAATAGAGTGTATTACGGAGATATAGCATAAAAAGTTAAAATAGTTGAGATAAGGAAGAAAGCGACACAACAAAGGTTCTCACTATCAAACTGTGTCTTAACTTGTTCAACGTTGTTGCACTCACCATTCTCTAGTAATATATTCCACTCACCCACGAAATGAAGTCTAAGCAAAAGACCCGCTCCTCACTACTTTCCTCATATCCTCTTTATATAACTTGCTAGGGTAGTTTCTTGTTCTGCTCCAGTCTGAAAAACCTACTCAACAGTTAATCACTTCTCCTTCTCCTGTTATTCAAATGCTCATAAAATCAGAATAGCTGAAGAACTAACCCACTTCTAAGAAATGAAGGAATGAACAGAAAAATTCCAGAAATATTTTTCTTAGTTTCATTTGCAGAGATTCAAATCATCTAGTAAGTTTTTTTACAGAATTCATTTCCATTTTGGACAAAACTTATTCCTAAGAAGTAAAGTTTCTTCTTTTTTCCTAATCTTCTTCCCATTCACAATACTAGTGTACTATAGGACAGCATTTTGCATTTTGGATCAACAAAAAAAGCAAATATAACGTTCTAAAGATGATTAGACAGGATGAAGTAACAAAAAATATTTTAGTCATTTCAATTAAAATGAAATGCATGATCGTAGCAATTAATATACATAAATATGGCAGGTAATTAGTACCATTAAAGATATTTGAGCACAGAACATATAATCATGTTTGCAGTGAGAAGTATGCATCTGAACTACAGCAGCACATGTTACAAAAAAAAAAGTTTCTTAAGAATGCATTCAAAAATTATTATTCATAAACCATATATCTGGGAAAAAAAATCTGGAAGGATCTCATATGCTGATTTAAAAATCTGAGTTAGTTACTTGACAGATGTATTCAAATACCTATCCTATCCCTCTCGTCCATCCTAGGATGGGTTGAGTCCCCTCCTAATGAGGGGTTACTGGCGTATTAATGCAGCTGGTTCGCCACTCCTCTGCTGCATCCCCTAAGGGAGATATTCATGACTGTAATCCATGTGTGTTCACGGGGCCAGTTTGCCTGCTTGCAGGAAGAAAAACCCTGCTGTCCATGCCCAAGACTGGCTAACTTGGCTATGGCTAAGGATAATCCTTGGGCTCCTCACGTCGTCAACAGGAATCAAACCTAGGACACTCCTTCCCTAGGCATATGGTTGCAAGCGCATAGCCACTATGCTAACTGCACAGACTGTGAAATACCACATCACAAAATTATACTGAATAAAGTAATTATTTAAAACTTCATTAACATACTAAGATCTTAACTGTGCAATCTGGGCTACACATTGCTGATCAATAAAATTATGCAGCATCCATTGATATTGTGATGTTCCATACAATGCAGCCCTGGTTGGCCAAGAGATGAGGTATCTGCTTTCCAACCAATATATTGTAGGTATTAATTCCACTGTGGGCACAAATGTTTGTAATGTCTTTAGGGGTAGATGAATTTCACTGCCCAGTGTAACCACCAGCCTGCTTCGTGGAAATCTGAAGTGGCTTCAAAAAATTCACCTAATTCTTAGTCTATCCATGGTTTACAGATACTATATGCTATCAAATAAACATAAAATAATATAAAAAAGGAGGAAAACTCACATAAAAAAAAATTATTTAATGTAAAATTTTCACCTAAGTGTCACAGGCATCTTCAGTACAGGATAATAGGATGGCTCTATAGAATCACACTTCAACAACAGACAATTCTACCTCTCTCGCTCCCTGTAGACTATGATACTACCCACACATAAATCAGAACACTCCATAAGCTCCTTAAAAAGGTTACCTCGTTGCTTGTGGAAGATACAAACAGACTTAAACCTTAAAATACCTTATAGTTATAGTTACTAAACCTTATAGTTCTTCCCCCTCCCCCATTGTCGATGGCATTGATTCACCCACATACCAATTAACTAAACATTTAGCCAAAGGACTCATACAATATACTAGCAACACACCTAAAAAAACTCAGTCTACTTTAAAGCCAGTATAGAAAACCTCACACTCCAACACGATGATATTATTATTATTAATATTATTATCCAGGTCTCCATGGAGTCAAAAGACTCATCGTGGGAGGTTGTTTTCAGGAAACACAAAGTTTATCATACCAATCCTTGAACCCATTGAATGTTTCCGCTCCAACCACTCACTCAGTCAATGCATTCCAAGGTTCAACCACCCTCCACGCAAAGAAACCCCTCCTCACCCTCTTGCGTACAGCTTCCTTTCGTAACTTCCAGGGCCCCTTGTCATCGCTCCTTCCCGCCGTTCCACCAAGTGAAAGAACTCTCCAATGTCTACCCTGTAACTGCCTCTCAACAGTTTAAAAGTCTCGATCATATCACCTCTCCTTCTTTTATCCACCAAACTCTGCAGTCCATATTTCCTCAGTCGATCCTCAAAACTCATATTGTACAGTCCTGAAACATTCTTTGTTATTCACCCATTTCCACAGTCAATTTATCCCATTCAAATCATGGGGACCAAATCTGAGAACAATAGTCTAAGTGTGGTCTGATCAGAGTCTTATACAACGGAATGATAACTCTTATCTCTGCAGGTCAACGTCCTTCTCAGTATTGCAGCAATCCTCTGAGTTATCCTCACCACCTTTGCAATATGCTCCTTGAATTTCAGTTTTCTATCAATCATCACCCCCAGATCTCTGGTCTCCCCTACCTCCTCCAGTCAAGTATGCATCCTCCCATAGATGGATCCCAAACCTCAAGATTTTACATTTTGCTGCATGGAACCAACACCTCCATTTATTTGCCAATCTGTCTAGTTCATTCAAAATCCTCTTGCAGGGCTACCACATCTGCACTATTACTAATAACCCTTCCCAGCTTCACATCATCTGCAAACAACTGAATATCCCCTTGCAATCCACGGACAATGTCATTGATATAAAGGTTAAACAATACAGATCCCAGTACTGAGAACTGTGGAACCCCACTTGTAACCTTCTGCCTCTTTGATATTGCTCCACCATACACAACTCTCTGATACCTATCGGACAGCCAATCCTGAATCCAGTTGACCAACCTGATATCCAGACCAATGTGTTGCAACTTGAATATCAGCTTATCGTGTGATACCCTGTCAAACGCCTTTGTAAAATAAAAAAAAAATGGCAGTATATGCCTTTCCCTCATCAACTGCTCTTGTCACTTTATTATAAAAGGCAATCATATTACTAAAGCAAGAGCATCCCTTATCAAATCCATGTTGATTCTCACAGATAACGTTACCCTCATCTGCCCAACGCTGTACATAGTCTCACACTGATTTTTCCAAGACCTTAACAACTACTGATGACACACAAACAGGCCTATAATTAGACACTTCCAGTCTGCTACTACCCTTATGCAGCGGCACTATCTTACCTTCCTTCCATTCCCTGGGTATCTTTTCCGCAGCCAGACTTTTATTGAAAATCCCAGTCAACAGAGCTGTCAGTTCTTTGGCACATTCTCTCAAAACCCGTGGTGAAATATCATCCAGTCCAACAGCTTTACTGGTAATCTGAGTGCTCAGTATTTGGAACACTCTCCCTCTTGCACCTCTAAATGCTGACCTGCCCTATCCCTCTAGTATTAAAACCTCCTCCAGGATGAAATACTCCAATAAAGTGCTCATTGAACAACTCCACTATGTCCTCTGCATCAGTCACCCTATTCCCATTTTTATCCCACAATGTCATTCTTCCACAATCATTTCTCTTCCTACTGGCCATATAGGCAAAAAAATTCCTTAGGATTTTCTTTGGATCTTAGGGCCAATCTCTTCTCATATTCCAGTTTCACCTTCCTTACCATACTAGTCACTCTCCTGGTCTGTGTCTTTTATTCTTCATGCATCTGCTCTTCACCTGTCTCCTTGTATCTCTTCCATAGCTTCTTTTTCACATGCAGCTCCTGTTTAATATTGTTTGTCATCCACTTTACACCAAATTGTGTCCGTTTCTTCACCCGTGGAATAAGCTTACTATTGCTGCTAACAAATATTCTTTCACAATTTTCCAACTAATGATAACCTGGCCTTCCAATTCTGCCCTCCATGGAACATCCCCTAGATGATATTTAAGACTATTATAATCACCCGCATTATAATTCCACACACGTTCCCTTTTCTTTTATACACCTGCATGTTTGTTCATCTTCGAAGTCAAAACCACATGGTCACTCTCTCCAACTGGTGGGAGAGATGTCATTTCACTTATTATCAGCTCGTCTGATGCTATGACCAAATCCAAAACTCTTGAACCTCCTGTTCCCTCTATTACATGCTGCCGAAGACATTTGTCCCTCAAGAATTCCAGAAATTCTATCCCCTTCTTAATACTTGCATTTTCCACTTCCCAGATTATACTGCTGTAGTTAAAATCTCCCATAACAATCATTCTTCTTACAACTGCCAAGCTCAACTGCCTTAACATCTCCTGGTCCCCACCCTCTGTGCTCCCTGGTTTATAGCAACACCCCACAAAATATCCTGTCTTGGCCACTTATACTTCACACCATATTCTTTCAAAACCATTTGTGTCACTGCCTTCCAAAGTCTCCACTCTTAGAGGACATAAGTCATTACTTATCATAAGCAGTACTCCACCACCATGTTTTCCTTTTCTATCCTGCAGAAAAATGCTGTACCATGCCACTTCAATTCCAGTTATTATATCATCCTCCATCAACCACATCTCAGAGATCCCAATAATCTTTGGCCAGGTTGATGCTATCAGCACCACCAATTCATCTCCATTATTTCGGATGCTCCTGGCATTAGTATAGAGCATAAAAATGTCACTGCTTCTATACCTATCATTGTCCCCTCTTGACCCCCCCTGGGCTCAATGTTACTTGATGCTGTCCCCCTTTCCACAAGCACCCATTCCCACAAGAGGCCATCCTTGCTACCATCCATCCTGGGAATTCTAGTTTCCCTGCATTGACACACTAACTTGTTCAGAAAACAGCAATCTTTCCAGATGCCTTCGTCCTTCCTCATTCAAATGCAAGGAGTCTCTAGCATACAGTTCCCTTCTGTCCTCAGAGGCCCTCCAAACATCCAAGTGTTCCAATTCTCTCTTCTCACACATTCTGGCTATTATTCGATTCAGTATTGCTGCTCTTCTGCTCAGCTCATCACTATCATACCTGGACAACACGCACACACAATCTTCACTCTCTGTGTTTTCTTTTGCACAACTTCAAGCAAGAATCTCAAATCTCTCACCGGCCGATTTACACTGCCTCTCAAGTCATTCGTGCCCACCATCACAATCATTTAATCCATTATGAAATGATTGAGAGTGGTTAGAGATACATCACATCTCTAACCATTCTGTTCCTTGATTGCTTACCTGCATCCCTCTCTCTCTCCTCTAACCCTTTCTTTCCATGTTCCCCTAGTTACCTGCTATCCTCACATCACTCTGTCCCTGGTTCCAGCACTCCCTCGCATTCTTCTCATTTCCTCCCTCTGACTGTTTCCATTCTCCCCTCCTCTATCATTCCCATAACTCTTTTTCACTCCCTCTCTTTTGTTTCCATTCTCTCCCCTTCTATCATTCCCACATGTCTCTCTTATCCCCTCTCCTCTGCTGCTCCTATTCTCTCCTCTTCTAGCATTCCCATACCTCTCTCTCTCTCTCATTTCCTCTCTCCAACTGTTTCTATTCCCTCTTCTAGTATTCCCATACCTCTCTCTCTCTCTCCTTCCCTCTCTCCTATCATTCCCAAACCTCTCTCTCTCTCTCTCCACTTCTATCATTCCCAAACCTCTCTCTGTCTCCGCTTCTATCATTCCCAAACCTCTCTCTCTCTCTCTCCCCCCCCCTACTCTGATCTGCCTTGCATTTATCTCTTCCATTCTCCTAATCTCATCTTTCATACTTCTCATTCACAAGACATTCCACCTCCTCTTTCAGCTCATCTATCTCTCTGCAAGTCAGTCACTCTTAATCGAAATTCATTCTCCAAAATAAAACCATCTCGGAAACTTTCACAGTCACTCACGACTTCCATTGTTGTTTAATTTGTACATGAATGATATAGGAAATGGCTTAAAGGGAGATATTCAGTTGTTTGCTGATGATGCAAAGTTGGGTAGCGCAATAAAAAATCAAGCTGATGGTTTGCAGGATGATTTAAATAAGCTGGCAAAATGGGCAAATGGTAATGGATGTCAGTTCAGTGTGGAAAATTGTGCATTTTGGAATTAAAAGATTACCAGCTGTATACTACATTGATGGAACTGTACTCCAAGAGATTGATGAGGCTAGGGACTTTGGGGTGTTGGTGGATAGGGAGATGAAGTTCAGGGGACACATTGCCAAGGTTTCCAAGATTGCACATAGGATTACTTGGTTATTGAGGAGAACACACTAACATCCAGAGATAAAGAGGTTATTATTCCCCTTTATAAAGCGTTGATACTTCCACATTTGGATTACTGTGCTTAGGTCTGGTCACCTGGATTCCTTGGAGATGAGGAGCTTGTGGAGAGGGTTCAGAGGACAGTGATGTAAAAAATGCTCCATACATTGATAGATTGAGAGCTTGTGGATTGAAGGGTTGGTTGATATGCAGAGAAGAGGGGATATGATAGAAACATTTAAATTCCTAAAAGGTTTTTATAAGATTGATGGAGGGGAAATGTTTCAGCTGTGTGACAGTGATGGAAGAACAGGAGGTCATCCCTGGAAATTAAGGAAAAGTGTAGTTAACAAGGGTTGAGAACGAGGTTTTTCATCTAGAGGGTGGTGAATGAGTGGAATGCATTGCCTGACTCAGTTGTGAGCTCTGTGTCTGTAAATGAATTCAAGAAGAGATATATGATAGATATTGTTTCGATAGTTTGGGTCTCCCACGATGAGTCTACTGACTCCATGGAGATACCCGTAATAATAATAATAATTCCTTTTTCCTCCCTGAAAATACCCTTTACATTCTATCCCTGTAACTATATAATTTTCAGTAAACCAGGTCTCACTGATGCCTTATTGCTTATTTACCATTCTATATAATCCTGTACTGAAGATGCCTATGGCACTTAGGCAAACATTTTACATTAAACAAATTTTTTTATGCAAGTTTTCCTCCATTTTTATATTTATTTTAATTATGCCAATACATTGTATTCCATTATTGAAACAAATCATTAGACTTTATGAAGAGTGTATACTATAAGCTAATAGGCATCCTTGGGGGAGGAGACATTCTACTTGAATTATTTATTTTTTCTCATTATTATCCAGTAAAACCAATGACAATTTCTTAAAGAGAGAGAGAGAGAGAGATAAGTATAAATGCAGCTCCTATAAAACTCTTACTTTTAAAATGAAGAAAATATTTGCTCCATTTCCAATGCCTCTTGGTTTTGAAATTGTCTAATTCATTTTGGACATCAAAGCCCACAATACACTAATAGAAGATTATAATTATAAACAGAAATGCATTGGGTTTATTTGGCCATAGTAAGGTTTTGAGATTTGGAAAGCAATGATGGGATGCAAAGTATACACTTGATGGGGAAACTTTAACAGAAGTAGAGGATCTGAGAGATCTAGGAGTGATGGTGGACAAGGACCTGAAATTCAGGGATCACATTTTACAAATTGTGAAGACGTCATATCGGATAATGGAAATGATGCAGAGGACCCTGACATACAGAAATAAAGAGGTTATGATGCCATTGTATAAAGCTTGATCAGGCCTTATACAATGGATTACTGTGCACAGATTTGGTTGCCGAGTTTTCATGGTGATGAAGATATGTTGGAAAGGGTCCAGAGAAGATTCACAAAGGTGGTTAGTGGTCTTTGGAATATGAAATATGAAGACAGATTAAGAGAATGTAAGTTGCAGAGTCTCGTGAATGAATAGGAGGAATGGGGGGGGGGGGTGTAATTGAGACATATAAACTAGTCAGGGGTTGTTATGGAAGAGATTTTTCATAAAATGGGAGAGTGGGGTAGAACAAGAGGCCATTGCTGGAAACTATATAAGGAGGGTGTGAGCAGAAGAGTGAGGAGTAGGTGCTTTGCATGGAGAGTAGGTTGGTGAGTGGAATGCATTGCCGAAGTGTTGTGGGTGTAGACACAGTGAATCAGATGAACGGTTGGACAAGCATTGTGTGTAATAGTGTGAACCTCCCATGATGAATCCCTGACTCCATAGAGGTCAAATGTTAATAAAAATAATAATAATAATAATATATAAGGAATGATAACTGACTAGTTTTACCACAAATACTTGTGGCTCCGTCTGATTTAAGATTAAAAAAAATACAATAAAAGGTTAACATGAACTAAAACATTACTAAAATACAGAACACATAGGATCTGTTACAATATAAGCTGAAAACAGAAAATACTCATATAGGTCATCATCTACACTCATCCTCAATTACACCATATATCATAAAAACTAGATATTATACATATGCTCAAAAAAGGGCAATCTCTATCATACGAGATGAAGAAAAACTGAAAGAAGAATCAGTGTCTACTCCAAGGACTTGTGAGCAACAGGTATTTCTAAGAAAATGGTATGAAAAATATTAGCCTCTCCTCATGCTCTACAACCAAATCCTGACATGATCTACAGAACTTCTGTTTCCATTCCTTATACTGGCAGACTTTCTCTCAAGATTGCCAGTGTCCTCAAATCTCATGACATAACATAAGAGCAGCTTTCAGGTCCATTTTGACTATATGAAGTTGATTACATTCACCTAAAGACCACAACCTTTTCTGCAACCATCCTGAAGTTCATAACATTCCATGTTCATGTGGTCTTTCTTACATAGGGCAGACATCTAGACATTTGGAAATTAGACAGAAAGAGTATACAATGGAGACATTAATAACAACAGAGATGACAGCTTGGGCATAACTTTTCACTTTTCCCACACTCGTTATAACACTGAATGGGATAGTTCTGCCAACTATCTTACACACATCACTGAACAACAGCTAACCTGTGCCGGCTCCCATGCTCCACATAGTTTCTATTTTCAACTTATATTGCAACAGTTCCTACACGTTTAATAAAAGATGATATAATAAAAGACTAACTAAAACACGTTTTAGTTAGTCTTTTATTATATCATCTTAACCCAGATAAAAACAATATCTCTGGCAAACTAGTTGGTTATTATTCCTTTTCATATTATTATGCCAAATAAACCCAATGTATTTCTGCTTATAATTGATTTTACTGGTTGAAAGTCAACCTATTCATGAAGAAGATAATATGATTGCATTTTCAAATTCATATTCTCCTGGCATCCTAAGCAGGATGCCAGGAAAATATGAAGAGTGGAAAAGAATTTCCCAATAAAGGCTGTAGAGTTTATCCCAGATCACTTGCTGTGTGTGTATGCAAAGACATGCACTAGTTTTGGGAACAGTACATTATAAATCCTGCAGTTGTGGTGAGATGATACAAACAAAAAGCATAATCTTGTTAGTAAAATGCGAGTTCAGTTGTCTGAAATTCATATCCACTGAAAGCCAACCAATGATATGATTATTTAGTGTTGCTGTAATGATCTACTTCTCATTACATATCAACAATCCTAAAAGAAATAGTTGTTATTATTCACATAAAAGCAGTGACTTATTTTATTGTCACATGAAAGAAGTGACAAGCAAACACTCAGAAGTTGGTTATCAATTTGCATCTGATGTGCCTTTTCAGAAGTTTGTGTGCTATTCTCAAACAATGCATATATAAACAAAGTGTTTTGTCACTCACAATTATGCTGTCTACACCTGGTTGCTTGAACCGAATCTGGTTTAATGACAACCTTCAGTTCGTTGTCAACGAGACTCGTCATGTAATACATTTTTAAAATTTTGGGGGCATAACATTCACTCTTCTCTTAACATTCAATCTTCTCTAAATGCCATGTATGTTTTGCTAGTTGTGAAACATTTGTGACAGAGCATACTCTAAAACATGCTTCACTAACTGAAGTAGCCATTTTTTCATTGCCTTTTTTCACTATTTTGCTGAACTGCATTTCATACTTGCTGGTATCAAATGACCTTGGCATCATTTGAACCTTCAAAGCACAACAGAAGATTACTATGATCGACATCTGCATAATTTTTGTCAAGTATTATTGTTCTTGTTATCCATCAATGGATCCATGAGATTCAAGAGAGAACAGCTTTAGACACTACAGGCTATCATATCACTCCAACTTATTTACTGTTGGCATTCTCACCATTCTCTCAAGCAATGCATTTTGTGCACTCTCAAAGAAAAATAATAATAAAATAAAATAAATAATAATAATAAGCAGCAGCAGCAGCTACCTCTCAGTCTCTTATACTCTCAATTTCCACCAGATGGTCTCTTATACTGGTTGCTTTCACTTGTTCTACCATTTGAAATATATCTTTTTCCCATATGGACACTGCCCACCTGGTAAAAGCTCTACCAAACTCTGAAAATTATATATGCCCTCCTACGATTATAACCAATCTACAGACTGAACATTCTTGTAATGTACAATTGTACCTTTCTAAAATTTCTTCATCTCAGTTATCAGATCTGAGCATGGTAGTCCAGATAGGATGTGATCAGGGCCTTTATTCAACAGAACCACCAAAACCTTGTTTCACAGGTGAACAGAAAGATGGTGAGAGTTAAAAGATAGTGGTAATAGAATATCTTAAAGCATGAAATGATTAAGCATTATAAGGTTTGTGATATAAAAAGAGTCTTCAGCAATGCCATGGAGAATATTTAGAATCAGTAAGGTCATTTATGTACAGAAAGAAGAGAGGGAGCAAAAGTACAAAGCCAATCAGATACTTTTGAGAAAGTAAGTATTTTGTCGTTTATACATCTTGGTCCAAGTACAAATTAACCAGATTACCTCAGAGTGCAAAGAACTCTGCACAGTAATTTGAGGTATACTAATAAATTTAGTGTTATCTCAATTTTTAGAAACTAGCGTTTTGGTATTTCAAGATAATTTAGTGCTGCATTCTTCAGATTATAAATCACATGCACAATTACTGAAGATAGCAACACTTACTCAATATTTGAGTTGGAAATTCAGCAGTTACAATTGAATGAAGAACAGGTTTGATGTTAAATCAGGTGTGAGACAAGGGTGCACATTCTCTCCACTGTTATTCAACATCTGTACAGATCACGTTATGAAGGAAAGTGGTATTAAACCTGATATATCAAAACGGGTGATGTTAATCTTAGCTCTTTACTTTATGCAGATGTCGTTATATTTCTAAATAAATCCAGTACAAGTCTGCAGTTCCTGCCTAAATCGAAGAACTGCTATAATATTAAATGTGGTATTAAAATCAGCACTAAAAAGACAAAAACAATGAAAATAGACACAAACATTTAAAACATCAAGTATATCCTAATGGTGAGCTTACAGAAAAAGTAAAACATTTCAGCTACTTAGGCACAATTTTTAGTGAAGATGGTAAATTAAATATGGAAATAGACAACAAAATTAGTAAAACTGGTATGGTAAGAAGTCAGCTGAATAAATTTATTATTATTATTCACACCTCCATGGAGTCAAAAGACTCATCGAGGGAGGTCCCTCCTAGGAAACACAAAGTCTATCATACCACCCCTTAAACGCATTGACCGTTCTCAATCTCACCACTCCATCAGGCAATGCATTCCATGGTTCAACCACCCTCCATGCAAAGAAACCACTCCTCGCCCTCTTTCTCACAGTTTTCTTTCATAACTTCCAGGGATGGCCCCCTTGTCATGACTATTTCCCGCTGTTCAACCAAGCGAAAAAACTCCCCAGTGTCAACCCTGTAACCACCTCTCAACAGTTTAAAAGTCTCAATCATATCACCTCTCCTTCTTCTATCCACCAAACTCTGCAGTCCACACTCCCTCAGTCAGCCGATCCTCATAACTAACATTGTACAGTCCTGACACCATCTCTGTTATCTGCCTTTATAACCTTTCCAGAGTTAATTTATCCCCTTCAAATCCTGGGGACTAGATCTGAGAACAACAGTCTAAGTGTGGTCTGATCAGTCTTATACAATGGAATGATAACCTTTTTTATCTCTATAGGTCAGTGTCCTTCTCATAATTGCAGCAATCCACTGTGTTACCTTCACTACCTTTGCAATATGTCCCCTAAATTTCAGGTTTCTATCAATCATCAACCTCATATCTCTTGTCTCCCCTACTTCCTCCAGTACAGCTCCTCCAGTCGAGTATGCATCCTCCCATAGATGGATCCCAAACCTCAAGATTTTACATTTTGCTGCATGGAACAGACACCTCCATTTATTTGCCAATCTGTCTAGTTCATTCAAATCCTCTTGCAGGGCTACCACATCTGCACTATTACTAATAACCCTTCCCAGCTTCACATCATCTGCAAACAACTGAATATCCCCTTGCAATCCACGGACAATGTCATTGATATAAAGGTTAAACAATACAGATCCCAGTACTGAGAACTGTGGAACCCCACTTGTAACCTTCTGCCTCTTTGATATTGCTCCACCATACACAACTCTCTGATACCTATCGGACAGCCAATCCTGAATCCAGTTGACCAACCTGATATCCAGACCAATGTGCTGCAACTTGAATATCAGCTTATCGTGTGGCACCCTGTCAAATGACTTTGCTAAGTCTAGGAAAATGACAGTATATGCCTTTACCTCATCTAATGCTCTTGTAACTTTATCATAAAAGGCTAGCATATTGCTATAACAAGAGCACCCAAGCACAAATCCATGTTGATTCTCACAGATAACATTACCCTCATCTGCCCAATGCTGTATACGGTCCTTCACTACTTTCTCCAAGATCTTACTAACTACTGATGACACACAAACTGGCCTATAATTAGACACTTCCAGTCTGCTACCACCCTTATGCAATGGCACTATCTTACCTTCCTTCCATTCCTTGAGCACCTTTCCTGCAGCCAAACTTTCATTGAAAAGCCAGGTCAAAGGCACTGTCAGTTCCCTAGCACAATCTCTCAAAACTCGTGAAATACCATCCAGTCCCTCAGCTTTACTGACATCCAGAGTACTCAGTATTTGGAACACACTCTCCTCCTGCACCTCTAAACCTCGAACCTGCTCTATCCCTCTAGTATTCAAATTGACTCCTCCAGGATGAAATACTCCAATAAAATGTTCATTGAACAATTCCATTATGTCCTCTGCATCAGTCACTCTATTCCCATTTTTAGCTCACAATGACATTCTTCCACAGTCATTTCTCCTCCTACTGGCCACAAAATGCACAAAACATAAATTTCCATAAATTTATGGAATTTTTCTAACACAGCTGAGGGATGTTGTCAAAAAAAAAACTTGATCAAAGATTGTAGACCCACAGATATGAGTTTGAGAAAGATCAGGGGAGTGAAATGGTATCAATCGCAGTATCATATTAAAAATGAAGATATCAGGAAAGAAATTGACATTGTTATCATTCAGGAATGTGTTAGCAGAGTTAATCTCATGTGGTCTGGTCACTTATGAAGACAGGAAAGGTTAGAAAAGCAAGCACTCTTTGCCAAGATGGCAGGAAAAAGACCCAAAGGAAAACCAAGATGTACAGGGATTAATACAGTAAAAAGTGTCTTAGAAATATAAGATCTGATAATGTTGGTGTTCTTGATATATTATTATTATGATTCAAGCTTCCATGGAATCAAAAGACTCATTACAGGAGGCCATATCCTAGAAAACACAAAATCTATCATACCACTCATTGACCATTCATGCTCTCATCACTCTATCAGACACTGCATTCCATGGTTCAACCACCTTCCATGCAAAGAAAACACTCCTCACCCTCTTGCTCACAGCTTCCTTTTGTAACTTCCGGGAATGACCCTTGTCCTTTCACCCTCCTTCTGTTCCATCAAATGAAAGAACTCCCCAGTATCAATCCTGTAACTACCTCTCAACAGTTCAAAGGTCTCAATTATATCACCTCTCCTTCTACTAAACTCTGCAGTCCACATCCCCTCAGCCTGTCTTTTATAACTAACATCATACAGTCCTTGATACTATCTTTGCAACCTTTCCATAGTTAACTTATCCCCTTCAAATTCTGAAGACCAAATTTGAGAACAATGGTCCAAGTGTGGCCTGATCAGGGCTTTATACAATGAATGGGAACTTATCTCTGGGTAAGCATCCTTCTCACTATTGCAGCAATCCTCTAGGTTACCTTCACCACTTTTGCAATATCTTCCCTGAATTTAAGGTTTCTACCCCAGATCCCTTGCCTCCCCTAATTCCTCCAACAGAGTATGCAGCATCCCATCGATGTTTCCCAAGCTTCGAGTCTTTACTTTTAGCTGCATTAAACTGATACCCCCCATTCATTTGTCTATCTGTTCAGTTTATTCAAATCTTCTTGAATGGCTACCATGTCTGTACTATTATTAATGACCCATCCCAGCTTCATATTATCTGCCAACAACCGAATATCTCCCTGCAATCCAATGAAAATGTCATTGATATAAAGGTTAAACAATACAGGTCCCAGTAGTGAGTCATAGGGACCCCACTTGTAACCTTCTGCCTCCTTGATTTTGTTTCCCCATATACAACTCTCTGATACCTATCAGATAGCCAAACCTGAATCCAGTTCACTAACCTGACATCTAAACCCATGTGCTGCAACTTAAATATCAGCTTATCATGTGATACTCTCTCAAATGCCTTTGTAAAATCCAAAAAAATGGCAGATTATGCCTTTCTCTCATCAACCATTCTTGTCACTTTATGATAAAAGAGGCAATCATATTACTAAAGCAAAAGCGCCCATTAACAAATCCATGTTGACTCTAACAGATAACATTACTCTCATTTGTTAAATACTATATATGGTCCCTCACTAATTCTCCAAGATTCTCTGGTCTATAGTTTGACACTTTCAGTCTACAATCACCCTTATATAATGGCACTATCTTACCCTCCTTCCACTCCTGGGGTACCTTTCTCTTGGCCAGACTTTCATTGAAAAGCCAGGACAAGGGAGCTGTCAGTTCTTTAAACCCCTGGCAAATTCCATCTGCTCCCACCATTCATTGACATCAGAGTACAGAGTATTTGAAACATACTCTCCTCTTGCACATCTAAACCTTGAACCTGTTCTATCCCTCTAGTATTAAAACCTAATTCTTCATGATGAAAGATCCAAATAAAGTGTTCACTGAACAACTCCACTATGTTCTTTGAATCAGTCACTCTATTTCCATTTTTATTCACCAATGTCATTCTTTCACAATCATTTTGCCTCCTACATGCCACATAGCTAAAAAAAATCCTTAGGATTTTCTTTGGATCTCAGGACAAATCTCTACTCATATTCCAGTTTTGACTTCCTTAGCATACTAGTCACACTCTTGGTCCAAGTCTTATATTCTTCATGCATCTGCTCTCCACCCCCTCTTAATATATCTCTTCCATAACCTCTTTTTTAAATCCAGTTCCTCTTTGATATTGTTTGTCATCCACTTTACACCAAATTGTGTTCTCTTCTTCGTTTGCAGTATACAGCTTGCTATTGCTGCTAATAAATATTCCTCCACAATTTCCCAAGCACTAATGACATCCCGCCTTTCCAATTCGTTCCTCCATTGAAATGCCCAAAGTTGATATCTAAGACTATTATAATCATCTGCCTTATAATTCCACATACATTCCTTTCTCTTTGATACTCCTGCATGTCTATTCATCTTCCAAGTCAAAACCACATGGTCTCTCTCTATCCAACTGGGATCAGAGATGCCTTCTCAGTTATAATCAGCTCCTCTGATGCTATTACCAAATCCCAAACTCTCGTGTTCGTTCTACTACATGCTGCCTAAGACATTTGTCCATGAAGAATTCTAGAAATCCCATTCCCTTATTACAACATTCAGTTTCCTCTTCCCAATTTATACTGCTGTATTTATAGTCTCCCATAACAATCATTTTTTTTTTTTCACTTGCCAAGTTCAACTGCCTAAACATCTCCTGCTCCTCACCCTCTTTGCTCCCTGGCTCGTAGAAACACCCCACTAAATATCCTAACCTGCCCACCTCTACTTCACACCATATGCTTTCAAAACCATTTATTTAAGTCATAAAACCAATATTTAAATCATCACTTATCATAAGCAGTACTCCACCAACGCGTTCTCCCTTCCTATCCTGTCGATAAATGAAGTACCCTGCTACTTCTCTTCCTATTAGTATATCTCATTCTTTTTAAGAGATCATCTTCCATCAATCCGATCTCAGATATCCCAATAATCTTTGCACAGGCTGATGCTATCAGCACAACCAATTCATCTCCTTTATTCCATATCTGGAATAAAGGAGATGAATTGAGATGAACAAGTGTTCTCTGCCAGGTTGGCAGGAAAATGACCCAGAAGAAGACCAAGATATAGGTGGATTGATACGGTACAAAGTGCCTTAGACGATAGAAATATAAGATCTGATAATGTTGGAGTCTTGACAGGTAACAGACTGATTTGGAGGAAAATTGTAGATAGGAAGTTAGTAATGATGTAAATTTTTCATGTAGTACTATCATATCCTGTACACCCCTTAATGGTACATGGCAGGAATTTGATGATGATATTCCAGATATTCCTTGCATTATTATGACAAATTAAAATGTCACTGTTTCTATACCTATCATTATCCCTCCAGACTCCACCGGATTCAGCATTACCCGATGTATTCCCTGCCCCCCTGCTCCCAAGTACATATTCCACAAGAGGTCACCCCTGCTTCCATCCACCCTGATAATTCTAGTTTTGCCAATGCCCTTCAAATCCTCCATTCTGAGAGGACATAAGTCATCATTAATCATAAGCAGTACTGCACCACATTTGTCCTTCCTACTGCCGAAAAATGATATATCCTGCTACTTCCATTCCTGTCAGTATATCATCTTCTGTCATCTATGTCTCAGAGATCCCAAATAATCATTGGACAGGCTGATGATATCATCACCACCAATTCATCTCCTTTATTCTGGCTATCCTGGTATTAGCATAAAGAATCAAGGCATCGTCACTGTTTCTATACCTATCGTGATCACCTCAAGACATCCACTAGATTTAGAATTCACAATGTATTCTCTCACAAGCAACTATTTCCACAAGAGGCCATCCATCCTGATAATTCTAGTTCTTCTGCACTGACACACTGACTCATTCAGAGAACAACACTCTCTCCAGATGCCAATGTCCTTACTCATTTAAATGCAGACTTAGAAGAAACACACGTATAAACCACAGTGAAAATTATTTAATTGTAAATATTTCATCCTAAGTATCTTAGGACATCATCAGTACAGTATTTAAACAAAAATTAGGAATAACATACAGTTAGGGCGCATGATTACAATAGAATCTCATGAAAACGTGCATAACGTGCTAAAGTAGTACAAAAAAAAAAAAACGTTAATTATTTAACACAGTTTTGTATGATAATTTCCCATACTTTAGGAATAGTAAGAACGTCGTTGCGGTTTAGGTTTGGTCTGTGTAGTAGGGCTTCAGAACTTTCTTTGTATAAACGTTCATGTTTAAATATAGATCTATGTAAAAATTTAGCCTTTTCCCAATGGAACCTATGGTTTGGATTTTCAATTCCGTGTTGAGAGAGGCCAGATTTCTGCGGTTTAAGAAGACGAATGTGGTCTTGATGTTCCGAGATGCGTTTCTGAACAGACCTACCTGTCTGTCCAAAGTAAGATAATTTGCATGAGCATGGAATCTCATAAACACCAGGTAACATCAAGGGTGAGAATTTGTCCTTAGGAGAAGGTAATAAGTTGTAAATTTGGTTGATAGGTTTGTACGTAGTGGCAAAATTGTATTTCTTCATAATTTTAGAAAGATGTTCTGAGATGCCTTTAACGTAAGGTATGGGAATCCTATGCACTTCTTCCTGTCTGGTTTGATGTATGCAGAAGTGACTGATGATTTTTTTGAGTTGTTTTGGGATTATATCCATTTAGGATGGCTGTATTTTTGATAACTTCTACTGGTTTAAAGATTCTTCAGAGGAGCAGAATTTGTGTGCTCTGGAAACTAGTGATTTAATAATGCCAGATTTCTGAGATGGATGATGAGCAGAAGAATTGTGAATGTAGCGACCTGAGAATGTAGGCTTGTGAAAGACGGAAGTGGCGATGAAACCGTCTTCTTTTCTTTTGATGTGTAAATCCAAAAAAGAGATACCCTGTGGAGATTCTTTTTCTAATGTAAAGTTGATGCGATGATGAAGAAGGTTAATTTTATCTAGAAACAGTTGTAATTCAGGTTCGGGATGATTCCATACTGCAAATACGTCATCGACATATCTTAGCCAAATTTTTGGTTTGGGTTCAAAAGTGAATATTTTTTCCTCAAGGTGTTTTAGAAACAAATTTGCTAGGTTTGGTGATAAAGGAGATCCCATTGCTGTTCCTTCCTCTTGCTTGTAAATTTGACCTTTCCAGGTGAAGTAACCTGATGCAATAACAAACTTGAACAATTCAACTATATCAGACGGAAATTTTTGAGTTAGCAATTCTATTGTTTCTTTATGGGGAACGTTAGTGAAGAGGGAGACAATGTCGAAGCTGATTAACAAGTCAGTTTTTGATAGTTGAATGTCTTTAATTTTTGTGTGAAACTCATTAGAATTTTTGATTGAAGAGACTGAGTGGCCTATGTGAGGGCAGAGAAGGTTAGATAAGAATCTTGATAACTTGTACATTGGACAGCCGATACAGTCTGCGACAGGTCTAAGTGGAACATTAGTTTTGTGTAGCTTAGGTAAGCCATAAATTCTAGGAGGTCTTGCATGGTATGTCTTAAGTTTTTTGATTGTTTCTTCATCTAAGGAGGAAGTTTCATTAAGTAGCTTATTTAATTTTCTGAGTTGACGATTCGTAAGATCAAAATCCAATTTGGAGTAAGTATTACGATCTCGAAGAAGTAAATTAATTTTTCGGTCATATGAATTGGTATCAAGAACCACAGTGGTATTTCCTTTATCAGCTCTAGTAATGATTAAATTTTTGTTACCTTTTAAGGAAATAATAGCTTTCAATTCGAACGGTGGGATATTTAATTTTGAAGGTTTGGCATTGTAGATCACTTTAGCTACTTCGAAACGAAGTTTGTTGGCTTCAATACTGGAGAGATGCTTGATGTTTCTTTCTATATTATGTATAAAGTCTAAATATGGGAAACACTTTGGTGAAATCGCAAATTTATGGCCTCTTGCTAGAACATTTAATTCATCTTTTGTTAGTTGACGGTTAGATAAATTGACTACCCATTTTTCCATTGGTAATTTGTTAGTGATCTTTTTTGATCGATTTAATAGATTAAGGTATTTAATATGTAGAGCACTATTGCTTTTATCAAAAGCTTTTTTTCCCGAATTCTTTGAGACAGTTATAATTAATTGTAGCAATTCTTGATTTAATGTATTTGACAAATCTGTTTCTAGTTCTGTAATATTTAAATAATTTTTAAATAATATTTAAATCTGTAATAAAAACAGATTTGTCAAATACATTAAATCAAGAATTGCTACAATTTTTTTTTTTTGTACTACTTTAGCACGTTATGCACGTTTTCATGAGATTCTATTGTAATCATGCGCCCTAACTGTATGTTATTCCTAATTTTTGTTTAAATACTGTACTGATGATGTCCTAAGATACTTAGGATGAAATATTTACAATTAAATAATTTTCACTGTGGTTTATATGTGTGTTTCTTCTAATTATGAACGCACCACAGGTTTCGTTATTTAAAAAAAAATAAATAAATAAAAAATAAATGCAGACTGTCTCTTGCATATAGTTCCTTTCTGCCCTCCAAGCATCCACACACTATCTTCGCTCTCTCAGTCTTCTTCCATACAACCTCAAGCATGAACCTCAGATGTCTTGCCACCCGATTCATACTGCCTCTCAAGTCATTCGTGCCCACCATCACAATTATCTTATCCACCCTTTCACTTTGCTTAATTGACATAGCCACACTTTCTATCATTCCTCCAGGCAAACACTCCTCAGGCATTCTATGCACACCATGGATCATCGGGTCTCCATACTTCACACTTCTTACCGCTCTGTTCCTTTCTTGCTCACCTACATTCCTCATTCTCTCTCCTCTAACATTTTCTTTCTGTTTCCCTACTTACCTGTTGTCCAGGCATCTCTCCATCCCTAGTTCCAGCACTCCCATGCTTTCTCATTCCCTCTCTTCTATTGGTTCTATTCTCTCTTCTTCCATCATTCACATAACTCTGTCCTCCTCTCCTACTCTGATTTGATTCACACTAATTGTTTCCAGTCTCCTAATCTTTCCTTTTCATTCTTCTCAACCCATTCCCAAGACATTCCACCTCCTTTTTCAGTTCATCTCTCTCTCTGCAAGCTACCCACTCTTGCTTGCCATTCATCCTCCCAATTAACACCAAATCCAAAAACTTCACAATGATTCAAACTTACCACACTCCCCTCTGATTACAGATTAATCTAGAAGAAGATTATTGATAGGAAGTTAGTAATGATGTAACTTTTTCATATAGTACTATCATAATAACCTGTATACCCTCTGAGGGTACGTGTCAGAAATTTGATGATGATTCTTTTGTATGTCATGAGGAAGACGTTTTTGACATGTTATTTTCTGACTACTCAGATCTTGCTTACATATTAAATAAACTTATTTAAATGAGATATTAGACTGAACATAATTTTGCTGAAGCTGCCAAATGTTTAAATATTTATGCTCTTTGTATCCAGATAAATGTGGTTTAAAAAAAAAATATGTTCTCACTTACAAGAGAAATGAAAACCAATGATGTAATTCATATTTTAAAAATTGATTTATTTCTTTATGAAATTATAATTAACTTTCCTGCACTAAAAAGAACTTCATCAATTTCAACACTAATGGCAAAGCACAATGGGGACACTAGAGTGAAAGTTGCTATACTGCATTTCTGAGCATGCACAGAAATGAAAAGAACATTGGACATCACTAAACATTCAGCTGCTCAGAAAGAAGAAAGAGAACTAAGAAGGAGAATTGCCAAGTTTCTGTGCCTTCAATATATTCTGCTAATGCAAAGTTGGGTAGAATAATAGTTAATCAATGTGATTGTAGAGAGCTTGCAGGATGATTTGATGTAGTATCCCATTAAAATTCAAGTTGTTTTAATTCCAGGCTGACAGTATGAGAAAAACATAATGGATGTCAATTTAATGTGGAAAAGTTGTAAAGTTGTGCATTTTGGGATACAAAGATTACAAGCTGTGCACTACACTGAAGGAACTGCACTGCAGGAAATTGATGAAGCCAGGGATTTGGGAGTTCTCCAAACTATAACTTTCTATCTACTACTACTAAGTAGTAGTAGATAGAAAGTTACAGTTTGGAGAGAGATAAGGGAGTTGTCATTCCTCATTATAAATCCTTGATATGACCACATCTGGATTACCATGCTCAGGTCTGGTTACCTGGGTTTCTTGGGGATGAAGAAGTGGTGAAAAGGATTCAGAGTTCAAGATTGTGAGTCGTCTGTGGAATACTTCCTATGAAGATGGATTGAAGGGTTGTGGATTGCAAAATTGATTGATAGACAAAAAAAAAAAGTAATGGGAGAGGGAATATGATAGAAACATTTAAGTTACTTAAAGGATTTTATAGGATTCATGAAGGGGAAATTTTTCAGCACTTGGCTAGAGAGGACAGAACAAGAGGTCAATCCTGGAAGTTGGGTAAGACCGTGGTTAGCAAGGACTAGATTTTTCACTTGGAGAGTTGTAATTGCTTTTTCTGTTATTGGTTTCAAGTAGAGTATGATAGGTATGGTGTTGATAGTTTGCGTCTCCCACAATGAGTCTTAGGACTCTATGGAGGTGCCTGAGCAATAATAATAATAATAAATGCAGATATCAGAAGTTAGAAATAGAACACAGAGAGGAAATCCTTTATAAAAGAGATAAGTGTGAAGTTTATTGTAGTAATTAATCCATATGGGATGTATTCAAGCTGAAACTAAAAGAAACTTTATTGCTATTCAGTTCATATAGAAATGGGTAAAGTTGTTTTATTTAGGATTCTCAACCTGATTTCAAAATTATGATATGGTTTTAGTTATTTCTTCATTGAAGTATGCTGAGATTTCATATAGAAGGAGAATTTATAAAATTGTTGCTATGGTTTAGTAGTCTATTCAATGGCTCACACTGTTAATTTCATATGGAAAGCGAGTTGAATTACTGAAGCCTTGAATGAAAGTCAGTCTTTTATACTCTTCCTGCAACTAATTACCATTATTCATCTTCACCTCCATCTCACTGCCTCAAAACCACTACTACTATCTCCCTCTTTCATGTCTATCTTCTTGATCAGTCTACTCATGTCTAAGGGCTCATGACCCTAGCCACAATGTCTCTCTCTCCATCTCTGTCTTTTGTTGCAGCAGTGGCCAACTCCAAATAAGTCCAGTGATCTTTTTAATCTGGTCCAATCATCTTAGTCTTGGGCATCTTCTTTTTCTTTGTCCTTCCACTTTTCCCAGGATGATAAGTTTTTCCAGGTTGTCATTTTAACGTCTTGAAATATGACCAAAATTTTTCAGAATTCTTTCATTTACAACGGCACATAGCCACCTCTTGATTTTTAGTTATTATTACGGGTATCTCCATGGAGTCAGTAGACTCATCGCAGAAGACCCAAACTATCAAAACAATATCTATCATATATCTCTTCTTGAATTCATTTACAGACACAGAGCTCACAACTGAGTCAGGCAATGCATTCCACTCATTTACCACCCTCTAGATGAAAAACCTCGTTCTCAACCCTTGTTAACTACACTTTTCCTTAATTTCCAGGGATGACCTCTTGTTCTTCCATCACTGTCACACAGCTGAAACATTTCCCCTCCATCAATCTTATAAAAACCTTTTAGGAATTTAAATGTTTCTATCATATCCCCTCTTCTCTGCATATCAACCAACCCTTCAATCCACAAGCTCTCAATCTATCAATGTATGGAGCATTTTTTACATCACTCTCCTCTGAACCCTCTCCACAAGCTCCTCATCTCCAAGGAATCCAGGTGACCAGACCTAAGCACAGTAATCCAAATGTGGAAGTATCAACGCTTTATAAAGGGGAATAATAACCTCTTTATCTCTGGATGTTAGTGTGTTCTCCTCAATAACCAAGTAATCCTATGTGCAATCTTGGAAACCTTGGCAATGTGTCCCCTGAACTTCATCTCCCTATCCACCAACACCCCAAAGTCCCTAGCCTCATCAATCTCTTGGAGTACAGTTCCATCAATGTAGTATACAGCTGGTAATCTTTTAATTCCAAAATGCACAATTTTCCACACTGAACTGACATCCATTACCATTTGCCCATTTTGCCAGCTTATTTAAATCATCCTGCAAACCATCAGCTTGATTTTTTATTGCGCTACCCAACTTTGCATCATCAGCAAACAACTGAATATCTTCCTTTAAGCCATTTCCTATATCATTCATGTACAAATTAAACAACAATGGCCCAAGCACGGAGCCCTGAAGCACACCACTGGTCACCTGTCTCATCCTCGACTCTGCTCCTCCATACACCACCCTCTGGTATCTCTCCCTGAGCCATTGTCCTATCCATATCACCAGTTTAGTATCCATTCCCATCTGCTACAATTTAACAACCAGTATTCCATGGGGTATCCTGTCAAAAGCCTTGGCAAAATCCAGAAGTACCACTGTGTAGCCATTTCCTTTGTCCAACTCAGATGTCATTCTATTATAAAATGTTAATAAATTGCTAAGGCAGGATCTCCCTGAGCCATTGTCCTATCCATATCACCAGTTTAGTATCCATTCCCATCTGCTACAATTTAACAACCAGTATTCCATGGGGTATCCTGTCAAAAGCCTTGGCAAAATCCAGAAGTACCACTGTGTAGCCATTTCCTTTGTCCAACTCAGATGTCATTCTATTATAAAATGTTAATAAATTGCTAAGGCAGGATTGACCTTTAACAAAACATGTTGGCCCCTATAGAGTATCATATCCTGATCCACCCATTCTTGAATTTTGTCTTTAACCAACTTTTCCAAAACTTTTATCACCACTCCCGAGATGGTGATTGGCCTGTAATTAACTACCACAGTTTTAGAGCCACCCTTATGCAAAGGACGTATCATACTTTCATTAGACCCTCTGTCCATTCAGGAGAATCTCAACATTCTTCTTCAGCAACACATCTCTGAGGTATCTTGTCCATATCTTTCTTGATGATATACTGAATTTTCTTACTGAATTTTTTCTTACTGTATTAAGATCTCAAAACTGTTATAGCAACAAGTTTTTTTTATGTGATAGCATGAAACATATCTCACACACAAACATACATACATAGCATTTATATGTTAAACCATAGTAAACTAATTTCAAAGTTGCTTTTGCAGTGTATATAAATGAAAATATTTTGTTTAATTAATGAATGGTTGTAATTACTTCAAATATGAACCTTTGGTTTGTATTTTTCCCACAGTTCGGGAACTGTTCTTGTTACACTCTCATATTCAACAGGAATCTCCTCAATAACAAGTTTCACATTTTTTATGCCTATCTTGGCTAATTCCTGTACTGCAATCCAACTTGAATTTACGGAATAAGTACGAAATGGTCCAAATCCTAAAAATAGATAAAATAAAATAAATGCATAATTAGACATAACTGCATTAACCAACTCTACTGGACATGATGGATTTTTCCACCATGCAAAACACTGATGTAGAGTACCAATGAAATTGAAGTGGCATTGACAAAACATTGAAATAACATGGGAAGTTTAAGATAGTTGGTGTATTTCATTCACCATGGCCAGTTGGTTGGTGCAAAAATTATATTAATAAAAAAAGAAGAACAATGAGAAATTATAACTTTCAATACTGAAGTATTAGAGGACAAATTACAATAATGAGCATTTTCTGTGAAATTTATGTTAATGAGGGGATTATAAAAAGAGCAGAAGTGAGAGGGGAAGAACCAGAGGCCACCCTTGGAAGTTATGTAACAGTATGGTGAAGAAGGGTGTGAGGAGTAAATTTTTTTACATGGAGAACTGTGACCGAATGGAACGCATTACCAGAATATGTTGTTAACGTAGGAAGTGTTAAGGATTTTAAGACTGAGTATGATAAATATGTTGTCAAAAATAAATCTCCCACAATGAGTCTGCTGACTCCAGGGAGGGTGTATTAATATTAATAATAATAATAATGAGAAATGACACCAGAATATTTTTGTTTATAAAAAATTACCTGCGAAAATGTATATAAAAGGTGTTCTGTGCTGCCTTTTCACCATGGAATGGGATGAAAATATATGAACAAATTCTTGTGTCCTGATAACTGCACTTGAGCTGTTACTATAATGAAAAGGCAGTATATATATGGCATACAAGAATCCATAAATGTAACTTTTACACAGCTGCTTCATTTCCACACGAAAATGCTTCAGATTACAAGAGGGAAAAAAAAAAAACAGTTTGCTTTGGCAGCAGCAACTGCAATGCTATTGATGATAACCAAACAAAATGAACTAACAGGAATTATACCAAAGCACAGAGGAGACTATGTATGCTCTCCATCTACAGTCATGTTTAGTGTCTTTTCTCAATGCCTCCATTATCATACACATCGAAAAAAGCATACACTTAACTACACAGATAAAAAATAAAATATAATAAAAAAAATAATTTTTTAATGACAAGCGATATGCTTTTTCATGTCAATTTTGTTTTATCATCTTTACACCCACTCATTTTGAATAATTTTAAAAATGATAGTAATGATTAATTTTTAATGAACAAATAGAATTTTTGTTGATTTCCTTGGTTCAATAACATCGATGATTACAGTGCATAAAAACACAGCACTCCAAATCATGTTGATAGCATGGACACTGTTTCACTGCCAATGAATAACTACACAATGTATGGGGAAAACAAATGCACAGGACAAATACAGATTTAGGGTTTGGAGGAATTACAGTGCTACGATCTTTCGTTGATTGGTTCGGATTTGGGAATAATCGTATTATATATGAATCGAGGGAAATACAGCGATAAATTGAATCAGCATAAATTTAGCACTTTTTTAGGCTTCGAGTAGAACCGTGTTATATCGAATTATGGAATACATAGTGCTTTTTTTTTTTAGGGTTCGGGAAAAAAACATGTTATATAGAATCAGCGTTAAATGGAGTCTTACTGCACTTATTAATGAGACAGTAAGGAAATGGTATAATAATGAAAATTAGTAATGGAATGACACTTGCATAAGAAAAAATGATATTAATTGCAGAATTTTTGGCTAGGTTTCCTAGCATTTCAATGCACACAGATGACAAGAGATAAATAAAACAACTCTTAAAATGTAAGTATTTGTGATAATATATGCTATTAATTGCAGGAAGATTGAATTCTAAGTAGATAAAGCTAAGAGTAAATAATTATTAATTCAAGAATGCAGGAATGTGGAATGTTACATAGGTTGACCTAGGAAAATTGTGAAAGTTTTAAGACAGTCATTCCTGTTGAGTTGTGAATATGGGCACAACTTTCTTTGTATAATCTTTCAAGGAAAAAATGACTTCTGTCTAAGACTAGTTTTATTCCAGTGAATTCTATGCCTAGTGAATAAGGATAAAGATTATAAAATTCCATGCTTGGAGCCTTTATTATGGGCAGATTGGTCATTCAGCACAGGTTCATATGGAAGAATATCAAAATTATATTTTACTTCATGAGTCAGGTAAGTTTCATTTATGAAATCACGCCTTATCCACTAGGCATAGAATTCGCTAGAATAAAACTAGTCTTACACAGAAATTATTTTTTCTTGAAAGATTGTTTATCATTATTACCCTAAGACCCCCATGGAGTCTCATCTAGGAGGTCCTTTTTGTCATACGCACAGCTCATCGTACTGTGCTTTAAACACACTCAAATTCTCTGCAGACATCTCAGACAAGGCATTCCAATCATTCACAACTCTGCATGCAAAAAAACCTGCTTTTCACTCCTTTGTTCACATCCTCCTTATACAGCTTCCAGGGATGAACTCTTATTCTCCCCTGATCTCCCACCATTTTCTGTAAAACCTTTTCAATACTGATCCTATAACAACCCCTTACTAACTTGTAGGTCTCCATTATATCACTCCTCCTCCTCCTGTCCACAGACTCTGCAAGTTGCATCTTCTCAACCTTTTCTCATATTTGACATTCCAGAGATCAGAAACTAACTTAGTCAGTCATCCCTGGACTCTTTCTAAAGTCTCTTCATCTTTTTAAAAACCAAGTGACCAAATCTGTGCATAGTAGTCCATGTACAGCTGTATTGATCTTTTCAGCTAATTCCTCTGTAAAAATTTGATGTAGCTTAATAATGCCAGAAAGCCTTACATCAATTTTTACAGAAGTCAAGCCCAGTAAGATTGTAACCTCTATGTATAGTTAAAAAGTTTGTTAATGTAAATAATCCCTATGGGCATTGTCTATACTCACTGCCCAAAGAGGGAAAATTCTAGAATGTATTGAACTAAGGCAATACCTTGCCACAAGTAAACCGTATATGTTAGCTCTTCCTCCCAGACGAGTCTTTGACTCCGTGAGGTCTTGGGTTATTAATAATAATAAAGACATAAAATCTGTTTGTGAAGTCCACCTGTAAATACTCAAGGTCAGTGTTAAACGGACCGACAAACTTCAGACGAATGTCTGCTGTCCAAAACAAATAGGATTAAAGGAGTACACGAGAAGAACAAAGAAAGGGTCAGCGTCAGTGGAAGAACAAGGGACCGCACCGAAATGTTCGGGGTCCCATATCTTCGTGCAGGGATATGAAAGAAGGTGAATAATAGGTGTTGGCCAGAAGATCGAGTATCGGTTCCAGGAGTTCCTCGTCGGGTTTCCAGAGGTTGTTATCGAGAAGTCGCCAGCGGTTGTCTGTCAGATGTAAGCCATTGAGGACGCGACTTCAGGAGAAGTCATGCCATAGGCCTGAAAGAAAAGATGATAGGAGCCAATCAATGCATAGACCTGATAACAACTCTTTGCCGGGAGATATTGTCCAAGGAGAAGGAATTTTCAAGCGAGAAAGAATTCCTCCGTTACATTCAACGCGCATGCAAATACTCCTCAAGCCGAGAATCTTTGCCTGTGCACTGGGAGGACACTGTCTCAGAAAATCGTCAATAAGTCTAATGCCGGTATAAGCAGGGGGAGAAAACCTGATGCGGGAGAAAAGGATCAGGACTCCAGTTCAAAGCCAAGTACACAGTGGGTAGCAGCCATAAAGTGAGTTGATCCGTTTGTTCAATTTTCTTGAATTATAGGAGAACTTTATTAGTGGACTGTTAAGTTGAGGCTGATGAAATTGAGCAGAGTTAATGGTTGAAAATTAGATGTTTAATAATTAATAGAAATTTATATGTGTAACAGTCAGAGAGTAACTGTTTGTCAATGGTGCATTTTGCCTATAGAATTATCTAGTATCAGAAGGAAAGAGCTTTTGCATGTAATGATATTTTTTTATGTGCATAACAGTTAAGAAGTAACAGTTTATTAATAGGTACCATTGCTTAGGGTAGTAATAACTTGTATTTGGAAGAGAGTGGTTATTTATGTGACATAATTTTCATGAATTGAAAGGGCATTTTAAGCTAATTGTTTTCTGTAGAGCTGAACCAAGCAAATTTTTCTTTATTGCAATAAGAGGGTAAATTGTTTTATGTAAAATAAATGTGTTGTTTAAATGTCAGAGTGTCGCCTGATACTTAATTTTTTGATGCACTGTTCTGAAAAAAAATATTAGAAGCTATTAGTGGGAACCCAGTAGAAAGGATAGTAAAGGATAGTAGACCACGACTGCAGATATTAATTAATCAGGGATAATTTGAATGTAATGGGAAAACTACTGGATGCACTTAACACTTCTTGTTACTAGAAAATGGACATCAGTGGCGCGGCTTTTCAAATAAATTTTCTGGTGTTCAAAGAATAAGAAGGCAAGTGCAGAAGGCAGTGTAGCTTAAAGAGATATTAGAGAGATAAATAGAGATAAGGAAAATAATAGGCTATATAAATAAATAGAGATATAAAGAAGGGGACATATAAATAAAAAAAAGGAAAAATATAGTAAGATAAGATATATAAATATTAATAAAGAAATAGACCCCCTCCCCGTTTACACTTCATTCCATGCTACACCTGCAAGCTGTCTCCTGAGCTCCACATATACCCTTTTCTCACAGAGGTTCTTACACTGCTATCAACCACCCGAGTAATCACTTCATGGTCACTCTCACCAACTGGAGGGTGATTTGACACCTAATTTATAATGACATCTTCTGATGAGATGATCAAATCCAGCACCCTCAATCCTCATGTGCCCTCTGTTACATACTGCCTTGAGGTTGTTGTCCCTCAAAAACTCGCTCATTTTCTTTACTTCCAGTTGCTATCTTATCATCCCAATCTATATTGCCATAATTGCCAGCAAAGGTTGGTTGATTGGTACAGCCTCTGCTACTAATGGCTCAGTTAAGTAAGTTTGAGTGTGGTTAGTAGTTGGAAGGGGGCTAATCGTTCAATGCTGTTGGCACACTCTCCCTCAATGAGTCTTTGGACTCCCTGGAGGTGTCAAATAACAATAATAATAATTTAAATTGCCCATAACAATCACCCTTTTCTTATTTGTTTGACTAATTTGATTATACATTTCATGGTCACTACCATCCACATAACCAGGTCTACAGGGTGTTCGGGATAAATTTGACAGTTTCGTAAGGAAAAAGAAAATCTTCTTTGTATCTATTAAATTTAATGAATTGACAAAAAAACATTACAGGCAGAGTTAATTACAATACTATCAACAAGATTTACTCAAAATAACCACCATTAGCATCGATCACAGCTTCAATTCTGCTTCGGAACCTCGAACAAGCTGATGCTACAGTCTCCTTGGGAAGGGCCGCAAAAACTGTTTTAATTTTATCCATTAACTGGGCTTTTGTATTACTGGAAGTGCGATTGGTGTCTTTTTCAACTGCGCCCCATACAAAATAATCCATGGGGTTAAGGTCTGGGGAGTTTGGAGGCCAAACATTTGGACTGGTGAAGTCGTAGAAATTTTCAGACAACCATTTTTGACTTTTCCCAGAGGTGTGGCAAGGGGCCGAATCCTGCTGCCATACATACGGCCTACCATTGGCTACCCTTGTTATCCAGGGCTTGACTACAGTTAGCAACTCCACGAACAAAGCCCGAATTCCAATGCCAGGGTTCTTCAACACCTGTTCCTGCAGATTTGCGAGGAATTCTGCTGTACGAACGCAATCAGATCGTCTGCTAGGGATCTTTCTTCTTGCTACATCCTCGTAGTCACCATTGCAAGTCTCTAGTTCATGCCTGATTGTTTTTACTGTATTCAGGGAGCATTTGGCAGCAGTCGTAATATCCTTATTTTGATGGCGGGCACGAATCATCATGATACAAGTTATTCTCTTCCATGATTCAGGTGGGTTCCAGCTATCCATCCTTTCTGACATCTTGTATATGAATGAAGAAGGGTCCAAACTTTTAAATGAAGAGAAGTGTGTGTTAATACATGTAACTTACGGAAAAATATAATTAATTATAAATATGTCAAATTTATCCCGAACACCCTGTATAACAATATCCATCTAAGTATTTCATTCTGTTCACCTCTATCTCACACCATACCGCCTCAAAACCACTGGTGCTATTTCCCTCTTGCATCTCTACCTTGTATGGACATAACTCTTTCTCTATCATCAATAGTACTCCCCCTCCCTTTCTATCTTCACGAAACAAATTATACCCTTCCATCTCTATTTCTGTCAGGATGTCATCCTCATCCAACCATGTCTCACTTATGCGAGCAATTCTTAGGTGAACAGACTCAATTAATGGAATCATTTGCCTTGTTTCTTGCACTTCTAACATTTGTATACAAACATAGCAGCTCATTTCTGGATCTATAGCAAGTTCCACTTATACCACTTATTAGATGCGACTTCTCCATTCTTAACTCGATCCCTGGTTATCCCCTTCTCTTCTTGTCCACACACCCATTCACATCCTTTCTCATGCTGTGTTCCCTGTCCACCCTGAACATCTGTTTCCCTGTTTATCTTGCACACTTGTTTTCTCATTCTCTGTACTTATGCTACTCACTTCTTCATTCATACTCTCCTACTCTTTCACATCATTTCTTACTTGATCAAATTCATTATCTGCACTCATTTCTCTACCTTCCAGCAGCAGTTCCCCCTATCATTCAAATGCAGTCCATCACTCTTATACAGTTCAATTCATCCTTCAAACTCATTCCACGCATTAACAAACTGCACTCCTTTCTCCTCACACATTAACACATGTGAATGATATGTTAGCATTTCTGCTAACATATTATTCACAATCTTCGCTCTCTTCCTCATTTCATCACTGTCATACCTGGACAACATACTGACTACCTTTCCTATCACACTATTATCTTTTATCCATCTCAACAACCTCCTGATATCCATTCGGACATTTGCTTTGTTTCCTGTCAAGTCATTTGTTCCTGTTACCACTGCCAACTCTTTTGCTCACTTACTTCTGAAATCCAATGCCTCAATCACTGTATTCATTCTACCTCCAGGAGAGCAAACCTTCTGCATCCTCTCATCCACCACACCTCTAATAATTGAATCCCCCATCTAACACCACTCACTTTTGTTACTTCTTTCATACCGATATTATTCATTTTCACTCTTTCGTACATATCTCAAATTCTCTTAACTTCTCTCTGCATCCATTTCATCTCTTGCCTCGTGTTAACCAACTTAACTTTCAAATCTTGTGTCACATTTTCCTTCTCATTCACTCTCTCAATTTTGTCGGCAGCCATACACACTTTTTTGCAGTCAATGCTGCTCACCACCTTACCTTTTAATTGCACTCTGTTTTTCTACTTCCGCTACATTCATATCATTTTCATCTTTCTTACCATCGACTGTTAAGTTTATTAGATTGCTCATTCACTTTTTCAAAACTTTTTTCCCATTGTTTCACTGCTCTTTTACACCATCTCTCTTTTCTATCAGATGAGCACTCATCCTCCTTGTGGCATTCTTGTTACTAACACTTTCAGTTACCAATATGTTGCCACTCATCAAGCCCTCATTCAGCTCACACTTCACATATACCCTCCTTCAGTCTGCTTTAAATATCCATAATTTATTTACTTAATCGAAGGAATACTTATCTGAAATAGGAGCTTTCTTTACACACTGCTACTTTTCGTCACGACACCCAAATTATACACAAAAAGTTGTGAAACCCATATCCACAGACTGAATGTCAACAGAACAACTGTCTTAAACTCACAATTTTGGGAGGTCATCTTAAGTAACACTCCTCATTCTTGTGTTTCTTAATTTTTTTTTTTTGTATAGTAGAAGTAGACAAATTAAAACAAACACTTAATTTGTCTACTTCTACTATACAAACGATTTTAAAAAACAAGGACAAAATTAAGTGTTCAGCAACACAAACACAACATCTTCTGCAACAAAGGTAACCCAATCCAGAAGCAATGCTTTAGAGGAAATGGAGAAATGTCTTTCCATCTGGATTGATGACGAAACCAAACACAACATGCCATTAAGTCAGGCAATAATCATGGAAAAGGCCAGAAGTATTTTTAATCATATTCAAAAACAAAGAGAGGATTTAACCAACCTATTTAACCAACCTCTGCTAGCTGCAAAAACTTTACAGCTAGCAGAGGTTGGTTAAATAGATTTAAAAAAAAAGAAGCAACCTCTACAACATTCGAATCACTGGAGAAGCAGCGAGAAGAAAACAACAAATGACACTAGATGACTTTCACTAAAAAATTAAGAATTTCAGAAGAGCCAGAACCTTCGACAGCACAAAAATAAACTTTGTACATGTATTTCTGTGTATATATGTATATGTGTTATGTATATTTTGCAAGTTAATATAAAAATAATTTAAAATTAAAGTAAAACTTGTTTATTCTTGGTCATGTGTTCCCCTATTTACTACGTGTTAAAATGACCCCGTTTAACATTGTTTCATTTAGCATTTTGTCTTTTAAGAATGCATCCTAAGTGTTAATCGGGGTATTACTGTGCACCTCAAAAATTTGTAAGTGGCAATCATATCCTACCCTTCTCCTAATAAGTACACCTCAATAATTTATATGCTGCAATCATATCCTGCCCTTCTTTTATCTACTAGACTGTAATTACATTTCCATAATCTATCCTGATAGATGACATTCCAGGGTCTTGATAATATTATTATTATCTGTTTAATTGCGTTTATTCCTTAGAAAATTAGTTTTATAGTATTACACAGAAGTCATTTCTTGTAATAATTTAATATTAAATACAGGTGTAAAAGGCACCAAAAATGCAGAAGAAAAGAAATGCTAACAAACAAAAACAGTGAAGTAGTGAACAAGAAGGTTTATCAGTGTTGGATTTGGTGATAACCTCACAGGATATGGCTGTGAATGAGGTATTAACACTGCCACCTGTTGGTGAGAGTGATCACAAGGTTTGGAAGGTGATCAAACAGGACAAAGCTGTTACCAAGAAGATCTACATGTGGAACTATAAGGTGGATGATTATGAGAAGCTCTGTAGTCAACTAGCATCAATACACTGGGTTGATGAATTGTTCAGAAAAGATGCTGACAGTGCATGGGAATGATAAGGCAGTATCTAACACAAGCAATGAATAACGGCATACCAAGAGTTAAGTGGATAAAAAGAGCAGAAGTGAAATGAATGAACAGTGAAATCAAGCAAACAGCAAGCATTGTTACAAAAGAAGTTATGGAGGGGGGGGGATACAAGCATCTGTATCTGTTCATGTATCTGCTCAGTACAGTTTGTAGTGAACAGATGCATAAAGAATATAAACTGTAGGATGGAAAAGTGACAAGCATGGTTAAAAAAGAAAAAGTAGAAGAGGAGATTGTTCAGTTAGGTTAAAGCTAATCCAAGGGAATTTTTCTGTTATGTGGCAAGCAGGAAGAAAAATAATTATGGTAAGTTGACACCGATAAATAGTTATGGTAGCAGAATAACTACAGAAAATGATATAGTGGAATTATTTAATGAACACTTCATCAGTGTATATCATAGTGGTGTGAATAATGACATGTAACATATAGAAGAGAGACAAGGATTAGGAAAATTAAAGGTGAATCAAGTGTTGCTTGGGTTAGATGTTAATAAGGGCAGGGCTGCATTTACCATTAGGCGCATGAGGCGCAAGATGGGGGCCTCATTTTAAAACCTTACTCCTCACAAAGAACAATAAAAAAAAAGCATAGCTATAGTTGCAAAATAAAATACTTATTTTTAAATATTAAATTCAAAATATAAAAAGTAGAGGCCACTGAAAAATTTGTGAGGCTTCCCACTTCCATTTGAAATACATTGTTCTTTCCTTAGAATATAAAACTAACAGGAACTCTGTATTCCATAAAATTCATGTATGTAAGCATACCATTTCTTTGCTGGATGTATATACACGTCCAGTAAACCTGGATAATATTCTGTCCAACTGCTGAAAGAACATGGATAAGACTTAATTTGACTGTCGTGTCCATTAGAAGGTGTGATAATCCTTCACGCTGAAAAGAACACTTAACTACATTACCTGGCATACATAGTAACTACGTGCTGTGGCCTACAGCAAGAAATGCAGTTGCTTGCCGTTTGCTCGGTAACTGGAATCTAAGTTATATCAGACTAAATACCTATGAGTTATATTCATTTTGCTGCTTGTTTTTATCGTATATAGTTTTTAATGCCAGTGTAAAATAAGATATCCTTTCATACTTTCTTCACTTCATATTGTATCACTTTGGAAGATCAATGTCACTATCAATTTTTTTGTTAATTATTTTAATCGCCAATACATTTTAAAATTCTCCAAGAACTTGATTGAAGATAATTATTTTTGTCAAACAATTATTTTATAAATTCATGAAAATCTGAATATAAAAATGAATACAGCCTCCATCTATTCCAAATTAAGTTTCCTATTTTATTCATAATCTTAGTTCGAAGGCTAGTTATCATACGTAAATCTTGAATCATATCATGTAATGCATAATTTTTATAACGTAATCTGTTGGTTTTTGCATTTCAACTTTCTTGGTTCCCCCCTAATCACTCACTACAAATCAAAATAAACGGCAGTTATGAAGTCAACTGTTATGTACATATTTTCGGCTAATTTCGATATTATGCGGCAGTTTTGAAGTAGCGATATTTTCCCTACAGTTTATCTTTTGAAACATGTGTAGGTGCATGCGTCAAAATGAAATTTTATTTCCAGAAGTTTCATAAGAGAATTAATTTGCCTTTAATGGCTAACCCCCCCCCCCTCCCAAAATTATCACCACACATACACAAAAACTGCTAGATAACATGTGCACACTTTCTTTTTTGTTTGAATTCATTATTTTTCCAAAGTAATTGTACTGTTGCAGTTTTAAGCAAAAGACAAAGGCATAGAATCACTGATAAAATACCATTGGATATAAATTAAAAAGACTCACAATCAGAAACCCTGAGTAATACAGTTTAACATCATTTGTTGTTCATAAAAATAAATAAATACATTAAAAAAAAAATCGTTCCTAAAATTGAAATGGGCATCCCATATAATATTTTGCAAGGAAAGGAAGCAAAATGTGATATTTATTTCAATAAATGTTATTTAAAATATATAAATATTTGACATAATATTTCCAATGCAAACAAACATTTTGATTATTTATTTTCGCACATGTGAAATTCGTTTTTATTTGGGAAGACACACAATAAGTAAATTGTGCAAAAAAGGTCAATCAAATACAGTGCACATAACTACAATAATCCGTCAACAGTGGGGGGGGGGGGGGTAATTGCATTTTAATAGATAGAATGCTGTTGAAGTTTCATCAGCATTCTGCCGTTTTTTTAGGTCAAAGAGATTTTGAGTATATTTGCGAACAGATATATTCCACATAACTTAGCAATAACACTTTTTTTGAAAGTTAGTCAAGTGAGTTTTAATTTATCGTCCTACATGTTTCACCGATTTTTGCTATCGGCATCTTCAGGGAATACAATTGATAAGCTATATGAAGGTAACAGACTAGGTTTTTAACTGACAGTTTTACTTCACACAAAATTAGAATTGTGCGAGACCTTTTTTTTTTTTTAGACAGTTGGTAAGTAGGAGAATAGATTCCATCAACTATTGGACGTAAAGGTATACCTTCTTTATGTATTTTAGGAACGCCATACAATCTTGAAGTCAACGGGTGCATGGATTTTAGCTTTCTTGTTAAGTCTATAGGCCAGTTAGTCATTCCATGTAATAGTTCATTTGTGTCGTTATGGTTTTTTGCGTAGGATCTGTACTGAGAACTTTATAGACAGACATGTCTGATAATAGATTTTTAATTTTTTCTTCATAATCTTTTGTATTTAAGATAACAGTATTGTTGCCTTTGTCAGCTTTATTAGGTCTTGCACATTACTAATTTTGTATGAATTAGAACTGTTGTTACCTTCATATAGCTTACCAATTGTATTCCCTGAAGATGCAGATAGCAAAAATCGGTGAAACATGAAGGACGATAAATTAAAACTCACTTGACTAACCTTCAAAAAAAGTGTTATAGTTATTATACAAGTAGTCAAGAAAGAAAATCACACTATAACTTAGCCAGTTTTGTTGTAAAAAGTGCAGCATTTGAAGAAATATTAGCGGCATAATAATAAAATAGCAAAATTCATAATGCTTCAGAATAACTTGATAATTTTATCATCATCATCAAATTCCTGCCATGTACCCTCAAGGGATGTACAGGATATGATAGTACTACATGAAAAAAAATTACTTCATTATTAATTTCCTATCTACAATTTTCCTCCAAATCAGTCTGTTACTTGTCAACACTCCAACATTATCAGATCTTATATTTCTATCGTCTAAAGCACTTTGTACCGTATCAATCCACCTATATCTTGGTCTCCCTCTGGGTCGTTTTGCTGCCAACCTGGCAGAGAACATGTTGGAACATGGTGTTAGTAATAACCAGTCCATGTCCTGAGCAGAAATCCAACAGATATTTGCCATTATTATTAGCTTTGCTCTTTTCTCCAAATTTTCCCAAAATATTTTTGTATGTCTCACAATCATTTCCTACTCTGCTATTTAGATCCCCAACAAGGACCAACTTTTCCTTTTTGATTGTGTCAGTTGCTTTTTCTAAAGCCTCAAAAAATTCCTCCACTTCTACCTTAGTAGAACCTTCTGTGGGACCATAGGCACAAATAAGTCTCATTGTCCAGTTACCCATTCTCATATTTGCCCACATTACTCTACTTGAGACTGACTGCCATTCAAGAAGATTAGCCTCATATTTTGTGTTGAATACTATGGCTTCTCCTTCTTTTCTTTGATTGTCATTGCCTAAATATAACATTTTGTATTTATTGCTTAGAAAGATCTCACCAGTTTTGGTCTTTTTTGTTTCAGTCACTCCTATTTTGTCGATCTGGTACTTATCTAATTCCTCAGCTAGCTCCATTTCTTTGCCATTCAGGCTTCTTACGTTGATAGTACCGATCTTTAACTCTGGTGATGTCGAGTTGGAGTTTGTTTTCAGATTTGTTCCAGTAGCTGACTTTTCGCTGTTCGCCCTGGTTCCCTGGCGAAACAACAGGGGCATTGTTTAACCAGGCGACGTCCCAGCCGGCATGAAATTTTGTTGTTGTACCATCATTTTTTATTTTGGTTTAACCAATAAGAATACAATTTGGTCGGCTAAATCCTAAATTGCCAGCCCATCCTCATTCGTTCAGTATCCAAGTAGATACCCAACAGGGTGCACCACGAGAAGGTGAGTATTGGACATTAGGTCAGAAGCCCTGGTCAGTTCTCTGCATTCCTTTAAAGGCTATGTGGAGGTCTCCTCTCAGTTATACAGCTTTGACCCTTAAGCACCCTTTTTATCTTTTATCTCTTGATTGTGAAAGCTTTAAGGTATATAAACTTCATAGTCTTTAAAGGAATGTAATAAGTATTTTTATTACATTCCTTTAAATATCTGTAAAAGTATTTTTGCTTTTTTTGCAAACATTTTTTGTATTTTTGCAACTTACACCAACAAATGATTGTAAACCTATAAATTATCATTAAAAATGTTTGAAAAGGGGTCTTCTGTGTTGTTATTCCTATTAAAACCAGATGAAACAGCTAGCGATCAATTTATTTTGATATGACTATGCTGCGGTACATACTACTACAATTTTTTGTTTACTCCTGTACCTCATACATCCTAGGTGAGTACAACTTTATATTCTGAAAAATTGTTCTTGAATGCTTTGACTATTGGAAAATGCCACATGCAAATAACATTGCTAGTTGTGTGGTAGTGTTTGTTGCTATTAAATGTTGCATGTGTCAAAGCTAGTGAATGTGTCTGGTGAAAGCTCTATCTACCAAATCAATCACTTCTTAAATACGGTATATATCTAAAGTAACAATGGAAAATTTGGAAAGTGGTGTGAAGAACTACCTTAAATGTTAATGTAACACTTTCAAACATTTGTTAATAAACTAATTACCAATATTAGATTAATTTTAAAGGAAAGTCGATTGGTAGAGCCTCTGCTACTAATGGCTCACACAAAAAGTTAAGCAAGTTTGAACTTAAGCTGTTAGTAGTTGGAAGGAGTTCAATCGTTCGATGCTGTTGGCACACTCTCCCTCAATGAGTCTTTGGACTCCCTGGAGGTGTCATATAATAATAATATAAATTTAATGAACTATTCCTCAATGATGTGAACGTCTATATCTGAAATTATCTGCACAATCTACACACCTGGAAACCATAATACAAGCGCTCTATCAAGTTGCTGTTGAGTTACGGGATCGACTAATTTTTTTAATACTGCTTTCCTGGGCTCTGGGAAGGTTTTCAGTCTTGCTATTTTACTCAGAACTTCACTAGTCCTTGGACCAGATATCCTAATGACAGCAACACCACTTCTGCCTGCAGCAGAAGACAAAGCAAAAATGGTGCTTCTTTTTTCAGAAATTTTTCTATGTAAGAGGCATTGCCAGCTGCATAGCTTTCCAATGAATTCTGTGTTGCTGCCTCTTAGTAACCACATGCTTCTTAACATTTTAAACTGATGTACTGTTTATCGCATTACTAGTGTATTTAATTATTCCATTTCTAATTACTTCAAAATGGATATAATAAGGAATGAAAACGTCACTCTTCTGTCCATTTCTATTTAAAATACACTCAAAACACTTTCTTGTTTTACCTAACCTTTGCCAGCCACACTCAATTAAATCCGATTTAATATCAAAAAAAGATGAGACACATCTGTAGAAATCTATTATTATTATTATTATGAGTCCTTTTAATTATGAACTCTATAAAGATATACTTAATAAATTTGTATTTTTGTGTTTTTAAATAAATAAACTAGTTTCATTTTGTCACAGATGGTTTTCACTGGACTACCTGGACTTTTAGACTATTGTTCTTATCAATATTGTAAAAACTCAATTGTAGCTTAAATATTCCAAAGCACATTACATAGATTTTTTTACTTAGGTCAAGTCCCATAAGAATGTTGTAAAAAATAACCTTGTTTGTCTCTGTATATTTAGTATTAGATATTTTTGTAAATAGCCCTTTGGAAATTAACTGTATATACTTCTTTAATAAGAATATCTTAGAGTGTTAAAAACAAAGGCAATGCTTTTCGCCAGAGCTGTATGTAATAGATCTACATGGTGACATTAGAAAGGTTGTTTATTAAATTTTGTGTGTATGAGAAAGGCTTACAAGCTCTGCACGTAAACACCTCCGAAGTCACTCAGAAAGGTTCAAACAACTTTCCGATGGTTGGCAACTGACAATCAAAAGAAGGCACAGAAGAGAACAAAGAGCGGGCCGAACTTGAAACAAGATGAAAGAATGATGCCGAATTCTTCGGGGTTGCAAACTTCATGCGAGGTCTCAGAGAAGGCATAATAAAAGGGGACAGAGCCAAGCATATAAGGCTTCCCAGATCCAGAAGTCGCTAGAGAGAGGGGCTTCTCATTTCCAGACGTTGCCAGAGTTCCAGTCTTAAGAGATGGCTTTGAGTTGCTGAAATTCAAATTTCAGCAACTCAAAGCTGAAATTCAATTCGAGTTAGTGGAGGTGGCAGAAAAAGAAGGCAGTTGTCCAGGCATTTTTGGCGAGCCGAAGAAGAGGAGAAAAGGTTAGACAAATTACCCGAAGCACCTTTGCTCAGAAGTTTTTCTTTTCGCCGTGGGAGAATAACTTTTTGCCAGAGCTGTATATGAGTACCGCAGGGTGCAGTTCACAGTCTGCTATTTTCCCAATGAGATATTTCTGAAGCCAGATTTCCTGAAGGAAGCTCAAGATCTGAGATGAGAGAATTGCCTTAGAACTTTTTGTGCATTACTTTTGATTGAATGTGCGATACAGAGCTTTTGTAAGTTATATACCTTTGCACAATTCCTCTTATGTGTTTTAGTTGGACAATTAAGATTTAGATTAACAGTAACAAGAAGTGTCATTAAGAGAATTTATTGGCATATTTGAAGTTGATATAAAAGTAACTTAATAGAGAGTTAGTTAACCTCTTTGCAAGTATACTAGAAGTTTAATAAGCTTCTAGTACACTTGCAAAATCTAGTATAATTTTTGAGTTCAAGAAAGTTTTTGTGATCGTTTTGAAACACGTTACAGAGACAACAGAGGTTTTTCTGTGTGCAGCTGCTATTTGTATTAATTAGTTGGGTAAGAGCAGTTTCAAAAATATCACATAAATAGAGGATTTGAATTTCAAGTTTATTATTATTTATAAATTAAATTGATTTTTCAGTTCATTTTTTTGTGCATCGAGATTCTAATCACTTCAGGGTAAAATGTCGAGTAAAAAAGTGGATGTTAGCGAGCATAGCAAGTTATCGTTACTACTTATTGCCTCTATGTTTTAACTAAAGCTGAATTATTATGCTTATTGCTGCAACTTAAAAAAATCAAAGCTGGAGTTGAATAAATCTTGTAATAAATAAATGCTGTAATTCCATAAATATGATGATTTTTGCTAAAATTTTTATTACCGTAAATTCAAAATTTTTATTTTTAGTGAGAATATCTGAACTTTACAGTTCATGAAGTTCCAATTTTTACCGTTTAGCAAGCTTAATTTCATTGCATTTAAATTCTTTTTTTTTTTTTTTTAAAAAAACTTTTTTCCTTATGCTAAATTATTACCATACCTTTTAATATTTTTTTTGGTATTCATAATTTTTGTAGCAACTATGATGCTTGTCAAACAAAATAGATGTTCTCAAAATCAATAACGAACACTGCAATTGAAATCGTTCACAGAAAGATTTTAATTACATCTTTCTTTAAATTAATTTAAATTAATTGTTTCAATTTTTTTTTTTTTTTTGGTTTGAGGATACATAGTGGTTGGTCAGCGAATTTAGTGCTCCTGTAAAGTTGGTGATTTTTATCTGTTTTTATTGTATTTTCCTTTAGAAAATTAGTGTTTTGTAGTATACTAGTGTAGATTTTAGTATTTTATAGTGTATTTAGTATTTTATCATATATTTTTATTAAGATATTTTAACATTTGGGTCAGCGAATTTAGTGCTGTAAAGTTGGTGATTTTTGCGTTTTTATTGTGTTTTTCCTTAGAAAATTAGTGTTTTGTAGTATACTAGGGTAGAGTTTAGTATTTTATAGTGTGTTTAGTATTTTATAGTGTGTTTAGTATTTTATCATATATTTTTATTAAGACATTTTAATATTTAGTATACATTTAAAATGGTGCAAAAAAAAAAAAAGGGAAAGAACAGCTAAAAAAAAAGCACCGCAGGCGAGAACAAGGTTAGCCCTGTCAACAAGGTTATTGTGCACATGGAGGAGGTTAACAAAAATGAACCGCCAAAGTAGCGAAGTTGAAGCAGATCATCAGAGAGACAATGCAGGAATTGCAAAAAGTTGAGAGACATTTAAATGAGCACAGGGAGAAAAAGAAAAATGAACAGGAAAATAAGAAACAACAAAGCAAGGAAACAGGTAAGTCAAAAAATAATGAAAATCAGGTAAGTGACGTTGTTAGTAAAAAGAAATTATTTAGTATGGTGACTATAATAAAACATGCTATAGATGAGAGAGTTATAACATCAGGCTTTCCTGGAGCGAAAATTAAAAATATAACTCAAGTAATTCAAAAACAGAAAAGAAAAGTAAATGAAATGGTAGTTGTAGTAGGTACGAATGATTTAACTGGTGATAAGTTCAGTATGAGAGAGGACATGAAAGGGTTGCTGGAAGAGGCGAGAGTGAAGAGAGAGAAAGTGAAAATCATTAGTATTTTACCTCTCTATGACAAAAATGAATCAAAAAGAAGGGCTATGATGGCAAACGATTCGATGCGTAGGCTATGTAGAAGGAATGGATGTGTGGAGTGAGTTTGAGGGAAGATTGGATTTGTATGAGAGGGATGGCCTACACCTGAATTCGTTTGGTATCAGGAGTCTGGAAAAATTATTAACTGGTATGAGACCTAACACAGAGAGTCAGGGAAACTAAATTATAAAGGGAGGAATGATGTGAATGTGAGTGTAAGAGCTAAAATGGTATATAACTGTGTTAATGATGGGAATGGGATTTGTCATGGGAATGTTGACGAGGAGAGAATGATTTCGGGTTTGTGTTCATCCGGTTCGGACCAATCATATGTGTGCAAAGATGTGTACATGTGTAAAGCATTAGAGAAGAATAGAGATCTGCAAGTTGTCCAATTGGGTCAGGCACTGCAAACAATACTAAAGAACATGAAGGTAGATTATTATGTCTGTACACAAATGCTAGGAGTATCAGAAACAATGGGGTAGAGTTTGTTGCCTTAGTCAATATGTCACGACCTCAAATTGTAGGAATTAGTGAGACCTGGCTATCAGAATCAGACCTATTAACTGGTATCGAGTGTCATGGGTACAGTATTTTTAGGAAGGATAGAGTGGAGAGGAGGGGCGTGCTGCTAATGATATTGGATGACTTAAATCCAGTTAGAGTTGAGACCTATGAATGTAGTAATACTACTAACAATATTTCACGTGGCAGCGAGTTTGAAGCCATCTGGTGTGAGGTGGAATCTAATAAGACAAATTACACAGTGGGTGTTTGTTACAGACCTGGTGGATCGGTTGCTGGTGGTGAAGAAATGCATCACCAAATAGAAAAGGTGAGTGCAAAAAGAGAAATCATAATGGGACACTAATTATACAAATATTGATTGGGTAGCAGTAGAATCTCATGAGAAGAATGAAAATGCATTTATTGAGCTGTTGCGGGACAATTTCCTCACACAGCATGTGAAAGAAGGAACTCAAGGTCAAAGAGTGCTAGATTTGATTATAGTGTCAGAGGGCATTTCAGTTAAAGAAGTAACTATTCTGCCTCTACTTGGTGAAAGTGATCATGCGGTACTCACTTGTGAAGTGACTAAGTTTATGAATGTTCCATTCAGAAACGGTTACATGTTGAACTACAAAACAAGAAATTATGGCCAACTGAGGAGTATACCGAGTTCAGTGGAATGGGATCGGTTGCTGGATGGAAAGGATATCGACAGTGTATGGGAAACATTTAAACAATATTTAAACGATGCGATATCAGAATGTGTCCAGAGAGTTCGAAGAATAAATAGAGGAGGAGTCAAATCGATGTGTTATCTTATTAAGCAAGAGATTCGTAAGAAAAGGACGATGTGGAAGGAATACCGTTTGCATAAGGATGATGTCAATTATGAACGTTATAAGCAGCAGGCTAGAATAGTCACAACTGTTGTACGAAAAGCAAAGTCTGATTATGAAAAGAAACTGGCTCTGCATGTGAAAGAATTCCAGATGGAGTGAGGGTTACTGATGCAGAAGAGGTTGTTCAGTTAATGAGTGCCCATTTCGTTAAAAGCTATCAACCTAGTGAATGCAACATTGTGCTCACTGTTACCTCTTCACTAGATGAAGAAACACAGGTGTGTGAGGCTGAGTTATTAGAGCTATTGCACAAACTGAATAAGAATTCAGCAATAGGGACTGATGGAATATCAGCATGTGTGCTAAAAGAGTGTTCAGCTGAATTGATCATTCCTTTGACCAGGATGTTTAATATGAGTCTCAGAACAGGGAAGATTCCACAGGAATGGAAGGAATGTATGGTCCATTGCATAAGGGTGTTGCAAAGACCGATGTTTCAAACTATCGACCAATTAGTATCTCAGGATACTAATTGGTGGTGAAGATTTTAGAAAAATTAGTTACGGCCCGCATTCAGAAATGGGTTGACAGTGAATCTCTACTTTGCAATAAACAACATGGGTTTACTAAGGGAAGGTCATGTTTTAGCAACTTGCTCACATTCTATGACAATGTTACCACTGAACTAGACAAGGGGAATGGATACACCATGATACTTTTGGATTTTGCTAAAGCTTCTGCTAATACAACATGACAGACTGCTGCATAAATTGGAGAAAATGGGTTTAGCATGGATAAGAGGATGGCTGACTGACAGATATCAAAAAGTGGTATACGGGGGATCTGAGTCTGCAAGGTTTAAGGTAACAAGTTGTGTACCACAAGGATCAGTGCTTGGTCCACTGTTATTCAATCTGTACATTAATGATATAGGGAAGGATTTGACAAGCGACATACAGTTATTTGTTGATGATGCAAAGATAGGCAGGGTAATCATGAATGCTGCTATGAGGTCCTTGCAGAATGATTTGAATAAGTTGGAATTGTGGGCATGGGAAAATCAGTGCAGTTCAATGTCAGTAAATGTAAAGTCATTCATTTCGGCATGATTACCTATCCAATGTCGTATTATATTGGTGGGATTAGGCTAGAAGAAACTGATGAGGCTAGAGATCTTGGAGTGTTAATAGATAGGAAGTTGAAGTTCAGGGCCATGTGGCAAAGATTGCAAATACAACTCACAAGATAATTGCAATGCTGAAACGAATGTTCACATGTAAAGATAAGGATGTTATTTTGCCTCTTTACAAGGCCTTGATAAGACCTCACTTGGACTATTGTGCACAGGTCTGGTCTCCTGGTTTCGTTGTGATTCTGATATATTGGAGAGAGTACAAAGGCGAGGGTTAAAAATGATATCAGGATTGTGGAATAATGATTATGAAGACAGGTTGAGAATTTGTAGATTGCAGACACTAGAAAATAGGAGAAAGAGGGGTCATATGATTGAGACTTACAAACTGCTGAAAGGGTCATACAAGATTTCAATTGATGGGATTTTTCAATTTATGGAGGGTGGGGAAAGGACGAGAGGACATCCTTGGAAGCTGAGAATGAAGGCTGCCGAGAAGGGTGTAAGGGCCAGATTTTTCTCTCAGAGGGTGGTGCGTGATTGAAACGGATTGCCATTGGATGTTGTGAATGCAAGCAGTGTGAATGAATTCAAGAATAAGTATGATAGCTGGTGTGTGTAGTATGTGGCCTCCCTCAATGAGTCTCTGACTCCCTGGAGGTCTTTCTTAATAATAATAATAATAATTACATGGAATATTTAAAAGTGTAAATAATATATATATTTAGAATTACATTAAGACATTTTAAACTATTTAGAAAATTTAATATTAAATATAAAGTATCGTAGAAGTTGCATAATTATTTATAATCCATCCATATAAGTTAGTCATTTATTTATATAAAATGACTAACTTATAAGATTTTTTTAATATTAATATTTATTGTATACATGTGAAATTCGTTTATATTTTTGGGAAGAGACACAATAAATAAATTGTGCACCCAAAAGGGTCAAATATCGTAGAACAGTAAAGGAAATTCCAAAAAACTGTAATTAAACTGATAGTTTAGTTACCGTTATTTGGCTAGTACTTGTAAAGCAGTATACTCTATACAAGTGTATATACCTAATTATATGGTTAAAGTAGTTGTCGCAGTCGGTAAGAATATATTATTCAATTAATTATTATTTTTATTTTACTGTTACTCGTTTATTTTAGCAAAACCAAGATACTACTGTTTCTATTTTTGTATTTTTTAAGCTTTTAAAGTAATTGTTTATTTTATTTATATGTTTATTTTGGATTTAATAAATATTTATTTCGCTTTTGATAGATTAATACACATAATGATGCCAAGAAAATCTGAATCCGGAGCTAGTAAAAGAAAATGACTTAGAGAAAATGAAAACAGCTAAATAGTCAAAAGAGGGCAATTTTGTCTTTCTTGCATTCTGAAAATGAAGAATTTCATAGAAGTGAAGTTGTACTTCACATTCTTGGAATGAAAATGAAACATTGGTATCATTATCAGGAGGAGATGAAAGTGAAAATGAAGAACATCAAAATGATGTGGAAAACGTAGAAGGAGAGAAAGAAGTAAATGAAATAAATCAAGAGGATTCTGAAGAAAATTTTCAATCGGAGTCTATACTTACCAGCAAGCAAGCTATCTCTTATCCTACCAATATAGCAGGATAAGATATTAATAGTAAGTTACCAATGTGGCAACTTACTATTAATGAACAGTTTATCGAGCATATTTTAATAAATATGCCCCAGAATGTTAGTAAAATCGAAAATTTAAAAAAAGAATACACAGAAGAATATATGTCAGAAATGTAAATATATGACATTTTTACTGTAAAAAGGCGAATGGAACAAAGGAGAAACGTGAGTGGCTAATTTTTTCAAAAACAAGCAAAGCAATTTACTGCTTTGTTTGTAAATTGTTTTTTAAGTCAAATAATAGCTTAATGAAGGGTTTTAATGACTGGGGGAAATATAACACGAACCTTATGTGATCACGAGCTTTCTACTGAGCATATATGAGCGATGTGCAAATATTGCAAAAGAAAATCAAGTTCTGTAAATAGTCAAATTGATTCTGAATTGATCAAACAAATACAATCTGAAGAAAACTGTTGGAGAGAGGTTTTAAAAAGAATAATAGCTATCATTAAGTTACTGAGGAAACTAGGGCTAGCATTTAGAGGAAATACAAATGATATTTTTTCTGATTCTTGCAGAAATTATTTATCGTGTTTACATTATTATTATTACATAACACCTCCAGGGAGTCCAAAGACTCATCGAGGGAGGACACCTACTCTACAACTCTCTGTCTCCACCAACTTCAATGAACCGCAACTACCATCATCTACACCAACGCAATCTACCGCCCATCATCGCCACTAGTATTTTTCACAAACAAACATCCATGCCCACGGCGGGATTCGAACCCGAGCCTTTTGGCTGGAGAGCAGATACGCTAACCACTCGGACAACCAGGCCAGCATTTATTTAAATGAATTAAATGATTTTTTAAAACATCACATGAAAATGTATGTCAACTGTGGTTCTGGCAGATCAAATTATCTTTCTTACCATACTTGTGATGAATTCATAGCATTAACAGCTAAAAAAAACAAGAGTAATCTTAATTTCAGAAATTAAGGAAGCTGCTTATTTTGCAATAATACTCGATTCAACGCCAGGCATTGCCCATAATGACCAACTAACTATGATATTTAGGTTATGTTGCCACAAATTCTGACATTAGAGAAACATTTATCGGGTTCATCAGAATTACACAACATAATTTTTTTGACCCTTGTTTACCCTTGACCATTTTGTTTAATTTGAGTCTCGGGTCTGGGTTAGTCCCGAGCGGGTGGAAAGAGGGGAAAATAGTTCCACTGCATAAAGGTGGTTCCAAGACTGCTGTAGTAAATTACCGACCGATTAGCATATCAGGAATCATTGTCAAGGTCCTAGAGAAAATAGTCAAGAGGAAAATACAAGATTGGATAGAAGAAAATGGGATACTGTATCGGGGACAGCATGGTTTTGTGAAGGGTAGGTCATGCCTCAGTAACTTGCTCACGTACTATAACACAGTGACGGCTGAACTGGATAAGGGTAATGGGTTTACGGTGATTCTACTGGACCTTGCCAAGGCCTTTGACAGGATTCCACATGGAATTCTAATCAGTAAATTGCAGCATATGGGAATGGACGTAGGGTTGGTGAGATGGATAGGAGGGTGGTTGACGGAGAGATATCAGAGAGTGGTTTACTCGGGAGTAGAGTCCACAAGACGGCCTGTGACTAGTGGTGTGCCATAAGGATCTGTTCTTGGACCACTGCTGTTTAATTTGTTCATAAATGATATAGGAAATGATCTGAGAGGAACAGTTCATTTGTTTGCGGATGATGCGAAGTTGGGTAGGGCAATAGTGAATGCAGATGACGTCAAAATTTTGCAGGATGATTTGGATAGATTGGAGGTCTGGGCTAAGGAGAATGGATGTCAGTTTAATGTGGCAAAATGTAAGGTTATGCATTTTGGGGTGAAAAGATTGGCGGCAGTTTACTGCATTGGTGGAACCGTGCTCCAGGAAATTGATGAGGCACGAGATTTAGGAGTGTTGGTAGATAAGGAATTGAAATTTAGGGGACACATTGCAAAAGTGACCAAAACAGCTCATCAAATCACTTGGTTGCTGAAGAATACGATGACAAGCAGGTTATTGTTCCTCTGTATCAAGCCTTGATAAGACCCCATCTCAACTACTGTGCTCAGATTTGGTCACCTAGGTTTCTTCTTGATCGGGAGGAGGTGGAGAGGATCCAGAGGCGAGTGACCAAGATGATAGCAGGTCTGTGGAATGAACCTTATGAGAACAGGTTGAGGATTTGTGGGTAGCAAAAATTGGTTGATAGGCGGAGGAGGGGAGATATGATTGAGACATTCAAATTACTGAAGGGTTTCTATAAAATTAATTCAGAAGATATTTTTGAGAACAGGGCTGGTTGTGGGAGGACTAGGGGACATCCATGGAAACTGGGCAAAAGTGTGGTTAGTAAAGGTGTTAGAGCTGGGTTCTTTACTTTTAGAGTAGTGAATGAGTGGAATGCGCTCCCTGAGTCTGTGGTGGATGCTGTGACAGTGAATGAGTTTAAGGCGAGGTATGATAGATACTGTATGAATGTCAAATAGTTGTGATGAATATGATTTGGGGCCTCCCTCGATGAGTCCAATGACTCCCTGGAGTTGCCCGTAATAATAGTAATAATAATAATAATTCCTTGTATTTAGAAGAGGAAGTATTAAAAAAATTAGAAGAATTATCTTTGGATATAAAAATGTGCAGAGGGCAAAGCTATGATAATGCTGCTAATATGAAAGGTATCTATACAGGTTTACAAGCTAGGCTGAAAAAACGTAGTCCCTCTGCACATTATATACCGTGCTCTAGTCATTCCTTAAATATAATTGGCAACTATGCCGTGGAATCTTGTCCGGAATTTTTTTATAAAACAAAACAATGTTTTTGTTTTATTCAAAATGTATATAATTACTTTTCATCTTCAACAACAAGATGAGGTATACTCCTTAAACATTTAGAAAAAAAATCTTTAACAGTTAAAAGACTAAGTGAAATGAGGTGGTCCACAAGAACTGACGCTATATTGGCTTTGAAACGTGGATATAAACAAATTAAAGACGCATTACTTGAACTATCCATTTCTCCTCATGAAAAACCTATTTCTAAATTAGGGAGCTCATCACTGGCTGAACATTTTCACAAACCAGAAACAGCAATTTTAACAGTCATGTTGGAAAAAAAATTTACAACGAATAAATGCTACTAGTAAATCTCTACAAGACCCCGATATGGATTTGTTTTTAGCTAATAATTTGTTACACTCTTTAGTTGGTTTTATTTTAGATATAAGAAATAGTTTTGCTGCTGTAAGTGAAGAAGCGAATTTATTAACAGATGAGACAAAATTTAAAGATGAAAAGGAAAGAGTTAAAAAAACGAAAAAAAATGAGTGACGAAGTTTCACAATCTAACAATGAGATTTTATTACCTGGGAAAGAAAATTTCGCTGTGAACACTTTTAATGTCATTTGTGATAAGCTAATTTTGGAAATTAATGAAAGAACAAAAAGCTATTTCGATATTTTTTTGAAGGAAGATATAGATCAAGACAAGTACAAGACTAATATTGATAAAATTTTACAAACTTATGGGACTGATATTTCTGATAAAGTTAAGCAATTTTTAATAATAATAAAGGAAGAAAATTCTTCAATTAAAATTATGTATAAATTTATAAACGATGAGTTAAGGTCTACTTTTCTGATCGTAGAAACAATTTTAAAAATATTTTGACGATGCCTATTTCAAATGCAAGTGCTGAATGCTCATTTTCAGTGTTGAAACGAATAAAAAATTATTTAAGAAGCAACTCGCACCAAAATAAAACAAGTGACTTGTCGTTATTATGCATTGAATCAGATGTAATGGATTCGATCAATTATGATGACATTATATATTTGCTAAAACCAAAGCCAGAAAAAAAAAACTTTTAGGTATTAATTTTTTAATTTAAATTTGAACTGATTTATTTTTATACTTTTTTTAAAATGCAAATATATGTATACCAATGTTGTATTGTGTTATTAAAATGAGTTATTATGGAAATGTTGACTTTTATTTTCAATAAACTAAAAATATGCTTATTTTTGAGGGCCTCATAATGATGTTGCACCTTGGGCCTCCAAAAGTATAAACGCGGCCCTGAATAAGGGTATGAGAATGGATGACAATACCACCATGTATTGTCATATTTTTAAAGAACGTACAGAAAAGTTAGCCATGCCCTTGACCCGGTTATTTAATGAAAGTCTTGCAGTGGGGAAGGTTCATAAGAAGTAAAAAGAAGGCAAAATAATACCGCTCCACAACATGGTTCTGAGACAGAAGTTTCCAATTATAGACTGGTCTGTATAACTGCAGTTGTGGTCAAGGTGTTGGAAAGATTGGTTAGGCATAGAATACAGGACTGGGTCGATGGACATAGGACTCTCTGATGATCAGGATGAGTTTGTGAAGGGCAGGTCTTGCTTCAGCAATCTGCCTAGATTTTATTGAGGTGAGGAATGTGTTGGGAGATTCATCATAAACAGTGATTTTCTTGGACTTTGCAAAGGCATTTGATAGATTACCACATGACAGAATGGTGTATAATCTGCAGAAGATGGGATTGGATAACAGATTGGTTGGATTGAAGATTATATGAAAATAACAGCAAACTGTGCATGATGGAGCAGTGTCTCAGAAAACAAAGGTGACTTGTGGCATACCTCACTGTTCTGGTATAGGGTCCTACTGTTTATCTTATTTGTTAATAATATTTCATGTGGATTGACTGGGGATCTTCAAATGTTTGCTGATAATGCACAGTTCGGTAGAATTATTAGGAGTATTGCTAATGTTAATTATCTACAGGAAGATTTGAACAGAACTTTAGCTATTTTAATTTAGCTTATTAATAAAGGTAAGGTGCAAGCTACACTTTGGGGTACAGAGATATAAGACTACATACTGTATTGGTGGAGCTGAACTTCAGGAAGTGGATGAGATTTGGGATCTTGAGGTGATGGTAGACAGTGGACTAAAGTTCCACAGGCACATTGCAACTGTTGAAAAGACTGCACATTGTATTGCTGCTATGATAAAAAGTATATGGTAACCAAAATAATAAGTGCTGTTTTTCATAATAAAAATTAAACAACTGCAGAAATTATCATAAAATGTTTTATTCATTACAATAAGTACCTTCTCAATCTACAACCTCTTTCCAAATGAGATACAAGTTTGTAAATTCCACTCTTATAAAATGTTTTGTTTTTAGAATTAATAAGCCTAGCAACCTCTGCTTCAATCTCTGTATTACTGTGGAAATATCTATTTCACATGCAACTATCAAGTGCAAAAAAAAAAGAAAAAAAAAAAGTGATAATCACTAGGAGAAATGCCAAGAGAATATGAAGGATGAGGGAGTATCTCCGATATGAGGTTTTGCGTTGTCCTGTAAGAATAAGGCTTTCTCTCGATTAACTAGTTCTGAAGTAACAAATCCTACTCACACTCGAGTTGCATCGAGTACATCTTGGCCGTAACTGTTTGCCCTATAGCGAGAAACTCAGAGTGAATAATACTAGGTCCAGTCCACACGCATGCACACACACACAAAGCATAGTCTTCTGGGGATGAAGAGGTGCCTTTGAAGTGTGCAGCACTGGATCATTTAGTGACACCCAATAATTAGTTCGCTTCCTGTTAGAGTACAAGATCCATTTTTCATCACAAGTGAGCAAATAATCCAATCTTCACTTCTTTCACATCATAAAAATGGCTCGTTTTTATGACGTGAAAGAAGTGAAGAATAAACTGATAGCCTTTGAAGATTATTGTCATCTGATAATGCACGTGGGACCCATTTGCTTAGCTTCCATGATTTTCCTAGCTGATGCAAGTGTAATTGAATTGTTTCACCACTCAAGTTAAACATTTATGCACGTTCTTGATATGCTAATCTTGAAATTTTCAACAGCAGCATGTAATTCTTCATTATCAATAATGGAGGGTCTTCCTGAACATGGTGCATCTTCAAGTGATTCATCACCAGAAACAATTTTTTTAACCCATTTCTGTGCAGTATGTTCTGCTACCACATCTTTTTTCAAATGCCACACATCTTATGGGATGCTTCTGAAGCCTCCGAACCAAGTTTAAATTCCTAAAGCAAACAAGACCAAATTACACCAGGTTCAACTGACATTTTAAAAGACTTCAAAGTCACAGAAAAAGAGTACACACCAAGTTGTGCTCAGATTTGCTCACCCAATTTTCATTGTGATATGGAAACACCAGAGAGGGTCCAAAGATGAATGACCAAAATGATATCAGAGCTCTGGTGTTGGTTATGAAGAGCAATTAAGGGAATGTGAATTACAGAGGTTGATGGATAGGAGGAAAAGAGGAGATACAGTAATGATCTTCAGTCAAGAGATCTCAACAGATTAATACAGAAGGAATTAGAAAACGAGTGGATGTTAAGATGAGAAGAACAAGAGACCATCCCTAGTAGTTACATAAAGATGTGGTAAAGAAGGGTGTGAGGAGTATATATTTTATGTGGAGAGTTGTTGGCAAGTAAAATGCATTACCAGAGTGCATTGTGATTGCAAGAAGTGAAAATAACTTCAAAATTCATTATGATAGATGAGTCTTTTGACTCTATGGAGGTTACGGAAATAATAAACGTTGGTCATTCATTACTTCACCTTCTCCACTACTTCTACCAGAAGTAGCAGTAACCTAAATATGACTTTATTGAAGCCTTTTAAAAAAAAAAAAAGGAATAACTTCTCTATCTCTACCTGTCAGGGTATTCTGATATGGAATATTTTGATATGGTGCTATTTTGGCCACCTTTGCAATACGCACTCTAAGCATCAACTATCTCATACTCTCTCTCTCTCCACCATCACCCTACAAGTGTCCTCATCAAAAGTCCAGTTCTATCAGTACAGTATACAACTTGTGATGTCTTCATCCTAAAGTACCCTTACACTCGACCACTTTAAAGCAACCATTATCCTTAGTCCATATTGCCAGTCTAATTAAGTAATCTGCAGGATCTCTGTATCATTTTCATTGACTATCACTCTTCCCAGTTTTGTAACATCAGCAAACTAGGTATTTCTCTATAATCATTTCCGATATCACTAATGTAAAAATTAAACAACAGTGGAACCAAGTTCTGAGTCCTGCAGTATACCACTAGTTACCTGCCATCTCCTGGATTCAATCTCCCCCCCCCCCATATACTACTCTTCGATGTCCATCAATCAGCCACCCTCTTATTCAAATGAACAGCTTCATATCCATCCCAATTTGTTATCATTTACATAACTGAGTTCATGTGGTATCGTATCCTGTCAAATGACTTCAAAAATTTCAGCAGAATCACTGGGAAGTCATTTCACTGATCCAGTTCAAGCATCACTTTATAAAAGTGAGCAAATTACTAAAACAAGACTAATTTACTCTTCATAAAACCAAGGCTGATGTACAGTATCATATTCCTGTCCACTCGTTCCTGAATTCTGCCTTTAAGCAACTTTTCCAAAACCTTAACCACTACCACCACCACTCCTGAAATACTGAATAACCTATAATTTGTTAACATCTGCACTGGGGACTGCTTTATGCAATGGAAATAATTTGTCCTCTTTCCTTTTCATGTGCACATTCCCAGAATGTGAGGCTCAAATTAAATAGCTTAGTCAGAGGAGCTACCTCTGACCTTACACATGCTTGTAATATACAGGCTGATATCCCATCTAATCCTACTGTATTTGCATTAATGTTCTGCAATATTGTAAGCAACTCCAATTCGTCTAACTTATTCTAACATCAGTCAGTGTCACATCTGGTACTGGAATATCTCCACCTGAATGGCAAACCCTTATAAAATGATCACTCAATAGCTCATAATTTGGTTTGCTTCTGCTACCTCCTACCACTGTTGCTTGTTGAAGTCATGCTTCTATAATCTTTAGAGGTACCTCTGGCATAATTAAAATTAATAATTTAACACGTATAAAACCAACAGTAATAACTTTAATGAATTAAAGGTACAAATATTTCGTACTAAAAGTAACAGTACATCATCAGTGTAGAACAAACAGTTAAAGGAATGGAATACAAAGTACAAAACAGTCGGTAAATTACCAATTAAATTGTTGCCACGTGCCAGAAGATTAATATTAATAAAATATTATTAAATAATTCTTAAAAACTATTTCATTGATGATTGCATAAGATGAGAATCTCCCAAACTTTTGGGAGAGAGAGAGACAGTCATTTCGATTCAAATTCAGCCGATGTAAAAGGGCTTAGATGGCAACAAGTGAGAAATTTTGTTGATAAGAAAATATGTGGGAATAAGATGATACTTCTTCAAAATTCTGCCAATAGGTTCCGAGATGACTGAAATATAAGGGATTGGAACTCTGCAGTCTGTTGAAGAATCTTGAGGTGTTGGAACATAGGAGTCATGTTAAGTCAGTTTTGATATTGTATCCCTTTTTACCAATATTCCATTAGCTGACACTGTCAACTAACTATATGATGATTACCCTCCGGATATTGCAAAGATTTTTGAATTTGTTATACATTCAGGATATTTCAGCTGGAAAAACAAGATCTACAAACAAGTTGAAGGTACAGCCATGGGTAGCCCTCTGTCTGCACTTTTGGCAAACTATTTTTTGAAACATTTGGAAGACACCTTGTTTTCACCATCCCCAAACCTCTCTTTGGTTTTGTTATGTCAATGATGTCTTTGCTATTTGGCCACATGCTGAAGAGTAACTTAAAACATTTCTACAACAGATAAATAGCCTTAACCCATGCATTCAGTTCACCATGGAAAAAGAAAAGGCTGGTAGTTGACAATTCTTGGACATCCTCCTTACATGCACATCCTCTGGTACTTTGTCAACAAGTGTCTATCGAAAACCTACCTTTACTGGTAGATACATTCATTATCAAATCTTTAATTTAATACAGCACATAAAGTATGCTCCTCCCCATTAAGTATAACAAGAACTTTTCACTATAAAAAAGTTAATAGAATCTAATGGTTACAATCCTAATCAAATCCAGCAGATAATTAACTCCTATGTTCCAACACCTCAGATTCTTCAACAGACAGCAGAGTTCCAATCCCTTATATTTCAGGCATCTCAGAACCTATTGGCAGAATTTTGAAGTAGTATCATCTTATTCCCACATATTTTCCTATGAACAAAATTTCTCACTTTTTGCCATCTAGAAAAGGCAAACTGGCACCTCTATCATTAGCTGGTGTTTACCAGATACCATGTGAATGTAATTTATCATACTTTGGACAAACAGGCCGTTCTGTGGAAAATAGAATGAAGGAACATCAGTATTATATCGAATACATGAAACCTTCTAAGTCTGGTCTAGCACAATATAGCATTGACACTAAACATAATATCCAGTGGAATAAAGCTTGTCTTATCCACAGATGCAGGTTTAAATATGAAAGTCTTTTTAAAGAAAGTTGCAAAGCCCTTTTACATCGGCTGAATTTGAATCAAAAATGACTGTCTCTCTCCCTCCCAAAAGTTTGGGAGATTCTCATCTTATGCAACCATCAATGAAATAGTTTTTAAGAATTATTTAATAATATTTTATTAATATTAATCTTCTGGCATGCAGCAACAATTTAATTGGTAATCCACCGACTGTTTTGTACTTTGTATTCCATTCCTTTAACTGTTTGTTATACACTGATGATGTACTATTACTTTCAGTACAAAATATTTGTACCTTTAATTCAATAGAGTTATTACTGTTGGTTTTAGACGTGTTAAGTGATTAATTTTAATGCTTCTATAGTCATTCTTCATTTTACTCGCTACATAGCCAAAGTATTCTTTGGCTATGTAGCGAGTAACGATACTGTTCATCCATCTAATTCTGACCTGATATATTCTCCTAACTGGGTACATACAGTCTGATACTGTTTTTTCAAACATCCCCTTGAACATCTCTTTTGCAGTGCTAGCATTCTTCACTCAAAATTCTTAAGCCATGGCAATGCTCCAAGATGGCTCTTCATTTTATCACATAATTACTTACTTTGTATAATACCACATATACCCCTTAACTGAAAATTCCACACATCTGGCAATCCCCACATCATCACTCTCTCCCTATTCAGAGCCAATGTGGCTGGCTTGGTTACTGCCAAGTTCTCTGATGCTATCCACGGATCCAGCACTCTTGAACTCTGGATCCCATACAAAACATGGTGCAGTGATCTCTTAGCAGTTGTATAAATTCCTTTTCTTTCTTGTAACCACTCCTCCTTCCAAATGATGCCACCATAGCTGAAGTTCCCAATAACAATTTCTCATCATTCACTCTTTTTGTGCTAATTTGCCTATGCATGCCACTCTTTTGCACTCCCCAGCCCGTAACAGCAACTAACTATAGCCTATATGACAAGATAACTTCAAATGTAATGCCCTCTGCATCCCTGTCCTCTTAATGCACTCCTACTATTTTTAACTTCAATTCTTCTGCTATCATTAGCAAAACCCTTCCCCGCACCATCTCATTTCTTATGTGCTGCTCTCTGAAAGATTTATATCCCTTGTATTCTATCCCTATATCATTCTCCATCAACCAAGTTCTCACTGATGCTTCTTTTGGCAAATGTGAACTAAGCAATGCTAAAATTTTTCTCCCTTATTCTAAATACTTCTGGCATTAGTATACAAATTGTAATACCCTTCATCTCACAATTTCCCTCGCACTTTGTGTGGATTACCCTACTCAATTTCTGAAGCTGAAAAATTAGTCAGTATATCCTGTAATCATTTATGCACTCACTCATCTATTTATCATCATCTACTCATCTTATTACTCACTACACCCACAATAGCCTATAACCCCTCCCCTCCAAAAAACTAAATACTTTCCTTGACACTGTGCTTCCAAACTCTTATTGAACAATATACTTTCTTAAGACACTTAACTCAGCATTCAAATGCAAACATCTGTCTTATATAATCCTTTCATCCATCAAACTCATTCTACATATCTACAAACCCTAACTGATTAGCACAGTGAGTGTGTAATAATTACTCATCTTGCACACTCACTGTGCTAATCAGTTAGGTTTGTAGACTGAATGATTGAATGAAAGAGTGAATGATGAGAAATTATTATTGGGGACTTCAGCTATAGTGGCATCATTTGGAAGGAGGAGTGGTTACAAGTCAGTCTTTTACCAACAGTGGGTAAAATTTTATAGGAATTTCAACAATGGGAACATAAATTGGAAGGAGGATTGGTCACAGGGAGAGAATGAAATGGAATTTACATAGCTGCTATAAGATAATTACCTTAAGCAATATGTAATGGATGTGATTCAATGTTCAAGAATGTCTGATCTGATCACAGCATCAGAGAACTTAGCAGTAATCAATGTAGCCACATTGTCTCAGATTGAGGAAAATTATCATGTGGTTTTGATCTGGGAAATTGCAGACATGCAAGTTTTTGTTAAGATAGATATATGTGGAATTACAAAGCAGGTGATTATTCCATAATGCAAAGCACACAACTTTTTATATGCTACGCATTATGAAAAGGGCAACTGCCAATCAGTATCTCAAGAGTGGTGATTAAAATGTATGGCGACTCAATGATCCGTGGTGTTCAAGATAGGATGCGTGAGGAGTGTTTGCCAGGAGGAACAATAGAAAGGGTGGCTATGACAATTAAGAGAGGTGAAAGGGTGGATGAGATGATTGTGATGGTAGGAACGAATGACTTGAGTGGTAATGTAAGTCGGGCAGCGAGAGATATGAGGTTTTTGCTTGAGACTGCACGGAAGAAGACAGAGAGAGGAAAAATAGTGTGCGTGTGTTGCCTAGGTATGATAATGATGAGCTGAGCAGAAGAGCAGTGATATTGAATGGCATAATAGCAAGAATGTGTGACAAGAGAAGACTGGTATATGTGGATGCTTGGAGTGCGTTTGAGGAAAGAGAGGAATTGTATGCGAGAGACCGTTTACATTTCAATGAGGAAGGACGTAGGCATCTGGAGAGATTGCTGTTCTGAAAGTCAGCGTGTCCCAGGGAGGATGATAGCAGGGGTGGCCTCTTGTGGGAATGGATACTTGGGAGAAGGGAGACAATGTCAGGTAACACTGAGCCCAGTGGAGTCTAGAAGGGATAATGCTGGGTATAGAAACAATGGCATTTATATGCTTTATACTAATGCCAGGAGTATCTGAAATAAGGGAGAGGGATTGGTGGCACAGATAGCATCAGCCTGGCCAAAAATTATTGGGATCACTGAGACGTGGTTGACAGAAGGGGATATAATTACAGGAATAGAAGTCGCTGGGTATAGCATTTTTCGTCAGGATAGGAGGGGAAAGCGTGGTGGTGGGGTACTGCTTATGATAAGTGATGACCTATGTCCTCTAAGAGTGGAAGCTTTGGAAGGAAGTGAGACAAATGATTTTGAGAGCATATGGTGTGAGGTAGAGGTAGGCAAGACAGGATATTTAGTGAGGTGTTGCTACAGACCCAGGAGCACAAGGATAGGGACCAGGAGATGTTTAGACAGCTAAGTTTGGCAAGTGCAAGAAAAATGATTGTTATGGGAGATTTTAACTACAGTAGTATAAATTGGAGAGAGGAAGATGCATGTAGCAATAGTGGAATGGAATTTCTAGAATTCTTGAGGGACAAATGTCTTAGGCAACATGTAACAGAGGGAACAAGAGGGTCAAGAGTTTTAGATTTCGTTATAGCATCAGAAGAGTTGATAATAACTGAGATGACATCTCTCCCACCAGTTGGAGAGAGTGACCATGTGGTTTTGACTTGGAAAATGAATAGACATGCAGGAGTATCAAAGAGACGGGAACTTATATGGAATTATAATGCAGGTGATTATAATAGTCTTATCTTAGATGCCAACTTCGGGAAGTTTTATGGAGGGAGGAATTGGAAGGCCGGGATATTGTTAGTGCGTGGGAAATTGTGAAAGAATATTTGTTAGCAGCAATGGTAAGTTGTATACCACGAGTGAAGAAGTGGACACCATTTGGAGTAAAGTGGATGAAAAACAATATTAAACGGGAATTGCATGCGAAAAAGAGGCTATGAAAGAGATATAAGGAGACAGGTGAAGAGAAGCTGCATGAAGAGTATAAGACACAGGCCAGAAGATTGACTAGTAAGGTAAGGAAGACGAAACTGGAATATAAGAGGAGATTATCCCTAAGATCCAAAGAAAATCCTAGGGAATTTTTTAGATATGTGGCCAGTAGGAGGAGAAATGACTGTGGAAGAATGATATTGTGGGATAAAAATGGCAATAGAGTGACTGATGCAGATGACATAGTGGAATTGTTCAATGAAACACTTTATTGGAGTATTTCATCCTAGAGGAGTCAGTTTTAATGCTATAGGGATAGGGCAGGTTTGAGGTTAAGAGATACAGGAGGAGAGTGTTTTTCAAATACTGAGTACTCTGGATGTCAGTAAAGCTGTGGGACTGGATGGTATTTCACCATGAGTTTTGAGAGAATGTGCTAGGGAACTGAAGCCCTTGACCTGGCTTTTCAATGAAAGTCTGGCTGCAGGAAAGGTGCCCAGGGAATTGAAGGAAGGTAAGATAGTGCCTTTGCATAAGGGTGGTAACAGACTGGAAGTGTCTAATTATAGACCAGTCTGTGTGTCATCAGTAGTTGTTAAGATCTTGGAGAAAGTAGTGAGGGACCGTATACAGCACTGGGCAGATGAGGGTAATGTTATCTGTGAGAGTCAACATGGATTTGTGAAAGGGTGCTCTTGTTTTAGCAATATGCTGGCCTTTTATAATAAAGTTACAAGAACATTGGATGAGGGAAAGGCATATACTGCAATTTTCTTAGACTTAGCAAAGGCATTTGACAGGGTGCCACATGATAGGCTGATATTTAAGTTGCAACACATGGGTCTGGATGTCAGATTGGTCAACTGGATTCAGGATTGGCTGTCTGATAGGTATCAGAGAGTTGTGTTTGGTGGAGCAGTTTCAAGGAGACAGAAGGTTACAAGTGGGATCCCACAGGGCTCAGTACTAGGACCTATATTGTTTAACCTTTATATCAATGACATTGCCAGTGTATTGCAAGGGGATATTCAGTTGTTTGCAGATGATGCAAAGCTGGGAAGGATTATTAGTAATAGTGCAGATGTGGTAGCCCTGCAAGAGGATTTGAATAAGCTAGATAGATGGGCAAATGAATGGGGGTTTCAGTTTAATGCAGCAAAATGTAAGGTCTTGAGGTTTTGGAAACATCGATGGGATGCTGCATACTCTATGGGAGGAGTTATACTGGAGGAAGTTGGGGAGACAAGAGATCTGGGGTTGATGATTGATAGAAACCTGAAGTTTAGGGGACATATTACAAAGATGGTGAAGGTAACACAGAGGATTGCTGCAATTATGAGAAAGACACTGACCTGCAGAAATAAGAGGGTTATAATTCCGTTGTATAAGTCTCTGATCAGACCACACTTGGATTATTGTTCTAAGATTTGGTCCCCAGGATTTGAAGGGGATAAATTAGCTGTGGAAAAGATACAAAGACAGATGATAAAGATGGTCTCAGGACTGTACAAAGATAGTTATGAGAATCGGCTGAGGGAATGTGGACTGCAGAGTTTGGCAGATAGAAGAAGGAGAGGTGATATGATTGAGACTTTTAAACTGTTGAGAGGTGGTTACAGGGTTGACAGTGGGGAGTTCTTTCACTTGGTTGAACAGCGGGAAGGAGTGATGATGACAAGAGGCCATCCCTGGAAGTTACGAAAAGAAACTGTGAGCAAGAGGGTGAGGAGTGGTTTCTTTGCATGGAGGGTGGTTGAGCCGTGGAATGCATTGCCTGATAGAGTGGTGAGGGCGAGAACAGTCAATGAGTTTAAGGAGTGGAATGATAGATTTTGTGTTTCTTAGGGGGAACCTCCCCTTGATGAGTCTTGACAGACTCATCAAGGGAAGTTCTTAGGAAGGACCTCCCACGATTAGTCTTTTGACTCCATGGAGGCCTGAATAATAATAATAATAAAATATTGGAGAAGTTGGTAAAACTGAATTCAGAACTGGATGAACAGGAATATGATACTTTATAAGGTGCAACATAGTTTTGTGCCTTAGTAATTTACATACTTTGCATAATAAAATGAATGAAGATGCATCATAGAAATGGCCACTCAGTGATACCTAGACAACCACATTTTAAGGCTTTGCAAAGGCATTTTAAGATTGCGCACATAGCTCTTTTGCATAAACTGGAGCTAACGAGGATATTATTATTTGGTACCCTCCATGGCGTTAACAGCCTCCATGAAGCAGTTGATTGGGATTAGAGGATTGCTAATGCACAGATATCAAATAATAAGTTTAGTTTAATCCTTTATTCAAGTGTAAGCAAACAAAGTTTGCACCTGAAGTATCTTCAGGACTGAGGCAACTCGTGGTAAAGGTGGATTAAGTTATCATCACTTGTCTTAGTATCTCCCATAATGCAAAGCACAACTCCTTGCTGACATGTCTAATGCTAAGCATCAAGGGAAGGGCCACTACCCAGACCGATTTTGACCTTTATTGAGGTCTCTTCAGTGGGAGCCAGACCCAGATGTGATATCAAGGTTGAAGTAATGCAGAAGTCGTTTTTTCATATTTTTTGCCCCAGTCTGGGTGCACACTTGTTTGCTTACACTTGGATAAAATATTAAACCAAGTATATAATTTCTTGATATCTTTAATTTGTAGTATAACCAAGTGGAAAAACTTCCAAAACCTTTCTCCAATCCAGAGAAATTTAATAATGTGTGACACCTTTTGGCAAATATGACTTTTGCATTACTTCAACCTCAGTATCACATCTGGGTTTGGCTCCCACTGAAGAGACCTCAATAAAAGTCAAAACCAGTCTGGGCAGTGACCCTTCCCATAATGCATAGCATTATACATACCAGTAAGGATATGTGCTTCACATTATGGGGTACTAAGGCAAGTGATGTGAAGGCTTAGCTTCTTTATATGAGTTGCCCCAGTCTTGAAAATAGTTGAGGTGCAAACTTGTTTGCTTACACTTGGATAAAGGATTAAACCAAGTATATATAATTTCTTGGTATCTTTAATTTGTAGTATAACCAAATGGGAAAAAAAAAAAAAAAATTCCTCCTCCCTAAAGGCTCTAGTTTCTCTGATTTTGCACATCCACTTTCACTTTGTTCAACAACACTTTTGACAGGCTCTGATCATCAAATTTTGCCCATCAAACTCACTCCACACATCCACAAACTAATCTGTCATGTTTTCAAACTCTATATGTTTAGTAATTAAGTTAATACAATTATTGAAATATTTGCTTAATTACTATATTAATATTTTATTCCAGGTGTTGTTTTATTCACATTTCTCAAATTAGTCTAGTGAATGCAGCAATCTAAATTTGTGCAGAAATGTAAAATAAGCACAAGTAGCATACCAGTTACAACTACCACAGGTTCTTGATGAGGTTTCAAATCCAAATCTAAAAAGAGAGAAAAAGATTTAATTAGAATTCTGTACTACAGACAAAATATTTTACAAACATAAGAAATGCAGAATTTTTTTATTTATCTTAAGACAAATAAATATAGTTTGTTTATCGATTGTATTTATTGTTTCAATAATGTCTGCTAATAAATCATCATCACCAAACCTCCACAAAAATCAAACGCCTCATTGTGAAAGAACAAAATGCTGATCCATCAAATCATACCATAAATGCATTTACTGTTTCTGTACTCACACTATCAGGCAATTTCATTTCACTCATTCATTCACTACTCTCCTGCTCCTCACTCCTCAGCTTACACCTTCATTGTGCAAATTATATAGAAAAAAATCTCTCCTACAAAAATCTCTCTGGTACAAATTTACTGACTTATATGACTCAATCATATCACCTCCTGTTCACCAATCTCTACTCTCTACTCATATTAAGTATTCCAGGTATGACACTACTTTAATTCTCTGAACATTCTCCAAAATGTCTTAATTTCTTCAAAAACTTGGTAGTTAAATCCGCACACAATAGTCCACATCCAGTCCACTAGATACAGTGGAAATACAGCATCTTCACAATGATGAAGACAAAGATCTCTTCTTCATAAAAAAATGTTTAAATTGTGTTTAAGTGATCAAACATTTAAATTGTGGACCTAAGTGAAATTTAAGACCACAGTTCTAACAATGTGATCCTAAATTTCAAATCATTGTCTTCCATTTCCTTCTCCAAGATCATCTGTCTCCTTCACTGCACTTCTGCCAAATATGTACACAACATTCTATCCTTGCTTTTCAAATTTGAACTCTTCTAGACCTTTTCTAACATAAAGACAACTGTTGTGGAGAATATAGTTGAGATATTTAAATCAGCAGTTCATTATTTTTGACACCTCCAGGAAGTTCAAGGACTCATTGAGAGAGGGCATCTGCTCTACAACTCTGTCTCCACCATTCAATCACCAATTGACTGCAACTACACCAACACCATCTACCTCCGACCACCACTGGTATTTCCACAGACAATAATAAACATCCATGCCAATGGAGGGATTTGAACTCGCAGCCTTTAAGCTGGAGAGCAGATATGCTATCCACTCGGCCAACCAGGCCGGCAGAGTTTGAGAGCAGTGGAGGAGGAAGAGAGACTGATTGAGTGAACAAGGGGTATATGCAGAATTGAGCAAACTTAATGTTAATAAGAATGCAAGAATGAAGAACTGAAAGTTAGTGATAAGGGAACGAAAGAAAGTATGAATAAGGAAACGAAAGTAAGGTGCGGCAGTACAAGAGGTATAATAAATTTAGTTTAATCCTTTATCCAAGTGTGAGCAAACAAAGTTTGCGCCTGAAAGTATCTTCAGGACTAGGGCAAGGTGATACAACACCAGGGCAACTCATTGCAAAGGTGTAGCAAGCTACCAACACTCCTGTCTCAGTATCTCCTTTAATGCAAAACACATCTCCTTGCGGATATGTCTCATGTTATGCATTAAGGGAAGGGCCACTACCCAGACTAGTTTCGACCTTTATTGAGGTCTCTTCAGTGGGAGCCAGGCCCAAGCTGAGATACTAGGCAGAAGCATTCGTAGGTCATCTCTACCTATAGGAGTTGCCAAATGGTGTGCCACCCTTTTTTTAATAAATTACTCTGGATTTAGAGAAAGATGTTGAAAGTTTATTTTTCACTTGGTTAGAGTATAATAAATTTAGTTTAATCCTTTATCCAAGTGTGAGCAAACAAAGTTTGCGCCTGAAAGTATCTTCAGGACTAGGGCAAGGTGATACAACACCAGGGCAACTCGTTGCAAAGGTGTAGCAAGCTACCAACACTCCTGTCTCAGTATCTCCTTTAATGCAAAACACATCTCCTTGCGGATATGTCTCATGTTATGCATTAAGGGAAGGGCCACTACCCAGACTAGTTTCGACCTTTATTGAGGTAGAATGGGAGTTCATATCTCTCATCATTGGCCTTTGGAGAATAAAGCATGCTGAGGATCAGCAGACAGTAAAAGAGGAGTATGATATAAGATAGAGTAGGATAGTAGGAGGTAAAAAGAGGCCTCAGTCAACCTGTTTAGCCTTAATGGCTAATTGGTCTGTAACATATAACTCAATTTATCTGTTCAGAAAAAAGGTTAAAGATAGATTTTTGTCTATAGTTCACATATTATTTTATCTAAAGTAATGATTTACTCCAGTGTTAATGGAGGTTCTTTTTATGTTACTAGATATAATATCCTTATTTTTATTCCAGGTAATTTTTTTTTTTTTTTTTTTTTTTTTTTTTTTTTTTTTTTTTTTAAAGACAAGATGTAAATAATAGTACTTATTTAAATATTTCTTTTAAATCTAAAATAACAGGACTTAAGGTCCGGTAAGTAGGAGTGAATAGGAACTTTTTGAGGAACTTGTATACCTGGTACCACTGGGACTTAGAATGGGGAAGAGACTGGCCCGGGAGATGCCGCTCACGAGGAGCTGCACCGCCTCGCAGTAAGCCTTCGCCGCCCGGGTTCTCAGCTCTCCCCCCCTTGTTTGGAGTAAAGAAACCGTGCCAGCGAAAGCTTTGTGGCTAGGGGAGACAGAGTGGTTAATCTTTTTCCTGGGGTGGGGGGGTGGTGGTGGGTTTTTTTGGGTTCTAAAGAGATATACAGGGCCTGATGCGTCCCTGTATAAGAAAGCATATTGTCGGTGGTTTGCAGTATTGATTCACAAATTTAAAGTCTCCTAGTAAGTGCCTTTCTTGTGCAAGAAATTTGGGTAAGTAGAAAAAGAAACCTTTTCTTATTCTTGCATACATTAAATTTGCGTCTCGTATCTGGGATTTTTTCCGTACTTTCCAGATGTGATATTTTAGTACATTGATTAGGAAGATAGTGAACTTTTGGGTTTTTTGGACTGGTGGCGGGAATTGTAGTCGTATGACCTCTTCTACTGTCAGCATGGGGATTCCCAATGCTATGCTGAGTCTCCGCCAGATGCGTTGGGCTGGTGGGCAAAAATAAAAGAAGTGGTCCACCGTTTCCACGTCCCGGCAGACATCGCAGAATGGGTCGCACGGGTTAGGTACATGCCGGGATTTCACCAGTTTCACCGGGAGCCGCCCGTAGGCTATTCTCCAGGCTAGATCCCGATGAAAAGGCTGTCCCCAGCTATTTTTGATGTTTCTGAAGAGAATTTCATTGTTTGTACTAAGATTGGGTGTATCACGCCTGGAAAGTTGGAAGAAATCCCAGTATACTGCTTTGGGTTTGTGAGTGAGGATTGCTATTCCTCTGTCTCTGAGTGTTGTGATCAATTTCACTACTGTACGGTACCACTTGGGCACCCCCCTTGCGCGGGGTCCAGCATAGTCCGTGATCCCAAAGAGGGGGAGGAAAAGTCCTATAAAATATCTAATTAGTAGGCCAGAAATGTGGTTGGAGTTTAAGGCCTTCCGTACGGTTTTGAACGTGTTTGCTTGTAGCAAGCTTCTGTGATCGGGCAGAGCATAACCCCCTTCTTCCTGTTTGAGTTGTAGGTATTCTTTCTTTACTTCGCGTTTTCTCCCATTCCAGAAGAAATCCAGGAGTTCTTTGGTTAATTTATTTTCTTGTGCCAGTGTGATGCCTGTGATATTGACAGTGTGCATCAGCATTGGGGTGACGATTGTTTTTATTACTGTCGCTCTGCCATAAAAGGAGAAGAAGGTTGGTTTGAACAGCCTTATCCTTTCCCTGCTTGTCTCCTGCAATTTTTGGATTGGTAGTGCTAGGGTGTCTGAAAAGGGCACGCCTAGTATAGTTAGAGGCTGTGTCTGTAGTGATAAACCGTAGGGAAGTCCAGTGCTATGGAAATTTCCGAAACTTTTGATTTTGGTTTTTTGTGCGTTAACGCGAAGACCACTGACTATGCTGAATTTTTGCAGCGTGTGCAGATAGATATAGATGGACTCAGAGTCTCTGAGTGTAGCCACTACATCGTCTGCATATGCCACTATTTTGCATTGTCTGGAGCCTTGGGGCAGTGGAATACCGTTAATTGCGGGGGTGTTATCAATTCTTTTGATTAGGGGTTCTAATACTAGGGAGAAGAGGAGGGGGCTTAGCGGGCAGCCTTGCCTAACCCCTCTATTTATGCGGATTGGTTCTGTTAGAAACCCATTAATAGATAGTTGGGTCGTGGCTTCCGCATACATGTTTTTAATTGTACGCCGAAGTCTCGAGCCCACGCCTGTTTTTTGTAGGATGTTCTGCAAGTACCTGTGGTTGACGCTGTCAAACGCTTTCTCCAGGTCGGTGGAGAGAAGTGCCAGAGGATATTTTTTCTCTTTGGCCAGTTTGATCAAGTCTCTTAACAAAAAGAGATTGAATTCCATAGATCTACCAGGGATCCCGTAGACCTGTGAGCTTGTTATTATTTTTTCGATACCGCCCTTAAGGCGCGTACAGATAATTTTTGCAAAAATCTTGTAGTCTACGTTGGTTAGGGAGATTGGACGCCAGTTGTTCGACAAAGTCCGATCTCGGTCTTTCTTGGGGATAAAGATGGTGTGGCTCTTAACGAATTCCTCGGGGATGTTTCCCGAAGTGAGGAATTCGTTAAAGATGTTTATTAACGCTGCCAATGCAAATTCCCAGATAGATCTATAGAATTCTATCCCCAGTCCGTCTGGCCCTGGGGTCTTCTTTGTTTTCATCATTCTGCACGTGGCCTTTAATTCGGCTGCAGTTATCGGCCTGTCCTGCAGGGCACTAAGATGATCGGGAAAACGTGTTGCGTCCCACTCACTGAAGTCATCCGTGCCCTGCCGGTCAGAGAAGATACCGATATACTGCTGATGAAAGTGACGGAGTATTTCGTGGGTTGAGCGTAAAATCTGGCCCTTCTCCTCGATCTGGTGAATCGTTTTCTCATCATTAGCCGCCACCCGTTGTTGGTTGTAGAATGCGGCGGAAGGTGTTTCCAAATGTCTGAGATAGAGTCTCGTTCGAAAGTCGAGGTCCTCGACTCTACTCTGCCGCTCTTGCTGCAGTTCTATTTCTACTTGTCTGATGAGATCTCCGCAGGGAACTCCGCTCCGTTCGTTTGTCCGGTACCAGCCGAGTTCCCTGTAGAGATCCCTCAGCCGTTTGCGTTTTTGGTAGGCCCTTTCGGGTCCACATTTTTGGAACAGTTCCCTAGCCTGCCTCTTGAAGGTCAGCCAGTTTTCCCAGTCCCAGTTGGTGTTTGTCCATCTGTCACAGAGGTTCTGTAGCTGGTCGCTGAAAAGACTGGGGAAGGTGGGAGGGAGCCTCCAAGGACCTCTGGCTGTTTCCATCACCTCTGGGAGCGTGATTTTTAGAATGACCATCTTGTGGTCGGTTGTCAAGTTATGCACTGCGGTGTGACGTATCCTCTGAACATATTGTTCCAGGTTTTGGGACACGTACACCCTGTCTAGTCTTGTCGATATCTGGCCGCAGCCCCACGTAGTTTCTACTTTGGCGGGGTTATTCCGCCTCCAGATATCGACGAGGTCAAAATTTATACAGCATCGATTTAAAGCGGCAATGCCGCCAGTTCCGTTGTTTGCGTTCCCACCTACTTTGTCTAGACGTGTGTCTTCCACACAGTTCCAGTCTCCTGCAACTATTAGGTGTTCTACTCCCAGGAGATAGTTTTCAAGGGCAGAGAAGAAACCACTTCTGTGGTATGGATTGTTCGGGGCGTAAACTGCAGCAAGTCGGATGGTACGGCCACCGTACTTCCAGTCCACCGTTACTAGGCATCCTGCGGCGTCTTTTTGGACGTTGAAGAACCCCCCCGCGATTGGGGGGCGAATTAGTATCCCCACCCCTCGCGAGTGAGCGTCCCCGAAGCACCAGTAGCTGGTGACCGGATAGCTTCTTGAGAAGTTCTCCACGTCCCAATGCTTATAGAAATGGGTTTCTTGTATCAGGAGGATATTAATTTTGTGTGTTAACATTAGCCTCCAGACAGCGCTTTGCGCAAAGGGGTTGCGTAGTCCGTTAGTGTTTAAAGTTGCGATTTTAACTTCCATGGTGGTGTTAGAATGAGGGGGGGGCGTTATCTGGTGTTTGTTTTATGAAAGCCGGTTCTGGTTCCTCGTCGGAGCTGGTTGCACTTTGAGCATCCGAGACAATGACGAGCCTGTCTGTAGAGTCCCTGTCTTCGTCAGAGTCCATTTCATGGACTTGGGGTTGTGCCACTTGATCCATTACTGGGGGTAGGCTCTCTAACATTGTAACGTCATTGTCGAGAGTAATTTATTAAAAAAAGGGTGGCACACCATTTGGCAACTCCTATAGGTAGAAATGACCTACGAATGCTTCTGCCTAGTATCTCAGCTTGGGCCTGGCTCCCACTGAAGAGACCTCAATAAAGGTCGAAACTAGTCTGGGTAGTGGCCCTTCCCTTAATGCATGACATGAGACATATCCGCAAGGAGATGTGTTTTGCATTAAAGGAGATACTGAGACAGGAGTGTTGGTAGCTTGCTACACCTTTGCAACAAGTTGCCCTGGTGTTGTATCACCTTGCCCTAGTTCTGAAGATACTTTCAGGCGCAAACTTTGTTTGCTCACACTTGGATAAAGGATTAAACTAAATTTATTATACTCTAACCAAGTGAAAAATAAACTTTCAACATCTTTCTCTAAATCCAGAGTAATTTATTAAAAAAAGGGTGGCACACCATTTGGCAACTCCTATAGGTAGAGATGACCTACGAATGCTTCAGCCTAGTATCTCAGCTTGGGCCTGGCTCCCACTGAAGAGACCTCAATAAAGGTCGAAACTAGTCTGGGTAGTGGCCCTTCCCTTAATGCATAACATGAGACATATCCGCAAGGAGATGTGTTTTGCATTAAAGGAGATACTGAGACAGGAGTGTTGGTAGCTTGCTACACCTTTGCAACGAGTTGCCCTGGTGTTGTATCACCTTGCCCTAGTCCTGAAGATACTTTCAGGCGCAAACTTTGTTTGCTCACACTTGGATAAAGGATTAAACTAAATTTATTATACTCTAACCAAGTGAAAAATAAACTTTCAACAAGTACAAGAGGTAGTGAGACTGTGGGAGTGACATAATGAAATTCTCGGAATGCAAGATTTGATGAAACAGTTATTGAAAATGAAAAATGAAATGAGGAATATGTGGAGTGATATCAGACGTTTAGTGGAAACTAATGAAAGTGTGTAAAAGAATAGAATGAAAGTAAAAAAAAGAGTACAAGAAGCGAGTGATAACAGGACAGCAGTATATAGAGATTCCATAGTTAGAGGATAAGTTAATGATTGAGTCCATAAAGTCTCTATCCAGGAGGGAGAATCATCATCATCATCAAATTCCTGCCATGTACCCTCAAGGGGTGTACAGGATATGACAGTACTACATGAAAAAATTACATCATTACTAACTTCCTATCTACAATTTTCCTCCAAATCAGTCTGTTACTTGTCAAGACTCCAACATTATCAGATCTTATATTTCTATCGTCTAAGGCATTTTGTACCGTATCAATCCACCTATATCTTGGTCTTCCTCTGGGTCGTTTTCCTGCTAACCTGGCAGAGAACACTTGTTTTGCTAATCTTTCCTCTCCCATTCTATGTAAGTGACCATACCACCTGAGATTAGCTCTGCTAATGCATTCCTGGATGCTGTCAATGTCAAGTTCTTTCCTAATATCCTCATTTTTAATATGATACTGCCATTGATGCCATCTATTCATGCCTCTAATCTTTCTCAGGACTCTCATATCTGCGGTCTCTAGTCTTTGGTCAAGTGTTTTACTTCTGACCCAGCTCTCAGATCCATAAGTTAAAACTGGTTTGAACACTGTCTTGTATACAGCTAATTTAGTGTTCCGACTAATTTCTCTCTTATTCCATATGAATTTATTCAATTGACTTCCCACCTACCAGCTTTGCTGATTCTGTTGTCTATTTCTATATTTAATTTACCATCTTCAGTAAAAATTGTGCCAAAGTAGCTGAAATGTTTTACTTGTTCCACAGGTTCTCCATTCACAACACAGTTGACATTTTCAATGATTCTGCCTATTTTCATTGTCTTTGTCTTTTTATTGCTGACCTTCATACCATATCTATTACAACAGCTATTCATTTTAGTCAGAGAATCTTGCAGACTTGTAGCGGATTTATTTAGAAGTATAACATCATCCGCATAAAGCAAAGAGCTGACATTAACATCTCCAATTTTGATATCAGGTTTAATACCACATTCCTTCATAATGTGATCCATATAGATAATGAATAACAGAGGGGATAATGTACATCCTTGTCTCACACCAGATTTAACATTAAACCATCTTCCTGTTCTTCCTTCAATTCTAACTGCTGACTTACAACTCAAATAAAGACTAAGTATTGCTTGATATAATGCCCCATAACTGCAGCGTATTGAATAGCTTCTCTCTTGGCACCTTGTCATATGCCTTTTCCAAATCGACAAAACTTAAATACAGATCTTTGTTATATTCCCATGCTTTCTCGACTATTTGTCGTAAAGTGAAGATCTGATCCTGACAGCCTCTATTTGGCCTGAATCCAGCTTGTTCTTCCACAATTCTTCTCAACCGTTTCTCAAGTATACTTGCATAGATCTTGCCAGGAACACTCAGTAGGGAAATACCTCTGTAATTCTCACATTCAGTTTTATTTCCCTTTTTATATATGGGTACTATGAGAGCTCTACTCCAATCATCGGGAATTCGTCCCTCTGTCCAGGCTTTCTGAACTATGCAGTGCAGCCATTGTAAGACTTTTATACCACCATACTTCAGCATTTCTGGTCGAATATCATCTACTCCTGCTGCCTTTCCACATTTCAAGCCTTTGATGGCTTTTTCTACTTCAAGTATGGATATGTATTCCTGACTGCATGCCTGGTCAGTGTTTTTTATCACTATGCTGTCATCACTGCTTGTTTCATTTAGCAGTTTTTCAAAGTAATTACTCCATACTTCAAGGATATCTTTTTCTCCTGTTTTCATGTCACCTTTATCATCTCTAACTCCTTTTACAGCACTCTTTCCTCCATTCCTAAGCTTCTTCAACAACCTCCAGAATATTTTGCCACCTTCTTGATATTTATTTTCTATATTCTTGCCAAAGTCCTCCCATGACTTTTGTTTAGCTAGTTTTACACACTGTTTAGCTTTCTTACATTTGTCTCTGTATTCTGTAAGAGCAAAAGCTGACTTATTCGCCAGAAACTTTTGATATGCTTTCTTCTTTTCCTTCACTGCCTCTTTAACTTCCTGTGTCCACCAGGGAGTTCTGATTTTTTTATCCTTGCACACAACCTCACCACATGCCTCTCTGGCAGAATCAATCAATGTTTTCTTCAGAGTTTGCCACTGAATCTCCAAGGTTTGATTCCTGTTCTCAAACTCTTTTATTTTATTTTCAATAATCTTTCTGTATTTTAGTCTACAGTTCACATCTGAGAGCTGCTCAACTTTTATTCGCTTTAAAACTTTCTTACATGTTATTCTTTTCAATATGAAATTCAATTTTATCCTGCTCAAGACTAAATAGTGATCACTTTCAATTTCAAATCCTCTGTACACTCTGGTGTCCTGCACCAGGGAGAAAACATCACTATCAACAATAACATAGTCAATGAGACTTTTCTTATTCCTAGCCTCTTCTCTCCATGTGAATTTGTGCACATTTTTATGTTGGAACATGGTGTTAGTAATAACCAGTCCATGTCCTGAGCAGAAATCCAACAGATATTTGCCATTATTATTAGCTTTGCTCTTTTCTCCAAATTTTCCCAAAATATTTTTGTATGTCTAACAATCATTTACTACTCTGCTATTTAGATACCCAACAAGGACCAACTTTTCATTTTTCATTGTGTCAGTTGCTTTTTCTAAAGCCTCAAAAAATTCCTCCACTTCTACCTTAGTAGAACCTTCTGTGGGACCATAGGCAAAAATAAGTCTCATTGTCCAGTTCCCCATTCTCATATTTGCCCGCATTACTCCACTTGAGACTGACTGCCATTCAAGAAGATTAGCCTTGTATTTTGTGTTGAATACTATGGCTACTCCTTCTTTTCCTTGATTGGCATTGTCTGAATATAACATTTTGTATTTATTGCTCAGAAAGATCTCGCCAGTTTTTATCGTTTTTGTTTCAGTCACCCCTATTATGTCGATCTGGTACTTATCTAATTCCTCAGCTAGCTCCATTTCTTTGCCATTCAGGCTTCTTACGTTGATAGTACCGATCTTTAACTCTGGTGATGTTGAGTTGGGGTTTGTTTTCAGATTTGTTCCAGTATCTAAATTTATTTATTTTTTTTTTCTATATATTTATTTATATAAATATTTATTTATTTATATATATATTTATATATAAATATATATATATATAAGATTATATTTATATATATATATAAGATTTATTTATACATACATAAATAAATCTAAATTTATTTATATATAAATTTATAATGTTATTCAGTGTAAAAATGATTATCGTATTATTAAATTGATGTTTCAAGGATACTTGCGACATAAGACTGAATGATATAATCACGTAATCACAAGAAAGATATTTATTTAACCAAATATTTCGGTCTGGAAATAGCAGACCATCGTCAGTGGTATTACAAGAACAGTTTAAAAAATACAAGCTAGAATACTAACAATAGATCGTTAAAATTAGAAAACGCCGCGTGATGTTATATCACTAAGTATGAAACGGAATATTTTGAAGTAGAAACATGACTGAATTTGCTATTAAAAAAAAAAAAAAATTAACTAATGAGTAATCTTGATTAGACTTTCCCAGATTTGCATAAAGTTTACTATGGAATTAGAAGAAAACAAACAGTTATCTTTTTTAGACGTTCTCCTCATCCGATCACCTTCAAATATTCTTACAACTACAGTATACAGGAAACCAACATTCACAGGTCATTATATTCTTAAAGAATCAGTCCATCATCCATGTCAAAAAACAGGAATTATAAAATGCCTCATCAGAAGAGCCAAAACTAATTGTTCTACTTTTGATTATCTACAGAAAGAACTTTCTACTATCCAACAACACATGAAACTCGATGGCTTTTCTGAAAAAAGTACTCAACATCTTCTCAATTCTTATAACCCTCCACAAAACAACAAAGTTTCAATACGTCGAGTGCCTATTCCTTTTATCTCCGGTATTTCAGAACCTATCGCAAGAATTTTAAAGAAATATGATTTAACAACTACGTATTCACCTATTAACAAATTGTCTTCTCATTTTCCTTCTCCTAAAGACAAACGCTCAACTTTATCTCTTCCTGGAGTTTATCAAATTCCATGCAACTGTGATCTCTCTTATTTTGGACAAACTGGACGTTCTCTTGAAAAAAGAATTCAAGAACATCAATCATCCATTCTTCACAACAAACCTGAAAAGTCTGGATTGGCTCAACACGGGATTGAAACTGACCACAGCATCCTTTGGTCCAGGACTCGCCTCTTACATAGATCCCATTATAGGTTCGAACGTTTGTTCAAGGAAAGCGTGGAGGCCTTGCTCCATCGTCCCAACCTGAATCGTAATGACTGTATATCTATATCAAAAATCTGGGAAATTCTAATCAAGATTACTCATTAATTAATTTTTTTTTTTTTTTTTTTTAAATAGCAAATTCAGTCATGTTTCTACTTCAAAATATTCCGTTTCATACTTAGTGATATAACATCATGCGGCGTTTTCTAATTTTAACGATCTATTGTTAGTATTCTAGCTTGTATTTTTTAAACTGTTCTTGTAATACCACTGACGATGGTGTGCTATTTCCAGACCGAAATATTTGGTTAAATAAATATCTTTCTTGTGATTACGTGATTATATCATTCATTATTAAATTGTTTTCATTATGTTGATTTGGAAAAAAAAAAAACTAGTGAGAAAAATATTTATGCATTGTAACTCACCATCGAAGTTAGCTGAGCAAGGAAAGCAGCAGAAGAATATCAACTTGTCAGGGAAACGCTTACCATATTTACTCGAAAATAACTCGTCCTCACGTAGCACTGGCACCCCTGATTTTACTTTACAAAAAAAGACATTAAAAAGTGTTGCATATGCCTCACACACCAATAGCCATTATACTGCAGATGCAAGAAAAACAAATAGTTTTATTGTATCCCTGATTAAGGTACAGAGCCTTTTGCAGTCTGTGTAATATATTTCTCAACAAATAGTGCAATTACAGACAGCTGGAATAAAAACGGCGCTAACTAATGAATCACATCCCCCTCTCACAGAAATTATGCTGTATAGACTCAAGCAAAACCATATGTTGCACAGGAAACACAGTATCTAACTAAAAACTATTGTCCAATTTTTCAATTATATGAAATAAGTGCTTGTTTTATTGCATTTGAAATACTTGATGTCATTATGACAGCTCACAAAGGCTAACTTCAAATAAAATTCTATCATGAATTGAAATAAGCCATATAATGCATGTGTGAGTTCCTGTACCAGCTCAAATGCAAACAAGCAGCAATAAAATTCAACCAAAGGTTGAAACTTTGTGTGAGTTGAGCCCACCAATAAAGAGAAGTTCCGTCAGAATGATAAATGACACACCGTCATGAATGTGTTAAAACTAAGAAATATATAGTGAATGTTTGATTTTTTAACGATACTTGTGACATAATGATTAGAAATATATACACATTTGCACAAGAATAATGTTTAATTTGCCAAATATTTCTGTCTGAATATTACAGACCATCTTCAGTGGCTACATAGGAATAGTTTTAAAAAAAACAAAGTGGAATACGAACAATTGATCATTCACACATAGAACGAGCCATGTGATGTCATACTGCTAAGTATTAGAAGAGTAAACATTTTTAAAGTCATAATTAAAGATATTAATTCAGAAATTCATATCATAATCTTAAATAACATTAGACTAATAGAGGAAATTTATATACAAAAAAAAAAAAAAAATCATTGTGTTATCCTGATTAAACTTTCCCAAATTTTTGATATAGATATACAGTCATTAAGATTCAAGTTAGGACGTTGAAGTAAAGCCTCCACACTTTCTTTAAATACACGTTCAAATTTGTAGCGACATCTGTGTAGGAGGAGAGTCTTGGACCAAAGGATGTTGTGGCTTGTTTCTAATCCATGCTGAGCAAATCAGTCTGTTACTTGTCAAGACTCCAACATTATCAGATCTTATATTTCTATCGTCTAAGGCATTCTGTACCGTATCAATCCAGCTATATCTTGGTCTTCCTCTGGGTCGTTTTCCTGCCAACTTAGCAGAGAACACTTGTTTTGCTAATCTTTCCTCTCCCATTCTATTTAAGTGACCATACCACCTGAGATTAGCTCTGCTAACGCATTCCTGGATGCTGACAATGTCAAGTTCTTTCCTAATATCCTCATTTTTAATATGATATTCCCATTGATGCCATCTGTTCATGCCACTAATCTTTCTCAGGAGGATTCTCATATCTGTGGTCTCTAGTCTTTGGTCAAGTGTTTTACTTCTGACCCAGCTCTCAGATCCATAACTTAAAACTGGTTTGAACACTGTCTTGTATACAGCTAATTTAGTGTTCCGACTAATTTCTCTCTTATTCCATATGAATTTATTCAATTGACTTCCCACCATACCAGCTTTGCTGATTCTGTTGTCTATTTCTATATTTAATATACCATCTTCAGTAAAAATTGTGCCTAAATAGCTGAAATGTTTTACTTGTTCCACAGGTTCTCCATTCACAACACAGTTGACATTTTCAATGATTCTGCCTATTTTCATTGTCTTTGTCTTTTTATTGCTGACCTTCATACCATATCTATTACAACAGCTATTCAATTTAGTCAGAGAATCTTGCAGACTTGTAGCGGATTTATTTAGAAGTATAACATCGTCCGCATAAAGCAAAGAGCTGACATTAACATCTCCAATTCTGATATCATGTTTAATACCACTTTCCTTCATAATGTGATCCATATAGATAATGAATAACAGAGGGGATAATGTACATCCTTGTCTCACACCAGATTTAACATTAAACCATCTTCCTGTACTTCCTTCAATTCTAACTGCTGACTTACAACTCAAATAAAGACAAAGTATCGCTTGATATAATGCCCCATTGACACCATATAACTGCAGCGTATTGAATAGCTTCTCTCTTGGCACCTTGTCATATGCCTTTTCCAAATCGACAAAACTTAAATACAGATCTTTGTTATATTCCCATGCTTTCTCGACTATTTGTCGTAAAGTGAAGATCTGATCCTGACAGCCTCTATTTGGCCTGAATACAGCTGTTCTTCACCAAGCTTTTCATCCACAATTCTTCTCAACCGTTTCTCAAATATACCTGCATAGATCTTGCCAGGAACACTCAGTAGGGAAATACCTCTGTAATTCTCACATTCAGTTTTATTTCCCTTTTCATATATGGGATTTATGGGATTTATTATTTTCATATATGGGATTTATTATTTTCATTATTTCCCTTTTCATATATTTCATAGTACCATATATATTTCATATATATGGTACTATGAGAGCTCTACTCCAATCATCGGGAATTCGTCCCTCTGTCCAGGCTTTCTGAACTATGCAGTGCAGCCACTGTAAGACTTTTATACCACCATACTTCAGCATTTCTGGTCGAATATCATCTACTCCTGCTGCCTTTCCACATTTCAAGCCTTTGATGGCTTTTTCTACTTCAAGTATGGATATGTATTCCAGACTGCATACCTGGTCAGTGTTTTTTATCACTATGCTGTCATCACTACTTGTTTCATTTAGCAGTTTTCCAAAATAATTACTCCATACTTCAAGGATATCTCTTTCTCCTGTTTTCATGTCACCTTTATCATCTCTAACTCCTTTTACAGCACTCCACTCTTTCCTCCATTCCTAAGCTTCTTCAACAACCTCCAGAATATTTTGCCACCTTCTTGATATTTATTTTCTATATTCTTGCCAAAGTCCTCCCATGACTTTTGTTTAGCTAGTTTTACACACTGTTTAGCTTTCTTACATTTGTCTCTGTATTCTGTAAGAGTGAAAGCTGACTTATTTGCCAGGAACTTTTGATATGCTTTCTTCTTTTCCTTCACTGCTTCTTTAACTTCCTGTGTCCACCAGGGAGTTCTGATTTTTTTATCCTTGCACACAACCTCACCACATGCCTCTCTGGCAGAATCAATCAATGTTTTCTTCAGTTTGCCACTGAATCTCCAAGGTTTGATTCCTGTTCTCAAACTCTTTCATTTTCTTTTCAATAGTCTTTGTGTATTTTAGTCTACAGTTCACATCTGAGAGCTATTCAACTTTTATTCGCTTTAAAACTTTCTTACATGTTATTCTTTTCAATATGAAATTCAATTTTATCCTGCTCAAGACTAAATAGTGATCACTTCCAATTTCAAATCCCTGGTACACTCTGGTGTCTTGCACACCAGGGAGAAAACATTACTATCAACAATAACATAGTCAATGAGACTTTTCTTATTCCTAGCCTCTTCTCTCCGTGTGAATTAGTGCAAAATTTTATGTTGGAACATGGTGTTAGTAATAACCAGTCCATGTCCTGAGCAGAAATCCAACAGATATTTGCCATTATTATTAGCTTTGCTCTTTTCTCCAAATTTTCCCAAAATATTTTTGTATGTCTCACAATCATTTCCTACTCTGCTATTTAGATCCCCAACAAGGACCAACTTTTCCTTTTTCATTGTGTCAGTTGCTTTTTCTAGAGCGTCAAAAAATTCCTCCACTTCTACCTTAGTAGAACCTTCTGTGGGACCATAGGCACAAATAAGTCTCATTGTCCAGTTACTCATTCTCATATTTGCCCACATTACTCTACTTGAGACTGACTGCCATTCAAGAAGATTAGCCTCGTATTTTGTGTTGAATACTATGGCTACTCCTTCTTTTCTTTGATTGTCATTGCCTGAATATAACATTTTGTATTTATTGCTCAGAAAGATCTCGCCAGTTTTGGTCTTTTTTGTTTCAGTCACCCCTGTTATGTCGATCTGGTACTTATCTAATTCCTCAGCTAGCTCCATTTCTTTGCCATTCAGGCGTCTTATGTTGATAGTACCGATCTTTAACTCTGGTGATGTGGAGTTGGGGTTTGTTTTCAGATTTGTTCCAGTAGCTGACTTTTCGCTGTTCGCCCTGGTTCCCTGGCGAAAACAACGGGGGCCTTGTTTAACCGGGCGATGTTCCAGCCGGCATGAAATTTTGTCATGTTGTACCATAATTTTTATTTTGGTTTACCCAATAAGAATACAATTTGGTCGGCTAAATCCCAAATTGCCAGCCCATCGTCGTTCGTTCAGTATCCAAGTAGATACCCAACAGGGTTCACCACGAGAAGGTGAGGATTGGACATTAGGTCAGAAGCCCTGGTCGGTTCTCCGCATTCCTTTAAAGGCTATGTGGAGGTCTCCTCTCAGTTATACAGCTTTGACCCTTAAGCACCCCTGGGAAGGAGAAAGAGTGGGATAATTCAGGCATTGGACATGAGGAAGAAATGAGCAAGAGAGTTAGTTGTGATTGTGGGGACAAATGATCTAAATGGACATAAGGACCATGTGAGGGCGAATATCAGGAGGTTACTGAGAAGAGTGAAAGATAACAGTGTAGTGGGAAAGGTTGTCGGTCTGTTGCCAAGGTATGACAATGGTGAGTTGTGACAGAGACCCAAAATCATGAATGGTATGCTAGTAGAGCTGCGTGAGAAGATCAATGTGTGAGGAGAAGGGAGTAGAGTTTGGGAATGTATGACGTGTTTCAGGGAAGAAAGAAATTATACAGGCATGATGGGTTGCAATTGAATGGCTTTGGAATGAGGACACTGGAGAAAGTGTTTCTGGATGGACATACAGTGTGTGATGCATGCAAGAGATCAGAAGCAAGAGATTAAGTGAAAAATCAGGAGAGTGGTACTGAAGAGAGAAGTGCTAAGCAGTGGAAACAGTAGTAGTGTGAGAGAACAGGAATGCAAAAGTAACAGGGGGAAACAGCAGGGGGAAGAGCCTGGGTGGACAGCGAGACATGGCATAGGGAGAGTGGATGTTGAAAGTAGCAGTAAATATGTGTATGAAGATGGAGTATATTGCGATGTGGATGAAGAAGTTGAGCTGACAGATGTAATAATTGGTGATAAAGGTGATTGGGCAAGTGTGGTGGGGAAATCACACCCAACAAGTGGCTTGGATAGAACTGGTTATAGACCTAAAAATTAATTACTGTGTTTGTTTACAAATGCCAGAAACATCAAAAATAAGGAAGATGAAATGGCACTGATTGAGTTAATTCACTTCAAAATCATTGGAATAAGTTAAACATGGTTGAATGAAGATGATATTTTAACGGGAATAGAAATGGAAAGACACTATTTTTTGCAAGGATAGAAAGGACAAGAAGGGAGGGACAGTACTACTGATGATATCAGGGGAAATATGCCCATATAAGGTAGACATAAAAGAGGGAAACAGGAAGACATATTCAGTTGGATATTGCTAGAGGCCCGGAAATGTGCAGGGTGGTGAAGAAATATATAAACAACTTGGATTAATGAACAAAGGTAGGGTAATTATGGGTGATTTTAATTAAGATGGTAAAGATTGGAATGAAGGGATAGAATTTGGGAATATGGAAAATTAATTTCTCGAATTCTTGAGAGATAACTATGAGGCAACATGTAGAGGAGGGCATACGAGAATTGAGAGTTTTAGATCTGATAATTTCATCAGATGATGTAACTGTGAGTAGCATATTGTGCTTTCAGTTGGTGAGAGTGATCATGAAGTGATCCTCTGGGTTGTGACTAGCCATATGTAGACTTTTGTGAGGAAAGGATATATGTGGAATTATAAGGCTGGTGATTATGACAAGCTTAGGAGACAGCTTGGAGCTATAGCATGAAATGAGGAGTTGAGAGGTAAGGAAATAAATACTGTTTGGAAACTGACAAAGAAATACATAACAGCATCAAGGTGTGAATACATTCTGAAGGCCAAAAGGCTGAATAAGGTAGGTGTAAAATGGATGAATGAGGAGCTTAAAAGTGAATTCTGGAAGAAGAAGAAGAAGAAGGTACAATGGAGGTAGTACAAGATGAATAATGGTAATAATCAGTTACATGAAGAGTATGAAGACCAAGCCAGGAGAGTGAAGGGAGGTTACAGAACTCAGGCATCAAATGACAGGTCAATCTGCATGTCCATGTCAGGTGTTGTAGTTAAAGTGTTGGAGAGGCTAGTGAGAACTAGGATCCAGAATCCTATTCCTCACCAACCTTTCTAATGCCTTAGCAACTCCAGACACAGATTGGCCTGGTTGGTCGAGTGGATAGCATATCCACTCTCCAGCCAAAAGGCTGTGGATTCGAATCCCACCGTGGACATGATGTTTGTGGAAATACAAGTGATGATCAGCGGTAGATGGCGTTAGTGTAGTTGCTGTCAGTTGGTGATTGAATGACGAAGACAGAGTTGTAGAGCAGATGCCCTCCCTCGATGAGTACTTGGACTCCCTGGAGGTGTCAAATAATAATAATATAATTTGCAGCTTCACTGTTATCCCCCCACCCTTCTGAAATGAAACAATTTTTCCTACTTAACTCCTTTGGGATCTGCCCTGTTGTAAGATTCATGTCAAACAGTTATACCAATGGTGCCATTATTTCCCTGGAACATGAGGATATGGTAGAGGAGGGATTGATGGTGAATGAGCAAGAAGTATACGAAGAATTGAGTAAATGATGTTAATAAGGCAATAGGATTTGACAGTATATAGTGTGTCTTGAGGGAATGCCCTACGGAATTTATGGCACGTTTGGCATAACTATTTACCATAAGTCTTGCAACGAAGTAAGTCCCAAAGGAAGGGAAGGTGGGGAAAATTGTTTCACAAATGGGAGGATAACACTAAGGCTACAAATTATAGGACAATCTGTGTATCAGGGATCGTTAAAGTATTAGATAAGTTGGCGAGGACTAGGATACAGAAGCGGGTTGATAATAGTAGTATTCTTTATGATGGTTAGCATGGGTTTGTTGGGCAGGGGAGGGGGTTCATGTTTCAGCAATCTGCTTATGTATTACAACAAGGTGACAAATTCACTTGATAAAGATGCATATACACTACTGGATATGCATTGGATGTTTCAAAGGCCTTTGATAGACTGCTACATAATAAGGTAGTAGTTAAATTGAAACAGATGGGATTAGATAACAAGATAGTAAATTTAATAGCTGATTGGCTTTCGGACAGGTTGTATGTGGATGAGTGGTATTCCAAGAGAGGAAGGTCACTAGTGGAGTGCCATAGGGATCTGTTTTGGGACCATTATTATTTAACTTGTATGTTAATGACATTGGAGCTGGATTAACTGGAAACGTTTAGCTGTTTGCCAATGATGCAAAGTTGGGAAGGGCTATGTGAAATAGAGAAGATGTTGTGGCCTTGCAGGAGGATCCGAATAAACTACATGAATGGGCAAATGATTGGAGCTTTCAGCTGAATGTTGCAAAGTGCAAGGTCTTGAAATTTGGTACACAAGGTTGGGATGCAGAATATTCCATTTATGGAAAAATTTTGAAGGAGGTGGAGGAGATGAGAAACCTGGGAGTGATGGTGAACAGAGACTTGAAGTTTAAGGGGTCACATTGCTAAAATTGTAAGAGCAACCAACTGGATTATGAGAATAATGAGGAGAACACTGACATGCAGAAGCAAAGAGGACATGGTTCCTCTGTATAAGGCTTTGATCAGGGACCCATATGGACTACTGTGCACAGATGTGGTCTTCCAGTTTTCAGGCAGGGAATTGGAGAAGGTTTACTAAGTTAGTGTCAGATACAAGGAGAGACTGAGAGAATGCAACTTACAGAGCCTTGTGAATAGAAGAAGGGATATGATTGAGACACATAAGTTGGTCAGGGGTTGATATCAGATGAATGTGTAGAAGATATTTCATAGAGTAGAGGGAGGCAGGGGTAAAACCAGAGGTTATCCATGGAAGCTATATAAGGAGAGTGTGAGCAGAGGAGTGAGAAGTAGGTTCTTGTTCAAATGCCTCTTGGGCAGTAGAAGCAATGCCCAAGAGGCATTTATCTCCTTTCCAATCAACTCCTCTTTCCATGCTATAGTTCCCAGTGGTCTCCTAAGCTTTCCATAATATCACACCAACCCTGTAGTTCCACATGTATCTATCCCTTCTTCACACCCTCCATGGATTCGGTAGACTCATTGTGGGAGGTTCATTCAACTGGCAACATATTTATCGTACTAAATCTTAAAATCTTTAACACTCCCTACATTAACACTATATTCCAGTATAGTGTTCCATTCGCTCACAATTCTCCATGTAAAAAAATCTATTCCTCACACCCTTCTTCACCACACTGTTACATAACTTCCAGGGATGGCCTCTAGTTCTTTCCCTCTCACCTTCCACTCTTTTTATAATTCCCTTCGGATTAATCTGATAAAAATCCCCTCACTAATTTAAACATCTCTATCATATCACCTCTCTTCCTCCTATCCACCATACTCTGCAATCCACATTCCTTCAACCTCCTCTCTCCATAGCCAAAGTCCTGATATTGTCTTAGTCATTCACCTCTGGACCCTCTACAATGTTTCCACATCACAATGAAATCCAGGTGACCAAATCTGAGCATAACAGTCCAAGTGTGGTCTGACCAGCGCTTTATACTGTGGCACGACTACTCTCTACATGTCAGTGTTTCTTATCATAGCTACACTACAATGTGCAGTCTTTGCAAAACTTCAGTCTACTGTCAACCATCACTCCCAAATCTTGAATATCATCCACTTTCTGCAGTACAGCACCATCAATACTGTACACAGCCTTATATTTCTGCACTCCAAAATGCAACACCTTGCACTTACTAATATTATAACTACAACCCACTCCTTTGTCCAAATCAACCGTCTTTTCAAATCTTCCTGAATTAATTAATCTCAGCAGTGTTACTTATAATTCCCTCCAACTTTACATCATCAGCAAATAAATGAAGATTCCCAATCAGTCCACAAGATATATCATTTACAAATAAGTTAAACAGCAGGAGACTAAGAACAGAACCCTGGGATTAACATCTTTTAAATGACTTTTGTATGATATTATTTAAGTATGTAATTATTGATGCTATTACCTATGGAGATAATTTTTATATCTCATTTATTATTTAAGTTTTTCTTTAAATTTTTTAAAGAAAAATTTTTTTTTTCTTTACATTTTTCTACCCTCCCTTTTTTTTTTTTTTTTTTTTTTTGCGATTCAACCACAAATCATCATGACATTTTAATCCAATTAAAAATTTCGGTCTCAGAATCTTAAAGTGTTTTCCCAAGCGTGTATGCGCCTGTGTGATGAATACTGCGTTTCATACAAATTGAGTGGAAGCGGGGAGGGCGAATACAAATAGGAATATGCTTTGTTTCAGTTACTTCTTTTCTTATTGATTCAATTACGTTTCAATGTGAAACTGAAAAAGTTGCGCAAAGCTCTGATTACCAAGCTGTTAGATGAGGGGGGGGGAATGAAACTATTTTTCACACAAGTATATTCCAATGATGGGAGAAACATTTACAAAGAGAAGAAACCAGGACAAGTTACCATCATTGAGTAACATTACTAGCTTTATATGGCGAGTCCTTGGACTCATTGGAGGTGCCGCGTAATAACAATAACTACAAAATAAAATATTACCATACCTGAACTAACGTCCGAAATTTCATTCTCATTCGGCTGTGCCATCATAAACCGTTAAAAAAACTAACGCCTCTCCAAAAGTAATAGTTTTTTTAGTAGTAGTAAAAAGGTTTAAGGATATTGGTACATTTCCTTATTTTATTTCTGATACATTACTGTCGTTTATAGTCTTTTAAAAATATATTAAAACGTTTTTGGAGCGAGAAATATCATTACAACCAGGTTTCCACAGCCTGCCACCCACCTCTAAATTGCCGATACAAACGCAAGTGATGACGATTACAAATCGCATTTATTATGGCTAAAATTCACAAATTTGTAAAGGCTGATGTAATAAAATCTGCAATCGCGATTTTTTTTAATTTTTGAAAAAAATTCTCAAATAAACTGAAATAATGATTTAAATTCATTTTGACTCATTTCTACATTACAAGATATTTAAATCAAACTAGTTTTTCTTATAGAAACAGCACTATCTCTTCAAGAAAGTGAGAGAACTAACGAAATTAAAAGATACTAATGCAGAAATACAAAAACAAATGAAAGTCGTATTAAGTGAGAATTGATGAGATGATGTGTACATATCCTCCCCTTCCCCCCCCCCCAAAAAAAATCCGATTATGTACAAATTAAATATATCTGACGCACATATACTGTACTGTGATCATCACAATGCTGTTTTCACCCTCACACGTTTTTGTTTGTTTATTTGTGTGTGTGTTTTTATAAGGTATTGAAAAAAAAAAATTGTCATGCCGTTCACCTTATAAAATTAGCCATAGGAGTATAATGGAACAATGGCATTGTAAACAGAATTCTTTTAAATTGATTATTTTTTAAAATTAAATTATTTAGAATGCCTATGTTTTCATAAAAGGAATAGATTCAACTCCACACACTATTAGTTTAATTCCTCTTCATTTCTTAGAAAAGACACTGCAGTCCTCAGTGAAAATTCATGAGTTTAAGACAAGTTAAAATGTATCGATTTTATCTTGATTCAAGTTTGATGGAACCCGAATTTTCATCTAAAATTTGATCGCCTAAGGTCTAAATGACAGTTATGTATGTTCTTGAACCAAACATGAGTCTAGAGATCCATTCTTACTGTGTGTGTGCGCGCGTGCGTGCGTGTCTTTTATTCCCCTGATTAGCAGTGTCGTTCTTTTTGTCTTTGTTTACGACAGGAGTTAAAAGGAGTCTATGAGGAGCTACCCTTTCACCAAATATATATAATTCATACTCAGCTAAAATAACCATACCCTTTCCAAAGGTAGCCTTTTTTTATGTTTCTTTGTTTTTTGTATATAGTGACATTTTTAAAAGCAATTCATTTTTAAGCTGTTTGCTAATTTGTAAAATATGAATTTATTTTATACATATTTAAAATGGATATCATCTTCCTTAGACATGTGTGATGAAACCTACTTCTACTAATAATAAATAATAACACATACGTGCGGTAACCGGTATCTAAGCCACGCACAACTTACTGTACACTGTTCGCTGCGTCATTCTGATGGGGAAAAAAAAAAAAAAAACGTAGAAATTTCTCCTTACTTCTTATTTGTAAAGTAGGAAATGAAGGTTACTCCATGTAGAACATTATTTTCTTATTGGCTATCTAAAAACTATAGTTCCTTATTGAAATAGAAGCAACTGAGTTCTTCTTAATTCCAAAATAAGATCATCCATTATTAGAGAGAGAGTAGACTGTTTCAATTTTTTAATAGACAAATGCATAAATTTCTGTCAGCATTTATTGAAAATAAATGTTGAAAAATTAAAAACACTTATTCTCTATATTGAAAAGAACAATAATAAGAACTCGAAATACTCGCGAACACTAATCAGTCAATCCAGATATCACACATGAAAGGAACTATGCTTCCTAAAGATGCTGCAGATATTTCGGAAATGATTAGGTACTTTCAACAGAGGATCTCTAATTCTTGAATGATCAACTGTATTCATATCATTTCATCCAGCACTTAATGTGTTGTCGCACGTTAAGAGCTTTTATTTTGGTTAAATAGCAAAGCTTAATGGAACATAGAGCAATCCTATTATTACTAACTCCCAAAGCTAATAATTCTACTAATTAGCGTTTAGTTTGAAGGATGAATTAATATGGAGACATTACTGAACATCTTTGAAAGGAAAGATAATACCATTTTATCGAACAATCTTTAAACTAATCTAACTAATTAAACTAATTAGTTAGTTTAAGTGGCTTTAAATTAAACCAAACTAATTAATTAATGTCTAACTAATTATTAAACTAATTAGTTAGACATTAAACTAATCTAGAAAAATTAGTTTTTTTCGGATCTTATGTCTTTTAATATTAATAGTTGATCTTTTAAGTGAATATCAAACAATTATATATTATTGTAGCTAGAATTACGTATAATATGAATTTTTAATGTTATGGTGAGATAGATTTGGAAGGAAGACAGTAGCACTACTTGGTGGTTATTAGGTCAAAGATCTCAAAGTACATCCTAAAGGCATAAATGGGAGTTGAACTTCACTCTTTTCTAGACTTAAGTTCAAGTCTAGTCGCCGACTGGAGGAACTTTTTCTAAGCCTTTCTTCGAACGGTTCCCGAGTTAATCGATCTCTGGCACGGGCAAGTGGGATTTTCCTCTCAGAAAGTCAGGATTTTTCATCCCGAAAACTCAAGAAAATCGACCATAGTACCCACATTATTTCAGACAGTAACATATCTTGTTAGGTTAGGTACCAAGAGATGGCAGCACTTGTTTGCCAGTCTCTTCATCGGTGACTGCTATAATTAGTGATAGACATGGGCCAGCTATCTCTGATTGGCTACCGGTGGAGATTGAACTGCCCACTCAGTCTCCAAAAGCTAGATAGAGTATAAAGGCCTCACCTACTCCCTATAAGGGAATAAAAGGCGTTAGCTGATTTATTTATTTATTTATTTTAACCTGTTCACTGTTGGGGTGCTTACAACTACTTCTGACAATACATTTCACTCATTCACCACTCTCCAAGGAAAGAAGGAAGCTGCACACCCTTAATAACCACACAATTAGACAACTTCCAAGTGTGACCCCCTGTTTTCTTCATATTCATCATGAATTGAATATTTACGGTGATTTCTACTGGACCTTGCCAAGGCCTTTGACAGGATTCCACATGGAATTCTAATCAGTAAATTGCAGCATATGGGAATGAACGTAGGGTTGGTGAGATGGATAGGAGGGTGGTTGACGGAGAGATATCAGAGAGTGGTTTACTCGGGAGTAGAGTCCACAAGACGGCCTGTGACTAGTGGTGTGCCACAAGGATCTGTTCTTGGACCACTGCTGTTTAATTTGTTCATAAATGATATAGGAAATGATCTGAGAGGAACAGTTCATTTGTTTGCGGATGATGCGAAGTTGGGTAGGGCAATAGTGAATGCAGATGACGTCAAAATTTTGCAGGATGATTTGGATAGATTGGAGGTCTGGGCTAAGGAGAATGGATGTCAGTTTAATGTGGCAAAATGTAAGGTTATGCATTTTGGGGTGAAAAGATTGGCGGGCAGTTTACTGCATTGGTGGAACCCTGCTCCAGGAAATTGATGAGGCACGAGATTTAGGAGTGTTGGTAGATAAGGAATTGAAATTTAGGGGACACATTGCAAAAGTGACCAAAACAGCTCATCAAAACACTTGGTTGCTGAAGAATACGTTGACAAGCAGAGACAAGCAGGTTATTGTTCCTCTCTATCGAGCCTTGATAAGACCCCATCTAGACTACTGTGCTCAGATTTGGTCACCTAGGTTTCATCTTGATGGGGAGGAGGTGGAGAGGATCCAGAGGCGAGTGACCAAGATGATAGCAGGTCTGTGGAATGAACCTTATGAGAACAGGTTGAGGATTTGTGGGTAGCAAAAATTGGTTGATAGGCGGAGGAGGGGAGATATGATTGAGACATTCAAATTACTGAAGGGTTTCTATAAAATTAATTCAGAAGATATTTTTGAGAACAGGGCTGGTTGTGGGAGGACTAGGGGACATCCATGGAAACTGGGAAAAAGTGTGGTTAGTGAAGGTGTTAGAGCTGGGTTCTTTACTTTTAGAGTAGTGAATGAGTGGAATGCGCTCTCTGAGTCATGTGGTGGATGCTGTGACAGTGAATGAGTTTAAGGCGAGGTATGATAGATACTGTATGAATGTCAAATAGTTGTGATGAATATGATTTGGGGCCTCCCTCGATGAGTCTAATGACTCCCTGGAGTTGTCCGTAATAATAATAGTAATAGTAATAATAGTAATTTTCTTCTGTGTCATTCTTATAGAATCCCTTTAGTAAGTTACAAGTTTCTATGTTATCTCCTGTCCTCCACTTGTCAACTAAACTTGGCAACCCACACAAACTCGATCTATCTTCATAGGGGACATTCCACAAACCTGCCACCAGCTTGATCACTCATTTCTGAATCCTCTCCACAACCTCTTGATCCTCAAGAAACACAGGTGACCAAATCTGGCCGAATCATAGGTTTTTTAAGATGGATAATAACTTCTTTATCTTTACTTATCCATTTGTTTTTCATCGTCCAAGTAATCCTTTTAACTATTTTGCCAACTCTTGCAATATGTTCTCTAAATTTAAAACTCTCTATCCACCATCACCTACAGATCCTTAATCTCATCAATTTCCTGGAAACGAGAACCATAAATACGACGGGAAGTGAGCAATCTTTTCATCCCGAAGTGCCTACCTTACATTTTGCAACATTGAATTGTGAACCATTGTCCTTTTCCCACACTGTTAATTTATTTAAATCATCCTGTAATTTATCTACATGAACTTTATCAACTATTGCCCTCCCTAGTTTTGCATTATTGGCAAATAACTGAATGTTCCCCTTCAAATCTTCTGCTATATCATTAATATACAAATTAAAGAGTAGTGGTTCAAGTACAGAGGCCTCATTTTCATTGATTCCATTCTACCATAAATCACCCCTATCCATGACAGCAGCATCATATCTATTTACATTTGTTCCAATCTGTGAACCAGTTTTTCATGGGGTATTTTGTCAAATGCCTTCGTAAAGAGCATTATCAATTTGTTGCCATTTCCTGTATCTAAGACTGCTGTCATCTTATTGTAAAATGTGAATAAATTACTGAGGAAGGACCTACCTTTTACAAAGCCATGTTGCTCCAATAAAATATTATACTGTTATCCATCCATTTCTGAATTTTAACTTTAACCAGTTTTCCAAAACTTTCACCATTACTCGAGAGAAACTAATTTTTCTGTAATTTACGACTTCTGTCTTGGAGCCACCTTTATGTAATGGAAATATCTTACCCTCTTTCCACTTCCCTGGAATCTTGCCAGAGATCAGACTTAGATTCAAAAACTTCGTCAGGGGCACTGCCAGTTTACTTGCACATTCTTATAGTACAGGAGCATAGTACTCGTACCATCCTGGCCCACTGCTGAATTACATTGATATTTTTCAATATACTGAGTTCATGTACCTCAATGCTTACATCGGTCTCTGTCACCACCTGGATGTACCCTTGCAAACTGATCACGTAGTAACTGAACTATTTATTATGCTTCTGTCACTTTCCTACCATCAGCATTCATTAAAGTTATCTTTCCACAATCATTCTTTCTCTTACTTGCTAGGTAGTGAAAAAAAACTCTTTTATAGCCACCGTAGTACAATCGGAAGAATAGCAGAGCATTGCGCCCTTCGATTGGAAAAGACCTGGGTTTGATTCTCGTCGTGACGAGGCGAATCCTTATATGGGCTACTTCAGTTGAAAGCTGAGTTAGCCGATCTCATACGGTGGTAGCAGGATTTTCTCTCCCCGAATCTCGGGTTTTTCATCCCGCGTACACACAAATCGACCTTCAGAACACACGCAATTTACAGACAAAAAATACTGTTTTTGGTGATGATGGGCGATAGATGGCGTTGATGGTTGTAGTGTCGTAGATGGAGAATTAAGTAGTAGTGGAAAGGCTGAGATGTATTTAGTGAAGTAGAGTAGTGTGCCCTCCCGTGATGAGTCCTTGGACTCCATCGGAGTGTCACGTAATAATAATAATAATAATAATAATAATAATAATAATAATAATAATAATAATATTTACATTGGCCTTCTTATCTAATTTTCTCTCAAAATCTGATTTAGTCTTCATCACCCTACTAGTTAACCTTCTTGCTTGTACTTTATACTGCTCATGGGCATGCTCACCACCTTGTTGTTTAAATTTCTTCCACAATACTTTCTTATTTTGAAGCTCCTGCTTTATTTTGCTAGTCATCCATTTAATCCCTACTCGGTTTATCCTCCTGGCCCTGGGTATGCCCTATGATACTGCCTGGCTTAAATTATCCTTGACTGCTTCCAATCCACTAATGATTTATTCCATGTAGTTTCTTATGCCATGACACCAGATGCGGATCAATTGGGTATGGGGCCTGGAGAACGCCAGGAGACCCAATCTATGTGGAAAAATTAAACACGAACAATAGGAACTATATAGATATTACAAATTTTGATGACGAATATGAGCGTTTCTACTATTTTAAAAAGAAGAAAAAGAAAAATTTCTTCCTTAACTTCTATTTTTGCTGGTTGAAGTTCTTTGGCTATCATTAATAATATCCTTACTCCCCCTATTTCGTCTTTTTTCCCTGAAAATTCAATTTCCATTGCATTCTATCATTGTAACTACGTAATTCTATGACAACAGTTCTTGCTGATGCCAATAATTTTTTGCCAAGTTCAGCTGACCAATACTAAAAACTCCTCTTCTTTATTTCTGATACATTGGGCATTCGCGTACATGCATTTCAACATCCCATTGGGCCCACAGTTATCATTGCATAATGTCATGTAAGTTTAATTTATTTATTAATCAACTCCTCTTTCCATGCTATAGTTCTGAAACTTCCGAAATGCACGTAGCATTAGAAATAAAGGGAATTGGCGTTGGCGACCTAGACTTGGACAAAAATTATAAGCATCAGTGAAATATGATTGCTAGAGAGTAATGTAGTTACAGGGATGGAATAGAATGAATGTTGTATTTTAGGAAAGGCTTGTGTAGCTCAGTGAAAGTGACGCTTGCATCCACTGCGCTAGGTCGCTCGAAAGAACTTAGGTTCAAGTCTAGTACTCGACTGGAGGAAATTTTTCTAAGCCTATCTTCCCGAGTTAGTTGATATCTGGCATGGACTTGCGGATTTTTCCTCCTGGAAACTAGGAGTTTTTGCCCCATAAACTCAAAAATATTGACCACAGAACCCACATTATTTCAGTCAACAACATATCCTGTTAGGAATAAGTACCAAGAGATGGCAGCACTTGTTTTCCCGTCTCTTCACCGGTGCCGTATTTAATTTGTGATAGACATGGGCCAACTATCTCTGATTGGCTACTGGTGGAGATTGAACTGCTCACTCAGTCTCCAAAAAGCTAGATAGGTTTAAGAGGCCTCACCTACTCCCAAAAAGGGGATAAAAGTCGTTAGCTGATTTATTTTATTATTATTAATAAAATAAATCAGTATTATTAATGATAGCTGAAGAATTTCAATCAACAAAAATAGAAGTTAAGGAAGATCCTAGTTCTGAGGCAAATGTCTCATTTGAAACTGTCTGGTGTAAGATAGAGGCAAATAGGTCAATTATATATTGTTGGTTGCTGCTATAGATTTGGAAGTCTAGAAGTGGATGTGGATGATATGGAAGAGCAGATTCATAGAATGACTGTAGGCCAAGCAACTATAATAGCAGACTTCAATTATGACGATGAAGATTGCAAACTGGAAATGGAATTTATACAGTAACCAAGGGACAATTATCTGAAACAGCACGTGACAGAAGGGAAAAGGTATTTTAGTATTGGTAATAGCATTAGAACCATCTACACTGCTCAGAAAGAAGTTGATGCACACCATACTGTGAGGAACAAACAGAGTTAGCACCCACATCCTTTCTCTGCTATGACTGCTCTAATCCTACAGGGCATAATTTCAACAAGCATACAATAGCCACCAATTGGAATTTTTTGCCATTATTCTTGTAGGTATGTAATAAGGTTCTGAATTGCTGTGGGGTGAAAGTCGATTTACCTCACCCGATTCTCCAGTTCATCCCACAGATGAACAGTAAAGTTGAGATCAAGGCTTTGCGAAAGGCAGTCAATTGTGGTGATATTCATATCCAGAAATCACCAGCTACAGCAGCAGCAGCAGCTTTATGACAAGGTGCATTATCTTGCTGAAAGATATAATGATCAGTTCCATAAAAACGCCATAGAATACGAAGCATTTCATTGTCTAGAACAGTGGTTCCCAAAGTGTGCGCCGCGGCGGCTTGGGGAGCTGCGGCTTCCTCACAGGGGCGCCGCGATTACAATACTTTCATAATTTTATTTTCATTTTCAATCTAAAGTGATAGGACGCGACATCTAGCGGACCGGGTGCAAACCAGTAACTCACTTACGGTAGTAATAACTAAGGCTTTATTACATCGTTAGTAATAACCGTTTGCAGAAGTCTCTACAACAATAATTAAGTTTCTCGATTGTTTTAGCAGTTTCTCAAGCTTTCTCGGTACTTTGTGTTGGTTTATAAATAGCTGTCCGCTTCGCGCTGTATGAATGATTCTGCTTTTGGCTTTTGATGAGAACGGACGTGTTATTTTAGACTGAGCCTGATTACATTACACACAAGGTTTCTCAGTAATCTCACATTGCACTGGTGCTGACACAGTTTGATTCCTACAGTCTCCCCCTCTGCACAAAACATGCTAGAGGTCAAATGGCCGGCATGCCCCACCCGCAATGAGGACCAGTGGTGGATTTAAGGTTTTATAGGGAGATAGGTTTCCAAACGGTGGCAAAGTAAGATGTTGATACTCCTTTACCCCAATTAGTAGGTTGCAACAAGACTTAATAGCTAGTAGACCAACTCAGTCTACATGACACTTGCTGGCAGGCTTCAAGCCCTGCAGGATTATATACTGCTAGTAGTCCATCTAGGTCTACAGTTTACTTTGCTGGCAGGCCTCTAGCCCTGTGCGATTATTTATATTGCTGCTGTCAACCAATTTCTGCTAGCAGTAAATCGCCATTTTGACATGGAAAACATCAAAGAACAGATCCAGATCCTTAATAAGGAGCGTCCCTAGAGGTACTGAAACTCATAATAGGCAAGCTAGAATCTGACTGGCCAGGATTTATAAAACACCACATTCACTCTAAAGATCAGGAAGGAGAGGAGGAGGAGAATGAGATCTCACAAGATGAACTCATTGCTGCTCTGTCACCAAAATCCCCCTGTCAAAAAAACTCCCAGGGAAAGCACTCTAACAAAAGAAGAAGTATAGAAGACCACATGGATGAAGACATACCAACATCAGATGTCTCGAGGTACACCGAAAAGGTTCCACCTGTTATATTAAGGGATAAGGACAAATGAACCACTGTCACAGCAGCCCTTAGGGAACATAAAATCTCATATTCCTGGGCTAAAAATGAAGTGAAGGAGTCAAAATCCAAACAGCCTCAGCCACTGACTACAGACAGTTGACAAGATTAATGAATAACAAAAGTCTTCCATATCACACTTTTGTTTAACCCGGTGAAAAGAATCTCAAAGTAGTATATGGCAGGTAACCAAAGGTGTCACCTGTGAAGAAATCACTGCTGACATTATGAATCGGAGCCCAACACCAGTGAAAGTGAGCAGGATGCTCAGGTCAGATAAACGGCCAATGCCACTCATAGAAATTGATAAGGCACAAAAAGAGATATAGGAACTGACAACGATCTGTGGCCTCAGAATTTCTACTGAACCACTAAGGAAAAAGTCGTCAGTTGGGTAGTGCCATAGGTGCCAAAGGCTTGGCCATGCCCAAAAACTTTTCAAGGCAAATTACAGGTGCTTAAAATGCGGCGAGGGCCACTAGACCGTCATGTGTACAAAGCCAAGATCCACACCAGCTAAATGCGCCAACTGTGGAGGACCTCAGCCAACTACAAGGGATGCATTACACACCCAAATAACCGAGGGTCAGCAAAAACTACCCTTCCAACACATTTCAGCGATGCTCAAGACAGCCGTGCAAGTCGTTCCCCGGTCCAAATTATCTCCAGCTTGACAACTCAGGAAAGGAAACAAATGTCCAAAACTTATGCAGAGGCAGCACGAACAAAGGCTGCTCCATCTCATGATCAAACAAACTCAAATCTAACATCAGTACTAACTGCCTCACTAGCTACCATATTACAAGAATTCAGTATGACAAATCCTTCGCCATCCTCCGCGAAAAGATTCCTACAAGGTATCCACTCAATTCTGACAGACCTCAATAATGAATAAACGAAAATTCCATCCTAACTCTCTCATGATCACTGCATGGAACGCTAATGGACTGAATAACAAAATCCTGGAACTACAAGCGTTCACTCACAGACACAATCCTGGTAAATGAAACACATCTCAGGCCAGCTAATAATCCCAAATTACGGAACTATATTATGTACAAAACATATAGTTTTGTACATAATATAGTTCCTCCTCCACTCACCAGCAGTGGAGGAGGAACGGCCATATACATTAAATCTACCTAAGCCACAATGTTCTTACCAATCCACAAACCAAAAACCTAGAGATAACAGGCATTGAAGTTCATACCAACAATGCTGGCAGTATCAAAATCTATGCTGTAAATAATTCACCCACCATTTCATTACTGGTATCTGACTTGGACACCATTCTTGGCTTCACAGACTCCATCATCATGGCTGGTGACTTTAACGCATATAATACAGTCTGGCATAGCTCCACAATCAACGACAAAGGTCGAACTCTAAATCATTACTCAACATAACATTCTATTGTTGTAACCGGACCCACAGAGCCCACCCATCACAGCTCAGCTGGAAGTTCAGATGTACTTGACATAGTCATCCTCAAAAACATCAGACACCAATATCAGCTGGAAACAATAAATGAACTTTCGTCCGATCACAACCCAATTCTGATTCAACTCGGTACACAAGAACAATTCTCCCCTCCCCACTCTTTCATATCTTGGGACAAACTCTCCAGAATCCTACCTGATCACATTGGCCCAGTCCCTGTTATTCATACTAAAGTGGAGATAGAATTGGCTGCTAACTACCTTACCAGTCAAATCAAAAAAGCAATAAAGTCAATTATTCAAACTACAGTCTTTCACCCAAGTGGTTGGATCCCCGAGGAAATCACGGAATTAATCAGACTGAAAAACAAAACCAGAAAGAGGTGCCATAACACAAGAGCTCCTCAAGATAAAACAAGTTTGAATAAATTAAACAGACAAGTCCGAGAAGTCTTCCAAAAACATCGAAACCAAGAATGGCAATCTAAGCTAACGAAATTAAACCCAGAAGATAACTCCATTTGGAAGTTCCTGAGAACTTTCCGCACTAAAAGGCAACTTTTACCCTAATTCAGACCACGAAGGGAATAGCCCATACTGACAAGGAAAAGGCAGAGGCTCTGGCAGACAGCTTGGAAACTCAATGACCCCTCTTATTAAATTTGAACATCAATCTCATCTACAAGATTCACCGCCGAGTCAGGCAGACCATAACACAACAAAAAGATGACCTAGAACTTCTCACACCCACTTCTCCAACAGAAGTTATAAATATCTTAACCCACCTGAACAACAATAAAGCTCCAGGTTTAGATGGAATTACAAACAAAATAATCAAACTACTCCTCAGAAAAGCTATTGTACATCTAGTCAACATAATTAATGACATCCTCAGACTCAAGTATTTCCCCTTAACATGAAAGATAGCAGATGTGATGCCAATCAAAAAGATTGGAAAAAACACCCAACTCCCTGAAAGCTACAGACCTATCAGTCTTCTGTCTAACCTTGGAAAGATCGCAGAAAAAGTAGTCCTTACCAGGCTTCAATCACAAACGGACCAACTACATGTAACCCCAAATGAGCAATTTGGATTTAGAAAAAAATCACTCCACCGTTCAGCAGATCCACAGACTGATCGAATTCATCTCCGAAAGCTTCAACCGGAACCTTCATACAGCTGCAGTCTTTTTATATGCTGCAAAAGCTTTTGATAAGGTGTGGCATCAGGGTCTTCTCTAGAAGCTCATCACATTCAATATGCCTACTAATCTAGTTAAAATAATTCACTCATACCTCAGAGACATATATGCAAGTCAAAATAAATGAAACTGTGTCAATCAGACGCAAGGTTCTGGCGGGAGTGCCACAGGGCTCACTCTTGGCCCCCTTGCTGTTTTCTATCTATATTGCTGATATCCCTCAAAACCCAAGCTCAACAATCACTGCATTATATGCAGATGATACTGCATTATTAGCAAGATCTCTCAACCCCAATCTAGCAATCAAAAGACTCTAAAACAGTATTCACACACTAGAGAAATGGTTGATGGACTGGAGAATCCAAGCCAACCCACAGAAGAAGAGTTAAGCTATACTGTTCACTAGAAAAAAGCCTCAAATCAAGGGAGATATACATTTGCTAGGAGTTAAGATCCGATGGCAGAATACAGTCAAATATCTTGGGGTAATTCTCGATAAAAAACTACATTTCACCAATCATATAGAACACATAAATCCAAAGACATCGAAAGTAATAGCGCAGCTCTACCCCATGATCAACAGAAAAAGTAAATTCGATACTCAGAACAAACTACTCATATACAAGATGGTGATATGCCCAGTCATCACTTACGCATCTCCTGCATGGAGTCATACCTCGAACACAAATATTCAAAAGCTGCAGAGAATACAGAACAAAGGTTGGAGAATGAGTTTGGATGTCCCGTGGTTTATCAGAAACTACCAGATTCACAAAACATTCCCTACATCACATCCCTCCTTCACGACCTAGCCGAAAAGTTCTTCATCAAGACAATTAATCATCCGAACCCACTGATCAAGAAACCTTCAGACTATAATGAAGCAGATTTCTGCAAATACAAGAGACCCAAATCAATTCTATGCTCAGCTGAACACAGTTAATCACACTGCCCTTTCGGGGGAGAGCTTAAAGCTCAATAATTCTCCACTCAAAGAACTTCCCTTTTCAGACGGAGGAGAATATGAAAAGCATTTATGCTTCACCCATCAAGTCAGTATCGTTCTGCGTTCTGCTGTGTTAGTGTGGAATTAGTTTTCGGAGATTGAATCAACTGAATATTGTTGTGATTTAGAGTTTTTGAAGTATTTCTTCTCGTATGTATTTTTAAAAATGGATCGGTTGTTACTAAACAGTAATAAGAGTTGGAGAGAGAAAATAAAGAGGACACAGTGGCAAGAGTGTGTAGAACCGTAAATATCGAATATATGATGACAGTTATTTGGACTTTGGTTTTACGTCAACAGAAGTCAATGATGAAGGGCGGCTGCAGTGTGTATGACAGTTTTGGTACCACAGTGCATGCAACCAAGTAAGTTGAAACGCTATTTAGAAACCAATCATCCCAGCATGGTTAGTACATCTTGTGACTACTTTACCAGAAAGTTAAGAGTTAAATCAACAAAAAGGTAGTTTTTATAAGCAGGCGTCAATAGTAAGCAATGCTTTGCTAGCATCTTACAAGGTGGTACATAGAATGGCAAAATATAATAAGCCTCATACCATCGCAGAAGAACTCATTCTACCGGCTGCTGTAGATATGATGAACATTATGAGCGGTGAGTCTGCTGGGAAGCAGTTTTAAAAAGTGCCTTCGTCCAATAACACCACCAGTCGCAGAATACAGCACATATCGGAAGATTCAATGATCAATTAATTGAAAAAATAAAAGGGAATCAATTTGGGTTGCAGCTGGATGAATCCACAGATAATAATAATGATGCTCACTTGATTTGCCATGTACGGTTTATAGATGGTAATAACATTGTAGAAGACCTTCTCGTTTGTAAAAGTATGACTGCTTGTGCTGAGGCTCAAGACTTGTTCAAGATCCTTGATACTTGTATATCCGAAAATAATTTGAAGTGGACTAAGTGCGTTGGTGTCTGTACTGATAGCGCTCGTTCAATGCCCGGCTGTTATGGAGGGTTGCAGGCACTTATTCGAAGCAAAGCCCCTGATGCACTGTGGACCCATTGCGTTATTCACAGGGAAGAACTAGCGTCAAAATATCTGAGTCCTACATTGGATCAGATTCTTAGAATATGTAATGAATGTAGTAAACTTTATAAAAACTTGGCTGTCGAAGGCTAGGTTTTTCAAAAACTATGTGAGGATATGGGATCCGAGCACGCGTCTTTGTTGTACTACAGCACTTTGCGATGGCTCTCTCGTGGTAATGTTTTGTCTCGTACGTTTGAACTGCTACAGGAAATTTATATTTATCTTAAAGAGGAAGACCACAACTATATACCGAAAATTTTCTGAATAAAGATTTTTTGGTAAAACTTGTATAGTTATGTGACTTATGTGATATTTTTGAAAAGATTAATGCTCTGAATCTCTCCCTGCAGGGATGCAACATGCGCCTTTTAAAGTTGATAGAGAAAATTTCAGCTTTTATAAAAAAAAAGTAAAACTATTGAAAAGAAAAATGTATGAAGACGGAGACAAAGAATGTTTCCCCTTATTGCAACAGTTTTTGAGCTCCAATAGAGTTGATTTCTCTCGAGGTATGAAATCCATTTTTGAAGAACACTCATCACAGCTTATCACCTGGTTTGAGAAATATTTTCAAAATGATAATATCGATAATTTTGCATGGATTCAAGATCCATTTAATGCCACTGCTCCATCTGAATTTATTGCTGCAGAAGAAGAGAATCTTATTGAGTTGTCTTGCGACAATATGTTGAATACAAAATTTAGCAGCATTGAATTAACTGAATTTTGGATATTAGTAAAAGATGAATATCCCCTTAAAGAGAAAAAGCTCAGAGAATTTTAATTCCATTTGCGACTTCTTATTTGTGCGAAGCTAGATTTTCGGCAGTCGCTGTGATAAAAACTAAGTATCGCTCGAAAATCAATGTGGAGAAGGAAATGAGGGTAGCTGTGTCCAGTTTGATTCCAAGATTTGAGAAAATGTGTCGTTTTCAAAAGGTTCATCCATCTCATTAATGATAATTAGTTGAATTTGTTCAATTACTTTTTTTGTGATCTAAAATACGTGTTTTATTTATTTTTACCTAACCCTTTAATTTAAAAAAAAAATATTCGCCATTTCGCAAAGTGTACTTGTCAGAATTTGACATAGGACACCTTGGGAAAACCTAGATTCAGCAAGGGCGCCGAGAATCGAAAACGTTTGGCAACCACTGGTCTAGAATATTCAGACACCTCTAGGAATTCAATGTTCGTGGTAGCACAAACAGTAGTCCGAGGCCAAACCAGAAAAAACAGGACTATACCATTGCATCACATAACCTTCGAATTTCATAGTTGGGGTTACGAACGTGAGAGACGTTCACCGTGCAGCCGCCACAGTCGTCCATGTACTCGATTGAATGCGTACCGTGATTTCTTCTTCTTCTTCTTCTTCTTATTATTATTCCTGACGCCTCCAAGGAGTCCGAAGACTCATCGCGGGAGGACACCTACAGCTGTCTCAATCACTACATCGAACCTCTACTACGAATCATCTCCATCAACGCCATCTACCGCCCACCTCCACCACTACCACAACTAGTATTTTTTGCCTGTAAATTGCGTGTGTTCTGAAGGGCCGATTTGTCTGTATGCGGGATGAAAAACCCGAGTTTCCGGGAGAAAAAACCCTGCTACCTCCGTATGAGATCGGCTAACTCACCTTTGGCACTCCTTAACACAGCTTTCCAAAGATCCTACTGTAGACTCTATCTATACCCCTGAAAACGATACTCCTTTGTTCGGGTGTAAAGCATTCAACCTGTCGAATGACGAATAGCAATTTTTACATATTATTCTTCGTAACACCCTATGATCAGAGTCGACTAGTGTGGAGGGTCATTCACAGCGGGAAGCACTTGCAGTTGACTTCCTTCTCACTATGTTATCACTGATTGTTAACCTCGGAAACCTCAATTTGTCAACAATTTGACAAACAGATTCGTTTGCAACCTGGCATCCTATATCACAACGCCAATGTTCAAACTCGGTAATTGGTATTCTTGCAGCCATTCTACCGGTACACAGTTACACTGACTTAGGATAATTATATTTCTCAAATTTATACCGACTGCAAACACCTAACTAGTTACATCGCACGATGTACCTTGCCCATTGTGTGTCTGTTGATTCCTTTCCAAGCAGTGTGTACAGTAGCAACTCTACATCCACTACATCCACTTGTCGAAAATGATCATGTAGTCTTGTCATGGGAGGTTACTCAACATGTCGAATTTTCAGTTGGGTAAGAGTTTAGTTAGCTCATAATCATCTGACGCCTTTCATTCTCTTATAATTGACAATTGACATTTATGTCTTTAGGGGTGAAGCAAGATGCTTTTCATATTCCGCGCTATCTGTTGTTGTTACAGTAAGGGTAAAATTTATGAGCACTTTGCTCGCCCAGAATGGGCATGGAGATTATGCATCGCTATGGGATGCTAATATAGCTTTTGGTCTTCTATATTTGAATATGTTCGTTGCCTCGTATGCTGCAGCTTGCTGAACCAAATCGTTGGGATGTGTGGACGTCTTTAGGAAAAACTTGGATGCTAAGGATTGTAGAAAAGAGAAAATATAGGGAATATTTGCATTTCTGTGGAGTTGATTGTTTCTAACATACCGCGGGGCATTCAGAATCATTCTCAAGCACTTGTTCTGCACTCTTTGTATCTTGATAATGTTAGTATTAGAGGTGTGGTTCCAGGCTGGAGAGGAATAGGTGATTATAGGACGAATCGTCATCTGGTATAGTTGAAATTTGATTCTGTTGCTGAGCTTGCTATTTCTATTAATTAGAGGATAGATCGGAGCTATGGCTTTAGATGCCTTTGTGCACGCAGACTTGGTGTGCTGATTGAAAGATAGCTTTTTGTCGAGAATTACACCCAGGTAATTTGTTTCTGTCTGCCAGGGAATTTTAGTATTGAATAGTAACACATCTCCTACAGGAGACATTGCCCTTTTTGAGAAAAGAACGGCTGAGCTTTTCTGGGGGTTGACTTCCAATCTCCACTTAGAGAACCAACTCTCCAGCTTTAGAATATTTTCTTGAAGCTTTCTGGTAATGAAATGGGGTCTGAGAGATCTGGTTAGTATTGCCGTATCATCTGCATACAGTGCCAAAATGGAAGTCATCGGATTGTGCGGGTTGTCTGTCATGTATATAGAGAACAGCAATGGAGCCAGTAGAGATCCCTGCGGCACTCCAGCAAAGATGTGGCGCTGGGAGGATGTAGAACCGTTGATTTTTACTTGCATTGATCTATTCTGAAGATATGAATGGATTAAAGGTACCGGCTGAGATAAGTTTTTGCATGAGTCCAAAATGCCAGATTTTGTCAAATACTTCGGATAAGTCTAGGAAAACAGCGCCTGTGCACTGGCGCCAGTTGTAGCTGGTGGTGATGTATTCGACAATTCTGTGGATTTGCTGGGTAGTGCTATGGTGTTGCCTAAAACCAAACTGTTCTTTAAGACGGATATTTAGGCCATTTACTGAAGTTTGGAGTCATGAGAGGATGACCTTCTCTGCAACCTTACCCAGATTGGAGATGAGACTGATTGGACGATAATTTTACGGTAGGTGTGGGTCTTTGCCTGGCTTATGTATAGGAATTACGTCAGCCAGTTTCCAGGGGAAGGAAAATAGTGAAATCTTAAAATTGCATTTATTATACTGGTCAGGTGCACTACTGTTTTTCGAGGAAGAAGTTTGATCACTCAATTAGTAATGCCGTCTGGCCCAGGAGCTTTTTTGTTCTTTAATTTTTTAATAATGTCATATATCTCAGCAGGTGATGTTGGTGCAGTACGGTCAGTGCTAGTGATAGGAAGTTTGAGTGAGTGTCTGACCTTGCTGTGAATCTTATATATGTGGTCGAAGTCAAGGTTTCCATACGAAGGCCTGAATTGCTCCTCTAAATTGTATGCTATAACTTCTGCTTTGTCTACATCTGTGTGAGCAAGGCCCTGGTCAGAGAATATTGGGGGAAGGGATCTGTCTTTGTTTTTGATATTTTTCAGTAGTTCCCAGATGGAGTGATCAATAGGTGAAATGGAGGATAAATTTTCATCCCATACTTGGTCTCTATGAGCTTTGAGTGCATCTCTTACTGCCCCATTTAATCTGTTGAGATTTGTTTTATCTTGTGGTGCACACGTGTTACAGAATCTTTTCCTAGCTCTGTTTTTGTCTCTGATCAAGTTCATGATGTCATCAGGCAAACGATCTGGCTTGCGGTCAGATTTGTAGGAGGAAGCTACCTTTATAGCAGAATTAATTTGTTGTGTGAGATTTTTAACTGCAGTTTCTACTTCTTCTTTTGTGCGTATGTGAGGAGCAGGTCCAATATAATCCTTCAGTGCTGTTGAGTCTTTCCCATGCTATGTAGGAGTGAGAAAGAGAAGACAGGTATTCTTGTTTTCCCAGCTCTAGTAGAATTGGGTTGTGATCTGATGATAGTTCATCCATGGATATAATGCTGTATTGAAGTTTGATATCCTGCAGGATAGCTATATCCAGGATGTCAGTAGTGCCAGATGTACTGAGAAGAGTTGGTTCAGTGGGACCTGCCATAACAGCATTGCTTGATCCTAAGTAATTGGAAAGGATGCAACCATTCTTGTTGGTAGTTGAGCCCTTCCATGCAGGGTGCTTGTTGTTCAGATCCCCGGCTATAATGGTCGGCTCTCTGACGTATAAGATGGCATTTAGGTCAGAGTGTAGTAGAGATTTTTGGGGAGGGTTGTAAGCTGAGTAGATTTTCAGTTTGCCAGTGGAGCTGGTGACTACTTCCACGCCAGTGATCTCAAGGTTAGTTGTTGAAGGGTTGCTCACAGAGTGGTGCTTGATGTAGTTTTTAATGAACATGGCAGTGCAGCCACCTCTTTAGAGTAATCTGTCATTTTTGTATAGGTGATAATCCCTTATTTTAGGATTGTCTGAGGGTCTTAAATGAGTTTCACTGATTAATATAACATCTGGTTGATATCTATATGTGAAATCTCGGAGTTCCAAAATTTTGTTTATGAGGCCGTTTGCATTCCAAGCAACTATCTGAAGAGATGCTGAAGTGAGTTTGTTACTATTCATTTATGAGAGCTGTGAGGATGACCTGCGTTTCACGAAGAAATCTTTTTGTGGAGGTTTCAGTAGGGTTTGATAGGCTGAAATTTTGTAGCATGTTTGCTAGTGAGGCCATAATAACAGCTGTTAGATTTTTAGGTGCTGTTGGTTGATTTTGTTCTGGAATTGGTCTAATTGTACGAGTCACATCGGCATAACTTCTTGTTTGCTTTTGGGTGTCTCTATTATTGGAGGTCTCCGACTGTGGCCGCTGAGTCTCCGGTTTTGATACCAGGGCCTCTGGTGTTCTTGTACTGTAGGAGGAGGGCTGATTGACTGTCTCCAACCGTCTGTTCTATGGGTGCTGAGTACATCCTTTGTAGTTCGCAGGATGAGGGCCACTGCAGTTGGCACATTTGGCCGAGGTGGTCCTCGGCTTTGTGCAGGTATTGGTTGGGTGGCTGTCTCCACATTTTAAACATCTATATTCCGCTCTGCATAGATTCTGGGCATGGCCAAACTTCTGGCACCTGTGGCACTGCCCAGAAGATGATCTTTTCCGGAGTGGTTCTGGTGTGACGATGAGACCACAGACTGTTTTTAAGTTGTAGATATCCTTGTATATTTTATGAATCTCAACAAGGACTAATGGCATGGGAGTCTTGTCTGCTTTGTACATGCTGCTGACCTTGACTGGAGGCAGATCCTGAGAATTTAGGTCAGCAGCTATTTCTGCTGTCAATGCCTTCACAGACACCACGAAGAACTACTTTTAAGTTTTTTCGGAGCTGAGCGCAAAGGTATGATACTGGATGCCACTGTCATCCAGTTCTTTGGTCAACCTTCTATAGTCTGTCACTTTTGCTGGCTGGATCTTTATGCCTTCATCCATGTTTTTGGCCTTAATGAAGCCAACAAGGACTAATGGCATGGGAGTGGATCTTAAAGCTGTCCACTTCTGCTTTTCTCTAAGGATGATCGGAAGCACCTTTTCTTTGGGAGAAATAGCGGCGTCCGAACCCTCAGAATCCTGTTCCATTTCAGTATTGTCGTTGTGCAGTTCTTCTGTTGTTCTTCGCTTTTTTGCATGTGCGCACTTCTACAAATTCTGAAGGAGGCACCGAATCTAAATGATCTTCAGCAACAACGTCTGAGACACATTCGGGAGGAAACGGTCATACAATTTCACTTTTCCCGGCCAATTATCACTCAGCAACTTCCCTAATCTGAGGAATTCCATGTATACTTCCTCGAATTTGGTCTCATTCAGAAGTTTTGTCATTACAATAATTTAAAATCTGTTAAGACACAGATGCAGAAAGAGTAGAGATTTCTCAGGTGTCCCGAGCAGGTAAAGATAATCCTGTGGACTTTTGAGGGTCCACTAGTAAATCCCGTAGACACTCTTAGGTGTTTACCAGCAGTAAAATATCACTATAAGAAACAATGGCGATACTAGTGGCAGTAGGCCTAGCATATCGCCCTTGTAATTATAAATGACTTACCTGGATAAAGTGCTATGGAAAATAAAGTGTTTATGGTAGCAAGCAATTAACTACTATTACTAATGAATAAACATAAACAAATCGCTAGAAACATATCAATCAAATTCACAATTCATCATCAATAATATAACACACGACACGAAACACTAACACACGAGCCGCCATCTCCAAAGCCTCCAATACCATTCTCTTATAGGGAGTAGGGAAGGCCTTTTAACCCTATCTAGTCTTTGGAGACTGAGTGGGCAGTTCAATCTCCATCGGTAGCCAATCAGAGATAGCTAGTCCATGTCTATCATGATAGGCACCCTACAAGACTGAAAATAATGTTTTCATCTGGGTGCTGCCATCTCTTGGTACCTAACTCTAACAGGATATGTTACTGTCTGAAATAATGTGGTTTCTACAGTCGATTTTCTTGAGTTTACGGAACGAAAAACCAGAGTTCCTGGGAGAAAAAATCTGCTTGTCCATGCCAGAGATCTACTAACTCAGGAACTGGTTGAAGATAGGCTTAGAAAAAGTTCCTCCAGTCCGAGGTATGCCGGCTTGTGTACTACGTGGATGTGTAGGTGAACTAGCAGTGCTTCTAACGAAGTTGTTTAATCTTAGTCTCAGCTCTAGCAAGGTTCCAAGGGAGTGGGAGAAAAAATCTGCTTGTCCATGCCAGAGATCTACTAACTCAGGAACTGGTTGAAGATAGGCTTAGAAAAAGTTCCTCCAGTCAGCGACCAGACTTGAACTGAAATCTATCTTCAGGCAGCCGAGACAGAGAATGCAAACTCCATTTCCATTGAGGTGGAACTACAAAGCTAGTGATTATGAAAAATTTAAGAAACATCCTGGAGCTGTTCCATGGCATAAGAAGTTACATGGAATGAATACCATTGGTGTATGGGAAGCAGTCAGGGCTTGATTGAGCAAGGCAGTATCAAACTGTATACACAAAGTCAGGAGGATAAATCGTGTAGGCATTACGTGGATGAGTAGCAATATCAAGCAGGAGCTGCAAAAGAAAAAAAAAAAAAAAAAGCATCAAGGAAGGTGATCAACATGTTCATGAGCAATATAAAGCACAAGAAGAATGGTTACAAGTATGGTAAGAAAGGCTAAATCAGATTTTGGTAGAAAATTGGTTAAGCAGTCCAAAGTAAATCTGAAAGAGTTTTTGTAGCAAGTAAGAGAAAATGATTATGGAAAAATAACTTTACTCAGCGCTGATAGTAGGAAAGTGACAGAAGCAAAAGAAATAGTTCAGTTACTAAGTTATCACTTTGCAAGGATATATAATCCAGGTGATGGCTTTGCAGTTATAGACATGACAGAGACTGATATGAGAGCTGAGGTTGGTGAACTGGAGGTACACAGTATAGTGAAAAATATCAATGTGATTACAGCTGTTGGCCTGTACTGTATGCCGGCTTGTGTACTACGTGGATGTGTAGGTGAACTAGCAGTGCTTCTAACGAAGTTGTTTAATCTTAGTCTCAGCTCTGGCAAGGTTCCAAGGGAGTGGAAAGAGAGTAAGATACTTCCATTACATAATGAAGGTGGGGAGTAGGGGGAAAATAAGGGGTTACACTTGGAAGTTGTCTAAGAATGATAGTAAGGGTTTGCAGACAAAGTTCTTTACTTTTTTTGGGTGGAGAATGGATTGCCAGAGGTGGTTGTGAATGCCTGAATAGTGAATAAGTTTAAGATGTGTTAAAGGTATTGGGTCAATGGATAGTGTGGGTCTTCTGCAGTGAATCTTTTAACTACATGGTGTACCCGTATAAATATTATGGCTGGTAAGTTTACTACACAGATGAAAACCAACTTCTGCTAAGAAATAAGCAAATATGCAATGAAATGCATATTCCACTCAAATAGAATACATTAATACAGTTGACACATTCCTTTCCAATGAACGATTATTTTTTTCAAGATTCTAAAAAAAAAAAATTGACTATTGCCTTTTATTCCCTTTTAAGGAGTAGGCAAGGCCATTTTAGTCCTGTCCAACTTATGGAGACTGAGTGGACAGTTCAACCTCCACCAGTAGCCAATCATAGAGAGCTGACCCAAGACTATAACTAATTTTAAGTGGCATCCAGTGAAGGGATGGTAAAAGTGCCGCCATCTTGTGATCCCTAGCCCTATCACAAAATGCTTGTCTAAAATAGTAGATTCTATAGTCAATTTTCTTGACTTTACCAGATGAAAAACCCGAGGTTCATCGAGAATCTGAATTCAATACAGCTGTGGGATTAAATGGGATATGGGCTTGCACTTTATGAGAATATGCAGAGGAACGATACCTTTAACTAGGCTGTTTAAATTTCAGAGACAGGAAGGAAAGCAAAATAATTCCTTTGCATAAAGGAATTATTTTGCTTACAGAAGGATACAAGTCTGTAGTATTAAATTATAGACTAATTAGTATCTTTGGAGTAGTGGTGGTAAAAGTACTGGAAAAAATTGTTCAGAAAGAGAATTTGGGAATGTTTAAATAAGAATATGGTACTCTATCAGACACAGTATGGCTTTGTGAAAAGCTAGTCATGCCTTAGTAATCTGGTAATTATTATTATTATTATTCAGGCCTCCGTGGAGTAAAAAGACTCATCGTGGGAGGTCCTTCCTAAGAACATAAAGTCTGTCAAGACTCATCGAGGGTAGGTCCCCCCTAAGAAACACAAAGTCTACATACCACTCCTTAAACTCATTGACCATTCTCGCTCTCACCACTCCATCAGGCAATGCAATCCACGGTTCAACCACCCTCCATGCAAAGAAACACTCCTCACCCTCTTTTTAATATTATTTTTATTATTATTATTGTTCCGGGAAACTCCAAGGAGTCGACAGACTCATCGAGGGAGGCCCTAACATCATGTCAAGAACAACTATTCAACATTCACACAGTATCTATCATACCTTGCCTTGAACTCATTCACGGTCGTAGCACCCACAACAGACTCTGGAAGCTTATTCCACTCATTTACCACTCTCCAAGTAAAGAACCTAGCTTTAACACCCTTGTCAACCACACTCTTGCCCAGCTTCCATGCATGGCCCCTAGTCCTCCCACCACCAGTCATATTTTCAAAAATATCTTCTGGATCAATCTTATAAAAACCCTTCAGTAATTTGAATGTCTCAATCATATCACCCCTCATTCGCCTATCGTCCAATTTCTGCAACCCACAAATCTTCAACCTATTCTCATAAGGTTCATTCCACAGACCTGCTATCATCTTGGTCACTCGTCTCTGGACCCTCTCCACTTCTTCCCCATCACGAAGAAACCCTGGTGCCCATAGCTGGACACAGAAGTCCAGATGGGATCTTATCAAGGCTCGATACAGAGGAACAACTTGTTCGTCTCTGCATGTTAAAGTATTTTTCAGAAGCCAAGTGATTTGGTGAGCTGTTTTAGTTACTTTTGCAATGTGCCCCCTAAACTTCAACTCCCCTATCCACCAACACTCCCAAATCCCTGGCCTCATCAATCTCCTGGAGTATGGTTCCACCAATGTGATATACTGCTGCTATTCTTTTCACCCCAAAGTGCATAACCTTACACTTTGCCACATTAAATTGACATCCATTTTTCCTAGCCCAGTCCTCCAAACTATCCAAATCATCCTGTAAAATTTTGACATCCTGTGCACTCACAATTGCTCTACCCAACTTTGCATCATCAGCAAACAAGTGAACACTTCCTCTCAGATCCTTTCCAATATCATTGATGAACAAATTGAAAAGCAGTGGTCCAAGAACAGAGCCCTGTGGCACTCCACTAGTCACAAGACGTCTTTTAGACTCCACTCCTGAATAAACCACTCTTTGATATCTCTCCTTCAACCACCCTATTATCCATCTCACCAACCCTTTATTTATACCCATCTGCTCCATTTTAGTGATTAGGGTTCCATGTGGTATCCTATCAAAGGCCTTGGCAAGGTCCAGTAGTATCACTGTAAACCCATTACCCCTATCCAGTTCAGCCGTCACTGTGTTATAAAAGAGCAAGTTACTGAGGCATGATCTACCCTTCACAAAACCATGTTGTCCCCCATACAATATCCCATTTTCATCTATCCAATCCTGTATTCTTTTCTTGACTAATTTCTCTAAGACCTTGACAATGATTCCTGATATGCTAATCGGTCGGTAATTTACAACAGCAGTCTTGGAACCACCTTTATGCAGTGGAACTATTTTCCCCTCTTTCCACCCGCTCGGGACTAACCCAGACCCGAGACTCAAATTAAACAAATGGTCAAGGGTACTGACAATTCTTTAGCTGCTTCTCGTACAACACGAGCTGGTACACCATCCAATCCCACAGATGTATTGACATTGAGGTTATGCAATAGACTACTCACCTCCACTTCATTAACTACAATTACAGTATAATCTACTGGTTTATTCGTTTCTGCAATGTCACCACCTGGATAATATACTTTTGCAAAGTGCTCACTCAGTAACTCAACTATCTCAACTGATTCAGTTACCTTCCTACCATCGGCAATCTTTAAAATCAATCTGCCATGTACATTTTTCCTTTTACTTGCTACATATCTAAAAAACTGTTTAGGATTCTCTTTAGCCTGCATGGCCAATGTTCTTTCGTAATCCTTTTTTGCTTTTCTTACCACACTCGTCACCCTTCTGGCCTGCGCTTTATACCGTTCATGTGCCTGCCGGTCACCCTTCTCCTTAAATTCCCTCCATAGTTGTTTCTTTTTTTGCAACTCAAGCTTAATGGTGTTATTCATCCATTTAACCCCTACTTGATTTATTATTCGGACTCTAGGTATACAGTCAGCCATTGCTTCATGCAAGCACTTCTTAACTACCTCCCATGCACTATCAACTTCTAGTCCTTGCAGTTGTACATGCCATGGCACTGAACCAATCAAACTCCTAAGCTTGTCATACTTTCCAGCCTGATAATTCCACATGTACCCTGTCTTAATTGAAAATTCTACACCTTTAGCCACCTTCCAAGTTAAGACCCTATGATCACTCTCACCGATTGGTGGCAATGTGGTCATATTTGTTACAGCCAAATCCTCAGATGTAATTGCTAGGTCAAGCACTCTCTGACCCCTAGTATTTTCCATTACATGCTGTCGCAGATAGTTATCCCTTAATAACCGCATAAAATCCAGTTCCTTCCTCCCGTGTGTCCTCTCCTCACTCCAATCAATGCGACCATAGTTGAAATCTCCCATAATAATCACCCTCCTTCCACCCATTTCTTCTATTTGCTTGTGCATACTGTCACCACCATCTTTTCCATCACCTGGTCTATAGCAGCACCCAATTGTATATTTAGTTCTGCTAGCCACAATCTCACACCAAATGGCCTCAAATGTGCTCTTTTCTCTATCCTGCAATTCAACTTCTATTCTCCTTGGCTGGAGCTCATCAGCTATCATCAACAATACTCCCCCACCCATTTTATTCTCTCTGTCATTCCTGAACACACTATACCCATCACATTCAATCCCACTCGTTATATCATCTACAGTCAGCCATGTTTCACTAATACCTATAACCTGTGGTCTGGAAGTGCCAACCATGGCCAAAAACTCTTCCTTCTTGTTCCTAATACTCCTAGTATTAGTGTACATGAATTTAAGACCCCCATTAGCCCCAACACTACCTTCATGCCTTATATTAACTATCCCACTCAGATTTGTTGTCCTTATTTGCTCTGGCATATTATATTCATTCTTACATTCAACTGCCTCCATAAGGACTGTATCTCTACTCCCCCCCCCCCCCCTTATCAAATCTAGTTTCCCTGAATTTGCACCTCCACTGCATTCAGCAACACTTTCTCAAGTCTTCTTACACCGTAACCATTCAAATGCAAGCCATCCATCTTATATAGATCCTTTCGCCCATCAAACTCACTCCACAAATTCCACACCACTCGTCATACATAACCCACGCATAAAGTCATTCGCAATTATAGCCCTCCTTTTAAACATTTCACTGTCATACCGTGGCAAAAGACTAATCATTCTAACTCTCTCACTCTTTTCTTTTGCTACCTCAAGCAATTCATTCAGGTCTTCTATCATTTCCATTTTATCTCCTTTCAAATCATTCGTACCTGCCACAACAATCATTTCTTTCACCCTTTCCTTTTGCTCTCTAATAGACTCAGTTACGTCCTTTATGGTCGCACCAGGTTGGTACGATTTTGTCAAATCCTCTACTAACACACCTCGTACTAACGAGTCTCCATACAGCACTCTATCCTTCATTTTGTTCATGTTCACATTCATACGTCTATTTTTCCTGTTATACCTTTTATTATTGGTTGGTTCATTCAGTCTACTTTTGTTCATGCACTCTAGCTGCTGTTTTGCTCTTTCTATCGCACTATTCAACAACGCGATCTAACTCAATGCATCTATCTCATCTTTTTTGTTCTCTGAGAAACCATTTATACTATCATTCACACTTTCTACATTCACACTCTCACAATTTTCATGTACAACCTTGCCGTTTCTTGTCATATCCCTATTTCCTTCATTCTGAAGGTTGACAAAAATATCACACTCACGATCCGAAATACACTTCAATTCCTCATTCTCCCTACATTTTCTACACACATTCAATCCTTTATTGTCATCTAACCACACTCCGACTGCACTCCGCAAAGCGTACATTTCACAGCTAGTACACTGACTCATTTCTTTTATGCTACCGTTCTTTGATAACGATGGCGAACCTTCATTACTGGCCGCCATTTTCCTTCGCACAGGTGCCATACTTATTTGCAACGTGTTTTGTCAAATTATACGTTATAACACACCAAAAATAAACGCACTAAAATACGCAAGGCAAACAAAACAAAACTACACAATATTAAGTAATTTGTATCGATAACTGAAAGCGATACTTATCTTATCTGGAGCTTGCACGAACACTACACATTCCGAATTCATCTAGTGGCGACTTCCCGACATAGATTATGTTATAAAACACTTTAGTACACTAACCACGCTAATAAAGCTCCAATAATATACCAAAATTACACACTTAAGTCCATTAAATTGAATCCAAAACATCAATAAATCAACAAAAAACACAAATCTCTCAGGAGCTCTCCGATAGCACGTCCATTCACCAGCTAGCCTCGACACCAATCTTGCTTGCAGTTTCCTTTCGTAACTTCCAGGGATGGCCTCTTGTCATCACTCCTCAATCTCAATGCTCAATCAACAGTTGAAAAGTCTCAATCATACCACCTCTCCTCCTTCTATCCACCAAACTCTGCAGTCCACATTCCATCCACCGATCCTCATAACTAACATTGTACAGTCCTGAAACCATATTTGTTATCTGCCTTTGTACCCTTTCCACAGTTAATTTATCCCCTTCAAATCCTGGGGACCAAATCTGAGAACACTAGTCCAAGTGTGGTCTGATCAGAGACTTATACAACGGAATGATAACCCTTTTATCTCTGCAGGTCAGTGTCCTTCTCATAATTGCAGCAATCCTCTGTGTTACCTTCACCACCTTTGCAATATGTCCCCTAAATTTCAGGTTTCTATCAATCATGAATCCCAGATCTCTTGTCTCCCCTACTTCCTCCAGTATAACTCCTCCCATAGAGTGTGCAGTGTGCCCTCGATGTCTCCCAAACCTCAAGACCTTATATTTCGCTGCATTAAATCAACAACCAATTTTATCTTTTGTACTAATGGCCTCAATCTCACACCAGATTGTCTCAAAAGAATTGCCATCTGCCTTCCTGTTTCCTATTCTTTTTTGGCTGCAATTCATCTACTATTATCAGCAGTACACCTTGCCCAATCCTATCATCTCTATCCTTCACGAAAATACCAAATCCCTCACAATTCTATTGCTGTAACTGCCTCATCTGCTGTTAGCCAAGTCTCTCTAATGCCTATAACTTTTGGTGAGGTTGTACTAACCAATGCCAAAAATTTCTCCCTCTTATTCATGATATGACACTTCTATCATTAGTATCTAGAAACTATAGGCTTTAGGCCTCCAAACATCTTTACATCCTGAGTTGATTACCCATTTGATACTGTTGCCTGAGAGATCGGATTGCACATTTTTTGTTCATTCACACACTCAATCACTTCATGGGTGCCATCACTCACACTCACACACACACACAATCTGCATCCACCATAATTTCTTTAGTTTTCCTGATTTTGCAGTTCCACACTCTCAGTGGACAAAGCTCTCTAGATATCGAATTCCAAATCCATTCAATTGGAGTCCATAAGCATTATACAAATCTTTCCATCCATCAAACTCAGACCACGGGTCCACAAACTCTATATCGTTCCTTCTGCACAATCCACATATTAATTCATTAGTTATCTGCCTTCCTTCTTAGTTTGCTACTATCATAATATGGCAGCAACCTACAAACTTCACCCTCTCACTCTTCTTTTCGCTTCTTCCAAAAGCTCTTTCATATCCTCCCTCATATAATACGTCTCACATCTCAGGTCATTGGTTCCAGCAAAACAATCAATTCTTTCACCTTACCTTTCTGCATTCTGACAGCATCAGTAATATTATTAATCTGCACACTAAGGAAATAATATTTTTTTTGCACTTTTGTGAAGTTTTCCTCTTGTCATAGAATCACAATAAAATCATGCAAATTTAACTAACCTGAAAAAGACATCTTTGCAGCCATTGTTCTGCTACACATTGGTGCCATACTGACAATATATATATATATATATATATATATATATATATATATATATATATACTTTGAGGAAAGTATACATGTTTTAGTTAAGTTTAAATAACTCAGTCTATCAAGCACACTTATAAAGCAAATAAGTACCATAAATTAACTGAGTAATATTAGCAAAATTTTGAAAAAAAAATACTTATTTTTCAGCAGAGTTATGAACCAACAATGTTTGCCAAATATCCTCAAACCCAATCCTATTGCAAACAGGTAGTTTGAATTTTACTAGACAAACCAATATAATGAGAATGTGCTATGGTACCAGCAGTGCCTTTGACCAGATTGCTTAATTTGAGTCACAGCTCTGATAGAGGGGAGAAATAGTTCTGTTGCATAAAGGAGGCTCCATGACAGAAGTAACAAATTATCTTTTGATCAGCATCTCAGGGAGTAATTAAAAGAAACATATGTATTAACCACAGTGAAAATTATTCAATTGTAAATATTTCATCCTAAGTATCTTAGGACATCATCAGTACAGTAGTTTAAAACAATAATAGGAATAACATGCAGTTAGGGCGCATGATTATAATAGAATCTCATTAAAATGTGTGTAATGTGTTACAAAAAAAAAAAAAAACATTTATTTATTTATTTTATTTTTTTATTTTTTTGTAACCTGTTATGCACGTTTTAATGAGATTCTATTGTAATCATGCGTCCTAACTGTATGTTATTCCTATTATTGTTTTAAACTACTGTACTGATGATGTCCTAAGATACTTAGGATTAAATATTTACGATTAAATAATTTTCACTGTGGTTAATACGTGTGTTTCTTTTAATTATGATTGCACCACAGGTTTTGTTGTTTAAAAAAAAAAATCTCAGGGAGTGATGGTCATGATATTGGAGAAGTTGGTTAAAGGCAAATTCAGAATGGATGGATAGGAATCAGATACTTTGTGGGACAGAATGGCATCATTGTGAAGGGTAAATTATGCCTCAGTAATTTATTCTAGTTTTATAATAGCACAACAGCTGAGTTGGTACACGATGATACTGCTAGCCTTTGCAAAAGCATTTGATAGGGTACTGCATGAAACTCTGTTGTATAAATTGGAGAAAATAGGTTTGGATATGAAGCTGGTAAAGTGGTTAAAGGGTGGCTAATGGATAAACATCAGAAAGTAGTTTATGAACGAGTATGGTCCACGAGAATGCATGTGACTAGCAGTGTATCACAGAGTTGTGCACTCAGGCCACTGCTATTTAACTTGAACATTAATGATAGAGAAAATGATATGAGGGGAAATATTCAATTATTTGCTGATGATGTAAACCTGGGTAGAGTAATAATTAAAAAGTCATCATGCATGATGGTTCATATAGACCAACGGTATTGTCAATTTAATGTGGCAAAGGGAAAGTTATGCATTTTGGGATGAAAAAATTACCCTCAAACTGCTCTAATAGTATTGGAGGTGCTACTACCACAGCCATCTTGGTAACTTAGAGGCAGGTTAACAAGATGGCTGTGGTGGTGGTGGCAGGTCTATGTAAACAGATTGAAGATTTGTGGATTACGGAAATTGCTGACAGAAGGAAATGGGAAATATGATAAAGACATATTGATGAAACAGGAGTCATCTCTGGAAGCTAGAGTTTTAGTTAGCAAAAGCATGAGGACAAGATTTTTTGCTTGGAGAACAGTGAATGTGTGGAATGGGTTGCCAAAATTGGTTGTGAGTGCTAAATCTGTAAATAAGTTCAAAACAAAGTATGACAGGTATTGTGCAAATGATAGTTAGTATTTGGTTTTAGGAATGTTATTGTACCTCCCATGAGTCTACAGACTCTATAGAGGTGTCCATAATAATAATAATAATATCTTATTCTCAGGGGCTAACATTGGTGACTATGGGCATGGCAAACACAAGATACTCGAGAAAGACCAAATCTTACTTCTCACAATATGCACTTATATCTGTAGACTGGTCTTCTACTCTTCTTTCCTCTACTTGCTCCTACTTTATTACTCCCCCACCTCCAGTGCTATTAGAGCAGTTTGAGGGCAATGGTTACTCTTTCCTCTCAAACTGTAGCTTCCAATACCTAGTTGCTTCTACATTAGGATATCTATCATCATTCTAGTAACTTGACATAGGGAAACACATATTACATTCAAGTTTTATAGAAATCAAATTTTGGAAAAAGAAAAACATGTTGAAATATGAAACATTAGAAGTATAGCATATAAAGAAGAATTACATAAAATTTTAGGTGAAGAAAACATAGAAACTGCAATTCTTACAGAAACAAAAAAGAAACTTAAAAGAAAAAAAGAACTCCTATCATTTCATATATAGTGGAATAGACAAATAAATACATGCAAAAGCTGACATAATGATTTGAATCCATAAATCAATTAAAGCAAAAATAATTCATTATACACACTGGAATGAAATAAAATATTATTATTATTATTACTATTACATGACACCTCCAGGGAGTCCAAATATTCATTGAGGGAGGGCACCCACTCTACAACTCTCTGCCTCCACCACTCAATCTGCTAATCACAACAAATCGCAGCCACCATCATCATCATCCACACAAATGTCATCTACTGCCCACCATCACCACTAGTATTTTCACAGACAATCACAAACATCCATGCCCATGCGGGATTTGAACACACAGCCTTTTGGCTGGAAATCGGATACGCTAACCTACTCAGCCAACTAGACTGAGCATATTAGAAGTGTGATTAAAATTACATAAAGCAAATTTAACAGCTGTTGGAGTGTATCTTCCCCTGAAGAAGGAAAGGAAGAAGAAAATGATGACTTTTACAAATAGATAATTATAGCTGGAGATCTTAATGCCAGAATAGGAATGAAAAAAAAAAATGAATAATAACGTAGAAAAATCTGAAGAACCAACAGTAAAGAAAAATGGAAAATAACTGATTGATTATATAATATATAATAATTTAAAAATAATGAATACATTCTACAAACATAAAAATATACATAAATATACATAGTGTGCAAGAGGAGGACAAAAAAATCAATAATAGATTACTTGATAGCAAATGAAAAAACAGCAAACCTCTTCCTAGATGCAAGAGAAGACTAGAAATAGATAGAAATCATTATTAAGTGAAGGAAAATTAAGGTTTACACAAAACTGGTTACAAAAAAGTACAAAATAAAATAAATAAATAAAAATAAAAATAAACAAACTAGAGAAACAAAATGTAAGAAATTTATACCAACAGAGGATTAATAACCATTTAGAAAAAATACAAGAAAATGAAGACATCAAGAAAAAATGGAATAATATGGAGATGGATACACAGTAGTATACTTAGATTTGCAAAGGCTTTTGATAGAGTACTGCATGATAAGTTGATAGTCAAACTAGAGTAGATGGCAGATTGGCTATCTGATAGGTATCAGCAAGTTGTGTATGGGAGAGCAGTATCCCAGAAGAGGAAAGTCACTAGTGGTTTGCCTTAAGGATCTGTTTAACCTGTATGTTAATACTATTGGGGAAGATTTGGATGTGTATATTCAGTTGTTTCAGATGATGCAAAGGTTGGACTAACTATGAGACGTAGAGCAGATGTTCTGGCCTTACAAGAAGACTTGATTGGATTGAGTGAATGGGCATAAGAGTGGAGATGACAGTTTACTGTTGCAAAATGTGAGGTTTTAAAATTTGGGAAACAAAGATGGCATATAGAATTTATACTTGGTGGGGATATATTATCAGAGGTGGAGGAAATAGAGATCTAGGGGTGATGGTGGATAAGGATCTAAAATTTAGAGGACACATTGCCAAAATTGTGAGGCCAACACAATGAATTCTGCGTATGATGTGGAGGACATTGATGTAGAAACTTTCCATTGTAGAAAGTCTTGGTTAGACCACATATGGACTACTGTGCACAGATTTTGTCACCTCGTTTTCAAAAGGACGAAGAGATGTTGGAAAGGATCCAGAGGTGATTGACTAAGGTAGTTTCTGATCTCTGGAATGTTTAATATGAGGAAAGGTTGAGAAGATGCAATTATTACTATTATTATTATTATTTTGGTAACTTCCATGGAGTCAACAGACTCACTGTGGGAGGCCCGCTGAACCAGCAACATGTCTATCATTGTGAGCTTTGAAGTTATTTACACTATCTGCATTCACAATGCACTCCAGCAATACATTCCTCACTAATAACTCGCTATGCAAAAAAATCTACTCCTCATGCCCTTCCTCACCACATCTTTATACAACTTCCAGGGATGGCCTCTCATTCTTCCCATCTTAGCATTCACTCTTTTTATAATGCCTTCCGTATTAATCTGATAGAATCCCTATCATATCTCCTCTTTTCCTCTTATCCACCAACCTCAATATAATTCATCCAACACTATGTGGACAGAGTCTAGTGGATAGGAAGAAGAAGAAGGGGGGGGGGTGATATGACTGAGACATACAAGTTTCTAAGTGGTTGTTATAGAATCAATGTTTGAAGAGGTTTTTCATAAAATGATGGGAGATTAGTGGGAGAACAAGAGGTCATCCCTGGAGGCTGTATAAGAAGGGTATAGACATGGGAGTGAGAAGTAGGATTGTTTTTTTTTGTGTATGCAGTATTGTAAATGATTGGAATGCCTAGCCTGAGAGTGGTGTCTGCAGAGAATCTGAATGTGTTTAAGGCAAGGTATGATGGGCTGTGTGTATGACAAAAGGACTTCCTAGAAATACCATAAAAATAAAAAAATTACATATATGGGACAATGAAATACAAAGAACAATTGAAAATAAATATATATACAAAATATGATCCAATGCTTATAACATACTAAGAATGTGAATACATATATAAAAGAAACAGCAAATATAAATCATGAAGTAGATTTAATGGAATTCTTAGACTACTTTACAGATTGTTGGACAGATCATACTAACATAAAAACTTCCAAAATGTTTTAAATGATATAATAACAATGAAAGAATTAAATGACAACCTAAGTAAATTAAGCAATGGTAAATCCGAAACTACATAAATTTGCTGGAAAAAAATTTCATCACGATTATTACAATTTTTAAATAAAATATATACAAATGGACAAATACCAACCAAATGAAATACAAGTATTGTAATACCTATATTTAAAAAAGAGGATAAAAGGAAGCTTACTAATTACAGAGCTATTAGTTTACTGAATACATGGTACAAAATATACAGTAGAATATTTAATAAAAAATTGAAAATATACAGCGAAAAAATATTATTAGAATGTCAAAATGGATTCAGAAAGCAATGCTCTACAATGGGTGCAGCTTTTTTTTTGTTTAAAACTACTTATAGAGAAAAGAAGACAATTTAATTTATTATTAATATTATTATTATTCAGGCCTCCATGGAGTCAAAAGACTCATCGTGGGAGGTCCTTCCTAAGAACATAAAGTCTGTCAAGACTCATCGAGGGGAGGTCCCACCCCCTAAGAAACACAAAGTCTATCATACCACTCCTTAAACTCATTGACCATTCTCGCTCTCACCACTCCAACAGGCAATGCATTCCACAGTTCAACCACCCTCCACACAAAGAAACCACTCCTCACCCTCTTGCTCACAGTTTCCTTTCGTAACTTCCAGGGATGGCCTTTTCTCATCACTCCTTCCTGCTGTTCAACCAAGCGAAAGAACTCCCCAGTGTCAACCCTGTAACCACCTCTCAACAGTTTAAAAGTCTCAATCATATCACCTCTCCTTCTTCTATCCACCAAACTCTGCAGTCCACATTCCCTCAGCCGATCCTCATAACTATCCTTGTACAGTCCTGAAACCATCTTTGTCATCCGTCTTAGTATCCTTTCCACAGTTAATTTATCCCCTTCAAATCCTGGAGACCAAATCTGAGAACAATAGTCCAAGTGTGGTCTGATCAGAGACTTATACAACGGAACCCTCTTATCTCTGCAGATCAGTGTCCTCATAATTGCAGCAATCCTCTGTGTTACCTTCACCACCTTTGCAATATGACCACTAAACTTCAGGTTTCTATCAATCATCAACCCCAGATCTCTTGTCTCCCCTACTTCCTCCAGTATAACTCCTCCCATAGAGTATGCAGCATCCCATCGATGTTTCCCAAACCTCAAGACCTTATATTTTGCTGCATTAAACTGACACCCCCCATTCATTTGCCCATTAACCTAGCTTATTCAAATCCTCTTGCAGGGCTACCACATATGCAATATTAATAATAATCCTTCCCAGCTTCGCATCATCCGCAAACAACTGAATATCCCCTTGCAATGTCACTGATATAAAGGTTAAACAATATAGGTCCTAGTACTGAGCCCTGTGGGACCCCACTTGTAACCCTCTGCCTCCTTGAAACTGCTCCACCATACACAACTCTCTGATACCTATCAGACCGCCAATCCTGAATCCAGTTGACCAACCTGACATCCAAATCAATGTGCTGCAACTTAAATGTCAGCGTATAATGTGGCACCCGGTCAAATGCCTTTGCTAAATCCAAGAAAATGGCAGTATATGCCTTTCCTTCATCTACTGCTCTTTTAACTTTATTATAAAAGGCTAGAATATTACTAAAACGAGAGCGCACCTTAACAAATCCATGTTGACTCTCACAGATAACATTACCCTCATCTGCCCGATGCTGTATACGGTCCCTCACTAATTTTTCCAAGATCTTAACAACTACTGATGACACACAAACTGGCCTATAATTAGACACTTCCAGACTGTTACTACCCTTATGCAATGGCACTATCTTACTTTCCTTCCATTCCCTGGCCACCTTTCCCACAGCCAGACTTTCATTGAAAAGCCAGGTCAAGGGCTTCAGTTCCCTAGCACATTCTCTCAAAACTCCTGGTGAAATACCATCCAGTCCCAAAGCTTTCCTCACATCCAGAGTACTCAGTATCTGAAACAAACTCTCCTCCTGTGCCTCTAAATCTCGAACCTGCTCTATCCCTCTAACATTAAAACTGACTAATCCAGGATGAAATACTCCAATAAAGTGTTCATTGAACAATTCCACTATGTCTTCTGCATCAGTCACTCTATTCTCATTTTTATCCCACAATATCATTCTTCCACAGTCGTGTCTCCTCCTACTGGCCACATATCTAAAAAGAATAACCTAGGATTTTCTTTGGATCTTAGGGCCAATCTCTTTTCATATTCCAGTTTCGCCTTCCTTACCACACTAGTCACTCTTCTGGCCTCTCTTATATGCTTCATGCATCTTCTCTTCACCTGTCTCTTTATATCTCTTCCATAGCCTCTTTTTTGCATGCAATTCCTGTTTAATATTGTTTGTCATCCACTTTACTCCAAATTGTGTCCTCTTCTTCACTCATGGTATACAACTTACCATTGCTGCTAACAAATATTCTTTCACAATTTCCCACGCACTAATGATATCCCGGCCTTCCAATTCCTGCCTCCATGAAACTTCCTCAAGTTGACGTCTAAGACGATTATAATCACCTGCATTATAATTCCACATAAGTTCCAATCTCTTTGATACTCCTGCATGTCTATTCATTTTCCAAGTGAAAACCATATGGTCACTCTCTCTCCAACTGGTGGGAGAGATGTCAACTCAGTTATTATCAACTCTTCTAATGCTATAACCAAATCCAAAACTCTTGAACCTCTTGTTCCCTCTTTTACATGTTGCCTAAGACATCTGTCCCTCAAGAATTCTAGAAATTCCATTCCCCTATTGCTGCATGCATCTTCCTCTCTCCAATTTATACTACTGTAGTTAAAATCTCCCATAACAATCATTCTTCTTGCACTTTCCAAACTTAGCTGTCTAAACATCTCCTGGTCCCCATCCTTGTGCTCCTGGGTCTGTAGCAACACCACACTAAATATCCTGTCTTGCCTACCTCAACCTCACACCATACGCTCTCAAAATCATTTGTCTCACTTCCTTCCAAAGCCTCTACTCTTAGAGGGCATAGGTCATCACTTATCATAAGCAGTACCCCACCACCATGCTTTCCCCTCCTATCCTGACGAAAAATGCTATACCTAGTGACTTCTATTCCTGTTATTATATCCCCTTCTGTCAACCACATCTCAGTGATTGCAATAATTTTTGGCCACGCTGATGCTATCTGCGCCACCAATTCCTCTCCCTTATTCCGGATACTCCTGGCATTAGTATAAAGCATATAAATGCCATTGTTTCTATACCCAGCATTATCCCTTCTAGACTCCACTGGGCTCAATGTTACCTGACATCATCTCCCTTCTCCCAAGTATCCATTTCCACAAGAGGCCACCCCTGCTATCATCCTCCCTGGGACACACTGAGTCGTTCAGAACAGCAATCTCTCCAGATGCCTATGTCCTTCCTCATTCAAATGTAAGCGGTCTCTCGCATACAATACCTCTCTTTCCTCAAACGCACTCTAAGCATCCGCATATACCAGTCCTCTCTTGTCACACATTCTCGCTATTATGCCATTCAATATCACTGCTCTTCTGCTCAGCTCATCATTATCATACCTAAGCAACACACACACTATTTTTCTTCTCTCTATCTTCTTCTGTACAGCCTCAAGCAAAAATCTCATATCTGTTACTGCCCGACTTACATTACCACTCAAGTCTTTCGTTCCTACCATCAAAATCATCTCATCCACCCTTTCACCTCTCTTAATTGCCATAGCCACTCTTTCTATTGTTCCTCCTGGCAAACACTCTTCACGTATCCTATCTTGAACACCACGGATCATTGAGTCACCATACATTATACCTCTTACCATTCCCTCTCTCCTATTGTTTCCATTCTCTCCTCTTCTTTCATTCCCATAGGTCGCTCTCATTCCCTCTCCTCTACTGCTAGAAGAGAGGAGAGGGAATGAGAGCTACCTCTCTCCCCTACTGTTTCCATTCTCTCCTCTTCTAGCACTTCCATATCCCTCTCTCATTCTGTCTCTCCTACTGTTTCCATCCTCTCATCTTCTAGCATTCCCATACATCTCTCTCTCTCATTCCCTCTCTCCTACTGTTTCCATTCTCTCCTCTTCTAGCACTTCCAAATCTCTCTCTCATTCCATCTCTCCCACTGTTTCCATCCTCTCGTCTGCTAGTATTCCCATACCTCTCTCTCATTCCCTCTCTTCTACTGTTTCCATTCTCTCCTCTTCTAGCACCCCCATACCTCTCACTCATACTCCCAAAATTCTCTCTCTCCCCTACTCTGAATGGCCTTGCATTTATCTCTTCGATTCTCCTAATCTTATCTTTCATACTTCTGCTCTCATTCACAAGACATTCCACCTCCTCTTTCAGCTCATCTATCTCCCTCTGCAGGTCAGTCACTCTTAATCTAAATTCACTCTCCCAAACAAAACCATCTCCTAAACTTTCACAGTCACTCACACCTCCCACACTATCAACTATTATTTTCTCATTCATATATATTTTTTTTTCATTCTCTCCTATCACACTACTTGTCTTCCTACATTCATTCCCCATTCCTGGAGCAACAAGGTCGGATATCAATAATTCTAATGCACTTATTTCCTCCAACTGCCTGCATTTTGTGCACATATGCCCCCGCTCTCTTTCACAAGCCACATATCCAATTCCCGAGATGCATACATGCCGCAAGTACTGCATGCCACAAAGTCCCTTTATAAACTCACCTTTTGTTTACAGATTATGAAAAAGCATTTGATAAAGTAAAAAAGACATGTATTGTTTGATATATTACAAAGAATAAATATACCAAATATTCTATTATAGGAAATATTGAATATTTTACATAAACTGAATAAAAGTTCTGCAATAGGAAATGATGGGATATCAGTATATAAGATGGTAAAAGAGTGTTCATCTGAACTGGCTATTTCTTTGACCAGGCTATATAATTTGAGTCTTGGAACAGGGAAGATTGTGCAAGAGAATAAAGAATGTATGATAATCCCATTGCACAAGGGTGGTGCAAAGACTGAACTATTGATCAATAGTAGCTCAGGAGTGATGGAGAAGATTTTGGAAAAGTTGGTTAGGGCTCGCATTCAGAAATGAGTTGACAGAGAATCTCTACTTTGTGAACAAAAACAACTAACACTGTTGAATCAAAGGACCATAGGAATGAGGTGACAAATGATAGACTGACAGATGATGTAAATGCCAGGAGCAAAACTTGAAAAATGAGTTGATCAGAATGAGAAGTGAAATGAAAAATATTCATAGTGAGATGAAAAGTCTGGTGGATAAGAATGAACGAGTACAAAGGTTGGAACAAAGGAAAGCAGAGAAAAAGAGATGATGAACGACTATGACTCAAGAATAGCAATGTATGGAGATTCTATTAATAGAGGTGTGGTAAATGAGAGATTCCATAAGGTGTGTTTTCCAGGAGGGAGAATTAGCAGGATAATTGATGTGTTTGATAAGAGAAGCAGACAAGCCACTGAGCTGGTGGTGGTTATTAGAACAAATGACTGTTTGGACATAAGGAGCATATAAGAATTTTTTCTTTGCATGGAGGGTGGTTGAACCATGGAATGCATTGCCTGACAGAGTGGTGAGAGCGAGAACGGTCAATGAGTTTAAGGAGTGGTATGATAGACTTTGTGTTTCCTAGGAGGGACCTCCCACAATGAGTCTTTTGACTCCATGGAGGCCTGAATAATAATAATAATAATAATAATAATAAAGAATGGATATCAGTAGATTATTGAGGAGAGCAAAAGATAACAGTGTGGTTGGAAGGTGGCCAAATGTTGCCTAGATATGATAGAGGTGAGTTGAGATGTAAAGCAGGGATCATGAATGGTATGTTAGCAGACCTGTGTGAGGAGAAGGGAGTGGAGTTTGAGAATATGTGGAATGCACTTGAAGAAAAGATGGAAACGAACAAAAGTGACAGGTTGCATTTGAATGGATTTGGTGTGAGTCAGTTAGACAAACTATTGCTGCAAGAAGGAATGAGTCATCATGTGAGCAAGAGAGCAGAAAAAGTAAGAGTTGAAGCAATAGATCAGGAGAGCAGAACCAGTGAGACTGAAGTTATTGTAAATGAGAATAGTAGTACTGATAGTACTGAATAATGATGGAATGAGAATGCAAGATGGACAGAGGGAGATAGAAAAAGGAGAGTGGATGCTGGAAGTAGTAGTGAATGTGTGTATAGTATATCACTGTATGCATATACAGTGATATACTTAGATTTTGCAAAGGCTTTAGAAAGACTGCCACAATAAACTGTTAAAGGGGATGCAATTCAATGTAGCAAAGTGTAAGGTTTTGAAATTTGGTAAGCAATGATGGGATTCAAAGTATACACTTGGTGGCAAAGTTTTAAAGGAGGTAGAGGAGATGAGAGTTCTGGGAGTGGTGGAGGACAAGAACCTGAAATTTAGGGGCCACACTGCACAAGTTGTGAAGTTGTCACATTGAATAATGACAATGATGCAGAGTACGTACCCTGACATACAGAAATAAAGAGGCCATGATTCCATTGTATAAGGCTCATATGAATTATTGTGTACAGATTTGGTTACCAGGTTTTCATGGTGACAAGGATGTCTTAGAAAGGGTCCAGAGAAGATTCACAAAAGTGGTCAGTGGTCTTTGGGATGTGGAGTATGAAGACAGATTGAAAGAATGTAAATTGCAAAGCCTCATGGATAGGAGGAGAAGAGGGGGGGAATATGATTGAGACATAAGTTAGTCAGGGATGGTTATTCGGTTGACATGGAAGAAATTTTTCATAGAATGGGAGAAGGAGATAGAACAAGAGACCATCTCCAGAAACTGTATAAGGAGGGTGTGAGCAGAGGAGTGAAGAGCAGGTTCTTGAAATTTTTTTTGTTAAAAAATGTCACTCAAAGAATCTAATCCTGAAGTCTGGCAGTTTACCTCAGAGGTACCCTATAATTTTTATATTCTCTCAATACTAACTTCAAGTGCAAAATGCAATTATGCTAATCCATTTCCACACATTTAATAAATAACAAATTTATTACATATAGTTTGTATTACAGTATGACACAATTTCTTATTAAGCTAAATATATGTATAAACAGTATACACTTATATAACTCTAAGGAGACACACACTAATATCTTCTAACAATTATTTACAAGCTTCCAACAAATAATGCATGAAGCGATATGCACAAGCTTTTCATAATGTACTACAACATTACAAATTCATGTGACTGACATCTTCCATGTGTTCATTAGGAGGTTTTGTAAAAGCTGAAAATTTTTTAAAAGTAGGAATACTTGGAACTCTTGAGGACACACCCTGAAATAAATCAATATACCATTTAACACATTATTCAAGTTTCACTATATTATTACACACACTTATTGTGAATTATGGTATTTGTATATATTTTCAAAACTTTATAACAAACAAATCATTATTAATAAGCAACAACAAAAATACCAAAGCAATTGGTGTTAGAATCCAGCATGGAAGAATTTCCATTAACATTCAGAATATTGGAGGAATGCACAGTTATGGAATGAAAATGTCCTGACCAAAGTCCCATAGCAGTAATGCTATTTTGAGATCACCATTGGAAATAATGAAAAAAAGAAAAATTTACTCAAGTGTGCTACCTTTATAGTCATCCTCCTCTTCTGCTCTGAAGGTGCTGGCTTTGGAATCGACTAACTTAACTTAACTAACTTCCTTCTAACTTAACTGAGTTAGAAGGAAGATAACTGTTAAGAATGATGAAAACTTGCTCTCTGAAGAGAGTTAGATAATGATTGATTACTATTACGTCAACACAAACAAGAGGCTGTTCTATGAGTGGAGGGCCTTGAAAGGAAAGATTTGAAAACATGTAGAAATAATGGCAAGGACATCAGGTACTACTTCTGCTCACCCATGTTTCCTTCACTTTCATATCTAGATGACACTATTGTAACATCAATTTTTCTCTTCCAATTCCAAATTTGGCAACCACCGGTTAAATATTGATTTAACCAGTGATTGCCGAATGATTTCTGTAATCCTACTCTATTGTTATCCTTTCCCCAAAATGCCACAGTGGTTGCAGATGGCATTCCAAATTCCTGGGGAATTTAAGCCAATATTTTTGTTGCTAACCAGCATCTCAAAGGCTTCTTAATTTTCTTTTGCACCCAGTTCTGGCACAATTAAGGACTGGGTACTGATCCAATTAATTCCGTGCCATATTTGAAGAGCATGATTTTCTGTAATTAAGGAATTTAATGTCATTTGTATTTTTCTTTTTCTTATTGGGATAATACTTCCTGTTTCCTCAATGATAGAGTAAGTTAAAAGCATTGGATTTTATATAAACCTTAATGGGCAAGGTGTGTGTGTGTGTGGGGGGGTCCTAAGAGGAGCTCGGTAAACTTTTTAATTCTGTGAGTTATTTGAATGTAGCCTTGTAGCCTTAATATTGTATTTTTACAGTGCTTGTTTGCTCTCTCTCTCTCTCTGTATATATATATACATATATATATATACTTGGCTCTCTTAAAAAAAGAAATACAAGATAAATTCTTAAAGGAACGAGCACAATCCACTGCTGTTAACGTTCCTGATTCCACCAAGTATCCTTACCCTAAAGATGAGATTGAGGATAGATGGCAGAAATTTAAAGAGGGCATGAAAAGACAGTAAAACAAACAATTCCCAAATTTGAGAAGAATATGAGTAAACCCTGAATGAATGACAAGATACTGAAAATGATGAAGGAAAGAAAGAAACACAAAAATCGTCCTGAATACAAGAACTTAAACAAGGAGATTAGGAAAGAATGCAGGATTGCAAAAGAACTACGGCTCAACAACAAATGCAAGAAAATTGAACTTTTGGACAAAAAGCACAAAACCAGAGAACTTCACGAAAAAGTTAGGGAGCTAATCTTGAAAAGGGTAAGCACTCATTGCATTGAACATACCAGTGGAAACATCCTAATGGAGAAAGACAAAATAAGGAATTGGAAATTCCTTATAAGGAAATGAGGAGTATTCAAAGGAACGCTACAATCATGATAGAATAGATAAGCCGTTACAAGAAGATTTGGAGGGGACTATTCTTATCTGGGAAGTAACAAATGCCATTAGGATATTGAAACCAGGAAAAGCTCCAGAAATGGATGGAATTATGGCAGAATATCTAAAGGCTTTAAATGATAAGGATATAAGATCACTGACTGACATATGTAACAAAATATACGAAACTGGACACCTGCCAAAAGATTTTAAGCATTCAACATTCCTACCAGTACCTAAAAAATCAAAGACAATCAAATGTGAAGAGTACAGAACAATCAGTCTGATCAGTCAGATAGCAAAAGTTATGTTATATATCATCCTAGAAAGAAATAAACATAAAATCAAATTGGAAATTAATGTAACACAATCTGGTTTTCAGGAAAATAAAGGAACTAGAGAAGGACTCTTCAACATTAGAACTATCATAGAAAGATATCTAGAGAAGCAGAAAGAAGTCTACTTATGTTTTATTGACTACACAAAGGCTTTTGGCAATATACAACATGAACAACTAATCGAATGCATCAAAAAATTAGGAATAGATGGTAAAGATACCATATTACTGATAAATCTATATTGGGAGCAAAGCTTCAATAAAAATATCTGGTGAAACCTCGCCAATTCTTTCCAATTCTTTACCTGGAAATTCAGAGGAATTTCCAGTAAAGAAAGGTGACAGACAAGACTGTGTACTTTCTTGTTTAACCTCTATACTAAAAATATCTTCCAGCAATTACAAGAATTTAAAGGAGTCAGCATAGGAGGCAGAAATATAAACAATTTAAGATAGACAGACGATACTTTATTTTCAACTGCTAGTTGAAAATAAAAAATATCTTCAAAACCTACTAGAAGAGATGCCGAAATTAAGTGAAAAATATGGACTTATTATGATGCGAAACTGGGAAGGATTATTAGTAATAGTGCAGATGTGGTAGCCCTGCAAGAGGATTTGAATAAGCTAGGTTAATGGGCAAATGAATGGGGGGTGTCAGTTTAATGCAGCAAAATGTAAGGTCTTGAGGTTTGGGAAACATCGATGGGATGCTGCATACTCTATGGGAGGAGTTATACTGGAGGAAGTAGGGGAGACAAGAGATCTGGGGTTGATGATTGATAGAAACCTGAAATTTAGGGGACATATTGCAAAGGTGGTGAAGGTAACACAGAGGATTGCTGCAATTATGAGAAGGACACTGACCTGCAGAGATAAAAGGGTTATCATTCCGTTGTATAAGTCTCTGATCAGACCACACTTAGACTTGTTCTTAGATTTGGTCCCCAGGATTTGAAGGGGATAAATTAACTGTGGAAAGGATACAAAGATGGTTTCAGGGCTGTACAAGGATAGTTATGAGGATCGGCAGAGGGAATGTGGACTGCAGAGTTTGGTGGATAGAAGAAGGGGAGGTGATATGATTGAGACTTTTAAGCTGTTGAGAGGTGGTTACAGGGTTGACACTGGGGAGTTCTTTCGCTTGGTTGAACAGAGGGAAGGAGTGATGAGAAGAGGCAATCCCTGGAAGTTATGAAAGGAAACTGTGAGCAAGAGGGTGAGAGTGGTTTCTTTGCATGGAGGGTGGTTGAACTGTGGAATGCACTGCCTGATGGAGTGGTGAGTGCGAGAACGGTCAATGAGTTTAAGGAGTGGTATGATAGATTGTGTTTCTTAAGGGGAACCTCCCCTCGATGAATCTTGACAGACTTAGGAAGGACCTCCCACGATGAGTCTTTTGACTCCATGGAGGCCTGAATAATAATAATAATAATAATAATAATTTCAACTTCAAAAAAAACCAAAACTATGCTGGTAACAAGAGAAAAAGAAAATACCTGATATAAATATTAAGATCAGAGGAAGTACCTTAGATCAAGTAGAGTTATATGTATTTGGGTCAACTAATTACAGAGAATGGAAAGTGTGATAAGGAAATATTAAGAAGAATAGAAATTGCTAGATCAACCTTCATTAGCATGAAAAAACATTCTGACTTCAAGAGAAATTCATGCAAAAACAAGAATTAGGCTGTCCAAATGCTACGTATGGTCAACACTACTATATGGAGCAGAAACCTGGACAATATCAAAATATTGTGAAAATAAACTAAAAGCTTTTGAGATGTGGATCCTCAAAAGAATTCTTAAGAGTCCCATGGACTGCCAAAAAAACTAATTTAGAAATATTAGAGATGATTGGAAAAGATAGGACTCTGTTGAAAACCATTAAGAAAAGAAAAACCATCTACCTTGGTGACATACTAAGGCATGTCACCAAGATATCTCTACATGAATATCTACAAAAACACTTCTAGAAGGAAAAAAGAAGAAGAGGAAGACAAAGAACAGATTGGATGGTAAATATTAAGGACTGGACATTTTGGTCTTCTGAAGAATGTAAAAGAGAAGCACAAAACTGTACATGGTGGAAGCCCATGGTAGTCAGCCTCCTGGAAGGAGATGACATCTGACAAGGACAAGGATATACTCTTTATTTATTTATTTTTTTTATTTCTCTAATCTAAGCAATGGCTATGAACTTATTGTAATCTGTCTTTTTTATTATTATTTTATTTTAGGCTGTATTCCTGTTATACCATTCTTTATAAACCTTTTGCTTATTATCTGAAACATGTTTTTCAGAGCAAATAGAGCTCTATTTTTGAGGGTGATAATGACATAGTTTTTGTGTTGGATGGTGATACGAGTCTTTGTATTGCCTTGCATGCGTGTGTGTGTAGGGTTATTGTAGACAGTGAACAATGGATAGCATGAGGGAAGCCACACGACATGTCAAAAAAGGGAAATGTGTTATTGTTTTCAATTTCAATGGTGAATTGGATGCATCTATGTTGCTTAGAAAGTGTTTAAAGTTTGGTAGCCATGGGGCTAAATGCCAAATATATCATTAACATATATGTGCCAAACTGGGTTTTAGAGTCCTTAATCTAGAGCTCATTGATCAAAATCTTCCAAAGAAAGTTAACATGGGGGTGAGCTCATGGCCACACCTTTTTTGTAGGTAGAAGGTATTTTGCAAAAAAATAAGCAGAATTCTCATCCACCTTCCAAGCACTAGTTCAACAGACAAAGCAGCTGAATCAAACAACTCAGCTTACTGCAAGTGGCTTGCATATCAGCTTCATACATGCATTTATTGCATGCTTCATACAGCCCTTAAGCATGCAATAAATGTAAAACAATGATCAGTAAATCTAAATCTGACTTCATAAAGGCCAACAGCAGAAAACTTGCTTCTTGTCTAAATGGAAACTGTGCCTTCTGGTCTCTCGCTAAGGACATTGGATGCAACTTCTGCTCACCAGTGCTTCCAGTGCTTTCTCATCTGATTCAGCACTCAAAGATAAAACTGACCTCCTGGCATTACTGTTTGCTTTTCCTCCAATTCCTGCATAGATGACCAAGGCAAATTGCTTAGTACTATACCAGTACCTGAACACCATATGCCTCTTGTTTTTTGGGAAAAACACATCAGGAGAATAATAAACAACTTGGATGCTAAAAAAAAAAGGCCTTGGCATCTCTCTAAATGTATTTAAACATTGTGCTCCAGAGCTAACACCTCCCTTGAATCATCCTACAATACTTAGCTGACTTATCCCAATGCATGGAAGCAATCATATATTTAGCCTATTCTAAAAAAAAAGGGAGATAAAAGTCTATCATCAAACTATGGATCAATCACCTCCTCCTCAATCCTCACCAAAATAATGGAGAAAGTTATCAATGGTCAACTTCTCCACTACCTAGAGTCCTACCAGTTAATCAAAAACCATTAGTATGGATTCTAAATCAAAGTCCACAGTTGACCTCTTGGCCTAAATAACCCACCATTGGACACATGCTATGGAAAGGATCTGGAAAAACATCTGCTGTTGCTCTTGACTTGCCCAGAAAGAGGAAATTAACATCCTTTGTTCTACCTGCCATCCTCTTCTGCAATTTGGTAGCAAGCTTTCTCTCTGGTCATTCACTACATGTCATGGTAGATGACTCCTCTCTTTTTGAGCTTCTCCACAAATGCAGGATTGCTTCAGAGTTCTGTTCTATCACTTACTCTTTTTCTACTATATATAAATGACCTATCCTCAATCACCATTAATCCTATTCACAACTTGGGTGATGATAGTACTCTCCATTATTATATTACTATTATTCTTAAATACAAAATTAATGACAGAAAATCTCACGTAAAAAGTTTTTTTAATAGTATAATTTTGCCTGTATCAGGTAACATGTACTGAAGGCATCTTTAGTACATGTTAAGCTCAAATTAAACAATAACTGACAATTCCAAAAAGTGCCACCTAAGTAGCTAGTGTAAGATAACTAAAAATGTCAAAATTTCCTAACAAAAAAAAAAAAAAAAAAACTATATATACAATAAAACATTAGGAAAGATTAGCTGATTTGTAAAGTACTATTTCCCATAAAGGGGATAGACGTAAACCATCAGATCCATTCAAGTTAGGAGAGTGGACCTTTCATACCTTTTTAGTTATCTTACACTAGCTACTTAGGTGATGCTTTTTTGGAATTGTCAGTTATTGTTTAATTTGAGCTTAACATGTACTGAAGATGCCTGTGACACACAGGTGAAAATTATACTATTAAAAAATCTTTTTACATGAGATTTTCCGTCATCAATTTTGTCTTTATATGTCTACTCACGGTATTCCCTTATTAAGAGTTACTATTATTCTTATTACATGACACCTCCAAGGAGTTCAAAGACTCATCAAGGGAGGGCACCTACTCTACAACTCTATCTCCACCACTCAATCCACCAACTACAGTGAACTGCAACATCTAGACCAATGGCATCTACTGCCCACCACCACTAGTATTTTCACAGACAATCACACAAACATCCATGCCCACTGCAGGATTCAAACCTGCAGCCTTTTGGCTGGCTAACCACTTGGCCAACCAGGCTAGCATTGTTTCAGCCTCATTACATCACACAGCCCAACTTGTTAATAATAACAAGAAACTATAAACCAAAAAAAAACTCATGTTAAAACTTATTTATTTGTAAAATTTTCACCTGTGTCATAGGCATCTTCAGTACACAAAAGAAAATGGAATGGCAATTAAACAATAACAGAAAATTCTAAAAAGTGCCATCTTAGTAGCTAATATAAGACAACTGAAATGTTCAAAATGTTTTTCTATCAGAAAAAAAATGCTGCAGGAAAAACATTAAAAAATATTAATACTATATTAAGAAAAAATAATAATAAATAAAAAATGAATTATGAGTTAGGAAAGACTAGCAGATTTAAAAAGTACTATCTTCCATAAAGGGGATAGATGTAGCCAGTCGGATTTGGAGTAATATTTCAGATGTTTCTTTGTAAAGACATTCTTCTAAGGAATTCAGCAAGTCCAGACTGTTCAGGCCCATAATATTTAATATAAACACCTCCACAGCACAACTGGAAGTACAACAAGACCTGTGTCCTTTGACTGGAAAAGACCTGGGTTCGATTTCCATCGTGAGAGGGAAATCTTTATCCAGGCTTTTTCAATCAAAGGGGAGTTAACTGATCCCATATGGAGGAAGAGTCCAAGGATTCCATGAAGATGTCAAGTAATAATAATAAAAATAAGATTTGTATTCTTTGCAATAAATAAAAGCAGATCTTCCAGTTTTTCCATAATAAGACAAGCCACAAGAGCAGGGAATCTAGTAGATGCCTGGAAAATCAAGAGGTGGAAGCTTATCCTTAGGAGACATGAAAAAGGTGGAGATTTTTCTGACAGGGCAACAGGCAACAAAAATGTTCAGTGGTTTTAAAATATTTGCTATGCATTCAGAAATGACTTGAACATAAGGATAGGGAGGTAGTTATTTCTTCTAGAGTAGAAGAGGCAGAGATTCCATAACTGTTAAATGTTTTTTTTTTTTTTCATGAAGAAATCATTATTGTAAAAGTTTAATGTAAAAGTTTATCCACATAAAGAATGAGCATGATGTAGTGAGGTCTTAACGGTCCCAGCCTTTTGACCAGGATGGTGATGAGATTCAGCATGAATATAGCAGCCTGTATCTGTAAGCTGCCATCTGGTTGACAAAGAATTAGTAGATCTAAAAAGGATATTTGGTTATCTACTTCCTTTTCTATGGTGAACTGGATCCTAAGATGGAGTGCATTTATTTTGTAAAGGAACTGCTGTAACTCAGAGGAAGAGCCATTCAGAATTGCAAAAATGTCATCCACATATCTGTACCAATGTGTCAGTCTAGGTGAAATATTTTTGAAGAGATCTGATGGTCAGCATCTATCTCCTTTATGGGAGATATGAGAGATTATCAGATTTAAAAAGTACTAGCCATATTATATTATTATTTTTTTTTTTTTTTCAGTTAGTGTTTTAGTTGTTTTATATTACCCACTAAGGTAGTGCTTTGTAGAATTTTCTGTTACTGTTAAATTGCCGATCCTGTTTTTTTTTTTTTTTTTTTTTTTTGTTTTTTTTTTTTGCATACTGAAAATGCCTATAAAATTCTGTAGGCAAAAATTCTACAAATGAATAATTTTTAAAATGAGTTTTTGTCCATTTTATCCTCCTATCCTTCTCATCTATCTAGGACAGGTTGAGTCCCCTCCTAATGAGGGATTACTGGCGTATTAATGCAGCCAGTTTGCCACTTCTGCTGCATCCCATAAGGGTGATATTCATGACTATATCTGTGTATATGTTCAAGAGCTAGTTTGCCTTCTTGCAGGATGAAAAACCCCAGATAAACTGGGGGGGGAGGACCCTGCTGTCCATGCCCAAGACCGGCTAACTTGGCTATGGCTGAGGAAGATCCTTAAGCTCCTCACCTCATCAATGGGAATCAAACCTAGGACACTCCTTTCCCAGCCATATGGTTGTGAAGCACATTGCCACTAGACTAACTGTACAGACAGAGTCGGCGCTAGGGTCTTTGCCGCCCGCATGCAATGTCTATCTAAGCGCCCCTGTAATGATCCAGGCGTGTGTGTGGTTCTTTTACGATAATAAAAATTTAAATTATTTGAAATTTCTTAAATAAATTTTGACAGAACAGCCACAAGTTGGTTTGCTAAATGTAACGAACTGGGGGTGTTGACTAGGCAGGATAATCATTAAAAACTCAAATATTCAAAAAATTCTCAAAAGTTATTCTCAAAAGTTAAAGCAAATTTATAAAGCTACTTCACTTTAATCATTGAATATAATGATACATGGATTATAGCCTTCTCACCGACCCGAATCACTAACAAAATTAAAATGAATTTTAATTAAAGTTAAAATTTATTTGAACTAAAGTTTAAAAAATTCTTGCATCTTACTAAATTCTTAGTAAGTTGTAAAAATTTTTTAATAATTTTTATAAGTGGAACTATCTTTTAGGAAAATAAAAGAAGCTCAAGATAGATGAGAAAATAAGAAAAGAATTCGGAAATAATAATTAAAACATTTCATTAATATTAATATAAGTATTCAAAAAATAAAAAATAAAATCTTTACAGAATAACAGAAAATAAATTAAATTACATAAATAAACTTGAAATTTTTTTATTAAAATTTTAGGGTTCTTGATTTCATATTCACCAAATTAGAAATAATGGTCTTAACGTCTTCGTTAAGACCATTCGTTAAGACAATTCCGCACATACATCATTTTCAATAGCTATTAATGCCAAACTAACAAGCCTTTTTTGTGACATACTTGTTCTTAAGTAGGTTTTAATCAATTTCAACTTGGAAAAGGAACGTTCACCGCTCGCTACACTAACAGGTAAGGTTAATAGTATTCTTAAAGCAATTGAAAAGTTAGGGAAAGATAAATTATTGGACACAATAAAATTAAGAATATCGAAAGGGTTTTGAATATTTAAATTATCCTTTCAAAAAATATCCCGGAAAGCACATAACTCGTCATATAGTTCTATTGCATTTACGTCTCTATTGTCGCCGTCCATCAAGAGAATCTCTAAATCGTCACAATTTTTTCGTAACTCTTCGTTATTAATTTGTACTAATCTATACAATAAATTGAAATTATCATAATATGTTTTTAGTTGTTCAAAACGTTCTATTAACGAACACATTGCAACGTCTAGAAGTGTATAAAACACATTCACTCTAAATTTATCTTCTGGCGATTGTGGCGTTTCGTCATGATGCTCGTAGTCAAATTGTCGTATCTTCTTTCGTCGTCGAACTTCCGTACCAGTTTTAAATTCTTGTTCTCCATCTACCTCTTCACTCAGTTCTTTTGCACTTTTTAGAACTTCTTTAAAATTTATATCTGATCGATACTCTTGTAAGAATATTTTTAAGTTTTCGATAGATTCTAAAGCAAATGTAACGTTCATATTTTTGTCTTGAAGCATTTTACTCACAGGGTTTATTCTGTTAAGTAAATCATGCCAAATTATAAGAGAAAAAATAAATTTGTAGTCCTTCATTTTAGCACATAATGTTATTTAAAATTTCAAAAAGTGCATCGTAAATTTCTCCTAACTGATATCGTAGAGGGCGGATTGCATTAATTTTACTTTCCCACATTTCTGATGGCTGTTTCAATGCTAAATTTTTTACGAGTTTTAAAAGGATTGCCCAACATTTGTAAGAGAATGAAAAGAAATTATGTATTTCTTGAATAATTGCAAAGAAACTAATTGTATCTGCAATCACTTTGGCTGCATCGTTAATGATTAAATTTAGAGTATGAGCAGCACATGGCACGTAAAAAGATCGAGGCTTTTTGTTCAAAAGCAAATTTTGGAGCCCATATTTTTTCCCTTTCATATTTGCCCCATTGTCATACCCTTGACCTCGCATGTCTTCAATGGGAATATTCCATTTTTCCAGTTGTTCCACTATTGTTGCACATAAACCACGTCCTGTGGAATCTGATATATGTGCAAAACCTAAAAAGTTTTCCCTGATCTTGACAATTCCATTGTCACAGGAAACAAAGCGAATAATAATGGTCATTTATTCTGTTTTACTTGCATCAGGTGTGCAGTCTAAAATTATGGAATAATATTTAGATTTTTGAATTGATAATAAAATTGTATCCCTGATTGCATTACTTAAAGTTTCCAATATTACATTTTGACTGTCTTTACTCAAATAGTGTACTCTATTGCTTCCTTGCATTTTCCATAATGGGATCAAACTTCGCAAAGAGTTTGACTAATTTTAAAAAATTGCCATTATTTCTTTCATATAATTTATCAGATGATCCACAAAAAGCTAAATTTTGGCTACAAAGGAATTTTATAATTTCAGTCAAGCGTTCTAAAACACTCGTCCAATGTTTCTTTTCCATTTCATACATGCTTTGAGTCTGGCAATCAATAGGAGTTTTGTTTTTTAAATTTTTATCAGGTTCCTTCCATTTTAAGAAATTTTTCATGTGAGTTAAACTAGTCTTATGTCTATGCAAAGTTGTACTTACATTTCTCCAATCGTTATAACCTTCTACAAGACTACTTGATTCAGTACGTGCAAAAAGTTTGCAACAAAAGCAAAAAAACAGAATTTAAAGTTTCGGAATAAATGAGCCATGTTCTTGGCATGAGCTCCTCGTTTTCCATTTTTCTATGATAATATGTGTCGCCAAATTTACGACAATATGTATCTCTGGGATATATTATATTTTTCTTTTGAACAGGCCCCATTTCAATTAAAACAACTTGTAATTTTTCATCAATATTTCCCCATTCACCTGGATCTTCTAAATTTAAAGAGACTAATGATGTGTTAGTTTCGTGGTCATCTACAACTAAATCTTTTCCTAACTGTTTTTCACTTAAATCCTGCGTCTTGTTATCTTGTTCAACAGTTGTAATAGTACTTTCATTCAAACTGGATGATGTGCATGGTTCGTCAACTCTGATTTCTGATGTATCGAGTTGGTTACAATCTGCATCAGAATATTTTAATATTTTAACAAATTTATTAAGAGCCCCAGTTTGTTTCTTAATATCTGCTTTTTTCGCAGCATGATGCTTACGATTTTGTGCGAAAAATTAAAAAAAGATAACTTTTTTTTTTAATTTTTGATTCCATTTCTATTTTATACCCACAAGAAATTATTACACAACACGACACAGAGATGAAACAATAGTCTGCACTGCGCTACTGTAAGTAGCCTATTGAGATGCATACTGTTATAAATCTACTGTTGCTATCCTGTGATTACTGCGACATTGTAAAATTTTATTATTATTTTAACTTTGTATACTTGTAATTTCTATTAATTACTTGTGATGTCTTTTTTCTTTACTTTATACTTTATTCTCCGTTATTCTAATGTAGCTGTGCACGCTTTCTCTCTCTCAGAATCTCTCTTGTTTATATTATTACGTGCTATGTTTACAAGAAAGTCAAATAACATTTATTTACAATACTATGAAATGTACACGAATTTAAACATTAGGGAGATTGCTTTCTCTATCCTTCTATAAAAACTCTTTAGCAAAATTTAGAACCTTTTTTCTTCAACTTTAAAATACTTTCTTTAACACAAAATGTTATCTACTTTCAGTTTACAAATGTTCCTTATTAAACTCCAAGCTTACTCGCAAAGAGGTTACCTAAATCTCTCTGTTAAGTTATCTTTACAAATTTGATATCAACTTCTAACATGCCAATTGATTCTCTTAAGGACACTTCTTAACCTTATTAAACATTAAACATATATCTTAAAAGTCTTTCTAATACAACTATAAGAGGAATTATATAAAAGTTTTGAACTTACAAAGGCTCTGTATCTCACAATTAGTCAAAAGTCTTTCACTAAAAGTTCTATGGCAATTCTTTCATCTCAGATCTTCATCTGGAATTTTGGCTTCGGCTATATCAATTAGGAATGTAGCGGGACTCGTACAATTCCGGAAAAATGTTATTCTCCCACGGCGAAAAGAAAAACTTACGAGCGAAGGTACTTCGGGAAATTTGCCTCACCTTTTCTCCTCTACTTGGGCTCGCTGAAAATGTCTGGACGACTGCCGTTCTCAAGTAGCTTGAATTGCCGCCTCTAAGAAACTGAAAATGCCACCTCCAAGAAAAATGAAACTGTTGTCAACTGTCAATCAGGATCCCTCTGGACTGGAAACTTTTCTCTTCTATGGCGTTTGAGACTTCTCCTTTTGGCAATTTGAAAGCTCTGCCTGTGGCCTAGAAGTCGTTTCTCTCTAGCGACGTCTCAAACTAAGAAGCTCCTTTCTGGAAGCAGAAAACTCCTCTCTCAACCAATGTCTGGATCTGGGATGCTCTCTGACGATGTCTGGAACCGAGCAGCTCTGTCTCTCTTCGGCAACGTCTAGGACAGGGCAGCTTTAGCAACGTCTGGAACCAAGCTGCCTCCTCTTTGACAGCATCTGAAACCGGGCAGCCTCTCCTGTCTCTCTGTGGACATCTCTGGAACCGGGCCCCCCTCTACTTCTGCAGCAATCTCTGGATCCGTGCAGCCCCGTCTGTTTGCTTCAGTCCCTTTTTATTATACCTCCTCTGAGACCTTGCATGACGTTTGGCAACTCCCAAAGAATCAGTATGATTCTTTCATCTTAAGTTTCAAGTTCGGCATGCCTTTTGTTCTCCTCTGCTTTCTTTTAATTGTAAGTTGGCAGCCATCAGAGAGTTGTTTGAACCTTTCTGACTGACTTAGCAGATGTTTACACTTAGAGCCTGCAAGCTTTTCTCATACAAACAAATTTTAATAACAATCTTTCTAATGCTGCCATGTAGATCTATTACATGCAGCTTCGGCGATATAAACATTGCCTTTATTTTTAGCACTCTAACATATTCTTATTAAAGCAGTATATACAGTTAACTGTCAGAGTATTATTTACAATAACATCTAAAACAAACTATACAGAGATAAACAAAGTTTATTTTTACAATATTCACATGGGACTTAACCTAAGTAAACAATTGAATGTAATGTGCTTTGGAATATTTAAGCTACAATCGAGTTTTTACAGTACCATATGACTGGTTACATAGCAGCAAATGTTTTGTACGAAAATTCGTTTCTGCGCATAAAAACCGTTCACTGTTTCACTTTAGATTCTGGAGGCAAGCATTTAGCCTGCTCTCACTGCAAAATTGTAAACAGCTGGCAATATACAATTTTTTAAAAATTTTTATTCGGTGTATCTGGCTTATTTATTTTAATATTGATCATTCTAAGAATTTTTTGTTTTTATGATAAAAATTTTGTTTCTTAAAAATGAACATATGACCCGTGCCCCGGCGCCCACTTCGTAGCGATGCCCACATGCACCACATGCCCGCTTCCGCCGGCCCTGCATACAGATGTCCATTTTATAGTTTGTTATTATGATATCTACTCATAGCATTCCAATATTGAAACAAGTACTCTCCATTCATCTTGCTCATTTGACAAACTATGCAGTGCTCAGACATCCCAAGATTTGAGATCATCATCAATCAGTGCATTAAACATTGCTTCCCATACCCTCCTTCAATGAGTCAAGGACAATCTGGTCCCCTTCAATGTCACCAAATCACAGTCTTGCCTTTTTTTTTTCTTCTTGCAAAAGGGATCTCAGTAATACATAAATCATCAGAGACAGTCCAAGCAGAGAGATCTTATCCTAACATTTACCTCCAGCCTCTCTTGGAATAAGCACATTACATCTAAAAAAAATAGGCATTCTATTCTGCTCAAGGTGCTATTTTTCATCCAACCAGCTACTAACCTATACAAATCTGAAATTCACTCATCCTTAAAATAGTGTTCACATGTGTGTGTGTGGGGGGGGGGGAGTTCACCTAAAACTTTCCTAAAAATTCATGCTGCTGTCCAAAAAAGAGCAATTCCACTCATAGACGATCGCTGCATTACACTCACTTCAACCTCTATCAGAGATGCAATGTTTCAGCACTGTGTCTGAAGGTCCTACCATGGTCACTACTACACTGAACTGGCAGCCATCATTCCTCTGCTTTTTGTTAGGCCTGCTGTAAAACTCGATTGTAGCTTAGAAATATCAAAGGGCTTTACATCGATATTTACCGAGGTCAAGTCTCATGAGAACTGTTACAACCTTGTTTGTATCTATGTATTTTATTAATGTAAATAACCCTATGGGAATTGATTATATTTATCATTTTAACTAAAGTTTCTAGGATGTCAAAAGCAAAGGCAATGCTTTGCCATTGGAAGTTTTGTATAATAGCTATGTATAAGAGCACAAGAAAGTTGTTTACGATGAAGTGTGTGAGAAAGTTGTTTGCGAGCTCTGTGCATGAACACCTTCAAAGTTAGTATCAAAGAGATCTGCTAGTTTCAGAGAAGTTTCCGCTGCCCGACAAGACAAAGAAAAATAGAGTGCATGGAGGAGAAAAAAGAAGGGGTCGGCCTTAAAAACGATCAAAAAGAACCGCCGATTTCTTCGGGGTTTACAACCCTTGGTGCATGGTCCCGAGAAGGCAAAAATAAAGAGGACTGAGCAGTACATCAGTAGGAGAGTCCAGGTTCAGTTGCTGAGAGAGAGAGAAAAGGAGAGGTCCAGTTGCTGACAGAGGAGAGCCGAGATCCACTTGCTGAGAGTGCACAGGCGAAGCGCTGTTACCGAAGAGAGCCATAGGCAGTTGGCGGAGAACCAGAAGCAGTCGGACCCAGAGGAAAAATTGGGAGAACAGCCAATGCCAACTGCCGGTCGGATGTCCTAGTGCTGCGGGAAGTCAACCGAAGCCAAAAGCTGCAGAACGATCTTCAAGCCTGAATGCTGAAACTTCTTGCCTGAACTTTTGAGCACCGGGAAGATTGCAGTCCAAGACCCGCTGATTTTTCGACAAAGCGCCCCCTGAAACAAGACTCTCCCAACCGGAGACCTAAGGCCAGATGAAAGAAGAACCATAGTGACTTTGATGCAGGACTTTTGGAAGGTGTCGTGACAAAGAGCCTCCATAAGTGTGTCCAACCTTTAATGTACATTCTTTTTGTAATCTAGGATATGTCATAGATGGACTGATAAGAAATAGTAATAAGAAATATCTATAAGAGAGTCCTCTGATTTGTTGTTAACTGGAATATAAATTGTAAGATAACTTGCCATAACTAGCTAATCTCTAGAGTTCTCTGAGTTGTTAACTAGAATATAAATTGTAAGAAAACTTGCCATAGCTAATCTCTTTATGAGTAATTTAGTCTCGGCAATTTGATTTTTTTAAGCAAAGAAGTAACAGAGTAATTATATATATTGTATAGTCATTTGATATTGAAAAGGGAAAGTTTGTTTCTTTATACCAAAAATACAAAGGATAGGTAGAGAAAGAAACCTCCCTATCACTTATTTAATGTACTTTGGTTTTTTTTTTGTAAATAAATGTGTTTTAATTATATGTTAATAGAGTGCTGCCTAATTGTTTATTTTACAATGCACTGTTCCTAAAAAAAATTATTGGACTCGTGAGCGGGAAACCAAGTGAGATAGCCGAAGCGTACAGTTAAGTGCAAATAGACCACGACTGTTTGTGTTAAAATTATACCGAAGGAATTTGTGTTAGAGAAAGAGAGAGAGAAATCAACCAGCTATATTACTGAGTTTTATGCCAATTAAAAGATATTAGTGGTGCAGTCTCAATAAAACAAATTTTCTAGTATCCATAGGCATAAGACTTGTAGTGCGAAATGTAGTATGCATTAGTATAAGCAAGAAAGGTTACGAGAGAGAAAGCGCGCACTGCTAATTAGAATAACGGTATTCCAAAGGCACAGTAACCAAGCAGGCTTTATAAATAACAAGTAATAGCAAGAAGTAATAGTACACATATTACACTGCTTCTCAAGCAACCAATCTACAACTCTTCAAGAAATACGTCAATAAACTTCTTTCTCAATCTTCATATGTACTTCACATATGGCACTGATGTGCTTATAGGTTCTTCAACCTCTCACATATAGGGTTAATATAAAAAAAAAAAAACATTTACAAACTGCACATTATTCTTGTTTCATAAGCTATGCATTGATTTATGTATACCATATCAACAAGCTTACAGTCTTTAGCTGGTCACTCTTGTTTTTCACTTCTATAAATCTTTCATATCCTTTATTAAACATTACTAGCCATCTATAAAATCATTTTTACTCAAAATTACAATATTTCACTTTCCACTCTTTGTATGTAATAGGTTAGTGGTGGCGAACCATTTTATGTGCGTGTGCCAAAAATTTACAAATTGAGTTGCTGATGTGCCTTTGCATGCCAAAAATTTACCAATCAATTTGCTGATGTGCCGGGAAGTTTTCAATAGGGAAAAAATTAATAGAAAATTAATCTAAATTTATCATCACCATCATCATCATCATCAAATTCCTGCCATGTACCCTCAAGGGGTGTACAGGATATGACAGTACTACATGAAAAAATTACATCATTACTAACTTCCTATCTACAATTTTCCTCCAAATCAGTCTGTTACTTGTCAAGACTCCAACATTATCAGATCTTATATTTCTATCGTCTAAGGCATTTTGTACCGTATCAATCCACCTATATCTTGGTCTTCCTCTGGGTCGTTTTCCTGCTAACCTGGCAGAGAACACTTGTTTTGCTAATCTTTCCTCTCCCATTCTATGTAAGTGACCATACCACCTGAGATTAGCTCTGCTAATGCATTCCTGGATGCTGTCAATGTCAAGTTCTTTCCTAATATCCTCATTTTTAATATGATACTGCCATTGATGCCATCTATTCATGCCTCTAATCTTTCTCAGGACTCTCATATCTGCGGTCTCTAGTCTTTGGTCAAGTGTTTTACTTCTGACCCAGCTCTCAGATCCATAAGTTAAAACTGGTTTGAACACTGTCTTGTATACAGCTAATTTAGTGTTCCGACTAATTTCTCTCTTATTCCATATGAATTTATTCAATTGACTTCCCACCATACCAGCTTTGCTGATTCTGTTGTCTATTTCTATATTTAATTTACCATCTTCAGTAAAAATTGTGCCAAAGTAGCTGAAATGTTTTACTTGTTCCACAGGTTCTCCATTCACAACACAGTTGACATTTTCAATGATTCTGCCTATTTTCATTGTCTTTGTCTTTTTATTGCTGACCTTCATACCATATCTATTACAACAGCTATTCATTTTAGTCAGAGAATCTTGCAGACTTGTAGCGGATTTATTTAGAAGTATAACATCATCCGCATAAAGCAAAGAGCTGACATTAACATCTCCAATTTTGATATCAGGTTTAATACCACATTCCTTCATAATGTGATCCATATAGATAATGAATAACAGAGGGGATAATGTACATCCTTGTCTCACACCAGATTTAACATTAAACCATCTTCCTGTTCTTCCTTCAATTCTAACTGCTGACTTACAACTCAAATAAAGACTAAGTATTGCTTGATATAATGCCCCATAACTGCAGCGTATTGAATAGCTTCTCTCTTGGCACCTTGTCATATGCCTTTTCCAAATCGACAAAACTTAAATACAGATCTTTGTTATATTCCCATGCTTTCTCGACTATTTGTCGTAAAGTGAAGATCTGATCCTGACAGCCTCTATTTGGCCTGAATCCAGCTTGTTCTTCCACAATTCTTCTCAACCGTTTCTCAAGTATACTTGCATAGATCTTGCCAGGAACACTCAGTAGGGAAATACCTCTGTAATTCTCACATTCAGTTTTATTTCCCTTTTTATATATGGGTACTATGAGAGCTCTACTCCAATCATCGGGAATTCGTCCCTCTGTCCAGGCTTTCTGAACTATGCAGTGCAGCCATTGTAAGACTTTTATACCACCATACTTCAGCATTTCTGGTCGAATATCATCTACTCCTGCTGCCTTTCCACATTTCAAGCCTTTGATGGCTTTTTCTACTTCAAGTATGGATATGTATTCCTGACTGCATGCCTGGTCAGTGTTTTTTATCACTATGCTGTCATCACTGCTTGTTTCATTTAGCAGTTTTTCAAAGTAATTACTCCATACTTCAAGGATATCTTTTTCTCCTGTTTTCATGTCACCTTTATCATCTCTAACTCCTTTTACAGCACTCTTTCCTCCATTCCTAAGCTTCTTCAACAACCTCCAGAATATTTTGCCACCTTCTTGATATTTATTTTCTATATTCTTGCCAAAGTCCTCCCATGACTTTTTTTTAGCTAGTTTTACACACTGTTTAGCTTTCTTACATTTGTCTCTGTATTCTGTAAGAGCAAAAGCTGACTTATTCGCCAGAAACTTTTGATATGCTTTCTTCTTTTCCTTCACTGCCTCTTTAACTTCCTGTGTCCACCAGGGAGTTCTGATTTTTTTATCCTTGCACACAACCTCACCACATGCCTCTCTGGCAGAATCAATCAATGTTTTCTTCAGAGTTTGCCACTGAATCTCCAAGGTTTGATTCCTGTTCTCAAACTCTTTTATTTTATTTTCAATAATCTTTCTGTATTTTAGTCTACAGTTCACATCTGAGAGCTGCTCAACTTTTATTCGCTTTAAAACTTTCTTACATGTTATTCTTTTCAATATGAAATTCAATTTTATCCTGCTCAAGACTAAATAGTGATCACTTTCAATTTCAAATCCTCTGTACACTCTGGTGTCCTGCACCAGGGAGAAAACATCACTATCAACAATAACATAGTCAATGAGACTTTTCTTATTCCTAGCCTCTTCTCTCCATGTGAATTTGTGCACATTTTTATGTTGGAACATGGTGTTAGTAATAACCAGTCCATGTCCTGAGCAGAAATCCAACAGATATTTGCCATTATTATTAGCTTTGCTCTTTTCTCCAAATTTTCCCAAAATATTTTTGTATGTCTAACAATCATTTACTACTCTGCTATTTAGATACCCAACAAGGACCAACTTTTCATTTTTCATTGTGTCAGTTGCTTTTTCTAAAGCCTCAAAAAATTCCTCCACTTCTACCTTAGTAGAACCTTCTGTGGGACCATAGGCAAAAATAAGTCTCATTGTCCAGTTCCCCATTCTCATATTTGCCCGCATTACTCCACTTGAGACTGACTGCCATTCAAGAAGATTAGCCTTGTATTTTGTGTTGAATACTATGGCTACTCCTTCTTTTCCTTGATTGGCATTGTCTGAATATAACATTTTGTATTTATTGCTCAGAAAGATCTCGCCAGTTTTTATCGTTTTTGTTTCAGTCACCCCTATTATGTCGATCTGGTACTTATCTAATTCCTCAGCTAGCTCCATTTCTTTGCCATTCAGGCTTCTTACGTTGATAGTACCGATCTTTAACTCTGGTGATGTTGAGTTGGGGTTTGTTTTCAGATTTGTTCCAGTATCTAAATTTATTTATTTTTTTTTTCTATATATTTATTTATATAAATATTTATTTATTTATATATATATTTATATATAAATATATATATATATAAGATTATATTTATATATATATATAAGATTTATTTATACATACATAAATAAATCTAAATTTATTTATATATAAATTTATAATGTTATTCAGTGTAAAAATGATTATCGTATTATTAAATTGATGTTTCAAGGATACTTGCGACATAAGACTGAATGATATAATCACGTAATCACAAGAAAGATATTTATTTAACCAAATATTTCGGTCTGGAAATAGCAGACCATCGTCAGTGGTATTACAAGAACAGTTTAAAAAATACAAGCTAGAATACTAACAATAGATCGTTAAAATTAGAAAACGCCGCGTGATGTTATATCACTAAGTATGAAACGGAATATTTTGAAGTAGAAACATGACTGAATTTGCTATTAAAAAAAAAAAAAATTAACTAATGAGTAATCTTGATTAGACTTTCCCAGATTTGCATAAAGTTTACTATGGAATTAGAAGAAAACAAACAGTTATCTTTTTTAGACGTTCTCCTCATCCGATCACCTTCAAATATTCTTACAACTACAGTATACAGGAAACCAACATTCACAGGTCATTATATTCTTAAAGAATCAGCCCATCATCCATGTCAAAAAACAGGAATTATAAAATGCCTCATCAGAAGAGCCAAAACTAATTGTTCTACTTTTGATTATCTACAGAAAGAACTTTCTACTATCCAACAACACATGAAACTCGATGGCTTTTCTGAAAAAAGTACTCAACATCTTCTCAATTCTTATAACCCTCCACAAAACAACAAAGTTTCAATACGTCGAGTGCCTATTCCTTTTATCTCCGGTATTTCAGAACCTATCGCAAGAATTTTAAAGAAATATGATTTAACAACTACGTATTCACCTATTAACAAATTGTCTTCTCATTTTCCTTCTCCTAAAGACAAACGCTCAACTTTATCTCTTCCTGGAGTTTATCAAATTCCATGCAACTGTGATCTCTCTTATTTTGGACAAACTGGACGTTCTCTTGAAAAAAGAATTCAAGAACATCAATCATCCATTCTTCACAACAAACCTGAAAAGTCTGGATTGGCTCAACACGGGATTGAAACTGACCACAGCATCCTTTGGTCCAGGACTCGCCTCTTACATAGATCCCATTATAGGTTCGAACGTTTGTTCAAGGAAAGCGTGGAGGCCTTGCTCCATCGTCCCAACCTGAATCGTAATGACTGTATATCTATATCAAAAATCTGGGAAATTCTAATCAAGATTACTCATTAATTAATTTTTTTTTTTTTTTTTTTTTTAATAGCAAATTCAGTCATGTTTCTACTTCAAAATATTCCGTTTCATACTTAGTGATATAACATCATGCGGCGTTTTCTAATTTTAACGATCTATTGTTAGTATTCTAGCTTGTATTTTTTAAACTGTTCTTGTAATACCACTGACGATGGTGTGCTATTTCCAGACCGAAATATTTGGTTAAATAAATATCTTTCTTGTGATTACGTGATTATATCATTCATTATTAAATTGTTTTCATTATGTTGATTTGGAAAAAAAAAAAAACTAGTGAGAAAAATATTTATGCATTGTAACTCACCATCGAAGTTAGCTGAGCAAGGAAAGCAGCAGAAGAATATCAACTTGTCAGGGAAACGCTTACCATATTTACTCGAAAATAACTCGTCCTCACGTAGCACTGGCACCCCTGATTTTACTTTACAAAAAAAGACATTAAAAAGTGTTGCATATGCCTCACACACCAATAGCCATTATACTGCAGATGCAAGAAAAACAAATAGTTTTATTGTATCCCTGATTAAGGTACAGAGCCTTTTGCAGTCTGTGTAATATATTTCTCAACAAATAGTGCAATTACAGACAGCTGGAATAAAAACGGCGCTAACTAATGAATCACATCCCCCTCTCACAGAAATTATGCTGTATAGACTCAAGCAAAACCATATGTTGCACAGGAAACACAGTATCTAACTAAAAACTATTGTCCAATTTTTCAATTATATGAAATAAGTGCTTGTTTTATTGCATTTGAAATACTTGATGTCATTATGACAGCTCACAAAGGCTAACTTCAAATAAAATTCTATCATGAATTGAAATAAGCCATATAATGCATGTGTGAGTTCCTGTACCAGCTCAAATGCAAACAAGCAGCAATAAAATTCAACCAAAGGTTGAAACTTTGTGTGAGTTGAGCCCACCAATAAAGAGAAGTTCCGTCAGAATGATAAATGACACACCGTCATGAATGTGTTAAAACTAAGAAATATATAGTGAATGTTTGATTTTTTAACGATACTTGTGACATAATGATTAGAAATATATACACATTTGCACAAGAATAATGTTTAATTTGCCAAATATTTCTGTCTGAATATTACAGACCATCTTCAGTGGCTACATAGGAATAGTTTTAAAAAAAACAAAGTGGAATACGAACAATTGATCATTCACACATAGAACGAGCCATGTGATGTCATACTGCTAAGTATTAGAAGAGTAAACATTTTTAAAGTCATAATTAAAGATATTAATTCAGAAATTCATATCATAATCTTAAATAACATTAGACTAATAGAGGAAATTTATATACAAAAAAAAAAAAAAAATCATTGTGTTATCCTGATTAAACTTTCCCAAATTTTTGATATAGATATACAGTCATTAAGATTCAAGTTAGGACGTTGAAGTAAAGCCTCCACACTTTCTTTAAATACACGTTCAAATTTGTAGCGACATCTGTGTAGGAGGAGAGTCTTGGACCAAAGGATGTTGTGGCTTGTTTCTAATCCATGCTGAGCTAATCCAGATTTCTCAGGTTTGTTGTGTTGAATGATGACTGATGCTCTTGAATTCTTTTTTCTATAGAACGTCCAGTTTGTCCAAAGTAGGAAGATATTACACTGATACCCTTGGATATTTCCTCTGATTTTCATCATTGATTCATTCATCTTAAAAGAGTTATCAAGATTACTATGTACTTTATGAGGAATCTGTCCAAAATTCAAATCCCATCCACTGTTTGAGTATATTCCTTTAGCATCGAAACAATTCCTAGCAATATGCCCAGTCCTGTGGCATCAAAAGCATCTTGGAGGATCCTTATAGTTGGAGAAATACTCTTTCTTTGCTTGAGGTTCAGAGGTAATGGGCATTTGCAGATTGAGTCTTTCTAATCCATGCACCACTTTGTCCAGATTTGCTAATATAGGTTGATTCTGTTTTTTTAGTTCTTGTCCCACCATTTTGTTGATTCCATCTGTTGTAGGGTTGTGGCTTTCATGAAAGGTTGTAGTATTAACTACCAGCTGCTTCATTACTTCATCAAGGCAATCTATTACTGGTTGATGTAATTTTTTTTACTTCATGGTGAATTAAGGTTTTTATTTCTTGCATTAAACTGTCCTTGTTGGATAGTTCTTTACTCTCAGCTATATGATTAACATTTAAGGAATTTTCTCCATCATTCTTCTTCTTTCCCTTTTCACTTTTATTTTCTTTGCCAGTTTCAGATTGGTTTAAGGAATAATCACTCTTATTTATAACGTTCACATGGCCTACATTGGATAAGGGACAAAAGTTTCCTATCATTTGTTCTTTTTCCTTGACAACTTTGAAACATTCTTCTAAGGTGTTAATTTTCTTCTTGTAGGCAGTCTCTCTCTCAATTCTGGTCTCACACCTTGGTGAAACTGCTGGAAAACAGCCCAATCCAAACGAGGTATATCTTCATTAGACACGTTCAAACTGTTGGAAAGAGTCAACTGTTGTGTCGTCCTCGTGTTTTAAGGCCTTTTCTATCTCTTGTAAGCATAAACATTCTTCTGGTGATTTTAATTATGGCAATATAGACTGGATTGAAGAGATAGCGACTGGAAGTAAAGAAAATGAGTTTCTTGAGTTTTTGAGGGATAACTATCTCAGACAGTATGTCTGAGATAGTTATCCCTCAAAATGTATACGCAATGTCTAAATGTATACCACGGGTGAGAAGGTTAAATAAGGTAGGTGTGAGATGGATGAATAAAGAGATTAAGCATGCAATACAGAAAAAAAAGGCATTTTGGAGACAGCATAAGAGAAGTGGAAGTAACCAATTTCATGAGGTCTACAAAGACCAGGCAAGGAGGGTGACTTGGTTGGTGAGAGTAGCTAAAGAGAGGTATGAACAGCAGTTAGCTAATGAAGCCAAAAAGAATCCTAGGGAGTTCTTTCGATATGTAGCCAGCAAAAGAAAGAATGATTATGGAAGGATGACATTGATTGGAGGAAATGGTATAAAGACAGCTGTTGCAGAATGTGTTGTGGTGATACTTAATGAGCAATTCATAAAGATCTTTCAATCTTGTGAATGTGACTTCATGGAGAGATTAAGAGCAGTTGATGATGGGGAGGAGAGACTGACTGTAAGTGAGCAAGAGGTGTTTGGGGAGTTGAGTAAACTAGATGTAAATAAGGCTGTGGGACTTGATAATATATCACCACGTATTCTGAAGGAGTGTGCCAGAGAGTTGACACCTGCCTTGACATATTTTTTTAATACGAGTCTTGCACTTGGTCAAGTTCCTAAAGAGTGGAAGGAGGGCAAGATTGTGCCACTTCATAAAGGAGGTGATCGAACTCAAGCATCAAACTATAGGCCTATCTGTGTGTCAGGTGTTGTGGTTAAGTTGTTGGAGAAGCTTGTGAGAACTAGGATCCAGAGTTGGGTTGACAACAATGGTATAATCTTTGATGGACAGCACGGATTTGCTAAAGGGAGGTTATGTTTTAGTAATCTACTTACTTATTACAATAAAGTGACTGCTTCCTTGGACAGAGGAGAAGGATACACAGTAATATACTTGGATTTCGCAAAGGCTTTTGATAGAGTACCTCATGATAAGTTGACAGTCAAACTAGAACAGATGGGGTTGGATATTAGATTAGTGCATTGGATTGGAGACTGGCTATCTGATAGGTATCAACAAGTTGTGTATGGGGGTGCAATATCCAGGAAAAGGAAAGTCATTAGTGGAGTGCCTCAGGGGTCTGTTTTAGGGCCATTACTATTTAACTTATATATTAATGATATTGGTGAAGATTTGGATGGAGATATTCAGTTGTTTGCAGATGATGCAAAGTTGGGATGAACCATAAAGAGTAGTGAAGATGTTGTGGCCTTGCAAGAAGACTTGAATAAATTGAGTGATTGGGCAAGCAAATGGGGATGTGAGTTCAATGTTGCAAAATGTAAAGTTTTAAAATTTGGAAAACAAAGATGGGATGCAGAATTTATGCTTGGTGAGAATATATTGTTGGAAGTAGAGGAAATAAGAGATCTGGGGGTGATAGTGGATAAGGATCTAAAATTTAGGGGACACATCGCCAAAATTGTGAAGACAACACAAAGACTTCTGGGAATGATGCGGAGGACACTGACATGTAGAAGTAGGGAGATACTTGTTCCAATGTATAAGGCTTTGATTAGGCCACACTTGGACTATTGTGCCCAGATTTGGTCACCGGGTTTTCAGAAGGATGAAGAGATGTTGGAAAGGGTCCAAAGGCGACTGACTAAGGTAGTTTCTGACCTCTGGAATGTTGAGTATGAGGAAAGATTGAAAAGATGTAATTTGCAGAGTCTCGTGGAGAGAAGGAAGAGGGGAGATATGATAGAGACCTACAAGTTGGTAAGGGGTTGTTATAGGATCAATGGTGGAGAAGTTCTACAGAGAATAGTGGGAGATCAGGGGAGAACCAGAGGTCATCCCTGGAAACTGTATAAGGAGGGTGTGAGTAAGGGAGTGAGAGGCAGGTTTTTTTCGTGCAGAGTTGTGAGTGATTGGAATGCCTTGCCTGAGAGTGTGGTGTCTGCAAGTAGTTTGAATGTGTTTAAGACACGGTATGATGAGATGTGTGTGTAAGGTAAAAGGACCTCCTAGATGAGTCTTTGATTCCATGAGGTCTTGTTTAATAATAATAATAATAATAATAATAATAAATCACACTAATGCATCTTTCTTTCAATAATTCTTTCTTATTACTTTCTTATCATCTTTTAATATCATTTATCTTTTAATTTCTATCTCAATATACTCATTACTTGGGCCAAAATCCTTGACGAGAGTGAAGTTGGTGTTCCGTGAGACAAAGAAATGCAAATGGAGGATGCCTATTTCTTTGTCTCAGCACTGGTTCTATCTTCCTTTTCAAATTCAGAGAAATTTTATTTCTCTGAATTTGAAAAGGAATTCTGCACCACCCCGAATCCTAGGATATACTAAACATGTAAGACCAAGGAGTTAGAATCCAGTCAGCATTCACTCTTGCCATTTATAAATTTTAAACTTGCAGTCATGACATGATAATATCTAATTTTCTCACCTTTCGAGGTTCGCTATATTTTATGAGCAAGTGCAGTAGGATCTAAGTACAGGCAAGACAACATTTATATTTAAACAAAACATTTTAATTACAAGTAGAATACATATATTACACTTTGAAGCACTGAGTTAATCATTCAATAAAACATTGGTACAGCATTAGCACTCTTACATACAGTTATTTATCCTCTCTATAAATTTCTATCTGAAAAACCTAATTAATAACATCTTATCACTTAGTCTCGTTGTATCTCTCTACTCGATCAAATTCCATTCACAATCTTCTCTGACAAATCTTAATCAATTTACATATATCTCAGGCCTAATTAAGAACTCTTGTATATCTCTCTCTCTCAAAGTACATTCGTGAGACAATGTTCTATTTCTTTCTTAAATCTATCACTTAACAGTTCAAAGAGTCTCTAGTAGCACATACAATAAAATCTTCTTATTCAATTCCATTAGATAAAAGACAAAGCTTTCACCTTACCAATTTGCTGGTATGTTACTCTAACTGCTTCAGTATCTCGTCAGATATCTACTACGTTGACCGCTTCACTTCACACCTTGCTGGATACTCTTTATGATTTTTTCTATATACTTCATATTGGAAGATTTCTGTAGTTTTCCACTATCATGATCTGCTGAGCTTTTGTTTCCGACTGGTAAGTTCCCTTGGTCATTTGGTCGTAACTTCCTCGAACAAAGGAAACCCACGTGGAGGCTCCATACCAGCCGGACTTCCGAGGCACAAGAATACAGCAGCAGGAAAACGTCTATAAAGCCTTGTGCGCAGCGTTACCGCTCCTTTTAAATGCCGCACAACTTTTCTCATTCGTCATCTGATATCTACATCATACGTTCTCTATGTCACTAAAAAAGCTTTGCGCAAGATGGGTGCAACGCATACTCACAGCAGATCAAAAACGCACTCACATGAAAATCTCTGAACTGTGCTTGGAGCATTTTAACAAGAATAAAACTGATTTTGTTCATCGATTTATTACTATGGATGAGACTTGGATTCACCATAACACACAAGAATCCAGATGGTAGTCAAAACAGTGGACAGAAGCCGGTTGTTCAACACCAAAGAAGATAAAGTAAGTTCCATCAGCAGGAAAGATCATGGCATTGGTGTTTTGGGATGCTAAAGAGATTTTGTTTATTAATTATCTTGAAAAGGGTAAAACAATAACCAGGGAATATTATTCCGATCTTTTAACCAGACTAGACAAAAAAATTCGTGAGAAAAGTCCCGGTTTGCAGAAGAAAAAAATCATCTTTCATCAGGACAATGCACCAGCCCACAAAAGTGTTTTGGCAATGGGAAAATTAAGGGATCTGCACTATGAATAGTTAGAACATCCATCCTATTCTTCAAATTTGGCTCCCTCTGACTTCTATCTCTTCCCAAAACTAAAACTCTTCCTCGCTGGTCAGCGTTTTTCTTTGAATCAAGAGGTGATTGCAGCTTATAAAGGAGTATTTTGAAAATTTTACTGAGAACCACTACAGGGATGGGATAATGGTGCTGGAGCATCGCTGGAATAAACGTATTAGTCTTAAGGAAGATTATGTTGAAAAATAAAAATAATTTTGAAATTATACATTCGTTTTATCATTGTTAGGCCAAGAACTTTTCAGACCACCTTCGTATACTTGTACATCTTACCAGAAACACTCAATATGGAAATTCGTCTATAATTCTCACATTTAGTTTTATTTCCCTTTATATATGTTAAAAAAAATTTTAATTCATCACTCCAAAGGAATTAAAGCAGTCATCTCATAAATATGCCAAGGACAACAGAAGCCATGTGTTATGCATAAATTTGAAACAAGAACAAACACAGCATGATGCTGGACTTGTTGTATAATTGTCTGTAGCAAGTTGCTCATTAATCCTTCAGATGAACTTGTCATCAATCCTTCAGATGAACTTGTCATCAAAAAATTGTTAACTGTAATCAAACATGGGTTTACATCAACAAAACAAGAACACAAAATGAATGGATTAACCAATGAACAGTCCTGATTCTAATTGGATGTTCTCAATAAGGACATGTGAAGTGTTCAATGGAATTTCAAAGGTTTAGTTCGCTCTAGACTAGTTCAAAAGGTCATGCAATTAACACTCAACTCTGTTCTCAACAAGAACAGAGTTATGTGTTAACTGAGCATGTTACCTATTTTGCATGAGCACTACCTTACTAATCAACAGTTTGTACTCCTTCTGGCAAGATAATTCCAGAACATACTGCAGTCTGAATATAGAGAGTGAAAAAGACAGAGCTTTCTTATCTAGCATGGAGTCTAGATTTATTATTATTATTTCAGGCTACTCCAGGGAGTCCTTAGACTCATCGAGGGAGGCCCTAAACATCATGTCCACACAACTATTCGACATTCTCACAGTATCCATCATACCTTGCCTTGAACTCGCTCACTGTCATAGCACTCACAACAGACTCTGGCAGCTTATTCAACTCATTTACCACTCTAAAAGTAAAGAACCCAGCTCTAACACCCCTGCTAACCACACTCTTGCCCAGCTTCCATAGGTGTCCCCTAGTTCTCCCACCACCAGTCCTGATCTCAAAAATATCCTCCGAATTAATCCTATAGAATCCTTTTAGCAATTTGAATGTCTCAATCATATCTCCCCTTTTCTGCCTATCAACTAGTTTCTGCAACCCACAAATCTTCAACCTGTTCTCATATGGTTCATTCCATAGACCTGATATCATCTTAGTCACTCGCCTCTGGATCCTCTCCACCTCCTCCCCATCAAGAAGGAACCAAGGTGACCAAATCTGGGCACAGTAGTCGAGATGAGGTCTTATCAGGGCTCGGTACAGAGGTACAATAACTTGCTTGTCTCTGCTCGTCAAGGTGTTTTTCAACAACCAAGTGAGTTGATGAGCTGATTTAGCTACTTTTGCAATGTGCCCTCTAAACTTCATCTCCCTATCCACCAACACTCCCAAGTCCCTGGCCTCATCAATCTCTTGGAGTACAGTTCCACCAATGTGGTATACTGCTGCCAATCTTTTCACCCCAAAATGCATAACCTTACATTTTGTCATATTAAATTGACATCCATTCTCCTTAGCCCAGAACTCCAATCTATCTAAGTCATCCTGCAAGACTTTGACATTTTCTGCGTTCACTATCGCCCTACCCAACTTTGCATCATCAGCGAACAAATGAACTGTTCCACTTAGATCCTTCCCTATATCGTTAATGAACAGATTAAACAGCAGTGGTCCAAGAACAGAACTCTGCGGCACACCACTAGTCACAGGCTGTCTTTTGGCCTCTACTCCTGAATAAACTACTCTTTGATATCTCTCCATCAACCACCCACCTATCCATCTAACCAACCCTATATCCATTCCCATATGTGGTAGTTTACGGATTAGAATTCCATGTGGTATCCTGTCAAATGCTTTTGCCAGGTCCAGCAGAATCACTGTAAACCCATTTCCCTTATCCAGTTCTGCCGTCACCTTGTTATAAAACTTGAGCAAGTTACTGAGGCATGATCTACCCTTCACAAAGCCATGCTGTCCCCTGTACAGTATCTCATTTTCATCAATCCATTCCTGTATTTTTCCCTTGACTATGTTCTCCAAGACCTTGACAACGACTCCTGATATGCTGATCGGTTAGTAATTTGCCACAATAGTCATGGATCCTCCTTTATGCAGTGAAACTATTTTCCCCTCTTTCCACGCCTTCGGGACTAAACCAGACCCGAGACTCAGATTAAACAACATGGTCAAGGGCACTGATAATTCCTTAGCCGCTTCATGCAAGACCCGTGCTGATATACCATCCAATACCACAGATGTATTCACATTAAGGTTCTGTAATAGACTATTCACCTCCACTTCATTCATCACAATTCCCGTATAAACTAATGGTTCCTTCATTTTTTCAATGTCACCACCTGGATGGTATACTTTTGCAAAGTGCGCGCTCAGTAACTCCACTATATCGACTGGTTCAGTGACCTCCTTACCATCGTCATTCCTTAAAGTCATTTTGCCATGTACAGTTTTTTTCTTGCTTGCAGCATATTGTAAGAACTGTTTGGGATTCTCTTTTGCTTGCATAGCTAGTTTCCTTTCATAATCGGCTTTTCCTGTTTTTACCACACTCATTACCCTTCTGGCCTGCACTTTATACCGTTAGTTTGCCTGCAGGTCACTCCTTTCTTTAAATTCCCTCCACAGTTGTTTCTTTTTTTGCAGCTCAAGCTTAATGGTGTTATTCATCCATTTAACCCCTACTTGTTTTACTATTCAGACCCTAGGTATACAATCAGCCATAACCTCCTGTAAATGCTCCTTGACCACTTCCCATGCTCTATCGACGTCCAGCCCTTGCAGTTGTACATGCCATGGCATTGATCCAAGCAATTTCCTAAGCTTGTCAAACTTGCCAGCACGGTAATTCCACATATACCCTGTCTTAATCAAAAATTCCACACCTTTAGCCACCTCCCAGGTCAAGACTTTATGATCACTCTCACCAATAGGTGGCAACATGGTCATATTCATTACAGTCAAATTGTGAGATGCTATTACCAGGTCAAGCACTCTCACACCCCTAGTATTTTCAATTACATGCTGTCTCAGATAGTTATCCCTTAATAATTGAATAAAATCCATTTCCTTCCTCACACGTGTCCTCTTCTCCTTCCAATCAATGTTACCATAGTTGAAATCCCCCATAATAATTATCCTCCTTCCACTCATTTCATCAATTTGTTTATGCATACTATCTCCACCATCTATTCCATCACCTGGTCTATAGCAGCACCCAACTGTACATTTTGTTCCGTTAGTCTCCATCTCACACCAAATAGCCTCAAATGAGCTCCTTTCACTATCCTGCAATACAACTTCAATTCTCCTTGGCTGCAGTTCATCAGCTATCATCAATAACACCCCATTTTATTCTCTCTGTCCCTCCTATACACACTATAACCTACACATTCTATCCGACTAACTATATCATCTTCCGTCAGCCATGTTTCACTAATGCAAATAACCTGTGGCCAGGAAGAGCAAATCAAGGCCAAAAATTCTTCCTTCTTGTTCCTAATACTCCTGGCATTAGTATACATGAAATGCAGTGATCCCTTTGTCTCACCCCTATCTTGATGCATTATTCTAAATGTCCCATTCCCATTTCTTGTCCTTAGTGCTGGCTCAGGTACATTATATATATTTATACACTCAACTGTCTCACTGAAGTTTGCATATCCACTCCCCCCACTCCTTGGTAGTTCTAGTTTCCCTGGTTCTGCACATCCATTTTCACTTCATTCAGCAACACTTTTTCCAGTCTCAAAATTTATGTTATCTGATTACCACTTGTACTAACCAATGACTCAATTCTTGCATGCTTTGCCAATATGGAGGAAGATGAGAATGGATAATGAGAGGAAAACAGATTGATTGAAGAGCGACATTGACCAAGATCAAAAAACAAAATGCCTTATATTTTGATGACCAATGTTTTTCAACTGTAACTAAGAAGCGTTAAAATAAACACTTCAAAATTCTTAAAACTTTTTTTGGTCACCCCAGTAATTCTGCTATTTACATTATTTAAATAATACATCATTAAAACTTACATGGGAGATTCCTTTGTGATCAGTCCAATAAGTAATAGCTTGTTCCTGATCCAATGGATGCTGTTTACATAATTAAATAATAATTAAAATCATTACATAGGTGTAAATAAAGATACATGATAAAAACTGAATATATATATATATATACACGTGTGTGTGTTGCAATTTTTTTAACTTGGTTCTACTATAAATTAAAGATGCAAAAAATTATATTCTCAGTTTTAATCCTTTATCCAAGTAAGCAAAACCTCTCGGGGGACCCTGTAACCCCTAGAGAGCGCATCCCCTGGGTGGCAGATAGGAGACACCATGTGTGTGTGTGCACGTGCGCGTGCCCTTGTGTGTATGGTGGGATGGTCCGAATATACTGAATAAGGACTCGTGGACCAACAGGACCATAAGGGGCAATCATCTTGATTGTAAGGGAAGCGGCACTCCCATGGACCCCTAGCTGGATCTATCCTCTCCTTCTACTACTTTGAGGAAGATCCACTTACTTTAATCTTTCCTACAAGGCCTTATCAGCCAACTCTTTTGATTTTATGACCCCTATGCTATTAGAGTACCCGAGGGCCATGGGGTTTTTCATTTCTGGCCTTACAACTATGCCCTCTCTATAAATCTTACTATAATTCCTCTATAATCTACTCTTTCCCCCTTCAATACACCCTATTCCTCCTATGGGTTTAAATTCGGAAGAAGGCTAGTTCAGAAGCCTTAGGGAAACAGCCCTACTACTGAACTATTCCATCATCAGGCTATCCCCCCCCCCCTAACATGGAGAACATAATTCTACTTGTAAGCTGACAGAAAAAGATAATCGGATTGAATCTACAGGAAACGACTCTGGAATGGAAAAGGTAAAACAAAAATGGAAACAACAAAATATAATACACATAGCAAACTGGAATGTAAGAGGAATAGCATATAAAGAAATAGAATTAGACCAATTATTAAATGAAAGAAATTTTAAAATAGCAGTAATCACTGAAACAAAAAAGAAATTAAAAGGAACCATGAGAACTGAAAATTTTAATGTGATATACAGTGGAGTTGACAGAGACCAAAGAGCACAAGCAGGAGTCATGATATGGATTCATAACTCCCTTTCAAAACACTTAAAACATTATAAATTATGGAATGAAAGAATAATAGAAGCTAGAATAAAAATAGAGGCTATTTAACAATAATTGGTTTATATGCACCAGAAAAGGGAAGAGAACAAGATAATATTGATTTTTATAATCAGCTACAAAACATATATAATAAAATAAATAAAATTGATTACATAATTTTAGCAGGAGACTTAAATGCAAGAATTGGAAACACGAAAATTAATAATAATATAGGAATACATGGAGAACATACTCTAAACAGGAATGGTAAAAAATTGATTGACTTTGTAGTTTATAATAAACTAAAAATAATGAATTCCTTCTATAAACATAAAAACATACATAAATATACTTGGGCAGCAAGAGAATGGAAATCAATATTAGATTACTTTATACTAAATGAAAAGACATCAAAATTTTCACTAGATGTTAGAATTCACAGAGGATATGAAATTAATGAGGATATGAGACTTAAATGCAAGAATTGGAAACACGAAAATTAATAATAATATAGGAATACATGGAAAACATACTCTAAACAGGAATGGTAAAAAATTGATTGACTTTGTAGTTTATAATAACCTAAAAATAATGAATTCCTTCTATAAACATAAAGACATACATAAATAAACTTGGGCAGCAAGAGGATGGAAATCAATATTATTATTATTATTATTATTATTATTATTCAGGCCTCCATGGGATCAAAAGACTCATCGTGGGAGGTCCTTCCTAAGAACATAAAGTCTGTCAAGACTCATCGACGGGAGGTCCCCCCCTGAGAAACACAAAGTCATCATACCACTCCTTAAACTAATTGACCATTCTCGCTCCCACCACTCCATCAGGCAATGCATTCCACGGTTCAACCACTCTCCACACAAAGACACCACTCCTTACCATCTTGCTCAGAGTTTCCTTTCGTATCTTCCAGGGATGGCCTCTTGTCGTCACTCCTTCCCGCTGTTCAACCAAGCAAAAGAACTCCCCAGGTCAACCCTGTAACCACCTCTCAACAGTTTAAAAGTCTCGATCATGTCACCTCTCCTTCTTCTGTCCACCAAACTCTGCAGTCCACATTCCCTCAGCCGATCCTCATAACTATGCTTGTACAGTCCTGAAACCATCTTTGTCATCAATCTTTGTATCCTTTCCACAGTTAATTTAACCCCTTCAAATCCTGGGGACCAAATCTGAGAACAATATTCCAAGTGTGGTCTGATCAGAGACCAATACAATGGAATGATAACAGAAGAGCAGAAGAGCGGTGATAGTGAATGGTATAATAGCGAGAATGTGTGACAAGAGAGGACTGGTATATGCGGATGTTTGGAGTGCATTTGAGGAAAGAGAGGAATTGTATGCGAGAGACCACTTACATTTGAATGAGGAAGGACATAGGCATCAGGAGAGATTGCTGTTCTGAACGAGTCAGTGTGTCCCAGGGAGGATAATAGCAGGGGTTGCCTCTTGTGGGAATGGATACTTGGGAGAAGGGAGATGATGTCAGGTAACACTGAGCCCAGTGGATTCTAGAAGGGATAATGCTGGGTATAGAAACAATGGCATTTATATGCTTTATACTAATGCCAGGAGTATTCAGAATAAGGGAGAGGAATTGGTGGCGCAGATAGCATCAGCCTAGCCAAAAATTATTGGGATCACTGAGACGTGGTTGACAGAATGGGATATAATAACAGGAATAGAAGTCACTGGGTATAGCAATTTTCGTCAGAATAGGAGGGGAAAGCGTGGTGGTGTGGTACTGCTTATGATAAGTGATGACCAATGTCCTCTAAGTGTGGAGGCTTTGGAAGGAAGTGAGACAAATGATTTTGAGAGCGTATGGTGTGAGGTAGAGGTAGGCAAGACAGGATATTTAGTGGGGTGTTGCTACAGACCCAGGAGCACAGAGGATGGGGACCAGGAGATGTTTAGACAGCTAAGTTTGGCAAGTGCAAGAAGAATGATTGTTATGGGAGATTTTAACTTCAGTAGTATAAATTGGAGAGAGGAAGATGCATGTAGCAATAGGGGAATGGAATTTCTAGAATTCTTGAGGGACAAATGTCATAGGCAACATGTAACAGAGGGAACAAGAGGTTCAAGAGTTTTGGAATTGGTTATAGCATTAGAAAAGTTGATAATAACTGAGATGACATCTTTCCCACCAGTTGGAGAGAGTGACCATATGGTTTTCACTTGGAAAATGAATAGATATGCAGGAGTATCAAAGAGACGGGAACTTATGTGGAATTATAATGCAGGTGATTATAATAGTCTTAGACGTCAACTTCAGGAAGTTTCATGGAGGGAGGAATTGGAAGGCCGGGATATCACTAGTGCGTGGGAAATTGTGAAAGAATATTTGTTATCAGCAATGGTAAGTTGTATACCACGAGTGAAGAAGAGGATGCAATTTGGAGTAAAGTGGATGGCAAACAATATTAAACAGGAATTGCATGCGAAAAAGAGGCTATGGAAGAGATATAAGGAGACAGGAGAAGAGAAGATGCATGAAGAGTATAAGACACAGGCCAGAAGAGTGACTATTATGGTAAGGAAGACGAAACTGGAATATGAGAGGAGATTAGCCCTAAGATACAAAGAAAATCCTAGGGAATTTTTTAGACATGTGTCCAGTAGGAGGAGAAATGACTGTGGAAGAATGATATTGTGGGATAAAAATGGGAATAGAGTGACTGTTGCAGAGGACATAGTGGAATTGTTCAATGAACACTTTATAGGACTATTTCATTCTGGAGGAGTCAGTTATAATGCTAGAGGGATAGGGCAGGATCAAGGTTTAGAGGTACAGGAGGAGAGTGTGTTTCAAATACTGAGTACTCTGGATGTCAGTAAAGCTTTAGGACTGGATGGTATTTCACCACGAGTTTTGAGAGAATGTGCTAGGGAACTGACAGTGCCTTTAACCTGGCTTTTCAATGAAAGTCTGGCTTCAGCAAAAGTGCCCAGGGAATGGAAGGAAGGTAAGATAGTGCCATTGCATAAGGGTGGAAACAGACAGAAAGTGTCTAATTATAGGCCAGTCTGTGTGTCATTAGTAGTTGTTAAGATCTTGGAGAAAGTAGATGAGGGTAATGTTATCTGTGAGAGTCAACATGGATTTGTGAAAGGGCGCTCTTGTTTTAGCAATATGCTAGCCTTTTATTATTATTTATTATTATTATTTCGGGTATCTCCATGGAGTCAGTAGACTCATCGCCGGAGACCCAACTTTTATAATAAAGTTACAAGAACATTAGATGAGGGAAAGGCATATACTGCAATTTTCTTAGACTTAGCAAAGGCATTTGACAGGGTGCCACATGATAAGCTGATATTTAAGTTGCAGCACATGTGTCTGGATGTCAGATTGGTCAACTGGATTCAGGATTGGCTGTCTGATAGGTATCAGAGAGTTGTGTATGGTGGAGCAGTTTCAAGGAGAAAGAAGGTTACAAGTGGGGTCCCACAGGGCTCAGTACTAGGACCTATATTGTTTAACCTTTATATCAATGACATTGCCAGTGAATTGCAAGGGGATATTCAGTTGTTTGCGGATGATGGGAAGCTGGGAAGGATTATTAGTAATAGTGCAGATGTGGTAGCCCTGCAAGAGGATTTGAATAAGCTAGATAGATGGGCAAATGAATGGGGGGTGTCAGTTTAATGCAGCAAAATGTAAGGTGTTGAGGTTTGGGAAAGATCGATGGGATGCTGCATACTCTATGGGAGGAGTTATACTGGAGGAAGTAGGGGAGACAAGAGATCTGGGGTTGATGATTGATAGAAACCTGATGTTTAGTGGACATATTGCAAAGGTGGTGAAGGTAACACAGAAGATTGCTGCAATTATGAGAAGGACACTGATCTGCAGAGATAAGAGGGATTATCATTCCGTTGTATAAGTCTCTGATCAGACCACACTTGGACTATTGTTCTCAGATTTGGTCCCCAGGATTTGAAGGGGATAAATTAACTGTGGAAAGGATACAAAGATGGTGACAAAGATGGTTTCAGGACTGTACAAGGATAGTTATGAGGATCGGCTGAGGAAATGTGGACTGCAGAGTTTGGTGGATAGAAGAAGCAGAGGTGATATGATTGAGACTTTTAAACTGTTGAGAGGTGGTTACAGGGTTGACACTGGGGAGTTCTTTCACTTGGTTGAACAGCGGGAAGGAGTGATGACAAGAGGCCATCCCTGGAAGTTATGAAAGGAAACTGTGAGCAGGAGGGTGAGGAGTGGTTTCTTTGCGTGGAGTGTGGTTGAGTCGTGGAATGCATTGCCTGATGGAGTAGTGAGGGAGAGAACGGTCAATGAGTTTAAGGAGTAGTATGATAGACTTTATGTTCTCAGGAAGGACCTCCCACGATGAGTCTTTTGACTCCATGGAGGCCTGAATAATAATAATAATAATAATAATAATAATAATAATAATAATAATAAAGAAACAGAAATAGAATGGCTTAATATAAAAACGATAGTAAATGCAGCAGCAAATGAAAGCTTAGGAAAGACCAAAAAATTCAATAAAAGGAAAAAACTGAAGATCTGGGATGATACAATGAAAGAAATAATCAAAAAAAAAAAGTAACAAGAAATGAAAAATCACCTGGAGAAGATAAACTAGGTTCAGAACTATATAAATATGCAGGAACTAGATTCAAAGAAAGATTCTTATTATTTTTAAATAAAATTTATTCAACTGGTATCACCCCCAACAGAATGGAAAAAAGCAATTGTGATTCCTATCTTTAAAAAAGGTAACAGAGATGACCCTAAAAACTATAGAGGTATCGGTATATTAAATTCCTGTTACAAAATATATAGCAGAATCTTAAATAGCAAACTAATGAAGTATTCCAAAAACTTTATTTTAGAAGTACAGAATGGATTTAGAAAAGGACAATCATGTATAGACCCGACCTTTTGCCTAAAATTAATAATAGAGAAAAGAAGAGAATACAATTTAGAAACACATATTGCATTTATTGACTTTGAAAAAGCATTTGACAAAGTTAAAAGAAACATATTATTTAATATATTAAAAGAAAGACAAATACCAAATAATATCCTAAAAGCTATCACAAGTATATATGAAAATAATCAAATATAAATAAGATTAAATCACGAGCTATCATATACGAGAGAGATAAACCAAGGGGGTCCGACAGGGATGACCTCTCTCGGCAACTCTTTTTAATATCTACTTAAATGAAATAATAATAAAATGGAATAAAAATTTACATCAAGGAATTAAACTTTCTTCTACAGTAAACTTAAACACTCTCCTCCTTGCCGACGACGAAATAATAATTACAAATTCTGAAGATAAACTACAGAATGCTATTTTAGATCTAAATGAGATATCCAAAGATTATGATATGATAGTATCAACAGAAAAATCAGAAACTATGGCCTTTAAAGGACAAGATCCAGCAAGAACTAAAATAGTATTAGATAACAAGATCTTAGAACAGGTGAATTCATTTAATTACCTAGGATGTACAATCACATATGAAAATGAAAAAAATATAAACATAAAAATTGCAAAATATTTAAAAATAACAGGTGTAATTAACTCTATATTTAAACCAAACCCAGTTCAAAAACAAACCAGACTAAAAGTATACAATACATTAGCCCTACCAGTCTTAATATATGGAAGCAAAATCTGGACAATAAAACAAAAAGACAAACAAAGATTAACAACAGCAGAAATGAAGTTTATGAGAAAAACTGCAAAGTATACCCTATTTGATCACAAAAGAAATGAAGAAATTATGAAAGAATTAAACCAAGAACCAGTAATAGAAAAAATTTAAAAATATAAACATAAATGGATGGAACACGTTCAAAGAATGAAAACAGAAAGATTACCAAAACAAGCCTTAAAGTGCAAGCCATTAGGAAAAAGAAAACCAGGACGTCCTCTTAAACGATTCAGCAATGACTTCTAAGGCCGGAATAGGCCATGCTAGGCCTAAATCCTTGATATGCATGATGATGATGATGAAGTAAGAAAAACAATTATAAAAATCAAGTGGATATTAGATTCAGCATTATTTCAAAACCAAATGTAGAAAGTATGAAAGTTTCTTAAAAATAAGTTTACCCAGAAAGCTTACAGGAATACACTCGCTGGCATTTACGAGTCACTGTAGCACAGAGCACTTTAGAAAACATTAACACTGCCCAGGCATCCATATATTCGCTTTCTAAATTGTTCCATTTTTTTTATAAGGTTTCACTAGCCTGACAGCTGTTTCAAACTGGCTGGTTCTCTTCAGAGACCAGGCAGAAACCTTAAGAGAGCAAAAACTCTCTTTCAATACTAAGGAACTTGAAACGTCGAAGAGATTATAATTTTTACATCGCCCAACTGAAGCCTTTTGGCTCTTTATTTTAGTAAAGCAAAACAATATTTTGTGCATGAAGTATCTTCATGACTAAGCTACTTGTATATAGAGACTAATGACTTCACATCACTGGATACATACTGCCTTAGTATGTATCCAATAATGCAAAGCACATACCCTTTCGGATGTGTATAATGCTATGCATAATGGGAAAGGCCACTACCCAAACCGGTTTCGACCTTTATTGAGGTTCTCATCAGTGGCAGCCAGACCAGGAAGAATATATATCTCATCTCATTTTCCTTTTCCCTCTTTTACCTTGTGAGGTAAAAGGTTTGAGATCCAATTAATATTGGATCTCAAACTGTTCACAGGATAAGGTGGTCAGCCCTATGCCCTGGTGTATCCTAAGTCCGTAGTGTTGAGTTCTCAAGGCCGGTTTGCCTGCTTTGCAGGATAAAAAACCTCAGGATAAACTGGGGGAAAAACCCTACTGTCCACACCCAAGACCGGCTAACTTGGCCATGGCTGAGTAAGATCCTTCAGCTCTTCACGTCACCGACGGGCACTGGACACTTCTTCCACAGGCATATGGTTGCGAAGCGCACAGCCACTAGGCTAACCACGCAGACAAGAATATATATATATATATATCAAAGTCTGTCTGCATGTAATAAAAAATGGACTCAAACTTCACATACAGTAGAGACCTTAATGTGAAACATAATTATTATTAAACTGGTTGTACAACCACATGATTCTCTTGTTGGTTTCTAGTGAAATATGCAAATGTTGATACATTAGAATTAAGAATGGATAAGGTCTTATTTAAATGAAAATTATGTTTTTATATGAGAAAATTATTAGTTACTTTATTGAGTATTCAGCAAGAATTTTGACTTATTTATCTAAGCCATCACTGGGATAAAGGATTTTGCATTAAAGTGTGATTAGAATTGACCTTTTCTAAAAGCAAAACAATTAGTTTTCATTGTAGACATTTGGAAGACCTAAATTTATCTTTCTCAGTAGACTGTTTAATTCACTTCATTCACTTTGAATCCATTCAAACTCAGAGAAGGACATGATGTCTTCCTTTCTATTTCTAGTGTTTTCTACTGCTTTTGGATTCGGAACACACCACCTGAATAATAAGATAGTAAACTATAACCTTAAGTCCTGTTTCCATTTCCTTAATGCTCAACATTATTATTATTATTATTATTATTATTATTATTCAGGATCTCCAAGGAGCCATAAACTCACTGTAGGAGGGCAGCTACTCCTTAAATTCATTCACTGTCTGTATACTCTTACCACCCTCCAGAAAATGCATTCCATGCTCCTAACATTCACAACTACCAATGATAGTCTCTTGTCCTTGATCATTTCCTTTTGTTCTACTGCATAAAAAATCTTCCAAGTATCAATCCAATAAATACCTCTTAACAGCTTAAATGTCTCAATCTATAATCCTTCTTCCTCTATTCACTAGACTTTGCAAACTACATTACTCTTAGTGTACCTTCATAACCAATCTTCTGTACTGACATCATTTTTCTTATCCACCTCTGTACCCTATCCAAAATGACTATTACTTTAACCAGGACAGGCGCATAGTATTTTTCTTGTGTGTGCGATTAATGTTTGGCGGCCTTTCCAAAAAATTTCTTTTTGAATGAAGTGTGAATAAAACGAACAGGAAATGAAAAACAAATGATTAGTCCTGCTTATACAAACATTTTCAAGTTATATAAATTTTCAAAATAATATAAAATAGTAATATAAAGTTAAGAGATTTATTCAAATATTCTTTACATTAATTTTGCATTAATAAATAAATTAATTTTGAAGATTCAACGAAAATAGATAAGAGAATTTTACAAGAATGTTTCGCATTGGACTCGAGAGTTCGCCGATTATTTTGTGTCGCTGACGCTGCCCTAACAGCCTGCTAATATAACAGGCTCGAATGTCGAGAAGAATGAGTCATCAGTAGTAAGCTGACTTTTAGGGCCGGACCACATGCATTCGATCCGATTAAAATTAGGATACAGCCCTTACACGGACATCAACAATTAATCATAAGTTGATTTATGACACATCAAAAAATAAAGAACTATTTTAGGTATATTTTCATAAATTTTAATCAAAAATTACAGCGATATAATCAGGTCCAGGATACAATTTCAGAATTTATTTGTTTGTTTCTGGGAAGATCTGAAGGGGCCCGAATGGAAGACGATGTACATTCATAATTATATATACCATTCTGTACCATTTGTTGTTCGTTTAAACTCTTATCTCATATTTTTTGACATCTTTTATGCGCCTTTTCTTCTGCGGTGCCTGTGTATATTGCACACTTCGCACACGCCACCAGCCGGGCCTGACTCTACCAGTCCATGATTTTTTGTTTCCTCCCCTTCCTCCAGTACATTTCTATCAAGAAATTATGCAGCTTCACATCTATGGATCCCAAATTTCAAAATTTAGCACCTCTGTAGTACAGCTGGAAGAATGACAGAAAAATGCACCATTTAGCTAAGACAAAACCTAAGTTTGATTCTATTCTTCATATGGTCTTTTTCAATTGAACGTGAGATAACAATATCATACAGAGGAAGTAAGGATTTTTCTCCAGGAAACTGATTTTTCATCCCACATACAGGCAAACTGGCCAGAGAACACATGAAATTAACAGACAAAATTACTATTAATAAGCAGATGGCAGATGACACTCTGTATTAGTGAGCAGTACATGGCTAATAGTGGATTATGTAGCACAGATGGTCATAGGTGTGGTGTAGAGTATCCTTGTGCAATGAGTCCTTGGACTTCCTTCATGATGTCCAAGGACTTGCAGTCATGTAATTATTTTATTCTGTTCTATTTATTTTGTACTTTTATTCTGTTCTATTCATTTTGTACTTTTATTCTATTTATGGTATTTATTTCCGTAATGCTAACACACTACATTATTGTCTAAAATAGTATGGGTTCTACACAAAATACCAGATAACCCTAACCACTCTCCAAACACCATCCCCTTAAATCTCTTCCTCACTAGTTACCCTTCCAAGTACATTGAGAATGTTGTTGATTTCCTTGGTTCTCCATAAAGTGTGCCAAGATGTACAAGCAAAAAATTGAGTATATCACAACTGACCTTCATCAAGAACTCCAACTTCCTTTTCTCATAGCTAAACCCTGAAACAGCTGCAGGAAAACTATCAATGCTTTCAAAACAGACTCTGAAAGAGAAAAAAAGAAGGAAACTTACATCTTGCCCAAATAGCAACCAGCCATTTGATCTCTAGAAAAAGCAATCGGTTCTAATATCTGACCAACACCTTCCACCCCGTCACACCAAGATGGCTCTATTGCATCACTGCCCACAGAAAAAGCCAGCCTTCTGGTTTCACACTTTGCCTCCAATGTATGCATAATGGATCATGGTAAATATCTCCCAATCATTCCGAATACACAATATTCAATGCTTCTCCCCTTTTCGCCAGAAAGAGATTTAAGGAATATTGTCCAATTTAGACACTACAAAGTCTCCTGATTCTGATAGCATTCCTCCAATTGTCCTGAAGATTTGTACACCAAAATTAACTCCTGTCTTATGGCACCTATTTATGCTCTCTTAACTCCATTCTAGCCTACAGCCTGGAAATTAGCCTATGTTCTACCCATTCCCAAGAAGTTGAAAGTTTATTTTTCACTTGGTCAGACTAAATAAATTTAGTTTAATCAAATTTAGTTTAATTAAAATAAATTTAATTTAATCCTTTATCCAAGTGTGTGCAAACAAAGTTTGTGCCTGAAAGTATCTTCAGGACTGGGGTAAAGTGGTACAACACCGAGCAACTCCTTGCAAAGGTGGAGCAAGCTACCAACACTCCTATCTCAGTATCTTCCATAATGCAAAACACATCAGGCAGCTCCTATAGGAGGAGATGACCTTGCTAATGCTTCTGCCTGGTATCTCCACTTTGGCCTGGCTCCCACTGAAGAGACCTCAATAAAGGTCGAAACTAGTCTGGGTAGTGGCCCTTCCCTTAATGCATAACATTATACATATCCGCAAGGAGATGTGTTTTGCATTATAGGAGATACTGAGATAGGAGTGTTGGTAGAATGCTCCACCTTTGCAAGGAGTTGCCCGGTGTTGTACCACATTACCACAGTACTGAAGATACTTTCAGGCGCAAACTTTGTTTGCATACACTTGGATAAAGGATTAAACTAAATTTATTATTCCCAAGAAGGGTCCCAAATCACTACCATCAAACTATTGCCCACACTCTCTTGTCTCGGTCATCTCTAAACTAATGAAGAGAATCATCAATACTCAACTCGAGGTGTTCGGGGAGTTGAGTAAACTAGATGTAAATAAGGCTGTGGGACTTGATAATATATCACCACGTATTCTGAAGGAGTGTGCCAGAGAGTTGACACCTGCCTTGACATATTTTTTTAATACGAGTCTTGCACTTGGTCAAGTTCCTAAGGAGTGGAAGGAGGGCAAGATTGTGCCACTTCATAAAGGAGGTGATCGAACTCAAGCATTAAACTATAGGCCTATCTGTGTGTCAGGTGTTGTGGTTAAGTTGTTGGAGAAGCTTGTGAGAACTACGATCCAGAGTTGGGTAGACAACAATGGTATAATCTTTGATGGACAGCATGGATTTGCTAAAGGGAGGTCATGTTTTAGTAATCTACTTACTTATTACAATAAAGTGACTGCTTCCTTGGACAGAAGAGAAGGATACACAGTAATATACTTTTGCAAAAGCTTTTGATAGAGTACCTCATGATAAGTTGACAGTCAAACTAGAGCAGATGGGGTTGGATATTAGATTAGTGCATTGGATTGGAGACTGGCTATCTGATAGGTATCAACAAGTTGTGTATGGGGGTGTGATATCCAAGAAAAGGAAAGTCACTAGTGAAGTGTCTCAGGGGTCTGTTTTAGGGCCATTACTATTTAACTTGTATATTAACGATATTGGCGAAGATTTGGATGGAGATATTCAGTTGTTTGCAGATGATGCAAAGTTGGGATGAACCATAAAGAGTAGTGAAGATGTTGTGGCCTTGCAAGAAGACTTGAATAAATTGAGTGACTGGGCACGGAAATGAGGATATGGGTTCAATGTTGCAAAATGTAAGGTTTTAAAATTTGGAAAACAAAGATGGGATGCAGAATTTATGCTTGGTGAGAATATATTGTTGGAGGTAGAGGAAATAAGAGATCTGGCAGTGATAGTGGATAAGGATCTAAAATTTAGGGGACACATAGCCAAAATTGTGAAGACAACACAAAGGCTTCTGGGAATGATGCGGAGGACACTGACGTGTAGAAGTAGGGAGATTCTTGTTCCGTTGTATAAGGCTTTGATTAGGCCACACATGGACTATTGGGCCCAGATTTGGTCACCTGGTTTTCAGAAGGATGAAGAGATGTTGGAAAGGGTCCAAAGCAAAGGCAACTTACTAAGGTAGTTTCTTACCTCTGGAAGGTTGAGTATGAAGAAAGATTGAGAAAATGTAATTTGCAGAGTCTGGTGGAGAGGAGGAAGAGGGGAGATATGATAGAGACCTACAAGTTGGTAAGGGGTTATTATAAGATCAATGGTGGAGAAGTTCTACAGAAAATAGTGGGAGATCAGGGGAGAACCAAAGGTCATCCATGGGAACTGTATAAAGAGGATGTGAGTAGGGGAGTGAGAGGCAGGTTTTTTTCGTGCAGAGTTGTGAATGAATGGAATGCCTTGCCTGAGAGTGTGGTGTCTGCAAGGAGTTTGAGTGTGTATAAGACACGGCATGATGAGATGTGTGTGTGATAAAAGGACCTCCCAGATGAGTCTTTTTTACTCAATAAGGTCTTGGGGTAGTAGTAATAATAATAATAGTAATAATAATAACTCCTGTGTTACCTTGAAGCATCCAACTAATAAATCATCAGCAGTATGGATTCTGCCACTACCGATCAATGGGTGACCTACTCAAGTCACCCATCTCTGAACAAATACCATGGATATCAATATTAAAGCTTTGACTAGATCTGGTACACAGGCCTATTAAGCAAACTTCCATCATTTGGTCTGTCCCATGACTTCTGCATTTGGATTGTCAGCTTTCTAACTGGATGCATGCTATATGCAATAGTGGATGGTTCCTTATCCTCACTATTCAACTAATACTGTGATTTCACAAGGTTTTTTTTCTCACCAACCTTCTTCCTTCTGTATATCAACGACCTACTTCAGTTGACCACCAATCAAAAACACAGTTTTGCAGACAGCACATTGCGTTCCTCTGTTTCATTACACAATGCACCTCAACTTACAGAGCATCAACCCCTCCAGTAACGTCATTTCTGATCTTCAAACCATTCTTCCATGGGGGTTCAAATAACCTCATCAATTTCATTGCAAGCAAAATTCAATTCTGCCTTATTCCCCCCCCCCCCCCCCAAATAATAAATAATTATTCCAGTATTAATTCGAAAACACTCAAATCTCTAAGCAAGAGAAAATTTCTCTTCTTGGAATTACCCTGACATCAAGTCTTCCTGGCATAAACACATCACAACCATTGCCTCCTCAGCTTCCAAAAAACTAGAATTTCTCTTTCGCTCAAGGCATAACTTCACCTCCTACAAGCTGCTAGCCTTATACAAACCACAAATCTTAAAGGCCGAAGAACTCACTTAGGGACCTTTGGAGTTCTCTAAATGTACTTGACACAGTACAGAAGAGGGTAATCACACCGATTAATAACCCCCTTACCAATTTACTTCACCCGATTTCACACAGGCATTTGGTTTCTGCAATATCTATCTTCTATAAATATTTCCATGGTAAACATTCATATGAAATAACATCAATAATTCCTCCACTCTCCGCTAAATTCATTGAACCGTGCAGCTGTCACTCAACATCCCTTCACAGTAGAACTGTGAGAGCTATTGTATTACTTAAGAAATACATAAGGGAATGGGGAGACTATGCCACAAATACAGAAGTTTTTTTTAACTCCTCCTTCATCCATGCTACAACTGTATTGTAGAACAGTCTCCCTCTTATGTGTGTCTCAAGTAATACAATATACAGGTCTTCAAATCAAATATAAACAAATTTCTCATTTCCCAAACCACTATCTATTCACAGTACTAATATACTATTATTATTATTATTCAGGCCTCCATGGAGTCAAAAGACTCATCGTAGGAGGTCCTTCCTAAGAAACACACAGTCTATCAAGACTCATCGAGGGGAGATCCCCCCCCCCCCAAGAAACACAAAGTCTATCATACCACTCCTTGAACTCACTGACCGTTCTCGCTCTCACCAGTCCATCAGGCAATGCATTCCATGCAAAGAAATCACTCCTCACCCTCTTGCTCACAGTTTCCTTTTGTAACTTCCAGGGATGGCCTCGTCATCACTTCTTCCCGCTGTTCAACCAAGCGAAAGAACTCCCCAGTGTCAACCCTGTAAACACCTCTCAACAGTTTAAAAGTCTCAATCATATCACCTCTCCTTCTTCTATCCACCAAACTCTGCAGTCCACATTCCCTCAGCTGATCCTCATAACTAACATTGTACAGTCCTGAAACCATCTTTGTTACCTGCCTTTGTACCTTTTCCACAGTTAATTTATCACCTTCAAATCATGGGGACCAAATCTGAGAACAATAGTCCAAGTGTGGTCTGATCAGGGTCTTATACAATGGAATGATAACTGTTTTATCTCTGCAGTTCAGTATCCTTCTCATAATTGCAGCAATCCTCTGTGTTACCTTCGCCACCTTTGTAATATGTCCCCTAAATTTCAGGTTTCTATCAATCATCAACCCGAGATCTCTTGTCTTCCCTACTTCTTCCAGTATAACTTCTCCCATAGAGTATGCAGTGTCCCATCGATGTTTCTCAAACCTCAAGACCTTACATTTTACTGCATTAACCCGACACCCCCATTCATTTGCCCATCTATCTAGCGTTTTCAAATCCTCCTGCAGGGCTGCCGCATCTGTACTATTACTAATAATCCTTCCCAACTTCGCATCATCTGCAAACAAACTGAATATCCCCTTGCAAATCCACTGAAAATGTCATTGATATCAAGGTTAAACAATATAGGTGCCAGTACTGAGCCCTCTGGAACCCCACTTCTAACCCTCTGCTTCGTTAAAACTGCCCCACCATACACAACTCTCTGATACCTATCAGACAGCCAATCCTGAATCCAGTTGACCAATCTGACATCCAGACGCATGTGCTGCAACTTAAATATCAGCTTATTATGTGGCACCCAGTCAAATGCCTTTGCTAAATCCAAGAAAATGGCAGTATATGCCTTTTCCTCATCTAATGCTCTTGTAACTTTATCATAAAAGGTTAGCATATTGCTAAAACAAGAGCGCCCCTTCACAAATCCATGTTAACCCTCACAGATAACATTACCCTCATCTGCCCAATGCTGTATACGGTCCTTCACTACTTTCTCCAAGATCTTACTAACTACTGATGACACACAAACTGGTCTATAATTAGACACTTCCAGTCTGTTACCACCTTTATGCAATGGCACTATCTTACCTTCCTTCCATTCCATGGGCACCTTTCCAGCAGCCAGACTTTCACTGAAAAGCCAGGTCAAAGGCACTGTCAGTACCCTAGCACATTCTCTCAAAACTCGTGGTGAAATACCATCCAGTCCCAAAGCTTTACTGACATCCAGAGTACTCAGTATTTGAAACACACTCTCCTCCTGTACCTCTAAACCTTGATCCTGCCCTATCCCTCTAGCATTATAACTGACTCCTCCAGGATGAAATAGTCCAATAAAGTGTTCATTGAACAATTCCACTATATCGTCTGCATCAGTCACTCTATTGCCATTTTTATCCCACAGTATCATTCTTCCACAGTCATTTCTCCTCCTACTGGACACATGTCTAAAAAATTCCCTAGGATTTTCTTTGTATCTTAGGGCTAATCTCCTCTCATATTCCAGTTTCGTCTTCCTTAGCATACTAGTCACTCTTCTGGCCTGTGTCTTATACTCTTCATGCATCTTCTCTTCTCCTGTCTCCTTATATCTCTTCCACAGCCTCTTTTTCGCATGCAATTCCTGTTTAATATTGTTTGTCATCCACTTTACTCCAAATTGCGTCGTCTTCTTCACTCGTGGTATATAACTTACCATTGCTGATAACAAATATTCTTTCACAATTTCCCACGCACTAGTGATATCTCGGCCTTCCAATTCCTGCCTCCATGAAACTTCCCAAAGTTGACGTCTAAGACTATTATAATCACCTGCCTTATAATTCCACATAAGTTCTCGTCTCTTTGATACACCTGCATGTCTATTCATTTTCCAAGTCAACACCATATGGTCACTCTCTCCAACTGGTGGGAGAGACATCAACTCAGTTATTATCAACTCTTCTGATGCTATAACCAAATCCAAAACTTTTGAACCTCTTCTTCCCTCTGTTACATGTTGCCTAAGATATTTGTCCCTCAAGAATTCTAGAAATTCCATTCCTTTATTGTTCCATGCGTCTTCCTCTCCCCAATTTATACTGCTGTAGTTAAAATCTCCCATAACAAGCATTCTTCTTGTACTTGCCAAGCTCAACTGTCTAAACATCTCCTGGTCCCCACCCTCTGTGCTCCTTGGCTCGTAGCAACATCCCACTAAATATCCCATCTTGCCTATCTCTACCTCACGTCATATGCTTTCAAAATCATTAGTGTCACTGCCTTCTAAAGCCTCCACTCTTTGAGGACATAAGTCGTCACTTATCATAAGCAGTATTCCACCACCACGCTTTCCCTTCCTATCCTGCTGAAAAATGCTGTACCCAGCAACTTCTATTCCTGTTATTATATCCTCTTCTGTCAACCACGTCTCAGTGATCCCAATAATTTTTGGCCAGGCTGATGCTATCTGCACCACCAATTCCTCTCCCTTATTCCGGATACTCCCAGCATTAGTATATAGCATATAAATGCCGTTGTTTCTATACTCAGGATTATCTCCTCTAGACTCCACATGGCGGCTCAGTATTACCTAATGTCATTCCCCTTTTCCCAAGTACCCATTCATACTAGAGGCCACCCTTGCTACCATCCTCCCTGAGACACACTGACTTTTTCAGAACAGCAATCTCTCCAGATGCCTACGTCCTTTCTCATTCAAGTAAGTGGTAAGTGGTCTCTTGCATACAATTCCTCTCTGTCATCAAACGCACTCCAAGCATACACATATTCCAGTCCTCTCTTGTCACACAGTCTAGCTATTATATCATTCAATATTACCGCTCTTCTGCTCAGTTCGTCATTATCATACCCAGGCAACACACACACACACACACTATCTTTCCTCTTTGGTCTGATCAACCAACCTCTCATATAAAAACAGCCAATTTTCATGAGTTGCAAGATTAAAAAACCCAAGTTTCCAGAAGGGCAAACTCCTACCTTCCTGTGCAAAAGAGATCAACTAACTGGTTCAAGAAAGGCTTAGAAAAAGTCCCTCTAGTCAGCAACTAGAATCGAATTAGAATGCTCTTTCTTCAGGTGGCCTAGCATTATAGATACAATCACCATTTCCACAGGGCTACACAGTCTAACCATACATTTAATTGTGCTAAAGTGATATCTCCATTCATCTGCCCACTTTTCCAACTTATTTGAATCCTCCTGAAGAGCCACATCATCATCAGCACTGTTAGTAATAACTCTCACAAGCTTCACATCACCTGCAAATTACTGAATATCAACTCCACCCCCTGCACTTCAATCACAATACCATTGACATAAAGGCTGAATAATAACAGTCTCAATATTAAGCACTGTGAAGTCCCACTTCTTCCTAATACTACTCTGCCATAAACAAATGATTGATATCTAATTGACAGCAAATTTCCAATTAAATCAATTAACTTAATATCTAAACCAATATGCATTTAGGTTTAGATATTAAGTTAGTGGATTACACCTTGTCAAATGCATTTGTAAAATCTAGAAAAATACCAGAATATGGCTTTCTCTCATCAAATTTTTTATGGTGTGATTTTCAGGTTTGAGGCTATATAGTGAAAAGTCAATTTATTTATCTCTTGTGAATATGGTGATTTTTATGTTTTATTATGTTTTCTTTCTTACAATAATTAGTTTATACATATATATTACTGCTGATTATGTGTATTTATTATATTTGGTATATTTTCTGATATCTTGTTGGAATATTGTAATATTAAAATAATTCACAAAACTTCACAAGAACAATCGAGTAGCAACCAAGAGGAATGCCAGCCTGAATAGTGAAATTGTGAACAAGGGGCTTGTCCTAATGAAAAGAATCAATGTGTTTCAGAAACTAATGAGAATACAGAAAATGAATTAACTTTAAAAATATCAAAAAAAAATTATTAGATGGATGATGAGTGAATTGGAAAAAGTCGAAAAGTGATTAGAGAGGCATAGGAAGGACAAGAACGGTAAAGAGTAAAAAAAGAGAAGCAGAAAGCACTGAATCTGGTAAAATATTGTGTAATGATAGTCAGACATGTAAAGTCAATTCTAAAAGAAAGAATATTATATGGTATGCTACATCTGGTAGGAAAAATTATTTGAATAGTAATAAATACAGTATGAGAGAGGATATGAAAGGACTGCTGGAAGAAGTGAGAATGAAAGGTGAGAGGGTGAAAATCATTAGTATGCTACCAAGATGTGATAACACTGAATTAAGAAAAAGAGCTATGATGGCAAATGATTCAATGCATAGGCTGTGTAGAAAGAATGGCTGAGTTTTTGGATGTGTGGAGTGATTTGATGGAACAAATTATTGGATTGGAATTGGAAGAATGGAATCAGGAGTCTGGAGAAATTACTTATTGCTATGAGACCTAATAGGGAGAGGAATGAAAACTAGATTAAGATGATGAAAGGAGTAGTGAGATTTGATATATAAGCATGCCTAAGTTATGCAATTACGTTAATGATATGAATATGTTTAATCATGGAGGTCATTATGATGAAATGATGACAGTGTTCTTGTCTGGTTTGTATTTATTTAGTATGTTCAAGGATTTCTGTAAAAGTGAAGCATTAGATATGAACAGAGATCTGAAAGTTGTTCAAATGGGTCATATAGACTACTACAGAGGTGAGTATACAAAAAATAATACAGGTGACTTATTATGCCTGTACACAAATGCCAGGAATATTAGGAACAAAGTGGTTGAGTTTTGTTGCCTTGTTGAATATGCTGTGGTGGCCTCAGATAAGGTATGCAGAAGCAAATACAGGTATCATTTGATATATGTGGTTAATTAATCCTCGATGGACACCGCATATATCAAAACCGCATTATTCAATGTTAAGAATTAATGGGAATAATTATAATGAATCCTGCAAAATATAAAAATTTAAACACCGTTTATTTTTTAAGGTGACATGTATTTATATATTTTATTTATACATATTTGTTACATAAAAACTTATCTAAATATTTATTTTTTATAAAAAAAACTTATCTAACGTAAATTGAACAGTGGTAGTTTTTTTTTCTCCTCCATGATTTTAATCTGCATACTCAAAGATGCAGATGCCACTTTGAATTGTTCGAGGTACTCAGTCGCTTTATTTAAAATGGCTCGTATAGTTGATTCACCAAAGCTTAGAGCTTTTCCGGTGTTTACTTTGCTTTCTCTGTTACGGAACTTTTAATAATATCAATTTTAGTATCCAAAGTAACGTTTTCATTTATTACTCTTTTTCGAGGCTATGGTTATGAAGGCTTTACATAATTTGAAAATTACGTGATATGTGGATAGGCCGTAAGCATACACTGTAATACATACACATATATGTCTGTACGCGTCACGCTCTGTTGATAAATTGAAGCACTGAGAACTGAGGCCGAGAGAGAGAGACTAACGTTGGAGCACGACTCATATCACGTAATCTGATCAGTTTTATTATTATTATTATTATTTCACGCAACTTCAAAGAGTCGACAGACTCATCGAGGGAGGCCCTAACATCATGTCAAGAACAACTATTCAACATTCACACAGTATCTATCATACCTCGCCTTGAACTCATTCATGGTCATAGCACCCACAACAGATTCTGGCAGCTTATTCCACTCATTCACCACTCTCCAAGTAAAAAACCTAGCTCTAGCACACTTGCTATATGTATGGCTCTAGTCCACCCACCACCAGTCCTATTTTCAAAAATATCTTCTGGATTAATCTTATAGTAACCCTTCAGTAATTTGAATGTCTCAATCATATCACCCCTTTTCCGCCTATTGACCAATTTTTGCAACCCTCAATTCTTCAACCTGTTCTCATAAGGTTCATTCCATAGACCTGCATCATCTTGGTCACTCATCTCTGAATCCTCTCCACCTCCTCCCCATCAAGAAGAAACCCTGGCACCCATATCTGGGCACATCAGTCTAGATGGGATCTTATCAAGGCTCGATACAGAGGAACAATAACTTGTTTGTCTCTGCTTGTTAAAGTATTTTTCAGCAACCAAGTGATTTGATGAGCTGATTTACCCACTTTTGCGATGTGCCCCCTAAACTTCAACTTCCTATCCACCAATACTCCCAAATCCCGGGCATCATCAATCTCCTGGAGTATGGTTCCACCAATGTGATATACTGCTGCTAATCTTTTCACCCCAAAATGCATAACCTTATACTTTGCGATATTAAATCGACATCCTTTTTCCTTAGCCCAGTCCTCCAAACTATCCAAATCATCTTGCAAAATTTTGACATCCTGTGCACTCACTATTGCTCTACCCAACTTTGCATCATCAGCAAACAAGTGAACACTTCCTCTCAGATCCTTTCCTATATCGTTAATGAACAAATTGAAAAGTAGTGGTCCAAGAACAGAACCCTGCGGCACGCCACTAGTCACAAGCCGTCTTTTGGACTCTACTCCTGAATAAACCACTCTCTGATATCTCTCCATCAACCACCCTCCTATCCATCTCACCAACCCCATATCCATCTCCATATGCTGCAGTTTACTGACTAGAATTCCATGTGGTATCCTGTCAAAGGCCTTAGCAAGGTCTGCAGTAGAATCACTGTAAATCCATTACCCTTATCCAGTTTGGCCGTCACTGTGTTATAAAACGTAAGCAATTTACTGAGACATGATCACCCCTTCACAAAACCATGTTGTACCCCATACAGCATCCCATTTTCATCTATCCAATCCTGTATTTTTCTCTTGACTTATTTCTCCAAGTTCTTGACAACGATTCCCGATATGCTAATCGGCCGGTAATTTACAACAGCAGTCTTGTAACCTACTTTATGCAGTGGAACTATTTTCTCCTCTTTCCGCCCCCTTGGGACTAACCCAGACCCGAGACTCAAATTAAACAAAATGGTCAAAGGTACTGACAATTCTTTAGCCGCTTCACGTACAACACGAGCTGGTATACCATCCAATCACCACAGATGTATTGACATTGAAGTTTTGTAATAGCCTACTTACCTCCACTTCATTCACCACAATTATTGTATAATCTATTGGTTCATTCATTCCTGCAATGTCACCACCTGGATGATATATTCTTGCAAAGTGCTCGTTCAGTAATTCAACTATATCGACTGATTCGGTTACCTCCCTACCATCAGCATTCTTTAAAATCATTCCGCCATATACATTTTTCTTTTACTTGCAACATATCGAAAAAACTGTTTGGGATTCTCTTTAGCCTGCATGGCTAATGTTCTTTCATAATCCGTTTTTGCTTTTCTTACCACACTCGTTACCCTTCTGGCCTGTGCTTTATACCGTTCATGTGCCTGCTGGTCACCTTTCTCCTTAAATTCCCTCCATAGTTGTTTCTTCTTTTGCAGCTCAAGCTTAATGGTGTTATTCATCCATTTAACCCCTACTTGATTTATTATTTGGACTCTAGGTATACAGTTAACCATTGCCTCATGCAAACACTTCCAAACCACCTCCCATGCATTATCAACATCTAGCCCTTGCAGTTTTACATGCCATGGCACTGAACCCATCAAACTCCTAAGCTTGTCATATTTACCAGCCCGATAATTTCACATGTACCCTGTCTTAATTGTAAATTCCACACCTTTAGCGACCTTCCAAGACAAGATCCTATGATCACTCTCACCTATTGGTGGCAACGTGGTCATATTTGTTACAGCTAAATTCTCAGATGCAATTACTAGGTCAAGCACTCTCCGACCCATAGTATTTTCCATTACATGCTGTCGCAGATAGTTATCCCTTAATAATTGCATAAACTCCAATTCCTTCCTCCCATGTGTCCTCTCCTCCTTCCAATCAATGTTACCATAGGTGAAATCACCCATAACAATTACCCTCCTTCCACTCGTTTCTTCTATTTGCTTATGCAAACTATCTCCACCATCTATACTATTACCATCACCTGGTCTATAGCAGCACCCAACTGTATATTTTGTTCTGCTAGTTTCAATCTCACACCAAATAGCCTCAAATGTGCTCTTTTCTCTATCCTGCAGTTCCACTTCTATTCTCTTTGGCTGTAGCTCATCAGCTATCATCAATAACACTCCTCCCCCCATTTTATTCTCCCTGTCACTCCTGAACACACCATACCCCTCACATTCAATTCCACTAGCTATATCATCTTCTGTCAGCTATGTTTCACTAATGCCAATAACCTGTGGCCTGAAAGTGCCAACCAAGGCCAAAAATTCTTCCTTCTTGTTCCTAATACTTCTGGCATTAGTATACATGAATTGCAGATGTCCATTTGTCCCATTGACCAAGTCTAACGCTTTGCTTATTTTCAAACTTTTTGGGCCGCACTAATTAAATTTGATACCAAATATAACAAGTTTATGGTCACAATAATTTTTTGTGCACTAATCAAAGCCGCATATATCAAGGGATATCTGTATACTAACTGTTGTCAATTGCACAGTACTTTTAGGAAACAGAAAAAAAAGAGAGAGTGTGATGCTAATGATATCATATAATCCTCCCCCATTTAAGGACTATATTTTGCGTAACAAACTACAGGATTTTGTGGCACGTGGTGATTGTGGTATGTATGCACCCCGGCAGTTGGATATGTGGTGGGTGAGAGAAAGGGGAGTACATATATATGCAAAATGTAGGCAATGGGAAGAACTTAGTGAGTTAGAGATTACCATAACCGACCTTGTTGCATCACATGTGGGAGAATCTCAACCTAAAGACACGAGTAGTGTGGTAGAGGGCAAGAATAACGAGCGAAATATGAATGAAAAAATAAGAGTGGGGAATGTGGAAAGTTTGAATGATTGTGAAGTTTTTGGAGATGGCCTTAATTGGGAGGATGAATGGTGAACAAGAGTGGCTAACTTGCAGAGAGAGAGATGAGCTGAAAGAGGAGGTGGAATGTCTTGGGAATGAGATGAGAAGTGTGAAAGATGAGATTAGACGAATGGAAGAGATAAATACAAGGCAAATCAGATTAGGAGTGAGAGAGAGTTATGGGAATGATAGAAGAGGAGAGAATAGAAACAGTAGGAGAGAGGGAGTGCTGGAACCAGAGACAGAGTGATGCCAGGACAGCAGGTAAGTAGCAAAACACAGAGAGAAAGTGTGAGGGATGTAGGTGAGCAATCAAGGAACTTGAGTGGTAAGAGGTGTGATGTATGGAGACTCGATGATCCGTGGTGTTCAAGATAGGATAACAGAGGAGTGTTTGCCTGGGGGAACAATAGAAATTTTCGTATGGCAATTAAGCAGGGTGAAAGGGTGGATGAGATGATTGTAATGGTAGGCACGAATGACTTGAGAGGCAGTGTAGATCAAGTGGCAAGAGATCTGAGATTCATGCTTAAGGTTGTACAAAAGAAAATGCAGAGAGTGAAGACAGTGCGTGTGTGCGTGTGTGTGTGTGTGTGTTATCCAGGTATGATAATGATGAGCTGACCAGAAGAGCAGTAATAATGAATAGCATAATAGCCAGAATGTGTCAGAAGAGAGGATTGGAATATGTGGATGCTTGGAGGACATTTCAGGACAGAAAGGAACTGGATGCGAGAGACCGCTTGCATTTGAATTAGGAAAAACATAGGCATCTGGAGAGATTGCTGTTTTCTGAACAAGTTGGTGTGTCAGTGCAGGGAAACTAGAATTCCCAGAGTGGATGGTAGCAGGAGTGGCCTCTTGTGGGAATGGGTGCATGGAGGAAAGGGGATGACATCATGTAATGCTGAGGCCAGTGGAGTCTCGAGGGGATAATGATAGGCATAGAAACTGTGACATTTTTATGCTTTATACCACGGGTGGCCAAACTTTCAGACGTTGGGAGCTACTTACCTAGTGAAAATATCTTTGCGGGCGACTATAGATGTGATCGAAAATTGTGGAATATTTTCGAGATTTTTAAAAGTTTATAAGGCAATAAATATAACAAAAAAAAAAAGAAAATTTATTGTTCATAACTTTATTAAAAAAATAATAACAATAAAAAATACAAAAAACTAAATAAAATTATACAAACAAAATTGGATATTTTAATTTAATTGTATTGCATAGATGCAGCTAAGCGATCGTAATCTGGGTCGTACAAACTTAAAGAAATTCGTAAACATGATTCCAGATGTTGATCACTTAGCTGTGATTTATGGTTTGTCTTAATAGCATTCATACATGAGAATGTCGATTCGCACAAATAAGTTGATCCAAAAAATGCGTTAAAATAAGCGGTGATTCTCCAAATATTTGGATATTTACTTTTGTGGATCAACTTTCAAAAACTATTATTTGAAGCAATTGATTTGAGGTGGATATTGCATTTCATTTTTATAATTTCTTCTTCCAAATCTACTCTATTTGTGTCGAGAAATTCATTCAATTTTGAAGCTGTATTCTCAACATTAATATTTTCATTGAAGGGATATGATAAAAAAGTAGCGATATCATCTAGCTTACTGATTCCTAAAAATCTTACCTCAAATTCGTTCATTAAAAGTCTTATGCTTTCAGTGTGTTTATTAAAGGTGACGTTTTGTATATCCCTTGACTGGTCGGCCAAATTTTTAAAATGTTTCAATTCTCACCACTTTAATTGTATTTCAAGCATGTTTAATTTTTCCTTGAATGATTTTAAGGAGCTTATCATATCAATGATTGTTTTATTTTTTCCTTGTAATTCTAAGTTTAGGTTATTTAGTTTTTCTGTAATGTCACAGAAAAAGGCGAGGTCAAGTAGCCATTCTTTATCATTTAATTCTGGATGTGAATCATCTCTGTTTTTCAAAAACGAATTTATTTCTGGAAGAAGTTCTCTGAATCTTGCTAAAAATGTGGCACAACTTAACCATCTTACGTCAGTATGTAACAATAATTCACCATGCTCACTCTCGCATTCTTTTAGCAAAGTATGAAATTGATGACGCAGCAAGCTATTTGATCTTATTGAATTAACAATTTTGAAAGCAACATTAATAACATGATTGAATTTCAGTATTTTGAACACAAGGCCTGCTGATGGATGATGCAATGAGTCCACAAAACTTGGTATATCTTCATCATTTTTACAAAGAGTGATGAAACCGATTTTATTACCTACCATTGCAGGCGCTCCGTCCGTAGTTATTAACACTAACTTATGAATTGGAAAACTTGTACGTACAATGTAATTCTTAAATAAATCATAGACATCTTGACCTCTTCTTCATCCTTGAATTGGAATAATGATTAATAATTCTTCTGTGGCCGACATATCCTCAAAAACCATTTGAATATAAAAATACATAATTGTGCAGTACCAGCATAATCACTAGATTCGTCAAACTGTAGAATCTCTTCAAGGTTCCGGCTGGTTTCTTCTGCTGTATGCATGATTGTGTTTCATGATAATGACATATTGTTAATAGCAGTTATTATTTCCGATTTATTTTTAAAATTTTGAAATAATTCACCCGCTTTGATGAAGGCTTCCTTCCATAATTCTCCATCTTGAAACGCTTATTACATTTAATTAAAGTTTCAGCAACTTTGAATGATGCAACTGTAGCAGCCTTTGAGCCTGTATTGCACTTGACAAAAATATTTTGTTGTGCTGTCAGTAGTGTCTTCATTTGATGTACCTTTGCTTTCCTTAAGGCAGTGCCCTGTGAATAATCTTCTTCGTAGTTTTTATGAACAGTTCGATAGTGTTTCAACGTTTGCTTTTTTCGGTAAAGCCACATTCACGTTACAAATTATACATATGCATTTGTCTTTCATCATAATAAAGAAAACATCTTCTACCCATTCTTTATGATAGTGATAAGTTTTTATTTTTTTCACACTTGTTCTTAACTCACTCATTATTATCTTTAATTGTTTTTTTTTTTTTAACAACAATACTAGTTGCATTTACTTGCTTAATTTAAAATAATACATGCTATAGATCGATAAACGGAAAACGATTTCATGGGATTACTCGGTACTAAAATACTGGATAATTGGGACACTATGGCTGCAAGAGTCTTGATCAAGAACAATACACAGATGGACTTTCAACTGCCAGTGTACACATCATCAAACATGTTACTATTGGGCAAGTACAGAACCGTCAAGCGAACATTTCTGGATGAAGCGAATCACGTGACTGCTGTAAAGCGATGGCTTCGTTGTTAACCGCTAAATTATAAACTTTACATCAGATTAGAAATAAATTAGTTTGACATGTTTGACAATTTTTTTATCAATTAATAATTTTGATTATCATTTATCTATTCATTTTCAATCTATTTATTCCTTTAATTTGCTACATTCAGGTGCCTTGCGGTTGACCGGTTGACGCCAAGACGTCAACCAGTTGACCGGTTGACGTCTTGGCCACCCCTGCTTTATACTAATGCCAGGAGTATCCGCAATAACGGAGATGAATTGGTGGTGCTGATAGCATCAGCCTGTGCAAAGATTATTGGGATATCTGAGACGTGATTGACAGAAGATGACATAAGTACAGGAAAAGAAGTAGCAGAGTACAGCATTTTTCAGCAGAATAGGAAGAGAAAACACAGTGGTGGAGTACTGTTTATGATAAGCGATGACTTATGTACTCTAAGAGTGGGGGGCTTTGGAAGGCAGTGATATTAATGGTTTTGAAAGCATATGGTGTGAGGTAGAGGTGGGCAAGACCAGATATTTAGTGGGGTGTTGCAGTCGCGTAGCTAGAGCTGTTGCTGCCTGGGGTGGTCCCTGAGTTTGCCGCCCCTCTCAATACACACCAAAAATACTAGAAAAAGTCAAAACGATGCATAGGGAAATAAATTAAAACACTATGTTTATTTTTGAAGTAAAACTTTAATTTCAACATTCTAAAATGTTATTTTTCTTGCTTTTCTGTTAGCAAAATTGTCAATGACATTGGCAAAGTCTATTTCATAGTAATGTATGTAATTCTTAATCAAATTTTATTTAGAAAAACTCCTCTCACAACTAGCAACACTTACAGCAATTGTGAGGAAAATTTGCAGTAGTATTACAATATTAGGAACTAAGTTCTCGAGACTGTATTTTAGAATTAACTGCAAAAGTTCAAAAAGGTTCAAAGTGCCGCCCAGGGCAGACACCCCCCCCCCTAGTAGTTGCAGCTGGTAGAGTGGTGGAGATGGAAAGTTGTAAAGTAGATACCTTCCCTGAAGGTATTATCTAATAATAATTATAATAATAATATCAATTTCGGGCAGTTCCATGGAGAGCAAAATTGAAAAGCCAGGATACCATTAGTGCTTGGAAATTGTGAAGGAATATTTGTTAGCAGCAATAGTAATCTGTATTTCATGAGTGAAGAAGAGGACACAATTTGGTGTAAAGTGGATGACAAACAATATCAAACAGGAACTGCAGGTGAAAAAGAGGTTATGGAAGAGATATAAGGAGAGCAGATGCATGAAGAATATAAGGAAGTAAGGAAGACTATGGTAAGGAAGACAAAACTGGAATATGAGAAGAGATTGGCCCTAATATCCAAAGAAAATCTTAGGGAATTTTTTAGCTATATGGACAGTAGGAGGAGAAATGATTATGGAAGAAAGACATTGTGGGATAAAAAAATGGGCATAGAGTGACTGATGCAGAGGACATAGTACAGTTCTTCAATGAACACATTATTGGAGTATTTCATCCTGGAGATGTAAGTTTTAATACTAGAGGGATAGGGCAGGTTTGCGGTTTAGAGGTGCAAGAGAAGAGTGTGACATCACAGAGTACTGAGTACTCTGTGATGTCGGTAAAGCTGTGGGACTGGATGGTATTTCACCACAGGTTTTGAGAGAATGTGCTATAGAACTGACAGTTCCTTTGACCTGTCTTTTCAATGAAAGTCTAGCTACAGGAATGGTACCCAAGGAATGGAAGGAAGGTAAGATAGTGCCGCTGCATAAGGGCAGTAGCAGACAGGAAGTGTCTAATTATAGGCCAGTTTGGGTTTCATTGGTAGTTGTTAGATCTTTGAGAAATTAGTGGGGGATCATATACAGAGTTGGGCAGATGAGGGTAATGTTATCTGTGAGAGTCAACATGGATTTGTTAAGGGAAATGCATATACTGCCATTTTTTTTTGGATTTTGCAAAGGCATTTGACAGGTGCCACATGATAAGCTGATATTTAAGTTGGAACACATGGGTTTAGATGTCGGGTTAATCAAATGGATTCAGGATTGGCTGTCTGATAGGTATCAGAGAGTTGTGTATGGTGGGGAAATATCAAGAGAGCAGAAGGTTACAATTGGGGTTCCACAGGGCTCAATTCTGGGACCTGTATTTTAAACCTTTACATCAATGACATTTTCAGTGGATTGTCGGGGATGTTCAGTTGTTTGCAGATGATGTGAAGCAGGGAAGGGTTATTAATAATAGTGCAGATGTGGCAGCCCTGCAAGAGGATTTGAATAAACTAGACAGATGGATAAATGAATGGGGGTATCGGTTTAATGCAGCAAGTTTTGAAGTTTGGGATACATTGATGGGAGGCGGCTTATTTGATAGGAGGAGCTGTACTAAGTAAGTAGGAGAGACACGAGAACTGGTGCTGATGATTGATAGAAACCTGAAATTAAGGGAAAATATTGCAAAGGTGGTGAAGTTAACCCAGAGGATTGCTGCAATATTGAAAAGAAAGCTGAGCTGCAGAGATAAAAGAGTTATCACTCCATTGTATAAGACTCTGATCAGATAACACTTAAACCACTGTTCTCAAATTATTACTCAGGATTTGAGGGGATTAAGTGTGGAAAGAGTACAGAGGCAGAAAACAAAAATGTTTTCAGGTCTGTGCAATATTAGTTATGAGGATCGGCTGAGGGAATGTGGACTGTAGAGTTTGGTAGATAGAAGATGGAGAGGTGATAGATTAATACTTTTAAACTGTTGGGAGATAGTTACAGGGTTGACACTGGGGAGTTCTTTTGCTTGGTGGAACAGTGGGAAGGAGCGGTGAGAAAGGGCCATCCCTGGAAGTTACAAAAGGAAGCCGTAAGCAAAAGGATGAGGAGTGGCTTCTTTGCATGGAGGGTAGCTGGACCCCAGGGCGAATGCTGGTCTTGAAATTCAAACTTGCTCTTGTTATCAATCAGGGAATGAGAGGTGTGATTGAAGTCTGATTAGCGAAATAATGAATTACTGACCATTTAAAACTATGTACAGGTAATCCTCGTATAACGCAGATGTTAGATTTCGCAGAAACGCAGTGTTATATAAATAGTGGTATGCGAATCTCAGATCACATAGAAAAAGTGGGGTTATGTTCCGAAATCGTTTTTTTTTAATTATATAAACAATGACATATCCAACAAAAAATATATTTTTATTTAATTCAGGTAATTCATGTAAGTTAAGAAAACATATTAACTATGAAACAAATACATAGTATAAAAGTATAAAAATTACAAATTGTACTTAAACTTCATTGCACATAATGCATAAATGTTTTAGGAAAAATAAAATAGTGCATATTTTAATCTTTCATAGCACGAGGATTTGAGGATTGGTTAATAAACACTTGTTTTGTCATGCAATTACCTGATGCATTACTACAAAACATTGGATAATTCTATCTTTGGAAACTTTGAATCCAGGAGCTGATCTTTCATTTTTCAAAATATAGGTGTCTTTTTGCATTTTTTTTCCAATATAACCTGGATTCATCCGCATTGAATACCTGGTGTGCACTATAAATGTTTATAAACTTTGAGAGTTTTTTGTTTAATAAGGTTTCCATCCATAGGAATTTTCTTTTGAGGTGCAATCTTCTATCGAAATCATTAGAGATTTCTCCATTTTTCTATTACAATATCGCGTACACGAGCAACGCGCTTTGCACTTATCGTTGACCCAGCAATAAACACTTTCTTGGATTTCGTGTTCATTTTGTTTGGTTGTTCGAATTGTTGATTCATTTAAATTCAAAGTCCCTGCAAAAACTCCTGGTTTTTCTCCATTTTTCAACTGATCCAAGATTTTGAATATTTTTCTTCGAGAGAAATTAATTTTGTTTTCAATGTTGGTTTTCCCCTTTCGTTGCAGTTTGTGGCCATTACTATAAAAATAATTTTTTCACAAAAAAGCAAGCATTACATATTGTATGTAACTCACCAGAAAATAAAGTGCTCAGCTTGAGATGAACACACTTATGATTTTTAATGCACTTTCCTGGCAGAAATGAGGACAATTTTCAACGATAAACATTTTAAACGGTAAACAATTGAGGTACATGCATGCTAAAGGGTTTTCCCCCCTAATATAAATTCACTACTTATAATTACATGCGGGATACAGGCAGACACTAATTTAACGAAGATAAAATTTGATTTTTAAGTTGCGCGGTGAAAAACATATGAAAAGATAAAGGGTTACTACAATTTGTAGACCGTGTTTTTATCAGAACTGTGTTGCATAAGTACAGCGTTCAACAAGGGTTACTACAATTTTAGACCGTGTTATATTGAAACCCCATTGTATAAGTACCATGTTATATGAGGGTTACCTGTATTTAGAAATTTATGTACATTTAATCATAGAAATAAACATTTATTTTACAATGATATTCTATCGTTTTAAATTTAGCTACTTGAATACACATTCTATCCTACGGTTTTTCTTTATGAACTGGTCAATAACATCGTCATAAAAAGTTGGTTGTAACTTAATTTTCCCAAGCAACACGCACACTTGTAAAGGCTGGCTGAAGCTCACTGGCTAGAGCTACTTTGACTGCATATCGCCCGTGTTCAAGCAACAGGGTGAGATGACGTGGAGGGAGGGGAAATGGCTATGTGCACGCATGAACTCACAGTGCTGAAGCGAGGACCTGAATGCTCCCACAACCGAGCAAGCCAAGGTAGCTTAACTAGCTTAGGCCTTCGATACACAACGCAAAGCTCAATTATTGCCACGCAAGCTTAAAACGTCTTCTGTCTACAAAAATAAAAGCCTAAATGGAATGCTTATAAATGCATGCATTTATTAACTAATAAATATTACTTCTGTCTCAATTAATGAGCTTGCGCAGCAAGCATGGAGAATTCGCCACTGGTTGAACCATGGAATGCATTGCCTGATAGAGTGGTGAGAGCAAGAACGGTCAATGAGTTCAAGGAGTGGTATGATAGACAATGAACGCTTATGATAGGTGTTAATAAGTGTTTATTGGGAGGTCCTACCTAGGAAACTGTATTTCCTAGGAAGGCCCTCCCACGATGAGTCTTTTGACTCCATAGGATGCCTGAATAATAATAATAATAATATAATTTGAGCCCAGTTAGGGTAAAAACCTATGATTGCAATACTAGTAACAATTTTCCATGCAGCAGTAAGTTTGAAGCTATTTGGCATGAAGTGAAGGCTAACAAGATAAAATGTATGGTGCGGTATTGCTACAGACCTAGTATATCAGTTGCTAGTGACAATGAAATGCTTTGTCAAATAAACCTAATGGGTTCTAAACAGGTGACTTTAATTATCCAAACACTAATTGCATTGGTAGCAGTGAAATCTTCACCCCAGTGGGAAGAAAGAAGCCTATTTATTGAGCTAAAGTTGTGACTATTCTGTCTCCAGTTGGGGGAACAGTAATCATGCTGCACTGATTTGGGAAGTGGCTAACTGCATGGATATATTCCATTCAGAAAAGGTTACATGCTAAACTACAAACAAGAAATTACGATTTAGGTTTTTTCCCATGATCAGTTGCTAGATGGGAAGGATATCAGCAGTGCATGGGAAGTCTTAAAAAAAACAAAACATCAATGATACAATATCAGAAGGTGTCGCTAGAGTTAAAATAATAAACGGGGTGGGAGTGAAATTAGTAAAATTGATGTGCAATCTTATTAGGTAAGAGATTCTTTAGAAAAAGATGATATAGAAGGAATACCATATGCATAAGAATGATGTCGGTTTTTTTTTTAAATATCAGAACTACACATGAAAGGTCATGCAAGATCTATAATATATCAGTGCCATGTGTGAAAACGAGGATAAGAAGAAAGGAGAAATCTGTTGACATTTTTTTTTGAGCAGCTGAAGATTGTTTTGGAGAAAAACAGGGTGATGGAGGCTGTTCCAAGGTAGATGGAATGAAAGATGATGCAGAGAAATTTTTTTGGCAAGTTTGGAGCTGGACGTATGTAAATGGGTGTTGACTAGCAGCTGCTCATGTTCTTACTGTTTTAGAGGAAAGCAAAGGAATCATAAGGGCTAGTTCAGCTGAGCACCATTTAAGAAAGTATCTGTAGAATGATGCTCAAGTGAACTTGTAACTAGAAACTGAACATCTATGTGTGTGTGAGAGATTGAAGTGGATCTGTGAGAGATGGATCATCAATCTGTACCATCCTCCTCTAGATGAGTTGTTTGATGGCTGAGAAGCTATGGTTGAGATCTGTTTGTGCCAGGAAAGGCTGGAGGGTCAGGTCAACCAAAGATTAAAGATTTGAGTTTTGATATTTGAGTGTTATCAAATGTAAAGAGAAGTGCATGTATCTTTCTTGTGGGACACTAAACAGGATTTTAGTTATCCTCACCCATTGAAGAACAGTAAAATCAAAATTTAAGACCAGTTATGGAGGATCTTGAGGCTTCTAATGATTGGGCACCAGAAGGTTTGTCAAATGGGAGGAAGAGTAGAACATGGTTAGGATTTGAAGTCAGTAAGAGCAGGTCATTTAATACAGGAGGAAGAGAGTGCCCCAGGATCCTGTACTATCTGCTCAATACCCCAGGGTCACTGAGAAGAGGAAGCCATCCACTATGACTCATAGTCAGCGATTCAGTTGTATGGGTGGAAGGCAAAACAAATGCTTTAGAAATGTCAAGAACAACCACACGAGTTCTCCAAATTTTTCCATGGCTTGAGTCCAGCAGTGGGTGGTGAAGGCCAGAAGATCAGATATGGATCAAGAGTGGAAGAATCTAGATTGCTGGTTACTAATCAGATGGTATGGAGTGAACTTTGACTTGGTCATCAATGGAGAAATGGAAGAGAATAGTAATGCCAGTAAGTCAGCCTTGTGTTTGGGTGATGTTACTATAGCACCATCTGGATGCTAGTATGATGGAAATGTGGATGGGCAAAAATTGCACCTAATGGCCTTGGCAAGAGAACTGAAGGCTCAACTGAAATTTGCACAGGAGGAGAGTTTGGAGCATTCTGCTATTTTGAAATCTGATCTGGATTTATTTATTTATTTATTATTATTTTGATTTTTGTTTCCTTATAGCTGTTGCAAGCTATGATATAAGAAGAGTGTGATGCTGGAATTTTGGTCTTGAGCCACTCATGGTATGCTCAATTTTTATTTATTTATTAATTATTTATTATTATTAATTTTTTTTTGTACTTTACTGGTACTCATTCAAGAACCAATGCTTAAATAGTGGTGGGATTTTGGGATGGAATGGAGGGTGGAAGCCTTCATTCCTATGATTATGATTTCTGTAATTTGGTATGAGTAGGTGTTTGGATCAGGAGAACAGAAGCAGTAGTCAGACGATGAAAAGGAGAAATAGAAATCATAGAGGTCATCTGCACTCCTGTAGTGCCAAGGACCTGAGGCTGCAAATTGTTGGGTGAAGGTTGTTCCCTGGTGAAGGAGACTTTTATGAGGTTGTGTAGTCAATAAAAGTGTAGTCTTAGTGTGATTATAAATTAATATTAAACTTGGAAGTCAATTACTAATAAAAAAAAAGCCATACAATCCCTCACAATGACCATTACTCCAGATTTACAGATAATATAGAATTTTCGGATGGGGTGGCATGCATAAAGGTTTTTTTCAGTATTTAATATTTCAAGTATAGCTGCTCTTCAGGCTGCGGGTTCAGGTCCCGCCGTGGGCATGGATGTTTGTGATTGTCTGTGAAAATACTATTAGTGAACAGTAGATGGCATTGGTGTAGTTGTGGTTGGTGGATTGAGTGGTGGAGATGGAGTTGTAGAGTAGGTGCCCTCCCTCAATGAGTCTTTGGACTCCCTGGAGGTGTCAAGTAATAATAATAATAATAATATTTCAATCTGGTATTTCAACTTGTATTTCATTTCCATATCAGGAATCATCTTCACAGTGCTTCTAAACTAAGAAGAGTAAGGATATGCTATTTGTAGTTTAAAACACTCTGAAGATGGTTCTTGTAAGAGATCTCAAATATTAGTGTATTTACAATAAAAACTGTGATCTTTACATAATTGCCCATCCAACAAGTGTTATTGAAACGATGGACGATTATATAGTTTCATAAAGCGAGAATGGAATGATAACAGACATTACAGAGTGCTTTCTTTCTACTGCTCTCTGGCCAGTCACATGATACTATAGGGAACCCATGAGAAACTGTAAACACAATCATTTATGCAGCTATCAATAAACTTAGTCAATGGGCAAATTTCATCCCTGTAATGAACACAGAGTTCATTACAGGGATGAAAAACTGCTTGTAAGGAGAAAGTTTAAAAATATTCTTTTTTAATGCGAATCTCACCACACACAAAAGGTTTTTGTAAACCTACAGTACATTTGAACCATGGGTGAGATAAATTTTTTTTATATTTTATCAATTTTATATGTATATATTGTTTTATACTTTATATCAAAGCACTTCATGCCTCCAATAAGTGGGGCGGTGGTCTCACCAGATGAGGAAATTCATCTTCGACCTAAAGACATTTACAAACATTCATGCCTACAGCAGGATTCGAAACTGCAACGTAGTTGGACAGCGGATACAATAACCACTCAGCACAGCATTAAATTAGAAATAAATAAAAATTAAATTATAACGCTTGCATAAGAATTACATATATAGTTAACATATTATTTGCATAAAGTGAATATACAAAATGTATTTGAAAAGAAAGAATAACTAAATCAACTTATGAAGGCATGTGTGTGTGTGTGTGTGTGTGTGTGTGTGTGTGTGTGTGTGTGTGTGTGTGTGTGTGTGTGTGTGTGTGTGTGTGTGTATTTGTTGGTATATCACAGGCCAATCTCCCCAATATCACAGACCCATCCATGTATACATACATTATCAGTCAGCCATTTCCTTGTCCATGACACTACTTTTTCCCCATCCTAATTGTTTCGGTTTATACAATAACCTTACTTATGGCATTCAGCCAAATACCTTGAAAATTGAATAATATTGTGAAGTGTTTGTTCTTTTAACTTACCCAGTTCAGTATATCACAAAAATGAAAAGGTCACCAAAATAAAGCCTTTCCTTAACAAAATAATGCTCTTCTCTAGAAATATTGATTCCTGTCCACCTATTCAATGACCTTAACCACCACTCCAGGTATACCAACTGACCTATAATTTTCTACATCTCATTTTGACATCACCCTGTGTAACAGAATCCTCTTGATGTTGAGAATCAAATTAAATAAACAGATCAAAGTCATTACCAATTTACTCACATATTCCTTTAACACACAGGCTAAAATTTATGAATTTCTACCACAGCAGTGGGTACCAAAAATATTTTTGCTGAGATGATACACTTTGCCAATATCACTCAACTCTTTCTTCTGCAATAGCCATTCCTACTACTATTAGTTAAAACAGAAAGCAAAAATGCCAGCATTAATTTGAATATCAGTAAAATAAAAGTCGTGTTTTCTGGCAATACAGATAAATTTATGATCAAGGGAGATAAATAAAGGTTGAAAGTTATTATTTACTGAGGTCCATAATAAGAAATGATGGTTAATGTGAACATGAAATTAAAAGAAGGATAGCTATAGAAGGTAAAAGTTAAGTTTAATTTGACAAAAATTATAAAAGATAGAGTAAGGCCATTCCATGCCACTAATCAAAAGTTTTTCTATTCTTTCATTCTCATTTTATATGTTTAATCTTGCACTGTTCACATTCTTGCATATCCTAGCTATCTCTTCCCTTATTTCTGCATTACCAATCTATTTTTCCCACTTTAACTTCAACTGCATCACATTCACCTACATTCACTTCTGCATTTTCATTCCCTCTTTCTCTCTCTCTCTCTCTCTACTGCTGCAGTTTTCTTTCAAATTCTTTTAAACCAGTTTTTATCCCAGTACTCTAAATTACCGATATGGATATGAAATCATATTCACATCCAACTTCATACTCTCTGTTGACTTTCTCTATGGCACAGTTTCATGACACCCTTGCTTACCACTCACAAACCACACCCTTTTCTAATGAACCAATTTCACACAAACATACCAAACTTTACATTGCACATTTGTCAAACATTGCCTTATCAACTACCATTATACTATCAATACTAAGTTTAAAAGAAGTATAAATATCTTACAAGTCTTGGTTCGAGAGATGGTGCATCGGGAACATTCATTACATAGGATTCTTTGGTTACAGAAACATAATTTGTTGGTGATGGTGCACGGAATACTGCCTCAGCAATCTTTTCACTATAGAAAATACAAAAAATAATACTACTGTATAATGCTCAAAAATCTGATAGAGTAATAAATAAGTCTAAAAATAAGGCTGATTAATTATTATCCCAATATTTCATATCTATCACAAAAGCATACTGAAGAAAGGAAACGCGCATGCAGGCACTGCAACAGCAAACAAAACAAGAAAGCAGATTATATTTCCTTGATACTTAAGTGATTATTATTATTCAGGTCTCCATGGAGTCAAAAGACTCATTGCAGGAGGTCCTTCCTAGGAAACACAAAGTCTATCAAGACTCATTGCAAGAGGTCCCTCTTAGGAAACACAAAGTCTATCATACCACTCCTTAAACTCATTGACCGTTCTCGCTCTCACCACTCTATCAGGTAATGCATTCACAGTTCCACGCAAAGAAACCACTCCTCACCCTCCCGCTCACAGCTTCCTTTCATACTTTCCAGGGATGGCCCCTTGTCATCGCTCTTTCCCGCTGCTCCATCAAGTGAAAGAACTCCCCAGTGTCCACCCTGTAACCACCCCTCAACAGTTTAAAAGTCTCAATCATATCACCTCTGCTTCTTCTATCCACCAAACTCTGCAGTCCACATTCCCTCAGTTGATCCTAATAATTAACATTGTAAATGTCCTGAAACCATGTTTGTTATCTGCCTCTGCACCATATTCACAGTTAATTTATCTCCTTCAAATCCTGGGGATCAAATTTGAGAACAATAGTATAAGTATTGTCTGATCAGGGTCTTATACAACAGAATAATAACTATTCTATCTCTGCAGGTCAGAGTCCTTCTCAGTATTGCAGCAATCCACTGGGTTACCATCACCACCTTTGCAATATGTCCCTTAAATTTCAGTTTTCCATCAATCATCAATCACAGATCTCTTGTTTCCCCTACTTCCTCCACTACAGCTCCTCCAATTGAGTATGCAGCCTCCCATCAATGTATCCCAAACTTAAAGACTGTACATTTTGCTGCATTAAATCGACACTCCCATTCATTTGCCCATTTGTCTAGTTTATTCAAATCTTCTTCATACCCACCACATCTGTACTATTACTAATAACCATTCCCAGCTTCACGTCATCTGTAAACAATTGAATATCCCCCTGTAATCCACTGACAATGTCATTGATGTAAAGGTTAAACAAGACAGGTCCCAGAACTGAGCCCTGTGGAACCCCACTTGCAACCTTCTGCTTCCTTGATATTTCCCCACCATACACAACTCTCTGATACCTATCAAACAGCCAATCCTGAATCCAGTTGACTAACCTGACATCTAAACCCATGTGTTTCAACTTAAATAAAAGCTTATCATGTGGCACCCTGTCAAATGCCTTTGCAAAATCCAAAAAATTTCAGTATATGCCTTTCCCTCATCAACTACTCTTGTCACTTTATTATTAAAGGCAATCATATTACTTAAGCAAGAGTGCCCCTTAACAAATCCATGTTGATTCTCACATATAACATTACCCTCATCTGCCCAACCCTGTACATAGTCTCTCATTGATTTTTCCAAGCCCTTAACAACTACTGATGACACACAAACTGGCCTATAATTAGACACTTCCAGTCTGCTACCACCCTTATGCAATGGATGTCTTACCTTCCTTCCATTCCTTGGGTACCTTTCCCATAGCCAGACTTTCATTGAAAAGCCAGGTCAAAGGAGCTGTCAGTTCTTTAGCACATTCTATCAAAACCAGTGGTGAAATACCATCTAGTCCCACTGCTTTACTGACATACAGAGTACTCAGTATTTTGAACACACTCTCCTCTTGCATGTCTAAAACACGAAGCTGCCCTGCCCCTCTAGTATTAAAACGTTCTTCTCCAGGATGAAATACTGCAATAATAGTGCTCATTGAACAACTCCACTATGTCCTCTGCACTATGTCCTGTGCAGTCACTCTATTTCCAATTTTTATCCCACAATGCCATTCGTCCACAATCATTTCTCCTCCTACTGACCACATAGCTAAAAAATTCCCAAGGATTTTCTTTGGATATTACGATCAATCTCTTCTCATATTCCAGTTTTGCCTTCCTTACCTCTCTGGGCCTAAGTCTTATATTCTTCATGCATCTACCCTCCACCTCCTTATATCTCTTCCATAACCTCTTTTTCACCTGCAGTTCCTGTTTGATATTGTTTATCATCCACTTTACACCAAATTGTGTCCTCTTCTTTACTCATGGAATACAGCTTACTATTGCTGGCAACAAATATTCCTTCACAATTTCTCAAGCACTAATGACATCCCGGCCTTCCAATTTAGCCCTCCATGGAACTGCCCCAAGTTGATATCTAAGACTATTATAATCACCCGCTTTATAATTCCACATATGTTCCTTTCTCTTTGATACTCTTGCATATATATATATATATTCATCTTCCATCTCAAAACCACATGGTCACTCTCTCTCTAACTGGGGAGAGATGTCATCTCAGTTATTATCAGCTCTTCTGATGCTATGACCAAATCCAAAATTCTTGAACTTCTTGTTCCCTCTATTACATGTTGCCTAAGACATTTGTCCCTCAAGAATACTAGAAATTCCATTCCCTTATTACTACATACATTTTACTCTTCCCATCTTTTTATGGGAGATTTCAACTACTTCTGTAGTTAAAATCTCCCATAACAATCATTCTTTTTGCACTTGCCAAGCTCAACTGCCTAAACATCTCCTGCTCCCCACCTTCTGTACTCCTTGGCGTGTAGCAACACCCCACAAAATATTCTGTCTTGCCAACCTCACGCCAAATGCTTTCAAAACCATTGATGTCACTGCCTTCCAAAGCCTCCACTCTTAGAGGACATAAGTCGTCACTTATCATAAGCAGCTCCACCATCGCATTTTCCCTTCCTATCCTGCCGAAAATACTGTACCCTGCAACCTCTATTCCTGTTACTATATCATCTTGTCAACCACATCTCAGAGATACCAATAATATTTGGCCAGGCTGACGCCATCAGTGGCATCAATTCATCTCCTTTATTCCGGATACACTTGGCATTAGTATAAAGCATAAAAATGTCACTGCTTCTATACTTATCATTATCCTCTCCAGATCCCACTGGACTCAGTGTTACCTGATGTCATCCTTCTTCCCCTAAGCACCCATTCCCACAAGAGGCCACTCCTGCTACCATCCATCCTGAAAACTCTAGTTTCCCTTTGACTTGTTCAGAACATTCAAATGGAAGCAGTCTCTCGCATAAAGTTCCTTTCTGTCCTCAAATTCCCTCCAAGCATCCAAGATTGCCCACCTGCATCTCTCACACTCTCTCTCCTCTAACCCTTTCTCTCAGTGTTCCCCTACTTACCTGCTGTCCTGGCATCACTCTATCCCTAGGTCTAGCACTGCCTAGCATTCTTCTCACTTCCTCTTTCTCTCTCTCTAACCATTTCCATTCTTTCCTCTTCTATCATTTTCATAACTCTCTCTCATTCCCTCTCCTCGTCTATCCTTCTCATACCTCTCTCTCTCGCTCTCATTCTCTCTCTTCAACTGCTCCTATTGTCTACTCTTCTATCATTCCCATTCTATCATTTCCTCTCTTCTACTGTTTCTATTCTCTCCTCCTATCATTCCCATAATTCTCTCTCACTCCTCTTCTGATTTGCTTTGCATTCATCTCTTCCATTCACCTACTCTCATCTTTCGTACTTCACATCTCATTCCCCAGACATTCCGCCTCTTCTTTCGACTCATCTATCTCTCTGCAAGTTAGTCTCTCTTACTCGTCATTCATCCTCCTAGTCAATACCATCTCCGAAAACTTCACAATCATTCAAGTCTTTCACACTGCCCACTCTTATTTTTTCATTCATATTTCACTCGTTAATCTGATAAAATCCTCTCACTAACTTAAATGTTTCTATCATATCACCTCTCTTCCTCCTACCCACCAAACTTTGTAATCCACATTTCTCCAACCTCTCTCCATAGCCAGCATTCCAAAGTCCAGACATTGTCTTAGTCACTTGTCTCTGGAACTTCTCCAATGTCTCCACATCACATTGAAAACTAGGCGACCAGATCTGAGCACAATAGTTCAAGTGCGGTCTGACCAGTGCCTTATACAGTGACACAACCACTTCCTTATCCTTACATGTTAGAGTACTACTTATCATAGCAGCACTAGGATGTGCAGCTTTGCAACACTAGCAATATGCCCTCTAAACTTCAGTCTACTGTCAACTATCATTCACAAATCTCTAATCTCATTCACTTCCTGCAGTACGCACCATCGATATGTACAGTCTTATATTTCTGCACTCCAAAATGCAACACCTTGCACGTATTGATATTAAAACTACAACCTTACTCCTTTGTCCACAATAGTCTATTTTATCCAAGTAAAAAGTTACACTATCCAGCTCCAAACACCAAACTTCTCATCATATTCCTTCATTTCATTCATGTTTGTTATTTGGAACAATCTCTCCCATACTGTTTTTCTTAATGAATACAATTCTCAAATTTTTAAGACCCATACTAATAGATTACTTCTTTATCCTTAATTACTTGCCCACACTTGACCCTGTAGTGTTATAGGTATTGTGACCTTTCAAGGGGAATCATAAAAAAATACTTTGTATAAGTATCTTATTGGATAAGGAAACTAAGAGGAAGGAAAATGCATATACTGTGGTATTTATAGATTTTGCAAAAGCATCTGACAAAATGGTATTTAAGTTGCTATGAATTACCTTAGATAACTGGCTGGTGAAATCAACTGATAATTGCATGTCTGACATATATCAGAGTTGTGTATGGGGAATCAGTATCACCGAATTGCAAGGGAATAAGTGGGAATATGCAAGGCTCAGCAATGAATCATCTTTGTGTTAATGATACTGTGAATGGATTCAGGAGAATATTCAAATGTTTGCAGATCATGCAAAACTGGAGAAGAGTTATTAAGAAATGGTACTGAACTTTAGGTTGAGGAACTCAAGGTGTAGGAACGTTATGGCATTGAGGCAGTTGCCAAAGGCAGTGGAATCAAAAAAACCCTAGTGACAGGATATTTTATCAATTATCAAAACTGTCACACTAAAAAAGGCACATAGCTACAAATTTGCCAAGGGCACCAAAAAACTAGCTATGCCACTGGAGCTGTGTATTCTATTAATAGGAGTGTACTGTAGGAGGTGGAGGAGGCCAGGAATCTTGGGGGTGATGACAGACAAGGAACTTTAGAGGAGACACTGCAAATGACATGAAGGCTATCTGGCAGACTGAAGCAATGGTGAAAAGGACATTGACCAGTTGAGAGATGGATGTAGTGGTTTCATTAATACTAAATCTTAATTAGAATGACTACTATGCAAAAATGCAAACTCAGGAGTTTGTGGGAGACAGGAGGAGGAGTGATATGAGTGAGATATATAACTTTTTAAGAGATACTTACACATAGACACTGAGAAGATTTTCAAGAGAAGAACATAGTTGTTGTTAGCATATGGAAGTATCCATGATACCAATATTGACATTTGGATCCGAGATGAGATACTGGTCAGAAGTTATCATATTCCACGAAAGTGTTCTATGTCTGTAGATATGTGTTGTCAGGCCTGATTGCCTGTTTTGAGGGATGAAAAACTTGAGTTTCTGGAAGAAAAAACTTTTATTACTTCCTGTGAAAGCTGACTTCTGTATGAGACCAGCTAACTCACCTTTAGTCAAAAAGACCTGGTAAAGGTTCCCTGTCATAGACAGGAATCCAACCCAGGTCTTTCTGACCAAAGGACTTCAACCATACTGATGGAGCTAGAGAGGCTTGAGAACAAGGTGGTAGGAAAGAATAAGCATCCATTCTGGAATTTGTAGAAGGTAGTGAGAATTAGGTTTTGCAAGGAATGGGATAGGTGCATTGAATGCATTGCTTCAGAGAGAAAGATGGTTATAGTTCATTATAGTCAAAATATAATATTTTGACTATAATGAACTATCTAATAATATTTCATTTGTGGTGTATTTTTTACTATAGTAAAAATAAAAAAATACACCACAAATGAAATATTATAAGAGCCATATAAGAAGTTAACCTTCTTGTTATAGTTCTGTGCTTTACTTCAACTGATTATCCAACTAAACAGAAACAATATTTTACCTCATTTCTTGGTTCAGGAATTTCTCAAAAAGCATCCCTTGCTTACCTAAAAGATAATATAACACTAAAAATCTGTAATAATAAAATAATAATAACTACAGCAGTAACAGTAAAAGGAAGTAGTAAGAAAAGAAAATATGATATTCAATTTAAATTTTAAAAAATCATATAAAAATCTATTGATAAAATTCAAACACTGAAGTCACACATCACAACTACTTAATACAAGTGAAGATGAAATTCACTAAAAAAATTATTATTAGTAGACCCCAGGAAGTAAAGGCCTCACTGAAGGAGGCCATACATCATCCACACCAGCTTTCATACCTTCTTCATGTTGGAGGCTTAATGGATTTTTTACAACAGAAAGGATTAAAACAGAATTTAATACTTCCTATATTTCATCTCAGTCACTGATACATCTTCAGGGATTACAAAAAAATTAAATGTAACATAAACACAAATAACAAACAATACTAAGCCCAACCATGTGGGTGACATTAAAGTCCTAACTAGGTAGAGAGCCCTCTAAGAGAGGTTGTAGGTGGCCTGGAATGTAGGGTGGGACCTCTGGTGATAAGTGTTTCCCAAATCTTAGGAAGCTTAACGCAACCGTATTTATTAAGATTTGGTTGATTTCTGAGAGCTGCTGCTGATTCTAAGAATAGTCTCTCTTTTTTGAATTTGCTGTGGTGGAGCATGGTGGTTTTTTTCCATGAGATCCTATGGGTTGTATCCAAGACATGGTCAGCAAGGCCATGTCTTGGATACAACCCATAGAATCTCATGGGGCGAAACCACCATGCTCCACCACAGCAAATTCAAAAAAGAGACACTGTTCAAAATTCAAGGTACTTTCAAAGAACAAGGGTACTCTATAAAGTTCCTGTAAGCTGGAATACTTTGGAATACAGGCAGATCAGCAACCATCCGCCTGGAGGAACACAAGTCATACATCTGCAACCACGACTACGGTCAGTCAGGCCTTGCTGACCATGTTTTGGATACAACCTATAGGATCTCATGGAAAAAATCACCATGCTCCACCACAGCAAATTCAAAAAAGAGAGACTATTCTTAGAATCAGCAGCAGCTCTCAGAAATCAACTAAATCTTAATAAATACGGTGCATTAAGTTTCCTAAGATTTGGGAAACACTTATCACCAGAAGTCCCACCCTACATTTCAGGCCACCTACAACCGCCCCTAGTGGGCGCTCTACCAAGTTAGGACTTTAGTGTAATCCCTGAAGATGTCTCAGTGACTGAGACAAAATATAGGAAGTATTAAATTTTGTGTTAATCCTTTGAGTGTTGTAAAAAATCCATTAAGCCTCCAACATGATATCCTCACAGCACTTAAGCTTCTACACATGGTTTCATACCTTCTATTACACTCATTCGCACTAAATGAAGCCAATACTTCAACAGGCAAATTATTTCACTCACAGCTCTATGAGAGAAATATCTAGCTCTTATTCTTTCTTAACTGCATACAAAATCAACTTCCACAGATGCTAATTTGTTGTCTCCCCACCTTCCAATGAAAAATTTTATCAACTGGTATCCCATAATGTCCTTTGAACAGTTTATAGATCTCTATAAACTGTTCAAAGGGCAAATTTTAAATAAAATTTATTCAATTGGTATCCCCCCCCCCAATAGAATGGAAAAAAGCAATTATGATTCCTATATTTAAAAAAGGTAATAGAGATGACCCTAAAAACTATAGAGGCATCAGTATACTAAATTCCTGTTACAAAATATATAGCAGAATCTTAAATAGCAAACTAATGAAATATTCTGAAAACTTTATTTTAGAAGTACAGAATGAATTTAGAAAAGGACGATCATGTATAGACCCGACCTTTTGCCTAAAATTAATAATAGAGAAAAGAAGAGAATGCAATTTAGAAACACATATTGCATTTATTCACTTTGAAAGAGCATTTGACAGAGTTAAAAGAAACATATTATTTAACATATTAAAAGAAAGACAAATACCAAATAATATCCTAAAAGCTATCACAGGTATATATGAAAATAATCAAATACAAATAAGATTAAATTACGAGCTATCATATACGAGAGAGATAAACCAAGGGATCTGACAGGGATGTCCCCTCTCAGCAACTCTTTTTAATATCTACTTAAATGAAATAATAATAAAATGGAATAAAATTTACATCAAGGAATTAAACTATCTTCTACAGTAAACTTAAACATTCTCCTCTTTGCCGATGACCAAATAATAATTACAAATTCTGAAGATAAACTACAGAAAGCTATTTTAAATCTAAATGAGATATCCAAAGATTATGGTATGATAATATCAACTGAAAAATCAAAAACTATGGCTTTAAAGGACAAGATCCAGCAAGAACTAAAATAGTAATAGATAACAAGATCTTAGAACAGGTGAATTCATTTAATTACCTAGGATGTACAATCACATACGAAATTGAAAAAAAATATAAACATAAAAATTGCAAAATTAAAAATAACAGGTGTAATTAACTCTATATTTAAACCAAACCTAGTTCAAAAACAAACCAGACTAAAAGTATACAATACATTAGCCCTACCAGTCTTAATGTATGGAAGCAAAATCTGGACAATAAAACAAAAAGACAAACAAAGATTAACAACAGTGGAAATGAAGTTTATGAGAAAAACTACAAAGTATACCCTATTTGATCACAAAAGAAACGAAGAAATTATTATTATTATTATTATTCAGGCCTCCAAGGAGTCAAAAGACTCATCGAGGTCCTTCCTAAGACATAAAGTCTGCCAAGACTCATCGAGGGGAGGCCCCCCCCCCTGAGAAACACAAAGTCTATCATACCACTCCTTAAACTCACTGACCGTTCTCGCTCCCACCACTCCATCAGACAATGCATTCCACGGCTCAACCACCCTCCACACAAAGAAACCACTCCTTACCCTCTTGCTCACAGTTTCCTTTCGTAACTTCCAGGGATGGCCTCTTGTCATCACTCCTTCCCGCTGTTCAACCAAGCGAAAGAACTCCCCAGTGTAAACCCTGTAACCATCTCTCAACAGTTTAAAAGTCTCAATCATATCACCTCTCCTTCTATCCACCAAACTCTGCAGTCCACATTCCCTCAGCCGATCCTCATAACTATCCTTGTACAGTCCTGAAACCATCTTTGTCATCCGTCTTTGTATCCTTTCCACAGTTAATTTATCCCCTTCAAATCCTGGGGACCAAATCTGAGAACAATAGTCCAAGTGTGGTCTGATCAGAGACTTATACAATGGAATGATAACCCTCTTATCTCTGCAGGTCAGTGTCCTTCTCATAATAGCAGCAATCCTCTGTGTTACCTTCACCACCTTTGCAATATGTCCCCTAAACTTCAGGTTTCTATCAATCATCAACCCCACATCTCTTGTCTCCCCAACTTCCTCCAGTATAACTCCTCCCATAGAGTATGCAGCATCTCATCGATGTTTCCCAAACCTCAAGACCTTACATTTTGCTGCATTAAACTGACACCCCCATTCATTTGCCCATCTATCTAGCTTATTTAAATCCTCTTGCAGGGCTACCACATCTGCACTATTACTAATAATCCTTCCGAGCTTCACATCATCTGCAAACAACTGAATATCCCCCTGCAATCCACTGGCTATGTCATTGATATAAAGGTTAAACAATATAGGTCCTAGTACTGAGCCCTGTGGGACCCCACTTGTAACCCTCTGCCTCCTGGAAACTGCTCCACCATACACACCTCTCTGATACCTATCAGACAGCCAATCCTGAATCCAGTTGACCAATCTGACATCCAGACCCATGTGCTGCAACTTAAATATCAGCTTATCATGTGGCACCCTGTCAAATGCCTTCCCCAAGTCTAAGAAAATTGCGGTATATGGCTTTCCCTCATCTAATGTTCTTGAAACTTTATTATAAAAGGCTACCATATTGATAAAACAAGAGCGTCCTTTCACAAATCCATGTTGATTCTCACAGATAACATTACCCTCATCTGCACAATGCTGTATACAGTCCCTCACTACTTTCTCCAAGATCTTAACAACTACTGATGACACACAGACTGGCCTATAATTAGACACTTCCAGTCTATTACCACCCTTATGCAATGGCACTATCTTACCTTCCTTCCATTCCATGGGCACCTTTCCAGCAGCCAGACTTTCATTGAAAAGCCACGTTAAAGGCACTGTGAATTCCCTAGCACATTCTCTCAAAACTCGTGGTGAAATACCATCCAGTCTCACAGCTTTACTGACATCTAGAGTACTCAGTATCTGAAACACACTCTCCTCCTGTACCTCCAGACTTCGAACCAGTCCTATCCCTCTAGCATTAAAACTGACTCCTCTAGGATGAAATACTCCAATAAAGTGTTCATTGAACAATTCCACTATGTCTTCTGCATCAGTCACTCTATTCCCATTTTTATTCCACAATATCATTCTTCCACAGTCATTTCTCCTCCTACTGGCCACAAGGTTAAAAAATTCCTAGGATTTTCTTTGGATCTTAGGGCCAATCTCCTCTCATATTCCAGTTTCGCTTTCCTTACCACACTAGTCACTCTTCTGGCCTGTGCCTTATATTCTTCATGCATCTCTTCACCTGTCCCCTTATATCTCTTCCATAGCCTCTTTTTCGCATGCAATTCCTGTTTAATATTGTTTGCCATCCACTTTACTCCAAATTGCATCCTCTTCTTCACTCGTGGTATACAACTTACCATTGCTGATAACAAATATTCTTTCACAATTTCCCACGCACTAGTGATATCCCGGCCTTCCAATTCCTGCCTCCATGAAACTTCCCGAAGTTGACGTCTAAGACTATTATAATCACCTGCCTTATAATTCCACATAAGTTCCCGTCTCTTTGATACTCCTGCATGTCTATTCATTTTCCAAGTCAACACCATATGGTCACTCTCTCCAATGGGTGGGAGAGACATCAACTCAGTTATTATCAATTCTTCTGATGCTATAACCAAATCCAAAACTTTTGAACCTCTTGTTCCCTCTGTTACATGTTGCCTAAGACATTTGTCCCTCAAGAATTCTAGAAATTCCATTCCCCTATTGCTACATGCATCTTCCTCTCTCCAATTTATACTACTGAAGTTAAAATCTCCCATAACAATCATTCTTCTTGCATTTATCAAACTTAGCTGTCTAAACATCTCCTAGTCCCCATCCTCTGTGCTCCTGGGTCTGTAGCAACACCCCACTAAATATCCTGTCTTGCCTACCTCTACCTCACACCATACTCTCTCAAAATCATTTGTCTCACTTCCTTCTAAATTCTCCACTCTTAGAGGACATAGGTCATCACTTATCATAAGCAGTACCCCACCACCACGCTTTTCCCTCCTATCCTGACGAAAAATGCTATACCCAGCAACTTCTATTCCTGTTGTTATATCCGCTTCTGTCAACCACGTCTCAGTGATCACAATAATTTTTGGCCAGGCTGATGCTATCTGCGCCACCAATTCCTCTCCCTTATTCTGAATACTCCTGGCATTAGTATAAAGCATATAAATGCCATTGTTTCTATACCCAGCATTATCCCTTCTAGACTCCACTAGGCTCAGAGTTACCTGACATTGTCTCCCTTCTCCCAAGTATCCATTCCCACAAGAGGCCACCCCTGCTATCATCCTCCCTGGGACACACTGACTCGTTCAGAACAGCAATCTCTCCAGATGCCTACGTCCTTCCTCATTCAAATGTAAACGGTCTCTCGCATACAATTCCTCTCTTTCCTCAAACGCACTCCAAGCATCCACATATACCAGTCCTCTCTTGTCACACATTCTCGTTATTATGCCATTCAATATCACCGCTCTTCTGCTCAGCTCATCATTATCATACCTAGGCAACATGCACACTATTTTTCCTCTCTCTGTCTTCTTCCGTACAGTCTCAAGCAAAAATCTCATATCTCTCGCTGCCCGACTTACATTACCACTCAAGTCATTCGTTCCTACCATCACAATCATCTCATCCACCCTTTCACCTCTCTTAATTGCCATAGCCACCCTTTCTATTGTTCCTCCTGGCAAACACTCCTCACGCATCCTATATTGAACACCACGGATCATTGAGTCGCCATACATTATACCTCTTACCATTCCCTCGCTCCTATTGTTTCCATTCTCTCCTCTTCTTTCATTCCCATACCTCTCTCTTCTACTGTTTCCATTCTCTCCTCTTCTAGCACTCCCATACATCTCTCTCATTCCCTCTCTCCTACTGTTTCCATTTTCTCCACTTCTAGCACTTCCATATCCCTCTCTCATTCTGTCTCTCCTACTACTGTTTCCATCCTCTCGTCTGCTAGCATTCCCATACCTCTCTCTCATTCCCTCTCTTCTACTGTTTCCATTCTCTCCTCTTCTAGCACCCCCATACCTCTCACTCATACTCCCTAAATTCTCTCTCTCTCCTACTCTGATTCGCCTTGCATTTATCTCTTCCATTCTCCTAATCTTATTTTATCTTTCATACTTCTGCTCTCATTCACAAGACAATAATGAAAGAAGTTTAATTATGAAAGAATTAAACCAAGAAACAGTAATAGAAAAAATTAAAAAATATAAACATAAATGGATGGAACACGTTCAAAGAATGAAAACAGAAAGATTACTAAAACAAGCCTTAAAGTACAAGCCATTAAGAAAAAGAAAACCAGGACGTCCTCTCTTAAACGATTCAACGATGACTTCTAATGCCGGAACAGGCCATGCTAGGCCTAAATCCTTAAATCCTTGATATGCATGATGATGATAGATCTCTATCATTTCACTCCTCTTTCTTCAGTCTACCAGCGTCTGCAGTTGACATATTCTCAATCTATCCTTGTGACCATAATCCTGTTATCATCTTAATCATTTTACTTTGGACTTTCAACACAGTTTCTTTATCTATTTGAAACCCAGGACACCAAATCTGCACACACTCCAGGGTGGCAAGAAATCTGCAGTTAATGTTTGGAATTTTGCAGCATAAAAGTATGAAAGGGAAGACAGTGAGCATACTGTCGAAATATAATAATGCAGAATTGAGGAGGAGGAAGAGGACAGCAATAATGAATGACACAATATTGAGAATGTGCCAAAAGAGTGTTGTGGAATATGTGAATACTTAGAGTGCATTTGTATGGAAGAGATATGGTCTGTATTTGAACATGAAAGGATGTAGACATTGAGAGAGAGAGATTGCTGTTCGCTGGACAAGTGAGGAGTGTTAGGACAGGGAAATCAGACTTTCCAGTGTTAATGGTAGAAGGAATAGTTTCGTGTGGGATAGCAGCTTCAGAGAAATAAGAACATATGGTATATTGCGGAATCAAATGGAGTCTGGAAGGAATAATAACAAGTAGAGAAATGCTGACTGTGTATTGATGTTTATTATAATTATTAAGAGAGACCTATAGGGAGTTAGGAACTCATCGAGGGAGGCCACATACTACACGCACCAGCTATCATACATATTCTTAAATTCATTCACACTGCTTGCACTCACAACATCCAATGGCAATCCATTCCAATCACGCACCACAATATGAGAGAAAAATCTAGCCCTCATCCACTTCTTAGCTGCCTTCATTCTCTGCTTCCAAGAATGACCTCTTGTCCTTTCCCCACCCTCCATAAATTTAAAAATTCCATCAATTGAAATCTTGTATGACCCTTTCAGAAGTTTGTGAGTCTCAATCATATCACCCTCTTTCTCCTGTTTGCTAGTGTCTGCAGTCTACAAATTCTCAATCTGTCTTCATAATCAGTATTCCACAATCCTGATATCATTTTTAACACTCTCCTTTGCACTCTCTCCAATATATCAGAATTATAACAGAAACCAGGAATCCAAACCTGTGTACAACGGTCCAAGTGAGGTCTTATCAAGGCCTTATAAAGAGGCAAAAGAACATCCTTATCTTTACATGTGAACGTTTGTTTCAGCATTGTAATTATCTTTTGAGTTGTATTTTCAATCTTTGCAACATTGCCCCTGAACTTCAACTTCCTATCTACCAACACTCCAAAATTTATTGCCTCATCAGTTTCTTCTAGCATAATCCCACCAATATAAAACGATATTGGATATCTAATCACGTCAAAGTGAATGACTTTAGATTTACTGACATTGAACTGACATCCATTTTCTCATGCCCACAATTCCAGCCTATTCAAATCATTCTGCAAGTACTGCACTGCATATCAGCAGCATTCCTGATTACCCTACCTATCTTTGCATCATCAGCAAATAGCTGTGTGTCGCTTGTCAAATACTTCCCAATATCATTAATGTACAGATTGAATAACAGTAAACCAAGCACTGAAGCTTGTGATACAACACTTGTTATTATTATTATTTTTTTTTTATTAATCTTTGTACTGGTTATTGGCAGTACTAACCTTACATCACGTCCAAACATCTAGTCCAGACTTGATATAGGCCTAAGTCTTTACAAGTGTTTTACCCCTGCCTGTTCCAGTTATCATTGTCGTCATTCTCTGGTGGCAACGTCATGGCACCAGTGTGCTCTGTAGGGCCCTAAAGGAAAGAACTTTTATATTATTCTTTTATATTCTTTAAAACAAAGCTGTTTTAAGTCCTTATAGCTATCTGCCTCCATACGCCATGTAAAGAGATGGTGGTGCTGGTAAACCTTGGAGTTGCCCCATGCTCCTCCCGTATCTTACTAACTAGATCTTAGTTATTCTTGTAATAGTTTACCTTATTATTATGGCTATAGGCTAGTGGGCATCTGTTTCCACTACCTGGGCATCAACTACCCAAATGTCACCATCTCTTTTAATCACTAAGTCTGGCTTACGCAAACCTGCAGAGGTTCTATAATGTGGTTCCACCGCGGTCTCCCAACCTTTTCTTAAAGCAGTTGTTCAGAATGGAGACCACGGCATCATGCCTAGGCATGCGGACCCCATGGGTGCAGAAGCAACAGTGGGCTATATGAGACAATGTTTCACTGTAGTTTGAGCCGTCACTACCCCATCGAGCTGTGCAGGCTCGAGTAGGCAGGCATTGATCCTCGTCCTGATAAGGTCAATACTTGAAGGGATGGGAGGCAACAGAGATGCCCACCTCCTGTGTTCTGCAGGTGCTGACACAATTAAGGTACTTGATAATGGGACCAGCCATTAGCCCGCCTAAAGTCTTCTTGTATTAATGGGCTATAGAAAGCCTCTCTGCAGACAGGGGAAGAAGATAGTTCTAACTTTGCGATTCTTGATAGCTGCAGGCATGGGATCAGCCATCTAAGTGATGGACCCCCCGAGCCCACCATCCCTTACCCTCACGTGGAAATATGCAGCAGGGGTGTCAGGCGGCAGTCGGAGCCATGATCTCACGGCTGAACGGATAGCCCTATCAATTCAGGACAGTACCGAGATATATGTCCTACCAAGCACCAACTTGTGGTAAAAGTGAAGTAGCAGATAGTGGGAAAGGAGAATCTTGAATCTTGAAGACCAACATCCCCCGTATATCATTTTTTGATATCTGTCAGTCAGCCATCCTGTATGGATGCTAATATTCTATAATCCAAACCCATATTCTCCAATTTATGCAACAGTCTACCATGCTGTATTCTCTCAAAAGTCTTAGCAAAATTCAAAAGTATCATGGTGTATCTTTCCCCTTGTCCAGTTCAATGGTAACATTGTTATAGAATGTGAGCAAGTTGCTAAAACATGACCTTCCCTTAGTAAACCCATGTTGCTCATTGCAAAGTAGAGATTCACTGTCAACCCATTTCTGAATGCGAGCCCTAACTAATTTTTCCAAAATCTTTACCACCACTCGTGAGATACTAATTGGTCGATAGCTGGACACATTGGTCTCTGCACCACCCTTATGCAATGGAATTACCATACACTCTTTCCATTCCTGCAGAATCTTCCCTGTTCTGATACTCATATTAAACATCCTGGTCAAAGGAATAGCTAGCTCGGCTGAACACTCTTTTAGCACACGTGCTGATATCCCATCAGTCCCTATTGCTGAATTCTTATTCAGTTTGTGCAACAGCTCTAATACCTCGTCCTCATACATCTGAATTTCTTCATCCAGTGAAGAGGTAGTAGTGAGCTCAATGTTGCATACACCAGGTTGATAACTTTTAACAAAATGGGCACTCATTAGTTGAACAACCTCTTCTGCATCTGTTACCCTCACACCATCTGCATTTAGAAGTTGTTCTTTCATATTCATTCTTTCTTTTACTTGCAGCATATTGATAGAATTCTTGTTGTATGTCTTTAGCACGCAGAGCCAGTTTCTATTCATATGTAGACTTTGCTTTCCATACAACAGTTGTGATTATTCTAGTTTGCTGCTTATAATTTTCATAATGGACATCATCCTTAGGCACATGGTATTCCTTCCACATGATCCTTTTCTTACGAATCTCTTGTTTAATAAGATTACACATCCATTTGACTCCTACCATATTTATTCTTCAAACTCTTGGGACACATTCTGTTATTGCATCATTTAAGTATTGTTAAAATGCTTCCCATCCAGCAACCGATCCCATTTCTCTGAACTTAGTATAGTCCTCAGTTGGTCATAATTTCCTGCTTTGTAGTTCAGCATGTAACCTTTTCTGAATGGAACATTCATTAACTTAGTCACTTCCCAAGTGAGTACTGCATGATCAATGTCACCAACCGGAGACAGAAGTCTTTAAATGAAATGTTCTTTTACACCATAATCAAATCTAACACTCTTTGACCTCAAGTTCCTTCTGTCACATGCTGCTTGAGGAAGTTGTCCAGCAACAGTTCAATAAATGTGTTTTCATTCTTCTTATGAGATTCTACTGCTACCCAATCAATATTTGGATAATTAAATTCTCCTATTATGATTCCTCTTTTGGCACTCATCTTTTCTATTTGGTGATGCATTTCTTCATCACTAACAACCGATTCTCCAGGTCTGTAACAACACTCCACTATGTAACTGATCTTGTTAGATCAGTTACATAGTGGAGCCATCACACCAGATGGCTTCAAGCTCACTGCCACATGAAATACTGTTGGTAGTAGTAGTAGTAGTACTACAATCAAAGGTCTCAACTGTGAATTCAAGTCATCAGATATCATTAGCAGCATGCTCCTCCTCTCCTATCCTCTCTATCCTTCATAAAAACACTGTACCCTTTACACTCGATACCAGTTAGCATGTCTGATTCTGATAGTCAGGTCTCACGAATGCCTACAATCTGAGGTCCCAACATATTGACTAAGGAAACAAACTCTACCTCTTTGTTTCTGATACTCCTAGTATTTGTGTACAGACATAATGATCTACCTGCATGTTCTTTTGTATAGCAGTCTGCATGACACATTTGGACAACTTTCAGATCCCTATTCTTCTCTAGTGCCTTAATACATTCTTGTAGCAAGGCTTACACGTTGGTCATACATAACTGGTAATTAACTTAAGGAATTTACAACGCATAAAACAGATATTAATTAAAGGAAACTTTAATGAATACCTTCAATATTTCAGCAACGTCATGTTGCCAAATATTGCCTTAATACATGTAGACATCTTTGCACACGTTTGATGGACCGAACTAGACAAACACAAAGTCAAAATCGTTCTCTCCTCATCAACATTTCCATGACAAAGCCCATTCCAGTCATTAACACAGTTATATAACATTGTCACTTTTACATTACATTCTCACCATTCCTCCCTTTATAATTTAGTTTCCCTGACTCTCATATACATGACTATATATCTCATATACAAATGCCAAGAGTATCAAAGTAAAGGAAGTAATTGGTGGTATTGATAGCCTAATCCTGTCCAACGATTACTGGAATCAGTAAAACATGATTGGGAAAATCATATCCTGACAGGAATGAAAGTAAAATCATATAGCATATTTCAGCAGGATGGGAAGAGTAAACAGGGTAGCAAAGTGTTACTTATGTTAAGTGATAAGCTGTGTCTTCTCAGAGTAGAGAATTTTGATGGAAATGGCATTAATAGTTTAGTAAGTAGATGGTGTGAGGTGTTCAAGGAGAGGATATATGATAGGATGTTGTTATGGACTAGGGAACATAGAGGGTGATAAGTAGGGAATGTTTAGAGAGATGTGTGACAGGTGCAATTGCAACAAGTGATCATTATGGACAATTTTAACTATAGTAGTATAAACTGGGCAGAGGAAACAACACACACTAGTAAGGGAATGGAAGTTCTGGAATTCTTGAGTTGACAAATGCCTCAAGCAACACGAAGATCAAGAGCTTGGGTTTAGTTCTAACATCTGAGGATTTGATTGTAACTGAGATATCATCCTTACTCTCAGGTAGTAAGAGTTACCATGTAATCTTGACTTGGAGGCTGAAGAGACATGAAGAAGTATCAAGGAGAAAGGAATTTATGTGGAATGATAAGGTGAATATAATAATCTTAGCAATCACCCAGGGACAGTTCCATGGATGGAAGAATTAAAAGGAAGACGTGTCAACATGGGAGCTAGTTAACAAATATTTATCAGCAGCAGTGGCAAACTATATTCCTCAAGGGTAGCACTGCATTCCAAGAAAAATCCTTAAAAATTATTTTGTTATGTGGCTGGTAGGAGATGAAATGACTATAGAAAAATGATCCTGTTAGAAATCAGGATCAAGTGATCAATGAGGATGACATACTGGAGCTGTTTAATGATCACTTTATTGGAGTATGTAATCTCAGTAAGTAAAAAAAAAAAAAGTAAAGTAATATTTTATTCCTGGAGAGGGTTGGAGGTTTAGAAGTATTATTATTATTATTATTAACATTTGACCTCCATGGAGTCAGATACTCATCGTGGGAGGTACATATTACTGCACACAATGCTCATCCAAACGTGCTTTAAATGGATTCAATGTGTCTACACTAGGCAATGCATTCCACTCACCATGCAAAGAACCTACTCCTCACACCCTCCTTATACAGTATATAAGAATAATGTATTTCGTATACTACTGAAAGTCAATAATGCAGTGGGATTGAATGGGATTTCACCACATGTTTAAAGAGAATGTGCTAAGGCACTCACAGTTCCATGGCTGTTCGATGAAAGTCTAGCTACTGGGAAAGTGCCTAAAGAGAGAAAATCAGCACCATTGCATAAAGGCAGTGATAGAAAGGAAGTCAAACTATATATGAGTTTGTATTTCTTTAGTTATTAAAAATTTGGGAGAAATTAGTGAGAGATTGAATACAAAACTGAGGATTAGGGTAATATTATCTGTGAAGGTCAGCATGAAATTGTTAAGGGGTGCTCTTGTTTCAGTAGTTTACTTTGCCTTTTATGGTTATGCGCTTTGCAACCATATGCCTGGGAAAGAGGTGTCTTGGGTTCAATTCCCGTCGCTGACATGAGGAGCTTAAGGATCTTTCTCAGTCATAGCCAAGTTAGCCGGTCTTGGGCGTTTTGGTGTGGACAGCAGGATTTTTCTTCACAGTTTATCTGGGGTTTTTCCTCCTGCAAGCAGGCAAACCAGCCCCATGAACACACGCAGCTACAGCCATAGAATATACCGGGAGGCATAGGGCTAGTCACCTTATCCTCGGGATGGGTGCGACTTAGAGGAGCTTAGGATAGCTCTGTAACAGGCCAGTAGGCCTAACACACAGAATGGAGAAGAAGACTTTGCCTTTTATAATATGAGGGAAATGCATATACTGCTATGTTTTTTATTTATTTCCATTATATATTAGGCTCAATGGCTTGTCATGGTCAAATAACCCAGCTTGTTTGAAAACTACTTAATGCTTTGATAATACAAGTAATAATAATAATAATAATAATAATAATAATAATAATAATAATGCATTTCACTCTGTACACAGTGCATTATGGTTGTCAATAGCACATGGACTGGCTTGCCCAGAAGAACATGCACTCAATGAAAAACCCAAGTTTGCAGGATGAAAACCCTACCACCTCTGTATTAAAATAACTCACCTTCAAGTGAAAAGACCTGAGAAAGTTCTTTGTGTCTTAGACAGGATTTGAATCCAGTTCTTTCCAATCAAAGAGTTTTGTCTAAACCAAGTGAGCTGTGGAGGCACTGCTATTTATTTAGATCTTGCAAAAAGCATTTGACATGGCTACATGATAAGCTGATATTTATGATGCAAGATATGGGGTATCAAGTTAGTGAGTTAGATTGAAAATTGGCTGTATGACATATCAGAAAGTTGTGTATGGGCCAGCAGTAGCAAGGAAAAGGAAGGTCGCAATTGGAGTTCCACAAGACTCAGTACTTGGAGCATTGTTGTTTAACCTTTATGTTGATGGTAATTCTTGTAGAAAGGTTATACGCTAGTTAAACATGATTATTAAATACTTAAGGAATTGAGAGCGTATATTAGAATATAAATTAAATCAAACTTTAATATATACTTTCCAATATTTCGGCAACGTCACATTGCCATCTTCATGGGAACTTAAGATAAAGACACGTGCATGCAAGTACTACACAACAGCAAATGAGAAACTAAGCGAGGAAGCTACCGTTTTCCTAAAGTCCTGATGGTGCCCCCAGTGGACTATATTAGGTGTTCTTGGCCCTTGGGGCTGAAGTTCTCCTGATGTATGTTTTCCAAACCCGGGGCAGTCTGATGCATCCAAACCTGTTGAGGTCTGGCATGTTCCCAAGTGCCGAGGCTGATTCCATGAATAGTCTTTCATATTTGAACCTGCTGCGGTGTATTACTGTGGCCCTGCCCTCCTCCACCCCATTCCGTGGCGAGTATCCAGAGCACGACCCGCAAGCCCAGAGTGGCTGCACTGGTGAAATCGGATGCAGTCCTTGCGCCCTGAGATTCTGACACCTGCTGTCCTGCCTGTTTGGCCAAAATAGGACAATCTACAGCTGCAAGGGACCCAGCCTACACCGGGTAGGTCCAGGGGAAGTGGCTGGTCCCCAGTGGAGCAGACAAGGGATGTCAATCCTCCATATGGTCTGTAACAAGAAGGCAAGTCATGTTTCTTTAGGATTTTGTTGATTTTCTAAATCCATCATCATTCCCCGGACGTAGGGAATGGTGATGGATTTAGAGCAATCTCCTCTGTGAAGGGATGGGTGGGAGGTGGGTTGTGGAATACTGGTTTCAGTAATTTTTGGATTTTTTCAGAGGGGTAGCCACTGGCTGAGAAAGTGTCAAGGATGTGATCCAGTTTAGTGGCCAGGGCCCCGTCATCTGAACAGATTAGTTTAGCCCTGTTGAATATTGTCTCAATAACTCCATATTGTTGTGAGGAGGGGGGGGGCGCTTATCCCAGAACTTGATTCTGGGGTGTTGGTTGTTTAAGTGTGTTAAGAACGAGAGGAGTGTATCCGAGCCATGTGGCCAAATAGCAAACACATCATCAACGTAGCAAAGCCATATGGTAGGTTTTTGTGGGGCAGAGTTTAAGGCTTTCTCTTCAAAAGTCTCCATAAAGAAGTTGGCCAAGGGTGGGGAAAGTGGTGAACCCATGGCTGTCCCCTCTATCTGTTTGTAGAATTTTTCCTGCTAAACAAAATAGCCTGAGTTCATTGTGGCTTAAAATAGGGCTGAGATATTGGGAGGAAATTTAGCTTGGATTAGCTCTAATCCAAGAGGGGACATTTGTGAATAAGGACATGTCAAAACTTACCATTATGTCATTATGTTGGAGTGTAAGGTTTTCTACACTGGCTTTGAAGTGGCCTGAGTTTTTTGTGGGTGATGGTATGTTGCCAGTATAGTGTGAGAGCACTTTAGCTAAATATTTAGCTAGTTTGTACGTGGGGAATCAATGATATCCTGAGAAACCGAGAAAACCCACCCATACAAGCAGATACATTTACCAACAATCCCACCACCCTCATAACAATATGGAGTTATTAAGACAATATTCAACAGGGCTAAACTAATCCGTTCAGATGATGGGGTCCTGGCTGCTGAACTGGATCACATCCTTGATACTTTCTAAGCTAGTGGCTACTCCTCCCAAAAAATCCAAAAATTACTAAAACCAGTAATCCACAACCCACCTCCCGCCCCTTTAACAGAGGAGATTGCTCTAAATCCATTACCATTCCCTACGTCCGGGGTGCCTCGGAGAAAATCAACAAAATCCTAAAGAAACATGACTTGACCTCTTGTTACAGACCATATGGGGATTGCCATCCCTTGTCCACTCCACTGGGGACCAGCCACTTCCCCTGGACCAACCTGGTTTATGCCGGGTCCCTTGCAGTTGTAGATTGTCCTATTTTGGCCAAACAGGCAGGGCAGCAGGTGTCAGAATCTCAGGGCACAAGGAGTGCATCCAATTTCACCGGTACAGCCACTCTGGGCTTGCGGGCCATGCTCTAGATACTCACCACGAAATGGGGTGGAGGAGGGCCACAGTAATACACTGCAGCAGGTTCAAATATGAAAGATCTGTGATCCCATAAGGAAATAAATAACATTTTCGGCTATACTTTCGAACAAGATGCAAGCGAGTGCAAGGTAAAGCATGCAGCAACAGCGCTTTAAGCAGCAACCTCCCTCGGCAGTCCGCACGTGTCTTCACCAGTTCTTATGTTGATTTTGTGTTTGAGAAATCGGTTATTTGTGTATTTATCATTTAGTTATTTCGCAATGTTTTGTGCAATATGCCCCCTACATGCACAATCAAAAAACCTAGTAAACAATCACAGAAAAAGAGGCGAACAATTGATCTTGAAACGAAGTTGCAAGTTATAAAGCAACATGAAGCTGGTAAACACATCAATCTGATCGCACATGACTTCGGATAGTCTCATTCTACAGTGACGACCACTTTGAAAAATAAGGATAAAATTGTAGAGGCTGTGAAAGGATCTGCTTCCATTAAATCCACGATAGTGACAAAGCAACAAGATCCTATCGGTAATATGGAAAAGCTACTTGCATCATGGATAGAGGACCTGAACCAAAAGAGCATACCCCTTTTAACATGTTGAAGGAGACAGCAGAACCCGATTTTGAATTTGTAGTCATAATCGGGTTCTGCTGCTTGAATCGCTACTTGAATCTCATGAACCAACTGGAAGAAGGTTCATGAGATTCAAGCAGCGTTTTGTGCTGCATAATGTGTAAATGTATGGGAATCTGCAAGTGCTGAGAAGGCTGCCAAGGAGCTTGTGGAAAAATTGGATAAAATTATTATGGAGGAGAATTATTTGCCACAGCAAATATTTAATACGGATGAGATGTCCTTGTTTCGGAAAAAATAACTGAGCGGACATTTATCCACAAAAAGCTAAAATCTATACCTAGTTTCAAAACTCTTAATGCCCGTATTACGATTCTGTTATGGTCAATGTGGCTGGATATAAACTGAAACCATTTGTAATATGGTAGTGAGAATCCACGAATCTTCAAAAACATTAGGAAGAATACTCCCAATCCATTTTCGAAGCAATAAGAAGTACTGGATGATTCAAAAAGTGAGGATGCCTTACTCAACTACACAATCAAGGTCATGTTTCCTTCTCCAAACACTACTTCATTGATCCACCAATGTATCAGGGAGCTCTTGCAGTGTTTAAGGCTTATCTAGTGAAGAATCACAGAAAAAGAGGCGAACAATTGATCTTGAAATGAAGTTGCAAGTTATAAAGCAACATGAAGCTTGTAAACACGTCAATGTGATCGCACATGACTTCGGATAGTCTCATTCTACAGTGACGACCACTTTGAAAAATAAGGATAAAATTGTAGAGGCTGTGAAAGGATCTGCTTCCATTAAATCCACGATAGTGACAAAGCAACAAGATCCTATCGGTAATATGGAAAAGCTACTTGCATCATGGATAGAGGACCTGAACCAAAAGAGCATACCCCTTTTAACATGTTGAAGGAGACAGCAGAACCCGATTTTGAATTTGTAGTCATAATCGGGTTCTGCTGCTTGAATCGCTACTTGAATCTCATGAACCAACTGGAAGAAGGTTCATGAGATTCAAGCAGCGTTTTGTGCTGCATAATGTGTAAATGTATGGGAATCTGCAAGTGCTGAGAAGGCTGCCAAGGAGCTTGTGGAAAAATTGGATAAAATTATTATGGAGGAGAATTATTTGCCACAGCAAATATTTAATACGGATGAGATGTCCTTGTTTCGGAAAAAATAACTGAGCGGACATTTATCCACAAAAAGCTAAAATCTATACCTAGTTTCAAAACTCTTAATGCCCGTATTACGATTCTGTTATGGTCAATGTGGCTGGATATAAACTGAAACCATTTGTAATATGGTAGTGAGAATCCACGAATCTTCAAAAACATTAGGAAGAATACTCCCAATCCATTTTCGAAGCAATAAGAAGTACTGGATGATTCAAAAAGTGAGGATGCCTTACTCAACTACACAATCAAGGTCATGTTTCCTTCTCCAAACACTACTTCATTGATCCACCAATGTATCAGGGAGCTCTTGCAGTGTTTAAGGCTTATCTAGTGAAGAATCACAGAAAAAGAGGCGAACAATTGATCTTGAAATGAAGTTGCAAGTTATAAAGCAACATGAAGCTTGTAAACACGTCAATGTGATCGCACATGACTTCGTATAGTCTCATTCTACAGTGACGACCACTTTGAAAAAGAAGGATAAAATACGGAGAACTTTTTCACAAGCCATTTCTGCTACTGAAGGAAATGACCAGACTCTCATGCAATTCTGGAAAACATTCAATATTTATCATGCTATTAAAAATATTGCTGTGGCTTGGGACGAAGTGACCTCTCAATGCATGAGTGGCGTATGGAAAAAGACATTAGAAAGGTTTGTGCATGATTTTGCAGTGAAGCATCTTGCAGAAGTGTTCTCTGCAGTTAGCGATGTCATCAAAATGGCTGAAGACATGGACCGCAATGTTGAACGCAACTTAATAATAGAAACGAAAGTACATGATGCGTTTGCTTGCTATGAACAAATTTATGATGAAAAGAAGAAGAAGAGGAATAAGCAAAGCACATTGGACATTTTCATAAAAAAAAACAAAGGTTACACCAGAAGAATCACAGCTTGATCGTTTACACAGGGAAGGAAATGAACATTTGATTGTGGAGGAATATTTGGGTGATTCTTTTTCTGTTTTATAGTGGCAGTAACACACAGTACAGTTTTATAATAAGGTTTAAAAATTAAAATGACAGTATACTTATTACTGTTAAGTCCCTGACCCCTATAACTTTGTTGATTTAATGTATCGATTTACGTCCGATTCAACACATCCTGCCTGATGGAATGGTACCCGGACATAAGTCGAGGGATGACTGTATTTAATATCCATTCGCTTGGTGTCGCACTGATTAGATCGTCGGCTTGTCGAGAGCTCCTGAAAAGATTAGTAGTATTTTGTGTTAACATTAGATATTTTACTAGAATTTTAAGTAGTATTGTTTGCTTTTTGTTTCTTGGTGTGTCTGTGAAATTTTTGCGTGTTTTCTGTTATTTTAATTATTATTTTTAAGATAAGATAGCGTACACATGGCACCAATAAAGAAAAAATGGCGGCCAGGTCGTAATGTTTGTTTAAGAGTTTTGATGTAAACGAATTTTATGCAATGTGCTGTCGTGAGATGTATGCCTTTCAAAGAGCGGTGGGAGTCTGGTTAGAAAGTGATAGTGGAGTGAATATGTGCAGAAAGTGTAAAGAGAACAAGGATTTCAAGCGTGTTTTGTGTGTCAAGAGTGATATTGTTAACGATAGTCAGAATGTAGAAAATGGTGGTGTGCTAGAGAATTGCATGGTAGTGCCAGATAGGTGTGAGAGCGTCGCTGAAAGTGTAAATGAAGGTAGAAATACAGAAAGAATGGATGATTTGATCGATAATGAAAATGGTGAGATAAATGCGAGTAGCAAAATTGCCCGTTTGAACGGTGCGATACACAGAGCTAAAAGACAACTGGAGCGTATGGAAAAATGTGTGTTGAATGTACCAACAAATAACCGGCGGAGGTCTGTGACGGCAAATAATAGAATGTTCGTAAACGTCAATAAAATGAAGGAGCAAGTGCTGTATGGGGATTCGCTATTAAGAGGTGTAATAATAGAGAGTTTAACGAAGTCGTACCAGCCGGGTGCAAACATAAAGGACGTCAGCGAATCTATTCGACTGCAAAAACAGAGGGTGAAAGAGATGATAATCATGGCAGGAACGAATGATTTGAAAGAGGACAAAATGAAAATGATAGAGGATGTGAGGGAGTTATTTGAGGTAGCAAAAGAGAAGAGTGAGAGAGTTAGGATGGTGAGTATCTTACCGCAGTATGACAGCGAAGTGTTTAGAAGGAGGGCCATAATTGCCAATGACTTTATGCGTGGGTTATGCATGGAGAGTGGTGTGGAATTTGTGGATGTGTGGAATGAGTTCGATGGGCGAAAGGACTTATGTAAGATGGATGGGTTACATTTGAATGGAGTTGGTGTACGGAGACTTGAAAAAGTGTTGATGAATGATGTTGAAGTGGATGTACAGACTCAGGGAAACTAGATTTATTAAGAGGGGGGAGTAGATATGCAGACTTTAGGGAGGCAGTTAAGTGTATGAATGAGTATATTATGCCCGAGCAAGTACGACGGACAACAAATCAGAATGGGATAGTTAGTATAAGGCATCAAAGTAGGGATGGGACAAATGGGCTTCTGCGATTCATGTACACTAATGCCAGGAGTATTAGGAACAAGAAGGAAGAGTTTTTGGCCATGGTTGGCACTTCCAGGCCACAGGTTGTTGGTATTAGTGAAACATGGCTGACAGAAGATGATAAAGCTAGTGGGATTGAATGCGACGGGTATAGCGTGTTCAGGAGTGACAGGGTGAATAAAAAGGGGGGAGGAGTGTTATTGATGATAGCTGATGAGCTTCAGCCAAGGAGTATAGAAGTTGAACTGCAGGATGGGGAAAAAAGCACATTTGAGGCTGTTTGGTGTGAGACAGTATCTAGCAGAACAAAATATACAATTGGGTGCTGCTATAGACCAGGTGATGGAATAGATGGTGGGGATAGTATGCATAGGCAAATAGAAGAAATGAGTGGAAGGAGGGTAATTATTATGGGTGATTTCAATTATGGTAACATTGACTGGAAAGAGTACATGGGAGAAAGGAATTGGATTTTATGCGGTTATTAAGGGACAACTATCTACGGCAACATGTAGTGGAAAATACCAGGGGGCAGAGAGTGCTGGTCCTAGTAATTGCAACTGAGAATGTGGCTGTAACGAACATGACCATATTGCCACCAATTGGTGAGAGTGACCATAAGGTCATGACTTGGGAGGTGGCTAAAGGAGTCGAATTTATAATTAAGACAGGGTACATGTGGAATTACCGGGCTGGTAAGTATGACAAGCTTAGGTGTGTGCTTGGCTCAATGCAATGGCATGTAAAACTGCAAGGGCTGGATGTTGATAGTGCATGGGAGGTGGTTAAGAACTGTTTGCAGAAGGCAATGGTTGACTGTATATCAAGAGACCGAATAATAAATCAAGTAGGGGTTAAATGGATGAATAACACTATTAAGCTTGAGCTGCAAAAAAAGAAACAATTGTGGAGGGAATTTAAGGAGAAGGGTGACCATCAGGCGCAGGAACAGTATAAAGCTCAGGCCAGGATGGTAAGAAAAGCAAAAGCAGATTACAAAAGGAAATTGGCCACGCAGGCTAAAGAGAATCCCAAACAGTTTTTTCAATATGTTGCAAGTAAAAGGAAAAATGCTCATGGTAGAATGATCTTAAAAAATGCTGAGGGTAGGGAGGTAACCGAATCAGTCGATATTGTGGTGACTTAAAAAATGCTGAGGGTAGGGAGGTAACCGAATTGTCGATATCATCCAGGTGGTGACTTTGGAGGAATGGAAGAACCAACAGCTTATACTGGAATTGTGATGAATGAAGTAGAGGTAACTAGTCTATTACAGAACCTCAATGTCAATACAGCTGTGGGATTGGATGGTATACCAGCTCGTGTCGTACGTGAAGCGGCTAAAGAATTGTCAGTGCCCTTGACCATTTTGTTTAATTTGAGCCTCAGGACTGGGTCAGTCCCAAGGGGGTGGAAAGAGGGAAAAATATTTCCACTGCACAAAGGTGGTTCCAAGGCTGCTGTTGAAAATTACAGGCCAATCAGCATAACAGGAATCATTATCAAGGTCTTAGAGAAAATAGTCAAGAGGAAAATACATGATAGGATAGAAGAAAATGGGATACTGTATCAGGGACAGCATGGTTTTGTGAAGGGTAGGTCATGCCTCAGTAACTTGCTCACGTATTATAGCACAGTGACGGCTGAACTGGATAAGGGTAATGGGTTTACAGTGATTCTACTGGACCTTACTAAGGCCTTTGACAGGATACCACATGGAATTCTAATCAGTAAATTGCAGCATATGGGGATGGACATAGGGTTGGTGAGATGGATAGGAGGGTGGTTGACGTAGAGATATCAGAGAGTGGTTTACTCAGGAGTAGAGTCCATAAGACGGCCTGTGACTAGTGGTGTGCCACAAGGATCTGTTCTTGGACCACTGCTGTTTAATTTGTTCATAAATGATATAGGAAAGGATCTGAGAGGAACAGTTCATTTGTTTGCGGATGATGCGAAGTTGGGTAGGGCAATAGTGAATGCAGATGACGTCAAAATTTTGCAGGATGATTTGGATAGATTGGAGGTCTGGGCTAAGGAGAATGGATGTCAATTTAATGTGGCAAAATGTACGGTTATGCATTTTGGGGTGAAAAGATTGGCGGCAGTTTACTGCATTGGTGGAACCGTGCTCCAGGAAATTGATGAGGCACGAGATTTAGGAGTGTTGGTGGATAAGGAATTGAAATTTATGGGACACATTGCAAAAGTGGCCAAATCAGCTCATCAAATCACTTGGTTGCTGAAGAATACGTTGACAAGCAGAGACAAGCAGGTTATTGTTCCTCTGTATCGAGCCTTGATAAGACCCCATCTCGACTACTGTGCTCAGATTTGGTCACCTAGGTTTCTTCTTGATCAGGAGGAGGTGGAGAGGATCCAGAGGCGAGTGACCAAGATGATAGCAGGTCTGTGGAATGAACCTTATGAGAACAGGTTGAGGATTTGTGGGTTGCAAAAATTGGTTGATAGGCAGAGGAGGGGAGATATGATTGAGACATTCAAATTACTGAAGGGTTTCTATAAAATTAATTCAGAAGATATTTTTGAGAACAGGGCTGGTTGTGGGAGGACTAGGGGACATCCATGGAAACTGGGCAAAAGTGTGGTTAGTAAAGGTGTTAGAGCTGGGTTCTTTACTTTTAGAGTAGTGAATGAGTGGAATGCGCTCCCTGAATCTGTGGTGGATGCTGTGACAGTGAATGAGTTTAAGGCGAGGTATGATAGATACTGTATGAATGTAGAATAGTTGATGAATATGATTTGGGGCCTCCCTCGATGAGTCTAATAACTCCCTGGAGTTGCCTGCAATAATAGTAATAGTAATAATAATAATAGTAATAATCAACTTTATGTCGATGGTATCATCACTGGATTGAAGGCAGATATTCAGCTGTTTGCAGATGATGCAATGCTTATCAAAGAGTTACTAGTAACAGTGCCAATGTGGTGGTCCTTCAGGAGGATTTGAATAAGCTGGACTGGTAGGTAAATGAATTATGATATCAGTTTAATGCAACTAAGCATATGCTTTGATATTTGAGATCTATCGATGGGAAGTTGCACATTCAGATGGTGGAAGGAAAGTGAATAAGTATTAGCTGCCTGGTTGACTGAGTGGTTAACCTACTTACAATCCAACAAACAAACTGCAGGTTTAATTCTAATCCTGTTATGGGCAGGAACAGTTGTGATTGTCTTTGGGTGGGAGATGAATTTCAACACACAATGTGAGACCATCACTCTTATTATTGGAAGCCTGAAATGGCTTGAAAAATTCCAAGTTTGATCTCTTGAGCAGGATTTCTGTATGATGTCAAAAATAAATATAATATAAAAATTATAGAAAAATTTTCCTTACCTTCACTTCTTCTGCAATATATATATACATATATATTCATTTTTCTAAATTAACTGACTTAAAACCCGAGAATTATAACACAATGACATTTATTTGAAAAAACGCAACATGTTTCGTCAAGAATGACTTCATCAGGCGATAAGAACATAGAAAGATATTAAAAGACACTTAAATTAACAATGACACACTCTAAAGCTATACAATTATAAAGCCATAATATTCGACTGTAAATTACAGTTATTATGAACTTGAACTACAGTCCGAGTTAAAGTTCTATTGTTGTACACCTGTGCGTGTGTGGAATCACGCGATCTCCAGTATCTAATAGTAGAGTTGAAAGAGTCAGGCAAATTATAGCTAAGATTATTATTCAAATGAAAAGGGTCCAAGGTGATTTCTTTTGACTCGACAATGCGGCGCTCTATCTCATCATGGTAGATGTGTAGGTTTGAAGTTGATGTCCAATTTATTTCATGTTGGTGGCTTTCGTTGTTTGTGTTAATTGAAAGCAGGACATGGCCTGACAGAGCAGTTGCTCTGGTTCTTTCATAAGCATGTCGCGCTGGTGCTCTTCGAGACGTAGTAAGATAGATTTCTCTGTCTGCCCATAGTAAGGCTTTCCGCATTCACAAGTGACCTTGTATACACCTGGGAATTGTAGAAGGTTGTGAGGTTGTTTATAGTTGTTGAAGCATGATCTTATTTTTGGCAGAGTCGAGAAGCACGTTTTTATGTTAAACTTCTTTAGAATTCTACTCAGCTTTTTGGATAGTGTGCTGATATATGGCAAGACGATATGACCTTTGGAGTCGTCTTGTGTCTCTACGTTGCTACGTTGACGGTGGGATAATTGGTTGTTAATATTTTTTAGAGAGTAGCCATTGTTTTTAAAGGTCCATTTAAGATGTTGTAGTTCCTTTTTCAGTTCTTCTTCATCTGATAGTACAGATCATGCACGATTCGCTAGAGTTGATATAATACCCAACTTTTGCACTGGATGGTGATGGGAGGACGCATGCAAATATCTGTCTGTGTGTGTTGGCTTTCTAAAAATAGAGACTTTAATTGATTCAGGCGTTTTGGTGAGTTTAACATCTAGGAAACAGATGGAACTATTTTCTTCAATCTCCATAGTCAATTTTATATCTTGATGGCGGTTGTTTAAGTGGTCGAGAAACTTGTGAAGATTCTCAGTACCATGCTCCCATATGAGGAATATATCGTCCACATATCTAAGCCAAATTTTTGGTTTTAAAGTAAAAGAGGAGATCGCCTTTTCTTCAAAGTCCTCGAAAAAAATGTTGGCTAACACAGGAGAGAGGGGGCTTCCCATAGCTAATCCTTTGACCTGTTTGTATAGTTTACCTTCGAATTCAAAATAGCCAGAGTTTACACAGTGAGATAACAGAGAGAACATTTTATTTGAAATCTTGTTTTATCAGCACACTATCCAAAAAGCTGAGTAGAATTCTAAAGAAGTTTAACATAAAAACGTGCTTCTCGACTATGCCAAAAATAATATCACGCTTCAACAACTATAAACAACCTCACAACCTTCTACAATTCCCAGGTGTATACAAGGTCACTTGTGAATGCGGAAAGCCTTACTATGGGCAGACAGAGAAATCTATCTTACTACGCCTCGAAGAGCATCAGAGAGACATTGCTTATAAGAGAACCAGAGCAACTGCTCTGTCGGGCCATGTCCTGCTTTCAATAAACACGAACAACGAAGGCCACCAACATGAAATAAATTGGATATTGACTTCAAACCTACACATCAGCCATGATGAAATAGAGCGCCGCATTGTCGAGTCAAGGGAAATCACCTTAGACCCTTTTCATTTGAATAACAATCTTAGCTATAATTTGGCTGACTCTTTCAACTCTACTATTAGATATTGGAGATCGCGTGATTCCACACACGCACAGGTGTACAACAATAGAACTTTAACTCGGACTGTAGTTCAAGCTCAGAATAACTGTAATTTACAGTCGAATATTATGGCTTTATAATTGTATAGCTTTAGAGTGTGTCATTGTTAATTTAAGTGTCTTTTAATATCTTTCTATGTTCTTATCGCCTGATGAAGTCATTCTTGACGAAACATGTTGCGTTTTTTCAAATAAATGTCATTGTGTTATAATTCTCGGGTTTTAAGTCAGTTAATTTAGAAAAATGAACATATCCCAACCCCGAGTTAATAGTACTAATCATATATATATATATATATATATATATTGCAGAAGTAGTGAAGGAAAACCAGAGGATTGATGCAATACTAAGGACTTTGACAAGCAAAGATAAAAGAGTAGTGATTTCATTGTATAACGTCTTCTGATCAGATCACATCTGGATTACTGTGCACTGTGACTATCTGGGCACCAGTATTTGAAGGGGATGAAGTACCATTGGAAAAAAGTTAACCGAGGTGCTATATAGTCCTGATATCATTTTTGTTATCAGTTAACTGATAACATAAATGATATCAGGACTACATAGTATCCATTATGAGGAGAGATTGAGGGCATGCAAAAAGCAGGGTTTGGTGGACAGAAGATAAAAGGGCAATATGAATGAGACATTTAAACTGATGAGAAGTATTTACAGGACTGACTGACACTTAGGAGAATTATCGTAGTAGAAAACAGGGGGGGGGGAGGAGAAAGGACTATCCCTAGAAGTTGTGAAAGAAGGTGGTGAGTAAGAGGATGAATAGTGGCCTTTTTACATGGAGGATGGCTGGACCATGGAATCCACTGCATAACAGGGTGGAGAACATGCAGATGTTGAAAGGGTTTAATTAAGGAATGGTGTGATAAGCATTGTCTAAGATGGGCCTCCTGTTGAGTCACAAGACTCAACACAGGAGGATGACTCCATTAACATTCTTCATCATAATAATGCTTATGACAGATATTAAAATATCTATGATAAGTAGTATTTAAGACATGATGATTTCCTAAACTCTCTGTTCACATATAATAATTAATATTCCACAGCAGTAAAAGCATGTGCTAATATTTTTATTATTATTATTATTATTAAACTCTCCATGGAGTCAAAAAACTCATCGTGGGAGGTTCATTCAACTGACAACATATTTATTATAGAATCTTAAAATCCTTAACACTCCTTGCATTAACAACACATTCTGGTAATGTGTTCCATTCACTCACAATTCTCCATGTAAAAAATCTACTCCTCACACCCCACTTCACGACACTTACATAACTTTCAGGAATGACTTCTGGTTCTTCCCATCTCACCTTCTACGCTTTTTATAATCCCTTCTGGATTAATCTGATAAAATCCTCTCACTAACTTAAATGTCTTATCGTATCACCTCTCTTCCTCCTATTCACCAAACTCTGCAATTCACATTTCTTCAACCACTCTCCATAGCCAGCATTCCAAAATCCCAATATTGTCTAAGTCACTTGCCTCTGAACCCTCTCCAATGTCTCTACATCACATTGAAAACCAGGTGACCAGATCTGAGCACAATAGTCCAAGTGTGGTCTGACCAGTGCCATATACAGTGGCACAACCACTTTGTTATCCTTACATGTTACAGTACTTCTTATCATAGCACCACAACAATGTGCAGCCTTTGCAACACTAGCAATATGCCCTCTAAACTTTAGTCTACTGTCAATCAACCATCCTCCCAAATCTCTAATCTCATCCACTTCTTACAGTACAGCACCATCGATATAGTGCATAGCCTTATATTTCTGCAATCTAAAATGCAACAACTTGCACTTATTGATATTAAAACTGCAACCTCACTCTTTTGTCAAAGTAAAAAAGTCTATTCAAATCTTCCGGAAGGGAATTAATATCAGCAGTACTACTTATAATTCTTTCTAACTTTGCATCATCAGTAAATAACTGAAGATCCCCAGTCAGTCCACATGATATATCGTTTATAAACAAGTTAAACGGCAGTTCTTCTAAAACTAACCCAGCAGTTTTTCACTAATAAAATATTATTTAGTGACAAAATGTACATTTTTTTTTTTTCATAAACACAAAATAGAGAAACAAAAAATGTAAAAAGGGCATTTTGAAATTGTGACAACAGATCATAAAAAGTAAATTTAAATATTACAATTGCTTTTATTTTAATTAATAAAAACAAACTGTACCTACCTACAGGTACTTTTAATTTTGGTGGATTTTGATATGATTCTTTGGTAGTCGAAATTAATACTTCTCCCTTAAGATCTTCAGGATTACCTAATATATTTGGATATCCACGCCGAATATCAATTTTTTCATGTGATCTAGGTCCAGAGGACATTTTTATTTGAAAATTACACTTGCTTGCCTACAGGATTCTATTAAAAAAAAGTACATTAAACTCTAAGCAGATGGATAGACAATAATTGTAATAAAAAATTTTCAATTTAAATTACATATGTCAATTTAAATTACATAAATACATATATCTTAACTCCTTAAATCAGGGAGTCTCTTAAATATGCATCCAGTCTTTTATATATGCATCCAATGCCAGCCTGGTTGGCTGAGTGGTAGCGTATGCATTCTCCAGTCAAAAGGCTGCGGATTCGAATCACAAACATCCATGTACACGGCATGGATGTTTGTGATTGTCTGTGATAATACCAGTGGTGGTGGGCAGTAGATGGTATTGATATATATGATAATTGTAGTTGGAGAATTGGGTGGATGCAGAGTTGTAGAGTAGGTGCCCCTCCTCAATGAGTCTTAGGACTCCCTGGAGGTGTAGTATAATAATAATAATAGTAGAAGGAAGAATGATAATAGGAGGGAGATTGCTGATGAAAATGGTATTGTAGGAGGAAATAAAGAATTTTCCTCCAGAGTACTATTTAATTCAGCCATCAGATTGCTGATGAGCGATCAGAATCACTCTTCCAACAACATGAAGTACCATTATACTTCATGTGCAATCAGAATCACATGAAGTACAGTTAATTCTCAGAATTCTTTGTGTTGTCTTCACAATTTTGGCAAGTGTCTGCTAAATTTCAGATCCTTATCCACTACCACCTCAAGATCTCTTATTTCCCCACTTCCAACAATATATCCCAGGGGCGAATGCTAGTCTTGAAATTCACGCTTGCTCTTGTTATCAATCAGGGAATGAGAGGTGTGATTGAAGTCTGATTAGCAGAATAATGAATTACTGACCATTTAAAACTATGTACAGGTAACCTTCTTATAATGCAGATGTTAGGTTCCGCAGAAATGCCGCATTATATAAATCACGTTATGAGAGCCTCAGATCACATAGAAAAAGTAGGGTTATGTTCCGAAATTTTTTTTTTTTAAATTATATAAACAATGACATATCCAACAAAAAAATATTTTTATTTAATTCAGGTAATTCATGTAAGTTAAGAAAACATATAAACTATGAAACAAATACATAGCATAAAAATTACAAATTGTACTTAAACTTCATTGCACACTATGCATAAATGTTTTAGGCAAAATAAAATAGTGCATATTTTAATTTTTCATTGCACGAGGATTTGAGGTTAATAAACACTTGTTTTGTCATGTAGTCACCTGATGCAATACTACAAAACACTGGATAATTCTATCTTTGGGAACTTTGAATCCAGGAGCTAATCTTTCATTTTTCGAAATATAGGTGTGTTTTTGCATTTTTTTTCCAATATTGAATACCTGGTCTGCACTATAAATGTTTATAAACTTTGAGAGCTTTTTGTTTAATAAGATTTCCATCCACAGGAATTTTCTTTTGAGGTGCAATCTTCTATTGAAATCATTAGAGATTTCTCCATTTTTCCATTAGAATATTGTGTACATGAGCAACGCGCTTTGCATTTATCGTTGACCCAACAATAAACACTTTCTTAGATTTTATGTTCATTTTGTTTGATTGTTCGAATTGTTGATTCATTTAAATTCAAAGTCCCTGCAAAAACTCCTGGTTTTTCTCCATTTTTCAACCGATCCAAGATTTTGAATTTTTTTCTTCAAGAGAAATTAATTTTGTTTTCAATGTTAGTTTTCCCCTTTCGTTGCAGTTTGTGGCCATTACTATAAAAATAATTTTTTCACAAAAAAGCAAGCATTACATATTGTATGTAACTCACCAGAAAATAAAGTGCTCAGCTTGAGATGAACACACTTATGATTTTTAATGTACTTTCCTGGCAGAAATAAGGACAATTTTCAACAATAAACGTTTATAAGAAAAATTTCGGTAATCAGACCACATGTTTATTATGATAAATAACAATAAAAAACAATCCAACAAGTTTCGTAAGTCATATGACTTACATCTTCAGGGGTAAAAGGTAACTAAAAGTTAAAATACACAAAATGAGAAATTATTCAAAATAGTTCATTCTATGCAGTTGTCTAACTGCTCATTAAATTGAATATCCGAATGTAGATTCAGTGCAATGCTAAGTTTCAACAATGCTTTGGAACAAGAAGAGCATAAAAAACTTCCCTTTCTAATAGAAATCAATGAAAAAGATAATCTCCATCTATAGAAAACCCACCAACACAGGAAGATTTCTTAATGAGGCTTCACACCACCACCTCTCGCAAAAGATAGGTTTAATTAACACCTTGAGGTACAGAGCTTATAATATTTCAAGCACAGAAAAACAAAGAAATGAAGAACTCCAACATTTAACACAGATCCTCAAATAAAATGGTTCTGAACTGAAGACTATCAAAAATTCCTGAACACACCTCTTACAATCATCTCACAAAAGCAAGATTTCAAGAAAGCAATCACGCTTCCATACATCAAGAATGTTACATACAAAATTGCCAAATTACTAAACAAACATAACATCAAAGTGGCTTTTCTACCGTTGGAAAAAATTTCAAGATCTCCACATTCCCCAAAACCTCCACATTATCCTTTAAAAAAACCAGGTGCATACAATTGTTCTTGTGGCATCTGTTATGTAAGCCAGACAGGAAGATCAGGGGAAATTCGCAAAAACGAACACCAAAAAGACGTGCAAAAAAGAAGAGAAAAGAAATCAGGCTTAGCATACCACACAACTTCCACTGGCCATAATGTACTATGGCAAAAAACAAAGATGTCTTACATTGAAAAAAATTGTTTCATAAGGAAATTTAAAAAAAGCTACAAACATGCTAAGAATTCTAAAGCAATGCAACAAAAACCAAGGCCTAATTCTACACCAAGTTTGGTCAGCATTGATAAAAAATATACCGAAGTCAGACCTCAGACAATGTGAACAACACAACGTGACAGCATCCAGCATTGTTCAAACTTAGCATTTCACTGAATCTATATTCGGATATTCAATTTAAAGAACAGTTAGACAACTGCATAGAATGAACTATTTTGAGTAATTTCTCATGTCGTGTGTTTTAACTTTTAGTTACCTTTGACCCCTGAAGATGTAAGTCACACGATTTACGAAACTTGTTGGGTTGTTATTTATCATAATAAACATGTGGTCCAATTACCGGAATCTTTCTTATGAACTGTTAAATCACAGAAACCTTCGCATACAATAAACATTTTACATGGTAAACAATTGAGGTACATGCGTGCTAAGGGGTATTTTCCCTAATATAAATTCGCTACTTATAATTACATGTAGGATACAGGCAGACACAAATTTAACATATGAAAAGATAAAGGGATACTACAATTTGTAGACTGCATTATATCGAAACCGCGTTGTATAAGTACTGCGTTCTACAATTTTAGACTGCGTTATATCGAAACCGCGTTGTGTAAGTACCACGTTATACGAGGGTTACCCGTTTTTAGAAATTTATGCACAGTTAATCATACAAATACAACATTTATTTTACAAATGATATTCTATCTTTTTCAATTTAGCTACTTGAATACAAATTCTACCCTACGATTCTTTTTTATGAACTGGTCAATAACATCGTCATAAAAAGTTGGTTGTAACTTAATTTTCCCAAGCAACATGCACACTTGTAAAGGCTGGCTGAAGTTCACTGGCTAGAACTACTTTGACTGCGTATGGCCCGTGTTTAAGCAACAGAGTGAGATGACGTGGAAAGAGCGGAAATGGCTATGCGCGCACATGAAATCACAGTGCTGAAGTGAGAACCTGGATGCTCCCACAACCGAGTAAGCCAAGGTAGCTTGACTAGTGTCGGCCTTCGATACACAATGCAAAGCTCAATTATTGCCACACAAGCTTAAAACGTCTTCTGTCTACAAAAATAAAATCCTAAATGGAATGCTTATAAATGCATGCATTTATTAACAAATAAATATTACTTCTTCTCAATTAATGAGCTTGCGCAGCAAGCATGGAGAATTCGCCACTGATATATCCCCAGCAAGCATAAATTCTACATTCCATCTTTGTTTCCCAAATTTGCTGACCTGGTTGGCCATGTGGTTAGCATATCCACCTCCACCCAAAAGGCTATGGGTTTGAATCTCACCGTGGGCATGGATGTTTTGATTGTCTGTGAAAATACTGTAATGGTAGTCGGCAGTAGATGGTGTTGGTGTAGATGATGAAGGTAGTTAGGTGCCCTCCCTTGATGGGTTTTTTGGACTCCCTGGAGGTGTCATGTAATAATAATAATAATAATAATAATTTTAAAACCTTACATTTTGCAATATTGAACTCGCATCCCCATTTCCGTGCCCATTCACTCAATTTACATGACACCTCCAGGGAGTACAAAGATGCATCGAGGGAGGGCACCTATTCTACAATTCTCTGTCTCCACCAACTGCAACTACCATCATCATCTACACCAAAGCCATCTACTGCCCACAACTGCAACTAAATTTTCACAGACAATCACAAACATCCATGCCCACGGTGGGATTTAAACCCACAGTCTTTTGGCCGGAGAGCAGATACGCTAACCAGGTCTTCCATAAGGCTACATCTCTATTCTTCATAGTTCGTCCCAACTTTGCATCATCTGCAAACAACTGAATATCCCCATCCAAATCTTCACCAATATCATTAAAATACAGGTTAAACAGCAATGGCCCTAAAACAGACTTCTGAGGCACATCACTAGAGACTTTCCTCTTCCTGGATATTGCTCCCCCCATACACAACTTGCTGATACCTATCAGATAACCAGTCTCTGATTCAATGCACTAATCTAATATCCAACCCCATCCACTGTAGTTTGACTATCAACTTATCATGCGGTAATCGATCAAAAGCTTTTGCAAAATGTCTCCATTTCTATCTTAGTAGAACCTTCTGTGGGACCATAGGCACAAATAAGTCTCATTGTCCAGTTCCCCATTCTGATATTTGCCCACATCACTCTACTCAAGACTGCCTGCCATTCAAGAAGATTAGCCTCGTATTTAGTGTTGAATACTATGTCAACTCCTTCTCTGATTGTCATTGTCTGAATGTAACATTTTGTATTTATTGCTCAGAAAGAGCTCACTAGTTTTTGCCTTTTTTTGTTTCAGTCACCCCTATTAGGTCGATCTAGTACTTATCCAATTCCTCAGTTAGCTCCATTTCTTTGCCATTTAATCTTCTTATGTTGATAGTACTGATCTTGAACTCTGGTGATGGTGAGTTGGAGTGAATTTTAGGATTTGTTCCAGTAGCTGACTTTTTGCTGTTTGCCCTGGTTCCCTGCCGAAAACAACGGGGGCCTTGTTTAACCGAGCGACATCCCGGCCAGCATGAAATTCTTTCATTGTACCATCATTCTATATTTTGGTTTAAGCCAATAAGAATACAATTTGGTCAGCTAAATCCCAAATTGCTAGCCCATCCTCGTTCGTTCAGTATCCAGGTAGATACCCGACAGGGTGCACCACGAGAAGGTGAGGATTGCATACTAGGTCAGAAGCCCTGGTCAGTTCTCCACATTCCTTTAAAGGTTATGTGGAGGTCCTCTCTCAGTTATACAGCTTTGATCCTTTAGCACCCCAGCAGAGTTTATAGACTATGTAAAAAATAAATAAACATACAAATTTTAAAAAAAGATAGTCCTTGGCCTGCCCATGGTAATAACGTCCTCTAGGTTATAACCTTTTATGTTTGGAAGATACATTTAAAATTATTTTTTCAAATAAATAATATAAAATAAAGTTATTTTTGAATTAGGCAATCAAGACTTATCAGTGGTACAGTTTTTCAGTAAGATGGACACCCTGCCACCTAGCCATGTTGTTTTAAATGAGGTTTATTTCCATATGGATTGAAAGAGGCGGGCTAACATCAGAGGCATAGCTAGAGGGGGGAGGGGGCAATCTGTCCCTGGCAACACTTTGAACATTTACGAACTTTTGCTGTTAATTCTAAAATACAGTCTCTAGAACTCAGTTCGAACTATTGTAATACTACAGTGAATTTTCCTTACAATTGGTAAGTGTGAGAGGAGTTTTTCTAAATAAAATTGATTAAGAATTACCTACATTACTATGAAATAGACTTTGGCAATGTCATCGACAATTTTGCTGACAGAGAAGCAAGAAAAATAACATTTTAGAATGTTGGAATTAAAGTTTTACTTCAAAAATAAACAGAATGTTTTAATTTATTTCCCTATATGTCGTTTTGACTTTTTATAGTATTTTTGGTGTGTATTGAGATGGGCAGCAAACTCAGGGACCGCCCTTGGCGGCGAAAGCTCTAGCTACACCACTGGCTAACATCATTGCTACCTCATTCCCTAGACTTGTCCTCATTGGATTTTTTTCTTAGGATACATATTAAAATTGAAGTTTTGCAACTGATTCTGAATAAGTAACATGTTGAAGAGTTGAAAATATTTAATCAAGGTGGATTAATTACAAATAACTGCTTCGCTAACCACTTAACAAACCAGGCCAGTGCCTGCTTGACCGAGTGGTTAATGTATCTGCTCTCCAACCAACAGGCTGACAGTTCTAATCTTGTCATGGACGTGGATGTTTGTTAATTGTCTTTATGTGGGAGATAAATTTCATCACCTGGACCTGGTGTGAGACCACTGCCCTGCTTATTGGAAACCTGAAATGGCTTGACAAAATTTTCATAAACATGGAACTTTTTCAAGCCAGGTTTCTGGACTATGTAAAAAATGAATGAAAACTACAAATATATATATATATATATATACACACACACACACACACCCAATTCTTTATTTACACGGTGGATTGGTTCCAGAAAAAATCGTGTAAATGAAAACCATATAAAAAAGAATACAGTGCATATGAAAAAATAGAAGAATAGTTCCAAAACCCAATACGAACAATAAGTTATTTTCAAACATATATATATATATATGCATCTCTTAAAGAAAATAGTGTGTCACTAATAAAACAGAAATTCAGAAAGGTCCAAATACACCTGCACATATGGTTATTGGTTAAATTTTATCTGCCGTCACTTTCTGACAGTAGCCACATTCTTTGGCCGTCCTGTTCATACTGCAATGACAAAACATTTTTTTCAGTAAAAGGAACTAAATTAGAACTAATTTCCAATAATTCTGATTCTATTTTTTTTTATACCACGAACTCTGTAATTATTGAAATCGTTGAAATCCTGTTTTGACTAGATCTTTGTGTAATTCTTCATATCATACCACACATGACTTCAGTTCCCATTTAAACTGTTCAGCTCATTCAGTATTTGGATCATGTGTAAGAAAATGACTTTGCAGTTTTACTAGCCATTTGAAGCCCTTCTTTAATTAATCCTACGGTGAGTAGAATCTCTTCATCATCATCACTTTTTTTTCATTTTCATCGAGATTCTCAAGGACAGCTTCTATTATTTCGTCATCACTAACAGCATTGTCAACCATCAATTCTTCAATATCTGCAGATGAAAAATCATCAAATCCTTCTCTGCCAACTGCATGTGCTAATCTGATGATATTCCAATGATGGCTTCAATTCTGATAATGCCAACTTAGCAAGTTTGATACAATCCAGAATAGAAAATTTCTTCCTTATCTAGTTTATCCAAAATGTATTGGAATGTTCTTCATATTTAGTAAGTTTTGAAGGCAGCGATCACACCCTGGTCTAGTGGTTGTATTAAGGATATTGTATTAGGTGGCAGAAAACAAAATTACACATTTGGGGTGTTCTAAAACAGGATGGACAGGCACATTATCTATAATCAATAAAACTTTAAAGTCTAGATTTTTTTCCACAAATAGCATTTAACTTCTGGAACAAAACATTGATGGAACCATTCATTAAAAATTTCTTTTGTAACCCAACCTTTTTTTATTTGCCTTCCAGTGCACTGGTAACGTATTAAAATCCACACCTTTCATTGCCTATGGTCTTAAGGATCGATTAATGAGTAATGGTTTTAATATATGATCTCCTGAAGCATTACTACAAAATAATAGAGTCACACGATCCGTAGCTGCTTTAAAGCCACCAACACTTTTTTTGTGATTTCGCAATATAAGTTCTACTTAGCATTTGTCTACATTCTGTAGCTAGAGTAATCCTTGATATTTAAAACATCGAAGGGGGGGGGGGTCCCCATAATTTAAGTATATATGTACCATACTAGGAAATGATAATTATAATGGAAATACCTTTTTTAACAGAACTGAATTCGAAAAGAAATTTTAAAAATAAGCACCATTTGAACAGCATTAAATCAAAATATACAGTGTAAAAATATAATTGCTTGGGTTTTTTAAACCATGTTATTTTGAAATTGTGTAAAAGAAAGCTGTGTAAAAAGAGAATTAGCTGTATATATATATAAAATTGATTTAAAAAAATAGAAAAAATCCTTAGCCTACCCACAATACCCAATGTACTATACAATTGCAAATAACCTTTTGTGGGTGGGAGCAACTTAAAAAAAAAAAATATATATATATATATATATATATATACATATTTTGATTCACATATCCTGAATCACTGTCATTGTAAAACAGTTGGAATCAAAAAAATTAAACAATGAAGGTGTATGGAGAATGGAATCTCTCGTTATATGCAATCGCAAGACAGCCAGGTAAAAAATGATACTATTAGGATCATTTTTATCCTAATAGTATAAAAAGTTGTATAGCATTTAATACAATTTAATTAAATTGTATTAAATACAATTTAATTAAATATCAAATTAATGTCCATTATACTGGACATTAATATGTCCAGAATAATACTGGATATATTAATGTTATTATAGTTAATAACCATACTGTTATTAACTATAATAACAGTATAGTTATTAATAATAATTTTTAATAAATATTTTGATTTCAAACTGTGTTATGCTGATGATGATCCACAGTCCATGAATTGAAATATTCATAATTAAACCATCTCAATTAACTAGTTTCAACTGTGACTAGGAGTTAGTTATTCAGGATGAATAATACACAGTCATCTCTTAATAAATGTGTTACTGAACAAAGCCTCACTTTATTAATGATCTTCATGCAAGGATAACAATGATCACTGCTGCAACTCAAATATAACTGCAGAAGAGTATTTCAAAATCGTGCTATTCTTTGTGTCCAGAATAATACTGGATATATTAAAAGTTAACATTCGTACAATTAAATATGCTAGATCGTGAATAAATTCTCTCTGTTGAATTTTGCAGATTATTTATTTTTATATTATAAGCTAAAGAGAGGTATGAACAACAGTTAGCTAATGAAGCCAAAAAGAATCCTAAGGAGTTCTTTTGATATGTAGCCAGCAAAAGAAAGAATGATTATGGAAGGATGACATTGATTGGAGAAAATGGTACAAAGACAGCTGTTGCAGAATGTGGGGTGGAGATACTTAATGAGCAGTTCATAAAGATCTTTCAATCTTGTGAATGTGACTTCATGGAGAGATTGAGAGCAGTTGATGATAGGGAGGAGCGACTGACTATAAGTGAGCAAGAGGTGTTTGAGGAGTTGAATAAACTAGATGTAAATAAGGCTGTGGGACTTGATAATATATCACCGTGTATTCTGAAGGAATGTGCCAGGGAGTTGACACCTGCCTTGACATATATATTAATACGAGTCTTGAACTTGGTCAAGTTCCTAAGGAGGGCAAGATTGTGCCACTTCATAAAGGAGGTGATCGAACTCAAGCATCAAATTATTGGCCTATCTGTGTGTCAGGCCTATCTATTGTGGTTAAGTTGTTGGAGAAGCTTGTCAGAACTAGGATCCAGAGTTGGGATGACAACAATGGTATTATCTTTGATGGACAGCATGGATTTGCTAAAGGGAGGTCATGTTTTAGTAATCTACTTATTACAATAAAGTGACTGCTTCCTTGGACAGAGGAGAAGGATACACAATAATATATTTCGATTTTGCAAAGGCTTTTGATAGAGTACCTCATGATAAGTTGACAGTCAAACTAGAGCAGATGGGGTTTGGATATTAGATTAGTGCATTGGATTGGAGACTGGCTATCTGATAGGTATCAATAAGTTGTGTATGGGGGGTGCGATATCCAGGAAAAGGAAAGTCGCTAGCGGAGTGCCTCAGGGGTCTGTTTTAGGGCCATTACTGTTTAACTTGTATATTAATGATATTGGCAAAGATTTGGATGGAGATATTCAGTTGTTTGCAGATGATGCAAAGTTGGGACGAACCATAAAGAGTAGTGAAGATGTTGTGGCCTTACAAGAAGACTTGAATAAATTGAGTGATTGGGCACGGAAATGGGGATGCAAGTTCAATGTTGCAAAATGTAAGGTTTTAAAATTTGGAAAACAAAGATGGGATGCAGAATTTATGCTTGGTGAGAATATATTGTTGGAGGTAGAGGAAATAAGAGATCTGGTGGTGATAGTGGATAAGGATCTAAAATTTAGGGGACACATCGCCACAATTGTGAAGACAACACAAAAGCTTCTGGGAATGATGCGGAGAACACTGACGTGTAGAAGTAGGGAGATTCTTGTTCCATTGTATAAGGCTTTGATTAGGCCACACATGGACTATTGTGCCCAGATTTGGTCACCGGATTTTCAGAAGGATTAAGAGATGTTGGAAAGGGTCCAAAGGAGACTGACTAAGGTAGTTTCTGACCTCTGGAATGTCGAATATGAGGAAAGATTGAGAAGATGTAATTTGCAGAGTCTGGTGGACAAGAGGAAGAGGGGTGATATGATAGAGACCTACAAGTTGGTAAGGGGTTGTTATATGATCAGTGGTGGAGAAGTTCTACAGAGAATAGTGAGAGATCAGGGGAGAACCAGAGGTTATCCTTGGAAACTGTATAAAGAAGGTGTGAGTAGGGGAGCAAGAGGCAGGTTTTTTTCATGCAGAGTTGTGAATGATTGGAATACCTTGCCTGAGAGTGTGGTGTATGCAAGGAGTTTGAGTGTGTTTAAGGCTCGGTATGATGAGATGTGTGTGTGATAAAAGGACCTCCCAGATGAGTCTTTGACTCCATGAGGTCTTGGGGCAATAATAATAATAATAAAATCTAAGTATACCACTCTGTATCCCTCTCCTCTGTCCAAGGAATCATCACCTTATTGTAATAAGTAAGTAGATTAAAACATGACCTTCTTTTAGCAAATCCATGTTGTCCATCAAAGATAATACCATTGTCATCAACCCACTTATGGATCCTAGTTCTCACCAGCTTCTCCAACAACTTAACAACACCTGACACACAGATAGGCCTAGTTTGTATTATTGCCACACAAACAGGAGGAAGAGAGGGGGATAGGATGAGACATTTAACTTAGCAAAGGGTTGTTACATGTTAATGTGGAAGAAATTTTTTGCAGAATGGGGGAAGGGGGATAGAACAAGGAGCCATACCTGGAAATTGTATAAAGAGGGTGTGAGCAGGGGAAAATAAGGAGTAGGTTCTTTGCATGGAGAGTGGCTGGTCAGTAGAATGCTTTGCCTGGCACTGTGGTGAATACAGATACACTGAATGAAATTAAAGCACAGTTTGATGGGATTTGTGTGCAACAGTGTTTGCCTTTTGTGATGAGTTTTTAGACTTCATGGAGGTCTGGTGTTAATAATAATAATAACATAGGTGGACAGAAAACAAAAAATAATGAGAAGTTATTTCAGTAAAATGGAAGATGAAATACATATGGATGTTGACCAGCAGCTGTACATGTTCTTATGATACATCCTGCAAAATTTTGACATAATCTGTATCAACTATTGCTCTACCCAACTTTATTGCAGGCCTGGTGGGCCGAGTGGTCAGCGTATCCGCTCTCCAGCCAAAAGGCTGCAGGTTCGAATCCTGCCATGGACATGGATGTTTGTGTTGTCTGTGGAAATACCAGTGGCGGTAGATGGCATTGGTATAGTTGCAGTCAGTTGGTTGATTGATTAGTTGAGACAGAGTTGTAGAGTAGGTACCCTCCCTCAATGAGTCTTTGGACTCCCTGGAAGTGTCAAATAATAATAATAATAAAATAATAATCAGTTATTAACCGTCCAAATGCCCATATGGATAAATTTCATCAATTCATTTTTGTTTCGTATCCATGTTATTTCAACAGTATCCAAATGATATTTCAATGGACATTTTGCATCCATGTAATTATTATTATTATTATTATTATTCCGGGCAACTCCAAGGAGTAGACAGACTAATCGAGGGAGGCCCTAACATCATGTCAAGAACAACTATTCGACATTCACACAGTATCTATAATACCTTGCCTTGAACTCATTCACGGTCGTAGCACCCACCACAGACTCTGGCAGCTTATTCCACTCATTCACCACTCTCCAAGTAAAAAACCCAGCTCAAACACCCTTGTTAACCACATTCTTGCCCAGCTTCCATGCATAACCCCTAGTCCTCCCACCACCAGTCCTATTTTCAAAAATATCTTCTGGATTAATCTTATAGTAACCCTTCAGTAATTTGAATGTCTCAATCATATCACCCCTTTTCTGTCTATCGACCAATTTTTGCAATCCACAAATCTTCAGCCTATTCTCATAAGGTTCATTCCACAGACCTGCTATCATCTTGGTCACTCGTCTCTGGATCCTCTCCGCTTCCTCCCCATCACGAAGAAACCCTTGCACCCATAACTGGGCACAGTAGTTCAGATGGGATCTTATCAAGGCTCGATACAGAAGAACAATAACTTGTTTGTCTCTGCATGTTAAAGTATTTTTCAGAAGCCAAGTGATTTGATGAGCTGATTTAGCCACTTTTGCAATGTGCCCCCTAAACTTCGATTCCCTATTCACCAACACTCCCAAATCCCTGGCCTCATCAATCTCCTGGAGTACGGTTCCACCAATGTGATATACTGCTGCTATTCTTTTCACCCCAAAATGCATAACCTTACACTTTGCCACATTAAATTGACATCCATTTTCCCTAGCCCAGTCCTCCAAACTATCCAAATGATCCTGCAAAATTTTCACATCCTGTACACTCACAATTGCTCTACCCAACTTTGAGTCATCAGCAAACAAGTGAACACTTCTTCTCAGCTCCTTTCCTATATCGTTAATGAACAAATTGAAAAGTAGTGGTCCAAGAACAGAGCCCTGCAGCACATCACTAGTCACAAGCCATCTTTTAGACTCAACTCCTGAATAAACCACTCTCTGGTATCTCTCCATCAACCACCCTCCTATCCATCACACCAACCCTATATCCATCCCCATCTGCTCCAGTTTACTGATTAGGGTTCCGTGTGGTATCCTGTCAAAAGCCTTGGCATGGTCCAGTAGAATCACTGTAAACCCATTACCCTTATCCAGTTCAGCCGTCACTGTGTTATAAAACGTGAGCAAGTTACTGAGGCATGATCTACCCTTCACAAAACCATGTTGTCCCCCATAAAATATCCCATTTTCATCTATCCAATCCTGTATTCTTTTCTTGACTAATTTCTCTAAGACCTTGACAACGATTCCTGAAATGCTAATCGGTCGGTAATTTACAACAACAGTCTTGGATCCTCCTTTATGCAGTGGAACTATTTTCCCTTCTTTCCACCCCCTCGGGACTAACCCAGACCCGAGACTCAAATTAAACAAAATGGTCAAGGGTACTGACAATTCTTTAGCCGTTTCTCGTATGACACGAGCTGGTATACCATCCAATCCCACAGATGTATTGACATTGAGGTTATGCAATAGACTACTCACCTCCACTTCATTCACCACAATTCCCGTATAATCTACTGGTTCATTAATTTCTGCAATGTCACCACCTGGATGATATAATCTTGCAAAGTGCTCATTCAGTAACTCAACTATATCAACTGATTCAGTTACCTCCCTACCATCGGCATTCTTTAAAATCATGCTGTCATATACATTTTTCCTTTTACTTGCAACATATCGAAAAAACTGTTTAGGATTCTCTTTAGCCTGCATGGCCAATGTTCTTTCGTAATCCTTTTTTGCTTTTCTTACCCACACTTGTTACCCTTCTGGCCTGCGCTTTATACCATTCATGTGCCTGTAATTATTGACAGTTAAACAGGGGTAATCATTATTCTTGTGCATATATGTGTGTGTCTGGTTATTCAGCCAGATGATAAGTTATGTTAAAGACTAATATGCATATATTATTATTGTATAATATATAAAGTACTGATGAACAAGATATTGCAGCGAGTTATATAAAAATCAACTACATGATACTGCAACAGAAGTAATCAGAGAACTAAAAGCAATCTCTCCACCGGCAGAGATCTTTGAAAATGACATCTTGGAAGAGGAGGTGAATAAGGCTATTAAACATCTCAAGAACAACAAGAGTCCTGGAAATGACAACATAATAGGCGAGATGCTAAAATATGGGGAGAAATCAGTTGTAAAAGTGAAAAGAGCCGATTTTTTCCACCCCCGAAGAGTGGAAAAAATCGGTCTTGGTTGTTCTTCATAAGAAAGGCAGTGCTTTAGAATGCACCAATTACAGAACTATTGCATTAATGAGTCATTTTGACAAAGTGCTAATGAAAATACTAACAGAACACCTTAAGGATCATATGGAGGTACATCTTCCGGATGAGCAAGCTGGATTTCGACAAGATCGAAGTACAGTTCAACAAATACTCGCACTAAGATTAATAGCAGAGAAAGCTTGAAGAAAGAACAAAAAGATTTATTGCTGTTTCGTGGACTTCCAAAAAGCATTTGATAATATCGACCAAAATATAACATGGGCTGTCTTGGAATCCTATGGTGTGGACAATAAATTGATCCGCCTGCTGAAAGATATAAAAGCCAAACACAAGCAAAAATCAGAATAGCAGGTGAGACTGGAGATTCGTTTGCCACTAGTCAAGGCACAAGACAAGGGGACCTAATATCACCAATCATGAGGAAATCTACAGACGAATACAACCAAAAAGAAAACCTGATCCAGAAAATAATCAAAAGGAAATTACGTCTATTTGGTCATATATGTAGAATGAATGATGAGAGAAAATTAAAAACTTGCTGTTTGGAATGATTGAAGGAAAGAACAAAAGATCAAGACCAAACAGAGAATGAGGCGATGACATCGTCAAATGGTGCGGAAACTCTATACACAAAATGAGTCATCTTGCACAAAACAGAATGCAATGGAAGAATCATATCAAGATGGCAGCAGACACCTACAGGCATTGGACCCATGGTTGTTGTTGATGATGATGATGTCCTAATGGAGTCAAAGAACTCATTGCAGGGGGTCTATACTCTCTCACGAAAAAGATCACTGAACCGTGCCTTAAACTTGTTCACAGTTTCAGCACTTACCACACTCTAGGCAATGCATTCCACTCACCAGTCACCTTTCCATGCAAAGGACTTTCTTCTCACTCTCCCCTGCTCACACCTTATACTCCTTATACAGCTTCCAAGGCTGACCTCATGTTCTATCCTAGTCTCCCTCTATTCTATGAAATATCTCCTCCATATTCCTCCATACAATCCATTAAGCCTCCAACATGATGTCCATATTATCTCGTAACAACTCCACATCAACTTATATGCCTCAATCATATTTTTATCCTTCTTCTATTCACAAGGCTCTACAACTTGCATAGCTTCAATCTCTCCTCATATTTGACATTCCATAGTCCTGACACTGACTTAGTAAACCTGCTCTGGATCCTCTCCAATACATCCACAAAACTAGACAACCAAATGTGCACAGCAGTCCATATGTGGCCTTATGAAAGCCTTATACAAAGAAACCATAACCTCTTTGCTTCCGCATGCCAACGTCCTTCTTATTATTGCCATAAACCATTGGATTATTATTATAATTTTAGCAATGTGAACTTCAAGTCTGTGTTAACCATCACTCCTAGATTTCTCATCTATTCCACATCCTTCAAACTTTCCCCAAATTTCAATTTCTTTCCCCAAAATTTCCCCATTCAGGACTATACAATGTTGGTTATGAGGATCAGCTGAGGGAATGTGGTCTGCAGAGTTTGGTAGATAGAAGAAGGAGAGGTGATATGATTGAAACTTTTAAATGTTGAGAGGTAGTTATAGGGTTGACAGTGGGGAGTTCTTTTGCTTGGTGTAACAGGGGAAGGAGCGAGGACAAGGAGACATCCCTAGAAATTACAAAAGGAAGCTGTGAACAAGAGCGTGAGGAGTGGTTTCTTTGCATGGAGGGCGATTGAACCAAGGAATGCATTGCCTGATAGAATGGTGAGCGCATGAACAGTCAATGAGTTCAAGGAGTGGCATGATAGACTATGTATTTTCTAGGAAGGACCTCCCATGATGAGTCTTTTGACTCCATGGAGGCTTGAATCATAATAATAATAATTAATTGTATACCCTGCATCCTAACCTTGCCTACCAAATTTCAGAGCCTTGAACTTTGCAAAACTGAAATGATAGCTCCACTCACTTGCCCAATCACACTGTCTATTGAGATCTGCCTGCAAGGCATCTCTTCTACTTCTCATAGCTCTTCTTAACTTTGCATCATCAGCACACAGCTCCACATCTCCAGATAAGCCAGTCAAAATGTCATGAATGTAAAAGTTAAACAAAACTGGTCCCAGAACAGATCCCTGTGGCACTCCACTAGTGACATTACTCTTTTGGTATACCACTCCTCCTTACAATACCTGCTGATACCTATCTCACAGACAATCAGCTATCCAACTCACTAGTCTGTTATCTCATCAATTTCAATTTAGCTACTAGCTTGTCATGAGGTAGTCCTTTAAAAGTCTTTGAAAAATGCAAGTATAACACTGTATATTCATCTCCTTTATCCAGTGAATTTGTCACCTTGTTGTAATAGGTAAGCAGAATGCTAAAGCATGACCTCCCCCTAACCAACTCATCCTGACCATTATAAAGAATACTGCTATTATCAACCCATTTCTGAATCCTAGTCTTCACCAACTTCTCTAACACCTTAACAACTCCAGATACACAGACTGGACTATAATTTGTAGCTTCAGTCTTATTCCCTCTTCCCTTAGTGAAGTGGAATAATTTTTCCCAAATTCCATTTCTTTGGGATTTGGAACTCGCTATATTGCAAGATTAATGGTAAACAGGTGTGCCAAAGGTACCGTTAATTCCCTAGAGCCTTACTTCAAGACATGGTGATATATTGTCAATTCCTACTGCCTTATTAATATTAAGTTTACTTAATTCCTCACATACCTCCTGTTCATAGAGCCTCCATAGCTCAGCCAGTATAGATGAAGCCCTCTGGTCAGAAAGACCTGGGTTCGATTCCTGTCTATGTGAGGAACCTTTATCTGGTCTCTCTTTCGACTAAAGGTAAGTTAGCCAGTCTCACACACACACAGTGGTAGATGGTTATTTCTCCTGGAAACTCAGATTTTTCATACCTCAGAACAGGCAAATCAGCCCCGTGAACACACACACACATAGATATAGTCAAAAATACATAGAAGTCCCTCATTGGAGGGCACAACCTCAATCGGTCCTAAGAGACAGATGAGGAAAATTGGAACACAACAACGTACCTCCTGTTCGTTCACCATCACTCTTCTGCCACACCTTTAACACTCCAGCTTCTTGCGATGTTACTTTCACAAGAATGAAATACACTGATAAACTGCTCCTTCAATACTTCTATGTCCACTTCATTGGTTACCAATCTTCCAGTGTCATCAACTAGCATCATTCTTCCATAGTTATTTCTTCTTCTAATTACCACATATTGAAAGAACTCACTAATTTTTTTTCCTTAGCTTCAATTCTTATACTGCACTTTGGCTGTCTTTACCAACGAGTCACCTTTCTGGCCTGTTCCTTGTACTCTTCATTCAACAAATTATTACCAACATTCATCATGGTTGCCTCCACAGTGCAGATGTGTTCTTCTTGCAGATTTCATGCTTAATCTCTTCCTTCATCCATTTTTACTCCTACTTTCTTTAGCCTCTTCACCTTTACAATACACTCAGACACTGCCACTGTTAAATAGCTCTTGATCAATGCTCAAGCAGCATCTGTCTGCTTTCCATACTATAACACCCAGTTTTCTCCTAAGATTTTCATAATCACCAGCTTTCTAGTATCTCTCTTTCACTGTAGTAACTCATATAAGAACTTCACAGAAGTTCTGATATGATTGTTCTACTTCACAAAGGGAGGGGTGGGGATCACTAGGCTTGGTGATTCCCCCCCCCTTTGTGAAGTAGAACAATTTTTCCAACCTTCCAATCCTTTGGCACTTGGTATACTGTCAAGTCCTACTACCTTATTAACCTGAAATTTACTTAATTCTTCATATACCTCCTGCTCATTCACCATCAGTCCCTCTTCCATCGTATCCTCTACACTCCAACATTGTAAAGTGGAACCATTTTTCCCATCTTCATTCCTTTGGGAAATGTTTAACAAGAGTCTTGCAACAGAGCAAATGAGCAGTATTCCTTTGAGACACTTGACAGTGTCTCGAAGAATGCTGTAGGGAATTAACAGTACCTTTGGCCTCAAGTCGTAGAGCACTCCTTCAAGACAGAAGTGTTGCAAATTATAGGCCAATCAGCATTTCAGAAGTGGTGGTTAAAGTGTTGGAGAAATTAGTTGAAAGACAGAATTCAGGACAGGGGAGAGAGAGAGGAATATGGTACTCTATAAGGGACAAAACAGCTTTGTGAAGAGTGAGTCTTGCTTTAGAAATATGACTACTTTTTACTAAGTGGTATTGCTAGACTTTGCAAAAGCATTTGACAAGATTCCAAATAGAACTTGATTGCATAAATTGGAGCAAATTGGGATGGATATGAATCTGGTAATTTGGATAAGAGAGTGGGTGATGGATAAATATCAAAGAGTGGTTTATGGAGGAGTTGAGTCCATTAGAAGACAAGTGACTAGTGTATACAACAGGGCTCAGCATTCGTCCTCTGTTGTTTAATTTGTATATCAATGATACAGGAAATGATCCGACAGAAAATATTTCCTGTCAGATCAAATGGTAAATGAAGCGCAGATCCCGAAGGAAAACTTCAACAGACTAGAGTATGGGCAAAGGTAAATGGTTGCCAGTTTAATGTGACAAAGTGTAACGTGATGCATTATGGGAAGTGATCAGAAGCTCTGTACTATATTGATAGAACTCAATGGCAGGAAATTGATGAGGCCAGGGACTTGGGTGGCTTATAGATAGCTGAAGTTTAGAAAGCATATTATTATTATTATGTGACACCTCCAGAGAGTCCAAAGACTCATCGAGGGAGAGACTCATCGAGTTCGATGCCAACAGCATCGAACGATTGAACCCTTCCAACTACTAACCGTACTCAAACTTGCTTAACATTTTTCGTGAGCCATTAGTAGCTGAGGCTCTACCAATCGACCAAACTTTGCTGGCCTTGTGAAGGTAACCAAAGCAGCACTTAGATTACACAGTTTTTGAAGAATACACTAACAAGTAGAGATAGAGAGGTTATTGTTCCACTATATAAGGCTACATCTGGACTACTGTGCACAGATCTGGACTCCCAGATTCCATGGTGACGAAGTTATGGAGAGAATACAGATACAGAGTGACAAAGATTGTGGCAGATCTGTGGAATGCTCTTTATGAGAACAGGTTGACAGTCTGTAGGCTTCAAGAATTGACATTTAAGTTATTAAAAAATTTTTATAGGATTGACACTGAAGACTGTTTTCAGTACATGGCAAGAAGGAAGAGAAAAAGGAGTCATCACTGGAAGTTGTATAAGAGTGTGGTTAACAATGACATGTTAGGACTAGGTTTCTTGCTTGGAGGGTGGTGAATGGGTGGAGTAGGTTGCCAGAGGTGATTGCAAGTGCCTCATCAGTGAATAAGTTTAAGGCGAGATATGATAGGTATTATGTGAATAATGGCTAGTGTGTGAATAATGGATCTCCTGTGATGAGTCTTCTGACTCCATGGAGATACCTGTATAATAATATGCTTTATAATATGACTAATCACACTCTGAGGACATTCTCATCTACTTCATTCTAATTACTATACCCTGAATTTCACATTGTGTGCATGCTCTCTCTTCACATTTCACTCCTCCATTTCTTCCTTCTCGTGCATCCTTTCATTCTGCCTGCCATAATCACTCTCTTTCACTTGTGTATTTAATATAATTCTATAATAGCATCTCTCATCCTTATGCATACTTATAACAGTCAATCTTCAAAAAAGTCTACCATCAAACATGAAGACCATGTCTTAAACCATTCCAACTTCTCTTCAGTTCAATCCATACATTTCATAAAAATGCATGTTTTGTCTCACATAGCTCAGAAAGCATGCCATTCATTATCTCTACTACTCACTTTCTCAACTAATTATTGTCATACATGGACATCATGCTAACCACTTTCTTCCATTGATGTTATTCTTCTTCCCCTGCTCAATAACTTTCTCAAATCCCTTTCATCCTAGTTTTCATTACATTTCAAGTCTTTAGTACCCACAATCACCACAACTCTGATGTTGATTTCCTTCCACACAAACTTCACTACTACATGGAAAAGAAATCTTATGGATTTTTTTTTTTTTTTTTTTAAATCTCTGATAATACAGTTTTCTTATACAGCCAACCAATCAACCTTTGAAACTTCCTTTTCCATGTTAGTTTTCATTTTTCACTCATATCAACTAGCTACTTCATCAAAAACCCAAATTCATCCTTCACATAATTAATTTCATATTTCATTCTTCCTGACTTTTGTGTTAGTTGTTTTTCCAATCTGCATTCATTGACACAGTTTCATCCCTTTTTTCTTTTCCATACTCTTGATATGGTTCTAGGAAAGGTTTTTTTCATACTCTTGATATGGTTCTACGAAAGGTCTTTAAAAGAAATTTAACACTGTTATTTAAATTGTTATTCTCATTTACATACCAACTGCCATGTCTATACTATGAAAGTAGAAGACAGTAAATTATATTACATCAATAATAAGCTCGATATTGCATATGGGTCAAAGCTGGATGACTAGAAGGAGAAAGGAGACCTCCACATAGTCAAAAAAGAACATGAACTTGCCAGAGCTTCCTGCCAATGTCTAATTTTCTCATCCTCTCAAAGTGATGATGTTGAGTATTCAATTTCATATTAAACATAAAAGGCTGGGTTGGCAGAGGTTGGGCCAGAAGATGGATTATAAAATAAATACCACTTTGATATTGGAGTTACTGAAATGAAAAGGATAAATGGGAGTAGGATCGTTTTACATAAGTTAAGTAAAAAAAAAAGATAGTGAGCTTATATTTGTAAAACACTCTTGTTAGTCAAGGCTCCTTGAAATCAATGAAAAAGTTATATATCAAGAAGAGAAAAAATACACATATATATATATATATGAAGAGTAAATATGTGTGTATGTAAAGGCCTCAATTTTGAATATTCAGTCACATGTGGAACTAAACAACTGTGATCCAAAGCAAATTTTTATATAATGAATTAAATAATATAAACACTAAGTGGTAAGCATAGTCTTCTCAGCAACCGACCTAATCTTTTCTGGGCTGTTATATATAGCAATCTTTATCAATGATTAGTCTTAAGATGCTGTGGAGGGCCTTTCATATGTTTGTCAGCCTGGATGGTGGCAGACTGGTTTGTGTATTTGCTCTCCAATAACAGGCTGTGAATTTGAATCTCATAGTGAGCATGGATGCTTGTGAATTTCTTTAAGTTGGGAATGAATTTCATTGCTGGTGTGAGAAAAACAACTAACTTATCAGACCTGAAATGGCTTAAAAAGTACTATATTTGGTCCCTAAAGCACGATTTCGATTATGTAAAAAATAAATAATACAAAAATATAACACCCCCCCGTTTCCTAACCCCCCCCCCTTCAACAGGTTAAACAGCAGAAGTATGGAGAACGAAGACATCCTAACATCCTCTATTAGTCTGCATATATTTACCCTAAAATATACTTATAATACCCTATAAATTCTTGCGTAAAAAGCCAATGTATTTAAAATAAGGACACTCCTAAACGAAAACAGACAAAAATAGCTGTAAAAATAATACAAAAATAAATAAATAAAATACAAAAATTTAAATTTATGTATTTCAATGAATGAGAATATTTGAAGAGAGAAAGCAATCGGCGAACAACAAATATGGAGGAAACATAACCCACTTCACAAAGGGTAGAAGGCAGACCAAACATGGAGATTTGACAAGCAATCCCCCAACATACTATTATACTACTTGTTTAAAAGCTTTCTTGGGTCTGAGAATATAACATCATGGTCTTTTCTTATAATATAAATAAGCTTTGCCAAAAAAAAAAAAACTCCAATTAAAAAATAAAAATGCAAACCAAGACGCGATTTATCTTAATATATCAAACATAACGACTAATATTGTTGTCAAAAACTATTATAAAGTTTTGGCAATCTAGAATTTGTATAACTAATGTTTTACTAATTATACAGTGTCAAAAGTTATTAACATTTAAGTAAATATGACCAACAGTTAAAAGGCACCCACAAATTTGTAATAATACCGAAATATAACATTCACCTTATTGATCGCGAAGCATAGTAGACGCTACTCAAAATCGTAGGGAGTTTAATTAAAATTGCTACAGTCATTCACAAAAGTCAACATACAATCTTAAAAACAACATTTATACTGTACGGGGGACAGCATAGCTTTGTGAAGGTTAGAGCATGCCTCAGTAACTTGCTCAAGTTTTATAACAAGGTGAGGGATAAGACTAATGGGTTTACAGTGATACTGCTGGACCTGGCAAAGGCGTTTGACAGATTACCACATGGAATTCTAATCCGTAAACCACAACATATGGGAATGGATATAGGATTGGTGAGATGGATAGGTGGGCGGTTGATGGAGAGATATCGAAGAATAGTTTATTCAGAAGTAGAGTCCAAAAGACGGCCTGTGACTAGTGGTGTGCCGCAGAGTTCTGTTCTTGGACCACTGCTGTTTAAGTTGTTCATTAACGATATAGGGAAGGATCTAAGAGGAACAGTTCATTTGTTCGCTGATGACGCAAAGTTGGGTAGGGCGATAGTGAATGCAGAAGATGTCAAAATCTTGCAGGATGACTTGGATAGATTGGAGTTCTGGGCTAAGAAGAATGGATGTCAATTTAATGGGCCAAAATGTAAGGTTATGCATTTTGGGGTGAAAAGATTAGCAGCAGTATACCACATTGGTGGAACTGTACTCCAGGAGATTTAAGAGGCCAGGGACTTGGGAGTGTTGGTGGATAGGGAGATGGAGTTTAGGGGACACATTGCAAAAGTAGCTAAATCAGCTCATCAGCTCACTTGGTTGTTGAAAAATACCTTGACGAGCAGAGACAAGCAAGTTATTGTACCTCTGTACCGAGCCCTGATAAGACCTCATCTCGACTACTGTGCCCAGATTTGGTCACCTAGGTTCCTTCTTGATGGTGAGGAGGTGGAAAGGATCCAGAGACGAGTGACTAAGATGATAGCTGGTCTATGGAATGAACAACATGAGAACAGGTTGAAGATTTGTCGGTTGCAGAAATTGGTTGATAGGCGGAAAAGGGGAGATATGATTGAGACATTCAAATTGCCAAAGGGTTTCTATAGGTTTAATTCAGAGGATATTTTTGAGATCAGGATTGGTGGTGGGAGAACTAGGGGACACCTATGGAAGCTGGGCAAGAGTGTGGTTAGCAGGGGTGTTAGAGCTGGGTTCTTTACTTTTAGAGTGGTAAATGAGTGGAATAAGCTGCCAGAGTCTGTTGTGGGTGCTATGACGGTGAGTGAGTTCAAGGCAAGGTATGATAGATACTGTGAGAATGTCGTATAGTTGTGTGGACATGATGTTTAGAGCCTCCATCGATGAGTCTAAGGACTCCCTAGAGTCGCCCGTAATAATAATAATAATAATAATAATTGGTTGTTGAAAAATTATTATTATAATAATAATAATAATTATTATTATTATTATTATTATTATTATTATTATTATTATTATTATTATTATTATTATTATTATTATTATTATTGTTATTATTATTATTATTATTATTATTATTATTATTATTATAAAAACTATAAGGGTTTGAGAAATGATACATTTGTTACAGTAAAAGATTAAGTATATTCAGATGTGTATGTCTAAGAAAAGGAGAAAAATAGCAAGCTAATCTACAAGAAATATATTTTAATGAAAATATGTAAAGAGCCTGTGTAGCTCAGTAGAAGTGGCGTTTGCACTTTACGGCAGTTGACCGCATGAAGAAAGGATTTGGTGGTTCAAATCTAGTCGCCGACTAGAGGAAATTTTTCTGTGTGGAGATTGAACTGCCCACTCAGTCTCCAAAAGTTAGATAGGGTAACTTCTTCCTATACGGGAACAAATAGGCGTTAGCTGATTATATTATATGAAAATATGTATGTCACAAAAGTGCGCATACAAAAGAAAGAGAATTAGAAATGTGATGATTAATACCGCTGGAATAAAAATTAATATCGTGTAGGCCATCCTTTGAAATCAATCACTGCTTATAATCTCCTGGCATTTGCAGCACAAGGTATTTTGTGGTATCCGGTGTAACGTCGGAAATTGCCTGCTTTAATGCTTCCTTCAAGGATTCCCGATTAGAGATAGTGCGTTTGAGAACACTTCTCTCTAGTTCATCCCATGGGTGTTCAATTGGGTTTAAGTCTAGTGACTGGGGAAGTGAATGGAGCTGTTCAGGTACCTTATAAAGTAGCCAATCATTGACAATCTTGACTGTGTGTGCTTAGCATCATTATCCTGCTGAAGACCCATTGGCCTCCAATTTCTAAGCTGTCCACAGATGTCTGTAAATTGGCCTGCAATATCTTCAAGTATTGTAGGGAGTCCATTATACCAGCGATGAAAACTAATTTCCCAATCCCCAACCGCCACCATAGATCTCCAAACCATTACATTACCTCCATCATGCTTGATTGTGGAAACGAAATTGTCTGGTTTTATTTCTTAATTTTTCGGTCGTCAAATCTTTCCAAGACCGTCTGATCCAAAAATATTATATTTGCTTATATATCTGTAAATAGGACAGTTTTCCAAATATTAACGTCTTTGTTGAGATATTCTTTGGAAAGAGTTAAGTATTTTTGTCTGATTTGATTAAGTTATTAGACGCTTTCTTCTGGGAAATCTACCATTAAATCCTTTATATCGAAGAATTCTTCGTACATTCTAGGCATGAACAGTCATACATTACCAGTCGTTGTTGCAATATATTCAGCTAATTTTGGAGCAAATATTTTCGGATTTGACTTGAATTCTTTTTAGAATACCCCAAGTATCTCAATCACTTAATTCTCTGAGGCCGATTGGTAATTCCCAATAACAGTCTAGACACTTGAATGGCTTTTTCCAACAATGTTTAAAATATCTAAGCTTTTTACTTTTATTTTTATTTTTATATTTCATTTTACAACTGCATTCTCATATTCCTCATGTCCAGAGAAATATCTTTCGTGGAGTAATTTTAACTGGAATAATAAAAGGAACTTGACTAATACAGAGTGATGCAAAACCTTACATTTATTATTATTATTATTATTATTATTATTATTATTATTATTATTATTATTATTATTATTATTATTATTATTATTATTATTACGGACGACTCCAATAAGTCGTTAGACTCATCGACGGAGGCCCTGACCATCCTGTCCATCACAACTATTCGACATTCACACAGTATCTTTCATACTTTGCCTTGAACTCATTCACTGTCATAGCACCCACAACAGACTCAGGCAGCTAATTCCATTCATTCACCAATTTAAAAGTAAAAAACCCAGCTCTATCACCGTTACTAACCACACTCTTGCCCAGCTTCCATGAATATCCCTAGTCCTCCAACCACCAGTCCTGTTCTCAAAAATACTCTGAATTAATCCCATAGAGTCCCTTTACCAATTTGAATGTCTCATTCATATCTCCCCTTTTCCGCATTTTCAACCAATTTCTGCAACCCATAAATCTTCAACTTGTTTTCATAAGGTTCATTCCACAGACCTGCTATCATCTTGGTCACTCGCCTCTGGATCCTCTCAACCCCCATCACATGAAGAAGAAACCTAGGTGACCAAATCTGGGCACAGTAATCGATATGGGGTGTTATCAAGGCTCGACACAGAGGAACAATAACCTGCTTGTCTCTGCTCGTCAAGGTATTCTTCAGCATCCAAGTGATTTGATGCGCTGATTTAGCCACTTTTGCAATGTGCCCCCAAAAATTCAACTCCCTATCCACCAACACTGCCAAGTCCCTGGCCTCATCAATCTCCTGGAGTATAGTTCCACCAAAGTGATATGCTGCTGCTAATCTTTTCACCCCAAAATGCATAACCTTACATTTTGGCCCATTAAATTGACATCCATTCTCCTTAGCCCAGACCTCCAATCTCTTCAAATGATCCTGCAAAATTTTGACATCTTCTGCATTCACTACTGCCCTACCCAACTTTGCATCATCAGCGAAGAAATGAACCATTCCTCTCAGATCCTTCCCTATATCGTTAATGAATAAAATAAACAGCAGTGGTCCAAGAACAGAACCCTGTGGCACAGCACTAGTCACGGACCGTCTTTTGGATTTTACTCCTGAGTAAACTACGCTCTGATATCTCTCCATCAACCACCCACCTATCCATCTCACCAACCCTACATCCAATTCATATTTTGTAGTTTAGTGATAAGAATTACATGTAGTATCCTGTCAAAGGCCTTAGCCAGGTCCATCTGGATCGCTATAAACCCATTACCCTTCTCCAGTTTAGCCGTCGCTGTGTTATAAAACCTGAGCAAGTTACTGTGGCATGATCTACCCTTCCACAAAACCATGCTATTCCCTTTTACAAGTTACTAAGAATTTATTAGTAAATTCTTAGTAACTTGTAAAAATTTTTTAATATTTTTTATAAGTGGAACTATCTTTTAGAAAAATAAAAGAAACTCAAGATAGATGAGAAAATAAGAAAATAATTCAGAAATAATTAGAACATTTAATATAAGTATTCAAAAAATAACATCTTTACAGAATAACATAAAATAAATTAAATTTTATAAATATACTTGAAATTTTTTAATTAAAATTTTAGGGGTTTTGGTTTCATATTCACAAAATTAGAAATAATGGTCTTAACGTCTAATTCCGCACATATATCATTTTCAATAGCTATTAACGCCAAATTACAAGTTTTTTTGTGACATACTTGTTCTTAAGTAGATTTTAATCAATTTCAACTTGGAAAAGGAACGTTCACCATTCGCTACACTAACAGGTAAGGTTAATAGTATTCTTAAAGCAATTGAAAAGTTAGGGAAATATAAATTATTGGACACCATAAAATTAAGAATATCGAAAGGGTTTTAAATATTTAAATTATCCTTCCGAAAAATATCCCGGAAAGCACATAACTCGTCATATAGTTCTATTGCATTTACGTCTTTATTGTCGCCGTCCTTCAGGAGAATCTCTAAATTGTCACAATTTTTTCGTAAATCTTGGTTATTAGTTTGTAGTAATCTATACAAGAAATTGGATTTATCATAATATGTTTTTAGTTGTTCAAAATGTCCTATTAACGAACACATTGCAACGTCTAGAAGTGTATAAAACACATTCACTCTAAATTTATCTTCTGGCGATTGTGGCGTTTTGTCATGATGCTCGTAGTCAAATTGTCGTATCGTCTTTGGTCGTCGAACTTCCGTACCAGTTTTAAATTCTTGTTCTCCATCCATCTCTTCACTCAGTTCTTTTGCCGTTTTTAGACCTTCTTTAAAATTTGTATCTGATCGGTACTCTTGTAAGAATATTTTTAAGTTTTCGATAGATTCATTTATTTATTTATTAGCCTTATTTATTTTAATATTGATCATTCTAAGAATTTTTTGTTTTTATGATAAAAATTTTGTTTCTTAAAAATGAACTTATGAACCGTGCCAGGCGGCGGCTCCCCCTTCATAGCGGCACCCACATGCTCTGCATGCCTGCTTATGTGTGATGCTCTCCAAGAACTTAGTGAACTAAGTCTGGATTTACAAGAGAGAAATATTGACTTGTATAAAGCAGACAGGGAGATAAAGAATATAGTTCAACTTTTTGTTGAACTATATTCTTTATAACAAACCGATTGTTATATCCTAAATTTCCTAAAACAAACCGATTGTTTCCCCACTCTAATCAGAAGTATTCAAAGTTATCCTGAAATTAATTCCATTGGACCAATTAAGATGAGCGCTGATCGCTATGCGCTCTCAAAACTTTCATACATCGATAAAAATGCAATCACACGGTCATGGACGTCTGTAGCGGGGGAACGGGGCATTCCCCCGGGATTGAGTAAAAAATTCCACAAATAATCGTAAAAGTGATTGAGATATGTAACCTTACACCCTTGACCACGGGACACTTTTTCTGTCTTAAAATTTGATTATGGGTTGGAATGTTTTGACCCACAGCGGAATAACCATAGAACATGTGTTTTATTGCAGCAATAAAACACCTGTTCTATGGTTATTCGTGTTCCTGTTTTTGGTTCATCTTTTTCTGATTTGTGAAAAATTGTTCATTACTGTGTGAACAGCGGCCAGTTCGAACCCCTCTGTGTCTATGAGTCAGTGACTGAAGTATGAATTGTAAATTAATAGTCAAACAAATTTAAACAGAAAAATACATTTTTAAAAGGTATGTGTATGTAATTTAACATTATTTAACTTGTTAGTTTTATGATTTTTTTGCCTTTAAACTGAAATAATTTAATTTAGGATTTTGGGATTAATTAATTAGTTGATTTTAATAAAATATGTCGGTCAATTTTTTTTTTACATGTGAAATTGTGCTAAAAACTGTATTAATTCCGAATCCTTTTTCTCCCCCAAGAATGAAAGATCATTCAAATCTATGTAAAATGAAAATAACGTAGTTATAGTTTACATCGAAAATAATTACACAGTTATTTTATTAAATCAATAATTATTAAAATATTTATTGAGGTAATTATTCCCCCCCCCCCCGCGAGGAAAATTTTCTGCTGACGCACGCCCATGCATACATGAAATTTGTAGCACTGGTTGCATAACCCACACGACAGCACACCCAACCGAAATGGGAACGCGACACTACTGATACATATATACAGTCAGAGGCACGCCACGGGTATTTATCGCTCGGATGCAAACTTTTATCGGTCGCTCCTAATACTATATATATATAGTATTATACTCCTAATATTTATATATATATATATATATATATATATGTGTGTGTGTGTGTTCGCGCGCCCTGTATACAGTGTGTGTGTGTATATATATATATATAAAAAGAATTGAATGACTAGAACCGAGATTTAAGTTAAAATGTTTTAATATTAAAACAGTACTTATGGTTTTCCTCGAACATCTCAATAGCCAACATTAAAGTATTAAGTTTACTGCCGAGCTTGAAACGGATAATTCCTTGCCTTTTCTTGATGTCAAACTGACACGCTCCTCTGGTAAACTCAAAATATCGATGTATAGAAAGCCAACGCATACCAACAGATATCTGCATAGTCAGTCCCATCACTTCCCTCTCATAAGCTTGGAATAATTTCCACCTTGGGACATAGAGCCCGTTCTCTTCTGGATGACCCAAATGAACTTCTGACAGAAATAAACCATCTCAAAACTTCTTTCGAAGTTAATGGATATTCCAAGAGAATCGTTGAAAGATTCCTTCTTAATCCTCCTAGACATCACTCAGAAGAAACAAATAGATTCAAAGGCAATATATCTATTCCTTACATAAGTACTGTTTCACATAAATTAGCAAAAGTTCTAAGAAAATACAATATCAGAACCTTGTTCACTCCACTTCCAAAAATCCGTTTCTTAATAAGCCACCCAAAACTTCATCATCAACTCAAATACCCTGGTGTATATAAAATATTGTGTGATTGTGATATTCCTTATTTTGGGCAGACAGATTCTCGAATTGCTTATGGAAGAACACATGAGGGACATTACTTACAAGAGACAGCGGGCCAGTGCATTATCAAGTCATATCCTTTTCTCGGCTAATCCTAATGATGAAAGCCAAAGTCACAAAGTCTGCTGGGAAAAATCTACTAACATCTTCCGTTGCAATGATGAACTAGAGAGAAAAATCGTGGAATCTAGGGAAATCATCTTCAATCCTGTTCATCTAAATAATAACTTGAGCTACAACCTCCCAGGTACTCATTCAGCTGTAATCATGTACTGGCGTTCACGAGATGCTACTAGCACGTACTTTTCCAACAATACCACAAACGAAAGAACAACTTTAAATACAACCACAACGTTTTAATGTTAATTATGTATAGAGACTCTCTATGATGTTCTTAGTTTATTTAAGCTTCAGTGTTTTAGTGTTTTTTCTTTTTTTCTTTTATAATGTCACCTGATGAAGGCTGTTACAAGCCGAAACCAGTAGTGTTATGTATATATATTCGAATTATTCGATACAATTATTTTGAAAAAAAATTGAATTCTTTTAAAAAATGATGCATATGTATTACATAATTGTTTACATTTTTCGGATTATCGAAATATATATATATATATATATATATACGGACTGATTTAAATTTTATTCTAATTTTGAAGGTTTTCAACTGCAAACCCCCCCTCCTTCTCTCCTGCTGGAATTACATAATTACTCTGTTCATTTTACCGTTTTGAAAAAAAAAAAAAAAAAAGGCAATAATTGTATCCGTCGAAGCAACTACTTCTATTACTTTGCAAGCTAAAATCAGCTGTCTGCTGAAATTATTCTGTTTTAGAATCACTATGCTATATTTTCAGCATGTAAAACTGTTTATGTGCATGCTACAACAAAGAAAGTTCAGTAGTGCTAGTTCTTAAAATGCTTTTTAAAACACCATATAAAATTGTTTATATTTATGACACAAAAAAAAAGATTTAGTGGTTTTTTTTTTTCTTTTTCTTAAAAAAAAAAATCTAAATATTACTGCTTCTACTGCTGCTGGTTTCTCTTTCTGAAATGCTCCTCTCAGCTTACGGCCAATTTAGTTTGACTTCCTTAGAAGTCAAACTAAAATGCCTCAAGCTGCAGTGAAGAACATATCAGCAATTGTTTTCACTTGTTGATTAGCAGACATCCTCAACACAAATAGTTCTTTTACAGCCTGATACAGTGTTTATGCCAAAATAATTTCTTAATTTATAATAATCACACTTTCAATCTTATTATCGAAAAATTATAAATTATTCGATATAATTATCTTGGGGGGAAAAAAACTGAATTCTTTTCAAATAAAAGATGCATATGTGTTACATAACTGTTTACATTTTTAGGATTATCGACCTATTCCACCTACAGATATTTTAGAGAAATTATTTTCAAAATCGTTCTCAAGACAATTGTTACAAATGCAAATCACTTGCGGAACATGCCCATAAATTTTAATGCAAAATAGTAAAGTATAGCTATTCTAACAATGCTATTAATCTGAATTAGAAGAAAATGTCTATAATATGTGCGGTGATTTCTTCTTTGTTTGTACTAAGCGGGGGGGGGGGGGATAAGAATAGTAAGAAGAAAAAATATGTATAATTTTATTTTTCATTGGGTGAATTTGAAATGTTCTTTCTTTGTGTTTTGAAAAGAAATTTCACCTGATTATTTTCTTGCTATTTTTGCCAACAAAACATCTGATATAATCACACGAGTGACATTTTACTGTTTTTCTCCCACACGAGAAAAAGAAATAGAGCAATAATATTGTTGAATCTGTCGAACTTTATTTTAGAGGAGTTGCAACCTTTATGACCTCTTGACTTGAAAAACGTTGAAAACGAACGACGAAACAGATTATTATTGTTGCTATTTATAGAGTGCACATTTCAATAAGAATTTCTGTTAAGGTGTGAAATACCTATATGATGAAATTATCAGGGATATGACCTATACGGAACTGATTTAAATTTTATGTTCCATTTGAAATATTCCAGTCCCCCCCCCCACACACACACCGCAACGACTGCTCATAGTAATAGTAACTGAACTGAATTATAAATATATACTTTTATATCTTATATGAAAATCGTATATATGAGATATCAAGCTATTTTAAAACTGGTTTTACTCCATTTCCCAAGTAAGTAAACAGACAAGTAAGTCAATTTTGCGCCTGCAAGTATTGCAAGTCTGGGTGACCCCACACGTAGTGCAAGTCAAGGCAACTCATGGTAAAGGTGGATAAGCTCACTATTCTTAATATTTACCCTTAATGCAAAGCATATCTCCTGGAGGAGATGTATGATGCTATGTATTAAAGGCAAGGAGCCATTACCCAGACCGGTTTCGACCTTATGAATAAGTGAAACGGGCTCTAAAAATAAGACGATCTCGAGAGATCGCCCAACTCCGCGTTGTTCCACTCAATGACAGGCTCACCCGGTCACCGAGAAGAACTCAGCATTGGCTCTACCCAGTGGTAGGCTCACCCCACCACCAAGCAGAGCCATAATCTCAGCGGTGGCCCCACTCAGAAACGGGCAAAAACCTATCCCCAAGCAGAGCCTCTCAGAACCCAAGTCTCACCCTCACCGGTTTCGACTTTATTGAGGTCTCATCAGTGGGAGCCCGGCTAGAAGTACCAAGATTTTAGTGATACAGAGCATATAAGGATTTTACCAGAACAAGTTATCATAAGGTAAGTTGACCTTACTAAACAAAAATCTCAGGATGAGCGATAGATGTAGAAAGTATTTTACCTTGGGTATAATAAATGTTAAAGATACCAAGCTATTTTAAACCTAGTTTTACTCCATTTCCCAAGTAAGCAAACAGACAAGTAAGTCAAGTTTGCGCCTGCAAGTTTATGATAACTTGTTCTGGTAAAATACTTATGAGCTCTGTATTACTAAAATCTTGGTATTTCTAGCCTGGCTCCCACTGATGAGACGTCAATAAAGGTCGAAGCCGGTCTGGGTAGTGGCCCCTTGCCTTTAATAGCATCATACATCTCCTCCAGGAGATGCGCTTTGTATTAAGGGTAAATATTAAGATTAATGATCAGAGCTTTTTCAGCTTTACCATAAGATGCCTTGACTTGCACTATGTGTGGGGTCGCCCAGACTTGCAATATTTGCAGGTGCAAACTTGACTTACTTGTCTGTTTGCTTACTTGGGAAAAAGGATGAAAACCAAGTTTATAAAAATTGCTTGGTATCTTTAACACACACACACACACACACACACACACACACACACACACACACACACACACACACACACACACACACACACACACACACACACACACACACACACACACACATATATATATATATATTATATATCCCAAACGAGAAATTTGTAACCCATATCACATCAGTGCTGTGGGGAAGAAAGGAAAAAATGTCACTTTATTGATTTGCTGAAATAATTTACTTTTCAATTTTAGCTTTTTTCCCTGATTTGAGATTTCATGGAAAACAGAATTTGAGTATTATGAGATAACATGAGCATCTTCTGTTGAGGATTACTCTGGAGGTATTCGGAAAATTGCATGTTCTAATAGTAATTGTTTTTTTTTCTTTGACATTTGAAATAAAAATTTGATAATAACAGTAATAGTTAATCTCATTTTATTCTTTTTTCCGGAGTCAATGAGAATAACAGAATATTCGTATAATTATCGTTATCACCATACTATTATTATAGAATACAATTTATATTATGATAACGCAATGTTTTCTGATTAAATTGATATGCACATGAAAAGAGTCCCTTTATCCTATTTTTAGTAAAATATTACAATAACAACAATAACGCTATTTTTTATATTCTGATATTCAATATTCTGAAAGTGGCCATATTTCTTGTTTTCCTTCCAAGTAATGTAAAAAAGTGAAACTTGGTGTGTGTATTAGGACGAACAGTTGTGAAAAAACTGAGGATTTCACAGCTCATCCAGGAAACCTTTGCTCTGTAACAACTGTGACTAAGAGATTTTGTTTTTATAAACGCCTTTTCTTAAACAATAGACAAATTATCCCGATTTCATTCCTTTTTAGAAATTAGGGCTCTACCCCACGCAAAACAAACAAATCATTTAGCGAACATGCGTTTCACAGATTTGAGATATATGGTCCATACTTATGCCTCTATGCAGATGTGAGGAGAGTACAACAGTTTTCTTCGGTTAGAAGATCTAGGTTCTATACTCGGAGTAGTACTATGAGAACTTTCATCAATGTTTTCCAACTGAAAATAAGTTGGGTAGTCTCATCATAATGAGATGGCAGTTCAATACCAGGAAGTCGCGATTTTCAACAAACAGTACAAAATACTGGAAAATATCAAACACCCAATGTACTTTTATCATAATTGCTTCTGCCATAATTCCAATCAAAACAAAATCACGCACTTAGTCTATTCAGTGATTTTCCTGCTTGAGATAAGTAAGCTTGGAGAAAACACTTTTTCTTTGTTTTTATGTACACAACCCCAAAATTTTGGAAATATATAATACGTTAATGTCATATATGTAGGATAATTAACATCAGAGATAAGACAAAACATGTTTTATCAAGCCTCCAATATTCCCCTATCGGCGAATTTTCGAACTAATTTCAACGCTTTTTTCAATATTAAAAAGCGTTAAAATGGACAGACAAATGAACCACAAAGAATAAGACTAAACTGAAACGAAAGATTATTTTTGCACTTATAATAACAGCAATAAAATACTTAATGTCAACTTAATTTAGCACAGTAATTACGATATCAGTTACCAGAGAGTAAATGTTGTCACATACCTGATGCACAACTCGAGCTCATTGAATTCACCTATGGGAAAGAGCAGGAACGCGCTAAGGGTATTTGCCGCCTGGGTGCTAACTTTTATCGGCTGCCTCTTAAAAAAATAATAAAGAAAAACTACATAAAATAAATATTTGATATTTGTTTCTTGCCGCCCTATCAATGTTACCGCCCGGGTGCAGTGCAACCTCAGGTTGGCACGGCCTTGGGAAAGAGGACTTGGTTCAATATGGTAACTGCTTTCGTGGACCAGAAATTGCAACCTGTACACAGCATTCTCAACAGCAGAACATAACATGTCTGAAGAAATGTTCGTTATAGTCCGTAATACGTTGTCCTTTAAGGCTGCCGTGTTTTCGAGACACCTCCCCGATAGACGTTGTCATTCAGACAGCCCCACAACCAAAAAATCACATAGAGTAATATCAGGGTAGCGACGTGGCCATGCGACTTGAAAGAAGTGACTAATTACTGTTTCTTCTGTGAAGTGATGCCCTGCATCTAGAGCTAGAGCAGTAGATGAAGGGCCGTACTGTCCGACAATAGATGCGACTTCTACGCATGGCAAAATAAGGCGAATCCATTTCCGATAATAGGGTAATCAATGATGAGTGTTTATTATTATACGTCCGAAAATTAGTTTTTCTTTTATGATAATTCTAGTTTTTAAATTTTAAAGTGGTAACTATTTTGCTTGTACAACAGTTGAAAATTTTTATGTATAAAGTAAGTGATTTCGTGTGTTGGAGAGGAATTCGTACATCACCTTATTTCTTTAGCCACATCAACACTAATTGGCTCTTCTTGACAGCACTGTGCCAGCCAGGGTGTCGCATCTGTGATCTTCCAGAGGTGGGCGGGACCGAAGCGATAGAGTGCTCTGGGACTCTATAATTGTTAGAGGCCCTTAAATTGGCTCTAATTTTTCTTGGTCAGAGCCTCGTGCGCCTGTGCATAAGTACGGCCCTGGATAGATGCTGCACCGGTCGTGCAATGTGTGAAGGTGCTTCATAAAAATGGTCTCATCCAGACATTGCTGAAGTTGCGGAATGAAGAAATTGTTCAGCATATGGCTATATTTCTCTTCAGCAATGGAAGAAGTTATTGGCCATGTCCGATTAATGTAATGTGAGTTTCTAGAGCCTGGAGTGATTCGGGAGCCAAAATCACAGCTTTTCGTTGTTTACAGTCCTGTTAAGATACAAATGCGCCTAATCTCCCCAGAGAATTTTCTAAGGCCAAGCATCGTCGACTTCCAATCTGATCAGTCGACTTCCAATGTGATATACACGGCTGATATTGTATAAATAAAATGTAATAATATTGAGGAAGGCTTTCATACCGTAAAATAAGGAATATCCATTTGTCGCGCTATTCCACAGGCACTGGTGTTACGAACAACATTTTCGTGTGATCTGTCGACAAACGCGGTGGCAACTTCTTCAATTACCCGAGGTGATACTGGTTTTCGTCCTCTCCCAGATCGAACTTCAAAAGATCCCATTTCTTGCAACTTCTAAATCATCGATCTAACTGCATTAGCTGACAGAGGACCTCTACGCAAGTTCTGATGGGTTCGAAACTCACGAAGAGCTGCTGATGCATTGAACTCATTAAGGTGAAATAACTTTGCAAGTAACGCGAGATAAGGTAAAGTGAGGTGCATGTTGTACATGACTTTCAATCGGAATGCGTTAGTGAAATTTTCCTTTACATTATAGCTAAAATTTTATGGGAAAAAAAATCAGCTAAGCCTTTTATTCCCGTATAGGGATAAACGAGGCCGTTTCATCCCTATTTAACTTTTAGAGACTGAATGGCAGTTCAATCTCCACTGGTAGCCAATCAGGATAGTTGGCCCAAGGCTAACACGAATTTAATCGGCACACACAGTGAAATGACGGCTAACAAGTGCCTCCATATTGCTCTTAGCCGTAATACAGAATATTTTTAATGTCTGAAAATAATATGGGTTCGGCAGTCGATTTTCTTGAGTTTACAGGACGAAAAACAGGAGTTTCCAGGAGAAAAAAAACCTTTCCATTGCCAGTGATGGATTAACTCAGGAACCAGTCGAAAAAAGGTTTCGAAAGGCTGTGACTGGTTTGGAAACCAAGTCTTCTTTAGTGCGGTCAAGCGCCATGGAGTGCAAACGCAATGTCCACTAAGCACTACAGACTCTCGAAAATTTTACGATCCCAGAAAAAAAATAGGTGTTCAACTTCGTTTAATGCAAATATTCGGCTTTCTTAGCTACCACAGCACCATATTCCCCAATCGACGAATTTTCAACTTATTTTATTTTATTTCATGTTATTTTTCTTTTTGCGGAATCCTTCTTCCCATGTCTTGGTTAGTCTCCCTACCGAATTTGGTGACGAGCCACTTATGTGGCTCTAAATAGGAAGTTTGATTATGGCCGCTCTTCTGTACATGAATAATATAACACTCTTTGTTTTCTTTCAAACATATTTTCCAGGCTGTATTACAGTTTAATCCTCATGGGCTCACTTTAGTGAGTACTGGCATTGCAAAGCCGAGGTATGTGTAGACTGGTCCTCTCCCCTTCTTTCTTTCTTTCTTTCTTCTCTTGGATAAATGGCAAGGGTTGACGTCAGGAAGGGAATCTGGTCATAAAACTTCACTTCCAGCTCTAGCTATGATCAAATGAGTGGAAACGAAAATGATACAAGGGCTAGGGCGTACCCCTTAAGCGACGCACAGCCACATCGTCCTACAGCTGCGAGAAGTGGACGATGGCTACCGCATCAAGGGCAGGTGCGGTTAAAGAAGCGAGCTCAGCAGGTGGAGAGAATGTAGCCAGTGGGAATTGAAAGCATGACTGGAAGGGGAAGAGAGGTGGCAGACATGATGAGGAAGAGAAAGTTGGACATTTTATGTGTGCAGGAGACAAGGGGGAAGGGGAAAAAGGCGAAGGAACTAGGAGACGGGTATAAATTGTTCTACTCTGGAGCGAATAAAGAAAGAAGAAATGGTGTCGGAATTGTGGTGTGTGGCAGAATGAATGGCGAAGTACTGGAAGTGGGTAGGAGGACTGACAGGATCATGCGAATGAAACTGGGTGAAGAGCAACTGGTCGTCTTATGTGTATATGCCCCCATGTTGGCTGTACAGCAGAAGAGAAGGATGAATTCTGGAATGTGCTAGAGATCGAAATGAGGGAACTGGAAGAAAACGAGAGGGTGATTGTCGGAGGAGACTTGAACGGACACATAGGGAAACAGAATAAGGACTGTGAAAGGGTGCGTGGAGGCCATGGAGTGGAAATGATGAATCAGGAAGTAGAGAGGATTTTGGACTTTGCAGTAGCATTTGATCAGAAAATTGGGAACACTTTTTCTGTAAGAGGGAAGAGCATTTGATAACATTCAGAAGTGGCAACAATAGTTCACAGATTGACTAAATTTTGACTAGAAGAAAACATCTTAGGGCAGTAACAAATTGTAAGGTAATCCCAACAGATCGAGTGGCGCAGCAACACCGGCTGCTTTGCGCAGACTTTAAAATAAAGTCGAAGATAGGAACCTTTGGAAGCCATGAGAGGAAGAAAATTAAGTGGTTTCGCTTAAAAGAAGAGGATGTGAAGAATAGTTTTAGGGAGAAGGTGTTAGAGAGGATTTCGGATGGATTATAAAGTGTACAGGAATAGTCGACACATAATTCCAAAGTAATTCTAAGCTGGGCAATTGAGGTGCTTGGTGAAACATCCGGAAAGATTAGAGAGCAGAGGAGGGTTGGTGGTGGAATAATAATGTACTAGATGCAGTGACGGCTAAGAGGAAGGCAAAGCAGAAGTGGGACAAGTCAAGAGTGGAAGAGGACAGAGAGGAATACAGAGAGAAAAAGCGAGAAGCCAAAAGAGTTGTTGTAGAGGCGAAGACCATGGCATATCAATACCTTTATGATCAATTAGAAACAAAGGAAGGACAGAGAGAGATTTATCGAATTGCAAAATGTGGAAATAAGGCATCAAAGGACATCGTACATGTGAGGCAGATCAAAGACTCTGGAGGAAGGGTATTAAGGACGGATGTGGATATAAGAAACAGATGGAGAATATATTTTGAAGGGCTTTTGAATTAAGAAAATGTAAAGACTCACAGAGAAGATGGGGAGCCTAATGAGGGGATGGTGCAGAACATTAGTAGAGTGGAAGTGATGTAAGCCATAAAGAGGATGAAGAATGAAAAATCGGTAGGCCCTGACAGGATCCCAGTGGAGGCATGGAAAGCACTTGAGGAAGAGGGAATTGACCTGCTGTGGGACCTGTTAATAAAAGTTTGTCAACAGGAAAATATACATCAGGACTAGAGGGAAAGTATTCTTATCCCCATTTACAAGAGTAAAGGGGATGCCCAAGACTGTAAGAATTACAGAGGAATAAAGTTGATGTCCCACACAATGAAGATCCTAGAGAGGGTTCTTGATGGAATACTGAGGAAGGAGGTGGAGATTGCAAAGGAGCAATTTGGCTTCATGCCTGGTCGATCGACGACAGATGCTATCTTTGGGTTACGACAGATGATGGAAAAGTTTCGAGAGAAGCAACGGGAGCTACATCTAATTTTCATTGATCTGGAGAAAGCGTATAATAGAGAGCCAAGGCAAGAAGTCTGGAGGTGTTTTAGGTAGAAGAAAGTACCGGAGAAATATGTCAGGTTGGTGCAGGAGATGTCCAGATATGTGAAGACAAGAGTTCGAACCTGCCTGGGAGAGATACAGTTCGCCCACCGATTTGAGGTCCCTCGACACTTCTGCGCATCTCAGAAAAAGAAGAATCCATTCCGATAATAGGGTAATCAGTCCGTATAGTGGGATGAGTTGTTTATTATTACCGGTCGGAAAATTAACTTCTCTTTTATGATTATTGTAGTGAACTATGTTGCTTGTATAACAGTTGGAAAATTTTACCTATAAAGCACGTGATTTCGCGTGTTGGCGACCAATTCGGACGTCCTTCATTTTTTTCTCCCCTTCAGCATGAATCGACTATTCTTGGAAAGACGCGAAGCAGGGACCTGGAAACGGTGGGCGAACTATAGAAAGTTTTTCAATGCTGACCCTTGATGCAAGACAGTTGACTTGCATCACGGGTCACAATTAAGTCCGTTCCTGTTTAATATTGTGATGGAGGTGGTGACGGAGGAGGTGAGAGAAGACGTGCCTTTGACTATGTTTTATGCAGATGACATCGTCTGTGTGCAGAATCAAGAGAAGAAGTGGCAGCTAAATTGGAAAGTTGGAGGAAAGTACTGGAAGAGAGAGGTATGAGACTGAGCTGAGGTAAGACAGAGTGTATGTGTTGCAAAGTGGATGGCAGCCAGGAGAGAGATCTAGAGCTGGAAGGAAATGTCATCAGGAAGGTCAGTGACTTTAGATACTTAGGTTCAACAATGAAAGAGGATGGTGAGGCTGAGAAGGAAGGGGGATGCAGGATAAAACAGGATGGAGGAACTGGAGAGAGATGGCTGGAGTGCTATGCGATAAGAGGATACCGATAAATCTTAAAGGCAAAATCTACAGGACAGTAGTAAGACCAGCTATGACGTATGCTACGGAAACTGTGGCCCTTAAACCTTAAATGTGAATCTTAAATAGCAAACTAATGAAATATTCCGAAAACTTTATTTTAGAAGTACAGAATGGATTTAGAAAAGGACGATCATGTATAGACCCGGCCTTTTGCTTAAAATTAATAATAGAGAAAAGAAGAGAATGCAACCTAGAAACACATATTGCATTTATTGACTTTGAAAAAGCATTTGCAATGTTAAAAGAAACATATTATTTAACATATTAAAAGAAAGACAAATACCAAATAATATCCTAAAAGCTATCACAAGTATATATGAAAATAATCAAATACAAATAAGATTAAATCACAAGCTATCATATACGAGAGAGATAAATCAAGGGATCCGAAAGGGATGTCCCCTCTCAGCAACTCTTTTTAATATCTACTTAAATGAAATAATAATAAAATGGAATAAAAATTTACATCAAGGAATTAAACCTTCTCCTACAGTAAACTTAAACACTCTCCTCTTTGCCGACGACCAAATAATAATTACAAATTCTGAAGATAAACTACAGAAAGCTATTCTAGATCTAAATGAGATATCCAAAGATTATGGTATGATAACATCAACAGAAGAATCAAAAACTATGGCCTTTAAACGACAAGATCCAGCAAGAACCAAAATAGTAATAGATAACAAGAGCTTAGAACAGGTGAATTCATTTAACTACCTAGGATGTATGATCACATATGAAAATGATAAAGATATAACCGAATAGCGAATCTATTCGACTGCAAAAACAGAGGGTGAAAGAGATGATAATCGTGGCAGGAACGAATGATTTGAAAGAGGACAAAATGGAAATGATAGAGGATGTGAGGGAGTTGTTTGAGGTAGCAAAAGAGAAGAGTGAGAGAGTTAGGATGGTGAGTATCTTACCGCGGTATGACAGCGAAGTGCTTAGAAGGAGGGCCAAAATTGCCAATGACTTTATGTGTGGGTTATGCATGGAGAGTGGTGTGGAATTTGTGGATGTGTGGAATGAGTTCGATGGGCGAAAGGACTTATATAAGATTGATGGGTTACATTTGAATGGAGTTGGTGTACGGAGACTTGAAAGAGTGTTGATGAATGATGTGGAAGTGGATGTACAGACTCAGGGAAACTAGATTTATTAAGAGGGGGGGGGAGTAGATATGCAGACTTTAGGGGGGGCAGTTAAGTGTATGAATGAGTATATTATGCCCGGGCGAGTACAACGGACAACAAATCAGAATGGGATGGTTAGTATAAGGCATCAAAGTAGGGATGGGACAAATGGGCTTCTGCGATTCATGTACACTAATGCCAGGAGTATTAGGAACAAAAAGGAAGAGTTTTTGGCCATGGTTGGCACTTCCAGGCCACAGGTTGTCGGTATTAGTGAAACATGGCTGACAGAAGATGATAAAGCTAGTGGGATTGAATGCGACGGGTATAGCGTGTTCAGGAGTGACAGGGTGGATAAAAAGGGGGAGGAGTGTTATTGATGATAGCTGATGAGCTTCAGCCAAGGAGTATAGAAGTTGAACTGCAGGATGGGGAAAAAAGCACATTTGAGGCTGTTTGGTGTGAGATAGAATCTAGCAGAAAAAAATATACAATTGGGTGCTGCTATAGGCCGGGTGATGGAGTGGACGGTGGGGATAGTATGCATAAGCAAATAGAAGAAATGAGTGGAAGGAGGATAATTATTATGGGTGATTTCAATTATGGTAACATTGACTGGAAAGAGGAGAGGGCAAATGGGAGGAAGGAATTGGATTTTATGCGGTTATTAAGGGACAACTATCTACGGAAACATGTATTGGAAAATACCAGGAGGCAAAGAGTGCTGGACCTAGTAATTGCAACTGAGAATGTAGCTGTAACGAACATGACCATGTTGCCACCAATTGGTGAGAGTGACCATAAGGTCATGACTTGGGAGGTGGCTAAAGGAGTCGAATTTACAATTAAGACAGGGTACATGTGGAATTACCGGGCTGCTAAGTATGACAAGCTTAGGTGTGTGCTTGGCTCAATGCCATGGCATGTAAAACTGCAAGGGCTGGATGTTGATAGTGCATGGGAGGTGGTTAAGAACTGTTTACAGGAGGCAATGGTTGACTGTATACCAAGACTCCGAATAATAAATCAGGTAGGGGTTAAATGGATGAATAACACTATTAAGCTTGAGCTGCAAAAAAAGAAACAATTGTGGAGGGAATTTAAGGAGAAGGGTGATCATCAGGTGCATGAACAGTATAAAGCTCAAGCCAGGATGGTAACAAGGGTGGTAAGAAAAGCAAAAGCAGATTACGAATGGAAATTGGCCATGCAGGCTAAAGAGAATCCCAAACAGTTTTTTCAATATGTTGCAAGTAAAAGGAAAAATGCTCATGGTAGAATGATCTTAAAAAATGCTGAGGGTAGGGAGGTAACCGAATCAGTCGATGTTGTGGAATTACTGAGCGAGCACTTTGCAAGAGTATATCATCCAGGTGGTGAATTTGCGGAAATGGAAGAACCAACAGCATATACTGGAATTGTGATGAATGAAGTAGAGGTAACTAGTCTATTACAGAACCTCAATGTCAATACATCTGTGGGATTGGATGGTATACCAGCTCGTGTCGTACGTGAAGCGGCCAAAGAATTGTTAGTGCCCTTGACCATTTTGTTTAATTTGAGCCTCAGGACTGGGTCAGTCCCAAGGGGGTGGAAAGAGGGGAAAATAGTTCCACTGCACAAAGGTGGTTCCAAGGCTGCTGTTGAAAATTACCGGCCAATCAGCATAACAGGAATCATTATCAAGGTCTTAGAGAAAATAGTCAAGAGGAAAATACAAGATTGGATAGAAGAAAATGGGATACTGTATCGGGGACACCATGGTTTTGTGAAGGGTAGGTCATGCCTCAGTAACTTGCTCACGTATTATAACACAGTGACGGCTGAACTGGATAAGGGTAATGGGTTTACAGTGATTCTACTGGACCTTGCTAAGGCCTTTGACAGGATACCACATGGAATTCTAATCAGTAAATTGCAGCATATGGGAATGGACATAGGGTTGGTGAGATGGATAGGAGGGTGGTTGACGGAGAGATATCAGAGAGTGGTTTACTCAGGAGTAGAGTCCATAAGACGGCCTGTGACTAGTGGTGTACCACAAGGATCTGTTCTTGGACCACTGCTGTTTAATTTGTTCATAAATGATATAGGAAAGGATCTGAGAGGAACAGTTCAATTGTTTGCGGATGATGCGAAGTTGGGTAGGGCAATAGTGAATGCAGATGACGTCAAAATTTTGCAGGATGATTTGGATAGATTGGAGGTCTGGGCTAGGGATAATGGATGTCAATTAAATGTGGCAAAATGTAAGGTTATGCATTTTGGTGTGAAAAGATTGGAGGCAGTTTACTGCATTGGTGGAACCGTGCTCCAGGAAATTGATGAGGCACGAGATTTAGGAGTGTTGGTGGATAAGGAATTGAAATTTAGGGGACACATTGCAAAAGTGGCCAAATCAGCTCATCAAATCACTTGGTTGCTGAAGAATACGTTGACAAGCAGAGACAAGCAGGTTATTGTTCCTCTGTATCGAGCCTTGATAAGACCTCATCTCGACTACTGTGCCCAGATTTGGTCACCTAGGTTTCTTCTTGATGTGGAGGAGGTGGAGAGGATCCAGAGGCGAGTGACCAAGATGATAGCAGGTCTGTGGAATGAACCGTATGAGAACAGGTTGAGGATTTGTGGGTTGCAAAAATTGGTTGATAGGCAGAGGAGGGTAGATATGATTGAGACATTCAAATTACTGAAGGGTTTCTATAAAATTAATTCAGAAGATATTTTTGAGAACAGGGCTGGTTGTGGGAGGACTAGGGGACATCCATGGAAACTGGGCAAAAGTGTGGTTAGTAAAGGTGTTAGAGCTGGGTTCTTTACTTTTAGAGTAGTGAATGAGTGGAATGCGCTCCCTGAATCTGTGGTAGATGCTGTGACAGTGAATGAGTTTAAGGCGAGGTATGATAGATACTGTATGAATGTCGAATAGTTGTGATGAAAATGATTTGGGGCCTCCCTCGATGAGTCTAATGACTCCCCGGAGTTGCACGTAATAATAATAATAATAATAATAATATAAAATCGCAAAATAATATAATAATATAATAATAATATAATAATCGCAAAATAATAATAATAATATAAAAATCGCAAAATATTTCAAAATAATAGGTGTAATTAACTCTATATTTAAACCAAACCTAGTTCAAAAACAAACCAGACTAAAAGTATACAATACATTAGCCCTACCAGTCTTAATGTATGGAAGCGAAATCTGGACAATAAAACAAAAAGGCAAACAAAGATTAACAACAGCAGAAATGAAGTTTATGAGAAAAACTGCAAAGTATACCCTATTTGATCACAAAAGAAACGAAGAAATTATGAAAGAATTAAACCAAGAACCAGTAATAGAAAAAATTAAAAAATATAAACATAAATGGATGGAACACGTTCAAAGAATGAAAACAGAAAGATTACCGAAACAAGCCTTAAAATACAAGTCCTCTTAAACGATTCAACGATGACTTCTAATGCCGGAACAGGCCATGCTAGGCCTAAATCCTTGATATGCATGATGATAATGATGATAATGATATTTATATATTTGCTCATAGAAGATCAGCTTTATCATTTCATATTACAGAGAGCAACAGGATTTTATGGATGTAGAAGCTAAATATTAGTCCATATGATTTTTGCGGCTGTTATCCGTAGTTTACTTTGGAGGTGTTTCAGGAATCCATTCCAGTTCAACTCTGCATCAATGTAAATTTCAATATATCGTATTGTAATGCTAATGGTGGTTTTTTAACATATATGTTTGCCTTCTATATAAGAAGGCGACTCTTGGACTGGCTGACTGAGCGGGATTCTGAAAACCAGATGTTGTTCTTTCAGAGTTTAAGTAAATGGAGTTTATGGCGGAGCCATAATAGCGTTATCATTACTGTTTCATCTGCCTACTGGCAGATGAAACAGTAATGATAACGCTATTTATCTGCCTACATCTTGCATTTGAAAGGTAGCTGAATGATATTGTGAATAAACTTATTGAAGAGGAAAAAAGATAGAACAGGTCCCTGTGGAACTTTTCATGTTACTTTTAACTCGCAGTTTTTAAAGCAGGTGTACAGAAGCCCACCTATTCCAGTGTGAATTAGATTTGCTCCATGTTTCATGTTGTACTATAGGAATATTGTTTTTATCTAAGGCAAAACTGATTTAGATCTATGAAATACTCCGAGTTGTTCTTCCTTTACTGTTCTGTAAACCGTATTGTGCTTCAGCAATAATATGAAATTTTTCTGAATACGTAGCAAATTGTTAAGAATGATCCTCTCTATTATTTCGTTGATAACTGGAAGAGTAGCTATGGATGTGTAGTTGCAGATTGAATTTCTTTTCCCTTATTTGTGTATGGTTGTGATTAGTGAAGCCTTTAATGTATTGGGTATACATTCAGCTTCAAAAATTTCATTTGACCTAGACTAACTCTCATTTGATTATTATCATTGCGCCTTATGCGATAGATTTGTTTGATTGCAGAGTGCAGTTCTGATTTGCTTCATGGCTGGAAACCGCAATATCTGATTTGCTTGTGGTCCTAGTGGAGTGCTATGTTTTCTAAAAAGGGTGATATTTTTTATGCAGGCTTAGAATGGGGCTTTTAAAGTACTGATTAAATTAGTTTACTAGCTGTTGGTTTCTTTCACATTTGAAGCTTTATTTGGACAACGTTTGGATTTTTCACGAAGGCCAAACTTTTTCTTTCCTTCATCGTTACACGGTGATCAGCATTCTTTATACAAAATATGAAAACAACTATCGTGTTAAAATAAAACTTCAGTTTAATATAAAAGAAAATAATCACTCGACGTTTCGACCTTTATATTGCGATCATCATCTGGAGTATAGACATATATACAAAGAAACAAGCTATTATTATAATTATTATTCGTGATTATAATTATATATATATATATATATATATATATATTTATAGAACTAAATTAAATTTAGTTTTATAAATGTATACATCCCGAGTAAATCCTAATTTCAACAATATATATATATATAGATATAGATACATACATACATACATATACAGGGTGTTCGGGATAAATTTGACATATTTATAATTAATTATATTTTTCCGTAAGTTACATGTATTAACACACACTTCTCTTCATTTAAAAGTTTGGACCCTTCTTCATTCATATACAAGATGTCAGAAAGGATGGATAGCTGGAACCCACCTGAATCATGGAAGAGAATAACTTGTATCATGATGATTCGTGCCCGCCATCAAAATAAGGATATTACGACTGCTGCCCAATGCTCCCTGAATACAGTAAAAACAATCAGGCATGAACTAGAGACTTGCAATGGTGACTACGAGGATGTAGCAAGAAGAAAGATCCCTAGCAGACGATCTGATTGCGTTCGTACAGCAGAATTCCTCGCAAATCTGCAGGAACAGGTGTTGAAGAACCCTGGCATTGGAATTCGGGCTTTGTTCGTGGAGTTGCTAACTGTAGTCAAGCCCTGGATAACAAGGGTAGCCAATGGTAGGCCGTATGTATGGCAGCAGGATTCGGCCCCTTGCCACACCTCTGGGAAAAGTCAAAAATGGTTGTCTGAAAATTTCTACGACTTCACCAGTCCAAATGTTTGGCCTCCAAACTCCCCAGACCTTAACCCCATGGATTATTTTGTATGGGGCGCAGTTGAAAAAGACACCAATCGCACTTCCAGTAATACAAAAGCCCAGTTAATGGATAAAATTAAAACAGTTTTTGCGGCCCTTCCCAGGGAGACTGTAGCATCAGCTTGTTCGAGGTTCCGAAGCAGAATTGAAGCTGTGATCGATGCTAATGGTGGTTATTTTGAGTAAATCTTGTTGATAGTATTGTAATTAACTCTGCCTGTAATGTTTTTTTGTCAATTCATTAAATTTAATAGATACAAAGAAGATTTTCTTTTTCCTTACGACTGTCAAATTTATCCCGAACACCCTGTATATATGTTACGGTTAAAGTGAATAATTAGAATTAATTACTTTAACCAGTTAAAGTGAATAATTCCCAGAGGAGTCTGGTAAATGTAATAAAAACATGTTTATAGGTTTTGTATATAGGTTTTCATTCTCAATAGAAATTATAACAGCTTAGGTTAGGTTAGTTCATAATGAAAAATGTAAGGAAAGTACTTCTTTTGCACTCAATGAAACCAGAAATTATTATAAACTAAACTAACCTAAACTGACCTAACCTAACCTAAACTTACCTGGATGTCGTATGTTAAAACAGTGTAGTCGTAGTTTATCGTGGGCAGATTAATGGGGATGAAAGATAAACGTTATTGTGTGCCGAAATGCATGATTGCGTGCAGATAAATGGGGATAACAAATAAAAGTTGTTGTGGGCAGATGAATGGGGATTATAATTAAATCAGAGAGGAACTGATCGGTGTTTTTTCTCCATTGATGAGGAAAGAGGTACAGCAACGATGTTTATCTATTATCTCCATTCATCTGCCCATAACAACTTTTATTTGTTATCCCCATTTATCTTCCCGCAATCATGAAGCTCTGCCCACAACAACGTTTATCTTTCATCCCCATTAATCTGCCCACGACAAACTACGACTACACTCTGGTTCAACATGCGACATCCAGGTTAGTTTAGTTTTAGTTTAGGTTAGGTTAGTTGATAATGATTTCTGATTTCATTGAGTGCAAAAGAAGTACTTTTGTTACTTTTTTCATTATAGTTAGGTTAGGTTAGTTTATAATGATTTCCAACCGATAAAGGTTAGGTTAGGTAAGTTTTTAATGATTTCTGATTTCTGATGTCATTAAGTGCAAAAGAAGTACTTTCCTTACTTTTTTCATTATAAACAAACCTAACCTAACTTAAGCTGTTATAATTTCTATTGAGAATGAAAACCTATATATAAAACCTATAAACATGTTTTTATTACATTTACCAGACTCCTCTAGCAATTATTCACTTTAACCGGTTAAAGTGATTAATTCTCGTAAATTATTCACTTTAACTGGTAATTATTAATAATAACCGGTCATTATTAATAATAACCGGATTTATCACTTTAACCGTAACGTATATGCATACATACAATTTGGAGCAGAACAACCTCCCATTTCGCTATAAAGTCGAAAAAATCAAGAGCTCGAACGAATGCAACTGTGGGCGACCCTAGATCCAAAATGGCGGCAAGTAAGCGTACCTTCTATTTAGAGCCTTATCTACATGGTATGCTAAAGTTACATTAATCTGGTCAACCTTTAAAACTACTGGCCTAACCCTGGTGAAACTACTGGTGAAAAATCCTTACTACATCAAATCTATAGTCCTGTTGTTATTATTATTATTATTATTATTATTATTATTATTATTATTATTATTATTATTATTATTATTATTATCTCTTTGGTCACAAAAAAATTACGCTACAGGGTAACATGATCTCACATAAAGTAAAACTACAGTTTAATATCAAAGAAAATAATCACTCGACGTTCCGACCTTTACATTCATATCATCATCTGGAGTACATAAATTAGAAAAAAACAATATGGATAGTGGCCAATAACAGCTTAAATTATTGCACAGAGTCCTAAAGTCAGGGTTTGCTGGAAAACCTGAAGAACATATATAGGCTGTATGTGTGGGATCAAAATTCTTGGGATTTTTATGCTAACATTACTGTTAAGAGGAGGGTTAATCGAAATTTCACAGGTATTTTTAAATTTACGTTCATATCAAGTTTTTGTATGACGTAAAGAACAGATACATTTCCAATCAATTTGATATAGGGTATAAAGGACATGATCTGAGACGCCTGTTTCACCAAAATTGTTAAATTTACATTTAAATATTACATTAATTTACATTTACATATTTTTTTAAATTTTATAGGTGGTTTAAAAGTAGCATTAAGATTATAATGGTATAGAATTCTATTTAATTTTTCTGATAACCTTTTAATGTATAGGATAGCTACGGTTTTACTGTAATCTATATTATATGTATTTTTGATGAAGCTTTATGAAGAACTTTACTGATAGTATTTTTGCTCTACCCATTATTTATAAATGTATTGCTCATAATTTGTTATATATAATCTTAAACAAGAGATTCTTGTTTAAGACTTGAAGTTATATTGAAAATCGCTAGCAAATACACTCTTTACTGAACAGTTCATATTTTCAGTCAGGACATCAAAATGGAATTTGGTTTAGATAAATATGTAATTTTATCTATTAAACGAGGAAAAATTCATAACACTAGCAATTTTAATATTGATCAAGAGAAATATATAAAAGCAATTTCAGCTGACGAACACTATAAATACCTACGAATATTAGAAGCCAATGATATTCTCCACTTGAAAGTTAAAAAACATGCAGCAGCAGAATACCCCAAAAGAGTTAGAAATATTCTGAAAACAAAACAAAATGGATTAAACACAATTAGAGCAATGAATTCTTGGGATATATCAGTGATCTGATACATAGCTGGCATAATAGATTGGACAAAAGAAGACCTAGACAAATTGGACTGCAAAACTATAAAATTAATGATTATGCATCATGCATTACATCCACGAAGTGATATTGACCGGTTGTACCTACCAAGGAGAATAGGTAGTCGGGTTTTTCTGCAAGTGAGACAGACTGTGGAAGAAGAAGAAAGTAGCTTAAAAAGTGACATTGACAATAGCTCTCAGTAAATGCTTTAAGCAATTACACAAGTGGGCCTTCTAAAAGCAACAGGAAATGAATCCGATTACAAAAAGGAAGAGTACAATAATCGATATGTGCGCTGGAAAAATAAACCTTTGCATGGCAAATTTCTCACAGATACTGAGATCAAAATTGACGTGAAAAAGACGAGGCAATGGCTACAATATGCATATATTAAAAAATAAACAGAAGGATTTATTCTAGCAGCTCAAGAACAAACAAACTACTAACGCAATGAAAGCAAACATTTTGAACATCAATAATAACAGCAAATGCAGATTATGGGATCAGCAAGATGAGATTGTAGAACATCTAATCAGTGCCTGCAGCACAGATAGCTCAAACTCACTGTAAATACTGCCATGATCAAGTGACCAAAATAGTTCATTTGCATGTATGCAAAAAATATGGTTTTCCTACTTCTGATAACTGGTGGAAGCATTAAACAGAGACAGTACTGGAAAACGAAACAGAAAAAATTCACTGGGACTTTAGAATACAAACTGATCGGCATTTGGAACACAACAGAGCTGACATCACAATTATCGAACATCGACAGATTTGGATTATCGATATCGCAGTACCCATTGATAACATTAACACAAAGAACTGTTAAAAATTACTGAATATCGAGATCTGGCAATCGAAGTTGGCCGGCTGCGGCTTAAGCACATCAAAGTTATCTCAATAGTTATCGCTGCACTTGGTGCAATTTCAAAGAAGCTGTCCAACTATTTATAGCAATTAAACATCAACGAAGTAACCTCCAAATGATCTACAAAAAACAGCATTCCTTGGAACAGTCCATATTTTTCGACGCTACCTGACAGACTATTCTTAGATTCTTGGGTAGAATATGAATTGTTCTATATCACCAGTCAAATTGTTGTTTAAATGATATTTTGTTTTGACTATGTATCAGTTATGTGAATTTCACGACAGGTCATGACGGTAATTTTAATTTAACGGTTGACCAAATTAATGTAACTTGACTATACCATTTAGATTGTAGTATAGCTCGTTTCGTTGTATATATGTCTATACTCCGGATGATGACCTTCATGTGAAGGTTGAAACGTCGAGCAATTATTTTGGTTTATATTAAACTGAAGTTTTACTTTATCACGGTATTTATTTCCATAATTTGTATGATGAAGTTTCTTTTATAGTTTCAAAGACTTTATGAGTACAATCCAGCACCTAGTTAATCAGACCCCAGGTTTGTTTCATAGCATTCTGTGCTGAGGCTAATATGTCTCTATTTTCTTTTAACATTTCTTATCTGTGTTATAAGATAGTTTCTCATTGTTTTCGCATTCTTCTTCTTACAAAGTGCAGTTACTTTGGTTTCGCTTTAGTTTTGTCCACAAAGCGCCTATTCTTGTACATCTAAAATTGCGTTTTATTTCAGATTTTTATTTTCTCTGTAGCTTTCGTATGTGTTTTCTACAGTATAACTTTAGAGATTAAGTATGGAGTATCTACTGTACATAGTCTGGTAATGCCATTTGATTGCTGTCAGTTTTTCTTATATCTTAGTGAATAATTTTCGTTTATTTATTTATTTATTTTCGTACTTCTTTTCAAGTTCATAACATTGAAAGGACTGTGCTGCATTATTCAGCTTTACAGCTGTGAAGTTGCAGTTGTGCAGCTATTTGCTACAGCGCATATTTTTATATGGTCTATATAGGATGCTATGATATTACATAGTCCAGTCATAAATACTGATACAACCTGAACATGGCACAAACATTTAGTCTATTAGTAAATCATTTACAGTTGACAGCACATATAAATCAAAGGTATAATTTGCACATAGCAGCACTCAATGTTCGAAATGTTCCCCTTTTGCCTTCAAGTACGCCCAAAGTCTTTGACGCCACATATTGATGTACAGATTGAATAACAGTGGACCAAGGACTGATCTTTAGACACACCACTGGTTACCTTGAATCTTGCAGATTCACCCTCTCCCATACATATATATATATATATATATATATATATATACCAGTTTTTGATATCTGTCAGTCAGCAATCCTCTTAGCCATGCCAATAGTTTATAATCCAATCCCATATTCTCCAATTCATGCAACAATCTTTCATGCTGTATTCTGACAAAAGCCTTAGCAAAATCTAAAAATATCGTGGCATAGCCATTCCCCTTGTATAACTCAGTCGTATCATTATTATAGAATATGACAAGTTGCTGCAACATAACCTTTCCTTAATATGCTCATGCTGTTCATTGCAAAATAGATATTCTCTCTCAACCTTTTTCTGAATGCGAGCTATAACCAACGTTTCCAAACTTTCACCAGGATCCCCGAGATACTGATTGTCGATAGTTGGATACATCGGTCTTTGCACCACCCTTGTGCAATAGGATTACCGTGCATTTTTTCGACTCCCATGGAATCTTCCCTGTTCTGAGACTCAAACTATATTTCCTGATCAAGGAAATAGCGAGATCAGCTGAACACACTTTTAGCATCCGTGATAATATCCCATCAATTCCAATTGCAGAATTAATATTCAGTTTGTGCAACAACTCCAGTACTTTTACTTATCCACATGAGTTTTCTCGTACAGTGAAGAGGTAGCTGATAGTTCAATGTTAGATATACCAGGTTGATAGCTTTTATCAAAATGACTGCTCTTCAGTTGAACAGTCACTTCTGCATCAGTCACCCGCATACCATCTGCATTCAGTAGGATTATTCTTTCAAATTCATTCTTTCTTTTACTCGCAACATGACAACCCAATTCTTGTGCATTGTCTTCAGCTTGTAGAGTCAGTTTCTTTTTATACTCGAACTTAGCTTTCCGTATAACACTTCTGACTCTTCTGGTCTGCTGCTTATAATTATCGTAACTGACATCATCCTTATGCACACGATGTTCCTTCCACATCACCTTTTTCTTACGAATCTCTTGCTTAATTAGTTTACACACCCGTTTCACTCGTACTCTCTTTCTTCTTCGAACTCTAGGATGACATTCTGATATCACATCAATTAAGTATTTTTTAAAACTTCTCACGCACTGTCGCTATCCTTCTCATCTAATAACTGATACTATGGTAGAATCGAACATACCCTTCAGGTGGTATTAATATCCTGCTTTGTAGTTCAACATGTCACCTTTTTCCGAATGGAACATTCTTAAGCTTAGCCACTTCCCAAATGAGTACTAAATGATCACTGTCACCAACCAAAGGCAGAATTATTACGACTTTAACTGAAATCCCCTCTGATATTATAATCAGATCTAACACTCTTTGACCTAGAGTTCCTTCTGTCAAATGCACTTGAGGAAGTTATCTCTTAATAGTTTAATAAATTCGGATTCATTCTTCTCCTGCGATTTCATAACCACACAATCAATGTTTAAATAATTAAGGTCCACCATTATGATTACTCTTTTCGCACCCCATCGTATTTATTTGTTGATGTATTTCTTCATCACGAGCAATCGATCTACCAGGTCTGTAACCACACCCTCACTGTGTATTTAATCTTGTTAGATTCTTCCTCATACCAGATGGCTTCAAACTCAATGCCACATGAAAAATTGTTACTAGTATAGCAATCTTAAGTGTCAACTCTAACTCTAACTGGACTCAAGTTACCACTCAGTGAAGAGACGGTTAACCCGTCATCTCGTGGTCCCTAACACTTGCACAATATTTTTAATGTCTGAAAATAATATGCGAGTAACTAGGAATCTGGTCGAGAAAAGGCTCAGAAAATGTTCTTCTAGCGGTGACTGGATTCGAACCCAAGTCTTCCTTCGTGCGGTCAAGTGTAGTAGAAAAAGAAAATCATCCACACGAGATCGGTCTCCACTAGAGTCAACAAGGGCTTTTGATACAGCTCCTGAACATTAGGTATCGAATGGGTTGCAGGGCTTATGTCTCCTCCCCTTGCTGAGCAACAGATCAAAGAAGTGAAATGCGACTGAAAGAAGAAAATCAATACGGGAAAAATGGTCTTTGTCTGAAAAGGAGATTATTAGGAAAGCTTATTATGAATCGAATCCGTCATCAAGACGATACCAAAAGCAAATTTATGACATTTGAAAAAAAAATTGAAATACACTGATACCACAGTCACTGATCAGCCATCCATGGACCAAGAAAGATTTATTGTAAGAGACAAAGTTCTCAGTGATAACCCACTAAGAATTTCAAAGACATATTGTTGAGGGACTCAGCAAGAACTTGAAGCAGATGCAAGGCTCATGGAATAGTTCAGGTAGATTACATGAATACGGATAGTCCAACCAATAAAAAAGAGAATCTCTTAAATGCAATAGAACAAGAAGTGATGAGTACGACTCTAGCACAAATGTGGAGCATCAAAGAAAAACAGCGACTACTGAAAGAGAACTAAAGACAAACTTTACCTGCAATGTGGAGCAAAACCTACTTGGTATTAAAATATTCCTACAAAAATAGTTGGAAGAACAAATCCTCTGTGTTGCAGTTGTAGTTTCAAAAGAACTTGGCTTCGCAATTAAAGAGATAACTGAAACAAAACGAATCCAAAATGGAAATTTCTTTAAGAATGTAAAAGAAGCAAGCTTCGATCTGATGTTAGCAATTTATATCAAGGAAAATTTAAACAGCAAAAGGTCAAGAGTGTTTTAAAGCGATACCACTAGACCCAAATCGATCACCGAAATATCAGAAGAATTAAAACAACAATGTGTCGCCACATCAAAAGCCTTCATTCGTTATGAAATCAGAATAAGTCAATACAGGATAAAAGTCGTTGAAACACTATTGAAGAACATTCAGATAGTTTCTTTTAGAGAAACTTGTGCCATAGTTAAATGAATTATTTACACAAAACACATGGAAGGTAATATTTATATAATTAGGGCCATATACTCATATTTCAATCTTAAACTTATAGACCAACTTCGGAGATAATGACAGTTGATTATAAGGTAGAATGCAAATAATGGATTTATTTGAAATAGGAGCCAAGTGATGTTATATCTCCAGTAACATTATGTTATAACTGAGGAAAAGATTAATCATAACTGTAAAAAAATTAATAATTTGTTGTGTCATACTCTACAGATGGACCCATAGATACAGCATATATTTTCTTGAGACCTTATGACTTCATAAAATACAATTTGTGGTTTTATTTTAATAGGAAGTTTATATCTATATTGTAAGTTGATAATTTAAGTAAGTTAATATCCATGTTGTCTATATATTCCTTCAAATAAGCTTGCAGGATCAGCCAGTATTCTGAATGCTCCTGATTTGATATGGAGAATAGATAGTCCTTTTTTGGGGTAGTCACTTGTTATTATTCTGTTATTGAGTTTAGAATGTGACAATTGTCATGTTTCAGGGTGATTACAACTGCTTGGTGGTATGAGTTCATAGAGGTTGGTATGTTGTTCTCTTCTTTATAACTCATCAGTGTTCCTTTCAATGTGGCAGCCTGTTGAGGTCATCGACGGATTTTATGTAGATTTGCTTTGCATCTTGTGTCTTTTAAAGGAATATTTTGCTGTCTCTTATCCATATAATTTGTTTCAGTATCGTATTGTAGAATAGTTTCTGATAAGATGGTGTACTGCTATCTTTTATGAGGTTAAGAGTCTCACAACGACGTGGGAAGCTCGGGAAAAATATTCTCTTTTCTTTTTTGAGGTAATCGATGTATCGACTGGATATCTTTTAATTCTATGGGAGCGCCAATTTTTCTGGCTTAGTTGGTGATGATAATTGAATGAGTTTGAAGGGCGAAAGGACTTATACAAGATGGATGGCCTGCATTTGAATGGACTTGGTGTGCGGAGACTGGAAAGAGTGTTGCTGAATGAAGTGAAAATGGATGTGCAAAACCAGGGAAACTAGAACTACTAAGGAGGGGGGGGAATGGATATGCAGACATCAGTGAGACAGATGAGTGTAAGAATGTATATAATGTACCCGAGCCAGCACTAAGGACAAAAAATGGGAATGGGTCAATTAGAATAACGTATCAATATAGGGGTGGGACAAAGGGATCACTGCATTTCATGTATACTAATGCCAGGAGTATTAGGAACAAGAAGGAAGAATTTTTGGCCTTGATTGGCTCTTCCTGGCCACAGGTTATTAGCATTAGTGAAACATGGCTGACGGAAGAAGATATAGTTAGCGGGATAGAATGTGTAGGTTATAGTGTGTTTAGGAGGGACAGAGAGAATAAAATTGGGGGAGGGGTGTTATTGATGATAGCTGATGAACTGCAGCCAAGGAGAATTGAAGCATTGCAGGATAGTGAAAGGAGCTCATTTGAGGCTATTTGGTGTGAGATTGATACTGGTAGAATAAAATATACAGTTGGGTGCTGCTATAGACCAGGTGATGAAATAGATGGTGGAGATGGTATGCATAAACAAATTGATGAAATGAGTGGAAGGAGGATAATTATTATGGGGGATTTCAACTATGGTAACATTGATTGGAAGGAGAAGAGGACACGTGTGAGGAAGGAAATGGATTTTATTCAATTATTAAGGGATAACTATCTGAGACAGCATGTAATTGAAAATACTAAGGGTGTGAGAGTGCTTGACCTGGTAATAGCATCTGAGAATTTGACTGTAACGAATATGACCATGTTGCCACCTATTGGTGAGAGTGATCATAAGGTCTTGACCTGGGAGGTGGCTAAAGGTGTGGAATTTTCGATTAAGACAGGGTATATGTGGAATTACTGTGCTGGCAAGTATGACAAGCTTAGGAGATTGCTTGGATCAGTGCCATGGCATGTACAACTGCAAGGGCTGGACGTCGATAGAGCATGGGAAGTGGTCAAGGAGCATTTACAGGAGGTAATGGCTGATTGTATACCTACGGTCCGAATAGTAAAACAAGTAGGGGTTAAATGGATGAATAACACCATTAAGCTTGAGCTGCAAAAAAAGAAACAACTGTGGAGGGAATTTAAAGAAAGGGGTGACCTGCAGGCACATGAACGGTATAAAGTGCAGGCCAGAAAGGTAACGAGTGTGGTAAAAAAAAGCAAAAGCGGATTATGAAAGGAAACTAGCTTTGCAAGCAAAAGAGAATCCAAAACAGTTGTTTCAACATGCTGCAAGCAAGAAAAAAACTGTACACGGCAAAATGATTTTAAGGAATGACGATGGTAAGGAGGTCACTAAATCAGTCGATATAGTGGAGTTACTGAGCGCGCACTTTGCAAAAGCATATCATCCAGGTGGTGACATTGAAAAAGTGAAGGAACCATTAGTTTATACGGGAATAGTGATGAATGAAGTGGAGGTGACTAGTTGATTACAGAACCTTAATGTGAACACATCTGTGGGATTGGATGGTATACAGGCACGGGTCTTGCGTGAAGCGGCTAAAGAATTATCAATGCCCTTGACCATGTTGTTTAATCTGAGTCTGAGGTCTGGATTAGTCCCGAAGGTGTGGAAAGAGGGGAAAATAGTTTCACTGCATAAAGGAGGATCCAAGACTACGGTTGCAAATTACCGACCGATCAGCATATCAGGAGTCGTTGTCAAGGTCTTAGAGGAAGTAGTCAAGGGAAAAATACAGGAATGGATTGATGAAAACGAGATACTGTATAGGGGACAGCATGGCTTTGTGAAGTGTAGATCATGCTTCAGTAACTTGCTCAAGTTTTATAACAAGGCAACGGCTGAACTGGATAAGGGAAATGGATTTACAGTGATACTGCTGGACCTTGCAAAGGCGTTTGACAGGATACCACATGGAATACTAATCCGTAAACTACAACATATGGGAATGGATATAGGGTTGGTGAGATGGATAGGTGGTTGGTTGATGGAGAGATATCAAAGAGTAGTTTATTCAGGAGTAGAGTCCAAAAGAGGACCTGTGACTAGTGGTGTGCCGCAGGGTTCTGTTCTTGGACCACTGTTGTTTAATCTGTTCATTAACGATATAGGGAAGGATCTAAGTGGAACAATTCATTTGTTCGCTGATGATGCAAAGTTGGGTAGGGCAATAGTGAATGCAGAAGATGTCAAAGTCTTGCAGGATGACTTAGATAGATCGGAGTTCTGGACTAAGGAGAATGGATGTCAATTTAATGTGACAAAATGTAAGGTTCTGCATTTTGGGGTGAAAAGATTAGCAGCAGTATACCACATTGGTGGAACTGTACTCCAAGAGATTGATGAGGCCAGGGACTTGGGAGTGTTGGTGAATAAGGAGATGAAGTTTAGGGGCACACTGCAAAAGTAGCTAAATCAGCTCATCAACTCACTTGGTTGTTGAAAAATACCTTGACGAGCAGAGACAAGCAAGTTATTGTACCTCTGTACCGAGCCTTGATAAGATCTCATCTCGAGTACTGTGCCCAGATTTGGTCACCTCGGTTCCTTCTTGATGGGGAGGAGGTGGAGAGGATCCAGAGGCGAGTGGCTAAGATGATAACAGGTCTATGGAATGAACCATATGAGAACAGGTTGAAGATTTGTGTGTTGCAGAAACTAGTTGATAGGCAGAAAAGGGGAGATATGATTGAGACATTCAAATTGCTAAAGGGATTCTATAGGATTAATTCAGAGGATATTTTTGAGATCAGGACTGGTGGTAGGGGAACTAGGGGAAACCTATGGAAGCTGAGCAAGAGTGTGGTTAGCAGGGGTGTTAGAGCTGGGTTCTTTACTTTTAGAGTGGTAAATGAGTGGAATAAGCTGCCAGAGTCTGTTGTGGGTGCTATGACGGTGAACGAGTTCAAGACAAGGTATGATAGATACTGTGAGAAGGTAATCGCATATTTGTGTGGACATGATGTTTAGGGCCTCCCTCGATGAGTCTAAGGACTCCTGGAGTCGCCCGAAATAATAATAATAATAATAATAATAATAATAATAATAATAATAATAATAATAATAATAATAATAACAACAACAACAACAACAACAGAATTTTCCGTACACAGTGTTACATTATATTTTTTTCATCCCTTTGACCAGAAATATACTTTACAGGTGTTCAGATTCTATATGAGTTCAGCTTCAAGTTAATTGTTAGAGGTGTAATGAAGCCAAACTATTTGTAAAACATAATATACCACTCTGTCATGTGACAATAATTCAAATGCTTTTACAAAATACTGAATTTTCAATATATGAAGAACACTTTTCCTCCTGTGTAGTTATTTATTATAAAATGTAATTAAATGTTTGCTAAGATAGATCAGCTTAGTGTATGCAATATTACATATGCTACAGCTCAGTACTACCTTGTAGTGGAGGAAGCAGTGAGGTGTAGGAGTGTAAGAGGAAGAGGTACTATCTGTTGCATAAAGTGAATAAGAATTTGGCAGCAGGGAAAACATCTGAAAGTATCGTATAGTATAGTGAAGAGAATTTTTAATTTTATGAATGATGCAGAGAGGACAAGAGAGCATCCAGAGAAGTTTAGAATGATAGTTAATAGTTAGAGGTGTAATGAAGTCGACAAAGGTGTGAGAGCTAGATTTTTCTCTAGTACGATTGGTATGTATCGCCTTTGGAGGTTGTACACTTAGTGTGAATGAATTCAAGAATAGAGTATGAGCAGGTATGCTAAAGAGTGTTCAGCTAAATTGGTACCAGTAATCGAAATATTGTATGATAATTGCATTGCACGAGGATGGTGCCAAGACTGATATATCCAACTATCGATCTATCAGGAGTATGGAGTGGTGGTGAAGATTTTGGAAAGTTGGTAACATGTTGCATACAGAAATGGTTTGACAGTGTATTAATACTTTTCTAAGAACATGAGTTTACACTGAATAATAATAATAATAATAATAAATTTATTATTGGATTGAATCTGGATATGGGATTGAATTATAAACTATTAGCTTTGATAAGAGATGATGGCTTGCTGAATGATATGAAAAAGTAGTGTGTGGTGTATGTAAGTCTGTCCTTGATTCATTGCTATTCAATCGTTACATTACCGTCTTTGGGAAGGTTTTGACAAGTGACATACAACAGTTTTGAATATGCAAATATAGGCAGTGTAATACAGAATGGAACGGACATCCGACACCTGCAGAATGATTTGAACAGGCTGGTAAGGCGTATTACTCGTATGTTATTGCGATCATGCTAGAATCTGAGATCAGGATAGGAACTTTGGAGTTTTGTGAGATAGACAAATGGCAAATACAATTCAAAGAAACATTACAATGTGGAAACAAACACTGACATGTTAGGATAAGGATGTCGTTTCGAGTCTTTTTTTTGAGGGGACCTCATGTGGATTATTGTGCACAGATCTGGTCTCCATAATGATGCAAATACAGCACAGAGTGCAAAGGAGAGTTTAAGGATGATATCTGGATTCTAGAATATAGATTTTTAGAACATACTGATAATTTGTGCAACCAGGGAAAAGGTGTGATATAATAGGATCTATAAACCTCTGAAAGCATCGTATAGTATACTGAAGCGAATTTTTAATTTTATGAATGATGCAGAGAGGACAAGAGGGCATCCAGAGAAGTTTAGAATGATTAGAGTCGATAAAGCTATGAGAGCTAGATTTTTCTCTAGTATGATTTGGAGGTTGTACACTTAGTGTGAATGAATTCAAGAATAGGCTTGACAGCTAGCATGCCTGATATGTGCTTTCCTCAATGATTTCCAGACTTCCTTGAAGTGACCGATGTTAATGATAATTCCTGTAAGAAATCCACCTCGAACTGGATATAGAATGTCTATGACCACTACATAAGCCTGATTTCGTTCAATATTAAGTCCTTCAGAAATGCAAAGTGATATATAATTTAATACAACTTTTTCTTTTCCAATTGTTATGTAGTGGTAAATCTTTTTTTACATTAACTTCTCGGATTCTTTCCAGACTCAATGTCCTCGTTAAACAACGAAGTTAAGGGCACTGTTAATTCCTCAACGCATACTTTCATAAGACGTGGTGAAATCTCAATAAATCCATCTACCCCTTTATGATACCAAAATTATCTGACTTAAACAACTCTCTCTCCATCTCTCCCATTTCTTTAACATGGACACAATTTCAAAGACAAGTTCGTCACTTCTGATTTTATACTAAACGCCTTTGGAAATTCAATGCAATGGTTATTTCTTTTTTTGTCTCTTAAAATCCTGATAAATGTTTCTTTGCGTTATATTTTAAATGAAAACTGTACTAAAATATTTTATCGGAAATAGCCCTATTATAATCTTTAAAAATTTTGCTGTAATTATAATCAATTACTACTGACCATTTATTATGACGGGCGATAATTCGGTAACGAGTGGTTGTAATGAATTGTATTTTGTACATTTGTGTGTCTCACGTTTAGTTTTTTCTTAGTTTTTTCGCAACTACCATGTCATTCTTAATACTACTAAAAAAAAAACGTATTTACCTGGTCTAAAGAAGTTGTATTATTACTCTGGTTTAAATGGGAAAAAATCAAATGAAACTGATTTTTCATTGATCAATTAAATTTTTATCCTTTGTCTTGTAAAAATGCTAATGACTTTTCAAATTAATATCCTCATTCCACATAAGCGAGCATCATCAACCAATTTATTGAATTTCTGGTAATATTTTGTTCGTAGGACACTTTGGGGTATCTGTTCGTTGTGATATTTGTTTTAAATAGTAAGAAATAAAAACGATAGTAAGAAATAAAAACGACGTTTTGTAGCACTTTAATGGAAAATTATACTAATAATTGTTATTACATTGATTCTCTTGGAGTCAAAGTCTCATTTAATATGTGAATTAAATAATTAAATTTGATAATTTATAAAAAAAGAAAATAATAAATTGATGTTTTATGAATTTTTTGATAATTCTTGGATAATTTTGAATCCCCGTATTTCTCTCCATGAAATGATTTGGCCATAATATTGCTTTATTTGCAATAGGGTCGTGCAGTCCACTCCATCTAGCGAAAAATGATAGTATTAGTATGTAATAACGAGAGGTGGGTTGTTGTTTCTCTTGATGCCATAGTGAATTGAGGTAGTTTGAAGATATTCCTGGAAAATGCCATCGACTTGGGTAATTTTGAGCAAAAAAGCCCAAAGTTTGTCTCTTCTGTTACCTAAACTTTTTAAATATCCTTTAAACGAAACCAGTAGACTTACTTTTAGTCATGTTCATCAGCAGACGCTTGCTTTCAAGTCTAGAACTTTCCACACAACATGTCTGCTCGAGAAGGCAGAGGATAAAAAGGCCATGATGGCGTCGTTACCGAGGAAAGATGAAGGTGTTGAAGACGAAAGACTTATCCACGTACAATCTGATGCCGTGCGGTACGATATCCACTTTGCTTATATGTCACTTTAAAGTTTCTTTTCAGTCTGTTATAAGTTACTTGAGCTAAAGCGTGTCTGATGTGCTTTGAGTAATTCTTGCTATATATTTTAAATCCTGTTGTTCATGGGGAAGCATCTTCATATCAGCCATTTTTGTTTTAGTAGACATAGCAAACTAAATGCTTTGTTTGCTATGCCTACTTGTAGGAAATCAAAGCGGTAGAAAGGCATTTGGTTTTTGAGCTTGGATTGTATAACTCTTTTAGAAGGTGTAAAAAAATATGTTTAATTACTATCTTTATTATTTCATAATGTGTATGCATATTATAAATCTTATCAGTGTTAGCATGTTTTTCAGCATTGAACTGTGAAAGGAAGGCTTAGAAAAGGAGCTCAAATTAATGTGCAAAATTGAATGCAGTCCTAAGACATAACTGTATATATATTTTTCAGATAGTGAATCCATTAGCACATTCAGTTTAAGTGGTAAATTTGATTGATTAGTATTAACATTTTCTAGTTATACTTTTAAGTTGGTTGATACTAACCCCATCTTGACACTTGGCTTATACCTGAGTCATGTTTAGACATATGATGTATTATAAATTTTCAGTATAGTATTAAGATATTCTCCACAGAAGAAAAAATAATTTTTTTTTTGAAGAACATTTACCTTAGATGTATTCCTCTAATTTTTCTGAACTACACAAAAACGACCTTCCTATGTTCAGTAACACCTAAAAAACAAGTAAATGCCAGCCTGGTTGGCTGAGTGGTTTGTGTATCTGCTTTGCAACCATCATGTTGTGGTTCGAACCTGGCCATGGATGTTTGTGATAGTGTTTAGGTGAGAGATATTTCATTGCCTGGTGTAAGATTACCATCCTACTTATTGGAGCCTTTTTTTTTTCAAACCCTATTGGCTTGAAAATAGTTCCAGGTTTAGTCTATTGCAGGGTTGACTATGTAAAATAAAAAAAAAAATAGGAAAAAAATTCTTTTATAGCGCAGTTGGAAGAACAACAGTATGTTGTGCATTTCTCATCATTACAAGAAGAATCTTTATATCGGCTTTTTCATTTGAAGGCGAGTTAGCTGATCTCAGATGCAGGTAGCAGAGTGTTTCTTCCAGAAACTTGAGTTTTTCATCCTGCATACAGGCAAATTGGCCATCAAAACACATGAAATTTACAGACGAAATACTGTTGGTGGTAGGTGGCATTAATGGTAGTTATGTGTAGTTAGGAGATTAAGTAGTAGAGGAGGTGCTTAGATGTGAGTGGAGTAGAATGTCCTCCCGTGATGAGTCCTTGAACTCCTTAGAGGCGTCGCGTAATAATAATTCTTAGCCCACCCACAGTACAAAATGTATTATAGGTTTGCATATAACCTTTTGCAGGTGGGAACAACATAAAAAACATGGCTTGGAAAATTCTTTAATGTTAGATTTTACTTAATCTGCATTCGTAGCAAGAATAAGTTACAAATAGATATTATAATCAAACCATACTGTTTATCATGTTGCATTACTGTGTAATCCAAATGTCTTCACAATATCCACCCATGGCATCAGCTTATTTGAAGGTTGAAGCAATGCAGAAGTCATATTTGCATTATTTCAACCTTGGTATCACTTCTAGGTCTGGCTCCCACTGATGAGACCTCAATAAAGGTCGAAACTGTCTGGGTAGTGTGATTCTTCTCATAACGCATAGCATTATACATGTCCGTAAGGATGTGTGCATTGTATTATGGGATACTAAGGCAAGTGATGTGAAGTCATTAGCTTCCATATACGAGTTGCCCAGTCCTGAAATTGCTTCAGGTGCAAACTTTGCTTACACTTGGTTAAAGGATTAAACCAAGAATATAATTTCTTGGCATCTTTAATTTATAGTATAACCAAGTGAAAAATTTCCTACATTTTTGTAATCAGTAGTTTATGTTCTAACTGAAAATTTTTACATTCTTGACAAGTGCTGTAATTTTTCACTTGAGAATAAATAATGTTTCACTTGAGAATAAAAGATAAGTTAATTTTTGAAGTGTGCATTTTGAAGCTTATTTTAGGATGTAAATCTTCTTTGAGGGTTTGATCCACATTGGCAAAATTTGAGTGATCCTCAGCCACTCTGAACAGTCCTGCAGAGCTCATGCCAGTCTATTGTCTGATGTCTGCCAACCAAGATATTTGTCTTCCATTTATCTTCCATTTTATAATTGGGATGTAAATATAGGATTTTATTATTTATTATCATTCAAGTATTAGGAATTTGTTTGTTTTGGCTTTACTGATATTTCCATCTTACAGGTAGTTGTATAAGTCTCTGATCAGACCACACTTAGACTATTGTTCTCAGATTTGGTCCCCAGGATTTGAAGGGGATAAATTAACTGTGGAAAGGATACAAAGATGGTTTCAGGACTGTACAAGGATAGTTATGAGAATCGGCTGAGGGAATGTGGACTGCAGAGTTTGGTGGATAGAAGGAGAGGTGATATGATTGAGAACTGTTGAGAGGTGGTTACAGGGTTGACACTGGGGAGTTCTTTCGCTTGGTTGAACAGTGGGAAGGAGTGATGACAAGAGGCCATCCCTGGAAGTTATGAAAGGAAACTGTGAGCAAGAGAGTGAGGAGTGGTTTCTTTGCGTGGAGGGCGGTTGAACCATGGAATGCATTGCCTGATGGAGTGGTGAGGGAGAGAACGGTCAATGAGTTTAAGGAGTGGTATGATAGACTTTTGTGTTTCTTAAGGGGGACCTTCCCTCGATGAATCTTGAGACTTTGTTCTTAGGAAGGACCTCCCATGATAGTCTTTTGACTCCATGGAGGCCGGAATAATAATAATTCCTCCCTCCCCTTTTGGTGGCTGATATCTTTCCAGCCTCTATATCAGGGCTATTCAACCTTAGATAATCCGAGGACCACAACACAATGTGTATCTAGTTATTTGGTGAACAGCAGTGATACAACCTCGAAAGCTGAGCAAACGAACAACACTAATTGCACGCTCATGTTCCCTGCGAGCGCCTGGAACATGCGCATGTTCCAGAAGTATAACGCTTCTTTGACACATCTAATATTTGAAAAACAAGTGGGTATATAGTGATGTAAAAACACCAAATAAAATTATCAGCATCGAGATTGATTAGTGATAGAATTAAAATATCTAATATACATTCGATTCAAATTATTTTATTTTTTCACTTGTGACAATCAAAATCCACATGCGGGCCACATAAAATCGCACCGCGGATCGTGCTTTAGACAGCCCTGCTCTGTATAAATGCACTTTCCATTTCTGTTTATATTCCTTAATCTTATCATTTAAGTTATAAATACTTAGCTCATTTCTGATGTCTTTGTCTAGTTTTGTTCATCTAATTGTTCTTAAAAATAATTTCTCCTTCCTGTATTTTACTTTGATCTTTCCTTTGACCTGTTTTTTTATTTAGGATGTAAATATGGGCTTTATTATTATTTTCATTTTTGAATATTTGTTTTGGTATAATTTATTTTTAGAACATATGATTATAATGTTCTTAATTTTTGAAGGTATGTGAAGATATGGCCATTGTAATCAGGAATGCTCAACCTATAGTCTGTGGCCAGATCTTGTTATTCAAAACATTGATAAATTGGTCTAGAATGATGTAAAAAAAATGTGTGTGTGTATATGCATAAATATTACATGTAAATATTGTTATATGCTATTAAGTCAAGGTGCTAAACAAATGAGTTGGTTGGCCAACCCTTGTGAGCCTGTGGATTCGAATCCCTGCATGGCCATGGATGTGTGTGAACATATTTAAGTGGTCTTGCACCCATTCGACATTGCTGCTCTGCTCATTTGAGGCCTGAAATGGCTTGAAAAAGTTGTATATTTGATTTCTAGGGTAGTGTTCTCAGGTCAGTTAAAAATATAAAAATTAATAAAATAGAAAAAACAATCTTCGTCTGCCCACAGTGCACTATAGGTTTGCAACCTTTCTTGAGTAGGAGTTGAATAGTCATCTAAAAGTAGAAATAGTTTTAGATTTTGCCTATCAATATATCTGATCAGTCTTCATCTCATATCCTTTAAGGCTATCAGTAATTTAGTCATTAAAGGATGTTAAATGATCAGTTATCTATACTGTTTATTGCAAATTGGTGTATTATCTTTGGAACTTGAGTTTAAATAAAAAAATTTTTTACAGATGTACAATCTGAAACATCCTACTTGTGTATTTCTTTGTAGTAGTAATGCGGTCTTTCCTCACCTAATGAAATACCACCATGTTGATTTTAGAGACTAAGTGGCCTACTTCCGTGTTTGGTTTTCTGAGGAAGGGCTCTGATTTGTCTGGTTCATGAGTGATACCCTTCAAGGACACGCTAAATACGCTGTAGGGATCCATTCAGTTGAGATGCCTACAATCTCAGCAATCTCATGCACTTTCACTCGCAGGTCTTCCATAACGATACCATGGATTTTGTCAATCATTTCCTTCGTAGACCTCAGTCGGGTGTCCGGAGCTCGCTTCATCTTCAGTGGACTTACGACCACGTTTAAACTCATTTATCCAAAAATAAATAGTCTTTAATGCTGGTTCAAGGTCCCTATGAATTGCATCTAACTCTGCTTTGATCTGCGCAGCCATCCACTTCTTCAAATAAAAGTGTTTTTCCATTGCATGAAACTCGTTTTTCTCCATTTTTGTGAAAAATGCAAACAGTCATTTTAAATGTTTGCCAAAGGAGAACTACGCATCGCAAGTGACTAAAATTTTGCCAGGGGTCATGAAAAAGATGTTGACACTGGTATGATTGAATGAATTGTGTCACTGTCTATTGGAAATTTTCCAAACAACCCTTGTATTCACTATTATGTTCACCTAATAGTCCATCTTTCTAGCAGAATACCAGATAACCCTCATCATCCTGCCAACCCCCCTTGATCCCTTCCACAAGCTTTCCTTTCAAATATCAGTGGATGTCATTTCTCTTTGTAACTACCTAATTCATGATTCCTTCTTCAGAACAACCTGCACCCAGCCATTCTGTCTTGTGTTCACTGTCATTACAAAGGTGCCTATATGGGACTATCTCTGAATTCTGCTTGTCCTTTCCATGTTCTCATTACTGCTTCAGTTGTTTTGAACCAAATACTTGGTTAGACAGAATAACGTAATTCTAACTGGAATGAAGGCCCTCACTCCATTCCATATTCCCAACCACTACTAAGCCTTAATTTTCCAGAAAGTGTTCTCAGTCTTCACAAAAAAAAAAAAAAAAAAAGGCAAATGGAATGAGACTGAAACTTCAGCATTGCACTTAACCTACATCGCAGCAACAACTGGAAAAGAAGAAGAAGAAAATAACCCAATCCAATTTTGAAAGGTCCAAATGCAATCAGCTTTTCTTCTTGTCCTTAGCCAAAGCCACTGGTTCAACTTCTGCTCATGTTTTCATCATTCTTACATCTAGATGGTACTATTGTAACATCAAAGACAAGGCTAACCTATTAGCATTATTTTCTTCCAGTTCCTATACTGATGACCATGGCAAGTTTCCCATTCTACCAAGAACTATTCATTTCATACTACCTTTTTTTCTGCTAGAAATAAATCCCAAATAACTCAGAACAAGGCATCTGGTCCTGGTGGCATACCACTTATTATGATAACTTGTGCTTTAGAATAAACACCTATCTTCTATCACCTCTTCAATCTTTCCTGCTCAACTGGCATTTTGTTCAACATGCTCAACTTGTTTCCACAGCATGGAAACAAGCCAACAGTTCATCCTATTCCAAAGAAAACTAATAAATGTATGGGGGTGCAATATCCAGGAAAAGGAAAGTCACTAGTGGAGTGCCTCAGGGATCTGTTTTAGGGCCATTACTATTTAACTTGTATATTAATGATATTGGCAAAGATTTGGATGGAGATATTCAGTTGTTTGCAGATGATGCAAAGTTGGGACGAACCATAAAGAGTAGTGAAGATGTTGTGGTCTTGCAAGAAGACTTGAATAAATTGAGTGATTGGGCAAGCAAATGGGGATGTGAGTTCAATGTTGCAAAATGTAAGGTTTTAAAATTTGGAAAACAAAGAGAGGATGCAGAATTTATGCTTGGTGAGAATATATTGTTGGAAGTAGAGGAAATAAGAGATCTGGGAGTGATAGTGGATAAGGATCTAAAATTTAGGGGACACATCGCCAAAATTGTGAAGACAACACAAAGACTTCTGGGAATGATGAGGAGGACACTGACGTGTAGAAGTAGGGAGATTCTTGTTCCATTGTATAAGGCTTTGATTAGGCCACACATGGACTATTGTGCCCAGATTTGGTCACCTGGTTTTCAGAAGGATGAAGATATGTTGGAAAGGGTCCAAAGGCGACTGACTAAGGTAGTTTCTGACCTCTGGAATGTCGAGTATGAGGAAAGATTGAAAAGATGTAATTTGCAGAGTCTAGTGGAGAGAAGGAAGAGGGGAGATATGATAGAGACCTACAAGTTGGTAAGGGGTTGTTATAGGATCAATGGTGGAGAAGTTCTACAGAGAATAGTGGGAGATCAGGGGAGAACCAGAGGTCATGCCTGGAAACTGTATAAAGAGGGTGTGAGTAGGGGAGTGAGAGGCAGGTTTTTTTTCGTGCAGAGTTGTGATAATTGGAATGCCTTGCCTGAGCGTGTGGTGTCTGCAAGGAGTTTGAATGTGTTTAAGACCCGGTATGATGAGATGTGTGCGAGATAAAAGGACCTCCTAGATGAGTCTTTGACTCCATGAGGTCTTGTTTAATAATAATAATAAAAATCAGCCAACAAACTACCATCCAGTTGCCCACCTTCTGTTCTTTCAAAAAAAAAAAAAAATTATATATATGTATGTGTAATTAATTTTTTTTTTTTAACTTGGGGATACTGTATATTAGGGTTACCAAGTAATTTTATAAACTTGGTTATTTAACTCCTAATCCCAAGTAAGCAAATATATATATATATATATATATATATATATATATATATATGTATATGTATGAGAGAGAATCAGCCAATGTCAGTTAATTCATAACCAAAAATTTGGGTTCTACTACTCTATGGCTGATCTAGCATTCACCACCACCTCTAGGCTCAAGCCATGAAAAGGTTTGGAGAAGCACAAGTGGTCACTTTTGACATTTCTGAGGCATTTGATTGGGATCTGGCACAGGTTTGCCCAGCATACTACCATCTTTTGTGACTGGTATACTGGATTCCTCTCTGGTCACTCAGCTACATGTCATGGTAGATGGTGTCTTCTTATTTCCCATCAGTGCAGGAATGCCTAAGGCTGTGTACTTTCACCTGCTTTCTTCCCTCCTGTATATAAATAGCTTGCTCTCACTGACTTCAGATTCTGTCCATAGCTATGCTGACGACAGTGCACTCCACTCTTTCTTCTCATTTTGTAAACCTTGTAACATCCAAACAATAGAGGCTTCAAGATCCTACATTACTAATGATTTAAATTCTGATCTCATTGTTCTTCAGTTGGGGTATGGATAACCTGGTGAACTTTAATGCTGCTCCTGTATCATTTTATGTAAGAAAGATCCTATGTCACTCTTTACTTTCGATAACACTCAAATATCAGAACAAGATTTCTTCTTGGACTGACCTTCATCTCTAGCCTTTCCTGGCACAAACACATCTTAGCCATAGCTCTACAGCCACCAAAAAAAAAAAAAAAAATATTCACACTATAAAAATGCACTTCCTTTATATATTTTTTTTAAATTTAAAATGCCAAATTTAATGAATCCAAGAATGCTTTCTTATATCTGAATATTTTGCCAGTTTTCCTCATCTTTTAGAAATATGTAGGAGAGGAAATTGACCTCCAACATAAAGAGGGAGAAAAAAAAAAACAGTACAAGGAATGGGGAGGCAAAAAAATTTGTTTTATCAGTGGAGTTGAAGGAATTGGAATAGCTACAGCATATTTAACAAATTTAGAAGAATGGTGTTTCATTTTGGGCTTGTAATCTGGTTCCAGTGCTTGGAAAATTGTGTACTATTTGAAAATTAATACATAGCAGTGACAAACAAATAGATGTGATTTATTTATTTTTTTATTTTATGAAATATAGTACACCATGAGTATTGTCATTTTCTAGCTTTATCAAATTGCACCTATACATATAAAAAGTTGTAAACAGGTAGCAAAAGGCATGTTACCAATCACTATATTAAGATGAGAAATGTCTGTAGAAAATTTTGAAATGCCAGTGTTTTCTTTAGTTTTGCATTTATTTCATAAAGATTTTGTATTATATTTTACATGCACCTGTAGCCTGATATCCCTAATCTGACCTTGATCCCCATAATTATGGCCTGGGGATCAGAGTGAATATCTTATGTTTAGGTTTTAGGTTAGAAACAGTAAAGAAACTTATTGATGCTTATTTTAAACGTCAATAAGTTTCTTACTGTTTCTTTACTTGGGGTCCACCAGAAGAGGAAGTTTTGTTACAAAGTATGGCCTCACATGGAAGTAATATAGGTTTAACAATCTGTTTACATTAATAAAAAAAAATGGATGGAAGGAAGTGAAGAAAAGTTGTTCAGTGAGCGTACAGATGGATTATAAATGAATGATGGTCAGGTACTGCTTTTATTTTTATGATTACTTGGGATCACAAAAGCATCATGGTAAACGATCACAATCACTTTTTCAGCTCCCTAAAATTACTCAACTGTTGGCTTATGTTGCTGTTATGAGGGTGCATTAATAAAGAATGTTAAAACAATGTGGTTGACTTTTCCTTTATCAAGAAAATATATGTTAATAAATACAATTGGTAATTTTTTTATTTAATTAAAATTTAAATGTTTTTTGAAAACCTCAAAAAAAATACTCAAACATAACTATCCATTGTATTTTAATTAAACAGAAAATTATTAAATGAAAATCACTACAAAACAGCCATATGTTCACCTCTTTCAGGTTGCTAAATGATATGAACTTTGCATTGATTTTGCTTGGTTTCGAAAAATTAAGCATTTTTTGAAACACTTCCAGTTTTGTGGATGCAATTTTATGAAATGGAGGATTATTACCTTATAAAGTAATTCCCTATTTCATAGATATATAGTAAATCATTAAAAGTTCTTTTAATAATAAAGTATTCGCTTGTTCCAAAATCTCAAAACACGTACATCTGTATGCATGAGTGCAACCTCCTGACCATGGAGTGCTTTTTTTTTTTCATTATATTTTTGCTGTCTAACATATGATGACATGAAAATTATTAATTAGTTCTATTTAATATCTATTCTATGGTATGACTATTTAATTTTGGTTTAAGCCAGTTAAGAGTATAATTTGTTCAGCTAAATCTCAGATTGCCAGCTTATCCTCTAACCTAAGGTTTGGACCTTAGGTTAGAGGATAGTGAGCATTCAGGGATGTGTGAGCAGTGTTAATCTCAGGTAGTGTAGTCACTTAAACAGAATGGGAGAGGAAAGGTTAGCAAAACAAGTGGTTTTTTTTTTACCAGGATGCTGGGGGGGGTAGATATATAGTCCTTAGAGAAGCAGTTGAATGTATGAATGAATATAATATGCCCGAGCGAATATACATACCAAGATTGACAGTATTTGGAGCCCTCACAGATAACATTAATTGAGGTGTATTTCTGATAAGTTAATATTGATGTAAACTTTCATGTAGTGCCATTATCCTTTAATATCCCCTTAAGTTACATATTAGAAATTTGATGATATGACATAAGTACTTTACTTTCATATTGCTAATGGACATCAAATTTCAGTGTTTTTGAATTGGGGAAACAAAATTTCCATGTCTCAAAGTCAAGCAGATTTCACATTTCATAAATACATACCAAAAGGGGGAAAAATTGCAGACATGATGTAGACACTACTGTGCAGGTGCACCCAAGATGCAACTATCTCTTTGACCATAATGATTTATATTTAAATAACTTTCACAGCTTATACATAAAACAAAAATAATTTTTTAATTAATAATTATTTTTTATATATGTAATTTTCTACAATTTTTCCTTTTGAACTCTAATAGTGTAATATCATATACTTCAGCACCAACCATTACACTAGCTAATATACGCATGATTTATGACTCGTTATTGGGAGTCATGTTTACAACGTTAATGATCTGGCGATGTCCAAGTAACACTAGTTGAAATATATACAATTTTATTCAAAAACTCCCAGTATATTTTTGTTTTGTTTTTGGTCACTTAAACATTAAAACTTTAGCTTTTTCTTGATTTTATTCATTGACCACATATTAAAATTGCACAAATTATCAACAAGTTTCACCAGCTATTCTGTCTGGCTTCTTCAGGACAAGTATAATGGTATACACTAACGTTTGCTAGTAAAAAAAGAATGGAGTAACAGTCAAATAAATTAAAACTGATGCGTAACATCATAAGCATGGAACATGGTGTCTTAGTCATTGTTTATTGAGCACGTTATATAGTTTTTAGCGAAATGAAATTCTGGTAAGCTGAGTGAATTCATTAGGCTTTTCCAGATGTCTGTTTCAGAATCATTCCTTGATTTCTGTTTAAATTTTCTCCACAGCACAGTACAACCGTGACTCCTTTGAAGTTTCTACATCGAAAATCTTCTATTGGAGCTGTTATTCCAATCAGTGTGTGGTTAGAGATAGAGAAGTGATGGGCTAATCCTGAAGTATCTGTTCTATTGTTGTTCATGTCCCCCTATATGTTCTTTTTTTCGAATTTCCAGGCTTGATGTTTGGCCTATGTAATTTAATCCTATCTTTTGAAAGATAATATTAAAAAAATCAGATTTCTTCATAAAGAATTCTAAACATTTCACTGAAAAATTAAAAGGCATCTCCATCTTAAAAACAGACATCCTTGCAAGCCTAGACGTGGTTTTTGTTATTCACCAACATACCTGTTGAAGAAGTTATCAAGATCATAGACAATCTCTATCCACATGACACAGCTCAGCCTTTCTGCCATTGCCTCAAATAGAATTATTTCAAAGTGAATGACACAATTTATAAACAACTTGATGGCTTAGCCATGGGCAGTCCCTTATCACCTCACTGTGCTGATCTTTTCATGGAAAAACTAGAATCTGACATCCTTTCCAAAGTAAATCCAAAGCCGTTATTTGGTGCAGATACATAGATGATGTTTTCAGAATTTGAAAAGACACAAACTACCTTATTTGATTTCCTTACAAAAATAAATAAACCAAACCAAATACCAAAAAAAAATAAATAAATAAAAAATAAACCAAAATACAAAATGATGGTACAATATGACAAAACTTCATGCCAGCTAGGACATCGCCTGGTTAAACAAGGCCCCCATTGTTTTCACCAGGGTGAACAGCGAAAAGTCGGCTACTGGAATAAATCTGAAAACACACCCCAACTCAACATCACCAGAGTTAAAGATCGGTACTATCAACATAAGAAGCCTGAATGGCAAAGAAATGGAGCTAGCTCAGAAATTAGATAAGTACTAGATCGACATAATAGGGGTGACTGAAACAAAAAAGACTAAAACTGGTGAGATCTTTCTGAGCAATAAATGCAAAATGTTATATTCAGACAAAACAATCAAGGAAAAGGAGTAGCGTAGTATTCAACACTAAATACGAAGCTAATCTTCTTGAATGGCAGGCAGTCTCAAGTAGAGTGATTTGGACAAATATGAGAATGGGGAACTGGACAATGAGACTTATTTGTGCCTATGGTCCCACAGAAGGTTCTACTAAGGTAGAAGTGGAGGAATTTTTTGAGGCTTTAGAAAGAGCAACTGACACAATGAAAAAGGAAAAGTTGGTCCTTATTGGAGATCTAAATAGCAGATTGGGAAATGAGTGTCAGACATAGAAAATTATTTTGGGAAAATTTGCAGAAAAGAGCAAAGCTAATAATAATGGCAAATGCCTGTTGGATTTCTGCTCAGGACATGGACTGGTTATTACTAACACCATGTTCCAACATAAAAATGTGCACAAATTCACATGGAGAGAAGAGGCTAGGAATAAGAAAAGTCTCATTGACTATGTTATTGTTGATAGTGATGTTTTCTCCCTGGGTGCAGGGCACCAGAGTGTACAAAGGATTTGAAATTGGAAGTGATCACTATTTAGTCTTGAGCAGGATAAAATTGAATTTCATATTGAAAAGAATAACATGTAAGAAAGTTTTAAAGCGAATAAAAGTTGAGCAGCTCTCAGATGTGAACTGTAGACTAAAATACACAAAGATTATTAAAGAAAAAAATGAAAGAGTTTGAAAACAGGAATCAAACCTTGGAGATTCAGTGGCAAACTCTGAAGAAAACATTGATTGATTCTGCCAGAGAGGCATGTGGTGAGGTTGTCTGCAAGCATAAAAAAATCAGAACTCCCTGGTGGACACAGGAAGTTAAAGAGGCAGTGAAGGAAAAGAAGAAAGCATATCAAATGTTCCTGGCAAATAAGTCAGATTTTGCTCTTAGAGAATACAGAGACAAATATAAGAAAGCTAAACAAAAGTCATGGGAGGACTTTGGCAAGAACATAGAATATAAATACCAAGAAGGTGGGAAAATATTCTGGAGGTTGTTGAAGAAGCTTAGGAATAGAGGAAAGAGTGCTGTAAAATTTGAGTTAGAGATGATAAAGGTGACATGAAAATGGGAGAAAAAGATATCCTTGAAGTATGGAGTAATTACTTTGAAAAATTGCTAAATGAAACAAACAGTGATAGCACAGTGGTAAAAAACACTCAACAGGCATACAGTCAGGAATACATATCCATACTTGAAGTAGAAAAAGCCATCAAAGGCTTGAAATGTGGAAGTATGGTGATATAAAAGTCTTACTGTGGCTGTACTGCATAGTTCAGAAAGCCTGGACAGAGGGACGAATTCCCAATGATTGGAAGAAAAGCTAGGTGAAGAACAAGCTGGATTCAGGCCAAATACAGGCTGCCAGGATCAGATCCTCACTTTACAACAAATAGTGGAGAAATCATGGGAATATAACAAAGATCTATATTTATTATAATTAATATCTGGTCAACAAATAAAACCAAGAAAGAGCTCAAGTTTTAACTCCAATATAATATATGTTACACATGTAAGTCATGAAGGTTATTTAAATATTTCTAATTCAATTTTTCTGTTAAAACTATTTTTTACATTTTATAATTCTTCCCCATGATTTGACTATGCGATCCCTATCTTTATTGACAATGAAGCGGCACTGTAATTTCTAGGACATACAAAAAAAATCAGTGGTGTTTAACAAACATGACAGTCATGTATTTTTTATAGTAGCTATTATTGTGTTTGTCTTAAGTTCTCCATTTTATATGTTATACCACAGACTACTTTTTTCCTCTCATTTTCAGGACACACAAATATATAGATTTAAACAGTACTTGACCACAAAAGCCTCCAAGCAACTTATACTCGTTGGCTGCCTGATGAAATAAAGCTTACACAAACAGTGGTGTAATAGTGTGAAGCCAAACTGACTTTATGGTCATATTCATAAATTCTGCTCTACTAATATTAATTGTTATGGTATGGATACTTAAACATTGATTATAACTCACATTAAAGTTTAATAGAGAAACACACATATAGAGATAATACTAACTCCAATTATTTGTCTAATAAACTACTGTGCCAGTATTTTGCCATGGTCACCAAGGCAGAACGCCTGCGGCACACCACTAGTCACCGTGACTGCAGCGTTCTGTTCTTGTAGCACTCCTATTTAATTTGTTCATTGATGATATAGGAAAGGATATGCGAGGAACTGTTCATTTATTTGCCGATGATGCAAAGTTGGGTAGAGCAATAGTGAATACACATGATGTCAAAATTTTGCAGGATGATTTGGATAGATGGCAGACTGGGCTAAGGAGAATGGATGTCAGTTTAATGTGGCAAAGTGTAAGGTTATGCATTTTAGGCTGAAAAGACATTATTATTATTATATCCTCACTTACATCCTTAAATTTTGCATCTGCGAAATTTAAGGATGTAAGTGAGAGTATTAGAGTGCAAAAACAGAGGGTGAAAGAATTGATAGTTTTGGCGGGTATGAACGAATTGAAAGGAGATAAATTTTTTATGAGAGAGGACTTTCAAGTATTGTTAAAGGTAGTGAAAGAAAAGAGTGACAGAGTTAGGATGGTGAGTCTGTTTTTTGTCCCGGTATGACAGAGAAGAGTTTTAGGAGGGCCATAATTGCAAATGACTTTATGCGCAGGTTATGCAGATGGTGTGGTGTGGAATGAGTTTGATGGGCCAAAGGATTTATTCAAGATGGATGGCCTGTTCTCAGAAATATCTTCTGAATTAATCTTATAGAAATCCTTCAGTAATTTGAATGTCTCAGTCATATCACCCCTTTTCTTCCTATTAACCAATTCCTGCAACCCACAAATCTTCAACCTGTTCTCATAAGATTCATTCCATAGACTTGCTATCATCTTAGTCACTCACCTCTGGATCCACTCCACCTCCTCCCCATCAAGAAGAAACCCTGGCGCCCAAATCTGAGCACAGTAGTCAAGATGGGGTCTTATCAAAGCTTGATACAGAGGAACAATAACTTGGTTGTCTCTGCTCGTCAAAGTATTCTTCAGTAACCAAGTGATTTGATGAGCTGATTTAGCCACTTTAGCAATGTGTCCCCTGAACTTCGACTCCTTATCCACCAACACTCCCATATCCCTGGCCTCGTCAATCTCCTGGAGTGCAGTTCCATTCCACCAATGTGGTATACTGCTGCTAATCTTTTCACCCCAAAATGCATAGCCTTACATTTTGGCACATTAAATTGACATCCATTCTCTTTAGCCCAGTCCTCCAAACTATCCAAATAATCCTGCAAAATTTTGACATCATGTGCAGTCAGTATTGCTCTACCCAACTTTGCATCATCACCAAACAAATGAACAGATCCTTTCCTATATTGTTAATGAACAAGTTAAATAGCAGTGGTCCAAGAACAAAACCCTGCAACACACCACTAGTGACAGGCCATCTTTTGGACTCTACTCCTGAATAAACTACTCTCTGATATCTTTCCATCAACCACCCTCCTATCCATCTCACCAACCCTATATCCCTCCCCATATTCCGCAGTTTACTGATTAGAATTCCATGTGGTATCCTGTCAAAGGCCTTAGCAAGGTCCATCAGAATCACTAAACCCATTACCCTTATTATCCAGTTCAGCCGTCACTGTATTATAAAACGTGAGCAAGTTAATGAGGCATGATCTACCCTTCAGAAAACCATGCTATCTCCCATACAGTATCCCATTTTCATCTATCCATTCCTGTATTTTCCTTTTGACTACTTTTTCCAAGACCTTAACAACGACTCCTGATATGATGATCTGTCCATAATTTGCAACAGTAGTCTTGGAACCTCCTTTATGTAGTGAAACTATTACCCCCCCCCCCCCCCCCCGTGGGACTAACCCAGACCCAAGACACATTAAACAAAATGGTCAATTGCACTGACAATTCTTTAGCTGCTTCACGTAAGACATGAGCTGGTATACCATCCAATCCCATAGATGTATTCTCATTAAGGTTTTGTAATAGACTATTCACCTCCATTTCATTCACCACAATTCCCATATAAGCTGTTGGTTCTTCCATTCCTGCAAAGTCACCACCTGGATGATATACTCTTGCAAAGTAGTGCTCGCTCAGTAATTCCATTATATCAACTGATTCGGTCATCTCCTTACCATCAGCATTCCTTAAAATTATTCTGCGGTATACATTTTTTCTTTTACTTGCAACATTTCGAAAAAACCGTTTGGGATTCTCTTTAGCTTGCATGGCTAACGTTCTTTCATAATCCGTTTTTGCTTTTCTTACCACGCTCGTTACCCTTCTGGCCTGCACTTTATAACTTTCATGTGCCTGCAGGTCACCCTTCTCCTTAAATTCCCTCCACAGTTGTTTCTTTTTTGTGCAGCTCAAGCTTAATGGTGTTATTCATCCATTTAACCCTTACTTAATTTACTATTCGAACTCTAGGTATACAATCAGCCATTACCTCCTGCAAACGCTCCTTAACCACCTCCCATGCACTATGAACATCCAGCCCTTGCAGTTTTACATGCCATGGCACTGAACCAATCAAACTCATAAGCTTGTCATACTTACCAGCACGATAATTCCACACGTACCCTGTCTTTATTGTAAATTCCACACTTTAGCCACCCCAAGTCGAGCCCCTATGATCACTCTCACCAATTGGTGGCAATGTGGTCATATTCGTTACAGTCAAATCCTCAGATGCAATTACTAGGTCAAGCACTCTCGAACCCGTAGTGTTTTCCATTACATGCTGTTGCAGATAGTTATACCTTAACTGCATAAAATCCAATTCCTTCCTCCCATGTGTTTTCTCCTCCTTCCAATCAATATTATTATAGTTGAAATACCCCATAATAATTACCCTCCTTCCATTCATTGCATCTATTTGCTTATGCAAACTATCTCCACCATCTATACTATTACCATCACCTGGTCTATAGCAGCACCCAACTGTATATTTTGTTCTGCTAGTCTCAATCTCACACCAAATAGCCTCAAATTTGCTCTTTTCTCTATCCTGCAGTTCAACTTCTGTTCTCCTTGGCTGCAGTTCATCAGCTATCATCAATAACAATCCCCCCCGTTTTATTCTCTCTGTCCCTCCTGAACACACTATACCCATCACATTCTATCCCACTAGCTATATCTTCTGTCAGCCATGTTTCACTAATGCCAATAACCTGTGGCCAGGGAGAGCCAATCAAGGCCAAAAATTCTTCCTTCTTGTTCCTAATACTCCTGGTATTAGTATACATGAAATGCAGAAGCCCGTTAGTCCCACCCCTATCTTGATTCCTTATACTAACTATCCCATTCTGATTTGTTGTCCTCCTTACTAACTCGGGCATATTATACACATTCTTACACTCAACTGCCTCCCTGAAGACTGCACATCCACTCCCCCCTTAATAACTCTAGTTTCCCTGATTCTGTACATCCCCTTTCACTTCATTCAACAACACTTTTTCCAGTTTCCGCACACCAAATCCATTCAGATGCAAACCATCCACCTTGTATAAATCCTTTCGCCCATAAACTTACTCCACACATCCGCAAACTCCACTCCTCCTGCATAACCTGTGCATGGTCATTTGCAATTAAGGCCCTCCTGAACTCTTCACTGTCATACTGCGGCAACACTCATTATCCTTACTCTCTCACTCTTTTGTTACCTAAAGTAATTCCTTCAAGTCCTCTCTCATAGCAATTTTTTCTCCTTTTAAATCATTCGTTCCTGCCACTACTATCATTTCTTTCACCCTCTGTTTTGCGCCCTAATAGACTCACATCCCTAATTTTCGCACCCAGTAAGTATGATTTTAACAAACTCTCATCTATTGCACCTCTTACTAATGAATCACTGTACATCAGCAGTATAGCACATTGGTGGAACTGTACTCCAGGAAATTGACAAAGCCAGAGACTAGGGAGTTGATGTTTAGGGGGCACATAGCAAAAGTGGCTAAATCAGCTCACTTGATTTCTGAAGAATACTTTGACGAGCAGAGACAAGCAGGTCATTGTTCCTCTTTATCAAGCCTTGATAAGACCCCATCTTGACTACTGTGTGCAGATCTGGGTGCCAGGGTTTCTTGGTGATGAGGAGAAGGTAGAGAGGATCCAGAGGCGAGTGACCAAGATGGTCTATGGAATGAACCTTATGAGAACAGGTTGAAGATTTGCTGGTTACAGAAATTGGTTGATAGGCAAAAAAGAGGTGATATGATTGAGATATACAAATTACTGAGGGGTTTTTAGAAGATTAATTTAGAGGAAATTTTTCAGAACAGGTCTACTGGTGGGTTAGCCACAAAATGCTTAACCTTATACTTTGCCACATTAAACTGACATCCATTCTCCTTAGCCCAGTCTCCAATCTATCCAAACCATCCATGGAAAGTGAGCAAGAGTATAATTAGCAAGGGTGTTAGAACTAGGTTTTTTACTTGGAGAGTGGTTAATGGTGGAATAAGCTGCCATGACTGTGAATGAGTTCAAAGCAGTGTATGATAGATACTGTGCGAATGCTGAATACTTCTTGATATGATATTTAGGGCCTCCCTTGATGAGTCTAAGAACTCATTGGAGCCTGTAATAATAATAAAAAAAAAACATTGGCATAGTAAGAAGGCACATATTCCTGGGCACAAAGAATATATAAATAAGCACATGTATGTATGCATGTACATAGCAGGAAGGCAAATTGAGTAAGAAAGGATCCTACACCTTTAACTTTTCTAATGGTCTCAAAATAGCTCTCTCATATCTTAGGTAAGTTAAGGTGTGTCAGCCAAATTGTTTGGATTTGGTGAATACTTTGGGCTCTGGCAGACTCTAGGAATTTCAGATGTGTGTGTGTGAATATAATGGACATATTTTCTCTGTTCCTCCAGGCAGATGACAGTTCTACCTGTTTGTTCAATATAGGCAGGCTTGCAGGAGCAAGAGATGTTAAAGACCTGAGGATGTTCTGGATGATGGAGATCTTTCAGTGTGCAGATAAGGATAGCTAATTTGTGATATAGCTTGAAGGCTGTCTGTTTGTCATAAGTTTTTTTTTTTTTTTTGAGGTGCCCCAGAAAACCTACAAGCAGATTGAAGGAATAGCTATTGCCTCCCCCATCCCCCTTACACACACACTCCAGCCAATCTTTTCATGGAAGTTTGAAAACAGCCCTAAACTCTCGCCTCTCAAAGCCACAATATGGCTATGTTATATACACAATATATTCTCCATTTGGCCACATGGCTGGGATATATTACAACATTTTAGCACACCTCGACAGCCAATACTCAAGAATCCATTTCACCATCGAAAAAAGAAGACCACAGTTGTCTGCCCATCCTTGATACTGGTTATCCAACAGATCCTCTTTCTTTTCTTTTTACAGGAAAGCTACCCATATGAGGGACATACATCAGCTGTTGCATCACCACTCCTCCCAGCAATACAGTGTTATCAATACTTAGATAATTGAGCTAGAACCCTTTGCTCAGACCACACTAGTCTATCCACAAAAATCAGTCGCATCCGTGATGCTTAATAACCAATGGCTTTCTCCTTCACAAAATCAACAGAACACTCTGCCATCCTCCCCTCATCCAAATACAAAACACAAAAAAAAAAATCAATTAGCATTCTCTACATTTGGGGCATCTCAGAAAAAAATCTCAAGAGTTTTAAAAAAGTACAACATACAGATTGTCTTTTGTCATATCAGACACTAACTACTCTTATTTGCCCACTGAAAGATCTTCTCCATCATCTGTGAGTGAGTTTGCATATAAAATCTTTAAAGCGAAGTATACTGACCCACACTGAAAAGAAGATAGCAGTGGTTTTGTCTGTGCATGAGTTGAATTTTGATTTTAGTCATTTCGTGAAATGTGAGGTGTGGTACATGGATTTGTTAGATTATGTTGATAAAGAGTTTTTAAGTCAGATGGAAGGAGAGTGCAAAATATGACTTGGATGCAGAGTTAATGGACAGTGATGTGTCAGTGAGTGAGTGAGGGTGATATAGCGAGAATGTAACAAGAATAATGAGTGCTCGCCTTATAGCAAACAGAGATACTGTGAAAGAGCAGTGAATCAATAAGAAAGTTATGAAAAGGCAAGCGAGTGACCTGATTAGCAAAGCACTTGGTGGTGACATGAATAAGTGATGAGTGTCACAAAAGTTGAGAACAGCGAATGTAGTACAAATGTAAATGGCACAGCTGAGTGCAGTAAGACAGGAAGGTGCAAAAAACAGAAGAATGGTAGAACAACAAATGACAAATAGTAAAGAAACTAGCATGAAAGATATGAACACAAGTGAGGATATAAGAAAAGAATTGGTAAGATTAACAAATGAATTAAGGCTTGTGCAGAGTGAGATAAAATATTTAGAGAAGAGACTGATAGTTGGGGATGTAAGAAAGGAGGTATCAGTGGCAGATGAGTCAAAGATGAAAGATTACAGTAGAATGTGATATAGTTAGTCAGTTCACAAATCATCAGTGTTGTGAGATGTGGTTAATGACTTATGCATGGGAATAGTGTGATTGTTATAAGATTTTTCAAAAAGACTGGAAAGATAAGAGGAGGTAGGATATTATTGATACCAGAAGACTGTCATCTCAATGTGTAAAGAAAGCAGTCATGATAATGGCTTTGAGTCCATTTGGTGTTGAGTTTCAGGTAACCAAAAATTTTAGATATTTAGTGAGGTGTTGATACAAGCCAGGGAATGCAGGAGGTGATTCTGAAATGTTCAGACACATTAACTGCTTTCAATCAATGCAGCATTGAGGAGTATAAGGTGAAGGTGACTAATGTAGTAAGGAAAGAGAAATTGGCATATGAAAAGAGCAGTAAAGCCAAAGTCCAAGAGAATTCTGCAGTTATTTTGCTAGCAGAAGAAAGAATGAATGTGGAATACTAACTTTAGTTTGCTGGAGATGGAGCATGAGTCACATCTGCTGAAGATATAATGTAATGTTCAATGAGTATTTCTGTTTTGGAAATACTTATTCCATAAGTTTTCATAACATTAAAATGATAATACAAGGAAATGAGTGAATATTTATTCAGAGGCCATTTTGACCTGAAAATTACATGGCAATAGGCAGTTGACTACAAAGTAGAATTCAAACAATGGATTAATTTAAAACAGCAAAAGCCATGTGACATGCAGTGCAAGGGAATCAATGAGGAAACGTTTTTTAATTATATTATTTAAAAAAAATGTGATGTGATTCAAAGATGTGGGAGTCTTATTCTATAGTGAGAGGCAGTTTGGGCAATAGATTAAGGCTTAAATGCTTTCTTAAAATTATTTATATGGGGCACTATGAAGTCGAGTCTCATCGCAGGAGACCCACTCTATTCGTTAACAGAATACCTATCATAGATCTTAAACTTATTCATTGTTGGGGTGCTCACAACCACCTCTGGCAGTCCATTCCACTCACTCACCACTCTCCAAAAAAAGAATCTAGTCTGCACAATATTACTTTTAAACAGCTTCCAAGTGTGTCCCTTTAGTAACTTTTCTATCATTATCAGTGGCTGACAGGCAGAGGAGTCCCCTCTCCTCTTCCTGTCAGCTAAAATCTGCAACCCATACAACCCCAATCTATCTTCATGTGGAAAATTCCACAGATCTCACCAACTTGGTGACTCATCTCTAAATCCTCTCCACCACCTCCTGATCACCAGTAAATGCAAGTGACCAAATCTGTTCGCAGTCAACAAGTGGCCAAATCATAGCCTCATAACGAGGGATAATAACCTCCCTGTCTTTACTTGTCAGTGTGCTCTTCAGTAATCAAGTAATTCTCTGAGCTGTTTTGCCAACTCTTCAATATGTCCTCTGAATTTCAGATCTCTACCCACCATCATCCCTAGTCTCATCAGTTTTCTGTAAACTAGTAGCATCAATATGATACAAAGTGTAATCTTTTCATACCAAAGTGCATTACTTCACATTTTACAACATTGAATTGACAATAATTGTCCTTTGCACATGCTACCAATTTATTTAAATCATATTGTAAGATATCTAGATTGCCTTTATCAACTATTTCCCTCTCAAGTTTTGCATCATTGGCAAACAACTTGAATTTCCCCCTTAAAATCTGCTATATCATTTAATGTACGTATTAAAGAGTAGTGATCCTAGTACAGAGCAATGGGGCACTTCACTAAGTCATTCTCTTTGATTCCTCTCCACCCCATACATCACCCTCTGATGTCATTCTATCAGCCACTCCTATTCATGCCACATATTCATTCCCATTTGCTCCAACTTATGTAATAGTTTTCTGTGCGGTATTCTGTCAAATGGCTTTGCAAAGTCCAGTAGTATCATGGTATAGTTATTTCCTTTATCCAGTTCTGTTGTCAAATGTGAGTAAATTACTGAGGCAGAACCTACCTTTTTACCAAAGTCATGCTGCGCCCTATAAAATATCATATTCCTATCCACCCATTCCTGAATTTTACTTTTAACCAACTTTTCCAATATTTTAACCACCACTGAAAAGATATTACTTGGTCTGTAATTTTCTACTTCTTGGAGCCACCTTTATATAATGGAACTATCTTACCATCTTTACACTCCCTTTGAACTTTGCCAGAGCTGAGACTTAGATTAAACAGCTTCATAAGAGGCACTGTCAGTTCACTTGCAGATTCTGTTTGCTCTCTAGAGCAGGGTTTGTGGACTGTGTAAAAAAAAATAAAAATACACAATTGATAAAAAATGGTGGGAAATATCTAAGTCATGCACACTAAATGTACTATAGGTTTACAAGATAACCTTTTGTTGGTGGGAGCAGCATAATAAAAATAAAGGTCAAAGGAGCAACTTCCACTCCTCATGGAAACAGTATCTTCATAGTAACAAGACTTGTGTATGGCTCATAACTATTCACACGGTGCATACCATTTCTCTCTTTAAACTTGATTGTTGACAGTGTGATTGAAACTACCTCTAGCAGATTGTTCCACTTGCTTATCACCCTAAGTAAAAAAAATCCATTTCTTGTATCTTTGCTAAAGTATACTTTTTTTTTCATGTTTGTTCAGACAAGATGCCATACTCATGTTTACTCAATTTATTTTCATTTGAACTTTTGGGATCCAGGAGTTCCAAAAGAAATAATGTAAGGGGAAAGAATAATGGCAAAATAACTCATAAAAATTAGCTCTGAATTGAAATTTAGAAGTGGTTGAATGTATGAAGAGACAAAGGCTATTGTGAAGCTTGATCATTAGATATATCTTTATTCATTATGCTAAGCTGTGAAGATATTAGGTGATTATTCAATAAACAGCTGTTTTTGATTAATGTTTATTGCAAAACAGTGATATTAATGCTCTAATATGTTTGTCATTGATTACACAGGTTTGTGATGGTTTTGTCATAAATATTTTGCACATAAGAAAATATAAGCTTTTTACGTTATGGAGCCCCAGTGTGTATGGCTCCATGACGTAAAAAGCGCACTCCCCTTTCGACTAGGCTGTGTGCGCGCGCGCACACACACACACATCCTAGTCGAAAAGGGGAGTGCGCACACCTAGTAAAAGCACAAAATTTTTGCTTTCAGAATTTCTAAATTGCAGTAAATAATTTTTGAACATTATATTGGTATCAAATTATATAAACGAGTATATGATAAATTATATTTGTCACTTAGTAATTTCTCCAGTGTCTCCATTCCTATATTACTCTAATCCTTTCCAACTTACACTCTAATTACCATTATCCTCTGCTGTGTGGACAACCTGACGCTCAAATCAAGTGGCATAATTGTTTGTGACAGAGGCATATTTGTGTCTAATGTGTTGAAACGCCAACTTTGCCATCAAATTAAGAGTTTGGCTTTTGCTGTTGTGTTGCAAAATGTGAGGTCACTTTGGGTTGAAAACGTTGCATATGGTGAATCATATCGATGGTCAGGGTCGTCGCCAGATTAAATTGCATGCTGAGGCAAACAAATATCACCCCTGATGGATTATAAGACAAAAATATAAGAAAATCTCCAGTTGCTATTTTGTTTTTATCACAAGAGAAACATTAATGCAAAACGATTACATAATACAGTAATGTTAATTAAATGTTTGCTCTACTGGGATATCGCATAATAAAACTGTTTTTAAACTCTTCTAAATTTAAATTATAAGCTACATCCGCCGCCTCTATCAATATAGTTGCTAGACCAGTGTTTCTCAATGTGGGCAATTAGAAAATGACGTTGCATTGTTAACTGGATGTGGTTTTGATGGATATCAGTCCCGTGGACTCTGATCGCTATGAAAGATTCTCGGTTTAAAGGAAGAAAGTTTTGAGCACTTGGCTCGCCCTATTTCGGGCTGTGTTGAAATATTTCAATCAGTGATCAGGGCCGCCTTTGGGCGTTTATGTTTCCATCTATCTTTTTCATCGTAATCTGATGACTCACGAATGAGTAGGTTGGGATGGAGTGATGCTTGAGTAAAGTACTTGGTTGCTATCTGGAGGAGAAATGTAGGTATGTCTGGCAGGTTTCCGTGTTGATGGAGGATGGTGTTCCTTACAAACCACGGGGCATCGAAGATCGTTCGGAGGCATTTAGTTTGGATTATTCGTAATTTTTTGATGTTGCTAGGAGAGGTGTGGCCCCACGCTGGTGAGCCATAAGTCAGTATGGGTCTGATGATTGCCTTGTATATTCTTAATTTGTTTTCTGGACTGACTTTGCTTCTACGGTTGAGTAGGGGGTAGAGTTGAGCAATTGCTGAGTTTGCTTTGTTGCAGGCATGAGAGATGTGGGAGTTAAAGTTGAGGCAGCTGTCTTGTTGAATACCTAAATATTTGGTGCTGGATTTCCATGGAATAGTTGTGTTGAAAAGTTTGACTTCTCCATATTGTGATGCCTTCCGTCTTGTGAAGAGAATGGCAGTACTTTTGTCAGCATTCACAGATATTCTCCATTTCCTGAGATAGCTTTCCAGGTTTGCTGCTGCAGTCTGCAAGCGCTGTGTAGCTAAGTACGGCCTGAGAGATCTACTCAAAATTGCCATATCATCCGCATAGTAAGCTGTGGTGGTTGACATCGTGATAGGAGCGTCAGCAACGAAGATGTTAAAAAGCAGTGGGGAGAGCAACGAGCCTTGAGGAACACCTGCAGTGATTCTTTTCAAAGAGGATTTGAGTCCTCTCAACTTGACCTGAAATTTCCGGTTTTTTAGAAAGGAGTCGATAAGTTTGATAAGGTAGAGCAAAACTTTGGCCATAAATAATTTATAGATGAGACCTTTGTGCCAAACCTTGTCAAAGGCTTTTGCTACATTCAGAAAAACAGCACCTGTATGTTGTCTCCAATTGAATCCAGTAGTGATAAATTCAACCAGTCTGTGAACTTGATGTGTAGTACTGTGTCTGGCTCTAAACCCAAACTGCTCCTTCGGTACTGTGTTGTTATTATTCACCACATCCTGGAGTCGATTGAGGACGATTTTTTCTGCAAACTTTCCCAAGCATGAAACGAGATTGATGGGTCTGTAACTATGCGGCAACTGAGGTGCTTTTCCCGACTTATGAATGAGAACTATATCTGCTTGTTTCCATTGGGTTGGAAAATAGTTTAGTCTGAGCATTGCATTTATGATTGCTACCAAGTGCATGACAGCTTTGTGCGGAAGGGCCTTGATTGTTTTGTTGTTAATTTCATCTGGGCCTGGGACTTTTTTTTGTTGTTGAGCTTCCTAATGATTGAGTAGACCTCTTTAGGTGAAGTGGGACAGATATTTTCGCAGTTGTTTGACTGCTGGAGCGCAGTAGGGGCTCGACGGTGAATTTTCTCTATGAAGACCAAATCCGCATGCGCATAATTAGGACCACTGAAGTTGAAGGGCTTCTGCTTTTTCATCGTCCCTATAAACTATACCTCTTTTTCTGTGAATGGAGTGGATCTTGGAACGGTCCGTACAGATAGCCTCTGCCAACTTCCACAAGGATTTATCTTAGTTTTCAGGAAACAAAGTTTTCTTTCCCATTGCAAATTTCTGTGATCTTTTAGTGCATAGCGAAGTAAGTTTGATGCTCTGTTCAGCTCTTGGCGATCTTGAGACTGTGTTCTGAAAGCGATGTCTCATTTTATTTTTGTTTTTGATTAGAGCAAGGATGTCTTCTGGAAGTTGGTTTACTTGAGCTGGAGTGGAGTTAGAAGAGCCTGCAGTTAAGCTAGTTTGAATTTTTCTTTCCAGGTTGTTGACTGCTGTGGCAATATCTTCACAAGTGGAGATATTCGTCACTGAATCCATGATAGTGTTAATTGTAGCCTTGAATTTTGTGAAATTAGTAAATAACTGACTGGGAATAAGTTCTGGATCCTCGCCCAGTTTTAGAAGTACCGGGTTGTAGTCCGAACCGAGGTCGTTAACTACTTGCAGCTGGAATTAATGAGATGTGTTTTTGAATATGGCTATATCTAATACATCTGGCCTGCCATGTGATCCATAGTGCGTTGGTTCAATCGGGCATGCGATGATAATATTTCTCAGCTTAGCAAAATTGGAAAGGATTTTTCTGTTGTAATTGGTACACCTGCTATTCCATAAGGTATGTTTTGAGTTTAGATCACCTGCTACTGTTGTTGCTTCTAGAGTTCTGCCTGGAGGGTTATGAACAATATATTTTTAAGTGCCTGCATTAATGGTGTAAATTTCTATGCCAGTTTTTTCCAGATTAGTTGTAGGAATCTTTTTTTTATCTCATTATAACGGATGCTTTTCTTGATAAAGATTGCAGTACCTCCACCTGGAATTAGGTCCGTCGCTTCTAATTAACGAGTAATTTCTTGGGATTATCACATGGCCGCAGTTGGGTCTCATTACTAACATGATATCAATTTTGTAGTGGGTAACAAATTCATGGAGTTCTAGAATGTTGCTGAATCCATTAGCATTCCAAAATGCAACCTGTATAGAATTTATTGTGATGGCCGAATTATCCATTAATCAACGAGAATATGACTTGGGTATTTTTGAGAAATCTGTTTGTGTCATCCTGGTTTGGATTTGATTTGCTGAAAGCTGATTAGCATTTCTCCCAAAGTGGCAGCAAGCATTGTAGCAGAGTTTTGGCTGCTTGGCGTGGATTCTGCCGGTTTGTTGCATGAGGAAACTACAGAGGCATATGATTTATCATGTGTAATATTCCGCACTTTAATTTCCGATGTAAGGAGTGTGACTCGCTTCTGAGTGGGAGGGGTTACTACCTCCCTAGTCCTTGTCAGGTTAGATGGTGGAGTGAACAGCCCTTGTAATTAGCTGAATGTGGGCCGCCATAGCACAATTGGCACACTTAGCAGGAGTGGTTCTTGGTTTGGCACATGTGTGCGAGGGATGATTATTTCCGCGCTTCACACATTTGTATTCCGCCCTACACAGTTTCTGCGCATGCCCATACTTTTGGCAGCGGTGGCATTGACCAGCTGAAGCCTTTCTTCTGAGAGGTTCGGTCTTGATGAAAGCTGCAAACTATTTTAAGGTCATCAATTTCTCTATGGTCTTTACTGATCTCGACCAAGACCAGAGGCAAGGGGCGTTTGTCTGCTCGGTACATGCGCGATATCTTAATCGGCTCAAGGCCTTGTGATCTGAGGTCAGTAGTTTCTTCGGCTGGTATGGTCTCAGCCAGCCCTCTGATTACCACCTTTAAATTTTTTTCGCTTTTAGGCTGAAACGTATGATATGGGACTTTTAGTTCATCCATAAGTCTGGTGAGCTGGCGGTAGTGCGAAATTCCTTCTGGTTGAATCCGGATTTCTTCATCTGTATTCTTGGCTGATGTAAATTTGATGTTTGCGTTCTTCATCGTCGCTGTAATTGAAGACCATTTTTTTTTGTTCTTAAAATTACAAGTGGAATCTTCTCTTTGGGTTATGCCCTGGAGTCAGTCTCTATTCTTTCATCAGGTTGTGCTGTTAAGTCCATTTTTTCTCACCATTGTCGATGTTGCAACCCTGACTTCCCTAGAAAAAAAACTGACATCACTAGTACAGCAGTCAACATAAATACAGTATCAAGAAGAACTCTCAGAAAAGCAAAATGACGAGTCTATTAGAGCTTTATTCAACATAAAAGGAACAATGGCATGGCTTTCTGACGAGACAGAAACGAAATACCGAAATTCAATTAGTATTTTTTTTTTTTTTTTTTTAACCATACTGTTGCCCTTCCCGTCGTCATATTTAGTTGAATGTGGCTTTATGACTTGCTACTAAAAAAAAGAAATCATCTGGATATCACAAACCATGGGGATTTGAGATTGAAAATGACTAAATTATTAGCTCAAATAAAAACTCTTTGCAGCAGACATCAAGCAATAGGATCGCATTAACTTGGATTTTATTTTCCCGAGTTGAGTTCGATTTATGTTTTATAATATACAAAGTGTAATGTAAAATTTATATTCATTGAAGAAAGTCAAATTAAAAACAGTTTTACCCATGTTCATTTTTTATTTAAAGTACATATTTATATTATACTTTTTCAGAACTTTGGCTGACTATTATTCTAGGGGGAGGCATCAAAATCTTTGAGGCTAGACCAACCAATCCTTCTTGGGTCATTGCTGTTTGCAAATAATTATTAATCAGTTTGGAAAAATTGCTTTCTGCACTTGCTACGCTAACAGGAATTGTTAACAATATCCTTAGGGCTGTGATTACGTTGGCTTAAATTTCTACAAGATTCTGGTTTTATATATATTTGGTGAGGACAACTTTTGTCTTGTATTATTTTTGAGAGAATTTTTAATTCTTTAAATAAATCTATTGCATCTACATCAGATATAAAATATCTTGTTGCCCTAATAAGGCGCCTACCGCAATATGGCTGAACGAGCGCCCTTCTTATTAAGCGGCGCCGTGAGGCTGGCTGCCTCTATGCTACATCCTATAGATGGTATTGGATTGCAGGAAATTGATGAGGCTAGGGATTTTGGGATAATGGTAACAAAGAATTGAAGTTCAGAGGGCATATCGCAAAAGTTGGTAAAATAGCTCAAAGGATTACTCGGTTGTTGATAAACACGCTGCTCACAAGTAAAGATAGGGAAGTTATTATCCCTCTATAAAGCTCTCATAGCCTTAGAAAATTATATTTGTATTTGAGACCTTTCAACGCTTGAGTGAAAAGGGCATGCTAACTGGACAGCGGAATAATGGGACGGTGTTATTTGGAGTGATGAGACCAAAATCTCCCTGTTTGGTAGTGGTGGCATAAAATACGTAAAGAGAAGAATCGGAAAACATTTGCATTCTGATTGCATTACACCTACCGTGAAACACCCACTTAGTGTTATGATCTGGGGTTGTATGACATCAAAAGGTGTGGGCAGAATTTGCGTGATTAATGGCAATATAAATGCCCAAAAATACATAAATGAAATACTTGAGCCCAAACTGAAGCCTTCCGCACGTGATCTTTTCCAAGATAATGAAGCATTTATATTTCAACAGGATTCAGCCCCGTGTCATGTTGCTGCTGTGTGCAAAAAGTGGTTTCAAGATAATCATATTCCACTGCTGGAATGGCCTGGGAATATCCCAGGCCTTAACCTAATCGAAAATCTATGGAGCCGACTAAATAAACTTGTTAGTCAGAAGCAACCCACCAATAAAATCCAATTAATAGAAACAATAATTCAATCTTGGTTTCACATTATAACAGCTGCAGAACTAAAAAAATTTGGTTCACTCCATGGGAAGGCGTTGTAAGGCCGTAATTAACGCGATAGGTTACTCAACTAAGTATTAACTCACATTGGGAGAATTTTTGTACATCTCATTTTTTCTATGTGTTTCACTCTTCTTCTTTATAACTGCTGTTCTAATAAAAAAAAAATCCTTCATACAAGTTATTGCATTACATTCTTGATTAAATTATCTTTCCGTTGATATATAATTTTATGGTATTACACCAAAAAAAGTAGTGTTATGAGCCATCAAACCTCAAAAATACTTTTTCCAAAAGGTTTCCACAATTTTGGCCACTAGTGTATATTATGTTTGAAGTAAAGGAGCAACATGAATCTAAGCTTCAGAATACCACTCAGCAATTAAAAGTCACTGCAGTTTCTTCATGCTCATTAGAAAGCTTTTTCTTTTTTTTTTTAATGCCTACCATGTTTTCACAGCCTTAGTTGCTTTGGCTGTAATTAACTAAACCAAATCCAGTTTTTACTATCATATACAGATTTCAGGAATGTGTGAGCAGAGCAAATCTAAGTTGGTATGGTCTTTAAAACAGAATGAGAGAAGAAAGGTTAGCGAAATACATTCGTGCAGTACATTATTCGATGCCTTCGCAAAATCAAGAAATACAGTATAACCTTAATTTTTATTCAGTACTTTTGTCAGCTTATTGTGAAATCAAATGACTAAAGCAAAAAGCAGTCCATTTTGACTATTTGAGGGATTCTTTTTATCATCAATCATTTTGTATTATAAAATTAATTTTCAGTGTACGTTTCATTTTAGTAGTTTCTTTGTTTTTATATCTTTCTTGCGTTAGTATTCGAGCATCACTCATAATTATTTATGTAAACAACTGCTTGTTTTGTAAACTGTTAGTGAAATAGTCCGTCATCGCATATAACTAGTAATTGTTGTGTACGGTATCGTTTTCGTAATGCTCCAGTGATATATGAAGTAAAAAAAAAAACACTTTTTAAGGGTAATTTAATTCAGTTTAAAAATTGTTTCAGAAACGCATCTGGTATATCTACTTTTTTTTTTATGGCTCTTGCAAAACTAAAATTCCTTATCGTGCTACTCCCGAAGCTATTATTAACCGTAGGCAACATAGATTCGCTTCCCGCTAGTGTGTGTACGTCTGTACTATGCCATTGCAGTTCAGAATAGCGCATTGCGGATGTCTGGCTTTGAAAATCAATACTGCGGAATTTCACAGCACAATAGTTATTTTACGAGGAGCGTGAATGGAATTGTGCTCGTAGCACAAGTTCCTAATATTGATATCTCGAAAGGATTATTATTACATATGTAGTCAGATTTAAGACATTTACTCATGTATATTATAATCTGATTATAATCTTAATCAAATTTCCAAGTATTGCTTTCATTTTTGTAAAATTAAGCGACAAACGGGATAAGATCACGTGAATAGGTGACTCATCAAGCAATACACTTTTTTAGAAATACCTTCTGTCAAGATTTTGTTAATAATATGCACAAGAAAAGTTTATTTTCACATGTGCAATATATGACAATAATAAAAATATTTTTTAAAATTGCTGTTTGGTTTCATTAGTAAAACGGTTATTCAACTGTTTTATTGGAGGAATCATTAGGGCCTAATCCCTACCATGTTTTCACAGGTTAGAGTGGAGTTAGAGCAGGTCAAAATGACCCACTCTAATTCCACTTCTAAATTTGAAGCATTGTTTTAATGAAAATTAGAGAACTTAAGGATAGTAATCATTACTGTCCTTCAACTGGATGCACAGCAAAATTAGGCAAGCAGGAAGGGAAATAAGTTATTGCTAATGGAGGAATATGGCAGAAGGTACTGATCATATGTACAAATGTGCAAGGCAGGCTAGATGAGCAACAATCATTGTGGTGGGGAGGGGATGCAGTATAAGAGCAGATTAGCCATTCAATCCAAAGAAACTTTTCTGTTCAAGGAGGATTAATATTGTGTAAAGCTGACTGGTGAATGAGTTAGTAACAGTTACCAACTCCATTCAAATGATTTAACAGAATTAATGAGTGCTTTGTCAGTATCACCATTTATGAGATAGCCACTCATAAATGGTGGCTGTGCAATGTCTGAAAGGGAGACAATTGCTGTCAAGAATAGAAGTGAAAGAACTAGGGTTGTAATAGGTGATTACTAGGCTAGTATTAACCCCCCTACCGGCCGAGGTGGATGAAATAATGAAACAAAATTGCACTTCTCCATGTTATTCATCGGGTGTTACAGAATCGTATTATACATCACTTCATTTTTAAGGAATATGTGCAAGAGTTTTTATTTTAATCTGATTGTTTTATGAGTCATGCATTTCATGGAGGAGTGGAAAGAAGGTGAAATTGTGTCACTGCACAAAAGTGCTCTTTTCCAGAGGTCTTCAGTCATAGGTCTGCATATATGGGTTGCAGTTAAGATTAGAGATCAATTGAGAATACAGTATTGGACTAGATGAAGGATTTTCTACATATGGTCAGCATGAGTTTACAAAAGGGTTGTCTTCCTTTAGAAAGACTATCTGCTTGTATTTTATATTTCTGGATAACAGTGACTCATTTACTGTGATGCTCTGACTTTCTGTTCTGTCACCAGGTTCTGTTCAACATATTTGTTAATATATCATACAAGTTGGGCAGAGTTATAAGGATTTATAACTCTGGAAATTTAAGGAAGCATGTGAGATTATTATCAACCACCCCAATCTGAACAATAATGATGGTCTAAAAATCCGAAACATATGGAAGGTATATATTCGACCCACAGAACGTTCCTCGCTAAGAACAACTATAAACAGGGCTGTAGAAAATCCAGTATCTTAAAAGCAAAAATAAGAATTGTAATACTAAAAATAGGACATCTTTGTTTCTGAAAGAATGTTTATTCCTGTCATCATAAATAGAATTTAGCTTGATGTAATTTTTTTTTTTTTTTTTTTTTTTTTTTTCACTAGAGGTCATGCCAATAGAATAACATGTGATCAAATCATTGTTTCTTTAGCTTAGTTAATAATGTAACTCAGCTTGTCTTGTATATCGATGTATGCTCCAGATGATGATCTTGATGTGAAGATCGAAATGTCGGGATAATAAAAGTTTTTTTTTAACACGGTTGTAAATTCCATAAATTTTTAAAATGAGTCCTTGCTTATTGGAGATCTGAAGTGCCTAAAGTACTGTTTGAACTTCAGAGCAGTCTCAGGATTATCCCACTATTAGCCTACACATAGCTTATGTGTAGGCTAATAGTGGGATAGTAAAAGTAATTTACTGATGTTTTGCAAACATTTACTGGAGTATTAACCACCTTACCGGCCATTATGGATCAAATACGCATCCTCGTGTGCTTCGTATCCATCATATATTTCAATGTAATATCAATAGTATTACAATTTTAATTGCACTTTGCATCCATGATAACCTTGACATCTATAGTAGTCTTGGCCGGTAGCGTGGTTAATGTTTGTGCAATCATAACGTGATCACATAGTCATTCAGTACAAAATTGAATAAGGGCACACAAAATATCAGGGCTTACCAAATACATTTGCCTATATGCATGTGATGAGTAGCACAGATTTTGCCAGCTGACGAGCAGCTGCAGACTGGACAAAATAGAGAATTTTAATTAATTTAATTTTTTTTTTTTTTTTTTTTTTTTTTTGCATAATTTGTTCAGTTCTGGTTCATCTGGTATTAGGAATGCATCAAGGGTAAGTCTCTTCTAGAGAATGACAGCTTCCCAAATCTTTGGCAGTTTTTTAATTTCAACCAGATTTATTAAATTAGGAATGTTTTGTAGAGTATGTGCCAATTTACAGAATCGTCTTTTTGAAATACTGTTCCCCCCCCCCCCCCCCCAATCTTGAGTTAACCCTGCAGAGGTCGTAGCTGATCTGACAAATACAAACAAATTGTTTAATATAAATATTCTTATGTTAATATTTGAGATTTTTATTTAAAGTATATTATCATATGTTAATCCTACCATAGAGATGATCTCTGTTCAACAATTATTTTTTTTTAGTTTTTCAAGTGTACCTATATATTTATTTATGTTGCACAAGGGTTCACTTCGATTGGTGCAATGACTCCTTTTTTACTATTTCTTTCAGAATCCAAATAAATCACTGACTCAAGGCCAAAATACAAAATAAACACATTTAATGAAACAATATATATACACTTCAAACAATATTACATAACTGACTACAAATTTAATTGGATCCAAGGCATTTTAAAAATAAACTTACACTTAAGACTAAACACTTTGTTTTCACGACAAAATGTTCATAGCCAGTTTCTTTCTTTGTCAAGGCTCTTTTCCGAAGATATATGACTTTATTCTTCATTTCCATAGGATCCTTTCTCGTCACTTATGTAGCACACATTAATTCTTCCTGACTCAATTCTGTCTCTTTTTAGTAGAAATAGTTACATCCGGCGTCCTTACTACAGATGAAACTTCCTAATCGGAGTTTTCTCGAACATTCCTTTTGAACGTAAATAGCAATTCCTTATTCACTAATGCTTATTGACAGTCATAACTCTTCCATTTAAAAAAAAACTTAGTTCTAAGATTCCCTTTTCGGAATCTACTATAAATCTTCCAATTAGCGTTTCCTCCAATATTCCTTTTAAAACATCTATAGTAATATTTTCTTTTAATTATCAATACTTCACTTTGAAACTTCATAGTTCTGCGATTCTTTTTTCAGAATATACTATTAATTTTCTTCCGAATGTCACATAAAAAAAACTCAATTTCCTCCAAATCTAAATGTCTGCCGGCTTGTGTTCTAAATTCCTTCCGAACGCTGTCTTGTTTACTCATGTTACCCTGATACCGAATGCTGTTCTTGTCAGCTGTCAATCACACGTCAAACTTCTCAGCGAGCATGCGCACTCCATGAAAGTGGCAAGTGAGAAACTAAATACAATGGCTGACACGTAGATTATATTAGCAACAAGAGAATGTCTTCATAAAACACAACTTAATATTTTAAACTATAATAAAATTTCTGTAGGTAATGCAAATATCCAAATCCAGTAAGTACATAAATTTTTTAAATGCTGCAATTTTTTCGACTGATCACCGCAAGGTTAAGATTGAGTACACACAGTCTGCTAGCTTGCTTTTAATGTATTGATTCATAGTTTGGTGCTTTTAACTTTGTTTAGTTGCAAATCTGCAAGATCAGATATTCCCTTATATAACTTATTTTTGAGGAAATTACAATGTATACCGAATATTAATTACAATAACTTTACTGAAATACTGGAAGTATTAATTAAAGTCAAATTGCCATCATCAAGAAACACAGAACATATGTTTGCACCTGTACTAACACTGGGCAAACGAGGATGAAGAATGGCAACCAAGTGGACTGATTTGGGTGGTTTTGACCATTGCGCTGAAGATCTGAGGATGAGTTCTTACCAGATTTGTTGAGTTTTGGCAAGTTTCTCAGGGCTAAAGCAATTCCAGGAATAGCTTCTCATATTTATATTTGTTGCAGTGGAGTAATGGGCCTGCAGTGGGGCTCTAAAGCATGGGCAGCAAGTTCAGAGTGGCTGTAATTGTGGAACTGGATGTAGTTCAGAGATTCTGATATTGGCTATTTGGTCATTGTAGAACAGTTTGCAAACATAATAAACTTGATAAACACCTTGCATGTCTAGGAAATGTGACTGGTGTTTGATAGAGCAAATAAGGGAATCTAATTTTTTTATATTGTCTAAGTGGTATTTCTTTAGGATTTTTATTAATTTTTTGGATGTACATTGGATATATGGAATGGTAATAAATTTTGTGCAGTCTATTTTGGAGGTGGGGGATTTCGAAGGAATTGTAGCCATTGACTAAGAAACTTAAGAATATGGTCAAGTTCGGTAGATAGAGTGGTTATCAGAACTGATTAATTTTACCCTGTTACATAGGGGTTTTATAATCTCATTGTTTGGGGGGGGGGGAATTGTTGATAAATGCATCTACCAGTATCCATGAAGCTGGTATATAAAGTGTCTAGGTAGGAAAGGGAACCTTTCCTTTTCTGAGATGAACTGGATCCTTGGAGGTTGATTGCTTAGATGTGTTAAGAAAATGGTGAGTATCCAGGCTGTGTGACCAAATGGAGAATACATCTATGTAGCATAGCCAAACAGTGGGTTTATGTTGGGCAAAGTTTGTTTTCTCTTTGAAGGTCTCCATGAAGTAGTTGGCCAGGGGTGGGGAAAGCATGAAACCCATGGCTATACCTTCTGTATGTAGAATTTCCCTTGCTAAACAACAGCCAGAGTTCATGGTGTACTGAAACAGGCTTGAGATATCAGGAAGAAATAGCTCAGATAAGGTCTAAGGCATCTTTAAGTAGGCTATTAGTGAAGAGAGGAGACATCAGTTTTAGACCATTTAGTTCTTGGTCTTTCTTTTTTCTTCTAACCTTGCATACAGAGCAAGGTTGGGTAGCCTTTTTGGTGGCATTCTCTTGGCATCTCCATACATTGAAGTTGTCTTCTTTTGATCTTTTCTATTAATGAGTCTGTATAGCTTAGGTCTTGTTTTACAGTTTCATTTGTTTTCTTTTTGTCCATTTTGTTTTATTTATATTTCTGAGACAATTTATCTCGAAAGCCTCCAGTTTTCGTATCTTTGGCTTCTTGAGTGTCAAAGTTTCTGAAGCATATAGCACAATGGGTATTATAATTGCATTATATAATTTTATTTTTAGAGGTTTGGAGATTTTATTTTTCCAGATTTTACCTAACTTATTAAATGATGACCATGCAGTCGATATTCTATGTTTAATAGTGGTCATGGTATCTTAGTGTTCTGTTATTATTGTTCCTAAATAGTTGAATTGTTTTACCTGTTCAATTGTTGATCCATTCAAAGAGAAGTTTACTTTTTCTTTTTTCCATTATCAAGATTTTTGTTTTGTCTGTATTTATGATCATACTGCTTTAGCCATATTGTTTAGTTTGGTTATTAGGTTCACCATTTGTTCTTTTGTGTCTGCTATCATTGCAATGTCATCTGCATATTTTGTTATTAAGGTTATAACCATTTAGGTTGACCCCTTTTTCTCCTTCCAAGGCTTGGTTAACCATATTCTCTAGGTAGATGTTAAAAAAGATATGGGGAGATGGGACATCCTTGGGCTTCTCATTTATTGATGTTTATTTTATCTGTTGTTATACTGTTAAATTTAATTATTGCTTCTGTGAGACTAATATTTTTCTAAGAAGTCTAGGATATCTTCATCGATTTGTTTCTATTTTAATATTCTTAATAAAGTTACTCTGTTTGTTGAGTGTTTATATGCCTCATTGCATTTTTCTGCTTTTTTATTTAGCCAGTCTGCAGAGTTTGTCAGTTTCGTTTTTGAGTTTTGTATTTCTTCTTGTTTTCTTCTGAGGTATGTCTATTTATTACTAAAAGTTTTTTATAAGATTGATGCAGGGGAAATATTTCAGCTATGTGATAGTGATGGAAGAACAAGAGGTCATCCCTGGAAGTTGAGGAAAAGTGTGGTTAACACAGGTGTGAGAATGAGGTTTTTCGACTGGAGGGTGGTGAATGACTGGAATGCATTGCCTGACTCAGCTGTGAGTTCTTCATCTGTAAATGAATTCAAGAAGAGATACAATAGATATTGTTTTGATAGTTTGGGTCTCTCACGATGAGCACTGACTCCATGGAGATACCTGTAATAATAATAATTTTTTGTTTTTAGTTTTCTTTTTTCGTTGCATTTTTCTAAAATTTCAGATATTATCCATTTATTATTGGGCCTCTTATGAATTCCTAAAGTGTTCCTTGACGAGTTAATATTTCTTTTCTGTTTTCTAAAGGTTTTTAGTTTCATCTGTTTGAGTCCTATTTATTTCTTCAAATTTCCTAATGTAGTCTAATCTTATTTGGTTCAAACTATTTCTTTTATAGCTGACTTTGAATTTTATCTGCATTGTTGCAGAGAGGAGTTCATGGTATGTATCCAGCTCTAGGCTTTTTAGTGTTCTTATGTTTTTGATTGAGGTTTTCCATTTATTTGTAATTAGGATATCTATACAATTTCGTATTTCTCTATCTGGTGAGGTCCAGATGTATTTAAAACTAGGTCTGTGGTGAAACGTATTTGAGATGACAAGGTTGTTTTCTTTGCAGAAATTGAGCATAGTTTTTTCTCCCCTTTCATTTTCGGATCCAATTCCAAATTTCCCCATTACATCTTTTAGCTTTTCCACATAAATTGGCATCCCTTATCTGCTCTACTAAAGACCAGCTACATTCCCTGCCTTGCCAGGTGTTTACTAGGTTCCTTGCAGTTGCAAACTGTCGTACTATGGTCAAACAGGAAGGACTACTGGCATCAATTTATGAATACATGGACTACATCTGGTTCCATTACAGCCACTGAATATGCTTTGGACTTCCACTGCAGCATTAACAAATATGAGAAGCTATTCCTGTAATCTGCCTCATTTCTCAATTTGTCTGAGAAACTTTCCAAACTTCAACAAATTATGTGCAATGAAACAGTTTTTCCTGATGACTTTGCCAAATTATCAGAAGTATTAAAGTTCTTGTAATTTCCTCAAAATAGTTATGAATAGTTATTTCTACCAGAATTCCCTTATATCAAAGGGACATGTGAAAGATTAAAAAAAATATTTCACACATGCTTAGTACAAAACTGTAGGACTGGGGCAACTCGTGGCAAAGGTAGTATAACTTCTCATTACTTGCCTTAGTACCCAGTATTCCAATTGACCTCTTATTCAATTTCCCAAAGATGAAATCTGTTATGCCAGGATTTGGCAGATCTTATGTGACACCTCCAAGGAGTCATTGAAGGAGGACACTCAATTTTTGTTTTATGCTCTGACTGATTTGTCTATATATATATATATATATATATATATATATATATTTGAAGAAAATCTAAGTTTCCAGGAGGAAAATGTGCTGACTTCAGTTGTAAAAGTCAAATGTATAAAGATATTCCTCTCATGGCAAACATACTCAGGTCTTTTCCATTTGAAGGTTGCAATATGCTGTCAAGCTCCAATTGGACTATTATATCATTTCTTCTTTGTTTTTCTTCTTAGATTGTTCTAACCTTGATAATGCCTGAGGGGTCAAAATATTGGAAATAAAGTATTTTCTATACCCATTTGTGAATAACCAATAAACATTAACAGTAAAATATAACCAACACAAGTCTAAATACGCATGTTTATAATCTATGTTGATAAGGAATTATTAAAAAATTATTGCATAACCTTATTAATGATAAAATTTATGTAGTGTAAAGCTTTTTGATTCGGGGTTTATTAATAGCTTAAAGAATATGGTATAAATATGCTGTAGTTCTGTACTTCATATTATTTTGATAGTTTTTTTTTTTTTTTTGTCCAATAGGAGTGCTGTTTTTCCTGACCTGAATACTCCAAATTTGCTATATGATGGTGTAAAATTTTCAGACCTTCCTATTATCTATATCCACGTATCTCATAATAATACTATTATGAGTCTCTCTGATGGCAAAGGTATAAAACTAAAATTTATAACAATAGTTAGTTCAGAATATCTTGTTAGGCTGATTGCATAGGAAGTTGTAGCAGAATTGCACTTGCTGGCATCCAACAATATTTCTTGCCATAGTGAAAAATTGTCACTGCCAAGCTGTTTCTGATAGGAAAGTATTTTTGTGATTACATTTACTTTCTTTTATTATCATTATTTTTTAAATATAATATTGCAGGTGCAAAGAGTTTCAAAGCATTTGAAACTCTTTGCACTTGCAATACATGATTGCTTAATCCCACGCTGTTCACGGTACACAGTTTGATCACTTTATATCCTGTTTAAAAATGAAGCAGTAAAATTTTTTTACAAATTGGATTTTCTATCCATTTTTTGGTGACATCAACCTGGTATGCCAAATGATCTGAGGAAGATAGTCCATCTACGCACACAAACTGTAACAAATAATGAATTACAAATTGCAATTGTAAATAGCTAAGACTATATAATCAGTACTGGATGTGTAAAGTATCACAGGCAGCATATTTTAACTCTTGTTTTTTTCCAATGATTTATTTTTTTGTTAAAAAAAAGGGGGGGATATTCCAGTACTTAATGTAATACAGAAAATTTAGTACTTTTCTGTCCTGTGATAAACAGTGTACTTCATGTTTTGCTAATATTTTCCTATTTAAGATTGTTTGAAAAACACTTGATTATTGTTTCCATCTTTGCATGTGATGAGATACAATGGATATCAGCAAGTGAAGGCCTATTTGTACACACAAACTATAGGAATCGGTGTTCATCTCACAAGATGTTCTGGACTATGTCTAATTTTTTTTTAATGAATTACATTTTACTTTTACATACTTTTTTTTTAGTTCATAATGTATCTGCTTTAAATATCTTAATAAATTATTAACTAACATGAATTTGTTGCTGGACCTCAAGCAAGAAATCAGCTTTCCAACAGTTCAGAATTCTGAAAATGCTATGTATTCAATGTAGTAAATAACAGTATACATTTCAGATTGCAATGTGAAGTAATATAGAAATTGGAAGTTTTTTCCCACTTGGCTATGCTATCAACTATATATTTGGTTTAATTCTTTATCTAAGTGTAAGCAAACAAAGTTTGTGCTTGAAGTATTTTCAGGACTGGGGAACTTGTGGCAAAGGTAGTATAACTTCTCATCACTTGCCTTAGTATCCAATAATGCAAAGCACATAATCTTGCAGATATGTATAATGCTATGCTTTAAGAGGAAGGGTCACTACCCAGATCGGTTTCTACCTTGTCCTGAAAATACTTCAGGTACAAACTTTGTTTGCTTACACTTGGATTAAGGATTAAAGCAAATATATAATTGGTAATATACAAATTGCCTACATATTTATCAACTAGAAAAGGACTGCAGCTTTCATTTCTGTTGTTTGGGTATTTTTGTCTAAATTGGATATTTAGCAAATTCATAGGATTATTTATTAAGATTATATCTTTGGTAGAAATGTGGTATATCACCACATTTTTAGGAAGTGAGAGTTATCCATGCCTTTGACCTAGTTCCTAATGACTAGAAAAAAGGAGAATAGTGCCAGTGCACAATTCTAGTTCTTAAGGCTGGTTAGCCCTAAACATTTTGAAGACTGGACAGCAGCCAGTCATCAACAGCTGGACCAAGGCCATCAGCGATTTCATAAGCATCAAGGGAGAGTGTGGTGAATGGTAGCCATTTTGTAGTTCAGTGCCTTAACACTATGTTTTTGTCTGAAATAGTGACTTCTATGATAGAGGTTTCCAATTTCGAACTAGTTTGTATATATGCAATTTATTATACAGTCATACCTCGAAGTTACGCGGTAGGTGGGACCAACAAAAAAGCGCGTAAGTCAAATTTACATAACTCGGGTATAATTTTGCATACAAACATACAAAATATTAGTTAATTGGGACCAAAGGTTTACAAAAAGACATATTTTTTAAGAAATATAATCATAATTGTAGTTTTTTGTACACAAGAGAGAGAAATTTCGATGTCAATGGTTTCATAAAATCTAATAGATTCGCCTGATGGCATAATGTCTTTTTCTTGTGACGCAAAATTTCTTCATAGCAAGCTAATGATTTTTTTATTCCTTACCTTGTGGCTACAATTTGTTCCTCGTTAGAATCTATGTCCTCCAAAATCTGTAAACCTTTCTTTTATGATTGTTCTTACTGTGGATTCCTGTAGATCAAACTTCTTTGCTAGCTCACAAATTTTCATTCCGCGTTCAAAATCCTTAATAATGTTGAGTTTTTTTTCCAAAGTCGATGTTTTTCTTTTCTTGCTAGCTGTAGACGAATCGGACTTGCTTCCTTTGGACGACATTATTATTTTTTATGTGATAAAATTTTTATCAAGAACATCACATTAAACAATCGCAAGGTTTGTAGACTAAAAATCGTGCATGAATGGAGACTGCACGAAACACGTCAGTGCTTGTTCACAGCATGTGCGACACTGGCAAATGCGGCTGGCACCAGAAAGATACGACTAGTGGTGAAGCGGGATGGGAATACGTACATATATGAAACCGCGTAACTCCGGATTCGCGTTAGTCGAGGTATGATTGTATTATGAAATTATTGTAGAGGGCTGGTTTGGATTGTGTTCCTAGAATTCCATGTGGTCATGCTTGTGATGGAAAGTTCTTCTACTTGCATTTTGATAATGCGACAAAATGAGCTGGATAAGCTGTTTGCAGATGATGCAAAGTTGAATTATGAGGAGCATTGCAGATATTCAGCCCTTACTGGAAAATCTCAGATTGTGTAAGGCATTGATCAAACTACATGGATCATTGTGCACAGATATGGTTTTCAAGGAGAAGAGGATATTAATCAAGGTTTTCAGAGAAGATACACTGTCATTGTTAGGTTAGGTTTGTGTAATGTGGAATGTGAAAAACATTGCAGCAGATATAAATATGAAAGACTCAATCTGCTTCTGCCTAAAGAAAGTACACCTTAACCTCAACCAATTTGATTGTATGAAACTGCCCCAAATTTGGCAAGCTCTCATCCTCCATACTTCAGCCCAACAGCCAAAGATGCCCACTGTGTGTGTGTGTGTGTGTGTTCCATTGAGTTGTTTTCGACTCCTGGTGATCCCATGAACATGCGCTCTCCATCGAGATCTGTCCCTGACCATGTCTTTCAGAATTTCCAGGCGCACTTCAGTTGCTTCTTTAACTCCATCCACCCATCTAATTCTTGGTCTTCCTCTTCTCCTGCTTCCCTCAACTTTAGCAAGCATCGTCATCTGCTCGCATAACATGCCCAAAGTATGAAAAATTTTGCTTGATGATCATAGCTTCGAGGGAGCAATCTGGCTTTATTCTGTCTATCACTGATTTATTGGTTTGCTTTGCAGTCCATTAGGGGGCATTATTTAGGACTTAGGCCTACTCTCGGTTGACATGCTTCATCTTCATTACTTAGTGTAGTATATGCATGCACATCTTATTATATGTTGTTCCCTGATGATGGCAATTTGACTTTGTCAAAATATTGGAAGTATAAATTTTATGTAATATTAGTCTTCATTGTAATTTACTTAAAATATACAGTTATCGTATCAGCTGATCAAGAAATCTGGACACTTGCTATTTGTGTTAAGTTCAAGACATTTACTGATATACTAAATGATTTATCATATCCCCACCTTGTATGATCAGTAGAAGTGAAAAAATTGATTGTTACATTATCTAAGGATGAGTTTACTATTACAATAACTGGACCAGGTCTTCTAAATCTGAGGAAAGAAATGATATGTGCAGAAATCAAATGTATGGGATGAGGTATGGAAATCTTAAAAAAGATAAAAAAAAAAAAAAAAAAAAAAAAAAGAGGAGATCCATATTATGTAATCTGACATCAGATGGATATATTTGCAGCTTGCTATTTTGAGATAAAATGTATTGTGTAAAATGTAGGTCAGCAGTGTGAAAGGGGGATGGGTGTATGAAGCTGAAAGTTAGTTTAGGAGGAATGTGATTTTGAAACCTAGAGCTGTAAATACACTTTGTTTCTGTTAGAATTTGGTCCACATCTATTGGTGAATCGATGCAGTTTTGTGGAGGCATTTGTTCTATTATTTATTTAAGTTGCTGTTTTTCATGGGAATAGTAAAGTTGAGTAAAGAAGGGAACTAATGAACTTTGTTACACCTGAACATAGAACTTCAGCACACCTGGAAGGGCAGATAGCCTAAGATTATTTAACAGCTTATCCAGATGTGTCTTAATGTGTCATGCATTGGTTGAACTATTTTACTTCTGTTTCATTGAATTAGTAAGGCATTTGGCATTTTTCTAAAGCCTCCATAGCTCAGTCAGTACAGATGAAGCCCTTTTTTTTGGAAAGACCTGGGTTTGATTCCCATCAGTGACGTGAGGAACCTTTTCTGGTCTCTTTTGGCAAAAGGTGAGTTAGCCGGTCTCGGGTTTTTCATCCCCCAGAACAGGCAAACTGGCCCCGTGAACACATGGATTACAGTCATGAATACGTCCCAGTCATATGCCGGTCACGAGCCCGGATCGAATGGGGGGGGGGTAGTCGGGGAAAACAATGGTGAACTACCCTGTAAAAATCGGACCAAGAACACTTTGTGGGCAAGCACAAAGTCACCTAGGGGTAGAAATGACTGAAGGGATAAATCATCATGATCATTGGCATCTTTCAGGATGCAATTGATCTTTCATTGGCATCTTTCAGGATGCAACACTGATCACCAATGCAGTGCATTGGTGATCAGTGTCATCACTGTACGCCCACAGATACGAGACCCTTCAATGCATATTAGAAGGAGAATCCATTCCGATAATAGGGTAATCAATCTGTCTTGTGGGATAAGTTGTTTATTATTACATGGCAGAAAATTAACTTTTCTTTTATGAACATTGTAGTTTTTAAATTGGTAGCTATTTTGCTTGTATAACAGTTGAAAATTTTACATATAAAGTGCGTGATTTTTCATGTTGGTGACCAATTCGTACATCAGCTTATTTCTTTTTCCCCTTCAACATGAATCGACTCTTCTTGGCAAGTTGCCAGACTAGGGTCTCGAATCTGTAGTTGGACAATACCACCAGGATGTGATGTTGGCTGTCCACCAAACTTAAAAATTGCTTTTCACAGTAGAAGCACATCTTATCTGATAATGCAGTTACATGCAAAATGTTTTCATATTTATAATTACATGCATGACTTTCAGACATTTATATAAGAAAATTATGAATATATATTAAATTCAATGACAAATATATACATGTTCTAAATTTCCATTCACATATTTTCATTTCAGAAGGGGAGTTAGTTCTCGATTGCAGAGTACATTTGGAGTGAAATGATGAATGGAAATTTAGGCAAGTAGAAATTTATTTCTAATATATTTTTTTCTTTTTCTTTCTTTCTTTTTTTTTTTTTTTTTTTTTTCCAGATAAGATAATTACGCATAGATCATGTGTAAGTATGTTTGTGTATTCCTTATTCAATATTCAAAATTTTCTAAAATTATTCAGTATTACTGAAAATATGATTTTCCCATCTCATTGGTCTTAGCATATTGGGTCCAGTGACCAGTTAACTTTAGTTTTTTTTTATATATATAAAACCCAATGTTGGCAATGATGATAATCGTCTTGTCATAGTTTGCAGTATCTGTTCTGTGGTTGGTTGGTTTAGCAGAAAGAAAACTACCCACCATTGAGATTATATAACTAATTTTCCATTGAAAAATCCATTTATCCATTGCATAATGATCAGAATTTGAACCATGTCTTCTCAGCCAAAGACTACCACAAAAAATTTCTGCAAAATTTTCCACCTATTATAGATTCCTTGTGTAGGGATACATTCCCAAAATGTTTTAAATTAAACACAGATTGAGTAAAGAATACCTGCAGAAAGCTCCCATAACCCATTCAGTATCATTGTTGCCCTTTGGAAAAACCTGGGTCTGAATCCAGTCTAGAAGACAAGAATCTTTATCAAGGCTTTTCAGTTGATCATGATTTTGTCAGTCTCTTACATATGTAGAAGGGTTTGTTATCCTGTTAATTAAACCACTCAGAAAAATATATATGGCCAGCAAATAGGATTAACTGCCCTATAAATAAGCAATAATCAGGTTTTAGAACTATTGAGCCTAACTCAAAAAAAAAGGGGGGGGGGAATGGGAAAAAGTCGTTTTTAAACTATGAAAAGCAATATTACGTATTTTTGATTGTCAATGATTCGAAGAAGAAAGTAATGAAACATTCCAGAAAGTTTGAGCAAAAGCAACTATTCAGAACTGATAGAACCATTTTCAAATCAAGTTTTTTTGCTTGGTCAAAAAATAAATTATTCTTGACAAATTGATTTAATCCTTTACTCAAGCTTGAATGAACAAAAATTTGCCTATGAGTTATCTTCAGGACTAGGCTAAAGGTATGCTGTGACTATTAACTTCATGTGAACGAATGGACAGACTTATGTGTTGGTCGTACATGTTGTTTATTTCTTAACGTTATATATTAGAACACAGAAAAATAAGTAAATAATTAATGTATTAACTTATTGCTGATATTTCGCTGGTGATATTACCCTCCATCTTCAGAAATTCTCAACAATATGGCATTTTAAAAACGCTAACCCACAGAGCAAGAACAATCTGTTCCAATGACAATGCTCTTGCTGCTGAACTGGCTCACTTACGCCACACCTTCTTGGCCAATGGCTATAATCCCCAGAAGATAAACAAAATACTAAATGCCCCTAAGAAACCCCTCCCACTATCCACCACAGAGAACTACAACAAAACAGTCACCATCCCATACATTAAAGGCACATCCGAAAAGATTGCAAGAATTCTTAATAAACATGAACTACGCACCACATTCAGACTGTGTGGCAAATTAGCAACCCTTATCTGCTCACCCAAGGACAGCATTCCCCCTCTAGCACGTCCAGGAGTCTACGAAGTACCCTGCTCATGTAATCCCTACTACGGTCAAACAGGAAAAACTGTGAACATCCGCATCAGTGAACACAAAAGATACGTCCGGCATTATCAGTATGGCAGGTCAGGCCTAGCAGACCATGCTCTGGATACCCCTGCACACAGGATCAACTGGAAGAACACAAAAGTACTGCACAGAAGCTCTTACAAGTCGGAGAGATTGTTCTTAGAGGCAACAGAAGCGCTGAAACACATTCCAAATCTCAACAAATATGGCTGTATAAATTTGCCTAAAATCTGGGAGACAGCCATCTTAAGAAAAAACTAGTACCGGTTTTTTCTCTATTTAGGACTCTAGTCTTATGTGATAGCTGCAATTTTTTTATTTTATTTTATTTTTATTTTATTTTATTATTTTTTTTTTTTTAGAGGGTGCCAAAATCAGGACTCTAGTCTTTGTGTTGCTGCTACAATTTTGTTTAACTAGTCCATTGATTACACCATGTTGTTATAGTCTCGCGTATTGTGACAAACTGTGTTTTGTGCTCTGAAGATGCTGGTTATATCACCAGCGAAATATCAGCAATAAGTTAATAAATTAATTATTTACTTATTTTTCTGTGTTCTAATATATACCGTTAAGAAATAAACAACATAACTTCATGTGAGATTGCCTCCATTATCTCATAATGCACAAATTTTTAGATATGTATATTGCCATAAATTATGGAAAGAATTTCTGCTCAGACCAGTTTTTAACTTTATCTATGTCTCATCAGTAGGCTAGACCTTTGGAGATTTATAATAAGATGACCTTAGTATTACTTTGGATGAGCGATAGTTGGACCAAGTTATAAAGTCAAACATCAAACAGCTTCTTACAAGTGGGAGAAAAGAGAAGGTATTGTATGGGAATTTAAGTATACTTAATGAAAAAGTGATGAAAGAATGTTTCCCAGGTCTGAAGATAAAAGATGGTAGTGAAGTTGTAAGTTTGCAGAAGAAAGAAGTGAACGAGTTAATTGTTTTGGCTTGCACAAATGATTTGAAAGATGAAATATGTGCATTGAGAGAGGAAAGAGAGGTATGAAAGAGTTGTTGGAAAAAGTAAAAATGAAATGTAAGAAAGTAATGATCGAATGTGCTGCCTTGATATGATAAGACAGAATTGAGAAGGGCCATGATTATCAGTGAGAAGATTGCCTAGGAGAAATAGTGTGGAGTGAATTCGATGGATGAAAGATCCTGTATGTGCCTGATGGACTGCGTTTAAATGGGTTTGGAATTAAATGCTTGGATGAAGTGTTGTTCAGTGAGAGTTTGGAAGTGCAAAACTAGGGAAACTAGGAGGGAAGCAATCAAGCATGTGCTAGCCCTAGTACAAATTGAGTATAGGAATGACTATGAGGAAATAGCCACCTCTTGGATAGGTGATTATGAGTACAGGAATGATTGTGAAAAGCTCAGTACAGTTGCTCAGGTTTCAAATCTAAATAGGAAGCTAATGAAGTTAGCAAGGATAAACATGGGCCCAGAAGGATGGTGAAATGCATGTACATGAATGTCCAAAGTATCAGAAAAAAAGGAGAGCAGTTTTTATCATTGGTCAGCTCAACTTCTCCAAAAATTATTGGCATCAGTCTGTCAGAGAATGTAGTTAGAGGGATAGAATGCAATGGATATTGTATTTTCAGAGAAGATAGAAGAAATAGGGCAGGAGTAGGGGTATTATTAATGTTAGCAGAAGAACTTCCAACAAAAATAGAAGTTAAGGAAGATTGTAGATTTGATGGAAATGGTTCATTTGAGGCTTTTTGGTGTGAGATGAGACCAATAAGACAAAAGATATGTCTTTTGTCTCAATAAGACAAAAGACATATCTTTTGTCTTATAGTTAAGGACTGGGAGTCAAAAGACATATCTTGTAAGACTCCCAGTCCTTATGTTCCAGACCTGGGAGTCTGGAACATAAGGACTGTGGGGGGGGGGGACTGAAAGTTCTGATAAACACCTAGAACAAAAATGATATTGAAGCCACTGATATAACCACAAACCCCTATGTTTCATCAAATTGTAATGATTTGTTCTTTTTCTTTTAGGATATATAAGAAGACAAAATTAATGTTAATGTCAGAGATTTTGAAGAAATTCAAAGAGACAGGTGCAGGCCGTCATCAAGTTTTTGCTGCAAGAATGGTCTGTAACTGATATTCATCAAACTTTGTGTGAGACTTTAGGAGACTGTGCTCCAGCATATCCAACAGTTGCCAGATGGATGGCCAAATTTAAAACTGGGCATCCTTAGACAACAGATGCTCCTAGGTCAGAATGACCTTCCACAGCAATCACACATGAAAACATTTGATGCACTGCATGCCATGATCCTTGATGAGAGATGAATACTAGCCAAAAACATTGCAAAGCTTGTGGGGATATCCAGAGAATGAGTTGGGGTCATTATCTACCAACAACTGGACATGAAGCTCTCAGCGAAGTGGGTCCCCAAATGTTTGAATGCCAACCAAAAGAGAGAACATGGATTTGGGGTCATTTTGAGAAATCAGGTGCAGATTTTTTGGCTCATATTTGTGACTGTTGATGAAACATGGTTTCATCACCATGACCCAGAGACCAAACAACAGTCAATGGAGTGGAGACACAAAGGTTCTACATGACCAAAGAAGTTCTGAACCCAAAGGTCAGCAGGGAAGATTCTTTCCATTTGTCTTTTGGTATATGGATGGTGTAATCCTTACCAAGTACCTCCAAAAAAAAAAAAAAAAAAAAAAAAAGATGGAACTGTTATGATAGCAGTTCATTCAACAGCTCTAAAGGAATGAAATGGGATACTGAAGGAAAAACGCTGTAGGAAACTGAGCAGAGGTGTGTTGCTTTTGCAGACAATGCACCTGCTCATGCTACTCATGAAACCTAACAGATAATACCAACTTAGACTTTCAATGTCTGCCTCACACTCTATTCGTCAGGCCTGGCCCCATCTGGCTATGTTCTATTCCCAAATTTAAAGAAACACTTGAAAGGAACAAAATTTACCTCAGATGAGGTCATATTTGCAGCTGAGGACTAGTTTGTGCAACAAGGGGAAGACTTCTCAGAGGATTACAAATGATGCAGCAGCGTTGTAACAAGCGTCTAGCACTTCGTGTGGAATATGTAGAATAATGTGTAAGTTACATGGTTCTACCTCAATTCCTTCCTGGTGATTAACACAACTTTTCAGCACACCCTCGTACATACATCAGCAGATTAGCACAATGAGTGCAGGGGGATTTCATTTATGGTGATATAGATTGGAAGGAGGAAAGGACATGTGGCAAAATGGAATTTATACAGTTACTAAAGGATAATTACCTGAAACAGCAACCTAATGGAGGGAACCAGAGATTTTAGAGTGGATCTGGTAGTAGCATCAGAAGATCTACCTATAACTACAGTAGCAACTCTACTTCCAGTGTTGGGGATAATGACCATGCAGTCTTGTCCTAGAAGGTTGCTCAACATGTGGAATTTTTAGTCAAGAAAGAGTTGGTGGAACTACAAAGCTGATGATTATAACAAATTTATGAAGCAACAAAAAAGCCAGCCTGGTTGGCTGAGTGGTTAGCATATCTGCTATCCAGACAAAAGGCTGCAAGTTCGAATCCTGCCATGGGCATGGATGTTTGTGATTGTCTGTGAAAATACTAGTGGTGATGGTCAGCAGTAGATGATGAAGGTAGTTGGGATGGTGGAGACGGAGCGTTTTACAGTAGGTGCCCTCCCTTGATGAGTCTTTGGACTCCTGGAGGTGTTATGCAATAATAATAATAATAAACTTGGACAGTGCCATGGCATATGAAACCACATGGAATCAATGTCATTAGTGCATCGGAAGTAGTCAAGGATTGTTTGAGTGAGATAGGATCAGAATTGCAATTAAGTCAATTACTATCATAAAGCAGGAGCAGGAAAAAAAAGAAAACATCGTGGAAGGAATATAAACAACAAGGTGAAAAGCATGTGTATCAGTAATATAAAGCATGTAATCAACATTGGGAAACAAGTATGATAAGGAAGGCTAAATCATATTTTGCTAGAAAATTGGCTAAGCAGGGCAAAGTAAATCTGAAAGAGTTTTTGTTTTACTATGTAGCAAGTAAGAGAAAGAATGATTGTGGAAAGTTAACTTTACTCAATGCTGATGATAGAAAAGTTCTGTCACTTTTCTAGCAGAAGAAATAGTTCAGTTACTAAGTGATCACTGCAAGGGGTATCATCCAGGTGGTGCATTTGCAGTTACTGATATGACAGAGATTGATGGGAGAATTAAGATTGATGAACTGGAGGTACTCAATATATTGAAAGATATCAATCTGAATACAGCGGTGGGCCTGTACAGTATGTCAGCTTGTATGCTACAAGAATATGCACATGAACTGAAAGTGCCTCTGACGAAGTTTAATCTAAATTCTCAGCTCTTGTAAAGTTCCGCTAGGAGCGGAAACAGGGTAAATTAGTTCCATTACATTAAGGTGGCTCCAAGACAGAAGTAGCAAATTACAGACCAATTAGTATCTCTGCAGTGGTGGTTAAAGTATTGGAAAGTTAGTTACAAGTAATATTCAGGAATGGATGGATAGGAATATGATACGCTATAGGAGAGCATGGCTTTGTAAAACATAGGTCCTGCCTCAGTAATTTATTCACATTTTATAATGAGGTGACAGTGGAATTGAATAAAGGAAATGGCTACACTATAATACTGTTGGACTTCACAGAGGCATTTGACAATACTGCATGGAAAATTATTACATATGAGGTATGGATAGGAGGTGAGGATTGTTAGTATGGATAGAGGATGGCTAATAGACATCATAGGGTGGTGTATGGCAGTGTGGAATCGAGGCAAGTGAGCATGACTAGTGGAGTGCCCCAGGGTTCTGTTCTTAGACTACTACTGTTTAATTTGTACATTAATGATATAGTGAACATTAATGATATAGGGGGTTTCTAAGGGTCAAAGCTGTATAACTGAGAGGAGACCTCCACATAGCCTTTAAAGGAATGCGGAGAACCGACCAGGGCTTCTGACCTAATGTCCAATCCTCACCTTCTCGTGGTGCACCCTGCTGGGTATCTACTTGGATACTGAACGGACGAAGATGGGCTGGCAATTTGGGATTTAGTCGACCAAATTGTATTCTTATTGGTTAAACCAAAAAAAAAAAAAAAAAATGATGGTACAACATGACAAAATTTCATGTCGGCTGGGGCGTCGCCCGGTTAAACAAGGCCCCCGTTGTTTTCGCCAGGGAACCAGGGCGAACAGCGAAAAGTCAGCTACTGGAACAAATCTGAAAACAAACCCCAACTCAACATCACCAGAATTAAAGATCTGTACTATCAACGTAAGAAGCCTGAAGCAAAGAAATGGAGCTAGCTGAGGAACTGGATAAGTACCAGATCGACATAATAGGGGTGACTGAAACAAAAAATACCAAAACTGGTGAGATCTTTCTGAGCAATAAATACAAAATGTTATATTCAGGCGATGACAATCAAGGAAAAGAAGGAGTAGCCATAGTATTCAACACAAAATACGAGGCTAATCTTCTTGAATGGCAGGCAGTCTCAAGTAGAGTAATGTGGACAATGAGACTTATTTGTGCCTATGATCCCACAGAAGGTTCTACTAAGGTAGAAGTGTGGAGGAATTTTTTGATGCTTTAGAAAAAGCAACTGACACAATGAAAAAGGAAAAGTTGGTCCTTGTCGGGGATCTAAATAGCAGAGTAGGAAATGATTGTGAGACATGCAAAAATATTTTGGGAAAATTTGGAGAAAAGATCAAAGCTAATAATAATGGCAAATATCTGTTGGATTTCTGCTCAGGACATGGACTGGTTATTACTAACACCATGTTCCAACATAAAAATATGCACAAATTCACATGGAGAGAAGAGGCTAGGAATAAGAAAAGTCTCATTGACTATGTTATTGTTGATAGTGATGTTTTCTCCCTGGTGCAGGACACCAGAGTGTACAGAGGATTTGAAATTGGAAGTGATCACTATTTAGTCTTGAGCAGGATAAAATTTAATTTCATATTGAAAAGAATAACATGTAAGAAAGTTTTAAAGCGAATGAAAGTTGAGCAGCTCTCAGATGTGAACTGTAGACTAATATACACAAAGATTATTGAAGAAAAAATGAAAGAGTTTGAGAACAGGAACCGAACCTTGGAGATTCAGTGGCAAGCCTTCAAGAAAACACTGATTGATTCAGCCAGAGAGGCATGTGGTGAGGTTGTCTGCAAGGATAGAAAAATCAGAACTCCCTGGTGGACACAGGAAGTTAAAGAGGCAATGAAGGAAAAGAAGAAAGCATATCAAAAGTTCCTGGCAAATAAGTCAGCTTGTGCTCTTAGAGAATATTGAGACAAATGCAAGAATGCTAAACAAAAGTCATGGGAGGACTTTGGCAAGAATATAGAAAATAAATATCAAGAAGGTGGCAAAATATTCTGGAGGTTGTTGAAGAAGAAGAATGGAGAAAAGAGCGCTGTAAAAGAAGTTAGAGATGATAAAGGTGACGTGAAAACTGGAATAAAAGATATCCTTGAAGTATGGAGTAATTACTTTGAAAAACTGCTAAATGAAGCAAGCAGTGATGACAGCACAGTGGTAAAAAACACTGACCAGGCATGCAGGCAGGAATACATATCCATACTTGAAGTAGAAAAAGACATCAAGGACTTGAAATATGGAAAGGCAGCTGGAGTAGATGATATTCGACCAGAAATGCTGAAGTATGGTGGTATAAGAGTCTTACAGTGGCTGCACTGCATAGTTCAGAAAGCCTGGACAGAGAGACGAATTCCCGATGATTGGAGTAGAGCTCTCATAGTACCCATATATAAAAAGGGAAATAAAACTGAATGTGAGAATTACAGAGGTATTTCCCTACTGAGTGTTCCTGGCAAAATCTATGCAAGTATACTTGAGAAACGGTTGAGAAGAATTGTGGAAGAAAAGCTTGGTGAAGAACAAGCTGGATTCAGGCCAAACAGAGGCAGTCAGGATCAGATCTTCACTTTACGACAAATAGTCGAGAAAGCATGGGAATATAACAAAGATCTGTATTTAAGTTTTGTCGATTTGGAAAAGGCATATGACAAGGTGCCAAGAGAGAAACTATTCAATACGCTACAGTTATATGGTGTCAATGGGGCATTATATCAAGCAATACTTAGTCTTTATTTGAGTTGTAAGTCAGCAGTTAGAATTGAAGGAAGTACAGGAAGATGGTTTAATGTTAAATCTGGTGTGAGAATTGAATAGCTGTTGTAATAGATATGGTATGAAGGTCAGCAATAAAAAGACAAAGACAATGAAAATAGGCAGAATCATTGAAAATGTAAACTGTGTTGTGAATGGAGAACCTGTGGAACAAGTAAAACATTTCAGCTACTTAGGCACGATTTTTACTGAAGATGGTAAATTAAATATGGAAATAGACAACAGAATCAGCAAAGCTGGTATGGTGGGAAGTCAATTGAATAAATTCATATGGAATAAGAAAGAAATTAGTCGGAACACTAAATTAGCTGTATACAAGACAGTGTTCAAACCAGTTTTAACTTATGGATCTGAGAGCTGGGTCAGAAGTAAAACACTTGACCAAAGACTAGAGACCGCAGATATGAGAGTCCTGAGAAAGATTAGAGGCGTGAACAGATGGCATCAATGGCAATATCATATTAAAAATGAGGATATTAGGAAAGAACTTGGCATTGTCTGCATCCAGGAATGCGTTAGCAGAGCTAATCTCAGGTGGTATGGTCACCTAAACAGAATGGGCGAGGAAAGATTAGCAAAACAAGTGTTCTCTGCCAGGTTGGCAGGAAAACGACCCAGAGGAAGACCAAGATATAGGTGGATTGATAAGGTACAAAGTGCCTTAGACGATAGAAATATAAGATCTGATAATGTTGGAGTCTTGACAAGTAACAGACTGATTTGGAGGAAAATTGTAGATTGGAAGTTAGTAATGATATAATTTTTTCATGTAGTACTATCATATCCTGTACACCCCTTGTGAGTACATGGCAGGAATTTGATGATGATGATATAGTGAAAGATTTGAGGGGATGGGAATTCAGTTGTTTGCTGATGATGCAAAACTTGGGAGTGCAATAGTTGATCAAGGTGATATAGATATCTGGTTGGATAACTTAAATAAATTGGCAATGTGTGCATAGGATAGTGGTTGTCAATTTAATGTTGTAAAATGTAAATAATGCACTTTGGGATGAAATTGCTACATACTTTGTATCATATATGGTACTAGATTACAGGAAATTGATGTTGGGGTCTGGGGGTGATGGTGGATAGAGATTTGAAATTCAGAGGACATATTACAAGAGTTAGCAAATTAGCTAAGAGGATTACTTGGATGTTGAACACATTGGTAAGTAAAGATAGGGAGATTATCCTTATTTATAATACAGTGATTTGGCCTTATGTTGACTAATGTTAAATAGTTGTATATATTTGGTCATCTGCATACATTTCTAGGGGACTGGTAGGGGAAGGAGAGGATTCAGAGATGTGACCAAGCTGGTGACAGGTCTGTGGAATGCTGCCGATAAGGATAGATTGAGGTGGTGTGTATGTTGCAGAGTTTTGCTGAAGGGCAGAGGAAGGGGGAGATATATGATATAAATTTATAAGTTATGAAAGGGATTCTATAAGATTGACACAAATTATTATTATTTTTTTCAACACATTGGAAGTAGGATGCAAACAAGGGATTGCGCTGGGAAGTTGTTTAAGAGTGTGGTTAGTAAGGGTGTGTTGATTAAATTCTTTACTTGGACGGTGGTGAATGAGCTGAATGGATTGCCAGAAGTGGTTGTGAGCACCCCAACAGTGAATAAGTGTAAGGAGATGTATGATAGGTATGGATAGTGTGTCTCCCACAGTGAGTCTTTGATCCCATGGAATATTTGTATAAATAATAATAATAAAAAAATAGCTTAGTTATGAAAGTACTTCACCTGCAAACTTTTGTTTGCTCACTCTTTGGTAAAAGATTAAAATAAGAATATAATTTAATAAGTTGCAAGGTCTTAGGAAGATTATTTAAGAATTTCAGAGATTATTTGCTAATCTCTAATCCCCTCCCCTTCCCACTCCTAATATTTATTTTTGTACATTTTTCTTGTAATGCCAAATATTCTTGGTTTATATCAGATGAAAAATGTTGGCTTTCATTAAAACTGGCTGGTGGATATACTATGCAGGTTGCAATAAGTTAGGAACGAAAGGAAATCATAACTAGAAAAGCAATACATTTTTGTCATTTGGAAAAAAGTAGTATGATGTAAGATGTGAAAGAAACATCCACAACAATTGTAAATAGTTACAATTGCAAATGTAAATTCAGTAACAAATGGGCACTTAAAGACAATGGTCTAAAACAAGAGATTAAAATGAGATTGTCGAAGTGCCTGAATAAGGAATGTGGTCATCCCTCACAGCAATACAACTCTCACAATAATGTTTCATACTATTTATAATGGTTCAAGACTTCAGTTGTTAGTATCAGCCATTGCTCCTGCAAAAGCTCTTCAAGTCTGTCAAGGTTCTGGGGAAGGAGTTGCGAGCATCAACACATCTATCTAGAGCAGTGATGGTGAACCTTTTTACCCAGGTGTGTTAAACATCTTTTTTTTTTTTTTTTTTAAATATTGACATTGTTGATGTGCCACTTGCATACATGCATTATAAATTTAACTATTTAATCATAGATGGTGACTTCTACATATCATCATCAAATTCCTGCCATGTACCCTCAAGGGGTGTACAGGATATGACAGTACTACATGAAAAAATTACATCATTACTAACTTCCTATCTACAATTTTCCTCCAAATCAGTCTGTTAATTGTCAAGACTCCAACATTATCAGATCTTATATTTCTATCATCTAAAGCACTTTGTACCGTATCAATCCACCTATATCTTGGTCTTCCTCTGGGTCGTTTTGCTGCCAACCTGGCAGAGAACACTTGTTTTGCTAATCTTTCCTCGCCCATTCTGTTTAGGTGACCATACCACCTGAGATTAGCTCTGCTAACGCATTCCTGGATGCAGACAATGCCAAGTTCTTTCCTAATATCCTCATTTTTAATATGATATTGCCATTGATGCCATCTGTTCACGCCTCTAATCTTTCTCAGGACTCTCATATCTGCGGTCTCTAGTCTTTGGTCAAGTGTTTTACTTCTGACCCAGCTCTCAGATCCATAAGTTAAAACTGGTTTGAACACTGTCTTGTATACAGCTAATTTAGTGTTCCGACTAATTTCTTTCTTATTCTATATGAATTTATTCAATTGACTTCCCACCATACCAGCTTTGCTGATTCTGTTGTGTATTTCTATATTTAATTTACCATCTTCAGTAAAAATCGTGCCTAAGTAGCTGAAATGTTTTACTTGTTCCACAGGTTCTCCAATCACAACACAGTTGACATTTTCAATGATTCTGCCTATTTTCATTGTCTTTGTCTTTTTATTGCTGACCTTCATACCATATCTATTACAACAGCTATCCAATTTAGTCAGAGAATCTTGCAGACTTGTAGCGGATTTATTTAGAAGTATAACATCATCCGCATAAAGCAAAGAGCTGACATTAACATCTCCAATTTTGATATCAGGTTTAATACCACATTCCTTCATAATGTGATCCATATAGATAATGAATAACAGAGGGGATAATGTACATCCTTGTCTCACACCAGATTTAACATTAAACCATCTTCCTGTACTTCCTTCAATTCTAACTGCTGACTTACAACTCAAATAAAGACTAAGTATTGCTTGATATAATGCCCCATTGACACCATATAACTGCAGCGTATTGAATAGCTTCTCTCTTGGCACCTTGTCATATGCCTTTTCCAAACCGACAAAACTTAAATACAGATCTTTGTTATATTCCCATGCTTTCTCGACTATTTTTCGTAAAGTGAAGATCTGATCCTGACTGCCTCTGTTTGGCCTGAATCCAGCTTGTTCTTCACCAAGCTTTTCTTCCACAATTCTTCTCAACCGTTTCTCAAGTATACTTGCATAGATCTTGCCAGGAACACTCAGTAAGGAAATACCTCTGTAATTCTCACATTCAGTTTTATTTCTCCTTTTCATATATTGGTACTATGAGAGCTCTACTCCAATCATCGGGAATTTGTCCCTCTGTCCAGGCTTTCTGAACTATGCAGTGCAGCCACTGTAAGACTCTTATACCACCATACTTCAGCATTTCTGGTTGAATATCATCTACTCCTGCTGCCTTTCCACATTTCAAGCCTTTGATGGCTTTTTCTACTTCAAGTATGGATATGTATTCCTGACTGCATGCCTGGTCAGTGTTTTTTATCACTGTGCTGTCATCTCTGCTTGTTTCATTTAGCAGTTTTTCAAAGTAATTACTCCATACTTCAAGGATATCTTTTTCTCCTGTTTTCATGTCACCTTTATCATCTCTAATTCCTTTTACAGCACTCTTTCCTCCATTCCTAAGCTTCTTCAACAACCTCCAGAATATTTTGCCACCTTCTTGATATTTATTTTCTATATTCTTGCCAAAGTCCTCCCATGACTTTTGTTTAGCTAGTTTTACACACTGTTTAGCTTTCTTACATTTGTCTCTGTATTCTGTAAGAGTAAAAGATGACTTATTTGCCAGGAACTTTTGATATGCTTTCTTCTTTTCCTTCACTGCCTCTTTAACTTCCTGTGTCCACCAGGGAGTTCTGATTTTTTTATCCTTGCACACAACCTCACCACATGCCTCTCTGGCAGAATCAATCAATGTTTTCTTCATAGTTTGACACTGAATCTCCAAAGTTCGATTCCTGTTCTCAAACTCTTTCATTTTCTTTTCAATAATCTTTCTGTATTTTCTTCTACAGTTCACATCTGAGAGCTGCTCAGCTTTTATTCGCTTTAAAACTTTCTTACATGTTATTCTTTTCAATATGAAATTCAATTTTATACTGCTCAAGACTAAATAGTGATCACTTCCAATTTCAAATCCTCTGTACACTCTGGTGTCCTGCACCAGGGAGAAAACATCACTATCAACAATAACATAGTCAATTAGACTTTTCTTATTCCTCGCCTCTTCTCTCCATGTGAATTTGTGCACATTTTTATGTTGGAACATGGTGTTAGTAATAACCAGTCCATGTCCTGAGCAGAAATCCAACAGATATTTGCCATTATTATTAGCTTTGCTCTTTTCTCCAAATTTTCCCAAAATATTTTTGTATGTCTCACAATCATTTCCTACTCTGCTATTTAGATCCCCAACAAGGACCAACTTTTCCTTTTTCATTGTGTCAGTTGCTTTTTCTAAAGCCTCAAAAAATTCCTCCACTTCTACCTTAGTAGAACCTTCTGTGGGACCATAGGCAGAAATAAGTCTCATTGTCCAGTTTCCCATTCTCATATTTGCCCACATTACTCTACTTGAGACTGACTGCCATTCAAGAAGACATATCATATTATACATATCATATCAGGCTATTTATTTAATAGGACATTGATATATAATCTATGAATTCATATTATACAGTTAATTTAATTGAACAATAACTGAAATTATTGAAATTAGTTTTTCATCAGAATACCAATATTTTTCAACATCCAAGGTGTGTCACCTGAAACCCCCAAGTGTGTCAGTGCTGACACGTGTGTCATAGGTTCGCCATCTCTGATCTAGAGCATACAAGCTCAATGGAATTAATGTCAGGTGGCCTGGTTGGCCAGCCCATATGTCCAATAGTCTCTTCTTGAGCTTTGCTCAATGAGGATGAGCATTATCATCATCTTGCAGGATAAATGTTTTCTCCATCACAACCACATAAAGATGAACATAGGGGTCTGGGATCTTGTCTAAAGTTGCAGCATTCATGGAATACTAGAAATCACATACAGGTTGGTGCATCCACCCAACAAGATGCCTCCCCATACCATCGCACTACCATGTGTCCCTTTTATGGATATTAGTGAGATAATGTGTCCCTGGTTCTCTCTCTCTCTTGTTTGTAAACAATACCAACCTCCATTTGGTCTTGGGTCCAGTCGACATGGATCCTGGTCCATCTCAAATATTCTCTCTCCTGTGATGTGGGGGATAGGGGGGGGGACATGCAGACTACCAGTTGCATCTTATATAGATAACCTTCTGTACAAAGTGGAAGTAGATGCCAACGTTCTTTTAGCCAACACAGTGTCAGATCGTAACTGATTCAGGATAGCACTCTGTTTCAGGAGCAGATAATAGAAGATATCAGTCCTTCATTGCAGCTGTCATCAGAATTTTGCTATCATGAAATGTCTTGTTTTCACTCCAGACAAATGGAAAAACACTCAAATGCTTACTTTTTATGCCATGTCTCATTTGCATATACCACTAACAAATCCACACATTTGTATATGATAATTCAGCATCACATTTTACATAATGTACCTGACTTTCAGATGCCTCCCCAACTTATCACAGATTTTCTCTTTGTTCCTTAACATGTTTCAGAATTCTCTTATGTGTTACTGGATTATTACAACTCATTAAAGTTGAAAATGTTTCCTTTATACTGCAGAAAAGTCTGTTTATTGATTTTTGTAGTGTTAAAACACAAGTTACCTGATTTTCTGTTGTAGCAACAATCATTTGAAGGCTTTCCCTTAATGTTCCATATGGAAACTGGCTCTAGGGAATTTTTTTTTTTGATGATGAAAGGTAGCTGATGTTGAAAGAAAGATAATGTTGGTAGCTTGCTCCACCTTTGCAAGGAGTGCCCTGGTGTTGTACCACCTTACCCCAGTCCTGAAGATACTTTCAGGTGCAAACTTTGTTTGCTCACACTTGGATAAAGGATTAAACTAAATTTATTATACTCTAACCAAGTGAAAAATAAACTTTCAACATCTTTCTCTAAATCCAGAGTAATTTATTAAAAAAGGTGGCATACCATTTGGCAACTCCTATAGGTAGAGATGACCTGCTAATTTTTCTGCCTGGTGTCTCCACTTGGGACTGGCTCCCACTGAAGAGACCTCAATAAAGGTCGAAACTAGTCTGGGTTGTGGCCCTTCCCTTAATGCATAACATTAGACATCTGCAAGGAGATGTGTTTTGCATTATGGGAGATACTGAGATAGGAGTGTTGGTATCTTGCTCCACCTTTGCAAGGAATGCCCCGGTGTTGTACCACCTTACCCCAGTCCTGAAGATACTTTCAGGCGCAAGCTTTGTTTGCTCACACTTGGATAAAGGAATAAACTAAATTTATTATGGCTCTAGGGAATTATGGTGGGGGGGGAGCATCTTTTGACATTTTGTTCTGTACAATCTCTACTAAAATACATTAAGTCATTTCATGTTTGGCTGCATTCAGAATCCGATCATCATTATGCCAAAAATTGGTAAATTTTACGAATACTAAATCGAATTTAACGAAGTTTGGCATTTACACTGTGTGCATATTTTTCTTTCCCTGTAAAATAAACACCATTGAACATTGAATAATTCAAAATTCAAAGTATTAATTTTATTTTTTAGGGGGAGTGGGGAATATTTCTTGCTATTTTCTTGTTGAGCTTAGTCTGTTGTCTGTTTTCCTATCATTTTTTGATTGAGAAATCAGCTTGTACTGAGTATAAGGGTTTATCCAATTCAGAGTAGACTAAACTCAAAAGCACCTTTGACATATCACATGCATTTTGCGCATATATGTCGCATTTTAAGGTTCTCTTAGATTATAAAAATAGTAACTATCATATATTAATGCAAATCAGGTTCCTCAACATGTGATCTTCAATGTTGCTTCTGTATTTTAATCCTGAAATAAGTAGATACTTATGATTTAATGGTCTGTATCACTGTCTTGATACATATAAAAAGTTCAATACAGTACCTTGAGTCACTGTTTTCTATACCATAGTTCACAGGAATTGATTAATGATATGAGATGTATATCTGTATGCAGTGGGACAAAGATTTATCTAAGTGTATCAATAAATATGCATAAACTATTCAAATCATCGAAGTTAAGCAATGCTTGAACAACTTGGTGATGTTTGATGGAAACAGGTTTTCTAAGATGTCGATGACTTCTGAAAGGTTTGCAAAAAACATACTACATATATTCAAATCATTCTTTTAAAGATTTATCTGAGTCAATTATTTATCTTATGCATGCTCTTCTTACATATTGACTTTTGTTATTGTTCAAATAAATCTTTATTCTATTCTCCTATACTTGTGATTTTACATTTTTTATCAAAATTATTTTGAATTCTCAGCAGATATTTTTTTAACTAAACTCAATATTTGAGATAAATCTCTTTAGTGAAATAACTTGCTTTTCTCTCTTAGGGTATTGAAGGGTTTAAAAACACTAGAAAAGGAACAAACATTGCAGCACAGGCAACTGCTGTTACATTCAGCTCAGTAAGTTATTTATTTTTGCACATTTTCTAAATTAATTTTTTTTCAAATCTGCACTTTGAAATCTTGACGTGTGATACATTGATATGTTAGTAACATCACCAAACAACCAAATACTGTGTTTGTATAGCTTCCAAGGTAGCCTTGGCATGTCACTCCCAAATGCAGTCATTTACTGGAGAATGGGAGTCCATGTATGACTTCTTGGTAGGTGGGGAGCTCTGGTGCTGAACAAAAAATTACTCGAGTATAAATGCACCAGTTTATCTAATTATCTATGCAACAAGTGAATAACCAATAGGAAAAATGTTGCCCTTTATTCAAAAGGTTTTAGGACTAGCATGTTCTCCCAAAACAGTTGAGGAGAAAAAAAAATTACATTCTGGCGATGTCCTTATAGAAATAACATGTTAACAACATTCCAAAAAACTACTCAGGCAAAATCAATGGGTGGAATACCAGTAAGTTACACCTCAGAAAAGCTCTCAATTCCTATAGACAGGTGATCTCATAATGGTATCTTCACAAATGTTCTTGATGATATATGCTCAGAGCTGAAGGATCAGGGAGTAACAGGTATGAGGCACATATTCATTTGTAGGCATGGTCACCTGGTTCCAACCAGAAATATCATCTCTATTTTTGATACTCCTAAACCTCCAAATCTGTAAAAGTAGGGTATCTCAGTTGTCCTGTTAGATTGTACAACCCTAATCCACTAAGATGCTTGAAATGCCAAAAATATGAACATGCCGAAATTGCCTATCATGGCTCTACCGCCTCTGCCTGATGTAGTGAAGAGCATAATAGCATAATAGCAAATCTTGCTCTGCAAAGAAAGCTAAATGTGTAAACTTTCAAGGAGATAATCCAACATACTCTCATGCAAGTGGAAAGACAAAAAAAGAAATACAAAAGATAGAAACAGAACTAAATGTATTATATTAGGATACAAAGAAGGAAGTTGGCCATCACCACCACATCTGTTCTGAGATCCTCTTATGCTGAAAAGTTAGCAGTTAAGAAAATGTCAACAGCAACTTGAACTCATGTCTATTCCATCGTCTGATAATTTCACCATACCTGAACTTTATGATCGTGACTGCATTCTTTGTCGAATGCATCGTTTGTATAATGTACGGTCTCACGTCAGCAATAACTCTAAAAATGGTTCCATTTGATGAGAACCCAGTTGGGAATAAAATTATGGCAAGCTTATCACTTGAAGACAAACCACCAAACCCTCCTACAGAAAAAATGAATACGTCTCGTATCTGCTGAAAGTAACTTGAACATGACACAAATATTGGATATTTTCCCAGAAGAGATGGACACTGTTCGTCCATACTTCCAAAAATCTAATGAGAAATATAAACCAGACAACAGCAAGTCCTCGACCTCCCAGAAATCAGATAAATCTACAAAGCCTAAACAATAGGAATATTTTTAATAGAACTTTCAAATGTTTCAGCAGAATATCGATATCACCTGCTGCAGGAACATAAACTTTTTTTGTTTCTATCTGCAGGAATCATATTTAAAATCCATTGAGGACACTACCTTCAGGAATATCACTTTTGCATGCAAGAACAAAACTGGCGATGTTCATGGTGGAGTATCTTATTGTAGTACAGCAATCCCTTGATTAGTGTGCCTAATGTGTTCTTTAAAACAGGCGCATTAATCAAATATAATAACCAATGGAAAAATGTATAATTCGTTCCTCAGATTTCTTTTTTGACCCTTAATTTTTTTTTATAAAAGAATTAGGGTATGTCTCAGGATCTAGTTAAAGGAAAACCATGAAGCTGAAAGACAAATAAAACATATTCAGAATATAAATTTATCATTCTACTTCTTAACAAAGAATTGAGCTAACGTTGTTTGGCAAGCATTTTGTTTCGTATTTTTCATACAACTGATGGTATGGCCCTATTGCCTCTTCTACTCTTCTGCAAATTTTACTGCTTCTCTCTTCATCAGGGTCAGCCTCTAAGCATTGCTGCTTAAAAACTTCGATTGTACGAAAAATATTTTCAAATTGTTTCTGTGAAATCTCTTTTGGCTGACTATCAGTGGTTAAATTTTCTTCATATTCTTCGGGATCTTCCCGCTGTGCATCTAAATTTAGCAGGTCGGAATCGCTCAATTCTTCAGAATGAGATTTAATTAACTCTTGGACGTTATCATTGAAGGGGAGAAAGAAATGAAGGACGTATGAATTGGTCGCCAACATGCGAAATCACGTGCTTTATAGATAAAATTTCCCGACTGTTATACAAGCAAAATAGTTACCACTTTAAAAACTACAATGATCATAAAAGAGAAGTTAATTTTCCGACGTGTAATAATAAATAGCTCATCCCAGAAGACGGATTGATTACCCTATTATCGGAATGCATTCTCCCTGTGACATGCGCAGAAGTGTCAAAGGGTCTTGAATTCCAAATTCGGGGTATGACTCTACTATATTCCAAATTCTAAAAATTTGGAATATAGTACAGTCATACTCCGAAGTTACACGTGTAAGTCGAATTTGCGTAAATCGGGTATAATTTTGCATACAAACATACAAAATATTAGTTAATTGGGACCAAAAGTTTACAAAAACACGTATATTTTTTAAGAAATATAATCATAATTGTAGTTTTTCATACATAAAAAAAAACAAAGAAAGTTATTTCGATGTGAATGGTTTCATAAAATCTAATAGATTCGCCTGACAGCATAATGTCTTTTTCTTGTCACGCAAAATTTCTTCATAGCAAGCTAATGATTTTTTTATTTCTTACCTTGTGGCTACAATTCGTTCCTCGTTAGAATCTATGTCCTCCAAAATCTGTAAACCTTTCTTTTATGATTGTTCTTACTGTGGATTCCTGTAGATCAAACTTCTTTGCTAGCTCACAAATTTTCATTCCACCTTCAAAATCCTTAATGTTGAGTTTTGTTTCCAAAGTCAATGTTTTTCTTTTCTTGCTAGCTGTAGACGAATCGGTCTTGCTTTCTTTGGACGACATTCTTATTTTTTATGTGATAAAATTTTTATCAAGAACATAACATTAAACAATCGCAAGGTTTGTAGACTATAGAAATCGTGTATGAATGGAGACTGCACGAAACACGTCAGTGCTTGTTCACAGGTTGTGCAACACTAGCGAATGTTGCCGGCACTGGAAAGATACGACTAGTAGTGAAGTGGGACGGGAATACGTACATATATGAAACTGCGTAACTCCAGATTCGCGTAAATCAGGGTATGACTGTATACATAGTGTACATGGAAGTAGTGTAGTATGCCATTGAAAATAACTTTGTAAAATGTTTTAAATCGGTAACTAAATTATTTCATTCTGGTGAGTGATTTTTTAAAATAGTTAACCATAAAAATGTATAGATAGAAAATTTTTAAAATCTGTAACATTTATTTTTAAGATGTATATTGGTGCAGTAATTGAATTTGGGTATCGAAAAAAAATGACGCACTAATCGGGGGTGCATTATTCAAGGGATTACTATAGTCAATCCCTTCCATTATGTCCAGCTTAATATTGCTGTGAAATAAGTAACAGATTCACCTATTTGTGGGGTTTATCGCAGTATGCTTAATATATGCTCAGTGTATTCACCACCAGGTTCTGAATTAAATTAAATTAAATGATAACCTCATTGCAACTTCCTCAGTCCATACTCTTAAAGGGTGACTTTAATGGACATAACATTCTGTGGGGTAGTGCCAACACAAATAAATGTGGTTGCATTATTGAACAAATGTTAGCTAATGTTGATTTTTTTTATGTTGGGCCCATACACAAGAGGTTGGTTGATCAACCTATAGTACTTTAGTACCAAATATGGGCAGTGGGTTGGGAAAGGAGAAATTGTTTACATTCAATTTAAAAGTCTGTATATTGTATTCCTTGGGAAATCAGGGGGAAGACTGTCTCATAGTACAGCAGTAGCAGGGATGAAGGAGGAGGAAAAGAAACTTGTTCTCTGGGTTTCAAGGTGTGCTGTGAAAGGATGTTGGGTGGCAGCTGTACGTATTCCAGTACTTGGTACTGAGTGGAGGAATTATTGCTTCTATTTCAGATGAACATTTGCCATGGAAATATTTGTAGAATACACAAATTGCAGAGACCAAACATTTAAGTAAAAGTGGGGAGTGTGAGAGTTGGTAAGAGATGGGTCATCAACCTAATTGCTCTCCTCTGTATTGAGTCGAGTTTTGAGGGAGATTTTACTAGCCCCCACTCCAAATGTGAAAGCAGTATTTGATAGCTGGGTGGAATTGTAACCTATATTAACCTTATATAGGTTACAATTCCACCCAGCTATCAAATACTGTTAAGGTTAACAGCTGTTTCGAGCTGTTAACCTTAATTTCTCTTTTACTCAAGTGTAACCTCTTGAGTAAAAGAGAAATCCTAGTTTTTTGGAAGCTGAGGATGTTGATGGTGGTTGTAATGTGTTTATGCCAGGAGAGACCTGATGTCAGGGTAATTCCAAAAAAAGGGAAATCTCATCGTCTGGAAATTTGAGTGTTATCAAAAATAATATTGGGAGAAAAAGGTTCTTTTTTGAGAAATAAGACAGAACTGGGTTTTACTAATCTGAGCCCCGTTTGGTTTGGAGGTCAGAATTGAGGGCAGTGACTTAAATGAAAAATGAAGTGAAACATTTGATTTCGGTACATTATGTAGCTCATAAATTAAAACTATGTATATGTTGAAATCTGTGAAACATTCCTTACATATTGAAAGTAGATATTCTTTTCGGCCATTTTAAATTTGGTACAAGATCTCCAAAAAGTAAACAAGAACTTTAAATTTTTCTATATCTTCATGTGAGAAAATTTTTAAAATTAAATATATCAAGCTCAATGGTTACCATTAAAATTGGAACCCTTAGATCAGTTCTGGTTGACTGGAAGTTGTGCCGTCCCAATGGGATCTATCTTGCAATCAGGAAACAGTTGAATCTAATCATTGTAAGGATAATGCTTCTTGACAACTGGATTTCCTTCCAGTTGTCAAGAAGTTAGTTCTCATTTTTCAGACAAAAAACCACTAAATTATCAAATTGTGTGCAGAAGTTGCAGTATATTCTTATAAAAAAAAAATTTAGAAAATTTTGTAGGAGAAGTAGAGAAATAATTTCTTGATAATATGAGAATGGTTTGGTAAATTTCAAAAATTTCATTTATCTGGAATATCAAAGCAGGTATACTGAGGGTGGTGTGAAAAGTTCTTGGCCTCGACCATAGATGACAACACTTGATTTTTTTTTTTTTTCCCCCAAGTTGGTACATGTGAAATTGCTAGTTTATTTTATGCAGCTTTATGAAAGTCCCCCCCCGTATATCTTCAAGGAAGGATGTACAGGATATTAGAATAGTACTACATGAAAGTTTATATTATTACTAATTTCCTATCAATAATTCTCCTCCAAAATAATCTCTTATCTGTTATTCCATTGTTGTGCACGATCTTATATTTCAGTCTTCTGAAGTACTGCTTACCCCATTAATTCACCTAGATCTTGGTCCTCTAAGTCTTTTCTGCCATCATTAAAATATACTTGTTTTGCTAACCATTCCTCTTACATTCTGTTCAAGTGGCCATGACACCTAATTTTATCTCTGTTCACACACATACACATGAACACTAGTAGTATTTTCCTTTTCTAGGATATTTTGATATCTTTCTCATAATTCTGGGTTCTGTTTTATATTGAGTGTATCTAACCCACTTCTCAGATCCATAAGTTAAAGTTGGTTAGAACACTGACTTGTATACAGCTAGTTTAATGTTTTGACTCTTTCAAATAAACTTAAATGGGGTGCTTAAGGGTCAAAGCTGTATAACTGAGAGGAGACCTCCACATACCCTTTAAAGGAATGCGGAGAACCGACCAGGACTTCTGACCCAATGTCCGATCCTCACCTTCTCGTGGTGCACCCTGTTGTCTACTTGGATACTGAACGAACGAGGATGGGCTGGCAATTTGGCATTTAGCTGACCAAATTGTATTCTTATTGGTTAAACCAAAATAAAAAATGATGGTACAACATGACAAAATTTCATGCCAGGTGAGGCGTCACCCGGTTAAACAAGGCCCCCATTGTTTTCGCCAGAGAACCAGGGCAAACAGCGAAAAGTCAGCTAATGGAACAAATCTGAAAACAAACCCCAACTCAACATCACCAGAGTTAAAGATCGGTACTATCAACATAAGAAGTCTGAATGGCAAAGAAATGGAGCTAGCTGAGGAATTAGATAAGTACCAGATCGACATAATAGGGGTGACTGAAACAAAAAAGACAAAAACTGGTGAGATCTTTCTGAGCAATAAATACCAAATGTTATATTCAGGCAATGACAATCAAGGAAAAGGAGAAGCCATAGTATTCAACACAAAATACGATGCTAATCTTCTTGAATGGCAGTCAGTCTCAAGCAGAGTAATGTGGGCAAATATGAGAATGGGGAACTGGACAATGAGACTTATTTGTGCCTATGGTCCCACAGAAGGTTCTACTAAGGTAGAGGTGGAGGAATTTTTTGAGGCTTTAGAAAAGCAACTGACACAATGAAAAAGGAAAAGTTGGTCCTTGTTGGGGATCTAAATAGCAGAGTAGGAAATGATTGTGAGACATACAAAAATATTTTGGGAAAATTTGGAGAAAAGAGCAAACTTAATAATAATGGCAAATATCTGTTGGATTTCTACTCAGGACATGGATTGGTTATTGCTAACACCATGTTCCAACATAAAAATGTGCACAAATTCACATGGAGAGAAGAGGCAAGGAATAAGAAAAGTCTCATTGACTATATTATTGTTGATAGTGATGTTTTCTCCCTGGTGCAGGACACCAGAGTGTACAAAGGATTTGAAATTGGAAGTGATCACTATTTAGTCTTGAGCAGGATAAAATTGAATTTCATATTGAAAAGAATAACATGTAAGAAAGTTTTAAAGCGAATAAAAGTTGAGCAGCTCTCAGATGTGAACTGTAGACTAAAATACACAAAGATTATTAAAGAAAAAAATGAAAGAGTTTGAAAACAGGAATCAAACCTTGGAGATTCAGTGGCAAACTCTGAAGAAAACATTGATTGATTCTGCCAGAGAGGCATGTGGTGAGGTTGTCTGCAAGCATAAAAAAATCAGAACTCCCTGGTGGACACAGGAAGTTAAAGAGGCAGTGAAGGAAAAGAAGAAAGCATATCAAAAGTTCCTGTCAAATAAGTCAGCTTGTGTTCTTAGAGAATATAGAGACAAATGCAAGAATGCTAAACACTGTGTAAAATTAGCTAAACAAAAGTCATGGGAAGACTTTGGTAAGATCATAGAAAATAAATATCAAGAAGGTAGCAAAATATTTTGGAGGTTGTTGAAGAAGCTTAGGAATGGCTGTAAAAGGAGTTAGAGATGATAAAGGTGACATGATGATAAAGTATGGAGTAATTACTTTGAAAAACTGCTAAGTGAAACAAGCAGTGATGACAGCACAGTGGTAAAAAAACACTGACCAGGCATGCAGTCAGGAATACATATCCATACTTGAAGTAGAAAAAGCCATCAAAGGCTAGAAATGTGTTGAAAGACAGCAGGAGTAGATGATATTTGACCAGAAATGCTGAAGTATGGTGGTATAAGAGTCTTACCATGGCTGCACTGCATAGTTCAGAAAGCCTTGACAAAGGGACGAATTCCTGATGATTGGAGTAGAGTTCTCATAGTACCAATATATGAAAAGGAGAAATAAAACTGAATGTGAGAATTACAGAGGTATTTCCCCACTGAGTGTTCCTGGCAAGATCTATGCAAGTATACTTGAGAAACGGTTGAGAAGAATTGTGGAAGAAAAACTGGGTGAAGAACAAGTTGGATTCAGGCCAAATAGAGGCTGTCAGAATCAGATCTTCACTTTACAACAAATAGTCGAGAAAGCATGGGAATATAACAAAGATCTGTATTTAAGTTTTGTCGATTTGGAAAAGGCATATGACAAGGTGCCATGAGAGAAGTTATTCAATACGCTACAGTTATATGGTGTCAATGGGGTATTATATCAAGCAATACTTCGTCTTTATTTGAGTTGTAAGTCAGCAGTTAGAATTGAAGGAAGTACAGGAAGATGGTTTAATGTTAAATCTGGTGTGAGACAAGGGTGTACATTATCCCCTCTTTTATTCATTATCTATATGGATCACATTATGAAGGAAAGAGGTATTAAACATGATATCAAAATTTGATATCATGTTTAGAGATGTTAATGTCAGCTCTTTGCTTTATGCGGATGATGTTATACTTCTAAATAAATCTGCTACAAGTCTGCAAGATTCTCTGACTAAATTGAATAACTATTGTAATAGATATGGTATGAAGGTCAGCAATAAAAAGACAAAGACAATGAAAATAGGCAGAATCATTGAAAATGTCAACTGTGTTGTGATTGGAGAACCTGTGGAACAAGTAAAACATTTCAGCTACTTAGGCACGATTTTTACTGAAGATGGTAAATTAAATATAGAAATAGACAACAGAATCAGCAAAGCTGGTATGGTGGGAAGTCAGTTGAATAAATTCATATGGAATAAGAGAGAAATTAGTTGGAACACTAAATTAGCTGTATACAGGACAGTGTTCAAACCAGTTTTAACTTATGGATCTGAGAGCTGGGTCAGAAGTAAAACACTTGACCAAAGACTAGAGACCGCAGATTTGAGAGTCCTGAGAAAGATTATAGCCATGAACAAATGGCATCAATGGCAATATCATATTAAAAACGAGGATATTAGGAAAGAACTTGACATTGTCAGCATCCAGGAATGCATTAGCAGAGCTAATCTCAGGTGGTATGGTCACTTAAACCGAATGGGCGAAGAAAGATTAGCAAAACAAGTGTTCTCTGCCAGGTTGGCAGCAAAATGACCCAGAGGAAGACCAAGATATAGGTGGATTGATACGGTACAAAGTGCCTTAGACGATAGAAATATAAGATCTGATAATGTTGGAGTCTTGACAGATAACAGACTGATTTGGGGAAAAATTGTAGATAGGAAGTTAGTAATGATGTAATTTTTTTTCATGTAGTACTATCATATCCTGTACACCCCTTGAGGGTACATAGCAGGAATTTGATGATGAATAAATGTAATCTGTTGACTTCTTCCAATATCAGTTTTGCCAGTTCTGTTGTTTATTTCCAATTTAATTTGCTATCTTTACTAAAAACAAAATTTTTACTGATACTGAACAAAGAGCTGTAGGCTCTTCGTTCAGTATACAGCCAATGTTTCCAGTGTTTGCTACTATTTTCATCATCTTTGTGTTTTTATTGCTGAATTTCATACCAGTTAGCATATTCTGCAACCCATACTGTATTTATTTTTGAGAGTAATGTGCATAAAATAGAGCTTGGGATTAACACACCCAATTTTACTATTGGGTTTAATGCCAATTTCCTTCAGAATGTGATCCACATACATGATGAATAACAAGGAAGATAAGAGTACTCTTGTTTCACATTGATTTAACATCAGACTATCTTCCTATACATCCTTCAGTACTAACTGCTGACTTACAACTCGGAGTATGTGTTGCTCAGATATTCCGCCAATCTCTTTATGCTATATAATTAAGCATTTTTAACAGCTTTTCTCTGGGCACTTGCGATATGGCTTTTCCATATATACAAACTGCAATTCTTTTTTTTTTTTTGCTCCCTCTCACGAATGGTTATAACCCTGTAGTACATAGCATGGGCAGGAATGTGTTTCTATTTTTTTTTATAACTTTTTATACACTTTTTACCTGTCTGGAATCCTGCTCTAGAAACCAAATGTAATACTTTATAAGCCACTTCAAGCTTCCGGTGAGCAGGGTGATGGTCTCAAGTAGGGAGATGTAATTCATTTACCTCCTAAAGACAGTTGCTTACATCCACATACTCACAGCAGTATTTAAATCATGAGCCTGAGATCAGATACACTAACCAGTCTACCAACAAGACTGGAACTCAACATGTTTTTCAGGTTTCACTACTGTTATTTTTCTTAGCTTTTTCTCAACTATACTTGCATAAATCTTCCTAGCAAATCTTACTTTTTTATAGATGGGTATTATGAAAGCTCTATTCCAGTCATCCAGAATTTGACCTTCTGAATCATGTAGTGCAACCACTGTAAAACTTATATCTGCACACTTGGGCATTTCTGGTTGAATATTATCTGTTTCAGCTGGCTTTCCACATTTCAGGTGTTAGTGGCTTTTCTACCTGAAGTATTGATATGTATCTTTGATTACATTCTTCTTGGCATTTTTTTTTTTGTGCATGCATGTGTATGTATATATATATATCTCGCACACGAAAGGCAGAAAGCCTTGTGTGTTTTGGAGGAGTAACGACCAGTGTAATCTGGTGATATTCTTCTGGAACTGTTGGAGATTGTCCTTTGGGAATGCTCTGTAGGACTGTTCCATAGAATTGAAGAAAGAAGGAAAGATGAGTTTGAGTAGCAGGTTCAGTAGGCATGTAGTTTGACTGTAAAGGGATATTCAGCAGCTGTCGCCCGAGTTCCTGTAGATCTAGCAGAAATGGGAGGCATAGTTCTGCTGAACAGTGGCCATGGAAATATCTGTTGAAGAAACACATTTCAGAACCTGATCTATCTTCTATTTGAAAGTGGCTGAAGAGAGTCTAAAAGAAGTGTTGTATATATCATGCTGATGTTAATTTTCTATGGAAAGATTTGAATAGACTTTTAGTGTGGACAAATGAGTGAGATTGCAGTTTTAATATTAATAAACACAAATAAGGCTACATACTGTTGAACTGTACTTCAGAAAGTGAATGAGTTTCAGGATCTTGGAGTGCTGGTGGAAGTGGACTCAAGTTTCGAGGGCACATTGCAAGTGTTGCAAAGATTTCTGCTATGATAAAAAGTACATTGACATGTAGGGATAAGGAGGTGGTGGTGCCTCTATATAAGGCATTAGTCAGACCACATATGGACTACTGTGCTCAGATTTGGTCACTTAGTTTTAATTGCGATTTGGAAACACTAGAGAGGGTTCAAAGACGAATGACCAAAAGTGATATCAGGACTCTGGAGTGTTGGTTATGATGAGGGGAATATGAATTACAGAGATTGGTAAATGGGAGGAAAAGGAGATATGATACAGACCTTCAAGTTAGTTAATGGATTCTATCAGATTATAGAAAGGTAGTCTAATTATTGGGTTGGCAAATATGTTCGTTCAGTTTATGCGTTAGTACAAGTTTAGCTGCTTTGTCTGTTGCTATTGTTGCGCTATTGCGCAGTTGAAAGGCGACATTTCGCATAACCTTTTAGTGAATTTTCGTTTGGCCCTACTTCAGTTGCATGTGTGTAACATTTTTAGAAATGGAAGGAAATAACGTACATTACTGGTATATTTTGCTTTTTTATTTCAAAAAAGGCAAACGAGCTGTGGAGGTCCATAAAAAAAAAATGCTGCATATATGGGGATGGTGCCTTAACAGAATGTATATGCCAAAAGTGGTTTGTCAAATTCCGCTCTGGAGATTTCGACGTCAGTGATGCACCTGTCACCCGACTGAGGTTGATTCGAGTGGTGTGAAGGATATCGTCAACAAAAATCCGTCTCAAACAATGCAGGAGATTGCTGCAGTACTGAACATTTCCCATACAAGCGTTGTAAACCATTTGCACAAGTTGGGATATGTTTCAAAACTCAAGAAAACGACCCACTTTTGAAGCGGATGATTATGGGATTGCGAGATTGCACCCAAAGAAGATCATGCTCTGTGTGGTGGGATTATAAAGGTGTTGTCCACTACGAGGTGTTACTGTCAGGCAGAATGATTGATTCAACTGTCTATTCATCATCATCATCATCATCACGAATCATGGGCTCACTGCCCGTTGATGTCTGATGCCTGTTTCACTATCTTCTTCCACCTTTCTTTGTCCAGTGCACAGTGTCGCAGTCTTTGTACACCCATTCCACACCAGTCTTTTATATCGTCTATCCATTCTCTGTATGGTCTACCTCTTCTGTTTAAACCATCCAAAATACCAAACGTAAATGTCTTTATCTTCCGGTCCTCACTCATTCTACAGATGTGTCCAAATAATTGCAGCTTCTGTTTTATAATCTTCTGCATTAGATTCTGTTTTGGTTGTATCTTCTGGTAGACCTCTTCATTGGTGATTTTCTCTACCCATCCTATTCTTAGAAGAATCTTCCTGTAACAAGTTCTTTCAAATGCCAAAATTCTTTTTCTTGATTCCTTATTTATTACCCACGTTTCAGATCCGTACAGTACACCGCTGAAAATGCATGTTTCCAATACTCTTAGTTTTGTTTGCAGGCTGATCACTTTACTTTTCCAGATGTTATCAATGGCTTTCAGATTTGTTCTTCCCTTTGCAATCCTGATCTTTATTTCTTTTTTACAGTCCAAGTCATATGTCAGTTTACTTCCCAAATATGTGAATTGTTCTACATTTTCTATATCAGTTCCATCCACTTGTATCTTTTGTTTCATGTTCTTCTCACCAAATACCATTGTCTTTGTTTTTTCAAAGTTCATAACAAGTCCAAATCTCTTCCCTTCCTCATTTAACAGTTTCAGTGTTTTTTTGTAGTTCTCTTTCGTCTTCTTCAATAATAACAATGTCATCTGCAAATCTCAGATTGTTAATTCTCATTCCGTGTACAGATATTCCTTTGGCATCTTCTTTCATTTTATCCATTGCTCTTTCTAAATGTGCGATGAAAATGCTTGATGATATTGGGTCTCCCTGTCTAGTACCCCTGCTTGTTTTAAACCATTTCCCCAAATCATCACCTATTCTAACTGCTGCAACTGCATTCTGGTAAGCATCTTTTAATATAGCTATTAGTTTTTTATCAATTCCATAGGATTCCAGAATTGCTAATGTCACTTTCTGGTCAATACTGTCAAATGCTTTCTGAAAGTCAACAAAACAAGTATATATGTTTTTGTTTTTTCTCCTAGCTTTCTCTGCTATTAACCTCATTGTCAAAATCTGTTGAATTGTAGTTCTATCCTTCCTAAATCCTGCTTGCTCATCTGTAAGGTATGCTTCCAATTGTGTTCTCAATCTTTCTGTCAATATGATCATCACTTTACCAAGGTGACTTATCAAGGCAATTGTTCTATAATTTTTACATTCTAGCTTATTTCCTTTCTCTTGTATAATGTTACTAATATTGATTTCACCCACTCCTCTGTCTATTACTCACAGTTAATGCGACTGGCCCATGCAATTAGCACAAAATGTCCCAAATTTGCAAAGCAGAAAGGAGTTGTCTTTCACCACGACAACGCCAGATTCCACACATTGTTAACAACCCGGAGTAAATTGTTACATCTTGGCTGGGATGTTTTGCTGCATCCTCCATATTCACCAGACCTGGTATCTTCCAATTACTACTTATTCTGATCGTTGCAGAAATCTCTGAATGAGAAAACCTTCACTAATGAGGAGGCTGTCAAAAGACACCTGGATCAGTTTTTCGTCAACAAACCTCAGGAGTTTTATGAACGTGGCATAATGAAGTTGATGGACAGATGGCAAAAGGTCATTGATAGGGTCAAAATATAACTGACTAGTATGTATTATATATATTAAATAAAATGTGCTTCATTCCACTCTGAAAAATCCGAACGAACGTATTTGTCAACCCAATAGATGAAGTTTCATGTTTATTAATATAGAAATTAACACTAGGCAATACCACATTGTGTTTTTCTTATAATGCTCCTAAGTTCCTAGTTTGTTAATGACTGCTATAATGTATATAAATTCTTTTATAGATTGTGCAAGAAAGAGGAATCAAGAAGATCAGAATTGTTATTAAAGGGTTAGGACCAGGAAGAAAAGTAAGTATTAGTACATAATTTAATACTAGATTTATATCTTATCACCAATCATAAGTAAAAAGTCAACACTTCTTTAATGACCCTTGCTCATGAAAGAGACCTATAACACTTGTGTGGTCTAAGGGGTACATAATATTAGGACCTCTGATGAAACCAGTTCAGTCTGCTGTAGGCATCTTATAGTGGATTGAAAACATATGAAATGTACATCCATAGCCTCTTGGTTTCTAACAAGAAATGCTATGCATTTGGCCATCCAGGAAATGTTGAAATTAGTTGCACATTTTGTACCTTGCTCATTTACCATGTATATCTTACATTAGGTGATATTCGAATAGAAATGCTCAAGTATGGAGGTATAAACAATCTTAATTAGAGGGACAAATTCCAGATGATTGGAGTAGAGCTCTCATAGTACTCTTATATATATATATAAAAAAAAAAAAAAGGAAATAAAACTGAATGTGAGAATTAGAGATATTTCTCTACTGAGTCTCCTGATAAGATTTATGCAAGTATACTTAAGAAAGAGTTGAGAAGAATTGTGGAAGGGAAGCTTGGTGAAGAACAAGCTGGATTCAGGCCAAATAGAGGCTGTTAGAATCAGAGTTTCACTTTACGACAAATAATTGGGAATATAACAAAGATCTGTATTTAAGTTTTGTAGATCTGGAAAAGGCATATGGCAGGGTGCCAGGATAGAAGCTATTCAAAACGCTACAGTTATATGGTGTCAATGGGGCATTATATCAAGCAATTCTGTCTTTATTTGAGTTGTAAATCATCAGTTAGAATTGAAGGAAATACAGGAAGATAGTTTATGTTAAATTTGGTGTCACACAAGGATGTAAATTATCCCCACTGTTATTCATTATGTATATGGATCGCATTATGAAGAAAAGTGGTATTAAACCAAATACCAAATTGGAGATGGTAATCTCAGCTCTTTGCTTTATGCGGATGATGTTATACTTCTAAATAAATCCGCTACAAGTCTGCAAGATTCCCTGACTAAATTGAATAACTGTTGTAATAGATATGGTATGAAGGTCAGCAGTAACAAGTCAAAGACAATGAAAATAGGCAGAAACATTGAAAATATCAACTGCATTGTGAATGGAGAACTCATATGAAAAGTAAAACATTTCGGCTACTTAGGCATGATTTTTAGTGAAGATGGTAAATTGAATATGGAAATAGACAACAGAATCAACAAAGCTGGTATGGTAGGAAGTCAACTGAATAAATTTATATGGAATAAGTGAGAAATTAGTCAAAACACTGAATTAACTTTATGCAAGATAGTGTTCAAACCAGTTTTAACTTATGGATCTGAGAGCTGGGTCAGAAATAAAACACTTGACCAAAGACTAGAGACTGCAGATATGAGTCCTGAGAAAGATTAGGAAAGTGAAAGATTAGGCATCAATAGCAGTATCATATTAAAAACAAGGATATTAGGAAAGACCTTGACATTGTCAGCATCCAGGAATGCGTTAGTAGAGCTAATTTCAAGTGGTATTAGCAAAACAAGTATTTTCTATCAGTTTGGCAGAAGACCAAGATATGGGTGGATTGATAAGGTAAAAAGTGCCTTAGAAGATAGAAATATAAGATTTGATAATGTTGGAGTCTTGACAGGTAACAGACTGATTTGGAGGAAAATTGTAGATAGGAAGTTAGTAATGAAGTAAATTTTTCATGAAGTACTATCATATCCTGTACACCCCTTACATGTCGAGGAATTTGATGATGATCTTACATTAAGGAAGACTGTACATAAAGAAAAAAGTCAATCCTTCATGGTGTTCTAAATAGCAGAGTAAGAAATGAATATTAGACATATTGAAATGATTTGATAAACTAAATAGCAAACTTAATAATGGTTAATACCTGTTGGATTTCTGTTCAGAACCAGGTCACCATTACCAACATGTTCCAACATAATGATTTTCACAAACTCTTATGGAGGGAAGATTTAAGAAATAAAAAGTATTGTATTGAATTATTCCAGTTTTGTGACCACATGTTTTTTAAAACTAAACAAGTACTAGAAAACAAACCAACAACAAAAATTTTTTAACGAACTTTCTTGATGTTCATAATACCAATAAACGAACTAATTTTCGTAATTTGTTGTAGTTTGTACTTTAAACTTTTAGTTCTCTTTACCCCTGAAGATAGTCTGACGAGTAATGAAATTTGTAGGGTTTGTTTTTTAGTACTTGTTTAGTTTTAAAAAACAGTTTTTTAATAAACATGTGGTTACAATACTGGAATAATTTGATTGAACTTCTTAACCGCTGAAACCTCTGCATGATTAAGAAAAAGTATTATTAATATGTTATTGTTCATGATGATATCTGTGCTGGCTCAGGACATAAGAGGATTTGCAATAGGATGTGCTCACTATTTAGTTCCGAGCAAGATAAAATTGAATGTCATGCTGAAATGAAAATATATACAAAAGTGTTAAAAAGAATCACTCGAGCACCTTTCAGAGTGAACTATACTCAGCTAATCGACTATTATTCAAGAAAAAATGATACTTTGAAAACAAAGCTTGGAGACGCAGACTCTGAAGAAAAAATTGACTCAACCAGACGGGGATCTGGTGAAATTTTCTGCCAGTATAGAAAAAGCAGATCTCTGGGGTAGACTCGGAAAGAAAAGGCAGTCATAGAAAAGAAAAAAAAGCACATGTACTCTAAGAGAATACAGAGAGAGAAATGTAAGAATGCTATGTATATAAGTAATGACACAAATCATAAACACTTATAAGGATATGTCCCACTAGGAAAGTGGCGAAATATTCTGAAGGTTATTAAAAATAAATAAACGTAGAATTAAAAGAAAGTGTTTTAAAAGGAATCAGATGATGATAAAATGACAAATTGATATTCTATTTATCTGGAGTATTTACTTTGAAATACTGCTAATTGAATTCCAAATATTGTGATCATTATTCATGAAAAACGAACTATGATTGAAAATATTCAAGAGTATGTAGGATTGCACGAGGTAGAAAACCCAAAGGCGACAGGGTAGGTGATAATTGACCAGAAACACTCAAATATGGGATTATAACTGTTTACATTGGCTGCACTGCATAATTAAGAAGACATGGTCAGAAGATTGAATTCCAGATGATTGGAATATAGCTTTCATAGCACCCATCTATAAAAAAGGGAAAATAAAACAATGTCAGAATTGCAATCATTTCCCTATGAATTATTCCATTAAGCCTTATGCAAGCATACTTGAGAAAAGACTAAGAATAATTGTTGGTGAACTTAGGGAAGAATAAGCTGGATTCAGGAAGTTGTCAGAATTATATTTCACTTCATGACAAATAGTTAGAATGGAAATATAACAAGGATCTGTATTTAAGTTTTGCAGATCTGGAAAAAGTATATTATGAAGTGCCCAGAGAAAAGCTGTTCAAAACACAATTATGTTATGACTGGAGCACTATATTGAGCAGTGCATAGGATATAAGATAAGCATGAGACAAGTGCACATTATTCCAATGTTATTCATCATCTTTATGGATCACTTTGAAAGCAAAATTAATAGCGAAATTTGAGATGTTAATCTCCATTCTTTACTTTGTGCAGGTGATGTAAATATTCTTGAATAAATCCAGTACAAGTCTTCAGGATTCTTTAACTAAATTGAACAACTGGTGCAACATATTTGGCATGAAAAAATCAGTAATAAAAAGACAGCGTATAAAATAGGATGTGAGATCATCAAATTCCTGGACTAGATTTCCTTATTCTGAAATAGGTTGCTAGGATACTGCTGTATTACTTTCTTTTGGGCAGTATGGTAAGAAGGGAGATGATATTCACTTTACAGTTTCATTGCATTGTTCTGAAAGCTTACATGTGATTTAGTTTTAATATATATATATATATATATATATATATATATATATATATATATATATATGTATATGTATGTATGTATACACACACACACACACAAACACACTGTCCGACCATAGATACGAGCCTAAGTTGGCTCGGTGCCAAGAAGAGTCAATTCATGTTGAAGGGGAGAAAGAAATTAGGCGATGTACGAATTGGTCACCAAGCAATCAGAATCGTGTGCTTTATACGTAAAATTTTCCAACTGTTATACAAGCAAAATAGTTGCCACTTTATAAGCTACAATACAACTCATCCAACAATATGGATTGATTACCCTATTATGGGAATGGATTCTCCTTCTTCTGACATGCGCAGAAGCGTTGAAGGATCTCGTATCTGTGGGCGTACAGTGCGTGTGTCTATTCTTTTTGCCCCTAAACATGCCAGTAACATGCAAAGTTTCTCATTAATGTAGGTTGAGATATATATATGCTTGCCAGAATTTTATATACCTGAAACCAACAGATTCATTTCCCTTCTAGCAGCTGTGGTTTCAGTTTGGAATAGACAGTGAAACATGTTGAATAAATGCATCTAGAATCAGTTTAAAAAAAATCTACAAGTTGAAACCTGATTATTTATTACTGATGAAAATCTACTCATAGTGAATTACCTTAAAAGAAAAAATAAAGAAAAAATACAGATTCCTTTCTTTGTGACTACTTCTACATGGGCATCTCTTGTGGGATTGATATTAAAAAAAAAGTGTTGTTGCTAAAATCTTTCTTTCTGGATTAAATATATCTGAAACACTTAACCTTGTTTGTTATAATATAATTTATAGACAGTGAAATTCATTTTAGTAATATCCTCTTTAGAATTTTTTTTATAAATTAATTTTGTAGTGATTAAATATGAAAACCAATAAATGTCTTTTTTCCCTTATTTCTTTTTAGTCCTCTGTTAAAGGTCTTCAGATGGGTGGATTAGACATTGTGTCTATAACTGATGTCACTCCTTTTCCTACGCCTGGTCCACGACCAAAGAAACAGAGAAGACTGTAGCTGAGATGTGTAATGTCTTTTACAGAATTTTTAAAACATCTTAAATTAGCATTTTTTTATATGGATTTTTATAAACAAGTTCTTGCAGCTATTGGTATTGGTGAAGGGTTTGGTGGATGACTGTTTTCGAACACTTTCTCAAAGTGGTGGTGGTTTTAAACTATTTATTTATTTATTTAGTATGGCTCACACAGGAAAAGTTACATTACATTAATCCTTAATATATATGGACATAGTGATAGACATATGTACAATAAGAAGACATAATAGTCATAAAAGAGACACTCAAGAATCAAGAATAGGCTTCAGCTGAATGTCTAGGTTGATAATCCAGTCAACTGCACTTGGTGTAGCATGGATGAAGTCTGACAGGTTTTTCACTGTATGCACGTAGGATACATTCTGCTATAATATGATTAATTGTCTGGCGGGGTGATCCAGTCGCACCTGGGTGAGGCAATCATGCCCCATTTGTAAAGGTGGTCTGCACATCTGTCATGGTCGGTGCGGATTCGGTTAAGGGCAGACCAAGTTTTCCGAGGTTGGTCTAAACCCAAAGTTATCTGTGTTGGGTCCACTAATTCATTGAAGATCCCTCTTGAAGTGTTACACCAGGACTCTTTCCACTTCTCCTTCATGTTGAAGCTTGTCTCTGCAAGATTTTTTGCTGTTAAGGGTGTCTTGACTTTAGCCTGTTTATTTCTAGGGGTGGGATGTCTTCATGGATTGGGAGATTTTGGATTTCCGTGATTTTGCTGTATTCATTTAGAAGAAAGTTGGATCTGCAGATGTATGGAGGCGGGATGTTGCTTAGCATTGGGAGCCAGTAGGTTGGGGTTGATTTTACAGTTCCAGAAATAAGGCGCATAGTGGTGTTAAGCTGGGCATCAACCAAATACACATGGGTCCTGTTCAGCCATATGGGTGAGCAGTATTCAGCTGTAGAGAAAACGAGGCCAAGAGCAGTGCAGCGAAGTGTTGTTGCTGCATTAAACTATGCAATTGTGGGATACCACAGAGCTCCATTCTTTTACCTATTCTTTATTCTGTACATAAAGTGTGTGTTTATATATTACACACACACAGAAGTAGATGGTAAATCCAATCTCCACAGTTCGGCAGATAACATACTGATAGCTTTCATTTTACAGACTCAAATAATCAACTTCTAGAATATCTACTTCTACATCCCTATCTTCTGATTTCCAAACCATTCAGTTCTGATAATCTCCTAGTACTGCCAATCTAGTCTTTTGCTAATACCTAAAACTTTAAACACTTTTCTGTTCTAGAGATAACTCTATCCTTCTATCTTTCTTGGCATAAACATATTAAGAGAACTTCCTCATCATCCAAGAAATTAATTTTCTCTTTTAGTCTGGGCATTACTATCAGAATAACTATCTCCATACAAATCACATTTTTGCTCAACTACTGAATATTCTCACATCTTGTTGTCCTAAGGATTTTCTTATGACTCATCCCTTACTAATTCACTCATGTCTTTCATGTTTCCTTTCTACTGCATGTGTTTCCTTCAGGGCTTTTCAATAATGGATTTTTAAGATTTTGAATGTCTCTTTAATATTATCTTTAATTTTAATTTGTTTAATTGAATAAACAGAAAATAGCTAAGCTTTTATGGTAATAGAGCTGCCTCTTAAGTATCCAATTTAAATTTCACTATATTAAAATATTGGAAAAAAATTTTTTTTTAAGGAAGTGATGAACAGTATTTGGTGCCACATATAATTAAGACAATGTAAAATTTCTGGAAATATTGAGGATGAATAGCAAATATATGAACATAGAAATATATAACCAATAACTGAAATGAGACATGAATATAACAAGTAACCAAAGGTCATGAATCAAATGGACTGTGGATTTTTATAGTTAAGAATTAAAACACAAAAAGGAACTTGCCACACACACACACACACACACACACACACACACACACACACACACACGAGGGTGGTCTGAAAATTTCTCGTACGCATCCATGTGAAATTGCAAGTCATTCTATCAAGTAGTTTGTTTTATACATCTGTCTGAAGCAAAAGTGTTGTCTGTATCCCTTGAAATGGATAAAATTGAGTATCGTGCAGTTATAAAATTCTTTATAAAAGAAAGTTTAATGCTAAAAGAAATTAATTCTAAGTTCATAAAAGTTTATGAGCACTCTTCTCCTTCGTTTTCGACAATTAAGAAATGGGCTGCCGAGTTTAAATGTGGCTGTATCAGCCTTGAAGATGATCCACTTGAAGGACGTTCAAAAAGTGTAACAACACCAGAAATCATTTATCGAGTGCATGATATGGTATTGGATGACCGGCGAGTCAAAGTGAATGAAATTGTTGAGACTATAGACATTTCAAAAGAGCTTGTAGGATATATTTTTTTTGAAGAATTGCAAATGAAAAAGCTTTGCGCAAGATGGGTGCCACACTTGCTCACAACAGATCAAAAATGCAGTCGCATTAAAACCTCTGAATAGTCTTAGAGCATTTTAACAAGAATAAAACTGATTTTGTGTGTTGATTTATTACTACGGATGAGACTTGGATTCACCAGCACACACCAGAATCCAAACAGCAGTCAAAAACAGTGGAACAGAAGCAGGTTGTCCAGTGTCAAAGAAGACAAAGTCAGTTCCATCAGCAGGAAATGTCATGGCATCAGTGTTTTGGGATGCTAAAGGCATTTTGTTTATTAATTATCTTGAAAAGGATAAAACAGTAACCGAGGAATATTATTCCAATCTTTTAACCAGACTAGACAAAAGAATTTGTGAGAAAATACCCAGTTTACAGGGAAAAAAAAATCATCTTTCATCAGGACAATGCACCTGCCCCACAAAGGTGTTTCGGCAGTGGGAAAAATTAAGGTTTCTGCACTATGAATTGTTGGAACATCTGCCTTATTCCCCAGATTTGCCTCTCTCTGACTTCTATCTCTTCCTAAAACTAAAAAACCTATTTGCTGGTCAGCGTTTTTTTTTCTTTGAATCGAGAGGTTATTGCAACTGTAGAGGGGTATTTTGCACATCGTACTGAGAAACATTACAGGGACTGTATAATGGCACTGGAGCATCACTGGAATAAATGTATTAGTCTTAAGGAAGGTTATGTTGAAAAATAAAAATAATTTTGAAATTATAAATTTGCTTTTTCATTGTTAGGCCAAGAACTTTTCAGACTACCTGTGTGTGTGTGAGAGAGAGAGAGAGAGAGCTGTAGCACTGGTGTGCTGGCCATTTTCATGGGAATCATCAAATCGTAAACTATGATTTTTTCATATGGTTTAAGAAATTATATATTAAGAAGAATGAAAGTATAACAGGAAGTAATTTATCTTGTGTAATTGCCAAGAGGACCACATTAGATGTTTGCGTATTTGTTGGTTCTTATCATTAGAGATTTGGAGCATTACAATTTTTTTTTTTTTTTCCTTTCCCTTCTTGGAAACCAATAATATCAACCCTTTTTTGATTTCAGGAGTATATTTTAACTGTATTGCATGTAATATTTCTGTAGTGGGACCTTTTGTTATTAGTAATGTGCTTTTGATTTTTTTATATTTGGTATGGGAATATTGCAATCTTGGTAGAGTTCAGTTAAACATGATCTTAAAGAATGGATAATGGATCTGAAGTAGTAAATATCACATCCTGATTGACATTTAAACTTGTCAAGTACATTATGCCATAGTAAAATATCGTTGTAAACTATTTTGGTTTTATGTTTTATTAAATTTTTTAGTTTGTTGTAGTGGCAAAGACAATTTTCTTATTAGAAGATTTGAAGATGTTTTGGGTATAAGGGAATTTTAAGACAGTGTATAATTTTGATAAGTTGCTTTGAGGAAGAAGATACATGATTTTGGACTGAGTGAATGGCATAATCTATTAGTTAGGGATTTTGGTGAGAACAGAAGATATCTTTTGGGTGAGGGAGGCTACGTGAAATCTTCTATTTAACTGGCTTTGATCCTTAAGCAGATTAAGGATTAGGTGATACATCCTCGTATAGGGTTTGTGCTGATTTCAAATATGTATTGTATTTACATTGAAGCCAGATTTGCTAATGAAGTAATTTGCATTAATTCATAGCAATTCAATTTTACTTAATTCCAGAATCAGTTCACTTCAGTTATACTTATGTGAATTTCAGTGCATTATAAGCTTTATTTAAGAACAGTTATGTTGAAGACTAAAATTTGTTTATGTTAAGGAATTTCCAAAAAAAAATAATAGCTGTATCCATCCAGCATGGTATGGTTCTCTCTAATAGTCCAACTTAAACATTTGGCTAATTTTAGTCCAGAAATGTTGCTCACTCAATAGATTTGCACTTGTCAACTAAATGGTGTGCATGTACATGCATTCACACTTTATTTATGGATTGGTTAGCCATCACAAAGAAACTTATTATAAAAGTAAGATGTTCTTTGTATATTCTTGGTACTTGTTTAACCAGTAGGCAGTTCAAGCACAACATGAACTGAGAATGTTTCACTTTATATAATCGTAAAAAAAGTTTTTCACTTAGTTAAAAAAATGAGTTTTATTTGCTAAGAAATTATATTCTTTTCATCTAGGAAAGGCATTGATGAAAAATGTCAGTTTAAAATAATCTGAGAATATATTATACAAAATTTGGCTAGTTATGTTGGGTTATTGCTTAAAATCCTTTATTGGCCTGGTTGACTGAGTCAATAGCATACCTGCTTTCCAAACAACAGGCTTTTGGTTCGAATGCTACTGTATACTGTTTATGATGTCTAAGTCATAGATGGCGGACCTGTGGCATGTAAACGATTTACAGGTGATATTCTTTTATACACTTATAAGTTATTCAACTTTTTTTAAAAAAATTATTTCAATACGTACAAGTTAAATTTTGTTTTACACCAGAGAGCACCTATGAAGACGTACATATGATTGGTGCGGTATTAACAAAAGATCACGTGACCCAAAGACAAAGGCAACCGACAGTGGTTGAGTTGAAATGCTAAATCACTTCAACCAAATTCCATAACATCTGAAACTGTCATAACATTCACTATATATTTCTTAGTTTTAACACATTCATGAAAAAAATATTTCCTTTCGTTTATAGTTCCGACGGAACTTCTCATTACCGACTCGCTCAACTCGCACAAAGTTTCAACCATTGGTTGATTTTTATTGCTGCTTGCTTGCATTTGAGCTGGCAGGGGAAACTCACACAAGCGTTATATGGCATGTTTTAATTCGTGGTAGAATTTTATTTGAAGTTAGCCTTTGTGATCTGTCATAATGACATCGAGAATTTCAAATGCAATCAAACAAACACTTATTTCATATAATTGAAAAATTGGACAATAGATTTTAGTTAGATACTGTGTTTCCTATGCAACATGGTTTTGCTTGAGTCTATACAACGTAGTTTCTGTGAGAGGGGACATATGTTTCATTAGTTAGCGCGTTTTTATTCCAGCTGTCTGTAATTACACTTTGTTGAGAAATATATTACACAGACTGCAAAAGGCTCTGTACCTTATTTAGGGATACAATAAAACTACTTGTTTTCTTGCATCTGCGGTATAATGGCTGTTGGGGATGGCGTGTTGTTAACCGCGGGGAGCGAGTCGCTATCGCCTTGCCGTGAACATGTTTAAACATTTTTTGTGTGCAAGGTATATGCAAAAAATGTTTTTTTTTTTTTTCATAAAGTAAAATCAGGTGCGATTTATATTCGAGGGCGAGTTATTTTTGAAGAAATATGGTAAGCGCTTCACCGACAAGTTGATATCCTTCTGCTGCTTCCCCTGCTCAACTAACTTCGATGGTGAGTTACAATGCATAAATATTTTTCTCACTACCTTTTTTTTTTCTTTCCAAACCAACATCATTAAAATCAATTTAATGATACAATAATCAATTTACTGAATAATATTATAAATTTATATATAAATAAATATTATAAATAAATAAAATATTATTTATAAAATTATTATTATTAAGAGAGACCTCCAGGGAGTCAGAGACTCATCGAGGGAGGCCACATACTACACATGCCAGTTATCCTACTTATTCTTGAATTCATTCACACTGCTTGCACTCACAACATCCAATGGCAATCCATTCCAATCACGCATGACCCTCTGAGAGAAGAATCTAGCCCTCACACCCTTCTTGGCGGCCTTCATTCTCAGCTTCGAAGGATGCCCTCTCGTCCTTTCCTCACCCTCCATAAATTGAAAAATTCCATCAATTGAAATCCTGTATGACCCTTTCTGAATTATTAATGTTTATCCCACTTACAATGCTAATACTAACATTCTATCCTGTACAACATTTCATGGATGGGGTTCATATAACACTAGGATTATAGTTACTTAACATGTTTTTTTTTTTTTTTTCCCCTGGCTCTTCAATTAGAAGATCTGGATTTTTTTAAGCCAAGATGATGCTTGCTTATATAGCTTTTTTTTTTTTTTTTTCCATAAGTAAATGCTGGTAAGTGACACAGTCAAAGATAACCTGGTTTGCTTTTGGAAGTATGGCAAAAGGGGCAAAAAAAAAGTTATTTTAGTTTGTGGAAGGGAAAATTTTATTGCAGCTGACTCGCTATAGCAAAGACTCGTGTAACAAACTCACTTACTATATCAAATTACTGGAAAGTTACAATCAAAGTTGCATAAGTTAATCATGCTGTTGTCATCCTCATTTGCCGATGTTGGTTTGAGGCCACTATGAATACTAGCTTTTCAGTCCAGTCTATCTGGAGCCAAGCTGTTTGAATTTCTATAACAGTTCAAACCACTTATGCTCCTTAATGTTTTCTTCTTGGTCTTTCTATTGGTATCTTTCCTTCTACTCTTATGTTTTGGAGAATTTGAAGAAGCCTTTCAATAGGCATTCTATACTTGCATCCATACCATTGTTTTTCTCTAATTTTTACTCTTATTGGAATATGACTGTAATTATTCTCTGATCAGATTGGTTTTCATTTCAGTGCACGCTGTTTTAACTTGCATCTCCACACCAAACTGTAGGAAGTACATTGAGTTGAGCTGCTGTGCTTTGAGTTCTTTGGAGAGGTATTTTTTCAAATGTTTTTAAGTTTGGTCATGATAGACCAACCTGGATTTAATCTGTGATTAATATGCCCAAGAAATAAAAAAAAAATTACTTGTTCCAGTTTTTCTCTCCAATTCTAAGTTAAGTTCTCTCTTTTTATTTATTGCTGTTGTTTTATTAAAATTTATCTACATTGCATGGTCCTTGCTGTTTTTATGTAGGTTTTCAGTCATATACTTTGTGTTTCTTATCTGCAGGACTTGAAAAATGTGCTCATCTACTCATCTCTATGAGTTTAAAAAAAAATCAGAAGAGGAGCTGGTTTAATTGTCAGTTTTATGTATGCAATGTGATTTATTTATTGTATCTATTAGAGAATGCTGGTCATTACAAATACCTGTTTTGTTGATTATCACCACTGATTTTGTTGTAATGGAATATGACCAATGAGAGATAATATATGCACACATTTCATCTTTAGAGAGAGAGAGAGCACTCGGTTGTGCTGTGAAGTAGCCAGTGAATCACATGGCAACCCAAAATAGGTACATAGCAGAGAGCAATAATTTGCTTATAAAAGAAGTATTATTTTCCAAAAATATTTCATTATATTGATACAAACCTTTTTTTTTCCTCCCCTTTTCTGAATTGCTGTTGTGACATTACTTGTTCATCTGACAAATGTTTAGAACCAATCAGAGTTCAGAAATGCATCAGTGTAGTGCATTTCTGAATGTGTTTTAGACCTCAGGGTTTTATTTTATTGAGAAGTTTATGACACTGAATATTTTCAACATTTGCTTATTATATCAGAGATGAAGTTGCTATTTTTCCATAAAAGCGATTTAAGGTAAGTGTTAGAATCAAAAATGTAGCAAAAAATGATATTATTAATAATAAATAAATAAATGGCCTGACTTCCAAAATGCATAATTTTTTCTTCACAAACCAATAAACACTAATAAAAGTATCTAACATGTTGGCTTCAACACTGAAACACTGATAATTACTCAGGGTTAAAATTAGCCATAGCATTAATAAAAGCTTATAAATTTACTAGATGCAGAAATAAACACGACTGATATACTCCATGGTAGAGGTACACCTAGGCTAACATTTGATGAGTGAGATTTATGCCTGATCCAGCACAGAATATTTTGAGCCATGCATTATCCGTAAATAATTCTATATAATTTGTTTATTTTATATGATGTAAATTTTGCTTTTTACGGTTAATCCCTGGTTTTCTTTCAAGCATATGCTAAACAGATATGGTGAGAGTGGATATACCTGTGTTGACACCTCTTGACTGTATTTCAGTAGTTCTAACTGCTCCAAATCTTATTGTTAGTGTATTTTTATAGTACCGAAATATGATAGCATTTTCTCTCCTTCCTTAGTTTTTTATTTATTTTTTGTTTTGAGATTTCAATTTATTTTTGCTTGTCTATAAAACTGTAATAGAGATTTGTTTTTTCCTCTCATTAATTCAGATGATTTTAATAGAATCTGTTGCATTTGCTCTTTTAAAATGTTACTCATAAGTTGCCTTAATTCTGTTGTGTATAATTCTTATCAATAAATTTTGTTGTGACATAATAATGTTATTGATCTATAGTTAGCACATTCTTGACTACAATTCTTCCTGAACTGGTTGAATAACTGCACTAAATAATGATCTGCTGTTTCTCCACCATATTTCCAGAACCTTATCAGTATTTCATCTCTATCTGGGTCTTTATCTGTGTTCTGTTGATTTGTTTGATCATAACATCTATTTCCCCTCTTTAATATTTCTGTGATCCCTTTTTATTTTTTACCCAACTTTTTTATCCCCCCCCCACATCATTATCAGTTCTTTTACAGAAAAGTTTAAAATGGTCTTTCCATACTTAGAAAATTTCTGAACTTCACCAGTTAAATTGCCTTTTATCTTTCATTTTTAGTGGTATACGTTTGTATTTTTGAGAGTGGTATAGGTTTGCATTTTATTGTACTATATCAGTGTTTCTTAATCTGCTTTCATGTGTGCCCCATTTTTTAATATTAATTTTTGTGCCCCCCCGCCCTCCTCCTTTGCAATTCTTGTGTTGAGACACTGACAAAATCCATAATAGTTAGCAAAAAAAAAAACAAAAAAACTAGGAATTAATTTTTAAATATTTATACAAATTTAAATACATCAAAATCTTTTGAAAATTGTATAGATCTGGCATCACGGCACAGACCGTGAATCATGTCGGCCTTTCGGAAACATTTGTAATAATTTCATCACAGTAAGTCTCAAATGTTCTGGAAATGTTTCTGCAAGTATAAATAAGACTTGAAATGGCAAGATGGCAGTAATACTGCAACAGTGAGAAGTCAATGGTCACCGTTATTTTACTGCTATTCGCATTGACTGTGATACACAGCATAAAAACAATCTTTACTAGTGTAGAAAAATGGATAAATTTTTAATTGCATGTAAGTGGGCATCTGATAATTGTGGAGCACTGACGTCAAGAAATTCAGGTTCACAGAATATCATTCCAAAAGTAAAATCAAGAAAGTATGTAGCAGAATATTTAGATTTCGATTTTACAAAGACTGAAGTAAATGATAAAGAAAGACCACTGTGTGTTATGTGTTCGAATATTTTGGCGGCTGATAGCATGAATATTTCAGAATAAACTTAAAAGACATTTGGAAACACTTCATAAGGAGTTAGTTAACATACCCCGAAAGGTCTTTGCTGCCAAACTGAAATGTTTTGAAAAAGCACATCTAAAATTCTTTGTCAACATTGTTAAATGATTTTCAATAGTTGCAAATAAAACTTCGTGTTGCTTGTCTGCCTTGTAGGTTTTGATAAATTCATCTAGCATTTAAAAAAAAAAAAAAAAGCTTTGTCTGTAAATGAAAAAGCCTTACTAGCTTCTTACAAAGTTGCATATAAAATAGCTAGGTGCAAAAAGTCCAACACTATCAGAGAAGACCACTTATTTGTGATGAAATTGAGCTATTAGAGACATTCTTTTTGGACATATTTGAGAAATGAAATATATTAAATGTGCAACTCCAAGGAAAAAATACACATATCTTAGAGATGAGTGACAAAGTTAATGCTTTTTGTAAAAAAAAACTAGTTATGGAACAAAAAGGTAAAGCAACAAAAATTAGAAATATTTGCAAATGTGGATGAATTTATCAAAACCTACAAGGCAGACAAGCAACACGAAGTTTTATTTGCAGCTATTGAAAATCATTTAACAATGTTGACAAAGAATTTTAGAAACTATTTTATAGCTGATAACAACATAATGGCAATGTACGAGTGGGTTTGAAACCCGTTTCAAATTACCCCTGAGAGGTTCTCAATTGAAGAAGAGGAACAATTTATAGACGACGTCAAGCGGTGCAATCAAAAGACACTTTGCATCTAAATCGCTATTTGAATTTTGGGCTAGTGTTGATGAATTTTCTGCACTAAAGTCAAGAGTTTTTCATGCACTTTTGCCATTTCCAACATCTTTTGGTGAAATCGGGTTTTCTGCAGTGGTTGCCTTAAAAACAAAATATAGATCTCAGTTAAATATAGAAAGAGAACTAAGAGTGTCAATTTCCAATGTATCTTCATCACGCACCCTCTGTCCAAAAAGAAACCAAACTCTTCAAAAATGGAAAAAACTAGTGGCGCCACCTTGTTGTATCTTTTTGTTGTCGAAAGCGGCAACCTTCATTAGTGTTGTGTCAACTTTTTATGACATTTGTTTCATTAGAAGCAGAGTTATAGTGCCAAGAGTGACAGTGCGTTTTGATGAACAGTCAGTCACGATATTCATGCGTTGTGTCAACTTTTTATGACATTTGTTTCATTAGAAGCAGAGTTATAGTGCCAAGAGTGACAGTGCGTTTTGATGAACAGTCAGTCACGATATTCATGCGTTGTGTCAACTTTTTATGACATTTGTTTCATTAGAAGCAGAGTTATAGTGCCAAGAGTGACAGTGTGTTTTGATGAACAGTCAGTCACGATATTCATGCCGTACGTGATGAATTCTCGCTATCAATCGCTACAAAACTTCGAGATAAAACTCTCCATTGACCGTTAGGCCAGGTGGAACAAATTCTTTTTTTTTTTTTTGGATAATGCTCTTGAAATCACAGAAACAAATCAGCATTGTCTTTACTTTTGACTTCTCCAAGCGACTTTTTTCAGATGCCTTCTTCTGGTGGTCTCCACTCAGCACTCTGGTGCTTTGTTTAGGACTCATACTCAAAACTCCAAGTTTCGTCACCAGTAATGATCGTTTCAAGGAAGTTTGAGTCCTTACGAGCGATTTTAATGTGGTCCTTGCAGTGTTCAGTTCGATACATTTTGTGGTCGTCGGTCAACTTGTGGGCAACAAATCGTGAATTCAATTTATGAAGGCCCAAACTCTCAGTCAAAATGTTGTGCACAGTTGATTTTGGAATCCCCAATTCATCTTCAGTCAATCTCACGAACGATTTCGGGTTTTCTTTGACGAAATCACGCACTTCTTGGATGTTAACTTAGTCCAGTTTTTGGTTTGATCTTTTCATCATTCTCAAGCATCTCACGACCACTTTGAAATTGCTTAAGCCACTCGGAAACTTGAATACGGGATAAGCATTCATCACCGTATGCTTTTTGAAGCATTTGATGTGTCTCGGTAAAACTTTTACCGAGTTTAACACAAAAGTCAATCGCAGCTCTCATTTGAAACTCATTTTTCAACCGTTCATCAAAACACACTGTCACTCTTGGCACTATAATTTGGCTTCTAATGAAACAAATGTCATAAACAGTTACACAACACTAATGAAGGCTGCCGCTTTTGACAACAAAAAAGATACAACAGGTGGTGCCGCTAGTTTCTTCTATTTTCGAAGAGTTCAGTTTCTTTTTGTACAGAGGGTATATGAAAAGCTTTGCTCTGCCCATGGAAGCCATTAATTTTTAGATTCATATGTTGTTTAGTTTTAATTAGTTGCTCGGTTGTATTTTGCAATATTGATATGTTTCCATGAGCGTAACTAGTTTATTCAATACAGTGGATTATGCATTTTATTTTCAGAGTGTATTTTATGCTTTTGTTTTTATGTTTTTTTTTGTGTCAATAAATAGTTTCATTAAATGCTTTTGTTTTAATAAAGTAGTTTTTCAGTTTTTCCTTTGATTTCTGCTTTCTTCGCTCCCCCAAGTATTTCGCCTCTCAAAAAATGGTGGTCCCCCCCCCTCCCCCAATAGGTTGAGAATCACTACTATATACTATTTTTGTATTATGTAGACAGCTGCATTCTGACATCTCACTTTCTGACTTATCCAATTTGATTTTGCTTCTCTGCATTCAGATGTAATTTTATTTTTTACCTCTTGGTTTTCTAATAATTCACGTAGTAAGTTTTTTTATGCTGCCAGTTAATAGGTCTTTTTCTGTAATTCATTGCATCTAATATTGAATTTTTTTCCCCAAAATTCTTCTGTGTTTTCAAAGGTTAAGGTTCTCGTTTTTTAATTATTTTTTTCTTGTAATGTATTTTGTGTTTTGGAGTCTCTTAAGTTTTAGGTGTCAAGCCTTAGAAGTCTTTTTCTGTTAGTAGCTGTTTTCAATTAAACTTTATTTGTGGTAATGGATATGATCCTGTTGTCTCTTACAGAATTCAAAGGTTGTTGCCTCTTTCATTTCTCTCATCAATCCCAAATTTCTCCATTATTATCAATGTCTTTTCTATTGGTATTATCCATTTTTATTTGTAAATTTGAAATTTCTCATTCATCACTCCATGAGAGTAATTAGGTGCAGAAACCTATATTAATATGTGTATTTTTTTAATTCTGCTTTCAATCTTCCTCCTCAAAAGTTTAATGGACCATTTAGATGCAATACTGCCCTCACTAGGTTTTTCCATCTCTGTCATCTGTTATTGTAAAGTGTTCACCCAGCTATTTTAAGTCTTTGATTTCACACCCACCAGTCCATTGGGGTCTTCCTGTGGTTCTTTCAAATCATTTGGCCAAACCACTCTATTCTCTTACTCTTTGCTTTTAATCTTAGATTGAGATTAATCTTGATGATATTGAATAATTTTTATTGAATTATAAAATGATTTTTTGATTATTACATCTATTCCTTCTCCATCTTCCTGAGTAAAATATATTCTTGCATTTTGGATGTTGACATATTCTTCCACTGTTTAGTGGGCCTCTGAGATACTGTACTCCATTGAAATTTTTACATTATTCTAACAGTGTAAGTTTCCTGATTTTAAATAAACTTTGGACATTAATTGTTGATATATCTGTAATGTTCTATGTTGATCACTTTTTGTACTTTTCATCAAGTGGTCTCTAGGAAGATGTACTGGCTTCCTTGAACATGGGTAACACTTAAAGCAATCTGTGACTGTAGCAAGCTAGCTGGTACTCCTGCTATAGAGTCCATTAAGGATGGGGACAGAACCTTGCCAGAGAAGATGCCCTCTTCCTCTAAGGGAAAAAAAAAAGGTGGGGGGGGGGGAGAATATACCTAGCCTTTGAATACTCTGATAGCATTGGAGAGGGAGAAAGAAAGGAGAAGGGAAACTGGTATACAGGCAATAATTTTTCGAAATATATTCAGTGAAGTAAGACTAATTCAGCACTAGGCAATTTTGGGGTTTGCTAAATAGCAGGAGTTAAGACTTCTGCTGAAAGCTTTATAAATAATGACATAACTATCTTAGTTAGCTGAGTTACTTTGCATCTGCCTTTATAAATTTTGGATCCAAATCCCACTGTGGCATGGATATTTATGTCTTCATGACTGATGATTTTCTCATTGTCTTGTGAAGCCACCATCCAGATTGGAAAAAAAAAAAAAAAAAAAAAAACTGCTGATATATAGGAATGTTTATTTAATAAAATACTTTCATTAAATATAAAATCAGACATTTAGCCCATTTATGCTATATTATTTACTATAGGTATGCATATTTTTGTGTAGGGACTATATCATAAAAAAATCAAACAATAATGAAAATTCACATAGTATTGCTCTTCTGTTTTTATTGGCATGAGCAGTTTATTGACAGATATGAAGTGTTCAATCTTGTTACCTCCTTGAGGATTCACCACACTGTATTCACTGATGAACAGTACAGTGGTGGTGGTGTAAGGTAAGGTCACATGGAAGGGCATTAGCCTTCAGTAGTTCAATCATTCTCAATTCAATAATGGATTGGAAAAAAGTTAATGGTACCTTATTCTTGTTAAAGATACTTTACATGACTTCCTTCCCCAACCTCTCATACCATACAAGGGTGGTTGCATAAGTTTTCAGCCTGACTAACTTTTAGAGGTGATCGAAAGAAAACAAATGTCATCACCTTTCAACATAATCTCCCTTTACTTCAACACATTTCATATTTTTGAATTAATATTTCTATGCACTTGAAAAAAATAGTACTTTTGTCTGCAAAATGACTTAAAACTGCATATTTTACCTTATTGTCACCTGCAAATTTTCTTTCTCGAAGGTCTTTCTTCACTTTCAAGAAGAGACAGTAGTCACTGGGTGCTAAATCTGGGCTATAGGGTGTTCAGCCTCCTGGAAGCCACAGTCTTTCACTGCATCCTTCACAACAATAGCAGTATTGACTGGAGCATTGTCATGAAGCAGGTGAACTTCATGATTCAACATTCCTCATCTCTTCTTTATGGCATCACGAGTTTGTGCAGGAGTGAAGCATAATATTCTGCATTCACGGAGGTATTCCTTTCCTTGAAATCAATCAAGAGAATTCCCCAGCAATCCCAAAAGACTTGCCATGATTTTCTTGGTGGACTGAGTGACCTTGGTTTTTCTCATCAGTACTTAGCCTGGTTTGTGCCACTCCATGGATTGTCACCAGGATGAAATCACCTCATGATTTCATCCTGGTGACAATGGATTCTAGCACTTGTCTCTGATTTCCTTGGCAAAGCTCTAAAAACTTGTGGGAACAGGTCACACGATGCTCCTTCTGAATTGAAGATAGGTCGGGGCACCCACCTTGCACTGACCTTTGTTGTGTGAAACCTCTCGTGAATGATGCGAAAGATGGTTGTTATAAAAAGCTATAACTTTGCTGTGATTTCTTTGAGTTTCAGCCGTCTGTTATTGAGCAGTTCCTTCTCAATGAGAGAGACGTTTGCCTCAGTCATCACTTCCACAGGCCTAGGCAGAGAGCATTGAAGATGATCCCCATGATAGTCAGCCTGTGGAAGTGATGACTGAGGCAAATGTCTCTCTCGTTGAGGAGGAACTGCTCAACACAGTGGAATATGAAGGAAAAGTTTCCCCATAAACACCATCCAAGTGCTGTTTGATAACACTCGTTTTGTATATCATTCCGGAAACTTTTGGAACCTACCTTGTACACTTCACTATATCTCATATCTGAACTTTCATGTCCTGAATTGCATTATGATACAAACGGTGATATTTCATACGTAATATTATAATCTGCTTTTGTACTATTATATTGAATGTTTGTAATGGATTTCACAGTTTGATATGAACACAGATGATTAAGAAAATAACTATTTATTAACTTAAAAGCTAATATTTCGCTGGTATTATATCCAGCATCTTCAGAGCACACAACACAAAGTTTGTTACAAATGCAAAACAACCACAATCTGGTGTAACAGTGGGGCTAGTAAAAGTAATTGCAGTGTGCAACACAAGACTAAAGTCCTAATATGGCACCATCTAGATTAAAAAAAAAATTCAAAGTTTTGAAATAGTAGTCCAAATGATAGTCTTAGAAAGTTTGAAAAATTGAAATAAAATAAAGGTAATAAATGTTAATTTGGTCTTAAGATGACTGTCTCCCAAATCTTTGGTAGATTTATACAGCCATACTTGTTAAGGTTTGGAGTATGTTTTAAGGCTTCTGTTGATTCCAGGAACAACCTCTCTGACTTGCAGAAGCTTCTGTGCATTACTTTTGTTTCTTTCCAATTGATCCTGTGTGCAGGGGTATCCAAAGCATGGTTTGCTAGACCCGACTTGCCATAACGAAAGTGTCGGATATATTTTTTGTGTTCACTGAGGCGGATGTCCACAGTTCTTCCTGTCTGTCCATTGTAGGCTTGATGGCAAGAACAGGGCACTTCATAGACTCCTGGATGTGATAAAGGAGTGCATTTGTCCTTAGGTGAATGGATGAGAGTTGCTAATTTTATATAAGGTTTAAATACCGTGCATAGTTGGTGTTTGTTAAGCACCCTAGATATCTTTTCAGATGTGTCTTTAATTTTTGGTATTTTTGTTTGGTTTAATTTTTGTTAAAAAGTTAGTCAATTTAAAATCTTTTGGGGTGTCTGTGACACCCCACCTTACTAACACTGGGTTAATAAATCAAAGACCAGTGTGACATAAGAATTGAATCGCTAGATGGAAAGAGTGTATTATTGGGATACACGTTCCTGAAACACGAGCTTTAAGAAGTTTTTTGATATTGCAGCATCACACCCTTTTCCATTGGAGAATAGTTAACAAGTTCAATTGGTCCTTCCACTCTTAGAATAAAGATACTTAGCATTACTTCAAAGTCATCCACTACGGATGGGGTATGGTTGGCCAAACCAGACCTATTTTTATGCTCAACATGTCCCAATTGATCTTGAAGTTTTTGGTGAATTCTTCTAGAAAATCTAATTTTTTACCACCATTTCATTTTCACCACCAACCAAAACACTTTTAACAGAATTTAAAACAATGTTCAAATTAATTGCAATACAGTGTGGTAAAGTAACATCTTTATTTATTTTTTATTTTTTTCCCAGCATGTTATCCACTCCATTTGTTCCAGTGCCTGCTAACCAATTACCAGACTTCCATTGCAATAATAACCTGTTTATTTCACTCTGATGTATCAAAATGCATTTCAGCTGTTTAGTTTTGAAGAGAAATTATGGGGGGGGGAAATGCATCTTCCAGTTTTTGATTTTTATCTTATATAAAGAGGGCACCTTCCTCTTTCCTTCTCATTTGAAATATTGTAGATGTATTATAGATGACTTTTCTCTACTGAAGTCTTTCATTTTCCTTGACTAATTCTTAGGATCAAAATAGTTTTTTTTAATGTTAGTCATTAAGAAATTAATATCAGGTTTCTCTCACACTAAAATTGGTGGCTTTGCTAGCATGTTAAATAAAACACAAAATATAAAAAAATATATTAAAAGTCTAAACACTGAAAATTCATTACAAAATAGTATAAATTGATTCATCCTAAAGCATGAGTGTGAAGTCATATACCATGCATTAGCTGTCATCACATATAGACTAGAGGTGATTTGGCAAAATTAAGATTCAAGATGTTTGAAGCATTTGGTGAGAGATTTCCAAATGCTGTTTAACATAAGATCTGGATTTTAACAGATTCTTTTTGAAGTCTGGAATAAAATTTTCTTCTAAATAAAGCATAGTAGAAATCACTATTTAGTACATGGTTAGTGGATGAGGTATGGTTGGTAAGACCAGATCTTTCTTTTATGCTCAGAATCTTGCATGTTCTTTCTTTGCCACTTCAAATCCATGGATTGCTTGCTTCATATAGGCCAGACCACATGAGCGCGATATTCTGTTTACTCACAGATGTTTGTAAAAAGAGCTGAGTAGCCTGCAAACTGTTTGAATAGGATTGAAAATCACTCAGGCCTGTGTAGCTCAGTGGAAGTGGTGCTTGCATCCTCTGTGCTAGGCCACCCAATGATAGACTTCACTTTATCTAGTCAGTGACTGGAAGATCTTTTTCTAAGCCTATCTTCAACCGGTTTCCGAGTTAGTTGATCTCTCACATGGGAAAGCGGGTTTTTTATCCTGTTAACTCAAGAAAATTGACCGTAGAACCCACATTATTTCAGACAGTAACATATCCTGTTAGGGTTAGGTACCAAGAGCAGCACTTGTTTGCCAGTCTCTTCATTGGTTTCTGCTTATAATTAGTGATAGTCATAGGCCAGCTATCTCTGGCTACCAGTGGAGACTGAAGAGTCCACTTAGTTATGGTTAAAAGGCTTCATTTACTCCCTATAAGGGAATAAAAGGAATTTGCTTATTATTTATTATTATGAAAATGACTCTAATATTATGATCTTTTAAAAGAGAAGCAATCCTAATGAATAATTGCCATTGTATGGAATGTTGACTGAATCTCCATATTTGGATGTTCTGGTTGTGAAAAGAGGGAAAATTTGAAAACAAATTCCTGTGAACTGATTTTTTGAAATAGCCATTGAGAAACAATGAATATAACGGAGCTTGAAGTTCCATTTTGAGTTTCTTCATTTTGTAAAATTGAACATTATCAATTCTTTACAGTTGGATGATGCTTAGGTTTTGGAAAGGATGGTGAAGAAATGAAGCATGAATACAAAACCCCATGTGAATAAGCTAATGGTGCACTTATACAACGATGTCATTGTCAGGTTTCTTTTGATAAGAATATGTAAAATTAATTGTAAGTTTAAGAGTCAAGAACAATGAAGAAATAGTTGTACACTTGGCAGGTTATGTTTCCAAATATATCATTGACATACTGCACCAAGCAAATAGTTTCAAAGTAGTTTTAGCGCTAAGAATTCCTTTTTGAAATTCTCAATGTGGAGATCAGCTGATGGAGGGAGAGAGAGAGAGTTCTGCCCATTGCTAGCTCCATGCCAGAAGATACACTGCTTGGAAAGAAGTCAATGGATACCATATTGTGAAGAACAAACAGCCATGACAGCAACCTTAATATGATGTAGAACCTCCTTGTACTGCAATGACTGCAGCATTCCCACAGGACATACTTTGCCTGAAGTGTTCAATGGCGATCAATGGGAATTTTGGACCATTCTTTCTGTACGAATGTACTGAGGTCATGGACTATTGTGTGGTGGATGTCCCTTGACCTCAGCTGATGCTCCACTTCACACACGTGTTCAATAGGATTGAGATCAGGGTTCTGTGGAGACTAGTCAAATGCGGTGATGTTCACGTCCACAAACCACACATTTATAGCAACACCCTTATGACATGGTGCATTGTCTTTCTGAAACAAATGATGACCAGGCTCAGAAAAGTCAAGTTTAGATACTTCTCGGAGTTCAACGTTCGTTGCGCCACAAACAGAGGCCAAAACAGGACCATACCATCACACTGTCACCTCTGAATTTCATAGTTAGGATTTACGCATTATGGTAACAGACGTTCACTGGGCATCTGCCACTGCTCAGTAGAAGGTATAGTGTGATCTGTTGCTCTATAACGCAATTTTCCAAGCTTCCACCTCCCACTATACACTCTCTTGCACCACTGAAGACTATGCTGCATACTGGTTCAAGTAATGTGGGACTTGCATATTGTGGTCCTACCACAGAAACCCATGTCGTGAGCCTCAGTATTGAATGTTTTTTGTGCAGATTCGTCTTCTGATCGATCCCTGGAACTCCATATTCAATGTGCCAGCCAATAAATGGTAGTTTTTACGTATTATCTTTCAGTAGCACCCTACTGTCATGTTCAGTGAATGTAGTGGGTCATACACTGTGTGTGTAGCACGACACCTGTGCTTCCATCTCAATATGGTATCACAGATTGTTGACCTGGGATGGCCCAATTTGCCAGACAGATAGGCCTGCAACGTATCCTATCACAAGCCCCTTTCAAACTCCATCAGTTCCCTTCTCTCAGCTATTTCACCTGGACACAGTTGCACTGACTTGGGAGCATCATATTCCTCCAGTTTATAGAAGCTGCAAACATTTGACGTTACATGGCTTGATGCACTCTTCCCAAGGGAGAGGGTGTCCGTTGACTTCAAAGCAGTGTATAGATATACACTGCTTTGAAAAGAAGTCAATGAAATGGGTTGAATTCTTGATGTGATGTCCCAAAAAACTAGCAAGATTTTTGATAAAGCATAAGTTGGAGAAGATGCCATCCACAATTGGTCTTAATTGGGCTTTGTGTTTGTCTGCTTTAGGAGACCCATAAATTTGTGGAGGGATAGGATATTGTAGTTTGAGTGTTTGTAGTAAATCAGTGGCTAGTTTTGGACATTGGGAGGGAAAAATCTGTTTTAATTTTTTTTTTTAGTTGTAAACGTCATCTCTCAAACATTAACTACTCCTGTCTAATGAGATCAGCAATAACTGCACATTCTTTTACATTCATGTCATTTTGGTATTTCCCTGCCACACTGGACCTGGATTCATATGTTTATTTAGCAAAGCTGTCAAGTTTCTGAGGTAATTCAATAGGAAAGACAAACTTACAAAAACAAAGGGTGGGATCAGTAACAGAGCTTGGCTCTTCGTTGGTCATCTGTTTCATTCTCTAACTCATCTTTGAAAGGTGATTGCATTCAAATATCAGTAATATTGATACACTAACCTTATTCATGTTTGTCTTATGAAAACAAGCATGTCAGTTGTATTTATTTCAGTTGTGTGTGTACTGAAGAGTGAAACAGGGTACTATTAAAAAAGAATTATAATAAATTGGTCTTATTTTGTATTAGTAGTGAAACAAATGAAAATCACTTATGTTAAATTTAGTGTTTATTTTATTTATTAGTTTAATGGTATCTGATTTTGTACAAAGAATTTTGTGAAATTATGCAAAGTCATGGTTGCAAGTTTTTGAAAACTAAAATGTTTAGGAATTCTTGACTTTGTTTCCACATTAATCTGTGAACAGAGTATTTTATAACAGAGTGAGAGATAGTATCTCCCTGTTGTAGATCGGAATTACTTTTCAAAGGCAACAGTGGGACATATTGTGGAGAGTACAACATGCAAACTAATTTGCAAGTTAGTTTAATTATTATTATTACATCACACCTCCAGGGAGTCCAAAGACTCATCGAGGGAGGGCATCTACTCTACAACTCTGTCTCCACTTCTCACAATCCACCAACTACACCAATGCTATCTACTGCCCATGACCACCACTAGTATTTTCACAGACAATTACAAACATCCATGCCCACGGTGGGATTCGAACCCGCAGCCTTTTGGCTGGAGAGCAGATACGCTAACCACTCGACCAAACAGGCCGGCAATTATAATTTATACATTTAAAACTTTTAAATGTATAAATTATGTGAAGAAAATTAGGTAGCATATTTTGAATGTATATAGGACAAGGGCAGTTTCATGAGCCATTGTCCGATCACTTACTATAACAAGCTATGATCTAGAATGGGAAAATAAGTAGACAGGTGATTGTTCAAAAAAAAAAAAACAATAATAAACTTAGGAATCTGATACTAATATTGCTCAGGTAAGAACAATACTAAAAAAGTTCAAATTACAAAAAAATAAGAAATAAGCAATGATTTAGAATACCAAAGCAAATAAAAGCATTGGTGAGAAAGCGTAACACTTCTTTTAATGATATAATTGTTATTATATCTATATTATTATTATTATACCAGACATCTAGAATATCTTCTCAATTTTCATGTTGCCTTTGAAATTCCTGTTGCCATTTCTATACTTTTTAACAAACATATTGCAAACTTTGATATGTGCATTCTATCTTTACCGAATATAATGATGATATAATCACTAAAATAATTTAAGTACAATTTCCTGTATTTTGTCAAAGTCAAGTTAACACCATTAGCGAACAATTCACTCAAGATATATCCACACAGGATTACATAAGTGAGACCAAACTGAGGAAACAATGCAATGCATGGGCTTGATTATATGCCCTTTGCTGATGTCCAAGAATGAGCATTTTCCCAGATGTGAGGCAGTTTTATGCATTGTTTGTTTTTCATCGATAGTTTTTCGGTGCAGAAGCAGATTCCAGGAAAAGTCTTCCATGCTTGTTTTTGTGAAGTAGGAGCCTTTTCCTCCCATTAGATTCTGTGGCAGGTATCAAAGGTATACCAGTGTCTGTCTGGTACCACCAAAAATGTGAGGTAGTTTAGAGACAAAGTATTGTATCCTGCCTGTTTGACCATATAGATAACAGCAGCATACTTAGTAAACAGCAAAACTATAGATGATAGTTTGCTCTTTAGGAGAGCAATAAATACCAGTTTTATGATCTGAATGTGGTTCGCAAGATGGTGGTTTCCAGACTTTTTGCTAACTTCTCAGAAGTACAATAAATATGGGATAGTAATGAATTTATTGTCAGGTTGGGAAGGGGGATTATGAGAAGTCATTATCTTTTGATCTAGTGTTGTATATAGACTTTTTGGTTAAATTTTATACTTCATCTGCCTTTCCACATTTCAGTGTTTTCCAGCTTTTTATTAAGTACTGATATGTATTCCAGTTGCAGCACTCTTAAATATTTTCTGCTACCTTGTTTCGTTCTTTCAAAACAATTACTCCAGACATCTAGAATATCTTCTCAATTTTCATGTTGCCTTTGAAATTCCTGTTGCCATTTTGCAGATTTTGTGATGTGTGCATTCTATCTTTACCGAAGTCTTCCCATGATTTCTGTTTAGCTGCTTTTGCAAAAAACATTCCTTGACTCTTACATTTTTCTTTGTATTCATTCAGAGCATATGCTCAACTTACTTGCTAGGAATTTTCAGTATACCTTCTTCTTTTCCATGGCTCCCCCATTAACTTCCACTATGGAACTTTCTATTCTTGTAGACAATGTTACTATATGCCTCTATCTGAAATGGTGTTTTCTTCAGTCTGCCATCAACTCATGAAAGCTTGGTTGTTGTTTTCAAATCTTTTCATCAATAATATGTTAGTGTACATTTTCCCTCTGAACTGCTCAACTTTTTCTCTAGACTTTCTTAAACACCTTTTCAATGCAAAATTTATTTAAATTCTACACAGAACTTAATGGTAATAACTGTCTGTTTTAAATCTTCTCTATAATCTTGTCCTGAACCAACTTGACTTTGCTATCGACAATATCACTGCCAGTGAAGATGCCTTATTTTATGTCTTCTCTCCATGTGATTTTTGCACATTTTTGTTGGAACATGATATTATTAATGTTTATTTCATGCCTTGAACAGACATTCAGCAAAGCTTTGCTCTTTTCTCACATTTTCATCATTATCATGATGAAATGGAGAATACATATACAGTGATTGTGAATCTGCCAGATTTAAGGTGACCAGTGGTGTACCTCATGGTTCAGTCCTTACTCTATTGTTGTTCAATCTATACATTAATGACATTACGAAGGATCTAACAGATGTGCAATTGTTTGCTGATGATGCGAAGATAGGTAGGGTAGTCAGGGATGCTACTGATATCCCACACTTACAAAATGATTTGAATAGGCTGGAAATTTGGGCAGACAAAAATGGCTGTCAGTTTAATGTTAGTAAGCATAAAGTTATATACTTTGGCGTGATTAGAATTCCAGTGGCATATTATATTAGCGGGGTTATGCTACAAGAAACTGAGGAGGCAAGGGATCTTGGCATATTGGTGGGTAGGAATTTGAAGTTCAAAAGTCACATAGCAAAAGTTGCAAATACAACTCGGAGGATAATTGTGATGTTGAAGTGAACCTTGACATGTAAGGATAAGGAAGCAATTTTGCCTCTCTAAGGCTTTGATAGGACAACACCTGGATTATTGTGTGCAGATTTGGTCTCCTGGATTCCAAGGGGATAAAGAAGCTGTGGAAAGAAGAGTTACAAAGATTATATCGGGATTATGAGAACAGATTGAGAGTATGTGGATTGCTGACTCTGGTTAACAGGAGAAAGAGGGGTGATATGATAGAAGTCTAAACTTTTGAATGGGTGTCATAGGATATCATCTGAAATTTTTCTTTATATGGAAGTTGGGGAGAGAACACAGGGCCATCCATGAAAGTTAACTTTGTTTGCAGTCAAGAAAGGTATAAGAGCTAGGTTTTTCTCCCAGAGAGCAGTGAGTGAGTGGAATAGTTTGCCTTTAGGGATAGTGAGTGCATCTAGTGTGAATGAATTTAAGGGAAGGTATGACTGCTGGTTTTGGTGATTTGTAGCCTCTCTCAATGAGTCCTTGACTCCCTGGAGGTCTCAGATAATAATAATAATCTATCTCCTGATATGTATCACTGAGATCTCCAACTTGGACTTTGGACAACAGGAAATTGCTTGCCATTCAAGATTATTCTTATGTTTAGTGTTATTTCCCTGAATATCATTTTATATTTTATTTAGAGAAAAACCTCACCAGTTTTTGTTATCTTTGTTTAATAATAACCAATTATGTTGACACTTCTCTAATTATTTTATAAGTTCCAATTTACTATTGATACTACTTATTGTTGTTGGTGCCTATCATGAATTTTGCTGATGATGAGTTGTGGTTTGTTTCAGTAGCTGACTTTACATGAACACCATATTTTATCAATGTTATTGTTGGTCCTTTTTTTCATGAAAATTTGCATGTGCTGTCTGGATTCAAAATTTTGACACCTTTGGGTGTTAAATGATTCTCATTTTATATCATTTTTCACTTATATGCAATCCATAAGGATGTTTTCTGTTTTTTGTCAGTTGGTATTTTTTTTTTTTTTTTTTTTTTTTGTAGTCATGGTGTTTCATTGTATTTGTATACAGTGGGATATTGCAATAGCTGAAGGTATCATACGTAATGGGATTTTTTTCCATGTAAAATAAATGTCAAAATTATGTGAAAAAAACATAGAATAAGAAAGTTGTTGTATGGAGGCATGGTGGGGGATTGCAATGCACTCAGACTGGTTTTTAGTTCCTAGTTCACTTGCAAGGCTTAAATCCTTTTCAGGATTCAAATCTTTTTATTTTCTCTAATTCCATGTCTCTTAGACTACACTATCTTGCACTCAAGCCTCTTACAGGCTCATTATATACTTTGTTTATGGCTGAGTTTTGCTGTATTTTTAATCCTACAAATGGGAGGGGGGATCTACTCCCCATAGCATGTTAACTTATTTTCTGACCTAAGAGTATAAATTGCATATTATTATTAAGAGAGGCCTCCAGGGAGTCAGAGACTCATTAAGGGAAGCCACATACTACACACACACACACCAGCTATCATACTTATTCTTGAATTCATTCACATTGCTTGTACTCACAACATCCGAAGGCAATCCATTTCAATCGTGCACCACCCTGTGAGAGAAAAATCTAGCCCTCACACCCTTGACAGCCTTCATTCTCAGTTTCCAAGGATGCCCTCTCGTCCTTTCCCCACCCTCCATAAATTGAAAAATTCAATTAGTTGAAATCCTGTATGACCCTTGAAGTTGAAGTTACAGAACTTGTAGCACTGAAGTATTGTTATGAATTAGTGAGCTAGATATTCTTCCTTTTTTTGTAATGAATTTCCACTTCAAAAAAAAAAAAGTTTTTACGACAATGAGAGTATATTTGAACCCTCTTTCAGTATTACAGACATGTAGTACTATAATACACTGCCATCCAGGATGAACATTTTACCTGTATATGAAAAATACAGGACTACAGCCAAATGTGGACATAAATTTTATTGCCGGCATACTAATAAATTATATTACACAAAAAATGTGCTATAAATGTTTTATGAATTAAATTGTAATATGTTTTTGGCAAAAGTTACAAATTTCCTAAGAACATAATTAAGGAATTAATGTACAGTTTACAGAAAACTCTGATCAGAGACATTTCAATATGGAATATGTCCACCTTGAACTGTGATGCAGCTCTCGCAATGTAGTACCATTCTTAGCACCAAGTGCTTGAGGAGTTTTTGAGGTAAACCTGCCCACTCTTCCTTCAGAGCATGGATAAGGCTGTGTTTGTTTTCTGGAGGGGAATTTCGAGCAGCAATGCATCTCCTTATTGCATCACAAACGTTTTCTATGGGAGTTGAGATCTAGGGAGGGTGCTGGTCACGTGATTTGGCTAATATCCTTAGTCTCCAGACATCCATAAAAATATTCTTTGCCTACAGCACTGCAGAAGAATCGAATATGACATCGAAGAACTTCGTTGCAATACTGTTCACCAGTCATAGTCCCCTTTTCCAGCACTTGTAGTGCAGTGCATCCATTAATCATAATGCCTCCCCACACCATGACTTCAGCAATACCATATTTTTCCTCTTCAAGAACATTATCGCTGGCAAACTGTGCCACTTTCCCAGCAGATCAAGTGTCATCTAGAATCGGAGGAAGAGTACATAAGCCCATTGATGCCTTGTCCAATTTTTATAGATACAACACCACTGAAAACATGTTCTAAGATGAGCTGTGGATAAAGTGATGCAGACTCCAGACATTCGGGCATATAGGCCTACTTGTTGCAGACATCTTGCCACAGTTTGTCAAGATCTGCTTATCTGTGCTTGAATGGAGCTGACCTGATATGGTGTGTCGATTACATTTTGCTGTTATAACCAAAAATCTCTCTTCATGCTCCGTGGTAGAGTGGCGGCAACCTCTTAGCAAACGTCTGGAATATGTTTCATTAGTTTGAAATGCTGCCCAGAGCCTGGATATGTGAGATTCCAAACTCAGGCAATATCAATCATTCTGCAACATTTTTCAAGCTTTCCAATAATTCTTTCTGGCTTGAAATCATCTAGATGATGTATTTGAGACATTACAAGACATCCAAGTTTGCACCTTTATTCCTTCATGTAAAGAGCTTCCTTCAAACACAATTCAGTTAGCACAGCCTTTTGCCTTTTATCCTGTGGACTGCTACCATGTGACTCTTTGCGCAAGATTTGAAAATTTTAATGTGTACTGCTTTCTACTCAAAATCCATCAGTTATACAAATTGCCACAAGCTGATGTGGTTATAATCTTCAGATATAGTGTTCGTTCTTAGGTTTTGGACACCAGTGTACAAAATGAACAGTAATTCAGTATTATGAATGTTTATATTCTCTTGTTTCAAAGACCTGAGCTTGAATCCTCCTTTCAAAAATGAAACATTTTCCAGGCATTAAGTTAAGCTATGTCAGCCAGTAAATACAGGGCAGCTTGCAAGCAAAAATACTCGTTTATAAACTTACTAAATACAAAGATTGCTCTTATGTATGGTTTACATCTGTATGGAATCTAGATTCTGAACCTAAATCATTAAGACCGATTTTGATTTAATTTAGTGTCGGAACACTACTAAAAATTCGTTACATATATATGGCCTGAACAGATGTAATGTCCAGGGTTCGATGAATTATGGAAAACCCTACTCATCATACAAAAAATGTGTCCCTCCCCCCAATAAAGTGATTAGTTGGGCTGCATTTGTGATTTTAAAAGCTAAAACAGATTTTGTTGAAAAAATAATTGATTAAATAAAAAATATTTGTCTAGTCTACAGCTTGGGAGTGGGTGATCTGACCACTGAGTTGTATATCCTCTCTCTCTGTTGGCAGTGGCATAGCATAGTAACTGTCAAATAGTGTTCAGTAAAATATGGTGTGGGAAAATTATTAAAATTAATTTATTGTAACAAAATTTCACTAAAACCTATTCATTAGGGCATGAAGTAAATAGGTTTGAGGGAAATTTCATAATGATATTGGTTACTAAAATGTACTATACTATGAAGCACAACCTATGCACTTTATAATTGGTGTCACTGTTTTTCATGGCCTTGAAGAATTTTATTGATCTGCAGTACAATGACGAAAATTTCTCAATATAGATGATTCCTTTATTAAGTATAAAATATATTGGTCAGGTATAAATAACCACCAAAAATTATTCTATCCTTTGGAGCCAGTGGTATTTGGTTTTGTATACTATATATACACAATAATTGTAAATGTTTCTGATTACTACATATACCACTTTTGCTTTTATTTTCAGAATAAAAGTTAAATATATTCATAGGAATTCTGACATAATACAAATTGCTTATGGGTCTTTGATGCTCAGATTTTGAGTAAGGAGTATGGAATGTTTTACGGCACTTTTTTGATTTCTCTAATTCAAAAAGCTGCACAGTACTTCAATTAGTACTGTGCAGCTTTTCTTATTCATGTACTTCTCTAATTCATTCAAAAGAAGTGCACAGTACTTCAATTAGTAGTAGCTACTAATTGAAGTACTGTGCACCCCTTTTAAGTGTTCTCAATGTGTTAATTATACCCAGGTTCTCATTGAATGATAGTTTTCTGGCTTCAGTCTGGTTGCCATTTGCTTTTATCAGAATGTTCATTGGTGTGATACATAGCTCATAGTTTTTTTTTTCTTTTATCAAATAGCAAGTGAATATTGGCCAAGGCCTAAACATTCACCCATGTAGATATAGACTTAGTGGAAGAATGTGGGGGCCAAGATATTGCATCATTCTTTCTGATATGATCAAGTTTAGCCAAATCACTTTATGTTATGCTTAACTGAAATAGCACCATCTTGCATAAATATTAAGATGTTTACAGTAACTTTTGCTAGTAACTAATAGGAATTTTGAAATCTCATCCAGTCCAGTACTACATTTCTAGTGGTAGCATTGATGATACTCTTGAACCTTGTTACATGTCACTCATAAAAGTGTAAATAGTGCATGAACTTGAGAATTTCCAACCAGATCATGGAGTTCTTAAATGACATATGGGTGTTTCTTGCTCTATATCATGGAATTAAGAATAATAACTTGACTGTGCATATAAAAGAAACACGGGTGATACAAATTAACATCATGGAATCAAGCTTTTATCCAGCTGTTCCATAAAAAATGAGTTAGAATTCAGCCAAAAAAATCATTCCCATTGTGCTCTCACCTCAACATTCTCAAAATGACAAACATTAACAACCATCTATTTCATTATCCAGAGATGCATTGGTTATTCACCGATGTGGATTCCACCATTCTCATTCTACAGCAAATCTGTTGTTCTTGGTAACCATTATCTACCTTTGGACATGGGCCATGAAAAATTTGGAGAAGCCCATGCAGTTTTCGATAATTGAAACACATTCAGCCTTATGATCTCTTCCCCCACCTTTGTGAGTGGATTGCCAGCTTCCATTCAGTGTTTCATAATGTATAGTTCCTTGTGTGATTTTTTTTTTTTTAACCATGAATGCTGAATTACACCAAGGCTCTCTCTGCTTTGTACCTACGTTCTTTTTCCTATATCTCAATGAATGATCTCCTCTACTGTGTAATCCTATTCATTGCTTTACTGAATACAATTCACTCCATTCCTCTTCATTATAAAACTTAGTAATATTTAGATGACTCAAGCTTCAAGATCTATAGCCAATGCCTGAAGTGTAGTGATAGTAATTTAGTAAATTTTAATGGTTTCAAAAAACAATCTTACCTAATTTCCCTCAGTTTTGATAATGTTTTGCTCCTATGTTCTCTTTCTTGGACTGACTTACACATCTAGTGCCATAAATGCATAATACCCTCTTCAGCCTCCAAAATACTTGTACAGGTATCCCCTTGCTTAACGCAGTTTTGCTTAATGCGGATTTGATTACCACGGAGAAATTAATAGCGGCAATCCCTTGATATATGCACCAAGAGTTTTGATTAACGCGCCTTTAAATTTACCACACAAAATCATGCTCATGCCACAAGGCTGCTAGCCTCATCATCCAAATTCTCTTAATGATCTGTTTGAGAATGTGAAAGTTTTATTTTCCCCACCAGATACAACATTGTTAAAACCTATGGACATGGGAGTCATTGCAACTTTCAAATCCTATTTTCTTAAAAAGACATTCTGAAAGGTAGTAGAAACAATAACAGGAGAAAATGCGAATACGCTCCACGAATTTTGGAAAAAATTTAACATTAAACATGCAATTGAGAACATTCATGACTTGTGGGAACAAGTGTCTTCTAGTTGCAGGAAAGCTTGAACAACGTAGTCAAAGAAATCGTTGCAATTGATGAAGACCTCGGTTTTGATGCAGAAGATGTTAAAGAATTACTGGATTCAAATTCAAAAGATTTCAGTGAACGATCTTGAAATTGAACAACGCACATGAAAACAACGAACAAATGGAATGTGAAGATGGGGTTCCAAAGGAAATAACGGTCAAAGAACTAGATGGAATATTTAGCGGTTTAGAATTGCTTAAGCAGCAAGTAATGGATATGGATCCAGATGTTAAATGAAGAATGTTTGTTTGCCGAGGTCTGGAGAGTCATTTTGCTTATTATCGTAGAATTTATGCTGATAAGGAAAAAACTAAAACTGTTCAAACGACTCTTTATAACTTCTTTTGATTAAAAAAAATTGCAGTAACTTATGTAGGTACAAGTATTTATTAAACATTTACTTTGCATTCATATTTTATCTTTCCTAAAAGAGTACCATATAAAACGGACTATTAGTACAGTAATCAATCAGTGACGAATTGTACCTTTTTACCATTGATTATTAGATTTGATTAACGTGATCTGATATACGCAGTAACATCGAGCGATTAATTAACCATGTTAATCGAGGGATACCCGTATTCTCTTTCATCTTCTGGTCGACTCACACTATAAATCCCAAATCTTCCCTACATTCTAGAATATTGTTCTTACATTTTGGGTAACATCAAAAACCTCCCTCAGACTGCTTATATCCAGAAGCTTAACAGATTACTTCTCTTGCTGACTTGCTGCAATTCATAGATGTTCTGTTTTTGCATTAACTTTTCTGTAGGTATTTTCATAATGTTGCTTCACTAATCTGGCTACTACCATTCCTCTGTTTCCTTCTAATTGTGTACAAACATCAACAACTGCTAGTCAGTATCGATATATAGGTATAGCACCAATTTTCTGGCACCCATGGTTCTAGAGCCATATCTGTTATGCCAGACTATCAGAGGTCACACCATAATTTATCAGTATACCACTAATTATATACCTCTCCAGTGTCTCTAAATGGGAATGTGAATTAAGTGATTAAATGAAATATATTAGTATAAATGATACAGAACAAGTAGATGTGGACTTTTGGTCAACACCATTACTGTGAGCTGACCATGCTTAGAAACCCTAGATAGTTGAATATAAGCAAAATAAGCTAAAAAGGACTAAAAAACAAGAGCTCACCATCAAGTGTAGATGTAAATAATGCAAGCATGTGCACACACAATGTCATTTGTGGTGGCTTAGTTGGATGGTTACAGGAATTTCAAATGCACTGTCATAATTTTGGTAAGACTAAAGGAGGTGCCAGCCTATCCATTGCTAGAAAATTGGTGGTGAACCTGTACCATTCAGCTCCTAACTCAGTGAACTTCTCATTCATTCCGTATACTTCTTTATTTTGGAACAGTTCACATTCATTGGAGAAAACTGAGTAATCTCTGTTACTGTAAACACCTACATTTTGAAGGTGGTGTAGATGCATTGGATTTTCTACATACATACCTACATTTGAAGATGGTGTAGATGCATTGGATTTTGTGGACAACAATTTTCCTTGTGACCTTGTGTAGCTTAGTGGAAGGGACATTTGCATCCACAGTGCAAGGCTGCAAATTAAATTTGATTCTAGTCACCAACTAGAACTTTTGCTAGAACCAGTTCCCAAGTTGGTCAATCCAACTTGGAAATTGGAAAATGCTTGCATGGGCAAGCATTTTTTCTCTCTCAGAGAGCCTGTGTAGCTCAGTAGAAGTGGCGTTTGCACTCTACAGCTCTTGAGGAACTTTTTCTAAGCCTTCCCGAGTTAGTCGATCTCTGGCACATGCTAGCGGGTTTTTCTCCCGGAAACTCGGGTTTTTCGTCCCGTAAACTCTAGAAAATCGACCGTAGAACCCATACTATTTTCAGACATTAAAAAAAAATATTGTGTTAGGGTTAGAGACCACGAGATGGCGGCACTAGCTTGCCGCCTTCTTCACTGCATACCGATGAATCAGTGATAGCTTTGGACCAGCTATCTCTCTGATTGGCTACCAGTGGAGATTGAACTACCCACTCAGTCTCCAAAAGTTAGATAGGGTAAACGGCCCCTCCTACTCCCTATTTGGGAACAACATGGGTGTTAGCTGATTTTTTTTTTTTCTCTCTCTCTCTCTCTCAGAAACTTGGGTTTTTTGTCTTATAAACTGAAGAAAATTGACCATATAACCCATGCTATTTCAGAGAAGTAACATGGTGTTAGGGACCACAAGATGGTGGCATTTCTGTCATCCCATCACTGGATGCTGCTTAAAATTAGTGATATAGTCTTGGGTCAGCTATTTGTGATTGGCTACTAGTAGAGAATGAATTGCCCACTCAATCTCCCAAAGTTATGGCTAAAATGACCTCACCTACTTCCTGTAGGGGAATGAAAGGTGTTAGTTGATTGTGGTTTTCAGTGTCTGTGTTTAAGCATCCCATATAGTATTGTAGAAGTTACTAGTGACCGAGTTTCTAATATTATTGATCACATTATATTCCATCGATTGTTCTTTCACAGATCAGCCTATTCTAACTGAAATTAAATTTTGAGATTTTGCCATAACCTTTCCTTATTACCATAATGTAGTGTACTCAACAGTGTTTGTATTAATATTTTCATGCACATAAATCCGCACCAGCCACCATGTTCATCGTCCTCATAGTTTACTTCTTCTGAGCATTGACAATCCTGTTTTAGAATATTCTCTTATTAGAGAATACAGTTGGTGACCAAGTGGTTAGCATAGCCGGTCTCCAGCCTGTGGATTCAAATCCTGCTGTGGGCATGCATGTTTGTGATTGTCTATGGAAATACTAGTGGTGGCAGGCTGTAGATGGCTTCGGTATAGATGATGATGGTAGTTGCAGTTTGCTGTAGTTGGTGGATTGAGTTGTGGAGTGGGTGCCCCCTCCCTTGATGAGTCTTTGGACTCCTTGGAGGTGTCATGTAATAATAATTAAATGCCTAGTGTTTTAATTGTTAATAAATGACAGAATTATGTGCCGGGTTAGTATATTAACAAATTTTCATTCTCCCTGCTTCTGTACCTGATGTATTGAACTGTCATTTTCTTATTTAAGATTATATAATTTTAGGTTATTGATAATTTGAAAATTTTATTTGTATATATATATATTATATTACAAAATAGCACATTACATTTTTTTTCCAGGTTATGTAATAAACTCAGGTCTAGCCCAAGATTCAGCCACGATGTAACCACTAGCCCATCTGCCATTATAATTATTATTGTAGTGTTGTGACCCTTGTTAGTTTACATCTCAGCTTTAGTTAACTGAAATGAACAGTAATTCTCTGTATATGTAGGACCAAATGAAGGATCAAATCTTCCATTGTGACAGTTGAGCTTCATAGTATTAAAATTCAGATGTACCGCATCAAGGAGTCACTGGCTGTTTAAGAATGCCTAGTCTTCTTGATAAAATTTGTCATTGTTGTACTCATTTAATGTGCATTTTTGGTGATTTTACTCTTCTGTTACCTTTATGTAAATGAATACTGTTATGGCTTCTTAAATTGTCAGTTTTTCTTTTGGATTCTTACTGGATGTTGCCCAATTCTTGTGACTCTTGAATTATTCATTAACTGAACAAAAAAAAAAAAAAAAAAAAACCTAGCCTAATGTTTTTGTATGTTCAGTTTTTGTTCAGTGACTCATCCTGAGTTGCTGGGCCTACCCCTCCCACAACTCTTAATATTTCATTTCATATGGTGCCCACCTAGTTTTCATCTAGATAGATTTGGGCAACATCCTGTTGGGCCGAAAATAATCCATAACTTTTCAGCTCTGACTTCTCCTACAAATTCTGTTGTGTATCAACATCTGTATACGATTTTGAAATAAAGTGTTTTACTTAAATCATGGTGGTGGTATTTTTAAATTAAAGATATACACGACTCTTTGTTTATTCATCACACTGCTAGAATGCTGAGAAAGTTGTCCATTTAGTATTTTGTGCTGGTATTTCTAAGAATGGTTATGCATGCTATTTTCAGTGGGAGGATGGTAAGAATAGCATTCAGAGTCCACCAGAATATGCAGCTCACTTGCAAAATGCGAAATTAGAGTATTAAATGCCATTATTATTACTATTATTATTTTTTGAGTGCACACCTGCAGTCCAAGTCGGGACTTGTAAGTTGCACTTATAATCGGGCAGGACTTGCTATTGATACTAGTAGCATATATAATCTTGAGAAATTTAACTGGTTAAGACTTGCACAATTTAGAAATAACGCCAGTCAATGCGATCGCGCGTGTCGCCCCGAGATACTCTGTAACGTCATTGCTAGGACCGAGAGTAAGTGAGGAAGAAAGCAATCATGGCGGTCATCGCAATTCTGAGTGTTGTTTCAAGTTCCTCGGGTACGCTGTTGTACGCTGTGTTACCTAAGTGATTATTCATTATTCTTTAGCTTCTTTTATACGGTGATGGAACTTAATTGTATAGCTAGAATCAAATGATAACATTTGGTTCGAAATGTAGCGAAACTTCTACTGTGGAGATCGAGGAAGTTAAGTTTGTATCATGCGCCATTATGGAACATCCTTAGAGTTACGTGCCCTCCATCTTGAAAGGGAACGGTACCGATCTGTTAATCACGTTGCTGTGTAATTCTCTAGTTTTTAATTGATGAGATATATGAAAAAAATAAATTTTGAAGGGCCGCACTTTGTATTATTTGCAAAAGGACAAATATATATAGGGTGTTAAAGAAGCTAATTTATCCAGACGAACAATGGATAAGGTAAGTGTGTTAACAGGTATTGTAATGTTATTTCATTCGAATAATTTATTTCTGTGAAAGTTTTTGTTAATGATAATGTTATATTACGCGTTTTTTTAGTGTAAGATGTTAGATATTTATCGAACGTTGAGCAATGCAGATACCACTGCCATAGTAGTAACCCTAAACGGTCATCAAGGAACAAATGTATTTATGCATTAAAAGAATTAATATTTGTTTAATTTTATTTATGAATTCGTTATTCGAAAGTTGCTTTCTGATTTATTGCGATTGGTGAGATCCTAAGGACGCATTATCACTCACCGAGGATGCGGCAGAATTGCTGCTAGAATGTTTTAAAAATGAAAAGCCTATCTCATCCTCATAACACATGTTGGTCAAGTGTAAGATTAAACATCGAAAACATTATATAATTGAAGGTGTTTCATGATGTTGAATGCTCTAGGTTAGGCTAATGACATGTATCTTTTACCCTACCCAGAAAATTAGATATTTTGATGGGGACCCATTTTTGATAGAAAGCTGTTTTCTTAGGATATCCTGTGCAAATTTAAGTGTACATACATAGCCTAAGGTTTTATCCTAATAGGTTTATGCTATTTGAGCAGACTGAACAAGCTTGCTGTTTATCCTTACCCCATCCCTTGTTGTTAGAACTTTAATTTTTATAAATTCCATCTTTATTTCCTAAAGGTATTACTGCAGACATATCTTGAATTAGTGCAGTATATGTATAATTTAAATAATTGCAGAAATGTTATGAACAAAGTAGAACATCTGACCTGGCATTTAGATGTTGTAGAACCTAAATGGATAGTGATATTGTGTAATTCAAGATTTGGAGCTGGTCATTTTGTACAGTTGAGAATGGTAATTAATGTGGATCATATTGCTTTAAATTGTGATGCATGCATGATCAGTATCAGTGAGAGTAGCACTCCCAGTTGATAAATTTAGGCTGGTCCAATCATACAGCCATATAAAACTTTTCCCTTCTTCATCCTTTCTTTACATTTTTGAACAGTATTAATGGGGGGTGGGGAGTTATTTTTAAAAAAAAGTTAAACATAAAACAAGGGTTAAAATACTGCATCTTATAAGAACAGTTGTCATTAAATGTATCATTTGATTTGGAATCTACATATTTTAATGGGATTATGAAATTCTAGTTTTTAGTGGTAAAATGATACCATTAGTAATTAATACATTGTCTGTTCCTTCATTGAAATAAGTGGTTCAATAATTCATAAGAGGACTAGCATTTTTTTAATGTATTGTCTCTTTATGAATCATTGAAGCACACTAACATAGATTTCATAAATTTTCTGGAATGACTAGTTTTAATTTGTATATATTTAATGGACGTTACTATTATTCGAGTCACTAATCAACAGTTGAATTCACTACTGTTGCTTTTTTTTTTTTGATAGTTTGTTAATCCATATCATTGTAAAACTAGTTTTTTGCATAAAAATGCCATGTTGCTTAATCTACGTGTTATATACTTGGATGTTTAATATTCTTTACATAGCATGTTATGTGACATCTTGATATAAAGTAAAATCTGATTTTTTATTTATTTTTTTGATGAACCTTTAGTTGAAATAATTACTTTTATGCATTGCTTCACTTATCTAGTGCTGTCACCTTTTTTGTTATATCAAGTTGATTGATATTCTTCAGAATACCATTTGTTTATTTCATTATTTTTTAAGGTGAACAAATGTAGTCTTTAACAGGTATGATCTGAGCCATTCATTCTTGTAAGCATTTTTAATTTGAATCACTTGAATGATTTCTTTAAATCTGGGCATGCATTTAAGTTAACACTCCCAATAATTCATTTAAGGAATGAATGACGTCTTTATTAAGTGGATATTGGAACTTTACTTTGATGTTAGAAGCCTTTCAGTGCACTTGGTATTACTTATTTACAATGTACATTTTTTTTTTTTTTATTATTCTGATTTGCCAGTTTAGAAATATAAAAAGCAGAAAGTAACAGCCTCTTTTATCCACAGTCAAAAAGTTAGTGATTGATTCTAGATGAAACTGGTGGTGTACCACTACTACTGCTACTGAATTACTAATATGTACCCCCGGGGGCCTACAAGCTAATGCTAATAACATGCCAATAATTGGCAAATTTGTAATTTATTATTGCAAAGGTAGTTCAAAACTTCAGCATTATTTTAAAATACTTGTTTATCTTTACTTGTATAAGTTTACAAGTAAACTATGAGTGTAAAGTTTATGCATAATAGTTACTTAGGTTGAGCAAATTGTATGATATGACTTCATGTTAAGGTCAGTTGCATGGGATAGCACAAGAACAATAACAAGAAATCATTTTTATTTTTGTCTATTGGAATTAGTGTTGCTACTGTGATTTGGTTCTGTTGGTTGTATAAGGAATTAACTCTAAATAACAGTTTTACTGGATTCTTAGATTTCCTTTCCTTCTCCTGTATATTATTATTATTCAGGCCTCCATAGAGTCAAAAGACTCGTCGCGGGAGTTCCCTCCTAGGAAACACAAAGTCTATCATACCACTCCTTAAACTCATTGACCGTTCTCGCTCCTTCCCGCTGTTCAACCAAGCGAAAGAACTGTATGCAATTTTAAGATTTACTCCCTTCAAAGTATTATTTATGGATTAATGAGTTTTTAAAGAATATCTTAATGAAATTTTCTTGGAAAATTACTATTTTTCTTATTAAAAAAATGGTGCTAAAAAGTTAGTGTTATTTCTTTTTATCATTTCATGAAAATATCATTCAGGCATTTTCACTAATCACTTTGTAGAATTGAATCTTAAAATTAAACCACTATTCTAATGTCCTTTTTGGGAAAGGACATCATGACACTTATGATTCAGTAGTTAAAACCTGTATTCTAATTGTATTCAGGAAAGCGGGGAACCTTTTATAAGGACTCTTTAGTTGGATTGAAGTTAGACCTTTACACACAGGCTTTATCCTGCAAACAGACAAATATCACATGAAATTAATTGACCTATCTACCTGCATCATTTGTTACAGCTGTTGTCTTTACTCTTGTGCTTTAATTTAAGAAAATTAAGAATTACAATCTTTAAGAAAAATGGTTCCCAGTGTTATGGTTTGATAGATTTGATGCTGAATTGTGCAGTGTGATTAGACTTGTAAAAGAATAAGAAGTATCCACCTTTATTTTATACTAATAAGAGGAAAAAATTTGCATTTAAAATTTACATTTTTGAAAGTGATATTTTGCAAATATACTATTAAGCAGCACAATAAGATAATTTATGCTGAAGACAAACTGCCCATTAGTCCATAAATTTACCTTTTCTAAGGGCATTTCAGTAACATCATAGGTAATTTTCTTCTTAGCCAATCATTTAAGACAATGGAAATGATACAATACCAAGACAACTTATCTTGGATATATGTATTTCTGTGAATGTTTAATCACTTTTGAAACTTCATTTTTAATGCATAAATTTTAGTCTAATTGATCATTTTGTGTGATCAAGTAGACTAAACTTCCAAAGTATTTTTGAAAGTTGTTAGTTTTAGTTTTTTTTTTTATATGGGAGTGCTTGCACATACGATCTGCCATATCATGCTTCTCATCTTGTAGAATATTTAAGTAAATTGGATAAAGAAAGTCTGACACAAAACATTTTATTGAAAATGAAGAATATGATAATGTATCATAACTAACCAAAATTTGATATATTAAACAGGAAGAGGGTATCATCACAGTGGGACAAAATTAAGGAATTTAAGTTTGTGAATGTTATGCTGGATTCAGACCAGCATATCTTAAATTGCTTGTTGGAAATACTGTATAAAGTATATAAAGTATGCATGTAGTTCCACCCTATACTATATATATACTGATCCAGCTGTACTGTGCTTTCAAATTCTAACAGAATAGGAACTAAAATCTTAGTGAGTTCTAGAATTTTCATAACTAAGTTACTTATATATGGAAGCTGATGACTTATACAAGTAGCTTAGTCATGAAAGTACTTTTCACAAACTTTGTTTACTTGTTTAAATTAAACTTGGAAAGTTTAATTTAATAGGATAATTTATTATTATACAGGCACATCCATGGAGTCTGAGACTCATTACAGCAGACCCAATCTATCATGCCTCTTCTTGAACCCATTAACAAAGCACTCATAACTGACTCTGTCAACTCATTCACAACTCTCCAAGCAAAAAAATATCTAGTCGTCACATCCCTACTAACCACACCTTTATTCAACTTCCAGGGATGCCCACTTGTTCTGGTTGCTCTAGCCAAGTGCTGAAATATTTTTCCTGTATATATCCTATAAAACCCTTTAAGCAACTTAAATGTTTTTATCATATCTCTTTTTTTACTTCCTATCAACCAACTTCTGCAATCCACACACACCCTTAATCTATCCTCATAGGGAATTCCGCAGGTCACTCGCCTCTGAATCCTCTCCACTGCTTCCTCATCTCCAAGATACTTAGGGGACTAGATGAGCACAGTAATCCAGATGTGGGTGTATCAAGGCCTTATGAAGAGGAATAACAACTTCCTTGTTTCTAGTTTAATGTGTTCTTCAATAGCCAAGTAATTTTATGAGCTACCTTAGGAATAGGTCTCTAAACTTTAATTCTATCTACCACCACCTCTAAATTTCTAGCTTCATCCATTTCCTGGAGTACAGTGCCATCAACGCGATACATGGCTTGTAATCTATTTATCCCAAAATTGCATAACTTTACATTAAACTGACAACCATTAACTTTTGCCCCCATACTGACAGCTTATTTAAATTGTCCTACAAGCTCTCCACATTACCTTGTTTAACTATTATTCTACCTAATTTTTCATCATTAACAAACATTTCCTTTTAGGTTATTTCCTATATCATTTATGTACAAATTAAACAGCAACGATCCCAGCACCTGAATCTTATAGCACACTGCTAGTCACCTGTTTTTGTCTCGATTTTGCTTCTCTATATACCACTTTTTGATATCTGTCCAGCAGCCACCCTCTTATTCACTTAACCAGTGTCATATCTATCTCCACTTGTTCAAATTTGCATAACAGAGTTCCATGTGGTATTCTGTTGAATGACTTTACCATCGTGTAGTCATTTCCTTCATCCAACTCAGCTTACTAATTTAGTCATGCCTTAGTAATTTACTACTCTTATAAAAAGTAGTAAATTACTAAGGCATGAGTGACCCTTCACAAAACCATGTTGACCCTCATACAGTATCATATTTTTATCTACCCATTCTTGAATTCTCTTTTCTAGAACTTTTACCACCATGCCTTAGATACTGATTGGTCTGTAATTTGCTACTGCAGTCTTAGAATCTCCCTTATGCAAAAGGAATTATTTTGCCCTCTTTCCCACCCTTTTGGAACTCTACCAGTGCTGAGACATCTTAGTCAAAGGCATTGCCAGTTCCCTTGCACATTCTTGCAAGGATCATTCTAAGAACCTCCCATTCACCCACCTCTGTTCCCACATTAGGATCTGTCACACGAGTGAAAGTAGTAACCTCACTAGAATGATATACTCTTGCAAAGTAGTCACTCAGTAACTCAACTATTTTACCCACTTCTGTCTCCTCGTGACCATCATCACTCATTAAAGTTAATCTTCCATGGTCATTCTTTCTCTTACTTGCAATGCAACAAAAGAACTGAAATTTCCTTTGGCCTTCTGGGCTAGATTCTTTTCATAATCTGATTTTGCTTTCTTGCCCGAGCCTTATAATATTCATGAGTTTGCTGGTCACCTTTCTCTTTATATACCCCTCCACATTTTCTTCTGCATCTCATGGTTAATAATATTACTTATCCAACTCCTACCCAATTAACCCTCCTTACTTTAGTTATACAATTTAATACTGCTTCCTCTAGATTACCCTTAACTATATCCCATGCACTACTAACATCCTTGCCCTACAGTGTTTTATGCCATAGTACAGATTTAAGCTGCTCCCGAAGCTGTCATAATCACCTGCCTTGTAGCTCCACAAGTACCCCTTCTTGATAGAATATTTCTCATGTTTTACAATATCCCAAGTCAAGCCCACATGGTCACTTTCACCAATGGCAATGTTGTCACCTTGGTTATGGATAGCTCCTATGAGCAGGTCCAGTATTCTCCCACCCCTAGTCCCCTTCATCACGTACTGATTTAAGTAGTTATCTCTTAGCTGGTGTAATTTTTTTTTTTCTATTTCCTTTCTGCCATGTGATCTTTCTTCCAGTCTATATCTCCGTAGTTGAAGTCCCCCGTAATAATTACTTGATCTGTACTTGTACTAATTTGGTGATACATGTCTTGCAGATCATTGCGGAACTTCCTGACCTATAGTAACAACCAACTGTGTATTTTGTCTTACTGGCCTTAATCTCACACCAGATTGCTTCAAATGAACTCCTACCTGTTTCCTATTCTTTTTGGCTGCAATTCATCTGCAGTGCTCCTCTCCTCTTCATCCTATCTTCTCTATTTTTCCTGAAAATACTAAACCCTTCGTATTCAATCCCTGTAACTAAATCATCTGCTGTTAGCCAAGACTCACTTAATGCCTATAGCTTTTGGAGAGGTTGCACTAACCAATGTCATAAACTCCTCCCTCTTGTTCCTGATACTTATACTATTAGTATATAGAAACTGTGGCATTCCTTTAGTCCCCCCCACCACCACCCATCTTTACTTTCTGAATTGACTACCCTATTCAATATTTTTGCTTGAGAGATTAGATTCCTCACTTAGTCATTCTCATGCTCACTCGCTTCATGGGTGCCTTCATGCAAACTCACTTGATTTTTTCCCTGAATCTGCACTTCAGCATGCTTGGTGAACAAAGCTTTCTCCAGACACAGCACCAAAACCATTTAGGTGAGTCTGGATGGATTTATCAATGCCCCCCACCCCCGACTTCAGTTTGCCTCTATCATAGCATGGTAGGAGACTTGCAATCTTCAACTTCTTGCTCTTCAGTTTTGCCTCTTCTAACAACTCCTTTACATCCTCCCTTATAGAATACTTCTTCCTCTCAAATCATTTGTATCAGCCATTACAGCCATTATTAGTGTAACTTGAACTTGATCAAGTGTTCTTGAGTGTGTTGGATTAGCAACATCTCATAATGGAAGTAATTACAGTAATTAATGGCTTACACTTCATATACAACTGGTTAGTAGTTACCAGTTGATACAATCAACAAATTCACTACACTTCAGATAATTTGAAGCAAGTTCAAACTTGGGTTTTTCATTCTGCAAAATGCAAACCAACCAGACAAGCACATGCAATTAACAGACAAAATATATGGATGGATCAATATCTCTACAACAATACAGATAAAATTCAAAGTCAACTATAAAAGAAATAGAATTGATAAACTCCACATGGAAAAGTTAAAAAATAACCAAATAAGATTAGACTACATTAGGAAAACTGAAGAAATAAATAGTACTCAAACAGGTCAAATCGAAAACCTTTGGAAAACAGGAAAACAAATATTAATTACCTCAGCAAGGGAATCTAGGAATTTATAAAGATACCCAATAATAAATGCATAACATCTGAAATTTCAGAAGAATGTGAAGAAAAAAGAAAACTAAAAACAGACATACCTTAGAAGAAAACAAGAAATATACAAACAACTCAAAAACGAAATTGATAAACTCTGCAGACATTAAAGAAAACTGGCTAAACAAAAAAGCAAAAAATGCAATGAGGCATATAAACACCATAACTCAAACATTACATAAAGAAATTACAAAATACTTTTTGCAACTACCTCTAACAATGATCAACCATCAAGGTGAAGAAACAGGAAATCCAAATGTGATAAAAGTAATATGGATGGAACACTGCCAAGAAACCTTTAAGAATGAAAGCAATAACAAAGCCACACACTAACTCAAGACATGTCTTAAACCATCCTTCCATCAGAAGTGGAGAATGCTCTAAAGCAGATGAAATCTGACAAAGCACCAGGGATAGACCAAATTCCATCAGAACTCTAGCAAGAAGGAAAGCAAACAACTTTAAAATTCCTTATCACACTTTTCAACAAAATCATTAAATCATGAGAAATACCAGAAGTTTGGAGAACAGACATTATCACACCAATTTACAAGAAATGATAAGAAAAAATTGTTAAAATCACAGACCAATCACATCACTCAGCCATGCTAACAAAATATTTACAACAGTATTACAGAACATAATAAAGAACATGAGATCATTCTTAGTGATCTCAGGCAGGCTTCAGAAAGAATCGCTCCACATTGGATCGGATCTTCGTAATACAAAGATTAGCAGAATTATACTGCTAATATCTATTACTGTTTTATAGATTATAAACAGGCATCCGACTCAAACAGCAACTTTATTAAGAATATTAAAACAAACAAGTTGATGATACCCTAGGCCTAGAAAAATATTATGGTCACAGAAGCAATAATTAAATTCAACAGTATAACTGATAAAATAAATGTCAGTAAAGGAGTAGCCCAAGGATGTCCCATCTACCTAGAGGATATGATTGACCAAGCTTTGGAAGGAGAAAAAGGGATCAACCTAAATGATGATAACCTTAATAGCATAAAATATGCAGATGACATCGTAATGATAGGCACAAAAGAACAAATGGTGAACCTAATAACTAAACTAAACAATACGGTGGATAGGTTTTTGTGTTCGTCAGACGTAATAGATTTAACGGTACTGATATGAACACAGATGGATAAGAATATATAACTATTAACTTTGTGTTGTGTGCTCTGAAGATGCTGGATATAATACCAGCGAAATATTAGCTTTTAAGTTAATAAATAGTTATTTTCTTATCCATTTATGTTCATATCAATACCGTTAAATCTATTACAACATAAACAGTACGGTTGAAGAATACAGCATGACTGTAAATACATATGAAACAAAAATCTTGATAATTGGAAAAAATGGATCAACAATTGAACAGGTAAAACAATGCAACTATTTAGGAAACAGTAATAACAGAACACTTAGATATCATGACCACTATTAAACATAGAATATCGACTGCATGGTGTTCATTTAATAAGCTAGGAAAAATGAAATCTCCAAACCTCTAAAAATTAAATGATGCAATTATAATACCAATGTGCTATATGCTTCAGAAACTTGGACACTCAAGAAGACAGCGATATGAAAACTTGGGTTTTCGAGATGAAATGTCTCAGAAAAATAAAACACAAAATGGACAGAAAAGAAATCAAATGAAACTAAGACAAGATCTAAGCTATACAGACTCATTAATAGAAAAGATCAAAAGAAGACAACTTCAGTGGTATGGACATTTTGAGAGAATGCAATCAAAAAGGCTACCCAACCTTGCTCTATATGCAAGATTAAAAGGAAGACCAAGAACTAAATTGATTACATCAATAAAGGTCAACTCTGGATTACAAACATATAGACAGCTCACCAGCCAAGCAAGAAACCGAGACTCCTGGAGGTTGTTGTGTAAACACGGAAGACTCAACCCATCCCTGACGAAAGAGGACAGTAAGTAAGTAATATGACACTTGTATAAAAAGCTTACTGTCCTCTTTCGTCAGGGATGGGTTGAGTCTTCCGTGTTTACACAACAACCTCCAGGAGTCTTGGTTTCTTGCATGGCTGGTGAACTGTCTATATGTTTGTAATCTGGAGTTGACCTTTATTGATGTAATCAATTTAGTTCTTGGTCTTCCTTTTAATCTTGCATTCTCTCAAAATGTCCATACCACTGAAGTTGTCTTCTTTTGATCTTTTCTGTTAATGAGTCTGTTAGAGAGCTTCAATAATATTCATGTGTGATTTTGCATCTTGTTATATTACGAGCTTAATAACATTAAGTAATGTTAATAAACCAGGTGTTGTCTTGAAGGGACTTGTATAGTGGTAGACTGTGAATAAAGAGAACATTTTTTTCCAGGAATGTCGAAAATGAAGTACACCCAATTCTCCATTTACACAGTAGATTGGTTCCAGAAAAAAAATATGTAAAAAATAATAAAAAATAATACAGTTCATTTGAAAAAATAGAAGGTTTCCAAATATGAAAAGCCTATAAATATGAACAATAAGTCATTTTCAAACAAAATATATATATGAAAATCATTGAATAAAATTATTTAATTTTAATGGAATATTTTTTATTTTAAATACTTATTTAAAGTATACAACAGTGGTCTGAAAAGTTCTCGGTCTAACAATGAAAAAAAAAAACGAATTTATAATAATTTCATAATTATTATTCAACATAATCTCCCTTAAGACTAATACATTTATTCCAGCGATGTGCCAGCACCGTTATCATGTCCCAGTAGTGGTTCTCAGTAAGATCTGCAAAATGACCCTCTACAGCTGCAATCACCTCTTGATTTGAAGAAAAAATGCTCCCCAGAGGGAGACAGATCTGGGGAATAGGGTGGATGTTCCAACAATTCATAGTGCAGATCCCTTAATTTTCCCATTTCCAAAACACTTGTGGGCAGGTGCACTGTTCTGATGAAAGATGATTTTTTTTCTTCTGCAAACTGGGTCTTTTCTCACGAATTTTTTCATCTAGTCTGGTTTAAAGATCAGAATAATATTCTCCGGTTATTTTACTCTTTTCAAGATAAACAAAATGTCTTTAACATCTCAAAATACCAATGCCATGACCTTTCCTGCTGATGGAGCTGACTTTGTCTTCTTTGGCACTGAACAACTGGCTTTTGTCCACTGTTTTGACTGCTGTTTGGATTCTGGTATTGTAATGGTGAATCCAAGTCTCATCCATAGCAATAAATCGGTGCACAAAATCAGCTTTATTCTTCTTAAAACACTCCAAGCACTGTTCAGAGATTTTCGTGCAAGTATGTTTTTGATTTGCTGTGAGCAAGCATTGCATCAAACTTGTGCAAAACGTTTTCATTTGCAGTTCTTCATGCAAAATATATCCTACACGTTCTTTTGAAATGCCTATAGTCTCAGCAATTGCATGCACTTTGACTTGCTGGTCATCCAATAATATATTGTGCACTTGATCAATGATTTCTAGTGGTGTTACATTTTTTTAGACATATTTCATGTGGATCATCTTCAAGGCTGTTACGGCACCCTGTTTCTTAATTGTCGAAAACGAAGGAGAAGAAAAAACGTATGAATTTGAATTTCTTTTGGTATTACACCTTCTTTTACAAAGAATTTTATAACTGCACGATACTCAATTTTATCCATTTCAAGGGATACAGACAACACTTTTGCTTCAGACAGCTGTATAAAACAAACTAATTGATAGAATGACTTTCGTTTTCATATGGATTCTTATAACAGATGTACCAACCTAAAAAAAAAAAAAAATCTTCCCGATAGTGTTGCCATCTATGGTTGAAGCCGAGAACTTTTCAGACCACCCTCGTATATACATATGTTGTCATCATCAAATTCCTGTCTTGTACCCTCAAGGGATGTACAGGATATGATAGCACTACATGAAAAATTTACATCATTACTAACTTCCTATCTACAATTTTCCTCCAAATCAGTCTGTTACCTGTCAAGACTCCAACATTATCAGATCTTATATTTCTTCTAAGGCACTTTGTACTGTATCTTGGTCTTCCTTTGAGTCTTTTTCCTGCCAACCTGGCAGAGAACACTTATTTTGCTAATCTTTCATCTCCCATTCTGTTTAACTGACCATACACCTGAGATTAGCTCTGGTAACGCATTCCTGGATGCTGACAATGTCAAGTTCTTAATATCCTCATTTTAAATTTAATATGATATTGCCATCGATTCCATCTGCTCATGCCCCTAATTTTTCTCATACGTATGGTCTCTAGTCTTTGGTCAAGAGTTTTCCTTTGAGCCAGCTCTCAGACCCATAAATTAAAACTGGTTTGAACACTGCCTTGTATACAGCCAATTTAGTGTTTTGACTCATTTCTCTCTTATTCCATATAAATTTATTCCTTTGAATTCCTACCATACCAGCTTTGTTGATTCTGTTGTCTTTTTCCATATTTAATTTACTGTCTTCACTAAAAATCATGCCTAAGTAGCTGAAATGTTTTACTTGTTATATATAGGTTTTCCATTCACAATGCAGTTGATATTTTCAATGCTTCTGCCTATTTTCATTGTCTTTGTCTTTTTATTGCTGACCTTAATACCACATCTATTACAACAGCTATTCAATTTAGTCAGAGAAAATCTTGCAGACTTTTAGCGGATTTATTTAGAAGTATAACATCGTCCGCGTAAAGCAAAGAGCTGAGATTAACATCTCCAATTTGTATATCAGGTTTACCACTTTCCTTCATCATGCGATCCAAATAGATAATGAATAACAGAGAGGATAATATACATCCTAGTCTGACACCATATTTAACATTAAACCATCTTCCTGTACTTCCCTCACTATTTTCTAGGACCTGACAACAATATTTAATTGGTAATCCACCGGCTGTTATGTATTTTGTATTTCATTCCTTTTAACTTTGTTCTACACTGATGATGTACTGTTAATTTCAGTACAAAATATTTGTACCTTTATTTTATTAAAGTTAATTACTGTGGTTATCGTGTTAAGTTATTATTTATAGTTATGCTACGGGTACCTTTAAAGATTAGACTTCAATTTTAACTGCTGACTTACAACTGAAATAAAGACTAAGTATTGCTTGATATAATGCCCCATTGACACCATATAACAGTTACGTTTTGAATAGCTCCTCACTGGTCACCTTGTCACATGCCTTTTCCAGATCTACAAAACTTAAGTACAGATCTTTGTTATATTTCCATGATTTCTCAACTATTTGTCGTAAAGTGAAAATCTGATCCTGACAGTGTCTGTTTGGCCTGAATCCAGCTTGTTCTTAACCAGACTTTTCTTCCACAATCCTTCTCAACCGTTTCTCAAGCATACTTGTGTAAATCTTACCAGGAACACTCAGTAGGGAAATACCTCTGTAATTCTCACATTCAGTTTTATTTCCCTTTTTATGTATATGGGTAGTATGCAAGCTTTACTCCAATCATCTGGAATTCAGTGTTTCACTAAAAAAAACAAATTTGAAAAGGCTCAAGTACACTGCGCATATGGTTATTAATTAAATTTTATTTGCCCTCACTTTCTGACAGCCGCATTCTTTTGTCTGAGAGGAATAAAATCACTTCCATCACTTGAAACACTGTGGCCTTCCTGTTCATACTGCAATGGCAAAACGTTTTATTCAGTAAAAGGAACTAAATTAGCATTAATTTCCAATAATTCTGAAGGTTGATTTTTTTTTTTACCATGAAATAACTGTTCAGCTCGGTATTTGGGTCATGTGTAAGACAATGAATTTGCAATTTACTAACCATTGGAAGCCCTTCTTTAATTAATCCTACAGTGAGTGAAATCTCTTCATGATCACTTTTTTCATTTTCATTGAGATTCTCAAGGACAACTTCTATTATTTTGTCATGACTAATAGCTTCGTCAACCATCAATTCTTCAGTATCTGCAGATGAAAAATCATCAAATCCTTCTCTGCCAACTGCATGTGCTAATCTGATCATACTGGGATATTCAGTTATATACAAAGGTACGGTGTTTTTCTTTTTCACACATTCTGGCTAAGTAGCTTTCCAGCATGCATTTAAAGTTGATGGTTTCAATTCTGATAATGCCAACTTAGCAAATTTGATGCAATCTGAAATAGAAAGTTTCTTCCACACATCAATAAATGTCAGTAAATTTTCCTTATCTAATTTATCCAAAATGTATTGGAATGTTCTTATATAGTAAATTTTGAATGTAGCGATCACACCTTTGTCTTGTATCAAGGATGTTGTATTAGATGGCCGAAAACAAAATTCCACATTCAAGTGTTCTAAAACAGGATGGCCAGTAGCATTCTCTATAGTCAACAAAACTTGATTGATTATTATTATTTTTTATTATTATTATTCGTGACACCTCCAAGGAGTCCGTAGACTCATCGCGGGAGGAAACCTACTGTACAACTCTCCGTCTTCACCACAACACCGAACCTCTAATGCCAATCATCTACATCATAGGTCCCCAAACTTTTTCAGGCCACCGCCCACGTTGCAAGACAAATTTTGTAATGCCCCCCCATTATACACAATCTATTTTCTCATTGACATCTATTTCTATCTGACATGGTAAATTTTCAAATGATTAAATAATTGAAATCGAAAATTGATAAAAAAAAAATTGATCATGTAAGGTAAGATGGGCATAAGATGAATTAAAATGCAATATTTAAATTTTAAATGATTATCTAATTGCAAAATCACAAAAATAATTAATTTTTAAATCATCATCATCATCATCATCAAATTCCTGCCATGTACCCTCAAGGGGTGTACAGGATATGACAGTACTACATGAAAAAATTACATCATTACTAACTTCCTATCTACAATTTTCCTCCAAATCAGTCTGTTACTTGTCAAGACTCCAACATTATCAGATCTTAAATTTCTATCGTCTAAGGCACTTTGTACCGTATCAATCCACCTATATCTTGGTCTTCCTCTGGGTCGTTTTCCTGCCAACCTGGCAGAGAACACTTGTTTTGCTAATCTTTCCTCTCCCATTCTATTTAAGTGACCATACCATCTGAGATTAGCTCTGCTAACGCATTCCTGGATGCTGACAATGTCAAGTTCTTTCCTAATATCCTCATTTTTAATATGATATTGCCATTGATGCCATCTGTTCACGCCTCTAATCTTTCTCAGGACTCTCATATCTGCGGTCTCTAGTCTTTGGTCAAGTGTTTTACTTCTGACCCAGCTCTCAGATCCATAAGTTAAAATTGGTTTGAACACAGTCTTGTATACAGCTAATTTAGTGTTCCGACTAATTTCTTTCTTATTCCATATGAATTTATTCAATTGACTTCCCACCATACCAGCTTTGCTGATTCTGTTGTCTATTTCTATATGTAATTTACCATCTTCAGTAAAAATTGTGCCTAAGTAGCTGAAATGTTTTACTTGTTCCACAGGTTCTCCATTCACAACACAGTTGACATTTTCAAAGATTCTGCCTATTTTCATTGTCTTTGTCTTTTTATTGCTGACCTTCATACCATATCTATTACAACAGCTATTCAATTTAGTCAGAGAATCTTGCAGATTTGTAGCGGATTTATTTAGAAGTATAACATCATCCGCATAAAGCAAAGAGCTGACATTAACATCTCCAATTTTGATATCAGGTTTAATACCACATTCCTTCATAATGTGATCCATATAGATAATGAATAACAGAGGGGATAATGTACATCCTTGTCTCACACCAGATTTAACATTAAACCATCTTCCTGTACTTCCTTCAATTCTAACTGCTGACTCACAACTCAAATAAAGACTAAGTATTGCTTGATATAATGCCCCATTGACACCATATAACTGCAGCGTATTGAATAGCTTCTCTCTTGGCACCTTGTCATATGCCTTTTCCAAATCGACAAAACTTAAATACAGATCTTTGTTATATTCCCATGCTTTCTCGACTATTTGTCGTAAAGTGAAGATCTGATCCTGACAGCCTCTATTTGGCCTGAATCCAGCTTGTTCTTCACCAAGCTTTTCTTCCACAATTCTTCTCAACCGTTTCTCAAGTATACTTGCATAGATCTTGCCAGGAACACTCAGTAGGGAAATACCTCTGTAATTCTCACATTCAGTTTTATTTCCCTTTTTATATATAGGTACTATGAGAGCTCTACTCCAATCATCGGGAATTCGTCCCTCTGTCCAGGCTTTCTGAACTATGCAGTGCAGCCACTGTAAGACTCTTATACCACCATACTTCAGCATTTCTGGTCGAATATCATCTAGTCCTGCTGCCTTTCCACATTTCAAGCCTTTGATGGCTTCTTCTACTTCCAGTATGGATATGTATTCCTGACTGCATGCCTGGTCAGTGTTTTTTATCACTGTGCTGTCATCACTGCTTGTTTCATTTAGCAGTTTTTCAAAGTAATTACTCCATACTTCAAGGATATCTTTTTCTCCTGTTTTCATTTCACCTTTATCATCTCTAATTCCTTTTACAGCACTCTTTCCTCCATTCCTAAGCTTCTTCAACAACCTCCAGAATATTTTACCACCTTCTTGATATTTATTTTTTGTATTCTTGCCAAAGTCCTCCCATGACTTTTGTTTAGCTAGTTTTACACACTGTTTAGCTTTCTTACATTTGTCTCTGTATTCTGTAAGAGTAAAAGCTGACTTATTTGCCAGGAACTTTTGATATGCTTTCTTCTTTTCCTTCACTACCTCTTTAACTTCCTGTGTCCACCAGGGAGTTCTGATTTTTTTATCCTTGCACACAACCTCACCACATGCCTCTCTGGCAGAATCAATCAATGTTTCCTTCAGAGTTTGCCACTGAATCTCCAAGGTTTGATTCCTGTTCTCAAACTCTTTCATTTTCTTTTCAATAATATTTCTGTATTTTAGTCTACAGTTCACATCTGAGAGCTGCTCAACTTTTATTCGCTTTAAAACTTTCTTACATGTTATTCTTTTCAATATGAAATTCAATTTTATCCTGCTCAAGACTAAATAGTGATCACTTCCAATTTCAAATCCTCTGTACACTCTGGTGTCCTGCACCAGGGAGAAAACATCACTATCAACAATAACATAGTCAATGAGACTTTTCTTATTCCTAGCCTCTTCTCTCCATGTGAATTTGTGCACATTTTTATGTTGGAACATGGTGTTAGTAATAACCAGTCCATGTGCTGAGCAGAAATCCAACAGTATTTTGCCATTATTATTAACTTTGCCCTTTTCTCAAAATTTTCCCAAAACATTTTTGTATGTCTCACAATCATTTCCTACTCTACTATTTAGATCCCCAACAAGGACCAACTTTTCCTTTTTCATTGTGTCAGTTGCTTTTTCTAAAGCCTCAAAAAATTCCTCCACTTCTACCTTAGTAGAACCTTCTGTGGGACCATAGGCACAAATAAGTCTCATTGTCCAGTTCCCCATTCTCATATTTGCCCACATTACTCTACTTGAGACTGACTGCCATTCAAGAAGATTAGCCTCGTATTTTGTGTTGAATACTATGGCTACTCCTTCTTTTCCTTGATTGTCATTGCCTGAATATAACATTTTGTATTTATTGCTCAGAAAGATCTCACCAGTTTTGATCTTTTTTGTTTCAGTCACCCCTATTATGTCGATCTGGTACTTATCTAATTCCTCAGCTAGCTCCATTTCTTTGCCATTCAGGCTTCTTACGTTGATAGTACCGATCTTTAACTCTGGTGATGTTGAGTTGGGGTTTGTTTTCGGATTTGTTCCAGTAGCTGACTTTTCGCTGTTCGCCCTGGTTCCCTGGCGAAAACAACGGGGGCCTTGTTTAACCGGGCGACGCCCCAGCCGGCATGAAATTTTGTCATGTTGTACCATCATTTTTTATTTTGGTTTAACCAATAAGAATACAATTTGGTCGGCTAAATCCCAAATTGCCAGCCCATCCTCGTTCGTTCAGTATCAAAGTAGATACCCAACAGGGTGCACCACGAGAAGGTGAGGATTGGACATTAGGTCAGAAGCCCTGGTCGGTTCTCCGCATTCCTTTAAAGGCTATGTGGAGGTCTCCTCTCAGTTATACAGCTTTGACCCTTAAGCACCCCTAATTTTTAAATATATATTATTAATTTCTTCTATAAAGAGCCACCGACCCCTAGACCACCTGAACGCCTCCCAAATGCTTCTGATCCCGCTATAGCCCCCTAGAAGGCTTCAGCACCCACTGGGGGGGCACTGAAGCCTTCAAGGGGGGGTATAGTTAGATCATAGGTTCCCGCCCACTTTGAGAACTTATGATTTACATCAATGCCATCTACTGCCCACCACCACTAGTATTTTTTGTCTGTAAATTGCGTGTGTTCTGAAGGGCTGATTTGTCTGTATGTGGGATGAAAAACCAGAGTCTCTGGGAGAAAAAAACCCTACTTCCTCTGTATGAGATTGGCTGACTCACTTTCATTTGAAAAAAATCAATATAAAGATTCCTCCCGTCAAAAAATAATGACGTACCATCATTATGTTATTATTATTATATTATTGTCCGTGTGGCTATAGAGTCCAGATTTTTTTCCATTAAATAGTATTTAACTTCTGGAACAAAACAATGATGGCACCATTCATTAAAAATTTCTTTTGTACCCAACCTTTTTTTTTGTTTGCACTTCCAGTGAACTGGTAACATGTTTAAATCCACACTTTTCATTACCGTGGTCTTTGGGATCAATTAATGAGTAATGGTTTTAATATACGATCTCCTGAAGGATCATGTGAATATTATTTTGCAGCAATGCTTCGGGAGATCATATATTAAAACCATTACTCATTAATCGATCCCAAAGACCACGGTAATGAAAGGTGCTCTAAAGCCACCAACATGTTTTTGTGATTTTGCTATATAAGTTCTGCTTGGCATTTTTTTCCAAAAAAGGCCAGTCTCATCTGCTTTTCAAACTTGATCAGGAGTGTAGCCACCATTTTCAATAATTTTAGACAGTTTTGAAACAAATTCCCTAGCTGCTGGCTCATCTGCAGATGTGGATTCTCCTTTTATTTTTACCTTATGAGCCGCGTATCTTTTGAGAAATTTGTAAGCCAACCTGTGCTTACAGAAAAATCGCAATTGTTGTTTTAATGTTGTTGGCTCCTTTTCCTGAATTTGTTTGTACAACTGTAATGCTTTCTCTTTGATAACATTTCCATCTAAAGGAAATTGTTTTTGTGAGCAATCTTCTATCGATCACTAGGACCTTTTCCATCTTCACTTTTATAATGACTCTCTTATACGATGACGACTTGGCAGCTAATTTTGTTCCATAAAGAACAGATTATCTAATGGCCTTTTCATTTTTCTTAATCATTCTCACGGTAACTTTGTTCAGTCCAAAATATTTCCCTAAGGATGATGAACCTTTTCCAGATGCTAAACGATCTATAATTTGGATCTTAATTTCTAAAGAAATAGCTTTTCTTTTCTTCTTCTAACTGAATTATGTGACATCTATATTATTATTACCACCCCAAGACCTCATGGAGTCAAAGACTCATCTGGGAGGTCCTTTTTATCACACACACACAGCTCATCATACCGTGTTTTAAACACATTCAAACTCTTTGCAGACACCACATTCTCAAGCAAGGCATTCCAATCATTCACAACTCTGCATTAAAAAAACCTGCCTCTCACTCCCCTACTCACACCCTCTTTATACAGTTTCCAGGGATGACCTCTGGTTTCTTCCCTGATCTCCCACTAAAACTTCTCCAGCATTGATCCTATAACAACCCCTTACCAACTTGTAAGTCTCTATCATATCTCCCCTCTTCCTCCTGTCCACCAGACTCTGCAAATTACATCTTCTCAATCTTTCCTCATACTTGACATTCCAGAGGTCAGAAACTACCATAGTCAGTCTCCTTTGGACCCTTTCCAACATCTCTTCATCCTTCTGAAAACCTGGTGACCAAATCTGGACACAGTAGTCCATGTGTGGCCTAAACAAAGCCTTATACAACGGATCAAGAATCTCCCTACTTCTACACGTCAATGTCCTCAGCATCATTCCCAGAAGCCTTTGTGTTGTCTTCACGATTTTGGCGATGTGTCCCCTAAATTTTAGATCCTTATCCACTATCACCCCCAGATCTCTTATTTCCTCTACCTCCAACAATATATTCTCACCAAGCAAAAATTCTGCATCCCATCTTTGTTTTCCAAATGTTAAAACCTTACATTTTGCAACATTGAATTCACATTGCCATTTCCGTGCGCACTCACTCAATCTATTCAAGTCTTCCTGTAAGGCCACAACATCTTCACTACACTTCATGGTTCGTCCCAACTTTGCATCATCTGCAAACAACTGAATATCTCCATCCAGATCTTCACCTATATCATAGCCAGTCTCCAATCTAATTTCCAACCCCATCTGCTCTAGTTTGACTGTCAACATATCATGAGGTACTCTATCAAAAGCCTTTGTGAAATCCAAGTATATTACTGTGTATTCTTTTCTTCTGTCCAAGGAAGCAGTCACTTTATTGTAATAAGTAAGTAGTTTACTAAAACATGACCTCCCTTTAGCAAATCCATGCTGTCCATCAAAGATAATACCATTGTTATCAACCCAGCTCTGGATCCTAGTTTTCACAAGCTTCTCCAACAACTTAACCACAATACCTGACACACAGATAGGCCTATAGTTAGATGCGTGAGTTCGAACACCTCCTTTATTAAGTGGCACAATCTTGCACTCACCAGCCAAGTCACCCTCCTTGCTTAGTCTTTGTAGACCTCATGGAATTGGTTATTTCCACTTCTCTTATGGTGCCTCGACAATGCCCTTTTTCTCTGTATCACATGCTTAATCTCTTTATTCATCCATCTCACATCCACCTTATTTAACCTTCTCACCCTTGGAATACATTTAGACATTGCATCTACTAAACAGCTTTTTGAAAAGAGATGATTTTTGAAGAAACAAGCTGCATTTATCTCTTTTCCAGATAACTCCTCATTCCACGCTACACCCGCAAGCTGTCTCCTAAGCTCTTCATAATCCCCGCCCTTGTAGTTCCACATATACCCTTTTCTCACAGAGGTCCTTGCACTGCTGGCAACCACCCAGGTAATCACCTTATGGTCACTCTCACCAATTGGTGGATGATTTGATACCTCATTTATAATTACATCCTCTGATGAGATGATCAAATCCAAGACCCTCAATCCTTGTATGCCCTCTGTTACATACTGTCTGAGGTAGTTATCCCTCAAAAACTCAAGAAACTCATTTTCTTTACTTCCAGTTGCTATCTCATCATTCCAGTTCTATATTGCCATAATTAAAATCACCCATAACGATCACCCTTTTCTTATTTACTTGGCTAATTTGATACTACATTTCATTATCACCACCATCCACATTACCTGGTCTATAACAACATCCCACCAAGTATTTGATTCCATACTCTCACACCCTCTTTATACAGTTTCCAGGGATGACCTCTGGTTCTCCCCTGATCTCCCACTATTCTCTGTAAAACTTCTCCAACATTGATCCTATAACAACCCCTTACCAACTTGTAGGTCTCTATCATATCTCCCCTCTTCCTCCTGTCCACCAGACTCTGCAAATTACATCTTCTCAATCTTTCCTCATACTCGACATTCCAGAGGTCAGAAAGGTATTATACTTATTGGCTTAGTATGGCATTTTTCAATGTTTATCTTTTCTTATAATTACATCATTAGGTAGGAGGTTAAATAAGGTGGGTGTGAGATGGATGAATAAAGAGATTAAGCATGCGATACAGAGAAAAAGGGCATTGTGGAGGCAGCATAAGAGAAGTGGAAATAACCAATTCCATGAGGTCTACAAAGACTAAGCAAGGAGGGTGACTTGGCTGGTGAGGGCAGCTAAAGAGAGGTATGAACATCAGTTGGCTAATGAAGCCAAAATAAATCCTAAGGAATTCTTTCGATATGTAGCCAGCAAAAGAAAGAATGACTATGGAAGGATGACATTGATTGGAGAAAATGGTATAAAGACAGCTGATGCAGAATGTGTGGTGGAGATACTTAATGAACAGTTCATAAAGATCTTTCAATCTTGTGAATGTGACTTCATGGAGGGATTGAGAGCAGTTGATGATGGGGAACAGAGACTGACTGTAGGTGAGCAAGAGGTGTATGGGAAGTTGAGTAAACTAGATGTTAATAAGACTGTGGGACTTGATAATATATCACCACGTTTTCTGAAAGAATGTGCCAGGGAGTTGACACTTGCCTTGCCATATTTTTTTAATAATGAGTCTTGCACTCGGTCAAGTTTCTAATGAGTGCAAGATTGTGCCACTTAATAAAGGAGGTGTTCGAACTCACGCATCTAACTATAGGCCTATCTGTGTGTCAGGTGTTGTGGTTAAGTTGTTGGAGAAGCTTGTGAAAACTAGGATCCAGAGTTGGCTTGATAACAATGGTATTATCTTTGATGGACAGCATGGATTTGCTAAAGGGAGGTCATGTTTTAGTAAACTACTTACTTATTACAATAAAGTGACTGCTTCCTTGGACAGAGCAAAAGGATACACAGTAATATACTTGGATTTCACAAAGGCTTTTAATAGAGTACCTCATGATACGTTGACAGTCAAACTAGAGCAGATGGGGTTGGATATGGATATTAGATTGGAGACTGGCTGTCTGATAGGAATCAATAAGTTTTGTATGGGGGAGCAATATCCAGGAAAAGGAAAGTCACTTGTGGAGTGCCTCAGGGATCTGTTTTAGGTCCATTACTGTTTAATTTGTATATTAATGATATAGGTGAAGATTTGGATGGAGATATTCAGTTGTTTGCAGATGATGCAAAGTTGGGATGAACCATGAAGTGTAGTGAAGATGTTGTGGCCTTACAGGAAGACTTGAATAGATTGAGTGATTGGGCACAGAAATGGGGATGTGAATTCAATGTTGCAAAATGTAAAGTTTTAACATTTGGAAAACAAAGATGGGATGCAGAATTTTTGCTTGGTGAGAATATATTGTTGGAGGTAGAGGAAATAAGAGATCTGGGGGTGATAGTGGATAAGGATCTAAAATTTAGGGGACACATCGCCAAAATTGTGAAGACAACACAAAGGCTTCTGGGAATGATGCAGAGGACACTGACATGTAGAAGTAGGGAGATTCTTGTTCCGTTGTATAAGGCTTTGATTATGCCACACATGGACTATTGTGTCCAGATTTGGTCACCAGGTTTTCAGAAGGATGAAGAGATGTTGGAAAGGGTCCAAAGGAGACTGACTAAGGTAGTTTCTGACCTCTGGAATGTCGAGTATGAGGAAAGATTGAGAAGATGTAATTTGCAGAATCTGGTGGACAGGAGGAATAGGGGAGATATGATAGAGACCTACAAGTTGGTAAGAGGTTGTTATAGGATCAGTGCTGGAGAAGTTTTACAGAGAATAGTGGGAGATCAGGAGAGAACCAGAGGTTATCCCTGAAAACTGTATAAAGAGGGTGTGAGTAGGGGAGTGAGAAGCAGGTTTTTTTCGTGCAGAGTTGTGATAATTGGAATGCCTTGCCTGAGAATTTGGTGTCTGCAAAGAGTTTGAATGTGTTTAAAACATGATATATGATGAGCTGTGTGTGTAATAAAAGGACAACCCAGATGAGTCTTTGACTCCATGAGGTCTTGGGGGTGGTCATCATCATCATCATGCATATCAAGGATTTAGGCCTAGCATGGCCTGTTCCAGCCTTAGTCATCGTTTAAGATGACGTCCTGGTTTTCTTTTTCCTAATGGCTTGTATTTTAAGGCTTGTTTCGGTAATCTTTCTTTTTCATTCTTTGAACGTGTTCCATCCATTTATGTTTATATTTTTTAGTTTTTTCTATTACTGGTTCTTGGTTTAATTCTTTCACAATTTCTTCATTTCTTTTGTGATCAAATAGGGTATACTTTGCAGTTTTTCTCATAAACTTCATTTCTGCTGTTGTTAATCTTTGTTTGTCTTTTTGTTTTATTGTCCAGATTTTGTTTCCATATATTAAGACTGGTAGGGCTAATGTATTGTATACTTTTAGTCTGGTTTGTTTTTGAACTAGGTTTGGTTTAATTATAGAGTTAATTACACCTGTTATTTTTAAATATTTTGCAATTTTTACGTTTATATCTTTTTCATTTTCATATGTGATCGTACATCCTAGGTAGTTAAATGAATTCATCTGTTCTAAGATCTTGTTATCTATTACTATTTTAGTTCTTGCTGGATCTTGTTCTTTAAAGGCCATAGTTTTTGATTTTTCTGTTGATATTATCATACCATAATCTTTGGATATCTCATTTAGATCTAAAATTGCTTTCTGTAGTTTATCTTCAGAATTTGTAATTATTATTTGGTCGTTGGCAAAGAGGAGAGTGTTTAAGTTTACTGTAGGAAAAAGTTTAATTCCTTGATGTAAATTTTTATTCCATTTTATTATTATTTCATTTAAGTAGATATTAAAAAGAGTTGCTGAGAGGGGACATCCCTGTCGGACCCCTTGGTTTATCTCTCTTGTATATGATAGCTCGTGATTTAATCTTATTTGTATTTGATTATTTTCATATATACTTGTGATTGCTTTTAGGATATTATTTGGTATTTGTCTTTCTTTTAAAATGTTAAATAATATGTTTCTTTTAACTTTGTCAAATGTTTTTTTCAAAGTCAATAAATGCAATATGTGTTTCTAATTTGTATTCTCTTCTTTTCTCTATTATTAATTTTAGGCAAAAGGCTGGGTCTATACATGATCGTCCTTTTCTAAATCCATTCTGTACTTCTAAAATAAAGTTTTCAGAATATTTCATTAGTTTGCTATTTAGAATTCTGCTATATATTTTGTAACGGGAATTTAGTATACTGATATCTCTATAGTTTTTAGGGTCATCTCTATTACCTTTTTTAAAGATAGGAATCACAATTGCTTTTTTTCATTTTCTTGGTGGGATACCAGTTGAATAAATTTTATTTAAAAATAATAAGAGTCTTTCTTTGAATCTAGTTTCTACATATTTATGTAGTTCTGAACCAAGTTTATCTTCTCCAGGTGATTTTCTGTTTCTTGTTTCTTTCAGGCTGATTTCTAATTCTTCTTTAGTTATTTCCTTTTCATTTTCATTAATTGTTTGACAGTTGTCTTTTTTAAAATATTTATCTGTCCACAATTCTGTGTAGTAATTTAGAAATTCTTCTAATTTCAATTCAGTGTTTAATTTTATGTTTTCTTTGGTATCTGCATTTAAGTGTTTCAAAATTTTATATACATTGGATCTTATTTTATGTAAATCATGTTCTAAATTAGAAACAAATTTGTTCCATGATTCTCTGTCTTTTTCTGACTTCTCTTTTAGCTATGGCTCTTATTCTTTTATATTCTATTTCATCTTCTAATCTTTTACTGCTTAACCATTTGTGATAGGCTTCTTTTTTCTTTTTGATTATTTCTTTCATTGTATCATCCCAGATCTTCAGTTTTTTCCTTCTATTGAAATTTTTGGTCTTTCCTAAGCTTTCATTTGCTGCTGCATTTAGTATCGTTTTTATATTAAGCTCTAGTTCTTCATTTTGTTTTATTTTGTCTAGATATTGGTTAATTCTTTGTTCATATAGCCATTGTACATTTGTGTCATTCAATAGTCTAGCTTTATAAACAAATGTTTCAATTTTTCTTTCTGTTCTTGTTACTTGTAGCCATTTAGGTGGTAATCTTAATTTTATTTTAACAAGGAAGTGGTCACTGCTTATTTCATATCCTCTGTGAACCCTAACATCTAGTGAAAATTTTGATGTCTTTTCATTTAGTATAAAGAAATCTAATATTGATTTCCATCCTCTTGCTGCCCAAGTATATTTATGTATGTCTTTTTGTTTATAGAAGGAATTCATTAATTTTAAGTTATTATAAACTACAACGTCAATCGATTTTTTACCATTCCTGTTTAGAGTATGTTCTCCATGTATTCCTATATTATTATTAATTTTCGTGTTTCGAATTCTTGCATTTAAGTCTCCTGCTAAAATTATGTAATCAGTTTTATTTATTTTATTATATATGTTTTGTAGCTGATTATAAAAATCAATATTATCTTGTTCTCTTCCCTCTTCTGGAGCATATATACCAAATATTGTTAAATAGCCTCTATCTATTTTTATTCTAGCTTCTATTATTCTTTCATTCCATAATTTATAATGTTTTAAGTGTTTTGAAAGGGAGTTATGAATCCAAATCATGACTCCTGCTTGTGCTCTTTGGTCTCTGTCAACTCCACTGTATATCACATTAAAATTTCAGTTCTCATCGTTTCTTTTAATTTCTTTTTTGTTTCAGTGATTACTGCTATTTTAAAATTTCTTTCATTTAATAATTGGTCTAATTCTATTTCTTTATATGCTATTCCTCTTACATTCCAGTTTGCTATGCGTATTATATTTTATCGTTTCCATTTTTGTTTTACCTTTTCCATTCCAGGGTCGTTTCCTTTAGATTCAATCCGAATATCTTTTTTTGTCAGTAGTAGTAGAGTTATGTTCTCCATGTCAAGGGACTAGCCTGACGTTGGAATAGTTCAGTGGTAGAGCTGCTACCTTAAGGCTTCTGAACTAGTCTTCTTCCGAATTTAAACCCATTGGAGGAATAGGGTATATTGAAGGGGGAAAGAGTAGATTATAGAAGAATTACAGTAAGGTTTATAGAGAGAGCATAGTTGTAAGGCCAGAAATGAAAAGACCCCATGGCCCTCGAGTACTCTGATAGCATAGGAGTCATAAAATAAGAAGAGTTGGCTAATAAGGCCTTATAGGAAAGATTAAAGTAAGTGGATCTTCCTCAAAGTAGTAGAAGGAGAGGAGATAGATCCAGCTAGGGGTCCATGGGAGTGCCGCTTCCCTTACAATCAAGATGATTGCCCCTTATGGCCCTGTCCACGAGGCCTTATTCAGTATATTCGGACCATCCCACCATATACACACGCACGCACTCATGGTGTTCCCCTATCCGCTATCCAGGGGACGTGCTCCCTAGGGATTACAGGGTCCCCTGAGAGGGGTGGTAATAATAATAATGCCTTCCTGAATGTTATATAGAAAAAATTCAACATTGTTTTGTTTTTTTTTTCTTTCCTCCATCCTGGTTTACATTCTACTTCTCACTATCACTAAGTATCTCAACAATACTAAAAAAAAAACTTATTTTCTCGTTGAGGATGGTTATGGCTGTTGAAGATTTTGGTAGAAAAAACAAAACAAGGTTTCTGCTCCCTAATGAGGTTAATGTAGCTTTACTGCATGTACTATACTTCCAACATCGTTTTGTTTTGTTTTTTCTTTCCTCCATCCTGTTTACATTCTAATTCTCACTATCACCTTACTCTGAAATGGGATGTCATAAAAGCCTTTAAAGGCAGTATAGACCATATCTAGTAACACACTAAAAAGGAATAAGAAATGGCTTAGCTAAGCAACATGCTTGTAACAGTGACTACAATTTGGCAGTAAACTGTAGGTTAAGCATGGTGTAAACAATGGGTTGTATGGAAGTGGTGACTGGTAAAGGGTCCTTTGTAGGTATCTCAACGATACTGAAAAGAAAAAAAAACAGATTTTCTCTTTGAAGACAGTTATGGCTGTTGAAGATTTTGGTTGAAAAAACAAGGTTTCTGCTCAAAAGAAGAGCAGAAACCTTGTTTCCATCCCTGCTTCGTTTTGGTTATACTTTCGCAGTGTTACATAAATGTTTATCTTTATACGCCTGATGCTGCTCCAAAAGAAGAGAACCTCAAACATCCTACAAAGCTATGTTCAAAATTATTCCTTCTATATATTTTTTTGTTTATCTGTCTCTAAAATATCAAGAATGAGTAAAAACCCAGTGTCATTATACAAGGGGTACTCCCAAAGAAAAATAGGCAAAATGGCCATAAAAATTCATTTAAAGGAGTAGCATGGAAAATTTTCCAGAAATAATATTTATTATAAAAGTTTTTCTTCAAACTAGAAATTCTTAATTTTCATATTCTCTTCTCTTTCCCATTCATGTTTTTATAATAAAATCTGCCATTATGATCATGTTCCCTTTCTCTTGCCCACCTGATTTGCCTAAATGCATCAGTATCCTCTACATTCCTTGCCTATTTTATTTTTAATCTTACATTGGTCCCAAAGTCATCATATACATTCCTAGTGACATTATACAAGGGGTACTCCCAAAGAAAAATAGGCAAAATAGCCATAAAAATTGGTAGTATACCCAACTTCCCTTTTTCTATATCCCATCCTTCCAGAAGATTCTATATTCTGTTGCACATTTATTGATTGCTGGTTAGTAGGTGGGGACTTCTGATATGTGCCGCAGTGTTGATCCATGCATCAGGTAAAAAGCCATTAGGGAAAATGTCATCCTTCTTTATTCAGGACTGGCAGGAACTCTTAAAATGGTTAAAAAATTATGTTCTGGTGATATTCTTGTTGTAATGTCAGCAACACTCAGAAAAACTGATCTACATCAATGGGGAAATACCAGTTATGAACTATTTTAGAGGTGTGAAATGAGAAAGGATTCCTCTTGATGCTCCAAATGACATATCGTCAGAGCTAAAAGATCCAGGAGTAACATGCATGAGGTGCATCCTGATATATAGGGATGATCACTTGGTTCCAACCAAAGATATCATCCTGTTTGATGCACCCAAACTTTTGACATCAGTAAAAGCAATATCATTTTTGCTATATGCTTTACATCCCTAATTGACTAAGATGCTTTAAATATCAGATATATGGGGATGTCCAAACTTCCTGTCATGGCTCTACCACCTGTCCCTGGTGTGGTAGTAAACAGCATGATACCTTACTCTGAAAAGAAATCTAAATGTGTCAGCTGTGAGAGAGAGACCATTTAGCCTACTCCCATGCATAGATGGAAGGATGAAAAAGAAATATAAAAAATTAAAATAATTATATAATGACATATCAAGTTGCAAAGAGGAAGCTAACTGCCACAATACCTGTCCTAAAATCTTCTTGTGATGAGAATGTTACACAAAAAAATAGAAGCGAGTCAAACATGTCTTTCTCCATCTAATAATTGCAGCATAACTGAATTTTGAATGCTTCTCTATGGAGTGTGTTAATTGTCCAACACCTATTATGGTCTCATCCCACTCCCCTAAACAACTGAAATGATTCTACTGAGTGTGAACCCACTTATCAAAAAAATTATGATATGGATATCACTGAAAGAAAAGCTACCAGACACTCTTGCAGAAAAAATGGATACTTTTGTATCCACTGATTTAAATTCTACAGGCTGATCCTGGCACATTAGATGTATTAGACATTTTTCCAAAAAGAGAAATGGACATTGACCATCCATACTTCCAAAAATCAGCTGAGAGATACAAGCCTCAACCTCTTGGAAATTGTAAGTTTACGAAGCCAAATGAATTGCAACATTCTTATGCTTGAACTCTCATGGATTTTGCCAAAATCTCAATGATATCAAGGTTCATCTGCAGAGTAATCCAACATAAAGGAGACATTTAAAACCCAGTGAAGAGTCCTCCTTATGGTATTTCACTATTATTTAGAAAGAAAGAACTGCAGGCAGTTCTGCTTGTAGTGAAGTTGTTATCCTTGCAAACTTTCCAATCTGTCCAGCTTAATACTGCTCTGGAAGTGGTAGCCATTCAGCTATCATTGGAATTTGTTCCATTTATTTACCATCAGATTCTAAGTTAAATCAGATTGACTTTGATAATCTTATATCACAACTGCCTCATCTCATCCTTATGGGTGACTAATGGACACACTCCCTTACTTCCATGCCCCATCTATTCTGCAATAGGTGGGATATGAAATATGATATAAAATCTACTCTTGTGCCATTCTTTAGCTGTTCATGTTGGTTGTTGAAGAGAACATATATGGAAATGATAATTTTCTTCTGATTTGCACTATATCCTTACTAGAATCATGTTTCCCTACACAGATGCCCACCTAAAAAATTGAGCAGGCTGACTGAAAACTTTCCCATCTTGCAAAATTTAATGCTGAAGCAGTCAGCCAAACACTCCTCAATGAAGCAACAATGTATGCTTGATTGTATTGTCCTGGCAGCAGTTAAGATTTTGTAGATACATCATTTCCAAATTGTAATTCCAAAAAGCATCTTGATTTCCACTCTATCCAATGTCATGGTGGGAACCTTGTGTGTCAAGTAGCAAAAAATATCAATACAGAGTATAGGGTATATTTCATAGATACCTTACCACGTTAAATCTCGTGGCTTTTAAACATACTCAGGTCAAAGTCAAAAACAATCATGGATTGAGTTTACATCATCTGTCAGTTATATAGACAGTACAAAAATTGTATGGGATAAGACATGGAAAAAGAGTAGATATAGAATATGTTTGTCTACCTTGGAACATGAAGTAGTTTCTGAAGCAGTTGCAGATACTTTAGGGGAAAGCTTTTCCAGAATATCAGCAATAGCTTCTGTCCTTCTGAATTGTTGATATTGAAAGAACAAGAGAAAGAGTAGCTCATCTTTTCTACAAATGAGCAAGAGCTGTACAAGCAGCCATTTGTTAAGGAGGAACTAAAAGAGCTCTTACACTTCAACCAATGAGGTGGGACCTGGTTGACATCCATTATGAAATGATAAAAAATCTTCCACTATATTTTCGTGCAGAGTTGTGAATGATTGGAATGCCTTGTCTGAGAATGTGGTATCTGCAAAAAGTTTGAATGTGTTTAAAACATGGTATGATGAGCTGTGTGTGTGATAAAAGGACCTCCCAGATGAGTCTTTGACTTCATGAGGTCTTGGGGTGGTAATAATAATAATATTCAGTGGATGTCCTCTTACTATATGACAGAATACTTGCCAATGAAGAGTTTCTGGATTCATGGCATAAAGTTAGTCATCATCATCATCAAATTCCTGCCATGTACCCTCAAGGGGTGTACAGGATATGATAGTACTACATGAAAAATTTACATCATTACTAACTTCCTATCTATAATTTTCCTCCAAATCAGTCTGTTACTTGTCAAGGCTTCAACATTATCAGATCTTATATTTCTATCATCTAAGGCAGTGCTTTCCAAACTTCGGATGTCAGGGCCCCCCTTTGCAAAAATTAAAATATTTCACGCCCCCCCCCCTCGAAAAAAAATCGTAATAGAGAGATATATTATTATAATATTTATTGTATTTATATTCAGTACAAAATATACACAGCGAATATTGCAAAAATCAAATGCATATATTACATTTTTTGCCTCTTACCGTTTGGTTCTGAAGACAATGCGGGCTGTTCTGGTAAAATATGAAATACTGTCCTTTTTTTGAGTCTGTTTCTGCTTCTTCTGATTGTTCGTGGGAAATTTTTTATATTTTTTTATCAGCCACTTATCCATCTCAGGGTTAAATTTTTTAACGTACAATAGATCAAATAATATCACCACTTACCGATACTGGCACACCACAGACTGATATCATGAAATTAGTGAATATTACCTGAATAAGAGAATCCCCGGACCAGGAATATTTTTCTCTTTTGTGACTTTTCTCCCTTTACGGTAATTAAGCCTAACGCAAAACAGACAGCAAAGGCAGGTTATTAAAACATGCTTATGATTGGTGCAGTATTAACAAAAGATTGCGCAACCAAAAGATAAAAGAATAGCTGACAATTGAGTTGAAATGCTAACTCTCTTCAACCGAATTCCATATGTGAAAATTCATTATATATATATATATATATTACTTAGTTTTAACACTTTTATGAATTTTAACACATTCGGTTGAATTTTATTGCTGCCTTGGGAAATCGAACTCACACACATCTAATTAATAACAATAGTTTTTAGTTAGATACTGTGTTTGCCCATGCAACATATGGTTTTGTTTCAGTCTATACAGCATAGTTTCTGTATGAGGGGACATGTGATTCATTAATTAGTGTGTTTTTATCCCAGTTGTCTCTAATTGCACTATTTGTTGAGAAATATATTACACAGACTCCTCATACCTTATTCACTGGCATAATAAAAGTACTTGTTTTTATTGCCTCTGCAGTATAGTGGCTGTTAGGGAGGGCGTGTTGTTTACCACTGCAAGCGAGTTACTATCTCCCACATGAACTTGTTTAAGCCTTTTTTCATGTGTGAAGTATATGCGAAACTTATTGGTAGCAGAAAACTAGCTCGGATGACAGTGATAATATAAAACGAGTTTTGATATGTATGTAAAGTCAATATCAACAGTCCCTGATTACGAACGCGTGATGAAAGGGACAGGAAGATTTGGAGCTTCCCTGGAGAGCATTCGAAGTAAATACAATTAACCACTGCTTTGAAATGAAACAAATGAATAAGCAATATTTACTAATATTCATTAAGCGCCGAAATATGCAGGAAGCAAAGTTTGTGAACCAACACCAATGTGTGAATTTTTCCATTAAAATATAAAAAATAACAAAAAAGAAATAATAAATAAAAAGTTAAATTTTTATTTTATTTTAAAAGAAATTTTTAAAATAAAATAAAAATCTACTTAGTCTTAAAACATTTTAAATTTGTTTTCATTATTTCACGGGGCCCCCTCAACAAAACCTACGGCCCCCAAGGGGCTGCAGCCCACAATTTTGGGAAGCGCTGATCTAAGGCACTTTGTACTGTATCAATCCATCTATATCTTGGTTCTTCCTCTGGGTCGTTTTCCTGCCAACCTGGCAGAGAACACTTGTTTTCCAGGAAAAGAACTGACACAACTAATTACTGCCCTATTACTCCGACCAGCTGTCTTTGTAAAATAATGAAGAAAATGGTAAGTGCCAGTCTTCTCTGTTATTTGGAAAGCACAACTTCTTCAACACACAATGTTTTTATAGATTTGTTCAACATTGGACCATTCATTCCTGAAAAGCATCTGGTTTCAGTTTTCTTTGACATGGAAAAAGTTCAAGATACCTGAAGATATGGCATATTAAAATACCTCGATAATCTAGGTCTCAGAGGCATCTTAATGTTTTTATCAGAAACTTTCTTTCTGGCTGGATCTTCCAAGTGGAAAGCATATTATTCCGGCCATTTTGCCAAGAAGAGGGTGTTCCTCAAGGCTCTAGCCTAAGTATAACACATTCTTTGCTGTCAAAGTAAACTGACTGACAACTTCATCACCCAGTAGGCAGTGTTATGACTTAACAGCTTATTGTCATTCTTGTTCGTGGGCTTAGTAATGGTTCAAGAGTTCAGCAGAAAAAAAAGTATCTATTTACATTTCTGCCAAAAATGCACTATTCACCTAGACCCAGAGTTAAAAAGGGTGAAACAAACTTATTTATTAGCAACAGAAGCTATGTTCTTAGGATTCATTTTCGACATAAAGCTTAGCTTACATTTCTTGCACACATTGTTCAACTAACAGAAAAGGGCAAAAGAATATTCAATATCTTTTGCATTCTATCCTTTACAGAATAGAGTGTAGATTGATTTCACTTGCTTTGCCTTTATTATGCAACCTTTGATCAAAACTTGATTATGAGTCCCAAGTTTGATTATTTTGCAAGGGAGAGCACACTGTGATAGTTGTATGCTATCCATCATGAACAGTCGAATGTGTAACCCAGAAGAAGCTACTAGCATATGCGGCAAAACTAGTTAAACTGACTAGTTTCACCACATATGCTAGTTTCTTCTTCTGGGTTGGGAAGGGGAAAAAAATGCAATAACGGTAAACATGAACCATTACATAACTAAAACCAAACATAGGAACTATTTCACAAAAGTAAAAAAACAGAAACACGTGGAGCGTGGAAGCCATCACGGGTCAGTCATTGTTCAGTAGATATGCATGATAGTTGGCAGAAAAAAGTCTGACATGTGGAAAGATTAATAAGCGACTTCCAAATATCATGGAGCTCTTGTTCTATTCATTATTGTGGTGAGTGTGAGAGAAGTGGAAAGCTAGGCCTGAGTTCTCTGTTGTTATTAATGTCTCCAATATACTGTTTTTGTCTAATTTCCAAACTACTGAACATTGACCGACCCATGCCAGTTTTTCCACACTCCACATGTTTTTACTTTTGTGTAATGGTTCCTAATGTTCAGTTTTAGTTATGATAATGGCCCATGTTTACTGCTTATTGTATTTTTTTTGTAATCTGTATTATCACAACCTATTAAACCCAGTATTACGGTGTTTCCCAAACTTTTCCGACAACGGAACACTTCACAAATTCTGAAATTTTCATGGAACACCTTGGTTATTTGGTAATGTATTAATTAATAATTAATTGTTAATTTAGCTGATTTTTATTATTAATTAATATTTGATCATTAATTAATGATTGGTTAAACATCATTAAATTAATTTGTGCTGATTTTCGCTGACATATCCCATTCTGATCACCAAAAATTTATATTATTATAAGTACTTACGAGTGAATGCAGGCTTTTTTTCCTGTGTGCTGGTAAGTTTCCCCCTCCTTTTGTACATCCTGGAGATCGCTTTGTAGGCTGGTGGTGGATGCCTCACTATCTATTGCATCACAAACACCTTCAATAAAAGATTTCTTAATACCAAAATTAAACAAAGTCCCTTGTCTCTTATTCATATTAAAATGTTCGATGGGCGAAAGGATCTATATAAGATGGATGGTTTGCATTTGAATGGATTCGGTGTAAGGAGACTTGAAAAAGTGTTGTTGAATGAAGTGGATGTGCAGAATCAGGGAAACTAGATTTATTAAGGAGGTGGGGGAGTAGATATTCAGACCTTAGAGAGGCAGTTGAGTGTATGAATGAGTATAATATGTCCGAGCGAGTAAGAAGGACAACAAATCAGAATGGGATAGTTAGTATAAGGCATCAAGGTAGGGATGGGACTATTGGGCTTCTGCAATTCATGTATACTAATGCTAGGAGTATCAGGAATAAGAAGGAAGAATTTTTGGCCTTGGTTGTCACTTCCTTCACTTAATGCCAATGCCACAGGTTATTGGCATTAGTGAAACATGGCTGACTGAAGATGATATAGCTAGTGGGATTGAATGTGAGGGGTATAGTGTGTTCAGGAGTGACAGGGAGAAGAAAATGGGGAGAGGAGTATTATTGATGATAGCTGATGAGCTGCAGCCAAGGAATAGAAGTTGAATTGCAGGATAGAGAAAAGAGCACATTTGAGGCTATTTGGTGTGAGATTGAGGCTAGCAGAACAAAATATACAATTGGGTGTTGCTATAGACCAAGTAATGGAATAGATGGTGGAAATAGTATGCATAAGCAAATAGAAGAAATGAGTGGAAGGAGGGTAATTATTATGGGAGATTTCAACTATGGTAACATTGATTGGAAGGAGGAGAGGACACATGGGAGGAAGGAATTGGATTTTATGTGGTTATTAAGGGATAACTATCTGCGACAGCATGTAATGGAAAATACTAGGGGTCAGAGAGTGCTTGACCTAGTAATGGAACTAGGTCAAGGAACTTGACCTAGTTCTCAGGATGTGGAATTATCGGGCTGGTAAGTATGATAAGCTTAGGAGTTTGATTGGTTCAGTGCCATGGCATGTAAAACTGCAAGGGCTGGATGTTGATAGTGCATGGGAGGCGGTTAAGAAGTGTTTGCAGGAGGCAGTGGCTGACTGTATACCTAGAGTCCGAATAATAAATCAAGTAGGGATTAAATGGATGAATAACACCATTAAGCTTGAGCTGCAAAAAAAAAAAAAGAAACAACTGTGGAGGGAAATTAAGGAGAAAGGTGGCCTGCAGGCACATGAACGGTATAAAGCCCAGGCCAGAAGGGTAACAAATGTGGTAAGAAAAGCAAAAGCGGATTCCATGCAGGCTAAAGAGAATCCCAAACAGTTTTTTCGATATGTTGCAAGTAAAAGAAAAAATGTATACGGCCTATTGATTTTAAAGAATGGCGATGGTAGGGAGGTAACCAAATCAGTTGCTGTATATCATCCAGGTGGTGACATTGCAGAAATGGAAGAACCAACAGCTTATATGGGAATTGTGGTGAATGAAGTGGAGGTGAATAGTCTATTACAAAACCTCAATGTCAATTCATCTGCGGAATCGGATGGTATACCAGCTCGTGTTGGACGAGACGCGGCTAAAGAATTGTCAGTGCCTTTGATCATTTTGTTTAATTTGAGTCTCGGGTCTGGGTTAGTCCCAAGAGGATGGAAAGAGGGGAAAATAGTTCCATATTTTCATCTAGTTTAATAAAATACTTTCATCTGGCAGTATAGCCAGAATCAGTGACGGGAGATGGACTAGAAAAACAACTGAGTGGAGACCAATGGATGGAGCAAGACAAAGAGCAACATCGAGGAGAAGGTGGAGGGATGAACCGGAACAAATTGCAGGAGTGCATTGGATGGGAGAGGCAGAAAACCGAGTGGTCTGGAAAATCATGGGGGAGACCTTCGTCCAGCAGTGGACAGAACCAAAAGGTTGAAGAAGAAGAAGCTAAAATTATCAGATAATGCAATTGAAATTGTGGATGACTGTTATCTTCGGCAAATAGTTAGTTTTAAGGGGAAAAAAAGTACCGTATTTGCTCGAGTATAGCTCACACTTTTTTCTCCAAAATTAAAGTTAAAAAATTGTGGTGCGAGATATATGCAGGGATTTTCAGGAACTAAAATTTTTCAGAAAAAACTAAACTGATGTTTATAATTAAATCCCCAGTATTCATTATAATTTATAATTGCTCACATTATTTATAAAATTAATGCATTTAAATTTTAATTATCTATGTTATTTTTTCGATTGGCTACTCACCTTCATCATGTGATATATTTGAATCTTTTGTGACAATGCTTCCGTAATTAAATTAAATATTTAATTTAACGTAATTTAACTTGGGCAAAATCATCTCCCAAGTTCTCAAAATCCAGTGCCACAACAGTTCTAATGATGGTCTTTTAATCACCCCCCCCCTGCACAATTCAAGACCAAGTAGAAGTCAATGCTCTTACTCCCATATTTCCTTTACTGGTTGCCTCCATTTCAATGCATATGATTGATGCTGTATTAACAAAAGATTGCACCACTCAATGACAAAGGCAAGCCAACGACTGTTGAGTTGAAATCTGAAACTGCCATAAGAACATTCAGCATCTATTTCTTAAAGTTTTAAACTTTTTTCGTATGCAAACTATATATGAAATGCTTAAATTCCTTTTTTTTTTTTTCCTGTAAAGTAAAATTAGGGATGCGAGATATACGCTAGGGTGAAGTATATGCGAGTAAATACGGTAATTAAAAGAATTACACTAGGACAAAACATTTTGACTGCAGAAGATTATCTGTTAAGGGATTTAGTTGATGTTTAAAAGAAAAACTATTTATTTTATTCATCTTTCTACTATCTCACTTCTGGGAATGGAATTTCTAAAAATCTTGAGGGACAAATGTCTTAGGCAACATGTTATAGAGGAAACAAGAGGTTCAAGAGTTTTGGATTTGGTTATAGCATCAGAAGAATTGATAATAACTGAGATGACATCACTCCCACCAGTTGTAGAGAGTGACCATATGGTTTTGACTTGGAAGATGAATAGACATGCAGGAGTATCAAAGAGACGGGAACGTATGTGGAATTATAAGGCAGGTGATTATAACAGCCTAAGACGTCAACTTGGGGAAGTTTCATGGAGGGAGGAATTGGAAGGCCGGGATATCATTAGTGCGTGTGAAAATTATGAAAGAATATTTGTTAGCAGCAATGGTAAGTTCTATACCACGAGTGAACAAGAGGACACAATTTGGAGTAAAGTGGATGAAAAACAATATTAAACAGGAATTGCATGCGAAAAAGAGGCTATAGAAGAGATATAAGGAGACAGGTGAAGAGAAGCTGCATGAAGAGTATACGACACAGGCCAGAAGAGTGACTAGTATGGTAAGGAAGACGAAACTGGAATATGAGAGGAGATTAGCCCTAAGATCCAAAGAAAATCCTAGGGAATTTTTTAGATATGTGGCCAGTAGGAGGAGAAATGACTGTGGAAGAATGATATTGTGGGATAAAAATGGCACTAGAGTGACTGATTCAGAGGACATAGTGGAATTGTTCAATGAACACTTTATTGGAGTATTTCATCCTGGAGGAGTCAGTTTTAATGCTAGAGGGATAGGGCAGGTTTGAGGTTAAGAGATACAGAAGGAGAGTGTTTTTCAAATACTGAGTACTCTGGATGTCAGTAAAGCTGTGGGACTGGATGGTATTTCACCACGAGTTTTGAGAGAATGTGCTAGGGAGCTGACAGAGCCTTTGACCTGGCTTTTCAATGAAAGTCTGGCTGCAGGAAAGGTGCCGATGGAATGGAAGGAAGGTAAGATAGTCCCATTGCATAAGGGCAGTAGCAGACTGGAAGTGTCTAAATATAGGCCAGTTTGTGTGTCATCAGTAGTTAGTAAGATCTTGGAGAAAGTAGTGAAGGACCTTATACAGCATTGGGCAGATGAGGGTAATGTTATCTGTGAGAGTCAACATGGATTTGTGAAAGGGCACTCTTGTTTTAGCAATATGCTAGCCTTTTATGATAAAGTTACAAGAGCATTAGATGAGGGAAAGGCATATACTGCATTTTCTTAGACTCAGCGAAGGCATTTGACAGGGTGCCACATGATAAGCTGATATTTAAGTTGCAGCACATGGGTCTGGATGTCAGAATGGTCAACTGGATTTAGGATTGACTGTCCGATAGGTATCAGAGAGTTGTGTATGGTGGGACAGTTTCAAGGAAGCAGAGGGTTACAAGTGGGGTCCCACAGGGCTCAGTACTGGGACCTATATTGTTTATCCTTTATATCAATGACATTGTCAATGTATTACAAGGGGATATTCAGTTGTTTGCAGATGATGCGAAGCTGGGAAGGATTATTAGTAATAGTGCAGATGTGGCAGCCCTGTAAGAGGATTTGAATAAGCTAGATAGATGGGCAAATGAATGGGGTGTTGGTTTAATGCAGCAGAATGTAAGATCTTGAGGTTTGGGAAACATCGATGGGACACTGCATACTCTATGGGAGGAGTTATACTGGAGGAAGTAGGGGAGACAAGAGATCTGGGGTTGATGATTGATAGAAACCTGAAATTTATGGGACATTGCAAAGGTGGTGAAAGTAACACAGAGGATTGCTGCAATAATGAGAAGGATGCTGACATGCAGAGATAAAATAGTTATCATTCTCTTGTATAAGACCCTGATCAGACCACACTTGGACTATTGTTCTCAGATTTGGTCCCCAGGATTTGAAGGGGATAAATTGACTGTGGTAGATAACAAGGATGGTTTCAGGACTGAACAGTGTTAGTTATGAGGATCGGCTGAGAGAATGTGGACTGCAGAGTTTGGTGGATAGAAGGAGGAGAGGTGATATGATTGAGACTTTTAAACTGTTGAGAGGTGGTTACAGGGTTGACACTAGGGAGTTCTTTTGCTTGGTTGAACAGCGGGAGGAAGTGATGACAAGAGGCCATCCCTGGAAGTTACGAAAAGAAACTGTGAGCAAGAGGGTGCGGAGTGGTTTCTATGCATGGAGGGTGGTTGAGCCATTGAATGCTGCCTAATGGAGTGGTTAGAGCGAGAATGGTCATTGAGTTTAGGGAGTGGTGTGAAATACTTTGTGTTTCTTAGGAAGGACCTCCCATGATGAGTCTTTTGACTCCATGGAGGCCTGAATAATAATAATAATATGGGACACAACTAAAAACACGAAGACAGGATTCGAGTGGTCCAATAAGCATTAGAATTAGAATGTAATTTGATAAGAAGAATATTGCAGTAAAGGAATTATTGTGCAGTATTGAAAAGCTTGTGAATGGAAATGAGTTGGCTATCTCCATTCACCATGTTTTCAGACAATGCATTCTAATTGCATTGCCATAATTTGTTGGGATATTATTATTATGAGAGACCTCAGAGTCAGGGAAGCTACATACTACATGCACCAGCTATCATACTTATTCTTGAATTCATTCACACTGCTTACTTACACACACACACAGCTTCCAATGTCTATCCATTCCAATCATGCACCCCCCCCCCCCCTTAAATGAATAATCTAGCCCTCACTCCCTTCTTATTGGCATTCATTCTCAGCTTCCAAGGATGCTCCTTTTCCCTACCCTCCATAAAATGAAAAATTCTATCAACTGAAATCTTGTATGACCCTTTCAGAAGTTTGTAAGTCTCAATCATATCAACCTTCTTTCTCCTGTTTGCTAGTGTGAGCGGCCTACAAATTCTCAATATGTCTTCATAATCAGTATTTTACAATCGTGATATCATTTTTAAAACTCCTTTGCACTCTCTCCACTGTATCAGAATTGCAATGGAAACCAGGAAACCAAACCTGTACAAGTGAGGTCTTATCAAAGCCTTGTAAAGAGGCAAAATGACATCCTTATCTTTACATGCTGTTCATTGCAAAGTAGAGATTCTCTTTCAACCCATATCAGAATTCGAGCCCTAACTATTTTTTCCAAAATCTTCCTCAGCACCCCCGGGATTAGTCAATAGTTGGTACATCAGCCTTTGCACCACCGTTGTGCATTTGGGATTATCATACATTCTTTCCATTCCTGTAGAATGGAAAGAATGTATGCCAGGTCAAAGGAATAGCCAGTTCAGCTGAACAGCCGTACTGATATCCCATCAATCCCTATTGCTGAATTGTTATTCAGTTTGTGCAAAAGCTCTAATACTTCCTCTTCATACACCTGAGTTTCTTCATTCATTGAAGAGGTGAACTCAGTGCTGCATACACCAGGTTTGATAGCTTTTAGCAAAATGGAAGCTCATGAGTTGCACAATCTCTTCTGCATCTGTCATCCTCACACCATCTGCATTCAGAAGAGTTATTCTTTCAAATTCATTCTTTCTTTAACTTGCCGCATATCTATAGAATTCTTGCAGGTTGTCTTTAGCTTGCAGAGACATTTCTTTTCATACTCAGATTTCGCTTTCCATACAATAGTTGGAACTATTTTAGCCTACTGCTTATAATTTTCATAACAGACATCATCCTTATGCACACGGTATTCCTTTCACATCATCCATTCTTACGAATCTCTTGCTTAATAAGATTACACATCCATTTGACTCCTACCCTATTTATTTTTCGAACTCTCCAGACACATTCTGATATTGCATCATTTAAGTATTTTTTAAATGCTACCCATGCACTGTTGATATTGTTGACAATGTTGGTATCCAGCAACTGATATCATTCTGCTGAACTCAGTATACTCCTCAGTTGGTCATATGTAGTTCAGCATGTAACCTTTTCTGAATGGAACATTCATAAACTTAGTCACTTCTCAAGTGAGTACCGCATGAGTACTGTCACCAACCAGAGGCAGAATAGTTATGTCTTTAACCGAAATACCCTCTGACACTATAATCAAATCTAATGTTCTTTGACCTCGAGTTCCATCTGTCATATGTTGCTTGAGAAAGTTTCTAGCAACAACTCAATGAATTCATTTTCATTCTCATGAGATTTTACTGCTCCCCGATCCATATTTGGATAATTAAAGTCTCCCATTATGATTACTCTTTTTGCACTCATATTTTCTATTTGGCGATGCATTTCTTCATCACTAGCAACCGATCCAGCAGGTCTGTAACAACACCCCACTATGTAATTGATCTTGTTAGATTCTTCCTCACAACAGATGGCGTCAAACTCGTTGCCACATGAAATGCTGTTAGTAGAAATACTACAATCATAGGTCTCAACTCTAACTGGATTCATGTCATCTGATATTATTAGCAGCACGCCCCTTCCTCTCTATCCTTCCTAAAAATAGTGTATGCGTTACACTCGATACCAGTTAGTATGTGTGATTCTAATAGCCATGTCTCACTAATGCCTACAATCTGAGGTCCCAACATATTGACTAAGGCAATAAACTCTACACCTTTGTTTCTGATGCCCCTAGCCTTTGTGTATAGACAATAATCTATCTGCATGTTCTTTTGTGTACTCGTGACTGAAGCCTACAGGACACAGTTGAACAAATTGCAGATCTCTATTCTTCTCTAGTGCCTTATACATGTAGACATCTTTTCACATCATTTATATCAATGCCATTGTCAGTGGATTGCAAGGGGATATTCAGTTGTTTGCGGATGATGCGAAGCTGGAAGGATTATTAGTAATAGTGCAGATGCGGCAGCCCTGCAAGAGGATTTGAATAAGCTAGATAGATGGGCAAATGAATGGGGGGGTGTCAGTTTAATGGCAAAATGTAAAGGCTTGAGGTTTGGGAAACATAGATGGGACACTGCATACTCTATGGGAGGAGTTTTACTGGAGCAAGTAGGGGAGGTTGATGATTGATAGAAACCTGAAATTTAGGGGACATATTGCAAAGGTGGTGAAGGTAACACAGAGGATTGCTGTAATAATGAGAAGGACGCTGAACTGCAGAGATAAAACAGTTATCATTCCGTTGTATAAGACCCTTATCAGACCACACTTGGACTATTGTTCTCAGATTTGGTCCTCAGGATTTGAAGGGGATAAATTAACTGTGGAAAGTGTACAAAGGCAGATAACAAAGATAGTTTCAGGACTGTACAATAATAGTTATGAGGATCGGCTGACAGACTGTGGACTGCAGAGTTTGGTGATATGATTGAGACTTTTAAACTGTTGAGAGGTGGTTACAGGGTTGACACTGGGGAGTTCTTTCGCTTGGTTGAACAACGGGAGGAAGTGATGACAAGAGGCCATCCCTGGAATTTATGAAAGGAAACTGTGAGCAAGAGGGTGCGGAGTGGTTTCTATGCATGTAGGGTGGTTGAACCATGGAATGCATTGCCTGATGGAGTGGTGAGAGTGAGAACGGTCAATGAGTTTAAGGAGTGGTGTGATAGACTGTGTTTCTTAGGGGGGACCCCCCCCCTCGATGAGTCTTGATAGACTTTGCATTTCTTAGGAAGGACCTCCCATGATCAATGAGTCTTTTGACTCCATGGAGGCCTGAATAATAATAATAACATGTCTGATGGGTCCGAACTGGATGAAATCATTCTCTTCTCATAATCATTTCCATGATATTGCCCATTCCTGTTATAAGTACAATTATATAAGATTGTTGCTCTTATACTCACATTCTTACCATTCCTTCCATTATAATTTAGTTTCGCTGACTATCTGTGTTAGGTCTCGTACGAGTTATTAGTTTTTCAACATTCCTGATACCAAAAATATTCAGGTGTAGGCCCTCCTTCTTATACAAATCCAATCTTTCCTCAGACTTACTCCATGTATCCTAAAACTCGCATCCATTCCTTCTACACAGCCTACACATTGAATCGTTTGCCATCATAACCCTTCTTCTTGATTAATGTGTATCATATCGAGGTAATATACTTACTATTTTCACTTACTGTTCACTCTCGCCTCTTCCAATAACCCTTTCATGTCCTGTCTCATACTACTACAATTATGATCTCGTTTACCTATTTTTAATTTTTGCTTCAGGAAAACTCAGAAGTTATAACCTGCTAATCAACAGCATGTTTTTGATAGAATCAATATACTAAATAATGTCCTTCTTTTTACAAACAATATTACTTACCTGAGTTTCGTTACTTACTGGCATACCTGATTCTGTGCTTTGATGTTTCTTATTATATTGTTTCATTTTCTTTTCCTTCTTATGTTTATTTAAATGCCTCTCGACTTTCTGTAATTCTACAAGAGCCATGTTAAACATGTGTGCCAAGGGTGCTATTCATTCCCTAGAACATTCATTCCAAACATGTGGCAATATATTGTTAAGTGCTACTGCATTATTAACATCAAGTTTACTCATTTCCTTAAATACCACTTGCTCACTCACCATGAGTTCCTTCTTCACTCTATCATCCATACTCCTGCTTTTCATAATGTTGCTTTGAATGAAACACTGTGATAAGCTGCTGATTGAGCAAATTAATGTACTTCAATTACCAATCAACCATTGTCATCAACTAACATCATCCTTACATGGTTATTACAACTGATTATCATAACATTCATCTTGTTTTGCCTTCACGGTGCCTTTTCCAGATTTTATGAATAATTCATCCATTTTACTGCTACCTTATTTAGCCTTTTCACATTTTGAATTCGGACATTGCTGTTCTTAAATAGTTCTTGAACAGTGTCCAAGCTGCTTTTTTTTTTTTTTTTTTTTTTTTTTTGTTGTTGTTGTTTTGTTTTGTTTTTTACACAGAGAGTGGTGGATGATCGAAATGTATTTCCTGAGTATGTTGTGAATGATAAGTATGAATGAATTTAAGCTTTGGTATATGATGATGTGTTGCAGGCTGGAAAGATTTTCCATAAGTCTGTGAGTATACATATTACTAACTTCCAGAGACATTTATAATATATAATAGTGAGCAAATTAATTTGAACAAGCTAAATTTTTGGCAAGTTTTTGGTTTTAGTTTGGTGTTTGTTTCACCTCACAATAATTTTGGTTTTAGTTTACTGTTTTTTGTTTTGGTTTTAGTTCACTATTTTGGTTCAGTGCTGCATGTTTTCACTGTCTCTACAATGTTAATTAATAGTGCTGTGCATTTTTAATAGTGTTAAACAAGTTGACATTTGTATTTTATTTATTTTGTGTAGCTATAAAGTGGATACAACTTCAAGGAAGTGTTCAAAAATATGTAGTCAGCATGCATCCATGACTCAAAGAGAAATGGCAATTGAGTGTTGTGTTGGTTTGGGTACTGATAATGCAATTGTAAAGAGATTTAGGGATACAGGTACCTTTTCTCCTGACAGAAAAGGAAAATGTGGGCAAAAAAAAGGAAACTACAAAAACTAAAAAAAAAAGGAAATCACTCAGTTGTTTACTAGTTAGAAAAAGCAAAATGAATTCAAGATTGTTTACTGTAGACTTAAATAGAGACTTGGCAGCTAGTGGGATTAATGTTTCTGATATGACAGTCCATTGAAAACTGTTAGAAGGCAGGGAGGACTGTCTAAAGACCAAAAAAAAAAGGAAAAGATTCTCAGAGGAGATCCATTTCTTTGTCCAAGGAGAGTACCCTGTGTTCAAAGACTTCTCCTGTTCACTTTCAACAAGCTCTAAATATCTAGCTAAAACGATGTTCTGGAGTTGTTTTACACATCACGGTCCACGATCACTTGTGCTTGTTGACGATATGACGAAAAATGACGATTACATAAAATATTAGAGAAAAGAGTGATCCCACAGATCCAGAAAGACAAAGAATTCATCTTCCAGCAGGATCTCTTTACATGTCACACTTCAAAAGGAAGTGAAAATCATAACATCCAATTGCTTCAGTGGCAGGTAATTCTCCTGATGTTAAGCCAGTAGAAAATTTGGCAATAATGAAAAAGAGACTAGGAAAATTAAATTGCGATACAAAGGATAACTTAATACAATCCATTATAAAAGTAGAGTTTCGAGATGCAGAAATATGAAAATGTGTTCTGCATTGGTTGCATTAATGCCTAAGCAAATTAATGCACTTATTAGGAACAGAGGAGCACATATAAATTATTAGTTAAAGTTGGAGTTTTGTTTTTGTACTTATTTTCTTGCAGAATTAAAATTTTTCTTTGATATGTAAGTGTTTGGACTAATTTGTTCACTACTGTATGTATACTTCTTTCACATTGTAATGCAATATAATGTCATCATCCAATTCCTGACATGTGTACCCTCAAGGGGTGTATAGGATATGATAGTACCACATGAAAAATTTACATCATTACTAACTTCTTATCTACAGTTTTCCTCCAAATCAATTTGTTTCCTGTCAAGACTCCAACATTATCAGATCTTATATTTCTATCTTCTAAGGCACTTTTTACACATTGTAATGCAATATAATGTCATCATCCAATTCCTGACATGTGTACCCTCAAGGGGTGTATAGGATATGATAGTACCACATGAAAAATTTACATCATTACTAACTTCTTATCTACAGTTTTCCTCCAAATCAATTTGTTTCCTGTCAAGACTCCAACATTATCAGATCTTATATTTCTATCTTCTAAGGCACTTTTTACTGTATCAATCCATTGATATCTTGATCTTCCTCTGGGTCTTTTTCCTGCCAACCTGGCAGAGAAGACTTGTATGTTTACTAGTATGGTGAGGAAGGGAAAACTGGAATATGAGAAGAGATTGGAAGAGAAGAGTCTTGAAGTTTGGGATCCATCGATGGGAGGATGCATACTTGATTGACGGAGCTATACTGCAGGAAGTAGGGGGAGACAAGAGATCTGGGGTTGATATGATTGATAGAAAACTGAAATTCAGGGAGCATATTGCAAAGATGGTGAAGGTAACCCAGAGGATTGCTGCAATACTGAGAAGGATGCTGACCTGCAGAGATAAGAGTTATCATTCCGTTGTAAAAGACCCTGATCAGACCACACAGACTATTGTTCTTAAATTTGGTCCCCAGCATTTGAAGGGGATAAATTAACCATGGAAAGGGTACAGAGGCAGATAACAAAGATAGTTTCAGGACTGTACAATGTCAGTTACGAGGATCGACTTGTTGAATGTGGACTGCACAGTTTGGTGGATAGAAAACAGAGAGGTGATATGATTGAGACTTTTAAACTGTTGAGAGCCAGTTACAGGGTAGACATTGGAGAGTTCTTTCACTTGGTGGAACAGCAGGAAGGAGTGATGACTAGGGGCCATCCCTGGAAGTTACGAAAGGAAACTGTGAGCAAGAGGGCGAGGAGTGGTTTCTTTGCGTCGAGGGTGGTTGAACCGTGGAATGCATTGCCTGAGAGTGTGATTAGAGCAAGAATGGTCAATGAGTTCAAGTGATGATATGATAGACTTTGTGTTTCCTAAGAAGGACCTCTCATGATAAATCGTTTGACTCCATTGAGGCCTGAATAATAATAATAATAATAATTTCCTCTCCTAGTTTATTTAAGTGACTTTATCACCTGAGATTAGCTCTGCTAACGCATTCCTGGATGTTGACAATGTCAAGTTGTTTCCTAATATCCTCTTTTTAATATGTTATTGCCATTGATGCCATCTGTTCATGCCCCTATTCTTTCTCAGGACTCTCATATCTGCGGTCTCTAATCTTTAGTCAAGTGTTTTACTTCTGACTCAGCTCTCAGATCATCAGTTAAAGTTGGTTTGAACACTGTCTTGTATACAGCTAATTTAGTGTTTTGATAATTTCTCTCGTATTCCACATAAATTTATTCAATTGACTTCCTGCCATACCAGCTTTGTTGAGTCTGTTGTCTATTTCCATATTTAATTTACCATCTTCACTAAAAATCATGCCTGAGTAGCTGAAATGTGTTTCTTGTTCTATAGGTTCTCCATTCATAATGCAGTTGATATTTTCTTTTACTTCTGCATATTTTCATTGTCTTTATCCTTGTTATTGCTGACCTTCATACCACATCTATTACAACAGTTATTCAATTTAGTCATTGAATCTTGCAGACTTTAGCGGATTTATTTAGAAGTATAACATCATTGATATAAAGTAAAGAGCTGACATTAAAAGGGTCAAAGCTGTCTAACTGAGAGGAGACCCCCACATAGCCTTTAAGGTGAGGACTGTACATTACGGTCGGAGAACCGACCAGAGCTTCTGACGTAATGTACAGTCCTCACCGTCTCGTGGTGTACCCTATTAGGTATCTACCTGGATAATGAACAAACGAGGATGGGCTGGCAATTTGGGATTTATCTGACCAATTTGTATTCCTATTGGCTTAAAGCACAATATAAAATGATGGTACAACATGCAATATATTTTATGTAATTGTTAATGGTATAAACCTCTTTGATTCCAGGACAATTAATGTGATAATAATAATATATACACTATCTGATCAAAAGTATCTGGACACATACTCAACTGTAATCAGACTTTCCCTGTGACACACTTTCTTTCCAGAGTGGACATTAATACGGGGTCGTTCCCCCTTTGCTTCTATGACAGCTCTAACTCTGCTGGGGAGACTTTCTACGAGGTGTCGGAATGTCTCTGGAGGAATGACAGCCCATTCTTCCTGAAAAGTTGTAGCCAGACCAGTTCATGATGTGGGTCGTTTGGGTGTCGAACGAAGTGTGCATTCTAATTCATCCCAAAAGTGTTCTATGGTATTCAGGTTAGGCCTATGGACTAGCCAGTCCATTTCTGGTTATTGTTTGCAAACCATACCCTCACAGACCTTGCTTTATAGCGGTAGCATTGTCATGCTGATACAGACAATAGTTATCACCGAATTGATCTTCTACCATAGACAGTCTGTCAAGTAGTTTGTTTTATACAGCTGTCTGAAGTAAAATTGTTGTCTGTATCCCTTGAAATGGATAAAATTGAGTGTCATGTGCAGTCATAAAATTCTTTGTAAAAGAAGGTTTAATGCAAAAAGAAATTATTTGTGCAGTTAAACGTGGCTGTACCAGCCTTGAAGATGATTGAAGCGAAGGACGTCCAAAAAGTGTAACAACACCAGAAATCGTTGATCAAGTGCACGATATGGTATTGGATGACCAGCGAGTCAAAGTGCATGAAATCACTGAGGCATTTTAAAAGAACGTGTAGGATATATTTTGGATGAAGAATTGCAAATGAAAAAGCTTTGCGCAAGATGGGTGCCTCACCTGCTCACAGCAGATCAAAAACACACTCGTATGAAAATTTCTGAACAGTGCAACAGTGCTTGGAGTGTTTTAACAAGAATAAAACTGATTTTGTGCATCGATTTATTACTATGGATGAGACTTGGATTCACCATTACACACCAGAATCCAAATAGCAGTCAAAACAGTGGACAGAAGCCGGTTATTCAGCGCCAAAGAAGACAAAGTCAGTTCCATCAGCAGGAAAGGTCATGGCATCAGTGTTTTGGGATGTTAAAGGCATTTTGTTTATTAATTATCTTGAAAAGGGTAAAACAATAACCAGGAAATATTATTCTGATCTTTTAACCAGACTAGATGGGGGGAAAAATTTGTGAGAAAAGACCTGGTCAGAAGAAAAAAATTATCTTTCATCAGGACAGTGCACCTGCCCACAAAGGTGTTTTGGCAGTGGGAAATTAAGGGATCTGCACCATGAATTGTTGGAACATCCACTCTATTCCCCAGATTTGGCTCCCTCTGACTTCTATCTCTTCCTCGCTGGTCAGAGTTTTTCTTCAAATCAAGAGGTGATTGCAGCTGTAGATGGGTATTTTGCAGATCTTTAGAACCGCTACAGGGACAACCACATGGTATAATGATGCTGGAGCATCGCTGGAATGAATCTATTAGTCATAAGGGAGATTATGTTGAAAAATAAAAATAATTTTGAAATTATAAATTTGTTTTTTCATTGTTAGATTGCTTAGCATTAAATGCTAAGAAAAATTGTCGCCAATCAACTTGCAGAAGTGCAAGATGAATTCATGCCAAATGCAGGATGTCAAGATCAGATTTTCACTATAAGACAAATATTTGAAAAATCATGGGAATGTCATTTATCCACAGTACTAATGTAAATTGGTTGCTCAAACTGACATGAATAATCTGGAAAGAGAAAAGCTATTCAAAATGCTAGAATGTTATTCATTGTCTATATAGATCACCATATAAATCTGGCTTAAAAACTGGAGATGTTAATCTCAGCTCTTTACTTTGTGCAGAAGATTTTATACTCCTGAATAAATTTGGTACAAGTCTGCAAGATTGTTATTATTATTATACAGGTATCTCCATGCAGTCAGAAAACTCATCGTGGAAGATCCATTTATTCACACAATACCTGTCATACTTCTCCTTAAACTCATTCATTGATTAATCATCCACAACCGCCACTAGCAACCCATTCACCACCCTCCAAGCAAAAAACCTAGTCCTAACACCCTTGCTAACTACACTCTTACACAACTTCCAATGGTGATCCCCCCTTGTTCTCTTCTTCTTGCCATGTACCAAAAAAAGTCTTCAGTAGCAATCCCATCTCCTGTTTTTTGTCTATCAGCTAATTTTTGAAGTCTCCAGACAATCAACCTATTCTTGTAAAGAGCATTCCACAGACCTGCCACAACTTAGTCACTCGCCTCTAGATCCTCTCTACAACTTCACTACCACGAAATCTGGAAGTCTAGATCTGTGCAGTACTCCAGATGTGTCCTTGTATAGAACAATTATCTCTCTATCCTTGCTTGTTAGTGTGTTCGTCAGGAACCACGTAATCAAATGTGTTGTTTTGATTATCTTTGCAATATGTCCTGTAAACATCAACTTCCTGTCCACAATCACACCCAAGTTTTTGGGTGTGATTGTTTCACTTTAATTTACTATTACCCTTCCCAATTTAACATTCAGCAAACAACAATATTTCCTGTCAAATAATTTTCAATATCATTGCTTTACAAATTAAACAAGAGAAGACCAGGTACTGAGACCTGTGGTACACCACTGTTCACTTGCCTTGTCCTGGACTCAACTCCTCCATAAACCAAGATGAAAAGCCAAACGGCTATTTTTTTCTGGCGAGGTTGATAAATTAAGGGGATAAGAATCCCTTATTGTTTTTCAGCCAGTATGCGAAACTCTAAGATCAAAAACTACGATGTAAACATTTCATGCCGACGAACTATCGGCGAATCCAAGCGTAAGTAACCACTTCGTAGTAACCAAGGCAACTCGATGCAAAGGTGGAGCAAGCTCCCTCACTATTCTTGATATTTTCTCATAATATAAAAACACACAGCTCCTAGGAAATGTAGTACTGCTTTACATTATGAGGAAAGGTCACTACCCAGACCGGTTTCAACCTTTTTTTTTTTTTTTTTGAGGTCTCATCAGTGAGTAGCGCTAGACCTAGATGATATCAAAGTTTAAGTGAAAAGAACTTGCATACCGTTGCTATACGAATGCTAGAAAGGTGTGCCACTATATTCATGTCGATGAACTATCGGCAAATCCAAGCGTAAGTGACCACTTTGTAGTACCACACCAATGCAACTCGATGCAAAGGTGGAGCAAGCTCCCTCACTATTCTTGATATTTTCTCATAATGTAAAAACACACAGCTCCTAGAAGATGTAGTACTGCTTTACATTATGAGGAAAGGTCACTGCCCAGACTGGTTTCAACCTTTTTTGAGGTCTCATCAGTGAGTAGCTAGACCTAGATGATATCAAAGTTTAAGTGAAAAGAGCTTACATACCTTCGCTATACGAATGCCAGAAAGGTGTGCCACTATATTATATAATAACATATTATAACTAAGATGAAAAGCCAAACGGCTATTTTTTTCTGGCGAGGTTGATAAATTAAGGGGATAAAAATCCCTTATTGTTTTTCAGCCAGTATGCGAAACTCTAAGATCGAAAACTACGATCTAAATGTTTCATGCCGACGAACTATCGGCGAATCCAAGCATAAGTGACCACTTGGTAGTACCACACCAAGGCAACTCGATGCAAGGTGGAGCAAGCTCCCTCACTATTCTTGATATTTTCTCATAATGTAAAAATACACAGCTCCTAAGAGACGTAGTACTGCTTTACATTATGAGGAAAGGTGCACTACCCAGACTGGTTTCATCTTAGTTATAATATGTTATTATATAATATAGTGGCACACCCTTCTGGCAGTGAAGGTATGCAAGTTCTTTTCACTTAAACTTTGATATCATCTAGGTCTAGCTACTCACTGATGAGACCTCGAAAAAGGTTGAAACCGGTCTGGGTAGTGACCTTTCCTCATAATGTAAAGCAGTACTACATCTTCTAGGAGCTGTGTGTTTTTACATTATGAGAATATATCAAGAATAGTGAGGGAGCTTGCTCCACCTTTGCATTGAGTTGCCTTGGTGTGGTACTACGAAGTGGTCACTTACTCTTGGATTCGCCGATAGTTTGTTGGCATGAAATGTTTAGATCGTAGTTTTTGATCTTAGAGTTTCACATACTGGCTGAAAAACAATAAGGGATTTTTATCCCCTTAATTTTTTCTTCCATAAACCATTCTTTGATATCTGTCCATCAGCCACTCTCTAATCCAAATCGCCAGATTCATATCCTCTGAATAGTCCAACCACCCAGAAAAGTTTATTATAAACATACTTCATTTTTGTATCATGGATGGGCTAAAGATTTTTTTTTTTTTTTTGCTATTTTTTTATCAATTTTATATATATATTTTTTGTATTTTATTTATTTTTACATATTCAGGTAACTCTGTTCTAGAGACCAAATGTGGAACTTTATCAATCCACTTCAGGCTTCCAATAAGTGGGGAAGTGGTCTCACACTGGGTGATGAAATTCATCTCACCTAAATTCCATGCTTGTCACCTTTTTGGTATGCAGTTTATTTTCTTTATGCATCTATTCACTACAAACAAATTGTCTTGGTCTTGTACTCCATAACCTCTTCTTTTCCCACACTGCTTGCTTGATTTCACTGATCATCCATCTCGCTCTTACTGTATTTATTCACGTAATTCTTGATATGCAGTTTTGTATTGCTTATGTCTCTTGCTGTCCTATCATTTCATATGCACTGTCAACCTCTTTTCTTAAAAGTTCATCAATCCAACATATTGATCAATGATCAATATTCCCTCTAAGCTATGCACGTGTTCATGTGCACACCAGTTAAAATGGAAGCATGCACGCCTAATAACTGTGCTACCAATCAACCCTGCACCAATTAGTCCAAAATTATCAGTGTTCTTTGCATGGAAAAAGCTTATGCCAGTCTGGAGATATAGCATATTAAAAGACCTGTTTAAATCATCATCATCTGAGGGGACACCTTCCTCTTTTTATTAAGATCTTCCTATCCAGTCAAGTCTTCCCACTGGAGATAACATGCTTTCCCACTCAGACTTATCATCAAGAAGAGGAAGTTCCTCAAGGCTCTATCTTCAGTGTGACCATCTTTAATATCAAAGTGAACCCAATTTCTGAATAGCTTCCTCCCACAATAGGAAACTGCCTTTATGTTGATGACTTCACAATTTACTGTCACTCCTGCAATATGAGGGTCATTGAAAGACAACTTGAACATGCAACTGATTGTGTCCCTTCATGGGTCCAGGTTTTTTGTAGAAAAAAAACCGTGTACACTTCTGCTGAATATGCACTCTCCACCCTGATCCTGAGTTAAGAATGGGACAAACTATTATCCCAGTTGCATCAGAGTTTAACTTTTTGGGACTCATCTGTGACAGAAAGCTAACATTCTTTACACACATCTGTTGTCTTTGGGAAAAATTCGGAAAAGCAATGAATATACTCCATACTCTATCCATACAGAATTGGGTGATAATCAATGTTCCTTGCTCTTCATTTATTGTGCATGCATACGTAAAGCTTGATTACAGGTCCCAAGTTTACAGTTATGCAAAGGAGAGCATTCTCCTTTGGTTGCACCAGTATCATTCGAATACCCTGATAATATCCATCATCAGGGTATTTGAATGATACTGGTGCTTTTCCTTCACACATCACCCATTTAAAGTCTTTATGTTGAATCAAATGAACCTTCTATATCACTTAGACAAGAACATTATCTCTTAGTTATGACCTAAAAATAATGTCTCTTCGAGATCATCCTACATTAACTTGTCTCTTTTCTCTACATTGGGAGCTCCAATATCACATACACAAACTGTCATTTTTCCTTTTGGTATGCATGCTAAAAAGGTAATGGCAGACATTGGCATAAATATTGACGACATTACCTCCACCAAACAAAACAGCATTCCTCCATGGTAGGCTTGTACCCCATCCTGCAGCCTCTCAGTTTGTCAACTACAGAATTGTTTAATGTGCATAGAATAGTCCATTCTGATTTCTTGCCCATCTCTACTGATGGTTCAAGATCAGATATCTCTGTTGGCTGTGCTGCTGACTTTCCTAACATTACTATCTGCAACCAGATCCCACTCAATCAGCAATGATACAACAGAGTTGCATGCCATTCAGTTCACATTTGAGTGCTTTACCGGCTATTTGTGCTCCAATGTATAATCCACATCCGCTGCGTGCTGAAGGGTTATGACTTATACAAAGTAAAGATCTTTATTGTAATATTTGGTTGTGTTGGATTTCCAGCCACATCAGATTTAACACTTTCATTGCCAAGCTGAAAATTGGAATTTCGTGTGGTGGCCAAATTTTTTTTAATTTAGTTAGCGACGGCCACGCGATAACGCGTGATCGGTCATCGGGCGAGAACTCACATTACGCGATATTGCGTGATTGACAATGAACATGCTAAGGGGAATGACAATACTGCCCAATGTCAATACTCCTGCCAGGAAGTGCGGAAGAACAAATTGAATGAGATTAAGCTTAAAATTAAGCATTGACAGTGTAGTGAATGTATTTCACACATTTTTATTTACTGAGTGCTGATGCCCACCATGTGTGAGGAATGCAACCCGTTAGTTCCATCGATATTTCCTTCACACACGTGAGTGAAAGCCCTCTTCACGCATACAGACGTTATGAGATGCAGACAAATTACATGACATATTTACACTTTTACAAAAAATTAATTTATTTAAACACATTTGATTAAAAAAAAAATTATATGTAGGTACTAAACCTTATGTATAAATTTTATTTATTCATTTATTTTCTTATAACTATTTATCAATTCCTTTAATATGCAGATACTTAACATTTTGTACATCTATTTTATCTCATTCACTAATTTATCACCATTTATGTGTTTATTTAATTTTTTTTAATATCCTTTGTACTGCTGTAACCTGTGTCCTAATGCAGTATGACCTTGCTGTCCTTGCACCATCAAACCATAAATCAATCAAATCTAAAATTCACGTTACAGAAGAATCAAAGAACTGTTTACCCTTTCTTGACCCACTAGTCACTCATGTTTTAGATAGTTTACTGTCTTTTTCTGTTTATCGAAAGCCAGTGTCACTGAAAGAAATTTACATAAGCTATCACGTCATTAAGCCCATCAGTATGGAATCCTCAAAACACTGACTCATAGAGCCAGGGCTGTGTTTTCTAGTGATGTAGCCCTTACTGCAGAACTGAACTGTCTTTGCCACACTTTTTTGGCTAGTGACTACAGCTTCTACAGAATAGAAGAAAATCCTGTATGCTTCTCCTTCCCCTTTCCCAGACACAAGAGCAAAGCACTGCTACTCCTGTTCCATCTAGGTATTCAAATCATGCATCAAATTAGCAACTCTGATCCACACTTTTAAGGACAAACTCCATCCTCTATCACATCCTATAACTTAGCCTACTATGAACAGACAGGAAGATCATTCTCAGAGCAAGAAATATATTCATTACCATAATTTTGGCAAGTCAGGACTGACATATCATGCTTTGGACATGGAAGAAATGATGGAAAAAAACCTAATGTACTATATAGAAGTCGTTACAGGTCAAAGAAACTATTTTTATAGTCAGAAATGGCTGCAAAGTACTCTCATAACCTAAATAAGTATGACTGTAGTAATCTGCTAAAAATTTAGGAGACAGTCATCTTCCTAATATCAACTTCAACACTGCAACTGTTAAAACTTCTATGCAGTGTTAGAGGCTGACAAATTAGGACTTTTATGTCTTTTGTCTCTTACAGTTTGAATTGTTTCAAGTATCTATTGTTCCATTTAGGCCATAAGAAGTAGTGCTCTGAAAATGCTGGTTTGCAATCCAGTAAAATACAAGCTAGTTAATAATTATCTTTTGATGATTTATTGTTAGCCATAGCTATAACAAACTTAAATTTGCATTAGTAACATGATGAAACTTGGTCATAGCATTCTATGACAAAGTTTACCAATGAATTACCTACAAGCAAATATTAGTTCAAATCTCCGATTCTTGTTCTTGTTGTACAGCATGCTAATATGAGGGTGGTGAGCCAAAATGATTGAATTTTCTTCGATAATTTTTTTTATTTTTAACAGTTTTCTTTAATAACATTAACATTTATTTCAGGAGGCACAGGATAACACATTAGGTGATACCAATGAACTTGATATAAAAAGTGAACCAGGATCTTTATCAAATAGGGAGTTAAGCTCAAAGTCTTCATCAGAATCAGCATCTGGTACTGGTTCTGACTCAGGGTCAAGTTCTGCCTCAGAATCACGATCTGACTCTGAGAGTGATAAATCTCATTCAAGGTCTGGAAGTGCCTATAGGTCTGAATCTGATAATGAATCTGGATCAGGTTCAGAAAGGTGAGTTTCACTTTAAAAGTTATATAATCATCTAATTTAGTTTTAAAAATGAAATTTGTTCCCTATTAGAAATACTGTTGATATCTACTTTAATATGTACCGTATTCTATGGTTAATTCAGTCTTAAGTACTGGGAGGACACCATGTTGGAGGTTTAATTGATGATATCTGATAACTACCACACTTGATAATGGGATGAATATAGATGATGAATAATGGTAGAGATAATGTGCATTTTTGTCTCATACCTGAACATCAAACCATTTCCTGACCTTTTATAGTTTTGACTGCTGATATCATCATCAAATTCCTGACATGCACCCTTAGAGAGTGTACAGGATACAGATATTATGATAGTAGTACATGAAAAAGTTATGTCATTATTAACTTCCTATTGACAATTTTCCTCTAAATAAAATTATTATATTTCAATACTCCAATATTATCAGATCTTATATTTTGGTCTTCTAAGGCAATTTTTACTATTTCAACTCACCTAGATCATGCTCTTCTTCTGGGTCTTTTTCCTGCCATCCTGGCAAAGAATACTTGTTTTGCTAACCTTTCCTTGCCATTCTGTTTAAGTGATCTGAGATTAGCTTTGCTAGCACATTCCTGAATACAAACAGTATCAAGTTCTTTCTTAATATCCTCATTTTTAATATGATACTGCCATTGATGCTGTCTGTTCACTCCCTAATCTTTCTCAAAACTCTCATATCTGTGGTCTCTCTTTGATCAAGTGTTTTATTTCAAACCCAGCTCTCAGCTTCATAAGTTAAAATTGGTTTGAGTATTGTCTTGTATACAAATAGTTTAGTGTTTTGACTAATTTCTCTCTTGTTCCATACAAATTTATTAGGTTTGCTTCCTCCCATATGCCTACTGCATCATTCTCTGCTTCCATATTAGTTTGCAATCTTCACTAAAAATTATGCCTAAGTAGCTGAAATGTTTTTCTTGTTCTATAGGTTCTCCATTCAGGATGCAGTTGATGATTTGTGTTCATGCCTGTTTTCACTGTCTTCGTATTTTTATTGCTGATTTTCATACCAAATATATCACAATACTTATTCAATTTAGTCAAGGAAGCTTGGAGACGTGTAATGGATTTATTTAGAAGTATAACATCATCTGCATAAAGAAAAGGGCTAAGATTAACATCTCCAATTTTGATACTAGGTTTAATACCACTTTCTTTGATGACAACAGCTTTGATCTCTCCTGATATATTGTAAGTAGTTGTCATCATTTTCATGATTTGTCAGACACTGGTGGACTCAATTTATTAATATAACCTTTCGAAGTCACAATGAATGTATAGAAAGGGTTAGGTGTTGTTGGATATTCATAATAACCTCTTGGTGTTGTTTATATTGTGAAGCAGTATTATGAGTCACCATGAAAGATTACATTAGTAACTTGAATAGGCAAATTATTAGAAACTTCTGAAACAGTGGTCTGGAGAGCAAACACGTTGCTTTAATTCTTTTAATGTACTTAGTGTCTGATGGATGAAGAATGATGATAGTCATTGCCTTTGAATTAGGTTATAGGTTAGACCAAAACTGATGGCATCAGTTATCATCATCATGCCTCCAAGAAGTCAAAAAGCTCATCATGGAAGGTCCTCACTATCAATCACAAGTGAAAGAGTAAAGGGCAATGCCTGTTTCTGCACTCCTCTTCAAGCAAAAAATTGGCCTCACTCTGTGAAAGATTTCTTCTGTGATAATGTGATACAACCCCCTCCCCTTACTATCATCCTTCTTAATATTTCCCAGGCTTGGCAGATAGCATTCCTTCATTCTGTCATTATATCTAACACTGGAGTTAAGGATACCTTATATTCTTTGGTGTCCTTATTTTGATTATTTGGTAATAATCAAAATTTTTCATCTTCTCAAGAAACCAAATGATCAAATTGGTACAGAATAGTCATTTGCCTAGTCAAAACTTCATACAGTTCTACTGTATGGAGTCTTGTACAGTTCTATAATGTCTATTTCTGCAATACATTAATGTCTATTTCTATATGTCATTATTCCGTGCTGCCTTGACACATTCACTGTTGCTCTTTTGTTATAAAAAAACTTGGTATGAATCCCATCTAGGATGTGAGGATCTTTTCCAAGGAATTTTCAACTGAAGGCGAGTAAGCTAGTCCCTTGAAGGGTTTTCTTGTGATTTAGGCTTTTTATCCTATAAATGTAAGCCAGTCAGCATTCATTCACACACAATTTTCAGACATAATACACTATCTTCATAGTCTTAGTTGCTATAGTCATAAGTCTAACCAGCTCAATCCTTTTTGTATTGTTTCAGTTATTGCAATATTATTTCAATAATTGCCACAACTTATTGTGTTATCCTGACAGTTCCAAAAATTTTTTCCATAAATCTGAGGTCCTTAGCTTTCATTATTTCCCAAGTTCCTTATCTCCTTCAATATATTGACACCATTTGAATACACCACATCCACTATCCTTGCTTTCTAAATTTCAAAACTTTCTGCAACACTGAGTGTAGCCATACTCACCTGTCTATGCATGCAGTGTGTTGAAATCTTCCTGTATAGCCATAGCATCAGCTTTGCTCCTTATCCCTCCATAACTTAGTGTCATCTACAAACAGCTGCATAACCTGATTTAAACTTGTCCCATAACAGATGCCTGCTGAATATAACTACTGACATCCTCTAATCTGTCTGGACAATGCTTTCCTTTTCATCTTTCCAAACATAATTCCATGCAGTAGTACTTTTCATATAGTAGTATCATATTATCCAGTACATCCCTAAGGATTCATGTCAGGAATTTTTTTCATAATACAATATCATTATATTCTTAGTGTTTTCTTATTACATGGCATCTTCCACAGATTTTCATTACCGATTTTCTTCCCCTGAGTCCTGGGAATGAATCTTGAAGGTACCTCTGTACTGCAAAGCATCACAAATTATACAGGAATAACCCAAGTTATTCCCTGTGCAACAAAAATCTTGTTCAAAAAGCACATTGACTAACTTCCTTCAAATCAAAAATACCCATTAAAGATTCCTCACATATGATACAACTGAAATAACTTGTCACATATGACAAATTATTTTCAGCTGATAGGCCCAAATAACCATTTCTAGCTTACTGGAAATGTATGTGCCATCTTTTTATCCGTTTTCAATCAGGAAGCACTGTTTGGTATTCAAGTCCAAATTACATTGCAAGTGTTCTTTTGAACTAGTGAGGGGTAAGAACAAAATAGGTGATATTTTAGCATGCCTGTACACTCTTTGTGGGTATATATCAAGAATTTGATGATGATTTTAGCATGCTGCACTCACTAAAGACTTGCACTCACTAGACCTTTATGAACCTGAGCATATGTCAGAAGTGAGAACTGTAGATTGAAAGAGTGTGAATTGGGAGCATTTTTGATTTTGATTGGAAGACATTTCTGATGAACCATCCCATGATAACCCTGAAATTAATTACACAGGCACAGTATCCATACCATTTGTTGGGAAAAAATCCAGAAAAATAGCCGAAATATTAAAATCAGTCAAATCAGAACGACCTTCAAACCATTTAACACCATATGAAGCTTCCTATGTTCCCATGAAGACAAAATTCCATTTTATAAACATCCTGGAATATACAAGAGACTCCATGTTGTTGTGGAGAGATATATGTAGGTCAAACTGGGAGAAGTTTTGAAATCCATAAAAAAGAACATGTAAGTGATGTTGAAAAGGAAATGAAAGAAAAAAAAGTCAGACTCACAGCTCACATCTTCAATGAATATTACACAGTAAATTGGTAAGCATCCTACATTCCCTACTTAAAAAGAGAATTACTTTGACAGATTGTTTAAGGAATCTTCTGAGGTCATTAGCTCAAAAGGCACACTGAATAGAATCCTTCACGACATTTGGAAAATTAATCTTTGTAACATTCAAGACCACTCTTTCCAGCAATCACATACAAAGTTTCACAACAATCTAGAGACTATATGTAACATGTTTACTGGTACACATGTTTAAACTATCATTCCACTGTTTTCAATTTATAGAAATAGTGGCTATTGAGAAATATTTAGGTTTAGGTCTTTTTGTTGGTTTTTTACTTATGTTAAAATAACCTCTTGAAGGGTACTATGAGAGCTCTACGAATTCCAGCTCTACGAAACCCATATATAAAAAGGGAAATAAAACAATGTGAGAATTACAGAGGCATTTCTATACTGAGTGTTCTTGGTAAGATTTATGCAAGTATACTTGAGAAACGGTTGAGAAGGATTGTGGAAGAAACACTTGATGAAGAACAAGCTGGATTCAGGACAAATAGAGGCTGTCAGGATCAGATTTTCATTTTACAACAAATAATTGAAAAATCATAGGAATATAACAAAGACCTGTATTTAAGTTTTGTAGATCCGGAAAAGGCATATGACAAGGTGCCAAGACAGAAGCTATTCAATACGCTACAGTTACATCGTTTCAATGGGGCATTATATCAAGCAATATGGTCTTTATATGAGTTATGAGTCAGCAGTTAGAACTGAAGAAAGTACAGGAAAATGGTTTAATATTAAATCTGTTGTCAGACAAGGCTGTACATTATCTCCCTCTGTTATTCATTATCTATATGGATCACATTATTAAGGAAAGTGCTATTAAAACTGATATCAAAACATCTTGAGATGTTAATGTCAGCTCTTTGCTTTATTCGAACGATGTTATACTTCTAAATAAATCCACTAGAAGTCTGCAAGGTTCCCTGACTAAATTCAATAACTGTTGTAATAGATATGGTATGAAGGTCATCAATAACAAGACAAAGAAAATAGGCAGAAGCATTGAAAATGTCAACAGCATTGTGAATGGAGAACCTATAAAATTAAAACATTTCAGCTACTTAGGTGTAAATTTTAGTGAAGATGGTAAATTAAATATGGAAATAGACAACAGAATCAACAAAGCTGGTATGGTAGGAAGTCAGTGGAATAAGAGAGAAATTAGTCAAAACACTAAATTAGCTATATACAAGACAGTGTTCAAACTAATTTTAACTTATGGAACTGAGAGCTAGATCAGAAGTAAAACTCTTGACCAAAGACTAGAGACCGTAGATATGAGAGTCCCGAAAGATTAGGGGCATGAACAGATGGCATCAATGGTAATATCATATTAAAAATGAGGATATTAGGAAAGAACTTGACATTGTCAGCATCCAGGAATGCATTAGCAGAGCTAATCTCAAGTGGTATGGTCACTTAAATAGAATAGACGAGGAAAGATTAGCAAAACAAGTGTTCTCTGCTAGGAAAACGACCCAGAGGACGACCAAGATATAGGTGGATTGATTCTGTATAAAGTGCCTTAGATTATAGAAATATAAGATCTCATAATGTTGGAGTCTTGACAGGTAACAGACTGATTTGGCAGAAAATTATAGATAGGAAGTTAGTAATGATATAATTTTTACATGTAGTACTATCATATCCTGTACACCTTGAAGGTACATGGCAGGAATTTGATGATGATGATGACATTTTGAAGATGCTGTCAGCAATGTAGACAGGAAAATATGTTCAAGAAATGCATCTAGTATTTAAAAAAAAAAATGCCTACAAGTTTAAACATAGTTATTTAATATTCACGCAAATTTATTTGTAGTAAATTACCCAAAATTACTTTCGGAATTTGCTAAGGCTCTTAATTGACTACAGCATGGAAGATTGCTGCTTAAATGGGAGGATATGGGATTAGATTATAAAATATTGGCATGGATAAGAGGATGGCTGACTGACACATATCAGAAAGTTGATATTATAATACTAATTAATAAAGGAAGTCACTTATGTAAAATTGTTTATGTATGGAAATTTTGGCTATGTTTCATAGCCATTTTCAATATGGGAAGATAACCACAAAGTGAACGACGATTAAATTGAAAGCATGTGATATTATATGCAATTATGGACTGTAAGAGAATCTGCATTAATAGATATTAGGAAACAAATTGAAATGAAAATAAAATAATTAATAAAATATTTTAAATTTAAATAATTAATTACAATTTATAAAACACATGAATGGTGAGTATTAGTTAGGATAACTTCCCAAAATTGAGAAAGTTTAAGACAATTGTTTTTGTTAAGGTTTTGATTGTGAATGGGTGCTTCACAACTTTCTTTTTTATATATGTCCAATCTTTATAGAAGAAAATAGCTTTTGTGTAGAACTTGAGTATTGTTCCAGTCAATTTTGTGTTTTGTAGATAAGACATGGCTTACTAAACCAGATTTATTGGACTCCTTAAGTGAAATATGTTTTTGATGTTCTTCATGACAAATTTGTGCAAAATGACCAGTCCCTTCCAAACAAGATAAGCTTCAAGAGCAGGGGATTCTGTAAACTGCAGGATAAAAAAGAGGAGGTATTTGTCTTTTGGAGAGATTAGGAAGGTTTTTAGTTTATGAACTAGACTGAAAGAGACATAGATCAGACTGGCAAAGAAGGCTTGCTATTCTTTCTGAAAGTCCTTTAACATACGGAAAACAAATTCTAGAAACTACTTCTTGAGGAACGATAAGATCAAGACCATAAATATTATTTTATTGTTAGCTTTCATATTATTACCTTTAGAATTTAAGGTAGATCTGATAATGGACATTACCTTGTTCAGAAGAGAATCAGTTAAACATATTTTATGTGCACTTTCAACTAAAGATTTGATTATATCATATTTCTCATAAGGGTAAGGATTTGGTTTTCTGTGTAGTGAGAACTGTAGGCTGCCATTTGGTTGATGTATGAGAACATCCAGAAAGGAAGATGGAAGTTTTTTCACTTGGCTATACTTCTTCTCTTCCATCTAAGACGGGTTGAGTCTTCTCTTGAGCAGGATCTTCCAGTCTTCTCTATTCCTTGCTGTTCGAAAAAGTTCCTTATATGTTCTGCATCCTGAGATGTTCTTTATTAATTTCAGTCAGGTAATTCTTGGTCTTCTGGGTCTTCTTTTTTCAGTTGGAAAAGTATTGATTAGGACGTTAGGAAATCTGTCTGCATCCATGCGTACAGTGTGTCCAAACCATCTCAGTTGTTGTTTTCTAATTTTTTCTATTATCGTGTTTTTATACAATAGTTCTTGTCTGACTGTGATGTTTGTTTTCTTTTCTATCCAACTTGTTCTATTTATTTTTCTTAAGCATTTCATTTCAAATGCCAGCAGTTTTTTCTCCTCTCTTTCTTTAAATGTCCACGCTTCTGCTCCATAGATGACTGTTGGTATAATTATTATTTCATATAATTTGATTTTGGCTTGCTTAGATATCTTGTTTATTTTCCAGATTTTCTGTAATTTTCCCATGGTGGTCCATCCTATCGCTATTCTGTGTTTGATTGTTTTGATTTCATCTATTGTTTCTGTTAGTTTTGATCCAAGGTATATGAAGTTGTCTACTTGTTCTATTTGACGATGTTGCCACCTATTGGTGAGAGTGATCATAAGGTCTTGACCTGGGAGGTGGCTAAAGGTGTGGAATTTTCGATTAAGACAGGGTATATGTGAAATTACCATGCTGGCAAGTATGACAAGCTTAGGAGATTGCTTGGATCAGTGCCATGGCATGTACAACTGCAAGGACTGGACGTCGATAGAGCATGGGAAGTGGTCAAGGAGCATTTACAGGAAGTTATGGCTGATTGTATACCTAGGGTCCGAATGATAAAACAAGTAGTGGTTAAATGGGTGAATAACACCATTAAGCTTGAGCTGCAAAAAAAGAAACAACTGTGGAGGGAATTTAAAGAAAGGGATGACCTGCAGGCACACGAACAGTATAAAGTGCAGGCCAGAATTGAAACGAGTGTGGTAAAAAAAGCAAAAGCGGATTATGAAAGGAAACCAGCTATGCAAGCAAAAGAGAATCCCAAACAGTTCTTTCAATATGCTGCAAGCAAGGAAAAAACTGTACACGGCAAAATGATTTTAAGGAATGACGATGGTAAGGAGGTCACTGAATCAGTCGATATAGTGGAGTTACTGAGCGCACACTTTGCAAAAGCATATCATCCAGGCGGTGACATTGAAAGAATGAAAGAAAACCATTAGTTTATATGGGAATTGTGATGAATGAAGTGGAGGTGAATAGTCTGTTACAGAACCTTAATGTGAAGACATCTGTGGGATTGGATGGTATACCGGCACGGGTCTTGTGTGAAGCGGCTAAGGAATTATCAGTGCCCTTGACCATGTTGTTTAATCTGAGTCTCAGGTCTGGTTTACTCCCGAAGGTGTGGAAAGAGGGGAAAATAGTTTCACTGCATAAAGGAGGATCCAAGACTACGGTTGCAAATTACCGACCGATCAGCATATCAGGAGTCGTTGTCAAGGTCTTGGAGAAAGTAGTCAAGGGAAAAATACAGGAATGGATTGATGAAAATGAGATACTGTACAGGGGACAGCATGGCTTTGTGAAGGGTAGATCATGCTTCAGTAACTTGCTCAAGTTTTATGACAAGGGGACGGCTGAACTGGATAAGGGAAATGGGTTTATAGTGATACTGCAGGACCTAGCAATGGCGTTTGTCAGGATACCACATGGAATACTAATCCGTAAACTACAACATATGGGAATGGATATAGGGTTGGTGAGATGGATAGGTGGTTGGTTGATGGAGAGATATCAAAGAGTAGTTTATTCAAGAGTAGAGTCCAAAAGACGGCCTGTGACTAGTGGTGTGCCGCAGGGTTCTGTTCTTGGACCACTGCTGTTTAATCTGTTCATTAACGATATAGGGAAGAATCTAAGTGGAACAATTCATTTGTTTGCTGATGATGCAAAGTTGGGTAGGGCAATAGTGAATGCAAAAGATGTCAAAGTCTTGCAGGATGACTTAGATGGATTGGAGTTCTGGGCTAAGGAGAATGGATGTCAATTTAATGTGACAAAATGTAAGGTTATGCATTTTGGGGTGAAAAGATTAGCAGCAGTATACCACATTGGTGGAACTGTACTCCAAGAGATTGATGAGGCCAGGGACTTGGGAGTGTTAGTGGATAGGGAGATGAAGTTTAGGGGGCACATTGCAAAAGTAGCTAAATCAGCTCATCAACTCACCTGGTTGAAAAATACCTTGACGAGCAGAGACAAGCAAGTTATTGTACCTCTGTACCGAGCCTTGATAAGATCTCATCTCGACTACTGTGCCCAGATTTGGTCACCTCGGTTCCTTCTTGATGGGAGGAGGTGGAGAGGATCCAGAGACGAGTGACTAAGATGATAACAGGTCTATGGAATAAACCATATGAGAACAGGTTGAAGATTTGTGGGTTGCAGAAACTAGTTGATAGGCGGAAAAGGGAAGATATGATTGAGACATTCAAATTGCTAAAGGGATTCTATAGGATTAATTCGGAGGATATTTTTGAGATCAGGACTGGTGGTGGGAGAACTAGGGGACACCTATGGAAGCTGGGCAAGAGTGTGGTTAGCAGGGGTGTTAGAGCTGGGTTCTTTACTTTTAGAGTGGTAAATGAGTGGAATAAGCTGCCAGAGTCTGTTGTGGGTGCTATGAAGGTGAACGAGTTCTTAGCAAGGTATGATAGATACTGTGAGAATGTAATCGCATAGTTGTGTGGACATGATGTTTAGGGCCTCCCTCGATGAGTCTAAGGACTCCTGGAGTAGCCCGAAATAATAATAATAATAATATTGTTCTCCATTTAGGGTTGCTGAGATGGTAGATCCGTTCCTCCCTATTTTCTTCACTTTTGTATATTTATTGTCATGTCATATGTTTTACAGGTTTGGTTTCGTTTAGCTGTTGATCAACGTTTGTAGTTCATTTGGGGTTCTTGCAAGAAGGACGAGATCATCTGCATATTTGATATTATTTATTAGCTATACTACTAATTATATATTTGGTTTAATCCTTTATTACTATGATTACGGGCAACTCCGGGCCAATCATATTCATCACAACTATTCAACATTCATACAGTATCTATCATACCTCGCCTTAAACTCATTCACTGTCACAGCATCCACCACAGACTCAGGGAGCGCATTCCCAGCTCCCTGAGTCTGTGGTGGTTAGTAAAGGTGTTAGAACCCAGCTCTAACACCTTTACTAACCACACTTTTGCCCAGTTTCCATGGATGTCCCCTAGTCCTCCCACAACCAGCCCTGTTCTCAAAAATATCTTCTGAATTAATTTTATAGAAACCCTTCAGTAATTTGAATGTCTCAATCATATCTCCCCTCCTCTGCCTATCAACCAATTTTTGCAACCCACAAATCCTCTACCTGTTCTCATAAGATTCATTCCACAGACCTGCAATCATCTTGGTCACTCGCCTCTGGATCCTCCCCACCAAGTAGAAACCTAGGTGACCAAATCTGGGCACAGTAGTCGAGATGGGGTCTTATCAAGGCTCGATACAGAGGAACAATAACCTGCTTGTCAACGTATTCTTCAGCAACCAAGTGATTTGATGAGCTGATTTGGCCACTTTTGCAATGTGTCCCCTAAATTTCAATTCCTTATCCACCAACACTCCTAACTCATCAATTTCCTTGAGCACAGTTCCACCAATGCATTAAACTGCCGCCAATCTTTTCACCCCAAAATGCATAACCTTATATTTTGCCACGTTAAATTAACATCCATTCTCCTTAGCCCAGACCTCCAATCTATCCAAATCATCCTGCAAAATTTTGACATCATCTGCATTCACTGTTGCCCTACCCAACTTCGCATCATCAGCAAACAAATGAACTGTTCCTCTCAGATCCGTTCCTATATCATTAATGAACAAATTAAACAGCAGTGGTCCAAGAACAGATCCTTGTGGCACACCACTAGTCACAGGCCGTCTTGTGGACTCTACTCCTGAGTAAAACACCCTCTGATATCTCTCCGTCAACCACCCTCCTATCCATCTCACAAACCCTATGTCCATCCCCATATGCTGCAATTTACTGATTAGAATTCCATGTGGTATCCTGTGAAAGGCCTTAGCAAGGTCCAGTAGAATCACTGTAAACCCATTACCCTTATCCAGTTCAGCCGTCACTGTGTTATAATACGTGAGCAAGTTACTGAGGCATGACCTACCCTTCACAAAACCATACTGTCCCCGATACAGTATCCCATTTTCTTCTATCCAATTTTGTATTTTCCTCTTGACTATTTTCTCTAAGACCTTGATAATGATTCCTGTTATGCTGATTGGCCGGTAATTTTCAACAGCAGCCTTGGAACCACCTTTGTGCAGCGGAACTATTTTCCCCTCTTTCCCCTTAGGACTGACCCAGACCCGAGGCTCAAATTAAACAAAATGGTCAAGAGCACTGACAATTCTTTAGCCTCTTCATGTACGACACGAGCTGGTATACAATCCAATCCCACAGATGTATTGACATTGAGGTTCTGTAATAGACTAGTTACCTGTACTTCATTCATCACAATTCCAGTATAAGCTGTTGGTTCTTTTCCATTCCTGCAAAGTCACCACCTGGATGATATACTCTTGCAAAGTGCTCGCTCAGTAATTCCACAATATCAACTGATTCGGTTACCTCCCTACCCTCAGCATTTTTGAAGATCATTCTACCATGAGCATTTTTCCTTTTACTTGCAATATATTGAAAAAACTGTTTGGGATTCTCTTTAGCCTGCATGGCCAATTTTCTTTTGTAATCTGCTTTTGCTTTTCTTACCACCCTTGTTACCATCCTGGCCTGGGCTTTATACTGTTCCTGCGCCTGATGGTCACCTTTCTCCTTAAATTCCCTCCACAATTGTTTCTTTTTTTGCAGCTCAAGCTTAATAGTGTTATTCATCCATTTAACCCCTACTTGATTTATTATTCGGACTCTTGGTATACAGTCAACCATTGCCTCCTGCAAACAGTTCTTAACCACTTCCCATATACTATCAACATCCAGCCCTTGCAGTTTTACATGCCATGGCACTGAGCCAAGCACACACCTAAGCTTGTCATACTTACCAGCCCGGTAATTCCACATGTACCCTGTCTTAATTGTAAATTCCACTCCTTTAGCCACCTCCCAAGTCATGACCTTATGGTCACTCTCACCAATTGGTGGCAACATGGTCATGTTCGTTACAGCCACATTCTCAGTTGCAATTACAAGGTCCAGCACTCTCTGCCCCCTGGTATTTTCCACTACATGTTGTCGTACATAGTTGTCCCTTAATAACCGCATAAAATCCAATTCCTTCCTCCCATGTGCCCTCTCCTCTTTCCAGTCAATGTTACCATAATTGAAATCACCCATAATAATTACCCTCCTTCCACTCATTTCTTCTATTTGCCTATGCATACTATCCCCACCATCTATTCCATCACCTGGTCTATAGCAGCACCCAATTGTATATTGTATTTTGTTCTGCTAGATTCTATCTCACACCAAACAGCCTCAAATATGCTCTTTTTTCTATCCTGCAGTTCAACTTTTATACTCCTTGGCTGCAACTCATCAGCTATCAACAATAACACTCCTTCCCCCTTTTTATTCACCCTGTCACTCCTGAACACGCTATATCCATCGCATTCAATCCCACTAGCATTATCATCTTCTGTCAGCCATGTTTCACTAATACCAACAACCTGTGGCCTGGAAGTGCCAACCATGGCCAAAAACTCTTCCTTCTTGTTCCTAATACTCCTGGCATTAGTGTACATGGATTGCAGAAGCCCATTTGTCCTATCCCTACTTTGATGCCTTATACTAAGTATCCCATTCTGATTTGTTGTCCTTTGTACTCGCTAGGGCATAATATACTCATTCATGCACTTAACTGCCTCCCTAAAGTCTGCATATCTACTCCCCCCTCTTAATAAATCTAGTTTCCCTGAGTCTGTACATCCACTTCAACATCATTCATCAACACTTTTTCAAGTCTCCGTACATCAACTCCATTCAAATGTAACCCATCCATCTTATATAAGTCCTTTCGCCCATCGAACTCATTCCACACATCCACAAATTCCACACCACTCTCCATGCATAACCCATGCATAAAGTCATTGGCAATTATGGCCCTCCTCCTAAACACTTCGCTATCATACCGTGGTAAGATACTCACCATCCTAACTCTCTCACTCTTCTCTTTTGCTACTTCAAATAATTCCCTCACATCCTCTATCATTTCCATTTTGTCCTCTTTTAAATCATTTGTTCCTGCCACGATTATCATCTCTTTCACCCTCTGTTTTTGCAGTCGAATAGATTCGCTGACGTCCTTTATGTAAGCAAACAAAAAAAATTTTCAATACTGGGACAACTAATGGCAAAGGTGGCATAACTTCTCATCACTTGCCTTAGTATTCCATAATGCAAAGCACATCTCCTTGTGGACATGTGTAATGCTATGCATATTAAGGGAAGGGTCACACTACTCAGACTGGTTTCGACCTTTATTGAGGTCTCGTCAACGGGATCCAGACCCAGTGGTGGTGATACTGAGGTGGAAGTAATGGAAAACTCATATGTCCATATAGTTGCCCCAGTTCTGAAAATGCTTCAGGTGCAAACTTTGTTTGCTTACACTTAGATAAAGGATTAAACCAATTATATAATTGGTAGCATAGCCAAGTGAAAAAACTTCCATTAACTTATCTCTAATCCAGAGAATTTTAATAATAAGGTGTGACACCTTTTTAATAAAAAGGTGTCACACAACTGGTATATTTTCATATACCAGTTGTGTGACATCACGACCTCTGGGTGTGGCTCCCACTGATTAGACCTCAATAAAGGTCGAAACCGGTCTGGGTGGTGTGACCCTTCCCTTAATGCATAGCATTATACATGTCCACAAGAAGATGTGCTTCGTATTATGGGATACTAAGGTAAGTGATGAAAAGTTAGACCACCTTTGCCACGAGTTGCCCCAGTCCTGAAAATACTTCAGGTGCCAAACTTTATTTGCTTACACTTGGATAAAGGAATAACCAAATATATAATTGGGAGCATAACCAATTAAAAATACTTCCATCGACTGATCTCTAATCCAGAGAATTTTAATAATAAGGTATGACACCTATTGGCAGGTATATGGAAATATGACTTCTCCATTACTTCCACCTTAGTATCATCACCTCTGGGTCTGGGTAGTGTGACCCTTCCATTAATGCATAGCATTATACATGTCCACAAGGAGATGTGCTTTGCATTATGGGATACTAAGGCAAGTAATGAGAAGTTATACCACCTTTGCCACGAGTTGCCCCAGCCCTGAAAATACTTCAGGTGCAAACTTTGTTTGCTTACACTTGGATAAAGGATTAAACCAAATATATAATTGGTAGAAAAGGAAGATGGTTATTATCTTCTACTTCTAGGGTAAATTTGAATCTAGGGTTTACTGAATTAATTTTCTCAAGAAATTCATGAAGATCAAACAATGAGGAGTTCCATACAGCAAAAACATCATTAACATATCTGTACCAAATTGATGGTTTAAGTGAAAAAACGTTGAGAATATGTTGTTCAAAATGTTCCATGAAGTAAATAGCTAGAGTTGGTGAAATGGGAGACCCATTGTTGTTCTTTCTATCTGCTTGTATAACTTGATCTGACAACCGAAGTATCCTGAATTAATGACAAGAGTCAAATAAATTTACAATATTAGGAAGAAAATCATTATCAAGTAATTCAATTGTATCACACAGAGAGATGTTTGTAAAGAGTGAGACTACATCAAAACTAGATATGAAGAGGATTGCAAGGATAATCCTTTAATTTTTTTCTTCACTCTATCGAATTTTTTATGAAAGAAGCAAAGTTTCTTGTAAATGCAGAGAGAGAGAGAAGATTAGAAGAGAAGGTATTTTGAGAGTTTATAAGTTAGGCATTCTGTGCAGTTGAATTAAAAGGTGGTATATGTAGGGTGTAAGTCTGCAAGATTGAAGGTAACCAGTGGTGAACCACAAGGATCAATCTGTACATTAATGACATTGGGATGGTCTTCTTTTATAAGAAACAGTCATATTAAATGGGATCTACCATTTCCCCTCAGTTCCGTACACACTTCCATTGTATTCCGCCTAATTTGACCTACAGTTTGTTTCATGATGCGTCCATACCATCTAAGTCAGTACTCAGTTACTTTATCAGCAGTAGATCTAACTTTGAAGCTCCCACATGTGTTGCACGTTATGCACTTTTATCCAGTATGGAAATTCTTCCAGCCCACCTCAATATCTTTATCTTAGTGATGTGTAGCTTTGTTTAAGAGGCCAACATTCTGCAAATTATATAATGGCCAGTCATACTACTGTTTTATATATCTTTCCCTTTACACGCACTGGCATCCTTCTGTCACATAATACTTCGGATGCTCTCCTATGTGTTTCCCAACAAATACACTCATCAGCTTTTCAAGCCAAATGTGAACAAGTTCCTGCGCCCATTCACAGTACTAGTGTACTGTAGGTTGACCAACTTCTCATGGATGGGGTCTCCATAAACAAAAGAATTTATCTTAGCATAACATATTACAAATGTCACCTCCTCAGCATTCAAGAAATTGTATTTTCTTTTGCTGACTGCATTAGTTTCATTTCCCTTTTAACAGCTATGTGTATGAAAATTGCAAAGCTAACCTACCATTGAATATCATGCTGATTTCCATATGGTGATTCCCATGTGAGCTCCCTAAAAAAGAGTTTATTTGATATAGAAGAGATAAATTTTGTTGAGCTCCCTAAAAAAGAGTTTATTTGATATAGAAGAGATAAATTATGTTGATTAATGAATCTTACAGAAGCAGGTTCTCACCTGCTTCTGCAGCTTGCAATTTCTGTTAGTTCAATGTTCACGAGTATTATCATCTGTATCCCCCCCCCCCCTCATCAACCCACCTTCCTTTAAATTTATTGAAAACACATAGTAGCTATTTAATGCTCCATCACAGTTCTTCTCCAAACTCACTGAACAATCTTTTCTTCATTCATTCCCTGTTCTGCCGTCTTTTGTAACAGTCTTTGCTTTGTCTCTGCTATGTATTTCCTAAGGAGTTCAATCTATAGTTCTCTGAATCCAGGGTGTTACATGTTTCTTTTTTTTTCTCATTCTTTTATCTATCCACAGTACTAAGTATGCTATATGTTCAACATCCTCTCATATGTAGGATTATTAATGGAAAAAAAAAAGTTGTAGTGTATCTTGTCACTGTATATTTGAATTATATAGTATCTTAGGATTAAAACATCTACCTCTATCAGAGAAATTTTTATCAGAAAAAAATTTTCAATATCTGCTGCCCTTTTCATTACACAGATTTCATTGGAATACTGAAGTATTAGCCAGCTTCTTTACATGTATGTTACTGCCATCTGTACATAACTAATCAAAAGAGAAAAATTAATAGCAAAAAAAAAGTAGATTTTATGCTTTAGCCATGTGATGCTAAATTACTTTTCTCAGTCGAATTTTATTTTTGTTTTCCAGTAAAAAAATAACACCAAAGAAACAGAAGAGTAGGATAAGATTTTGTGGCTCAGAGGAGGATGATGATGACAATGATGAATCAAGTAGTCCTAATAAAAATGAGGGAGATGGGAGTCCTCACACAGAAAATTCACAAGATGGTACTCGTATGTCTCAGAAACGTAAAGACAAACTGAAAGACCTGAAACAGGTAATGTATGAATTCCTTTTAATATTGATATAGAATGATGAAAGAATAATTCATCTATTTAGGCTTATTACATAAGATATTCAGGTCCAGTTCTTATCAGTCAGTTTTAATTTTATTTTCAACGTTCCATTTGAGCACAGCTTTAGACTATAGATTCAACTGTTTTTATTTATTTTTTTAATTATTTTATCTTGTGTGTGTGTGTGTGTGTGTGTGTGTGTGTGTGTGTGCGCGTGCGTGCGTGCGTGCAAGTAACATTGTCCATATGGATAGCGAATGAACATGAATGGGCTGACAGTTTGTGATTTAGCCAGCATTTTGCTTACACTACAAACAAAATCATGTTTGTAGTGTAAAATTATACTACAATGTGATCACATGCTGGTTGGGTTATTTCCTTTTAAATGACTCTATATCCATTTAGTTTTGTCAAGGAATTAGAGTGAAAGAAATGTTGGCTACCAGAATAAACTCAGCATTAGGAATTTAAGATATGCACTATCAACTGCATAGGAAATTGTAAAAGCACTATGGATTGCCAGAATTGGTCGTGAGTTCCCTGATAGTGAATGGATTCAAGGAAAGGTACGATAGGATTTGTGTGTATGATGGTTGATTTGGTTCTCCCACGATGAGTCTCTGGACTCCATGAAGATGCTGTAAATAATAATAATAATAATATAGAAATGCTTTATTAGAAAATTTAGAAGAAAGAGCAATGCTAATAATAATGGTAAGTATCCTCTTGATTTCTGCTTAGAACATGGATTATTTATAATGTAAGTTATTTTTATTTTTAAGGATATTTATTAACTGACTTATGTTTTGCTGGATTTCAAACCAGCATGTTCTACACAACAGTGAATAAGTGAGGCAATTCAAATCGTAATGGACAAAAGATCTAAAGTCCTAGTTTGTCACCCTCTAATGCTGAATAAAAGAAGTTTTACAGCTGAATAAGGGTGACTCTTAAAGTAACACTCTCCCAAATTTTTGGCAGATTAATGCAGCCACTTTTGTTGAGGTTAGGAAAATGCTTCATAACCACTGAAAGTAATAACTTCTACATTATCATTGTTGGTAATAGACAACCTCCTAAGTGGCATTTCTACTGATATTTGATTGATTGCTTTAAAAATATGGAGAGCAAAATATAATATTCAAAAATTTTGAAATGGTAATATAAAGTATGTTAAACATGCAACAGTTTAATCAAGTCTGTAATATTAACATGCCACAGTGTTTTTTCTTCCTCCTGTAAAATCTTGTTCTTTCACATAGGAGGTTGTCTATCATCAATGACAATATAGCACATTGATTTTATTCCATCTAATCCTGTGTAAAGGGGTGTCTAAAGCATGGTCTGCCAGTCCCGACTCACCACAATAATAGTAGTGAATATATTGCCTATGTTCTCTAAGACAAGATCTGTTTACATTTGCCTTTTTGAATCAGCCTACTACAGACAGACATTTGTCTGTCTGTAGTAGGCTGATTCACAGTCACAGAGAACTTTGTACACTCCAGGATATGCTAGAACATCAGTTCCTAACTGGTGGTATGCATACCCCCAGGGGTATGTGCTAGGATGTTCAGGATACACGAAAAATAATCAGTAATGGCGAAAAAACAAGTAAAGTAAACAAAATGCAAAACAATAGTTATGGCACAATAAATGTTAAGTTTGAATCACCGCTAATGGAGACACTTTAAAACTAGCTCTCATTAGTGAATGATGATTGGTAAGAGCATGGCTATGAACCCCTCCCCCAAACTGCTCTTCTACCAATCATTGCACACAGTTCATGTGTCACCCATCCTCCTTTCCAGAACAATTGTGTGTTACTAAGAAATGATCTTTGCAATAACGAACCTTCCACTGACTTTCATTTGCGATGTTTCTAGAATTTCTCCAAAAATATAAATACATCTGTAGCCAGACTGTTTGATCAGTTCAGTTATTGACTGAATATAAATAAATGCGTTGTCTTTAATTGTGATTCTTCTCAAGTAGTTTTTTATTTAATGTTTAACATAGTTTCAGTTATTATTGTCAGTGATTTTTAAGCATGTCAGTTATGGATCAGTGGTTGAAAACAGGAACGGTTAAAAAACCAAAACTTGATGTGGATTATAACCAGTCACCAAGTACTTCTCAACACGTGTCCACAGCTATGAGTACTACACAGAAGAAAAGGAAATACTGTGAAGAGTATATTAAATATGGGTTTTCATTTGTAGGAGATGATGACTGTCCTAACCCTTTGTGTGTGGGGAAGTATTATCCAACGGTTGCATGAAACCCTCTCTACTCATGCAACATTTAGAAACTAAATATCCTATGTATAAAAACAAAGAAATACGTTATTTTCAGTGGTGCTTAGAAAAGCGTCCAAATGTAACTTGATACATGACGTCAGGAAAGAAAAACAATGAGAATGTAGTTGAGGCTTCCTACCGTATTGCTTATCATATAGCTAAATGTGGTAAAAACCACACCATAGCTGAAGATTTAATTTCTCCTTGTATTATGGATGCCATTTTTTGTACATTTGGGGAAGAACATGTCTGCAAAATTAATACTCTCTCTTTTTCAAACAATACAGTGTCTCAAAGAATTCAGGATATGTCTGATGATGTTGAAGCTGTAGTAGTAGATAGAATTAAAAAAAGTAAAGTAAATTCTTTTCCATCCAAGTTGATGAAAGTGTAGATGTTGCTGATTTATCTATTTTGCATTATCAAAATTTATGGAGACAACTACCGTATTAGAGCAAAACTTTAGTTTAATAAAAATCAAAATGAACACTCGATGTTTCGACCTTCATATCAAGGTTATCATCTGGAGCATACACACACACACACACACATATATATATATACACAAAGAAAGAAGCTCCACTACAATCTACATGGTTTTCTAAAGTTACTGACCAATCTTTACAACAATTATTGGCCTGGCCTGACAAATACTGGCTATAACAAAAATACTGTTAATAAAGTTCTTCATAAAACTTCATCCAAAAAGAATATAGATATACAGAAAAACCATAACCATCCCATACATTAAAGGGTTACCAGAAAAAAATTAATAGAATCCTACACCATTATAATCTTAATGCCACTTTTAAACCACCTTTAAAATTAAAAAACATATTCAACTCCTCTAAGGATCCTCTTTCCCCCCATTGGCACATCCTGGAGTTTATTGCATCTACTGCACCTGTAACTTACCTTATATTGGTGAAACTGGATGTGCAATCCCTATACATAAAAAAGAACACAAAAGACACATTAAATATAACAATTTTAGTGAAGCAGGCCTCTCGTATCATGCTCTCAACACCTACACCAAATTGATTGGAAAAGTACCTGGTCTTTACATCATACAAAAACCTGGTATGAAATAAAATTTAAAGAAGCCTGTGAAATTCTGATTAACCACCCTAATCTCAACAATAATGGTGGCATAAAAATTCCAAGAATTTGGATGGCACATATTCAGCCTACTTACTTTCCAGCATACTTTAGGACTTTAAGCAATTTTCAGCTTTTATTGGAAAATATTCCATACCAATTGGTTGAAATTTATATGTATAATCACATACTTTTATATATATATAAAAACATGTTGCCCAATTTAATTGGGCCTCTAGCCCAATTTAATTTTGTAACCTAATAGATAATAATAATAGGACTCTAGCTTTGATGTAGTAAATGTTTTTTTTTTCCTCACCAGAGGTCAGGCCAATACTTGTTGTAATCATTGGTCAGTAACTTTAGCAAACCATGTAGATTGTAGTGTAGCTTGTTTCTTTGTATATGCTCCAGATGATGACCTTGATATGAAGGTCTAAACGTTGAGTGTTCATTTTGGTTTATATTAAACTAAAGTTTTGCTCTAACACAGTAGTTGTCTCCATAAATTTTGATAATGTATTCTGATCACCATGTAAGTATGAAAGAAAGGATTATCTATTTTGCTCGTCATCGCATGGTACTTGACAGAAAAATGAAATTGAGGAAAACCTGTTGCTTTGTTATCCATTGACAGAGCATACCACAGGCAAAAATATTTTTAATATGATTGATGGTTATTTCATTGTAAAGGACATTAATTGGTTGAATTGTTGTGATGTATGCACTGACGGAACTATGAGTCTATGTCAGGTTGTTTTATAGGCCTATGCGGCCAAGTTGAAGAAGTAGCTCCCAATGTACCATGGAGACACTGCATTCATAGACAAACTCTTGCATTTAAGCCTCTTCCTAGTGAACTGAGAGCATTCTTGATGAGGCTGTAAAAGTTGTAAATTTTATTAAGTCACAACCATGAAACTCCAGATTGTTTAAAGTGCTGTGTGAAGAAATGAACATCCTTCACAGCACATTACTTTTGCATATGGAGGTAAGGTGGCTATCTTGTGGTAAAGTATTTACATGGCTATTTGAACTTAGACATGAAGTCCTGGTTTTTTTTTAAAGACCATCATTTCCATCTTGCTCCAAAGTTTCATGACAGTGATTGGCTTCAAAGTTTTGCATATTTATCAGATATTTTTCTGGAAATAAACAAACTCAGCTTGGGACTTCAAAACAGCTCAATCACTATATTCAAAGTAACTGACAAAATTGAGTCAATGATTAAAAAACTGGACTTTTGGAAACCGTGTATTGAAAGAGTTCAGCCTGAGGTTTTTGAAATTCTGCACAACTTCTTCTCCGAGCATGACTTGCACCTATCCTGAAATGTGAAAGAGAATATTTTAAGCCACTTGGAAGGTCTCAAAGTGTCATAAGTACTACCCTCAACGTGGAAAAGAAAACAATTGGATTGCAGATCCCTTCAATGAAGAATTCTTCAAAGAAGCTAAACTATCAATCAATGAAAAAGAGCAGTTAATCGAACTTTCAACTGATTCTTATTTTCTTATTTTCTTCTTACACCTTCATAAAAAATAAGTACCACAACAAGTCTGGGAAGTCTGGATTTAAGACTGTATCTTGCATCTTTTAAGCCTGATTTCCAAAAACTAAGTGCATCAAAGCAAGCTCAACGATCTCACCAACAATGTTTCAATCAGCTAGTGATCTGTATACCAATTATTACAGACTTTTCAGATAACACAAATAAATATTATTAATAATAATAAATCAAAAGTTTGTTAAATACTTGATCATCATTATCAATATTTAACACGAAGCTATACTTATTTGTGTGTTACGAATATTATAAAATTAAATCTGTAGTTTTTACTTTTAGCGTAGTAATTTTCCATTCCCAAGCATTACCTCATTTCCACTATTTTACATTAAGATAGGTACTGAACAAAAGTGTCAGTATTTAAAAACAGCTATTTTAAATACAAAGGGATACAATTTATAGAAATGGGTTTAAAAAGGGTACACAAGTGGAAAAAGGTTGGAACCACTGTGCTAGAGGATGGAGTTTGTCCTTAGGAGTGTGGATCAGAGTTGTTAATTTGATATGTGGTTTGAATGTGGTGTGAAGGTTATATACAAGTGTCCCTCGCTTTACGTGATTAATTGGTTCTATGAAATAATTGTGTAACACAAAATTGCATAAAGTGAGTTGAATTTAGCATGGGTGAGATAGGGATAGGGATTTCTTCAGGAGGATAACAAAATAAAAACTTTACACCTGTGAGCAAAAGAAATTTTAATGAATGAATTATTTAAACTTATAAACAAAATACACAAGTTTTATCAAGATTACTTGCTGAGGCAAATAACCATGTTCCTGAATTACACTTAGAAATTTTGCTGGAAAGTTCTCAGCAGTAACAACATCAGCTCCTGCGGTGCATGCACAAAATCACGTGACCACACACAGGGTGATTGTGAAATTGCTACCGGTCGTGATTTTTTTTAAATAACTTTTTAAAATCGCGTTATAGAAAAAATGCGTAAAGTGAGATCGCATATAACGAGGGATACCTGTATAGGAATAGTGTGTTTAAGGAGGGGGAAGTAGGGGAGCCATTTAGTATTTATCTCTTTTGTGGGAGCTTCAAATAATGCAGAGCTGTGTTTTACTGACACTGAAGTTGATAATGTTACCCAAACCCCATTTCTGAATGCTTTGAAGATCGGAATTTAAGGTAGAAGAGGTTAGATTTCTGGATGTTATGGTGATTTGTGCTTTGCAGGGTTTTCAAATGAAAAGAGTAGGAGGAGGAGTGTAATGTGTTGTCATCAGCAAAACTGTGTGCTAGATTGGCTGTCATCTAGGGTAGATTATTTATGTATAGAAGGAAGAGAGTGGGCAAGGGTACAGAGCCTTGTGAGACCCTAGCATTAGTTGCATAGCTCCTTATCGGGGGGGGGGGGGGGCAAATGGTATGAGTTTTTCTAATAGGCCTTTTTGCCATACTCAAATCAACCACTTAAGAGTCTCCAAACCTTTCCAAGGTGTTTGTCCAGAGATGTGTGATGATATAGTTTAATAGGTCCCCTGTTGATTGACAGTGGCAGAATCCATACTATCAGTCATTTATTAGTCTTCAAGGTAGTGTAGGAGTTGGCCATTGATGGTTATTTCCATTACTTTGGAAGGAATAGAGGTGAGAGAAATTGGATGGTAGTTTGAAGGTAATTGTTTTTCCCCTAAATAGGCAGCGTGAAGTGGGAGTCAGCTTTGAGCAGACCTTTAGAACAATTGGAAGGATGTCATCAGGACTGGGAGATTTTTTGGTATCCAGTTTGAGCAAACTTTTTCTGATCTCTTTCAAACACTGCTTTGAGTGCTGGGCATTTAGAATGGTTGTGGACATGATCAGCTATGTAAGAAGATTTGGAGGCACAGGAGGTGGGCTTTTTCTGTGAGTGATGATGCAATAGTACCATCTGAGTGTAATAGTGATGGGGGTAGTGTTCGGCAGAAGCTCCAGGTAATAGCTGTGGCTAGAGCCCAGAAGGCATGGCTGTTGTTTGAGCAGGATGCAAGTTTCCTGCTTTTAGCTCTCTTAAAATCAGTTTTTGATGTGGTGATAAAATCTTGTAGCTATTCTGGGCTTTGGTTTAGGCTGTATAGGAAGTTGGAATTTTGCAACCCAGTTGTGATATGCTTGACTCCCTTTGTACAGTCTTGGCACACATGTAGGATAACCAAGGCTTAGATAGGGGACGAGAATTTAGGATAGAGCAGGATATAAATATTTTCATGCTGATGGGTATTATTTCAGTGATTCTTTCTGCACATAGGTTTGGTTAGGCTGACCGAAAACAGTGATCTGACCAAGGAAATGAGGAGTAGAAGTTGTGAATATCATCCCACTTGGCTTTCTGGTAATGCCATACAACATATGGATGTGAGTGATTGTATGTGTTGCTCCATGGGGGAAGAAATCTACACTACATTTGTGGTCTGAGCAGCATAGAGGGTAGACAACATTCACAGTGTACTTAGATGGTTCACTGAGGAGGAAGAGGTCCAAAGTGTTTGAGGAGTGGTTGCGATTGTCTGGTATTCTGGTAGGCATGTGGACAATTTGATTGCAAAAGTCTTGGCCTCTCTACTTGCTTGATCTGTGCAGTTGGAAGTGGGTAACCATATAGTGTTGTGGATATTGAAGTCCCCAAGGAAGATGACTTCACTGTTCAGAGAGCTTCATTGGAGAAAATCAAGATTTGAGGAAAGGTAATTGAAGAGTTCAGGGTGCTTGTTGGCATTAGGAAAGTGGTAGAGAATGCATATGAATTTGGTCAAATGGGGCAGGGTGATTTTTAGCCAAAGGAGGTCAAAATTGGGAGATTCCAGGTTTTATACTCTCTGGCATGATATATCAGAGCAAACATATGTGCTGACGCCACCTCTAAAGCAAAAGGAGTTAAAGGGTGTGTAGTTGATAAAGCAGAGATGGGTAGTGTTTGAGGAAGTTGAGATTTGAGTTTCTGTCAGGAAGTATGGTGGTCACCTTCCAGTCCCAAGTAACTCCATGTTGATATATATTATATATCAACTGCCACATTGGTAGTATGTCCATGTATGCCATTGCCACTGAAATGGAGACATCCTAGCGTCACTTGTACAGGAAAACACCAAGGGTAGCCACCAAAAATGACTGACAGAGACAGGAGGGTGTTAAAAGAGGTGGCACGCAAAAACTGGCTACAATTGCACAGACCATCCGTGATGAGTTCCAAAGTGCCAGTAACATCTTGGTGAGAAATAATACTGTATGAAAAGAACTCCATTTACTGGGATTCCATGGAAGAGCGGCAGCACACAAGCCGAATATCGCAACAACAAACAAACAAGGTGGCTCATCTAGCTTTTTGCAAAGAGCATGTGAACTGGACAATGGATCAGTGGAAAAAGATACTACTCTGGAGCAATAAATCAAGGTTCACCTGTTTCCAGTCTGATGGCAGGGTGTGGTGTGGAGGCAGCCTGGTGAATGCTTGTTACCACAGTGTGTTGTACCCACAGTAAAGTTTGGTGGAAGGTGGGGTGCATTCAGCTGGTTTGGAGTGGGACCACTGGTTGTTGTCCATAGTTCCATGAAGGCAGCTCAGTTCCTTGATATTCTAGATAATCAGATGTTGCCTACACTGTGGAGTTTTTATAGAATGGATATGGAATGGACCCATCTTACTATCAAGACGACAATGCCTCATGCCACAAAGCTGCAGCTGTTGTGGAATGGTATGAAGAAATGGGTGTTAAATGACTGCTCTGACCTGAACGCCTGTGGGACAAACTGCAGCAGCGATTGAGGTCCAGAGCAGCATGCCCTCGATCTGTTACTGAATTCAGTGCTGCTTTGATGGAGGAATGGAGATGAATTCCACCTGATGTCTGCCGCACATTGGTGGAACGCCTCCCTCAAAGGATGCAGGAGGTGATGAAAGCCAAAGGTGGACATTCCTGAGAGTTTTCCTGCTGGTATCAGTTGTAAATTGCTAAAGTGTCCAGACAATTATTGGTAGATAGTGTATATGTATGCATATATATGTAGGAAGGGGGAAGAATAATTCTTAATAGGTTTAACAATAAAAAAAGTTTGCTATTCAAACTTTTTGAACAGTAGCTTGGAGCATTAAGTTGCAATTCATACTTCTGTTCCTTTAAAACATATAATGCTTATTTTAACTATATGGCTCCAATAGTGACCATAAGTTAACTACCTGAAATTTTTTATTGTAATTAGAAACTTCCATTCAACCATCTGGTATTTACAGCACTAAGAGAATGGTGTGTAGGATTCTGTTTTTATTTATTTAATGCTTTGTATTTTTTCATCCAAAATATAGTTATTCATTATAAAAATTATGGAAACAACTACTGTGTTAAAGTAAAACTTCAGTTTAATATAAACCAAAATAATCACTCAACATTTTGACCTTCACATTCTGGAGTATACACATATATATGAAGAAACAACCTGCACTACAGTCTACATGGTATTCTAAAGTTACATTGATTTAGTCAACTGGTGAAAAAAAAAATCAACATTAGACTCATGTTATTATTATTACAAAAAATAAATCAAGCTATTAATAATTAAGAAATTTTGATTAACCATCCTAATCTTAACAATAATGGTGGCATAAAAATCCCAAGAATTTAGATGGTACACATTCATTCCACTTAGTTCCTCAAGTTTTCCAGCAAATCCTGGCTTTAGGGGACTCTAAACAATTGTTTCTTTTATTGGCCACCCCCATCCATACTGTTTTGTTTATTTTTTTGTAACCAAATAGATAATAATATTAACTGGACTTGACCGTTGGTGTAGTTTTTTTTTTTTTTTCCCCATAGGAGGTCAGGCCAATAGTTTTAAGAGTTGACTAAATCAATGTAACTTTAGCATACCATGTTAATTGTAGTGCAGATCTTTCTTTGTATATATGTGTATACTCCAGATGATGACCTTAATGTGAAGGTCATAATGTCGACTGATTATTTTGGTTTACATTAAACTGAAGTTTTATTCTAACACGGCAGTTGTTTCCATAATTTTTATAATGAATTCTGATCACCAGGTAACCATGAAGGAAAAGAAAACAAAATATAGTTAATTTACCTTTTTTTTTTCTTTATTAAAAAAAAAGTATGACATTTCTTTTGACTTTGCATACATTGACTACAAAAAAAAAAAAGCAAAATTGCTACAACTGCACAGTATTTCTATATTGACCTGCATATGCCTGTCATATTCAGTCACCATAAATGAAGTCTTGTCACCGAACCTATAGGACATTCCTGTATTAATTAAGACAATATCATTCATGTGTTGATTGACATAGGATAACTTTTGTGTGTGTGTGTATATATATATATACACCACTATATATTACTATATAGTGGCCATAAAATATTGGGTAATAATCAATAATCTGATTAAAATTAAAGTTCATGTTACTCAAAACAGTAGGTAGTAGAAAATGATAAATTGATTTCTGAATTCTTCATTGAAAAGTATATTTAATACATCTGGTTTTATTTATTAAAGATATATTTAAAAAGTGTATTGGAAACCATTAAATAGGATTTTATAAAAATTATTTCTAGATGTGGGAGGAATATCCAGATGTGTATGGTGTTAGGAGATCTTCAAGGTCTCGTAAAGAGCCAGAAAGATATACAATTAAGGAGGCAAGTTCATTCTGTTACATTCAATATTTGTTTTTTCCCTCCATTAAACTCATAATATATTATATTTTATAATTTCACAACTGGAACATATTCAGGATAACGTTATAGGAAGGAAAACTAGATAAAAGTTTTGACATTTACATAAAGAAATAAGAGCTGAAAATATATGTGAAATGATTTATTTTATATAATTTTCATCCAGGAATCAAGAGTATAATTTGAATTTTAGATAAAGCCACAAGAGAACATAACTGGAGATTAAATGTACAAACATGGAGAGTAAACATGAATAATGGAGAGCAACATATTTTTCTCCTTAGCAAGTGACTAAGGAGACAATTTCCCACAAAGGAGATAACTGTAGTTCATTGGATCTGTTGAGATTAGGGCAATAAAGTTAAGTTTCACAGCTCTCTTTGTAGAGAATCCATGAGGAAATTGCTCTTATCGGTCTCTTTCCAAAGAACCTTATGTATAGAAGTAATAGTATGTTTTGTAAGTCCATATTAATCTGGCTCATAGAATTTAAGGTAGTTTTGATGTTCCCTAGTCTGTTATCTGTCAGGAATCTAGTATTTTCAGCTGTTATATTTCAGTCTTCTAACATATTTTTAACTGCATTATTCTGCTTAGATCTCGGTCTTCCTCCAGATCTTTTTCCTACCTTCCTAGCATCAAATACCTGCTTTGCTAATCTTTTCTTTCCTAGGGAACAATATGTTTAAGTGTCCATCTGAGATTAGCTCTTCTCATACATTCCTGCTAACAATGTAAAGTTTCTTTCTATCTTCATTTTTAATATGATGCCATCTAACCATTCCCTAATCTATCTTAGAACTGTCATATTTATGGTCATAATTTTCCAATGGATTCCATCCTACATGGGATTAAAAGGAAATGAAACTGCAGATCAAGTAGCAAAAATGGCTGCAACATCAGTGTGATACCACACATTTTGATCTTTTTAAAACTACTCAAAAAGAAAATGTAAAAAGAATGATTCTCTAGGACATGACTCACTGGTATTCAGTGGAAAAACCAGGAGCTACCATCAACTCCAAGTTTAATCGCCGTGCCACTACCATGATCTCTCACTTCAAGACTGGCCACACAAGACCAATCAAGTTTAGCAATACCAAAAAAGTCTTCCTCATCTGCAAAATTTGTAACATTGAGGAAGCATCACCACTCTGAACTTTATAAGAGATTTATATGAGATTTTTAGACCATCATGCTTCATAGGCCTCCTTAACTATATATTCATACCATATTTTGGTGTGATTTAAACAACGATGTTTTTCCAGTCATTTCTGTGTAAAGTATTCAGGGCATGATCAGAAAGGCCAGCTTTACCATAGTTATTAAATTTAATGTGCTGTTTATGTTGCTTTTTTTGAATTGTACAAGTTGTTTCACCTATATAGGGCAAATTACAGGTGTAATGAATACTCCAGGGTGGGCCAGCAGAGGAAGTGGATCCTTGGATGAGTTGTGTAAGTTCTTTAATTTTGCAGGAGGTTTAAAGGTGGCTTTAAGATTGTATTGCTGTGGTGTTCTGTTTATTTTATCTGATATCCATTTAATGTATGGAATGGTTACAGTTTTTATTGTAGTCTTGTTTATTTTTGTTTTTAAGTGAGGTCTTGTAGAATTTTGTTGATAGTATTTTGGCTGTACCCATTTTTTAGGAAGGTATTATTGATAACTTTTAATTCATCTTTAAGTGCTTGTTCATTGGAGCAAATCTTCAAAGACCTGCTTTTTAGTGTGTTAATGACACCTAGTTTTTGTGTTGAGTGGTGGTAGGAGTTTGTGTATATATTGGCCAGTATGTGTAGGTTTCCGGTAAACAGTGAAGGAGAGACTGCCAGAAGGAAGATGTGTGACAAGTGTATCTAGAAAAGGAAGTGTGTTCTGCTTTTCAATCTCAATTGTGAATTGTATGTGTTTGTGTTCGTTGTTTAGGTGACTGAGGAAAGTGTCTAATGTCTGGCGGCCATGGGATCAGATAGCGAAAACATTGTAAGCATATCTAAGCCAGACTTTGGGTTTTACAGGTGAGGAATCTAGAGCATGTTGCTCAAAATATTCCATATAAAAGTTAGCAGTTGGGGGGGGGGGGGGTAATGGTGAGCCCATGGCTGTGCCTTCTTTTTTTGTAGGTAGAAAGTGTTTTGCCAACAAAATAACCAGAACATAGTACATGTGCAAAGAGTGCTGTGGTATCGGAAGGGAATTTTTCCTGTAATAGAAGGATTATGTCATTGATTGGGGTTTGAGAAGAGGGCAGAGATGTCAAAACTGTCTAATAAATCACCTTTTTCCAGTATGTCTTTGATTTTGTTTACAAAGTGTTGTGAGCTTTTAATATAGGAGGGGGGGGGGGCATGATTTACCAACTCCTTGAGTGTTGATGCTAGGTGAGAATTGGGGCTGTCTATACCTTCAACTATCTGCTAGAGTGGTACGTTCTGTTTGTATATCTTTGGTAAACTGTAAATTCTTGGGAAATGAGTGTAGTGCAGAAGTAATTTTTTAAATGTCTTTGGACCAAGAAGTGACTGATTTAAGTAGCTTTTCCATTTTCTTTTTTATTCAGTTGGTTGGGTTATTCAATTGGTTAACAAGTTGATGGTGCTGTTGTCTGAGACTATTAGATTCATTTTTTCTAAATATGTTGTTCAGTTTAAAATAACTATAGCATTGCCTTTATCAGTTCTAGTGATTACGATGTCCGGATTTAATTTTAGCAATTTCAAAGCAATTCGGATTTGGTTTGGTTTTGCTAAGGTAGCTAGCTCATAAGATTACTTGGCTGTTGAAGACCACACTAACGAGTAGTGATAAGGAAGTTGTTTTTTTCTCTTTTTAAGGCCTTGATATGTCTACATCTGGATTCCTGTGATCAGGTCTGGTTCTCCTGGGTTTCTTGGGAATGAGGAAGTGGTGGAGAGGATTCAGTAGCAAGCAACCAAGATGGTGAATGGTCTGTGTAATGTTCCATATGAGGATAGATTGAGGGTCTGTGGATTGCAGAAGTTGGTTGGTAGTCAAAAAAGTGGGGATATGATGGAAACATTTAAGTTACTTAAAGGATTTTATAGGATTGATGCAGGGGAAATGTTTCAGCAATTGGCTAGAGTATACAGAACAAGAGCTCATTCCTGGAAGTGGAGTAAATACGTGGTTAGTTGGGTTGTGGGGATTAGATTTTTGCATGAGTTACCAGTGTCAGCTATGAGCAATTTGTCTGTTAATGTGTTCAAGGAAAGGTATAATAGATTGTGCTGTCTGGGTCTCCCATAATGAGTTTGGACTTTGTGGAGGTGCTTGTACAATAATAATAATAATATATAGAGGCAGTTGTTTTCACATCAGCTGGATTGCCTCATTATTTCACAATGCACTGCACACTTCCTTTTGTTGGATGAGATATTACCTTGCTTTGTGGAAGGATGAAATGCAATGCTAATAATATGATGATACACCATTTGCTACTCATGTATTTAAATATGACATATGCCAGTGATTTAACTCTCGGTGTATTGGATCTAACTTATTTCCATAATGAATGGCAATATACATGTCTGAAATAAAGCTTGCTGTGCATTTTGGGTTACTGAAGTAATTTGATATGAATTCGAGATTGAAGAAAATGCCTGTGGAATGGAGGGAAAGTACTCTTGTTCCTATTCACAAAGGCAAAGGGGATGCACAAGACTATGAATTACAGAAGAATAAAGTTGATGTCCCACACAATGAAAATCCTAGAAAGGTTTCTTGATGGAAGACTGAGGGAGGAATTGGAGATTGCAGAGGAGCAATTTGGCTTCATGCCTAGTTGATTGATGATGGATACTGTCTTTGGGTTATGGCATATGATAGAAAAGTTTCACGAGAAACAACAGGAGCTACATATGGTGTTTATTGATCTGGAGAAGGCATACCATAGAGTAGAAATATATACACGTTTACACAAGAATAATATTTAATTTGCCAAATATTTTGGTCTGAATATTACTGACCATCTTCAGTGGCTACATAGGAATAGTTTTAAAAAACAAGGTGGAATACGAACAATTGATCATTCACACATAAAACAAGCCGCATGGTGTCATATCGCTAAGTATTAGAATTACAAACCTGAGAAATTTGGATTAGCTCAGCATGGATTAGAAACAAGCTACAACATCCTTTGGTCCAAGACTCTCCTCCTACACAGATGTTGCTACAAATTTGAACGTTTAACATCCTAACTTGAATCATAATGTTAGATCCTGAATGAAGGAATCTTGCAAAGAAATCATTCATTCAGGATTTAACATGATAAATATTACTAATTAAGGAGATACCTGCACATCAGCTAATAATTATGAGAAATTTCTTTATGTTATGTGATAACGTGTAGTCCATATGTGCCATATATTGAAATTTATTCCTGTATAACTGAAATGAAAAGCAGAGAATTTTGTGTCAGAATCTAGTACATTATGAAATTTCCAGAAAGATAATAAGTAGTAATCCGGAATAATCGTGTATAATGTGTACGAGTCGAGAGTAGCGATGGAGGCTGTACCTACACGGAAAGTGACATCATAACGACTACCTGGAATAGGGTAACCTAACAGATTAGGGAGAGTATAGGATCACCCAAGGGGCATGAACGATGGGGTACGTGGGTAAAAAAAAAAAAAAAAAACATCGAATAGAGGGCGCCCGAAAGGGTGAATAAAAGACGATGCACACCATATTACAGGGCTTTTTCTTCTTCCGGTTTCTGGATTCCAGTTTTAGGATTTTTGTTGGGGATTCGTGAGAGAGCAGTGGGTCGGCTACAGTGATGTCGGATGACGAGGGCCATGTTTGAGGATTTCCAAGTGAAGCTGATCGTGTTACAATGGCCTATGCAGAATTGAGCCTTCGAATAAAGTCCCATCAAGGAGAACAGAGAAAATTTCCTGCGGAACGGTAGACAGCACGCCACAGTCTGGAAATGATTCAAAGAAAAGCATAGTGCATCGCCAGGCGCAAAGACGGCTGATAACTATACAGTAAGGTAATCCAGATCTACATGAGATGGCGCCATGAAATCAGAAAGTATCAGGTAATGTAAAGAATTTCATTCTATGTTAAAAATCGCTTAGAAGAATAAGAAATTTGTGTATACTGTAAACTAAGGACACTAATAGAGGACTTTTAAGAGGGAATTTGATTGAATTATTTAAGCCCCCATGGAATAAAGAAGAATTGTTGATAGGCAGTATTTTGATTGAGAATGGCTAGGCTTGACTAATGAAATTTAGAATTAAGATGGTTATTGATAGAGTATTAATGAAAGTGTTCAATGCGTGTTCTGTGAATAACCTGTGAAAGGAATTATATCCTAGTAGTGTTATGCTTACACTTAATCTTATCCTTTCGTAATTAAAGGATTTAGCCTACTCAAATTCATTGTTGTGATTTAGTATGAACCGTAACTTAGAGTGAGTTTTGTTCTATTGGGTATTTGAATTTTCTTAACTGTAAATGTTTTGTGCTTTTCCAATAAACATGTTTTGCACCTTATACCTGAGTTTATGCCTGATTACAAATTCAAACCACCACTTATGAAATAGAACCTTTTGGCAGGAAGGAATTAGATATTATTGCTTAAGTGAGATTCAGGTCACGACTGCTAACTGAATCTGCACGGCACTAGCGTAAGATTAATTATTGTGTGTATCTCTTGAATTTAGAATTGTTTCCCTGAACAAGAGTCTCTTCTGTTATAGGATATTGGCTGGCGCAGCATAAAATAAATTTTGCCAATATCCGAAAAGGAAATAGTACTGAATTAATATTTTAAAGGCACAACAGTAGATAGAAAGCGGGCTATTTAGAGGTAGAATAAGGTATAATATAGAGAAAAGTAACGATGTAACAGTAATGACTGTATATCTATATCAAAAATTTGGGAAAGTTTAATCAGGATAACACTTTTTTTTTTAATGTAAATTTCCCATAGTCTAATGTTATTTAAGATTATTACATGAATTTCTGAATTAATATCTTTAATTATGACTTTAAAAATGTTTACTTTTCTAATAGTTAGCGATATGACATCACACGGCTCGTTCTATGTGTGAATGATCAGTTGTTCGTATTCCACTTTGTTTTTTTTAAAACTATTCCTATGTAGCCACAGAAGATGGTCTGTAATATTCATAGAGAAATATTTGGCAAATTAAACATTATTCTTGTTTAAACGTGTATATATTTCTAATCATTATGTCACAAGTATCGTTAAAGAATCAAATACCACTTGGTGCCAAGAAGTATGGAGGTGTGTGAGTGAGAAGGTACTGGAGAAATATGTCAGGTTGGTGCAGGAGAAGTACAGAGATGTGAAGATGACTTCGGACTTGCTTGGGAGAGACAGAAAGCTTTCAAGTGACAGTTGGTTTGTATCAAGGATCAGCATTAAGTCCATTCCTGTTTAATATTGTGATGGAGGTGATGATGGAAGAGGTGAGAGAAGATGTGCCTTGGACAGTGTTGTATGCAGATGATTATCATGTTGTGTGCAGAATCAAGAGAAGAAGTGGCAGGTAAACTGGAAAGATGGAGGAGAGTACTGGAAGAGAGAGGTGTGAAGCTGAGCAAACGTAAGACAGTACATGTGTTGCAAATTGGATGGCAGCCAAGAGACAAATCTGGAGCTGGAAGGAAGTGTCATCAGGAAGGTTAGCATCTTTAGGTACTTAGGTTCAACAGTGAAAGAGATGGAGAGGCTGAGAAGGAAGTGGGATGCAGGATACAAGCTGAATAGAGGAAACTGGAGAGAGATGGCTGGAATTATGTGATAAGAGGGTGTCGTCAATTTAAAGGGAAAAATCTTCAGAACAGTGGTGCGACCAGCTTTGATGTATGCTGTGGAAACTGTGGCCCTGAGGAAAAATAACATCAGCAGGATGGAGGTAGCAGAGATGAGAATGCTTAGGTGGATGTGCAGCGTGACCAGAAAAAATCATCTGAGAAATGACTATGTAAGGGGAACGGTGAAAGTCACAAACTTAGGAGTGAAGATACAGGAGGCAAGGTTGATGGTTTGGTCATGTGATGAGGAGGGAGGATGAGTATATGGGAAGAAAGGTCATGCAAATGGATGTGCAGGGGGGGGAGTGGGGGTGGCCAAAGAAGAGATTGGGGGAGCTGGTAAAGGAGGACCTTTGCTTTATGTGGACAATGTTATACTTCTAAATAAAACTGCTACAAGTTTGCAAGATTCCCTGACTAAATTGAATGACTGTTGTAATAGATATTGTATGAAGGTGAGCATTAAAAAGACAAAGACAATGAAAATAGGTAGAATAGTTGAAAATGTCAACTGCGTTATGAATGGAGAACCTGTGGAACAAGTAAAGCATTTCAGCTACTTAGGCACGATTTTTAGTGAAGATGGTAAATTAAAAATGGAAATAGACAACAGAATCAACAAAGCTGGTATGGTAGGAAGTCAATTTAATAAATTCATATGGAATAAGAGAGAAATTAGTCAGAACACTAAATTAGCTTTATACAAGACAGTGTTCAAACCAGTTTTAACTTATGGATCTGAGAGCTGGATCAGAAGTAAAACGCTTGACCAAAGACTAGAGACCACAGATATGAGAGTCCTGAGAAATATTACAGGTGTGAACAGATGGTGTCAATGGCAATATCATATTAAAAACGAGGATATTAGGATAGAACTTGACATTGTCAAGTTCTATCCTAACCAGGAATGCATTAGCAGAGCTAATCTCAGGTGGTATGGTCACTTAAACAGAATGGGTGAGGAAAGATTAGCAAAACAAGTGTTCTCTGCCCCGGTTGGCAGGAAATCGACCCAGAGGATGACGAAGATATAGCTGGATTGATATGGTACAAAAAGTGCCTTAGAATAGAAATATAAGATATGATAACATTGGAGTCTTGACAGGTAACAGACTGATTTGGAAGAAAATTGTAGATAGGAAGCTAGTAATTATTTAAATTTTTCGTGTAGTACTATCATATCCTGTACACTCCTTGAGGGTACATGTCAGGAAATTGATAATGATGATGATAAATGTATGTGGTTTATATGAGCATACCCAGTTATATATAGTGCAAATCATTATGATTATTTTACGGCATCTCCGTGGAGTCCGGAGATTCATTGTCCCACAATGAATCTCCGGACTAAAATAAGAGCTTTATCGAAATAATAAGCAAGGCATTTTTTTAAAAAATACAATTCATCATAATTATTACATTTTGAGAAGCAACAGAGTCAGGATACTTCTGGTAACTCCTCTACAACATTTGTGTAAGAAAGACAGGCAAAATAACATTTCAAAATAAGGACTTGTTGCTTCTGGGAAAGTACCGTTTCTTTCCTCATAAACAAAACGATGCATTGTATGCACAATACCTGACATGTGGTGGATAGATTACACGATAATGTCCAATAGTCCTATGGTGCCATCTATAGGTGAAACAGCTAAATGGAATTGAAATACTTTGATATGCAAGATATTTGGATCATCCTATATGTGCATATATATGTGTAATGTTTTTTATGGAGCAAAATGGAAATTAATGCTCTGACTTGGAAATACGTCTTTAAAGGAACGAATAAATTGTTCTAATCTGGATCGATGAAAAATTCACAATAACAAAGAAATTTCTATTCAGGATTATCAATTCAAGCAATTAGGGGGGGGGGGGGAAGAAGTCCCATATGAATTGTTCTGAGGGGATCTCTTATTGTAGTTCAAAACCATTTTAATCCCTGGTTTGTTATGAAAACATATAAAATATATATATATACACACAAGGGTGGTATGAAATGTTTTCGGCCTCGACCATAATATGGCAACATTATCAGCAAGATTATTATTATTATTTTTTTTTTTTTCTAAGTTGGTTCATCTATCATAAGCAACCATATGAAATTGCAAGTCATTCTATCAAGCAGCTTGTTTTTTATTCAGCTGTCTGAAGCAAAAGTGTTGTCTGTATCCCTTGAAATGGATAAAATTGAGTATTGTGCGGTTATAAAATTCTTTGTAAAAGAAGGTTTAACACCAAAAGAAGTTTATAAAGTTTATGGGCACTCTTCTCCTTCATTTTCGACAATTAAGAAATGGGCTGCCGAGTTTAAACATGGCCGTACCAGCCTTGAAGATGATCCACGTGAAGGATGCCCAAAAAGTGTAACAACTCCAGAAATCATTGATCAAGTGCACAATATGGTATTGGATGACTGGCGAGTCAGATTGCGTGAAATTGCTGAGACTATAGGCATTTTAAATGAACGTGTAGGCTTTATTTTGCATGAAGAATTGTAAATGAAAAAGCTTTGCACAAGATGGGTGCCACGCTTGCTCACAGCAGATTAAAAAATGCTCACACATGAAAATCTCTGAGCAGTGCTTGGAACATTTTAACAAGAATAAAATGATTTTGTGCATTATTACTATGGACGAGACTTGGATTCATCATTACACACCATAATCCAAACAGCACTCAAAACAGTGGACAGAAGCCGGTTGTTCAGTGCCAAAGAAGACAAAGTCTGTTCCATCAGCAGGAGAGGTCATGGTATCGATGTTTTGGGATGCTAAAGGCATTTTGTTTATTAATTATCTTCGAAAGGGTAAAACAATAACCGGGGAATATTATTCCGATCTTTTAACCAGAGTAGATGAAAAAATTCGTGAGAAAAGACCCAGTTTGCGAATAAAAAAATCATATTTCATCAGGACAATGCATCTGCCCACAAAGGTGTTTTGGCAATGAGAAAATTAAGAGATGATCTGCACTATCAATTGTTGGAACATCCACCCTTTTCCCCAGATTTGGCTCCCTCTGACTTCTATCTCTTCCCAAAACTAAAACTCTTCCTCGCTGGTCAGCATTTTTCTTTGAATCAAGAAGTGATTGCAACTGTAAAGGGGTATTTTGCACATCTTACTGAGAACCACTAAAGGGATGGCACTGGAGCATCGGTGGAATAAATGTCTTAGTCTTAAGGGAGATTATGTTGAAAAATAAAAATAATTTTGAAAATTATACTGACACACACTCCTCCTTAAGGCCTTGTTTGTTTTCTGAAGGGGAATTTTGTGTTTACGTATTGCAAATGTGTTCTATGGGGATGAGATCTGGGAAGAGTGTTGGACACTCGATTTGAATAACATCCTCAGTCTCCAGAAATATCTCCACTGCTGGGTTGATGTCAGTCCTTGTAGAGCTTTCTTTTAACTTTCTTCCTGAGGATGCCGCTGGGATGATTGGCAGGATCACCTCCAAACAAGAAACAGACATTTGGAATCAGACTCGGTGACTTAAATTTTGCAGACTTACATTCCCTGTATACCACTTTTTGATATCTGTCAGTAACTTTCTACATCTATCTCTCATCCTGAGAATTTTCTTTAATATGGTCAAAGCACCTTTTGGTAAAATACTTATAAGCTCTGTATTACTTAACCTTGGTATTTCTAAGTCTGGCTCCCACTGATGAGACCTCAATAAAAGTCGAAACCGGTCTGGGTAGTGGCCCCTTGCCTTTAATGCATAGCATCATACATCTCCTCAAGGAGATGGTCTTTGCATTAAGGGTAAATATTAAGAATAGTGATCAGAGCTTATTCCGACTTTACCACAAGTTACCTCGACTTGTTCGACTTTACTGGTCACTTAGACTTGCATTATGTGCAGGCGCAAACTTGACTTATTTGTCTGTTTGCTTACTTGGGAAATGGAGTAAAAACCAGGTTTAAAATAGCTTGGTATCTTTAACAATTATAAATTCGTCTTTTCATTGTTAAGCCGAGAACTTTTCAGACCACCCTCATATATATATATATATATATATGAAATTGTCAAGAAATCTCCAAGGAAACAAAACAACATTCTCCTATTCCTGCACATAGGTAGATATATTATATGTTTTAAACATGTAACACAACTGTATAAGACAATGAAAACTTGAATAACAAATTTAATCTTATTTATCTTTGAAGGAATCTGATGGCAGTGACAGCAGGAGAAGTTCTCGAAGACTAAGTCGCCATAAAGAGTTAGTATGATTATTTTACAGAATTTCAGGTTCTCCTTTTTAAGTTAATAAAAAGTAAATTAACTTAAAATGACCTCATACTTTAAGAAAAACCATTGCCCCCCCCCCCCCCCTCAATGCTCATATCTCTTTCTGGTATTATTTTCATTCTCTCGTTGTGGATGCATGTCTCACAATACAGTCACATGAAATATTATGCACATATAAGTGTGTGTGTGTGTGTAATATTTTCATTCACTATCTATTTCCATTATATGCCAATGCACATTAATGTAGTTATATATCCAGCTTCCTTCCTCGCATTAAGTGAGTTGTCTCGACATCATACATATGCAATATTTTTGTTATTTCATATTTCTTTTTCAGATTAATTGATGGGGGGGGGGGGGGGGGGGGCTGTATTACCAGTTCTTGTGAGTTCCATTCAAGCAAATCACCCAAAGCACCTGGAATTGAAATACCCATTCTGTAACAACGATGGATTTTATCTAATTAAACAACTGACTAAACTTTTCTATAATATTCTTTTCACCAAAATTATCCCAAATGTAAAAAAAGATAATGATCAGAATATGTAATAATTATAAATGAGTACTCTTCTTTTGCCACGCTTCAAAATCTTTGGAAAAATAATGCAGAATTTTCTAAATAACTGATAAACAGCTAACAGAAGAAGAATAAGTTTTCATTCAAAACAAATGAAAATAATCAAGTACTGTTGACAACAAGCTAATAATGGCATGCTTTGCACAATAGTTACATCAGGAAATTCAAGGAAGCTTCCGAAATTTTATGCACCACTACCCAGCATAACAAAAATGAAGGTCTTTTATATTAAACCATGTCTGGCCTTCATTCATTCTACAATTAAAAGCATGTGGAATTAGGATATGACAAACATTATTCATTTTATCTTAACAAAACTGAATGATATAACTTATTTGCAAATATTGGTTAAAATATCCAGCATCTATGTGCTTTCACCATTGTGTGAATTTTGTCAATCTTCTCTGATTATAATATCATAATCTTTTTTTATATGTATTTTTTATTTATTTATTATTATTTTTTTTTTAAAGAAGTGTGTGTCATGAGGAATGCAAAACTAAGGAGGTTTATTCAGGAACAGCTTCAAAATGAATGTATGGCACCAAAGTTGATATAAAACATGAGCTCAGGCCAAATGGGACATGTGAAGATTATATTTTTACTCTAAAACAAATAGTCGAGAAATCATGGAAATATAAAAAGCGCCTGTGTTTAAGTTTGGTAGGTTGAAAATGCTTGTGATAAGGTATAGGAGAAAAGCTCTTCAAAATACTACAGTTACATAATGTCAATGAAACAATGTTTAACATATAAGTTGTAAGTCAACATTTATAATTGAAGATTATACAAGAAGATGGTTTGATGTAAAACAAGGTGTGAGGCAAGGGCACATGTTCTCATAATCATCATCATCTGACCAAATAACAAATATGAAAAAAAAAATGAAAAGAAATAGCATTAAACATGCATATCAGTAGGAGATATCAAACACAACTCTTTACTTTAGTAGGGATATCAGTGCCCTTCTGATTTTTTTGATGCGATTCCTACCCATAAATTGTTTATATAAACCTATAGTATGTTTGTACCATAGGTGGTCTAAGGATTTTTATTAATTTTATATTTTTTTTTGTATTTTATTTATTTTTTATATAGCCTGGAAACCCAGCTCTAAAAACTCGATATGGAAATTTTATCAAGCCACCACAGGCTTCCAGTAAGTGAGGTATTGGTCTCATACAGATGCCGAAATTTACCCCAATTCCCACATTACCCCACTAAAGCATCCATGCCCAGATCAGGATTTTAACTTGTAATCTTTAGAGAGCAGATACTGTAACCACTTGGACGAATAGGCTGCCATTTCATTGCTGAATTACATAATATTCACTAGACAGATAATGTTATTCATGCTTAAATAAATCCACTATAGGTGTCTTCTTCTTTCTGTTAAATTAAATTGAATAACTAATGTAACAAGTTTGTTACAAAAATTAACAATTAAAGAAAGATTTTAGTAGAAATTATCTACTACTAGTGGAGAACTTATAGTAAAGCATTTCTAGTAATTAGACACAGTTTTTCTGAAGGTGATAAATTAAATGTGGAAATAAATAATATAATTACCAGACTGGTATGGCTTTAAATAAATTGATGTGGAATAATAAATAAATTTACTGATTTTAAGTTATGGTTTTGAAAGTTAGCAAGAAGTAAAATGTAACATAATGAAACATATTTGTGTTGATATACAGTGAGTGCAGTTATGAATAACCACCAACAACGTGGAGAAATAAAACATTTCATGAAAAACTAGACACAAATATGAGAGTTCTGAGGAAAACCAAGCAAGTTAACCTGTGGCAGCAATGGCAGAATTGTTTGAAGAAATTAGAAAGGAAATTGACTTCATTAGTTTTAAAAATGTATGTATGAACAGAGCTAATCTAAGTTGGTATCATCACTTAAACAGAATGGCAAGTGTTTGGTACCTGGATAGATGAAAAAGGGCCCAGAGTAAGGCCACAATCTGACAATATTGAGACTTAGTTTTAGAGGGACCTGTGGCATAGTATAATTATTAAAAACAATACGTCAGTCCACAAATAACTTTAATTAATAAATAAGGTAGATATTTCGTACTAAAAATAATAGTACATCGTCAGTGTTACAAACAGATAGGAATAGAATACAAGTAACAAACATTTGGTGGATCACCTATTAAAATACAATGTTGTCGTGAGCTAGGAAATGAAAGAAATTAATAAATAATTAATATTTAAGATAATTAGTTTTTTAATGATTACATAACATAAAAGTCTCCCAGATCTTCAAGAGAGAGAGGCAATCATTTCGATTTAAATTTGGTCAGTGTAAAAAAAAAAAAGCCTCACAACTTTCTTCAAATATGAACGCCTCTTTAAAGAGAGTTGTGAAGCTTTTTTACGCTGACCGAATTTAAATCGAAATGATTGCCTCTCTCTCTCGTAATGTACTACGTTTATTATAATTCATATATCATTTCTGTTTCATTTCAATATTCTTAGATACCTGTTTATATTTTAATTAATGAGTTACAGCTGATAACTGAATGATATAAGGATTTTGAATATTCAAGTATCTTTAGCAGACTGACACCTTGCTATAAGAAATTTAGTAATGAAACTGTATGTCTGCTCTCATTTCTTTGCATCTCATGGATTATTCCACATATTTAATTAAAAATCTTGTTGAATTATAGGTGCGGCATCTATAATTCAACAAACTGCCATGGAGCCAGATAATGAAAACATTGTCAATGTACCTAAGTCAGACTTTGGGTTTTAAAATAAAAGAATCTAGGAGATGTTACTCAAAAGTTTCCATATAAAAGTTAGCAATTGGGGGAATAATAGCGAACCATGGTTGTTTCTTCTTTTTGCAGGTAAAAAAGTGTTTTGCCACACAAAATAACTAGAACGCAGTATGGGCAAAGAGCATCATGATATCAGGCAGGAATTTGTGCTGTAAAAGGAGAATTGTGTCATTGATTGAGACATTTATGAACAGGGCAGGGATGTCGAAATGGACTAATAAATCATTTTTATCAAGTGTAATGTCTTTAATTTTGCTCACAAGTGTTGTGTGTTTTTTATATAGGAGGGGAAACGACCTACCAACTCCTTTAGTGTGGATGCTAGTTTCTTGGCTAGATGATAATTGGTGCTTTCGATACCTTCATCTATCGGCTGAAGTGGTAAACCGTAAATTTTCAGTGAACGAGCATACTGTGGAAGTAGTTTTTTAATTGTATCTTCGTGCCAGGAAGTGAATTATTTAAGTATTTTATTGTTTTCTTTTTAATCCAATTAGTAGTATATTTCACAAATTTATACATGCTGTTATCTGAGACTAATTGATTCATTTTTTGTGGGTAAGTTTGTATGGTTTAAAATAACCACGGCGCTGCCTTTATCGGCTCTAGTAATTACAATGTTCTGACTTTAAAGATTTCACATTCAGTTTTGGTGAGGTTGCTAGTTATTGCTTTAGCGTTATTTAAAATGTTGGAGGCTTCTGATTGTATTTTATCAGCTATTGTAGTAGGTTGAAATCTTATGCTTCTTTTAATATGTTTAAAAAAAAAACTGTAAGTACTAGAGCTCTAAGGACTAATTACTAGAGCTGATAAAAGCAATGCCACAGTTATTTAAACTGTATAAGTTACAGAAAAAACGAATCACTCTCAGATAACAACACCTATAAACTTGTGAAATATAACCCTACAAATATACTGTCCATGTACTGCATTCTGGTTATTTTGTGTGCGGCAAAATACTTTTTACCTGCAAAAAGAAGTCACAGGCGCTGCATCATTCTACCCCACCCGACCCCATTGCTAACTTTTATATGAAAACTTTTGAGCAAAGTTCTCTAGATTTTTTTTTTACTTTAAAAACCAAAGTCTGACTGAGGTATACATTGACGATGTTTTCGTTATCTGGCCCCATGGTCGCCAGATATTAGACACTTTCCTCAGACACCTAAACAAAAACAACACAAACGCATACAATTGAAATTGAAATTTCCACTGTTGAAAGTCAGAACACACTTCCATTTCTTGATACACTTGTCACACGTCTTCCCTCTAGCACTCTTTCCTTCACTGTTTACCGTACGCCTACACTTGCTAGCCAATATATACACATAAACTCTTACCACTATCCATCAAAAAAACTAGGTGTTATTAACACTAAAAAACAGGGCTTTAAAGATTTGCTCCAATCAGCAAGCACTTAAGCAAGAATTAAAAATTATTGGCAATACCTACATAAAAAAATAGCTACAACAAAAATACTGTCAACAAATTTCTTCACAAGACTGCACCTAATAATAAAATTAAACTAATTTACAATAAAACTGTAGCCATTCCACACATTAAAGAGATATCAGATAAAATAAACAGAATTCTATAGAAATACAACCTTAATCCCACATTTAAACCTCCTCCCAAATTAAAGAACTTATTCAACTCCTCCAAGGATCCACTGGCCCACCTGGAGTATACTGTATTCAGTTTACCTATAATTTGCCTTATATAGGTGAAACTGGAAAGAATATTCCTATCAGAAAATAAGATATAGCTTCAATGTAGTTTTTCCCACTAGTCAAACAATAATGTGATCAACCATTATTCTACTGGCCTGACCTAGAGGTCAGGCCAGTAGAATAATGGTTGATCACATTATTGTTTTGTTGGCATACTTGAACACAAATGCCACATTAATACCTTCACTATGGTAAAACAGACCTATCAGACCATGCACTCCAAACATGCCACAGAGTTGACTGGAAAGGCACCAAAACCTGGTTTGAAAAAAAATTAAAAGAAGCTTGTGAAATGCTGAAACATCATCCAAATCTGAACAAAAATGATGAATTAATTATTCCAAGAATGTGGAGGATCCATCTTCAATTTGTATAACAACCAAAACAAACCCAAACAGAAGAAAATTTCAATACGAGAGGACTTTAGAAATTGTTCAATGTAGTTCCTTTTTTATTTTATTTTATATATATATATATATATATTATTATTATTATTTTCAAAAAATTATTTATTATATTTTATATATATATATATATATATATATATATATATATATATATATATGTGAAAAAAAATATAGATTTAATGACTATAAAACCGAGATAACATATAAAGATTTTAATGATAAATAGTACTAGTTTCGGCATATAGCAGCCTTCTTCAGGTATTTATAAAGGAATACTTTATAAATACCTTTCAAAGGCCTGGCAATGGGCAATCCTTTGTCCCCAGTGCTAGCTGACATCTTCCTTGAAGATTTTGAAAAGAAAGCCATATCTTCCTTCTCATTTAAACCAAAAGTTTGGAAAAGATATGTTGATGATATATTCATTATTTGGAATCACGGGCACACATCTCTCACAGATTTTCTTCGTCATCTAAACATCCAACATCCTAATATAAAATTTACTGCTGATCTAGAAAATAATAACTCCTTACCTTTCTTGGATGTTATGCTTACACGATGCTCTGAAAGATTAAAAATCTCTATGTACAGAAAACCTACGCATACCAATAGATATCTGCATAATCTTTCTCATCATTTTCCACCACAAAAACTTGGAACTATATCTACCTTAGGACACAGAGCACGTTCTCTCTTAAATGATCAAGATGAACTACAAAAAGAAATGAATCACCTCACTCTTATTTTTAAACAAAATGGATACTCTGAAAAAACAATTAAGAAATTTCTTCTGGATCCTCCTAGGCAGTGCACAACAGAGACTATTAATTTTAAAGGTAGCATCTCCATTCCATACATTAGCACAGTCTCCAAAAAAATAGCTAAAGTCCTTAAAAAATATAATATCAGAACCTTCTTCACCACACTTCCTAAAATCCGTTCTCTAATCAGCCATCCAAAACCTACTCATCACAACCTTAAGTACCCTGGAGTATATAAATTGTGGTGCGATTGCAATATCCCATACTTTGGACAAACAAACAAATCTATTGAACAACAGATAGAAGAGCATAAGAGAGACATCTCTTATAAAAGATCTCATGCAACTGCGTTATCCAGTCATGTTCTTTTTTCAAATAATCCTAATGATGACCAACAAAGCTACTCCGTTTTCTGGAACAGATCAGAAAATATCTTTCGCTGTGATGATGAGTTTGAGAGGAAAATTGTAGAATCAAGGGAAATCCTGCTGAACCCGGTCCACTTAAACAACAATTTAAGTTATAACATCCCAGATAGCCATGCTGCAGTTATTCAATATTGGCGTTCATGTGAACCTGCACACACAATTGCAATAAACAATGGCACGCCAGTTGTAACAACTTGAAAAAATACAACGTTTTTATGTATCGATTATGTGAGGCAATTTGTACCTGTAATTTCCAGTTTGTTTAGATAATTCAATGTTTATTAGTATTCCTTTATAAATACCTGAAGAAGGCTGCTATATGCCGAAACTAGTAGTATTTATCATTAAAATCTTTATATGTTATCTCAGTTTTACAGTCATTAAATCTATATTTTTTTCAAATGTACAACAAACGAGTAAAAGCTGATCACCACACACATATATATATATATATATATATATCTGTGTTTGTACTCCAGATGGTGACTTTAATATGAAGGTCGAAATGTCGGGAAATTATATTAACACAGTTGTAGTTTTTAACAATTTTATAGGAATGAAATTAATGTATTCTTTTGTTCTGAATTATGTGCTCACGCCATGATCACAAAATCAAATTCCGATCAGCCATTCAAAATTAATTTTTCTAGTAGATCACAGTTATTTATGGTTTCAATGTGCATGAAAATGACTGTACACATTATTAATGTGTATGGCACAATTGTGCATACATAACATTTGTAGGATATTAGAAACTAGAAAATTTGAATAGGTGATTTTATGTTTAACTAGTGCAGTCACGACTGTAAATTACTCTATTTATTAAATTTTAATATATGTGCAAAATATTTTTACTGTCCTTTATATTTCATTTGAAGTAAAGGATTTTTTCTTGTAGTAGTTCAGACTGGCATGGTAGTGATGATAGTGACAGCGATGCAGATAATATCACGACTAGAAGACAATCTCACTCTTCAGGATCTGCTAGTAACATCAAAAAGACCCGAACAAGTAGTCATCCAACAAACCGGTTAAGGTCATCTAACAGTAATCACCCTGTTAGGAAAAAAAAGAAAATCTCAAGTTCTTCTGATGATGAAAATGATTTTGAATCAGATAGTGATAAAAAAATAAACCTCCGAAGAAAGAAGAAGAAAATAAGGTAATTAAACTTGCTGAATATAGCCTTAATATACTATCATTAACTATCCTGAATCAATTAGATGAAAGTACAGGGGGGGGGGATCCTCGACATGCATCGTTTCGACTTTACGGCAGTAATCCCATAAATAATTTAAAAAATAAATTTCGACTTGAAGCAGCGCGACGTAAGACTCAAACGTTGCAGCCGAACTTGTTTGTGAGTGTGGTGGAAGAATATGCCGTTACACGGGATTTGTTTGGGAGAGGTGGCGTCACTTAGATCCCAGCATACACTCTTTGGGTACCGCATGCTTTGTTTACATCTGTGCTCTCACTTTTGTGACTTTTTACCCTTCAATATGGCTCCCAAACGTAAGGCAGACTCTTCCAATGGCAGTGTGTCGAAGAAAAGGAAAGTCATTATGTTAGAAGTGAAATTAAACAATATTAAAAGGGCAAAAAAGGAAGAAACGGCGACGAATATCGGCCGTGCGTTGAACTTAAGTCGTACTACAGTCGGGACTATTATCAAGGATAAAGTTCACATCCTTGAACACGTGAAAGGATTGGCTAATGCTGCTGGCGACTTAAAACTGAAGCCCTTGTTGGTCTATCAGGCTAAAAATCCAAGGGCACTAAAGGGCATTTGGAAGGATCAACTGCCTGTCATCTGGAAGTCCAATAAGAAGGCATGAGTGACACTTCAAATCTTCGAGGACTGGTTTACCAACCATTTTGTGCCAGAAGTTCAGAGGTATGGTCCCACAGAAAGTTCTACTAAGGTAGAAGTGGAGGAATTTTTTGAGGCTTTAGAGAAAGCAACTGACACAATGAAAAAGGAAAAGTTGGTCCCCCCCCGTACCTAGAGTAGCAATTGAATATTAAAACATTTTCTTGAATTTTTGTTCTTAAAAATAAGATATCTGTATATTTTTATTGTTGTAAAATGGTGATGTAATTACTATTATAATTACACCACCAGTGATATATATATATATATTTTTTTTTAATGAAGAATTGAATGACTAGAACCAAGATTTAAGTAAAAAAGTTTTAATATACTACTAGTTTTGGCCTGGAACAGCCTTCACCAGGTGACATTATAAAAGAAAGAAAAAAAAGAAAAAACACTAAATACACGGATGTTTAAAAGACTATGAACAACATAGAGAGTCTCTATACATAATTAGCATGAAAACGTTGTAGTTGTATTTAAAGCTGTTCTTTCATATATATATAAATGAAAGAATGATCATTAACTCGGTTAACATACATCATCATCATCATCAAATTCCTGCCATGTACCCTCAAGGGGTGTACAGGATATGATAGTACTACATGAAAAAAAAAAAAAAAAAAAAACATACATATTTTTATAAATATGTATGTTAACTATATATTATTTAAATATTATTTTAAATCTCGGTTGTAGTCATTCAATTCTTTATTAAAAAAAATATATATATATAAATATTATTTAAAAAAAAAAAATCACAGTTGATAGTATATAAACTAGTCACAGTAAACCAAACACCAAAATTTATCATAATAATGTTTTCATGACAAATACTAAAATTGTCTGTTTATATTAGTAATTAGTCATAGATGAATTTGAATATCACTAGACATTACTTCTATATTCCTTTTGGAATTCTCATTAGATGAGTATTCGTTAGCTAGTTTTTCATATTATTAGGTTTCCTACAACTTTCTCTATATTTCTAAAAAAAAAAGCATATGGTAACTTACTGGACAGCAGTTTTTTCATGATTTCTACTTTTTTATGGACTGCTTATTTGATTTCTTTTATCCACCATGAAGTTCTTTGAGTTGATGTTTTCTTTTTTTTTCCACTTGCCGAGTTGGTCAGCCATCTCTTCAGAATTGTATCCATTTGCTAAGGTTTGGCTCTTCTTTCAAACTTTCTCCTTTGTAATAATATTGTTTATTTGGATCAGAAGCACATGTCTGAAAATTGTTCAGCTTTGGTTACTCCTAAAACTTGATCCAAACCAGTTTTGATTCTCTTCCTACACTTTCCTTTCATATATAATATTTTTCTGTTTTTTACTGGTAATATTTTATTTTACTATTAAAGAATTTTTTACGGAAGGTCTTGTAAAATATTTCTTCATTAAAAGTATAATGAGTTATGAGCAAATTAAATAAAAAAAAAACTTGTTTTTTCTTATTAATATTTTTAATTTTTCATTAATAGTTATAAAGAACAGAGTGCCGAAGAAACAGATTCAGAAGATTTAATTGAACAAGATTATGGTGAGCAGTCTGAACCTGATACAGCTGAAACAATCGAGAAAATTATGGACCATCGAATGGGAAAAAAAGGTGGTAAGTACATAGCTTCCTTTCCTTTTCTGCACCTGTTTTTGATTTATTTAGTTTTGTGTTCAAGTCTCATATATATATTTATATATATATATGTTGTTATTTTTTTTTTCAAATAATTTTTTTTAATAAATAGTTTTATTTTCTGTATTATCCATTTACATATGTATTTTTAAAAAAATTTATGAATGGATTTCTCTTTGATGATTCCCTTCAAGTTGCATTTTTTTTATGTGAATCCTACCCATGAAAGGTTGCAAACCTATATACATTAGTACCATGAGTGTGATAAGAATCTTTTTTTTTTCTATTTTAGAATTCCTTTTATTTTAAAAGCATTCCTTTTATTGTCTTATAAGAGAGTATGTGAGGTTGTTTTAGTCCTATCTAACTTTTGGAAACTGAGTGAACAGTTCATTCTCCACAAGTAGCCAATCAGAGATAGCTGGGCCAAGACTATCACTAATTTTAAGCAGCATCCAGTGAAGAGACTGGAAAATAAGTGCTGCCATCTCATGGTCATACAATGTGTTATTTTCTGAAATGGTGTGAGTTCTGTGTCGATTTTCTTAAATTTACGGTATGAAACTATTAAACTGAATACTGATAACTATAATACTGAATGGGAAAAATGTCAATAATGTATTCGAATCTTTGAATTAGTGTTTAAATGAAGGTATCTAAATATATTATTATTATTGTTATCAACATTTGACCTCCATGGAGTCAGAGACTCATCATGGGAGGTACTCACTGTTGCATACAATGCTCATCCAACCGTGTCTTAAACTGATTCAATGTGTCCACATTCACAACACACTCAGGCAATGCATTCCACTCACCAACCACCTTCATGCAAAGAGCCTGCTTCTCACTCCTTTGCTCACACCCTCCTTATACACTTTCCAGTAATGGCCTCTTGTTCTACTTCCCTCTCCAATTCAACGAAAAATCATTTCCATGTCTACCTGATAACAACCCCTGACCAGTTTATATGTCTCAATCATATCCCCCCCCTTCTTCATCTTATTCACAAGACTCTGCAATTTACATTCTCTCAATCTGTCCATGTACTGCACATTCCAAAGACCACTGACTACCTTTGTGAATCTTCTCTGTACCCTTTCCAACATATCCTCGTCATCACCATGAAAACCTGGCAACCAAATCTGTGCACAATAATCCATATGAGGCCTGATCAAGGCCTTATATGGAATCATAACCTCTCTATTTCTGCATGTCAGGGTTCTCCCCATCATTGCCATTATTCGATGTGATGTCTTCACAACTTGTGCAATGTGTCCTCTGAATTTCAGGTCCTTGTCCACTATCACTCCTAGATCTCTCATCTTCTCTACTTCTGTTAAAGTTTCCCCACCAAGTGTATACTTTGCATCCCATCATTGCTTACCAAATCTCAAACCTTACACTTGGCAACATTGAACTGACAGTTCCACTTACCTGCCCATTCATGCAGTCTATTCAAGTCCATTAGCATCAGTCTGACTGTGCATTGCTCTCCCCAGTTTGCATCATCTGCAAACAGCTGGATATCACTAGTTAAACCCAACCCAATATCATTAACATACAAATTGAACAATAATGGCCCCAAAACTGACTCCTGGAGCACACTACTGGTGACCTTTCCTCTTTCGAGATACTGCACCGTTTCTCTGTTCCTCTTCTATTCCCATCCTCTCTTCTTCTCTCACACTACTACTGTTTCCCCTGCCAAGCACTGCTGTCTCTTTAGTACCACTCTCCTGGTTTTTCTCTTCATCTCTTCCTTCTGATTTCTGGCATGCATCACACACTGTACTTTCATCCAGCAACACTTTCTCTAGCACACTCACTCCAAAGCCATTTAAATGCAACCCATCATGTCTGTATAATTTCATTCTTCCCTCAAACACATGCCATACATCCACAAAACTCCACTCCCTTCTCCTCACACAGCTCTGCCAACATACCATTCATGGTTTTGGCTCTCCATTGCAACTCATCATCATCATACCTTTGTAACACACTGACAACCTTTCCTACTACACTGTTATCTTTCATTTTTCGCAATAGCCTCCTGATATACCCTTACTATTCGAAGAATAAATAGGAGTGAAATGGATGTGCTACCTTATTAAGCAAGAAATTATTATTATTATGGGCGACTCCAAGGAGTCCTTAGATTCATCAAGGGTGGCCCTAAACATCACGTCCATCACAACTATTCGACATTCACACAGTATCCATCATACTTTGCCTTGAACTCATTCACTCATAGCACCCACAACAGACTCTGGCAGCTTATTCCACTCATTCACCACTCTAAAATTAAAAACCCAGCTATACAATCTACTCAAGAAATTCACTTTCCTTATTCCCAAATGCTATCTCTTCATTCCAATCTATACCACCATAAATCCACAAGAAGAAAATCATGAGAGGAGTGAAATATATAAAGCGCATTTCAGAAAAAGTAATGAGTATTGTGCGGAAAGCTAAATCGGAATATGAATGAAATTGAGCTAGTTAAAAGCAATCCAAAAGAATTTTATCATAATGCCGAAAGTAAAAGAAAGAATGAATGTGGAAGAATAACATTATTGAATGCAAATGGTACGCTAGTGTCGGAAGCTAATGAGATTGTTCAGTTAATGAGTGCTCACTTTGCTAAGATATATCAACCAGGTGTATGTGACATGGTGCACAGTGCCACTGCTATATTGGATTAAGAGGTAGAAGTTCATGAAAATGAGGTTGAAGAGCTATTGCATAACATGGATAAGAATTTGTCTATAGGGACAGATAAATATCAGCCTCTTTGCTTAAGGAATGTTCAGAAGAATTGGTTAGGTCTTTCACGTTTGTATAACTTGAGTCTCAGCTCAGGAATCATATCACAGAAATGGTAGGAATGTATGATAGTTCCATTGTAAAAAGGTAGTACAAAAACTGATGCATTTAACGTGCCTATCAGTATTTCTGGGGAGGTAGTGAAGATTTTAGAGAAGTTAGTAAGAACTTGCATATAGAAATGGGTAGACAAACAAACTATACTTAGCAAGGAGCACCATGGGTTTACTAAAGGGAGGTCATTTTTTAGCAATTTGCTCATATTTTATAACATTACAGCCATGTTGGATAAAGGGAATGGATACGCTACAATAATGTTGGATTTTCTAAGCCATTTGATAGGATACCACATGAAAGACTTGCATAAATTGAAGAATATGGGATTGGATATAAACTCTTGACTTGGATCAGTGGATGGTTGACAGACAGATATCAGAAACTTGTATATGGTGGGTATGAATCTGCCAGATTTAAGGTGACCAGTGATGTACCTCAGGGTTCAGTCCTTGGACCATTATTGTTCAATCTATACCTTAATGACATTAGGAAAGGTCTAACAGATGTGCAATTGTTTACTGATCATGATGATGCAAAGATAGGCAGGGCAGTCAGGAATGCTACTGATATCCTGTACTTACAAAATTATTTGGTAGGCTGGAAATTTGGGCAAACAAAAATGGCTGTTAGTTTAATGAGATAAAGTTATGCACTTTGTTGTGATCAGATTTTTTGCAGCATATTATATTAGTGGAGTTATACTCCAAGAAACTGATGAGGCTAGAGATATTGGTGTAATGGTGCATAGGAATTTTAAGTTCAAAGGTCACATAGCAAAAGTTGCAAATACAACTCTTAGGATAATTGCAATGTTGAAGTGAACCTCGACATGTAAGGATAAGGAAGCCATTTAGCCTCTCTAAGGCCTTGATAAGACCACACCTGGATTATTTTGTGCAGATTTAGTCTTCTGGGTTCCAAGGGGATAAAGAAGCTCTGAAAGGGCTCGAGGAAGAGTGAAAAAGATTATATCGGGATTGTGGGATTTAGATTATGAGGACAGATTGCAAGTATGTGGATTGCACATTCTGGTTAATAGGAGAAAGAGAGAGGTGATCTGATAGAGGTCTATAAACATTTGAATGGATGTGGATGTTATAGGATATCCTCTGATGAAATTTTTTGCTATATGGAAAGTGGGGAGAGAACACGGGGTCATCCGTGGAAGTTAAATTTGTTCTCAGTCAAGAAAGGGGTAAGAGCTAGGTTTCTCTCTCACAGAGCAGTGAGTCAGTGGAATAGTTTGCCTTTAGGGGTGATGAGTGCATCTTTAAGGGAAGGTATGACAGCTGGTTTGGTGATTTATAGCTTCCCTTGATGAGTCCTTGACTCCCTGGAGGTCTGAGATAATAATAATAATATTTTCATTTTTAACAGGATTCTGACACTGATCCAGGCTGTTCACTCTCCCTATAATTTTTTTCATAACTTTCTTCTCTGTGGACTACATTCTTTTTGTCTATATAGACAAAAAATTATCTGAAAATCTAGTGTCTATCATTCTTCAACTTCACCATCATCAAATTCCTGATATATACCCTCAAGAGGTGTACAGAATATTATAGTACTACGTGAGCAATTACATCATTACTAACTTTCTATTTACAATTTTCCTCCAAATCAATCTGTTACCTATCAAGATTCCAATATCATATCTTATATTTCTTTCTTCTAAGGCACTTTTTACTGTATCACTCCACCTATATCTTGGTCTTCCTCTGGGTCTTTTTCCTGCCAGCCTGGCAGAGAACACTTGTTTTGCTAATCTTTCTATCCCATTCTGTTTAAGTTACCATATCACCATAGATTAGCTCTGCTAATGCATTCCTGGATGCTGACAATATCAAGTTATTTCCTAATATCCTCGTTTTTAATATGATATTGCTATTGATGCCATCTGTTCATGCCCCTAATCTTTCTCAGGACTCTCATATCTGCAGTCCCTAGTCTTTGGTCAGGTGTTTTACTTCTAACCCAGCTCTCAGATCCATAAGTTAAAATTGGTTTAAACGCTGTCTTGTATACAGCTAATTTAGTGTTTTGGCTAATTTCTCTCTTATTCCATATGAATTTATTCAGTTGACTTCCTACCATACCAGCTTTGTTGATTCTGTTGTCTATTTCCATATTTAACTTACCATCTTCACTAAAAATCATGCCCAAGTAGCTGAAATGTTTTACTTCTATAAGTTCTCCATTCACAATGCAGTTGATATTTTCAATGTTTCTGCCTATTTTCATTGTCTTTGTCTTTTTAACCTCCCAACCAGCTGGTGTGGATGAAATAGTCAGTTGGCATTCTGCCTTTTATCATGCCATTACCTTCCTCTGCCGTTAACCTCGTTACAGCTATTAGTGGATTAACTGTTGCTGAGTAACCTTTGTGTCCCCCTGTCTTTACGTCTATTGTGCTGCTTAGAATTTCATTTACTGTCCTAAGTTATTTGACCTTTTTTGCCTCTAAAATGATTTTTTGTGTCTCTTCCCAAATATTGAAACGAATTTCACATATGCGAAAATAATCAATCCTGAAATGACCACCGATCAGCCTTTGCAATGAATGTATTTAGTGATAGTAAATTTGGTGTATTTTATTCTACAAATCAGTGCACCGGAAGAGTTGCACTGATTGTTCTTTCACTTTACTTATAATATAGAAACAATTTTTTTTTGAATTTCAGAATTTTCAAATGTTTGCTTTGAAAATATTATATCAAATATTTATATTTTTAAATAATATTTATTGAAATAAATATGTCCTTTTGCTTTCGTTTCTAGCCAAATAGCATTATATGGATCATCACATTTCAGTTTGAGAAACGACTTTTTGTTATTCATAAAGACAAAATAAAAAAAAAAATGCTAAATTGCATTACTCAGTTGCGATTGTGAGTCTTTTTGGTATCAAAAATTTATATCCAATGATATTTTAGCAGTGATTCTTCCCCTTCGTCTTTTATTTATTTATTTATTTGTATTATGCATATCCTCGTAGATATGTTGAAAATATATTATGAAAAATATCATATACGGAATGATTTAAAATTTTTGCTCATTTTGAAGATTTTCTAATGCTTTCCCCCCCCCCCCCTTTCTCCTTATCTTCTCTTGGAACTCAATTGCATAACTACTCTAAATTTCTTTTCTAGACAGTATTCAAAATCTATTACTTCATTTTACATTTTGACAAAAGATATACGGCAGTCAGATTGTACCGTGAAGCTTCTAATTCTGTATTATTTATTTGCAGTCTAAAACCAGCTGTTCTACTGTCTGTTGAAATTATGTGAAATTTTAGAAAGAATATGCTATATTTTCATCATGCAAAATTGTTTATATGCATACCACACAAAAGAAAGTTCAGTAGTACTATTTTTGTTTGTTTTTCTTTAAAAAAATCTAAATATTACTACTTCTGCTGGTTGCTATTTCTGAAATAATCTACGTCTTAGAAATACTTAATAATATCCTCTTAGTTGGAGGAAAAGCTGAAGGCTTATTACTCTCAATGCTATTAAGAAAGGAAGGGGAGAACACTAAAGTGCCTCAAGCTGTAGTGCAGAATACATCAAGAATGTCTTGTATTCTGCACTACAGCTTGTATACAGTTAATATATGAATTAAGAAATTATTTTGGCATAAATGATGTATAAGCATGTAAACGAAATGTCAGTATTTCTGTTGATTACAGATATCCTAACAGAAATACTGACATTTTGTTTACATGATTATACATTATTTATGCCAAAATAATTTCTTAATTCATATATTAACCATATATTTTGTTTATGAACACAATCTAGGGGGACTATGCCCAACTCCTGTGTTCCGGACTAGTAGGCTGGTTCTCTTGAATTCTGATGACTCGAAAGGGAATCATCCCCCTCCCCGGTGCCTGTGGCACCCAACCACCTGAGTTCGGACTGGTAGGCCGGTTCTCCTTGAATTCTGATGACTCGAATTTTGAAGACTCGAAAGGGGGGTTTTGCCCCATGGCACCTATGCCCTCACCCCAAGTTCTGGACCGGTAGGCCGGTTCTCCTTCAATTCTGATAACTTGAATTTTGAAGACTCGAAAGGGATTCCGACCCCTTGCACCTAGGGTAGCCCCTGAGTGTCGATTCTTCAAAAGGGGGACCCCATGCCTATGCCGCCCAACCCCCCGAGTTCCGGACTGGTAGGCCGGTTCTCCTTCAATTCTGATAACTCAAATTTTGAAGACTCGAGAGGAGGTTCCAACCCCTGGTGCCTAGGGTAGCCCCCGAGTGTCGAGCCTTCAAAAGGGGGGCTCCCCCCCTGGTGCCCAACCCCCGAGTTCTGGACTGGTAGGCCGGTTCTCCTTGAATTCTGATGACTCAAATTTTGAAGACTCGACACTCAGGGTAGCCCTGAGTTTCAAAACCTTTCAAAAAACATGACATATATATAGAGTGTGATAGTATATAAATATATACTAGTGTGATAGCATACTTTACATTTCTAATCATCATCGTCAATTTCCTGATATGTACTCTCAAGGAGTTTTCGGGCAACACAAACATCCATGCCCACAGTGGGTACACTAACCATTCAGCCAACCAGGCTGGCAAACCAGATTGACAGGGCATAATAGAAATTTTAACTTAATTGTGTTGGACTGTCATAATATTTTGTGAAACTCTTTAGGATACTTGTTAGAACACGATGGTAATGAATGTCTATCAAAATGTACAGATTTCCCATATGAGATTTTGCCCTGTATCTCTTATGAATTAATCAGCCATTCTATAATTTTCATATAATTTGCTCTAACTCTTTTGATATTATACTGATCTATGTATTTATTTAATTGCATTTATTTTACATTCACGAAAACATATGTCTTCATATATACTTGCACACATATATCAAATTCAGAAATGCATACTGCACATATCATATTTTCATATTCAGTTCCTAATGTTCAGTTTGATTATATTCATATTTTATTGTTCTGTGTTTTTAAACTCATATATTTATCCTTTAATGCATTTTGGATCTTCATATTGTGTTCTATTTAGTTTTTATACTGAATTTTAGCCAAGTTATAAAGTCAGTACTCAAAATTCTTTCAAAAATTAAATGATTTGACTACAAAAATGAATATTAACTTTCTATTCAACGACGTTAAGATATGTTTTCATGTTAATATATTGTCTGAAATGTATGCTTATTATCCTTTGTTTGTAGCCCTGCAAGTTGGGAATAGGGGTAACTCTATTTTCTGTTATGCCTTGCCATCTATTTTATATTTATTTTGTTTATGAACACAATCTTTATAGCTACAGGAGCTTCAACGACAGAATATGCTGTTGATGATGACGGTGACCCAAATGATCCAAGTGCAGAAGAAACAGAGATGCAGTATTTAATTAAGTGGAAAGGCTGGTCATACCTTCATAATACCTGGGAGTCAGAAGCTACCTTGCGTGAACAAAAAGTGAAAGGCCTGAAAAAGTTAGAAAACTACATGAAAAGAGAAAGTGAAAATAACGAGTTGTAAGTATTACTATTACTATTACTATTATTATTACGGGCAACTCCAGGGAGTCATTAGACTCATCGAGGGAGGCCCCAAATCATATTCATCACAACTATCTGACATTCATACAGTATCTATCATACCTCGCCTTAAACTCATTCACTGTCACAGCATCCACTACAGACTCAGGGAGCGCATTCCACTCATTCACTACTCTAAAAGTAAAGAACCCAGCTCTAACACCTTTACTAACCACACTTTTGCCCAGTTTCCATGGATGTCCCCTAGTCCTCCCACAACCAGCCCTGTTCTCAAAAATATCTTCTGAATTAATTTTATAGAAACCCTTCAGTAATTTGAATGTCTCAATCATATCTCCCCTCCTCCGCCTATCAACCAATTTTTGCAACCCACAAATCCTCAACCTGTTCTCATACGGTTCATTCCACAGACCTGCTATCATCTTGGTCACTCGCCTCTGGATCCTCTCCACCTCCTCCCCATCAAGAAGAAACCTAGGTGACCAAATCTTAGCACAGTAGTCTAGATGGGGTCTTATCAAGGCTCGATAGAGAGGAACAATAACCTGCTTGTCTCTGCTTGTCAACGTATTCTTCAGCAACCAAGTGATTTGATGAGCTATTTTGGTCACTTTTGCAATGTGTCCCCTAAATTTCAATTCCTTATCCACCAACACTCCTAAATCTCGTGCCTCATCAATTTCCTGGAGCAGGGTTCCACCAATGCAGTAAACTGCTGCCAATCTTTTCATCCCAAAATGCATAACCTTACATTTTGCCACATTAAACTGACATCCATTCTCCTTAGCCCAGACCTCCAATCTATCCAAATCATCCTGCAAAATTTTGACGTCATCTGCATTCACTATTGCCCTACCCAACTTCGCATCATCCGCAAACAAATGTACTGTTCCTCTCAGATCATTTCCTATATCATTTATTGTGTTTGAAATTCTTATAATACAATTGTTATTATATTTCAACTATAGAACTTTATTTGAAACACAATCTCTTCTCTATATGAATAGATAAGTGATGTAGACAGGCAAAACTTGTTCACTGAAAATGGTTATTTTCATCCCCCAAAGGCAGTAAGTAGTAATCTTTTAGTCTTAATTTAGGAAACTTGACTCCACCTTTACAACAGTATGACAACAGTATGACTAACACGTCACCACCTTATTCTAACTTGTAATTATTGCCCTGTTTTTCAAGCCTGACCTTACAGGCTTGAAAAACTGAGATTCTGAAAGAGAAAACCACACATATATATATATATATATATATATTAGCTGAATTTATATATATATACAGGGTGTTCGGGATAAATTTGACAGTTTCGTAAGGAAAAAGAAAATCTTCTTTGTATCTATTAAATTTAATGAATTGACAAAAAAACATTACAGGCAGAGTTAATTACAATACTATCAACAAGATTTACTCAAAATAACCACCATTAGCATCGATCACAGCTTCAATTCTGCTTCGGAACCTCGAACAAGCTGATGTTACAGTCTCCCTGGGAAGGGCCGCAAAAACTGTTTTAATTTTATCCATTAACTGGGCTTTTGTATTACTGGAAGTGCGATTGGTGTCTTTTTCAACTGCGCCCCATACAAAATAATCCATGGGGTTAAGGTCTGGGGAGTTTGGAGGCCAAACATTTGGACTGGTGAAGTCGTAGAAATTTTCAGACAACCATTTTTGACTTTTCCCAGAGGTGTGGCAAGGGGCCGAATCCTGCTGCCATACATACGGCCTACCATTGGCTACCCTTGTTATCCAGGGCTTGACTACAGTTAGCAACTCCACGAACAAAGCCCGAATTCCAATGCCATGGTTCTTCAACACCTGTTCCTGCAGATTTGCGAGGAATTCTGCTGTACGAACGCAATCAGATCGTCTGCTAGGGATCTTTCTTCTTGCTACATCCTCATAGTCACCATTGCAAGTCTCTAGTTCATGCCTGATTGTTTTTACTGTATTCAGGGAGCATTGGGCAGCAGTCGTAATATCCTTATTTTGATGGCGGGCATGAATCATCATGATACAAGTTATTCTCTTCCATGATTTAGGTGGGTTCCAGCTATCCATCCTTTCTGACATCTTGTATATGAATGAAGAAGGGTCCAAACTTTTAAATGAAGAGAAGTGTGTGTTAATACATGTAACTTACGGAAAAATATAATTAATTATAAATATGTCAAATTTATCCCGAACACCCTGTATATATATATAATTCAACTTCTATATATATAAGTTGAATAGTTAAGTAGACTGTCATAGAAAATGCTTTAATTTTTTTTTTCTTTCAGTTTTTGAAGAATCAATCAGCACTGTGGCAGCCATCGTATTACTGTCACAAAGTTCCTAATCCTCAGAAATTGATTTCATTTAGTACAAAAACTTTTGAAAGAAAAGAAACCTATATCTCTTTTTTTTTAAGTTAGATTCTAGTTTCTGACTAGACAAGTATCTTCCCCCCCCCCAGAAAAAAAAACATTATTTTTTAATTCCCTCATTTCAAAAAAAATCTACCATAGAACTCACACTGTTGTAGGCTGTAATATAAGTGTTGGCATTTTGTGGCACTAGACAGCAGTTGTCTACTGTACCAAGTTAACTGGTTTTGCAATTTAATTCTGATAGGAGAGGATGACCCACTAAGTTTAGTGAGCATGTGTGTGTGTGTGTGTGTGAGAGAATGAACTATTTAGTGCTCTTTTTATAGAAAAAATGACTGACCTTCTGTGAGAAAAAAATCTCCATCTTAGGCTGATTAAATTAAAAATGTGAGAGTTGCCCTTCCATCACAGACACAATGTGAACCAAGTTCATTTGCTAGGGCAAGTGTCATGAAACTGCTTACTCAGAGAGTAAGCATATAAGTAATGTTACTACAAATGTAGTATAGTACAAATATATTACATTTGTAATATATTTGTACATAATGTTTTCAATCGTTATTATTATCATCTTCATCTGTGCTCCTTAGGGACTCTAAGGACTTATCAAAGGGAAGGACATTTTAGTCCTCGTACTTAAATATTATACTTATTATAAGTCTATTGAACACGTTCACTGAAGATGCACTCACAAAATCTAATAGTAGTTCTCTTTTCCGACACTTGCCATGAAAAGAACATGCTACTTTTTTTTTTCTTTCCCACAAGAGGTCAGGCCAGTAGAATAAGTGTTATTCAAATTAGTGTCACTTTAGCTTGGAGGTCCCCTCCATGTGAAACAAACACCTGTTGTAATGAAGGGGTTGAGCACCATCACTAGAAGGTCTTCCTCTTTTCCTTCACTTTTCTTCACATATTCTTAGCTCTACTTCTCCTGAGTCTTTTTTACTATCCTATCTTCCAGATTACCATCACTGGGATCCAACACTTTGCTATTTTAATGTTGTTTGCCTTGTGGTGTGACCTGTGGACATCCAGAAGGTGAGGGAGATCCTGGTAGTCTTGCACTAATTTGGCCCCTGACAAATTAGTGCAAGACTACCAGGATCTCCTCCCTCCCCCCTGCCCCTCTTCTGGATGCACTAATTTGGCCTCTGCTTCAGCAAGATGAGTGGTCCTCGATAGCCTAGACAGGATCGATCGACTAGTGGGCTTGCTTGCAAGAGTCAGGTGTGTTGCAGTGTGTTTCCTCCCATATAGTCTGGGAACAGGGCCCAAGGCTTGCTGTGGTGCTTGTCCCTGTCATTCCACTCCTGAGGACTGGCATTGCTTGCTGCAGAGTGGGCCTCCTCCATTTGTGGCTCCATGTTGAGTGGGAAGCTCTGGAACTGGCCAAAAAACCACTCAAGCATTAATTTTTCATCATCAATTGTTTCAGGGATCCCTAACAAAGTCCCAATCAAGTAATGATACCATTGATACACCTTTCTATAACAGAAGAAGAAACAAAAGACATGATATCAGTATAAATGTACCAGTATTTCTGATCATTGCATGAATGATCAGAAACACTCTGATCATTGCGTGGAGGTTTGATGACAAACCTTCAGACCCACCCCTCCGACAGAAAAAATGGATACTTCAGTATCCAGTGAAAGTAACTTAATCTTACTCAGTGATTCTGACATATCCGATGAAGCATTGGACATTTTTCCTGATGAAGAGATGGACACTGGTTGTCCATACTTTACCAAAATGCAATGAGGAAATATATGCCTGACAAGGGTAAGTCCTCAACCTGTGGGAAATCAGACAAGTCTATGGAGCCTAAACAATTGGAAAATTTTTACAATGGAACTGTTATGGGTTTCTCTAGAATATCGATGACATGAAGTACTTACTGCAGAAACACAAACCCTTTTGTTTCTGCCTGTGGAAAACATATTTAAAGCCCAGCAAGGACCCTACCTTCAGGAATATCACTCTTGTACACAAGGACAGAACTGGAGCTGTTCCTGCTCATGGTGGAGTAGCTAATCTAGGCAGTCGTACTCCTTTCCGTCATGTCCAGCTTAATACTGTTCTGGAAGCAGTAGCAATTCATATATCTGTGGAGTTTTTTTTATCACAGTATGCTCAGTATATTTACCACCGGGTTATGAATTAAATGAAACGGAACTTGATAATCTCATGTTGCAACTGCCTCAGCCCATACTTCTAATGGGTGAATTTAATGGACATAACACTGTGGGGGTAGTGCCAACACGAATAGACAAGGTCCTATCATTGAGCAAATTCTCAATGACCATGCCCTCTTTCTTATTAATAACAAAGTAAATACCTTCTTCCTTATGCATACCCATTCTTATTCTGCAGTCGATCTTACAATCTGCTCCTCTGCCATTTTTCCACTGCTCACATGGCATGTTGAAGAAAACATATATGGAAGCAATCATTTTCCCATTATTAGCACTATATCTTCACAGGAACCATGTGGAAAATGGACTAGGCTGACTGGAGTACATTTTCTCCATCTTGCAAAATTTAATACTGAAGCAGTTAGCCAAACACTTAGCAATGAAGTATGTAACAAATTGTATTGTCTATGCAGTAATTGCAGCAGTTCCAAAAACATCTTCCCGATTTCCACTCTCTCCTGAGCCTTGGTGGTATACAGAGTGCCAAGCAGCCAAAAAAGATCAAGATAGAGCATGTAGTATATTTCATATATACCCTACCACAACAAACTTAATAGCATTTAAACCTGCTCAGGTCAAAGTATATTATGTGAGGATGCCAGAGTCAAAAACTATCTTAATCCAATTTACATCATCGACTAATCGAACAATTTTTGCTGATCCCAAAGCTATCACTGATGCTTTACGAGAAAACTTTTGCCAGAATCTCAGCAGCAATTTCACATCTTCCTGATTTTCTAATTTTGAAAGAGCAACAACAGAAACAGCAGTTAAACTTCTGTATCAGAGGGATAGAACTGTACAATCTTCCATTTGTTAAGGAGGAAGTCAAAAGACCTCTCTTCCTGTCACCCTGGCTCAGTAGGCCCTGATAACATCTATTATTGATGATAAAAGACCTTCCATCATCTTCTATGGATCTCTTTCTTTTACTATACAGCAGAATATTTACAAAGGAAGAGTTGCCAGACTCTTAGCACAAGTCATTTGTCATTGCTATCCCTAAACCTGTCAAGGATCCAGCATAGGTCAACAATTATCGTTCAATTGCTCTGACTAGCTGTCTTTCTAAGATCTTGGATAAAATGGTAAACACAAGGCTACTCTGATACTTAGAAACTAAAAATCCTTTCCAACACACAATGTGGTTTTCATAGACACCGATCTGTCTTGGACCATTTGGTCTGTTTAGTAACATGCATAAGGGACACTTTCATGGAATGAGAACATCTGGTATCAGTGTTCTTTGACATGAAAAAAGCTTATGACTCAGCCTGTAGATATGGCATATTAAAAGAGCTATTTGATCTTGGTCTAAGGGACACCTTTTTGTATTTATTAAAAACTTTTTATCCAGCCAAGTCTTTCAAGCCTGCCTGGGATGGCCAAGATATCGTGCTTCCCAGACGGGCTCTCTCTCTCTTAAGTTTGACCTTCTTTGCTATTAAAGTAAACTCAGTTACTGGAAAGCTTCCTTCCACAGTAGCCAATTGCCTCTATGTCGATGACGTTACAATTCACTCTCACTCTTGCAATGTGAGGGTCATCAAAAGACAACTTCAACAAGCAATTGATCGTGTCTGTTCAAGGACTCTTTGTCATGGATTCAGGTTTTCTGCAGAAAAATGTCTGTGTACACTTCTGGCGAAAATGCACTCTTCACCCTGATCCTGATTTAAGAAGGGACAACATATTATCCTAATAGTACCTGAGATCAAGTTCTTGGGACTCCTCTTTGGCAGAAAGTTAATATTCTTTATACACATTCATCATCTTTGGGAAAAGTGCTAAAAAATCAAATATCCCCTACACTCTATCCTCTTCAGAATGGGGTGCTGATTGATGTTCCTTGCTCCTTATTTATCGTGTACTTATACGTTTAAAGCTTGATTCAAGTTTTACAGTTCTGCAAGGGAGAACTTTCTCCAGTGGTTCGATGCTATCCATCATCAGGATATCTAAATTGCTACTATTTCTTTTCATACATCATCATTCAAAGTCTTTATGTTGAATCAAATTGATCCCCTCTATCACTTGGACAAAAACAATTGTCTCTTAATTATGCCCAGAAAATAAAGGACTGATGGAACATTAGCACGTATGCTAAAAGATTGTTTAGCTGAACTGGCCATTTCTTTGACCAGGCTGTTTAATATGAGTCTCAGAACAGGAAAGATTCTGCAGGAATGGAAGGAATATATGGTAATTTCATTGCATAAGGGTGGTGCAAAGTCCGATGTATCCAACTATCGACCATTAGTATCTCAGGGTGGTGGTGGTGAAGATTTTGGAAAAATTGATTAGGGCTAGCATTCAGAAATGGGTTGACAGTGAATCTTTACTTTGCAATGAACAACATGGTTTTACTAAGGGAAGGTCATGTTTTAGCAACTTGCTCACATTCTATAACAATGTTACCATTGAACTAGACAAGGGGAATGAATACACCATGATACTCTTGGATTTTGCTAAGGTTTTTGACAGAATACTGCATGGGTTTGGGTTATACAATATCAGCATGGATAAGAGGATGGCTGACTGACAGATATCAAAAAGTGGTATTAGGGGGGATGTTAGTCTGCAAGATTTAAGCTAACAAGTGGTGTACCGCAAGGTTCAGTGCTTGGTCTACTGTTATTCAATTTGTACATTAATGATATTAGGAAGGATTTGACAAGCGACATACAGCTATTTGCTGATGATGCAAAGATAGGTAGGGTAATCAGGAATGCTGCTGATATGCAGTACTTGCAGAATGATTTGAATTGGTTGGAATTGTGGGCATGGGAAAATGGGTGTCAGTTCAATGTGAGTAAATGTAAAGTCATTCACTTCGGCATGATTAGATATCCAATGTCGTATTATATTGGTGGGATTAGGCTAGAAGAAACTGATGAGGCTAGGGATCTTGGAGTGTTAATAGATAAGAAGTTGAAGTTCAGGAGCAATGTGGCTAAGAATGCAAATACAACTCAAAAGATAATTGCGATGTGAAACGAATGTCATGTAAAGATAAGGATGTTATTTTGCCTCTTTATAAGGCCTTGATAAGACCTCACTTAACTATTGTGCACAGGTCTGGTTTCCGTTGTCATTCTGATATATTGGAGAAAGTGCAAAGGAGAATGTTAAAAATGATATTTGGATTGTGGAATACTGATTATAAAGACAGATTGAGAAATTGTAGACTGCAGACACTAGCAAACAGGAGAAAGAGAGGTGATATCATTGAGACTTACAAATTTCTGAAAGGGTCATACAGAATTTCAACTAATTGAATTTTCTGTTTTATGGAGGGTGGGGAAAAGACAAGAGGGCATCTTTTGAAGCTGAAAATGAATGCTGCTAAGAAGGGGATGAGGGCTAGATTTTTCTCTCATATTGTGGTGCATGATTGGAATGGATTGCCATTGGATGTTGTGAGTGCAAGCAGTGTGAATGAATTCAAGAATAAGTATGATAGCTGGTATGTGTAGTATGTGGCCTTCCTCGATGAGTCTCTGACTCCCTGGAGGTCTCTCTTAATGATAATAATAATAGACTGGTCTGTTTTCTCTACATTGGGAGGTCCAATATCACACACACATCACTGTCATTCCATGTAGACCATTTGTCCTTTTCGTATGTGCATTAAAGAGGTTATGGAAACTATTGGCATGAATGTTGACAACATTACCTGCACCAAACCAAACAGCATTCCTCCATGACAGGCTTGCACCTGATCCTGCAATCTCATACACTATCATCTGTCTACCTACAATTGTTTAGTGCACACTGAGCAGCCTACTCTGATTTCTTGCCCATTTATACTGATGGTTCAAGATCAGAGATCTCTGTGCTATTGTTTTTCTTAACATTATTATCTCTACCCAGATCCCACTTGATTGAAGTAATTATACAGCAGGGTTGCATGCCATTCAGCTCACACTTGTTCATATCAAAGAAAACTACTACTACTACCCAAAGTGTGTATATAAACAGACATGAGTTCTTTACTGGCTATCCTCCAGGGTTTAATCCACATGCAGTGCTTGATAAGGTGTTAACAACTTTGTACAAAATAAAGGAAATGACATCGCAGATGCAGCTGATAGATCAGTTCATACTTTTTCGATATATTCTTTGATGATACCATATGCTGACTTAGCACAGTTTATTAAATCAAAGTTAATTACCCAATGGCCATACTAGTCAGTAGAAGAACAGAAGAGAGGAAATTGTTTTTGCTAGGTTCTGAATAGGTCACAGTCATCTTAACATTCTTATTTACTTAGAGCTGATGACCCACCAATGTGTGATAAATGCAGCAGTTGTCTCACCATTAGTCATATTCTTGTGGAATGCTGGCATTTTGCATCGGAGAGGAATGACATTTTTACTTATCTTGCCTATATACTCAAACAGATGTTATCAGACTCAGACAAATTGCACAATGTTTTTAATTTTTACCAAGAATTAATTCATGCAAACCCATTTGATTATAAATTTGTACATATGTAGATACCAAACCATGTAAATACATTTCATTTACTCATTTATCTTCTTAGAACCACTTATTAACATTTTGTATACATAACTAATTGTTAAGGGTCAAAGCTGTATAACTGAGAGAAGACCTCCACATAGCCTTTAAAGGAATTTGGAGAACTGACCTAATGTCCAATCCTCACCTTCACGTGGTGCGCCCTGTTAGGTATCTACCTGGATACTGAACAAATGAGGATGGGCTGGCAATTTGGGATTTAGCCAACCAAATTGTATTCTTATTGGCTTAAACCAAAATACAAAATGATGGTACAACATGACAGTATTCCATGCCAGCTGGGGCGTCGCCTGGTTAAACAAGCCCCCCCCCCCCTGTTGTTTTCACCGGGGAACCAAGGCAAACAGCGAAAAGTCAGCTATGGAAACAAACAATCGCCAACGATCGCTGCCAGAAACACCTTGGCTCAGATTCGAGACTATTGTATTGTAATTATTATTATTATCTGAGACCTCCAGGGAGTCGAGGATTCATTGAGGGAAGCAGTAAATTACCCAGTCCAACTATCATACCTTCCCTTACATTCATTTACACTAGATGCACTCACTATCCCTAAGGACAAATTATTCCGCTCACTCACTGCTCTCTGGGAGAAAAACCTAGCCCTTACCTCTTTCTTGACTGAGAACAACCTTAACTTCCATGGATGCCTCCGTGTTCTCTCCTCACCTTCCACAGAACGAAAAATTTCATCATTTGAAATGCTAACACCCATTCAAAAGTTTATAGACCTCTATCATATCATCCCTCTTTTTCCTGTTAACCAGAGTCTGAAATTTACATACTCGCAATCTGTCCTCATAATCTAAATGCCATAATGTGGATATAATCTTTGTAACTCTTCTTTGCACTCTTTCCACAGCTTTTTTATCCCCTTGGAATCCAGGAGACCAAATCTGCTCACAGTAATCCAGGTGTGGTCTTATCAAAGCCTTATAAAGAGGCAAAATTACTTCCTTATCCTTACATGTCAAGGTTCGCTCCAACATAGCAATTATCCTCTGAGTTGTATTTGCAACTTTTGCTATGTGACCTTTGAACTTTAAATTCTTATCCACCAATACACCAAGATCCCTTGCCTCTTCAGTTTCTTGTAGCATAACCCCACTAATATAATATGCCACTGGAACTCTAATCATGCCAAAGTGCATAACGTTACCCTTACTAACATTATACTGATAGCCATTTTCATTTCCCCAGATTTCCAGTCTGTTCAATTCAGTTCTTTATGTAAATAGTATAATTAGATGTATGCCAAAGAATTGTTATGAAATAAATTTCTTTATGATTTATTATCAGTAAATGTTTGATTTGTATACCTGTTTTATATACCTATATACCTGGGATCATGTACAAATTTCTCGGGCGAAATGGGGTTGTATAAAAATTTCTCGGACGAAAAGGGATCATGAGTGTAAAAGTTGAAGAAGCTCTGCTCTAGAGGATCCCGGTGCTATCTGACCACCTCTTAATGTGATTCCTAATCAGCCTCTCTAAAATTGATTGGTCTGTAATATTCTGCAACTTGTTCTTACACTTATTAGAAATGTTTTATGTGTTAATAATCACATTAAACAATCTGGTCAGGGGTATTGCATATTTCTTCAGCAGCCACATTGCTATCCCTCATTCTTATTGCCATATTCAAATCAAGCTCTTGTAATAGCATTTAAACTTATTTCTTTCACCTCTGTTTTTAACTCCTCTTTCCCCTTCAACATCCAGATAACTAATGGATCTGCATAGAATGTGCACCTTACTGAGGTCAGCACTTTACAACTCAGGCCATTAGAGATATTTAGTAGATTTGTCACTTTTCTACCATCTGCATTTGCTAAGAATATGTTTCTGTGATCATTTTTCCTTTTACTTGCAACATAGAGATAAAATCTTATTTGATTTATAATTCTCACCATGCCAGTCATTCTTTCTCCTTAACTGCTCTTTGTACTATTTCCAAGCCCCGTCACACTCTTTTTGTCATGATATAGGAACCACAACTTATTTTTAATGCACTCTTGCTTTAAAGATTATTCATCCATTTACCTCTGGTACAATGAGATGGGTGGATGGTGTGTGTGTGTGGAGTGACTGATCTTTAGAGTTGAAGCCTCCAGAAAAGCATACAATAGGACTACATAGTGTGACACATCACCTAGCATCAGAGTGACCATACGGCATCTGTGGATGCACAGTGAACACGTGGATGGATGGACAATTTATTCTCCTAATTCTAGGGATGCGGTCAGATACTGCTTCCTTCAAACATCCTTTGTTGACTACATCCCATGCTCTGCTGATTCTTTTACCATGCAGTTTCTCATGCCAGGGTACTGCTTCAAACTATCTCAGGCTATTATGATCATCTGTTATGTAATTCTACATATGCCCCTTCTTAGACAGAGCTTTCACATGTACTGCCACCTCCTTGGTCACGACTGCATGATCACTCTCATTGATTGGAACCATACCAATCGACACACTTATAGAGGCTTTCTCAGATCCTATTACTAGATCCATTGCTCTTATACATATTTCTTCCATCACATGTTGCTTAAGGTATTTATCCATGAGTAATTCTCTACATTTTTTTAGCTTTCTCTGCCCTCCTGTCTATTTCCATAGTATACCCATAGTTGAAATCACCCATAATGATATTTCTCTTTGTATCCATAAGATATATGATCCCTGGCTGTGGCAGCACCGAGTTGTGTTGTATTTTGTCCTGTTAATTTCTGCCTTACACTGAACAGCCTCAAGCCTACTGCACTCGTACTACCACTACCATTGGAAATTTCTACTTAGTTGGATTTATGTCTTTTGTAAATTATAAACAAAAAATAAATTATAAACTACTGAAAGGTTTAAGTTGCTTTACATTTATCGGTTTAAGCACATTTATTTATTTAAAATTAATTCCATATGGTATTTATTTTAGGAAACAGATTGCATCTCGAGAAGATTTGGAATTCTATGATATACAACAAGAAATGGCAATAAATTTAAGAGATCGGCATAAAAACTTGGAGAGAATTATTGGTAAGTTACAAAAAGCTGCACTGTTAAGTTTGTTCTTTTTTTTTTCTTTTCTTTCCAACAAAATTAAATGAAAAATTTGTATTAGATACTGTCAGAATTTTTTTTTTTTAATTATACGAGGGCTTTCAATAAGTAATAAGACTAATTTTATTGTCGCGAAACCACTCATCACAATATTAATTTCTGTGGAATAAAGAAATGTTGCTATCTGTATTAACAAAAGAGGTTGATAGATGGCGTATATGGGCTGATGAGCTAGAGTGTCACGTGACTAAACGCAAGCTTGTTTCGGCATGCCTACGAGCTGCGACCAGTCATCGAAATGGAAGCGTCCTTGGAACAGCGTTATGCAATTAAATTTTGTGTGCGTTTGCAAAAATTGGCATTGGACACTTTTAACATGATACGCAAAGCTTTCCACAATGAAGCAATGTCGAGGGTAAGTGTTTTTCGCTGGCATAAAACTTTTAAGGAAGGACGGTAAAATGTGGAAGATCTTGAATGTGAGGGAAGACCTTCAACGTCCATCACAGAGACAATGATCAACACTATGCGGATGTTTTACGGACAATGGTACAGCACGTCAAAAGGAAGCGTCCATTGCTGAAGAATGGCTTCTTATTGCACCACGATAATGCAAGGCCACATATTGCTGGTTGTGTAGTGGACGTTTTGCAGAAGAACAACATAGATATCCTACCACATCCTCCATACAGTCTTGATATCGCACCGTGCGGTTTCTGGCTGTTTCCTCAGCTCAAGAAACCACTAAGAGGCCGCCATTTCGAAAGCAACAAAGCATGTGTAAAAGCTGCAGAGGTGGTTTTGAAAGAACTCTCAAAAAACGAACTCTCACATGTGTTTAAGAAGTGGACGCAACATTGGGACAAATGCATCGCGTCTCACGGTAGTTACTTCGAAAAAGACCATGTAAATGATGGCAATTAAAGGTAATCTGTTTTCTGTATAAATATAGTCTTATTACTTATTGAACAGCCTACGTACATTAATTAGAAATGCCAATAAATTTAAGAGATAGGCATAAAAACTTGGAGAGAATTATTGGTAAGTTACAAAAAGCTGCATTGTAAAGTTTGATCTTTTTTTTTTTCTTTCCAACAATTAAAAGGAAAAATTTGCATTTGAGATACTATCGGAATTTTTTTTTTAATAAGTTCAGATTTTTTGGTCTTCCTGGATGAGTCAGGAACTCATCGAGGGATGCCACATACTACATGCTATTAACTTGCTATTTGTTGGGTTCCTGGACTACTGCCAAATTTGGTCTCCAAGTATGATCTTCAGTTGTTGTTGTTTTTTTCCCCTCCCCTTCTTCTTTTTTAAATGAAGTGCAGGTGGCATTCATTGGGATCCAGTTCCTCTTGCATTAAATGTGCACCAGCAAAATTTTTAGAAGTACTATTAGATACCACATGTGACCAACCTGGTGATAGTGTGTCAGGAGGCAAATCCTGACCCGCTGGTGAATAATTCTGCTGCTTCTTACTCTGCCAGATCATGCTGTAGGGAGTCAGAGTATAGCCATGTGCAGAAAGGAAACTGATACTCACATCTGTGAGCCATGTTCCTGAAACTTTTACCCTCATACTGCATGCCACTGCTTTCTAAGTTTCCAATGTCAGTCATGAAAGACACTAACAGAAGCATTGAAGGTCATGAAAACAAGTCCAACTAAAAATCGCATGATATGCCAAATATACAAAAAAAAAAAAAAAAAACATAAAGCACAACAAAAATGCTTACTTCCCCAACACAAAATCATCAAATATCTAATATACAAAAAAAAATCCACTTCAATAATATGATCTGTTATCCCTTATTGATCAACATCTGTACACCTACATTCACCTCAACTATCCTAATTATATGCATGATTCCTTCTGTAATTTGAAGAGAGCATGCATTTGTCAAACCTGACATTCCATCCTAAAGATTACTATGCTTAGAATCCATTGGCAACAATACCTTGCCGTTCCTATCTCCTAATTCCAATAACTGTTCTGAGCTCTTTGTTTATTTATTTCTGAACAATCAGAGTGGATAATTAAACTATAGAAAATACCCCAAACAATGAGATCATCTTCCTTGGATACTTCAGTGTGTATAATTCAGAATGTTTTACTTCTTTGACTTTGCAGATCAGAATGAAAGAGGTGCTAAAGATGAAAGTGTCCTATCGGTAATGATATAAAGTTTCCTTACCAACCAGAATATCTGAAAGTCCTCCTCATTCTCCTGATACCATTGACCTTTCCTTAACCCCCCTCTCTTTCTTAACATGCTATAGATGCCAGGTAATGTTGATCATAACCTCATTTGTGTTTCTTTTACTACTTCTCAAATCTTTACCAGCCAATCTCATCCTCATGTGCTTAGACAATTCACTAGTACAAAATATCATGATTTATGTGGTTTTCCACACTTTTTTCCATGGTTTCATTACTGTTTTCTTTCAAGTATTTAGGCTTAGGTGCTGGTTTGTATTCATGGTGCATTTTAATGGAATAACTTACAACACAAAGAGAAATAATTAAACAACTGGTTTGATTGATTTCAATATTTCATCTCAGTCACAGAGACATCATCAGGAATACAATGTTAAAATTGTACTTACACACACAAAAACAGATAAGGAACAATAAATGAAAGAAATAAGATAGAATGAAGAATAGAAAACTAAAGTCATATGAGGTGCTAGCCAACAGCACCCTTAGAGGGTGCTGTTGGCTAGCTGTACACGTTGGGCAGGAGGCCTAAGAAATAAAGTTTTCCAAATTTTGGGAATTCATTTTAGAAATTATGGACTTCACAACCATGTTATAAATAACTATTTTATTATAATTACGGCTATTTTGCCTGCTTCAGTTTAGGAGTGCCCCTGTTTAAATGTCATTGGCTGTTTACTCACGGATTCTTAGGGCATTGTAGATGTAAATTTACCAATTGGTAAATTTATATCTACAATGCCCTAAGAATCCGTGAGTAAACAGCCAATGACATTTAAACAGGGGCACTCCTAAACTGAAGCAGGCAAAATAGCCGTAATTATAATAGTTTATTAAGAGGAGTAACATGGGAATTTTCCCAGAAATAATATACATAATTATTTTAATTTCCCGATGTTTCGACCATCATATTAAGGCGATCATCTGGAGTATTTACAAGGACAAGCTGAGTTACATTTCACACAGTAAGCTAAAGAAACTGGGGTGCTTAAGGGTCAAAGCTGTATAACTGAGAGGAGACCTCCACATAGCCTTTAAAGGAATGCGGAGAACCGACCAGGGCTTCTGACCTAATGTCCAATCCTCACCTTCTCGTGGTGCACCCTGTTAGGTACTGAACGAATGAGGATGGGCTGGCAATTTGGGATTTAGCCGACCAAATTGTATTCTTATTGGTTAAACCAAAATAAAAAATGATGGTACAACATGACAAAATTTCATGCCGGCTGGGGCATCGTCCGGTTAAACAAGGCCCCCGTTGTTTTCGCCAGGGAACCAGGGCGAACAGCAAAAAAGTCAGCTACTGGAACAAATCTGCAAACAAACCCCAACTCAACATCACCAGAGTTAAAGATAGATCGGTACTATCACCATAAGAAGCCTGAATGGCAAAGAAATGCAGCTAGCTGAGGAATTAGATAAGTACCAGATCGACATAATAGGGGTGACTGAAACAAAAAAGACCAAAACTGGTGAGATCTTTCTGAGCAATAAATACAAAATGTTATATTCAGGCAATGACAATCAAGGAAAAGAAGGAGTAGCCATAGTATTCAACACAAAATACGAGGCTAATCTTCTTGAATGGCAGTCAGTCTCAAATAGAGTAATGTGGGCAAATATTAGAATGGGGAACTGGACAATGAGACTTATTTGTGCCTATGGTCCCACAGAAGGTTCTACTAAGGTAGAAGTGGAGGAATTTTTTGAGGCTTTAGAAAAAGCAACTGACACAATGAAAAAGGAAAAGTTGATCCTTGTTGGGATCTAAATAGCTGAGTACGAAATGATTGTGAGACATACAAAAATATTTTGGGAAAATTTGGAGAAAAGAGCAAAGCTAATAATAATGGCAAATATCTGTTGGATTTCTGCTCAGGACATGGACTGGTTATTACTAACGCAATGTTCCAACATAGAAATGTGCACAAATTCACATGTAGTGAAGAGGCTAGGAATAAGAAAAGTCTCATTGACTATGTTATTGTTGATAGTGATGTTTTCTCCCTGGTGCAGGACACCAGCGTGTACAGAGGATTTGAAATTGGAAGTGATCACTATTTAGTCTTGAGCAGGATAAAATTGAATTTCATATTGAAAAGAATAACATGTAAGAAAGTTTTAAAGCGAATAAAAGTTGAGCAGCTCTCAGATGTGAACTGTAGACTAAAATACAGAAAGATTATTGAAAAGAAAATGGAAGAGTTTGAGAACAGGAATCAAACCTTGCAGATTCAGTGGCAAACTCTGAAGAAAACATTGATTGATTCTGCCAGAGAGGCATGTGGCGAGGTTGTGTGCAAGGATAAAAAAATCAGAACTCCCTGGTGGACACAGGAAGTTAAAGAGGCAGTGAAGGAAAAGAAGAAAGCATATCAAAAGTTCCTGGCAAATAAGTCAGCTTTTACACTTACAGAATACAGAGACAAATGTAAGAAAGCTAAACAGTGTGTAAAACTAGCTAAACAAAAGTCATGGAAGGACTTTGGCAAGAATATAGAAAATAAATATCAAGAAGGTGGCAAAATATTCTGCAGGTTGTTGAAGAAGCTTAGGAATGGAGGAAACAGTGCTGTAAAAGGAGTTAGAGATGATAAAGGTGACATGAAAACTGGAGAAAGAGATATCCTTGAAGTATGGAATAATTACTTTGAAAAACTGCTAAATGAAACAAGCAGTGATGACAGCACAGTGATAAAAAACACTGACCAGGCATGCAGTCAGGAATACATATCCATACTTGAAGTAGTAAAAGCCATCAAAGGCTCGAAATGTGGAAAGGCAGCAGGAGTAGATGATATTCGACCAGAAATGCTGAAGTATGGTGGTATAAAAGTCTTACAGTGGCTGCACTGCATAGTGCAGAAAGCCTGGACAGAATGACGAATTCCTGATGATTGGAGTAGAGCTCTCATAGTACCCATATATAAAAAGGGAAATAAAACTGAATGTGAGAATTACAGAGGTATTTCCCTACTGAGTGTTCCTGGCAAGATCTATGCAAGTATACTTGAGAAACGATTGAGAAGAATTGTGGAAGAAAAGCTTGGTGAAGAACAAGCTGGATTCAGGCCAAATAGAGGCTGTCAGGATCAGATCTTCACTCTACGACAAATAGTTGAGAAAGCATGGGAATATAACAAAGATCTGTATTTAAGTTTTGTCGATTTGGAAAAGGCATATGACAAGGTGCCAAGAGAGAAGCTATTCAATACGCTGCAGTTATATGGTGTCAATGGGACATTATATCAAGCAATACTTAGTCTTTATTTGAGTTGTAAGTCAGCAGTTAGAATTGAAGGAAGTACAGGAAGATGGTTTAATGTTAAATCTGGTGTGAGACAAGGATGTACATTATCCCCTCTGTTATTCATTATCTATATGGATCACATTATGAAGGAAAGTGGTATTAAACCTGATATCAAAATTGGAGATGTTAATGTCAGCTCTTTGCTTTATGCGGATGATGTTATACTTCTAAATAAATCTGCTACAAGTCTGCAAGATTCTCTGATTAAATTGAATAGCTGTTGTAATAGATGTAGTATGAAGGTCAGCAATAAAAAGACAAAGACAATGAAAATAGGCAGAATCATTGAAAATGTCAACTATGTTGTGAATGGAGAACCTGTGGAACAAGTAAAACATTTCAGCTACTTAGGCACGATTTTTACTGAAGATGGTAAATTAAATATAGAAATAGACAACAGAATCAGCAAAGCTGGTATTGTGGGAAGTCAATTGAATAAATTCATATGGAATAAGAGAGAAATTAGTCGGAACACTAAATTAGCTGTATACAAGACAGTGTTCAAACCAGTTTTAACTTATGGATCTGAGAGCTGGGTCAGAAGTAAAACACTTGACCAAACACTAGAGACCGCAGATATGAGAGTCCTGAGAAAGATTAGAGGCGTGAGCAGATGGCATCAATGACAATATCATATTAAAAACGAGGATATTAGGAAAGAACTTGACATTGTCAGCATCCAGGAATGCATTAGCAGAGCTAATCTCAGGTAGTATGGTTACTTAAATAGAATGGGAGAGGAAAGATTAGCAAAACAAGTGTTCTCTGCCAGGTTGGCAGGAAAATGACCCAGAGGAAGACCAAGATATAGGTGGATTGATATGGTACAAAGTGCCTTAGATGATAGAAATATAAGATCTGATAATGTTGGAGTCTTGACAAGTAACAGACTGATTTGGAGGAAAATTGTAGATAGGAAGTTCGTAATGATGTAATTTTTTCATGTAGTACTGTCATATCCTGTACACCCCTTGAGGGTACATGGCAGGAATTTGATGATGATGATGTATATGCTGGCGGCAAAGTTAAATTAGAGAATTTTTAATAATAATTTTTGGTCTTTGTAAGTCGAGGACTACGTGTATTTTTTTTTTCTATGTATTTTTTTCAAATCTTAACTAGCTTTTTTCTTTTCATTGGGTGCTTTACCTCACTTAAAAGAGAACTGAATTTAAAAAATTAAAAAGAAAGCCGTTTATTTTTGATGAAGGGGAAACTTTCTGGATTTTAACGTACCCCTTTTTTAATGTCTAGTTCACCAGTATAGCATTAACTAATGACTGAAAAACAGGTATCGTGAAAAAAAGGTAGTGAAATGTCTTGCTTCATGTCAAATAAATAATTGTTATAAATTTAAGTATTTTCTAATAATTAAATTTCCCAGTTGTGCAGTATTGCACAATTGTAAACAAAATACTAAAAGTTTTGAAATAACATTTGTAATAATTATCATGTTGGTTAACGATGGATAGTACTGGAAGTAAAAAGAAAGCAAACAGAAATGTGCCAAATGGAAAGACTTCATAAATATGTGCCCAACCTGAAATGCTTAAATATGGAGGTATAAAAGTTTTATATAGAAATATAAGATCTAACAATGATGATATTGGAGTCTTGACAAGTAACAGACTGATTTGGAGGAAAATTGTAGATAGGAAGTTAGTAATGATGTAAATTTTTCATGTAGTACTATCATATCCTGTACACCCCTTGAGGGTACATGGCAGGAACTAGAAAGTCAGATTCATAATGATTAAAGTAGATATCATCATCAGGAGCCATTTTTCTGTTCAATGCTGGATGAAGTCCACCATTCATTCCTATCTTGAGCCTTTCTATGGCACTCAGTTCATGCCATCTCTTTAATATAATCCTCCCACCATCTCTATTGCTCTCTTTCCATCTTATATTTTGTTAAGGAAGAATATATGATGCAACAGCTTAGTGAATTAGTTCCTGACTGTGGCTGTGAAAAGTACAGTGTTCAAGTAGATGATGATGGTAAAATATGGTAGGTTTTGATACAAGTTAATCCTCATCATCCTAAACAAGCTGGTTTAAGAATGTAGGTGCAAGGATGTGAATCAGAACTGAAAGATTCCAAAGCTTTCAGTTAATATTTCCATCAGATGAGAAATGACTTCCTTGCAGGAAGTATACCTGAGGTCCATCAACATAAAAATAAAGCACTGGGAGACTAGTTGCCACAGATATTATTTGTAGCAAAATAGAATTAAGGCAAAATCCAGAAGATGTTGTTAATTATCGTAATTTTCCTCCACATGAATTAAATATACCATTCTGATATCATATTTATTTATAAGTGTTACTTCTTGCAATGTGACCTGCTCATTGCCAATTGAATCTTTTAATGGCTGTTATAATAACTCTCACCCTAGTCTGAGCTCTGACCCAAACATTGCACTTTCTGTCTGGAATGGTAATACCTAGTAATGATCTTTCTGTTTTCTTCTGAGTAATCCTCAGCTTGTTGGTGAATTTTTTAATCAGATTTCTGTTTCACTTCCATATGTCATGACCGGAAATAAACAACTGTTGAATATTTTTCTTTTAAGTCAGACTGGGATTTTCCTTTGAATGCTTCATTGTAGTTTCCAAAAGCTATCCAACCAAAAGTTGAATTCTACATATTTATTCTTGACAGTCACCCTCTACTGTGATCTTTCATCCTAGGTAAACATAAGAGTTTACTATATCAATTTCCTGGTGTTCCATTTGGACTGACTTTTTTTGGTAACGTATTTATTATACATTATTTCTGTTCTGTCTTTGTTTATATTTAATCCTTTCTTTTTACTTTCTGCATTCAATTCAGTGATTATTTGTTGAAGATCTGCAGAGTTTCCTAAAAGAACAGTATCATATACAAATTGTAGATGATTTAGTTCTTTCCAAAATTCCTCTATTTTTCCAATCCAAGTTTTTAAAAATTTCTTCTAGGGTTGCTGTAAATAATTTAGGTGAAATGGCATCTCCTGCAATTCATGAAAGAGTAACAAGACAAGTGTTTGAAGTAAAGATTACAATAATGAGATGGAGAGAAAATCTACAGTATGTTATTTATTCAGTAAGTAAGAGCATTTTACTGTTTAGGCACAAATTTTAGTGAAGTAACATAAGACTGATGTGGTAGGTAACCAGTTAAATAACTGAACATGAGAGGAATTAGTCAAAACAATGTTCAAACCTGTTTTATCATGTGGATCTGATAATTAGAAATAAAATGCTGTTGATCAGTGAATGGAGACCACAAATATGATAATTCTGAGTAACACTGGTATGAGTAAATAGATTGTTTCAATGAAGATGTGAAAAAATTATTGGCATTTTTTATATTAAAGAATATGTGTTTAGAGCTAATCTAATGGTTCATGAAGGATTAACAAAACAGGTGTTTGCAGTATAGATTGAAAGAGACAAAGAGAAAGTTTAAAATGCAGGTGGCTTGATATAACATAAGTACTTTAAAGGAAAGAGAGGCAAGTGTTGATACAGAAGCCTGACAAATAATAGACCTTTTGTTTTGTAGAAAATTGTTCAATGTCACAGTAATTGTGCTGCATTATTGTATAGCAATCAACCTTTAATATAGGAAACACAAGCAAATTTACTACCAGAAGTTTTGTAGTAAATTTTGCACTATTACAAACTATTCTTTTGAATCCTGTGAGAGTGAGTTAGCTATAGCTGGTACACTCCTTGAGGGTGATACAATTAAAAGTGATTATTTTGAAAATCTTATATTTAATAAATTTTACTGCAGTGACTTTTAGCATAGTATACTGTACATGTGGAGTTTTGGTTGTGATTTTTCAGTAGTTTGTTATGGTGTTTTTTGCTATAGTAATGCTAGGTTGCAGTCAAATGTATAATGTTTTCCAAAATATTAAAAGAAAAAGAAAGAAAGAAATACAAAATGTGAACATCGTTTTCAATCTGAAAGCTAGTCAGTTTAATAATAAATATATCTTCAAAAAAATAATTCTGTGTTATGTTATGCATTTTTATTTATTTAATTTTCTAGCAAGTGCACCATCTCGAAGTAGCAGTGGCAGTGGAGAAGATAGTAAAGACTATTATTGTAAGTGGGAAGGATTGCCTTACTCAGAGTGTACTTGGGAAGATGGTAATTTAATTGCTCGTAAATTTACAAGTAGAGTTGAAGAATTTAACATCCGATCCAAATCCCAGAAAATTCCAAATAAAGCCTGCAAGGTTTGTTTCGATTTCTTTTTCTCAATGACTTTTTTTTAATTTATTATATATCACATATAATTATGTTGCATAAGGAAAAGTATTCTTGAATTCTATTTTACTACTTAAAGTGTTAATATAAAAATTAGTTTTAGATGTTATCTGACTGTTTTTAACGATCCGACTAAAATGTTGTAAGCTTTTTGTGAATAGGATTGGTACTGTACATGGGTGAAGGATTAGATAATCTGGGACTTAAAAAGACCTAGAACTCTTTCAACCACTCCAATTTGCAGGATTGTCTAACATCAAGCAATGAAAATTGTGTATTGTCTAAAGACTTTCACCAACTAGGCTGTAGTAGGAGAGACTTGGAGGACATGCCTATATAGAGTAGTTCTATATCTGTATTGTTAATTTTTTGTCAATGACTTCAGCCAATACAATAAGGTACTGCCTGCCTAGTTCTGGGAAATGCCAGCTAAACATACCAAGGCGGATGACCTTCACTGCCAAGTAACAAACCATCACTGGACTCTAGAGGTGTGTTTTGATCTCCAGAGAATGAATTCTCCTTTCACCCCCCCCCCCCCCCCCACACACACACATACACACAACCATCTTCTTAAATGCAGTATGAGTGATATCCTTCATGGACATGAAAAGCATGTTGGAGTCCCCCTAAACTTTCTCTACCTGAGGCAGCAGTGAGGAGGTGGTTCCACATACTACTAGCCACCAAGTAGTATAACAGACCAAACCTGAACAGAACACTTCTCAATCAGTAGTGTATAATCCAGCTCCCATATACTCTGCCAGACTATTGCCTGAAAGAGAGTCCAAGTATTGGAATGTGGGAGATGCTGTCAAGGACACAACTGTTGAAAAGAGATACTCTTTTCAGCTATTCACTGAAGTGAACCATAGCATGAAAAACAAACTGATCGCTGTACATATAAAAATCTCCCTCAAAAATTAACATGACAAATATATAAAAAACACTAAATCTTACAAAAAATATTTCTATTTCCACTTCACCAACACAGATGTCTGTATAAATGTTGCACACTATGTACAGATATTCTAGCTGAAATTCAAATATCAACTTCTGTAACTACTGTACATCTTAATATACAGTAGTTCATTAAGTGCTGCACATTATATTGAATACAATAGTTCATTAAGTACTGTGCAGTTTGGATGTATAGTATGTATATCCAAACTGCACTCTGTATAATTCTTGCCAACACTGGATGAGACTTGTGTCTTTCTGTGATGATTGAGTATTCCATGATAGAGAATAGTGCATCTAGAATATCCAGTTTTTTTACCTTTGGCATAAGATTTTTCCTTGCCCAATTCAGTAGCATTCATCTTTTATGTTTGCCACTCTCTAAATTCTGAAAATCACTCTGATTGACTTTTTATATCTGAAGAGTGATTATTTGCAATTTGATAATCCAAACAGTGAAGTCATCTTCTTATGTGACTTTAATATCCACAACTCGCAACTGCTTTCCTTTTCCTATTCCACTGACCAATCTGGAAGAGCTTCTGAAGTATTTGCTATAAGCAGTAATATAATGCAAATCATCCACCAGCCAGTAGAATATATACTGTGATGACCCTACTACACCAGATAACCTTTTGTCTTTCCTTAACCAGTTCTTCTTCTTCAAGATCACTTCTGCTTTTGGTAAGATTTCACTTTTTACAATCTGCCTTTTGCACAACCATGTGTTCTTTGACACTACAACAGAGCAAAAATAGGATGATCTCTGGGACTCTTCTTTTCCTGTCCATGTCAGACTACAGCTTCTACTCTCTTGATTTAAACACTTGCTCTGAGAGCATTACAGAAATCATTCTTGCTGGAATAAACTTTATTTCCAACTCCATTTCAATCCCCCTCCCACCCACCCACCCACACACACACACACACACACTGTCAAAAATATGATTTAATAACAGTTGTGCCAAGAAGTGCAATAAAAGAATTCAACATACCACAAGTGGCTCAAGATAAGAACACTAGTCTCATTCTCTACATACACACAGGAAAACAACAAATGTGAAACAACCATCAACAAATCTAAATCTAATTTTCAAATAGCCAAATGGAAAAACTCACCTCCTGTACAGATTTCATGCTTTCTAGTCCCTTATAACCTTCTGCTTGTCTGTGCTTCCACCTCCCCTCATCCAAATGCACTGCTATAACAACATCTAGAGATAAAAGCTGACCTCTTGAAATCATTCTCCTCCTTCAGTTTTTGCATAACTAAATTACTTTCTACCACTCCAGGAGCACTACATGCCTCCTGTAGTCTTCCACCCAGAAAGACAGTAGAAGAATCATAAATTACCTCACTACATAGAGGTAAGCCAATATATTCATCCTCTTTCTAAGGTGGGAGGAGGAATAAAGTATGTTTTCAAATTACTGACTCTTTGTCCTCACCTCACTCCTCTCCTAGCACATTCAGGTCAGTGTGGTAGTGGGTTACTTGCCGCGAAGCGAGTAAAACTACCACAATTTCATTCCTGCATGTCGTCAAATATGCTGCTTTTCATAATGCTTTCTTCTATTGTAACTAATCCTGCATTGAGTAAGGGGGATAGTAAAAAGGAATGTTCTTTTCAGAATATATTAAAAAATCAATTATTAAAGAGTGTGCTATATTTGATTATTTGTTACTATACTTGATTTACTATAAGGTGTAAAGTATAGGCATGAATAAAAATACTTTCAGTACTGTAAAACGGATTATGAGTAATTTAAATCTGTGATATTAAATGTGCACTTGTGCTATAAGTATCTGTGGGTGGATTGAAGAATATGTGATCCTATAAACTCTAGACTTTCATATTTGCATTTATGGTGGTCATAATTTAAAAAAAAAATGAATAGATGGAAAGAGATTTGTTTGGGACATATAAATCACTAACAGCCACTATACTGCAGATGCAAGAAAAACATGTAGTTTTATTGTATCCCTGAATAAGGTACAGGGGACATCTGCAGTCTGTGTAATATATTTATCAACAAATAGTGCAATTAGAAACAGCTGGGATAAAAACAGTATTACCTAATGAAACACAAGTCCCCTTCCACAGAAACTATGCTGCATAGACTCAAGCAAAACTGTTTGTTGTACTGCCAAACATAGTATCTAACTAAAACAGTTGTTCCTAACATTTGTCCAAATTTTCAGTTACATGAAATAAGTGTTTGTTTGATTGTGTTTGAAATTTTTGATGTCTCTAAGACAGACCACAAATGCTAACGTCAAATAAAATTTTACTGAAAGAGTTGCAGCTAACACGCTTCTGCATCGGGCAGCCTCACTGACATAAAGTTTATGAGGAGTGAGGATGCCCAATGCAGAAGCAGCACACAAATGGTAATGAGAAGTCCCATCGGTATGATAAATGTATGAAACACTTCCTAACATGAATGTGTTAAAGATGGAGAAGGTCACCAAACAGTCAGTTTCTTAACTACCTGGAAGCCAGCATTAATCAGTGGCCACTAGTGTGGTTTCTGCCCCTAAAGATTTGCAAGCAATCCAGCCTTTATAATCCTCCCTTTAGACACATGCTGTAGAAGGATTTCTTAACATTTGATCTGGAACAGCAGAGTATTTGATCAAATGCTGTGTAGTTCTGTTGCATATTTTTCAAGCATGAAAGCCTGCTTAACAAATTATCCTTCTTTGGTCTACTTTCCAGTTGGGTAAGTAAGTGGTTTTCTCTTTGGTTGATTACTTCACATCACAATAGCTTTCCCTCTTTGAAATTTTTCACACAGGAAGGAAATTGCATTCACCTTCCTTTGATAATACACAAATCATCAGACTGGATTTTATCTTTCTTTTTGGGTTAACATTTCCCACTTGCCTTTCCAGGCATAACCACTCACATAGCGTCTTCATTTTCTAAAAAGCCTGGCTGCATTTTCTGTTCATGCAAATTTCAAATCTGTCCAGAGAATGATACTCATGTTTGGTTGGTGGTGTGCATCAAAAAAAAAAAATCTTCCAAAAAATTTTTGATGATATCCAGAAATGAGCATTTCAGCTGTTGAATGATCTACTTTCATCACTGATATTGCGTCAACCATATTGCAGATAAAAGATATTTTCTGCAGGTAATTTCACGTGCACTAATTCCAATGAACTGGTCTCTATCATTCATCTGCTTTCCACCAAGCCTGTTACAACATGAGCAGTAGTAACTGCCCAGCATCCTTGATAAAACTACTGAACCTGCTTCTCCTCCTTGTCTTTCATTTTCTCTACTACTGTTCTCAAGTTTCTTATGTAAAGACTATATAAAGAAAGATGTGAAATGTTAACAAATTGTTCTAATCAGAAAATAGGTCTGATGAATTGCTTTTATATTCATTGTAGGAAGTAATACTGCTTAGCAATGTTTGTTTGAGTTAGTGTTTTTTTTTTTTTTTTTCACATTAGTAATCTGTTTTCAGTTTCCCTCTTGTATCATATAAATTTATTCATCTCACTTTCCACATTACCTGCCATACATAATGTAATATCTTTTTTTTTTCCCATATTTAATTTTTCTTCACTAAAAATTGCCTAGATTGTTAAAATGTGTTGTCTGCTTTCCAGCTTATTTTATTGTTCACATTCATTCTCAATTTGTGATCCCAGTTATTTAATAAGGTAAAAAGACTTTTGTAGACTTCTAAACAGTTTGTTAAAGAGGGTTTGCATAATAAATCAAGCTTATTTGAATATCAGGTTTAACACTATTCTTTAATAATGCAATCATTATAGTTCCTTAATATGAGTGCAGATAATATAAATCCCCATGTAAAACATCTAGCCATCATCCTTCTGCTCAAACTGTCAATTTGTGTGTGTGTGTGTGTGTGCGTTGCGTGCATGCACGTACAAGCATATATGATTCCATTTGCAGTGCAGTACAGATTGTTTTCCTTTGATACTTCAGCATATACTAGGACCTGTACTAATGCAACTATTGTTTAATTTCTATAATAATGATAGGGAATGGTTTGAGGGAAAGTATTCAGTTCAGTTGTTTGCTGAAAAAAAACTTAAAAAAACTTCCAAGTACTTTCCCTCAAAGCAGAGGGAAAGTATTCAGCAAAACAGAGGCTGCAATTAATAAAGATGGTAAAGAGATCCTACAGGATGATTTAAATAAATTGACTGTATTGGCAAAGGATAATAGTTGTTAGTTTAATGTGGTAAAGTGTAAGGTTATTCACTTTAGGATGAAAATATTGCATAGTGTCTATTGCACTGATGATACTGGATTGGAGGAAATTGGTGAGACATTTGATTGTGTGATGATGGACAAGAGTTGAAGTTCAAAGGAAATATAAGATAAATATCAGCACCTACATAAAAGGAATGTTCAACCAGAATGGCTTGTCCCTTGACATGTTTGTATAACTTGAGTCTCAGCTCTTTGAAAGATCCTACAGGTATGGAAAGAATGTATGATAGTTTCATCGTACAAGGATGGTGCAAAAACTGATGTATCTAACTGTTGACTTATCAATATCTCTGAAGTGTTGTTGAATATTTTAGAGAAGTTAGTAAAAACTCTCATACAGAAATGAGTCGAGAGATAAGCTGTACTTTGCAAAAAACGGCAGGAGGTCACATTTTAGCATTTTTTTTTAATGTGATTCCCTCACAAAAGGTTGTAAGTCTATAGTACATTAGTACTGTGGGTGAACTAAGGAGGTTTTTTTTTTCTATTTTTATTAATTATATACTTTTTTTTTTTCTATTTTTATCATTTTCTACTTAGTGGGGTGCTTCAGGATCAAAGCTTTATAACTGGGAGGAGACCTCCATGTAGCCTTTTAAGGAATGTCATGATTGGACATTAGGTCAGTTCTCCACATTCTATCTACCTAGAAACTGAATAAATGAGGATGAGCTGGCAGTTTGGAATTTAGTCAACCAAATTGTATTCTTATTTGCTTAAATTACAATGTAAAATGATGGTATAACATGATGGAATTTCATGCCAGATAGAGCTTCGGCTGGTTAAACAAGGCCCATTGTTTTTGTTAGGGAACTAAGGCAAACAGCAAAACATCAGCTACTGGAATAAATCCCAGAATATATCCCAACTCAACATAAGCAGAGTTCAAGATTGGTACTATCAACATAAAAAGCATCAGTGGAAAAAAATGGAATTAGCAAAAGAATTCAATAAGTACCTGATTGATATAATAGACTGTGACTTCAAGAAAGAAGACAAAAACAGGTGAGATCTTTCTAAGCCATAAATACAAAATGTTATATCCAGGAAATAACAATCAAGGAATAATGGGAATAGCTATAGCAGTGGTTCCCAAATGGTGAGTCATGACCCGGCACTGGATCACGTAAGCTAAATACCGGGTCACCTAAAAAAAAAACTCTCAAAAACCTAGGTGTTTCGTTTTTGGGTTTTCTTTTTTTAACGAAACTCTAAAGTACAAGTAAATAGCATTTATTCGGGACTAATGAATAAATAATTTAATTAATAGAGACAAAAAACGTGCTCTGTCTGCGCCGCCATTTCACAGTCTCTTTGTTCGCAGTAAAGTAGCTCAACTAATGGCGAGGCAGCAACCTCGCCACCAGCCAAATCATTTGGTGGTCTGGCGTTTGTTTTACTCGCCCGCCACGTACTCACTCTGCTTGTTCAGTTTGAGTTAAGCATCGAGAGAGAGCATATTTTTTTGTATTTACTGATTATGTGTACCTTGCCCGGTGGGTTCGGCTGAACAACCGTAATTATTATAATTGTTTCTAAATAATTTATTGCATTCTTTCTTCATCTTGCTTGCCATCACCCATTTAACGATGGATAAATGGGTAATGAAACAACAAACAAACAATGTGCTGGTTACAAACTCTTCGATTAGCACCAATGAACAATTGAGTGACATGCAGCTGGGCACGAGTTTTGAGAAAAGCACTAACAAATGGCCGCACAATGTGTTGTCTACTACTCTTACAAAAAAGAAAAAGATGTACTGGACCCGACAGTATTCTGAGGATTACATACAATTCAGTTTCATCAAGGATGCTGATGACAAACCATTATGTGTTATTTGTTGTGCAGCACTTTCAAATGAGTCCATGATACCTTCAAAGTTGAAGCGACATTTGGAATTGAAACATCCGAACTACAGTAATAATCCAATAGATTTCCTTATAAATAAAAAGAGAGAACTAATAGCTACCAAGAAGACTGTGTCTTCGAATTTTTCTCAGGGAGCTGAGTCTGAAAACCTTGTAATGGCTTCTTATGAAATATCAAAATTAATTGCTGAAACTGGTTATCCTCACACAGTTGCCGAGAAATTAATAGTTCCAGCAATGAAAATGTTAGCATCTCGGATATGTGATAAAAAACAGGAGAGCCAAGTAAATATGCTGACGCAAATAGCGTCAGCATATTTACTTCAAATAACACAGTGAAGCGTAGAATCATGGAGATGGCAGATAATATCGAATAAATTGTCTTAGGTCACTTAAAAGAGTGCAATTTTATTTCCTTGCAAGTCAATGAAAGTACAGACATATCGAACAATGCCAATTTAATGTGTTTTGTGAGATACGATTATGACAATGCAACTCGCACATAATTTCTTTTTTGTAAACCTCTGACAACAAGAACAACAGCTGAAGATTAATTTGATTGCAAATTACATCAGTGAAAAGGGCATTGAATGGAAGAAATGTGTGGGACTGAGTAGTGATCGCGCAATGGCAAGTGCACGTACTGGACTTTTTCCGAAGATCAAAGATATAGCACCAGACTGTGCATGGGTGCATTGTAGCATTCACAGAGAAGCATTGGCCGTCAAAAGAATGCCATTGCTTTTAAATGCAACTATGCAAGAGTATGTACAATTTATAAACTTTATAAAATCTCGTCCATTAAATTCAAGAATATTCTCTGCGTTGTGCAAAGAAATGGGGAGTGAACACGAATATCTTCTTTTACCCTGCGAGGTGCGATGGCTATCAAGAGGGAATGTCTTAAGAAGACTTATTGAAATGAAGGATGAAGTTTTAATGTTCTTAGACCAACATCCCCCCCCCCCCCCCCCCCCCCCCGATGGCTAGGGATGTAATATTTGAATTCAAAGACAATTATTGTGATGTCAATTAGTTAATAAAGGTTGCCTACCTTTGTGACATTTTTTGATTTTTTGAATAATTTAAATCTGACATTACAAGGTAACAATGTAACTGTATTTAAAGTGCAAGAGAAGGTGGTAGCTGCAACAAAAAAACTTTGTTGTCCCATCGTGTGGAAGCAGGGAATTACAAATCTTTTACAAAACTAACAGAATTACAAAAAGAGTATAATATGAGTTCCATGCTGGATGAGATTTCAGCTGTTATCAAGGAACATATGCTAGGACTGCAGGCAAGTTTGAAGGAATATTTCCCCCAATCAACAGCAACAAAGCATGGATAAGGAACCCTTTTACAGTGAATGCAGAATCTGAAACAGAATTGCTGGATTCAGATATTATTATTATTATTATCAACATTTGACCTCCGTGGAGTCAGAGACTCATCGTGGGAGGTACTCACTATTGCATACAATACTCATCCAACCGTGTCTTAAACTGATTCAATGTGTCCACATCCACAGCACACTCAGGCAATGCATTCCACTCACCAACCACCCTCCATGCAAAGAGCCTGCTTCTCACTCCTTTGCTCACACCCTCCTTATACAGTTTCCAGTAATGGCCTCTTGTTCTACTTCCCTCTCCAATTCAACGAAAAATCATTTCCATGTCTACCTGATAACAACCTCTGACCAGTTTATATGTCTCAATCATATCCCCCCCCCTTCTTCATCTTATTCACAAGACTCTGCAATTTACATTCTCTCAATCTGTCCATGTACTGCACATTCCAAAGACCACTGACTACCTTTGTGAATCTTCTCTGTACCCTTTCCAACATATCCTCGTCATCACCATGAAAACCTGGCAACCAAATCTGTGCACAATAATCCATATGAGGCCTGATCAAGGCCTTATATGGAATCATAACCTCTCTATTTCTGCATGTCAGGGTTCTCCCCATCATTGCCATTATTCGATGTGATGTCTTCGCAACTTGTGCAATGTGTCCTCTGAATTTCAGGTCCTTGTCCACTATCACTCCTAAATATCTCATCATCTCTACTTCTGTTAAAGTTTCCCCACTAAGTGTATACTTTGTATCTCATCGTTGCTTGCTAAATCTCAAAACCTTTCACTTGGCAACATTGAACTGACAGTTCCACTTACCTTCCCATTCATGCAATCTATTCAAGTCCTCTTGTAAGGCATTAACATCAGCCCGACTGTGCATTGCTCTCCCCAGTTTTGCATCATCTGCAAACAGCTGGATATCACTAGTTAAACCCAACCCAATATCATTAACATACATATTGAACAACAGTGGTTCCATAACTTGACCCCCTGCAGTACACCACTAGTGACCTTCCTCTTTCAGGATACTGCACCCTCATATACAACTTTGATGCCTATCTGACAGCCAGTCACATCCAACACAGAAGTCTGTTATCCAATCCCATCTCTTTTAATTTAATTAAGAGCTTGTCATGTGGCAGTCTATCAAAAGCCTTTGCAAAATCCAAGTATACCATTGTATATGCATCTCCTCTGTCCAAGGTATTTGTCACATTGTTATGGTACATAAGTAAGTTAGTGAAACATGATCTCCCCTTAACAACCCATGCTGATAACCACAGAGAATACTGCTGTTATCACCTCATTTCTGTATCCTACTTCTCACTAATCTCTCCAGGACCTTCACCACAACTCCAGATATATAGACCGGTCTATAATTTGAAGCTACAACCTTATCACCACCTTTATGCAGTGGAACAATTTTACCCTCCTTCCATTCCCTTGGAACCTGTGCTGTTGCAAAACTCTTATTAAACAGGCATGCCAATACTACTGCCAGTTACCCTGGAACATTCTCTTAAGATGTGTGGTGATATTTCATCAAATCCTATCTCCTTATTAACATCAAGGTTATTTATTTCCTCAAATACCTCCTGCTCACTCACAATTACGCTATCCTCTCCTATGTCCTCTACACTTAAATTCCTCATGATTTCACCTTGATCAGGATGAACACCTTATAAATTGATCACTGAATACCTCAACAATGTCTTCTGCAGCAGTTACCATTCTACCACTTTTGCATCCTCTGAGGAAATGCTGAGATCTAGAACTCTTGATCCTCGTGTGCCTTTTTTTACATGCTGCCTGAGATAGTATCTCTCAAGAACTTGAGAAATTCACTTTCCTTATTCCCAAATGCTATCTCCAATTCCAATCTATACCGCCATTATTAAAATCACCCATAATAATTACCCTTTCTTTGTTCGCTAATCCAAGTTGTTTATACATTTCTTCATCACCACCTTCCACATTCCCAGGCCTATTGCAACATCCAACTAAATATGTCTTCCTCTCAACCTCCACGTTACACCACACTGCCTCATAACCATTGCCACTATTTCCCTCTTTCATGTCTACCTTATGTGGTTAATTCCCCTGCTATCATCAGCAGCATTCCCTCTCCCTTTCTGCCCTTTCTATCCTCACGAAAAATACTGTACCCTTCCATTTCTATTCCCGTTACGATATCATCTTCATTCAACCATGTTTCACTTATTCCAATGATTTGGGAGCGAATAAACTCAATCACTGAAACCATTTCATCTGCTTTATTTCTGATACTTCTGGCATTTGTAAACAAACACAACAGTTCATTTTTAGGGCTATAGCCAGTTGTTATATTTGCTCTTCCTTAATATATTTTATTTACCTTATGTATGTAACCTCTCTACTTTAACTACAAGACTTACAAAATTTCCTTGACTCTAACATCTGTATCACTTCTTACGTGTTCATTCTATAAGGAAAGCAAATTCTATATCTCTGGCCGATTCCTAATTTTACTCACGTGCTTACCCTGACTGTTAAAGATTATTCCTTGCTCAAAGAAATGAATCCTCTAATTTCTTTCTGGGACCATCTCCTCTTCAGATAATGACAAATTTATTTTTTAAAGCTGCACCAGCCAATATCTTAGAATAGAGGGGACTCTTATTCAGGGAGACTTTTCCAGACTTTTGGTGCACAAAGGTGAATAAATTTAGTGCTTAAACTCTTAAACGCTTTACTGTGGCTAAGTAAATTCTGGTTTGCACTCGCAACCTCTATAACAACATGTTATACCTTTCTTTCAATCCTCCCCGCTATGATTCAGATTAATGAGTGGTAGTTTTGGTTCATATCACAGGCAAATCTCAGGTATAAAAGAAAAAAACATATTTATTGGAATCTAAAGACATAATATACACTTAGACCAATCTCACTCTCAATTAGTTCAATGACATGCTAAATCAAACCTTTTCAAACTGATTAATACTCTAATACATGAACAATAAATCCTTCTTTTGAGTTAGATAATACATACATAATACATACATTATACACTTCTATCAAATTTTCTACCTACTATTTTAGTCTTGCCTAATAAACTAGTCACAACTATCTATAATCATTCCTAACAATTTGTCTTATGGACATCAGCCACTGCTAAATAATCACTTAAAGTTCTCGAATACTGTCCATACTCGATTAATACACTACAATGATCTTTCCCCTTTTTCGACGGGGTAATTATACAACAAAATCTATACTTTATCATTTCTTGGGGCAGGGTCTCCAGGTCTGTCTGAACTGTCCTTCTTTGTTTGAATTCTCTTTCGATACTTCCATAAGCCTATGTCCACGTGGTGGGTCACTATGGTCATCAGATTAAGCTATGCTCTGCACCTGGCGTTTTTCCCTCATCTATTTTCGATCTGTTTCGGACCATCGTCATTTCTGCTGCCGGTTCTGGTATACGTCCGTGATATTATTCCATCGGAACTTTCAGCGAAGACAGCATATGCCGACATCTCACGCTTTCGTACCGGCAGAAATTCCGACATTGAAGGGAAAGGCGCACCATCCGATATTGTACTATCGCCAAGAAACTCCATCAGGAACCACCAGTCCACGAGAGAAGTCAAATCATCATCCAGCAAAACATGATGAAACATGATGAAACAGCAAAAGGCCTGAGAAAGGGGTGCAAACCCTTTTTATTCTCCCTTCCTCCCCCCCCCCTTACTAGATGCGATAGTTCCCTCTTACTACTTTCCGCGATCTTTTCCCGCCCACTACTTGCCTTGTCCGCGGCAACTTCGGCACGTCGCGAGATCATAGCAGCGTCTTCTGGGAAACGAATGTGCGTTGCTTTCCGAGATTGCCAATGCCTCAGGCCCGCCCGTGACCTTTGGACTATTGTTTACATCTAATTTACCCATTCATTGTGATGCATTCATATAATACTAATTTATACACAAAGTTCTTTACATGGTCTTACAATTCTATTAAAAGAAGGTAATTCTATTTCCATTTACAGTTAGCACTTTGTTTCTTCTGACCCAGTACAAGTTTTTTCTCTCAGCTGATTTTTCTGACTTGTTAAATCCTGAATGAAGTGTTTCTTTAATAAAGTGCTTCATTCAGGATGTAACACAGTCCTATCCAAGTCATATGTTGGTTGTGATCTCTCCACTACATCTGCCAAATCACCTTTTTTTACCACTTACCACACATACCTCCTCAGTCTTCACTTCTCCATCCACATTGCAATATACCCCATCTTCATACACACATTCACTTCCACTTTCAACATTCACTCTCATAGATATTGAATCTATAATTGAACTGTCGTGTGATACTGCACTCAAAGACATCTTCGCAATACCACTAATTGATTTTTGGCTGTCTTGCCATGAGGGGTACTCAGTTTTAGCAGAAAAAGCAATAAAATTTCGAATGCCTTTTGTCACAACCTATAAGTGTGAAACAGGCATTTTCAACACTGGTTTTTCTAAAATATAAATATAGAAACCGATTCGAAGTCGAACTGGATTTAAGAATGAAGTTATCATTTTTTCCTCCAAACCTGAAGTTTCTAGTTAACAAACAACATCACACTTCTCATTAATAAATTGCTTGGCCTTAGTTTAATTTCCTTATAATTTTGTAAGAGTAAATGCTTCTTTATTATAATAACAATAAATGAAAGCTCTATGAACACTCAAATCTGTTTTATTTTACCTATTGGCCATAAAAATTTTAGTGGTCATGAAGATGAAGTATTAAAATAACTGGGCCACGGGAAAAAAGTTTGGGAACCTTGAGCTACAGTATTCAACTCTAAATATGAGGATAATATTCTTGAATTGCAGGCAGTATCAAGTAGAGTGAGGTGGGCAATTATCAAAATGGAGGAACTGGACAAATAAGACTTATTTATGCCTATGGTCCAACAGAAAGTTCTACTAAGAAACAAATAGAGGAATTTTATGAGGCATTAGATAATGCAGCTCACACAATGAAAAAGGAAAAGCTGGTCCTTGTTGGAGATCTGAACATCAAAGTTAGAAATGATTACCAGAAATATTGGGAAAATTTGGAGAAAAGAGCAAAGATAATAATAATGGTAAATGTATGCTGGATTTCTGTTCAGGACATGGATTAGTTATTACTAACATCATATTCCAATGTAAAAATGTGCACAAATTCTCATGGAGAGAAGAGGAAAGAAATAAGAAGTCTCATTGACTATTGTTGTTGATGATGATGATTTTTTCTTAGTGGTTCAGGACACATGCATATACAAAGGATTTGAAATAGAAAGTGATCACTGTTTTGTTTTCAGCAGAATAAAATTAAATTTCATATTGAAAAGAAGAAAGTTAAATTTTAGATTCATTTTAAAACTTTTAAGAAAGTTTTAAAATGAATCTAAGTTGAGTAACTTTCAGAAGTGAACTAGACTCAAATGCTCAAACATCATTCAAAGAAAAATGTGAAAGGGTTTAAATACCAGAACCAAACCTTGGAGATTCCTTGGCAAACCCCTGATTATAGAGGCAGTCAAGGAAAAGAAGAAAGCATATCGGAAATACCTGGAAAGTAAGTCAGCTTGTACTCTTACAGAATATAGAAAAAATGAAGCACTGTGTAAAACTAGCTAAACAAAAGTCATAAAGAACATAAAAATATATATCAGAAAGGCATGATATTCTGGAGGCTACTGAATATAATATTAAAATTCTGTATTTTGTTGTTACATTGTTGTTCTGTGTTCTCTCTGTTTGGTTTCCACCATTCCATTGTGCTCTGTTGTCAGTGTATGATTTTCTGCCATTTACTTCATTCTATTTCGTGCTATTTATTTTTTTATTTTCTGGGATTTCCTTTGTTCTATTTCACGATATCTTTTATCCTGTTACCCGCTATTTCCTTTGTTTATATATGGTTTCTGCCATTCATAACTATTGTTCTGTCTTCAGTGTATGAATTCTCACCATTTCCTTTATCTATTGATTACGATGTCATTTGCTAGGAAATTCAGTTTGTTTTCATAAAGATTTTGTGCTTTTACTGTCTGTAATAATGTAATAGTGCTCTCTTTAATACCACGCAGCCCATTTCTCACAGAAGCAGTTCCCTTTGTTTCTGTGGGAATTGGACTGGGACTGTTGCATACTTTGTTATAGCACATCATTTTGCTATGCACATGTCCACTTTACTTATCTGTCATATTTTTTCTAAAAGCATCCCATGAGGTTTGGAAAATTTTTGTTTAGCTACTTTTGTACACACCTAGTTTTCCATAGTTTTCTGTATATTTTTTACATGTCATATTACTAGCTAGGATCTTTTTGTATGCTTTCTTCCTTTCTTAATTGCTCTTTTTTCTTTTTGGCTACCACAGAAATCTCATTTTCTTCTTTACTACAGACAACTCTTGCTTTCCTAGCTGCATTCTAGGTTTTCTTCGGATTTTTCCACTCATTCTGTAAAGTAAGGATTGGTTTTTGTTTTCAACCTTCACTTTTCCCCGAATAATATTTGCATTTTTGTGTTGGCTGTTCATATGTGAGAGTTATTTGACTAATTATTTTCAAAGCTTTTAGTACACATTTTTGTTTTCAATAGGTTAATCATTTTTATCCTGTGCAGCACTAGATGGTGGTAAAACTTCCTACTGTACTTCCAAATCCCCTGTACAGTCTTCTAACTTGGATCAGTCTGAAGGCATCACTATCAAAATAACAATTGGTAAGACCTTTCTTCTTGTTTTGTTTTGTTCATATTCTCTCCACATAATTTTTATGCACATTTTTGTTTTAGCTGGTGTTAGTAATGACGTCTGTTCTGAAGGAAATCCAGCAGATACCATAATTATTAGCCTTGTCTTTTCTCCAACGTTTTCTGTTATTATCATTATACTTTTAGTTATTTTGTATTTAGAACATATACTCTGGAATTCCTAGCTTATCCACTATACTAATGTACTACAGGTTGACCAACCACCCATTCTTCCGTAGGATAGCATAAAATATATATATGCGGCTACATGTGAAGTGACAGTATGCATGCTACTGCAAGTGTATATCTATCTGCATAGTAGTTCATTGCTTGAACTCTGGCACCCAATAGAATAAAAAACATGCTGAACACAAATGTTCATTCAAAGCTGAACAAATCTACAGAGAGCTTTAATTTTTTTATTCGTGTGGGGTTCCCCCTTTCCTCCACCATCTCTTAGGATTGGTTGAGTCCTCCTAATGAGGGATTAAGTATGTATTTTCTGACCGTAGATCCGTGTAACCTTTCAGTGAATTTTCATTTGGCCTACTTCAGTTGCATGTGGATAACATATTTTTAGAAATGGAAGGAAATAACGTACATTACTGGCATATTTTGCTTTTTTATTTCAAAAAAAGCAAACGAGCTGCAGAAGCCCATAAAAAATATGCGGCATATATGGGGATTGTGCCTTAACAGAACACGTATGCCAAAAGTTTGCCAAATTCTGTTCTGGAGATTTTGACATCAGTGATGCGCCTTGCGCCGGTCTCCTGATCGAGGTTGATTCGATAGTTGTGAAGGATATTGTCAACAAAAATCCATCACAAACAGTATGGGAGATTGCTGCAGTACTGAACATATCCCATGCAAGCGTTGAAAACCATTTGTACAAGCTGGGATATGTTTCAAAACTCAATGTTTGGGTACCACATGAATTGACTGAGGCTAATATGACTGCTTGCGTATCCATCTGTGATTCGCTGCGACGTCTCCAAGAAAATGACCCATTTTTGAAGCAGATGATTATGGGAGATGAAAAATGGGTTGTGTACGATAACATGGTATGTAAAAGATAATGGGGGCACAAGAGCGAAGTGCCGCAAACAACCTCGAAAGCGAGATTGCACCCAAAGAAGATTATGCTCTCTGTATGGTGGGATTATAAAGGTGTTGTCCACTACAAGGTGTCAGGCAGAACAATTGATTCAACTGTCTATTGCTCGCAGTTAACATGACTGGCCCGTGCAATTAGCACAAAACTTCCTGAATTGGCAAATCGAAAAGGAGTTGTCTTTCACCACGACGACGCCAGACCCCACACACCATTAACAACCCGGAGTAAATTGTTATGTCTTGGCTGGGATGTTTTGCCGCATCCTCCATATTCACCAGACCTGGCATCTTCCGATTACCACTTATTCCGATCATTGCAGAATTCTCTAAACGGGAAAACCTTCGCTAATGAGGAGGCTGTCAAAAGACATCTGGATCAGTTTTTCGAAAGTAAACCTCAGGAGTTTTATGAACATGGCATAAAGTTGGTGGATAGATGGCAAGAGGTCATTGATAAAGAGGGTCAATATATAACTGACTAGTATGTATTATATATATTAAATAAAATGTGTTTTATTCCACTCTAAAAAACCGAACGAACTTATTTGCCAACCCATTATATACATGGTTGAAGTACTATGACTTAGAATAGCAACATCCTCTATGACACGCCACTTTGAACATACATATTGTCCTTTCTAGTAATGGTGATGCTGTGAGCTGTACATCAGCTCACAGCATCACCATTTTGTTTGTTTCTACCTAGAACAAATTCTTTCTTGTTAGTGAATGTATATAGTACTCATTGAAAATGAAATATAAGCTCTAAATAAGTCTGGAAAATGTAAAAGGGATGAGAATAAATACATGTATTTACAGTGGTGAGAAATAATAAGTTCGTAGACATTATATGAGCTTAGAAATGAATGAATTGACAGTCAGAACTATTATAAAAAAATTGTATTGTGCAACAAATGAAAATTTCAGCCAGTGCAATCTGCAATCACTTCTAAGAAAAAAGTCATATTAATAGAAGAAATGAAAAAATTGTGATATGTAATACCTGCAGTATTACAGATTCATAACACTTATGTAATACTGTTCATATTAGTTTTGTTACAATTACATGATTTTATATTCGTATACTTGGTAGGATAACGAGTAACTTCTTTCTTATTCAAGTACCCATTCAACTTATGTAGATTTTCAATTTGCATAGAGAACTTCGAAACAGTTAACTGCATAAGTTAAGTACTTACTGTAATTGAAAGAACAAAATTACATGATAACCACAGTAGGAAACTTTAATGAAAATATAAATATTTCATACTGAAAATAACAGTACATCATCACTGTGGGAAAAAACAAGCAAATCAAGAGCAGGAATGCAAGGTACATATAACAATCAGTTTACCAGTTAAAATGGTTGCTCTGTGCTAGAAATTAATATTATAAATAATAAGCTATTTTTGATGTTTACATAAAATGAGAACAAGAGAAATGGGAGTGCCCCTTACCAGCATTGTTAAGACTATTGTTCTGATAACAATAGTTTATTATTTATTAATATTAATTTCTATTTTTGATGTTTACATAAAATGCAAATTTCCCCTCGCTTTTGGAAGAGAGAGAGAGACAATCATTCCAATTCTGGTCAGGCTGATGTAAAAGGGCTTCACCACTTTCTTTGAAAAGGTGAACTCATTCAAAACTGCTTCTATGTTAGAGATGAGCTTCATCCCACAGGATACTGTGTTTAGTGTCAATATTGTGTCAGACCAGACTTTTGAGGTTTCACGTATTTAATGTAGTACTGATGTTCATTAATTCTTTTTTCCACAGAATGGGCCCTCTGCCCAAGCTATGTCAAATATTCACAATCTTTAGTTGTGAACACCAGCTAAAGATACAGGCAACCGTTTGTCTTTTATAGATGGTAACAGATGAGAAATTTTGTTGATAGAAAAATATGTGAGATTAAGAGGATACTTCTTCAAAATTTTACCAGTAAGTTCAGAGATACCAGAAATAAGGAATCCTGTGGTCTGTCAAAGAATCCTTAGGTGTTGGAACATAGGAGTCAATTATTTGTTGAATTTGATGAGAATTGTAACCATTTAATTCCATTAAAGTTTTGATAATGAAAAGTTCTTTTTGTAAGCTTGAGGGAGTGGAGCACACATTATGTGCTATATTAATTAATGACTTGATAACACCAATGTTTTGGGAGGTGTGATGAACAGACTTTTGATGAATGTATCTGCCAGTAAAGGTTTCAAATAAACACTGGTTGACAAAGTACCAGTGGCTGTGCAAGTAAGGACCAAGAATTGATGCAGAAAAGTGATAAGTTCATTTTCAGAATGAGTCCAAACAGCAAAAACGTCATCAGCATAATGAAACCAAAGATAGAGTTGGGAATAAATGGATGAGGACAAGGTATTTTCCAGATAGTTCAAAAAATAGTTTGCCAAAGGTGGACACAGATGGCAGTATCTATGACTGTGCCTTCACTCTGTTTATAGATCTTGTTTTTCCAGCTGAAATATCCTGATTGTATCTTCTTCTTCTTCTTATTGTGCTATCTTCTATCGAAGGTCAGCAACCATCTTGGCGAACCAACTGCGCTCTTGTGCTAATCTGAGCAGTTGTGCACTGCTCTTTCCTGTCCACGTCTTGATGTTGTCAAACCATGATATTCTTTTTCTTCCTCTAGTTCCTTTGCCATCAATTCTTCCTACCAAAATAGTTTGTAGAAGTTGGTATTTGCTGTTTCTCATGATGTGTCCAAGATATGATGTTTTTCGTTTCTTGATTATTTGTACAAGATGTTTAGCTTTGCCAATGGATTTTAAGACATCTTCATTGGTAATTTTTTCTGTCCATGGTATTTTTAGCATTCTTCTGTATAGCCACATCTCAAAGGCTTCGATTTTCTTGATGGTTGTCGCCTTCAATGTCCATGTTTCAACTCCATAGAGCAGAATAGACCACACGTAGCATTTCAGCATTCGGCATCTGACTTCCATGTTTAGGTCTTTATTGCAGAATAGTGTTCTCATTTTCATGAAGGACTGCCGTGCAACTTCAATCCTTGTCTTTATATCTATTTCTGGATCCCACCGTTCATTAATCCAGCAACCGAGATATTTATATCTTGACACTTGATCAATATTTTTCCCATTGAGTGTCAGTTTCATTGATGAGGCTGGATGTTTGCTGATGATCATGTATTTTGTCTTGTTGATGTTTATATTTATTCCCATTCTTTGGCTTTCTATGTATACTCTGTCAACGAATTTTTGGAGATCCATAATGTTATCTGCAATTAGCACGGTGTCATCTGCATATCGTAGGTTGTTAACAATCTTTCCATTTATTGTGATTCCCTCTGGACATTCTTCCAATGCTTTTTTAAAGATTACCTCTGCATATATGTTGAACAGGAGTGGTGAGAGCACACATCCTTGTCTCACTCCTCTTTTGATGTTAATATCACTGGTGGTAATGTTGTCTAATTGAACGGTAGCTGACTGATTCCATGAAGGATTTCTATTAAGTTGGTGTGTCTGACTTTGTCGAATGCTTTTTCAAAATCTATGAAACACATAAAGACAGATTTCTGTTTTTCTATGCATTTTTGTATCAATATTTGGGTACAGAAAAGGGCCTCTCTAGTACCAAAACCATTCCGAAAGCCGAATTGTGTTTCACTTAGAGTTTCTTCACTTTTTCTATAAATGCGATTCTGAATTATTTTCAAAAATATTTTTAATGTTTGGCTCATTAGACTAATAAGTCTGAAGTCACCACAGGAATTCACTTTGGGTTTCTTTGGGATAGTGATAAATGTAGATTTGAGCCAATCTGATGGAAATTCATCACTTTCATATATTTTATTAAATAGTTTTTCAAGAAGTTTGATGTTATCTGGTTCGATTAATTTTAAAAATTCTATTTGCACACCATCTGGTCCACTGGCTTTTCCTGTTTTACTTGTTTGTATAGCATTCTCTATTTTGCATTTTATGATTGCTGGTCCTTGAATGTTATCTTTTATATTTATAGGCTTCTGTCTAGTATCATTGAAAAGTTCTGTTACATATTTTATCCAAATCTGTGCTTTATTCTCTTCTTATGGGCATTGTATAACACTTCCAAAAATCTTCACAACATTATGAAGGAAATCATCATACAATAAACAAATACTGTCAGATAACAAAATGTTGGTAAATAGAGAAGCATTGTCTAACAAATATATCTGACTCTTGTGTTTGAATATCCTTGATTTTTTTCAAGAAAATGTGTGGAATTCTTGATGAATGATCTCGATTTTCCAATATGGGCATTTAATAAATATGAAAGAAACTTAGCAATTGTATCTGTGGGAGAGTCAATATAATTCAGAATGGTTCTTACTGGACAACTTTCTCTTTCTTTATGAATTTTTGGTAGACCATATAAACAGGGAATCCTTCCAGAATGAGTACATAACTTATATTAAGTATTCCAATCCCAGCTAACAATTTCATCAAGGAGCTTATTTATTTGTTTAATGTATGTTTTTGTAGGGTTATAACTAACTTCTTGAGAGGTGGAGGCATCCTGTAAAAGGCAGCCTATCTTCTTCTCATAGTCACCATTACCACTAGCTTGGTGATTTTATTAGACTATTATGATAGATACTTTAAGAGTATCTATCGTTCACATGGAAAAAAATGCATTGACTGATCAGAACAGTAATCAGCATGAGGATAGAGATAGACAAACTAGAGGTGTTTAGGATATTTAAAAAATTTCAACACAAATACAACCATGGCTTTGGAGGAGATATTAGCTTGTATGTGACAGGAAATAAGAGAAATGGCAGTACCCCTTACCAGGGAGTGGAAATGGGGCCAGATTATTCATTATAAAAATAAGGTTTCATGAAAGATTTAGCACATTGTAGACCATTTAATATCTCAGAAGTTTTAGGGCAGAATCCAGGAATGGATGGATAGGAATATGATACTCTCTGGGGGATACTATGGCTTCATAAAGGGAGGGTCTTTTCTTGGTAATTTACTCACACTCTATAATAAGGAGGCGGTTGAGTAGGAAATGGCTACACCATGATGTTGCTAAAAGACATTTAGGTATGTTGATAAATAGAGAATGAAGGCATTTAGAATATCACATGGGACACTATTAGGAGCAAATAAGGATGGACATGATGGTTGCATGGATAAGAGGATGGTCGCTGGACAGACACCAGCAAGTGGAGTTCAACAAAAGAAAAGGCAGGTGACCAGTGATGGCTCTGTACTTGAGCTGCTACTTTTCAATTTGTACATTAATGATATTCTATCTAGTTTGCAATGATTCTAAATTGGGGAGGGCAGTAGATAATAAATCTGATGTAGAAGTCCTACAAGATGATTTAAATAGAATAATACTGTCTGGAGACTAACCTAAACAGAATGGGAGTGAAAAGATTAGCAAAATGTGTTTGTGGTTGCCAATTTATTATAACCTTGTGTAAGGTTACGCAATTTTTGGCTGAAGTGATTTCAAGTTGTGTACAGTACTTCCTCTCCCCTCCCTCCCATCTGTTGGGGATACATTCCAAGACATCCTGCAGATACCTGAAACTGCAGATAGTACCAAACCCTATATATACTGTTTTTTCCTATATATACATACATACCTATGATAAAGTTTAATTTATAAAGTAGTAAGAGATTAACAACAATAACTAATAATACAATAGAACAATTATAACAACATACTGTAATAATGTTATCTGAATGTGAATGAAATCTTACCAACCTTAGCATGTGTGTAGCTTTCTTCACCTTTGCAATGAGTTGCCCTGGCTTTGAAATAATGTTGGATGTAATATCCACTTTGCCAATGTAATTATAAATTGTTTATTTCTGGAAATTTTCTATTTAATAATTTCGGACCTGCGTTAACTGTGGATAGCAAACCCCATGGATAAGGGGGGGGACTACTATATACTGACAGGATTACACTGTAAGAAATTAATGAGATTAGGGATTTGCTGTGATAGTGATTGAGGAATTGATGTTCAGAGTACTGTATTTCAAAAGTGGAAAAATAGCTTAAAATTTACTTGGAAATTAAGAAACACACTAAGCAGGAATGAAAAAGTTGTTATCCCTCTTTATAAGGCTTTGATATGGCCACATATGAACTACTGTTCACAGATTTAGTCACTTGTGTTTGGTATAGAGGATTTAGAGGCTAGTGATAAAAATGGTGACCACCTCTGTGGAGGGCTTACTCCCAATGAGGGTATACTGGAGGTTTCTTGGTTATAAAGGTTATCTGATTGATGATAAAGAGGAGATGACTAAGAAAATTTTTATAGAGTAGATGCTAAATTTTTTTCAAATACATGACTATGGGACAGAATGAAAAGGATCACCCTTAAATAAGGATGTGGTTGGCAATGGTTTGAAGACTAATTTGAGTCTTCCATGATGACTCCAGGAAGATGCCTGTGTAATAATAATAATGGTTTGATCCTTCACAAATAAATAAAAATAAGTGAAATTTGTAAATAATTTTTTTTTTTTTTGCAATACAAGGTCTGACACAAAAAAAAACGAGACTGCCTGTAAATCTTTTTCTTTAGCAAATTGAGAAAATCAACTACGATCTCCTTCAAAATTCTTCTGAATTGACACAGAGCTGCTTACATGCTGCCAATGTTCAAAGAAATTCTGCAGATCATTTTCTGAAAGGTTGAAGATCTCCGTCATTTTTGCTTTCACATCTTCTACCGATAAAAAATGGGTTCCTTTGAGCACCGACTTGATCTTTGGGAAGAGGTAGAAGTCACATGGAACCAGGTCTGGCAAATAGGGTGGGTGCTCAAGATGCTGTGATTAGCTAAAAACTACTTCAGAAAGGGTTGCGTGCTGGCACATTGTCTTGGTGCAAAATCCAACCGTTTCTCACAATTCTGGTCATTTCCTTCTCACACCTTTGTGCAATTTCATCAAGAATTTAAGGTAATACTGCTGATTTACTGTCTGGCCACTGGGAACCCACTCTGTCATTACAATACACTTGATATCGAAGAAAACAATCATCATGGCCTTGAACTTTGAATGACTCATGCGTGCTTTTTTTTGGTCTTGGAGATGTTGCTGACTTCCACTGCATTGATTGTTGCTTGGTTTCCAGATCATATGTAAATATCCAAGTTTCATCACAAGTAATTACTCAATTTAACAAATCTGGTTCATCCTTAATGCGTTGCAAAAGGTCCGAACACAGTTCCTTGCAACGTTCTTTTTGTTCATCTGACAACATTTTTGGAACCATGTTTGCACAAACCTTTTCATGTTCAATTCTTCCATTAAAATGCATCAAACACTTTCCCTGTCGAATTTACTTTCTCAGCTACAGCTCAAATGCCCAATCTTCTGTTTTTTCGAATCACATCTCGCACTTTTATAATGTTGTCATCGGTAACTGCTGTGCGTGGACGGCCTGGGCGATCATAATTTTTCACGCTTTCTCTGCCTTCCGAAAATCGTTCGTGCCATTCAAAAACACGTGCATGCACAAGACATGCACTCTTCATCGTAAGCCTCAGTCAATAATTGAAAAGTTTCCATCACAGATTTCTTCAGTTTCACAAGAAACTTGATGTTAACTTGCTGTTCACTCTTGTACTCCAACATTTTCCGACCAAGGGCAAGAAAATGTCTATATTTGAACACACGTCCACTTGTACTGAGTAAAGTGATGGAGTTTAGCCTTGTCTCACAGCGACAGGTTAGAACATGCTCTATAACCATCTCTTTGTCTCTCCCCTCCCATTCTCCATTTCCAAGCTATAGGGTTTAGTCTTGTATTTTAGGTGTCGGACCTCGTATAGGCATACAGGCCAGAGAACACACAGTTAACAGACATGATGGACTGGCCGCATCAGCTTAGTTGCTTCTGCTGTAATTCCAACAAAAATAATTCAACCGAATCACTGCATAATGAATTTTATCAGATTATATAAAATAGTTATTATTGTTCATGATGTGTATTTTGCATTTTTTGAAATTATGAGTAATGTTTTGCTGAGTTGTTTTTGTTATTTGTTCCTAAGTGTAAGTAAAGATTAAATCGTATTCACTTGCTATGAAATATAATCATTAACTAGTAATTTTCATATACAAGAAGTTATGTCCACTGCATATTCTTTATGTAGTAGACATAACTGCATAAAGATATGCATAAACTTTTGTCCATTTTCAGCTTCTTAAGAGCCGTCCTAAATTTGTTCCATTGAAAACTCAGCCAAAGTATATTGGTGGTTCTCAAGGATTAGAGTTAAGAGACTACCAACTGGAAGGTTTAAACTGGTTGGCTCATTCATGGTGCAAGTAAGTGGTATTTATGAAATAATTTTATATATATATATGAAATTAAGGTTATATAATATTTGGTAGACTGTGTTATGGACTTTTTATTTTGATTGATTCATCCAGGAAAGCATGTGATGATGAAATTGTTTGAAAACTGAACTTCAGTGTGAATGCAATAATAATCCTGTAAAAGAAGAAATCATAAAAGCTCTTGTCAGGTAAGTCATCAGGTGGTGCTCTGGAAAATACTGAGAAAAATGTTAGAAAACTGACATGTGTGTAACGGTAGCTTAACAAAAGTCATGGGAAAACTTTGGTATTAAAAATATAGAAGGTAAATATCATAAAGGTAAAAATGTTCTGGAAGATGAAAAAGCTTAGAAATTTAGAATAGAATGCTATAAAAGGATCAGAGAAGATAAAGATGGTTGTTGCATTTAACAGTGTGTGTTCTCTAGCTGGTTTAATTCTTTTTCTTCATGAAAAACTGAAGTTTTCCAGAAGAAAACATGCTACAACATCCATATCATCTTCAGTGAGTAGTGTCTTAGTAGACTGAAATTTTAAATCTGACAAATATCATATTAATTTGGAAGGTAAAAGTATTAGTAGGTGCTAGTAATATATAAACTTAATCATGTACTCATGATATTATGTTACCCCTTGAGACTTCAGAAGTTAGAAATTTGATCATGATGAATGTGAAACTTGTGCATGACCAAGGATGTGTACTGCAACTTATTGCTTCACATAGTTTATTTTAGGTGTATTTGCAAACCAACAGTGCTTGTTATATTGTTTCTGTTCAAAAAAATGTAAATTTGGAAGTAGAAATATCTATTTTAAGTTTTGTTAAAATTACACACTAAAATTCATTTTTCACTTTATTCATAAGACAAGTAACTTCTCTCAGTCTGAATAATGCATAAACTGGAGTTATCCTCACAATATTAAATTTTTTTTATCTTTAAACATAATCTTGTACTTATTTCTGTTGAAAATCATGAACACATTTAGTTTCTCTTTATCAGATACTGGTGTGACTGTTCATGTCGAAATAATTGTCAAGAATGGCACCATTATTAAATGTACATCTTGTTCAGTTAATTGACAAATTAGATCTGTACTTTCTTGAGCATAAGAGAATACAAGTTGCTTAACCGAAAATGTGTTAACTTCCATCTTGATGTTAGCAGAAGAGACTGCCTCTCTTAGGACTAGAAGTTCTAAAAGAGGCAGCCTCTACAGATGTTAGTATCTAGTTTTGGCTGTTGGGCAGAAGGGCTTAGGATTACTGTTTTTCATATTCCATGCAACCATATTTATTTAGATCTGGTAGGTTTTTTAAATTTTCCTGCTGTTTCCACCTCTATGTAGTATAATTTTTAGTGCACTTCTATTAAGTATTATGTCCATCCAAGAAGTTGTAGGTTCACATATCCCTGTCTTGGGCTATTATTTTGCTCTCTACATAGTTCAGACCAAGCAATCCTTTCTATTTTTGACCCTTGTGCCATTGTTTTCATCCCTCCCCTATTTTCCCTCACTTCATAAATCTTTTGAAACAAATCTTTTTAATGACTTTCATGCTTCACAATCATTATCATCATCATCAAATTCCTGCCATGTACCCTCAAGGGGTGTACAGGATATGATAGTACTACATGAAAAAAAATTACATCATTACTAACTTCCTATCTACAATTTTCCTCCAAATCAGTCTGTTACTTGTCAAGATTCCAACATTATCAGATATTATATTTCTATCATCTAAGGCACTTTGTACCATATCAGTCTACCTATATTTTGGTCTTCCTCTGGGTCGTTTTGTTGCCAACCTGGCAGAGAACAATTGTTTTGCTAATCTTTCTTCACCCATTCTGTTTAAGTGACCATACCACCTGAGATTAGCTCTGCTAACGCATTCCTGGATGCTGACAATGTCCCTAATATCCTTGTTTTTAATATGATATTGCCATTGATGCCATCTGTTCATACCTATAATCTTTCAAAGGACTCTCATATCTGTGGTCTTTGGTCAAGTGTTTTACTTCTGACCCAGCTCTCAGATCCATAAGTTAAAACTGGTTTGAACACAGTCTTGTATACAGCTAATTTAGTGTTCCGACTAATTTCTCTTTTTATTCCATATGAATTTATTCAATTGAATTCCTACCATACCAGCTTTGTTGATTCTGTTGTCTATTTCCATATTTAACTTACCATCTTCACTAAAAATCATGCCTAAGTAGCTGAAATGTTTTACTTGTTCCACAGGTTCTCCATTCACAATGCAGTTGACATTTTCAATAAATCCGCTACAAGTCTGCAAGATTCTCTGACTAAATTGAATAACTGTTGTAATATATATGGTATGAAGGTCAGCAATAAAAAGACCTTCATACCATATATATTACAAAAGTTATTCAATTTAGTCGGAGAATCTTGCAGATTTGTAGCGGATTTATTTAGAAGTATAACATAATCTGCATAAAGCAAAGAGCTGACATTAACATCTCCAATTTTGATATCATGTTTAATACCACTTTCCTTCATAATGTGATCCATATAGATAATGAATAACAGAGGGGATAATGTACATCCTTGTCTCACACCAGATTTAACATTAAACCATCTTCCTGTACTTCCTTCAATTCCAACTGCTGACTTACAACTCAAATAAAGACTAAGTATTGCTTGATATAATGCCCCATTGACACCATATAACCGTAGCGTATTGAATAGCTTCTCTCTTGGCACCTTGTCATATGCCTTTTCCAAATCGACAAAACTTAAATACAGATCTTTGTTATGTTCCCATGATTTCTACACCATTTGTCGTAAAGTGAAGATCTGATTCTGACAGCCTCTGTTTGGCCTGAATCCAGCATGTTCTTCACCCAGCTTTTCTTCCACAATTCTTCTCAACCGTTTCTCAAGTATACTTGCATTTATCTTACCAGGAACACTCAGTAGAAAAATACCTCTGTAATTCTCACATTCAGTTTTATTTCCCTTTTTTATATATGGGTACTATGAGAGCTCTACTCCAATTATTGGGAATTCGTCCGTGTCCAGGCTTTCTGCACTATGCAGTGCAGCCACTGTAAGACTCTTATACCACCATACTCCAGCATTTCTGGTCGAATATCATCAACTCCTGCTGCCCTTCCACATTTCAAGCCTCTGATGGCTTTTTCTACTTCAAGTATGGATATGTATTCCTGACTGTGTGCCTGGTCAGTGTTTTTTACCACTGTGCTGTCATCACTGATTGTTTCATGTAGCAGTTTTTCAAAGTAATTACTTCATACTTCAATGATATCTTTTTCTCCTGTTTTCATGTCACCTTTATCATCTCTAACTCCTTTTACAGCACTCTTTCCTCCATTCCTAAGCTTCTTCAACAACCTCCAGAATATTTTGCCGCCTTCTTGATATTTATTTTCTATATGCTTGCCACAGTCCTCCCATGACATTTGTTTAACTAGTTTTACACAGTGTTTAGCATTCGTGCATTTGTCTCTGTATTCTCTAAGAGCACAAGCTGACTTATTTGCCAGGAACTTTTGATGGGCGTTCTTCTTTTCCTTAACTGTCTCTTTAACTTCCTGTGTCCACCATGGAGTTCTAATTTCTCTATCCTTGCAGACAACTTCACCACATTCCTCTCTAGCTGAATCAATCAGGGCTTTCTTCGAAGGTTTGATTCCTGTTCTCAAACTCTTTCATTTTTTCTTCAATAATCTTTGTGTAAAAAATTCGCTTTAAAACTATCTTACACGTTATTCTTTTCAATATGAAATTCAATTTTACCCTCCTCAAGACTAAATAGTGATCACTTCCAATTTCAAATCCTCTGTAGATTCTGGTGTTCTGCACCAGGGAGAAAACATCACTATCAACAATAACATAGTCAATGAGACTTTTCTTATTGCTTGCCTCTTCATTCCATGTGAATTTGCACACTTTTTATGTTGGAACATGGTGTTAGTAATAGCCAGTCCATGTCCTGAGCAGAAATCCAACAGATATTTGCCATTATTATTAGCTTTGCTCTTTTCTCCTAATTTTCACAAAATATTTTTGTATGTCTCACAATCATTTCCTACTCTACTATTTAGATCCCCAACAAGGACCAACTTTTCCTTTTTCATTGTGTCAGTTGCTTTCTCTAAAGCCTCAAAAAATTCCTCCACTTCTACCTTAGTAGAACTTTCTGTGGGACTATACCTCTGAACTTCTGGCACAAAATGGTTGGTAAACCAGTCCTCGAAGATTTGAAGTGTCACTCATGCCTTCTTATTGGACTTCCAGATGACAGGCAGTTGACCCTTCCAAATGCCCTTTAGTGCCCTTGGATTTTCAGCCTGATAGACCAACAAGGGCTTCAGTTTTAAGTCGCCAGCAGCATTAGCCAATCCTTTCATGTGTTCAAGGTTGTGAACTTTATCCTTGATAATAGTCCCGACTGTGGCACGACTTAAGTTCAACGCACGGCCGATATTCGTCGCCGTTTCTCCCTTTTTTGCCCTTTTAATAATTTTTAATTTCACTTCTAATATAATGGCTTTCCTTTTCTTCGACATACTGCCATCAGAAGAGTCTGCCTTACGTTTGGGAGCCATATTGAAGGGTAAAAAGTCACAAAAACACAAACACAGAAGTGAGAGAGCAGATGTAAACAAAGCACGTGGTACCCAAAGAGTGTATGCTGGGACCCAAGCGACGGCACCTCATCCAAACAAACGCTGCGTAACAGCATATTCTTGCACCGCACTCACAAACAAGTTTGCCCGCGACATTTGAATTTTACGTTACGCTGCTTCAAGTCAAAAATTATTTTTTAATTTATTTATGGGATTACCGCTGTAAAGTCAAAACGATGCATGTCGACGACGCCGTAGGTTGAGGATCCCCTGTATAGTGTATTTCATAATAGTAAAGTTGGTTATGCGTTGCTACATAGCTCATTAGACTCTTCATAATCAGTAATATTAATCTTTGCATTCAACTTCTCCAGCCTTTTCTGGCATGTTTATAAAGATGGAATTCTTGAGTTAATGAGAAACATATCCACTTTCATATATAAGTCTAATCTTTAATGGTACCCATTGTCATAACTATAAACAACAAATTACATGATAACGTATTAACGGTAATTAACTTTAATGAAATGAAAGTACAGATATTTCATACTCATTAAAGTTGATTACTATGGTTATCGTGTAATTTGTTGTTTATATATAAAATTAATAATAACATCATGTAATTAGTAGTAATATAAAGTAGTGTTTAAAGTGGATGTGAAAGTTGGATTAGAAATAAAGTAGTTAATCAAAGCCTAGAGACCACAGATCTGAGGACTCTGCAAAATAATTTGCAACTGAAGATGGCATTTGGCAGAATCATATTAAAAAATAATGATATTAAGAAGGGACTTAACATTGTTAGTATTTAGAAAATATGAGCAGAAGCTAATCCAAGATGGTATGATTATTTAAAGAGAATAGAGAGTTGGCAAAAGATGTTTGATATCAGAAAACTAAAATTTAAGTGGATTAATTGCAGTAATGCCTTAGTAGACTAAAATGTAAGATCTGACAGTATTGAAATTCTGACAAATTGCAACCTAATTTGGAAATAAATTGTTGATAGAAGCTAGTAATAATGTACCCTTAAATATGTTGCATTTTCATAATATCATCTGATTGTACATTATCATGAAATGATATGTTGGCAAGATGCATAGCCTTTCAAATATTAATACAGACTCAATTTTTTATGTATACTGTGTATCAATGGCAAACTACATGACACAAAAGCAAGAGAGTAGAAATGGGGCATGATTCTTTTGAACCATTTCTTGGTTGCTATGTTAATCACCAGTCAGTTCATGCAACTGCATCCCAATTGGATCAGCTGTGATTGACATCATTTAAAGATAGAAGCATTTTTAAATGATATCACAGTTAAAAAAAAAGAGTGAGAGAGAGAGAGAAAATAGGTATTCCGTATAAGTTAAAGGAAAGTATATAGATTTCATGCCTTTGTGTTTCAGCAGCTTTCTTAATTGGGAGTTCACAATATCTACAGTTGTAAGGATAGCTGTGAGTGAACTCTGTAGCTTTGGCTTCTGAGGACTGTTGTAGAAGACTAACATTAAATTAAGTTAAGGGGATAAAAAAAATCCCTCATTATTTCAAAGCTGAAAAATTTACGTACGTCGCCGATAAAAAAAATAGCCTCTTGGCTCTTTATTGTAGTAATATTACCACAGACTATCTTCTTCTTCTACAACCTCTTTTGGTTCTGTCCTTCTGGATGAAGGTTTTCCAGACCACTTGGTTTTCTGCCATTCCCATCTATCTCACTCTTGCAACTTGTTCCAGTTTATCCCTCCACCTTCCCTTTGGTCTGTCTTTCTCCATCCATTGGTCTCCGCTCTATTGTTTTTCTAGTTCATCTCCAGTCATTGCATCTGGCAATATGGCCAGCCCATCTCCACTTAGCCTGTTTAATGTATTTACAATATCCGTGACACCTGTTTGAGATCTTATCCAGGTATTTGTCTTCCTATCTCTTAATGTTATTTTTAGCATACTTTCTCCATGCGATGTTGTGTTATTCTCAGCTTTTTGTTTAGAGTTTCTGTCAAAGTCCATGTTTCTCCTCCATATGTTATGACAGGAAGTATGCACTGGTCGAAAGCTTTCCTTTTTAGACTCATAGGGATGTCACTTCTGAATATGTCTCTCATTTTCCCATAAGCTATCCATCCATCCAAGGTGAATTCTTCATTCAATCTGTGTTCTTTGGCAATCCTCTTCTTTTTCTTCTTCTTCAACCTTTTGGTTCTGTCCACGGCTGGACAAATATACATATGAGGTAACTTGTTCTATTTCATGGTTTTCAACTTTGACAGTTCTTTGGTTTATGTATTTATTCATCATTATTTTTGTTCTTTCTCTGTTTATTTTTAATCCAATTACTCTGGAGGCTTCATTTTTAGCTGATTTAGCCTTTCTTTCAGATCTTCAAGATTATCTGCTATTAGGACAACATCATCTGCAAATTTCAGATGATGCGGCCTTTCTCTTATGTTTATTCCTTTTTGTTTCCCAGTTAAGGCTTCTAAAGACTTTTAATGCAGCTGTAAATAGTTTGGGAGATATAGTATCACCTTGCCAAATGTCTTTTTGTACTGGAAAATTTTCACTGTTTTTATATAATTTAATTACAGAAGTTGCATTATTGTAAGTATGTTTTAGTGTTTCAATATATGGTTTTTCAGTTCCCTAGGTTTCAAGAGCTTTTAGTGTTGCACATCTTTTAACTTATTCAAATGCTTTATCGTAGTCTATATAGGCCAGACATAAGGGTTTATTGTATTCAATCGATTTTTCAGTGACAAACTAAATCCAGCTTGTTCTCAGGATTGCATTCCCTCAAGTTTAGATTTTATTCTGTTATTTATAATTTTTGTGAAAACTTTATATACGGTGGGGACTAGGCTTATAGGTCTGTAGTTTTTAATTTCTTTCTTATTGCTCTTTTTAAAAATTAATATTAAAAGTGAATTGTTCCAATTTTTTGGAATTTTTCCCTGTTTTAGACATTTATTAAAGAGTTTAGTCAGCTGTTTGATGACAGGGCTTCCTCCCAGTTTTAAGAAGTCTACCATAATTCCATCTTCTCCTGGGGCCTTTCTATTCTTGATTTCCCCGCAGTGCCACTTCCACTTCACCTTGTAAGATCTCAGGGACATTGTATTCTTCCTCACTCGAGTTATGCATAGTTCATTCTTGGATGTCTCCGTCTTCATAGAGTTCAGTATAAAATTCCTGAATTCTTTTGACCATTTTTTCCTCTTACAGCAGCTATGTCCTTTGTTCCAACTGATAATGTTTGTCTTAGGACCTTCATATTACTATTGTTTTCTAATGTTTCTTTAATTTTCCTAGTATTATATGATCTAATTTCATGTTTCATGCTTTTGCATATAGTTTTACAAATTTCCAAATATTCTGTTTTATTTGTCTCAGTCAAATCTCTTTTCATATTCTCTTCTTTTCTTCATCAAATGTAAGGTTTCCTATCTTCGTTTTTCCTCTCTTTGGTGCCTTTTTACACCTCCCATTTCTAGTGCACAATTCAAGAGAGATTTTGTTAAGATTTTATTAGCATCAACGATAGTAGTAGCTGTATTTAAGTTCATTTTTTGAGTGATTCTCTGTAACAGCTTTTATTGTGGTAGAAGTTTTTTGTAGATTCACAATATTGGACTTTTTTCTTATCAGCTTATTCTGTTCCCATTTTTTGTTGATCCATACTTTTGCCCTTACTATCTGTGGTCACTTCCTGTGTTGAATCTATTAAGCACTTCAGTATTATTTATTATACAGGGTGATTCAGAACTCTTAGCCAAACTTTAAGGGGGTGATAGAACACACCTCAACAAGCACTTTTTGTCATACAATGTGTGGTCCGAACTCAAGGGTGAAGCGATAGAGAGCACTTTCCAGTGAACTCTTATAAGCACTGGTTTTGGCAGTCATCATTATTTCTACCGTGGGGTGCAAAAAGGATGGATTCTTTCACAAATCAGGAGAAGGCTGACATGCATTTCATTTACGGAGCTGTGGACGGGAATGCGAGGGAAGCCCAAAGACTACTGAGAGCGCTTTCCGACCAGACACATGCCTGATCATAAAACCTTTCAGCGATTGCACCGGTATCTGTGTAAAATGGGCTCCTTCGTCAGCGGTATGCAGGATACAGGGTGTGTGAGGATGCCACATTACAGAGGAAATTCTACATAGGGTTGCACATCGTCCCGAATGTAGCACGTGAGCAATTTCCCATGCTGTACGTGTGCTGCCCAAATCGACGGTGTGGCGAGTTCTACGAGACGAACGATTACACCCTACCATGCACAGAGGGTGCACGCCTTGACACCTGCAGATTACCGGCCTCGTGTGGATTTTGCACAGTGGTTCCTGTAGCAGACTACAGTGCAGCCGGACTTTGATGCATGTCTTATTCACTGACGAATGCACCTTTACACTGAGAGCATTTTTAATACCCACAATTATCGTGTGGGCAAGCAGAAATCCGCATGCCACACGTCCACATTCATACCAGTGGCGTTTCTCCATAAATGTTTGGGTTGGAATCCTACATGACCATTTGATTGGCCCATACCTTCTGCCAGCACGACTGAATGGGAGAACGTACCTCGTTTTTTACAAGAGGCCTTGCCAGAATTACTGAACCCTGTTCCAGCAAACATTCAAAACATATGTGGTTCCAACACTATGGAGCACCTTGGATGCAACATTTCCAGGATGATGGATTGATCGCAGTGGTCCCATCGCTTGGCCGTCACAATCGCCCAATCTCTCTTGTCTGGACTTTTTCCTATGGGACTATATGAAAAGCCTGATTTATGATAGCCCCATCAATTCCAATGAGGACCTTATTGCCAGGATATCTATTGCCGCTGCGGCTGTACGAGAAACGTCTAGTGTTTTCGCCAATGTATGCCAAACACTACGTCAAAGGTGTGCAGCCTGCATTAATGTTGGTGGTTGCTCTTTTGAGCAGTTTCTGTAATTTGTTCAATAAAATTCTTTAATTTATGTTCTGTAATTTCTGCAATTGTTTCAAATCTCCTCTGTCATTCTTGTGTTTCTTCATTTCCTGACACAGTAGTTGCTAATCCCTAGCACTTCACTGCTTGAGTTCAGACCATGCATTGTATGACGAAATGTGCTTGCTTAGGTGTGTTCTATCGCCCCCTTAAAGTTTGGCCCAAGAGTTCTGAATCACCCTGTATATCTTTTGTTGGAGAGGATGAAGTCTATTTCATTATAGGTTTGTCCGTTTGGGCTTCTCCAAGTCCATTTTCAGTTGATTTTCTTGAAAAAGCTGTTCATAATAAAGAGGTTATGTTCTTCTGTGAATTCAAAATATGTCTTTCTCCCCTTTCATTCCTCTGTCCAAATCCAAATTTACCGATGGAGTTCAGACTATGCTTGGATTTAAATTTCATGTTGCATACCTTGCTTTAATTGTACAATAGATGATTGCATAGCTATGCATGGAAAATTACAGCAAATTGAATAGAAAGAATATTCAAAATGATGAACATATTTAGGCATGGCAGCTGCCAGGGAATGTCACCTATAGAATATTGTCCTGCCTGTTACAGAAGAAGATGCTTCTTCTGATTTGGATTAGAAACTATTATTATACTGTTGGAAAAATTGTCTAGTTAATACTGAACTTAAAATTGACTTGTCCACACAGAGTCTCATAATAAACGTTTTATAAGAACACATTTGGAAAGAGTTAGAATGGCATTCAAGTGCGAGTCCAACAATGTTTAACCTCATAGTAACTGACTTGTTTTGATGATGGAATGGGCCAAAATAAAATAAATGAACAAATATCTGTAATACTAGACAAAAGTGGAACATTGGCACTTTGGTGTTTGGAAAATCTGAGGTAAGTTAAACACAAGCCCACAGGAAGTTGGTTAGAATGACTGAATGGTTTTCACCGAAGACACAAGCAACAATCATAAGAACTTTTCACCTAAATATGAGCAAGCCAGTCTCATGTGGAGATAATAGGATTTCTTGTTTATAAATTTTTTACATAAAACATTTTACATGAGCCTGTGAAGCTCATTGGAAGTAGCATTTACACTCACATCACTAGGCTGCCTGAAGAAAGACCTAGGTTCATAATTCTAGTTGCTGACTAGAGGAAATGTTTTATGCCTTTCTTCAAGTGGTTCCCAAGTTATTTGATCTCTGGCCTTGGCAAGCAGGTTTTTCTCCTGAAAACTCAGATTTTTCATCCCGTAAACTCAAGAAAATTGACCGTAGAACCTACACTGTTTTGGACAATAAATATAGTAGGTATTGTTTCTGGGAAAATTCCAATGTTACTCCTCTAAGTAAATATTATTTTTATGGCTATTTAGGCTATTTTTGTTTTTAGGAGTACTGCTTTTTTATAATATCATGGGCTATTTACTCAAATTTTAGGGCATTAATGATGTTTTATATTGACAGATATATGAAGAATATATAGGGAAAAAATATATATATATAGGAAGAAAAAACCGGACATACCTTTGTGGGGTGTTGCTGGTTGTCTTCTTTTTCAGTGGCATCCCAGCGTATGGCAATATACAACATTCATTGTTGAAGGAAGAAAGTATAACTGAATGGATGGGGGTTGGAAAAGTGGGATTTGATAGATGTGGAAGAATTATCAGTGAGGCGAGAGGTATGTGAACTTTTTTGAACATTTTTTTTTTTATATATTTTTTAAATTATTAAAGGTGAAGAAATCGAGTTCCAGATGAGAATGCAGAATTATAAAAGGATGTTTTATTTAGTTTGTGACTTAAAGCACAAGTTTAAGCCTAAATTGAATGTCATCAAAGACAGGAATGGATCATTACTAACAGAAGAGTTGGAAATCAAAAACAGGTGGAAAGAATACTGTGCGGAACTGTACAGCAGAGTGGATAAAGAAAATGTGGAACCCTCTCACCAGGAAAATTTTGATTTGGAACCTCCTCCACTTAGGAAGAGGGGCTAAAACAACAGTCAGGGACCTGTCTAAAATCTGGAAGGATAGATCTATCTCTATGGGAACAAAGTTGAGGATTTTGGATGCAGTTGTTTTCCCAACAGCGACTTATGGATGTGAGACTTGGAACTTAAAGAAGTCAGATAAGAAACTGATATCTGCTTTTGAGATGTGGTGTTACAGAAGGCTGTTGAGGATATCATATACTGAAAGGTGTACAAATGAATGGGTGTTAGAAAAGATCAGTAGAACTTTAAGGCTCCTTAAGGATATTTGCAGAAGAAAGTTAAAATATTTTGGACACATAGAAAGGATGGAAGCGGGACTTCTCAAAACAGTAATAGAAGGTAAAGTTCCGGGAAAAAGAGGCAGGGGTAGACCATCAATGAGATGGATGGAGTGACTGATCTTCAGAAAGTTGAGGCCGCCAGAAAAGCAAACAACAGGACTCTGTGGCGAGGCTTGGTGTGGCACATGACCGAGCATCGGAGTGACCATACGGCATCTGTAGATGCCCAGTGAACACACAGAGAGAGAGAGAGAGATTAAAGGTGGGCAAAGAATACTTTGGGATGGGGTGAACATGGAAATTTTTGGGAAGGAGAAGGATACTTTGGGATGCAGGTGAACATAGAAATTTTTGGGAAGGAGAAGGATATTACCCTGATCTTATCCCATAATATCCCTCTCCTTCCCCAAAAATTTCTATGTTCACCCCCATCCCAAAGTATTCTTTCATCATCGTCATCATCATGCATATCAAAGATTTAGGCCTAGCGTGACCTGTTCTGGCCTTAGAAGTCATCGTTGAATCTTTTAAGAGGATGTCCTGGTTTTCTTTTTCCTAATGGCTTGTTTTGGTAATCTTTCTATTTTCATTCTTTGAACGTGTTCCATCCGTCTATGTTTATATTTTTTCTATTACTGATTCTTGGTTTAATTCTTTCATAATTTCTTCGTTTCTTTTGTGATCAAATAGAGTATTCCTTGCCCAACAAAGTATTCTTTGCCCACCTTTTATAATTTAAAAAATGTAAAAAAAAAAAAAAAAAAAATGGATTTTTCAAAATAGTTCACATACCTCTTGCCTCACCAGTAATTCTCCCACATCTCTCAAACCCCACTTTTCCGACCCCCTTCCATTCAGTTATACTCCCTTCCTTAAACAATGAATGTATAAGGAATGAACATAGAAATTTTGGGGGAAGGAGAAGGATATTACCCTGATCTTATCCCATAATATCCCTCTCCTTCCCCATTTCTATGTTCACCCCATCCCAAAGTATTCTTTGCCCACCTTTAGTAATTTAAAAAATATAAAAAAAAACCCAGATTTTCCAAAAATGTTCACATACCTCTTGCCTCACTGATAATTCTCCCACATCTCTCAAACCCCACTTTTCCGACCCCCTTCCATTCAGTCATACTTCCTTCCTTAAACAATGAATGTATATCACCATGCGCTAGGATGCCACTGAAAAAGAAGACAGTCAGCAACGTCCCACAAACGTATGTCCATTTTTTCTTCCTATATATATATATATATATATATATATATATATATATATATATATATATATATATATATATTTATTTATTTATTTATTTTTTTTATTTTTTTTTCCCCTTTAACTATATATTCTTCATATATCTGTCTCTATAAAACATCAGTAATGTCCTAAAATTTGAGTAAATAGCCAATGGCGTTATAAAAAATGGGATATTCCTAAACAAAAATAGGCTACAAATAATCATAAATAGTCATAAAAATAATAAATATGTTAGGATCAGGGACCACAAGATAGTGTTACTTGTCGGCTGTCTTTTCACTGGATGCTGTTCATAATTAGTGATAGTCTTGGCCAGCTATCTCTGATTGACTACCAGTGAGGATTGAACTGCTCCTCCCAGTCTCCAAAAAGTTGGATAGGACTAAAATGGCCTCTCCTACTTCATATAGTGGAATAAAAGGCATCACATTTTGTTAATAACAAAATTGTGTAAATTTTGTTTACTATGTTATATATAAGTGCATGATATCCTTGATTTTACATCTTGGCCCATGAAGCCTGATATATTTACTATTCAGTCCTTTTCAGAAAAGTTTGCTGGCCTCTGTTCTAAACCACAATCAACAATATCAACCCATCTATATCTAACTCTCGCACTTGGCAATATTCCTGCCATATTTGTTTCAAACGTGCCCCCCCCCCCCCCATAATTTTTCATCTCTCATTGGTTTAAATGATCATGCCATCCTGGACTGGATCTACTCACATATTCTGAAATATGAATAATGTCAAGATATTTTCTGATATCTTCATATTTAATATGGCTTTGCCATTGATTCCTCTCATAATTTCTCAACTTTTTGATTTCTAAACCACCTCTCTGATGCATTTGTTAAACTTAGTTTGAACACTACCATACATAACACAAATATAGAAGTGATTCATTAAAGTTATCTTTAATTAATTTACTTTATATGCGTTGTCAATTCCGTAAATTAATTACCAGTGATGTCTAACCAACGTATAAGTCTCACTACTAGAATCACTACCATACATACTGCCACATTGGTCTTTTAGTTCTCATATCCCATATAAATTTGTTAAAAGGACACAGAGTCTGTATAGTCACAGTTCTGTATAATCTGAGTCAAATGCAATATGTGGAGAAATGTTATGGATAATTAGTAATACTTAAAAGATATAAATAATTTAGTCAGCCAGTTTTAATTTGCATTATCTAATTAAAAAAAGTATTACTTTTTAGGGAGAACAGTGTAATCCTGGCCGATGAAATGGGTTTAGGTAAAACCATACAAACTATAAGTTATTTGTCTTATTTATTTCACCAACATGCTCTGTATGGTCCATTCCTTCTGGTTGTGCCTTTGTCAACCATGAATTCCTGGCAAAAGGAACTAAGTCAGTGGGGTCCTGAGTTGAATGCTGTTGTTTATCTAGGAGATGTTAGCAGCCGAAATGTTGTAAGTATTTTTGCTTTCACTGCTGTTGCTCAATACTTTTGTGTTTTATCACTGCATGACATATAAGACCTAATTACATAGATTACTTGTATTACAGATTCGACAGTATGAATTGTGTCATGCTGGTAACAGACGACTTAAATTTAACATACTTCTTACTACATATGAAATCCTTTTGAAAGATAAGGTAAGTGTTTTATTTATTTATTATTTTATTTTTGCTTAAATTTAAGTAATTGTCTCTTAATTTTTATATTTCTTTATATCCAGTGTTTTAATATGTAACTGACAACAGAATTTTCTAATGAAAGTTGAAGAATGTTATTCAGGAATTCAGCTATGAAAGGAAGCAGCTAAATTCCTTATCCTCAGATAAACTCCAAAAATATCTATATCTGTTCTCTGAATGTGTATAATAACTGGATTTAGGTTGTTAGAGGAAAAAGGTAATTCTACAGAAAAACTCAAAATTGCAGTGTGGCTCCATATAAATCAGAAGTGATCAAAAAATTTTCCAAAAATTCTGTTAAAAATTTAGAAACAGTTGTTTCCTCCCACTTTTCATACTGTGGGCTGTATGTGTGTTTGATTACTAAAGTCAGTCAGTCTCATATGGACATGTAGTCCATATGAGTTTGCTATAACAAACTCATATGGACTTTTATACTCTAATAAACCATTCCTTTAAAAGGAATAGTTTGTTACCATGAACATTTGGAATAGCGAATTTTCTTCATAATAGTATTGAGCTTAATTCATTCAAAGAGGTATACATCAAAATGTTCTATGATTAGAAATAGAGGCCATTATTCTTTCAACTTGGCATTAAAAAAGATTATATATAATAAAAATTGAAAAACTGCTTTAACCAATTTAGCACGAAAATCAGCAATAAAAAAATACGCACCAGGAAAATGGACTGGAACAATGAAACATCAACAGCATCCTAAAGAGAATTTCCAGAAGAAGTAAAAACATATCAGCCATTTAGGCACAATTTTTAGTGAAGGTGGGAAATTAAATGTGGAAATAGACAAAAGAATAAGCAATGCTGGTATGCTAAGAAGTTAGCTAAATAAATTTATTTCGAACAAAAGGGAAATTAGTCAAAAGACTAAACTAAATTATATTCTAGAACTTGAGAGCTGGGTGAAATATAAGAGTTTACTATTTTCCAAGTGCATATCTTTTTATCGGTGATTTTCGTGCTAAATTGGTTAAAGCAGTTTTTCAATTTAGTTTCAAAAATATCAAATCTGTCCAAATGATAGATGAATACTGACTTTTTGCTATAATTTTGCTGGAGTGCTTCTTTTCAAAGTCTTCTCTTGACTATGCCTTTGCCATTCTAGATGGATTATGTCAGCATGTAAGGGTTTAAATGATAATCTTTTTTTAATGCCAATTAAAAAATAATTGACATTAATTAATTTTTAATTCCATTGATATGAGAGTCCTGAGAAAGATCTGGGGACTAAACAAATGACATCAGTGGCATAATCATATTAAAAATGAGGATATTGGGAAGGAACTTGACATTATTAGCATTCAAGAAAATCTGAGTAGAGCTAATCTTTCATGTAGTTTGGTCACATAAACAGAATGGACAAGAAAAGTTAGCAAAGCAAGTTTTTTTTTGCCAGGATGGGAAGAGATAGACCCAGACAAAGACCAATATGTAGGTTGACTGCTAGAGTTGGAAATGCCTTAGAGCAGTGCTTCCCAAACTTATGGATGTCAAGGGCCCCCTTTGGAAAAATGAAAAGATTTCATGGTTCCCATCGGAAAAAAAAATCATAATACTGACATATATTATTATAATATTTATTGTATTTATATTCAAGATTTCGTTTGTAATCTTTTTTGTGCTGCTTATGAACCTTTGAAATGAAACTTATATGAATAAGCATATATTTACTAATATTCCTTAAGTGCCGAAATATGCAGGAAGCAAAATTTGTGAACCAACACCAGTGTGTGATTTTTTTCCATTAAAATATAAAAAAGAACAAAAAAAAGAAATAAAAAATGAAATACGTTTCTTTTAAGATTAAAAAAAATCTACTTAGTCTTAAAACATTTTAAATTTGTTTTCATTATTTCACGGGCCCCCTCAATAAAACTTACAGTTCCCAAGGGGACCACGGCCCACAGTTTGGGAAGTGCTGCCTTAGAGGAACAAAATCAAAATCTGACAATATTGGTATGAAAATCAGTATTAAAAAGATGGGAACTGTGAAAATAGGCAGAAAATTTGAAAATGTCAGCTGCATCTGAATTGTAAACCTATAGAACAAATGAAACATTTAAGATATTTAGGCACAATTTTTAATGAGAAAGTGGCAAATTAAATGTGGAAATAGATGAATAAATTTATATGGAATAAGAGAGAAATTAGTTGAAACACTAAACTAGCTATATACAAGACAGTTGAAACCAATTTTGACTCATGGCTCTAAGAGTTATGTTAGAAATGAAACAGTAGATTAAAAACTGGAGACTGAAGATGAAATCATATGGTAGTAAACAGTGGGCATCGTTGGCAGAATCATAATAAATATTATGTTAGAAAGGAACTTGACATTGTTAGCATTCAGAATGCAAGAGCAGAACTAATCTCAGTTGGTTTGGTTACTTAAAGAAAATGGAATAGGTAAGATTAACAAAGCTAATCTTGCCTCTATCATTCTGTACAAATTCTTTTTGATGCCAGGATTGCAGGGAGGAAGACCAAGAGTTAGGTAGATTGATGGGGTAAAGGGTGCATCAGAAGACTGAATTATAAGATCTGACAGTATTGGGGTTCTAAGAGATCATCATCATCATCGAATTCCTGACATACCCTGAAGGGGGTGTACAGGATGTGATAGTACTACATGAAAAATTTACATCATTACTAACTTCCTATATACAATTTTCCTCCAAATCAGTCTGTTACTTGTCAAGACTCCATTATTATCATTATCAGATCTTATATTTCTATCGTCTAAGGCACATTGTACTGTATCAATCCACCTATATCTTGGTCTTCCTCTGAGTTGTTTTCCTGCCAACCTGGCAGAGAACACTTGTTTTGCTAATCTTTCCTCACCCATTCTGTGTAAGTGACCATACCACCTGAGATTAGCTCTGCTAATGGATGCCGGGATGCCGACAATGTAGAGATAAAAATACTAATTTGGAGTAAAATTGTCAATAAGAAGTTAGGTAATAACATAATCTTTGCATGCATTACTCTCATAGTAGTACACTCTTTGAAAGTATCAAGAATTTGATGATGATGGTGATGTTTTGGCAGAATGGTATATCTTTGAATTTCATTATAATTAGCACTGTTTAGAGAAAATTCATTTGCTTTAACAAACTCGAAAAAGTCTTTATCACGAGTCCCATAGTGTCTGAGCTGTTCTGGAGAAATTTACTGAAGTAAACCTTCAATCATAAATTCAATTCATTGATTCCTCTAAGCTTATGGGGGGAGAGTTATTATTGTTATTATTATTATTATTTATATGGACACTCCATGGAGTTAAAAGACTTATCGTCAGAGATACACAATACCTGTCATACATTTCCTTAAACCTATTCACTGTTGGGGTGCCCACAACCACTTCTAGCAATCCATTCTACTCATTCACCACTCTTCAAGAAAAGAACCTAGTCTGCACACCCTTACTAACTACACTGTTAAACAGCTTCCAATTGTGACCCCTTGTTTTCCCCCTACTCCCTATGTATTGAAAACTTTCTTCTGTGTTAATCTTAAAGAATCCCTTTAGTAACTTATAAGTTTCTATCATATCCCCTCCTCTCTGCCTGTTAGCTAAACTCTGCAACTGATACACCCTCAATCTGTCCTTATAGGGAACATTCCTCAGACCTGTCTTCAGATTGAGCACTCGTCTCTGAATCTTCTCCGCCACCTCCTGATCCCCAAGAAACGTTGGTGACCAAATCTGTGCACAGTAGTCAGTATGTGGCCAAATCATAGCCTTATAAAGAGGGATAATAACTTCCCTATCTTCACTTGTCAATGTGCTCTTCAGCATCCAAGTATTCCTCTTGAGCTATTTTGCCAACTCTTGCAATATGTCCTCTGAATTTGAAATCTCTATCCACCATCACCCCCTGGTCCCTAGCCTCATCGATTTTCTGTTAAGAAGAGTGTGCAATCTTTTGAATTAATCAGCATTGAATTGATTTTGTCCAACTGCCAATTTATTTAAATCATCTTGTAAGATATCTACATCATATTCATCAAAATATTGCCCTCCCTAGTTTTGCATCATCGACAAACAACTGACTGTCCTCCTTCAGATCTTCTGCTATATCACTAATATACAAATTAAAGAGTAGTGGTCCTAGTACAATGTCCTGGGACGCTATACTAGTTACCCTTATTTGTCTTGATTCGATTCCACCATATACCATGCTCTGATGTCTGTCTATCAGCCACCACCCCTATCCATGCCACTAGCCTCATATCCATTCCCATTTGCTCCAACTTATGTAATAGTTACTATTATATAATAGTTTATAATAGTATGTAACTATTATGTAATAGTTTTTAATGCAGTATTCTATAAAATGCCTTTGCAAAGTCCAGCATGGTGTGTAGCCATTTCTTTTATCCAATTCTGCTGTCACCTTATTATATAATGTGAATAAATTACCGAGGCAGGACTTACCTTTTACAAAGCCATGCTGTCCCCTATAAAGTATCATATTCCTATCCACCCATTCCTGAATTTTACTTTTAACCAACTTTTCTTATACTTTAACCATCACTCCAGAAATACTAATTGGTCTGTAATGTGCTACTTCTCTCTAGGAACCACCTTTATATAATTGAACTATTTTGACCTCTTTCCACTTCCTTGGAACCTTGCCAGAGCTGAGACTTAGATTGAACAAATTTGTCAGAGGTACAGCTAGTTCACTTGCACATTCTCGTAGCACATGGCCAGACATACCATCCAGGCCCACTGCTGTATTCACATTGATATTTTTTAATATACTGAGTACCTCCAGTTCATCTACCTTAATGCTCACATCAGTAACTACCAAGCCACCACTTGGATGATATACCTTGCAAAGTGATCTCTTAGTAAATCAACTATTTCTTATGCTTCTATCACTTTCCTGCCATCAGCACCGAGTAAGGTTATCTTTTCATAATCATTCTTTCTATTACTTACTACATAGCAAAAAAAAACTCTTTTGGATTTACTTTGGCCTGCTCAGCTAATTTTCTCTTGAAATCCTAACATTCTTGCTTCTTCTTTATACTTCTCATTCTGATCACTTTGTTGTTTATATTCCTTCCACAATGCTTTCCTTTTTTTTTTCAGGCTCCTGCTTTATATTGCTAGTCATCCAATTAATCTCTACTTGGTTTATTCTCCTGACCCTGGGTATGACTCTGATACTGCCTCTTTCAAACAATCCTTGACCACTTTCCATTCACTAATGACATTCATTCCATGTAGCTTCTTATGCCATGGCATTGCTCCAAGTTGCCACCTAAGTTTGTCACAATTGCCAGCTTTGTAGTTTCACATAACCCTTTCTTGACTGAGCATTCCACATGTTGAGCAACCTCCACGAACAAGTTTTTGCATGGTGCTCTTTTCCCGAACGGTGGTAGAGTTACAACTGTAGTTACAAATAGATCTTATGATTCTATTACGAGATCCATTATTCTCAAATCCCTGGTCTCCTCCGTCATGCTGTTTCAGGTAATTGCCATGTGTTCTTTCCTCCTTCCAATATATATATATATATATATCACCATAGTTGAAGTCTCTCATTATGATTGCTTGGACTGCACTCATTGTGTAATCTGCTAATGGATGTCATCCACATTTTCTTCTGGACCCCAAGGGCTATTGCAACTGCCAACCATTTATTTTGTCCTGTTGTCCTCTCTCACACCAGACAGCCTCAAATGAACCATTTCCATCAGATCAACAATTTTTCTTAACTTCTATTTTTGTTGGTTGAAGTTCTTCAGCTATCATCAATAACTCTCCTCTGCCCTGTTTCTTCTGTCTTCTCTGAAAATACAATATCCATTATATTCTATCTCTGTAACTCTATCATTCTCTGACAACCAGTTCTCGCTGATGCCAATAATTTTTGGCCAAGTTGAGCTGACCAATGCTTATAACTCCTCTCCTTCCAATGGTAACTGTGGGCCCCTTGTGCCCACAGTTACCCATACACAATGTCATTACCTGCTCATTCTGATTCAAAACCTGGTAAACTGCATCCAGCTCTTCATAATCATTCCATGCACTCATTCTTATCTATCCCAGGGGTTGCTAGAAACAGGTTGCCCCACTCCAATATCTCTAGTTCCCCTGGTTTTGCACTTCCAAACTCTCACTGAACAACACTTTCTCCAAGCACAGAACCATGTAAGTGCAGTCCATCAGTCACATACAGGTCTTTAAGTCCATAAAATTCACTCCACACATCTATAAATTGCACACTTCCTCTTGCACAATCTCATCATAGACTTATTGGCAATCATAGCCCTTCTTCTCAATTCCATCTTATCATACAGAGGAGAAGACTTGCAGTCTTACTTTCTTACTCTTCATTTTTGCTTCTTATAACAACTGTTTCATATCTTATCTCTTTGCATATTTCTCACCTTTCAAATCATTTGTGACTGCCAAAACATTTAATTTGTTTGCTTCTTTCTTCTGCAAACTTACAACTTTACTGACATCCTTTATCTCCGCACCTGTAAAACATGCTTTCACCACTTTCTTATTAAGTATACTTCTTATCATCGAATCCCATACAATACTATCTCTTTTCTCCAATTTCTCACACATTATGCTCTTCCCATTCACTCTTTCTCTCATTCTCTGTCCGTCTGTACCACACACCAGTCGTTTCTCCACTCGCTCATATTCATGTTGTGTCCTGTGAAGAAGTCCATGTAAGCATGCAATTTCTTTCCTTGATAGCATCTCATCATCCACATTATTTTCAGCCACTTCTTTCCAACTCTCATTCCTAATTTCTGCACTGTTATTCACTTCTGCTACATTCTTCTCAACACTTCGAGAGAAATCAACACATCGTGCCTTATATTCATAATATCAGACTCACTTATGAAACATTTCCAACAATTATTTTCTCCTTGTAGGCATAGGTTTCTGTGGTTTAGCAGTTCAAAAGAAAGATTCCGGTATTATGGATTTTCTAATTTAATGAACAATTAGATAGCCATAACATTATAGAATGGATTATTTTGAGTAATTTCTCATTTCTTGTGTTTAAACTTTTAGTTACCTTTAACCCCTGAAGATGCAATTCAAACGACATACGAAACTTGTCAGGTTTGTTTATTTTTATTTATCTTAATAAACATGTGGTCGCAATATCGAAATCTTTCTTTTGAATTATTTTTTCCATTTTCGCACTCATTATCACAAACAATTCACTCCTGGCAACGAATATATTAAATGCATGCTACGTCGTAATCTCACATGTTGACAGCTACCTTTCCACATTTTTCAAGCCTTCGATATCTTTTTCTACTTCAAGTATGGATAAGTATTCCTGACTGCATGCCTGGTCAACGTTTTTTACCACTGTGATGTCATCACTGCATGTTTCATTTAGTAATGTTTCGAAGTAATTACTCCATACTTCAAGGATATCTTTTTCTCCAGTTTTCGTCACCATTATCATCATCTCTGATTCATTTTACAGCACTCTTTCCTTTGTTTCTGAGCTTCTTCAACAACCTCCAGAATATCTTACCACCTTTTTGATATTTATTTTCTATGTTCTTGCCAAAGTCCTCCCATGACTTTTGTTTAGTTAGTTTTACACAGTGTTTCGCTTTCTTACATTTGTCTCTGTATTCTCTAAGAGCGAAAGCTGACTTATTTGCCAGGAACTATTGATATGCTTTCTTCTTTTCCTTCACTGCCTCTTTAACTTCCTGTGTCCACCATGGAGTTCTGATTTTTCTATCCTTCCAGACAACCTCACCACATGCCTCTCTGGCTGAATCAATCACAGGTTTTCTTCAAGGCTTGCCACTGAATCTCCAAGGTTTGGTTCCTGTTCTCAAACTCTTTCACTTTTTTTTCAATAATCTTTGTGTATTTTAGTCTACAATTCACATCTGAGAGCTGCTCAACTTTTATTCGCTTTAAAACTTTCTTACATGTTTTTCTTTTCAATATTAAATTCAATTTTATCCTGGTCAAGACTAAATAGTGATCGCTTCCAATTTCAAATTCTCTGTACACTCTGGTGTCCTGCACCAGGGAGAAAACATCATTATCAACAATAACATAGTCAATGAGACTTTTCTTATTCCTTGCCTCTTCTCTCCATGTGAATTTGTGCACATTTTTATGTTGGAACATGGTGTTAGTAATAACCAGTCCATGTCCTGAGCAGAAATCCAGCAGGTATTTACCATTATTATTATTAGCTTTGCTCTTTTCTCCAAATTTTTGCAATATATTTTTGTATACGAGGTGGTATCAAAAAATTTTGAGACTAGCTCTGTTTACTAGAAATTACTTTATTTATCTATGCTTACACAGTCACCTTCAAAATAGTCCCCTTCCATATCGATACAGCACTCCCAGCATTCTTGCCACTTCTGGAATATGTTCTGGAAGAAGTCTTCTTTTCGAAACATATCAAGCACCTTTTGCGATTCATGCTGGATCTCCGCAATGGTTTCAAAACAGTGACCTTTGAGCTTGATCGTCATGTTCGGGAAGAGGGGGAGCCAAATCTGGCGAGTAGGGTGGGTGCGGAAGTGAGATCATGTTGTTTCTGGTGAGAAACTCGCGTGTGAGGAGAACTCGGTGACAGGGTGCATTGTCGTCATGGAGCGTCCAGTTTTTCGTGTTCTTCCTCAGATGCCTTAAAACCTGTCAGTAGAACTCGCTATTGACGCTCTGGCTCCTGAGGACGAATTCTCGAAACACAATGCCGCGAATATCGAAAAAGATCATGAGCATGCACTTGGTAGAGCTGCAGATTTGCCTCGCCTTTTTCGGTTGTGGAGATGTTGGGCTCTTCCACTGTGAAGACTGTTGCTTCTTCTCAGGGTTGTACCTGTAGAGTTTCGCCACCGGTAATGATCCTCAAATTTCACGTTTGCTCTTCGTTCTAACTTGCTGTCCATGATAAAATCGCAGATGTGGTAACACAGGTGGTCAGAATAGCATCAGTTGCACAGCTCCCGATGTACACAGGACGATGTCTTTTGGCACACTGACTTATGAAGGAAGGTACTTCCTGTGACTGTCATTGCAGCCTTGTGCTGCCATCTGTTGGCATGTTACAAACCTAGTCTCGAAACTTTTTGATACCATCTAGTATGTCTGACAATCATTTCCTACTCTGCTATTTAGATACCCAACAAGGACCAACTTTTCCTTGGGGTGCTTGTGTGTGTAAAAGCTGTATAACTGAGAGGTGACCTCCACGTAGCCTTGAAAGGAATGTGGAGAACTGACCAAGACTTCTAACATAATGTCCAATCCTCACCTTCTCGTGGTGCACTCTGTTAGGTATCTACCTGGATACTGAACGAATGAGGATGGGCTGGAAATTTGGGATTTAGCCGGCTAAATTATATTCTTATTGACTTAAACCAAAATGATGGTACAACATTACAGAATTTCATGCCGACTGGGGCATCGCACTGTTAAACAAGGCCCATGTTTTTTTTTTCACCAGGGATCCATGGAAAATAATGAAAAGTCAGCTACTGGAACAAATCTGAAAACACACACACTCCAACTCAACATCACCAGTGTTCAAGATCGGTACTATCAACATAAGAAGCCTGAATGGCAAAGAAATGGAGCTAGCTGAGAAATTTGATAAGTACTAGATTGACATAATAGGGGTGAGTGAAACAAAAAAGACAAAAACTGGTGAGATCTTTCTCAGCAATAAGTACAAAATGTTACACTCAGTCAATGACAATCAAGGAAAAGGAGGAGTAGCCATAGTATTCAACACTAAATATGAAGTAATATTCTTGAATGGTAGGCAGTCTCAAGTAGAGTGATGTGAACAAATATCAGAATGGGGAACTGGACAATGAAACTTATTTGTGCCTGTGGGCCCACAGAAGGTTATACTAAGGTAGAAGTGGAGGAATTTTTTGAGGCTTTAGAGAAAACAATTGACACAATGAAAAAGGATAACGGAAATTATATATCACATTATCGCTTCTTCCTCTTGAGTACAGTAAAACCCCCCGAAGTTGTAGGGACCAACAAAAAAGCATGTAAGTCAAATTTGCGTAACTCGGGGTAAATTTTGCATGTAATTTATATATACAAACATACAACTGGGACCAAAGGTTTACAAAAACAACTGTATTTTTTAAGAAATATAATCATAATTGTAGTTTTTCATACATAAAAAAAAGAAAGTTATTTCGATGTCAATGGTTTCATAAAATCTAATAGATTCGTCTGACGGCATAATGTCTTTTTCTTGTCACTCAAAATTTCTTCATAGCAAGCTAATGATTTTTTTATTCCTTGCCTTGTGGCAACAATTTGTTCCTCATTAGAATCTATGTTCTCCAAAATCTGTAAAACTTCTTTTATGATTGTTCTTACTGTGGATTCCTGTAGATTGAACTTCTTTGCTAACTCACAAATTTTCATTCTGCCTTCAAAATCCTTAATAATGTTGAGTTTTGTTTCCAACGTCAATGCTTTTCTTTTCTTGCTAGCAGTAGAAGAATCTGACTTGCTTCTTTTGGACGGCATTATTATTTTTTATGTGATAAAATGGTGTTTAAGGGTCAAAGCTGTATAACTGAGAGGAGACCTCCACATAGCCTTTAAAGGAATGTGGAGAACCGAACAGGGCTTCTGACCTAATGTCCAATCCTCACCTTCTCGTGGTGCACCCTGTTGGGTATCTACTTGGATACTGAACAAACGAGGATTGGCTGGCAATTTGGGATTTAGTCGACCAAATTGTATTCTTATTGGTTAAATCAAAATAAAAAAATGATGGTACAACATGACAGAATTTCATGCCGGCTGGGGCGTCGCCCAGTTAAACAAAGTCCCGTTGTTTTCACCAGGGAACCAGGGCGAACAGCAAAAAGTCAGCTACTGGAACATATCTGAAAACAAACCCCAACTCAACATCACCAGAATTAAAGATTGGTACTATCAACATAAGAAGCCTGAATGGCAAAGAAATGCAGCTAGCTGAGGAATTAGATAAGTACCAGATCGACATAATAGGGGTTACTGAAACAAAAAAGACCAAAAACTGGTGAGATCTTTCTGAGCAATAAATACAAAATGTTATATTCAGGCAGTGACAATCAAGGAAAAGAAGGAGTAGCCATAGTATTCAACACAAAATACGATGCTAATCTTCATGAATGGCAGTCAGTCTCAAGTAAAGTAATGTGGGCAAATATGAGAATGGGGAACTGGACAATGAGACTTATTTGTGCCTATGGTCCCACATTGATGACACAATGAAAAAGGAAAAGTTGGTCCTTGTTGGGGATCTAAATAGCAGAGAAGGAAATGATTGTGAGACATACAAAAATATTTTGGGAAAATTTGGAGAAAAGAGCGAAGCTAATAATAATGGCAAATATCTGTTGGATTTTTGCTCAGAACATGGACTGGTTATTACTAACACCATGTTCCAACATAAAAATGTGCACAAATTCACATGGAGAGAAGAGGCAAGGAATAAGAAAAGTCTCACTGACTATGTTATTGTTGATAGTGATGTTTTCTCCTTGGTGCAGGACACCAGAGTGTACAGAGGATTTGAAATTGGAAGTGATCACTATTTAGTCTTGAGCAGTATAAAATTGAATTTCATATTGAAAAGAATAACATGTAAGAAAGTTTTAAAGCGAATAAAAGTTGAGCAGCTCTCAGATGTGAACTGTAGACTAAAATACACAAAGAAAATGAAAGAGTTTGAGAACAGGAATCAAACCTTGGAGATTCAGTGGCAAACTCTGAAGAAAACATTGATTGATTCTGCCAGAGAGGCATGTGGTGAGGTTGTCTGTAAGGATAAAAAAATCAGAACTCCCTGGTGGACACAGGAAGTTAAAGAGGCAGTGAAGGAAAAGAAGAAAGCATATCAAAAGTTCCTGTCAAATAAGTCAGCTTGTGCTCTTAGAGAATATAGAGACAAATGCAAGAATGCTAAGCTCTGTGTAAAACTAGCTTAACAAAAGTCATGGGAGGACTTTGGCAAGAATATAGAAAATAAATATCAAGAAGGTGGCAAAATATTCTGGAGGTTGTTGAAGAAGCTTAAGAATGGAGGAAAGAGTGCTGTAAAAGGAATTAGAGATGATAAAGGTGACATGAAAACGGGAGAAAAAGATATCCTTGAAGTATGGAGTAATTACTTTGAAAAACTGCTAAATGAAACAAGCAGTGATGACAGCACAGTGGTAAAAAACACTGACCAGGCATGCAGTCAGGAATACATATCCATACTTAAGTAGAAAAAGCCATCAAAGGCTTGAAATGTGGAAAGGCAGCAGGAGTAGATGATATTCGACCAGAAATTCTGAAGTATGGTGGTGTAAGAGTCTTACAGTGGCTGCACTGCATAGTTCAGAACGCCTGGACAGAGGGACGAATTCCCGATGATTGGAGTAGCTCTCATAGTACCCATATATAAAAATGGAAATAAAACTGCGTGTGAGAATTACAGAGGTATTTCCCTACTGAGTGTTCCTGGCAAGATCTATGCAAGAATACTTCAGAAACGATTGAGAAGAATTGTGGAAGAAAATCTTGGTGAAGAACAAGCTGGATTCAGGCCAAATAGAGGCTGTCAGGATCAGATCTTCACTTTACGACAAATAGTCGAGAAAGCATGGGAATATAACAAAGATCTGTATTTAAGTTTTGTCGATTTGGAAAAGGTATATGACAAGGCGCCAAGAGAGAAACTATTCAATACGCTACAGTTATATGGTGTCAATGGGACATTATATCAAGCAATACTTAGTCTTTATTTGAGTTGTAAGTCAGCAGTTAGAATTGAAGGAAGTACAGGAAGATGGTTTAATGTTAAATCTGGTGTGAGACAAGGATGTACATTATCCCCTCTGTTATTCATTATCTATATGGATCACATTATGAAGGAAAGTAGTATTAAACATGATATCAAAATTGGAGATGTTTATGTCAGCTCTTTGCTTTATGCAGACGATGTTATACTTCTAAATAAATCTGCTACAAGTCTGCAAGATTCTCTGACTAAATTGAATAGCTGTTGTAATAGATATGGTATGAAGGTCAGCAATAAAAAGACAATGACAATGAAAATAGGCAGAATCATTGAAAATATCAACTGTGTTGTGAATGGAGAACCTGTGGAACAAGAATAACATTTCAGCTATTTAGGCACGATTTTTAGTGAAGATGGTAAATTAAATATAAAAATAGACAACAGAATCACCAAAGCTGGGATGGTGGGAAGTCAATTGAATAAATTCATATGGAATAAGAGAGAATTAGTCGGAACACTAAATTAGCTGTATACAAGACAGTGTTCAAACCAGTTTTAACTTATGGATCTGAGAGCTGGGTCAGAAGTAAAACACTTGACCAAAGACTAGAGACCACAGATATGAGAGTCCTTTGAAAGATTATAGGTATGAACAGATGGCATCAATGGCAATATCATATTAAAAACAAGGATATTAGGAAAGAACTTGACATTGTCAGCATCCAGGAATGTGTTAGCAGAGCTAATCTCAGGTGGTATGGTCACTTAAACAGAATGGGCGAGGAAAGATTAGCAAAACAAGTGTTCTTTGCCAGATTGGCAGCAAAATGACCCAGAGGAAGACCAAGATATAGGTGGATTGATACGGTACAAAGTGCTTTAGACGATAGAAATATAAGATCTGATAACGTTGGAGTCTTGACAAGTAACAGACTGATTTGGAGGAAAATTGTAGATAGGAAATTAATAATGATGTAATTTTTTTCATGTACTATCATATCCTGTACACCCCTTGAGGGTACATGGCAGGAATTTGATGATGATGATGATATGATAAAATTTTTATCAAGAACATAACATTAAACAATTGCAAGGTTTGTAGACTCTAAAAATCATATATGAATGGAGACTGCGCGAAACACGTCAGTGCTTGATCACATCATGTGTGACACTAGCAAATGCGGCCGGTGCCTGAAAGATACGACTAGTGGTGAAGCGTGAAGTGGGATGGGAATACGTACACATAAGAAACCGCATAACTCCGGATTTACGTAAGTCGGGGTGTGACTGTATTCTGCAATTGAGCAGGTTCTTCTCTTAGCAGCAAAAATTTTCCTTCCACTCTCTTCTGTTCTGAGTCTTCTCTTTCAAGTTTGTGTACCTGTCTCCATTCATCTAGCATTGTTTTCCTTACTCTTCCTCTGGGTCTTTTTCCATCTATTTTTCCTTCGATGGCATCTCTGATGATTCCATTACCTCTCAGAATATGTCTGATCCAGTTTCTCTCTCTTCTTTTTATCCTCCTTAACTTCTTTCTTCTTCTACTCTTTTTAAGACCTCTTCATTAGTTATTTAATCTGTCCATTTGGTTCTTTCCATCCTTCTCCAAATCCACATCTCAAAGCTTTCCAGAATCTTAACACATAACATTTTATTAGTCTTTTCTTAAGGTTCTATTCATTTTACTTCTGAATAAATTCCATTTTTCATTAAAGGCATCTCTTCCCATCGCTATTCTTGCTGTTATGTCACTTTTACATCTTCCATCACTGCTAATCACACTTCCTGGATATTTAAATGTCTTTACTTGATTCAATTTTTCCCCATTTATTCTGGTATCCATATTTGCCCCTTTCCTTGCTATTTTCATTACCTTTGTTTTTCTGATGTTAATTTTCATTCCATAATTGATACAGGATTCCAGTAATCTGTTCAACAGATGTTGTAGTCCTGTTTCAGTATTTGATAATAATGCCTTGTTCTGCATATCTTATTGCAAATATCTGTCTACCTCCAATCTTTATTCCTTCTTCTGAATTCTCCAGTGCTTCTTTTAACATTGCTTCAGAATACATGTTAAACAAAATTGGTGACAGAGAACAGCCTTGTCCTCATCCAGTGCTACCTGGTTCTGTTGTACCATATATGTCTCTCACCATGGCAGTTTGTCCCATATATAGAAATAATTAGCCTTCTGTCTTTCCAATCTATACCAATCTTTTCCATTACTTCCACCATCTTATCCCATTTTACAAAGTCAAAAGCTTTTTCAAAATCTATATAACAGGTATTAACTTCTTTATTCACTTCCAGGCTTCTTTCACTTACTATTCTTAACAATCCAATTGCATCTCCTGTTTCCCTGCCCTTCCTGAAAACAGCTGATCTTCTCCAAGATATTCTTCCACCTTAGATGCAATTCTTTTTGTGTTAAGATTCTCATACGTATTTTAGATGTATGGGAAATGAGGCTTATTGTTCTAAAATCCTTGCAGTTCACTGCATTACTTTTCTTTGGTATAGGTATAAATATTGAGGTCATAAAATCTTTTGGCAATTCTCCTTTTTTATAAATTAAATTTATTATTTTGGTTATTTCTTCAGCTCCTTTCTTCTGACGTTGTTTTAGGAATTCTGCAGGTATTTCATCTATTCCTTCTACCTTTCCACATTTTAGTTGTTTAATGTCCATTCCTACTTATGTCTTCAAAATCTCTGGACCTAGATCATCTTCATTTACCTTCTTTATATCTTCTAATGGCAACTCATTTGGCCTATTTTCCTTGTCATATAGAATTTCAGTGTAGTCCTTCCACCTCATTAGGATTTTATCTTCTTCAGTTATGATTTCTCCATTCTTATTTTCTATGCCTCGAATTCCATTTCTCTTGCGATTCATGCTTCTTGCTTTTTTTTTCATACAAAAGATCATACCTTCCCACTCTCTCATAATTTTCCATTTCTTCACATTTTTTTTTTTTTAAGCCAGTCTTCTCTACTTCTTTCTGCTTCCCTGCTCAATTTGTCAATCAGGGTTCTGTATTGTATTTTCCCTTCTGGAGTGTCTTTATTTTTCCATTTTCTTCTTTCTTTTATTAGAGAAATCATCTCATTAGTTATCCAAGTTTTTTTTTTATTCTTTTAGCTCTTACATATCCAATTTCTTCTTATGCAGTCTTCTTTATTTTCCCTTTAACTTGTTCCCATTTCTTTTCTAGATCTTCAGTTTTGACAAAACTCGTTTCCTCTAATTCTTTCTCTAATCTATTTCCAAATTCCTTGGTATTTTTTAATTTCTCTAAGTTCCATTTTTTCCTTTTCATAGCTTCTTTTATTTTTTTCAGCTTGACTTTTATTTCTATGAATAGTAGGTTGTGGTCAGAGTAAATATCAGCTCCAGGATACGTGCATGCATTTTTTACACTGTTCTTGTATCTTTGCTTTACGATAATGTAATCAATTTGATACCTTTGTATTTGTAATTATTAGCTTATTTTCTTTACAGAATTCCACTAACCTTTCTCCTCTCTCATTTCTATTACCTAGTCCGTATCTTCCTACTACACTTCCATCCTCTTTTCTCCTCCCACAACTCCATTCTAGTCTTCCAATATAATCATATAGTCTTTTCGTTTTTCTTCCTTAATTAGTTCTTGTTATTGTTCGTACATTTCCTCATCTGAATTGTCAGTTGTTGGCATATATACCTGCATTATTGTTATGTCCATCGGTTCAGCCTTCAATTTTATCACCATAATCCTGTCATTCAGACATTTTATGCTAATGATGCTCTTTACTGTTCTTTTATTAAAAACAAGTGCAACTCCTTTTTCCTTTTTATCTCCACCTGAGTAAATTACTCTTACTTCGTCATTATAAAAATCACCTATTCCTTCCCATCTGACTTACAGAATCCTATGATATTAATTTTTCTAATTGTTTGAGTTTTTCTAATTTTCCACATTTCTTCATTGTTCTCACATTCCATGTTGCAATTTTGATTCTCTGACGATCTTTCATTTTCACTTTGTTTATAGCTTAAGTCACTTTTAGAGATTTGATCGGGAGGAACATAAGCTCTTGAAGCGTTCTTATTTCCCAATATTGTATCCATTCCAATGTGCACCTTCTTTTCCTCTCTGTGCCAAGAGACACCACCTTGGTTTGCTGGGCTGGTAGCTGCTCCCTTATAATATTGCTAATATCTATTAAAAAATAATGACTTAGCTGAGTAACTTGCATACAGCATCTGCTGCTAAGGATGATGCTAGCCAGAGTTATCTTTCTCTATAAAGTTTTTAAACTTGCTCTTCATTAAATTCAATCAACATCTTCATACCAAAGTATGCCACAGACCTACTAACATCAGAATATATTTGCATTTCACCAGTTATCACTTTTTTATCTGCTCTCTAGCCAAAAGGCTGCCGGTTCGAATCCTGCCGTGGACATGGATGTTTGTGATTGTCTGTGAAAATACTAATGGAGGTGGTAGATGGCGTTGGTGTAGTTGCAGTTTGTTGTAGTTGGTGGACTGAGTGGTAGAGACAGAGAGTTGTCGAGTAGGTGCCCTCCCCCAATGAGTCTTTGGACTCCCTGAAGGTGTTACATAATAACAATAATAATAATAATCACCCTTACTGTATCAAAACTCTGTCATATTAACACCTAAAAATACTCATCTTCTGTCATGGCTTTAAACCAAGAAATCATATGTCTGAAAGAGTTTACTAAATTTATATTATATTCTTCTTAATGGAGGAAATATGCAGACTGTTATTCCCTCGCTATATATACACATAGGTTATACTGTGGATGTGTGGGTGGGTATGTTTACGCATTAACATTAAATGCACATGCACTATGCTACTTTGTATATTTACATTTCTGTTCTCCACATATTGAATATTGACATTTATATAATGTAAGGTGTATAATGCTTATCAATACCCAAGACCCCATGGAGTCAAAGACTCATCTAGGTGGTTATTTTATCATACACACAGCTCATCATACCATGCTTTAAACACACTCAAATTCTCTGCAGACACCACTACTCTCAAGCAAGGCATTCCAATTATTTACAACTCTGCATAAAAAAAACTGCTTCTTACTCCCCTACTCACACCCTCTTTATACAGGTTTCCAGGGATGACCTCTAGTTCACCCCTGATCTCCCAGTATTTTCTGTAGAATCTCTCCAGCATTGATACTATAACAACTACTTATTGAGAAGATGAAAGTTGCATCTTCTCATACTTGACATTCCAGAGGTTAGAAACTACCTTAGTCAGTCGCCTCTGGACCCTTTCCAACATCACTTCATTCTTTTGAAAACCATCATCATCATCAAATTCTATGCACATCTTGTGTTCATCATAAAATTCCTGCCATGTACCCTCAAGGGGTGTACAGGATATGATAGTACTACATGAAAAAAATTACATCATTATTAATTTCCTATCTACAATTTTCCTCCAAATCAGTCTGTTACTTGTCAAGACTCCAACATTATCAGATCTTATATTTCTATCGTCTAAAGCATTTTGTACCGTATCAATCCACCTATATCTTGGTCTTCCTCTGGGTCGTTTTGCTGCCAATCTGGCAGAGAACACTTGTTTTGCTAATCTTTCCTCGCCCATTCTGTTTAAGTGACCATACCACCTGAGATTAGCTCTGCTAACACATTCCTGGATGCTGATAATGTCAAGTTCTTTCCTTGTTTGTAATATGATATTGCTATTGATGCCATCTGTTCACGATTCTAATCTTTTTCAGGACTCTCATATCTGCAGTCTCTAGTCATTGGTCATGTGTTTTACTTCTGACCCAGCTCTCAGATCCATAAGTTAAAACTGGTGTTACACCTGATATCTTAGGAATATAGTATTCTCAGCCATCATGGTGTAACATGAAGAATAATATCATAAATTAAAACCCCTGCATAAAAAAAAAATGAATTATTTAATGGAAAATTTCTTGCGTCCAGTAAAATGTATAAAACATAAGGGTTGTTGTTAAAGTAGCTGATAAAGGAAGGAATGTATTAATATTGTAATATGACTTAAAATAAGGAATTCTAACTAAATAAGTAGCTAACAAAGGAAAGTATAGATTATTATTGTAATACGATGAAAAATGAGAGAGTTAAGTAAATAAGTAGAAATGGGTGAGTCATAAAATACATTATGTGAGAGATTAAGTTATTAAGTAGAATTCATAGAAAAAGTTTGAAAGGGGATTAAGTCAGGCTAGCACAAGAAAAGCAAAGCTATTGCTTAGGGCCGATCCCCGGATTGAAACATTGAGAACGGGCTTGCCGATCAAATGACATTTGGTGGGAAAACGCCACCCTAATTGGTCGATGATTAAAAAACAAGTAGAAGGAGGAGAAAGGAAGTAAGAAAAGGTGCCGTTAGGGGTGCAGCTATAAAAGGGTTGGTAACCCCCTGGATAGGACCCTTTTTGGATAGTTGCTTTTGGCCTTGGAGTTTGGTTTTGGTTCCGGTGGAGTTCACGGGGTTTTCCTGAGTGGCGACAGGGGTGATATCTCCTCGTCACAACACGGAAACGAAAGTGAGCGGGATTTCGATTCCCGTTTTTCCCGAGTAGGAAGCAAAGAAAAAAATTGCCATAGAGTCCTAGAAAAGTAGGGATCTTCTTCGTTTTGACGCTAGTGATAACTACGCAAAGCAGAAAGTTTTAAAGAGATCGATGTCCTCGTTGCTAATAGTAGAGCAAACATATGTGTGTTAAAGTATTCCAGAGTTACGAGAAGTTATACCAGAGGTTCGTTTGGAAAAGAATAAAGGCCCATACGTAAAGCTCAAGAAAGGTACTGTAAATCATAACCTATGTTAGCTAGAAATTTGTCTGTGAAAAGTATCGTGATTCCAATATAGTACTGTTGAAGTTATACTAGGACTTTAGTATATGATAGAATGTGTTATGTGTAGATTGACTAGTGTTAAAGATTTGTGAATGATTAAGAGACCTAAGGTATTTTTGCATGTCTGTTATATTGCACAAGATATTTAAATGACATAATTGTGTGTTAGTGCAAATAACGGTATAACGGAATAGTGTGAATTAAGTAATTACATATCCTAAGAATTGAATGCCTAATGTAATGTATAAAATAATTGAAATGTCACAAGTATGTGTTAGCAGTGAATAATTTGTTAATCTACTACAGTATGAATAATCAGATAGTGTGAATTGATCTAATTTGTTCACATCAGGTGAATTTGTGAATTAATGTGTATGGTGGCATAATCACAAATAGCCATATTGCTTGTAATAATTTAATGTTAGTCTATAAGTATTTTAGTTTAGTACTTGAATTGTACCATGTTTAGAAACTTAATAAACCTTTTGTTCAATGATAAAAGAGTTGTCTGATGTTGCTAATCCAATGCACCGCTTAAAATCATCGTACCTAATCATGCGGGAAAATTTAATGTTGAGGAAAGAGATTAAGAGTCACGACTGCAATAATATTTAAATACTAAGAGATATATTCGAGATTGACTTTCTCCCTATTTATGACAACATAAATGGTGCAGTTGATAACCACTTGAAAATATTGTACTTAGTCACGCGGAAAATTTAAGTTCAGATTCGAGTTAAGTATCACGACTGCAATAGTTACACTTTAAGATATATTTGAGTTCTTTCTCCTTGTTTGTGTATGTAATATCCTAAACTAATTATCCCAAAAGGCGCAGTATAAATACAAATATTAGGGGTACTACGGGGAGCAATAACTTAGATATTGATATAAGTTTTGGTAAAATCTCGGGCATAGAAGTTAGAAGAATATAGATAAAAGGAATTTGTAAGATTAGAGTAGAAATCGTAAATTGGGACACAACACTAGTTTGAACACTGTCTTGTATAGAGCTAATTTAGTGTTCTGACCAATTTCTCTCTTATTCCATATGAATTTATTAAATTGACTTCCTGCCATACCATCTTTGTTGATTCCGTTGTCTATTTCTATATTTAATTTACCATCTTCACTAAAAATCGCTTCTAAGTAGCTGAAATGTTTTACTTGTTCCACAAGTTCCCCGTTTACTACGCATTTGACATTTTCAACAATTCTACCTATTTTTATTATCTTTGTCTTTTTAATGCTCACCTTCATGCCATATCTATTACAACAGTCATTCAATTTAGTCAGGGAATCTTGCAAACTTGTAGCAGATTTATTTAGAATTATAGCATTGTCCGCATAAAGCAAAGAGCTGACATTGACTTCTCCAATTCTGATTTCATGTTTAATACCACTTTCCTTCATAATGTGATCCATATAGATAATGAATAACAGAGGGGATAATGTACATTCTGTTCTCACACCAGATTTAACATTAAACCATCTTCCTGTACTTCCTTCAACTCTAATTGCTGACTTACAACTCAAATAAAGACTAAGTATTGCTTGATATAATGCCCCATTGACATCATATAACTGTAGCGTATTGAACAGCTTCTCTCTTGGCACCTTGTCATATGCCTTTTCCAGATCGACAAAACTTAAATACAGATCTTTGTTATATTCCCATTCTTTCTCGACTATTTGTTGTTAAGTGAAGATCTGATCCTGACAGCCTGTATTTGGCCTGAATCCAGCTTGTTCTTCACAAAGCTTTTCTTCCACAATTCTTCTCAATCGTTTCTCAAGCATGCTTGCATAGATCCTGCTAGGAACACTCAGTAAGGTCTATAATTCTCACATTCAGTTTTATTTCCCTTTTTATATATGGGTGCTATAAGAACTCTACTCCAATCATCAGGAATTCGTCCCTGTGTTCAGGCTTTCTGAACTATGCAGTGCAGCCACTGTAAGACTTTTATACCACCATATTTCAGCATTTCTGGTCGAATATCATACTCCTGCTGCCTTTCCATATTTCAAGCCTTTGATTGCTTTTTCTACTTCAAATATGGATATGCATTCCTGACTGTATGGCTGTTGATGTTTTACCACTGTGCTATCACTGCTTGTTTCATTTAGCAATTTTTCGAAGTAATTACTCCATACTTCAAGAATATCTTTTTCTCCCATTTTCATGTCACCTTTATCATCTCGTCCATTTTTAAGCTTCTTCAACAACCTCCAGAATATCTTACCACTTTCTTGATATTTTATTACTAAATAGTTTAGGGAAATAGCAACGTAGACTAGGATATACATTAAAATAACTTTTTAATACAAATCCAATATTTCAGCAACGTCACGTTGCCATTTTCAATAGGAACTTGTGAGTGAGACATGTGCACACAGGCACAGCAAACAGTAAATGAGGACGAAGCAGGAAGCTATTCTTTCTCCTAAAGTCCTACTGGTGCCCCCTAGCGGGCAATGTTGGTATTCTTGGGCGACTGGGTTGAGGTCTTCTGATGTAGGTTTCCCAAATTTGAGGCAGTCTCATGCACCCAAATTTGTTGAGGTTAGGATTGTTTCTTAGGGCTAAGGATGATTCCATGAAAAGGCTTTCGTATTTGTATTTACTATGGTGAATGATCTTGGCTTTCTTCCACCGTATTCTATGGTGGGTATCCAGAGTATGTTCTGCAAGACCCTTTTTGCAATACACAATGTTTCACAATACACGACAAAAGGTTGACTACCGTTTTGGTAGGGAGTTGCGGTTTTGAGCTGGCATTCTTCTTTATTAAATTTTCAAATTTTTTGATGTGTCGATCTCGTACTTTTTTAAATTCTTTCTCCGCTGCAGAGCACGAGATGTCATGCAAAATAGACCACATTTCGTGGCTTAAGGTGCTTGAAAGGTCATCTTCGAGTGCCTGGATAGCTGAGTTAGCATCACTCAGGAAACGGAAAGTAGTAGCGATTTGTTCCCTGTGCAACGCTTAGCTGGCACGATGTTATCGTGCCAGCCAAGCGTCGGCTACACCATTACAGCCACTCGGGTCTTGCAGACCATGCTCTGGATACCTGCCATAGAATATGGTGGAAGAAAGCCACGATCATTCACCATAGTAAATACAAGTACGAAAGGCTTTTCATGGAATCAGCCTCAGCCCTAAGAAACAATCCTAACCTCAACAAATTTGGCTGCATGAGGCTTCCTTAAATTTGGGAAACCTACATCAGAAGACCTCAGCCCAGTCGCCCAAGAATACCATCATTGCCCGCTAGGGGGGCACCAGTAGGACTTTAGGAGAAAGAATAGCTTCCTGATTCGTCCTCATTTACTGTTTTCTGTGCCTGCTTGCACGTGTCTTGCTCACAAGTTCCTGTTGAAAATGGCTACGTGACGTTGCCAAAATATTGAATTTGTATTAAAAAGTTATTTTAATATATATCCTAGTCTACTGTTAGATCCTGAATGCAGAGCTTTACAAGCAAATTCTTCATTCAGGATTTAACATAATAAACTACTACTTATTAAGGAGATATCTGCACATCAACTAATAATTATAAAGTGTTGTTTTATGTTTTGTAATAATGTATAGTCCATGTGTGCGATATAGTGAGAGTTATTGTTAGGTTATTTGTAATTCCCAAGTAAGCTGTCTAGTACCTTGCGAAATTCTGAGAAAAGTTTATAATATTAATCCGGAATAATCGCGTATAATTGGTATGAGTCGAGCGTAGTGATGGAGGCTATACCTATGCGGAAATATGATGTCAGAGCGCCTTCCTAGAATAATGTAACTGGACAGGTTAGCGAGAGTGTAGGATCACCCAAGGGGCATGAACGATGGGGTTCATGGGTGAAAACCGCATTGAATAGAGGGTGCCCGAATAGGGCGAATAAAAGACGAAGCACACCGTTTTAAGGTGCCTTTTGACCTTTTTGATCTTCGAGTGCCGGATTCGAGTTTTAGTGGGTGTTTGTCGGAGGATTCGTGAGAGAGCGGTGGGTCGGCTACGGTAATGACAGACGGCAGGTTCTTTTCTTGAGAATGCTTGAAGATTTTCAAGCGGAGCTGATCGCGATATGACGGCCTATGTGGAATCGAGCCTTAGCAGAATGTCCCATTGGAGAAAGTTTCCTGCGGAGCGGTAGACAGCACGCAGCAGTCGGAAATGATTAGAAGAAAAAGCGTAGTACATCGCCAGGCGCAAAGACAGCCGAAGAATATGCAGTACGGTAATCCAGACCTACATGAGATGGCAGCATGAAATTTGAAAGGATCCGGTAATGTAAGAGTTTTCTTTCTATGTTAAAATATGTTTAGAAGAACAAGAAATTTGTGTGTGTTGTAACTAAAGTGCACTAGTAGAGAACTTTTAGTGAGAATTTGACTGAATTAATTAAGCCCTTGTGGAGCAAAGAAGAGTTGTTAAATAGGCAGTGATTTGTGAATGGCTAGACTTGCTTAGATAAAATTTAGAATTAAGGTAATCATTGATAGAGTATTAATGAAAGTGTTAAATAAGTATTCTGTGAGTAACTTGTGAAGGGAATTATATAGTAGTAGTAGTACTTTGCTTAAAACTAATCTTATCCTTTCATAATCGAAGGATTTAACTTGCTCTGATTCATTGTGCTTTAGTATTACTCTTAACTTAGAGTGAATTTTGATCCATTGAGTATTTAAGCTTACATAACTGTAAATGTTTTGTGTTTTCCAATAAACATGTTTTGTACCTTATACCTGAGTTATGCCTGATTACGAATTCAAACCACCACTTATGAAATTGAACCTTTTTGGCGGGAAGGAAATTAGATATAATTGTTTAAGTGAGATTCGGTCTACGACTGCTAACTGAATCTGCACGGCGCCAGCGTGAGATAAATTGTTGTGTGTATCCTTTTAAATTTTGAATTATTTCCCTGAACAAGAGTCTCTTCTGTTATAGGATATTGGCTGGCGCAGCAAAAATATAAATTTTTCCAATATCCAAAGAGGAAATAAATCTGAATTAGTATTTTAGGAGCACGACAATAGATTAGAAGGAGAGTTATTATAGAGATAGAATAAGATATAATATAGAGAGATAGCGACATAACAATAGAGTAGCCGGTAGGACTTTGATTGTACACAGTTTTGAGTAAGCAAAAGGATAGATTCTAGAGACAGTAAATTAATGTATAATAAGATTAAACTTACAATTTGCGAAATAACATATGAAAGAAAGGATATAACAATAACACAGCCGACGAATTACAGATATAACACTACGTTGTTATTTCCCTAAACTATTTAGTAATATTTTCTATGTTCTTGCCAAAGTCCTCCCATGACCTTTGTTTAGCTAGCTTTATACAGTGTTTAGCTTTCTTACATTTGTCTCTATATTCTCTAAGTGCAAAAGCTGACGTATTTGCCAGTAACTTTTAATATGCTTTCTTCTTTTCCTTCACTGCCTCTTTAACTTCCTGTGTCCACCATGGAGTTCTGAATTTTTTATCAGGGTTGTCTTCAAGGCTTGCCACTGAATCTCCAAGGTTTGGTTCAAATTCTTTCATTTTTTTTTTTCAATAATCCTTGTGTATTTTAGTCTACAGTTCACATCTGAGAGCTGCTCAACTTTTATTCGCTTTAAAACTTTCTTATATGTCATTCTTTTCAATATGAAATTCAATTTAATCCTTCTCAAGGCTAAATAGTGATCATTCCTAATTTCAAATTATCTGTACACTCTGGTGTCCTTCACCAGGAAGAAAACATCACTATCAACAATAACATAGTCAATGAGACTTTTCTTATTCCTTGCCTCTTCTCTGCATGTGAATTTGTGCACATTTTTATGTTGAAACATGGTGTTAGTAATAACCAGTCCATGTCTTGAACAGAAATCCAACAGGTATTTGCCATTATTATTAGCTTTGCTCTTTTTTTTCAAATTTTCTCAAAATATTTTTGTATGTCTACAATCATTTCCTACTCTGCTATTTAGATCCCCAACAAGGACCAACTTTTCCTTTTTCATTATTGTTTTTTCATTTTCCTTTTTCATTTCAGTTGCTTTCTCTAAAACATCAAAAAATTCCTCCACTTCTACCTTAGTAGAACCTTCTGTGGGACCACAGGCACAAATAAGTCTCATTGTCTAATTACCCATTCTGATATATGCCCACATCATTCCACTTGAGACTGCCTGCTATTCAAGAAGATTAGTCTCGTATTTTGTGTTGAATACTATGGCTACTCCTTCTTTTCCTTGATTGTCATTGCCTGAATATAACATTTTGTATTTATTGCTCAGAAAGATCTCACCAGTTTTTGTCTTTTTTGTTTCAGTCATCCCTATTATGTCAATCTGGTACTTATCTAATTCCTCAGCTAGCTCCATTTCTTTGCCATTCAGGTTTCTTATGTTGATATTACCAATCTTGAAATCTGGTGATGTTGAGTTGGGGTGTGCTTTCAGATTTGTTCCAGTACCTGACTTTTCACTGTTTGCCCTGGTTGCCTGGCAAAAACAATGGGAGGCCTTGTTTAACCGGGCGACGCCCTAGCTGGCATGAAATTTTGTCATGTTGTACCATCATTTTGTATATTGGTTTAAGCCAATAAGAATACAATTTGGTCTGCTAAATCCCAAATTTCCAGCCCATTCTCGTTGTTCAGAAAACCAGGTGACCAAATCTGGGCACAATAGTCCACATGTAGCCTAATCAAAGCCTTATACAATGGAACAAAAATCTCCCTACTTCTACAAGTCGGTCTTCTGCATCATTCCCAGAAGCCTTTGTGTTGTCTTCACAATTTTGGCTATGTGTCCCCTAAACTTCAGATCCGTATCTGCTATCACCTCCAGATCTCTTATTTCCTCCACCTCCAACAATATATCCTCACCAAGCATAAATTCTGCATCCCATCTTTGTTTTCCAAATTTTAAAACCTTACATATTGCAACATTAAACTCACATCCCCATTCCCGTGCCCAATTACTCTAATTATTCAAGTCTTTCTTGTAAGGTCACAACATCTCTACTCTTCATGGTTTGTCCCAACTTTGTATCATCTGCAAACAACTGAATATTTCCATCCAAATCTTCACCAATATCATTAATATACAAGTTAAACAGTAATGGCCCTAAAACAGACCCCTGAGACACACCACTAGTGACTTTCCTTTTCCTGGATATAGCTTCCCCATACACAACTTGTTGATACCTATCAGATAACCAGTCTCCAATCTGGTATCCAACCCCACCCGCTCTAGTTTGGCTATCAATTTATCATACAGTAATCTATCAAAAGCCTTTGCGAAATCTAAGTATGTTACTCTGTATTCTTCTCCTCTGTCCAAGGAAGCAGTCACCTTATTGTAATAAGTAAGTAGATTACTAAAACATGACCTCCCTTTATCAAATCCATGCTATCCATCAATGATAATACCATTGTTGTCAACCCAATTCTGGATCCTAGTTCTCACAAGCTTCTCCAACAACTTAACTGCAACACCTAACACACAGATAGGCCTATAGTTTGATGCTTGAGTTCTATCACCTCCTTTATGAAGTGGCACAATCTTGCCCTCCTTCCACTCCTTAGGAATTTGACCCAGTGCAAGACCCATATTTAAAAAATATGACAAGGCCAGTGTCAACTCACTCCCTGGCACATTGCTTCAGAATACGTGGTGATATATTATCAAGTTCCACAGCCTTATTTATATCTAGTTTTCTCAACTTCCCATACACCTCTTGCTCACTTATAGTCAATCTCTTCTGCCCATCATCAACTGCTTTCAGTCTCTCCATGAAGTCACATTCACAAGATTGAAAGACCTTTATGAAAACTGCTCACTTAGTATCTCCACCACACCTTCTGCAACAGCTGTCTTTATACCATTTTCTCCAATCACTGTCCTCCTTCCATAGTCATTCTTTCTTTTGCTTGCTGCATATCGCCTTAGAACTCTTTTTGATTCTTATAGATATCTATCCTTATTTATAATCAATGATATTTAATCATAATTTACATGATTATCTTATTTTTAGAAACATATATATGATTAGTAATATCCTTTTAATACATGGGATAATTTTTATATCTAATTTCTTTTACAGAGTTTTCTGGGCAACATGAATTGGGCAGTTTTAGGAGTCGATGAAGCCCATCGCTTGAAAAATGATGATTCTTTATTGTATCGATCTCTTATTGATTTTGATACTAATCATCGACTACTTATAACAGGAACACCTCTGCAAAATTCCTTAAGAGAGCTTTGGGCATTGCTTCATTTTATCATGCCTAATAAGTAAGTATAGCAGACTTGAATGGATATGTTTCTGTTTTAGCATAATCAATTTTTATTTAATAGATCATATTAATATAATAATTATGCATGGGGTTTCTTCTGTTGGAATCTTTACTTCATCATTAATATCAACTTAAGACATGATGGCTTAACCATATAGTTTTTTTTATAGTTTAATAATTTACGTAAACAGTTTAATAATTTAAGGAAAAAATGAAGAATTTAGTACAAAACACTTATATTTCACGATGATTATCTCATTGCATCATCAGAGTGAACACACACACACACAGCAATGAGCAGTTACATGAAGCAAGAATGAAAATGTCAACAAACATCATTATCAAGTGCATTCTTTCTGCTGCCCTGAATCTAGTGGTATGACACTATTAAGAAGCTAATGAACAACTTAAAAACAGCCTGTGGAGTGCAGTACTGACAAAGTAACAGGAAAAGTAAAAAACACACACACAGATATATATATACAGGGTGTTCGGGATAAATTTGACAGTTTCGTAAGGAAAAAGAAAATCTTCTTTGTATCTATTAAATTTAATGAATTGACAAAAAAACATTACAGGCAGAGTTAATTACAATACTATCAACAAGATTTACTCAAAATAACCACCATTAGCATCGATCACAGCTTCAATTCTGCTTCGGAACCTCGAACAAGCTGATGCTACAGTCTCCCTGGGAAGGGCCGCAAAAACTGTTTTAATTTTATCCATTAACTGGGCTTTTGTATTACTGGAAGTGCGATTGGTGTCTTTTTCAACTGCGCCCCATACAAAATAATCCATGGGGTTAAGGTCTGGGGAGTTTGGAGGCCAAACATTTGGACTGGTGAAGTCGTAGAAATTTTCAGACAACCATTTTTGACTTTTCCCAGAGGTGTGGCAAGGGGCCGAATCCTGCTGCCATACATACGGCCTACCATTGGCTACCCTTGTTATCCAGGGCTTGACTACAGTTAGCAACTCCACGAACAAAGCCCGAATTCCAATGCCAGGGTTCTTCAACACCTGTTCCTGCAGATTTGCGAGGAATTCTGCTGTACGAACGCAATCAGATCGTCTGCTAGGGATCTTTCTTCTTGCTACATCCTCGTAGTCACCATTGCAAGTCTCTAGTTCATGCCTGATTGTTTTTACTGTATTCAGGGAGCATTGGGCAGCAGTCGTAATATCCTTATTTTGATGGCGGGCACGAATCATCATGATACAAGTTATTCTCTTCCATGATTCAGGTGGGTTCCAGCTATCCATCCTTTCTGACATCTTGTATATGAATGAAGAAGGGTCCAAACTTTTAAATGAAGAGAAGTGTGTGTTAATACATGTAACTTACGGAAAAATATAATTAATTATAAATATGTCAAATTTATCCCGAACACCCTGTATATGTGTGTGTGGTGTGTGTGTCATCAGTTTCTTGATATCTATCCTCAGTGGATGTTCAGGCTCCTTTGATTTCTCAATATTTTTTCAATTCTGGTTGCATAAATCTTCTCTGGAATAATTACTATAGATCGTATATAATTCTCACATTAATTGAGCATTTCTGGTCAAATATCATCTACTCTAACTGCCTTCCACATTTCATGTTTTTGTTGGCTTTTTCTACTTCCTGTATTGATATGTACTCCCTTTTGCATTTCTCTTGAAAATTTTCTACTATGATTATGAAGATTGGAGGCGTGAACAGATGGCATCAATGGCAATATCACATTAAAAATGAGGATATTAGGAAAGAACTTGACATTGTCAGCATCCAGGAATGCGTTAGCAGAGCTAATCTCAGATGTTAGGGTCACTTAAACAGAATGGGCGAAGAAAGATTGATTAGCAAAACAAGTGTTCTCTGCCAGGTTGGCATGAAACCGACCCAGAGGAAGACCAAGATATAGTTGAATTGATATGGTACAAAGTGCCTTAGACGATAGAAATATATGATCTGATAATGTTGGAGTCTTGACAAGTAACGTTATTCCAGAAATTTGGGAGATTTTAGACAGGATCACAGACCACTCTGCCAAGCACTTATTACTGAAAAACAAAGAAAAATTAATAATGAAATTTCAAGCCCTACAACAACTGTAAAGCACAAGATCATCAAGATGCCACAACGAAAGGAACAGCCAATCACAAACCGACATCACAAGGAGCAACCAATCACCCGCAAATGAAGTTAGGAGCAACCAACCACCATCGGACCACAGCTTAGTTATCAACCAATCAAACCACAATCTCATCCAAGGTGAACTCTCACTGCTAAAGAAAGGTTTGAACTATGCATTTCCCCGAGATCAGTGAACAAACTTGACATCGTTTATCATATCGAGAGAGGTTTAAGATTCCTCCCCACCAATCTAGCTGATAAAATACGAATGAAACATCGTGTATACTAAATTCAAACAAAAAACTAAGCAGCAACTTAAACAAAACTGAAAATCTGGCCGTTAAATCCTTAAAAAATAACTAAGAGATTATAATCACAAAAGCAGATAAAGGTAATGCCACTGTCCTTTTAGACCGTACAACATACATTGAAAAAATGAGCCGTTTGATATCGGACCACAACACCTACCAAATGGTAAACTACAACCCCACAAAACGTAACAAAAAGAAAACAACTGAATTAATTAAATCCGTCCACACATGGCCTGAAGAAACAACAAAAAAAATTAATACCTCAAAATACACAAAGCAGGCACACCACTATGTCCGATTGTTGAAGGAATTGACAGCCCAAATTATCACTTAGCCAAGAAACTAGTGGCCACACTCAAGGAATTGGTAGGTCAGTCCCCTTCCTACATAAAAAATACACAACATTTCATAAATAAAATTTAAAACATTACACTCATCGACGAAGATTTATTAGTCAGCTTTGACATAACTTCCCTTTTCACCAATGTCCCAATCAATGACACTGTCTTGCTCTTAAAGAACATATTTCCACACGACATCACGGCCCTCTTTGCCCATATACTCAGCTCCGGATATTTCGTGTGGCAAAACAATTTTTACCTTCAACAAGAAGGTACAGCCATGGGCTCACCCCCCCCCAATAGCTATCTTTTATATAGAAGACTTTGAGCAATGTACTCTAGAGACAGCTTGCCCAAAATTTGGCTCTGATACGTCGATGATATTTTCACCATTTGGTCCCACAGCCGCAAAGCTTTAAATACATTCCTTAGCCACCTAAACAAACAACACAAACGTATCCAATTCACCATTGAAATGGAAAAAAAAACAACTCTCTTCCGTTCCTAGACACACTTATCACACGTCTTCCCTCTGGCTGTCTCTCCGCCTCAGTTTACCACAAACCTACACACACAGGCCAATACATACACAAAAATTCTTACCACCACCCAACACAAAAACTAGGTGTCATAAGCACCCTTAAACACAGAGCTCTAGCTATTTGTTCTAATGAACAGGCTCTAAACCAGGAATACAAGATCATCAACCAAACATTTATAAAAAATGGATACAGTAAAAAAACTATTCACAAGGTCCTCCATAAAGTTACCAGTAAGAACAAAAAAGATTTCAGGAATGTTATTGCCATTCCTTATGTTAGAGGCATTTCTGAAAGAATAGACAGAACACTACGCAAATACAACATTAAAACCACCTTTAAACCCCCAAACAAGTTAAGACACCTACTCAGTTCTTCTAAAGATCCTCTTCCACGCCTAGCCCACCCAGGGGTATACAAAATACAATGCACATGTAACATACCATACATAGGGGAAAGAGGGCGAACTATCCCAATTAGACAAGACGAACACAAACAACACATTAAATACCTTCATTTTGGAAAAACTAGCCTTTCTGACCACGCACACCAAACATACCACAGAATTGATTGGAAAAATACAAAGTCTCTACACTGCACCAAAACCTGGTTTCAGGGGAAATTTAAAGAGTCATGTGAAATGCTCAAACATAACCCAAATCTCAACAAAAATGATGGCCTAACCATTCCAAGAATGTGAAGAACCCATCTACAACCTGTATAACAACCTAAACTAGCCGAAGAAAAATCCCACTACAAGAAGACAACCTGGTGAAGTGTTTGTAACATTCAACAGCAACTGAAGGAAATCATCAGAACTGTACAAATCCAGAAGAATATTAATACATGAGGACTTTAGCAGTTTATTGTAGTTGTATTTTTTTTATTATTATTATTTCTTCTTTTATTTATTTATTTATGTTTTTTTTATCACTAGAGGTCAGGCTAGGAAAAAGGATTAATTAACTACTTAGATTTAGTTTACCAGTATACAGAGCTAGAGCATGTAGCTTGGTTCCTTATACACTTGTATCCTTCTGATGATGACCTCGATACAGGGGTTGAAACGTCAAGTTTTATTTTATTAGTAATTAATAAAATAATATTTTCAGCACGTGTGTTTTTGTGTCCCTAAATTTATAAATATGAATGCTGATCACTGTGTAAACCTAAAAGGGAAAAAAAAAAAAAAAAAGTATCCATAATAAGGTAAACTATAAAAACAAGGTAAACCCCTAGAAAACCAACAGGAGGAGACTTGTGGAGATTTTTTGGACAGGATGAAAGGCAACAAAAATGTTCAGTGGTTTAAAGCAAGGATATTTTTTTTTTTTTTTTTTTTTTTTTTTTTTTTTTTTTTTTTTTTTTTGCTTTAAGGAAATATTGATCATTTTTTCTTATCTTACACTAACTACTAAGAGTGCATTTTTTTTTAGATATTTTTATTGTTTAATTGCTGTTACATTTTTGCACTGAAGATGCCTGTGAAACCTAGGTGAAAATATGATAAATAAACATCAAGATTCCCACAAGTTTTCTGTTATCGCATTTTATTCTCAGTATGCCAACTCATGGTATTCCAGTCTTAAGGCAAGATATTGGCAACAGTAATCAAGAAGATAGGCAATTCTAAAAATTTTAAAGATTCGATTATAAAACATATGATAAATGACCATATTGCTGTTTTGAGTTTTCTGGTTGCTAAAATCAAAAAATGAACAAATGTAATTAAAAACAGTAAACAAAAACAGAAGTAAAAAGGATGATAGCTCTGATATGACCAAACAACTTGTCTTTTGATAAATACAGTATGAGAGGGGTTATGGAAGGATTACTTGAAGAAACGATAGTGAAAAGTGAGAAAGTGAAAATAATTAGTATGTTACCATGATTTACCATGATATGATAGAACTAAATCAAGAAGGGCTATAGCAAATGATTCAGTTCATGGGCTATATAGAAAACAATTTATTACTGTTTTAAAGCTGTTTAATTCCACATTCAGATGGTTGATAGAACAATTTTATTTAGATCTTGATTAGTACTTTTTTCTGTTCTGAAGAAGTGTACTCTAAGGTAACATAAAACTTTTTCTTTTAAAGTTACACACTGATCAGCATTCATTTTGATAAAATTATGGAGACTGTTACCACATTAAGAATAATTATGTTAATTTCCCGATGTTACAATCTTCATATTAAGATCATCACCTGGGGTATGTGTATATATACACATATATACAGAGGCAAGCTACATTACAATTCAGAGACTATGCCAAAGTGACACTAATTAATTCATTATTCTACTGGCCTGACCTCCAGCATGACAAAAACAAAAAAAACATCAAAGCTATATCCTACTTTTACACGGTCCGAAAACAAGGTCATATTACATTTTGATACAGAATTGCAGTGGCTTAGTCAATAATTTAACATAAGTGTTTAACATAAGATTACTACAATCCTAATTATAATTTTTAAGGACCTCTTAGAGCAAAAGGTTATGTGGGGATAATATGTGCCATCCATATTCTCATCATCATCATCAAATTCCTTGTACCCTCAAGGGATGTACAGGATATGATAGTACTACATGAAAAATTTACATCATTACCAACTTCCTATCTAAAATTTTCCTCCAAATCAGTCTGTTACTTGTCAAGACTCCAACAGATTTTTAAACCATCATATTTGTTGAGATTAGGATGGTCGATTTGAATTTCACAGGCAATCTTAAATTTGGTCTCATAAGTTCAAAAAACCTTAGTCCACTGGGCAAAATTAATTTGCTCAGATATATGCACTCAACACAGAATTCACCTACATGAAAAACACTTTTTTGGCCAATGACCACACTTCCCACCAAATACAGATAATTTTAACATTATGCACCCACACCAATTTCCTGTGTCCCCCCCCCAAAAAAAAGCGATCACAACAAATTTATTACCACTCCTTATATTCGTGGTATCTCAGAAAAAATGGTCAAGATATATCAAAAAAAGCACAATCTTGTGACCACCTATAAACCACACAAAAAAAGCTAGCAGCCCTTATCCACTATCCCAAAGACCACCTACAACCTCTGGAGTTTACCAGGTATCCTCTAACGTTTCCTACTGTGGACAAACAGGTAGAATAGCCAACACCCATATATCAGAGCACAAAGATTACATCTGATTCCACTACTACAGCCATTCAGGATTGGTAGACTATGCCCTGGAGAAATACCTGGTGAAGGATCCATTAGAAAAAAGCCACCTTATTCCACTGTTAAATCTTGAATGAAAGAGAATTTAGAATGTATTACCTTTCATTCAGATCTAACAAGTATCTAAATATCTAAATTCTCAATGTAATACTTGTATATTAATAAAAAGAAATTGAATGTAAATGAAATGATAATAACATCCTTGATTTGAAATTTACTGAATATTGTATTGTCAAATGTCTTAAGAAAAAAAAAAAGGGAGGGGAGGGAAAGCAATTAAGGAATATGTGAAGTATGTGTTAGTATGCGAACATTAGGCTAAAATCCCAGACAAAATAAGAAGATTAAATCATGACCTGAGGCCATCACGTATGCAAAGGTCTACGTTGTGTGGGGAGATCTCCCGTGGACAAGATCGAGAAAACTTCGGAACAGAGTGCAGAGGAATTGAGGTGACGTGTGAAGGTCATCGAGGGAGTATATAGTTTTTGGCGATACAAAAAACAAGGCTTTCGGTTTTTTCCTCGGATCTGTTCCAGTCGTTCCTAGAGAAAGGAAGTTCCAGTGAGGTCGGGGTTAGCTGAATGAGAGCGGCTATGCAGCCAAGTAGAAAGCCAATGTGCGTATAAGTCTCGGCATAGCAGAAGGTCAGCGTAGGCCGAGATGGAAAGATGGAACCTTGTGGACCAACATCAGCAGCAGTACTTCGTGAACATCGTAGGCAATAAATCGTGATCGTATTCGTATATCTGCCTTCCAGAAGCAAGAACGTAAGGAACTTATCAGCCAGGTAACCTTGTCGAAAAGGTACCAGTTGAAGAAAACGTGAGCCGTATAATTCCAATCGATGATTGCAAGTATAAGCCAGTGAGATCCCGACACCTCGGTAAAGTAAGGACTTTTCAAAATTTTGTATACAAGGAAAGTTAGATTGTGACAGTAAAAGGGACTAATTAGAATTGTGATTTATTAAGTGTTGTAGGACTTTAGGAGTTGAACCATGAATAGGGAATGATTGATCTAAGTCAGAAAATTTGGAAAAGTGCAGTGTGAAAATATTTTAGTTTGTCATTGTCGGGTAGTTCTTGAACCATTAATTGTGTGAAAATAATCTTGGAGTGTTAAGTAATTAGAAGGCCATCCCATTTTAATAGTATTAGATAACATTTCATGTTGTAAGGGAACTAGGATGTCCATGTTACGTCGAGTTATCTTATTTTGCCATTCATACCGACATTAGTTAAGTTAGTGACTATGAAGATAATTGTAACTTGCTTTATTAGTAATGAATAAATTTTTTCTTGTCAACCAAATAACTTGCCTGATCACTAATCTCAATGCACCACTCATAAAGAGAACCTATGCGTAAAATTATTGGGGATAGTCACGACTGCAGTGCAAAATAAGAATATATTAGATTATTGTGTTTGGAAATAGAGAAGGAAAGGATACAGGATAGTGCCATACTACGTGTTTGCTCCTAGATAAAGAAATTTCTCTTATCTGTAGAATTTTGGTGCCGCAGCGAAAACAAATAAATTTTCTGAAATTTGAAACTGGGCTAACACTAGTATTCTAACAAAGAAAATTGCTCTAGCCAGAGGTATTTCCTTTGTCTATCGAGTTTTGCACACGTGGGCAATACACTTATAGCGGCCAAGGGTTAGAGGTAATAATAAGGGTAGAGTCTGTAAGAATTGTATAGGACAAAATTTTAGAGTTGAGGAAATAACAAGTAAAAAATAAAAATAATACACCATAGCCCAAGATTTAAGGAAAGGATATAAGATCATAGAGGAGTAAACACAATCAACAAAATAAATTTATACTCATTATACATATATAGAAATTTTACACCACGAAAGTGCACATTCCTGCACAAGTTCAACCTCATTCGATTATAATCATACAACACGCGAAAGTTCTGGCAGAAAATGGAACATTCAGTACATCATAAACACTGTTTCTAATTGTAAATATGGATAAAAAGGTGTAGGGCTGACCACCTTATCCTGTGAACAGTTTGAGGTCCGATGATTAATAAACCTCGACACCGTAAGGTAAAAAGAGGGTAAAAGGAAGATGAGAAGCAAATTCAAGAGGCTTTTCCTCAAATCAGTTGCAGCTCTCACCAACTATCTTAACCTAAAACAAATATGGTTGTATCAGATTGATTGTTGTATCTCACTGATTTTTTTTTATTTTTTATCCCATCTTTGTTACTGAAGTGTGCATGTGTGTAATACAAGTGTATTGATCCGTGATTATACTGATTTGACTTCAGTGACATATAGGATAATAAGTAAATAATTTTACTTATTAACAATAAAATATGTTGTTAATTTTTGTAACAAATTTACGATGCTGGGAATCAACATGTAAGCCAGATGCCTTTTCAGTCAGTTCTGTGTATCTAGAGCAGTGGTTCCCAACCTATTTCTTTCATAGAGCACGTTCTAAAATACCGGGAGGGCGACGGGCACCATCCATTTTTTCAAGCAAATTTTTTGAATTCTTTTGTTAAATGAATATATACAAAGTTTACATTATAATCAAATGTTTTATTACTTAAACGTTTACATTATATAAAAATTTAAATCTATGTATGTAAGTTAGTGTGATCTTTGGCATTGCATTTCATTAGCCAGTGCTTCATAATTCTGGAATATCATCAGAATATGATGATATTCCAGTTCTTGACCAATCATCAAGATGCTCATCAGTGAGTCGTGATCTATATTTTGATTTTATGATATTCATGGTTGAAAACAATGATTCGCAAAGGTAGGTGGAACCGAAAAACGATTTTATCTTGTATGCTGCTCTTTTTAAGAATGGAAACTTTTTTCTATCCACTAGATTCCAGATGTTTTCATCTGTTATATGGGATTTCAGCATAATGCCATTCTGAAGATCCAAAATTTCTAGCTCCAGTTCTTCAGCATTTACTTGAACAGACTTTGCAATGCATGCAGCTATTTCCATTAAATATAATGGAAATAGCTGCATGAATTGTTGTGTGATTATTTCAAACTATACGGCATACAGTTGAACAGCGGCGGGCACACACAAATTGGTCGACTGGCGCCATGGTGCCCGCGGGCATAGGGTTGGGAACGCCTGATCTAGAGCATGATCAGAAAGGATAGATTTACCATTGTTATTACATTTCATGTTTGTTTATGTGTTCCTTTTCTGGATAGGAATTGTGCATCTAATTTCACCTATATAAGACAGGTGACATGTGCATTGAATATGGTATACTCCATGGTTGGGCAGGGAAGAATTGGGTCCTTTGAGGAGTTGAATAAACTCTTTAATTTTACAAGAGGTTTAAAGGCGGCATTAAGATTATATTTGTGTAGTATTCTGTTTATTTTATCTGATATCCTTTTAATGTATGGAATGGTTACAGTTTTATTGTAATCTAGTTTATTTTTATTATTAGATGAAGTCTTGTGAAGAATTTTGTTGATAGTATTTTTGCTGTAGCCATTTTTTAGGAAAGTATTGCTGATAATTTTTAATTCATGCTTAAGTGCTTGCTCATTGGAGCAATAAACCCTGTTCTGACACCTTGTTTTTGTGTTGGGTAGTGGTAAGAGTTTGTATTGTCCAGCTATGTGTAGGCTTATGGTAAACAGTGAAGGAAAGACTCCCAGAAGGAAGACTTGATAAGTGTATCCAGAAATGGGAAGGTGTTGTAACTTTCACTTTCAGTTGTAAATTATATGCACTTGTGTTGTTTGTTCAAGTAGCTGTGGAAGGTGACAAAAATCTAGTGGCCATGGGGCCAGTTAACAAAAACATTGTCAATGTACCTAAGCCAGTCTGGTTTATGAAGTAATGGAATCTACAGCACGTTGCTTGAAAGCTTCCATATAAAATAAAATAAAAACGCACAATACCCAGAACATGTAGTATGTGGGCAAAGATGGTCATGATATCAGGCTGAAATTTGTCCTAATTGTATCATTGATTGAGAGATTTGTGAAAAGGGCAGATACATTAAAACTGACTAATAAATTACTTTTGTTAAGTGTGATGTTTTAAATTTTGTTTACAGTGTTGTGTGTTTTTTATATAAGAGGAGGAATGTCCTACCAACTCCTTGAATGTTAACACAAGTTTCTTGGCTAGGTGGTAATTGGAGCTGTTAATAGTTCACCTATCAGCTGAAGCAGTAGTTCTCTGTATGAATCTTGGGTAGACCATAAATTTTCAGGACGCAAGCATGAGATGGAAGTTGTTTTTAAACTGTGTCTGAGAGGGCCAGGAAGTGACTGAATTATTTAATTCTGTGGATTTCTTTTTAATCCAATTAGTTAGTTTATACTTCACAATTATGTGTTGTTGTCAGTGGTTAATCGATTCATTTTTTGAAGATAAAGTATATGCATATATATACAGGGTGTTCGGGATAAATTTGACAGTTTCGTAAGGAAAAAGAAAATCTTCTTTGTATCTATTAAATTTAATGAATTGACAAAAAAACATTACAGGCAGAGTTAATTACAATACTATCAACAAGATTTACTCAAAATAACCACCATTAGCATCGATCACAGCTTCAATTCTGCTTCGGAACCTCGAACAAGCTGATGCTACAGTCTCCCTGGGAAGGGCCGCAAAAACTGTTTTAATTTTATCCATTAACTGGGCTTTTGTATTACTGGAAGTGCGATTGGTGTCTTTTTCAACTGCGCCCCATACAAAATAATCCATGGGGTTAAGGTCTGGGGAGTTTGGAGGCCAAACATTTGGACTGGTGAAGTCGTAGAAATTTTCAGACAACCATTTTTGACTTTTCCCAGAGGTGTGGCAAGGGGCCGAATCCTGCTGCCATACATACGGCCTACCATTGGCTACCCTTGTTATCCAGGGCTTGACTACAGTTAGCAACTCCACGAACAAAGCCCGAATTCCAATGCCAGGGTTCTTCAACACCTGTTCCTGCAGATTTGCGAGGAATTCTGCTGTACGAACGCAATCAGATCGTCTGCTAGGGATCTTTCTTCTTGCTACATCCTCGTAGTCACCATTGCAAGTCTCTAGTTCATGCCTGATTGTTTTTACTGTATTCAGGGAGCATTGGGCAGCAGTCGTAATATCCTTATTTTGATGGCGGGCACGAATCATCATGATACAAGTTATTCTCTTCCATGATTCAGGTGGGTTCCAGCTATCCATCCTTTCTGACATCTTGTATATGAATGAAGAAGGGTCCAAACTTTTAAATGAAGAGAAGTGTGTGTTAATACATGTAACTTACGGAAAAATATAATTAATTATAAATATGTCAAATTTATCCCGAACACCCTGTATATATAAGTTGGTAGCTGTTCTTATTAATTTTAATGGTATGTACCCAATACCACAAGATTAAAATTAATAAGATTATTTATTAAACTGATAATATTTCACTCCATCCAAAGCAGGAATAATTTAGTAGTTGTGGAAGCATAATGAAGTGTAATGGACAATACCATATCTCATAGACTGGAGTTGGTCTTAAAAAATGATAACTTAAAATGTCGAGGTGTGGCTTCATTCATTCACCATTGACCTCAAAAATAGTCTTTCAGACTTCTAACAACTTATATGTAGCACTATAGCTTTCTTCCGTGTAATTATGGATAATGGAGATATCCAAGGTGTTGTTCAAGCCATAATAATAGCTGCAAATGTATTTTTGTATATTCTTCAGGGCATATATTTACCATAATAACTCAAGCTTTTTTCCTCAAAAATAAAGTTAAAAAATCGTGGTGCGAGATATGTGCGTGGATTTTCAGAAACTAAAGTTTTTCAGGAAAAATTAAATTGATATTTATAATTAAATTCTCAGTATTCATTAGAATTTATAACTGCTCACATTATTTATAAAATGAACAAATTTAAATTTTAATTATCAACGTTATTTACTTGATTGGTGGCTCACCTTCATCACATGATATATTTGAATCATTAGCAACAATGCTTCAGTAATTAAATTAAAGTAAACAGTTTCATTATTGCTTGTCCTTTTATTGTTTCAGAATCATAAGATCACCATGATTTAGAAAAAAACTGAAAATGGGTATCACTTACCAAGAATCTACTATTTGCTATCACTACTTCCGGATTCCCATATGACCAGTGCGGTATTAACAAAAGATTGCACAAATCAACAACAAAGGCAAGCTGACTATTGTTCAGTTGAAATGTTGATTCTCTTCAACCGAATTCCAAAATATCTGAAACTGCCACAACAATATTCACTATCTATTTCTTAAAGTTTTATACTTTTTTCATGTATGAGGTATATGCCAAACTTTTTATTTATTTTATTTTATGTTATTTATTTATTTATTTTATTTTTTTTGCAAAGTAAAATCAAGGGTGCTAGATATATGCACGGACAAGTTATATTTAAAGTAAATATGGTACTACAGATTTTCTCACCGTCCATGGTAAACCAAGCTACAAGTACAGATATTTTGTATCTTATGGAGGTGGGGGGGGAAGTTTATGCTTATTCTGAATAAAATTGTGTGTGTGTTTTTCTTTCACCATTTTTACTTTAGTGTGTATTTAAAGATTTTTTTTTTTAAATTTATATATATATATATTTCAATTTTAGATTTGCATCGTGGGAAGATTTTGAATTGGAACATAAAGATACAGCAGACAAAGGTTATCATAAACTGCACAAGCAGTTGGAACCATTTCTCTTAAGACGAGTGAAAAAGGATGTGGAAAAATCATTGCCTGCTAAAGTTAGTAGATTATAATTATTCCTAGAGGTTTAAAGAGAGGAGGGTTATATTATTCATTTAAAGTGTCCCTAGAGTTACTGCACTCATCATGGTTATATATTGTAATTATTTTATTTTTGACATTTAAAAAACAAAAGTTTATTTTAAGGCTTCCATGGGAAGAGTCACTGGACTCATCATGGGTGTTTCTTCTATACTATGCGCAAGAGTATCTGTCACTCCTTAACTTCAATACAGTCATTGTTACTATCTGAAATTTCAGTGAATGGAATATGTCACTTTGTCTATTAACATATTCCACTCACCCACCATTCTTTTTGCAAAGAATCTCACTCCCATCGCTTATAATTTTTGCATTATTATTGTTGACATATATCTTCATTGTAATCAGCATGTAGGTTTATCATTGTAACAGATATATTCAAGAAGTTTTCACTACAGGAGAAGTTTTTTCTGTCAATAATTTTATAGATAGACTGGCTTAGGTGTTCGCAGTTTTGAGCAGGATAAAATCACATCTTACTAAAAAGAACAAAGTTGGGTAGATTTCGTAGATGAAATACGAGGGTGGTCTGAAAAGTTCTCGCCCTCGACCATAGATGGCAACATTATCAGCAAGATTTTTTTTTTCTAAGTTGGTACATCTGTCATAAGCATCAATGTGAAATTGCAAGTCATTCTATCAAATAGTTTATTTTATACTGCTATCTGAAGCAAAAGTGTTGTCTGCATCCCTTGAAATGGATAAAATTGAGTATCATGTGTTTATAAAATTCTTTGTAAAAGAAGGTTTAATGCCGAAAGAAATTCATTCGAAGTTCATAAAAGTTTATGGGCACTCTTCTCCTTCATTTTCAACAATTAAGAAATGGGTTGCCGAGTTTAAATGTGACTGTACCAGCCTTGAAGATGATCCACATGAAAGATGCCCAAAAAGTGTAACAACTCCATAAATCATTGATCAAGTGCACGATATGGTATTGGATGACTAGCAAGTCAAAGTGTGTGAAATTGCTGAGACTATAGGCATTTCAAAAGAAAGTGTAGGATATATTTTGCATTAAGAATTGCAAATGAAAAAGCTTTACACAAGATAGTTGCCACACTTGCTTACAGCATATCAAAAAGGCACTCGCATGAAAATCTCTGAACAGTGCTTGGAGCGTTTTTACAAGAATAAAACTGATTTTCTGTGTCGATTTATTACTATAGATGAGACTTGGATTCACCATTACACACCAGAATCCAAACAGCAGTCAAAACAGCCACAGAAGCCAGTTGTTCAGTGCCAAAGAAGACAAAGTCGGTTCCATCAGCAGGAAAGGTCATGGCATCGGTGTTTTGTGATGCCAAAGACATTTTGTTTATTAATTATCTTGAAAAGGATAAAACAATAACCAGGGAATATTATTCTGATTTTTTAACCAGACTAGACGAAACAATTCATGACAAATTACCTGGTTTGCAGAAGAAAAAAATCATCTTTCATCAGGACAATGCACTTGCCCACAAAGGTGTTTTGTCAGTGGGAAAATTAAGGGATCTGCACTATAAATTCTTGGAACATCCACCCTATTCCCCAGATTTGGCTCCCTCTGATTTCTATCTCTTTCCAAAACTAAAACTCTTCCTTGCTGGTCAGCATTTTTCTTCGACTCAAGAGGTGATTGCAGCTGTAGAGGGTATTTTGCAGATCTTACTGAGAACCACTACACGGACGGGATAATGGTGCTAGAACATTGTTGGAATAAATGGATTAGGTTTAAGGAAGATTATGTTGAAAAATAAAAATAATTTTGAAATTATAAATCCGTTTTTTCGTTGTTAGGCCGAGAACTTTTCAAACCACCCTCATATATAATCAGATAATCAAATATTACAGAAGAAAAATGAAAGAAAAAGTAAAGTTGTAAGAAAAAGACTTTGAAGATTCATTTGCAGACTATGAAAAAAACAGTGATTGATTGATTCAGCCAAAGATGCAAATACTGAGGCTTTCTACCAGAATATCAAAATCAGAACTCTATGATGGGCTGAAGAAGCAGTCAAGAAAAATAAGTAAATTCACAGCAAGTTGCATGTGCTCTGAGAGAACACAGAAAAATGTAAGTAAGCAAAGCAATGTATGAAAGTAGCTACACAAAAGTAATTGTAAGAACATAGAAAATAAATATCAGGAAGGTGGCAATATATTCTAGTCGTTATTGAAAAAAGCACTGAAATGAAGGAAAGAGTACTGTAAAAGGAAGCACAGATGATAAAGGTGGCATAAAAACTAAAGATATAGATAGTCTAGATATCTCTAATAATTACTTTGAAAGATTGCTAAATGAAACAAGCAGTGACAACCCATTAATAGAAAATATGCAAGAGGAATGCAATCAGGATTACATCAATACTTGAGATGCATGGTACTAATGTCCAATAGGTTGATTAACCAACCTCTCATGTGTGGGCTCAACAATAAAAAAAAAAAAACATCAATACTTCAGATAGAAAAAGACAGATAAAACATGAATTGTGGAAAATGCAACTAGAGTAGATGATATTCAACAAGAAATACTCAGTATGGAGGTATGTAAGTCCTATGGTGGCAACACTACATAATTCAGGTGTGAACATTCCTGGTAAGATTTATGTATGCATACTTGAGTAAAAAGGCTAAGAAAAATCCCGGAAGGGAAGGAGGGAATCTTGGAGAAAACAGGCTGGATTCAAGCCAAATAGATGTTGTCAGAATCACAGGTGCCAAGAGAAAAGCAATACAGTCTATATTTCTATTGTAAGTCAGCAGTCAGAATTGAAGAAGGTGCGGGAAGATGGTTTTTGAAATCAAGTGTGAGATAAGGGTGCACATTATCTCCCCTATTACTCTTCATCTATATTAATCATATTATGAAGGAAAGTGGCATTAAACCTGATATCAAAATTATATTGGAAGTTTTTTCCCTCTTGGTTAGACTATAAATTATATATTTAGTTTAATCCTTTATCCAAGTGTGAGCAAACAGAGTTTGCGCCTGAAGTATCTTCAGGACAGGGGCAACTCGTGGCAAAGGTGGACTGAGTTCTCATCACTTTCCTTATTATCCCATAATGCAAAGCACATCTTCTTGCAGGCATGTATAATTCTATGCATTATGGGAAGGGTCACTACCCAGACTGGTTTAGACCTTTATTGAGGTCTCTTCAGTGGTAATACCAAGAGGCAAAGGTGGACTGAGTTCTCGTCATTTTCATTAGTATCCCATAATGCAAAGCACATCTCCTTGGAGACATATAATTCTATGCATTATGGGAAGGGTCACTACCCAGACCGATTTCGACCTTTATTGAGGTCTCTTTCAGTGGGAGCCAGACCCAGAGGTGATACCAAGGTTGAATCAATGCAGAAGTCTTCAACTGCTGAGATTATGACTCTGCTTGGGGGTAGGTTTTTGCTTGTTTCTGAGTGGGGCCACCACTGAGATTATGGTTCTGCTTGGTGGTGGGGTGAGCTGAGTGGAGCCACCGTTGAGTTGGATGGTCCTTCGGTCACTCGTAAGGAGTGGTCTGGGGGACTGCCTAATTTTTAGAGAGGTCTTTACTTAAACAGCACCTGTTTTTTATTTATTTATTTTTATTTTATTTTATTTTCCAGTGAACAGTTTGAAAACTGACAAATATGGTATGAGGAGAGATATGAAAAAGTTACCAGAACTAACAAAAGAGAAGAGTGAAAGAGTAAAGATAGTTGAGGGTGTTGCTGTGATATGATAGAGGTGAGTTGAGAAGTGCCATGATTGCAAATGATTCAATGCATCAGTAGTGCAGTTGGACTGTGTGTGTAGGTTATGGATGTGTGGATTGAGTTCAGTGAACAAAAGGACTTTTATAAGACTAATGGTTTGGACTTGAATGGATCTGGAGATATAAGTTGCTAAAAGTTCTGGAGAATATAAGAATATAAGTGCAAAATCCATGAGACTAGGTCTGTTTGCAAGGGAGGTAAGTGAGTGTGCGAATAATCAAAAATTTTGAATATAATTCCTCAGTTACCAAATCTGAATGGGATAGTCAATACGAAGTGTACTTGAAGACCAAAAGTACTACTGCACTATATATACTAATGCAGGGCCGGCGCGAGAGTATATGATGCCCCTAGCCAAAGAAAATTTAGGCGCCCCTATACAATGTCTCTATGCAGTAATTAGTGCGTCATTTTTTTCGATACCCAAATTTGATTAGTGCACCTATATACATCTTAAAAATAAATGTTACAGAATTTAAAAATTTCTGTCTATACATTTTTATGCCTAACCATTTTAAAAAATCACTCACCAGAATGAAATAATTTAGTTACCGATTTAAAACATTTTAGAAAGTTATTTTTAATGGCATACTACACTACTTCCATGTACACTATGTATACTAGGGTTTCCCAAACTGTGTTCCACGGAAGGTGAATAAGCGTTCCGCGAGAAGTTCCTGGAATTTGTCATTATAGTTTTCTAAGCATTTTTTATGAATAAATATTTTATAGTGGAAATATTCTGAGGAGAATAATATTTGAGAATATATGTCGAAAAGCTCGGACCCAGAATGCCTAATAACATTTGTGTATCGTTAATTTTCACACATCAAAATGAAACCTTTCACCATTTGGGAAAGAGAATACCGCTGTTTATGATTGGTCATAAAAATTACCTGCAAGCGGATTATAACAATCGGCGGCATATAATATTTTTCGTATACAAGCGAAGTTTTTAAGCAGCAATGTAGAGGCTGACTCTGATGAATAGAGAAGCAGTAAAATTTGCAGAAGAGTAGAAGAGGCAATATTTATGGTCTTTCAGCTTCATGATTTTACTTTAACTAGGCCCTGAGACATACCTTAATTCTTTTATAAAAAAAATTAAGGTTCAAAAAAGAAATTTGAGGAACGAATTATACTTTTTCCCATAGGTTATTATATTCGATTAGCGCTTTTTCGATTAATGCACCTGTTTTAAAGAACGCATTAGGCGCACTAATCGAGGGATTGCTGTATATATATATTTTGTCATACTCACACAAGCACACGTACACCTATACATGTGATATTTATAAAAATAATATTATGAACATTTATATATAAATGTTTATATATAAAATTTATTAATCAAAGCCAATACATTTGTATACATATATGATTACTCCTAATATCTGTATAGCAAGAAAATTATTACATCTTAAATACAGAAATTATAAAAAATTAATCTTTCGGGCTTTTGCTTTGGCAAAGTTTTGAATTAATTCATCTATATTGATTGTAGATGCACTTTCATGCTCTATAGATATTATTGCTAAACCAGTGAGTTATTCCTGAGCCATCATAGAGCGAGTGTAAGTTTTTGTAAGTTTTAATTTCGAGAAACTCCTTTTTGAACTTGCTACTGATACTGGCTATGTCTAAAAAAATTCCCAGAGTAGTAAACACATTTGGACCACTATTTTCTAAATTATTTTTGCATATGTAAGACAGGACATCTAATGAGGAAGTATTTTCTGGAATATGCCTTGCTATTATTTGTAATTCACTACATAAATCTGTTCCATCAATACTCTAGAATTATCATGTGTTAAATAATTTTCCAATATCAAACAATTTTTAAGCAGTTCTGCTGTGAAGTAATTTTTTGAAATTCATATATATTTTAAAAGAAAACCAAACTTTTCGTTAATTGTGGTTATGCGCTTGAATTTTTCATCAACAGATGCAATTGCGGTATCAATAATTGAAAAATAGAAATCTACCTTAAATTTTTGTTTGAAATCTGTTATGAATTCATCCTCTGCTTCATACGCAAATTGTTTTTTTTTTTTTTCTAAGTCTAACTGTTTCTTGTTCAAAATTAGGCGTTACATCTAAGACCTCAGCGATTTTTTTCCGCATCTGTTAACATCTTTTCAAATTCATCCTCATTTCAGATTTTCATTAAGAAAATCTTTGTATCATTAATACAATTTATGGCACCATTTATATCAAGGCTTGTATTCTGAAGTTGTTTACTTGTAAAGTTTATTTCAAAAAATATATTATATCACGTTACTAAGGATGCGATAAATTTGAACTTCCTTAAAGTTTTAAGAAGACTACTTGTGTCTAATTTCATGGTATTTTCACTTAATCCACATAAACTATCATCTTGAGATATTTCTTGCAGTGCTTTGCAAACATTGGACAAATTATATCTGAGGGGCTTTAATGAATCAATTCGACTCTCCCATTGTGTATCACAGGCTGGTTTGAGTGTAAATTACTTATGTGTCTTTTGAGGTGTTCCCATCGACGAGTCGAACCGGAAAAAAAATACATATAGACAATGTACCGCGTCAAAAAATGCTGTGGCATCTAAAGTATTAGCAGTGCAATTCACTACTAAATTTAATGAATGTGAACTACAGGGTGCATACATTGCTGTCGGGTTAATATTTGAAATTCATCGTTGCACACCTTTTACATTACCTTTCATATTACTTGCGTTATCGTGTCCTTGACCTCGTAAATCTTGTATTGGTAATGAAAATTTGTCTAGAGTTCCTAGTATTTCATTTGATAAAAATTCTCCAGTGGTATTTTTTATTTCTATAAATCCCAAAAAGTGTTCTTTTATAGAAACCGTGCTATTACTAGTGTCTACGAATCGAATGTTCATTTGTTCCGTGTGACCAATGTCAGACGTACAGTCAATAATTATGGAAAAATATTTTGCGGCAACAACAGATTCTAAAATTTTATTTTTTATCACATTGGTGAAGATGTTTATTATTTCATTTTGAATATCTTTCCAAGATAATGCACATATGTATCTTTCTCTTTTATTCTTCGAAGATGTTCATTCATTATTGGATCAAACTTGGCTAGAAATTCAACAAATTTCAAAAAATTTCCGTTTCCATGAGAAAACAATGCCTTATTTGTTCCTTGAAATAATAAATTTTGAATAGCTAACATCTGAACTAAAGCAAAGAGTCGTTCTAATACTTGCACCCAATGTTTCTCCTCTTTTCTAATAACTAGCAAGTTCTCTTCATCGATGGATTTCTTTTCTTTTATTCGAATTTCCTTTCCACTTACATTAATTTTCAATGTGTCTTAGACTTTTTTCATGCGCAGCTAAAATAGAAGAAGCATTTTTCCAGTCCCTCAATCCAGAATCAGCAAGGTTAATCCACCATTGATCAAATAATAAACAGCAGAATCCGTGGATTTTGAATACAGTAACCACAAACGCTGCATTGTCTCATCGTTAAATAGTCCTCGAGTATAATGAGTCATTGAAAATCTTCTATTATTGTTATCTTTCGGAAAATCAAAATTATGAACCTGTTCGGGTCCATGTTCAACTAATAGTTGACGTAATTGATTGATATTGGAAAATTTTACAGAACACCAAGTTGTTGGATCATTATAATTTAAATTTGTAAAATCAAATCCTTTTATGATTGGATCTGTAGAACAACCAGCTTCAGAATGAACAATACTCATACAATCTGTAGATTTCTCCTTCGATGTTTTAATCCAATTTTTGGTATCTGTAGAATTCTCCTCCAGTTCATTAATCGAAGCTATAGACGAATTATCCAATGAATAATCTTGAAGAGTTTCTTCTTGTATGCGATTACGATCTTCTCAGCAAAGATATTTTAAAAATGCACCTTCTTGTTTTTTCAAACTTTCTTCCTTTTCTGCGTTACGTTTGCAATATTGAAAACCTGATTTCTTTTTATCCATTTTCAAAATCCAGTAACTGAAATATTTATAAATAAAAATAAACTTAATTATAAAAAATATGGACTTTAAACTATTCAGTATTCAGTATAAAAATTTTTTATACATTTACTTAATGAAGTATTTATCAATTATTACGTTATAAGTTATAACTATACGAGGTGGTATCAAAAAGTCTCGAGACTAGGTTTGTAACACTCCAACAGATGGCAGCACAAGGCTGCATGCACAGTCACAGGGAGCACCTACCTTCATAAGTCAGTGTGCCAAACGACATTGTCCTGTGTACATCAGGAGCTGTGCAACTGATGCTATTCTGACCACCTATGTTACCACATCTGCGATTTCATCATGGACAACAAGTTAGAACAAAGAGCAAACGTGAAATTCTGCATGAAACAGGGCAATTCATGTCGAGGATCATTACCAGTGACGAAACTTGGGTGTACTGGTATGACCCTGAGATGAAGCAACAGTCTTTGCAGTGGAAGAGCCCATCATCTCCACAACCCCAAAAGGCAAGGCAGGTCCGCAGCTTGACCAAGTGCATGCTCATCATCTTTTTCGACATTCATTCATTCTCACCCTCAGGGACCAGACTGTCAATAGCGAGTTCTACTGCAAGGTTTTAAGGCATCTGAGTGAGGGCATTTGGCGGAAGAGACTAAATCTGTGGCACTCGAAAAACTGGATGCTCCACGACGACAATGCACCATGTCACCAAACTCTCCTCACACGTGAGTTTCTCTCCAGAAACAACATGATCTCACTTCCACACCCACCTTACTCGCCAGATTTGGCTCCTGCAGACTTCGTCCTCTTCCCGAAGATGAAGATCTAGCTCAGAGGTCACCATTTTGACACTATTGAGGAGATCCAACACGAATTGTAGAAAGTGCTTGACATGCTTCTAAAAGAAGACTTCTAGGACGAATTCCAGAAGTGGCAAGAACGCTGGGAGCACTGTATTGATATGCAATGGGACTGTTTTGATGGTGATAGTGTGTAAATATAGATAAATAAAGTAATTTCTCATAAACAGAGCTAGTCTCGAAACTTTTTGATACCACCTCGTATAACTTATCTATCATACATTTATAATCTAATAATTCAACAATATCATTTTCTATGAACATAATTGACAAATTTCTCAAATGCATCTGAGTTAACGAATTTTGTAAATATTTTTAATGCGTTTAAGTACAGAAAATGAGCGTTCACCGCTAGCATTACAAACAGGCATTTATACTTTTGTCCACGGCTGCATTTATACTTTTGGAGATCCAAGGTGCAACATCATTATGAGACCTCAAAAATAAGCACTTTTTTTTTTAGTTTATTGAAAATAAAAGTCAACATTTCCATGATAACTAATTTTGATAACACAGTACAACATTGGTATGCATATATTTGCATTTTAAAAAAGTATAAAAATAAATCAGTTCTAATTTAAATAAAAAAAATCAATCACTAAAAATTTTTTTTTTCTGGCTTTGGTTTTAGCAAATATATCTATAATGTCATCATAATTAATCAAGTCCATTATGTCTGATTCAATGCATAATAACGACAGGTCACTTATTTTATTTTGGTGCAAGTTGCTTCTTAAATAATTGTATAAGGATAAAAGAAAAGAAAAGAATTTAAATGCAATCAAATTGTAGCAAAAAGCATTATATTTCATTACAAAAACCATGTTGTAATTTATGGAATTACAACATGGATCTAAATATAAATATAAAACGTTTCAGTTTGCAGTAACATGCACAGTATGCCTCTCTGGTTGACAGAATGGTTAACGTATATGCTTTCCAACCACCCAACTTTAAGTGAAAGGTAAATTTTGTCGCCTAGTGCGAGACAACCTTACTTACTGGAGGCCTAGGATTCACATAAAAAGCATATAATATATAGGAAAATTCAGTTCCAACTTTATCGCACAATTATTAAGATTTATTCAACTCCAGATTTGATTTTTTTAAGTTGCAGTAATAAGCATAATAATTCCAACTTTAGTTAAAACGCAGAAGCAATCAATAGTAACGATAACTTGATATGCTCGCTAACATCCAATTTTTTACTCGACATTTTACCCTAAAATGACTTGAATCTTGATGCACAAAAAAAATGAACTAAAAAATCAATTTAATTTATAAATAATAATTAACTTAAAAATAAAATGCTCTGTTTATGTGATATAGAAACTGCTCTTACCCACTAATTAATACAAATAGCAGCAGCACACAAAAAAAACCTCTGTTGTCTCAGAAATGTGTTTCAAAATGATCACAAGTTCAATACTCAACGATCTGTTCTTTCCTAACAGGATTCTGGGAAATCACAGGGTGAATTATTCTTAAGAACGTTATGGATTAAACTGACCATATATTTAAATTCTGGATTAAACTGCTAAGTCAGTGATTAGTCAACACAAGTCAAACATTTAGTAAGACAAAATTTTCAGAGAAGGAGATTGGAATTTAGTAATATTGATAAGAACAATAGTCCAGGTTGTTCAGAAGCGAAAACCATCTGTGTCAAAATGAAACTAGTTTATTTAATTAAAAACACAAAAATGTCAGCTCTTTGCTTTATGCGAATGATGTTATACTTCTAAATAAATCCGCTACAAGTCTGCAAGATTCTCTGACTAAATTGAATAGCTCTTGTAATAGATATGGTATGAAGGTCAGCAATAAAAAGACAAAGACAATGAAAATAGGCAGAATCATTGAAAATGTCAACTGTGTTGTGAATGGAGAACCTGTGGAACAAGTAAAACATTTCAGCTATTTAGGCACGATTTTTACTGAAGATGGTAAATTAAATATAGAAATAGACAACAGAATCAGCAAAGCTGGTATGGTGGGAAGTCAATTGCATAAATTCATATGGAATAAGAGAGAAATTAGTCGGAACACTAAATTAGCTGTATACAAGACAGTGTTCAAACCAGTTTTAACTTATGGATCTGAGAGCTGGGTCAGAAGTAAAACACTTGACCAAAGACTAGAGACTTCAGATATGAGAGTCCTGAGAAAGATTATAGGCGTGAACAGATGGCATCAATGGCAATATCATATTAAAAACGAGGATGTTAGGAAAGAACTTGACATTGTCAGCATCCAGGAATGCGTTAGCAGAGCTAATCTCAGGTGGTATGGTCACTTAAACAGAATGGGCGAGGAAAGATTAGCAAAACAAGTGTTCTCTGCCAGGTTGGCAGGAAAACGACCGAGAGGAAGAACAAGATATAGGTGGATTGATACGGTACAGAGTGCTTTAGACGATAGAAATATAAGATCTGATAATATTGGAGTGTTGACAAGTAACAGACTGATTTGGAGGAAAATTGTAGATAGGAAATTAATAATGATGTAATTTTTTTCATGTAGTACTATCGTATCCTGTACACCCCTTGAGGGTACATGGCAGGAATTTGATGATGATGATGATGAAAACACAAAAATACAACCAATTTATTAAATATATCTTTATAGGGTTCATAATTAAAAGGACTCTAATAATAATAGATTTCTACAGATGTGTCTCATCTTGTTTTGGTATTATCAAGTTATTCTGAAGCATTATGAATTTTGCTATTTTATTATTATGCTGCTAATATTTCTTCAAATGCGGCACTTTTGTACAACAAAACTGGCTAAGTTATGTTGAATATATCTGTTTGCAAATATACTCAAAATCCCTTAGACCTAATAAAAATGTAGAATGCTGATGAAGTTTCATCTCTACATTCTCGTTAAAATGCAATTATCCCCCCCCACCCCCACCCCCCACCGTTAACGGATTATTGTCTTTATGGTGCACTGTATTACTTGGAATTTCTTTACTGTCCTACAATATTCGATCCTTTTTCTGCACAATTTATTTATTGTCTCTCTACCCAAATAAAAATGAATTTCACATGTGCGAAAATAAATAATCAAAACATTTGTTTACATTGGAAATATTATGTCAAATATTTATATTTTTTAAATAACATTTATTGAAATAAATATGACATTTTGCTTTCTTTCCTTTCAAAATAAAATTATATGGGTCGCACATTTCAATTTTAGGAACGATTTTTTTTTTTTTTTTTTTTTTTTTTTTTTTTTTTTTTTTTTAATTAACAACAAATGATGTTAAACTGCATTTCTCGGGGTTTCCGATTGTGAGTCTTTTTAATATCAAAAATGTATATCCAGATATTTTATCAGAGATTCTTTCCCTTTTTGCTTAAAACTGCAACAGTACAATTACTTTGGAAAAATAATGAATTCAAACAAAAAGAAAGTGCACATATGTTATCTAGCAGTATTTTGTGTGTATGTGTGTGGTGATAATTTTTTTTTTTTTTGGGGGGGGGGGGGGAGTTAGCCATTAAAGGCGAATTAAGTCTGTTATGAAAATTTTGGAAATAAAATTTCATTTTGATGCATGCACCTACACATGTTTCGAAGGATAAATTGTAGGGAAAATATCGCTACTTCAAAACTGCCACATAATACCGAAAATATGTACATAACAGTTGACTTCATAACTGCTGTTTATTTCGATTTATAGGGAGTGATTGGGGGAAACCAATCACTCCCTATAAATCGAAAAAAACCTACAGTATTTATAAAAATTATGCATTACATGATATGATTCAAGATTTACATATGATTCTCTATAAAGCAAAATTTAAAAGTGCGAACCTCCGCGCAATCTGTGAACTAACCTTCGAACTATGATTATGAATAAAAAAGAAAACTTAATTTGGAACAGATGGAGGCTGTATTCATTTTTAGATTCGGATTTTCATGAATTTATAAAATAATTGTTTGACAAAAATAATTATCTTCAATCAAGTTCTTGGAGAATTTTAAAATGTATTGTGATTAAAATAATTAGCCAAAAAATTGATAGTGATACAATATGATCATCATGTTGGAAGCTTAATGGATTTTTTTACAACACTCAAAAAGGATTAAAATAGAATTTAATACTTCCTATATTTCGTCCTAGTCACTAGGACATCTACGGGGATTATAAAAACAACTAATGTAACATGCACACAAATATACAATACTAAGCCCAACCAACGTGGGTGACACTAAAGTCCTATCTAGGTGGAGCGCCCTCTAAGGGCGGTAGTAGGTGGCCTGGAATGTAAGGTGGGACCTCTAGTGATGAGTGTTTCCCAAATCTTCGGAAGCTTATTAAGATTTGGTTGGTTTCTGAGAGCTGCTGCTGCTTCTAAGAAAAGTCTCTCTTTCTTGAATTTGCTGTTGTGGAGCATGGTGGTTTTCTTCCATGATATTCTGTGGGTGGTGTCCAAAACATGGTCAGCCAAGCCTGAATGACCATAGTTGTGTTTACAGATGTAAGACTTGTGTTCCTCCAGGCGGATGGATGCTGATCTGCCTTTCTATCCAAAGTACGCTAGCTTACAGGAACAGGATACTTTGTAAACACCAGGCAGAGAGAGAGGAGGGAGCTGATCTTTCGTAGAACGGATAAGGTTAGCAAGTTTGCGGTGGGGCTTATATGCTGCGTGTAGGTTGTACTTTTTTAGAATCTTGGCTATTTTTCGGATGTGTCACAGATGTAGGGTATGGTGATGGCATTTTTAAAATCTTGTTGACGAGAAGGAAGGGGAATGGGGGAGGAACTGATTATTTTTTTGATATTGTGATTGCTGTAGCCATTGGAGAGGAAAGTGCTGTGTATGTGGTTAAGCTCAGTAATGAGGGCGGTTCCACTGGAACAAAGATTGTGGGCTCTCTTGGTAAGAGTTTTAATAATGCCATATTGTTGAGAGGGGTGGTGTTGGGAGAGTTTGTGAATGTATCTGCCTGTGTGTGTGGGTTTTCTGTATACACTGAAGGCAAGTGTATCATTAGGCAGGCATGTGACTAAGGTATCTAGGAAGGGTAAACAATTGTTCTTTTCCTTTTCCATAGTAAACTGGATTCTTGGATGTAGGCTATTGAGATAACCGAGGAAGAAGTCTAATGTGTCTGGGTCATGAGGCCAAATAGAGAACACATCATCTACATATCTTAGCCAGATAGAAGGTTTGAGTGGGGCTGAGTCTATGGCTCGTTTTTCGAAATCTTCCATATAGAAATTGGCAGGGGGGTGAGAGGGGGGGGGAACCCATGGCAGTTCCCTCTATCTGATTGTAGATTTTGTTCTTTCAAGAGAAATACCCAGAGTTAATGGCAAAGGAAAAGAGATCTAAGATGTCAGAAGGAAAAACGTTTTCTAAGAGAGATAAGGTGTCAGTTAAGGGAATATTGGTAAACAAAGAGGAAATATCAAAGCTTACCAATATGTCTGCATTATTCAAGGTTAAATTTTCTGTGAGGGCTTTAAAGTGGGTCGAGTTTTTTATATAGGAAGTGGACCTTCCGGTGAGGGGGGGGGGGTCAGAGAGTAGGCCAGCTGTTTAGACAGTCTGTAGCAAGGTGCATTGGTGGCATCTACTAAAAGCCTGAGTGGGGAATTGGGTTCGTGGATTTATGGTAAACCGTATATTCGGGGGGGGGGGGGGGAGGTTTTTTCGTGATGTCATGGGGCCAGGAAGATACTTTTTTAAGTAAGATTTTTAATTTCTTAACTTGTGTTTTTGTGGGGTCATGTTCTAGCAGGATGTAGGTAGCACGGTCGTGGAGGATAATATTCATTTTACAATTGTAATCACTGGTATTAAGAATGACTGTGGCATTACCCTTATCTGCTCTGGTGATGATGATACTTTTTTCTTTCTGTAGTTTCAGGAGAGCCGTGCATTGGGCATACGATAAATTACTTTTTGGAGGCAAAGAATGAGCTAGGATGTTGGCTACGTCAAGTCTGATGCTGTTGGCATGATACAATATGAAATGAAGAAAGTATGAAAGGATTTCTTATTTTGCACTGGCATTAAAAACTATACTTATACGATAAAAACAAGCAGCAAAATGAATATAACTCATAGGTATTTAGTCTGATAGAACTTAGATTCTGGTTACCGAGCAAACGGCAAGCAACTGTGTTTCTTGCTGTAGGCAACTGAACATAGCTACTACATACGCCACGTAATCTAGTTAAGTGTTCTTTTCAGCGTGAAGGATTATTGTTCCTCAAACTACACTTCTTATCCATGTTCTTTCAGCAGGTGGACAGAATATTATCCAGATTTGCTGGACGTGTATCTACGTCCAGCAAAGAAATGGTATGCTTACATACATGAATTTTATGGAATACAGGAGTTCCTGTTAGTTTTATATGTAGCAAAATCTGGTGCCCATAGGCAATTACCTAGGTTCGCCTAATGATAAAACTGTCCCTGTACTAATGCCTGAAGCATTCATAACAAGGAGGAGAGTTTTTTACATTGGCTAGTTCCTCTTTTTGACAAAAAGTTATTGACTTTAGTGATACACTGCTGATTGATGATGATATCATTATTGGAATGGAATGTCGGGGGGATACATTGAACAGAATGGGAAGAATAATGTTACTGATATCAAATTAACTGCAGCAAAAACGAGTTCAGCAGGAGATCAGGCAAGCAGGGGGAACTACATTTCATGTTATCTATCTCAGACTATATATTTCATTTGCCAATATCAATTTGGATTAATTGATATTCTCAAATAAGCTCACTGAGTTGAGGGCAATTATGAGACATTATTGACATTATTATGAGAGACTTCAATTATGGGGGACATTGTTTAGACAAAAGAAATGGCATTTATGCAGCTTCTAAGAAATAATTATGTAAGGTAGCATTGAAAGTATCAGGGTTTAAAGTGCTGGATCTAGTGATGGCATCAGAGGATTTGTCTATAACCATGTTGACCACATTGCTGCCAACTGGGAAGAGTGATTACACAGTCTTGACCGTGGAAGTGACTAAATATGTGTAATTTTTAGTTAATAAGGGATATCATTTCCTTTTACCCTCTTTTACCTTGCGGTGTCGAGGATTTATTAACCCCTTAACATACAAAGAAGTCTGTGACACGTCTTTTGTTTATTGCACCAAAATTGATTTTGAATTTTGGTTTCACATATAAATACAACCGAATATAGACGCTAGACAATCTTGTACCTATTTCCTTTCAGCCGAGAAAAGTTTGCCAGCGGTGTGTATCAGCTATTTCATTTGCGTTTGCACAAATTCATCGTTATTTTTCAAATAACGATGAATTTGATCCAGCAAATCACTCTCACCCAAAACTCGCCCAAAAAATTGGCAGAAAAACGACCGCTTTCTGATTTTTAATTGGTACGTTATGGGGTTAATCATCGGACCTCAAACCGTTCACAGGATAAGGTGGTCAGCCCTACTTCCCGGTGTATCCTATGTCCTGTAGTGTTGAGTTCTGAAGGCCAGTTTGCCTGTTTTGCAGGATGAAAAACCTCAGGATAAACTGGGGAAAAAACCTTACTGTCCATGCCCAAGACCGGCTAAGTTGGCTATGGCTGAGGAAGATCCTTCAGCTCCTCACATCACGAGCGGGAATGAAACCTAGGACACTCCTTCCCCAGGCATATGGTTGTGAAGCACACAGCCACTAGGCTAACTGCGCGGATGTTAATAAGGGATATATGTGGAAATTACTGTATTAGTATTTACAACTTAGGAAAATACTGGGAGCAATACTGTGGCATAAGAAATTGCAGAGGAAGGATTTTAGTAGGGCAGGGAAAAATGGCCAAGGGGTGTTTGAAAGATGTAGTACCAAACTACATACCTAGAGCTAAGAGGATAAATCTGTTGGGGATTAAATGGATGAGCAGTATTGTAAAACAGGAGCTGCAAAAAAAAAAACAAATGGATTGTGGAGAGAATTTGAAGAAAACAGTGATTAGCAAACTCATGATCGGTCTAGCCAGGTGACTTAATAATCCAGTATCTTATTTATGCTGCTTGTAATCCTTGGTATCCATTATAAATTATATAATGTACAGTTAAAAAGTCCTTGGTTCAATAGCATCCATAAAAGGAGGAACTACTGAAGATATAAATAGAAGGAAACAGCTGGTTTATTCAACTTTCAACCAACTTAGAAATATTTGGAAAAACAAGAATTTTTCTATAAAAACTAAAATGAGAATAATTAACTCAAAGTAAAGGCAATACTAATGTATGGATCAGAAACGTGGATGTTAAACAAAAAAAGATAGTTAACAATGTCCAGGTCTTTCTAAACAAGTGCTTAAGGATGATACTGGGAATATATTGGCCAAAACAAATATCAAATGAAGAACTATGGCAGAGAACAAACCAGAAACCGATGTTGCAACAGATACGCAAAAGGAAATGGAGATGGTTGGGGCATGTGTTGAGGAAAGAAGATAAAATAATAGTAAAACAGGCTCTAAATTGGAACCCAGAGGGTAAAAGAAGACGAGGAAGGCCAAGAGAAACATGGAAAAGAACAATACTGAAAGAAATAACAAATATTAATAAAAACTGGAACCAAATAAAAGCAGAAGCAAAAAAACAGTCTGGTGGAAGACCTATGCTCCCAGGTGGAGTGAAGAGGATTAGTAAGTAAGTAACAGTTAAAAAGTGTGGAGGGAGAAAAAGAGGCAGGAATTGCAAATATTTCTATAATTTTGTTATTAAGTCATTATTTTTTCCTTCTAAATTTTGTTTGTTTTATTTAATTTTCTTGAGCCTATTATTTGTGTTTTCTTGTGTAGGTTGAAAGAATTCTTCGTGTAGAAATGACTTCTATCCAGAAACAGTATTACAAGTAAGTTGTGTTTTGAAGTTAGTAGAAGTCTGTCATAATGAGAGCTCACAACACCCATAAAAAAATTCTTATTTTTTGAGGATCCTGTGGCATAGTATAATTATTAAAAACAACACGTAAGTCTACAGTAATAACTTTAATTAATAAATAAGGTAGATATTTCGTACTAAAACTAATAGTACATCTTCGGTGTTACGAACAGATAGGAATAGAATACAAGTAACAAATATTTGATGGATCACCTATTAAAATACAATGTTGTCGTGAGCTAGGAAATGAAAGAAATTAATAAATAATTAATATTTAAGATAATTATGATTTTTTTTTTTTTTAATGATTACATAAAATAAAACTCTCCCAGATCTTCGAGAGAGAGAGAGAGAGAGGCAATCATTTCGATTTAAATTCGGTTGGTGTAAAAAAAAAAAAAGCTTCACAACTTTCTTTAAAAAGGCATTCATATTTGAACCTGCATCTATGAAGGAGAATAGCTTTATCCCACTGGATATTATGGGATAAAGGTAGTGGTAATACTGTGTTGTGCTAGACCAGACTTCTGAGGTTTGTTGTAATCAATATAATATTGATGTTCTTTAATCCTTTTTTCCACAGAACGGCCAGTTTGTCCAAAATAAGAAACATTGCATTCACAAGGAATTTGGTAAACGGCAATAAGGAAGAAATTTTGTTGATAGGAATATAAGTGGGAATAAATTGGTACTTTTTTAAAATTCTACCTATAGGTTCTGAGATTCCTGGAATGTAGGGGATTGGAACTCTGTGAACTGTTGAAGAAACCTTAGGTATTAGAACATAAGATTTAATTATCTGTTGGATTTGATTAGGGTGGTAATTATTAGATTCCATTAACTTTTTAATGATGGAAAGTTCTTGTTGTAAGATTTCTGGAGAAGAGCAAACTTTATGTGCCCTATTAATTAGAGATTTAAGAATGCCAAATTTTTGAGATATATGGTGAGCAGACTGTTTATGAATGTATCTGCCAGTAAATGTGGGCTTTCGAAAGACGCTTGTAGATAAGGTACCAGAAGAAGTTCGAGTAAGCAGGATGTCCAAAAATGATAAAGTACCAGAATTTTCCTTTTCCGTGGTGAATTGGATACGAGGATAAAAGCTATTTATCTTTTGCAGAAAGGTGGAAAGCTCATCTTCAGTATGTGACCAAATGGCAAAAACATCATCAACATAACGATACCAAAGAGAGATGGTTGAGGATGAAAACATAGTCTCTTCGAATTGTTTCAAAAAATAGTTAGCCAAGGGTGGAGACAAAGGACTACCCATGGGAGTACCTTCAACTTGTTTGTAGAACTTGTTTTTCTAACTAAAATAACCTGAATGGATAACAAATTCAAAAATCTTTGCGATATCTGGAGGGTAATCTTCATATAATAAATTGACTGTGTCAGCTAATGGGATATTGGTAAACAGAGATACAATGTTGAAACTGACTAACAACTCAGACTTTTTGATTTTTAAATCCTTGATTTTTTTCCAGGAGACTTTTATTTTATGTAATCTTTAAAAAAAAAACTAATTATCTTAAATATTAATTATTTATTAATTTCTTTCATTTCCTAGCTCACGACAACATTGTATTTTAATAGGTGATCCACCAAATGTTTGTTACTTGTATTCTATTCCTATCTGTTTGTAACACTGAAGATGAACTATTAGTTTTAGTATGAAATGTCTATCTTATTTATTAATTAAAGTTATTACTGTGTACTTACGTGTTGTTTTTAATAACCCATAAAAATATTATAACAAATGAACTGATTAAAATTAACTTTTAGAATTGAATAAATATCTAGAATGGTAATATTTCCCATCAAACAGCAGCAGTAATTAAATTTATTTCATGTTGTTATTTATACTGCAGTTATAAAATAAACTGTGATATTCATACATTACAAAAATATTGGTGTCTATATAGTGTTAACCAAAATAAAAAAATGACAGACTCTAATATCATGAGTAGTTTATCTCTTAGCCATTCAAATTCTTATTATTATCTAATGCTTTTTGTTTAATGTTAATTGTGCAGTGTTTGATTTCATGTCAACTGTAATTAATTAAGTCAAGTAGTGTTCTATGTAGCAATTTGCTGAAACAATTGTGCTGATTTACACAAATTCAAACAATGACTTGGGGTGTTTTTTATATTGTAAGGAAACCACTATTTTTTTGTCTAAAAAGTATTCTTATATTTAATGTTACTTATATATATATTTAAAAATAGATAGAATTGAGCTTCTAATTACATACAGTACTCCTTACTCTTTTTTATACTTATTTATAACATTCTTAATATTTCCTTTTTGGACTTGCAGCATAATTTATTAACATGCTAGCATTAAAATGCTAGGCTATTCTAAGAAAATGAAATATGTAAATTGGTATTATTATTATTGGCAGTGAAATGAATTAACGAATTACTCACTTAATGCTACAGTAATGCTTTGGGATAGTTTTGTTTTTTAACGGGAAACCAAACCCAAAACCATAGTCTGAGACTTTCACCTTTCTTAGTACCAGATATTTAAAAAAAAGGAAATCAGAAGCAAGTGAACCATATATTATCACTGATATGGTGCAGATAAATATGAATTACTCTTTTCTGTATCATGTTGCTTTATATAGGTTGATATTTGTTGGCTAATCACATTTTGATTTATCAGTCCCAGTATGTTGTATCCTAGCAGCTTAGAGGTTATTCCATACCTCAGTGCACACATGTATTGAGACATGGTTCACAAAATCTAAAACATAACAGAGATGTGTACTGGCCTCTCATCTACAATTTTCTTCCAAATTAAACTCCTGAATGTCATACCTTACATTTCAATCTTAATATCATGACAACTCCAACATAATAATAGTTTAAAACAAATTAGACACAATAATAAATTTATTGAAATTTGCAGCAAATATTTTGTACTGAAATTAACACTACATCATCAGTATGGAATGAAAAAAACAAATCATTGTTATACGCTGAATACAAGTACTATGAGCTAAGACATGCCAAATAGAAAATTAATCATTTTTAATATTTGCATAGGATGAGATTCTTCCAAACCTTTGGAAACAAGATGATTTCTGAACTTTTGTTGAAGAGACATTTATATTTAAAATTGCTTCTATGCAGTAAGTGAGTACCATGCCAGCAGATAATGTGTTTGGTCTAATACCATATGTGACATCCTATCTTTTGGGTTTAAGACACTTGGTGTAGTACTTTTGTTCACTAATTCTTTTTTATAGTATCCTTAGATGTAGAATTGTGACACTCCAATAACTGTCGAACATGGTGAAACTTATAGCCACTTGATTTTATTAACGATTTCATTGTGAGAAGGTCTTATTGCAAAAGTAAACAAGAGGAACAAATGTTATGTTCTCTGTTATTTAAGGCTTTGACAACTCAATTTTTCTGGATGGCATGATGTCTGCCTGAGAAGGTAGGTTTTCAATAAACACTGCCTGATAGTGTTTATTGAAAACCTACCTTCTCAGGCAGACATATACTCATCATGCCGTCCAGAAAAATTGAGTTATCAAATCCTATTAACCCACATTTGATAGGATGCCTAAGTATAATAAACATAAAAGAACAAATAAAAATTAAAAAAAAATTATTGAGCTTATTAATATTTTGCTGGATTTCTAACCAGCATCTCTAGAGCACAAAGTATAACTGTGGTGAAACAATACTCAGTTAGATCATTATAGAGACATTTCAGATTGTAAGTGAAAAGGAGCTATCCTATTAAGATGCTCTCTTGAGGCTGGAAAAAATGAAGTTATTTCAGAGAAATCAGAACGAATATAGCCATAAATGACCTTTTGCAAATTAATGCAATCATACTTGTGAGATTAAGGGGAGTGTTTCATAGCTGATGCTAATTCTAAAAATACTCCCCAAGAACTATAGGAAATTCTATGTAGCACCATTGTCTTTATTTTATCCTGTGTGAAAGAATATGCAGAGCATGGCTGCTAGTCCTGACTTGCCATACAGATGATTAAGAATGCAGTTTTTATGATCATCAAAGCCAGGCAATAAACGTTTCCTAATCTGCCTGAAGAAGGCTAACTTGCAAACAGATGGAACTTTTTTTAGGATAATGGATGAAAGTTGCTTGTTGGATGTATAGTTTGAAATTGCATGGCATTGTCATTTGAAATTGACTGGCTTTCTTTTCAGATGTACTTTAGATATAGGGGGATAAGAATAATTTTCTTCTGCCCTTCATAAGTACAGTCATAAATATAATCTCAATTCCATCCTGCAGACATGTACTTAATTTATTTCAGAATATAAAATCGTAATATATATTTTTCATAATATGATCCATATAAATGAATAATGGAGATAGTATGCATCCTTGTTCTTACAGTGATTTTATATGAAACTATCTTTGTGTATCTCCTTCAGAACTGTTCACTTACAACTTAAATATAGAATGCATGCGTTTCCCAGATCTACAAAACTTTAATAGAGGTCCTTGTTTATTCTCATAATTTCTTAGCTGTGCTGAAAGGTCAAAACTGTATAACTGAGAGGAGACTGCCACGTAGCCTTTAACACGTTCATTGTCAAGCTGAAAATTGGAATTTTGGGCGGCGGGCAAAAAAAAAAAAATTTTTTTTTTACTTGATAGTGACGTCCACGCGATAACGCGTGATCGGCCGCCTGGTGAGGACTCGCATCCGCAATATCGCGTGCTTGGCAGTGAACGTGTTAAAGGAATGCAGAGAACCGACCAGGCTTCTGACTTAATGTCCAATCCTCACCTTCTCATGGAGCACCCTGTTAGGTATCTACCTGGATACTGAACGAATGAGGATGGGCTGGCAGTTTGATTTAGCCAAACAAATTGTATTCTTATTGGCTTAAACTACAATGTAAAATCATGGTACAATATGACAGAATTTCATGCTGGCCAGGGCATCACCCAGTTAAACAAGACCCCCATTATTGTCACCAGGGAAACAGGGCGAACAGCAAAAAGTCAGCTGCTGGAACAAATCCTGAAACAAATCCCAACTCAGCATCCAGAATTCAAGATTGGTACTATTAAGATAAGAAGCCTGAATGGCAAAGAAATGGAACTAGCAGAAGAATTAGATAAGTACCAGATCAATATAATAGGGGTAACTGAAACAAAAAAAGACAAAAACTGGTGAGATCTTTCTAAGCTATAAATACAAAATATTATATTCAGGCAATAACAATCAAGGAAAAGGAGTAGCTATAGTACAGGAAAATCTCGCTTAATGTGATTAATTACTCCATCAATTAATGCATGCTAAGCAAAATCGTGTTAAGTGAATACAATAAACAATATGAATAGTTACAATTTATATTGTTTATTGTTAGTTTAAATTTGGAAAAAAAATTACAGTATAAGCTATATTATCATTGGTAGTAAAGGTTTGGTGGAGTCGGAGAGCTGTATAGTAGGTGCCTCCCCCCGCGATGAGTCTTCTGACTCCTTGGAGGTGTCACGAATAATCATAATATTAGAGGATAAAATCATCTAATAAAAATTAATTGCTTATATTTTTATTTAATGTCTAAACATTTGATTGAGTTAATTTTTTTTACAAAAAATTAAGTAAAGATGTTGAATGAATCATGCTCAACTTTTTCATCTTGTCATGTAATTTGCGATAGCTTCATCAAGATTTCGGTGGACTTCGAAGCTTTGTTCCATATCAGGATCAGCATCAAACAAAATTTCCTTAGCATACTCAATGTGATTGAAAACCACCTCGAGTTCTTTTGCAGTTAGCTTCTTAGTCGTAACATTCTTTTTGTTCTCACTTCTTATCTTCTTCATATACACGCTGTTCTTGTAGTTGAAGGAGATGATTTTGAATCGCTTAACTGTTTTGAATGGGAATCAAGCAAATTTCTCTCATCTTCATTATCCAGTCTATTAAATCCAAGTTCTCAATCGTGCTGATTTCTTCCATAATGTTAGATCTTAGATTTTGTGCACGAGTTAAAGTTGCCTTCTGCATTGCCTCCTAATAAAAGCATAAGATGATCTTTAGATACTTTGTATCCTGATTGAGATGCTTCAGTTTTAGCTAGGAAAGATTTTGTTAGCATATGCTTCCAAAAGAGACCAGTTTCATTGATGTTGAATATTTGACGATCGTCATAATCACCCTCTTGAATTATCCTTTGCAATTCTTTGGGAAACTTGGTCACAGAATCTTTATCAGCACTAGCAGATTCCCCAGTTATTCTTATGTTATGCAGTCCAGCTCGCTCGATTTTTAAAGTGGTCAAACCATCCTAAACTCTCAGTAAAGCTTTCACATTCCTCTTGAAATTTGGTCTTTTTCAATGAGGTAAAAATATTGAGAGCTTTTGCCTGAATATTCCCTATACAAAGAGGTATTCTTTTTTGGTTACAATTCTCAATTCAGAATGACAGAAAATGCTTCATCTCGATCATTAAATGGCTTTTGGGGATCTGTATGCTTAAAGTGGCAACTTTTCCTTGTTCTTTGTATTCTTTGCTCTTATTTAATATAGTCGAAGCTGCAGACTCGCTGCATCCCAGCCTTGCACAATCATTGTGTTACTAGCACCACTTTCATGTCTCTTAACGACCGATCGCTGCAGATTGGCGACAGAAAATTTCACATAATGTAAAAAAATCACGTTAACTGATTAATCACTCATTTAAAGCAGGAAATAGTATCATTTCACTCAATCCCACTAACTGATTACCACGCATATCAAATTCACATTAAGCGAGTTTTTCTGTATTCAACACTAAATATGAGGCTAATCTTCTTGAATGGCAGGCAATATCAAGTAGAGTGATGTGAGCAAATATCAGAATGAGAAACTGGACAATGAGACTTTTTTGTGCCTATGGTCCTAGAGAAGGCTCTACTATGTTATGGTAGAAGTGGAGGAATTTTTTGAGACTTTAGAGAAAGCAACTGACATAATGAAAAAAGAAAAGTTGGTCCTTGTTGAGGAACTAAATAGCAGAGTAGGAAATGACTGTCAGACATAGAAATATTTTGAGAAAATATGGAGAAAAGAGCAAGTGGTTAATAATAATGGCAAATACCTGTTGGATTTCTGCTCCAGAAATGGACTGGTTATTACAAACAAAATATTCCAACATAAAAATGTTGGAACATTGTAATATGAGAAATAATAATATTTGTAATATGAGAAAAGTCTCATTGACTATGTTATTGTTCATAGTGATGTTTTCGCACTGGTGCAGGACACTAGAATGTACTGAGGATTTAAAATTGGAAGTGATCATCATTTAGTTTTGAGCAGGATAAAATTGAATTTCATATTGAAAAGAAGAACATATAAAAAAGTTTTAAAGCAAATAAAAGTTGATCAGCTCTCAGATGTGAACTGTAGACTAAAATACACAAACATTATTCTTGAAAAAATTAGAGTTTGAGAACAGGAACCAAACAGTGGAGATATAATGGCCTAGAAGAAAACATTAATTGATTCAGCCAGAGAGGCATGTGGTGAGGTTGTCTGCAATGATAATAAAATCAGAACTCCTTCGTGGACACAGAAAGTCAAAGAGGCAGTTAAGGAAAAGAAGAGGGTATATCCAAAGTTCCTGACAAATAAGTCAGCTTGTGCTCTAGCTTCATGGGAAGAGTTTGATAAGAACATGGAAAATAAATATCAGGATGGTGGCAAAATATTCTGGAGGCTTTTGGAAAATATCAGAAATAGAGGAAAAAATGCTGTAAAAGGAATTAGAGATGATAAAGTTCACATGAAAACTGGCGATAAAGATATCCTTGATGTTTGGAGTATTTCAAAGTAGTACTAACTGCTTTGAAAAATTGCTAAATGATACAAGCAGTGATGACAGCACATTGGTAAAAAACACTCAACAGCTATCGGTACACAATAAATAACGAAAAAACTCACGTAGAAAGATTATTTATTAGTATAATTTTCGCCTGTGTGTCACAGGCATCTTCAGTACATTAAGCTCAAAATTAAACACTAACTGACAATTCCAAAAAGCGCCACCTAAGTAGCTGGTGTAAGATAACTAAAAAAGTCAATAACTTTCCTTAAAAAAAAAAAATAATAATAATAATAATACAATAAAAAGTTAGGAAAGATTAGCTGATTTGTAAAGTACTATCTCCCATAAAGGGGATAGACGTAAGCCATCGGATCTGTTTAAATTAGGAGAATGATGTAGAGTTTCACATGTTTCTTTATAAAGGCGTTCCATGAGAAACTGACTTTTGTGAAGAACTCTTGTCTTTCTCCAGTGAACTCTGTGTCTAGTGAAGATGGCATGTTCAGAAAGTCCAGACTTTTCAGGTTTAAAGTATTCAATATAAGATTGGTGTTCTTATATTGAATACTTTAAACCTGATAAGTCTGGACTTTCTGAACATGCCATCTTCACTAGACACAGAGTTCATTGGAGAAAGACAAGAGTTCTTCACAAAAGTCAGTTTCTCATGGAACGCCTTTATAAAGAAACATGTGAAACTCTACTTCATTCTCCTAACTTAAACAGATCCGACGGCTTACATCTATCCCCTTTATGGGAGATAGTACTTTACAAATCAGCTAATCTTTCCTAACTTTTTATTGTATTAATTTTTTTTTTTTTTTTTTTTTTTTTTTTTTTTTTTTTTTTTTAAGGTAAGTTATTGACCTTTTTAGTTATCTTACACCAGCTACTTAGGTGGCGCTTTTTGGAATTGTCAGTTAGTGTTTAATTTTGAGCTTAATGTACTGAAGATGCCTGTGACACACAGGCGAAAATTATACTAATAAATAATCTTTCTACGTGAGTTTTTTCCGTTATTTATTGTGTACCGATATGTCTACTCACGGTTTACCTCTTTTAAAACTTACTCAACAGCTATGCAATCAGGAATACATATCCATGCTTGAAGTAGAAAAAGCCATCAAAAGATTGAAATGTGGAAAGATAGGCAGTAGAAATAGATGATATTTGACCAGAAATGCTCAAGTATGGAGGTATAAATGTTTTGCAATGGCTTCACTGCATAATTCAAGAGGCCAAGACAGAAGATTGCATTCCATATTACTGGAATAAAGTAGTCACATTCCCTCTATTAAAAAAGGGGCAATAAAAAAATGAATCATAAAATTACAGATCAATTTCCCTATTGAGTGTTTTCAGGTAGGATTTATACAAGCATACTCAAAAAAGAGTCTAAGAAAAACTGTAGAAGAGAAATTTGAAGAATAACAAAATGGGTTCATACCAAAGGATGGTTGTCAGGATCAGATTTTCACTTTAAGAGCTGAGAAATTATGAGAATAAATAAGGATCTGTATTAAAGTTCTGCAGATCTGGGAAAAGCATACATTCTATATTTAAGTTGTAAGTGAGCAGGTCAAATTGAAGGAGATACATAAAGATAGTTTAATATAACATCGGTGTAAGATATAAGTCATGGATGCATAAAATCTCCATTAATCATCTATATGGATCATATTATGAAAAAATAGAGATATCAAAGATGAAATGTTAATCACTGCTTTTTAATTCATCATCATCTTCATCAAATTCTTACTGGAATGAAGGCATTCATACTTCGCTCTACACAGGATTTCTGACCACTGTGTGGTCCTGGTTCTAAATGTATCATGGTCGTCCTTGGTGAAAATTCAGCATATCTCAAGTCAGAAAAACCCTGATATGCACCTGACTAACACTGTAGCCAGTAATGTCTGTAAAAATGCTATTAACATATTGAAATATGGCTTTTAATGGATGAAATGCAGAAAACTCACATTTTGCTGAAATGGTAGTCAGTACTTCTAGTTGCTCACTAAAACTATTAGCCATAATTTTTGCCTTTCTATGACTCCTCCATTCTCACATTGTGTTACTGTAGCCTCAATCACCAGAAATGGGGGCTAACTGCTTGACATTGGTCTTCTTCTTTATCTCTTAAATAGATCAGGGAGAATTACCTCCCACTATGCCATGAATAGCACACTCCTTTAGTCTTTTTTCTCATCAGGGGCATTCTCATTAGGCTGGATAACACTCCATTCACACTTGTCCTGTGGCATCTTCTCTCTCTCTCTCTATATATATATATATATAGAGAGAGAGAAATTTTTTTTTCCTCTCCTACTTGAGCTCAGAATTTCTATTCCATAATCAACATTCATTCATCCTGCTATCCTATTCATAATAATTTAATATCTACCTTGCATCTTAGGGGAAGACCTGTATCCAGTCCATTATGATGGGGATAAGGATTAATGATTATACTATTTTCCCATTTCAACTCCTCTTAATCCTGTTAAAAGAATGGAGATCATCATCAGCTCCTGGCTTCTTCACAACTTGAAAGCTCACAGTGATCACCAATATCAGTTCCACCATTCACATTCCAAAGCAGATCTAACAAACTGTACTTACTATTGGTCACAGGATATGAAAGGATTTGGGGAGACTCATGTGCTTGCTCTTGGGGTTTCAAGAACAAGACATTCAACTGAATGTCTGGAATGGAAACCCTGCCTTGCTAGACAACTGTCTTATGGCCTTTCATTTCATTTGATCACCTGTTTCCTTTCTAGTTATTCAAGTGCATTTAATGGTGGGTGGTTTGACTGATGAGAGTTTAATTCCATTCCTCTTCTTCATTTTATTTAACGAGAATAATCAAGTGAACTTCACTACTGATAATTAAATATTTAAGGAATTGACAGTGTATACTAGAAATATAAATTAAATCAACTTTGATATATACTTTCTAATATTTCGGCAACGTCACGTTGTCATGGGAACTTAAGATAAAGACACATGCACGCAAGTACTACATAACAGCAAATGAGAAATGAAGCGAGGAAGCTACCGTTTTCCTAAAGTCCTGATGGTGCCCCCCTGGTGGGCTATATTAGGTGTTCTTGGCCTTTGGGCTTAAGTTGACCTCTTGTTACAGGCCATATAGAAAATTGGCATCCCTTATCCACTCCACTAAAGACCAACCACTTCCCCTAGACCTACCTGGTGTATACCAGGTCCCTTGCAGCTGTAAATTGTCCCACTTTGGCCATACAGGCAGGACGGCAAATATCAGAATCTCAGGAGACAAGGACTACATCCGATTTCACCATTACAGCCACTCTGGGCTTGCAGACCATGCTCTGGATACTCGCCACAGAATAAGGTGGAAGAAAACCACAGTAATACAACGCAGCAAGTTCAAATATGAAAGACTATTCATGGAATCAGCCTCAGCCCTTAGGAACATGCCAAACCTCAACAAATTTGGATGCATGAGACTGCCCCAAATTTGGGAAACATGCATCAGAAGAACTTCAGCCCAAAGGCCAAGAACACCTAATATAGCCTGCCAGGGGACACCATGAGGACTTTAGGAAAACGGTAGCTTCATTTCTCATTTGCTGTTATGTAGTACTTGCATGCACGTGTCTTTATCTTAAGTTCCCATGAAGATGGCAATGTGATGTTGCCGAAATATTGGAAAGTATATATTAAAGTTGATTTAATTTATATTTCTAGTACACGCTGTCAATTCCTTAGTATTTAATTATCATGTTTAACCTGCGTATAAGCCTTTCTACAAGAACTTTACTACTATCGAAACACACCCTGTCCTATTTTTCATATGAAAATGATCTCACTTTACTTACCTTTACTTTCAGTAATATTCAGAACTCTGGTCATGGTCAGATTTTTCACTTTGGAATGACGCTTTTCTGGCAGAGGCACATTACATTCTTTATGGCTTCTAAAAAACTTGGTTTCCTCTTCTATTGGGACATGACTTCTCTCCTGTCATTTCCTGATGCTATATAAATCCCAAATCTGCTCAGGCTTGGATAATGTTCTTATATAAATGTAAGAACATTATCCAAGCCTGAGCAGATGCATTGGAACCTTCTAGAGTAGGCTTCTTATCTCCCCCCCCCCTAGTGGTCGATGAAATATATTAACCATTTATGCTTGTTATCTATGTTATTTCAGTGGTGTTTCAAGTTCAGTGGTACATTTCTATACTTCTACAGTCTTTTATGCACAAATTGATCCAATTGCCTTCTTGAACCAAATTTTAAATATTTGGTCACAGGAGGTATTATTTTATATATATAAAAAAATGTCATGTAGTACTTGGTATTTTTCATATTAAAAAAAAAAAAAGATAACTAGGTAAAATGTCTTTTGGAGACTTCTAGTTAACAGTCCAAGTTATTCGTTTAAAGCAGGCAATGGATGTGCATTTATCATTGGGAGAGAAAGTCTGCATGATAACTGGTACACATGATGAGTGTGGGAAAATTAGCAGGTCAACAGGCTAGCTTTATATTAAACTGAACTTATTAAAAAAACAACGGTTTTAGGAATGGTAACTATGGGAGTTTTTTTTTTTTTTTTTTTTTTTACTGGAACATTATTGTAATAATTAAATATTTATTATACATCTTAATACTTCACTTCACAAACGGTCTTCCCATATAAGATTTTGTGTACTTGCATGCTAATGATGTTTTTGTGAATGATTGTTATTTTCTGCTATTTCAGATGGATCTTGACTAAAAATTATAAAGCTCTCAGCAAAGGATTAAAGGGAAATATCACAAGTTTTGTTAATATAGTGATGGAACTGAAGAAATGTTGTAATCATGCTATGCTAATCCGTCCTCCAGAAAATACTAATAATTCAGATCAGCTCCAGGCAAGTATTTTTTTTTTTTTTTAAATCTAAAACCGTATCACTCTGAAGCATTACGGTTATATGTTATTATAATGAAACTGATTTTAAAGCATTATTTATGTTAAATTCACAAAACCTTGTGCTCATTGGCCAAGATCACAAAATATAACCCATGTTAGTTTCATGATGTATTATACTTCTAATGTCCAAGATCCTTATTTGCTAGGTGTGTGATGGAATGAGACCGGTGGACTCAGTGTCATTATTTGAACATTGAATCAATACTATGTTCTGCCAAGTATATATTTGGTTTAATCCATTATCCAAGTGTAAGCAAACAAAGTTTGCACCTAAAATATTTTCAGGACTGGGGCAACTCATGACAAAGGTGGTAGCCAGACCCAGAGGCATACTAAGGTGGAAGTAATGGAGAAGTCATATTTCCATATACCAGTTGCCAAAAGGTGTTGCACCTTATTATTAAAATTCTGTGGATTAGAGATAAGTTGATGGAAGTTTTTTCACTCTTGGCTATGCTATCAATTATATATTTGGTTTAATCCTTTATCCAAGTGTAGGCAAACAAAGTTTGCACCTGAAGCATTTTCAGGACTGGAGCAACTCATGGCAAAGGTGGTATAAGTTCTCATCACTTGCCTTAGTATCCCATAATGCACAGCACATCTCCTTGCAGACATATATAATGCTATGCATTAAGGGAAAGGTCACTACCCAGACCGGTTTAGACCTTTATTGAGGTCTCATCAGTGGGAGCCAGACCCAGAGGTGGTGATACTAAGGTGGAAGTAATGGAGAAGTCATATTTCCATCTGACTGATGAGACCACAATAAAGGTCGAAACCAGTCTGGGTAGTGACTCTTCCCTTAATGCATAGCATTATGTAAGTACGCAAGGAGATGTGCTGTGCATTATGGGACACTAAGGCAAGTGATGAGAACTTATACCACCTTTGCCACGAGTTTTTCCAGTCCTGAAAATACTTCAGGCGTAAACTTTGTTTGCTTACACTTGGATAAGGGATTAAATCAAATATATAATTGGTAGCATAGCCAAGTGAAAAAACTTCCATCTACTATGTTCTCCCTTCTGAAAAGGTCTTGCCCTAAGTACTGTTACTACTTCTGCACACCATCATGCTGCCCACAGAATTGCACAAGCCTGGTTCCATTAGTGGCACTATGCACAGCCAACGTTCACATGTTTATCAGTAGATTATGAGAACCATGTAGCTATAATATCACTTCATAAGGTTTGAATGCAGTCACCTGTTATTTTTAAACATACTAAAGACATTCGAGGTCAGTAGGTTGTTTGTGTGTTGGACTATTAATTATTATAACGATACAGAAGACGTATCTGACTGCCAAATAACAGGTTGATCACGCTGAATTAAGATGCAACAGCTTGTGAAGGCATGCCTCTGCTGTAATCCTGTGAGAATGCAGAAAGTGATGTTACAAGAGATGAATGTTTTGCAGAGAATGATGTCACATATCGTAACTGATGACCTGGCAGTGAGAGACTTCATCATCCTACTGGACACTTTTCTAACACCACAACTTATGTGGCAGAAGGGATAAAATCAAAGCACTTCTCTATCAGTGTGCAAACAACAGACAGAGATATCTTCTTCATGGATGAGAAGATTTTCACCATTGAAGAGTCGTTTAACTGCCAAAATGATGAGGTATGTGCCTTGGATGGTTGCACAGCACATGCTGTAGCACCCAAGATTACGAGAGGTCATTACCATGTCAGTGATTGTTTGGGGGGCATCCAAGTTGCATTTCTGCAATTCAAAACCTCCATCAAAGTCTATTAAGACACTGTTCTAGAACCTGTGGTATGACCCCTGAACAACACCTTGTTTCAAGGTAGCCAGTGCATTTTCCATCAGGACCTAGTCCCTGCACATAAGGTAAGGACCACACAACAGTGGTTGGAGGCAAATGTGCCTGACCACATATCTCCATATGATCAGCCATCTGGAAGTCCCAATCTGAGTCTGTTGGACTTTAAATTGTGGTTGGAACTTGAGAGAGAGTAGTCTGCAAAAACTCACACCCCTAACATTGCCAGCCTGAAGGTGGATTTGGAGTGAGCAGTGGCAGCGTTCCCATTGGATGTTATGCATGTTGTCATCGATATGTGGCCTCACAGACTTTGGGCATGCATGCATGAAGGGGGACATTGAGTACTGCAATATGCACATTATAGATGTAGTTTGTAGGTGGTGAAAGGTGTAAATGATTTACTGATAGATTTATTTGCTTTTCAAATGTTAACAGTGTTTACGTTAGACTAGTACATAAAACTAGAAGAGATCTTTAATAAAAAATTATAATTTCTCTCATATACTATTATTCTCCATGTGGTAAATATATAGAACATTAATCTAATATCACTACTAACCCAAGAATTCTCATAAAGAATAGCCGTTTTGATCATTCTGTTTATGCATGTCAGCATGCACATTGCCTGTTTGTTAGTTTGTACTCCTTGATAATGACTTTGTGAGAAAGGCAAAATATTGGCAAACGAAATCAGTTCAGTTATTTTGAGATGTCTGTTTTATTTGCATTAACCTCTAATATGAATTTCCAATATTTTGAAATAGCCATAGAAGTTTTCTGCAAAGCTGTTTAAAAAGTTCATATTCTTCTGGCAGTTAATTGCATAATTTTGAAAACATCTTGCATTTTGTCAAAATTTCATTGAATATGATGTTGTCTGACTTCTGGATCACTGCCCTGAACAGAGCACTTCACCATTTTAAAAACAAGTGTTCTAAATTTAGAGATCTTCATAAACATGGCTTATTCTTATTTCAATAACTAAAATGTTACCACTTTTCTAATCCATATATTTCTCATGCAAAAATAAAATAAAACTAATACTGTCAATAAAACTTTTATTATTAAGCATCTAGTAAACATATTCTTGATCACCTATTCACCCTTATATTGCATATTAGCTATAATGAAAATTGCTTAACATTAGACAGCTTAAAGTTAAAACTACCAGGAAAAAAGAACAGACTCCCTTTTAATTTCTATCAAGTGATTAAGTTTATACAAGGTAAGCAGTTTGAAGCAATGTCAAGTTTGTTTTTGTTCCAGTAGATGACTTTTCACTATTCATCATGGTTCCTGGATAAAAATAATGTGGTGCCTTGATTAAAAAGGAGAGTTAAGTATTAATTTGATGAATCATCTCTTTTTTTGGTTTCAATTACATATTTTCTTGTGGCAAAATTGACACAAAACGAAATAACAAAAAAGAAAAGTCTAAGTACATAAGTCAAAAACAGCTCTAGATTCATTTGTGAATAAAATGATGCCACTATGCAAACATGATGTTATGAAAACCAACTTTTTTTATTGTCTCTAATCATTACCTTAGTTGTTTATGTTTAAAAATATTTTAAAGCTTTCCTGATATATAAATTATTAGTTACTTAAGTATAAAACAAAATTAATGTTTTAGTTTATTAAAACTTGGGGTGTAATGTTTTCTTACAGATATCATATTTTTAATTTCAGTTATTAATTAAAGGTAGTGGTAAATTGCTACTGTTGGATAAACTTCTATGTCGCTTAAAGGAAACTGGACACAGAGTTCTAATTTTTTCTCAGATGGTTATAATGTTAGATATTCTTAGTGAATATTTACAGTATCGTCGATTTCCTTTTCAGGTAAGCATTTTTATTAATTTAGTAAAAAATCACATTTTAGTTCATTCTTTAATTTCCTATTTATTAAAAAAAAAAAAAAAATGGCATCATCATCAAATTCCTTATATGCCCCACCCCAATCCGCCACACCAACAGTGTTGGTTCAAATTCCACATGGATGCCTGTGACTTAAGTAGGCAATGAATTAACTACTATCCTTATTGGAGACTTAAAGTGACTTGAAAAATATCTATGCTTGATATCTAGAGGAAGGCTTCTGATTGCATGAAAACTTAACTCAATATTATAAAAACATAAATTAAAAAATATTAATAAACAATCCATAGCCAAACAATTATACTAATGCACTATAGGTATACAACCTTTAATAGCTGGGAGTCACATTAAAAAAAAAGACATACAAATACTATTTAACCACCGAGATAATTAAGAATAAAAGTTTAATATATAGACACAACTAGTACTTTGACACCTGAAGAAGTTGGCTTACCAATGAAACTAGTTGTGTCTATATATTAAACTTTTATTCTTAATTATCTTGGTGGTTATAGTCATTAAAATTACTAAACACATATATATAAACACACACACACATGTTCATTTCCAAAAAAGCATATATTATTTTTTAATAAGTTCGAAAATTTAATGACCTTTTTTAGTTATCTTACATTGACTAGTTAGGCAGCGCCTTTTGGAATTGTCAGTTATTGTTCTATCAGCTTTGTACTGAAGATGCCTGATACTTAGGCGAAAATTATACTAATAGATAAAATTTTACTTGAGTTAATTCCGTATAAACCATTAGTTTATACGGGAATAGTGATGAATGAAGTGGAGGTGACTAGTCTATTACAGAACCTTAATGTGAACACATCTGTGGGATTGGATGGTATACCGGCACGGGTCTTGCATGAAGCGGCAAAGGAATTATCAGTGCCCTTGACCATGTTGTTTAATCTGAGTCTCAGGTCTGGTTTAGTCCTGAAGGTGTGGAAAGAGGTGAAAATAGTTTCACTGCATAAAGGAGGAGCCAAGACTACGGTTGCAAATTACCGACCGATCAGCATATCAGGAGTCGTTGTCAAGGTCTTGGAGAAAGTAGTCAAGGGAAAAATACAGGAATGGATTGATGAAAATGAGATACTGTACAGGGGACAGCATGGCTTTGTGAAGGGTAGATCATGCTTCAGTAACTTGCTCAAGTTTTATAACAAGGTGACGGCTGAACTGGATAAGGGAAACGGGTTTACAGTGATACTGCTGGACCTGGCAAAGGCATTTGACAGGATACCACATGGAATACTAATCCGTAAACTACAACATATGGAAATGGATATAGGGTTGGTGAGATGTATAGGTGGTTGGTTGATGGAGAGATATCAAAGAGTAGTTTATTCAAGAGTAGAGTCCAAAAGACGGCCTGTGACTAGTGGTGTGCCGCAGGGTTCTGTTCTTGGACCACTGCTGTTTAATCTGTTCATTAACGATATAGGGAAGGATCTAAGTGGAACAATTCATTTGTTCGCTGATGATGCAAAGTTGGGTAGGGCAATAGTTATTATTTATAAGAGTGGTAAATGAGTGGAATGCAGAAGATGTCAAATTCTTGCAGGATGACTTAGATAGATTGCAGTTCTGGGTTAAGGAGAATGGATGTCAATTTAATGTGACAAAATGTAAGGTTATGCATTTTGGGATGAAAAGATTAGCAGTATACCACATTGGTGGAACTGTACTCCAAGAGATTGATGAGGCCAGGGACTTGGGAGTGTTGGTGGATAGGGAGATGAATTTTAGGGGGCACATTGCAAGTAGCTAAATCAGCTCATCAACTCACTTGGTTGTTGAAAAATACCTTGACGAGCAGAGACAAGCAAGTTATTGTACCTCTGTACCGAGCCTTGATAAGACCTCATCTCGACTACTGTGCCCAGATTTGGTCAACTCGGTTCCTTCTTGATGGGGAGGAGGTGGAGAGGATCCAGAGGCAAGTGACTAAGATGATAACAGGTCTATGGAATGAACCATATGAGAACAGGTTGAAGATTTGTGGGTTGCAGAAACTAGTTGATAGGCAGAAAAGGGGAGATATGATTGAGACATTCAAATTGCTAAAGGGATTCTATAGGATTAATTCAGAGGATATTTTTGAGATCAGGACTGGTGGTGGGAGAACTAGGGGACACCTATGGAAGCTGGGCAAGAGTGTGGTTAACAGGGGTGTTAGAGCTGGGTTCTTTACTTTTAGAGTGGTAAATGAGTGGAATAAGCTGCCAGAGTCTGTTGTGGGTGCTATGACAGTGAGCGAGTTCAAGGCAAGGTATGATAGATAGTGTGAGAATGTAATTGCATAGTTGTGTGGACATGATGTTTAGGGCCTCCCTCGATGAGTCTAAGGACTCCTGGAGTCGCCCGAAATAATAATCAAAAAAAAAAAAATCAGCTAACGCCTTTTTATTCCCGTATATACGTGAGTAGGCGAGGCCATTTAGCCCTATCTAACTTTTTGGAGACTGAGTGGGCAGTTCAATCTCCACTGGTACCCAATCAGAGACAGATGGCCCAAGGCTATCACTAATTAAGCGGTACGCAGTGAAGAGAGACGGCTCAAATGTGCCGCCATCTCGTGGTCTCTAACCCTAACACAATATATTTAATGTCTGAAATAATGTGGGTTCTACGGTCGATTTTCTTGAGTTTACAGGACGAAAAACCCGAGTTTCCGGGAGGAAAAACCTGCTTGCCCGTGCCAGAGATCGACTAACTCGGGAACCGGTCGAAAAAAGGCTTAGAAAAATTTCCTCTAGTCGCCGACTAGACTCGAAACCAAGACTTCCTTCGTGCGGCCTAGCGCGGTGGTGTGCAAACGCCACATCCACTGAGCTACACAGGCTCGTCGAAATAATAATAATAATAATAATTAATTCAGGTATTATAATTATTTAAATTTAGAAAATTTGAAGAAAAGAGCAAAGTTAATAATAACAGCAAATACCTGTTGGATTTCTGCTCAGGAGATGGACTGGTTATTACTAACACAATGTTCCAACATAAAAATATGCACAAATTCACATGGAGAGAAGTGGCAAGGAATAAGAAAAGTCTCATTGACTATGTTATTGTTGATAGTAATGTTTTCTCCCTGGTGCAGGACAATAGAGTGTACAGAGGATTTGATATTCGAAGTAATCACCATTTAGTTTAGAGCAGGATAAAATTGAATTTCCTATTGAAAAGAAGAACATGTAAGAAAGTTTTCAAGTAAATAAAAGTTAAGCAACTTTCATATGTGAACTGTAGACTAAAATACACAAACATTATTCAAGAAAAAATGAAAGAGTTTGAAAACATGAACCAAATCTTGAACGTTCAGTGGGAAATCCTGGAAACAATATGGATTGTTTCAGCCAGAAAAACATTGGTGAGGTTATCTGCAAGGATAGAAAAATCAGAACTCCCTGGTGGATACAGGAAGTTAAAGAGGCAATGAAGGAAAAGAAGAAAGCATATCAAACATTCCTGGCAAATAAGTCAACTTGTGCTCTTAGAGAATACAGAGACAAATATAAGAAAGCTAAACACTGAGTAAAACTAGATAAACCAAAGTCATGGGAAGACATATCAAAAGTTCCTGGCAAATAAGGAATTAGAGATGATAAAGGTGACATGAAAACTGGTGAAAAAGATATCCATGATGTATGGACTAATTACTTTGAAAAATTGCTAAATAAAAAAAAATCAGTAACACCACAGTGGCAAAAAAAAAAAACCTACACAGGCATGCAATCATTAATACATATCCATACTTGAAATGGAAAAAACCATCAAAAGCCTGAAATGTGGAAAGGGAGCTGCAGTAGATGACAGGAATGCTCAAGTGTGGAGGTATAAAGGTCTTACAGTAGCTGCACTTCATAGTTCATAAGACCTGGACAGAGGAACAGATTCCAGATGATTGGAGTAGAGCTCTCATAGTACCTATATATATAAAAAGGGAAATAAAACTCAATGTGAAAATTACAGAAGTATTTCCCTACTGAGTATTCCTGGTAAGATTTATGCAAGTATACTTGAGAAACAGTTGAGAATGATTGTGGAAGGGAAGATTGGTGAAGAACATGCTGGATTCATGCCAAATAGGGGCTGTCAGGATCAGATCTTCACTTTATGACAAATGGTTGATAAAGCATGGAAATATAGCAAAGATCTGTATTTAAGATTTGTAGATCTGGAAAAGGCATATGACAAGGTGCCAAGAGAGAAGCTATTCAAAATTCTACAGTTATATGGTGTCATTGGGGCATTATAGCAAGCAATACTTAGTCTTTATTTGAGTTGTAAGTCAGCAATTACAATTGAAGGAAATACTGGAAGATGGTTTAATGTTAAATCTGGTGTCAGACACAGATGTACATTATTCCCTCTGTTATTCATTATCTATATGGATCACATTATGAATGGAAGTGGTATTAAATCTGATATCAAAATTGGAGATGTTAATGTCAGCTGTTTGCTTTATGCGGATGATGTTATACTTCTAAATAAATCCGCTACAAGTCTGCAAAATTCCCTGAATAAATTGAATAACTGTTATAATAGATATGGTGTGAAGGTCAGCAATAAAAAGACAACGGCAATGAAAATAGGCAGAAGCATTGAAAATATCAATGCTTCTGCCTATAGGTTCTCCATTCACGATGCTTCTGCATTGTGAATGGAGAACCTATAGAACTAGTAAAACATTTCAGGTACATAGACACAATTTTTAGTGAAGATGGTAAATTAAGTATGGAAATAGACAACAGAATGAACAAAGCTGGGATGGTAGGAAGTCAACTAAACAAATTCATGTGGAATAAGTGAGAAATTAGTCAGAAACACTAAATTCACTGTATACAAGACAGTGTTCAAACCAATTTTAACTATGAATCTGAGAGCTGGGTTAGAAATTAAACAGTTGACCAAAGATTAGGAGCATGAACAGATGACATCATTGGCAATATCATATTAAAAATGAGGATATTAGGAAAGAACTTGATATTGTTAGCATCCAGGAATGTGTTAGCAGACCTAATCTCAGGTGGTATGGTCACTTAAACAGAATGGGAGGGGGAAGATTAGCCAAACAAGTGTTCTCTGATAAGTTGACAGGAAAAAGACCCAGAGGAAGACCAAGATATAGGTGGATTGATACGGTACAAAGTTCCTTAGATGATAGAAATATTAAGTCTGGTAATGTTGGAGTCTTGACAAGTAAGAGATTGATTTGGAGGAAAATTGTAGATAGGAAGTTACTGGTGATGTAAGATGTAAGTTTGTTGGAGTCTTGACAAGTAAGAGATTGATTTGGAGGAAAATTGTAGATTGGAAGTTACTGGTGATGTAAGTTTGTTGTGTAGTACTATTGTATCCTTTTTGTTGAATGCATGATACGTGGTGCAATTGAGATAGTTAAGGTTGACTGGTCATGGAGGTTGCCATTTGGGTCTCTGTTAGAAAAAGAAGATGAGGTTTTGTAATATGTAAGTAGTGGTGTATATCACTGATGTTTGTTTTGATGCCTTGAATGTTGGCGAAATGGATGTAGAAGTGTTTTTTTATTGGAAGAAATTTTGTTGTTATTTTTTAGGAGGTGTTGGCATATGTTTTATTGTTGTTTCCAACTTTTTTGTTGTAATTTTCATATTTGTTTGTTATATTTTAATTTAGCAGTTAATATGCAAGGGTTTGTATGATTGTCTTCCATCTTAGGGTTATTAATTCAGGGAAACATGAAGCGTAGGGTAGGCATCTTGTGTGAGGCACTTCTGCACATGACTCGCATGCATCCCCACCCCTACACACACACGCGCGTGCATGCAGACACATTGGAGTGCCCAGACTTCAGTCCTAGTGTGGTCTCAGACAATGCCACACTGTTCTGCTGACTCAGTCTCCTTTCAGCATGACCTGCCATAGTAAGCACCAGTAGGATCATTCATCAGCTGATTGGGAATCCTCCAATAGATGCATTACCATTGGATTCAGTCCTTTAGCCTCAGATGAACTGGCTCCTTAGATAAAAAATGATAATGGTGTGTAAAGCATTCCTAGCAAAGCCATCACCTGCACTGCATGTGTGGAAGAAAGGGATGAAATGATACCAGAGGTTCTGCTCTGGCAAAGAAGCATGCCAAAAAAGCAGGGTGGTAGTGTTCCACTGGGTGATGTATAGCAGCTGCCACCATAAGGTCATGTCGGCATTTCTTCAAAACTAGGAAGGATATATGTTAATGTGCTTAAGGTTGTAATCATAAATGAGTCTTTTTGTAGTGTATAATGGCTGTTGCTGTTTTAAACAGTGCTCAGATTTCATTTCATTTTGTATGAGATAACGTATGAATTTCTCAGTATCCTAGTAGAAAATACAAAATAGCACTAATAGGGTTATTTATAATTTTAGAAAAGATGTTATTGTTGATTATGTCAAGTAACTGCATAATGTTCAGTCATTATACTTTGTTTAAAATTTTGAATTCATTTGAAAACTTCCTTTTATTTACCATCTTTTATTTATCTTTTATTTTTATTTAACTGTTATTATTTTTTCAGCGGTTGGATGGATCTATCAAAGGGGAAATCAGAAAGCAAGCCTTAGAACATTTTAATGCTGAAGGCTCTTCTGTATGTATTTTTATTCTTTGCTTGTAAAGTTTTTTTAATGATTTCTTACCTTTTTTTTTATTATGTGAATACATGCATGAACCCTATTTTAAATTAAAATCGAGAGTACTTTTACTAATTTTACTAATGAAAAAAGAAAAGTTGGTCCTTGTTGGGGATCTAAATAGCAGAGTAGGAAACGATTGTCAGACATACAAAAATGTTTTGGGAAAATTTTGAGAAAAGGGCAAAGTTAATAATAATGGCAAAATACTGTTGGATTTCTGCTCAGCACATGGACTGGTTATTACTAACACCATGTTCCAACATAAAAATGTGCACAAATTCACATGGAGAGAAGAGGCAAGAAATAAGAAAAGTCTCATTGACTATGTTATTGTTGATAGTGATGTTTTCTCGCTGGTGCAGGACACCAGAGTGTACAGAGGATTTGAAATTGGAAGTGGTCACCATTTAGTCTTGAGCAGGATAAAATTGAATTTCATATTGAAAAGAATGACATATAAGAAAGTTTTAAAGCGAATAAAAGTTGAGCAGCTCTCAGATGTGAACTGTAGACTAAAATACACAAAGATTATTGAAGGAAAAATGAAAGAGTTTGAGAAGAGAAATCAAACTTTGGAGATTCAGTGGCAAGCCTTGAAGAAAACCCTCATTGATTCAGCTAGAGAGGCATGTAGTGAAGTTGTCTGCAAGGCTAGAAAAATTAGAACTCCATGGTGGACACAGGAAGTTAAAGAGGCAGTGAAGGAAAAGAGGAAAACATATCAAGCATTCCTGGCAAATAAGTCAACTTGTGCTCTTAGAGAATACAGAGACAAATGTAAGAAAGCTAAACAGTGTGTAAAACTAGCTAAACAAAAGTCATGGGAGGACTTTGGCAAGAATATAGAAAAAAAATATCAAGAATATGGCAAAATATTCTGGAGGTTGTTGAAGAAGCTTAGGAATGGAGGAAAGAGTGCTGTAAAAGGAGTTAGAGATGATAAAGGTGACATGAAAACAGGAGAAAAAGATATCCTTGAAGTATGAAGTAATTACTTTGAAAAACTGCTACATGAAACAAGCAGTGATCACAGCACAGTGATAAAAAAAAAACGCTGACCAGACATGTAGTTAGGAATACATATCAATACTTGAAGTAGAACGTGCCATCAAAGGCTTGAAATGTGGAAAGGCAGCAGGAGTAGATGATATTCGACCAGAAAAGCTGAAGTATTTTGGTATATAAGTCTTGCAGTGGCTGCACCGCATAGTTCAAAATGCCTGGACAAAGGGACGAATTCCAGACGATTGGATTAGAGCTCTCATAGTACCCATATATAAAAAGGGAAATAAAACTGAATGTGAGAATTACAGAGGTATATCCCTACTGACTGTTCCTGGTAAGATATATGCAAGTATACTTGAGAAACGGTTGAGAAGAATTGTGGAAGAAAAGCTTGGTAAAGAACAAGCTGGATTCAGGTCAAAAAGAGGCTGTCAGGATCAGATCTGCATTTAAGTTTTGTCGATTTGGAAAAGGCATATGATAAGGTGCCAAGACAGAAGCCATTCAATACACTACAGTTATATGGTGTCAATGGGGCATTATATCAAGCAGTACTTAGTCTTTATTTTAGTTGTATGTCACAGTTAGAATTGAAGGAGGTACAGGAAGATAGTTTAATGTTAAATCTTGTGTGAAACAAGGATGTACATATCCCCTCTGTTATTCATTATCTATATGGATCAGATTATGAAAGAAAGTGGTATTAAACATGATATCAAAATTGGAGATGTTAATGTCAGCTCTTTGCTTTATGCGGATGATGTTATACTTCTAAATAAATCCGCTACAAGTCTGCAAGATTCTCTGACTAAACTGAATAACTGTTGTAATAGATTTTGCATGAAGGTCAGCAATAAAAAAACAAAGACAATGAAAATAGGCAGAATCATTGAAAATGTCAACTGTGTTGTGCATGGAGAACCTGTGGAACAAGTAAAACATTTCAGCGACTTAGGCATGATTTTTAGTGAAGTTGGTAAATTAAATATGGAAATAGACCACAGAATCAACAAAGCTGGTATGGTACAGTGTTCACACCAGTTTTAACTTATGGGTCTGAGAGCTGGGTCAGAAGTAAAACACTTGACCAAAGACTATAGGCGTGAACTGATGGCATCAATGGCAATATCATATTAAAAACGAGAATATTAGGAAAGAACTTGACATTGTCAGCATCCAGGAATGCGTTAGCAGAGCTAATCTCAGATGGTATGGTCACTTAAACAGAATGGGTGAGGAAAGATTAGCAAAACAAGTGTTCTCTGCCAAGTTTGCAGGAAAACGACCCAGAGGAAGACCAAGATATAGGTGGATTGATACGGTACAAAGTTCCTTAGATGATAGAAATATTAAGTCTGGTAATGTTGGAGTCTTGACAAGTAACAGTCTGATTTGGAGGAAAATTGTAGATAGGAAGTTAGTAATGATCTAAATTTTTCACGTAGTACTATCATATCCTGTACACCCCTTGAGGGTACTTGGCAGGAATTTGATGATGATGAAGTAGAAAAAGCCATCAGAAACCTGAAATGTATAAAGGCAGCAGGAATAGATGATATTCAACAAGAAATGCTCAAGTATGGAGGTATAAAAGTCTTGCAGTTGCTGCACTGCATAGTTCAGAATGCCTGGACATAAAGACAAATTCCAGATGATTGGAGTAGAGCTCTAATGGTACCCATATATAAAAAGGGAAATGAAACTGAATGTGAGAATTACAGAAGTATTTCTGCATTGAGTGTTCCCTTGAGAAACGGTCGAGAAGGATTGTGGAAGAGAAGCTTGGTGAAGAACAAACTGGATTCAGGCCAAATAGAGGCTGTCAGGATCAGATTTTCACCTTATGACAGATAGTTGAAAAATCATGGGAATATAACAAAGATCTGTATTTAATGTTTTGTAGATCTGGAAAAGGCATATGACAAGGTGCCAAGAGAGAAGCTATTCAAAACGCTACAGTTATATGGTGTTAATGGGGCATTATATTAAGCAATACTTAGTCTTTATTTTAGTTGTAAGTCAGCAGTTAGAATTGAAGGAAGTACAGGAAGGTGGTTTAATGTTAAATGTGGTGTCAGACAAGGATGTACATTATCCTATCTGTTATTCGTTATCTATATGGATCACATTATGAATGGAAGTGGTATTAAATCTGATATCAAAATTGGAGATGTTAATGTCAGCTGTTTGCTTTATGCGGATGATGTTATACTTCTAAATAAATCCGCTACAAGTCTGCAAGATTCTCTGACTAAACTGAATAACTGTTGTAATAGATATGGTATGAAGGTCAGCAATAAAAAGACAAAGACCATGAAAATAGGCCGTAGCATTGAAATTATCAACTGCATTGTGAATGGAAAACCTATAGAACAAGTAAAACATTTCAGCTACTTAGGCACGTTTTTTAGTGAAGATGGTAAATTAAATATGGAAATAAACAACAGAATCAACAAAGCTGGTATGGTAGGAAGTCAACTGAATAAATTAAAAATTTATTCACTTGACTTCCTACCATTAGCCAATAACACTAAATTAGCTGTAGACAAGACAGTGTTCAAGCCAATTTTAACTTATGGATCTGAGAGCTGGGTTAGAAGTAAAACACTTGACCAAAGACTAGAGACTGCAGATATGAGAGTCCTGAGAAAGATTAGGTGCATTAACTGATGGCATCAATGGAAATATCATATTAAAATTGAGGATATTAGGAAAGAACTTGGTATTGTCAGCCTCCAGGAATGCATTAGTAGAGCTAATCTCAGGTGGTATGGTTGATTAAGCAGAATGGAAAAGGAAAGATTAGCAAAACAAGTGTTCTCTGTCAGGTTGGCAGGAAAAAGACCCATAGGAAGACCAAGATATTGGTGGACTGATACTGTAAAAAGTGCCTTAGAAGATAGAAATATAAGACCTGAAAATATTATAGTCTTGACAGGTAACAGACTGATTTGGAGGAAAATTGTAGATAGGAAGTTAGTATTGATGTAAAGTTTTAATGTAGCGGTGTCATATCCTGTACACCCCTTGAGGGTATATATCAGGAATTTGATGGTGATGATGATGATGGTTGACTTATTTCAAAATAAGGAATTCTACATTGAAACTTATTTGTGTCTATGGTCCTACAGAAAGTTCTCCTAAAAACTTGAAAAATTCCTTGTTTAGAAGAGGAAGATTGTTTCAAGTCATTAGAGAAGCCAGCTGACATTAAAAAACAACAACAGAAAAGCGGGTCCTTGTGGGAGATCTGAACAACAGGATAGGAAATTAATATTAGGCATATGGAAATGTTTAAAAAATTTGGAGAAAAGGATAAAGCTAATAATAATGGGAATCACTTGTTTGATTTCTCTACAGGACACTGATTACCAACACTGTGTTTCAACCTTAAGATGTGCAGAAATTCACATAGAGAGAAAAGAAGATGAAAAAGTCTTATTGACTACATTAGACTTTTTCATCTTTTTGGAAGTGATCATCACTCAGATTTAAGTAGGATAAAAGTAATTATCATATTGATAAGAAAAATGTAAGTAAGTTTGAAAAAGAAGAGTTAAAGCTGAGCAGCTTTTGAGGATAATGATCTTCAAATAGTATTCCAAAAAATTCAGGAAAAAATAGTAGGCTTTCAATGCTGACAATTCAAAATTTAATTTTTTGGAAGATGAGATCATAGGCATTACCTTTGTACTAACTGCTAAGAGAGAACTGCTCATCATACATGGAATTCCTTTCTCCACCTGTTCAAGACATAAAAGAAGTGAACCTGTGGAAGACTTGGTGGTGGTGGTGGGGGGGGGGGGGTTCTAACACCATAATCTTCCCTGCTAAGCTATACATAAAATTCCAGAAGTGAGACCATACTACTGATGAATACTCAGTCCTGTGGTGAATACTCTGCTGGAAGCCTCCTGCTCTTAACTATGTAATAAAATTTATAAATTGTTTTCAAAACATGGGTCTGAAATGTTACTTGTTATTGTAATACACAATTAAAACCTTTTAAACACATTTGAACATTTTTCTCTTAATTGTAAATGGCTGTGTAAAGTGTTTAGGCATTCACAGATAACATCTGGGGCTATTTGGGTGAGATTATGAATGGATTTTTCTGGAATTTCATGTTGTCACAGGAAGTGTTTATACGTAACCTCTTTGAATATGGAGACCCAACTCTAGTAACTTCCAGTGTTTATCTAGGACAAAAGATCACTGTAGAGCGAGGCTGTGAGGAAGAAATTATATTAAGAATTCAACTTTGTTGGGTAGTCTTTGGAAACACTGTGAAAAAAAAAATATTTGATAGCTTTATACATGGACATTGACTAAAAAATTGACCAACAAGTTGAGGGCTACCCAGAAAAATGAAAAGATCACTTATTCGTATTACCATTCAAGATAGAAAGCACAGTACTGGGCTCAGAGCTCAGATTCAGTGTGAGACATTGTAATAGCCATTAAAGCATCTAAATGATAATGGGCAGGTGATATTACACAAAGTGACACTCACCTGCATATTATCAGTTACGAAAAGATGGTAAGAGAGCTACAGGAAGACTAAAGAAACAGTGAGAAGATGAGATTAAAGAGATGGATTGGATAGAGGAGTTTAGTGATGGTATTCATCCAGCAGTAAACAGGAAATGGCTGCTGATAATATAGATATGAAGAATTTTAATTTTGTTTAGTGCTATTTAGTTCTTTAATATAATATTCTTTTTTTTTTCTCTTCCCTTAGGATTTTTGTTTTTTATTGTCAACAAGAGCAGGAGGACTTGGTATTAATCTTGCAACAGCTGATACTGTTATAATATTTGACAGTGACTGGAATCCACAAAATGATTTACAGGCGCAAGCTCGAGCTCACCGAATAGGACAAAAAAACCAGGTATATGTGTGTGTGTGTATATATATATATATATATATATATACATGGACTGTTCAATAAGTAATAAGACTAATTTTACTGTGGCAAAACCACTCATCACAATATTAATTTCTGTTGAATAAAGAAACGTTGCTGTATGTATTAACAAAAGAGGTTGATAGATGGCGTATACAGGCTGATGTGCCAGAGTGTCACGTGACTAAACGTAAGTGCTCATCGCCGCGCCTATGATGTGCGACCAGTCGTCAAAATGGAAGCGTCCTTGGAACAGTGTTATGCGATTAAATTTTGTGTGCATTTGCTAAAATCGGCATCGGACACTTTAACATGATACGCGAAGCTTTTCACGATGAAGCAATGTCGAGGGTAAGTGTTTTTCACTGGCATAAAACTTTTAAGGAAGGAAGGCAAAATGTGGAAGATCTTGAACGTGAGGGAAGACCTTCAACATCCATCACAGAGACAGTGATCAACACAGCAGCGATTATCATCAGTGTATTATTATGTAGTGGACGTTTTGCAGAAGAACAACGCAGATATCCTACCACACCCTCTATACAGTCCTGATCTCGCACCGTGCGATTTCTGGCTGTTTCCTCAGCTCAAGAAACTACTATGAGGCTGCCATTTCGAAAGCAACAAAGCATGTGTAAAAGCTGCGGAGGCAGTTTTGAAAGAACTCTCAAAAAACGGACTCTCACATGTGTTTAAGAAGTGGACGCAACGTTGGGACAAATACATTGCGTCTCACAGTAGTTACTTCGAAAAAGACCATGTAAATGATGATGATTAAAGGTAATCCGTTTTCTGTATAAATATAGTCTTATTACTTATTGAACAGCCTACGTATATATATATATATATATATATATATATATATATATATTTATTTATTTTTTTTTTAATTTTTTTTTTTACTGAGAGATAACAATAGGTAGTATATTATTCACATTTGTTATCATCATTGTGGAGTGTGCAAGATCGCTGTCTAATATAAGTAATACACTGGTGTCCAAAACTTAAGGTTGAACACTATTTCTGAAGATGGCAGCTGCATCATCTGATTCATTCAGCTAATTTAGATGAATCAGCTTGTGGCAATTTGTATAACTGGTGATTTTGAGAAAAACCTGCTTTCTCGATCTCTGGCACGGGTAAGCAGGTTTTTCCTCCCGGAAACTCGGGTTTTTCGTCCTGTAAACTCAAGAAAATCAACCGTAGAACCCACATTATTTCAGACATTAAATATATTGTGTTAGGGTTAGGGACCACGAGATGGCGGCACATTTGAGCCGTCTCTCTTCACTGAGTACCGCTTAATCAGTGATAGCCTTGGGCCATCTATCTCTGATTGGTACCAGTGGAGATTGAACTGCCCACTCAGTCTCCAAAAGTTAGATAGGGCTAAATGGCCTCGCCTACTCCCCGTATACGGGAATAAAAAGGCGTTAGCTGGTTTAGCTAGCTGGTGATTTTGAGTAGAAAGTGGGTACACGTTCATATTTTCAAATCATGTGAAAAGGGGCCTCATGGTAGCACTCAACAGGATAAAAAGCAAACGGCTGCACTAAGCAACTTGTGTTTGAAGGAGGGTCTTTTTGTGAAGGAGTAAAGTTGCAAACTTGGATGTCACGTAATATCTCAAAGACATCATCTAGGTGATTTCACATCTGGGAAGAATTATTGAAAAGCTTGAAGAAGGCCTTAAAGTTACTGATATTATCAGAGTTCGGAATCTCAGATAGCATGTATCCAGGCTCTGGGCAGTGTTTCAAACCAATGGAAGGTGTTCCAGACGTTTGTTAAGAGGTCGCCCTCGCTCTACCATGGAACCTGAAACAGATTTTTCAATATAACAGCAAAATGTAATCGATGCACCATGACAGGCCACCTTGCAAGTTGGCTCCATTCAACCACAGGTGCACAGATATCTCGACAAACTTTGGCAAGACATCTGCAACAAGTAGGCCTATATGCCCAAATGCCTGTAGTCCATATCTCTTTATCCACAGCTCATCATAGAGCACATTTTCAGTGTTGTGTCCATGCAAATTGGACAAGACTCCAATGGACTAATGTATTCTTTACAGATGAGAGTTGTTTTAGTCTTTCCTCTGATTCTAGATGACATTTGATCTGTCATGAAAGTGATACTGCTTACCATCATGAGAATGTTCTTGAAAGGGATAGATACAGTACAATGAGCTGCGAGTGCTCATTCTCACTAGAAAATGAGACTATGGCTGGTGAGTGATATTGCAACGTCTTTAATGCCATGTTCGATTGTTCCATGGTGCTGTAATTGAAGAATTCATTTTTATGGATGACACTGCCACACCACATCATACACGGGCATTGGAGATACTTCTGGTGACTGAGGATATTAACTGAATAGAGTGGCCAGCATGCTCCCCAGATCTCAACCCCATAGAACACATTTGGAATGCAATAGAGAGACATAATGCTGCTTGAATTCCCCTCCAGAAAACAAACAAGGTCTTACTCTGAAGAAAGAGTGGTCCAATTTCCCTCAAGAACTCCTGAATCATTTGGTGCTGAGCATGGTGTGACGTTTTGAGGGCTGCATCATAGTTCAGGGTGGACATCTTCTATAATGAAATGTCTCTCTGCATAGTTTTCTGTAAGCACTGTACATTAATTCCTAACTACATCCTTAAGAAATTTTTGACTTTTGCCCAAAACGTATTGCAATTTAATTTTGTGCAAAATTTATAACACATTTTTTTGACTGTACGCATGAAATTTTTTCGTGACTACAGCCAATATATACTGTTAAAAAGTGTAGTTTATCCTAAGGTTTGGAACACCAGTGTATTTCATGGTTAGTTTCTAATCACACTTTTTTCCCCTCTAGATTGAATTATTTTTTTAGCTTTCTGATTTGATCAACTTTTGCGTTTGAGCCTTATAAAGAATGGATCCACCTCTCTTTTACCCTCCTCTTTGTCATTTCCTGTCATTGTTGCCTTTAACACTTGTTTTGCTCATCCTCATCTCCTGTTATGTTTAAATATCCATACCATCTTTGATTAGTTCTATTTACATATTGGATATTAATAAATGACCGGTTCTTTATTTGATATGTTTATTTTTAACACGATGCTTAGATTGCCATCTCTTCACTCCCCTACTTTCCCCATTTCTGTTCTTGATCAGTCATTTTTTTTCTTATTTACATATGTAATTCATAAGTTAAAATTGGCTGAAAACACTCTATTTTATGTAACTAGCATCCCACTATCTTACTTATTCTGTTATCTATTTCTATATTTAATTTTCTATGACCACCTAAATAGCTAATACGTATAACTTGTTCTGTAAAACAAGTTATACTGATAAAAATGGAATTGGTGTTTTCTGTTTTCATTGTGTTAATAATTTTATTGCTTACTTTTATACGATATTGGTAATGGCAATTATTTGACTGGGCTAAAGCCTCTTGAAGACTCATTGTTGATTAAAGTGAAAATCTTATCATGACACTCCATATTTCAACTGAATCCAACTTTTTCTTTCTTAGGTTTCTGTTTTGCCATGTTACTTTTCAAATAAATCTTACCTGAACACCCAGTAGGGAAATTTCTCTGTAATTCTCACATTCAGGTTTATTTCACCTTTTGTTGGTTCTATGCGAGCTCTACTTTAATCACCAGATTTTCTGATTTATGCAGTATGCAGCCACTGTAAAACTTAAAATTAGTTTTAATTTTTTTATTCAACTCCCACTTCAACCCTGCTCTAGAGACAAAAACTCCAATGAGCTTAGTGGTGGTCTCACATTAGGTGATGAATTTCATCTCCCACCTGAAAAAAATCAGAAACATCCATGCCTAAGGCAGGATTTGAACCTACAACATATCATCTTAAGAGGAGTTATGCTATCCATTCAGCCATCCATATATTATACTTCCGTAGTTGAGCATTTCTTGTTGAATATCATTTCTACGGCTATCTCTTTTGATGGTGACTTTGTCCTACCACAATTCTGTCATCCTCATTTAAGAATCTTTCAAAATAGTTACTTCAGACATCCATGATGTTAGATCCTGAATGGACGATTTTTGAGAAATTATTCATTCAGAATCTAACATAAGAATTTGGCTTACTCAGATAATACCTGGTTGACAGTACACAGTTCTGAATTTTGTTGTAAAGGAATTTTATATAATAACATGTAAATCACACTAGAAAAATCTTGTAGTTGAAAGTTAAACTGAAGGATTATAGGATTAATGAATTTTAATAAGGAAATTGTAGTATAATTTTGTCCCACTAAGCTCTCTTAAACTTAATAAGTCGCCAAAGAAGTTATGAGTACGAGTGCAAAGGTCGAGTTACACACACATGTACTGGCCGTAATGCCGCCAGCTACAACGTACAAGTAATATGACGCAAGCAGGATTCCTGGAATACAGCACCTAATGGTAGCTAGGACTTGGAGGATCACCTTGGAGGATGATGAAGGATCGTATGGTGATGATGATGAAGTTGACGAAATATAAGCGAATGCACGCGATAATGTGGGGCTTTTTTTTCTGGTTGTTCTCGACTTGACTTCGAGGATTCCTGACTAGTGGATGGAGTAGGGACGAGCGAGAGGGATGTCCCACTCAAGTAGGAGCAGAGAATGCGCTGTATCGAGGCAGTGAGAAGTTCGAGTCCGGGAAGAATGTAAAACGGATGGCGTAGTCGTAAGCCTATTGAGGAAGCAACCAATCGGAGGACCTGAAACAACATGTGGCCGACATGTTAACAGACCTTTGGAAGAAAAGATTGGGTAATGTAAAGACCTTTACTGTATGTTTGAATGAGACAAAATTTAGTGTTAGATCATATTAAGTGAACAATTCATAGTGGACTATAATAAGGATTTGTAATTTGAGATAGAGTAATTCTGATAAACAAAGGAATGTCAAGAACTGCATGTGACTGAGATTATATGTAAATTTGAAATTTTGTAGATGAATTTTATCAGAATAATAACGGGTTGTGAGATGTATTTTAATATAGCATGAAATAAGAGTATGGTTTTTGAGTAACATAATTAGCTAGTTTGTGTTAATGTTAATGTTTTTATAGTTTGTGTGAGATTACCAAGTTAATCTATGAGTGTTCTGTTTAAATTAGTATTGAGTAACTAACTTAGCAAGAGGTTTTGAAAAGCTTAGTATCATATTCCAATTATAGCTGTAAAGTGTAATTTGTTCCAATAAACATGTTTTGTTGTATATGCCTGATTCGTGCTTGATTCGAGAATTCAAATTACCACTTGCAAAAATTTAGAACCATAGCGGGAGGGAATTTAATGAAAGTGTTAGAGTAAAATAGATTATTGGTCACGACTGAAATTAGAACCAGTATCTATTTAGTGTATATTAGAATGAATGCCAATTAACCTAGGAATATTCCCTGAATTTTGAATAACTCATATTATAGGACTCTGGCTGGCGCAGCAATGAAATATAAATTTGCCAGTGTCCGAAAAGGAAGCATTCTTAGGTGGAGTTAAGTAAAGCATTCTTAGGGAAGTATATTAGTATATTATATATCAATAACAAAAGTATAAAGAAAGTAAAAGAAGATATTACAATAGCGCACCGAGTAAGGATTTTAGATGAGTAAGGTTTGAGTAAGTAAGAGGATAAATAAGTACAAGTGGATAAGTTAGTAATAAAACAAAAGGGTATAAATAAAAATAAAATATAAATATAGAGAACCACATTTTAACAATGATATATTCGATTTATATATTATTATTATTATTAAGAGAGAGACCTCCAGGGAGGCCACATACTACACACCAGCTATCATACTTATTCTTGAATTCATTCACACTGTTTTTCACTTACAACATCCAATGGCAATCCATTCCAAGCGTGCATCACCCTCTGAGAGAAAAATTTAGCCCTCACCCCCTTCTTAGCAGCCTTCATTCTCAGCTTCCAAGAATGCCCTCTAGTTCTTTCCCCAACCTACATAAATTGAAAAATTTCATCAGTTGAAATCCTGTATGACCCTTTCAGAAGTTTGTAAGTCTCAATCATATCACCCCTCTTTCTCCTGTTTGCTAGTGTCTGCAGTCTACAAAATCTCAACCAGTCTTCATATCACCTGAGATGGTGTCTACTTAAATAGAAAGGAAAAGGAAAGTGTTAGTAAAACAGATGTTTATTATCAGGATGCCATGAAAAAGGCTTAGAGGAAGACCAAGTTTCACTGATGAAATATGAAATATGACATTATTTGGAGTCCTGACAGATACCAAAGAAAGACAGCACTGCTAGATGCATATTGGAGTGCTGATAAGTAATAGATTAATCTCTGGGGAAACTGTTGACAGTCAATTAGTAATAATGTAAGCTTAATTATGTAGTACTATCATAGTAGATTATTACTAATATCCTGTCAACAGTTTTCCCAGGGATTAATCTATTACTTATCAGCACTCAAATATGCATTTAACATTGCTGTCATTTTGTGCATCTAATATTCCTGTCTTTCTTTGGATCTTTTTCCTGCCATCTTGGCGTCAAACACCTGCTTGCTAACCTTTCCTCACCCATTCTGTTTAAGCAACAATACCATCTTAGATTAGCCCTGCTCACAATATTCCTGAATGCTAAGAATATCAAGTTCTTTTCTAAGATCATTTTTAATATGATTATTCATTGATGCCATCTCTTCAAGTTCCTAATTTTTCTCAGAACATTTCTCATCCTATTTTCATAATAATCCTTGCAGCATTTAAATATCTCAAGTTTGAAGATCATCTACAATAAATTCCCTAAACACTGATCTATACACCATCCTGCAGTGGGACAACAACAGTGATTTAGCCACTTCCAAAAGACTATTATTCTGCTTTCTTGCAAAAAAAAGTCCTTCGTTTTTCTTCACTTACTTTTGATAATGGTCAACGTGACAGTTAAGACTATACTTCTCTCTTTTTGGACTGACTCTCATTCCTAGTCTTTCCTGGCATATCCCACAAAAGTAATCATGTTACTTTTGTGGCATCTTCAGCTTCGATAAAACTTACATACTTTTTTTTTGCTCTATACTTCTTCTACCTTGTCCAGTTGCTTACTCTGTATAAATCTCAAATCCTCTCCACTCTGAAATACTGCTCTCACTTTGGGGGTGATGCACCTTATATAAACCCTTATAAAAATCATGCAGTTTAGTTGATTGTTGATCCTTCCTAGAGACTTTTTAGCCAGATCTCAATTTTTGCACTCTGTTTCTTCTACAGACAATTCTACTGTCACTGTTCAGCAAAACTGGCATCCATTGTGCCTCTTTTCTGCTAAACCTGCAAGAACACAAAGTAGCATCTGCCTAATCATTTTACAGTTGAACTATAGACTACCTAACTACTCCCAATCCCATCTTTTATTTCATTTCTCTCGGTTCTGTGGAATAGCCTCCCCATGAAGTATTTCACAGGAACTTCAACTTCCAACCCGTTAAGAAGTGCTGGGGGTTGTAGTCCTTGTGAATCCCTGGGTTCAAAATGTTAGTATAATTTCCTGATTTATCCAATGTTGAACTTCTATGTTCAACATCAGATAAAAGCATATAGAATCAATGTAAATAGAAGATTAATTATAGGATAACTGGTATCCTTAATGTGTATAATTTATTTGAAGTTTTTTTTTTTATTTTTTTATTATTTTTTATTTTTTATTTTTAAAGAATAGGAATAATGTCCATTCTTTATTTATGCCTTTAAAGTTCTCTCCCTCAAAAATGAAAAAATGAAATTGTTTCTTATCTTGTTAATTTTTAAATCTGTTACCATAGATTATACTCTATAATATCATCTTTTAGGTGAACATATACAGACTAATTACCAAAGGTAGTGTGGAAGAGGACATCATTGAGAGAGCAAAGAAAAAAATGGTTCTTGATCATTTAGTAATTCAAAGGATGGACACTACAGGAAGAACTGTTCTTTCTATGAGTAATGCTCCATCTAGGTTAGTAGAAACTTATTGTTACTTATTCAGCTTAAGAAAGAAAGACTCTTATTATTTTTAAATAAAATTTACTCAACTGGTATCCCCCCAATAGATTGGAAAAAAGCAATTGTGATTCCTATCTTTAAAAAAGGTAATAGAGATGACCCTAAAAACTATAGAGGTATCAGTATATTAAATTCCTGTTACAAAATATATAGCAGAATCTTAAATAGCAAACTAATGAAATATTCCGAAAACTTTATTTTAGAAGTACAGAATGGATTTAGAAAAGGACGATCATGTATAGACCCGGCCTTTTGCCTAAAATTAATAATAGAGAAAAGAAGAGAATACAATTTAGAAACACATATTGCATTTATTGACTTTGAAAAAGCATTTGATAAAATTAAAAGAAACATTATTTAACATAATAAAAGAAAGACAAATACCAAATAATATCCTAAAAGCTATCACAAGTATATATGAAAATAATCAAATACAAATAAGATTAAATCATGAGCTATCATATACGAGAGAGATAAACCAAGGGGTCCGACAGGGATGACCTCTCTCGGCAACCCTTTTTAATATCTACTTAAACGAAATAATAATAAAATGGAATAAAAAGTTCCATCAACGTATTAAACTTTCTCCTACTGTGAACTTAAACAGTAGGAGAAACAGAACTTAAACTCTCCTTTTTGCCAACGACCAAATAATATTCACAAATTGCATGGAAGCTGGGCAAGAGCGTGGTTGACAAGGGTGTTAGAGCTAGGTTCTTTACTTGGAGAGTCGTAAATGAGTGGAATAAGCTTCCAGAGTCTGTTGTGGGTGCTACGACCGTGAATGAGTTCAAGGCAAGGTATGATAGATACTGTGTGAATGTTGAATAGTTGTTCTTGACATGATGTTAGGGCCTCCCTCGATGAGTCTGTCGACTCCTTGGAGTTTCCCGGAACAATAATAATAATAATAATAATAATAATTCTGAAGATAACTTACAGAAAGCTATTTTAGATCTAAATGAGATATCCAAAGATTATGGTATGATAATATCAACAGAAAAATCAAAAACTATGGCCTTTAACAGACAAGATCCAGCAAGAACTACAATAGTAATAGATAACAAGATCTTAGAACAGGTGAATTCATTTAACTACCTAGGATATATGATCGCATATGAAAATGAAAAAGATATAAACGTAAAAATTGCAAAATATTTAAAAATAACAGGTGTAATTAACTCTATATTTAAACCAAACCTAGTTCAAAAGCAAACCAGACTAAAAGTATACAATACATTATCCCTACCAGTCTTAATGTATGGAAGCAAAATCTGGACAATAAAACAAAAAGACAAACAAAGATTAATAACAGCAGAAATGAAGTTTATGAGAAAAACTGCAAAGTATACCTATTTGATCACAAAAGAAATGAAGAAATTATGAAAGAATTAAATCAAGAACCAGTAATAGAAAAAATTAAAAAATATAAACATAAATGGATGGAACACGTTCAAAGAATGAAAACAGAAAGATTACCAAAACAAGTCTTAAAATACAAGCCATTAGGAAAAAGAAAACTAGGACGTCCTCTTAAACGATTCAATGATGACTTCTAAGGCCGGAACAGGCCATGCTAGGCCTAAATCCTTGATATGCATGATGATGATGATGATGATGACTTGTGCCATAGAGAACACAATTATAAAAAAAAAAAAAAGTGTTCATAACAAAGTTAATTAGTAATGTTAAAACACAAATATGTCAATTAGAAACTTACAGACCATTATCAGGGTAATTGACAGTTCAAAGGGTAGAATTTTTACCTTTCACAGTGAGCTTGCTGGCTCCAAGATACACAAGCTGCATGTACTAGAAATGGTAATTACACTTGATATAAAGTTGAAAAAAAAAAGAAAAATTTATTATTTACAGTTAATATGAAAAAGACTTTCCCAAATTTTTGGTAAGGAAATACAGTCATTCAGATTCAATTTTGGGACATAGTCATGCTTTAGCACTCTCTTTGAATAAGTGCTAAAGAGACAGGTCTTTGACTAGAAGGTTCTGTAATCTGTAACCATGTTGAGTCAGACCATGTTGAGACCTGAACTTTCATCTCTACAGAACATCCAGTTTGTCTAAAGTATGAGAGATGATATTCACAAGGACCTTGGTAAATACCTGGAGGAAAAGTGAAGACAGTTGGTTAGATAGGAGGTAACACAGAAGAAGATTTACTGAAAAGAAAGAAGGTGGGAGAAAGATATTTTCTTAAGATTCATGAAATTTGTTCTCAGATTCCAGTGATGTAGGTGGATTGGGACTCTATTTAAAGAGTAAGAGTTCTTAGGAGTAGACATATCTGGGATATGCTGAATCTTCTTTGGGTTGAAGCAATTCTGTTGTATAATTATTTTGATGATATCAATTTAGTATCATTTCCTGTTTTAAGTCGTCAGGATTGGAGAGAACAACATGTATTCTGTTGAGCAGAATTTTGATAATGCCAGTTTTGTGAGATGGATAATTTGCCAAATTCAGCTGTATGTATTAGCTTGCGAGGGTAGATTCATGATATATTTCATCGTAAATTGAAGGAAAACAGCATGATGAAATAACTAAACACAGGTTTAATGGCTGCAATATTTCATATATCTCTCACAGAGATATCGTCTGAAGTATAATATTGAAATTGTATTAACATATGCAAAAACAGCACTAAAATCGTAAGCCTAAGAGCGATGCCCTTTATGGGCATTGATTGCTTTAGCTGTTGGTTGAGCAATCTAAGAATTACTGTTTCCCAAATGTTGGGAAGTTCTTCTTCTTGAATATTCTGCAATTGAGCAGGTTCTTCTTTTAGTAGTCAAAACTTTTCTTCCACTCTCTTCTGTTCTGACTTTCAAGGTTGTGAACTGTCTCCATTCAGCATGTCATCTAGCATTGTTTTCCTTACTCTTCCTCTGGATCTTTTTCCATCTATTTTTCCTTCGATGGCATCTCTGATGATTCCATTTCCACTCAGAATATGTCTGATCCAGTTTCTCTTTCTTCTTTTTATCCTCCTTAACAGACTTCTTTCTTCTTCTACTCTTTTTAAGACCTCTTCATTAGTTATATGAAGAGGTCTTAAAACATTATAGCTATTTTATCTGTCCATTTGATTTTTTCCATCCTTCTCCAAATCCACATCTCAAAGCTTTCCAGAATCTTAATTTCTTCTTTCTTCAATGTCCAAGTTTCAGTTGCATAGAGAACAATACTCCACACATAACATTTTATTAGTCTTTTCTTTAGGTTTCTATCCATTTTACTTCTGAATAAATTCCATTTTCTAATAAAAGCATCTCTTCCCATCGCAATTCTTACTTTTATGTCACTTTTACATCTTCCATCACTGCTAATAACATTTCCTAGATATTTAAATGTCTTTACTTGATTCAATTTTTCTCCATTTATTCTAATATCCATATTTGCCTCTTTCCTTGCTATTTTCATTACCTTTGTTTTTCTGATGTTAATTTTCATTCCATAATTGATACAGAATTCCAGTAGTCTGTTCAACAGATGTTGTAGTCCTGCTTCAGTATTTGATAATAATGCCTTGTCATCTTAACATTGATTCCGAATACATGTTAAGCAAAATTGGTGACAGAGAACAGCCTTGTCCTCGTCCAATGCTACCTGGTTCTGTTGTACCATATATGTCTCTCACCATGGCAGTTTGTCCCATATATAGAAATAATTAGCCTTCTGTCTTTCCAATCTATACCAATCTTTTCCATTACTTCCACCATCTTATCCCATTTTACAAAGTCAAAAGCTTTTTCAAAATCTATATAACAGTTATTCACTTCCAGGCTTCTTTTCTTACTATTCTTATCACTTACTATTCTTAACTATCACTTACTATTCTTAACAGTCCAATCGCATCTCTTGTTCCCTACCCTTCCTGAAACCAAACTGATCTTCTCCAAGATATTCTTCCACCTTAGATGCAATTCTTCGTGTTAAGATTCTCATAAGTATTTTTGATGTATGGGAAATGAGGCTTATTGTACTAAAATCCTTGCAGTTCACTGCATTACTTTTCTTTGGTATAGGTATAAATATTGAGGTCATAAAATCTTTTGGTAATTCTCCTTTGTATAAATTAAATTTATTATTTTGGTTATTTCTTCTGAAATTGTTTTAGGAATTCTGCAGGTATTTCACCTATTCCCTCTGCCTTTCCTCATTTCAGTTCTTTAATGGCCATTTCTACTTCTGTCTTCAAAATCTCTGGGCCTAGCTCATCTTCATTTACTTTCTTTATATCTTCTAATGGCAACTCATTTGGTCTATTTTCCTTGTCATATAGAATTTCAATGTATTCCTTCCATCTCATTAGGATTTTATCTTCTTCAGTTATGATTTCTCCATTCTTATTTTCTATGCCTCTAGCTCAAATTCCATTTCTCTTGTGATTCATGCTTCTTGCTTTTTCATATAAAAGATCACACCTTCCCATTCTCTCATAATTTTCCATTTCTTCACATTGTTTTTTAAGCCAATCTTCTCTACTTCTTTCTGTGTCCCTTCTCAGTCTGTCATTCAGGGTTCTATATTGTATTTTCCCTTCTGGGGTGTCTTTATTTTTCCATTTTCTTCTTTCTTCCATTACAGAAATCATCTCATTAGTTATCCAAGGTTTTTTTATTCTTTTAGCTCTTACATATCCAATTTCTTCTTCTGCAATCTTCTTTATTTTCACTTTAACTTGTTCACATTTCTTTTCTGGATCTTCAATTTTGACAAAACATGTTTCCTCTAATTCTTTCTCCAGTCTATTTCCAAATTCCTTGTATTTTTTAATTTCTCTAAGTTCCATTTTTTCCTTTTCATAGCTTCTTTTATTTTTTTCAGCTTGACTTTTATTTCTATGAATAGTAGGTTGTGGTCAGAGTAAATATCAGCTCCAGGATACGTGCATGCATTTTTTACACTATTCTTCTATCTTTGCTTTACTATAATGTAATCAATTTGATACCTTTCCATATCTCATTATCTGGTTTTTTCCATGTGTATGGTCTTCTCTTAGATTTTTTAAACCAAGTATTTGTAATTATTAGCTTATTTTCTTTACAGAATTCCGCTAACCTTTCCCTTCTCTCATTTCTCTTACCTAGTCCATATCTTCCTACTACACTTCCATCCTCTTCTTCTCCTCCCACAGCTCCATTCCAGTCTCCCATTATAATCATATAGTCTTTTCTTTTTTCTTCCTTAATTAGTTCTTGTTATTGTTCGTACATTTCCTCATCTGAATAGTTGTTGGCATATATACCTGCATTATTGTTATGTCCATCGGTTCAGCCTTCAATTTTATCACCATAATCCTGTCATTCAGACATTTTATGCTAATTATTAAAAACAAGTGCGACTCCTTTTTCCTTTTTATCTCCACCTGAGTAAATTACTCTTACTTCGTCACTATAAAAATCACCTATTCCTTCCCATCTGACTTCACAGAGCCCTATGATATCAATTTTTCCTTTGTCCATTTCTTGTTTGAGATTTCTAATTTTCCACATCTGTTCATTGTTCTCACATTTCATGCTACAATTTTGATTCTCTTACGATCTTTCATTTTCAGTTTGTTTATAGCTTGTTTTAACTCACTTTTAGAGGTTAGATTGGGAAGAACAGCAGCCCTTGAAGGGTCCTTATTTCCTGATATTGTATCCATTCTAATGTGCACCTTCTTTTCCTCTCTGTGCCAAGAGACACCACCTTGGTTTGCCAGGCTGGTAGCTGCCCCCTTATAAGTTCTATTCATTGCTACTAAAATTTTTTAGGGAAGTTAGTGAAGTGGTTTCCTATTGCCACAGTGCTCCAGCAAGTACTAGTAGAGCTGCTGCCCTCTACCAACTAGAGTAAAAGTTGGGAAAAGGAGAGACACCTTGGGGTCGAAGTAAGCAAGAGTCAGCCAAGTGAGGCCAAATAGGAAAGAATATAGAAGGAACCTGACAAGTAAATGGAAGCAATGTCAGGCTCAGCTCGGGACGCGCAGCCGCTAACCATGTACTCCCAAGACAGAAGCTCCTGGGGTGGGGAAGTTCTACGCAACCATATTTATTAAGTTTTTTTAAATATATATATATATTTAAATTACACACAGACACAGAGAGAGAGAGAGTTGACCCTTGAACAACATGGGGGTTATGGCATGCCCCCCCCCCCCCCATGTTTGAAATTCCACATATAACTTTTGACTCCCCAAACACTTAATTACTAATAGACTGGAAGCCTTATATAAACATTTGATTAACACATATTTGGTATGTTATATATATATATTATATACTGTATTTTTACAATAAAGTAAACTACAGAAAAGAAAATTTATTAAGAAAATCATAAGGAATAGAAAATACATTTACAGTACCTACATCAATATTGTCTTATATGATACAAAATACTGTAGATATTATATGCATTACTAACACTAGACATCAGAAATGAAAAGATAATGTGAAAAAGAAATTTATATTTATTTACAGGTATAACGATTCATGCAATGATAACGAAGCAGCAGAAATAGGATTGCTTTAGACCATAGAAATGAGAAGTTCTACAAAAAATGAATTTTCAGTTTTTTATAGTATCCTCATTTCAGCTGACAGTCTAGTAGAGAAATGAGTTTCTTCATCTCATCTTCCTTTATCCCTCTTTTACCTTGCAGTGTCGAGGGGTTATTAATCAACAGATCTCAGCCATTCACAGGATAAAGTGGTCAACCCTGCACCCCAGTGTATCCTATGTCCATAGTGGTGTTGAGTTCTCAAGGCCAGTTTGCCTGCTTTGTGGGATGAAAAACCCTGGATAAACTGAGGAGAAAAACCCTACTGTCCAAGCCCAAGACCAGCTAACTTGGGTATGGCAGAGGAAGATCCTTCAGCTCCTCACATCTCCAACAGGAATCGAACCTAGGACACCCCTCCCCCAGGCATATGGTTGCAAAGCGCACAGCCACTAGGCTAACCACATGGTAATTTTCTCATATTAGAGAGAGCGAGGGTTTTTTTCTGTTCTAATCAGTTGTATTCATTAGTACTAATGCTCTTCTTTCATTTCTTTTATAATAGTCAGATGAATGTTCATTCGGTCTGAAATGATGTATAGACTTCAAAGTCCTAAATCTTGTAGTCGAAGGTTTCCACTTGGTTATAAATTATATACTTAGTTTAATCCTTTATCCAAATGTAAGCAAACAAGTTTGCACCTTCACATCACTTGCCTTAGTCCATAATGCAAAGCACACCTCCTTGCAGACATGTATAATGCCTTAATCTTGTAATTGACATTTCTAGCACATGGCTTGTATCTCATTTGTGAAATCCATTTATTGTTATTCTGCCTTTTCAATTATCAATTACACTGATAATAATCTGTAAGTTTCAGATCAAAATATATGTTTTGCAATATTAATAAACTTCCTTTGCATGCATGTTTTCATAGTTTTATTCATCTTAATATATTCTAATATAGGCCGTGGAAGCTGCACAAATAGAATGCTTTTCTTATGCATCGAAATTGGTGCTGCATAGTTTTATCCATTATTACTTATTTCAATTAGCATATTAGACAAGCAGTATCTTAGCTCTGTTTTACAAAGATCCTAGGGTCATCCCCTAGGATTTCTGTTTCTGTCTAGATCACTAGTTCCCAACCTTTTTTGGATTATGCCCCACCTCAGTACCTCAAAGATTTTGATGCCCCCTGTAACATAATAGTCAAACAAGTTCTGAAAAAGTATAATATTAATAGGCACTTCAAATAAAAAAAGGAACATAGTTAAAATGTTTTTAATTTGACTTTTTTTAATGAATATAAATTTTATATTACACTTTGTATATTATAAAACATAAATCGAGCACAAGGAACAGAGCCATGCGATTGTTCCTTGTATGTTGAATAAAATTCTAACAGACTCATTATTTTGCATTTCTGAGAGTTCTTGTTACTGCATGGCCATAACAGTTAAGTCCACTAGCACTGGCTTAGTTATTTATTCAAGATGGAAAATCAATTTCTTTTAAATCAGAAAATCTGTCGCAGGCCATTTTGCTCAGGTGATCTGCAATAACAAGTACAGCAGCATCAGTTACCTCACACTTATTTAGCCAATAAAATTAGTTAAATTTTTTGGCTGAAACATTCTTTTGACATAAGTGCAGAAATGCAATGAAGCCAAATCAAGGGTCTTATTTGTTCCTTGCAGTTGCTTATTTAACATATTCAGCTTCACAAATGCTTATCATCAACTGTTTGTATGAGTTTCATTTCAGGTTTGTCTTTTAAAAACTCACTAAGAATATCAAATAGTTCCGCGAATCTTCTCAGGCAATTCCCATGCGACAGCCATTTCACCTCAGTGTCAAGTCTTACATGGTCAGCAGTTTTATCCTCACAAAATTGTTTGAAGAGATGCTCACATTTGACATTAGCTTTGATAGTGTTGATAAATTTTATAACCAAATTCAATATCTCATTTAGAACAGGTGAAAGTTTTTTGGAAACTAAATTTTCTCTGTGAATAACACAATGCACAAGCAATATTTCAGGATTGTCATCCTTCATTAATTTTAAACAGCCACATTTCTTGCCTATCATAACAGGACACCACCTGTAGCACAAGATGTAATATTTTTCATCATTAATCTTACATAGGCCATCAATGCAGTCAATTGATTCATCCATCTGTATTGAGAATTTCCTTGATCTCAACATTTCAATAAGTTGTTTTTCCACATCTTTAGCCATCTCATCTATTCTTTTGCTAACAGTGTTATTGCTCAGTGTCATTCCTTTGACATATCTGTCATCTTTCTATAGAAAACTTTCTCCAAAAGTTGATATTGCTGACTTAATTAAATCCTTCCCTATAGTATGATTTTTTCCTGATTTAGTTATGAGAGAGAAATTTCATAACTATCTTCAAGAGTACAATTTTGGGTATCAGTTTATACAGAGAACAATGAATCTATTGTTGATCTTTTCTCAAACTTCTCCTTTGGAGATTTAAATTAGTTTACCCATAGTTCACATAAGAGCTATGTGTTTGCCTTCAAATGTGCTTTGAGAAGATCTCGTTTCATCGATTCGTTGGTCAAACACGTTCGCACAATAGACAGAATGATGACCATTCATTCTGAGCAGCAGATATGAAACTGAACTTCAAATACTCATCAGAATACTGATGAACTTTCTTCTTGCTTGCACTACTCATTTTATACATGGGGTTAGCAACTGAAAGAAAAAAAAATAGGTTTATAAAGTATACTATAAGCATGTGTGGATTACACAAGGAAATTAATGGTATATAACATGTATTTATACCACTAAAACACATATAATAAATAAAAGTTAAAATAATAAAAAAAGTTAAATTTTAAAAGTCTACCATCACAAGCAGAGAAAAAGAAACAACGAAATATGAGAGATTATGTTTATGTTTTCAACTGTCAAACGAACTTAATACAATTGTGGCAAAGTGTTCATTTTATTTATATTGACAGTATCACAACTTTTGGGTAATCAGAAAACTAACAACATGTAAAAATGTTACATAAAAAAATGGACAATAGATAAAATTTAATTTATATAATTAAGCAAACTTGTCTCATTGTTTTTACAACAAAAACTGCACAAAGTTAAATTGGCACTGTTTACTTTTCAAAAGTGACAGATGCTATGATCTAACCTTAACACACTTATGCTGCCAAGTATTTATGTTGACTTTTGTATTTATGTTACATAAAAAAATGGACAATAGATAAAATTTAATTTATATAATTAAACAAACTTGCCTCATTGTTTTTACAACAAAAACTGCACAAAGTTAAATTGGCACTGTTTACTTTTCAAAAGTGACAGATGCTATGATCTAACCTTAACACACTTATGCTGCCAAGTATTTATGTTGACTGCTGTACTTGTGTTGCTAGCTTTTTTTCTCGGGCAGTCTTTTGTCTGCGTAGTTAGCTGAGTGGCTATGCACTTTGCAACCATATGCCTGTCCTGGGTTCAGTTCCTGTCGCTGATGTGAGGAGCTTTGGATCTTTCTCAGACATAGCCAAGTTAGCTGGTCTTGGGTGTGGACTAAAGGGTTTTTCTCCCCAGTTTATCTTAGGTTTTCTGCCCCGTAAGCAAGCAAGTAAAACAGCCTTAGAACTCAACGATTCTATAGACATAGGATACACCGGGAGGCATAGGGCATTTTCACAAATTGAAAACCCTCGATAATGCAAGGTAAAAGAGGGGAAAAGGAAGAAGAAGAAGAAGCTTTTTTTCTCAGAAAGTCAGGATTGCAATGTCAATAATTTATCTTCAACAATGGTGATTTTTTGATTATATTGGTGATGAGGTGACAAATGTAACATCATTTTCTAATTGCTCCTCAAAATATTCAAATTTGCCCCCCTGTGTGGGGTGTACATCCGATGTTTTGAAACACTTGTCTAGATGATATTTACACTACCAAGATGTACCTGTGCAAGAGTGTACAGGTAAACACACATAGTCAGTCAAGCTTAGGTAGACTAACAACACAACCAATAGTTAAAACAACTCACAGTGGAATAATCATTTTTAATATAGAAGTACAGGCAGCCCTCAGTTTATGACTCACTTCTGTTCCTGAAAAAACGGGCGTAAAACTAACCCAATTTTAATGGGAGGTACAAAGTTATGTTCCGTGCAGTCAAGAAATATGCACATGAAGTAGAAGTATGTGTAACATTATTATATTTAAAGCTTTGATAATACATACATGTATATTTGTTAAAATAAATTATTAATAACAAAAACAAAATTATATACAAAAAATATGAAACTTCGAAAAGAATTACATATTTCTATGTCGAAGTTCCTGGTTTCAGATTACCTGCATTTCTTTTTGAAAAAAGTATCCAGTGTTAACTGCCTACATTTTCTTTTTCTTTCTTTAAGGAGTTCAGTGTAAGGTCGAATAGATGCGGTTACACTCCTTTTTACGTTCGCACTCCATTCCCAATCATGGTCCATTTCACAAAATTCATCAGTCAATGTCTCTATGCTTGCAAGGATACACTGTAAATCAGCCATTTTTATATCTCTCAGAGGACCTTCTTCATTTTCTTTCTCCTCTTTTGGATGTTGACTTAATTTTTTGGCTAATTCTTTTAGTCTACATTGGAAAGCGGTTTATCATGGCTCTCTAAGACTTCTGTCACATCTTCAGCTGTAATATCATCCAATCCCACCTCTCATGCAAGATTGGTAACTTCTTCAATAACATTCTCCTCTTGCTCTAATTCTTCGAAGTCATGCATAAATGCTGGAAGAAGTTTTTGTCATGCTCCTTTTAAACGCTTTGCTCTCACTTCGTTCCAAGCTGCCTTGATGTTGTTAATGCCCTTCAAAATATTGAATGACTGCCAATAGTCTTTAATAGTTTTTCCTGAAGTGTCCAAGACTCTTACCATTTCCATAAATGTTATACGGAGGTAATAGGCTTTGAAGATTGATATGATCCCCTGATCCATCAGTTGCAAAAGCGATGTTGTGTTTTGGTACATGTAAACAACCTTGACATCCAATGGTGTTCTTACTTCAGCAAGGTTTTGAGGATGTCCAGGGGCATTATCCAAGAGAAGCAATGCCTTGGCTTGCAAATCATTTTCTTTACAGAAGCGAAGCAATGTAGGACAAAAATAATTTGTGTACCAATCGATAAAAATGTCTTGTGTAACCCAAGCTTTCTTGTTCCATTTCCAATAGACTGGCAGCATGGCTTTTAGACCCTTGAAGGTGCATGGTGTCTGTGAATGGTACACCAACATTGGTTTAAGCTTCTTGAAAGTTTATTTTTCACTTGGTTAGAGTATAATAAAATTAGTTTAATCCTTTATCCAAGTGTGAGCAAACAAAGTTTGCGCCTGAAAGTATACTCGTTCTCCACCTTTGCAACGAGTTGCCCTGGTGTTGTACCACCTTAACCCAGTCCTGAAGATACTTTCAGGCGCAAACTTTGTTTGCTCACACTTGGATAAAGGATTAAACTAATTTTATTATACTCTAACCAAGTGAAAAATAAACTTTCAACATCTTTCTCTAAATCCAGAGTAATTTATTAAAAAAAGGGTAGCACACCATTTGGCAACTCCTATAGGTAGAGATGACCTGCTAATGCTTCTGCTGGGTATCTCTACTTGGGCCTGGCTCCCACTGAAGAGACCTCAATGAAGGTCGAAACTAGTCTGGGTAGTGGCCCTTCCCTTAATCCATAACATTAGACATATCCGCAAGGAGATGTGTTTTGCATTATAGGAGATACTGAGATAGGAGTGTTGGTAGCATGCTCCACCTTTGCAACGAGTTGCCCTGGTGTTGTACCACCTTAACCCAGTCCTGAAGATACTTTCAGGCGCAAACTTTGGTTGCTCACACTTGGATAAAGGATTAAACTAATTTTATTATGGTTTAAGCTTCAAAGTTCCGGAGACATTTGCATCCAACAAAAGTTCAAGTTTTATCAAAAGTTCTATCTTTTGCAGCTTTAAGACCTGGAGTAGAATGTTCTTCACAGGAAATGAAGGTGCATGATGACAATTTTTTCCAGTAGAACCCAGTCTCATCAACATTAAAAATGAGATCAGGAGGATAACTTCCTTGTTCTACACAGTCTTGAAATTCTTTAGGAAAAGCAGCCACTGCCACATCTGCACTTGCCGCCTCACCACTAATTTGACACTATGGCACTTACTTCAAGACTTAAATCTCATGAATCAACCTTTGCTTCCTAAAAATGTTTCTTCGCCTCCATCTGTCTTTTTAAGATCCTCAAAAATTGTTTTTGCTTTCTCAGTTATAACAGCTTGAATCAGAGGAATGTTTTCCTGATTCCTGAAGTGTCCAAGACTCTTACCATTTCCATAAATGTTATATGGAGGTAATAGGCTTTGAAGAGTGATATAATCCCCTGATCCATCAGTTGCAAAAGCAATGTTGTGTTTCGTGACATGTAAACAACCTTGACATCCAATGGTGTTCTTACTTCAGCTAGGTTTTGAGGATGTCCAGGGGCATTATCCAAGAGAAGCAGTGTCTTGGCTGGCAAATCATTTTCTTTACAGAAACGAAGCAATGTAGGACAAAAATAATTTGTGTACCAATCTATAAAAATGTCTTGTGATAATGATACCCATGATAATAATTTTTCCATTTTTTTTTCATGAAGTTTACCTTGCTATAACTTACATGTTTGCATTTAATACTGCTGTAGATTGCTGTGCAGACTGTTTTATTCTATCTGCATTTTTCATAATTGTGGTAACAGTCGATGGAGGTAAGTTCATACTTCTACAGACATTAGCACCTGTCTGCCCATCTTCCATTCTTCGAATCACCTCCATCTTCTTTTCAAATGTGATTGATTTCTGTGCCTTCTTAACACCAAGTTCTGCTAACTTTTCTGTGCTTCTTTTATCAGACATGGTATGTAATTATGTACTTTATCAATTTAAATACGTATATATGTAAAAAAAATTAAATAGAACAATTAGGTAGATTCAATAGTAAAACTAGGTTTGATACACATACGTCGTAGTAGCTTGGTAAACACTCAAACATTAGAATGCCAGTCGTTTCTCAGTCAGACCACACTATAGTAAGAAAGCACGCGCAGGCATCCGGCGTTATTGTGAATCGCCGTAAATTGAGCTGTCGTAAACCGAGAGCTGCCTGTATAGTCATGAGTGTAATGTTACGTGCATGCAGAATGTTAATTTGTTTTGCACAAACTGTTGATCAGATCTGTTTGCCTATGCTAGAACATGTTTAGACAAAGGCATTTCTTGTCAAGAGTGATATCTATTATCTTGATATGCCTTAATGCCATAATAATCAATCAGTTGCTTTTACTTCATATTTTTATACAGTAGTAATTAAGGTCCATTCTGTCATATACACAAGATTTTTTTAGTTAAAAAATTACTGTTCATAGCTTTGTATTTATTCCTCTCCATATCTCTGTTCTTATAAGCATATTATTTATTATTATTTTTATAAATGTAGTTTTGTGTATATATTTTACGTTTATCTTTGCACCTTTCCTGCAAATTGGCACTTGCATTATTATTTTATTTTATATTTTATCTATTTATTTTTGGGATTTTAAATACTACTAATTAAAAATTATAATGTATTGTTTTCATCACAAATAACTATTTCATATGTTCTAGAAATAAAGAAAAATTTAAATCTGTTAAAATAGCTATTGCAATTTCTTTTAGCACATCTACTCCCTTTAACAAAGAAGAATTAGCAGCAATATTAAAGTTCGGAGCTGCCGAATTGTTCAAAGAGACCGATGATGGGGATGAGGAACCTCAGGTTAGATTATTTCTTTATAAACATTAACAAAACATAAAAATGACTCTTAAATTTAGCACTTAAATGAGATGAGGGAGAATTAGAGTCTCCCTCATGGGGAATTCCAGAGACACTAATTCTAAAATAATTTATACTTAATTCTATATGCTGCATTTTTGAATCTTTTAACATAAATAAAAAAAAAAAAAAATCAGTCTACATGAACAACATTTTTCATGTGCAGAGTTCATTTACTGCTTGCCTCACTACCCACCATCACTGCCAGTTTTCTGTTCAGCATTGCTTGACCTGTTTGCCACTTTTCAAATTCCAGTTTTCACTATCACTATTCCTGATTACTTCTTTTCCATATCTACCTTAGTGATTTATTTCACAGTAGACACACACACTTTATTTGATACAACTAAATACTGTCAGTAAAAATTATATATTTATTTTTCTGTCTTTACTAATTTTTATAAATTTTTGAATTTTTTATTCTTTTCATAAGGCATATTCCGGTAATTGGACCACATTTTTTTTTATTAAGCTAAAAGCACAATAAAGAAATAAAACCCGACAAGTTTCGTAATTCGTTCGACTTACATCTTCAGAGGTAAAAGGTGTCTGAAAGTTAAAACAACAAAAAAGAGAAATTAATAGTTCATGCTATACAGTTGTAGCCATCTGACTGTTTATAAAATTAAAAAATCAGAATGCAGATTCAAAGCAGTGCTAAGTTTAAACAATGCTGGACGATGCCACGTTCTGCTATTCATGATCATAATGTCCCAAGTCTGACCGAGGTATATTTTTTATCAAAGCTTTCCAAACTTGGTGTAGAATTAAGCCTTGGTTTTTATTGCATTGTGTTGGAATTCTAAGCATGTTTGCAGCTTCTTTAAATTTCCTTATATAACAGTTTTTTTTCTATATAAGACATGTTTGTTTTCTGCCAGAGTACATTGTGACCAGTGGAAGTGGTATGGAAAGCTAGATCTGATTTGTGTTCTCTTCTGTTTTGTACATCCTTTTGGTGTTTGTTCATGCGTATTTCCCCAGATCTTCCTGTCTGTCCTATGTAGCAGATACTGCAAGAACAATAAATTTTATAAACACCTGGTTTTTTTAAAAGATGATGTGGAGGTTTCGGGGGATAATATAGAAATCTTGAAATTTTTTCCAGCGGGAGAAAAGCTACTTTGATGTTATGTTTGTTTAGTAATTTAGCCATCTTGTCTGTAACATTCTTGATATGTGGAAGCGTGATGACATTTTTGAAATCTTGTAGGAGGTGTGTGGAGGATTTTTTTGATAGTCTTGGGTTCATAACTATTTTTTTTTTTTTTTTTTGAGGATGTGTGTTAAATATTCCAATTCTTCATTTCTCTGTTTTTCTGTGCTGGAAATATTATAAGCTCTGTCCCTCAGGGTTTTTGTTAGACCTATTTTTTGTGAAGGGTGGTGGTGTGAGGCCACATTAAGAAATCTTTCTGTATTCATGGGTTTTCTATATGCCACGTTCTGCTATTCACGATCATAATGTCCCAGGTCTGACCGAGGTATATTTTTTATCAAAGCTTTCCAAACTTGGTGTAGAATTAAGCCTTGGTTTTTATTGCATTGTGTTGGAATTCTAAGCATGTTTGCAGCTTCTTTAAATTTCCTTATGTAACAGTTTTTTTCTATATAAGACATGTTTGTTTTCTGCCAGAGTATATTGTGACCGGTGGAAGTGGTATGGAAAGCTAGATCTGATTTGTGTTCTCTTCTGTTTTGTACATCCTTTTGGTGTTTGTTCATGCGTATTTCCCCAGATCTTCCTGTCTGTCCTATGTAGCAGATACTGCAAGAACAATAAATTTTATAAACACCTGGTTTTTTTAAAAGATGATGTGGAGGTTTCGGGGGATAATATAGAAATCTAGAAATTTTTTCCAGCGGGAGAAAAGCTACTTTGATGTTATGTTTGTTTAGTAATTTAGCCATCTTGTCTGTAATTCTTGATATATGGAAGCGTGATGACGTTTTTGAAATCTTGTAGGAGGTGTGTGGAGGATTTTTTTGATAGTCTTGGGTTCATAACTTTTTTTTTTTTTTTTTTTTTTTGAGGATGTGTGTTAAATATTCCAATTCTTCATTTCTCTGTTTTTCTGTGCTGGAAATATTATAAGCTCTGTCCCTCAGGGTTTTTGTTAGACCTATTTTTTGTGAAGGGTGGTGGTGTGAGGCCACATTAAGAAATCTTCCTGTGTTCATGGGTTTTCTATATATCGAGAAAGTTTATTATCTTTTTCATGTTTGTTTGATCTTTTCTCATCTTTTTCAGTGTTATATTGAGAAAGGAAGTTTATTATCTTTTTCATCATCATCATCATCAAATTCCTGCCATGTACCCTCAAGGGGTGTACAGGATATGACAGTACTACATGAAAAAATTACATCATTACTAACTTCCTATCTACAATTTTCCTCCAAATCAGTCTGTTACTTGTCAAGACTCCAACATTATCAGATCTTATATTTCTATCGTCTAAGGCACATTGTACCGTATCAATCCACCTATATCAAGAATACATATCCACATATGGATATGTATTCCTGACTGCATGCCTGGTCAGTGTTTTTTATCACTGTGCTGTCATCATTGCTTGTTTCATTTAGCAGTTTTTCAAAGTAATTACTCCATACTTCAAGGATATCTTTTTCTCCTGTTTTCATTTCACCTTTATCATCTCTAATTCGTTTTACAGCACTCTTTCCTCCATTCCTAAGCTTCTTCAACAACCTCCAGAATATTTTGCTACCTTCTTGATATTTATTTTCTATATTCTTGCCAAAGTCCTCCCATGACTTTTGTTTAGCTAGTTTTACACACTGTTTAGCTTTCTTACATTTGTCTCTGTATTCTGTAAGAGTAAAAGCTGACTTATTTGCCAGAAACTTTTGATATGCTTTCTTCTTTTCCTTCACTGCCTCTTTAACTTCCTGTGTCCACCAGGGAGTTCTGATTTTTTTATCCTTACAGACAACCTCACAACATGCCTCTCTGGCAGAATCAATCAATGTTTCCTTCAGAGTTTGCCACTGAATCTCCAAGGTTTGATTCCTGTTCTCAAACGCTTTCATTTTCTTTTCAATAATATTTCTGTATTTTAGTCTACAGTTTACATCTGAGAGCTGCTCAACTTTTATTCGCTTTAAAACTTTCTTACATGTTATTCTTTTCAATATGAAATTCAATTTTATCCTGCTCAAGACTAAATAGTGATCACTTCCAATTTCAAATCCTCTGTACACTCTGGTGTCCTGCACCAAGGAGAAAACATCACTATCAACAATAACATAGTCAGTGAGACTTTTCTTATTCCTTGCCTCTTCTCTCCATGTGAATTTGTGCACATTTTTATGTTGGAACATGGCGTTAGTAATAACCAGTCCATGTCCTGAGCAGAAATCCAACAGATATTTGCCATTATTATTAGCTTTGCTCTTTTCTCCAAATTTTCCCAAAATATTTTTGTATGTCTCACAATCATTTCCTACTCTACTATTTAGATCCCCAACAAGGACCAACTTTTCCTTTTTCATTGTGTCAGTTGCTTTTTCTAAAGCCTCAAAAAATTCCTCCACTTCTACCTTAGTAGAACCTTCTGTGGGACCATAGGCACAAATAAGTCTCATTGTCCAGTTCCCCATTCTCATATTTGCCCACATTACTCTACTTGAGACTGACTGCCATTCAAGAAGATTAGCCTCGTATTTTGTGTTGAATACTATGGCTACTCCTTCTTTTCCTTGATTGTCATTGCCTGAATATAACATTTTGTATTTATTGCTCAGAAAGATCTCACCAGTTTTTCCCTTTTCTGTTTCAGTCACCCCTATTATGTCGATATGGTACTTATCCAATTCCTCAGCTAACTCCATTTCTTTGCCATTCAGGCTTCTTATGTTGATATTACTGATCTTTAACTCTGGTGATGTTGAGTTGTGGTGGGTTTTAGGATTTGTTCCAGTAGCTGACTTTTTGCCCTGTTCCCTGAAAAAAACAACAGGGACCCTGTTTAACTGGTGACGCCCCAGCTGGCATGAAATTCTTTCATGTTGTACCATCATTTTAAATTTTGATTTAAGCCAATAAGAATAAAATTTGGTCAGCTAAATCCCAAATTGCCAGCACAACCTCATCCGTTCAGTAGATACCTAACAGGGTGCACCACGAGAAAGTGAGGATTGAACGTTAGGTCAGAGGCTCTGGTCGGTTCTCTGCATTCCGTTAAAGGCTATGTGGAGGTCTCCTTTGAGTTATATAGCTTAGACCCTTAAGCACCCCTTTGATATTTTTAGATTTTTAAAAATATTTTTATGAGTTTTTTTATTTTTATTATTTTTATCTGCACTTAAAACACTTGCCTTTGTGTAATTTATATGCTTGAATCAAACAAAAGAATAGAGGTATGCGACTGGGTGAGGGACATGTACACATCTCATACACGCAGGGAGTGCCTAGACTACCATCCAGGTGCCACACTGTAACAGTGTTCCCTGCATATCATTGATCTAGTCTCCCTCCAGGCATGACCTGGCAGGGTTAGTGGCAGCAGGATTATTCACCAATTGATTGTTACCATTGAGTTCTGTCCCTTGCACTATCTGGCAGCCAGCCTGTGGAATAAACCTATTTTACAATAAACCATTTGCGAATTTATTTTGTTATTTGAATCTGTTTGAAAATATTTGATTATTTATTTCATAATAAATTGAGTCTTTGGACTCCTTGGAATAGTCACGAATAATAATAATAATTAATTATTTCATAAATAAGCAAAAAATAAGAATGTATTTTGAACATTCAGAACAGGGCTGAAAAGTCACTCGTAATTTGTCTCTGACAACTCGCCTATGCCGAGTGGGGAAGTGGAATGTTGCTAGTTAAGTGGGCCTTCCAACTTCTTTTATTTTGTCACATGTGCTCTTAATTTTCTATGCCCCAAGCACTCTATAAATATCAATCCGTTTATACTTTGATTTTCATGTTGATCTCTCTTTTTGCTTCAAACATTTCCTCACTTTTGCTTCAATTGAAGCAAAACTGTTAAGACTTTAATCTTCTCTTTTAAGTGATCATTCATCTTAGATTAGCCCTACTTACAACATTCTTGAAATGTCAAATTATTTCCTATCTGTTTGCTTCTCGAATTTTCTTCAGGACTCTTATATTTGTCTCCAGTATTCTAAATTATCTTCTTTCTAACCCAACTCCTAGATTCTTTTAAGTTGGAAGTTTTTCCACTTGGTTATACTATAAATTAAACATACCAAGAAATTATATACTTAGCTTAATCCTCTATCCAAGTGTAAGCAAGCAAAGTTTGCACCTGAAATATTTTCAGGACTGGGGCAACTCATATATAGAAGCTGATGACTTCAATCACTTGCCTTAATATCCCATAATGCAAAGCACATATCGTTACAGGTATGTATAATGCTATGCTATGAGAAAGGTTACTACCCAGACCGGTTTCGGCCTTTATTGAGTTCTCTTCAGTGGGAGCCAGACCCAGTGGTGATACTAAGGTTGAAGTAATGCCGAAATCATAATTTCTTATACAAGTTGTCACACCTTATTATTAAAATACTCTGGATTACAGATAGATGTTGGAAGTTTTTACACTTGGTTCTACTATAAATTAAAGATACCAATTTATAACTCCTAGATCCAGGAAGCATGTGTCATTGGACACGTCTGAACATTGATTGCTTTAGCTCGGCTGATCTGTCCAGTTTAGTCCGCACGGTAACCTAGTGGCTGTGCGCTTCGCAACCATATGCCTGGGGAAGGAGTGCCCTAGGTTCGATTCCCGTCGGTGACGTGATGAGCTGAAGGAACTTCCTCAGCCATAGCCAAGTTAGCTAGTCTTGGGCGTGGACAGTAGAGTTTTTTCCCCAGTTTATCCTGGGGTTTTTCATCCCGCAAAGGAGGCAAACCGGCCTTGAGAACTCAGCACTGTAGGACATAGGGCTGACCACCTTATCCTGTGAATGGTTTGAGGTCCGATGATTAATAAACCCCCAACACCGCAAGATAAAAGAGGTAAAAGGAAGATGAGAAGATGATGAACTCCTAGATCCATATGGTAAAGTTTGTTTCAACAATATATGGTATACTGCTGTTGGCTACTTACTTTACTGTTTCATACTTGTCTGTCTTTTGAATGCTAATTTTCTTCCCAAATTTGCCTTATCAGTTATTTACTTTGGCTAAAGACTCTTGAAGATTTGTAGCAGACTTACTTCCAGCCTGGCTAGCCCGTGATGTAATGAGTGGTTAGCATATCCATCTAATCTGCATACTGTGGATTTGAACCTTACTATGAGCATGGATGTTTGTGAGCATGGATGTTTGAGCATGGAAATGTCATCTGATTAAAAAAACAACTTAAAAAAAGTTGTTTTTTTTAAGTCATTTCAGGCATCTGATAGGGCAATGGTCTCACATTGGGCAAAGAAATTCACCTCCTACTTAAAGACAATCACAAACATCCATGCCCATAGTAAGGTTCAAATGTTTGGTCTCTAGAGTAGGATTTCTGGACCAGATAAAAGTTATTTAAAAAAGAAGTATAAAAAATTATAAAAATTAATAAAAGTAAGAAAAAAAAAGCTTAGCCCGTCCACAATATTAATGTACTGTAGGTTTACAATCTTCCATGGGTGTGAGTCATGTAAAATTTTTTTTAAAAAAATAGTAGAAAAGTTAGCCTAGTGTCTCTTATATTGAATAGTTTTTATAATGCTTATTGCAGATTATGATTAAACAGTAGTACAGCCTTATACCTGATTTAACGTTATCTTTCTGAACATTCTAAAATTCTAAATGGTGATTTCACCACTTAGAATTTTAGAGTATAATGTTATCTTTCATATTAGAATGAATGATAACTATGCAAATGTAATGAGTATTTCATTTCAAGTTTTTATAATAAGGCAAATAAGGGTAATAATAAGGCAAAGAGAGAGATTCCATTTACACCACAGAGTTTTAGTGTTTTTAATTTTTCTCTTTGCTTTATAATTCCCTTTTGAGATCATCAAAACTTAAAATAAAATACTTGTTACATTTCCATTGTTTCTTGACTATTTGTTGTCTGGTAAATACCTAGTTTTGGCCACCACTATTCAGCCTAAAGTAGCCAATTATAAATTAAAGATGCCAAGAAATTATATTCTTGGTTTCATCCTTTATCTAAGTGTAAGCAAAAAAAGTTTGTATGTGCAGTAACTTCACAACTCAGCTGCTTGTATGTAGAGGCTACTTACAAGCAACTTCACATCAATTGCCTTAGTATCCTATAACGCAATGCACATATCCTTATAGACATGTATAATGCTATGCATTATGGGAAGGGCCACTACCCATACCAGTTTTGACATTTCTCAAGGTCTCATCAGTGGGAACCAGATCTATTATATTCTTGATTTCATCCTTTATCCAAGTGTAAGCAATCTTTGTCGTTTGCTTACCCTTGGATAATATCTCTACTCTTATATATGATCGTGTGTGTATTATGTGAGTTCCACCCATGAAAGGTTGTAAACCTATTGTGCATTAGCATTTTTGGTAGGCTAAAGGTTAAATCATTTTGAAATCTTACTTTAGAGAAAAAAAATTGAACTTTTTTGAGCTGCTTCAAGCTTTGGGCACAGGGTGATGCCCAAATCTCTCACTGGGCCCAATTTTTCTACCACCTGGTATAGTAGAAAATATAATATATTAGTAAATTTTGTATGTTATTCTATATAATTTAATTTTATCTTTTTTTCAGGTGGACATAGATGAAATTCTTAGCAGAGCTGAGACACGTGAAGAGCAGGCAACTTCTGCTGGCGAAGAATTGCTGTCTGCTTTTAAAGTAAGATTTTTGATATGAATAATCGTTTTGATAAGTAAATTTAAATTTCATTTACATGTTATTGTTCCCATACTACAAAATGTTGTTCATCTACCATAGTTACTTTTCTCCATTTGTTAGGAGGGAAGTAACCATTTTATCACAATTAACTTCCATTTTGAATTATCCTTTTACACACTGATATTTATGTTGTAGCATGGAAATTTGCACTTCAACCAGTAACTAAACAAAGGTATGGTTTTTATTCTTAATAGTTTTACTTCTTTCTTTCTAAATAATGGTGAATTATATTGTCTAATTAATGATCCAGTATAAATTCTATCATTGGCAATTTACAAGAGATGGTCTTGCTTATCTCAAGAGCCTCTGTAGCTCAGTCAGTATTGATGAAGTCCTTTGGTTGGAAACCTGGGTTTGATTCCCATCCTAGACTTGAGGAACCTTTATCTGGTGGCTTTTCTACTAAAGGTGAGTTAGCTAGTGTCATATGGAGTTAGGGGGTTTTTCTTCCCAAAGAACAGGGCAAACGGGCCCCATGAAAACACTTTTACAGCCATAGTTGCATAGTCATAATGGATCCTACACCAAGCGGGATAAAAGTGCTATAAAGAGGAAGAAGGCTCTTGCTTATGTTACTAATTATTATTATTATTATTATTTGACACCTCCAGGGAGTCCAAGGACCCATCAAGGGAGGGCACCTGCTCTACAACTCCATCTCCACCATTCAATCATCAACTGATTGCAATACACCAACGCCATCTACCGCCGACCACCACTGCTGTTTCCACAGACAATTACAAACATCCATGCCCATTGTTGGATTCGAACCCACAGCCTTTTGGCTGAAGAGCGGATGCACTATCCACTCGGCCTACCAGACCAGCCTAATCCAAGGACAAGTTCTATAAAAGTTCAGTTAATGGCAGTTAGTTCATAATCACCATCAAATTCCTGACATGTATCCTCAAGGGGTGTACAGGATATTATTGATAGTACTACATGAAAAACTTACATCACCATTAACTTCCTATCAACAATTTTCTTCCAAATCAATCTGTTACCTGTCAGGATTCCCACATTATCAGATCTTATAAGTCTTCTAAGGCACTTTTTACTGTACCAATCCACCTACATCTTGGTCTTCCTCTGAGTCTTTTTTTCTGGCCAGTTTTATTTCTAATACAGCTCTCAGATTCATAAGTTAAAATTGGTTTGAACACTGTCTTGTATACAGCTAATTTAGTGTTTTGATTAATTTCTCTCTTATCAATCAAATCATCTAATGCCTTTTTATAGGGAGTAGGTGAGGCCGTTTCAGCCCTATCTAACTTTTTTTGGAGACAGTGGGCAGTTCAATCTCCTCTGGTACCCAATCAGAGATAGCCGACCCAAGGCTATCACTAATTAAGCGACACACAGTGAAGAGAGATGGCTTAACAAGTGCCACCATCTCGTGGTCCCTAAATTAATATATTTAATATCTGAAATAATGTGGGTTCTATGGTCAATTTTCTTGAGTTTACGGGATGAAAAACCCGAGTTTCCAGAAGGAAAAAACCCTCTTGCCCGTGCCAGAGGTCGACTAACTAACTGAGTTCAATGGTAAAAGCATTGTCATTAGAACAAATAGCTCTGACTCTGTGAGTTAGTGTTTTTAGTATACCATGCTATTGAGCTGGATGATGGTGCAAATGTTTATGCAAATATCTCCCTGTATTTGTGGATTTTCTATAAACAGAAAAAGATAATGAACCATCAGGAAGCCATATGATTAGTGTATCTAGGAAGAACAGACAGTCATTAGTTTCCTATTCCATTGTGAAGTGGATTTTAGAGTGTTGACTATTTAAATGCACTAAAATGTATACAATGTGTCTGGAACCATGTGGCCAAATAGCAAACTCATCATCTGCCCATTGTAGCCAAACCACTGGTTTGAGAGTGGCTGTCTTCATAGCCACTCTCAAACACCCACATACAAGCTTGCTAAACATTTGGCTAAATTACTAGCCCCCTCACAAATAATTCTTCTTTGTTAAAAATTCTGTTCACCTAAAAAGTATATTATTATTATTAGTGTTATTATTATCTGACACCTCCAGGGAGTCAAGGACTCATCGAGGATTTAATATATTAGAAAACCATATTATTATATTATATATATTAATTGAAACCCTTTGATTTGCTAAAGTCATATTTACCCCCCAGATATATTTGAATTATTTAAATTTACAGTATATGCAGGTTATTTTGCATGGAAAGTATACAAACAACTAGATGGGACAGTTCCCCCCCCCCCTCCCTTTAGCCAATTTCTACATAGAACATTTAGAAAACCTAGCTATCAAACCAGTGGTTTGGCTGCACTATGGTGATGTGTTTGTTATTTGGCCACATGGTCTAAACACATTGGATACATTTTTTGTGCATTTAAATAGCCAACACACTAAAATCCACTTCACAATGGAACAGGAAGCAAATGATTGTCTGTGCTTACTAGATACACTAATCATATGGTTTCCTGATGGTTCATTATACATTTTGGAAAATTATGGAGACAACTATTGTGTTTGAGTAAAACTTCAGTTTAATTTAAACCAAAATCTACACTCAACGTTTCGCCCTTCATATCAAGGTCATCTTCTGGAGCATATACACTGTATACAGAGAAACAAGCTGCACTACAATCTACATGGTTTGCTAAAGTTACTGACCAACTGTTACAACACTTATTGGCCTGATCCCTGGTGGAAAAAAAAAAACCTTTACTACATCAATGCTAGAGTCCTATTATTGTTATTATCTATTGGTTACAAAATTGCATTGGTCTGGAGAGCAACATGTTTATATACAAGTAACCCTTGTATAATGTGGTACTTATACAACGTGGTTTTGATATAACACGGTCAAAAATTGTAGTAACCCTTGTCGAACGTGGTACTTATACAACACGGTCTACAAATTGTAGTAATCCTTTATCTTTTCATATGTTTTTCACCACACGACTTAAAAATCAAATTTTATCTTCGTTAAATTTGTGTCTGCCTGTATCCCGCATGTAATTATAAGTAGCGAATTTATATTAGGGGAAATACTCTTTAGCACTCATGTACTTCAATTGTTTTGAAGTAGATGGGGAGAAAATGGACACAGTTAACAATTTTGTGTTCCTAGGATCCAGAATTGATAAAGAAGGTTATTATACCGAAGAAGTTAGAAGAAGATTATTACTCGGAAAGAAAGCAATGACAAATTTAAGCAAGATCTTTAAAGATAAAGATATTAGCCTCACAACAAAAATCAGAATCGTGAAAGCAGTGGTATTCCCTCTGGTGCTGTATGGATGTGAAAGATGGACTCTGAGAAAAAGTGAAAGAAGGAAGATAGATGCATTTGAATTATGGCTTTGGAGACACTTACTAAGAATACCATGGACTGCAAAGCAAACCAATAGACAATAAAGCCAGATTGCTCCCTTGAAGCTATGATCATCAAGCAAAAATTGTCATACTTCGGACATATCATGCAAGGAAATGACAATCTGGAGAAGATGATGATGCTTGCTAAAGTTGATGGAAACAGGAGAAGAGGAAGACCAAGAATTAGATGGGTGGATGGAGTTAAAGAAGCAACTGGAGTGCGCTTGGAGGTTTTGAAAAACATGGTCACGGACAGATCGGAAAGGAGAGTGTATGTTCGTGGAGTCAGAAAAAACTCGACAGATCATACCACACACCTCAATTGTTTACCATATAAAATGTTTATTGTTGAAAATTGTCCTCGTTTCTGCCAGGAAAGTGCATTAAAATCATAAGTGTGTTCATCTCAAGCTAAGCACTTTATTTTCTGGTGAGTTACATATAATATGTAATGCTTACTTTTTTATGTAAAAAATTATTGTTATGGTAATGCCACAAATGGCAACGAAAGGGGAAAACCAACATTGAAAAAAAAATTATTTTCTCTCGAAGATAAATATTAAAAATCTTGGATCGGTTGAAAAATGGAGAAAAACCAGGAGTTTTTGCAGGGACTTTGAATTTAAATGAATCAACAATTTGAACAAGCAAACAAAATGAACATAAAATCTGAGAAAGTGTTTATTACTGGGTCAACGATAAGTGCAAAGCACATTGCTCGTGTACGCGATATTCTAATGGAAAATGGAGAAATCTCTAATGATTTCAATAGAAGATTGCACCTCAAAAGAAAATTCCTATGGATGGAAATCTTATTAAACAAAAAACTCTCAAAGTTTATAAACATTTATAGTGCAGACCAGGTGTTCAATGCGGATGAATCCGGGTTATATTGGAAAAAAAAGTGCAAAAATGCACCTATATTTCGAAAAATGAAAGATCAGCTCCTGGATTCAAAGTTTCCAAAGATAGAATTACTCTACTGTTTTGTAGTAATGCATCAGGTGATTACATGACAAAACCAGTGTTTATTAACCAATCCTCAAATCCTCGTGCTGTGAAAGATTAAAATATGCACTATTTTATTTTGCCTAAAACATTTATGCATAATGTGCAATGAAGTTTAAGTACAATTTGTAATTTTTATACTTTTATACTATGTATTTGTTTCATACTTGATATGTTTTCTTAACTTACATGAATTACCTGAATTAAATAAAAAATATATTTTTTGTTGGATATGTCATTGTTTATATAATTTAAAAAAAAAACGATTTCGGAACATAACCCTACTTTTTCTATATGATCTGAGACTCACATAACGCGATTTATATAACATGGCATTTCTGCGGAACCTAACATCTGCATTATACGAGGGTTACCTGTATATATATTAAAAACATGATTATACGTATAAATTTCAACCAGTTGGTATGGAATAGTTTCCAATGTTAGCTGAAGGTTGCTTAAAGTCCTAAAGTGTGCTGGATACTAAGTAGGCTGAATATGTGCCATCCAGATTCTTGGAATTTTCATGCCACCGTTATTGTTGATATTAGGGTGGTTAATCAGAATTTTGCAGGCTTCTTTAAATTTTCTTTCATACCAGGTTTTTGTATGGTGTAAAGAGCGGATACTTTTCCAATCAATTTGGTGTAAGGTGTTAAGCGCATGATCTGAGAGGCCTGCTTCACCAAAATTGTTATATTTAATGTGTCTTTTGTGTTCTTTTTTATGTATAGGGATTTACGTCCAGTTTCACCAATATACGGTACATTACAGGTGCAATAGATGCAATAAACTCCAGGATGTGCCAATGGGAGGAGAAGATCCTTAGAGGAGTTGAATATGTTTTTAATTTTGTAGGTGGTTTAAAGGTGGCATTGAGATTATAATGGTGTAGGATTCTGTTGATTTTTTCTGATAACCCTTTAATGTATGGGATGGCTATGGTTTTACTGTAATCTAAATTCCTTTTTGATGAAGTTTTATGAAGAACTTTATTAATAGTATTTTTGTTATAGCCCTTATTTATAAATGTGTTGCTAATAATTTTTAATTCTTGTTTAAGAGCTTGCTGGTTAGAGCAAATTGTTATAGCTCTGTTTTTAAGGGTGTTAATGACTCCATATTTTTGTGATGGGTGATGGTATGACTTAGCACGTATGTATTGGCCAGTATATGTCGGTTTGCAGTAGACCATGAAGGATAGACTGCCTAAAGGAAGACATGTGACCAGTGTATCCAGGAATGGGAGTGATTTCTGATTTTCAATTTCGATAGTAAATTGTATGCGTTCATGTTGTTTGTTTAGGTGGCTAAGGAATGTGTTTAATGTTTGTCGCCCATGTGGCCAGATAATGAAAACATCATCAATGTATATAAGTCACATTGTAGGTTTTAGAGTGGAGGAATCAAGAGCACTTTGCTCAAAAGCTTCCATATTAAAGTTAGCAATTGGGGGAGATAGTGATGAGCCCATGGCTGTACCTTCTTTTTGTAGGTAAACTTTATTTTGCCACACGAAGTAACCGGAACGTAGTACGTTGACAAAGAGGGCCGTAATGTCAGGTGGAAATTTGTTCCATAGGAGAAGAATTGTGTCATTGATTGAGACATTTGTGAAAACGGCAGAAATGTCAAAACTGTTGGTTCATTATGTTTTTCTGTTTATAGAAAACCCACACATACAGGAAGATATTTGCAAAAATATTCTCACTATCAACCAGCTCACAATATGGTATCCTAAAAACTAACTCACAAAGCCAGAGCTATGTGTTCCAATGACAGTGTTCTTACCACTGAACTTATTCACTTGCATCACACTTTCTTAGCCAATGGCTAAATCCCCATAGAATATAATAAATGCTAAATGCTCTGCAGAAATCCCCTACACTGCCTATTATAATAGCCATAATTATTAAGCACTCTAGACTGCTGCAAAAGTACATTCAAGGCACATCTGAAAAAATATCTAGAGTGCTTAATAAATATCAGCTGGACACCATATTTATACCATATATCAAATTGGCAACTCTCTTCTTTATCACATCCAGGAGTATATGAAGTGCCGTGTTCTTGTGACCTGGCTTACTATGGACAAAGAGGAAGATCTATTGCCATCTGCCTTGGAGAACATAAAAAAATACATTCAGCGCTATTGTTCCGGCAAGTCGGGTCTAACAGACCATGCCTTGGATATTCCTTCACACAGGATCAAATGGAAGAAAACAACAGAAGTCATTATAAGCCAGACAGATTGTTTTTGGAATCAGCAGTAGCTTTAAAACATACTCAACAAGCATGGCTTTATCAACATTTTAAGATCTCGTTAATACTTATTTTCTATCTTTTTGTCCAACAATAGATGGTGCCAATAAAGACTTTAGTTCCCTGTGTTGATTGTTACAATTTTTTTGTGAACTAGTCCACTGTTATACTAAATTGGTGTTGTTGTTTCATGTACTGTGACAGACTGTTCTTCTGCTTTGAATATTATGTATATAATACCAGCAAAATATCTCCTAATAAGTTAATAAATATTAATTATTTTCTTATCATTCTGTGTTATGAATGAATATTGCTAAATAAACTAACAATCTTTCACTAATAAGCAGGAGAGTAGTCTAACATAGAGCAATGGAAATTGTCTACTACAATCTAAAGACTTTTGCAAACAGGTCATGTCTACAGTGGAATTCTAACTCAGCCTGCCGATTCGAGAACAGATTGCTATCTGATTTGCAAACAAGCCCATTTCTTAGGGAATAAATTTTCAGATATGTAGGATATAATAACTTCCTTATTTATTGCAAGTGTGTCATTAAAATCTTTTTTCTAATGTGACTTGTAGTACCACACTTTTTTAATGTTTCATGAATGAAGTTGATATAAAATTGTAGATGGTTGCAAGAACCATCATGGCAACAATGCTGGTGCTGTGAAGAAATGGAACAGAGACAACATAATTCAGTTTTGGTGACTGAGAAAGTGGAAGATAGTTTATCAATTACTATTTTCTGGATTTATTTTCCATCAGCAACTTGCTGCTGGATTTCCAGTGACACTCAGTCAGTATCCATAATGCCATCAAGTTGAAAACACCTGGTTTGAATCTAATCTAGGATGCAAAGAACATTATAAGAACTTTTGAAAGAAGTTGAGTTAGCAGGGCTCATATGAAGGTGGTAGGTGTTTCCTCCAGAAACACTTTTTTTGCAAAAATGGCTAGAGAACCCATGCAATCAACAACATAATACAACAGCCTTAGTTATTTAGACCATAATTCCAAACATTTCCTGCCATCTTTTCACTAACTGGGTGAATTGAATGTGGTAATCTTTATTCATAAACCATTTCAGTTCATCTGTTAATTCTTATCAGATATCATTAGACTATTTGAGCATTGTCTATGAGCAAACTTCTTTAAATGGAACAGTTGTGTTTACAATCAACTTTATGGACTGGTTATGAAGTCTCTTATCTTCTCCTTGTGTTAATACTTTTATGTAAAACTGAAAAATAATTCCTTGCTCATGCTGTCTCAAAGAAGAGGGTGGACAAGTCAAGTTGAAGGAACCACAATGGGACATTGTGGTTCCTTCAACTTGACTGTAAAACTTATTCTGGTGTATAGAGATTTGAAATTCAAAAGACATATTGCAAAAGTGCAAAGTAGCTCAAAGGATTGCTTGGATGTTGAAGAACACACTAACAAGTAAGGATAGGAAGGTTGTTATTATTTCTCTTTATAAGACTGATGAGTCACCAAGCTGGTGACAGATATCTGTAATGCTCCCTTTGAGGATAGATTGAATATGCTGGGTTGCAGAGTTTAGTTGACAGGCAGATGATAGGGGACATTATAGAAACTTAGTATAAGTTACTAAAGAGATTTTATAAGATTGTTACAAAAGAAATTTTTCAATACATGAGGGATAGGGAGAGAACAAATGGTCACCACTGGAAGTTGTGTAAGAATATGGTTAGTAATGCAGACTAAGTTCTTTGTTTGAGAGTAGAGTGGTGAATGATTGGAATGGATTGCAAGAGGTAGTTGTGAGTGTCCCAATGGTGAATAAGTTTGAGGAGAGGCATGATAGGATAGGTATTGCATGAATAATGGTTAGTGTCGGTTTCCTGCAATGAGTTTTTGACTCCATGGAGATATTTATATAATTTTAATAATAATAATAATTTCCCAAGATTCCTTAACTATCTGTCTTAAAGTGAAAATTTGATCATGGCCACTCTTATGCAGCCTAACCCAGCTTGTTCTCAAATATGCTTGTAAATTTTACCTGGAATACTCAATTCCTCTGTAATTCTTACATTCAGTTTTATTTATTTCCCCCTTTTTTTTTTATAGATGGGTGCTATATGTGAGCTCTATTCCAATCATTTGAATTTTTCAACATATCTACTGTAAAACTTCCTTCCATATTTGAGCATTACTGGTCAAATATCATGTAATTCAGCTGCATTTCCACATTGGTGTCTGGTGGCTTTTTCTACCTCAAGTGCTAAAACTTTGCATTTAGTATTATAATTATTAAAAAAAAAAAAAGAATAACATAATATGTTTTTTTAAAGGGAAATAAACTTTATATAGCTAATTGAGCTTTTGCTCAAGGCTTCAAATGTTTTGGATATTAAACTGCATTCCTCTTAAATGTTTTTTTATCACTGTTGCATCACTACTCATTTCATTTAATGGTCTTCCAAAATAATTACTCAAAGCATTTGAAATATCTTTATCTTCCTTTCTTTTAGGGTTACACGGTGATCAGCATTCATTTTAAAAATTTTATGGAATTTGAAATATGGAATCAGTAGAATAACATGTGATCAAATCATTGTTTCTCTAGCTTACAGTTAATGATGTTACTCAGCTTGTCCTGTATATTTATGTACGCTCCAGATGATGATCTTGATGTGAAGATCGAAACGTCAGGATAATAAAAAAAGTTTTTTTAACACGGTTGTAAATTCCATAAAATTTTTAAAATGAATCTTTATCTTCAGTCTTTATGTCACTTTACCATCCCTGATTCATTTTCCAGTGCTCTTTCTTCCATTTCAAAGTTGTTGCAATAGTGTATAGAACATTTTGGCATCTTCCTGATATTTATCTTTTGTTTTCTTATCACTTTTGTTTAGTACAGAAGTTTTTTGTACAGAGTTTAGCTTTCTTACATTTTTCTCTATATTGTTTCAGGCTTTTGCTGACTTACTTGATAAAAGCTTCAGTATACTTTCTTCTTTTCCAGAACTTCTTGAGTCCACCATAAAGTTTGAAATTTTCTGTCTTTGTAGAAATATATTCCTCCCTGGCTGAAAACATTGATTGAAACTTTTGTTTTCAGAGTCTGCCACTAACTCTCCAATGTTTTTTTTTCAAACTTTAATTTTTTTTCTCCCATTTCAGTTTACAGCTTACCTCTGAAAGCTGCTCTACTTTGATGCTTTTTAAAACTTTCTTACATATTTTTCTTTTCAGTGTTGATATTCACTTTATTATCCTGCTCAAAATGAAATTATGATTGCCTGCTATTTCAAATCTGCCATATACTCTTGTATCCTTAAAGATATCACTATGAGCAATAAAATAATTAATATTAATAGAGCTTATTTCTTGTGAATTCGTGCATATATTTATGCTGGAATTAGCAATTTGATATTACTGTATTACTATATCAATAGTGGAATGTAATTTTTTATTTTTATCTTTATTATCAAGAATAAATAATGTGGCTTATGCATTTTCTTATTTGAATGCAATTTGTTATAGGTTGCAAGTTTCAATTTTAACGAAGAAGAAGAGGTTACTGTGAATAACACCCATATTCCTCCTAAAGAAGAAAAAGATTGGGAACAGATAATTCCAGAAGATGAAAGAAAAAAAGTTGATGAAGAAATAAAACAGAAAGAAGAAATGGAAATGTTTCTCCCACCTAGAAATAGGAAAACAATTCAGCAAGTAAGATATAGTTGTGAATTTTATTTTATTTTCTGAACTGCTGTTTTTGACTTTTACAGTTTTAGTAATAGCTATGATACTTTTAAAAAAGTGGTTAATGTTGCTGTATATATCTTAATTCTAAGATGCTTGGAACTTTGAAAGTCCTGCATTTTAGATCATTTTGATTTTATGTAATATCAATTAGTGAAACAAAGACTTGTATTATATAACACACACATGCATCTGGTTAACATTCACTCTCCCAAACTTGTAGGTCCTTAGTAATATTTATTATAGTGGATTGTCTTCAGAATAGCATTTTATGTGCCAGCTTGGACTGATAATTTGTTATGCTGACAAATTTCTTATAATGATGTTTGCTATAGTGACAGTTGGGTCTATATTTACAAACATACAAAAGATAAGCGTGAATCCATTCCACATAGTTCAAGGGCAAGATGTGATAACAGCACAAACATAAAATATCCATAAACGTCTGACATATAAGCATCCCCTTATTAGAGTAATTATTGATGATCCTATATAGGATGCAAGGAACTGTTATGAGGACTTTTCATGGGGGGGGGGGGAATCCTTATAATAGTTCCTTACAAGGTGGCAAGGCTATTTTCTTCCAGAAAATAATAAGATGACTTCACACATCATGTTGATTGTTGTTAATTGACAACACACAATTAACATATTTATTATACTGACCCTCTCTGACATCATTCTAACTAACTGCAATCATCCTCTATTTAGAAACTTTTATGAGGACTTGCGATTAAAAATACAATGGTTGATTCATTGGAATTCCAAATGCATCTCCCCAAAAAATCAGAACAAAACAATTAAGTATTTTGAATATTCAATCAAATAATAAAAAATAAACATGCAGTTACCTTTTACTACAGCAAACTAAATTTTTGCAAATTTGTTCACTGTAATAAGCTACCAAAATAGTTGCAGCTGATGGCCTTTAATATCATTAATATTCTGAAGAAAATTCACCAAAGTGAATTTTCTTCAGAATGCAAAATACAGAAAACAAAATATTACTTTGATAAAATTGAAAAAAATTTATGTTAATAAGGATCACTTAATGGCCAAAGTTTTGAGTCTAGTTGGCGACCAGAGGAAATTTTTCTAAGCCTTTTTTCAACCAGTTCCAGAGTTAGTCGATCTCTGTCATGGACAAGCAAGTTTTTTCTCCCAGAAACTCAAGAAAATCGACCGTAGAACCCACACTATTTCAGACATTAAATATATTGTGTTAGAGTTAGGGACCATGAGATCGTGGCCTGTTGAGCTATTCTCTTCACTGCATGCTGCTTAATTAGTGATAGCCTTGGGCCAGCTATCTCTGATTGGTGCCAGTGGAGATTGAACTGCCCACTCAGTCTCCAAAAATTAGATAGGGCTAAAACGGCCTCGCCTACTCCCTATACTGGAATGAAAAGGTGTTAACAAAAAAATAATAAATAATAATGGCCAAAGCTAGAAAAGTGGGAAGAGGTCACATGCAGCCTTTAAGCATGGAGAACTAACTGTGGCTTCCAACTATGTCCACAGATGTGCTGGCAAGCTGGAATTTAGTCAATCAAATTATATTCTTTATTGGCTTAAATTACATATATGATGGTACAACATAATTTAATATCATTCTGGCTTGGCATTTCCCACTTAAACAAAAATCTGCTTGCTTTTTTGTCCAAAAAAAAAAAAAATAGGGATAAACAATGAAAAATCTGTTAGTGAATCCAATCCATGAAAGGATGTAGCCTTATTGTACATCAGTATTGGTACAGTGGATGACCTGAGCTAAGCTGAGGTTGGGTAATATAGAAACTCTGATCAAGGATCAAATATGCTGCTTATTCAAGTCATTCAAACCTCCAATAACAGGGTTGTGTCTCATTAAGTACTGAAAATTATCTATCATCAAAAGACTATCACAAATGTTTATGTGAGATCAAAGGACTACAGTGTTGCCTTTTGACTCTTTCTCTGTTAATTTGAGAACACTCAAATTTGCATGAGTCATTAGAGGAAGAAGGGGATAAGATGACATAAAGGGGGGGGGGTCTAGATTTTTTATGTGGTGCCCAGTCACAAAAGGTTTTTGTAAATCTATAATACATTTCTACCATAAGTGGAATTTCTTTTTCTGTTTTAATTAATTTTATATATATCATTATCAGTTTCCTGATATGTACTCCCAAGGAGTGTTCAGGTTACTATGATAGCACTACCAAGTGGCCATACTACCTTAGATTAGCCCTGCTGACACATTCTTGAATGCTCCTAATGTCATATTCCTTTCTACTATCTTAATTTTTAATATGATTCCACATTTGATATTATTGAATCACTCCCCTAATTTTTCTCAGACCCCTCATATGTGTGGTCTTTAGTCTTTGATCAAGTGCTTTATTTTTAATTCGATTCTCAGATCCATAACTTAAAGCTGATTTAACACACTCTTGTATACTGCTAGTTTCGTGTTTAGGCGAATTTCTCTCTTATTCCATATAAATTTGTCACAGCTGTTATTCAATTTAGTTAGTGAATCCTGGAGACTTGCACTAGATGTGTTTGCATAAAGTAAAGAGCTGAGATTAATATCTTCAATTCTTACTGCTGACTGGCAACTTAAATGTAGACTATGTATTGCTCTATATAATGTTCCATTCACCCTATATAATTGTAGTGTTTCGAAAAGCTTTTCTCTGGGCACCTTGTTGTATGCCTTTTCCATATCTATGAAACTTAAGTACAGATCCTTATCATATTCCCACGATTTTTCAACTATTTGTCTTAAAGAAAAAAAGCTGATCTTGAGCACCTCTATTTAGCCTGATCCCAACTTGTTCTCCAAGTTTCTCTTCCTCAATCTTTCTCAACCTCTTTTCAAATATGCTTGCATAAATCTTACCTGAAACATTTAGACTATTAAACAGAAATTCTACAGAAATTCCTCTGTAATTCTCACATTCAGTTTAATTCTTTCTTTTTTTTTTATATATATAGATGGGTACTATGAAAGCTCTACTCCAATTATTGGGAATTTGACTTTGTGACCAAGCCCTCTGAATTATGCAGTGTAGCCAGTGCAAAACTTTTTTACCTTCATAAATAAGCATTTCTGGTCGAATTTCATCTACTCCAACTGCCTTTCCATATTTCAAGTTTTTTGACAGCTTTTTCTATCTCAAATATTGATATCTACTCCTCATTCCTCTCAAAAATTTTCTAGTATGGTTGTGTCACTGCTTGGTTCATTTAACAATCTTTCAAAGTAATTATTCCAGATATCCTTATCCTTATCTTCTGTTTTCATGTCACTGTTATCATTTTTGATTCCATTTAGAGTACTCTTGCCTCCATTTCTTAGCTTTTTCAATAACCTCCAGAACATTTTGCTAACTTCCCAATATTTACTTTCTACATTCTTATCAAAGTCTTCCCATGACTTTTGTTTAGCTACTTTTACACACAGCTTAGCTTCTCTTACATTTCTCTCTGTATTATTTTAGGGCATGTGCCAATTTATTAGCTAGGAACTTTTGGTAAGCTTTCTTCTTTTCCTGGACTGCTTCTTTAACTTCTTGTGTCCACCATGACGTTCTTATTTTTCTATCCTTGCAGACGACTTCACCATATACTTCCCTAGCTGAAAATCCAAATATATGTACATATATATATTGTTTGTATTTTTTATGTATATTTTTACATAGTCCAGAAAATCAACCCTAGGGATCAAACATGAAATCATTTCAAGGCAACTTCAGGCCTCCAGTAATCTTCTTCCAAAAGACAGTCACAAATATCCATATCCATGACAGAATTCAAACACACAACCCGCTGCTTGGAAAGCAAATATGCTAACTACTAAGTCAACCAGGCCAACCTTCATTGAGACAGCCTTTGTAACACAGTGACTAATAACAATATTCTTTGGTTTGAAATTGGATTTGAATCCTATTTAAGATGCAAAGAACTTTATAAGCTTTTTTCAACTGAAGTTAGTTTAGTCTCATATGGAGATGGCAGGATTTTTCATCCTATGAAACATAAACTACCTAACTAGCCTGAGAATACATGCAGTTGACAGACAACATAGTAGACAGATATGCATATAAGAATAATCAACCTATTAGAGCATTAGTTTAATATGAAGCTAAGATACACATCTGTGACAGGCCATTGAGTCAGACATATTAAAGTGAGGTTCTTATTGGGGACTTAACAGCTCAGCAAGCAATGAATTACAAGCATATTGAAATATGCTGGGAAATTTGTCAGGAAATTCAGGATATGGACCAGTCCTTAGTGAAACCATGTTCAAACATAAATATGTACAAAAATTCAATTCACAGGGAGAGAACACAGGAAATAAGAAAAGTGTTACTGATGTATTTGTTGATGTATATTAACTCCAAAAGCAAGAGATAGCAAAACCTATAATGTACACTGCTCTGTGATGCCAAGTGGTTAAGGTCAAAGAAGAAATTGATATGCTTCTTGAATGGAGAATGGTTGTTGTCCTTGAGAAAAATGTGAAGAAATTTGTTTGGTTCACTAAAGTTGAATATCAACTATTAATATGAACACAAATGTTGATCGATAACTGCTTATGTTTTAGAGAAAAGTAGAGAAATTATGGTGGCCAGCTCATTGGAGCAACACTGAAAATACTTACTGCACTACACAAAGATGTATTGCACTAAGAGAGAGAGAGGGGAGAGAGAGACTTGTTTACCAGATTGTTCATTTCTGGATAGTGTCATAGTTTTAGTGTGGTTTTTCATACTCCCACCCAAAATGTGGGAATGGTATTCTAAGGGTGGGCAGATTTGGGAATTATATAGTATAAAGAGTTGAACAGGTGAGAACTTTTGTCATGAATGGGAGAGAACAGCAAGTTTCTTTGAGGCTTTAGATGTAATGTGATGTGATGTATTTGCACTGGGAAAAGCCAGAAGAGTAAATCAGTCCAAGAAGAGAAATATGACCTAGTCTGGAGATCAGAATATTATCAAAAATAAGTATGGTCAAATGAGATCTTTCCTATTAGAAATAAAACATGGCTATGCTTTGGCACTACTAACATTCACTAGATTAGTCTCACCATACATGGAAATAGAAAGCACATCACTGAGACATTTGCTTATGGAGAATCCTGAAACTTGAATCATTTGTATACTGCATAGCTTGTTTGAATGAAGAAGAGGAGTAGAAGGATGATGTCATCAGCAAAAACTATTGATACAGTTTGTGATCGTTGAGAGAAAGCATAGGTGAAAGCATAGAGCCATAAGGTACCCCATTATTTGCGGAGAAATCCAAAGAGAGAGACCATCTCTCATACATGCAGCAAGGAAATTGGTAGTGTTATTGAGAAGAGCAAAAGCCAGATCATAAGATGATAGTTGGGTTAGGACGTCTTCCAAATGCATTAGAAATGAAATCCATGTGATAGTCTCTCTTTCTCTCACTTGCCAGCAGCCACATGAGTTCCAAACAATCCATGGCATGCACCAAAAGGTGGGTGAGGTTGATTAAGGTCTGTGGAGCATGAGTTGCAGAGTTCATATTGGTGATCGCTAATTAATTGATAGTTCTCCTGTAAGTGAAGGTAGTGTGAAAATTGAAGTGATGTCAGTGGGATGATAGTTTAGTGACTTTTTTTCTTCTTTTTTTAAAGGCTTGGTTGCTGCATACTGTTGGCTACATTCCAAAGGAATATGAAAGCTTATGTCGTGAGAAAGAGGTGCTATTTGCACACACATACAGCTTCACTGTGAGTGCAAAGATACTATTACCTAGTTTGAGTTATGAACATTGAAGTCACTGAAGAAAATGATCTCACTTTTTTGGGAGTAATTAGAACATAAAAAATCATCCTACAAGGATAAATGTCTTTGCATTGCCCAGAATACAAGAGGTATGAAATAAGATGTAGTCCCCATCTGGTTTTGAGCAAGATAAAAATGATATCATATTCAAAAGAAACATATATCATTTATATCTTGCTCAAAACCAGATGGGGACTACTTATTTCATACCTCTATTTTCTCTTGTATTCTGGGCAATGCAAAGACATTTATCCTTGTAGGATGATTTTTATGTTCTAATTAAAATTTTAAAATGAATGCCAATGTTGAGCAGCTTTCAGAGGTGAACTTTAGACTCATATAATGCAAATATTATTTTTTAAAAAATAAAAGAGTTTGAACACATAACTCAGAGGTGTATAACTGAGAGAAGACCTCCACATAGTCTTTAAAGGAATACAGAGAACCAACCAGGGTTTCTGAACCTAATATCCAATCCTCACCTTCTCGTGGTGTATCCTGTTGGGTATCTACCTGGAAACTGAACGAACGAGGATGGGCTGGCAATTTGGGATTTAGCCGATCAAATTGTATTCCTATTGACTTAAACCAAAATACAAAATGATGGTATAACATGACAAAATTTCATGCTGGCTGGGGCGTCGCCCAGTTAAACAAGGCTCCCCATTGTTTTTGCCAGGGAACCAGGGCGAACAGCGAAAAGTCAGCTACTGGAACAAATCTGAAAACACACCCCAACTCAACATCACCAGAGTTAAAGATCGGTACTATCAACATAAGAAGCCTGAACGGCAAAGAAACGGAGCTACCTGAGGAATTAGATAAGTACCAGATCGACGAAATAGGGGTGACTGAAACAAAAAAAGACAAAAACTGATGAGATCTTTCTGAGCAATAAATACAAAATGTTATATTCAGGCAATGACAATCAAGGAGATGAAGGAGTAGCCATAGTATTCAACACAAAATAGGAGGCTAATCTTCTTGAATGGCAGGCAGTCTCAAGTAGAGTAGAGGCAGTCTCAGAATGCCTGGACAGCAGGATGAATTCCTGATGATTGGACTAGAGCTCTCATTGTACCCATATATAAAAAGGGAAATAAAACTGAATGTGAGAATTACAGAGATATTTCCCTGCTGAGTGTTCCTGGTAAGATTTATGCAAGTATACTTGAGAAAATTTGTGCCTATTGTCTCACAGAAGGTTCTAAAAAAAAGCAACTGACACAATGAAAAAGGAAAAGTTGGTCCTTGTTGGGGATCTAAATAGCAGAGTAGGAAATCATTGTCAGACATACAAAAATATTTTGGGAAAATTTGGAGAAAAGAGTAGATCTAATAATAATGGCAAATATCTGTTGGATTTCTGCTCAGGACATGGACTGGGTATTACTAACAGCATGTTCCAACATAAGAATGTGCACCAATTCACACAGAGAGAAGAGGCAAGGAATAAGAAAAGTCTCATTGACGATGTTATTGTTGATAGCAATTTTTTTCTCCCTGGTGCAGGACACCAGAGTATACAGAGGATTAGAAATTGAAAGTGATCACTGTTTAGTCTTGAGCAGGATAAAATTGAATTTCATATTGAAAAGAAAAACATGTAAGAAAATTTTAAAGTGAATAAAAGTTGAGCAGTTCTCCGATGTGAACTGTAGACTAAAATACACAAAGATTATTGAAGAAAAAATGAAAGAGTTTGAGAACAGGAACCAAACCTTGGATATTCAGTGGCATGCCTTCAAGAAAATCCTGATTAATTCAGCTAGAGAGGCAAGTGGTGTTTATCCTTGTCTGCAAGGATAGAAAAATTAGAACTCCATGGTGGACACAGGAAGTTAAAGAGGCAGTGAAGGAAAATAAGAAACCAAATCAAATGTTCCTGGCAAATAAGTCAGCTTGTGTTCTTAGAGAATACAGAGACTAATGTAAGAAAGCTAAACACTGTGTAAAACTAGCTAAACAAAAGTCATGGGAGGACTTTGGCAAGAATATAGAAAGTAAATATCAAGAAGGTGGCAAAATATTCTGGAGGTTGTTGAAGAAGCTTAGGAATGGAGAAAAGAGTGCTGTAAAAGCAGTTATGGATGATAAAGGTGACAGGAAAACAGGAGAAAAAGATATCCTTGAAGTATGGAATAATTACTTCGAAAAATTGCTAAATGAAACAAGCAGTGATAGCACAGTGGTAAAAAACACTCAACAGGCATACAGTCAGGAATACATATCCATGCTTGAAGCCTTTCCACATTTCAAGCCATCAAAGGCTTGAAATGTTGAATATCATCTACTTCTTACAGGAGTAGATGATATTCGACCAGAAATGCTGAAGTATGGTGGTATAAAAGCCTTACAGTGGCTGCACTGCATAGTTCAGAATGCCTGGACAGCAGGATGAATTCCTAAGGATTTGACTAGAGCTCTCATTGTACCCATATATAAAAAGGGAAATAAAACTGAATGTGAGAATTACAGAGATATTTCCCTGCTGAGAGTTCCTGGTAAGATTTATGCAAGTATACATGAGAGACGGTTGAGAAGAATTGTGGAAGAAAAGCTTGGTGAAGAACAAGCTGGATTCAAGTCAAATAGAGGCTGTCAGGATCAGTTCTTCACTTTACAACAAATAGTGGAGAAATCATGGGAATATAACAAAGATCTGTATTTAAGTTTTGTCAATTTGGAAAAGGTATATTTCAAGGTGCCAAGAGAGAAGCTATTCAAAACGCTAAGTTATATAGTGTTAATGTGGCATTATATCAAGCAATACTTAGTCTTTATTTGAGTTGTAAGTCAGCAGATAAACTTGAAGGAAGTACAGGAGGATGGTTTAATATTAAATCTGGTGTGAGACAAGGATGTGCATATCCCCTCTGTTATTCATTATCTATATGAATCACATTATGAAGGAAAGTGGTATTAAACATGATATTAGAATTGGAGATGTTAATGTCAGCTCTTTGCTTTATGCGGACAGTGTTATACTTCTAAATAAATTCACTACAAGTCTGCAAGATTCTCTGACTAAATTGAATAACTGTTGTAATAAAAATATTATGAAGGTCAGCAATAAAAACACAAAGACAATGAAAATAGGCAGAATCGTTGAAAATGTCGTGTGTTGTGAACAGAAAACCTGTGGAACAAGTAAAATATTTCAGCTACTTAGGCATGATTTTTAGTGAAGATGGTAAATTAAATATAGAAATAGACAACAGAATCAACAAAGCTGGTATGGTAGGGAGTCAATTGAATAAATTCATATGGAATAAGTGAGAAATTAGTTGACTGATTTCTCTATCAATAAATTAGCTGTAGACAAGACAGTGTTCAAACCAGTTTTAACTTATGGATCTGAGAGCTGGGTCAGAAGTAAAACATTTGACCAAAGACTAGAGATCGCAGATATGAGAGTCCTGAGAAAGATTAGACGTGTGAACAGATGGTATCAACGGCAATATCATATTAAAAATGAGGATATTAGGAAAGACGACATTGTCAGCATCCAGAAATGTTAGCAGAGCTAATCTCAGGTGGTATGGTCACTTAAACAGAATGGGCGAGGAAAGATTAGCGAAACAATTGTTCTCTGCCAAGTTGGCAGGAAAATGGCCCAGAGGAAGACCTAGATATAGATGTATTGATACGGTACAAAGTGCCTTAGACGACAAAAATATAAGATCTGATAATGTTGGAGTCTAGACAAGTAACAGACTGATTTGGAGGAAAATTGTAGATAGGAAGTTAGTAATGATGTAAATTTTTCATGTAGTATTATCATATCCTGTACACCCCTTGAGGGTACATGGCAGGAATTTGATGATGATGATGATGATGATGATGAACACAAGATGTGCATAGATTTTGGATTACCTATCTATGCAAGATTGCATCGTGCTAATAAGAAGATAGGATGCACTGCCCCATCCTCCTGTCAGCATTAATAATTAATAACAGAAATTACCATAAAAAGTGTCACTGTTGCTGTATGCATGTGACTATTCTTGCTCTCAAGTTCAGTTCATTCTGTCTTCACTGACTGCATATTGTTAAAATGCCTCTGATAATGCCAGTTTGAGCTAGCCAAATATTGGCCTATAAATTTTTGTCAGTAAATTATTTATCTGCATTCCAGTTTCGCATAGCTTTTTGTTCCAGATACTTCAACATGTAAATTCAGCATTTCTTGTCAACTCCAGCTGCCTTTCCACATTACAAGTCTTTTGTGTATTTTGTTTACCTCATGTATTGATATGTGCTTTGGATTGCATTCCTTTTGAATATTTTCTATCAACTTTCTGTCACTTCTTGTTTTTTTGTTTAATAATATTTCAAAGTAATCACTCCAGATGTCTAAAATATCTTATCTTCACTTTTCATGTCACCTTTATCATTTCTGATATTTACCAAAATTATTCTTACCGAATTCTTCCCTGGCTATTGTATTGTTTTGCTTTGCTTTCTAACATTTATCTGTGTATTCTTTCAAAGTGTCAAACTTACTTGCCAGGTAATTTTCAGTATGATTTCTTCTTTTCCACGACTGCCTGCCTCTTTAACTTGTTGTGTTCCCCATGAAGTTTGGATTTCTTTATCCTTCCAGATGACCTCATTACATTTATCTCTGACTGAGTCAGTCAGTTTTCTTTCTTTCTTTCTTTTTTTTCTCCAGAGTATGCCACTGAGTCTCCAAGGTTTGATTCTTTGTGTTAAACTTTTTTTTTTCTCCAATAGTATTTGTGTATATGAGCCTACAGTTCACTTCTGAAAGCTGTTCTACTTTGATTCAGTTTAAACTTTCTTATACACTTTTCTTATCAATATGATATTCAATTTTATCCTGCTTAGAACTAAATGATGATCGCTTACTCTTCTGTCCTGAATCAGCATGAAGATATCTCTGTCAACTGTAACATAGTCAATAAGTTTTTTCTTATTTCTTGTGCCTTCTTTCGATGTAAATTAATGCACATCTTTGTGCTGGAACATGCTATTAGTAATGGCTAGTCAATGATCTAAAGAGTAACTTAGCAAGTATTTACCATCATCCCAATTTTCTTTTCATTTTTCAAAAACATTTCTGTGTCTTGCCATTTCCTACTCTGCTCTTTAGATCACCAAGGATTAACTTTGTGTGTGTATGTGTGTGTGTGTGTGTGAGTGAGAGAGAGAAAGAGAGAGTGAGTGAACTGCTTTCTCTGATGACTCTAATTCCTCCACTACTTCCTTAGTGGAACTCCTGTGAGACTTGGATTGGATATTAGTCATATAAAGATAAGACTAATATCCAATTCCCCATGTTGATTTTGCACACTACTTGATATTGTCTGCCATTCTAGAAAATGATCTTTTGTGTTTAATACTATAGCTACTCCTTTCCCTGATCATTATTGAATGAATAGAACACCATATATTTGTCACTTAAAAGAATCTCACCTATTTTTGTCTTCTTTCCTTTGGTAACATTAATTATGCCAATGTGGTACTTTTCTAATTCTTCTTCCAGTTCGACTTCTTTTTTCAGTGATATTTCTTAAATTGTGGTGCTTATTTTGAATTATCCTGATGCTGAGTTGAAGTTTGTTCCAGGAGCTGACTCTTCACTGTTTGTCCTAGTTCCCTGATAAAAATAAGATGGGGAGATATTATTTCCCCTGGTGATGCTCCAGTCATGATATTTCATTGTGTTGTACTAACGTGTTTGTTTTTGGCTTAATCCCAAATTTCCAGTCAGGTCTCTCATTTATTGAGTGGTCAAATAGATGTGTACTAACAGAGTGCACCATGAGATGGCAAGATTGGACATTAGGAAGACAGAAGAGGACAGAATTCCCAGTTGGTTTCTTTAAAATGGTATGTGTTAGCCTCCTACCAGTTATGTCGCTTTGACCTTTAAGCAAATGAAAAATAGTGATGTATAATGTCAATGTCATATGTAAATAAAAGCACAGATGTTGAAGAAGATGTTTACCCATATGTTGCATATCAGTAGCTTGATCAGCATTGACATTCTAAATCTATAACCCAAAAACAATAAACAATAGTATCATCTGATGGAAATGCAGGTATGGATTCCTGAGATCTGTACTCCCATTCTTCTGGATTTTATTCTCCTGACTAAGCTTTCTGAATATTGCAATATAGAATTTTCATACCTCCATATTTGAGAATTCTGCATTTCAGATTTCTGATATATGTTTTCCTACACTAATGCTCAAGATATATTTATGACTGCATCCTACATGTTATCCATTTAAGCACAGAAAAGTTTTAAATTAAATTGCAAATAGGTAAGCAAGTGTGGACACTGTCACTTATTGCATATTGAATCTGAAAAAACACAACTCTTTTTGCTTTTTTTACCTGTGACATTGGTAGCCTCCTTGAATACTACCTCCACTTGTTTAGTTTGTTCTTAAATAATTGGTTTCTGTAATAAAGTGGCAGTTATTGAAAACCACACTATGATGTTGCTGGACTTTGCAAAGACATTTGACAGTGGATGCCTGTTACATAAGTTGGACAAATGGGGATGGATTTGAAGCTGGAGATATAATCAGAGGGTGGATGATGGCCAGGCATCAGAGAGTAGCGTATAGTGGAAGTGAATCAGAGCAAATGCAGGTGAGCTGTAGTGTCTGAGAGGGCTCTGTATTACGACTACTTCTGTTTCAAATTAGTAGATTAATGATTTTGAATATGATTAGAAGGAAAATATCCAGCAAGTGTAAAGAATTTCATAAGGCATATTCCTGAACTATTAATTTCTTTTTTGTTGTTTTAACTTTCAGTTACCTTTTACCCCTGAAGATGTAAGTCAAACGACTTACGAAACTTGTCGGGTTTTATTTCTTTATTGTGCTTTTAGCTTAATAAAAAAAATGTGGTCCAATTACCAGAATATGCCTTATGAACTTCTAAACCACAGAAACCACCACTTACAAAAAAAAAAAAAAAAAAAAAAAAAAAAAAAAAAAAAAAAAAAACTGTGTAAAAAATTGTCAAGTTGTGCTTTGAGATTAAGAAACTACAGGCCGTGTATTACCCTATATGGACTGAATTTGACAGAAAAAATGCCATGGTTATTTAGGGATAAGTGAATAAAGTTAAAGTTCAGTGCACATATTACAGAAGTGGGAAAAATAGCTGAAAAGATGATTTGGATGCTAGAAAACACAGTGATGAGTAGGGATAAGGAAACTCTTATCCCTTCTACAGGGCTTTGATGCAGGAACATCAGGTTGATTTAGTTCACCTGGGTTTATTGGGGGATGTGGAAGTGGTTGAGAAGATTCAGAGGTTTACTAGTTTTTGGAATGCTCCATATGAGGATAGACTGAAATTCGTGGTAACAAAGTTTAGCCAATATGTGAGAAAGAGGGGATAGAAACATATAGGGTACTATTGGGATGATTGAAGGAAAGAACAAAAAAGGAAGACCAAACACAGAATGGGGCGATGATATTGTCAAATGCTGTGGAAACTCTATACACAAACTGAGTCATCTTGCACAAACTAGAATGCAATGGAAGAATCATATCAAGCTGGAATCAGACACCTATGGGCATTAGACCCATGGTTGTTGTTGTTGTTGATGATGATGATGATGATGAGATTACTATTGGGATTTTATAGAGTAGGTGCTAAAGAAATCTTCCAGTGTAACTGAATGAGAGAGAGACAACAGTCATCACTGTAAATTTAAGAGTGTCATTATGTAATTGTGTAAGGATTAGATGTTTTTGTTTGAAAAGTGATGATGCACTGGTAAACAGGTTTAAGGAGAAGTATGATAGTCACTATATCAATAATAGTTAGCATTGGCTTCCTGTGATGAATATTCAGACTCAGTGGAGATGCCTCATCATCATCAAATTCCTGCCATGTACCCTCAGTGGTGTACAGGATATGATAATACTACATGAAATATTTACATCATTACTAACTTCCCATCTACAATTTTCCTCCAAATCAGTCTATTACTTGTCAAGACTCCAATATTATCATTATCAGATCTTATATTTCTATTGTCTAAGGCACATTATACCCTATCAAACCACCTATATCTTGGTCTTCCTCTGGGTCGCTTTCCTCACCCATTCTGTTTAAATGACCATACCACCTGAGATTAGATCTGCTAATGCATTCCTGGATGGTGACAACATCAAGTTCTTTCTAATATCCTCGTTTTTAATATGATATTGCCATTGATGCCATCTATTCACACCTCTAATCTTTCTCAGGACTCTCATATCTAGTCTTTGGTCAAGTGTTTTACTTCTGACCCACCTCTCAGATCCATAAGTTAAAAATGGTTTGAACACTGTCCTGTATACAGCTAATTTAGTGTTCCGACTAATTTCTCTATTATTCCATATTAATTTATTCAATCGGCTTCCTACTATACCAGCTTTATTGATTCTGTTGTCTATTTAATTTACCATTTTCACTAAAAATTGCGCCTAAGTAGGTGAAATGTTTTACTTGTTCCGCAGGTTCTCCGTTCGCTATTGCAGTTAACATTTTCAACAATTCTGCCTATTTTCATTGTCTTTGTCTTTTTATTGCTGACCTTCATACCATATCTATTACACAGTTATTCAATTTAGTCAAGGAATCTTGCAGACTCGTAGTGGATTTATTAATAAGATTGATAAGTATAATATCGTCTGCATAAAGCAAAGAGCTGACATTAATATCTCCAATTTTGATATCACGTTTAATACCACTTTCCTTCATAATGTGATCCATATAGATAATGAATAACAGAGGGATAATGTACATCCTTGTCTCACACTAGATTTTACATTAAACCATCTTCCTGTACTTTCTTCAATTCTAACTGCTGACTTACAACTGAAATAAAGACTAAGTATTCTTGATATTACGCTCCATTGACACCATTTAACTGCAGCGTATTGAATAGCTTCTCTCTTGGCACCTTGTCATATGCCTTTTCCAGATCTACAAAACTCAAATAGAGATCATTGTTATATTCCCATGATTTCTCCACTATTTGTCGTGAAGTGAAGATCTGATCCTGACAGCCTCTATTTGGCCTGAATCCAGCTTGTTATTCACCAAGCTTTTCTTCTACAATTCTTCTCTACCGTTTCTCAAGTATACTTGCATATATCTTATCAGGAACACTCAGTAGGGAAATACCTCTGTAATTCTCACATACAGTTTTATTTTCTTTTTTATATATGGGTACTATTAGAGCTCTACTCCAATCATTGGGAATTCGCCCCTCTGTCCTGGCCCTCTGAACTATGCAGTGCAGCCACTGCAAGACTTTTATACCACCATACCTCAGCATTTCTGGTCAGATATCATCTACTTCTGCTGCCTTTTCACATTTTAACCTTTGATGACTTTTTCTACTTCAAGTATGGATATATATTCCTGACTGTATGCCTGTTGAGTGTTTTTATCGCTGTGCTATCACTGCTTGTTTCATTTAGCAATTTCTCGAAGTAATTTCTCCATACTTCAAGGATATCTTTTTCTCCCGTTTTCATGTCACCTTTTCATCTCTAACTCCTTTTACAAGTCTCTTTCCTCCATTTCTAAGCTTCTTCAATAACCTCCAAAATATTTTCCCACCTTGATATTTATTTTCTATGTTCTTGCCAAAGTCCTGCCATGACTTTTGTTTAGCTAGTTTTACACAGTGTTTAGCTTTCTTACATTTGTCTCTGTATTCTGTAAGAGCACAAGCTGACTAATTTGCCAGAAACTTTTGATATGCTTTCTTCTTTTCCTTCACTGCCTCTTTAACTTCCTGTATCCACCATGGAGTTCTCATTTTTCTATCCTTGCAGACAACCTCACCACATGCCTCTCTGGCTGAATCAATCAAGGTTTTCCTCAAGGCTTGCCCATGAATCTCTAAAGTTTGATTCCTGTTCTCAAACTCTTTAATTTTTTCTTCAATAATCTTTATATACTTTAGTCTACACTTTTCATATCTGAGAGCTGCTCAACTTTTATTCGCTTTAAAACTTTCTTACATGTTATTCTTTTCAATGTGAAATTCAATTTTATCCTGCTCAAGACTAAATAGTAATCAGTTCCAATTTCAAATCCTCTGTACACTCTGGTGTGCTGCACCAGGGAGAAAACATCACTATCAACAATAACATAGTCAATGAGACTTTTCTTATTCCTTGCCTCTTCTATCCATGTGAATTTGTGCACATTTTTCTGTTGGAACATGGTGTTAGTAATAACCAGTCCAGAAATCCAACAGTATTTTGCTATTATTATTAACTTTGCTCTTTTCTCCAAATTTTTCCAAAATATTTTTGTATGTTTGACAATCATTTCCTACTCTGCTTTTAGATCCCCAACAAGGACCAACTTTTCCTTTTTCATTGTATCAGTTGCTTTCTCTAAAGCCTCAAAAAATTCCTCCACTTCTACCTTAGTAGAACCTTCTGTGGGACCATAGTCACAAATTAGTCTCATTGTCCAGTTCCCCATTCTGATATTTGCCCACACACTCTACTTGAGACTGCCTGCCATTCAAGAAGATTAGCCTCGTATTTAGTGTTGAATACAATGGCTGCTATTTCTTTTCCTTGATTGTCATTGCCTGAATATATGATTTTGTACAGAAAGATCTCACCAGTTTTTGTCTATTTTGTTTCAGTCACCCCTATTATGTCGATCTGGTACTTATCTAATTCCTCAGCTAGCTCTATTTCTTTGCAATTCAGGCTTCTTATGTTGATAGTACCAATCTTTAACTCTGGTGATGTTGAGTTGGAGTGTTTTTTCAGATCTGTTCCAGTAGCTGACTTTTCGCTGTTCACCCTGGTTCCCTGGTGAAAACAACGGGCACCTTGTTTAACCAGGCGACGTCCCAGCCAGCATGAAATTTTGTCATGTTGTATCATCATTTTATAATTTGGTTTAAGCCAATAAGAATTACAATTTGGTCGACTAAATCCCAATTTGCCAGCCCTTCCTCGTTCGTTCAGTATCCATGTAGATACCCAACAGGGTGCACCACGAGAAGGTGAGGATTAGACATTAGGTCAGAAGCCCTGGTCGATTCTCCGCATTCCTTTAAAGACGATGTGGAGGTCTCCTCTCAGTTATACAGCTTTGACCCTTAAGCACTCCCTATCTAATAATAATAATAACAATAAAGTTACATTTCTTATCAACTACTTCACTGGAGTGTTCTTTTTCATGTAAGATTGCAATACCATCTACAGGACTACTGGTGTATCACATTCCTCAAAATCTCTTGTGAATTTTTTTGGAACGAATACTTTTCCTCAGATCACATTGATGATAATTATCTTGTTTCCAAATAGTGACTTTCATGCTTCTTGAACGATATAGAATAGTTTCTCTCAAGCATTTTATCTTAGAATATTTTACAGAAACCTGTACTATTGAAAACCCGTTGCCTTATTTTTATATATATTTAATTAATTTTAATTCTGAATATTATTAATCACATTTCTTGCTTGCAATTTGCATATAGATGCATGTTCATACAGATAGTGAAGAGGAGCAAGGAAGGAAACGGCGACATGATGGTACAGGTCACAGTGGATCTGAAAAAGAAGAGTCTGATGATGACCGACCTCGTAAAAGAGGACGGCCAAGACTTATTCCTCGAGATACAATTAAGGGATTTACAGATGCAGAAGTTAGAAGGTACTTTATGAATGCCAGTCATTTTCCAATTTCATTGTTTTATATCTGTGACAGCTCTCTTGAATATTAACATTTAAATAATAAATAAATAAATGGACATGATATAATTATTTTTAATGTTTATTAAAATTGATTTTTTATTGATTGTCTATAAGTTATATGCTTCAGGAAACAAAAACTCACTTCATATGGAAGTGAGTTTTTGTTTAAAAGAGTACCATTGGAGATGGGAATTTGTTGGATTTTTTTTTTTTTTTTCGTCTCCAATTGGTTAGACTATAATAAATTTAGTTTAATCCTTTATCTAAGTGTAAGCAAACAAAGTTTGCACCTGAAGTATCTTCAGGACTGAAGCAACTCGTTGTAAAGGTGGACCTAGCTCTCATCACTCCTTGTCTCAGTATCTCCCATAATGCAAAGCACATCTCCTTGTGGACATGTATAATGCTATGCATTAAGGTAAAGGCCACTACTCAGACCAGTTTCGACCTTTATTGAGGTCTAGAATTTATTATAGTCTAACCAAGTGAAAAAAACTTCCAACATCTTTCTCTAAATCCAGAGTAATTTAATAATAAGGTGGTACACCTTTTGGCAACTCGTATAGTTAAATATGACTTCTCCATTGCTTCTGCCTTAGTATCACTACCTCTGGGTCTGGCTCCCACTGACTAGACCTCAATAAAGTTCGAAACCAGTCTGGGTAGTGGCCCTTCCCTTAATGCATAGCATTATACATGTCTGCAAGGAGATGTGCTTTGCATTATGGGATATACTGAGACAAGGAGTGATGAGAGCTTGGTCCACTTTTACCACGAGTTGCCTCAATCCTGAAGATACTTCAGGCGCAAACTTTGTTTGCTTACACTTGGATAAAGGATTAAACTAAATTTATTATAGCGATGGGAATGGATAGGTGGTTGTCTTTGGATTTCTTAGAATTACTGATTTTTCTGATAGTTACTTATTGGAAATATCACCAGAAAATACATGTTCACACAGATCCTGCAGTAATCAGATCACAGTATTAGGAAGGAGTAGCACAAATTAGTGAAAGGCATGTGGGCCTTACTTAAAAGTCTCATATACTAAAAGTCAGTTATATGCTCTATACATATCAAGAGCAGTTACATAGGTTTCTCTTAGCATTTTCATCACATTTATCCAAAGGTTAAGGCATAATCAAGATCTTGCTTACATGATCATTAGTAGAACCTATATTAATAATTATTATTAATTAATAGATTTCGGTACAAATTGATTGTTGATGAATTTCACCAATTTTATAAAAAAAAAAAAAAATAAAATAAAATAAAAAAAATCAAAACAAGAACAATAGAACAGTAATGTAATGCAGTGGTAAAAATTTATTATTAGTAATCAACTAAATATCTGCTGTTGTTTATCCTGTATCAGGCTACAGAATAAATACCCATAGAAGAGAAGAATATGAAAGGAGAGAGGAAGTCAGCTATTGAGCATTAAAATGTGTGGAAATTTCTATGCTCTACACATTTATTATTCGACATATCAGGACCAGATGACATGGCATCCAAATTGATCAGAATTATTTGTATATAGCTAATGTTGCAAAAGAACCAAAGGTGAAATAGTTGAGTAACTCAGTGATCATTTTGCAAACATATACCATCCAGGTGGTGATATTGCAGTGGCATATGTGACATTAACCGATGGGATAATAGAGATTAATGAATTGGAGGTGCTTTAGAGCAGTGCTTCCCTAACTGTGGACCATGGTTCCCCCTTGGGGCCATAAGTTTTGTTGAGGGGACCATGAAATAATGAAAACAAATTTAAAATGTTTTAAGACTAAGTAGTTCTTTTTTTAATCTTAAAAGAAAAGTATTTAATTTCTATTATTTATTATTTCTTTTTTGTTATTTTTTATATTTTAATGGAAAGGCTCCAGCATTATCAGATCTTATATTTCTAAGGCTCTTTTTACCAGTCAATCCACGTATATCTTGGTCTTCCTCTGAGTCTTTTTCCTGCCAACCTGGCAGAGAACACTTGTTTTGCTAATCTTTCCTCTCCCATTCTATTTAAGTGACCTTACCACCTGAGATTAACTCTGCTAATATATATTCCTGGATGCTAACAATGTCAAGTTCTTTCCTAATATCCTTGTTTTTTAAATGTTATTACCATTGATGCCATCTGTTCACGCTCCTAATGTTTCTCAGGACTCTCACATCTGTAGTTTCTAGTCTTTGGTCAAGTGTTTTATTTCTAACCCAGCTCTCAGATCCATAAGTTAAAACTGGTTTGAACACTGTCTTGTAGCTGAAATGCTACAAGATATACAGCTAATTTAGTGTTTTGACTAATTTCTGTGTTATTCCCTATAAATTTATTCAGTTGACTTACTATCATACAGGCTTTGTTGATCCTGTTGTCTGTTTCCATATTTAATTTACCGTCTTCACTAAAATTTGTGCCTAAGTAACTGAAATGTTTTACTTGTTCTATAAGTTCTCCATTCACAATGTAGTTGATATGATATTTTCAATGTTTTTTCTGCCTATTTTCATTGTCTTTTTCTTTTTAATGCTGACCTTCATAATGTATCTATTACAACAATTATTCAATTTAGTCGGGGACCCTTGCATACTTGTAGCAGATTTATTTAGAAGTATAACATCATCTGCATAATGCAAAGAGCTGACATTGACATCTCCAATTTTGAAATCAGGTTTAATACCACTTTCCTTCATAATGTGATCCATATAGATAATGAATAAAATAGGAGATAATGTACATCCTTGTCTGACACCAGATTTAAAATTAAACCATCTTCTTATACTTCCTTCACTTTTAACTGCTGACTTACAACTCAAATAAAAACTAACTAAATATTGCTTGATATAATGCCCCACTAACACCATATAACGTAGCATTTTGAATAGCTTCTTTCTTGGTACCTTGTCATATGCCTTTTCCAGATCTGTAAAACTTATATACAGATCTTTGTTATGCTTGACTTTCATGATTTCTCAACTATCTGTCATAAAGTGAAAATCTGATCCTGACAGCCTCTATTTGGCCTGAATCCAGCTTGTTCTTCACCAAGCTTCTCTATCACAATCCTTCTCAACACTTTCTCAAGTATACTTGCATATATCTTACCAGGAACACTCAATAAAGAAATGCCTCTGTAATTCTCTCATTCAGTTTTATTTCCCTTTTTATATATTGGTACTTTGACAGCTCTACTCCAATCATCTGGAATTCGTCCCTCTGTCCAGGCCTTCTGAACTATGCAGTGCAGCCACTGTAAGACTTTTATACCTCCATACTTGAGCATTTCTGGTTGAATTTCATCTACTATTGTTGCCTTTCCACATTTCAGGCTTTTGATAGCTTTTACTACTTCAAATATGGATATGTATTCCTGACTGCATGCCTGGTCCATGTTTTCTACCACTATGCTATCATCACTGCTTGTTTCATTTAGCAATTTTTTGAAGTAATTACTCCATACTTCAAGGATATCTTTTTCTCCTGTTTTCATGTCACCTTTATCATCTCTAATGCCACCTTCTTGATATTTATTTTCTATGTTCTTACCAAAGTCTTCTCATGACTTTTGTTTAGCCAGCTTGACACAGTGTTTCTCTTTCTTACATTTGTCTCTGTATTCTCTAAGAGCACAAGTAGACTTATTTGCCAGTAACTTTTGATATGCTTACTTCTTTTCCTTCAATGCCTCTTTAACGTCATGTGTCCACCATGGAATTCTGATTTTTCTATCCTTGCAGACAGCCTCACCACACACCTCTTTGGCTGAATCAGTGAGTGTTTTCTTCTGGGCTTTCTACTGAATCTCCAAGGTGTGGTTCCTGTTCTCAAACTCCTTCATTTTTTCTTCAATAATATTTGTGTATTTTAATCTACATCTGAGAGCTGTTCAACTTTTATTCTCTTTAAAACTTCCTTACATGTTTTTCTTTTCAATATGACATTCAATTTTATCTTGCTCAAGACTAAATGGTGATCACTTTCAATTTCAAATCCTCTGTACACTCTGGTGTCCTGCACCAGGGAAAAAACATCACTATCGACAATAACATAGTCAATGTGACTTTTCTTATTTCTTGCCTCTTCTTCCCATGTGAATTTGTGCACATTTTTATGTTGGAACATGGTGTTAGTAATAACCAGTCCGTGTCCTGAGAAGAAATCCAATAGATATCTGCCATTATTATTAGCTTTGCTCTTTTCTCCAAATTTTCCCAAAGTATTTTTGTATGTCTGATAATCATTTCCTACTCTGTTATTTAGATCCCCAACAAGGACTGATTTTTCTATTTTCATTGTGTCAGTTGCTTTCTCTGAAGCCTAAAAAAAATAAAATAAAATAAATAAATAAATAAAATAAATAAAATAAAATCTTCCACTTTTACCTTCGTTGAACCTTCTGTTGGACAAAGTCTCATTGTCCAATTCTCCATTCTGATATTTGCCCACATCACTCTACTAGATATTGCCTGCCATTCAAGAATATTAGCCTCATATTTAGTGTTGAATACTATAGCTACCCCATCTTTTCCATGATTGTTATTTCTGAATATAACATTTTGTATTTATTACTTTGAAAGATCTCACCAATTTTTTTGTTTTTTGTTTCAGTGACCCCTATTATGTTGATTTGGTACCTATCCAATTCCTCAGCCAGCTCCATTTCTTTGCCATTCAGGCTTCTTATGTTGATAGTATCGGTCTTGAACTCTGGTGATGTTGCATTGGAGTGTGCATTTTTGAAAATTATGGAGATAACTACCATGTTTGAATAAAAACTTTAGTTTTATATAACTAAAATCTACATTCGACCTTTATGTCAACGTCATCTTCTGGAGCATACAACTATACACAGAAAACAAGCTACACTACAATCAAACTGGTTTGTTAAAGATACTGACCAACCATTAACAATTGTTGGCCTGACCTTTTGGTGGTTGGCCGGGGGGGGGGGGGAATTATACATCAATGCTAGAGTCCTATTATTAGTGTTATCTGTTGGTTGTAGAAATACATTGGGCGCAACAACAAGTATCTATCTATATACATATATTAACATCATGATTGTACTTTTACATTGCAGCCAGTTGTTATGGAATGATTTCTAATACTAGCTGAAGATTGGCTAGAGTCCTGACTTATGCTGAATTTTATATATTAGGTAGGCTAAATGTGTGCGATCCAGATCCTTGGAATCTTCATGCCATCTTTGTTTTTGATATTTGGGTGGTTTATCAGGATTTCGCAGGCTTCCTTAAATATCCTTTCATACCAGGTTTTTGTGTGGTGTAAAGAGTGGGTGCTTTTCCAGTTGATTTGGTGTAAGGTATTGAGCGCAGGTTTGAGAGGCCTGCTTCACCATAATGGTTATATTTAACGTGTCTAATGTGTTCTTTCTTGCGTATAGGGATTGTCCATCCTGTTTCACCAATGTACGGTAAGTTACAGGTGCAGCGGATGCAATAGACTCCAGGATGTGCTAATGGGAGGAGAGGATCCTTACAGGAGTTGAATATGGTTTTAAGTTTAGTGGGTGGTTTAAAGGTGGCATTGAGGTTATAATGTTGTAGGATTCTGTTGATTTTTTCTGATAACCCTTTAATGTATGGGATGGCTATGGTTTTACTGTAATCTAGATTAATTTTTGTTGTTGTTTTATGGAGTATTTTAGTAATAGTATTTTTGTTATAGCTATTATTTATGAATGTGTTGCTGATGATTTTTAGTTCTTGTTTCAGGGCTTGCTGGTTAGAGCAAATTGTTGTAGCTCTGTTTTTAAGGGTGTTAATGACTCCATATTTTTGTGATGGGTGCTGGTATGAATTAGCATGTATGTATTGGCCAGTGTGTGTCGGTTTTTGGTAGACCATGAAGGATAGACTGCCTGAAGGAAGACGTGTGACTAGTGTATCTATTAACGGGAGCGAATTTTGATTTTCGATTTCGATGGTAAATTGTATGCATTCATTTTATTTGTTCAGGTGGCTAAGGAATGTGTTTAGCGTTTGTCGCTCGTGCGGCCAGATTGCGAACACATTGTCAACATATCTAAGCCAGACTGTCGGTCTTAGCGTGATGGAATCAAGAGCCCTTTGCTCAAAGGTTTCCATTTAGAAGTTAGCGATTGTGGGGGATAGTGTTGAACCCATGGCTGTACCTTCTTTCTGTAGGTAAAATTTGTTTTGCCACACGAAGTAACCGGACTGTAGTACATGGGCAAAGAGGGCCGTAACATAAAGTTTGAAACGTCGATTGTAGATTTTAGTTATATTAAACTAAAGTTTTTATTCAAACACGGTAGTTGTCTCGATAATTTTCAAAAATGCATTCGGATCACCATGTAAGCTTAAAAGAAAGGATTCAGATCATCCATGGAAATGATACCCGACAGCGCTGCAATCGCTATGGTAAGTTAAAGATTTGTATTTCCCTCTTGCTCAATTGGCTGGCCATTTTAAAGAGATGCAGAGACAATAACCTTATTCCTATCTGCATCAGGCTAAAAAAGAAATTTACGTCTGCTAAGGCACTCCGTATTTATGACCGCACAGAAAAAGCAATGCTCAGAGAACTGATTTAAACAGCCTGCCAAAACCTAGCTACAACACAAAAGCTGGTTTCAAAATTGCAATCCGAACTATCAAACTATATTAATCCAGATATTCTACAAATACTTGAAAGAATTACTGATAATTCGGCTAAATATACCTTGGAAAAGAATAAAGAAAAACTCGAGCAGATTCCACAGTTTGAAACAACAGAAAAATATGGCAGCCAATCACAGGAATCTATCCAATCAGAAGACCTACTCCCTGCCAACAATGAACAACAAAAAAGGGAGACAAGGAGCGACCAACCACCGGAAAGCGAGAACCATGTGATCAACCTATCAGGCCACACCCTGAACAATGACAAACTTATGCTACTGAATAAAGGACTTAACTACGCAATAGCACCTAAAAAGGTAAACAAATTGGATTTTATCTACCACATAGAAAGAGGCATCAGGTCCCTACCTAACAATATAGCAGATAAAATACGACTAGAAACTAGTAATGTTCTGAACACTAAGAAAACCATACAGAACAACCTCACAAAAACAGAACGAGCAACAATTAAGTCATTAAAAGCCAAACAAAACATAATAATAACGAAATTGGATAAAGGCAATGCCACCGTCTCCCTTGACAGGTCAACATACGTACTTCAAATGAATCAACTAGTAGCCGATAACAACACATATAAGCTGGTAAATTATAACCCAACAAAAAGGATAAAACAGAGAAACTACTCAAGTCCGTCACTTCTTGGCCACCAGACACTGTTAAAAAACTCAACCCCCCCAGAATATATGTGGTCCCGAAAATACACAAACAAAATGTATTCCTTCGACGAATCGTGGAAGGAATAGACAGTCCCAATTACCACTTAGCCAAGAAATTACCAACAACACTGAAGGAGTTGGTAAGTTATTCCCCCTCCTACATAAAAAACACACAACACTTTATAAACAAAATTAGAAACATAACACCCGACAAAGATGACTTATTAGTCAGTTTCGACGTTTCTGCCCTTTTCACTAATGTCCCCATCAATGACATAATTCTACTACAGAACAAATTTCCGCCTGAGATTACGGCCCTTTTTGCCCACATACTACAGTCCGGTTACTTCGTGTGGCAAAACAAATTTTACCTACAGAAAGAAGGTACAGCCATGGGCTCACCACTATCTCCCCCAATCGCTAACTTCTACATGGAAACCTTTGAGCATAGGGCTCTTGATTCCGCCACGCTAAGACCGACAGCCTGACTTAGATACGTTGACGACGTGTTCGCGATCTGGTCACACGGGTGACAACCGCCAAACACATTCCTTAGCCACCTGAACAAACAACACGAATGCATACAATTTACCATCGAAATCGAAAATCAAAATTCACTCTCATTCCTAGACACACTAGTCACATGTCTTCCTTCAGGCAGTCTATCCTTCACGGTCTACTGAAAACCGACACACACACACTGGCCAATACTATACATGCTAATTCATACCACCACCCATCACAAAAATATGGAGTCAATAACACCCTTAAAAACAGAGCTACAACAATTTGCTCCAACCAGCAAGCCCTGAAACAAGAACTAAAAATCATCAACGACACATTCATAAATAATGGCTATAACAAAAATACTATTAATAAAATACTCCATAAAACAACAACAAAAACGAATCTAGATTACAGTAAAACCATAGCCATCCCATACATTAAAGGGTTATCAGAAAAAATCAACATAATTCTACAACATTATAACCTCAATGCCACCTTTAAACCACCCACTAAACTTAAAACCATATTCAACTCCTGTAAGGATCCTCTCCTCCCATTAGCACATCCTGGAGTCTATTGCATCCGCTGCACCTGTAACTTACCGTACATTGGTGAAACAGGACAGACAATCCCTATACGCAAGAAAGAACACATTAGACACATTAAATATAACCATTATGGTGAAGCAGGCCTCTCAGACCACACACTCAACACCTTACACCAAATCAACTGGAAAAGCACCCACTCTTTACACCACACAAAAACCTGGTATGAAAGGAAATTTAAGGAAGCCTGCGAAATCCTGATAAACCACCCAAATATCAACAACAAAGATGGCATGAAGATTCCAAGGATCTGGATGGCACACATTCAGCCTACCTAATATATAAGATCCAACATAATTCAGGACTCTTGCCGATCTTCAGCTAGTATTAGAAATCATTCCATACCAACTGGCTGGAATGTACAAGTATAATCATGATGTTAATATATGTATATAGATAGATACTTGTTGTGCCCAATGTATTTCTACAACCAACAGATAATACGAATAATAGGACTCTAGCGTTGATGTATTTTTTTATTTTATTTATTTTTTTTTATTTTTTTTCCCACCAAAAGGTCAGGCCAGCAATTGTTGTAATGGTTGGTCAGTGTATGCTCTAGAAGATGATCTTGACATAAAGGTCAAATGTAGATTTTAGTTATATTAAACTAAAGTTTTTAGTCAAACACGGTAGTTCGGTAGTTGTCTCCATAATTTTCAAAAATGCATTCGGATCACCGTGTAATCTTAAAAGAAACGATTGAGTTGGAGTGTGTTTCAGGATTTGCTCCAATAACTGACTTTTTGCTGTCACCCTGATTCCCTGGCAAAACAATGGGAGCCTTGTTTAACTGGGCAAAAAAAAAAAAAAAAAAAAAAAAAAAAAAAAAAAAAAAAATGCATGAAATTCTGTCATGTACCATCATTTTATTTGTGGTTTAAGCAAATAAGAATACAATTCAGTCAGCTAAATCCAAAATTGCCAGCCCATCCTTGTTTGTTCATTATCTAGATAGGTAACTAACAAAGTGCACCACAAGAAGGTGAGGATTGGACATTAGGTCAGAAGCCCTGGTCTGTTCTCTGCATTTCTTTAGCTATGCAGTGGTCTCATCTGCAAGTATGCAATGAGCATTTTGCTTATTAGAGGGCCGAAGTGGCTTGAAAAAGTACTATGTTTGGTAAGCATAGAAGAGGAAATTGATTAAACAAGTTTACATATTGTAGTAAATATGAAATCCATCCAGAAAAGGTTGTAAAACTTTCCTGAATCGGATTCACATCTATGTTCACAAAAGAGAGGCAATGTATATTTGCATACTCCACCAGAATTTTTTTTTTTTTTTTTTTTAAGGTTGCCTGAAAGTGAATTAAAGAATTAGGCAGCCCCAATCATGCTATGTGCTTTAATTAGCAGATTTAGACAAAAAAAAAAAAAAAAAGGATGTATTTTATCTCCATACTTGTACAGCGAATACATTTTAAGAATGGCAGGGCTGGAGCAGTCTCCAGTTGGAATTAAAATTGGTGGAAAAAGAGGTATGCAGATGATACCACCTTGCTAGCAGAATGCAAAGAAGATTTGAATGAACTTATTATGAAAATTAAAGAAGTGCTAAATATGGTCTTAAACTTAACCTCAAAAAGACAAAAGTTATGGCAACATGTGAACTTAATGATTTTGAAGTAGATGGGGAGAAAATGGAAGCAGTTAACAATTTTGTGTTCCTAGGATCCTGAATTGATAACGATGGTTATTGTACCGAAGAAGTTAGAAGAAGGTTATTACTCGGGAAAAAAAGCGATGACAAATTTAATCAAGATCTTGAAAGATAAAGATATTAGCCTCACAACAAAAATCAGAATCATGAAAGCAATGGTATTCTCTGTGGTGCTGTATGGATGTGAAAGTTGGACCCTGAGAATGAGTGAAAAATGGAAGATAGATGCATTTGAATTATGGGTTTGGAGACGCTTACTAAGAATACCATGGACTGCAAAGCAAACCAATAAATCAGTGATAGACAGAATAAAACCAGATTGCTCCCTTGATGGAAGCAGGAGAAGAGGAAGACCAAGAATTAGATGGCTGGACGGAGTTAAAGAAGCAACTGGAGTGCACTTGGAGGCTCTGAAAGACATGGTCAGGGACAGATCGGAATGGAGAGTATATGTTCGTGGAGTTGCCAGGAGTCGAAAACGACTTGATGGATCATAACAACAACAATATATATATATATATATATATATATAGGGGTGCTTAGTGTTCAAAGCTTTATAACTGAGAGGAGACCTCCACATAACCTTTAAAGGAATGCGGAGAACTGACCAGGACTTCTGACCTAATGTCCAATCCTCACCTTCTCGTGGTGCACCCTGTTGGGTATCTACTTGGATACTGAACGAATGAGGATGGGCTGACAATTTGGGATTTAGTCGACCAAATTGTATTCTTATTGGCTTAAACCAAAATACAAAATGATGGTACAGCATGACAAAATTTCATGCCGACTGGGGAGTCGGCCGGTTAAACAAGGCCCATTGTTTTCACCAGGAACAGCAAAAGTCAGCTACTGGAACAAATCTGAAAACACACTCCAACTCAACATCACCAGAGTTAAAGATCAGTAATATCAACATAAGAAGCCTGAATGGCAAAGAAATGGAGCTACCAGAGGAATTAGATAAGTACCAGATCGACATAATAGGGGTGACTGAAACAAAAAAGACAAAAACTGGTGAGATCTTTCTGAGCAATAAATACGAAATGTTATATTCAGGCAATGACAATCAAAGAAAAGAAGGAGTAGCCATAGTAATTAACATAAAATATGAGGCTAATCTTCTTGAATCGCAGGCAGTCTCAAGTAGAGTGATGTGGGCAAATCTGAGAATGGGGAACTGGACAATGAGACTTATTTGTGCCTATGGTCCCACAGAAAGTTCCTGCTAAGGTTGAAGTGGAGGGAATTTTTTGAGGGTTTAGAAAAAGCAACTGACGCAATGAAAAAGGAAAAGTTTCGACCAGAAATGCTGAAGTATGGTGGTATAAAAGTCTTACAGTGGCTGCACTGCATAGCTCAGAATGCCTGGACAGAGGGACAAATTCCCGATGATCGGACTAGAGCTCTCATAGTACCCATATATAAAAATGGAAATAAAACTGAATGTGAGAATTACAGAGGTATTTCCCTACTGAGTGTTCCTGGTAAGATTTATGCAAGTGTACTTAAGAAACGGTTGAGAAGAATTGTGGAAGAAAAGCTTGGTGAAGAACAAGCTGAATTCAAGTCAAATAGAAGCTGTCAGGATCAGATCTTCGCTTTACAACAAATAGTGGAGAAATCATGGGAATATAACAAAGATCTGTATTTAAGTTTTGTTGATTTGGAAAAGGCATATGTCAAACTGCCAAGAGAGAAACTATTCAATACGCTACAGTTATATGGTGTCAATGGGGCATTATATCAAGCAATACTTAGTCTTTATTTGAGTTTTTGTCAGCAGTTAGAATTGAAGGAAATACAGGAAGACGGTTTAATGTTAAATGTGGTGTGAGACAAGGATGTGCATTATCCCCTCTGTTATTCATTATCTATATGGATAACATTATGAAGGAAAGTAGTATTAAACATGATATCAAAATTTGAGAGATATTAATTTCAGCTCTTTGCTTTATGTGGACGGAGTTATACTTCTGAATAAATCTGCTACAAGTTTGCAAGATTCCCTGATTAAATTGACTAACTATTGTAATAGACATGATATGAAGGTCAGCATTAAAAAGACAAAGACAATGAAAATAGGCAGAATTGTTGAAAATGTTAACTGCAATAGCGAACGGAGAACCTGTGGAACAAGTAAAACATTTCAGCTACTTAGGCACGATTTTTAGTGAAGATGGTAAATTAAATATAGAAATAGACAACAGAATCAACATAGTGGTAAGGTAGGAAGTTAATTGAATAAATTCATATGGAATAAGAGAGAAATTAGTCAGAACACTAAATTAGCTGTATATCTTGTAGCATTTCAGCTACATGACATGTTCAAACCAGTTTTAACTTGTGGATCTGAGAGCTTGGTCAAAAGTAAAACACTTGACCAAAGACTTGAGACTGCAGATATGAGAGTCCTGATGAAAATTAGAGGCGTGAACAGGTGGCATCAATGGCAATATCATATTAAAAACGAGAATATTAGGAAAGAACTTGACATTGTCAGCATCCAGGAATGTGTTAGCAGAGCTAATCTCAAGTGGTATGGTCACTTAAACACAATGTCTGAGGAAAGATTAGCAAAACAAGTGTTCTCTGCCAGGTTGGCAGGAAAACGACCCATAGGAAGACCAAGATATAGGTGGATTGATATGGTACAATGTGCCTTAGACAATAGAAATGTAAGATCTGATAATGATAATATTGGAGTCTTGACAAGTAATAGACTGATTTGGAGGAAAATTGTAGATAGGAAGTTAGTAATGATGTAAATTTTTCATGTAGTATTATCATATCCTGTACACCTATTGAGGGTACATGTCAGGAATTTGATGATGATGAAGATGCTTTATGCAGATGATGTTATACTTCTAAATAAATCTGCAACATGTCTGCAAGATTCTCTGACTAAATTGAATAACTGTTCTAATAGATATGGTATGAAGGTCAGCAATAAAATGACTTAAGACAATGAAAATAGGCAGAATCGTTGAAATGTCAGCCATGTTGTGAACAGAGAACCTGTGGAACAAGAAAACATTTCAGCTACTTAGGCATGATTTTTAATGAAGATGTAAATTAAATATCGAAATAGACAACAGAATCAACATAGTGGTAAGGTAGGAAGTTAATTGAATAAATTCATATGGAATAAGAGAGAAATTAGTCGGAACACTAAATTGGCTGTATACAAGACAATGTTCAAACCAGTTTTAACTGATGGATCTGAGATCTGAGTCAGAATTAAAACACTTGACTAAAGACTTGAGTCCACAGTTATGAGACTCCTGAGAAAGATTATAGGTGTGAACAGATGGCATCAGTGGCAATATCATATTAAAAACTAGGATATTAGGAAAGAACTTGACATTGTCAGCATCCAGGAACGCGTTAGCAGAGCTAATCTCAGGTGGTATGGTCACTTAAACAGAATGAGCGAGGAAAGATTAGCAAAACAAGTTTTCTCTGCCAGGTTGGCAGGAAAACGACCCAGAGAAAAATCAAGATTTAGGTGGATTGATACGGTACAAAGTACCTTAGACGACAGAAATATAAGATCTGATAATATTGGAGTCTTGACAAGTAACAGACTGATTTGGAGGAAAATTGTAGATAGGAAGTTAGCAATGATGTAAATTTTTCATGTAGTATTATGATATCCTGTACACCCCTTGAGGGTACATGGCAGAAATTTGATTATGATATATATATATATATATATATATATATATATTAAGATAATGAGCAGTTATATTATGTTTTGTTTAATTTTCTATGTGTGTGTTTAGTTAAATATGCTAGCATAAATACTCTTTTCTCTCCTATCTTAGGTTTATTCGTAGCTACAAGAAATTTCCTGCTCCATGGAAAAGGTAATAACCACAACCTTAAATTTCTATTCATTAAATTAAAGATATTCAATTAAAATTTCATATATTTAATTAATAAAATGTTTTTCCAGTTTACATGTAGTACCATTAACTGTGCACCTTACATATAAAAAAAAGTCTTACTGAAAATAAAAAACTATTCCCAGATTCTCCTTAATTTAATTAGATCTCTTAGATTCTTAATAAATGTCCAACTTATTCCAGTTGAAATGTTTTATTGCCATTAGGTATGCACCTCATCTAAGGAATAGTTAATTAATTCTAATAGAAAAGAAAATTGTTATCATCTATCCAGTATATGACCCTTCTGCTTTAGGAGTCCTGAAATGGTTAGATTTTCCAGATTTAACTTGAAGAAACTTTATCTCTTTCAGAATCTTGGCCACTTTGATGTCTGTATGACCATCTTAAATGCAAATGAAGTTATAGAAATAAATATCAATCAATTTAGAAAGTAGATTAGAATATTTTAAGTTGAATGTGTAATTGTGAGAGCATGATATGGTATACACGTTAGGTTACAAGTTAGGATCTGGGGTCACAAACACTATTAAAATCCAGTTGGAATTAAACAGAGAAAAGGTAGTTAAACTGATTGTGTATATTCATTTTGTTCCAGTTATATCAAAAATCTTTGAGTGGAGATAAAATCATAATTTACTTTTTTGAGATCCATATTAGATAAAGTAGAGAATCTTGTCTTCTTTCTGACCCAATCAACTTTCATCTTATATGAAAAATGCAATTTACTGCCTTTATGCTAGAACAGTGGTTCTCAACCTTTTATGCATCACGTATCCCCTGGAAATGTGTATATAACCGTAACCCTTGTATAGATAGATAAAACTATAGTTATAGTATAACATTGGGAATAAAATAAAATGTGTGTTTAAAAAAATAATAAAATAAATATGTATATATATATATATATACACACATACATACACATTAAATTTTGTATTCATAAATTACATATATCGATAAACACAAAGAGTGACATAAACAATTTAACAAATCTTATAAAATTATAAACACTTTACTGAGTAATTAGTGAGATGGTTGTGCACATTCACTCACTTAGAATAGATGTTTTGACTGGGTGATCAACTGTTTGGGTAGGTTCAGCTCTCAGGTAGGGAAGGGGAGGGAGGATTGACATACGTGAACTACAGCACTGTGCTTCATCACTCCATTCTCAGAAATTAATTGGTATCAGTATTGCCAACTTAGCAACTTTGTTAATACATCTAGCGACTTTTGAGCTCTCACACTGTACTCCCAAAAATTTTACCACGTAACATACCGGGATTCCCCCCGCTGGAAAAAAAATTGGGGTGTTAGTCTCACACTAAGCAGTGCAATTACTCTTGCACCTAAATTGCAAAATACATTTTCTTTTAGAAAGAGAGTTGCAAAAGGAATTAAAGATTATAAATGAGACATGAAAACTGGAGAAAATTTAGATATCTTCTATGTATGGAGTAATTACTAACACTTACCAGGCATGCAATCAGGAATATATAAGAAAAAAAGCCTTAAAAGCTTGAAATAAGGAAAGGCAGCTGGAGTAGATGATATTACCAGAAATGCTCAAGTACGGAGGTATGAAAGTTTTACAGTGGGTGCATAGCATAGTTCAGAAGGTCTGGACAGAGGGGCGAATTCCAAATGATTGCAGTAGTAGAGCTGTCATAGTACCCTTATATAAAAAAGGAAATGAAACAATGAGAATTACAGAGGTATTTCTGTACTTAGTGTTTCTGGTAAGATTTATGTCAGTATACTTGAGAAACGTTTGAGAAGGGTTGTGGAAGGGAAGCTTGGTGAAGAGCAAGCTGGATTCAGGCCAAATAGAGGCTGTAAGGATCAGATTTTCACTTTACGACAAACAGTTGAGAAATCATGGAAATTTAACAAACATCTGTATTTAACTTTTGTAGATCTGGAAAAGACATATGAAAAGTGGCCAAGAGAGAAGCTATTCAAAATGCTACATTTGAATGGTGTCAATGGGGCATTATATCAAGCAATACCAGATGGTTTAATGTTAAACTATCTGGTGTCAGACAAGGATATACATTATCCCCTCTGTTATTTATTATCTATATCAATGACATTATGAACAAAAGTGGTAATATCAAAATTGAAGGTGTTATCTTAGCTCTTTACTTTATGCAGATGATGTTATACTTCTCAATAAATTTGGTTCAAGTCTGCAAGATTCCCTGACTAAATTGAATAACTGTTGTAATAGATATGGTATGAAGGTCAGCAATAACAAGACAAAGACAATAAAAATAGGTAGAAACACTGAAAATATCAAGTGCATTTTAAATGGAGGACCTATAGAACAAGAAAAACATTTCACCTACTTAGGCATGATTTTTAGTGAAGATGGTAAATTAAATATGGAAATAGACAACAGAATCAACAAAGCTGGCATGGTAGGAAGTCAATAAATTGATATGGAATAAGAGAGAAATTAGCCACATAGTCGTAACTAACCAATTTTAACTTATGGACCTGAGAGCTGGGTTAGAAATAAAACACTTGACCAAAGACTAGAGACCACAGACACGAGAGTCCCGAGAAAGATTAGGGGTGTGAACAGATGGCATCAATGGCAATATCATATTAAAAATGAGGATATTAGGAAAGAACTTGATATTGTTAGCATCCAGGAATGTGCTAGCAGAGCTAATCTCAGGTTGTATGGTTGCTTAAACAGAATGGGGAAGAGGAAAGATTAGCAAACCAGGTTTTCTCTGTTAGGTTGGCAGGAAAAAGATCTAGAGGAAGACCAAGATATAGGTGGATTGATACAGTAAAAGTGCCTTAGAAGACACAAATATAAGATCTCATAATGTTGGAGTCTTGACAGATAACAGATTGATTTGGAGGTCGATAGGAAGTTAGTAATGATGCAAGTTTTTCATGTAGTACTGTCATGATATACTGTTTTTCTTTTAGCTATCTGAAGTTAAAGGAGAGTTTGAGGAGAAGTAGATTTTATGTATAAAAGACCTGCAAATTTCAAATAGTGTGCATGGGTGTATGTATACATACACAAAGAACTGGTTTACAGATCTTAAAATTGTCACAAGCAATTTGAAGATGTAAAAATAATTTCCTGTGAAATTGCTATTTATCAACAAATCAGTGATAGTGTGTTTATTTCATTTTTCATTTTATATATTATTTTTTTTTATCCAGTATTTATGCAATCTGGATATAAAATCAAGAATAGTTATTGAATTTTTTTTTTTTTCTTATTGATGGGATGTTAAATTTTTTTGCTTCTATATTCATAACAAAAAAAATGTATTGTTTCAGTATGAATCTAGTTTGAAGCTGTTTTAAGTGTGGATATGTTATTTCAAGCTCCTGTAAGATAGGTGATTTCTTTTTTGTTTAGTGAGTTTTTTTTTTAATTAGTGTATTTTAAGAATATATTATTGTGGTTTTTAGTAGATGTATTGCATTTAGAGTATTTTCTGATGTGTACCCTCAAAGGGTGTTCAGGCTACTATGATAGTACTACATGCAATGGTGGCCGGCGAAAATTTTAAGTGGGGGTGCTGCATATACAAAATAAAAAAATAATAATAATTTAAAAAAATCTTTTTTTCCTAATCAGTAACCAATTTATCAATAAATAAATTTACATATTAAAAAATTGCTTTATTAAAAATATTTCACCCTCACCATGAACAAACACCAGTAATAAAAGTTTCGTATCTAACAAAAATAATGCATAAGCATACGATAATTAGCTCCTTTGAGCAGCGTCGGAATGACTTGTAACTTGCAATCACAAGCACAAATGAATATCTGAATATCGGCAAGATGGCTGCATTTGGCCATACGCGATAATTCTGACACTGCATTAGATCACAGTGTATTTGTTTCATGTAACGATAATTGAAAAATATAATTTTCATATTTTCAAGTGACGCTCATCATAATTCAGCCTTGTATCTATAATAAATAAATAATTACATGTTATTTTAACAAAATAAGATAAGGTTTGCAAAATATAGTTCACCCTCACCACGAACACGCACTAATAATGAAAGTTTTAGTATCTCACAAAAATAATGCGCAAGCATACAATACACTGCTCATTTGAGTGTCGGAAGCGTGTAATCACAAGTGCAAACGAATATCGGTGAGACTGGCTGCAATTGGTCGAAAGTGATAATATCAATACTGAGTTAGATCGCAGTGTATTTGTTTTTCGTAATCTAAAGCGTTAATCGAACAATTCCAATTATTAACTATTCAATCACTGTCGAAACATAAGCTGTAACCTTTAACATATTGTTTTCTTTTAGGCTTGCACGGTGATCCGAATGCATTTTTGGAAATTATGGAGACAACTACCGTGTTTGAATAAAAACTTTAGTTTGCTATTACTAAAATTTTACAATTCGACGTTTCGACCTTTATGTTAAGGTCATCTTCTGGAGCGTACAAATATACACAGGAAACAAGCTATACTACAATCATACTGGTTCGTTAAAGACACTGACTAACCGCTACCACAATTGTTGGCCTGACCTCTGGTGGGGGAAAAAAAAAATTATACATCAGCGCTAAAGTCCTATTATTTGTGTTGTCTACTATATACATATATTAACATTATATTAACATCATTCCAGCCAGTTGGAGTGGAATGGTTTCTAATAATAGCAGATTGGCTAGAGTCCTGACTTGTGTTGAATCTTTCAAATTAGGTTGGCTGAATGTGTGCCATCCAGATCCTTGGAATTTTCATACCATCTTTATTGTTGATATTTGGGTGGTTTATCAGGATTTCGCAGGATTCTGTTAAAAATGCATTTAACATGTTGTATTGCATTTATATAATGTTGTAAGTATTGTTATTATTTATAAACACAAACAAAATTTAAATTTTTCATTTTTTCCTTAGGAGTGCTGCAGTGTCACAGTGCTTATGTATGGGTCGCCACTGACTATATGAATAAGTTTCCATTAATATTAATCTCTATGAACAATTTTCTTCCAAATTAGCTGTTACTTTTCAGAATTCCAATATTCTCATATCTAATATTTCGCACTTCTGAGTGAATCAATCTACTAGACCTTGGTCTTCTTCTGGTTCTCTTTCTTGCCATTTTGTCATCAAACACTTGTTTTGCTAACTTTTCTTCTTCCATTCTGTTTAAGTGACTGTACTGTGTTTGATTAGCTCTGCTAACACATTTTTGAATGCTAGCAATGTCAAGTTCTTTCCTAATATCCTCGTTTTTAATATGATATTGCCATTGATGCCATCTGTTCATGCCTCTATTGTTTCTCAGGACTCTCATATCTGTGGTCTCTAGTCTTTGATTAAGTGTTTTTATTTCAGACTGAGCTCTCAGATCCATAAGTTAAAATTGGTTAACACTGTCTTATATACAGCTAGTTTAGTATAATAAATTTAGTTTAACCTCCCTATCAGCCGATGTGGATGAAATAGTGACACCAAATTGCACTTCTTATCCATATTATTCAATGGGTGTTAGAGCTTTGTATCCAGATTTAGCTGAACGTCTATAGACGTCGTGGGGGGGTTAATCCTTTACCCACATGTAGGCAAACAAAGTTTGCACCTGAAGTAGTTCAGGACTTCAGGTGCAAACTTTGTTTGCCTGCACTTGGGTAAAGGATTAAACAAAATTTATTATAGTCTAACCAAGTGGAAAATAAATTTCCAACATCTTTCTCTAAATCCAGAGTAAATTAATAATAAGGTGGTACACCTTTTGGCAACTCATATAAGTAAATATGACCTCTCCATTGCTTCTGCCTTAGTATCACCACTTCTGAGTCTGCCTCCCACTGACAAGACCTCAATAAAGGTCGAAACTGGTCTGCATTGTGGTCCTTCCCTCAATGCATAGCATTATACATGTCTGCAAGGAGATGTGCTTTGCATTATGGGAGATACTGAGACAAGGAGTGATGAGAGGTTGGTCCACCTTTGTTACGAGTTGCCTCAGTCCTGAAGATACTTTGTTTGCCTATACTTGGGTAAAGGATTAAACTAAATTTATTATAGTCTAACCAAGTGGAAAATGAACTTCCAAGCTAGTTTAGTGTTTTGACTAATTTCTTTCTTATTCCATATATATACAGACAAATCGGCCCTTCAGAACACACGCAGTTTACAGACAAAAATACCAGTTGTGGTGGGTGGTAGATGGTGTTGATAGAGATATTCGTAGTAGAGGTTCGGTGTAGTGGTTGAGACAGTTGTAGGTGTCCTCCCGCGATGAGTCTTCGGACTCCTTGGAGGTGTCAGGAATAATAATAATATAAATTTATTCAGCCGACTTCCTACCCTACCAGCTTTAACGATTCTGTTGTCTATTTCCATTTAATTTACCTATAATGTGATTACATCATATAAATTTTCATTTTGGAGAACTCGGTCATCATGGAGGTGTTCAGATCCTATAGCTGGGTTCTAACAGTTATTTGCTTTGCAACTGGGGGGTGGGGGGAGCTTTCTACAGGTATTCTGCATATTCTATAGATTTTATCATCTCCATGTGATTTTTTTATTTCTTTTAATGCTGCATTTATTTCTTCTCATATTATTTCAGAGAATGTTACCAGTTAAATTTTCTAGAAAAAATGTAGACCACAATTCTGATTGTTTATTTCCTTGTCAGAGTTTAATATTATTTCTCATGTTGGTTACAAACCAAAATGAGGCAAGTCTGGTGAAGGGCATGCCATCTTTGCCAGACCAATACTAGGAATGCCATTCCTGTATGGGTCTAGCCTTACAACAAGAGGCTACAAATATTAGTAGTAGTCTCTTGTTGTAAGCTAATGCCATTAAAATAATAAAATGAATATGCATAAAAAGAAGAAAAAAGTAGGACAGTTTTCTCAATAGAGAGCTTCATTTTCAGATTAATCACCATTCAGTATTTCAAGGAATGTAAATGACACAGTTGTTGGATAGGATTTTACCAAAAAAATAAGTACAAACAACAAAATTGACTTTACTGCAACGATTAAAATATAAAATTAGGATCTACACTTTAAAAATATTGGGCCTTTCCATGGCACATGTCCAATGTAGGTGATGTAAGCTACAATTGTGGATCTTGAATGGTGAAATCCATACTGGGGGTTGCTGATTAATTGGTGAACCTGTAAGTAGTGGAGGAGTTGGCTATTGATGACTTTCTCCATTATTTGGAGTGGACTGAGGTGATGACAATTGGTCGGTAGTTTGGTTGACTTCTATCATCATCATCATTTCGTTTTTGTAATAGGATGGATATGAGATTATTTCCATGCATTGGAATAAGTACCAGATACATATGGTAGATTGTTGTAGAGACGATGCAGGATGGGTATTAATTCTGGAGAACAATGTTTGAGAACAATAGGAGAGATGCTATCAGGACAAGAAGACATTTTAGTATCCAAGTTTTTTTAGTAGTTTCCTGATTTCTTTTTTGAGCGAAAATCTAAAGAATGCATACCAGTGGCATTGTGTGCCCATTTCGGTTGAGTGTATTGTCATGTGGTTTATGCAACCGGTGCTACAAAATTTATGTCAGTTAGACCATATGGTTGCATTTTTATCCATGTATGAAAGTTTTAAGAGCACATCAGCACTCATCTTAATTGACCAAATGCAGTTAATTATGGGATAACTCTGAATGCTTTAATTTATCAAATAATTGTAACCAAATCTGCATAGAGTGGGGAAGAGTGTGTTTTAAGATATATTAGAAAACAATAATGAAGGGGGGGGGGGAATGCTATATTTGGATTACTCGAAGGTGTAAATATAATAGCAAATTTGGAAAAGGAGGACAAGGCTTACCTCCTTCGACTGAAATCATACAATACACAAAAGCTCTGGCAGAAAATAGGACATTTAGTAGATCGTCAACACTGTTACCCATTGTAAATATGGGCAAAAAAAGTTATAAATTATTTATAGAAAATTATATATTAAAAACTTTAAAATGGATATAAAATATTATATCCATTTTATACTCCTATATATATCTTATTACTAATAAGATATATATATATATATATTACTCCTATTTTATATACCTTGTCTATATCGGTGTCCTAAACACATCAGTTCACACTTCATGCACACAAAACAGACGAAACTCAGAAAACAAAAATAGCTACTTGTGACAAATGACAGTGTTCAATTGGATGACACAATAACTAGTTACCGCAATTACAGGGTGCACTGATTTCTGTTGTCTCAGTGCACCCTGCCTAACCTTCTGCTGTGCCATCTGGACATCTATTCAAAGGGCTCAAAGTGGTCCACATTTGTGACTGCACACCTGGGCTATTAACGCAAATGTGATGCAATGTTTATGCATTGAAAAGTGTCCTCTTCATGAAGTATTAGTTATATCATTAGTATATTATGTTTAATTTTAGGAATCACACAAAACCAGGAAACAATTAGGTGAGTCTTCAACAGGAATAAAATACAAAAATATAATATCAGTGATATATTGCTGTTCCTTGGGTGTGCACTGCACACCTAGCACATCCTGCATATATGTCTCTGATGCATATGATGCTTGGATTCCAGTATGGTAGGAGGGGATTTCCCTTGGTCATCAGTGCAGGAGTTTGAGGAAAAGAGTGATGCAAGGAGGTCAGCTTTATCTTTGGGTGAAGTAAGAGTGGTGCCATCAGGATGAGTGAGGGGTTGAAGTGCAGCAGAGCAGAAGTTGCGTCCAATGGCCTTAGCAGAAGACCAGACGGCTCAGCTTTCAGTTGAACAGAAGGCAAGTTTTTTACTATTGTCCTTTATGAAATCAGATTTTGATCTGCTAATAACTGATTTGCATATTTGCATGCTTTGGTGTAGGCAGAGCATGAAGCCGGACTTCTCGAAGCAAATCACTTGTGGTAAGCTGTGTTTTTTTCTCCAACTGCTTTGATACACTTTCAATTAAACCAGGGCTGAAAGTGGGTGAGGATTATGCCTTGAATTGGGGATGAAGGTCTTCATCATTTAATAATTTTCTCAAATTACTTCAGTTCTTCTCAATCTTACTTCCCATCAACAGTTTAGAAGAAAATAGTTTTGGATTGGTAATAATGTAGTACTTTCATAGTATCCTGTACTCGTTGTGAGGGTGCACACCAAGAATTGATGGTCATGATGGAATTTATAACAATGTGTGAAAAAGTTTCAGTAATGAAAGCCAACTAAATCTAATATCAAATTTAAAATAATTATGTATTTCATTTTAATTGATTTATTGCAGACTATTTTCTTCTCCATAAATTCAAGTAATTTTTAACGTTTAACAGGAACACAATAACTAGGGAAAAAAATCAAACTAAATTCTTAGTATTAATGTAAAGTATCAATTCAACTGGGGTTTTGTATAATATTAAAAAAGATGATTTTTTCTAAAATAATTCAATATGTCCATCAGTTACACTCGGTAACAAACCTTTAAATACAATTTTCATGTTAATTATAAAAAAGGAGCTGAACGTGAAATATATATATATATATATTTTTTTTTTCTTCTACATTTTTTATGACATATAGACTAGAAGCCATTGCAATGGATGCAGAACTTCAGGAAAAGCCTATGGCAGATTTGAAACGATTGGCAGATATGGTTAAAACAGGTGCCGAAAATGCGACAAAAGAACAACAGTCAAAACAGGATACACAGGGTGAAGATAGCAATGGTATGAACATATATATACATAATATAATCGTATCTCCCCCCCCCCCTTTTTTTTTTTTTTTTTTTAATCAATATTTGTGCTGTGCAGACTAACCAGTAGTTCACTTGTGTAATGTATGGTATTTGGACAAAGGAGCTCCTGTCTACAGTTTTCTTCTAAAAGCTGCTTGACTTTCTTACATATTTTTCTTCTCATTGTGTGATACTCATTTTTATCCACAGTGATTACTCCTATTTTATATCCCTTGGATATTCTAGTATCCTGAACCAGTGTGAAGATATTATTATCAATAATAACAGGATTAACATGACTTATTTCCTGTGCGTTCTCTCTATCATATGTGAATTTATGCACTTCTTATGTTTTCACGTTGTTTTATTTTACTTTTATAAATTGGTACTGTTAGAATTCTACCCCCAACTATCCAGAATTCAACCTTCTGACCAGGCCTGAATTGTTCAGTAATATTTTATACTGCCTGTAAAATTTTTATGCCTCCATATTTGAGCATTTCTGGTCTAATATCATTTACTCTAGTCTGCCTAATGAGGCAGACTAGAGTAAATGATATTCACTTCAATTAAAAATCAACTAGAATATTCCCTAGAGAACTTTATGATATTAATTTTTTTTGGATATTTATTTTTTACTGGGGGGGGGGGGGGTGATTTAGTGGTGGATGTTATTAGTTTGTCTTTTTTACTTTCAAGAGTCTCCCTCTTATTTGAAAGCCTGAAGTGCTTTGAAAAATTTCCTTGTTTGGTGTCTCAAGCAGGGTTTCCTGATTACCTAACCCCTAATTATAATACTTCTATGGTTATAAAGGAACAGATTCCCAACCTTTTGTGGTTGGGATTGGTTCACATTAAAAAATAAACAACAAAAATAATAATTAAAGAGTATATCTTTACAGAACTAAATTCTGTTTATATTTTGACAGTTTTACTCTGGTTGATAACATTCAATATCATCTTAGCGAGTAAAATAGTTTAGTGATGTATTCTTTAAACTTGATTCATTAATGTCATCCAAAGGTATCTCATTATAAATGTTTAAAACATCTTCAGGAAAGGACTGTTACACTCTGTGGTTATACTTATAAATGGTAGAATAATGTTTAATGATCATTAAGATATCATCAGATGACTGAAAAAAAGATAGTCAGTAGCTATTAGTGTTGACGTGTGACTGTGCTTTATCTTGATAAGAAACTGTCAGCACTAAAAATTCTGACATTTCCAAAATAGTTTTGTATTTTTTCTCACAAAAAGGATCTTAGTTCTTCCTCCCTTAGCTTTATAATGCTGAACTTAACTGTCAAGATGATCTCTCTCTCTCTCTCTCTCTCTCTCTCTCTCTCCCCCCTCCCTCCCTCCCTCCTAGGACTGACTCTTACTCCTACCTAGCCTTTCTTGGTATAATCACATCATTTCTACTAGATGCCATTAAGACTAACTGTGTCACATGGTTGAAGTCATAGATGGAAATATTTCTTCAATTAGCAGTGACAAAGAGAATCAGCAAGATATGTTTACCTTGTTACATTGTCAGAATTAAAATACCTATAGCCAAGTAAATGAAATATAGATCAAGTAGAAAAGAAACTTCATCACTGATAAGCATATCCAGTCCACCATTACCGAACTGGTCTTCGCTGTTTGTGATACCTGGCTGTCATAACATCGTTCATACAGTCACAAATCATGGAGAATGCAGCATATGCTATACTGTGATGTGAAATGAACAGCTGACGGACATGAGAAAAGAATCATGAGATGAGAAAAAAAAAAGAACAAGGAAAGGAATGGATGTAGAACAAGAAAGGGACTCTTGTAATTGATTCCCTTTAAAAACTACAGTAATTATAAGGAATTATTTGAATGGCTATTTTCCATGGATTCCTTATTATTCAAGTTCCTATTGAGAAATTAATGTATCTTCACTTCACTGTTGTAAATTTTCTTTGTGATAGAGAATGGCTTTCTTTCCCATCTTCTATATTTATGGAACTGACAGCTGTCAAGTAAAAGTATAGTAGCATTTCAAAATAGTTGTACAGCAATACTTTGCATAGCACAGTTTTGAACAGCATGGTTTATAATTTTTAACAATTACTGTATACAATTACTGCTTTACCGACATTCCGATCTTACAAAAATAATACCATAGTGATGTAGCATAATACAGTAACAGCTGTGCTGATGCACACACTTTAGTATTATTTCAGCTTTGGTGAAGCAAAGTTGTGATCACTTAAGATTTTTTTTTTTTTTCATTACATACAAGCACTCTTTTATACACAGTTATGAGTGGAAAGAAGAAATGAAACTTTGTGAGTGTAACAAATGTAAATTATTGACACTAGAACAAAAACTTGAAATTATAAAGAGGCATGGAGAAAAATAGATGATGGTTCTCATTTTTCTTATGGACACCGATCCGAATATTGAATGAAGCATTAGAGTTCAATGAGCATCGCAAAATGCTATTCAATGTTACCGAGTATTCATTAAGACAAAATGAAACAACAACAAAAAAAAGACTGTGTAAACTACTTTGTTTAAATTCAATTTTTCAAATAAAAATCTTTACCATTTTTTGTTTTATTTTAATCCTTTTTAATTTTTCTGTGTTCATCAATGAGTATTTCTGATGAGCTTGCAGTGAACAAACAAATGATATGTAATTATTTATTTTATTTTATTTTCCAGTGCTGTAATTGTCTGTGTGGAATGCACTATAACACATTATAAAAATTTTTTTTATTTTATTTTTTTTTTATTTTTTATTTTTTAAATAATGAAACCTGTGGCGAATTCTTCACTAAAAAACACACATACTAACCACAGTAATGACTATTTAATTCATAAATATTTCATCCCAAGTATCTTGGGACATCATCAGTACAGTAGTTCAAACAATACTAGGAATAACATACAGTTAGGGTGCATGATTACAATGAAATCTCAATATGCATGCAGTAACGTGTTATAGAAGTAAATTAAATATAACTGAAAAAAAAAATTATATATACAGGGTGTCCTTGACATGCTTCGTTTCGACTTTACAGCGGTAATCCCATAAATAATTTAAAAAATAAATTTCGACTTGATGTAAAATTCAAACGTCGTGGGCGAACTTGTTTATGAGTGCGGCGGAAGAATATGCCATTACGCGGCATTTGTTTGGGAGAGGTGGCATCGCTTGGGTCCCAGCATACACTCTTTCGGTACTGCGTGCTTTGTTTACATCCACTCTCTCATTTTTGTGTTTTTTTTTTTTTTTTGTGACTTTTTACCCTTCAATATGGCTCCCAAACATAAGGCAGACTCTTCCGATGGCAGTGTTTCAAAGAAAAGGAAAGCCATTACATTAGAAGTGAAATTAGACATTATTAAAAGGGCAAAAACGGGAGAAATGGCAACGAACATCGGCCGCACGTTGAACTTAAGTCATACCACAGTCAGGATTATTAACAAGGATAAAGTTCACAACCTTGAACATGTGAAAGGATTGGCACCCATGAAATCGACTGATTACAAAAAAACATGGTAGACTCATGATTGAGATGGAAAGGCTTCTTGTTCTTTGGCTGGAAGACTAGCATCAACGGCATATCCCAATTAGCCTCATGTTAATTCAAGAAATGGCGAAAAGATTGTTTGAGACATTGAAAAGTGAAAGGAGGGAAGCAAGTGCAGGTGAAGAGTTTAATGCTAGTAAAGGTTGGTTTATGCAGTTTAAGGCTTGGCACAATTTACATAATCTTAAGGTTCAAGGTGAAGCTGCTAGTGGTGATGATGAAGCAGCTGGTGAGTTTCCTGAGGGGTTGGCTGAGATAATAAGGGAGGGGGGGGGCACAGTGCTCAACAAGTGTTTAATGGTGGACGACACAGGCCTATTTTGGAAATGTATGCCTAATCGTACCTATATACCGCCAATGAGGAGAAGGCAGCACCAGGCCATAAAGCTGGTAAGGAGAGACTGACTTTGCTTCTTGGGGCTAATGCTGCTGGTGACTTAAAACTGAAGCCCTTGTTGGTCTATCAGGCTGAAAATCCAAGGGCACTAAAGGGCATTTGGAAGGATCAACTGCCTGTCATCTGGAGGTCCAATAAGAAGGCATGGGTGACACTTCAAATCCTAGAGGACTGGTTTACCAACCATTTTGTGCCAGAAGTTCAGAGGTACTGTACAGCTAAGGGTCTGCCCTTTAAGGCATTGTTAGTGCTAGACAATACCCCTGGTTACTGCCCACTTGGATGGCTTTCACCCTAATGTTAAGGTAGTTTACCTTCCACCAAACACCACAGCCCTTTTCCAGCCAATGGACCAGGGTGTTATTGCTTCCTTTAAGGCCTACTACCTCTGCTGGACATTTGCTATGGCTTTCAGAGCAAATGAAAAAGACAGGAACTTAATCCTCAAAGACTTTTGGAAATTGTATAGCATTTATAATGCCATACAAAACCATGACTATGAGGAGACAGAGGAGGTTGTTGCCCTGGGGAAGCAGATGAATTTTGAAGGCCAAAAATGTCACAGAGCTTCTGGCATCTCGTGGGGAGGAGTTTTCAGCAGAAGACCTCATTCAGTTAGAGAAGCAGCTGATTGAGGAGGAGGAAACTGTTCCAACCCCTTGAACCCAGGAGATTCACCACCAAGGGCTTGGCAGAAGGTTTTGCCCTCATTGAGGATGGGCTGGCCAAGTTTGAGGCTGAGGATCCCAACACTGCTAGGTACACAAAGGTCTTCCAAGGGATTATGGATTGCCTGCAGTGTTATAGGGAGATATATATGAGGAGAAGAGGATGGTATCATTCCAGACTAGCCTGGAACATTTTTTCATGAAGGTAGAGAGGTCTGCAGCAGGTGCTGGTACCTCAACTGTCTCTTCAGTTCCTCTTCCAGCCTCTGCATCTTCTTCAGTTGCACCTGCAGTATCTCCTGCACCTTCTGCAGCCTGTTCTGACTATCCTGCCTCTCCAGCCTCCTCCTCCTCCTTCCATTAAGTCAGTCTCTCCCTCCTTGCAACGCCCCTTCCAGTGTGCAAGCCAACCACAGGATAAAAGGTAAAGATTTTTTTTTTTTTTTTTTTTTTTTTTTTTTTAAACCTGTACAGAATGTACAGTTTCATTTGTCATTTTGGGGATTGTTCTCATTTTTATGTTTGTTTTTTTATTACAGTTTCATTTTTGTCATTTATCTGTACTATCTAGTTCTGTTTCTTGATATATACGTATGACTTTAGGGTGTTTTAAGTTAGGTAAGTAACTTATGCTATGGTAATTCCGACTTGCATCGAAAATTGCCTTTCGTCGGTCTGTAGGAACGGATCTCCGATGTAACTCGAGGACCCCTGTATATATATGTGTGTGTGTATATATATATATATATATAAAGATTATTTAACACAATTTTGTATGACAATTTCCCATACTTTAGGAATACCAAGAACATTGTTGCGGTTTAAATTTGGTCTGTGTAGTAGGGCTTCAGCACTTTCTTTATATGAACGTTCATATTTATATAAAGATCTGTGTAAAAGTTTCGCCTTCTCCCAGTGGATCCTATGGTTTGGATTTTCAACTCAATGTTGGGAGAGACAAGATTTCTGCGGTTTGAAAAGACAAATGTGGACTTGATGTTCTGAGATGCGTTTCTGAACAGAATTACCTGTCTGACCAAAGTAAGAAATTTGCAGGAGCATGGGATGTCATAAACGCCAGGTAACATCAGAGGTGAGAGTTTGTCCTTAGGAGAAGGTAACAAGTTATAGATTTGGTTGATAGGTTTGTAAGTAGTGGCAAAATTGTATTTCTTCATAATTTTTGAACATTCGGAGATGCCTTTGACGTAAGGTATGGGAATCCTATGGACTTCTTTTTATCTGGGTTGATGTGTGGAAAGGTGACTGATGATTTTTTGAGTTGTTTTAAGATTATATCCATTTAGTATAGTTGTATTTTTGATTATTTCTAGTTCTTGGTTTAGAGAATCTTCAGAGGAGCAGAATTTGTGTGCTCTGGAAACTAGTGATTTAATGATGCCAAATTTCTGAGATGGATGATGAGCGGAAGAATTGTGAATGTAGTGACCTGAAAATGTAGGCTTGCAATAGACAGACGTGGCGATGGAACCATATTCTTTTCTTTGAATGTGTAAATCCAGAAAGGAGATACCCTGTTGAGATTCTTTTTCTAGTGTAAAATTGATGCGAGGGTGAAGGAGGTTTATTTTATCTAGAAACAGTTGTAATTCCTGTTTGGGATGATCCCAGACTGCAAATATGTCGTCGACATATCGTAACCAAATTTTTAGTTTGGGTTCAAAAGTGAATATTTTTTCATCAAGGTGTTCTAGAAACAGGTTTGCTAAGTTGGGTGATAAAGGAGATCCCATTGCTGTTCCTTCTTCTTGTTTGTAAGTTTGACCTTTCCAGGTGAAGTAACCAGATGTAATAACAAATTTGAATAATTCAACTATATCAGAAGGAAATTTTTGAGTTAATAATTCTACTGTTTCTTTATGGGGAATGTTCGTGTAGAGGGGGACAATGTCAAAGCTAATTAACAAATCAGTTTTTAACAGTTGAGTGTCTTTTATTTTTGCATGAAACTCTGTGGAAACTTTTGAAAAACTCATGAAACTTTTGCATGAAACTCACGTAAGCCACTCAGCCTATGTCCTCACGTAGGCTGAGTGGCCTACGTGAGGATGGAGAAGGTTAGATATGAATCTTGATAACTTGTAAGTTGGGCTGCTAATAGAATCTACAACAGGTTTGAGAGGAACATTAATTTAATGAAGCTTAGGTAAGCCATAAATTCTGGGAGGTCTAGCATGGTATGTCTTGAGTTTTTTAATTGTTTCTTCAGCTAAGGAGGAGGTTTCATCAAGTAACTTGTTTAATTTCCTGAGTTGACGTTTTGTAGGATCATAATCAAGTTTGGCGTAAGTATTACTATCTCGGAGTAATAAATTCATTTTTCGGTCATATGAATTGGTATCAAAAACCACAGTGGTATTCCCTTTTTCAGCTCTGGTAATGATTATATTTTTATTGCGTTTTAAGGATGTGAGAGCTTTTAATTCTGACGGTGGGATATTTAAGTTCAAAGGTTGGCATCGTAGATTACTTTTGCTACCTCGAAATGAAGTCTGTTGGATTAGTACTGGAAAGATGGCAAATGTTTCTCTCTATGTTATGTATGAAATCTAGATATGGGAAACATTTGGGTGAAATCACAAATTTATGACCACTTGCTAGAACATATAATTCGTCTGTTGTTGCTGGGCGGTTAGATAAATTGACTACCAATTTTTCCGTTGGTAATTTGTTAGTGATCTTAGTGATCTCACCTCTGATATTACATGGCATTTATGAGATCCCATGCTCCTGCAAATTGTCTTTCTTTGGTCAGACAGGTCTGTTCAGAAATGCATCTCGGAACATCAAGACCACATTCGTCTTTTCAAACCACAGAAATCTGGTCTCTCCCAACACAGAGTTGAAAATCCAAACCATAGGATAAATTGGGAGAAGTCGAAACTTTTACACAGATCTTTATATAAATATGAACATTTATATAAAGAAAGTGCTGAAGCCAAATTTAAACTCCAACGATGTTCTTACTATTCCTAAAGTATGGGAAATTGTCATACTAAATTGTGTTAAATAATCTATATATAGATATATATATATATGTATATATATATATATATATGTGTGTGTGTGTGTGTGTATATATATATATATATATATATATATATATATTTGAAAAAAATAGATTTAATGACTCCAAGACCGAGATAACATATAAAGATTTTAATGATAGATACTACTAGTTTCGGCATATAGCAGCCTTCTTCAGGTATTTATAAAGGAAAGGAATACTAATAAACATTGAATTATTTAAACAAACTGGAAATTACAGGTACAAATTGCCTCACATAATCGATACATAAAAACGTTGTATTTTTTCAAGTTGTTCCAACTGGCGTGCCATTGTTTGTTGCAATTGTGCGTGCAGGTTCACGTGAACGCCAATATTGAATAACTGCAGCATGGCTATCTGGGATGTTATAACTTAAATTATTGTTTAAGTGGACCGGGTTCAGCAGGATTTCCCTTGATTCTACGATTTTCCTTTCAAACTCATCTTCACAGCGAAAGATATTTTCTGATCTATTCCATCATACAGACTGGTTTTGTTGGTCATCATTAGGATTACTTGAAAAAAGAACATGACTGGATAACGCAGTTGCATGAGATCTTTTGTAAGAGATGTCTCTCTTATGCTCTTCTATGCGTTGTTCAATAGATTTGTTAGTTTGACCAAAGTATGGGATATTGCAATCACACCACAATTTATATACTCCAGGGTACTTAAGGTTGTGATGAGTAGGTTTTGGATGGCTGATTAGAGAGCGGATTTTTGGAAGTGTGGTGAAGAAGGTCCTCATATTATATTTTTTAAGGACTTTAGCTATTTTCTTAGAGACTGTGCTAATGTATGGAATGGAGATGCTACCTTTAAAATTAATAGTCTCTGTTGTGCACTGCTTAGGAGGGTTCAGAAGAAATTTCTTAATTGTTTTTTCAGAGTATCCATTTTGTTTAAAAATAAGAGTGAGGTGATTCATTTCTTTTTGTAGTTCATCTTGTTCATTTAAGAGAGAACGTGCTCTGTGTCCTAAGGTAGATATAATTCCAAGTTTTTGTGGTGGAAAATGATGAGAAAGATTATGCAGATATCTATTGGTATGCGTAGGTTTTCTGTACATAGAGATTTTTAATCTTTCAGAGCATCGTGTAAGCATAACATCCAAGAAAGGTACAGAGTTATTATTTTCTATATCAGCAGTAAATTTTATATTAGAATGTTGGATGTTTAGATGACGAAGAAAATCTGTTAGAGCTGTGTGCCCGTGATTCCAAATAATGAATATATCATCAACATATCTTTTCCAAACTTTTGGTTTAAATGAGAAGGAAGATATGGCTTTCTTTTCAAAGTCTTCAAGGAAGATGTTAGCTAGCATTGGGGACAAAGGGTTGCCCATTGCCAGGCCTTGTTTTTGTTGGTAAATGGAGTCCTTATATCTGAAGTAACCAGAATGAATGCAATGCTTTAATAAAGTAAACATTTTTTTGGATAATTTGTCCTGCAGTAATGTAAGTACCTCGTCCGTAGGAACGTTAGTAAATAAAGATATAATGTCAAAACTAGCTAGAATATCATTATCATCGATGGGAATATCTTTAATATGAGAAACAAAATCTGTGGTGTTTTTGATGAAAGATGAAGATTTTTTGGAGAAACACTTGAGGTACTTAGCTAAATATTTTGAAAGTTTATATGTAGGTGGGGGTGCTTAAGGGTCAAAGCTGTATAACTGAGAGGAGACTTCCACATAGCCTTTAAAGGAATGCGGAGAACCGACCAGGTCTTCTGACCTAATGTCCAATCCTCACCTTCTCGTGGTGCACCCTGTTGGGTATCTACTTTGATACTGAACGAACGAGGATGGGCTGGCAATTTGGGATTTAGCCGACCAAATTGTATTCTTATTGGTTAAACCAAAATAAAAAATGATGGTACAACATGACAAAATTTCATGCCGGCTGGGGCGTCGCCCGGTTAAACAAGGCCCCTGTTGTTTTTGCCAGGGAACCAGGGCGAACAGTGAAAAGTCAGCTACTGAAACAAATCTGAAAACAAACCCCAACTCAACATCAACAGAGTTAAAGATCGGTACTATCAACGTAAGAATCCTGAATGGCAAAGAAATGGAGCTAGCTGAGAAATTAGATAAGTACCAGATCGACATAATAGGGGTGACTGAAACAAAAAAGACCAAAACTGGTGAGATCTTTCTGAGCAATAAATACAAAATGTTATATTCAGGCAATGACAATCAAGGAAAAGAAGGAGTAGCCATAGTATTCAACACAAAATACGAGGCTAATCTTCTTGAATGGCAGGCAGTTCTCAAGTAGATTAATGTGGGCAAATATGAGAATGGGGAACTGGACAATGAGACTTATTTGTGCCTATGGTCCCACAGAAGGTTCTACTAAGGTAGAAGTGGAGGAATTTTTTGAGGCTTTAGAAAAAGCAAATGACACAATGAAAAATGAAAAGTTGGCCCTTGTTGGGGATCTAAATAGCAGAGTAGGAAATGATTGTGAGACATACAAAAATATTGTGGGAAAATTTGGAGAAAAGAGCAAAGCTAATAATAATTGCAAATATCTGTTGGATTTCTGCACAGGACATGGACTGGTTATTACTAACACCATGTTCCAACATAAAAATGTGCACAAATTCACATGGAGAGAAGAGGCTAGGAATAAGAAAAGTCTCATTGACTATGTTATTGTTGATAGTGATGTTTTCTCCCTGGTGCAGGACACCAGAGTGTACAGAGGATTTGAAATTGGAAGCGATCACTATTTAGTCTTGAGCAGGATAAAATTGAATTTCATATTGAAAAGAATAACATGTAAGAAAGTTTTAAAGCGAATAAAAGTTGAGCAGCTCTCAGATGTGAACTGTAGACTGAAATACAGAAATATTATTGAAAAGAAAATGAAAGAGTTTGAGAACAGGAATCAAACCTTGGAGATTCAGTGGCAAACTCTGAAGGAAACATTGATTGATTCTGCCAGAGAGGCATGTGGTGAGGTTGTGTGCAAGGATAAAAAAATCAGAACTCCCTGGTGGACACAGGAAGTTAAAGAAGCAGTGAAGGAAAAGAAGAAAGCATATCGAAAGTTCCTGGCAAATAAGTCAGCTTTTACTCTTACAGAATACAGAGACAAATGTAAGAAAGCTAAACAGTGTGTAAAACTAGCTAAACAAAAGTCATGGGAGGACTTTGGCAAGAATATAGAAAATAAATATCAAGAAGGTGGCAAAATATTCTGGAGGTTGTTGAAGAAGCTTAGGAATGGAGGAAAGAGTGCTGTAAAAGGAATTAGAGATGATAAAGGTGAAATGAAAACAGGAGAAAAAGATATCCTTGAAGTATGGAGTAATTACTTTGAAAAACTGCTAAATGAAACAAGCAGTGATGACAGCACAGTGATAAAAAAACACTGACCAGGCATGCAGTCAGGAATACATATCCATACTTGAAGTAGAAAAAGCCATCAAAGGCGTGAAATGTGGAAAGGCAGCAGGAGTAGATGATATTTGACCAGAAATGCTGAAGTATGGTGGTATAAGAGTCTTACAGTGGCTGCACTGCATAGTTCAGAAAGCCTGGACAGAGGGACGAATTCCCGATGATTGCAGTAGAGCTCTCATAGTACCCATATATAAAAAGGGAAATAAAACTGAATGTGAGAATTACAGAGGTATTTCCCTACTGAGTGTTCCTGGCAAGATCTATGCAAGTATACTTGAGAAACGGTTGAGAAGAATTGTGGAAGAAAAGCTTGGTGAAGAACAAGCTGGATTCAGGCCAAATAGAGGCTGTCAGGATCAGATCTTCACTTTACGACAAATAGTCGAGAACGAATGGGAATATCACAAAGATCTGTATTTAAGTTTTGTCAATTTGGAAAAGGCATATGACAAGGTGCCAAGAGAGAAGCTATTCAATACGCTGCAATTATATGGTGTTCAATGGAGCATTATATCAAGCAATACTTTGTCTTTATTTGAGTTGTGAGTCAGCAGTTAGAATTGAAGGAAGTACAGGAAGATGGTTTAATGTTAAATCTGGTGTGAGACGAGGATGTACATTATTCCCTCTGTTATTCATTATCTATATGGATCACATTATGAAGGAATGTGGTATTAAACCTGATATCAAAATTGGAGATGTTAATGTCAGCTCTTTGCTTTATGCGGATGATGTTATACTTCTAAATAAATCCGCTACAAGTCTGCAAGATTCTCTGACTAAATTGAATAGCTGTTGTAATAGATATGGTATGAAGGTCAGCAATAAAAAGACAAAGACAATGAAAATAGGCAGAATCATTGAAAATGTCAACTGTGTTGTGAATGGAGAACCTGTGGAACAAGTAAAACATTTCAGCTACTTAGGCACAATTTTTAGTGAAGATGGTAAACTAAATATAGAAATAGACAACAGAATCAGCAATGCTGGTATCGTGGGAAGTCAATTGAATAAATTCATATGGAATAAGGAAGAAATTAGTCGGAACACTAAATTAGCTATATACAAGACTGTGTTCAAACCAATTTTAACTTATGGATCTGAGAGCTGGGTTAGAAGTAAAACACTTGACCAAAGACTAGAGACCGCAGATATGAGAGTCCTGAGAAAGATTAGAGGCATGAACAGATGGCATGAATGGCAATATCATATTAAAAATGAGGATATTGGGAAAGAACTTGACATTGTCAGCATCCAGGAATGCGTTAGCAGAGCTAATCTCAGGATGGTATAGTCACTTAAATAGAATGGGAGAGGAAAGATTAAGAAAACAAGTGTTCTCTGCCAGATTGGCAGGAAAAGGACCCAGAGGAAAATCAAGATATAGGTGGATTGATACGGTACAAAGTGCCTTTGACGATAGAAATATAAGATCTGATAATGTTGGAGTCTTGACAAGTAACAGACTGATTTGGAGGAAAATTGTAGATAGGAAGTTAGTAATGATGTAATTTTTTCATGTAGTACTGTCATATCCTGTACACCCCTTGAGGGTACATGGCAGGAATTTGATGATGATGATGATATGTAGGTGAATCAATGCCTTCCACAATTGGGCGAAGAGGGATGTTTTCTTTATGAATTTTTGGAACTCCATAGATGCGTGGGATAAGAGGATATAGAGAGCGTAATTAGAGGCGAATATTATGAGGAAGTTCACTCGCAGTCTTTAACAAGTTATATGTTATATGTTATCTTTATATGTTATCTCAGTCTTGGAGTCATTAAATCTATTTTTTTCAAATGTATAACAACCGAGTAAAAGCTGATCGCCACATATATATATATATATATTTTTTTTTTTATTTTTTTTTTTATTTTTTTTTTTATTTTTTTTTTTTTCCAGTTATATTTAATTTACTTCTATAACACGTTACTGCACGCATATTGAGATTCCATTTTAATCATACTCCCTAACTGTATGTTATTCCTAGTATTGTTTGAACTACTGTACTGATGCTGTCCCAAGATACTTGGGATGAAATATTTATGAATTAAATAGTCATTACTGTGGTTAGTACGTGTGTTTTTTTAGTGATTATAATAATGTTTTAAACGGTGACGTTTTGCATAGCGGAACTTTTTTTTTAGCATTTATTAACCGCACTATGCAAGGTGCTACTGTATTCTATTTCATTGCTATATGGTTGAGACTTATGAAATAAACTATAATGTTTTTGGTATCTCTTTTAAATGGAAACTGAGTATACTTACAGTGAGGCATATGTTGAAGATACAGACTTCTTTTAATACTTTTTATAACCACTTCTGTCTATAGGTGCCTTCCAATTCTCTCCATCTGTTTCTATCTTGAGCTTGTTGGTGCCAAAGAATTCCAATTGTTTTTCTTATATCATCTGACCATCTTCTTTCAGGTCTTCCAGCTGATCTTTAACCTTCATATGGCCGCTACTCCAGTAAAACCTTTTTCCATCTATTGTCCTTGAGTCTTGCAAAATGTCCTGCCCATTTCTTTCAAAGTAGTATGTTTTCTCCAATATCTAAAAATTTTGCTTTAGCTCTTATTTCTTCATTTTTTATTTTATCTCTGAGTCTTATGTTTAGCAGACATCTTTCCATTCTTCTTTCTGTTTTTTTTTTGCATTTTGATTGGCCAGGTTTCTGCTCCTTATGTCATATGGCAATACACATTGGTTGGGCAGTCTTGATCTGTTCTCTGGTTTTAATGTGCTTTTTCTTCAATTTTCCAAAAGCTGCTGATCCCATTCCTATTATTCTTTTCACTTCTTCCATGACTCCTTGTTTCTTCATTGTTAACAATTTTCCTAAGTATACACACTCATCTACTATTTCAATTTCTTTATTGTTCACCTGAACGTCATTTCTTTCATAGTATCCTTTTCGGTTTGTCATTATTTTAGTTTTCTCAGAATTAATATCTAATCCAATTTCTAGTGATTTAGTTATTAGATCTTCTATCATTTCTTTTAAATCTTTTGTATTGTTTGCAATAATAAGAATATCATCAAATCTTAGGTTATTTAATTTAATTCCATTGATATTGACTCCTTTATTGGACTAATTTAAATTACACATCATATGCTATCCAGGTGCTTGCATTAGTAGTGACCATAACCTTGTCTTAATAAAATCAGAACTGAAACATAGGAAACAAATCCAAAGATGCAAACCAATAAGATGGAACCTTGAAAAATTAAAGAGTAAAGAAGTAAAGAGAGGATACCAAGAGGCAACTGATCATAACATTCCAGAAAACATAAACAGAATAATATTGAAAACCAATGGAATATGATTAAAGAGTTAATTACAAATTCATCAAATCAATTATTGAAAAATGCAGAAAAAGAAAAAAGAAAACATTGGATAACAGATGAAATACTTGGCCTTATGGATGAAAGAAGAAAATATAAAAATACTGTTAAAGAAGAAGATGTGGCCAAATACAAATATCTTAAAAATCAAATTACAAGAAAATGTAGACAAGCCAAAAAAGAATACCTGGAAGAACAGTGTAATAACATAGATGAATTATTTAAAAAAGAAAACGTAGAGAAAACCTATAAAGAAATTTAACAAACTGACTTTCATATTTAATAAGAACAGCAAAAACAATGCCATCAAAGATGAAAATTAATGGAATGGAAGAATTATCTTGAAAATCTCTATAATGGCGACGAACTTGATGTTGATATCAGCATAGAAAATCAAAATGAAGATAATCTAGGACCCTCAATAATGCGAGAAGAATTTGATAAAGCACTGTCCAAAATGAGTAAGGGAAAAAGTCCAGGTGTTGACAATATTCCTATAGAACTGCTACAAAATCTAGGTGATGAGACAAAAACCTTACTCTATCAATTAATAGCCCAAATCTATGATAGAGGAGAAATACCAAAGGAGTTTATGAAATCAACCATAATACCAATACCAAAAAAGAATAATGCAAACAAATGCAGCGAATTTAGAACAATAGCCTTTAATCCATAATAGAGATCAATAATTGAGAGAAGATTAGACCTTAGTCAAAATACTTACATTTGTTCCTTGATTTAGAGAAAGCGTTTGATAAAGTAAATCAGCAAATACTCCTAAATTGTCTAACTAATATCGGCATAGATTTGAGGGATAGGAAAATAATTTATCAAATTTACAAAAATCAAAATGGACAGATTAAAATTAATGATAAGGAGAAAATAATAAATATCAGGAGCGGAGTAAGACAAGGATGTATACTTTCACCACTTTTATTTAATTTATATATTGAAAAGGCCATTCAGGAAACTAAAGATAAAATAAATAGTGTCATAAAGCTAAATAGTGAGCAAGTCATGTGTATAAGATTTGCTGATAACATAGCCCTTGTAGCAGAAAACAGAAGAACATTAAAAACAATGCTAGAATTACTAAATAATAACCTTGAAAAATATAAAATGAAAATCAACGCAGATAAGACTAAAATCATTGTTACAGACAAAATCCCTATCAATACAGAGCATATAGACATCATCAGGGAACAAATAAAACAAGTGAAAAGCTTTAAATATTTAGGAAGCCTAATAACAGAAGATAGCAGAACAAGAGAAGACATATGATCAAGAATAAACAACGCAAAAGCTCAATTCTCTAAGATGAAAAGCATTTTAACAGGAAACCTCAACCTGCAATTGAAAAAAAAATTAGTCAAGACACATTGATATGGAGCATTGCACTGTATGGATGTGAAACCTGGATTCTATGCAGAGAAGATGTAAGAAGATTGGAGGCTTTTGAAATGTGGTGCTGGTGTCGCATGAACAAAATAAAATGGACAGAAAAAAAATCAAACCAACAAGTCCTGAGAGAGATAAACGAAACAAGAACTCTAATAAAATCGATCAAAGTTAGAAGGGATAGGTGGTTTGGACATATACTTCGGCATGATGGACTTGTGAAAAGAATAACTGAAGGCAAAATAGAGGGGAAAAGAAGAAGAGGCAGACCAAGGAAAAGCTTTCTTGATCAAGTCAAAGACAGCACGGGTTTCAGGAGTTACCAGGAGGTTAAGAAGAAAGCCAATGACAGAGTGGAATGGAGGAAATTGCTGCTGAGCTACCAGTCCCAAGACTCTTGCAACTGATGATGATGTTCCAGTGTTAATGTGAAGAGTTTGGAAAAAATGGTGTCTCCTTGCCTTATTCCGTGATTTATGTGAATTTTTTGCTTATTTCGTCATCATCATCAAATTCCTGAAATGTACCCTCAAGGGGTGTACAACATATGATAATACTACATGAAAAATTTACATCATTACTAACTTCCCATCTACAATTTTCCTCCAAATCAGTCTGTTATTTGTCAAGACTCCAATATTATCAGATCTTATATTTCTGTCGTCTAAGGCACTTTGTACCTTATCAATTCACCCATATCTTGGTTTTCCTCTGGGTCGTTTTCCTGCCAACCTGGCAGAGAACACTTGTTTTGCTAATCTTTCCTCAGACATTGTGTTTAAGTGACCATACCACCTGAGATTAGCTCTGCTAACCCATTCCTGGATGCTGACAATGTCATGTTCTTTCCTAATATCCACGTTTTTAATATGATATTGCCATCTGTTCACACGTCTAATCTTTCTCAGGACTCTCATATCTGCGGTCTCTAGTCTTTTGTCAAGTGTTTTACTTCTGACCCAGCTCTCAGATCCATAAGTTAAAACTGGTTTGAACACTGTCTTGTCTACAGCTAATTTGTTGATAGAGAAATCAGTTGACTAATTTCTCTCTTATTCCATATGAATTTATTCAGTTGAGTTCCTATCATACCAGCTTTATTGATTCTGTTGTCTATTTCCATATCTAATTTATCATCTGCACTAAAAATCGTTCCTAAGTAGGTGAAATGTTTTACTTGTTCCACAGATTCTCCATTCACAATGCAGTTATTATTTTCAACAATTCTGCCTATTTTCATTGTCGTTGTCTTTTTATTGCTGACCTTCATACCATATCTATTACAACAGTTATTCAATTTAGTCAAGGAATCTTGCAGACTCGTAGTGGATTTATTGATAAGTATAATATCGTCCGCATAAAGCAAAGAGCTGACATTAACATCTCCAATTTTGATATCATGTTTAATACCACTTTCCTTCATAATGTGAACCATATAGATAATGAATAACAGAGGGGATAATGTACATCCTTGTCTCACACCAGATTTAACATTAAACCATCTACCTGTACTTCCTTCAATTCTAACTGCTGACTTACAACTCAAATAAAGACTAAGTATTGCTTGATGTAATGCCCCATTGACACCGTATAACTGTAGCGTATTGAATAGCTTCTCTCTTGCCACCTTATCATATGTCTTTTCCAGATCTAGAAAACTCAAATAAAGATCTTTGTTATATTACCATGATTTCTTGACTATTTGTCGTAAAGTGAAGATCTGATCCTGACAGCCTCTATTTGGCCTGAATCCAGCTTGTTATTCACCAAGCTTTTCTTCTACAATTCTTCTCTACCGTTTCTCAAGTATACTTGCATATATCTTATCAGGAACACTCAGTAGGGAAATACCTCTGTAATTCTCACATACAGTTTTATTTTCTTTTTTATATATGGGTACTATTAGAGCTCTACTCCAATCATTGGGAATTTGCCCCTCTGTCCTGGCCCTCTGAACTATGCAGTGCAGCCACTGCAAGACATTTATACCACCATACTTCAGCATTTTTGGTCAAATATCATCTACTTCTGCTGCCTTTCCACATTTTAAGCCATTGATGGCTTTTTCTACTTCAAGTATGGATATGTATTCCTGATTGTATGACTGATTAGTGTTTTTTACCACTGTGCTATCACTGCTTGTTTCATTTAGCAGTTTCTGGTTTGTTGTTCTTGATTGTTGAAGAAACTTTAAGGATATCTTATTCTCCCATTTTCATGTCACCTTTATCATCTCTAACTCCTTTTACAGTACTCACTCCTCCATTTCTAAATTTCTTCAACAACCTCCAAAATATTTTGCCACCTTCTTGATATTTAGTTTTCTATGTTCTTGCCAAAGTCCTCCCATTACTTTTGTTTAGCTAGTTTTACACAGTGTTTAGCTTTCTTACATTAGTCTCTGTATTCTCTAAGAACACAAGCTGACTTATTTGCCAGGAACATTTGATATGCTTTCTTCTTTTCCTTCCTTGCCTCTTTAACTTCCTGTGTCCACCATGGAGTTCTGATTTTTCTATCCTTGCAGACAACCTCACCATGTGCCTCTCTGGCTGAATCAATCAAGGTTTTCTTCATGGCTTGCCACTGAATCTCTAAAGTTTGGTTCCTGTTCTCAAACTCTTTCATTTTTTCTTCAATAATCTTTGTGTATTTTAGTCTAAAGTTCACATCTGAGAGCTACTCAACTTTTATTTGCTTTAAAACTTTCTTACATGTTATTCTTTTCAATATGAAATTCAATTTTTTTCCTGCTCAAGACTAAATAGTGATCACTTCCAATTTCAAATCCTCTGTACACGCTGGTGTCCTGCTATCAACAATAACATAATCAATGAGACTTTTCTTATTTCTTGCATCTTCTATCCATGTGAATTTGTGCACATTTTTATGTTGGAACATGGTGTTAGTAATAACCAGTCCATGTCCTGAGCAGAAATCCAACAAATATTTTCCATTATTATTAGCTTTGCTCTTTTCTCCAAATTTTCCCAAAATATTTTTGTGTGTTTGACAATCATTTCCTACTCTACTATTTAGATATTATATCTAAATAGTAGAGTAGGAAATTATATCTGCTATTTAGAAAAGTTGGTCCCAACAAGGACCAACTTTTTTTTTTCATTGTGTCAGATGCTTTCTCTAAATCCTCAAAAAATTTCCACTTCTACCTTAGTAGAACCTTCTGTGGGACCATAGGCACAAATAAGTCTCATTGTCAGTTCCCCATTCTGATATTTGCCCACATCACTCTACTTGAGACTGCCTGCCATTCAAGAAGATTAGCCTCGTATTTAGTGTTGAATACAGTGGCTACTCCCTCTTTTCCTTGATTGTCATTGTCTGAATATAATATTTTGTATTTATTGTTCAGAAAGATCTCACCAGTTTTTGTCTTTTTTGTTTCAGTCACCCCTATTATGTCGATCTGGTACTTATCCAATTCCTCATGTAGCTCCATTTCTTTGCCATTCAGGCTTCTTATGTTGATAGTACCGATCTTTAACTCTGGTGATGTTGAGTTGTAGTATTTTTTCAGATTTCAGATGCTTATTTCATTAAGAATGATATTTGATGTAGCATTTCCATAAATATATTTTATTATGTTAATAAATTGTTTTTCAATGTGATAATCTCTAAGAGCTTCTGTTATTGATGATTTTATGCAATCAAAAGCTTTTTTAAAATCTATGAAGGCCACTTGAAGAGGAAGGTTGTATTCATTGCATTTTTCAGTAAGCAGGCTTATTGATTGAACACGATCTATCATACTGAAGTTCTTTCTGAAAGCAGCTTGTTCAGAGGGTTGTGTTGAACCAAGTCTTGTTTCTAATCATTTGTTTATAATTCTAGTGAAAAGCTTATAAATGTGGGATAACAAACTAATAGGTGTGTAATTTTATAGTTTTAATTTACTTCCTTTTTTATGTAGTAAAATAATGTTTGCATTATTCCATATTTTGGCTCTCTCTCTCTTTGAAGATACAGGCATGAGTTGTTTTGTGTGTAATTGTGCACATGAACATTTGTTACTGTTGTTAGCCTGGTTCTCTTGTAACACTTCCACAAAATTCAGATTACTCAGGAACTGCACTAAGAAGTGTGAAAATTAAAGTTCAAAGACTGAACAGTGTGCAATCTGTTGACAGTTTTGTGCTTGTTAAGGAAGTGTCACTGTAGTTTTAATAATTCTATTTCGTATGTTGTGCATATAAGGTGCCTGAGGCAAATAAGGCCTACCTTATTTAAAATTTGAATAATTTAGACAATTGTTTAGATTCTTTCATTTAAAGACAGAGAAGACGATTTGTTCAGTCGTCTTCTCTGTCTTTAAATGGTTCCTCAATGTTCTTCTAGGTACTCCATAACGTTCTCATGCTGCACATTGTGATAGTTGTCCTCTTTGAACAGATTTCATAGCTGCTTCTAGTCTTTCATCAGTCCCAAAGACCCCCTTTCTTCTTAACTTCTGGCATTTTCAGATGCCTTTAGCAATAAAATAAGTAACTATTATGAGCAATCACCAAAAAATAAAATCATAAATTATAGCAGTTTAATAAGGCCCATCAACAGATTTACTGGGCCTTATTAACTGCTGTGAACTAGATTAGATCACATCTATTTTCACATAAAATATGAATTCAAATCAATTAAAACATTTTTAATTATAAAAACAATACAAAAAGGAGAATATTTTTAATCAAAACTTATGAACTGTTGCGGCGTAATATTATTAAACGGGAAGACAAAACCATCTCCCACAAAGGTCTAGGTCAAACTGACACAATGCAGTCACTATACAATAGGGCGCCACTGACTTGCCATTGTATTGCGTCCTCTGTGTGTGTGTGTGTAAGAAACCAAACCGGCACAACTTACTGTAAATGTGATTTTTTTTAAATGGGCCTTATTAGATGCTTAACCTTATATACCTCAGGTACCTTATATATGTGTGTGTACATATATATACACTTTGTTAATAAAATATATAAATAAAAGGGAAAAATTTAGTTTTCAAGCATGTAGCTTAGTGAAACACCAAATATATAGGCCTGGGGATAGAATGAATTAACATTAGAGGAAAAGATATTTGTGATAGATGACTTAGTCAGTAACATGATTAGTTAAAACTTGATACAAATTTCACAGTGCAACAGGAGAGAGTTGTTAGCAAGTAAAATACATCACTTTTCATCTATTTAGCTACTTACTCTGTACAAATCCCAAAATTGTCTGGCCTTGAAATGCTGCTCTCACATTTGAAGTGATGCCCTAAAATCTCTAAAAATTCTTGAAGGTGTTCAGAAGAGGACAGTTTAGTTAATGGACATCTCCTCTCTCACAGACTTTCTTTGATCACCTCTTATAGATTTGTCAGTTTCTTCTGCATGGCACAGTTTAGCAGAACCAGTGTTCTGCTAAACCGTGCAATGCTGTAGATTGCAAAAATGGAGGCAGAATCGTGCCTACATTTTTGCAACTTACAACTTTCTCCAACATCCTTTTATGTAACTGTGGATTCACTGAACCCACTACTCCATTCCTTTTCTTTCTGTACCTCAGTTCTGTGGAACAGCCTTCCTCATAAAGTATTCCACAAGGGCTACAATTTCCAGATTACTATGATCTTTAACTGCAGTCTACACATGGTATTTTTTTCCTATAGACCTTGAAGCCTGTCCCTGTTATGTGGTGGGGGGGGGGGCATCTTTGCCTTGGATATGCATAATTCATAATAGTATACTATTATTATTATTCACAATATACTATTACAATATTCATCATAACTATATATATATATAAAATCAATGTTTTGTTGAAAAAAATAGTTGTCAACTATTCCACATGTTTTTTCTACAGTGGGACAAGTTCTCAGCAAGGGCCTTAACTTTACAGTCTGTCCCAGAAAAGCACATAAAGAAATTTTGTTAGCAGAAGTTGAACATGCTATTTCTATCTTATCTCCACAAGAAGCTTTACTGGCTCGGTTCAAATCAGCACTTGCCATAAATGCGGCAAAACTTCCTATTGTTAATATTTCACCTTTAGAATGAGCTGCTGTCAGTAACCTTAGAAACAATTCCAACAGTGCTTCTGCCTACAGACAAAGACCATAACTTCTTGCCAAACATCTAGCTAATCTACTTAATGGCCTGTCAAAAACTATGAGCATTTTGTTTCCAGCATCAGCAATATTATCCAATATACAAACAGAACTCTGGTCTAGCCATGGGCAGGCTTCTTTTGTCAGTTTTAGCAAATCTTTATATGGAAATATTCAAAGTAAAGGTCCTAGAAGAATACCATCTTAAACTAAAATTATGGAAACGGTACGTCGACGATATATTCTTATTCCAGAACCATTGACTACCTTTACTTTTGCATTTCTATGATTACTTGATTATCAATACCCTCACATAAATTTCACATATAAATTAAAAACATAATGGTTCACTCCTATTTCTAAAATCTTCAACTAATGAATCAGAAAAATTAAAAATCTATATTTCGAAAGCCTACACACACACACACTGACAGATATCTGCATATGCCTCTTTCCGTCATTATAGACCTCAAAAATTGGATATTATTTCTACACTAGGAGCAAGAGCCCACTGACTTATTACTGACAAAGATGAACTAACTAAAGAACTTCAACATTTAAAAAACACTTTCCTTCAAAATGGCAGCTATAATGATCACATTATCTCCAGACTACTCAACCAATATGAGACCAGAGAAATTTCTAATGAAGAAGAAAACAGAGGTGCTTCATCATGCTTCCATCTATTTGCTCTATTTCCACAAAACTAGCAGAATAAACTTCATGAATATAAAATCAAAGTAGCATTTACCCCTTTATCAAGATGAGATCACTACTCCGATCCACAAAACATTGACATAGCCCACTTCAGTAGCCGAGTGTTTATTGGCCATGGTGCAGTTGCCAGTCATCTTACTATAGACAGACAGAAAAATCGGTTGAACAAAGTATTGAAGAGCAAATCTGATATTAAACTTGAACTATGTTGTATGCAGATGTCATTGTGCTGTGTGCAGAATCAAGAGAAGAAGTGGCAGCTAAGCTGGAAAGTTGGAGGAAAGTACTGGAAGAGAGAGGTGTGAGACTGAGCAGAAGTAAGACAGAGTATGTGTTGCAAAGTGGATGGAAGCCAGGAGACAGATCTGGAGCTGGAAGGAAATGTCATCAGGAAGGTCAGTGCCTTTAGATCAATGAAAGAGGATGGTGAGGCTGAGAAGGAAGTGGGATGCAGGATGGAGGAACTGGAGTGCTATGTAAGATGTAAGAGGGTGCCGATCAATCTAAAAGGCAAAATCTACAGGGAAGTATTGAGATCAGTTATGATGTATGCTATGGAAACTATAGCCCCTGAGGAAAAATAACATCAGCAGGATGAAGCTTGCAGAGATGAGAATGCTTAGGTGGATGTGCGGTGTGACCAGAAAGGATCGTCTGAGAAATGACTATGGTGAAAGTTACAAACTTAGGAGCAAAGATACAGGAAGCAAGTTGAGATGGTTTGGTCATGTGGTGAGGAGGGAGGAAGAGTGTTTTGGAAGAAAGGTCATGCAGATGGATGTGCACGGGTGGCCAAAGAAGAGATGGTGAAGGAGGACTTGAGGATGAAGAACTTGGATGTGGCTGCAGCCCAAGACAGAAGGTTGTGGAGGAGACTCACTACAAACAGTGACCCTACTTAAGTGGGAAAAGCTGCAGAAGAAGAAGATCAACTTGTCTGAACGCATCCAAGCCATCATTAGCCAAACACATACATGCATGCATGCATGCAGTACAATTCAGTATACAATATACAATTAGAAGTGTTTTAAAATAGCATCAATCTCTTCTATAATTACTGAATGGTTGTCACTTCTGTTAGTCTTTACTGTTTTGTCTACTAGTATGTATGTTTGCTCCTGAAAAAATCCTGTGCAATTAGGATGAAACATCCTGTTGTCTTATTCCAGTGTTCTCTCTTATAAATCCTTAGTTACATACTCATATATATATATATATAATAATGGTTATTATTATTATTAATAACCAAGCTTATAAAATTACTTGGTAACCCTAATATATATATATATATATATATATATATACGTATTTGCATATTTCTTTTTAGTATCTGCTGGTAAAAGAAGAGATCGAGGGCCAGTATTTAAACTCTCTGGAGTGTCTGTGAATGCCAAATCTATAATTAATGCTGAAAAAGAACTTGAACCATTGGACATCATTTTGCCTTCAGATAAAGAGGAAAGAAAAAAGTGAGTTAAATTGACTTCTTGAAAATGAAACTATATATTTGGCTCACTTTAATGAATAATTTTCTTAATGTAATGGTGATAAGTCAATACAATACTTTTTTTTATATTGCTCCCATCCACGAAAGGTTATTTACAAACCTATAGTAATTTTGTATCATGAGTGGCCTAAGAATTTCTATTTGTATCAATGAATTGATACAAATAGAATAATAGAGAAATTTTGTTGGAGGAAAAACTTTTTCATTCTGATTTGTGCAATATCATGATAAACTTTGAATTTATGCTACAAATGTTTGGCCACCTAGGATTCACATACACAATATACTCTAGCTCATGGGTCGGGAACGGTGGCTCCAGAGCCGCTTGCAGCTCTTGGCTGAACAAAGTGCAGCTCGTTTATATTGAATTAAAAGATGCATAATTAATACTAACAGCTAAATATATTGTTTTTCGATACGGTCTGTTCGTGGTTTAGATACTAGGCATGTGATGTGAAATTTTATGACATGAACAACTAATAACTACGTTACATTTGAAATACTGCTAAATATTAACCCTGCCTAAGGTAACTAGCGCCATGGCGAAAATTTGAACTAAAATTTTTGCTGTCCTGTCACCACGGTTTTTATATACATACGGATTTTAACCGTCAAAATAAATATTCTGTTAGTTAACTTATTTATTGTGGTACTAAACTGGTGTTTAATTTAGTGTCAGGTAATGTTATGCACAAATTAATTTTTATTATGTTCTTATGTTGAATTTGTGTTTTTACTTGCGGGTAAATTTGTAATAATAACCCTCCTAATATGAGTTCAAGAAAAATAAAAATAATCAAAGAAATCAGAGGATTTAATAAAATGTGGATAGAGAAATTTGCATTTATAGAAGTAAATGGAAATCCGCAATGCCATCTACGACTTAAAAATAACAAATCAAGTAATGTCGAACGACATTTTCAAGGAAAACATTTAGACATTCAGTAAAAAATATCCTGAGGGTGATAACAGAAAAAAAGCTATTGAAGAATTACAAAAGAAAACAAATTTCTTTGCTGAAGCAAAGAAATTTCTCAACTTGAACGAAATCTTCATCAAATACTACTGAAGCAAGTTTTTTTTTATCCCTTGAAATAGCAAAAGCAGGAAAACCTTTTATCAATGGTGAATTTCTAAAAAATTGCATGTATAATGTCTCTGAAATCCTATTTAAGGATATGAAAAATAAGGAAGAGATACATAAAAAAATTAAAAATTTATCTCTTTCGGCTAGAACTATCAAGGAACTGATTGTAACAATTTCTGCAGAAGTTTCAAATATGCAAATTATGAATATTAATTCTGTCGATTTTATATCCATTGCGGTTGATGAATCAAATGATATTTCCGATATGGCACAATGCTGCATGATGGTTAAATATATCACATCTCCCAGTATTCGAGAACTTGTTGATATGCTAACACTTAAAGGAAACATTACAGGTCAAGATATTTCAGAAAGCCTTTTAACAAGTTTACAGAATAAAAATATAAATATTAATAATATAGTATGCATTGCGACCGATGGCGCATCTTCTATGATTGCAAAAAATAAGGGGTTTGTCAAATTATTCTCCACTCATGTTCCACATGGAGTTATTTCATTTCATTGCATTTTGCATCAAGAAGCTTTAGTTGCAAATTCTTTGGGATTATTACCACAACTAAAAAGAGTGATGGATGTTGTTGTGCCAATGATCAATTTCATCCGATTTCAGGTGTTGAATCACAGACCTTTTGACACATTTTTAAAGGGACTAGGTAGTCAACATAAAGATTTAGTGACATTTACATCTGTATGATTATCAAGAGGAAAAGCATTAAAATGTTTTTTTCAGTGCTTAAAAGAAGTAATAGTTTTCTTAACCACTAAAAATTATAACGTAAATCATGTGGAACTTCTCAGTAATCCCGAATGGATACAAAATGTTTGTGTTTTGCTTGATATGACAGAACATTTTAATAAGCTAAATTTGAATTTGCAAGGGAACGGAAACACATCCTTAGAATTACTAGAGGAAGTCCTTACCTTTGAACAGAAAATAAGAGTGTTTTTCAAAGATGTTACTAAAGAAAAATTTATATATTTTGAAAATCTAAAAAATTATTGATTGAATTTAAATCAAGAGAAAGTTGATTGTAAAATATTCACTGAAATGATTACTGTAATTTTAGATTCATTTACAAGCAGATTTCAGGATTTTAAAAAACATCAGGAGATGATGAAATTTATATTACATCCATTAAATTGCAATTTAAAATTAATAGATATTGAAGCTTTTCCCAGAATATCAATTTCAGAACTACAAATGGAGCTTCTGGAAATTCAGAATAAAAGCATCTGGGTACAAAAACTCCAGGAAATGGTAGCACAAATTGAAGAAAATGAGGAAACTATGGAAGAAACACCACAGGAAATTATATTTAAATGTTGGAATTCTTTCCCAACTAATTATTCAAATGTCAGGCGACTTGCTGTTGGGCTTTTGACTCTTTTCAGTTCAACGTACAATTGCGAACAATTTTTCTCTTCAATGAATTACATTAAAAATAAGTATAGGAACAAATTGACTGATGAAGGTTTGAAAGCCAAATTACTATTAAAGTGCACGACATACAATCCAGATTTAAGTAAATTGGCTGAGAAGATGCAAAATCAAAAATCTCATTAGTGAATTTTAAATTAAAACAATCAAATATCTATTAAAATACATAATATTGTATTTTTGTTTGGAACTAATTCTTTTTGTAATATAAATTCTGATTTTTTTGATTTTGGGCTTAATGAACATATAGAAAATTTATAAGCAAACATAAAAGTGGTATTTGATATCTGGAAGTACTGAATTAAAAACAAATTTACCTAAGTTTGAACTAACTGCAACTTTGAGTCACCAGGAAAAATCAAATTGAAATTGCTCCCAAAATTTTGTTTTAATTAATTTTTTTGGTGGAATAGCTCTTTTGTTCAAAAAGGTTCCCAACCCCTGCTCTAGCTACTTCCTTTCTAAAATATCTTAATTTGTATAATTCCACTGAAATAATTTCTTTACATATATTTTACCCCATTAAAAGATTGCTACAGATGTTGTTGATTTTTAGTTAAGCTGATTAAAAGCATACCATATGCTTTAATCAGCTTAACTAAAAATCAGCATTAAAATTTACACTTTAATCAGAAGAAGCAATACCTTTATTTACAGTAAACACTGTGAGAAAGTAGAGTTGTCATTTCCCCTTATAGCAGAGATGACCATGGATTGCTCTAGACCAGTGGCACACGAGACGTGAATGGGTTCATGTTATATGTGCTAAATAATAATAATAATAATTGAAGTTGTGAAAAGAATTATTAGTACTAGTAAAGACTGCCCATGCAAAATCGCAATACTTTGAGTGCATGAAAAATGTTGCAGCTAAAAAAATGAGATTCTGAATGTTTTGCTAGAAAATTTGTGCACTGTAGATGAACCAGTCAGTATAAAATCGCTGTGAAAACTTTTATGTTCCTAAAACAGCTGCTCATCATCATTTTCATCCATTTCCCAATATGTACTCTCAAACAGCAATCAGGCTACTTTTGGCATCGTTGCATGGTAAGATCAATAATTTTCCTCTAAATTAGACTATTACTTCTCAGCACTTCTGACTGCATCAATCCACCTACACCTTGGTCTTCCTCTGGGTCTTTTTTCCTGCCACCTTAGCATCAAATATTGGTTTTGCTAATCTGTCCTCACACTTTCTTGAATACAAATAACTTCAAGTTATTTCCTAATGTCTTCATTTATGATATGATTCTGTCATCTATTCACTCCCTTAATCTTTTTCAGCACTCTCATATCTGTGATCCCTAATCTTTGAGTGAGTGCTTTATTTCTAAATAAAGATCCAACTCTCAGATCCATGAAACTTAAAACTGGTTTAAACACTGTCTTGTATAATGCTAGTTTGGAGTTTTGACTAATTTATCTCTTATTCCATATAAATTTATTCAACTTTTCACCATACTAGCTTTGCTTATTTAGTTGTCTATTTCCAAATTTAATTTATCAACTTCACTAAAAACTGTTCCTAAATAGCAGAAATATTTTACTTGTTCTACAGATTCTGTCACCATTTTCAGTTTAGAATGCAGCTGAAATTTTCAATGTTTCTGCCTATTTTCATAGTTTAGGTCTTTTCATTCCTACTTTTCATGCCAAATTTGTTACAACTGTAATTCACTTTAGTTAGAGAATCCTGGAGACTTGTACTGGATGTGTTTAGGACTACAACATTATCTGCATAAAGCAAAGAGCTAAGATGATTCTATCTCTGATTCTAATATTGGGTTTAATGCCACTTTCTTTCATAATGCAATCCATATAGATGTATAATAAGAGTGGTGATAATGTGCAATCTTGTGTTACCTCTGATTTTACAACCGTTGTCCTTTATTTCTTTCAGTTCTCAGTTACAAATTAATATGTAAAATATGACCTCTGCATAAATATGACCAATAAACAGTCATATTTATGCAGAGCAATAAATATTAACATTTATTGCTCTGCATAATGCTCCATTTACTCCAGTATAATTGTAGTGTTTTGAAATGCTTTTCTCTAGACATCTTGTTGTATGCCTTTTCCAAATCTACAAAATTAAAGTAAAGCAGATTCTTGTCATTCCTGATCTTGATAGCATTGATTTGCCTGAACCCAGCTTGACCTTCTCCAAGTTTCTCTTCCACAATTTTTCTCTACCTCTTTTCAAGTATACTTGCATAAATCCTCCATGAAATACTTAGTAGACAAATTTTTCTGTAATTCTCACATTCAGCTTTATTTTCTCTTTATAAATGAGAATTATGAAACTCTACTCCATTCAGCTGGAATTCAACCTTCTGAGGCTCTTTGAATTAAACAGTGCAGTCAATACAAGAGCTATATTCTTTCATTTTGAGGATTTCAAGTCGAATATCATCTACTCAAGCTGCCGTTAAAGATATACCAGGAAATTATATACTTAGTTTTAATCCTTTTCCCAAGGAAGCAAAAAAATGTTTTGTGCATGAGGTTTATTCACATCTAAGCTACTTTTATACAGAGGCTAATGACTTCATATCACTTGCTTTAGTATGTATCCCATAATGGGATGGGCCACTACCCAGACCGGTTTTGATGTTTATTAAGGTCTCATCAGTGGGAGCCAGACCCAGGAGAGTTACCAAGGTTGAAATAATGCAGAAGTCATATCTCACATACAAATATACTAAAACCAAGTATAAAATTATAAAATTTCTTGGTATCTTTAACGTATAATTAACCGAAGGTAAAAAACTTTCTACATCTTTCTCTAATCCAAAGATTTTTATTACTAAGGTTGAGCACCTTTTGGCTACTTGTACAGGGTGTTCGGGATAAATTTGACAGTTTCGTAAGGAAAAAGAAAATCTTCTTTGTATCTATTAAATTTAATGAATTGACAAAAAAACATTACAGGCAGAGTTAATTACAATACTATCAACAAGATTTACTCAAAATAACCACCATTAGCATCGATCACAGCTTCAATTCTGCTTCGGAACCTCGAACAAGCTGATGCTACAGTCTCCCTGGGAAGGGCCGCAAAAACTGTTTTAATTTTATCCATTAACTGGGCTTTTGTATTACTGGAAGTGCGATTGGTGTCTTTTTCAACTGCGCCCCATACAAAATAATCCATGGGGTTAAGGTCTGGGGAGTTTGGAGGCCAAACATTTGGACTGGTGAAGTCGTAGAAATTTTCAGACAACCATTTTTGACTTTTCCCAGAGGTGTGGCAAGGGGACGAATCCTGCTGCCATACATACGGCCTACCATTGGCTACCCTTGTTATCCAGGGCTTGACTACAGTTAGCAACTCCACGAACAAAGCCCGAATTCCAATGTCAGGGTTCTTCAACACCTGTTCCTGCAGATTTGCGAGGAATTCTGCTGTACGAACGCAATCAGATCGTCTGCTAGGGATCTTTCTTCTTGCTACATCCTCGTAGTCACCATTGCAAGTCTCTAGTTCATGCCTGATTGTTTTTACTGTATTCAGGGAGCATTGGGCAGCAGTCGTAATATCCTTATTTTGATGGCGGGCACGAATCATCATGATACAAGTTATTCTCTTCCATGATTCAGGTGGGTTCCAGCTATCCATCCTTTCTGACATCTTGTATATGAATGAAGAAGGGTCCAAACTTTTAAATGAAGAGAAGTGTGTGTTAATACATGTAACTTACGGAAAAATATAATTAATTATAAATATGTCAAATTTATCCCGAACACCCTGTATATGAGATATATATGATTTCTGCATTACTTCAACCTTGGTATCTCTCCTGGTCTGGCTCCCACTGATGAGACCTCAATAAAGGTCAAAACTAGACTAGATAGTTGTCCCTCCCATTATGCATAGCATTATACATGTCCGAAAGGGGATGTGCTTTGCATTATGAGATACATACTAAGGCGAGTGATGTGAAGTAATTAGCCTCTATATACAAGTAGCTTAGACTTGAATATATTTCACTTTCAAAACTTTGTTTTGCTTTCTTGAGAAAAAAAAAAAAACTTTTTTTGAAATTGTTTTTTTAAAAAATCAATTAAAACCAAGTATATAATTTCTTGGTATATATCTTTAATGTATAATAAACCTAAGATAAAAATTTTCTATATACTCAAGCTGCCTTTCCATATTTCAAGTTTTTGATATGCATCCTTGTTTGCCTTCCTCTTGAAACATTTATACTACTTTTCTGTCACTGCTTGTCTCGTTTAACAGTCTATCAAAGTAATTACTCCAGACATTTAGGATGTCCTTATCTTTGGTTTCATTTCACCTTTACATCTTTGATTCCTTTTACAGTACTACGAGAGTAATCTGAAAAGTTCTCGGCCTCAACCATAGATGGCAACACTATCGGCAAGATCTTTTTTCTAAGTTGGTACATCTGTCATAAGCATCCATGTGAAATTGCAAGTCATTCTATCAAGTAGTTTGTTTTATACAGCTGTCTGAAGCAAAAGTCTTGTATGTATCCCATGAAATAGATAAAATTGAGTATCGTGTGGTTATAAAATTCTTTGTAAAAGAAGGATTAACACAAAAAGAAATTCATTCGAAGTTCATAAAAGTTTATGGGCACTCTTCTCCTTCATTTTCGACAATTAAGAAATGGGCTGCCGAGTTTAAACGTGGCCGTACCAGCCATGAAGATGATCTGTGTGAAGGACGTCCAAAAAGTGTAACAACACCAGAAATCATTGATCAAGTGCATGATATGATATTGAATGACCGGCGAGTCAAAGCGCATGAAATTGCTGAGACTATATGCATTTCAAAAGAACGTGTAGGATATATTTTGCATGAAGAATTGTAAATGAAAAAGCTTTGTGCAAGATGGGTGCCAAGCTTGCTCACAGCAGATCAAAAATGCACTCGCATGAAAATCTCTTAACAGTGCTTGAAGCGTTTTAACAAGAATAAAACTGATTTCGTGCATCGATTTATTACTATGGATGAGACTTGGATTCACCATTACACACCAGAATCCAAACAGCAATCAAAACAGTGGACAGAGGCCGGTTGTTCAGTGCCAAAGAAGACAAAGTCGGTTCCATCAGTAGGAAAGGTCATGGCATCGGTGTTTTGGGATGCTAAAGGCATTTTGTTTATTAATTATCTTGAAAAGGGGAAAACAATAGCCGGGGAATATTATTCCGATCTTTTAACTAGACTAGAGGAAAAAATTCACGAGAAAAGACCTGGTTTGCAGAAGAAAAAAATCATCTTTCATCAGGACAATGCAACTGCCCACAAAGTTATTTTGGCAATGGCAAAATTAGGGGATCTGCACTATGAATTCTTGGAACATCCACCCTATTCCCCAGATTTGGCTCCATCTGACTTCTATCTCTTCCAAAAACTAAAACTCTTCCTTGCTGGTCAGCGTTTTTCTTCATCAAGAGGTGATTGCAGCTGTTGAGGGGTATTTTGCAGATCTTACTGAGAACCACTACACGGACGGGATAATGGTGCTGGAGCATCACTGGAATAAATGTATTAGTCTTGAGGGAGATTATGTTGAAAAATAAAAATAATTTTGAAATCATAAATTTGTTTTTTCATTGTTAGGCCGAGAACTTTTCAGACCACCCTCGTATTTCTTCCATTTGTAAGTTTTTTTCACTAGTCCCAGAACGTTTAACCACCTTTCTGAAAGCAAAGTCTTTCCATTACCTTTGTTTTATGCAAATAGCTTATCTCTCTTAAACTTTTCTCTGTGTTCTTTTAAGGCATTTCTTGACATATTTGCTAGGAACAGTTTGTATGCTTTCTTCTTTTCTACTACTGTTTCTTTAATATCTTGAGGCAACCATGGTGTTCTTATTTTTCTATCTTTGCAGACAATTTCACCACATACCTCTCTAGTGAATCAAACCATGTCTTCATCAGAGTTTGCGACAGAGACTCAAAAGCTTGGTTCTTGTTTTTGAGCTGTTTCATTTTTTCTTGAATAATGTTTGTATACTTTGTCTACAGTTTACCTGTAAAAGCTGCTCAATTCTTTTTAAAACTTTCTTGCACTTTTCAATGAGATATTCATTTTTATCCTTCCAGTTTCAAAACCTCTGTACACCCTTGTATCCTGATATCCTGAACATGAACAGCATGAAGATATCACTATCAGCCATGACATAGTCACTGAAGCTGTTCTTGTTTCTTGCATCTTCTCTCCACATGAATTTGTACACATCTTTATGTTGAAACACAGTATTAGTAATGACTAGTCTGTATCCTGAGTAAAAATCCAGCAGATACTTACCATTATTATTAGCTTTGCTCTTTCTCCAAATGTTCCTATATTCCTGGAGGGATCATTTCTTATTCTGCTGTTTAGATCTCAAACATGAACTGTAATTTCCATTTGTTTATATCAGCTGTACTCTAATGATTAAAAAACTTCCTCCATTTTTTCTTTATGAGAACCTTCTGTGAGTTCAGAGGCACAATAAATTTCAATGTCAATTTTCCCATTTTGAAGTTTGCCCACTTAACTCTACTTTAGTGTACGGAATCGAAATTATAGATATTTCTTCTCAAGTTGAATGAGGGCCACTAATTATTAATTATTTTATTGATTAATTTTGCATTATAACCATTAAAGATGAAAATAGCTATGATAAAGGACAGTTACTTATTTAAAAGAGAATCAGTAGAACATAATTTATGTGCATGGTAAACTAAGAAATATGGTCACCTGTCCATATTTCTGACAAGGATGATAATGTGAAGCAGCATTAATGTATTTACCAGTATGAGTTGTTGTTCTGTATACTGAGAATTGTAAGACTGCCATTAGCTTAATGCAAATTGAGACCATTCAGAAAAGAGAAAAAATTGTTTTCTTCTACTTCAAGTGTAAATTTAACTCTTGGGTTTACTAAGTTAGCTTGTGTCAAGAAATTCATTCATTCAGACAATGAAGATTTCCATACAGCAAAAATATCATCAGCATATCTATACCAAATAGATAGCATCATCTTTAATACCTACACAGTAGGTTTTAAAGGAACATTTCTTTATGAATCTTGGGAAGACCAGAAAGTTAGCGAGGAAACTTACTGCATTAGAGATGATAGAGCTAAAATATCAGTTTTGGGTAGGATGTGCAAGGAAGTATGGATTAAATAGAATATGTGCTGCTTGAAACAAATTTTGCTCACCTAGGAATATGGAAAGTTATGATGACCTTTATCAATACTAAACATAAAGTCCATAATACGAATGGTTTCTGGAACTACAGCATAATCTAATGATATTTAATTCAACCCTAATGATATTTTTTCATTAGATAAAGGATGGCCTGAAATATTGGTAACAATTCTTAAGGTATCACCATGGGCACTAAGTGGAAAATTCTTGTTATTTAAAAGGGATTGATGTGGAGGAGACTATAACAACAGTGATCCTACTTAAGTGGGACAAGCTGCAGAAGAAGAAGATTGAAAGTGTTTAAATATGACTTTATCTGTCATATCTATTTGCTGTGCTATATGTGCTGTAGGTTGTTACATTTGGTAAGAAGGACTCTTGCTAAAAAAATAAAATAGCAATAACGGCTTCATCATACAGGTAATTTTTTGTGCCATATAGATGAATGACGATGGTAAATTTAAATATCATAACACTCTGGAAGATCAGTGGCATTTCTGCCATACTGTGACACTCCATAATGCTATGGTTCAGGAGCTTACATAGCTCCAGAAAATCATTGAGGAGAGGGTGAGAGGAAAAAATCAAATTCATGCCACTATCAGAGAAGACTGTTTGTGGCATTTTTTAAGAGGATAATAGGATAATAAATATCCAGTGTTATGCTAAAACCAAGTAGGCAAACAGTTGTCTTTTGAAGTTTTTAAGGTGATTGAGAGTTTAGCAATGGATTGCTGTGATACAAACTATTTACCAGGCACAGACCCTGTCCAAGAACCCATGAAATTCATTTGTTTATGCATAATTAATAAAAATCTTATTTAATATTACATCTTTTGCCAAATTATTTTGGCAAAAGATGTAATATTTGTATTTTATATTTATTTTTCACTGCTGTTTCCTTCTTTTTTTATCCTGTGTTGTTGTTGTTGGTGGATTGATAATTTTCATTTTAATCAACTCCTCATCAGTTTATACATTAGGAGCATTGTCAGTAATTGTCTTATCACAATGCCCCTGAAGTATTTTATCCTCTGTTGTCTTAGCTTGTTACTTAGAATGTGACTCAAATTCTGATCTAAGTGGACTCTGACACAGAGATTGTGCCTTTCAGGAATTTTGCAAGAAATTCATGACTTTGACTTTGAACTTATGATGTAAATTTTTCATGTAGTACTATCATATCCTGTATATCCCTTGAGGGTACATGGAAGTAATTTGATGATGATGACTTTGAACTTACTTTAAAAACTCAAAACCATAAAAAAATAATTCAACTTTTTCTAGCATAAAATTGTGGGATGCAGTTGTCAACAAATATTATCATTCTTGCTTCTCTTTCTTTCTGCTTTGGTGTTATAAGTTGCCAAAGTGAAAATGCAAAATTCACTAAACAGCTGGTATATACCTGGTTGTTATTGCTGGACACTTAAGGGAAATAATAACATAATACCCAATATAAATATTCATTAATGGAGAGATTCTACTTATTACAGCATAAGGATAAAATTTTTATATTATTACCTGTCAAAAAAAAAAAAAACTTCAAACTCTCATTCATATCATAAGAAATGAGCAAAGAAATGTCTTTGCACATTTCATTAAAACTTTACATTCTGCACAACAGTGGATGCATTCACTGCAGTAATCAAACTTATGGGACACTTTAATGTAGAAAATAAACACTGGGGGGGGGGGGCATTAAAATATCCTTCTCATGATGTGTTTCAAATAGTGAAATGAAAGATTGGTTTTGTGTAATATTATATGCAGCCATGTTTTGATTTATTATATATATATACACATTTTTTTATTTCTCTTTAGGTGGATTCTTACCACTCATTGTAAAGATGCTCACTGGGGTATACCTTGGACCAATGAAGATGATTCTAGACTGTTGCAAGGAATTCTCGAATATGGAATAGGAAGCTGGGAGGCAATCAAAATGGACCCAAACTTGGGTTTGGGTGACAAAGTTTGTACCAGTTTTAATTTTTGTTATGTAATAAACAAAACACCAAAATAAAAATGATTAATATGCTTACCTGAAACAGTTTCTAATATAGAAACATTTCAGCTTATTGTACTGAAGGTACAAAAATGTTAAATGTATATCTCAAGAAGGGAAATAATTTTATCATTACATGCTTAAAAAATCAACAGAATATTTATTCCTCTCAGCTGCATAATAAATTAAAACTGATGCTGAAAAAAAAAAAAATTTTGCACTTCTCAGTTATACTTTCATTGACATCATTCTGATGAAAAAGTGGAATGGAGATGGACATTGACAGTCCACTTTATCATTAACTTGATGCTCACAAGCTTATCAGCAACCAGCAACTTATGGATTCCTTTGGGAATCTCCTTGCCTTGTGTCATCTACTGCTGAAAATGAGTTAGCCAGTCTTGTGTGCAGATAGGCTTTTTGTTTCCAGAAAATTTGGTTTTTCATGCTGCAAAACAAACTGGCCAGAAGAACATACACACAGTCCGTACATACATAGATGCTAACATCATAGCCTTTGTTGCTTCAACTAAAACAGTCACAGAAAAATTAGGAAAGACTGAAATGATTCTTAATATATCTAAGCTATTTTGTCAGATATGGCATGGAGGCTTTCTTGGCAAATTGCATGTTATGGTTTCACTTCTAGGAGACTAATGTCCTCTCTCACTTCATGCAATGGTGGATTCTTTTTTTAATCCTCATTATAGACCCTGCTATTAATGCAGAATTGTCCCAGAACTCTTCTTTTACTTTTCTTTTTCTTCATTGGAAACTGCTCATAGATAGACACTACATATATTATCAATAGTTAGGAAAACCTGGCAGTGGCATTTGAAAGTTTCTATGATTACTATCCAAAGTGCAGTCTGATAATGACTATTCAAAGAAGGAGGTTTAGTTTTATATAAACTCTGTGCAATTTTAAACTGAATTTTGTTAGCTTTATCTATATGTAAGTCTTTGATGTGCAATTTACAAACAAAAATATACATTTAGGCATACAACTAACTACTTTTCCTACAATTGTGATTATAAAAGCCATTTTAGACTGGTTATTATTATTATTATTATTCCTGACACCTCCAAGGAGTCCAAGGACTCATCGCGGGAGGACACCTACAACTGTCTCAACCACTACACCAAACCTCTACTACGAGTCATCTCCATCAACGCCATCTACTGCCCACCCACCACTACAACTAGTATTCTATGTCTGTAAATTGCGTGTGTTCTGAAGGGCCAATTTGGCTGTATGCAGGATGAAAAACCCGAGTCTCCAGGAGAAAAAACCCTGCTACCTCCGTATGAGATCGGCTAACTCACCTTTGATTGAAAATTGTCCAGATGAATATTCCTGAATTTAGGCAGGTTTTCTTTGAATGTGGGGTTATTACTTTCTGATCTGCATTCTGAGCAGAAATTCAGCTTTTTTTTTTATGGATCATTATTCATTATTATTAGCTCTACCCTTTCTTTTTTTATATAAATTTTCCAAGGTAATTCTGTCTGTGTGGTGTTTATTTTACTCTGCTATATGTCAACTGTCCTCTCTAATATAACTAAAAAAAATTCTCAGACCTCTTTCCTGGGACCAAGATAAAAGCACAGACAAGTCTCATTGTTAAATTTTCTTGTGTTACTGCTTTAAATTGACTCATGTTGTAAGTTTAGTTTTATCTTTATTCCCACCTTTTCAGATCTGGAGTGTGTTAATGACCTATCTTATGCTTATTATTTAGAGGGATCTTGACATTAGTTTGACATTTTGACATAGCATTCTGTGATTTCTCAATTAGCTCTACCTGTTTTCTTTTCTATCTTGATGTTTCTTACATAGGTTATGTATGTCTTCTGTTGAGTTGGAGGTTCCTGTCACTTAATATTTTCTCTGATTATTTGACTAAAGCAGTCTTAACTGGATAATTCTCCAATTGGCGTGCTATTTGATTACATTGTGTTCATATGATGTATGTGCAATTTTGGGCATATAATAAAAATATATTTTGTATGTTATGTTCCAAATTACCAGTTGAGATGCACCACATGAAGCTGAGATTGCATATTGGGACAGAAGTTCCAGTGAATTCACTACATCCTTTATAGGCTGTGTATGGAGGTCTCCTCACAGTTATCTTACTTAACCCATGCAGATTTCTCTTGGGAGGGCAGGGAGAGTAATATACCCTAAATTTCAAAATATTTGTTTTTTGATTATTATTTACCATTATTAGGCAGACATTTTCTGCAACAACTTTTATGTTGAAAAATAAATTTGGAGTTTAAAGTCGACTATCTCATTCATTACAAGTGTGTGTAATACTGACTTTACTGACAGCATCTGAAGAACAATAAACAAAATAAGGGAAAGAAAATGGGTATCCTCTGCCTAATAGCACTGACATCAGTGAAACAGCAAAGCATCATTGAAGAACTCCATCACTGTATAAACAAAGATGCAAATTCTTTTGGCCAGGAAACTATGGGGAGTAGGGGAGATACCTTGAGAAAAAGAAAGTGTAGTATAGAAACATGTTCAGGGTGTGGGAAGTGCTATGGCATTTTTATTCTGCTGCAACTCAGCAGTTCCCAAATTAGTACCATTATACTAAATTGGGACATGCTGAGTTGCAGAGTTCACTTGTGTGGATTGCAAATACAGAGCTGTCTTTTTTTTTTTTTTCCTGGACCACGTATATTGTAGCAAATATGAGAAAGCTAATGTTATTCTTGCAAAGGTCCTGATCATATTCACTCCTCTATGGAAAACAGTTAGTTTGCATTTTCCAGAAAGATTCACAATATGTTTCTGGTATTCCACGTGGAAAAAGTATCTGGCTTTGGACACAGCACCCTCTGTCCAAAAAGAAACCGAACTTTTCAAATAGAAGAAACTAGTGCCACCACCTGGTGTATCTTTTTGTTGTCAAAAGCGGCAACCTTCATTAGTGCTGTGTCAACTGTTTATGACATTTGTTTCATTAGAAGCCGAGTTATGGTGCCAAGAGTGACTGTGTGTTTTGATGAAGGTCGGAAAATGAGTTTCAAACAGAGAGCTGCGATTGACTTTTGTGTTAAACTTGGTAAAAGTTTTAACGAAACACATCAAATGCTTCAAAAAGCATACAGTGATGAATGTTTACCCCATAGTCAACTTTACGAGTGGTTAAGCAATTTCAAAGTGATCTTGAGATGCTTGAGGATGACGAAAAGCCAGGCTCCAAAAACATGACTGAGCGAAGTTAGCATCCAAAAATTGCGTGATTTCATCAAAGAAAACCCGAAATCATCCGTGAGATTGATTGAAGATGAATTGGGAATTCCAAAATCAACTGTGCACAACATTATGACCAAGAGTTTGGGCCTTGGTAAATTGAATTTGTGATTTGTTCCCCACAAGTTGACTGACGACCAAAAAATGTATCAAATTGAACACACTGCAAGGACCTCGTTAAAACCCCTCATAAAAACTCAAACTTCCTTGAAATGATCGTTACTGGTGACGAAATGGGATATTTTGAGCTCATACTCAAAGCACCTGTTTTGAGTATGAGTCTGAAACAAAGCATCAGAGTGCTGAGTGGAGACCACCAGAAGAGGGGCATCCGAAAAAAAGTCACTTGCAGAAGTCAAAAGTAAAACAATGCTGATTTGTTTCTACGATTCTAAGGACATTATCCACAAAGAATTCGTTCCACCTGGCCAAATGGTCAAAGGTGAGTTTTATCTCAAAGTTTTGAAGCGATTGATAGTGAGAATTTGTCGCATATGGCATGAATATTGTGACGACCGAAAGTTAATCAAAACACACTGTCACTCTTTGCACCATAACTCGGTTTCTATTGAAACAAATGTCATAACATTTGGCACAACACTAATGAAGGTTGCCTTTTTCGAAAACAAAAATATACAATAGGTGGTGCCACTAGTGTCTTCTATTTTCAAAAAGTTCGGTTTCTTTTTGGACAGAGGGTGCACATGCCTACAATTAATACCAAAAAGGATGACAAGCAACTTTACTTAATAGTTTTATGGACACTATAAGTTAATGCATAATATTTTCATGTCTGCTTAACATTTTTGAAAGTGAATTTATGTCTTGGTTCAATAACACTGGACAATATACAATTTGCCTCTGAAATGAAATAGTGATGGTTTACGCTCCTACCTCGCTATACGGCCGAGATACATTCGTAGAAAGTCGGCCGCAAAGCAAAATGCTGTATAACGAATCATTTATTTCCATATAAAGCTGTATAAATTTGGTAAGATCCATTCCAATTTTATAAAAAAATAGAAAATCATTGGGTTTCTGGTTGAAAATGCATTTTTTATTTCATTTAAAATATCGTTACATTAGTTATTAATAAAAGCAAAAATATAATTCTATAATACTAATAAAATAAAACGAAATAAAACACAAATAATAAATGAACAGGGTTTTTTTAATTTTTGAATCAGTCTGATGACGAATTGCACGACATCACTTCGTTAGTGTCACCATTTGTTGTTGTCTGAGGACCCAGTTTAAAAAATTTGTCTAATGTTTGTTGTATCGAGTCCCTTTTCTTTTCTTTTTGCAATTCTTTGTAGCAGTTAATAACTGTGTTAATACTGCGAGAAACTTTGTCGCTGCATCCTCATTAGGATCGTTTTGAAGTAGGGTGTTTATTCCTTGTTCGAAATGAGTAAGTGCATTCAATAAATCCTTTGAGGTTAATTGTCAACAACTGGCTCTTGTTGTTCCTCATCAAATGTACTGTTTGTTTCTAACTGTATTAATTCTTCGTTAGAAAGTGGTTCTCTATCAGCATCTAGCAAATCGATTACATCACGTTCTTCTACATCCTCAAAACCAAGTTCATTTGCTAAAGTTCAATATCTTTTGTCTAATTTCAGAAAGGGGTTCAAATTCAGAATCATTACTTGTAATGTTTTCTTTTAAGCTTGCACGGTGATCCAAATGCATTTTTTTGAAAATTATGGAGACAACTACCGTGTTTGAATAAAAACTTTAGTTTAATATAACTAAAATCTATATTCGACATTTCGACCTTTATGTCAAGGTCATCATCTGGAGCATACAACTATACACAGAAAACAAGCTACACTACAGTTAAACTGGTTTATTAAAGATACTGTCCAACCGCTACAACAGTTGTTGGCCTGACCTTTGGCGGACAAAAAAAAAAAAAAAATTATACATCAATGCTAGAGTCCTATTATTAGTGTTATCCGTTGGTTGTAGGAATACATTGGATGCAACAACAAGTATCTATCTATATACATATATTAACATCATGATTATACTTGTACATTCCAGCCAGTTGGTATGGAATGGTTTCTGGTTGAAGATTGGTTAGAGTCCTGACTTATGTTGGATTTTATGTATTAGGTAGGCTGAATGTGTGCCATCCAAATCCTTGGAATTTTCATGCCATCTTTGTTGTTGATATTTGGGTGGTTTATCAGGATTTCGCAGGCTTCCTTAAATTTCCTTTCATACCAGGTTTTTGTGTGGTGTAAAGACTGGGTGCTTTTCCAGTTGATTTGGTGTAAGGTGTTGAGCGTGTGGTCTGAGAGGCCTACTTCACCATAATTGTTATATTTAATGTGTCTAATGTGTTCTTTCTTGCATATAGGGATTGTCCGTCCTGTTTCACCAATGTACGGTGAAAAAGCTACACTACAATCAAACTGGTTAACAAACCAGTTTGATTGTAGTGTAGCTTGTTTTCTGTGTATAGTTGTATGCTCCAGATGATGACCTTGACATAAAGGTCGAAACGTCGAATGTAGATTTTAGTTATATTACACTAAAGTTTTTATTCAAACATGGTAGTTGTCTCCATAATTTTCAAAAAAAATGCATTACTTGTAATGCATTCTGGCCAAATTTCTTTCCACACATGGTTCATCGTGGTTGATTTCAACTCATTCCATGATTTGCTAATGTTGTCCACAGCATCGTTGATGTTGAATTTTTTCCAGAACTCTTTAATTGACGATTCACCATCAGTTTCATTTATAAGTTTTCGAAAGGTTCTTCGTAAATAATAAATATGTCTTAAAAGTAGCTATTGCACCCTGATCCATTGGCTGGATTAGGGCCGTTGTTTTTTTAGGTAGATATTCAATCTCCACATCTTCAGATAAGTTAACTGGATGCCCTAAAGCATTATCCAATAGGAGCAAGAATTTGTTACTTAAATTTTTCTCCTGCAAGTATTTTTTGACATCAGGGCAAAAATAATTTTTGAACCAATCTTTGAAGAGTATTTGGTCATCCAAGCTTTTTTGTTGGACCTCCAAATGACAGACAATTGTTTCTTGTTCAATCCTTTTAAAGCTCTTGGATTTTCAGAAGCATATATCGAAACCGGTTTCAGCTTAAAATCCCCTGTCGCATTTGCACCAAGGAGCAAAGTTAATCATTCTTTGGATTGAAATGTAAGTTCTTTCAGGCATTCATTTCCAATAAAATGCTGTTTCGTCCACATTAAAAACTTGTTGAGGAACGTATCCACCTCTTTCAATAATTGATTTCAAAATGTTTGTATAGGCTAGAGCTTCATCGTCTTTGGCACTAGCTACTTCACCTTTCATTTTAATATTATGCAAATTATGGCGAGTTTTAAATTTTTCAAACCAACTGCAGCTTGCTAGAAAAGTTTCATCTGCTGGACCTTCACTAGTATCTTCACTCTTCAAATTTTCAAAAATACTTTTCCTGGATAGTTATTTGGCTCATTGGTATCCTCCGTTGATTGTTGTCTTCAATCCATATGTTTAATAATTTTTCCATTCTTTCCATATTGCTACTTCTTTGGCATGTTAATTTTGAAACTCTTAAAGGTGCAGCTGACTATGAATGTGCATTAATTTTTTCTTTGTTAGCGTGAATTGTTTGAACCGTAGATTTCGTAAACCCTAATGCCTTACATATATCAACACTTTTTTTCAGAAGCTTCAATGTGACACAAAACATCTAGTTTAGTCTCTAGTGAGACAGATTTTCAACTTCTTTTTTTAACTCCATCACTCTCCAAATTTAAAGAATGTTTCGGGCTCATGTTTCCCCCAAATACATACTGGATTCTATTTAAAAAACAAAAAATAATAGCAGTTATAATTTCAGAAGCTTCAATGTGACACAAAACATCTAGTTTAGTCTCTAGTGAGACAGATTTTCAACTTCTTTTTTTAACTCCATCACTCTCCAAATTTAAAGAATGTTTCGGGCTCATGTTTTCCCCAAATACATACTGGATTCTGTTTAAAAAACAAAAAATAATAGCAGTTATAATTTCAGAAGCTTCAATGTGACACAAAACATCTAGTTTAGTCTCTAGTGAGACAGATTTTCAACTTCTTTTTTTAACTCCATCACTCTCCAAATTTAAAGAATGTTTCGGGCTCATGTTTCCCCCAAATACATACTGGATTCTATTTAAAAAACAAAAAATAATAGCAGTTATAATGTACACACTTTATAGCAACACGAATACATACATATTTATTGAACACTTTAATATGTATTTATACAAATGCATATTATGTACTTATCAACAATGTTTATAGTTGAAACAGAATGCAAGAAGAAACAAACACTTCTACTTTTGATACTGAGGATTTACCTAATTTACTAAACTGGTCACTAAATGCATCTACTCATGAGCACGTTTACAGAAGGTGGGGATGAATTATGTGCTACGCAACTACAAGACGGTGCAAGTAGCGTTCCTGCGTGGAGTGGTGCAGTCGGCCTAGAACACATGACAAAAGACGTACACAGCGGATTTCCCAACTTTTTTGGCCGTATATCGAAAAAAAAAAGGGGGGGTGATCACCCCCCCCCAAAAAAAAAAAAAAAAAGAAAAAGGGAAAAAAACACTAGAAAATTTTCCAAAAATCTTTTCCTAATTAAAATTCATTTTTTTATTTATGTGTCATGTCTTCTATTTCCATACTACTTATGAATTAGCAGTCACATAAGGTGGGAATGCCCAATAGCTCTCAGGAATCATGGCCGCTGTGAACACAAGGCAAACGAAGTAGTTCTCGGGCAGACCAAGTGCTATTTTTTGCCCGAGCTAGGCTAGAGGAGATCACAATCATGTATTGGCGATCATTGCAGATGTTCAGTCGTATGCGATGCGTAGTGTGTATTCTCAAAACATCTACTGACCCCCCCCCAAGATTAAATCCTGAGTGTGCCACTGGTCCAGTGTAATTATTTGATATTTTTTATATTATATAAATTGACTGTTAATTTGCCTGTTGTCAACCCATAGACAACAGTCAGGAGCAAGTAACTTATGCTTAAAGAGATCAAGATGGGAACACCCATTTCACTAATGGGTATTCCCATCTTGATCATATTTTCTTGTCCATGTTTCTGTAAGTTAACTATAATAATAGGTTCTTTAAAAAGTGAACTATGTTGCTAGATAGAATATGAAATATCATGTTGTAAAAGAAGAAGAATCTTACAAAAAAGGAAAGTGATAAGAACATTGCACTTGTGATATTCCTTTTCCCTTTTAATATTTTGAAATTATTTATGTCTATAGGTATGTATTCTGACATACCACAAATGAAATGCTTAATTGGAATATCTTTGTTGATTTTCTTGGTGTTTTTCTTCATCATTATCCTGAATATTTGAGACTATCATGTTAAAGATATATATTATAAACAATAATAAAATTTTTATTATAAACAATAAATGCATAAATCCAATTTTTAGTTGTTCTCATGACATGTATAACCATCACACAGTTGTTAATGAATATTTCCCTGAACAGATCCTTCCTGATGCAGAACAAAAACCTCAAGCCAAAAATGTTCAGACTCGAGCAGATTACCTTCTCAAAGTTCTGCGAAAAATGATTGAACAGCAAAAAACTGGAGAGGCATGTATCTTTTTGTGTGTGTGTGTGTGTGTGTGTGTGTGTGTGTGTGTGTGTGTGTGTGTGTGTGTGTGTGCTTGTTATGTTATATTATAATGTATTTGTTATGTTTATTATGGGCACAGTCCAGTTAAAATATTATGACCACCCATTATTTCTCAGTTGTCCATTCCATCCTACCATCTGGTACTCATATTACAGTGAGAGCAAATATACATGACATTAGAGGTTGTGATGTACCATTCATTCAGTATTACTAATGGACTTTGAATAAAGGCATAATTATAGGTATTGGTTGAAGGGTTACAATATTCAGGAAACTGCCAGTACACAGACTGCTGTAGTTAAGGTGTTCCAAGAGTGGAAGAATACTCCACAGACCAGTAACCGTTTAGATGGGAGATTAATTTCTTTGCCAGTGTTTAGTCCTCCTTCCTGCTTATTAGAGGCTTGAAAAGATTCCTTGTTGGGTTTCTGCAGAAGGATTTATGGATTATGTAAAAAAATGAAGAAAATATACAAAAAATATATGCTACCTTGATGGACCTGTGTTTCATTCTGGATTTCTCCATGAGTGCAGGTCACAAAAATGCCTCCAACAATCTCGATCTTGAGCCTCTCCCTTCCATATTATACACATAAATTTCACTAATGGGTGTTCCCATCTTGTAGGTGGTCTTCCTAGTTTTCTCTTTATTCTTGGTTGCCAATTGAGTATTCTACATGTCCATCTGTTATCCCTGAGTCTGGCTATGTGGCCTACCCATCTCATCTTGCTTTCATATACTTACCACATCTTTTATGCCTGGTCTCTCTCTCTCTCTCTATTAGTTCGATATTTCTAACATGTTCCATTTTGCTGATATTACAATTCCTATATTCTATTGCATGCTGAGTTATCCTGGGAGTCTCTTCTTTTCTTGTTGTGTTCCATGTTTCTGATCCATATGTGAGTTACGGAAGAATGTCACTATTAAATAGTTTTGCCTTCGCAGAAATGTCAAGATTTGGATCAGTAAGTGTGTCTTTTAGTCTGTTGAATGATAGCCATGCAGCTTTCTTTCTTTTTACTAGTTCTTCGGATAAATCATTATTCATTTTTATTGTTTGTTCTATAGGGATGTTATTAATATATAACATAGGTGACTTGTCATTTGTGTAGATGTGTCTAATCCGTTTTGTTTTTTCCAGATTCATTTCTAAGCCTATCTTACTGCTGTTTGTGTATATTTTTTTACCCATTTCTTCTAGATCTTTTGGGTTGTGAGATATCAATACTAGATCATCAGCAAACATAAGGATTTGTAGTTTTCACTATCTATGCTAATTCCTCCATTTAGGTCTTTTTTTTTTCCCAGAATATATTCTAAAGTGCTGATAAATAGATTTAGGAAGATCATATCACCTTGGCAGATCCCTCTCTTTGTAATTATATTTATAGGTTGATTAAATAGGGTTATTTGCGTGGTCTGATTTTTGTTAATTTCTGTTATCATGTGGATGTAAATAGGATCCACATTTATTTCCAGTAAGGCACTGATGACTGCATTGTGTTCTATGGTATCAACTGCTTTTTTAAAATCAGTAAAGAGAAAACAGAGGGATTCAGTATTCTCAGCATTTTTCTGTTAGTTGTGAAATGACTTGGATATGATCTATTGTGGAGAAGCCACTTCTGAATCCTGCCTGCTCTCTCTACTGGAGTTGTCTTCAAGAGTGTTTTGGATTCTCTTCAGTATTACTCTGTTCATGATTTTATATATGTGAGAGAATAGACAGATTGGAAGATAATTTTTTTATGTTTTTCTTGTTCCCTTTTTTGAATAGAAGTATGGTTTAAGAAAAAACTTCAGAACCCTAGTCAGGAGAAGTGTATATCTGACTACACCAAAAAATATATATAATTAATAAAAATAGAAAGAAAAATCTTTAGCCTACCTGCTGGTATAGGTTTACACCCTTTTGTGGGTGAGAGTCACAACTAGCCAACAGTGGGTGCCCTTGCCTCATCACTTGTTGTGATAGCAGGTTGTCTCATCTTGTTTGAACATAAATGAAAAAATATGGACTGGCTAATCATGGAATTTAACAAAGGGATGAATGGTAGTGTTTCCCAGATGACAATCATTCTATGTATTGCCCAATCAAGATTAACAAATATTATGTGTAAATCCCCATTTCAGAACCATCATCACTAGACCATTAAAGAATGGGAAAACAGTTTTCATTTCAGATGAATCTCATTTCCAGCTATACAATATGGAGGATTTGGCAGAAACCTGGAGAGAGAGAGAAATCACTTCATTGTCACAGTCCAGCAGAAACAAGTGGTGGTAATGTTACTGTGGAGGATTTTTCCTGGGAATCTCTGGAGCCTTCATATCTATTATGACTGATCAGGTATAGCCCTTCATGGTGACAAATTTGTCGACACATAATGACTTCCAAGCATTACCATTGTGACCAAATTCCACAGAACATCCCTAGAATTATGTAGATTAAGATATGTGGCATTTGAATCCTTTACCTGGATGCCTACAAAAGCAATCCTGACAACATGGCAATTTTTATGTGGGGGGGGGGCTGTGCTCTGTTAGGACAGGATGGTGGTTATAATATTTTGACTGAACTGTTTTATTTATATATATATATATATATATATATATATATATATATATATATATATATATATATATATTTATAAAAATAAATTTAACTGATGACTAGAACCCGAGAAAGTATAACAAAAACCTTGAATACATCACAACTAGTTTCATCGGTGCTCCGACTTCTTCAGGTGAGAAATAAAAACATAAGATATAAAATAACACGGTAAAAAATGAACTTTCCAGCTTAATAAAAAGCAGAATAATAACAGTCATATTTGAATAGGTGACCGCGTGCTACCGTTGGCACGAGTAGAATGTGTGCGACAGCTAATTTTTCAGCGCCAGTACTGGATTACTGCGCTATGGGAATCGGGTAAATTGTAGCTAAGATTATTGTTTAAATGTGAAGGGTCCAGAACTATTTCTTTTGATTCGATAATTCTTCTTTCGAACTCATCCTTGCAAATATATAAATTAGTAGTGCGTTCCCAATCAACTTGATGTGGCTGTTCTTCAAGGTTAGAGTTTGCCGAGAAAAGGACATGACTGGAAAGGGCACTCGCTCGTGCTCTACTGTAGGAGATGTCACGTCTATGTTCCTCAAGACGAAGTGAAACAGATTTGTCTGTCTGGCCAAAATAAGGTCGACCACAGTTGCACAAAACTTTATAAACACCAGGAAAATGCAGATGGTTGTGTTTTGGTTGACTCAGAAAAGAACGAAGTTTTGGCAGCATAGTATATTCGGTCTTTATGTTGAATTTTTTCAGAATCTTAGCTAGTTTTGGGGTAAGAGTGCTGATAAAAGGTAACTGTATATGAGTGATAGAGTTGGAGTCATCTTCTTGTCGAGGATGTTGGCGTGGTCTCAAACGTTTAGTGATGTTATGAGACGAATATCCATTATTTAAGAAGGTGTTTTTCAGGAAGTTAAGCTCTGTTTGAAGGTCTTCTTCTGTGGAAATGAGACATCTTGCTTGATGGGCGAGGGTGGAGATGATGCCCAGTTTCTGAGGTGGGAAGTGATGAGAAGAACCATGTAAATATCTATCAGTGTGGGTGTTTTTTCGAAAAATTGAAAATTTAAGACAGTCAGGAAATCTACTGATCTTTAGATCCAAGAAGGGGAGAACGCCGTTAATCTCTAGTTCAGATGTGAATTTAATGTTTTGATGTTGGTTATTTAAACGGTTTAGGAAGTTTTGCAGTTCCTCTAAACTATGTCCCCAAATAAGGAAGACGTCATCAATGTAACGTAACCACAGTTTAGGTTTCAAAGTAGCTGAGGAAATAGCTTTCTCTTCAAAATCTTCTAGAAAAAAGTTAGCTAAGACTGGAGATAGAGGGCTGCCCATAGCTAAACCGCTAGTTTGTTTGTATATTTTCTCTTCGTAGCAGAAATAGCCGGAATTGATGCAGTGAGTTAGAAGAGCGAACACTTTTTTAGAAACCTTGTCCTTAAGAAGACTCAGAACTTCATCTGTAGGAACATTCGTAAACAGAGATACGATGTCAAAACTCACCATTCTGTCCGAGTCTAAAAGATTCAAAGTTTTTATTTTTGAGATGAAATCTTCAGTTTTTGATGAAGGAAGAAGAATTGCCAACTAAATGTTTTAAAGAAGCTGCAAGATTCAGAAGTTGATTTCTTCTGAAATCAACTTCTGAACTTCCTAGACATACAAGACTATCTCTCCGCTCTCTCCATCCCCTCATTCCTCGGTTGTACGGCTTGCCTAAGATCCATAAGGTTGACACCCCTTTAAGACCTATTGTGGAAGGGATTGACTCACCTACGTACAATCTGTCTAAATATCTTGCAGCTTCTTTAAAACATTTAGTTGGCAATTCTTCTTCCTTCATCAAAAACTCTGAAGATTTCATCTCAAAAATAAAAACTTTGAATCTTTAGACTCGGACAGAATGGTGAGTTTTGACATCGTATCTCTGTTTACGAATGTTCCTACAGATGAAGTTCTGAGTCTTCTTAAGGACAAGGTATCTAAAAAAGTGTTCGCTCTTCTAACTCACTGCATCAATTCCGGCTATTTCTGCTACGAAGAGAAAATATACAAACAAACTAGCAGTTTAGCTATGGACAGCCCTCTATCTCCAGTCTTAGCTAACTTTTTTCTAGAAGATTTTGAAGAGAAAGCTACTTTGAAACCTAAACTGTGGTTACGTTACATTGATGACGTCTTCCTTATTTGGGGACATAGTTTAGAGGAACTGCAAAACTTCCTAAACCATTTAAATAACCAACATCAAAACATTAAATTCACATCTGAACTAGAGATTAACGGCGTTCTCCCCTTCTTGGATCTAAAGATCAGTAGATTTCCTGACTGTCTTAAATTTTCAATTTTTCAAAAAACCACCCACACCGATAGATATTTACATGGTTCTTCTCATTCTCATCACTTCCCACCTCAGAAACTGGGCATCATCTCCACCCTCGCCCATCAAGCAAGATGTCTCATTTCCACAGAAGAAGACCTTCAAACAGAGCTTAACTTCCTGAAAAACACCTTCTTAAATAATGGATATTCGTCTCGTAACATCACTAAACGTTTGAGACCACGCCAACATCCTCGACAAGAAGATGACTCCAACCCTATGACTCATATACAGTTACCTTTTATCAGCACTCTTACCTCCAAACTAGCTAAGATTCTGAAAAAATTCAACATAAAGACCGACTATGCTACGCTGCCAAAACTTCATTCTTTTCTGAGTCGACCAAAACACAACCATCTGCATTTTCCTGGTGTTTATAAAGTTTTGTGCAACTGTGGTCGACCTTATTTTGGCCAGACAGACAAATCTGTTTCACTTCGTCTTGAGGAACATAGACGTGACATCTCCTACAGTGGAGCACGAGCGAGTGCCCTTTCCAGTCATGTCCTTTTCTCGGCAAACTCTAACCTTGAAGAAAAGCCACATCAAGTTGATTGGGAACGCACTACTAATTTATATATTTGCAAGGATGAGTTCGAAAGAAGAATTATCAAATCAAAAGAAATAGTTCTGGACCCTTCACATTTAAACAATAATCTTAGCTACAATTTACCCGATTCCCATAGCGCAGTAATCCAGTACTGGCGCTCAAAAATTAGCTATCGCACACATTCTACTCATGCCAACGGTAGCACGCGGTCACCTATTCAAATATGACTGTTATTATTCTGCTTTTTATTAAGCTGGAAAGTTCATTTTTTACCGTGTTATTTTATATCTTATGTTTTTATTTCTCACCTGAAGAAGTCAGAGCACCGATGAAACTAGTTGTGATGTATTAAAGGTTTTTGTTATACTTTCTCGGGTTCTAGTCAGTTAAATTTATTTTTATAAATGTATACATCCCGAGTAAATCCTAATTTCAACAATATATATATATATATATATATATATATATATATATATATATATATATATCATTCATATAATCTTCCAAGGGAACATTTCATGAAATATGTGGTTAATTGTTACTATTTAATTAAAAAAAAGGACAATAAATATCCATTACTGTTTTATAGCTCAGTGACAAAAAAAAAAAGCTTGCCTTTGAAGCTTAAAAAATTTGAAATATGACTGAGAGCTTATGAGAATATCAACTTTCACATAACAGTAATCATGAGAGTTTACATTAATACCATTGCTCAGTTTTAATTTTTGACATTTGAAAAGCAAGCATTGTTTTGCTGTTTGGCTATAAAACTATTAAATGTTTATTTTACTTACTTTTATTAATTTACTATGTACCTGGGTGTATGTAACTTCATATTCATTTTGGCAATATAGGCTAATGGGATATCAGCATGGATGCTAAAAGAGTGTTCAACTGAACTAGTTGTTCTTTTGACCTGTATATATAATTTCAGCCTCAGAACAGGAAACATTCCACAGGAATGGAAAGAATATCACAATCCCATGGCACAGTGGTGGTGGAGATTTTGGAAAAGTTAGTAAAAAGCTCACATGCTGAAATGGGTTTAAAAAGAATCTATACTTTGTAACAAAGAGCATCAGTTTACTAAGGGAAGGTCATGTTTGAGCCACTTGCTCACATATTATAATGTTACTGCTGAGTTAGACAAGGAGAATGAATATGCCATGATACTTTGAACTTTAAATAGTTTTAATGGTACATGTGCACTAGGAGTATTTAAATAATTTTCACGGCTCACATGTGTAACAAAAATTATATGGAATTTTATTAAAAAACTCCAATATATTTTATCCAACATTACATGAACATTGTCGGAGAGGCCATTAATTACATTCAGATGAATCACAATAACAAGTCATAAATCACACGTATATTAGCTCATGTCTCATAGCTCACAGTGGAAGTATATAATATTACACTATTAGAGTTCAATGGAAAAAGTGTAGAAAATTGTGTAGATAAAAATTATTATTAATTTTTTAAAAAAATGATGAACAATGAATAGTGATCCTTTCTTTTAAGCTCTTGATTCCGCCATGCTAAGACCGACAGTCTGGCTTAGATATGTTGACGACGTGTTCGCAATCTGGCCGCACAGGCGACAACTGCTAAACACATTCCTTAGCCACCTGAACAAACAACATGAATGCATACAATTTACCATCGAACTCAAAAATCAAAATTTGCTCCCGTTCCAGACACACTAATCACACATCTTCCTTCAGGCAGTCTATCCTTCACAGTCTACCGAAAACTGACACGCACACTGGTCAATACATACATGCTAATTCATACCACCACCCATGTCATTAACACCCTTAAAAACAGAGCTACAACAATTTGCTCTAACCAGCAAGCCCTGAAACATGAACTAAAAATCATCAGCGACACATTCATAAATAATGGCTATAACAAAAATACTATTAATAAAATACTCCACAAAAACGAATCTAGATTACAGTAAAACCATAGCCATCCCATAAATTAAAGGGTTATCAGAAAAAATCAACAGAATCCTACAACATTATAACCTCAATGCCACCTTTAAACCACCCACTAAACTTAAAACCATATTCAACTCCTCTAAGGATCCTCCCCCCCTCCCATTAGCACATCCTGGAGTCTATTGCATCCGCTGCACCTATAACTTACCGTACATTGGTGAAACAGGACAGACAATCCCTATACGCAAGAAAGAACACATTAGACACATTAAATATAACCATTATGGTGAAGCAGGCCTCTCAGACCACGCACTCAACACCTTACATCAAATCAAGTGGAAAAGCACCCACTCCTTACACCACACAAAAACCTGGTATGAAAGGAAATTTAAGGAAGCCTGCGAAATCCTGATAAACCACCCAAATATCAACAACAAAGATGGCATGAAAATTCCAAGGATCTGGATGGCACACATTCAGCCTACCTAATATATAAGATCCAGCATAAGTCAGGACTCTAGCCAATCTACAACTAGTATTAGAAACCATTCCATACCAACTGGCTGGAATGTACAAGTATAATCATGATGTTAATATTTGTATATAGATAGATACTTGTTGTGCCCAATGTATTTCTACAACCAACAGATAACACTAATAATAGGACTCTAGCATTGATGTATAATTTTTTTTTTTTTTTTTTTTTTTTTTTCCACCAAAGGTCAGGCCAACAATTGTTGTAACGGTTGGTCAGTATCTTTAACAAACCAGTTTGATTATAGTGTAGCTTGTTTTCTGTGTATAGTTGTATGCTCCAGAAGATGACCTTGACATAAAGGTAGAAACGTCAAATGTAGATTTTAGTTATATTAAACTAAAGTTTTTATTCAAACACGGTAGTTGTCTCCATAATTTTCAAAAATGAATGAATAGTGATCGCTTCCCAAAACTTAGATATTATCATGCATTTCTGATCGGTTGAGGTTTGGCCAATTTTGTAGCATTTCATGTTTCAAGGAAAAGATTATCAAATTTGAACTTGCTGGAATGAAGATGTTTTGTCTGGTTCCAAAGAACTCTGTGCCTAGTGTGAATAGCATGAGAAGTGAGGCCAGACTTGTTGGATTTCAAAAATGCAATATAGTCTTGATATTTTTCAATTTTAATCAAGGGTCATTGATAGACACCTGGTAAGGAAAGAGGTGGTAATGTATCCTTTGTAGGAAGGAAGATAGTTTCTGAGCTGGTTTGAAGCATATAGATTGAATTTATGAAGAATCCTTACTATTTGTTCCAAGGTTCCTCGAAGGTAGGGTATTGAAATTCTTTTCACATCGGATTGTAGGCTAGTAGAAGTATTATAATTATCAATAATTTCTTGAATGATAGTTTTGTATTCTTCTTAATTTTATGCATTTCATCTTACAAAAGGAAATCAGAAGAGATCACATGAACTCTATGTACAAGACTCTTGATAATACCCATTTTTTTAGGATGAATGATGGTGGGGAGATGAGTGAATCTGCCAGCAAAGGTTGACTTCCGATAAACAGAAAATTCAACATGACCTATAAAATTTTGAATTATTAAAATATCCAAAAAGGGTAGGTTGGTTAATGCATTCACATTCAATAATGAACTTGATACAGTACTATAAGGAGCTTATTTTCTCTAGGAACTGAAGTAATTCTGACTCAGAGTGGGACCAGATTGCAAATATATCATCAACAAAATGCAACCAATTACAAGTCTAAGGAAATATAGTGTCAAAGAATTATTTTTCTAGATACTCCCTAAAATAATCATCTACAGCTGGTGAGATAGGACTGCCCATTGCTGTTCCTTCTATTTGTTTGAACAACTTATTAGGCCATGTTAAATAGCTTGCTTTGAGGATGAATTTAAATAGGTTAACAGTGTCTCCTGGGAAACCAGATTGTAAAAACTGAAGCGCCTCTTGTAGTGGTATGTTGGTGAATAGGGAGATTCCACAAAAGAAACCATAATCTTATTATTAGACATATAGATCTTTTATTTTCTTGTTAAAGTCAAAACTGTTTGTGATATAAGAGCTGATGTGACTAGTGAGATTCTGAGATGGTGAGAGATGTTTTTCAAGGTAGTAAGTGGGAGAACTAATACAGTCCACTATTGGGCATAGTTAGTTGCCATCCTTATGTATTTAGGAAGACCATAGAGATGAGGTGGACAGGCATGATGAATTCATAACCTCTCAACATCAGTGGTATCCCATGATTGTACATTGTCTAATAATTATTTAATTTATTGAGTTTACTTTTGGTTGGATCCATGCTGACAACACTATAGGTTGACCTATCTTTTAATCAGATATTAATTTTACAATTCTACTCATGAATTAGTATAATAAATTTAGTTTAATCCTTTATCCAAGTGTAAGCAAACAACATTTGCACTTGGAGTATCTTCAGGACTGAGGCAACTCGTGGTAAAGGTGGACCAAGCTCTCATCACTACTTGTCTTAATAGCTCCCATAATGCAATGCACATCTCCTTGCGGACATGCATTAAGAGAAGGGCCACTACCCAGACCGGTTTCGATTTCGAAAGCGGTCTGGGTTGTGGCCCTTCTCTGTTCTTTAAATTTATAACTCAGCTGTTATAGCTAGACTCAGTTATTGGTTGAATATTGTGAGAGTTTCTTCCTTCTGATATTTCAAACTTACAAATTAATCTATGTTTATGAATAAAATGTCCTCATCTGGCTGAGGATAGCGAAATACAAGAAATTAATTCAAAATGGTCTTGATATTATTGAAACCGGTCTGGGTAGTGGCCCTTCCCTTAATGCATAGCATTATACATGTCTGCAAGGGATGTGCTTTGCATTATGGGAGATACTAAGACAAGCAGTGATGAGAGTTTGGTCCACCTTTACCATGAGTTGCCTCAGTCCTGAAGATACTTCGGGTGCAAACTTTGTTTGCTTACACTTGGATAAAGGATTAAACTAAATTTATTATAGTCTAACCAAGCGGAAAAAGCTTCCATCATGAATTAGTATTAATCCTAATTTGTGAGAACAGTGGTATTACCTTTGTCAGCCTTTGAGATAACAGTATTCATGTTCTAGTGTAGGAAGCGAAAAACTCATACTGCTGATAAGGGCATATTTAAAGGAACTGGTTTTGCTTTGCATGGAATTTGGGCAATCTCAAAACTTAATTTATATGCTTCATCTGTGTGTAATTTCTCTGATTCCTTTTTCCAGTAACTAGTTCATCACATGTTAGCAGTCTGTTCTTTAAATTTATAACTCAGCTATTATAGCTAGACTCAGTTATCGGTTGAATATTGTGGCAGTTTCTTCCTTCTGATATTTCAAACTTACATATTAATATATGTTTATGGATAAAATGTCCTCATCTGGCTGAGGATAGTGAAATAGAAGAAATTAATTCAAAATGGTCTTCATTGAGAATGTCTTTTAAAGTAATTTCAAGTTCCAGAAGTTGAGTATTATTTAAATAAAAATGTTCCTTCAGTTTAAATATTTGATTTACTAATAACTCCTTGCTTGCTTTTTGATAAATCTTTTGTGCAGAACGTGATTGGGCGGCCTTTCTAATTTTAACAAAATTAGGAATAATATCAGCAGTCCAATAACACTCATGGAACACAAGTCTGTTATGCAGATGAGCCGTCTTCAAATGTAGCTTACCATATCTTCTTACAGATTTGCAATGTTCCTTGCCATTGAGGTTTGTAATAAATAGTTTTAATGGCTTATGTGCACTAGAGATATTTAAACAACTTTCACCACTTACACTTGTAACAAAAATTATATAGAATTTTATTAAAAAAACTCCAATATATTTCATCCAATATTACATAGACATCATCAGGGAGACAGACCATTAATTACATTCAAAGCATGAATCGCAATAATGATCACAGCTAAAATATAGTCACAGCTAAAATATATGATATTACATTATTGAGTTCAAAAGAACAGTTGTAGAAAGTTGCATAGATAAAAAATAATTTAAAAAATGATTATAAAATATTATAATGATTATTATAAACAAGTCTGGCACAAAGTTCTTTGGAACCAGACAAAACTTCTTCATTCCAGCAAGTTCAGATATCCTCAACAACAACTGATCAGACCGCATGCTAATATTGCATCAGTTAAGCATTTTTTAAATGCTTCCCAAGCAGTGTTGATATTCTTGCCATCCAGCAACATCAATACCATTGCATTGAACTCAGAATACTCCTCAGTTGGTCATTATTTTCTGCTTTGTAGTTCAGCATGTAACCTTTTCTGAATGGAATATTCATAATCTTAGCCACTTCCCAAGTGAGTACTGAATGACCTAGAGTTACTTCTGTCACATGCTGCTTGAGGAAGTTGTCTTGCAGCAGTTCAATAAATTCAGTTTCATTCTTCTCATGAGATTTTGCTGTTACGCATTCAATGTTTGGATATTTAAAGTCTTCCATTATGATTACTTTTTTTGCACCTATTGCCTATATCTCTATTTGGTGATGCAATTCTTCATCACTAGCAACTGATCCACCAGGTCTGTAACAACACTCCACTATGTATTTGATCTTGTAAGATTCCACCTCACCAGATAGCTTCAAACTCACTGGCACATGAAATACTGTTACTAGTCCTACAATCATAGGTCGCAACTCTAACTGGATTCAAGTCATCTGATATTATGAGCATCACGCCCCTTCCTCTCCTATCCTGTCTATCTTTCCTAAAAATGCTGTACCCTTTACACTTGATACCAGTTGGTATGTCTGATTCTGATAGCCAGGTCTCACTAATGCCTACAATCTGAGGTCCCAACATATTCACCACGGCAACAAACTCTGCCCATTTATTTCTGATACTCCTTGTATTTGTGTACAGTAATAATCTACCTGCATGTTCTTTTGTATATTCTTGTCTGCACAACACAACTGTACAACTTGCAGATCTCTATTCTTCTCTAGTGCCTTATACATGTAGACATCTTTGCATACATTTGATGGGTCTGAACCAGACAAACACAAAGGTGAAATTGTTCTCTCCTCATAATCATTTCCATGATAATGCTCATTCTCATAATTAACACAGTTTTGAAACATTGTCACTCTGGCATTCTTACCATGCCCCCCCCCCTTTATAATTTAGTTTCCCTGACTCTCTGTGTTAGGTCTCATACCAGTTATTAGTTTTTAAAGACTCCTGATATCAAACACATTCAAGTGTAGACTATCCCTCTTATACAAATACAATCTTCCCTCAAACTCACTCCACACATTCAAAAATTTACATCCATTCCTCCTACACAGCCTACTCATCAAATCGTTTGCCATCATGGCCCTTCTTCATAATTAATTATTTATTTTCGCTTTTTTCACGCTTCACTCTTGCCTCTTCCAACAACCTTGTCATGTTTTCTCTTATACTGAACTTACCACTAGTTGAGTTGTTAGTACTTTCCTACAGTTCTGATCTCATTTAGTTTTCTGTTTTTGAATTGCTTGCTATATATTTTTAATTTTTGCTCCAGGAAAACTTGAAGTTATTCAAGTTTTCACATGATCATGTTTTGAAAATAGTTAACAGTTTGTCTCCCTGACAATGTCCACATAACGTTGGTTGAAATATATTGGAGTTTTTTTGAATAAAATTCTATATAATTTTACATATGTAAGCCATGAAAATCATTTAAATAATATTTAGACTTTTCCAAAGCTTTGGGATTCAGCATGGAAAATTATTATATAAATTTTCCAGCATGGAAAATTTATATAATAATTGTATAAATTGTATTGTACAATTATTGTATAAATTGGAGAGTATGGCTAATTAAGAAATATCAGAAATGGTAATAGAGGATGGTGAGTCTGCAAAATTTGGTCTATTGTTATTCAATCTTTACATTAATGACATTTTAAAGGATTTCATAGGTTACATACAGCTGTTTGCTGATGATACAGAGATAGGTAGGTTAATCATGAATGCAACCTGACATGCAGAGTGATTCGAATAGGCTGTAATTAGTGAACAATTAGTGAAATGCAATAAAAAAAGAGATGTCTAGTTATTTGTTAATTAATGTGTTGTTGGGCAGGATTTCAGTTTTGTCAGATGTTATATATTGGTCTTCTAAAGTGCTTCTAACTGCATCACTTCATCTTGGTCTTGGTTTTCTTTGAGGGGTTTTTTCCCCTGCCATATTGACTTCAAACACCATTTTTACTAGACTTTCTTATTCCATTCTGTTCAGGTGACCGCACTATCTTACATTAGCTCTGCTCACACATTCTTAAATGCTAATAGAGTCAAATCTCTTCCTCATATCTTCATTTTTAATATGATTCTTCTATTTATGCCATCTGTTCACTCCTCTAACTCTCAGATTCATAAGTTAAAGTTGGTTTGAATACTGCTATACCAATAAATTTATTTGACTCCCCAACACACCAGCTTTTTATTCTGTTTATTTCCATAATTAATTTGCCATCTTCACTAACATTTCTACCTAAATGGCTTAAATATTTTACTTCTTTGGTAGGGTTCACCATTGAAAATACAGTTGATGTTTTCTATGTTCCTTATTTTCATGTGTATTCGCATTTGTTATAGCATTTATTCAAAAAAAGTATAATATTTTCCATAAAGAGCTGAATTGAATATTTCCAGTTTTGATATTATATTTAATGCCAATTCAGTCATCATGTAATCAATGTAGATAATGAATCATATTATGAGTGAAAAGTAGAAATAGTATGGTCTTTTCTTATACCTGGTTTTTCCATCATACTGTCTTCCTCTACCTCTTCAGTTCTAACAGCTAAATTACAACTTTAATATAGCCTACATATTGCTCTGTCTCATTTTTCCCATATAACTCTAGCATTTTGAAGGGCACCCTGTAGTACACCTCCAAATCAAAAAAAATTAGATCAAAGAAAATGTGTTGAATGATTTGCAATTCTAATTTATTGGGATAGAAAATAATTATTATCAAATATGAAATAGCAAAGTCTAAATGTATGTACTTTGTAGATTATATAATCATGTAAACACGTAAAAATGTAATATAAATTATAAGAAAACTGTTATTTGAAACCTTCACAAAATTAGAATAATTTTTAACATGGTTCAAAATATTACAATAATGCAAAAATAAATGCACAAAAATTACAGTCGAAGAGAAACAACATGATAATTAGTACTTAGCTGCATCCTCCTTAGCTGTTTTATCAAATCATGTCCATATGGTCTGCAGACTAGAAACAAGTTCATTTTTGTTGAAGATGTTTCTTCATAATTCCCCCTAAATTCTCAATGGGGTTTAAATCTGGTGAGTTTGCCAGCCAAGAAATTACATGGATTTGATCTTTGAGCCATCTAGTAGGTCTTGGAAGTGTGACAAGAAGCTGAATCTTTTCTGAAAAAAGAAATTATCATCACATAAATCTTCTGATGCCAGTAACATAAAGTGCTCAAGAATTTCTTGGTACTCTTTAGAATTGACTTTTGTACACAATACGCAAGCTACCTGGATCCTCTTCAGAGGTCATACAAGACCATACCATGACAAAGGTTGCAAATTTCACGAACATTTTATGCATTCTTTATCAAATGCTTCTTGCTTAAGATTTCAAACAAATATCCCTTAATGACCATGGAACACATGGTCATCAAGGAACACAAAACATACTTTCATCACTAAAAAATACCTTTATCCAGTTCTCTTGAGCATGCAACAGTCTTTGCTTACATCATCGGACTCTAGCTGCCTTTTGTTTGGAAGTCATAAGCTGCTTCATCTTAGGCACAAGTGATTTAAAACCCAATTTGTGAAGTCGTGTCAACATCGTAGATTTAAACACATTCATACCTAGTTCTCTCCATCTCCTGTGAAAATACCTTAAACTTCGGAAGCAGCTTCTTCACAATGCTCTTCAATCTTCTACAGGGGCATCGCCAGATTAGATCGTGCCCTGAGGCAAACAATGAAATATCATCCCTGATGGATTATAAGAGAAAAATATAAGAAAATCTCCAATTGCTATTTTGTTTTTATTACAAGAGAAACATTAATGCAAAATGATTACATAATAATATTAATTAAATGTTTGCTCTATGGGGGTAATGCACAATAAAACTGTTTATAAGCTCTTCTAAATTTAAATTATAAGCTATGTTTGCCTCTGTTGATATAGTTGCTAGACCAACCAATCATTCTTGGGGTCATTGCTATTCGCAAATAATTTTTAATCAGTTTAAGCTTGGAAAAATTTTTTTTGCACTTGCTACGCTATCAGAAATTGTTAGCATAGTGACACCGCCTACTGCAATATGGCTGAACAAGCTCCCTTATTAAGCTGCTCCGTGAGGCAGGCTACCTCTATGCTACATCCTGTCAATGGTACTGATCTTCTATCATCTCTTGATGTACTTATTACCTTTCGACTGCAATTGAAGTTGATTATTTTGAAAATCCAGTTATTAAAATACTGTCTCAATACTCTTCTCATGCTTGCTTGAGAACATTTCAATTCCTTAACTATAAACTGTTGAGTGTGGCCTTCTTTGTGTAGAAACACCATACAAAACTTCTTAACTTCCGATACATGAGTTAGTCCCACAGCTACTGAAATATATGCTATTTCTATGCTCTCCTCAAAACTGATCAGAAAAATTTGGGATATTCTAATAATACGTTAAAAATTATTCTGATTTTGTGAATGTTTTCAAATAACAGTTTCTTATAATTCATATTACATTTTTTTATGTGTTTACTTGGCTTGTAAATCTACAAAGTATGTAGATTTAGATGATGCTAACTCATATTTGGTTAGAATTATTTTCTACAATAAATTAGAATTGCAAATCATTCAACACATTTTCTTTGATTATTCTAATTTTTTTGATTCAGTGTGTATGCCTTTTCCAAATCTACAAATACAGATTCTTTATATACTTGATTGATTTCTCAACTACTTGTCCTGAACACAACTTGTTCCTCCACAGTTTTAATTAGTTTCCTCTTTTATATGCTTCATAAATCTTATCTGGACATTCTGAATTCCTCTGTAATTCTCACATTCAGTTTTGTCCCTTCTATATATACCTACTATGAGAATATAAGTACTTTGTCAGGAAATCTTTACCATTAAATTATCATGCTACTAATACTAATATTATTTCATTTTAAAATTAATGGAAATCTGTTAACTATAAATACAACCACTGTTAACCAGCATGAACATTTTTTCTTATGTCATCTACATCTGGTCAAATATCATCAAAAATTTAGAAAATTTCAAGTTGTATAGCATTTCATTGGATTTGATTTAATAAGTAATCCCTCATTTTATGGTTTCTTTTTTTGAGCAATTTTTCTTTCTCTCTAGTTATCCATGGATAACTAGAAAGAGACTTGAAGTGACTTGAAAAGTTCTGTTAGGTCTCTAGAACTGGGTTGTTGGGTTATGGAATTCTTAGCCCACTCACGGTGCTCATGACTTAGAGATTTTATGAGCTTTCATTGATGGGGAAATACATTTAACAAATAAATTAAATTACTCCCATTACAACCATCACTCAAATGTAAATTTAGTCCCTACTTCATTTACAGTTTTTTTTATTAGTATCTTGATCACTTGACATATTTTTAACTCATTGTTTTATATTTACAGTTCATTTCATTTATAATATGATTGCCCAATAATTGGTAGGTATGTATCACACCTAGCAATTATTGAGTGTGAAATCATTTGTGAAAATTAAATGCAACAAATTTCCTATATGTTCATAGTTTATTCTTACAAGTTGGTGAATTTCTTTGTACTGTGAGAAGTTTCCTTCTCCACATATATATATAGAGAGAGAGAGAGTGAGAGAGAGAGAGAGAAAGAAAATATTCAGCACATTGTTTGTTACAGTAAAAGAAGTATGCATGAGCACAATAAAGAATGAGTTCTTCTACTTCATTTAAGCACCTTTGTATTACTAGAAGAGCAATGTGCTCTATAGTTGGAAAGATTTTGGCTCAAATTCCATAAATGTATGAAATAAATAGTGAATTAAATAGCTAATATCATATCAAGGATATATGGGTATTTTTGTTTCTCTTGAAAGGCTTTGTTCCTGTGAAACAGACTAGATAGAGAACATTTGCATGAGACATAATATATTCATCTCAAAGCCTGTTTTTCCTTGCTTAATTATAAATAATTACTTTACCTCCCACCTCCTTTCATAGTGAAAAATAAAAAAAAATAATTTATTAAAATTATTTATTTACCTTCCTTTGAATTTTTCCAAATTGTTATTTGATTACACACTTTGTATAAAGGATTAAGCAAGAGTACAGTTTCTTGTCAAGTATAATGTAACATCAAATCATCCCCTTATACTTCCTTCATTTCTAACTGCTGACTTATATATCAAAGGCTATGTTTTGCTCGATATAATGTCCCATTTAACACCATACAATTTTAGCATTTGATACCTTATCATATGACTTTTCCTATGATTTCTCAAACCTTTCCTTTAAAGTGAAAATCTGATCCTGTTAACTGCTATTTGGCTTCTATTTCCAATCACAAAGAAAAATGATTTCAATAAAAATTATACTTTTTGCTCAAAACAGATTTATTGAAAATGCAATATATCATAACACTGTCCTCATTATTCTGATAAGAAACAACAAAATATATTATTATAAAAAATATATTTTTTATAACATATTTTTAATGTTTTCCAAGAGTTCATTTCAGATTCATTATGTTACACAGAACAGCAGTTTAAAGAACAAGGATATCTCTTTCTTATGAAAATAGTTCAGCAGATTAATCAGTGTTAAGTTACTGTTGAATTAGTATTGTTAAGTAATTTTAATGATAATCATGATAGTAAAACAATAAAATCTCTTTTATGTATTTAGTGATCTGGAAATATAAAATCATAGAAAATAATTATAGTTCATTTCAAATTAGAATTTTTTTATTTCACTAAATTCAGGCTCATCTTATATTTGTGGTCAGTTATATTTGAAGAAATATGGTATTTCTTATAATCACCTTGTTATTTTTCTCTGAAGTGAAATCAGTAAAAAAAATAAATAAATAATAGTAATAATAATAATAATGAGCTCCATCTTTTTGTTGATAGAATAATAGAACCTCCTCCAAATTCTTTTCTAGCAAGAAACACCAAAAACAAAACGAGGACGAAAGCCACGGGCAGAAAAGGTGCACTTGAGTAAACCATATGTAGAAAATGATGACAGTGATGCTTCAGTGTCTTCGGTAAATAGTATACTACTTACTAGAGGCCTGCATGGTTTAAAGATTAAAGCATGGGCTGACACTTGCAAGCTTATCCAACAAACAATATTTCTACATAGATCTCTATAACTATCAATTTTAAACACAGACACACACTGTGTGTGTGTGTGTGTGTGTGTGTGTGTGTGTGTGTGTGTGTGTGTGTGTGTGTGTGTGTGTGTGTGTGTGTGTGTGTGTGTGCATATATTTAAATCCTCTCACAGTGGCTTTAAATCTACAAAATCGAACTCTGAATTATGAAATTTCTGACGTTGCTTTTCAGGAGATTCTGCAATGTGCCTGAACTGTGACAGGGAATAAATCATTAAATTTTCATAAATATGTTTTAAAATCATGGAAAAGATTTCGTTAATCTAAATATGTGGTTAATTTTTTAAACTCTTATTTTTAAATATACTCTTCTCTAATCTCAACATTGAAAAACCAATTACCATATGTTCAACCCTTCTAATTTGAAGATAGAGCAGTTTTCGTGATAGTAACCAAAAACTTTCTTTTCTATTTGTAGTTATAAATTCTTTGATAATTGTGCATCTTTATACTTGCAGCCTGTTTTCATTTGTCATTCTAGTATAATTTCGTCAACAATAGCATCTTGAGATATGTGTTCATGCACATATCTCTAGATGCTACTGTTCAGAAATGATGACTAGTGACATTGTTATCCTGAAAGACAGATTGTAACAATCATAGAATGCACATACTTAGAATAATGCACAGGTATATTCTGGGGTGTTGCTTTTCAGGAGATTCTGCAATTTGCCTGAACTGTGATGGTAACTCATGCAGAGTCCGGTCTTTCTCTGAATCTATATTCATGATTACTGGCTTTATCACCATTATCAGAAAATCATCAGTCAGCAGACCGTATACCTTTTTATTATTGGTTAGCAGTTATATATATGTTTTAAACATCACTGCAAATTAAGCTGTGAAATTAGCCATTACATGGAAGTACATGACTATTGAATCTTGGTTTTTCAGTGGACAGTTTGGTGAACTTTGCAGTAATTGCAGAACATTTGTAATAGCAGATACTCATGGAGTTTCAACTTTTGAAAGAATTTTTTTTTTTTTTTTTTACGCAACCAGCATGTAATATTCCATTACCACTTATCATCATCAAATTTCTGACATATATCCTCAAGGGGTTTACAGGACATTATGATAGTACTACATGAAAAACTTACATCATCACTAACTTCCATTCAAAAATTTTCCACAAGATTAGCCTGTTATCTGTCAACATTAAAATATTATCAGATCTTATATTTCTGTCTTCTAAGGCACTTTTTACTGTACTAATCCACATACATCTTGGTCTTCCTCTGGGTCTTTTTCCTGCCAACCTGGCAGAGAACACTTGTTTTGCTAATCTTTCCTCTCCCACCATACCACCTGAGATTAGCTCTTCTTCTGCTGTCTATTTCAAGTTCTTTCCTAATATCCTTGTTTTTAATATGATATTGCCATTGATGCCATCTGTTCATGCCCCTAATCTTTCTCAAGACTCTCATATCTGTGATCTCTAGTCTTTGGTCAAGTGTTTTACTTCTAACCCAGCTCTCAGATCCATAAATTAAAATTGGTTTAAACACTGTCTTGTATACAGCTAATTTAGTGTTTTGGCTAATTTCTCTTATTCCATATAAATTATTCAGTTGACTTCCTACCACCAGCTTTGCTAATTCTGCTGTCTATTTCAATGTTCAATTTGCAATCTTCACTAAAAAGTGTGCCTAAATAGCTGAAATGGTTTACTTGTTCTATAGGTTCCTCATTCAGGAAGTATTTGATGTTTTCATTGTATCTACCTACAATATTTTCTTTGTCTTTGTTTTTTAATGCTGATTTTCGTACCAAATTTATTACAGCAGTTCAGGCAATTTGGTCAGGAATTATTTAGGAGAATAACATCATCTGAATAGTGTAAAGAGCTGAAGTATATATATATATATATATATATATATATATATATATATATATATATATATATATATATATACATACATACATACATACATACATACATACACCATGCTGTCAACCAACTTTGATATCAGGTTTAATGCTGCTTTCCTTCATGATGTGATCCATATAGATTATGAATAACAGTGAACATAATGTAAACCCTTGTCACACACCCGACTTAACATCAAACAATCTTTCTATTCAGTTCTAACTGCTAATTTACAGCTCAAATAGAAACTATGCATTGGCTTGATATAATATCCCATTAACACCATATAACTAGAATCGTATGAAGAGCTTTAATCTTGGCACCTTGTCATATGCCTTTTCCAGATCTACAAAACTTAAATACAGAGCCTTGTTATATTCCCATGATTTCTCAACTATTTGTCTTAAAGCAAAAATCTGATCCTGACAACCTCTGTTTTGCCTGAACCCAGCTTGTTCTTCTCCCCCACAATTATTCTTAGCCATTTCTCAAGAATACTTGTATAACTCTTACTAGGACCACTCAGTAGAGAAATCCTCTGTAAGTCTCACATTCGGTTTTATTTCCCTTTTTATAATGAGTGTTCTACTTCAATCATCTGGAATTCAACCCTCTGTCCACACCATCTGAATTATGCAGTCTAGCAACTATAAAACTTTTATACCTCTATATTTTAGCATTTCTGGTCATATATCATATACTCCAGCTGCCTTTCCACATTTCAGATAGTTTTTTCTAATTCAAGTATATATTCAAGAAAGCATTCCTTTTGAGTGTTTTCTACCACCATGTAGTCACTGCTTGTTTCATTTAGGAATCAAGAATAACTTTATCTTCAGTTTTTATGTCCCCTTTATCATCTCTAATTCCTTTTACAGTACTCTTGCCTCCATTTTTGGGCTTTTTCAATAGCCTCCAGAATATTTTGCCTCCTTCCTGATATTTATTTTCTATGTTCCTACCATAGTCTTGCTATGACTTTTGTTTAGCCAATTTTATACAATACTTTGCTTTTTTATGATTTTCTCTGTTCTATAAGAGCATAAGCTTATTTGTCAGGGACTTTTGATATGCTTTCTTCTTTTCCTTGACTGCCTCTTTAACTTCCTGATTCCACCATACAGTTCTGATTTTTCTACCTATCTTTGCAGATTACCTCACCATTTTCCTCCTGGCTGAACCAATCAATGTTTTTCTTTAGGGTTTGCTACTAGTCACCAAAGTTTGGTTCTTGTTTTCAAACTTTGTTTAAAATTTTAAACAAAGTGTAAAATTTAAAATACACAAACATTATTCAAGTTTTTCTTGAATAATGTTTGTGTATTTGAGTCTACAGTTCACAGCTGCGCAATTTTCTTTCATTTCAAAAACTTTCTTACATGCCTTCTTTTCAATATGAAGTTTAATTTTATCCTACTCAACATTAAATGGTGATCACTTCCTATTTCAAATCCTCTGTGTATTCTTGTGTGAGCCAGTAGGAAAACATCACTGTCAATAATAACATAGTCAGTGAGACTTTTCTTATTCCATGCATCTTCTCTCCATGTGAATTTGTCCACATTTTTATGTTGGAACATGGTGTTAGTAATAACTAGTCCATGTCTTGAGCAGAAACCCAACAGGTCTTTGCCATTATTATTAGTTTTACTCTTTTCTTTAAATTTTCCCAAAACATTCTTATATGTCTAGTAATCATTTCCTACTCTGCTGTATAGATCAACAAGAAGGATCAACTTTTCCTTTTTTGCTGTGCCAGCTGCCTTCACTAATGCCTCGAAAAATTCCTCCATTTTTCCTTTGTAGAACCCTCTGTGAGACCATAAGCACACATAAGTCTCAATATCCAGTTCCCCATTCTGATATTAGTCTACATTACTCTATATGATATTGCCTACCATTCAAGAAGATTGTCCTCATATTTAGCATTTAATATTATAGCTACTCCGTCTTTTCCCTGATTGTTATTGTCCGAATATAACATCTTGTACTTGTTGCTTAGAAAGATTTCACCTGTTTTGTCTTCTTTGTTTCAATGACATCTACTATGTTGATCTGGTACTTATCCATTTCTTCTGCTAATTCCATTTCTTTTCCATTGATGCTTCTTATGTTGATGGTGCCAATCTTGATCTCTGCTGATGTTGAGTTGGGGTTACCACTTAAACATTTGCAAATGCATTTTTGCTTAAAATGCACTAAGATGTACAATGTTTGCACAGCCATAAAAAAAGACATTATTATCCTTTAGTCATCATCAAATTCCTGACACGTACCCTCAAGGGGTGTACAGGATATGATAGTACTACATGAAAAATTTACATTATTACTAACTTCCTATCTGCAATTTTCCTCCAAATCAGTCTGTTACTTGTCAAGACTCCAACATTATCAGATCTTATATATTTCTATCGTCAAAGCATTTTGTACTGTATCAATCCACCTATATCTTGGTCTTCCTCTGGGTTGTTTAACTGCCAACCTGGCAGAGAACACTTGTTTTGCTAATCTTTCCTCGCCCATTCTGTTTAAGTGACCATACTACCTGAGATTAGCTCTGCTAACGCATTCCTGGATGCTGACAATTTCAAGTTCTTTCCTAATATCCTCGTTTTTAATATAATATTGCCATTGATGCCATCTGTTCACGCCTCTAATCTTTCTCAAGACTCTCATATCTGCGGTCTCTAGTCTTTGGTCAAGTGTTTTACTTCTGACCCAGCACTCAGATCCATAAGTTAAAACTGGTTTGAACACTGTCTTGTATACAGCTAATTTAGTGTTCTGACTAATTTCTCTCTTATTCCATATGAATTTATTCAGTTGACTTCCTAATATGCCAGCTTTGTTGATTCTGTTGTCTATTTCCATATTTAATTTACCATCTCACTAAAAATCGTGCCTAAGTAACTGAAATGTTTTACTTGTTCCACAGGTTCCCAGTTCACAACACATTTGACATTTTCAACAATTCTACCTAATTTCATTGTCTTTGTCTTTTTAATGCTGACCTTCATACCATGTCTATTACAACAGTTATTCAATTTAGTCAGTGAATCTTGCAGACTTGTAGCGGATTTATTTAGAAATATAACATCATTCGCATAAAGCAAAGAGCTGACATTAACATCTCCAATTCTGATATCATGTTTAATACCACTTTCCTTCATAATGTACATCCTTGTCTCACACCAGATTTAACATTAAACCATCTTCCTGTACTTCTTTCAATTCTAACTGCTGACTTACAACTCAAATAAAGACTAAGTATTGCTTGATATAATGCCCCATTGACACCATATAACTGTAGTGTATTGAATAGCTTCTCTCTTGACACCTTGTCATATGTCTTTTCCAGATTGAAAAACTTAAATACAGATCTTTGTTATATTCCCATGCTTTCTCAACTATTTGTCGTAAAGTGAAAATCTGATCCCGACAGCCTCTATTTGGCCTGAATCCAGCTTGTTCTTCACCCAGCTTTTCTTCCACAATTCTTCTCAACCGTTTCTCAAGTATACTTGCATAGATCTTGCTATGCAAGTATACTTGAATATAGTTGAAGTAACACTCATTAGGGAAATACCTCTGTAATTCTCATATTCAGTTTTATTTCCCTTTTTATATATGGGTACTATTAGAGCTCTAGTCCAATCATCAGGAATTCGTCCCTCAGTCCAGGCTTTCTGTATGCCTGTTGAGTGTCTTTCACCACTGTGCTATGACTGCTTGTTTCATTCAGCAATTTTTTGAAGTAATTACTCCATACTTAAAGGATATCTTTTTCTCCCGTTTTCATGTCACCTTTATCATCTCTAACTCCTTTTACAGTACTCTTTCCTCCATTTCTATGCTTCTTCAACAACCTCCAAAATATTTTGCCACCTTCTTGATATTTATTTTCTATGTTCTTGCCAAAGTCCTCCTATGACTTGTGTTTAGCTAGTTTTACACAGTGTTTAGCTTTCTTACATTTGTTTCTGTATTCTCTAAGAGCACAAGCTGACTTATTTGCCAGGAACTTTTGATATGCTTTCTTCTTTACCTTCACTGCCTCTTTAACTGCCTGTGTCCACCATGGAGTTTTGATTTTTCTATCCTTGCACACAACCTCACCACATGCCTCTCTGGCTGAATCGATCAAGGTTTTCTTCAAGGCTTTCCAGTGAATCTCCAAGGTTTGGTTCCTGTTCTCAAACTCTTTCATTTTTTCTTCAATAATCTTTGTGTATAATCTGCAGTTCACATCTGAGAACTGCTCAACTTTTATTCACTTTAAAACTTTCTTACATGTAATTCTTTTCAATATGAAATTCAATTTTATCCTGCTCATGAGTAAATAGTGATTGCTTCCATTTTCAAATCCTCTGCACTCTGATGTCCTGCACCAGGGAGAATACATCACTATCAACAATAACATAGTCAATGAGACTTTTCTTATTCCTTGCCTCTTCTCTCCATGTGAATTTGTGCACATTTTTATGTTGAAACATGGTGTTAGTAATAACCAGTCCATGTCCTGAGCAGAAATCCAACAATATTTGCCATTATTAGTAGCTTTGTGCTTTTTTCCATATTTTCCCAAAATATTTTTGTATGTCTAACAATCATTTCCTACTCTGCTGTTTAGATCCCCAACAAGGACCAACTTTTTCTTTTTCATTGTGTCAGTTGCTTTCTCTAAAGCATCAAAAAATTCTTCCCCTTCTATGTTAGTAGAACATTCTGTGGGACCATAGGCACAAATAAGTCTCATTGTCCAATTTCCCATTCTGATATTAGCCCACATCACTCTTCATGAGACTGCCTGCCATTCAAGATGATCAGCCTCGTATTTTGTGTTGAATACTATGTCTACACCTTCTTTTCCTTGATTGTCATTTCCTGAATGTAACATTTTGTATTTATTGCTGAGAAAGATCTCACCAGTTTTTGTCTTTTTATCCTTTAGTTGGGGATTCAAAACTGCAATTTGCCAGTTTCCATAAAAATGGCAAGATTTTTTCCTTCTCAAAAAAACACCAGTTGGAAGCACATACAGTTGACATCATAAAATTTTGCCTTCACCAGATATATTTGCATTGGTTGTGATTCCAGCCAAGTATATAAATGTAGCATCTTCCTATAGAGATTTTCAGCTTATAGTAGTCCAGCCCATTTCAGAGTTTTCACCAGCACCACCCTTTACTGTTATTTATGCTATTGTCACAACTTCTCCCATCTCTGTGTGTGTGTGTGTGCGTGCATGTGCGCTCGAGCGTACTTAACAGTACAAGTTCTCCTGATGCATAACATATAAAACAAAGCAGTAATTCAGTGTGTTGGAAAGGTATATTACTTCTAGCAGGTGATTTTTGTTCAAAGAGTTTACATTATAAGATCACACCAGAATAATAACAGCATGCTCTTCTCTCTCTCTCTCTCTTAAAATTAATATTACATATCAAAAAATATATAATATTATTATCAAGAAAAGTATTATACTGGAAAGATTATTCTTTTCACTTATGACAAGGTGACACGTCCATGTTTTTAACCAAAGACCCTAGTAGTCATAAGCTAAAATCATTTGTCATTTATTCTGCTGTCTCCTCCCCCCCTTTCTCCTCCTACTTCTGTTCTCTTCAGAATAACTTTGGATAACTTCCAAACTCAAAAATATGGTATATGCATCTGTGCATAAAATTTGCAGTCAAAATGGGAAAGGAAAAAAAAATCATCTTTGTTTGTTTCAAAGTATTATCATTGTCAGTATACATAGAGAGACATAGCTGTGATTAATGTGAGCCATAGATGTCTCGCATTAATCACACAGAAATACACAATTAGATGAACTAATTCTCATCTTTCCATTATTTACTTAACCTGTGTGATAGTGGTTGGTGTGAATTGGTGAAAGATAGGTCATTAATAACTATAATTGTGTAGTTATTAATGACCATTTATAGCTATTCATAGACATTAATAATAACTAGAGCTTGTGCACTGTTGTTGCAATATGGTTGTAGATGTTTTCATTGGTATTTATTATTATTAATAAGAGAGATTGCCAGGGAGTCGGGAACTCTTTGAGTGAGGTCATACTATTTGCATCAAAAGTCATACCTGTTCTTGAATTCCATTCATGCTACTTGCAACACAATATCTAACGGCACTCCATTCCAGTCACGCACCACTCTATGAGAAAAAATCCAACCCTCACTCCCTTCTTGACAGTATTCATTCTCAACTTCTAAGGATGTCCTTGCATCATTTACCCACCCTCCATAAAATGAAAAATTCTATCTACTGAAATTCTGTATAACCCTTTCAGAAGTTTGTGAGTCTCAATCATATCATCTCTCTTTCTCCTGTTTGCTAGTGTCTGTAGTCTATTTCTCAACCTATCTTCATAATTATTCAATATTCCACAATCCCAATATCAATTTTGACATTTCAACATTGCAATTATTCTCTGAGTTGTATTTACAATCTTTGCTATATGACTCTTGAACTTCAACTTCCTGTCTTCTAAAACTCCAAGATCCCTAGTCTGATCCATTTCTTCGGACATAATCCTACCAACCTAATATGACATTAGATATCTAATCACACCAAAGTACTTACATTTATTAACATTGAACCGACAGCTATTTTCGTATATCCACAATTCCAGCCTATTCAAATCATTCTGCAGGTACTACATATCAGCAGCACTTCTGATTATCCTACCTATCTTTGGATCATCAAAAAATAGTTGTGTCACATGTCAAATCCTTCTCAATGTCATTAATGTACGGATTGAATAACAATAGATAGACCAAGGACTGATCTTTGATGCACACCACTGGTTACCTTGAATCTTCCAGATTCACACTCCTCCATATATGTCTTTTTGATATCTGTTCAGTCAGCTACCCTCTTATCAATGCCAGTAGTTTATAATCCAATTCTATAATCTCCAATTTATGCAACAGTCTTCCATGCTGTATTCTGTCAAAAGCTTCTTAGCAAAATCCAAGAGTATCATGGTGTATCCATTCACTTTGTCTAACTCAGCGGTACCATTATTATAGAATGTGAGCTAGTTGCTAAAACATAACCTTCCCTAAGTAAATCATGCTGTTCATTGCAAAGTAGAGATTATCTGTCAACCCATTTCTGAATGCAAGCCATAACCAATTTTTCCAAAATCTTTAGCACCACTCCAGAGATACTAATTAGTTGGTACTTAGAAACAGTGGTCTTTGCACCACCCTTGTGCAATAGGATTACCATACATTCTTTCCACTCCTGTGGAATCTTTTAGCATCCAGTTCAGCTGAACACTCTTTTAGCATTCATGCTGATATCCCACTAGCACAGATGCTATTACGGAATTCTTGTTCAGTTTGTGCAACAGCTCTAGTACTTCCTTCTCATGCACTAGTTTATTCATACATTGAATGAAGAGGGAGCAGTGAGTTCAATGTTGCATATACCAGGTTGATGGCTTTTAGCAAAATGGCTACTCATTAGTTGAACAATCTTTTCTGCATCTGCATTCAGGAAAATTATTCTTTCATATTCATTCTTTATTTTACTTGCAGCATAACGATAGAATTTTTTTGTTGTCTTTAGCTTGCAGAGCCAGTTTCTTTTCATACTCGGACTTTCTGTACAACACTTGTGATTCTTTTGGTCCTCTGCTTATAATTATCACAACTGATATCATCCTAATGCACATGATATTCCTTCTACATCATTTTTTTCTTTCAAATCTATTGCTTAATTAGATTACAATCCATTTCACTCCCACTCTATTTAATCTTCAAATTCTAGGGACACATTCTGATGTCGCATTATTTAAGTATTTTTTAAACACTTCACATGCAATATTGATATACTTCCCATCCAACAACTGATACCATGGCACAGAACCCAGCATACTCCACAGGTGGTCATAATTTCAGTTCAGCATGCAACATTTTCTGAATGGAACATTCATAAACTTAGCCAATTCCCAAGTGAGTATGCTGTGATCACTGTCACCAACCAGAGGCAGAATAGTGATGGCCATAAGTTCCTTCTGTCACATGCTGCTTAAGGAAGTTGTCTTCTCACAACAGCTCAATAGATTCAGTTTCATTCTTCTCATTAGATTTTACAGCTATCCAATCAATATTCGAATAATTAAAGTTCCCCATTATGATAACTCTTTTTCCATTGTCTTTATTTGGCAATCCATTTCTTTGTCACTAGTAACCGATCCACCAGGTCTGTAATAACATCCCACTATGTATTTGATCTTGTTAGACTCCACCTTACAACAGATGGCTTCAGACTCACTGCTACATTAAAACTGTTACTAGTATTGCAGCAGTAATAGGTCTCTCTTTTTCCTCTCTCTTACTAAACTTTCCCTCTCATACTAACCTCTAATCTGATCTGATCTCTTTGGCCATAAGTTCCTTCTATCACATACTGCTTAAGGAAGTTGTCTCACAACAGCTCAATAGATTCAGTTTCATTCTTTTCATGAGATTTCACAGCTATCCAATCAATTTTCGAATAATTAAAGTTCCCCATTATGATAACTCTTTTTCCATTGTCTTTATTTGGCAATCCATTTCTTTGTTACTAGCAACCGATCCACCAAGTCTGTAATAACATCCCACTATGTATTTGATCTTGTTAGACTCCACCTTAAAACAGATGGCTTCAGACTCACTGCTACATTAAAACTGTTATATTGCAGTAATAGGTCTAACTGTATTCATGTCACCTGATATCATTAGCAGCACATCCCCCTCCTCTCCTAACCTTTCTGAAAATACTATACCCTTTGCACTCAAATCATTAATATAAGTAATATACTAATGGTTTTTCACTCTCTTTTTCCAAGTGAGAGAGAAGTGAATTCAACCTTTTCAATCCTCTCTCATACTGAACTTATCACTAGTTAAGTTGTATTGCAGTAATAGGTCTAACTGTATTCATCTCATCTGATATCATTAGCAGCACATCCCCCTTCTCTCCTAACCTTTTTATCCTTTCTGAAAATACTATACCCTTTGCACTCAATACCAGTTAGTATGTCTGCTTCTGATATCCAGGTCTCACTAATGCCTCCAGTACGTGGTTCCAATATATTAACCAAGGCAACAACAAACTCCACACCTTTTCTTCTGATACTCCTAGCATTCATGTACCAATATAATAAGTTACCTGCATGCTTTTTGTGTATACTTTTGTCTGGTCTGTGTGACACAGTTCGACACTAAATAAGAACAGTTATTTAAAGTAAGGAACTAAATAAGAACAGATCACTGTTCTTATTTAGTTCCTTACTTATGCAGACATCTTTACACATGCTTGATAGGTCCAAACTGGATGAACACAGAATCTTTCTCTCTTCATAATTATTTGTATATCAATAACCGTTCCCATCATTAACACAGTTACCTAATATTGCCACTCTTACAAACAGATTCTCACAATTCCTACCATCATAATTCAGTTTCCCTGACTCTCTGTATTATGTCTCATATCAATTAATAATTTTTGAAGACTCCTGATGCCAGATGCATTCAAATATACCATCCCTCTTTTACAAATCCATTGTTTCCTCAAACTCACTCCACACATCCATTCCTTTTACACAGCCTCTGTGCATCGGATTGTTTGCCATCATAGACCTTCATAACTCATTTCCATCATATATAGGTAATATACTAATGGTTTTTCACTCTCTCTTTTTCCAAGTGAGAGAGAAGTGAATTCAACCTTTTCAGTCCGCTCTCATACTGAACTTATGAATTCAAAAATATAATAATGGAATAACTCACATTATAAAAATTATAATCACATCACATAAATTATTATTTAATAGTATAATTTTTGCCTGTGTATCAGAGGCATCTTCAGTGCATTTATAAAGCTAATAATAAATGTACTAGCTTTATAAATGTACTGAAGATGCCTGCGATACACATGCAAAAATTATACTATTAAATTAGCTTTATAAATGTATTGAAGATTGTACTATTAAATAATAATTTGCGTGAGTTATTCCGTTATTATATTTTTGAATTCATATGTCTGCTCATGGTATTTCCTTATTAAAACAAATACTGAACTTATCACTAGTTAAGTCATTGGCACCAACCAGAATTAGGACCTGTTTTGCTTTTCTTTTCTGTTTTTCAATTGCTTGCAGTATATTTTTAATTGACTTCCATTATTCCAGTCTTCCAGGTTGGGGGTTGAGCAAGAGGCTAGTAACCTGTTCTCATAAGAAAACAGTTACACTCGGAAGCATTCAAAAGAAATGGAAAATGCATATATTTAAATGTCACCACATGGAATGTTAGGGAAGGCTAGCTAGGAAAGAAACAGAACTGAACAAACTGTTAAAAGAAGAAAAAAAAGATAAATATAACATTTTAACTGAAACTAAGAAAAAATTAAAAGGAACTGTTAGGAGTCTTCAAAAATTATTAATTGATATGAGACCTAACACAGAGAGTCAGGGAAACGGAATAGTGGGGTAAAACAGAATAAAAGAGCAAACTGTGGTGTAGCTATAATGATAGATCAAAAAAGGAAGACCAGAATTAAGAGCTACACTTTTATTAATGAAAGAATAGCAACTGTGAGACTGAAATTTGAAGAAGACTACCTAACAGTAATAGGAATATATACTCCAGAAGAAGGAAAAATAGAAAGTGAAATGTTTTACATTGACTTATAGAAAAGCCGATGAAAAACTAATTAAAATGACTATTTAATAATTGCAGGAAGTAGGGAACTGATATATACCACAGGTTGTAGGTAGATAAGGAGAATAACATTTAAATCAAAACAAAAACTAATTGAGAGATTTCTCATCATTTTATGAATTAAAAAATCACTTGAAAGCATTTGAAAAATCACAAACACATTTTCCAAGGGAAAAAAAAGATATCCGTAAATATACTTGGAGTGCCAGAGGTCTACAATGTTAATAGACTATATAATCATTAACAAAAAACTATCTTCACAAGTAAGAGACACAACAGTTTGTAGGGGCAATGATATATATTCAGATCATTATCTTGTAGTCTCAAAAATAGCAATACAAGCAAAATGGAAATCACAAAAATTGCAAGAATCTAAAGAAAAAGTAGAAAGAAACTACAAAACTTACCTGCTTCAAGAAAATGGTATTAAGAAACTGTATTAAAACCGATTGATTCACTATTCATCTCAAATTCCTATTTCTTCTTATATAAATGAAGAATGAATAAATATAAGCAAATTAATAAAACAAACAGCAGAAGTTCTTCTGACAAAAAGAAAGACCAAAAGAAGAAAAAGGACTGAAAATTTGGAATGATGAAATAGCAACAACTATAGAAGAAAAGCAACCATCTTAAAAGCTTCACTTGCAGAAACAAACATCAGAATCACTAGAAGCTTATAAAAATAAAAATAAAAATTGCACCAAGGTTCTTGAGATAGATTTATTAGTACTATTCAAAATGATCTACATGGCCATGAAAACATTGCTTATAAATTAATGAAGCATTTGAAAAAATTAGAAATAGATGTAGCAGAAATTTCAGCAATCTCAAAAGAAGAATGGGTACATCATTACATATAACTATGGTACAATCCATCCCTTAGTAATGAAAAAATAGAAAATAAAAATGTATGTAATACGGGAATAGACTTATTGGAGATGGAATTGAAAGAAGCTTTATCAACATCAAAAAAATAGAAAAAAAAAAAAGGGAGGAATTACCTCAGAGTTAATTAAGTATAGTGATATCTCTTTTAAAATAAGATTCCTCAACCTGTTAAATAGTTGTTGGATTACCTGCAATATACCCCAAGAATGGATAAAGACTAAAATAATATCAGTATTTAGAAGAAAAATATAAGTTTATGTGAAAATTACAGAGGTATTCAATTTTCTTTCATAGACATTAGCCACCCGAAATAAATTAAGCAGCATTTTATATAGAGAGAGAGAGCTACAGAGAATTCTCTGCATTCACTAGATCTAGAGAAATTGCATTCTAATTGCTCAAATTTCTTGAAATCATGTTATTTTATTTATCTTGAAACCATATCATTTAATACATATTTCTTATTTAGTTATTGAAATAATTAGCTGCCTGACCTTTTTAGAATAGTGTAAAGTATCAGTGATTGTGTTAAAAAGTAATTACAGCAGACTATCATCCTTGTGCTTACAGTGTCATAATCATTTAGACCAATGTGCAGGTCTCTATTATTACTTCCTTACTATCTTGTCATTTTTATTAGTAGAATTTTAAAATTACATGTTTCAGTAACTTATATTCTATATCTCCCTTTTATCCCAGTTACAGCTAACTGCATTCTCCTAGATTAATTCATGCCTTCATTGCAGGATTTGTAAATATAACAGAAAAACTATTTGATGGGCAAATAGCAAATCACCACAGTCACAACATAGTCACTACAAGAAAATACAATTATGATAAACATTTATGTATTAAAAAGAATATTCAGTTATATTAGTATCTTTTGCAATTAATATGCATGCAGTGAAAAACTTATATTTAAGAAATCCTCAGTGCCATTTAATTTTTTTTTTTTTATGTGAATCATTTAATCGAACCACACATGAAATAACAAACCCATAAAAGGCTGTTAGCTATAATTAGTATTAGTACCATGGGTGGGCTAAAGGCTACATAATCAGGAAATCCTACTCTAGTCCTCTTTGGTCTCTAGACCAAACACAGAATTTGCCATTCTGTCATCAAATACCTGTTGCCTTTTCTCTTCCATTGTGTTTAAATGACAGGCAGATTCAAAGAAACAGTGGGGATGATACATAACCTGATGTGATATAAAAAGAATTAAGGGATAACATTTAACTTTATATGATCTCTACATCAAGCATTTTAACATGAAATTCAGGCTATGAGAAACAAAATATTAAGCTTGCTAGCGAACCACATATATATCTTGTATGTTTCCAGATAAATCATTCTGGAATCAGAAAAAAAATCATTCTTATTACCTAATGGATTAATATACATATATATATATATATATATAATATTTTTTAATTTCAACTCTTTCCCTTCCCCTTCTCTCAATACGCACATGCTTATGAGAGATCGCAAAGCATTTAACACAAGCTTGCCTTCTGTAGGCAAGTGGTTAGGGAGTAAAAAGGAGTCTCTTAACATGTTACTTGAAAGGCTGGGAGTTTGTGTTCATTGTGTAAATGATAATGGGAAGGCTGTATAAAGAATAGTGATAGATGAAAGAGGTTCATTAAAAAAAGTTTGGAGTTGTGCTGTGTATGGATGTTTTCTATTGACTGCTCTTGTTACTGATTATTAGAGGAAAGTGAAGGAATGATAGTGATCAGTGAAATGGAGAAGAAACCCCATAGAAGAACCTGTAAAAAGATATAATGCAGAAACCAAGTGTCTGTGAGAAAGCGATTTGGTAGAGTCTGTGCTAGAGACAGAGGTACCATCTCTTCAATAGATTGCTCACTTATGTCTAAATTCAAGAAATTAGGTGTTTGTGGTGCATCACTCCAAGTGTGAGAATGATATTCTAAGGTTAGGCAGATTTGGGATTTATAAAGTGTTAGTTGTTGAGCTGGAAATTTTTTTTTTTTTTTTTTTTTTTAACAAAAAAAATAATTTTTTTTCAGGCTTGAAGGAGCTATGGATGTGATGTGTTTATATCACCTCCTGTCTTAAAAGCTATTAGCTTTTAAGACAGGACTGTGTTTTGATAGCATTAAAATTCATTTGATTATCTTCACCCAACTTGAGAATGGTATGGTGATCAGTGTATAAGATATTGGTTATGTAAGGTCTTGAAACTTTGATCGTTTCACTACTACGAAGTTTCTCAGATGATGGAGAAGAATGGAGAGTACTGTTTAATACTAGATTATCAGACACATGTATTCACAGGAATAAAGAATCATAATTTTTATGAATGCAAATATTTTGACCAGAAATTAACAGGCCATCATCAGTGCATCAGCATAAATCACAAGGTGAAGCTAGAACAAAGAACATTAATCCTATTTACAAAGCTGAGCCATGTGCTATAGTGCCACCATACAGGTGATTAGAAATAAAATGAGATTGCAATTAAAGCTAAAAATTAAATTAAATGTAATTTTAGTTTTTATTTAAATTTATCTAAATTTTGTTATAATAACAAAATTTAGATAAATGATAGAATGGCACATCATTATATATATAGAGAGAGAGAGATGGGGTGAAATGAAGGGAAACATGCTATTGCTTTCCATTTATGAGGGTGAGACTCCCAAATATTGGCAATGAAAAGACTATAGCCTCCCAAAAGTCTGTATAGGAGTACCACTCAGACCCATAGTCAACTAAATAAATATCCCTACCTATTGCCTAGCCAAATTCCTAACTCATCTTTTAAGCTCCTGTATAGGCCACACAGTCTATTAGCCTTCAAGACGAAGTGATACAAGATACCATACATGGCATACACATAACAAGTGACAAGGTTAGAATGGAAATCCACTGGATTTTCCAGAACACAGGGAAATATCACTAAAATATGTTGAAAACAGCTATGGCGGCTGGGCCATGTGACTAGATCAGACAATTTACCTAAAATAGCACTAGAGGGATTGACTTCTGGTAAATAAACACTGGGGACAACCTAGAATCACCTGGATAAATAACAATAGAAATTGTGCTGATTCTTCATTCTTTACCGTGTTATAGAGATCCCTGGAGAGACTATGTCAGGACTCTCACCTTTATAGGGTCCCAACAGTTTATATAGACTATAGGTAATAAAGAAGAAGACAGGCCATGAGCTTCTGTGAAAAATTCGTCACACTTTTTGACAAAAAAAAAAAAAAAAACTAACATTTCAACCCACAGACACCATGGTCATGAATACCTTCCTTGTCTCTCCGAAAGACAAATCCTCCTCTCTCTTATCTGGGAGTTTTTCATATTCCCTTGTTCTTGTAGCCTATGTTATTATGGACACTGGTCGTTCCACACAAATTCATCTTGGAGAACATCAAGAATATATTTCGCTAAAGAATCAATAAATCTGGTTTAGCAAGCCTTGTCAACGGAGCATAGAATTCAGTGGAATAATACTAAAGTTCTACACGAAAGTTATTTTCTTTGGAAAGATTGTACAAAGAAAGCTGTGAAGCACACATTCACAATCCTAACCATAACAAAAAAAAAAAAAAAAAAACTGCATTAAAGTTTCTCAGTTTTGTGAAGTTATCCTAACTAATACTTGCCATCTGTGTGTTTCATGAAAATTGTAATTAATTATTTAAATTTAAAATATTTCTTAATTTTTTCTCAATATCTATTAATGTAGGTAGAGTTATCCTCCTGCATCAATAGCACATGTAATATCATGCACTTTTGTTCGTTTTTATGTTTATCTCATTTATATTTATATTTATGCATAGCTCTATTCCAATCATCTGGAATTCATCCCTCTGTCCTAGCCTTCTGAACTATGCAGTTCAGCCACTGTAAGACTTTTATTCTTCCATACTTGAGCATTTCTGGTTGAATATCGTCTACTCCTGCTGCCTTTCCACATTTCAGACTTTTGATGGCTTTTTCTACTTCAAGTATGAATATGTATTACTGACTGCATGCCTTGTCAGTGTTTTTTATCACTGTGCTGTTATCACTGCTTCTTTCATTTAGCAATTTTTCGAAGTCATTACTCCATACTTCAAGGATATCATTTTCTCCTGTTTTCATGTCACCTTTATCATCTCTAATTCCTCTTACAGCACTCTTTCCTCCATTTCTGAGCTTCTTCAACAACCTCGGAAATATCTTGCCACCTTCTTGATATTTATTTTCTATGTTCTTCCAAAGTCCTCCCATGACTTTTGTTTAGCTAGTTTTACATAGTGTAAAACTAGCTAAATAAAACTGAATTTTCAATATGAAATTCAGTTTTATGCTGCTCAAGACTAAATGGTGATCACTTTCAATTTCAAATCCTCTGTACACTCTGGTATCCTGCACCAGGGAGAAAACATCACAATCAACAATAACAAACACTGAGACTTTTCTTATTCCTTGTCTCTTCTCTCCATGTGAATTTGTGCACATTTTTATGTTGGGACATTGTGTTAGTAATAACCAGTCCATGTCCTGAGCAGAAATCCAACATTTATTCACTTACATCTTGATTTTTAAATCGAGAAATAAATAACGCAGAGTAAGGCTCACAGATTTTATTACAAAAATTAGGTGAGCTTCAATTCCAGCTGATATAATCGTCATCAGGAAAGGCAGTAAAGAACGTATGAAAACATCAGCACACTTAACAAATGTTATTTTAAATGAACATAGTTGATAATATAATAATCTAATCATGCATGTCATTAAATACATCATGTGTGGTGCATGTGTTGTTTGTCTTCAGGTAATTATGCATAAGAGAGGTCTTGTACGTTACACAAAATGAATGAAAGGTTTACAGATTTCGTACAGTATAAGACCTTGGTTTTTGTTCAAGGTTCCATGTGAACGAATCACTTCAAGAATACTCCTTTAACATTCTAGTAGAAAAAGATTTTCTTCTGAGTATCACATGGAAGTAGATAGCCAATCTGTATCATGATGTTCAGAAAAGATCTGTGTGCAGGAAGACCACTTTTTTCCTTTCATTTTATGTCCTTATTTTCTTCAGATTTTGAAACTTCTTCCCATCTGAGTGATTTGAAGCTTGCATAAGAACACGAGATCCTATATACCTCAGGTATTTTACAAATAGAACATTTGTGTTTAGCAAATGTAGGAAGTTTTGTAAAATATGGACTGGTTTGAAGGCAGTTTCGATGTTAACCGTATTTAAAAGACTTGCTATATGTCTTGATGTTACATATATGCAAGGTAAAGAAATAATGCTTTTGTCATTAATTTCTGGAGATGTACAGGCCAGTTTATTGGAGATTTTTTTTTATTATTTTTTTTTAATAACCTTCCTGAATAGCCATTTAGAAGGAATCAGTTCAACAAGAGAAAAAAAATTGTTTCATCATGCTTAATAATTCCTAAGGCCTGATTTTTTAAGATTGTGATGACACCTAGTATTGTTTTGGTTAGTTAAATGAGCTGGCATGTAAATATCCTGTTTTCTGTAGACACCTATCTCTATGACTCCATCGTTTTGTAAGAACATCCAAAAATGTGGTGATATCCATCAGTGGAAGGCATTGATACTACTGTCATTCATTATCATCATCATCATCATGCATATCGAGGATTTAGGCCTAGCATGGCCGTCATCGTTTAAAAGGACGTCCTGATTTTCTTTTTCCTAATGGCTTGTTTTGGTAATCTTTCTAATTTCATTCTTTGAATGTGTTCCGTCTATTTAGGTTTATATTTTTTAATTTTTTCTATTACTGGTTCTTGGTTTAATTCTTTCATAATTTCTTCATTTCTTTTGTGATCAAATAGGGTATACTTTGCAGTTTTTCTCATAAACTTCATTTCTGCTGTTATTAATCTTTGTTTGTCTTTTTTGTTTTATTGTCCAGATTTTGTTTCCATACATTAAGACTGGTAGGGCTAATGTATTGTATACTTTTAGTCTGGTTTGTTTTTGAACTAGGTTTGGTTTAAATATAGAGTTAATTACATCTGTTATTTTTAAATATTTTGCAATTTTTACGTTTATATCTTTTTCATTTTCATATGTGATCATATATCCTAGGTAGTTAAATGAATTCACCTGTTCTAAGATCTTGTTATCTATTACTATTGTAGTTCTTGCTGGATCTTGTCTGTTAAAGGCCATAGTTTTTGATTTTTCTGTTGATATTATCATACCATAATCTTTGGATATCTCATTTAGATCTAAAATAGCTATCTGTAAGTTATCTTCAGAATTCGTAATTATTATTTGGTCGTCGGCAAAGAGGAGAGTGTTTAAGTTTACTGTAGGAGAAAGTTTAATTCCTTGATGTAAATTTTTATTTCATTTTATTATTATTTCGTTTAAGTAGATATTAAAAAGAGTTGCCGAGAGAGGTCATCCCTGTTGGACCCCTTGGTTTATCTCTCTCGTATATGATAGCTCATGATTTAATCTTATTTGTATTTTATTATTTTCATATATAGTTGTGATAGCTTTTAAGATATTATTTGGTATTTGTCTTTCTTTTATTATGTTAAATAATGTTTTTTTTAACTTTATCAAATGCTTTTTCAAAGTCAATAAATGCAATATGTGTGATTCTAAATTGTATTCTCTTCTTTTCTCTATTATTAATTTTAGGCAAAAGGCCGGGTCTATACATGGTCATCCTTTTCTAAATCCATTCTGTACTTCTAAAATAAAGTTTTCGGAATATTTCATTAGTTTGCTATTTAAAATTCTGCTATATATCAGGAATTTAGTATATTGATACCTCTACAGTTTTTAGGATAATCTCTATTACCTTTTTAAAGATAGGAATCACAATTGCTTTTTTCCATTCTATTGGGGGGATACCAGTTGAATAAATTTTATTTAAAAATAATAAGAGTCTTTCTTTAAATCTTGTTCATGCATATCTATATAGTTCTGAACCTAGCTTATCTTCTCCACGTGATTTTCCGTTTCTTGTTTCTTTCAGGCTGATTTCTAATTCTTCTTTAGTTATTTCCTTTTCATTTTCGTTAATTGTTTGACGCTTGTCATTTTTAAAATATTTATCTATCCACAGTTCTGCGTAGTAATTTAGAAATTCTTCTAATTTCAATTCAGTGTTTAATTTTATGTTTTCTTTGGTATCTGCATTTAAGTGTTTCAAAATCTTATGTACATTGGGTCTTATTTTATATAAATCATGTTGTAAATTAGAAAAAATTTGTTCCATGATTCTCTATGTTTTTTTCTGACTTCTCTTTTAGCTATGGATCTTATTCTTTTATATTCTATTTCATCTTTAATCTTTTACTGCTTAAACATTTGTGATAGGCTTCTTTTTTCTTTTTGATTATTTCTTTGATTGTATCATCCCAGATCTTCAGTTTTTTCCACATAGCCTTTAAAAGAATGTGGAGAACCGACCAGGGCTTCTGACCTAATGTCCAATCCTCACCTTCTCGTGGTGCACCCTGTTGGGTATCTACCTAGATACTGAATGAACGAGGATGGGCTGGCAATTTGAGATTTAGCCGACCAAATTGTATTCTTATTGGTTAAACCAAAATACAAAATGATGGTACAACATGACAAATTTCATGCCGGCTGGAGCATCGCCTGGTTAAACAAGGCCCTCATTGTTTTCGCCAGGGAACCAGGGCGAACAGCAAAAAGTCACCTACTGGAACAAATCTGAAAACACACCCCAACTCAACATCACCAGAGTTAAAGATCGGTACTATCAACATAAGAAGCCTGAATTTCAAAGAAATGGAGCTATCTGAGGAATTAGATAAGTACCAGATCGACATAATAGAGATGACTGAAACAAAAAAAGACAAAAACTGGTGAGATCTTTCTGAGCAATAAATACAAAATGTTATATTCAGGCAATGACAATCAAAGAAAAGAAGGAGTAGCCATAGTATTCAACACGAAATACAAGGCTAATCTTCTTGAATGGCAGGCAGTCTCAAGTAGAGTGATGTGGGCAAATATGAGATTGGGGAACTGGACAATGAGACATTTGTGCCTATAGTACCACAGAAGGTACTACTACTAAGGTAGAAGTGGAGGAATTTTTTCAGGCTTTAGAGAAAGCAACTGACATGATGAAAAAAGAAAGGTTGGTCCTTGTTGGGGGATCTAAATAGCAGAGTAGGAAATGATTGTCAGACATACAAAAATGTTTTGGGAAAATTTGGTGAAAAGAGCAAAGCTAATAATAATGGCAGATATCTGTTGGATTTCTTCTCAGGACATGGACTGGTTATTACTAACACCATGTTCCAACATAAAAATGTGCACAAATTCACATGGAGAGAAGAGGCAAGGAATAAGAAAAGTCTCATTGACTATGTTATTGTTGATAATAATGTTTTCTCATTGGTGCAGGACACCAGAGTGTACAGAGGATTTGAAATTGGAAGCGATCACTATTTAGTCTTAAGCAGGATAAAATTGAATTTCATATTGAAAAGAATAACATGTAAGAAAGTTTTAAAGCAAATAAAGTTTTGCAGCCCTCATATGTGAACTGTAGAATAAAATACACAAAGATTATTGAACAAAAAATGAAAGAGTTTGAGAACAGGAACCAAACCTTGGAGATTCTGGGGCATGCCTTGAAGAAAACTCTGATTGATTCAGCTAGAGGCATGTGATGAAGTTGTCTGCAAGGATAGAAAAATTAGAACTCCATGGTGGACACGGGAAGTTAAAGTGGCAGTGAAGGAAAAGAAGAAAGCATATCAAAAGTTCCTGGCAAATAAGTCAGCTTGTGCTCTTAGAGAATACAGAGACAAATGTAAGACAGCTAAAAACTGTGTAAAACTAGCCAGGAATGGAGGAAAGAGTTCTGTAAAAGGAGTTAGAGATGATAAAGGTGACATGAAAATGGAAGAAAAAGATATCCTTGAAGTATGGAGTAATTACTTTGAAAAACTGCTAAATGAAACAAGCAGTGATGACAGCACAGTTTTAAAAAACACTGACCAGGCATGCAGTCAGGAATACATATCCATACCTGAAGTAGAAAAAGCCATTAAAGGCTTGAAATGTGGAAAGGCAGTAGATGATATTTGACCAGAAATGCTGAAGTATGGTGGTATAAAAGTCTATGCAGTGGCTGCACTGCATAGTTCAGAATGCCTGGACAGAGGGACGAATTCCCAATGATTGGAGTAGAACTCTAATTGTACCCATATTTATAAAAAGGGAAATAAAACTGAATGTGAGAATTACAGAGGTATTTCCCTACTGAGTGTTCCTGGTAAGATATATGCAAGTATACTTGAGAAAAGGTTGAGAAGAATTATGGAAGAAAAGCTTGGTGAAGAACAAGCTGGATTCAGGTCAAATAGAGGCTGTCAGGATCAGATCTTTAGTTTATGACAAATAGTGGTGAAATCATGGGAATATAACAAAGATCTGTATTTACGTTTTGTCGATTTGGAAACGGCATATGACAAGGTGCCAAGAGAGAAGAAGCTATTCAATATGCTACAGTTCTATGGTGTCAATGGGGCATTATATCAAGCAATACTTATCTTTATTTGAGTTGTAAGTCAGCAGTTAGAATTGAAAGAAGTACCGGAAGATGGTATAATGTTAAATCTGGTGTGAGATAAGGATGTACATTATCCACTCTATTATTCATTATCTATATGGATCACATTATGAAGGATAGTGGTATTAAACATGATATCAAAATTGGAGATGTTAATGTCTGCTCGTTGCTTTATGCGGACGATGTTATACTTCTAAATAAATCTGCTACAAGTCTGCAAGATTCACTGACTAAATTGAATAACTGTTGTAATAGATATGGTATGAAGGTCAGCAATAACAAGACAAAGACAATGAAATAGGCATAAGCATTGAAAATGTCAACTGTGTTTTGAATGGAACAAGTAAAACATTTCAGCTACTTATGCATGATTTTTAGTGAAGATGGTAAATTAAATATAGAAATAGTCAACAGAATCAGCAAATCTGGTATGGTAGGAAGTCAATTGAATAAATTCATATGGAATAAGAGAGAAATTGGTCGTAACACTAAATTAGCTGTATACAAGACAGTGTTCAAATCAGTTTTAAATTATGGATCTGAGAGCTGGGTCAGAAGTAAAACACTTGACCAAAGACTAGAGACTGCAGATATGAGACTCCTGAGAACGATTGGAGGTGTGAACAGATGGCATCAGTGGCAATATCATATTAAAAACGAGGATATTAGAAAGAACTTGATGTTAGCATCCAGGAATGCGTTAGGAGAGCTAATCTCAGGTGGTATGGTCACTTAAACAGAATGGGCGAGGAAAGATTAGCAAAACAAGTGTTCTCTGTCTGGTTGGCAGGAAAACGACCCAGAGGAAGACCAAGATATAGGTGGATTGATACAGTACAAAGTGCCTTAGACGATAGAAATATAAGATCTGGTAATATTGGCATCTTGACAAGTAACAGACTTATTTGGAGGAAAATTGTAGATAGGAAGTTACTAATGATGTAAATTTTTCATGTAGTACTATTATATCCTTTTGATGATGAATATCATTCTATTTCTATTTCTTTATTTTGTTTTATTTTATCTAGATATTGGATATTAGATATTTATTTTATCTTTCATTTTGTAAGAAAATCCAAAAATGTGGTGATATCCTTCAGTGGAATTCATTGATACTACTGTCATTCAAATCTCATTAACCCCTTAACGTACCAATTAAAAATCTGAAAACAGTAGTTTTTCTGTCAATGTTTTGGGGGAGGGTGATTTGCTGGATTTGTGCAAATGCAAACAAAATAGCCGATACACGCCGTTGTCAACTTTTCTCGGCTGAAAGGAAATAGGTACGAGATTGTCTAGTGTCTATATTCGGTTGTATTTATATGTGAAACCAAAATTCAAATTCAATTTTGGTGCAATAAACAAAAGACATGTCACAGACATCTTTGTATGTTAAGGGGTTAATGCTATAACTTTTAGTGAGGTTGCACCAACCAATGCCAAAAACTCTACCCTCTTATTCCTGATGCTTCTGGCATCATTGTACATACTATTGCATCCTCTTTGGTCCCCAACTACCTGTACACCATGTGTTGACTACTCCATTCAAAATTTTCACTTGAAATACTATATTCTGGTAATTTTTTTCGTGACGTTCATATGCACTTGCCTTATGGGTGCTTGCATATATTTATATATATACACACACACATACCCACATCTACCCTAATAACTTTAGTTTCCTTGACTTTGCTCTTCTATACTCTCAGTGAATAATGTTAAACTTGTATTACTTAAACCACATTAATTCAAAGATAGAATTCCATATATTACATGAGCAAAGAATTCTCTATGTTCTTGGAAGAAATCATGGTTACACTTTCTCTATAGTAGGAGGTGGAAAGCTAGTTTTTGAATAGGAACAAAAGTTGAATTTTCAGTCAACAGTTATTTGGGAAACATCTTGGACATTTAACAATGTATGCTTGATGGACAACGTTGTTAATCGTGCCAACTTTCTGGCTAGATGGACTATGAATATATCTTCTTGTAAAAATGGACATTTTGTAAAAATAACAAGAAACGATTCTGTCTTGGAAGATGGGGTACAGGACAATCTATGAATTCCTGGAGGTCTCCCATGAAAGGTGTGTGTCATTAGATACATCATGTGTGGTGCATAATGTCACATTGTCCAGAATTGTATTCAACCTTATGATTTACAGTTTGGTAGGATCGTTAAAAAGCAATCTTTTAGTAATAGGGACATCTTATTATGATATTCTGAGTAATTGTGATACATTGCTCTTCCTTTGTTGGCCATAATAATAACCAAACTTCTGAATAGCTAGAGATTCATTTATAGTAGCATTAAGTTTGGAATATTAGTTCTATACAAAACTTCAGATCTTAATGTATTAGCAATTTTTGTACAGGAAGGTCATGAATACCTCTCTTGATAATAATTATATAATAAAAAAATAGAATCTAGAAGAAACTGCATCTTCCATATCTTTAGTTAAAGCATCAATCTCGTAAATAGTGAAGAGGTAACCCAGAGATTAATTTTCTGTTGATTAAAAATGTTAGAAGATTATTCATGCAGAAATGGTTTCATATTTTTTCCAGGAAATGTTGCTAAGCCCTTTGGTTAGTTTTATCTTAATTTAAGAGCAGAATGAATAGTGATTAATTAGAAATGTATAAACAATACCAAAGAGTTAATCATCATTTTCATTCTGCAAACCTAATTGTTATTAGGTGTATTTCACAAAATGCACTGCATCTGTTAAATGTATTTTGTCCATTCCTTCATATGCTTATTATTCCTCAGATCTTGGTTGGTGAATTTTATTGAATTTGGTGCCCGAGATCCTTACTAAAATTTGGCAAAACATTTCAAACAGTATATGTAAAGTAATAGCCCTACTCTGAACAGATAAAATGTAATGAAATCTGCTATTAAAATAGTATAATGCATTAGGATCCACATAAAAATTTGTTAAATCATCTTAGTGTTCACTTCTGTTTGACCATTTTTTTGTTGGCAAACCTAAACAAAAGAGAATTATATAATAAAATTACTTCACTGCATAAGTCAGAATGGCTCCAGTTTCAGTTCTGCTATTGAATGATGTCACTATAAAAGAATGCTGTTATGAAATGTTTCTTTTATGATTATTTCAGATCAATTTTCATACTTGTAAGATTCAGAGACTATCTTATAAATGATGCTTGTTTGGACATTTAGAATAAGTTTTCTATCACTTCATTATGCTTCTCTTTATATTTATGACAGCTTTATTAAAGAATTTGGTCACTATTCTCCTGAAGAAACTGATAATTATATGCATATCATTACATAATAATTAATAATGTTCTCTTTTTTATGAGGCCTAATGCTATGGCATTTGCATTCATAGCGCTAGGCCAGCTGAAGAAATATGTTCCGAATTCAATTCTAGTCACTGACTAGAGGAACTTTTTCTAACCCTTTCTTCAACTGGTTCCCAAGTTAGTTAATCTCTGTCATGAGCAAGTGGACTTTTCTCCCAGAAACTCAGGTTTTGTCCCATAAAATCAAAAAAATCAACCATAGAACCAACCCTATTTCAGGCAATAAGATATTGCATTAATTAAGGCCCACAAGATGGTGGCACTTGTCTGCCTCTCCTCACTGGATGCTGTTTAAAGTTAGTGACTAGTCTTGGGCCAGCTATTTCTGATTGGTTAGTGGAGATTGACTTCCCCTCAGTCTCAAGTTAGATAGTGGTAACACTGCCTCACCTAATCCCTTTGGGGAGCAAAAGGTTTTTGCAGATTTTTTTATTTTTTTATGATACCTCACCCACAAGAGGTTGAAACATATACCACATCAATACTGTTAGTGGTGGGTTGATAATTTGGCGATCTTTCTCTGGAAATACAAACTTTTCCAAACTACTTCAGTTCTTCCATAATCACATGGTAGTCTCATATGGGTATTAAATCATCATCTTCGGTAAGAACCATTAATTGTAATTTTTTAAAAAAAAGTTTTACTTGGATTATTATCTGTGCATTGAGAATGTCTTGATTATAGTATTGTACCATATGCATATACTCATGTACAGTATTCATGCTAACTCGACATAACTAGTGAATGGTATTCATTAAGAAAGAAAAATAATATACATTTAAGGAATGAAATAATGTAGAACTATTATAAAGAATGAGATGAAACTTATGAAATCCAAAAATGTAAGTTGGTTAAAAGAAAAAAGGGAAAAGTAGCAATGAAGATGAATCAAAAATTCCACAAAAACATATCTTAAAAGAATAGGTGGGGGGTTAAGCATAGTAAGAAACACTAACCTATGTGGATACTGAGGTTCTTATATTGATGAAATTGTTGCTTAACTGAAAGAAAGAAAAGACTTTAAATAATAATAATAAAAATCAGCTAACGCCTTTTTATTCCCATATAGGGAGTAGGTGTGGCCATTTTAGCCCAATCTAACTTTTGGAGACTGAGTGGGCATTTCAGTCTCCACTGGTACCCAATCAGAGAAAGCTGGCCCAAGGCTATCGCTAATTAAGGGGCATGCAGTGAAGAGACAGCTAAAAAAGTGCTGCCATCTCGTGGTCCCTAACACAATATATTTAATGTCTGAAATAGTGTGGGTTCTACGGTCAATTTTCTTGAGTTTATGGGACGAAAAACCCTAGTTTCTGGGAGAAAAAACCAGCTTGCCAATGCCAGAGATCGATTAACTCGGGAACTGGTCGAAAAAAGGCTTAGAAAAATTTCCTGTAGTCGCTGACTAGATTTGAAATCAAGTCTTCCTTCATGCAGCCAAGTTCTGTGGTGTGCAAAGGCCACATCCATTGAGCTACACAGGCTCATTAAATAATGTTGTTTTGTCTATCTATATACACATCCATAATTTTACTTTTGTATCCATGAAAATATTTTGGTGACCAGGATTACATCCTGGTCACCAAACAATTTTCATGGATATAGGCACATAAATTCAGTGAAGTTTAAAAAAAAAATGTTTAAACAAGGGATAAATTTGTATTGTATTTTGAATCCCAGTGAATGTATACACCATTATATGCTTGCCATTTCTTAAGTTATATTTCAACTTTTATTCATCTCTTTCTTCTTCTTTAACGAATAACACATACTATTATTTTGCATGAAATACTGATACTACTACCAGCTATAAAAATTCAAATTGCATAATTACTATCATCTTACTTATTGGACAAAAAAAAAGTTGACTCTAGCAAGCAGCATTCCCAACTGTCATTAGAGAATGAAAACATGGTAATGTTTTTTTTTTTTTTTGTTTTTTTTTAAATGAGCTTCAGTTTTCAGTTTAAATCATAAACAATCTTGCTGAAAATATACAACTTCAGAAAGTTAACTAATCATTTCTTAGTCCATGCCCTATTTTAATATATGACTGAGTTAAATATATCATATGTTACACTTCAAAGAATACCAAAGTACTGATATTTTAAAAATTAAATATTTTTTTTTAAGCAGCAGACATCTGCTCGAAATGCAAAACCTAGAAAAGAAAAAAGATCTAAATTACAGGAAGGTGGAGATACAAAGTCAAAGTTGTCACCAGCAGAAGGAATAGTTCCACAAATGAAAGCAACAGCTGGAGGTGATGCCGATTCCCTTACAAAAAAGAAAAAGAAAGAAGGCAAAAAAAAAGACAAGGAAAAATCTCAAAAAACAAAGAACAAAAAGGTATTCTTATATATAAGCTGTTAATATTTGTATCGTTTTTTTTTATTAAATTTGTATTGTAATTAAAATTGTATTGAAAATTTTATTTATTATTTTTTGTACATATTTCAGAAGCTATTAACCTTGCCATCAATAACTTTTCTAAGATTTTTATGCAGAATTTGTCACCCCCTTGCAGGTACCATCCAACTCTGGTGTAGCTGATAGTTCCTATATCCTAGCAAGTTTGTCTTTCCACCTGAAGATCATGGATGCTGCTGACTGAGGTGTCTATTATTATATTTCATTATAGCACAGTTCAGTCTACAGCAATTTGTGGGTCCACAGAAATAATTTGTTATAGTGCTTAGTTTATTTTAATACTTTCACGTTGGGACAATAGTAGCTCACTCACCACAAACTTAACCACCTGGCGAAGTGAGCAAATTTTCCACCATTTTCATTCCTGCGTATTGTCGGATTCTTCACTTTTCGACAGTTTCTTCGATTGTAACTAATCCTGCATTGCGGATTAGTTACAATCAAAGAACATTCTGTGTGAAACAGAATGTTCTTTTTCAGAATATATTAAAAACAATAATTAAAGATAACAATATAATTGATTATTATTATTATTATTATTATTATTATTACGGGTATCTCCATGGAGTCAGTAGACTCATCGCGGGAGACCCAAGCTAGCAAAACAATATCTGTCATATCTCTTCTTGAATTCATTTACAGATGAAGAGCTCACAACAAAGTCAGGCAATGAATTCCACTCATTCACCACCCTCCAGGCAAAAAACCTTGTTCTGACACCTTTGTTAACCACACTCTTCTTTAATTTCCAGAGATGACCTCTTGTTCTTCCATCACTATCACACAGCTGAAACATTTCCCCTGCATCAATCCTATAAAAACCTTTTAGTAATTTGAATGTTTCTATCATATCCCCTCTTCTTCGCCTATCAACCAATCTCTGCAATCCACAAGCTCTCAATCTATCAATGTAGGGAGCATTTTTTATATCACTCACCAACTTGGTCACTCTTCTCTGAACCCTCTCCACGGCCTCCTCATCTCCAAGGAATCCAGGTGACCAGACCTGAGCACAGTAATCCAAATGTGGAAGTATCAATGCTTTATAAAGGGGAATAATAACCTCTTTATCTCTGGATGTCAGTGTGTTCCTCAACAACCAAGTAATCCTATGTGCAATCTTGGACACCTTAGCAATGTGTCCTCTGAACTTCATCTCCTTATCTACCAATACCCCTAAGTCCCTAGCCTCATCAATCTCTTGGAGTACCTTTCCATCGATGTAGTACACAGCTGGTAATCTTTTAATCCCAAAATGCAAGACTTTACACTTTTCCACATTGAACTGACATCCATTTTCTTTTGCCCATTTTATCAGCTTATTTAAATCCTCCTGCAAACTTTCAACATCAGCTTGATTTTTTATTGCACTACACAACTTTGCATCATCAGCAAACAACTGAATATCTCCCTTTAAGCCGTTTCCTATATCATTTATATACAAATTAAACAACATTGGCCCAAGCATAGAGCCCTGAGGCACACCACTGGTCACCTGCCTCATTCTGGACTCGGCTCCTCCATACACCACCTTATGGTATCTCTCCCTGAGCCATTCTCCTATCCATATCACCAATTTAATATCCATTCCCATCTGCTCCAATTTGCGTAACAGTGTTCTATGGGGTATCCTGTCAAAAGCCTTAGCAAAATCCAGAAGTACCACTGTGTAGCCAGTTCCTTTGTCCAACTCTGATGTTATTCTATTATGGATAGTTAATAGATTGCTAAGGCAGGATCTACCTTTAACAAAACCATGTTGGCCTCTATAGAGTATCATATCCTGATCCACCCATTCTTGAATTTTGTCTTTAACCAACTTTTCCAATACTTTTACCACTACTCCTGAGATGGTGATTGGTCTGTAATTCAATACTGCAGTTTTAGAGCCACCCTTATGCAAAGGAACCACTTTGCCTAACTTCCACTCCCTAGGGACCATACCAGAGTTCAAACTTAAATTAAATATCCAGGTAAGAGGGGTTGACAATTCATTTGCACATTCACGCAACACCCGAGCTGATATTCCATCTAAGCCTACCGCAGTGTTTGCATTTAAGTTTCGCAATATATTTAATACCTCTGATTCTTTAGCTTCAATTCTCACATTAGGTATTGCTATAGGTATAGAGATATCCTCACTTGGGTGATAGACTTTTGAGAAGTGATCACTCAGTAACTCGACTATTACATCTGATTTTGTCACCTCAATACCATCAGCACCCACTAAGGTTATCCTTCCGAAGTCATTCTTCCTCTTACTTGCCACATAGCGGAAGAACTCTTTGGGATTACCCTTGATCTCTTTGGCTAAGGTCTTCTCATAATCTGATTTAGCTTTTCTTACTATGCTGGTAACCTTCCTAGCTTGAGCCTTGTACTGCTCATGGGTGTCCTGATCGCCCTTCTCCTTGTAAATTCTCCATAACATTTTCTTTTTTTGTAGTTCAAGCTTGATACTACTGCTCATCCATCTAATGCCTGCCTTGTTTGACCTCCTGACCATGGGGACACAATCTGATATTGCTTTCCTCAGATACCCGCTGATTTTATCCCAAGCACTGCTAACATCTTTCCCTTGCAATATGTTCTGCCATGGGATGGCTGCAAGCTCACTCCGAAGCTTGTTATAATTGCCTAACCTGTAGTTTCGTACATACCGCTTCTTAATAGAAAAATCCACAGATTTTGCAACCTCCCAAGTCAATACCACATGATCGCTTTCACCAACTGGAGGTAACGAGGTCACCTTACTTAAGCATATAACCTCTGAACCAATAACCAGGTCCAACACTCTCACACCACGTGTCCCTTCAGTTACGTGCTGTTTCAAGTAATTATCTCGTAGCAGATGTATGAACTCCATTTCCTTTTTGCTACGTGATATTTCCTCCTTCCAATTGATATCACCATAATTAAAATCCCCCATAATAATCACTAAGCCTTCACTCATTGCACTAAGTTGCTGATGCATGAATTCAATATCTCCCCCTGTACTCCCTGGCCTATAGCAGCATCCAACTGTATATTTGGTTGCGTTGGTCACTATTTCGCACCAGACTGCCTCAAATGAACTCTCATTCACATGTCTATCATCATGATATACTACTTTCTTTGGCTGCAACACATCAGCTATCATCAACAGTACTCCTCCTCCTGTTCTATCTTCTCTATCCTCCCTGAAAATACTGTACCCATCACATTCAATTCCAGTGACCACATCTTCTGCTGACAGCCAAGTTTCACTAATGCCTACAACTTTTGGTGAGATTTCACTGACTAATGCCAAAAATTCTTCTCTCTTATTTCTAATGCTTCTAGCATTGGTATACAAAAATTGCAGATTCCCTCTAGATCTTGTACCGGCTTTAGAACTGATATATAAGTCACTAACTACTGTAGTCCTATGCCGATTTTTTTTCCCTCTCTTCTGCAATTTATTCTGCCTATAAGGATCAATAAATACACAATCAGTGCTAAAGTTTCTCTCTCTTACACTCAACCTTTTCAATATTAGTTTCCTTGCCCAATAACTTCAACCTGTTCAGAAAACAATAACTTCTTCAATCTCTTATGTCCTTCCATGTTAAGATGCAGTCCATCTCTAGCATACAACTGCCTTTTTCCTTCAAACACACTCCAAACATCAACAAACTCCAGACCTCTTTTTCTGCACATTCTTGCAATCATATCATTCATTATCATTGCTCGTCTACTTAACTCGTAATTGTCAAAACGAGGCAGCACACACACTATTCTCCCATTGACACTTTTCCTCTTCACAATATCTAATAATGTTCTTAAATCTTTTCCTACCCGATTTATACTACCTCTCAGGTCATTCGTACCCACCATAACTATCATCTTGTCTGTTTCATGCCCTCTCTTTATTGCTAAAGCCACTCTTTCTATTGTACCATCAGCCAAGCACTCCTCATGCATACCACTCTCCATACCCTTAATCATAGAATCACCATATATTTTACCACTATTAACTTCATTCAAGTTCACACTCATGGACTCATTCTCTACACTATTCAGCATGACTCTCCCAGCTTCATTACTCAACTCTCTATTACTTACCCCCCCACTCTCACTACATCTCATTTCTTCTTGGCTACTTGTGGTTTTATTATGTTGACTCCCAATCACTCCCATACTATTTATTACTGAGTCATTCACCAAAGACTCACCCATATGTAATCCTGTTCTAGTTACTTCAGCTAAAGTAATCTCTATAGTCCTAATTTCTCTGTTTAACACATTAAACTCAGCTTTAACTTCCAGTATCTCCTTACCAATCACTTCCACTTCCTCATGAAGAAGATGAAGGTCATTTTTCATTTTCATAAACTCCCGCCGAAGTTCTTCCGCTACGGTCCCGATGTCAGCTTCCATTCCTAAACGCTCCAGCCTATCCCGACACTTCTCACATACGTCGACATTTTCTTTCTTTTCATTTTGCCAGACCGACCACAGATCCTTCACATTTTTCGGTGCATACATGTAGCAGTTTCCGCAACGCATCCATTGCGAAAAATCTAACGCTGAGCCAGCCTTTCGTGTAGTAGTAGAAGTCCTGCGCGCCGCTGACGTACGTTTCTTGTTGGACGCCATCTTTACACGTTGATATAGTGATACAAACGGCAGTGAAAACACAATATATACACCACAGTTCTAAACAATAATACCACTGAAGGACACTTGTTTCTAACCGATGCACAATTTTAGCACAATTTGTGACAAAAAGCCACACTATATTTAACTTTAAAAACACGTTTTCTAGACTAGCTAAACTCGACCGCCACATTTACCAAGGACACTAGCGCCACCATCCAGTTATTAGTTACTATACTTGATTTACTAAAAGATGTAAAGAATAGCAGATATAAAGAAGAGAAAGAATAGGCATGAATAAAAATACTTTCGGTACTGTAAAATGGATTATGAATAATTTACATCTGTGATATTATATGTGTGATTGTGTTATAAGTATCTTGGAGTGGAATGAAGAATATGTGATCCTATAAACCATAGGTGGCCAGCAGCAGGCCTGTGAGCCGCATGCGGCCCATACTGTGATTTTGTGTGGCCCACGGCCTGGATAAAAACTATATTAAATTATATATATTATCAAGTTAGCTATTAGTTTCGACCGCAGATTTTCTGATTGATATACTAGTTATATTCATTATTTCTGATGGCTGAAATAATTTGTATTCTCAACACGGAATCACCTTCAGAATTTGTTACGAATATCGTCATCATCGTTGAAAATCGACTTTGATGAATTTGTTGCTGCTCATGAACGCCCTCAGTGTTCTCATTAAGTTGTATTTGTTGCGTCGTATATCTCTGATATTGATATATTGAGGCAATATATTTAACTTTATCCTTTCCTACTTCAGCCGCTATATCAAATTCTATCGCATGTACCTCTTTGTTAAGTCAGTTGCACCATTGTTATGTGATCTTCATTAATATTAATATTAATGTTATGTCTCACTTCTCTTATACCTTTTCTTATGTAATTTAACCTTATAAGGGCCACCAGAAATTACCTGTTCCTTGAATTCCATGAGTTATCCTGGTCACTCAGGCAAAATTTATTTTTTTTATCTGTGCCAGCCTGGGCCTTAAGGTTAGAGATAAACTCAGCCTTTAGGGTAATCATAGAATATCAGGTGCCACTAATAATGTTAGTTGAATTCTTAGAAGCCTTGGGTTCTCTGGCTTATTTTATTTGCAGTCGTGCCCTACTATTTTCAATTGGGGTATCCCCGCACACACACATGATCACAGGTTCGATGTTTTATGAAGGGTCAGTCATCATGATCAGAAACACATGTAAGTAAGTTATCAAAATATTTATTAAACTCATTATATAATGCCATACAAGTTAAAGTAGTTATCAAATCTGATTTAAGCTTCTACCATTCTTTCACTCTTAAAACCATTATGCATTGACTTCAAAATGTTAGCAAATTCAATAACTCAACATATAATACATTCTTAATTACAGCTCAATTGGACATTTAGGCATTTTAGCACATAAATAATCTCTCTCGGATTAATTACGACAGAATCTCTGTCTAACTGAAAGTTCTTAAAGTTCATTTCAAAAGCATATACTCATTTACATAAATCTTAGTTCTTCACTCTCTCTCTCTTCCATTACAAATTTTAAGATGCATTCTCAAAAGGGGCTAGAACAAGTGAGAGTACTTATCTATTCTTTATCGGTTTTCTTCCGTCCTTCCTTCTTTGTTACGATTCTGGTTGTCTCGATCTTATCGCCACGTGGGTTACACGTGCTCGCCTGAGCTGGGCGCTATCTCTCTGCTAAGGTTTTATGTCGATGACCTTCTCATTGACGGCCTATGGTTGATCTTGCCGAAATCTGCGGTGTCATGCCGAAACTTTTCGTAAGTCAGCCCTCAAAAATGAGAGCTGAACTGCGATGAACTCTTGGAGCACACGAGGAGAAATGGAGGAACAAGAAAAAACGGGGGTGATTTACTTCTGTGTCACAGGTTTTATACGCTCCCCTAGAGCGCCATCTTTCCGAGTTTGAATTTCTCTTATTGTCTCACCCATTGGTCTCAGGCCGGGTGACTTCACCGATCAACATACGGGACTTCTTATTTCCGGGAACGTATGCATCATGATGTCTTCTCAGATGTGATGCCCACAGGTGCTTACGCTGCTCTTATAGTATTAGTGTGATCTTTGCCCTATGTTGCTGAATAATACGCATTCTTTCATTTATAATATTTCACTAATGATTTCTCTCATATCTGTCCGTTTTTGCTGACTTACATTCATGCTAGACATATAGATACATTAATTTAAATTCACATAATTCACAGTTTATCATACAAGATGTTGTTACAAAAAAAAAAAAAAAACATAGTTACACTGCTCTAAAAGATAAGTATGCACATATATTTTTTTTTATTGATTGTTAGATTCTGAAATGGTGACGTCATGTAAAATTGAAGTCGCCTATTTCAGATCTAACATATTACATGTAAAAAAAAACAAACAGAAATATGTAATTAAATTTAATTTAATAACTTATATTTAAATCAATCAAATATTTTATATTGTTCTCCCAGTAGTAAAATGATTTAACAAATATAGTAATTCAATACATATAACTATTGCCTTGAAAAAATGGAGAGTTTATTTTTATTTAAGTGTGTGTGACCCGTAACGCTACCACTCATCATATATTGGCCCTCATATAGAATGAAGTTGGCCATGCATGCTATAAACTGTAAACTTGCATATTTACATTTTGATGGGCATAATTAAAAAAAAAAAAAAAAAAGAAAGAAACTTATGAATAGATGGAAAGGGATTTGTTTCTGAAATACAAATCACTAACCAATAAAAAACAGTGAGTGACTGTATACATTGCTAACTCAGTAAATACCTATTGGGAGGAGCTTATCCTATGATCTAATAATGCTGATCAAGTGATTCGTGTGGGTGTGGCAGAAATACATGTGGGTTGATTGAGGAGCAAATCGTCTTGTATAATTTATTCTATTTGGTATGTGTATTTCTTTCTCTTTTTTATATATTTCACTTTATTTTCTGATAATCCTTTTATTTACTAGTGATCACTGTTTTTAACATCGAAGTATAATATATACATAAGTAATTTGTTCCTTATATAGATATTTTATTTATGGATACCATAGACTCTACATTATTACATTATTTTAAAAGTAATAAATTATTCGTATGCATGAGTTGCATTATAACATATTAAACACATGGGAGGCTGTCCATCAAGGTTTATACAGTATGTTGTTGCCTTCTTAGATTTCTTATCCACCAATTTCTTTCTACCAATTCTTGGAAATTTTCGATAGCATTCTCTGCAGCGCTTACTGACCTTGTATGGCCGTCCATCCATTTTTCTTAACTGATGAACCATTTGTCTTTTCATTGTAATCTCTTTAGATATAGTCTCTCCTGTATCTAAAAATTCTTTTATGATTATTTCTCTGAATTGGAGAATGGAGATATTTCCTTTAGAACTGAATTTTCTGAGAATAATCCACATATTCGCAAGAGCTCTTCCAAAGAGTACTTCCATGGGAATTTTTTATACCACTTGACTCTCTTTGTGAGAGTGGAATAATAACATGCCATCTAGTCTGAGAGAGCTACACACCTTTTTTAGTGGCATTATAGCTGAGCACTGCATCTGGTTTCTGTACTTGCTGCCCTACTCTATTCTTACGAGTACTCTTTACTAACTCACAATGATGATGATCTCTGTAAGTTGTCAACATAGTTACTAATCTTTTGTTAGTCCATTTCAGTATTTTAATGCCCTTTTTGTTTTCCATGGCTATTATTTCTCTACATTTCTGTTTCTTCAACATAACTTCTGCTGGAAGTCCAACTCTATATTCCTGATTGTTCTACAGAGAAATGTTCTACTAAAGTGAAGTTCCTCAGCTAGTGCCAAACTTGTATAAAATTATCTGCAAATAAAATCCTTCCTGTATTCAAGAAACCATCAAGTAATTTCAAAGCGATGGAATGAGCATGGCCCTGACCATTCACTGTGTCACCGTTACCTGAATACATGTAGATGTTGTATGTGTGTAGCCAACTGGTAAACAGTGTTTGTACACTTTGATGCCATATTTACGAGTCTTGCTGGGAATATATTGTTGAAAGAACAGCCTCCCACCCTTGGGAATCATACTCTCGTCAATTACAACTCTTTCTCCAGGAAAACTGCTTTTTGAAAGCTTGAAAGAACTTGTTCTAGCAGTTCTCGCATTTTATATAGACTATTGCTAGTCTCCATATCATTGATACAAAAATGCCAATACTTCAGCAGTTGCAGAAATCTGTCCCTGCACATTGCATTCTTTATTCTCCAGTTTCCATATATGGAATTGTTCGACCATACAAACATATTTCCTGAACATGTATTATTTCCACAAGCAATAGGATTCCAAAAAATTTCTTCTTTGGATGTAGGTGTCCATTTCTTGGAATTCCCTTGTTTAACTGGTTCACAATCCTGAGTTGTAGATAAACAGTGATCTGCCTATCTTTTAGTTTCTTTTACCATAAATTCCATTATTCCATCAGTAAATGCAAAATACACTTCTTCATCTGATGAGATGGATTTTCCACATCACGTGGTAAAAGTAGTTCATCTTCTCGTACTGTACTCCTGAACCAGTACTGCTATGTTACTTACTGGATTCCATTTGTTTGAAAGAGAAAATTCAGAAACCTTACTTTGTGAAATATGTTCCTCATCAGATGAAGAATTGTTCTGTAAATGCAATACTCAATTGACATCATCTGATTTATTTACTATATCTTCGAAAATTCGAACTTCATTAGATGCTGTTTTTTTGACAGCGGCTTTGGAAACTCATCACTAGAACATGTGGATTTCCCCATATACATTTCTGTTGGGGAGAGATAAATTTTTACTCCCTACGTGTATACTGTTCAAAGACTAAAAGCAGCCATCCCTATATAGTGAACAACAACATGCCCTCCCGAACAGCCAGTATACTACAGATACAAGAAAATCAAGTAGTTTTATTGTATCACTGAATAAAGTACTGAAACATTTGCAGTTGTGTAATATATATGTCAATAGATAGTGCAATTAGAGACAACTGGGATGAAAATGGCATTACCTAATGAAACACACATTCCACAGAAACTATGTTGCATAGACTCAAGCAAAACCATTTTTTTACCACCAAACACAGTATTCTATTAAAAACAACTGTCTTAACATATGTCCAAATTTTCAATTTCATGAAATAAGTCTTTTGTTCAATTGCATTTGAAATCTTTGATGTCATTAAGACAGATCACAATGTTAACTTCAAATAAAATTCTACTGAAACAGTTGCAACTAACATGCTGTATAAACTTTGTGTCAGTTGAGCTGGCCTGCCTGCCACAGAAGCAGCACACAAATGATAATGGGAAGTCCCGTTGGTATGATAAACATCCATAAAACTTCCTGACGTGAATGTGTTCAGCAGCTTTACTTATGGTGACTTTCAGGGATTTTCAAAGTTCTCCTTCATTTCTGTGCAATATAGTATCACATCTTAACTTTTCGGTTTTCTCAGTTATACTAATTACATCAGTCTATTTGATTTTGGTCTTCCTCTGGGTTTTACCCTATTATCCAGGCATTAAACTAATATTTTATTAACTTTTCTTTTCCCATTCTGTTTAGCCATCATCCCCTCGGTGATGAAATACTAAATTTAATAGTTCTTTGGTATCACACAACCAGATCATACACCAACTAGTTTTGCAGTGACCTATTTAGAGTACTAGATTACAAAAGGATTAAAATTAAAAAACAAAACTCAAATAAACTGTTAGAATATTAATCAAAACAAGGTGCTGGTTATGTATGGCACATGTCTTTTAGGATTGTTTGGGTATGATTGTTGAAAAGGTTAAATTCAAGTCTGTTGAGAGATGAGAGGAGTGGTTTCCAGGCATCATTTAAGATAAAATCCGATTTATCTTAAGGGAAACACATGAATGTATGACAGTAGAGGATTTATTAATTCAATGTGAAAGGAAGTGCTCTTCTAGATAGAGAAGGGTGAATTATATCCCATTCAGTGGCATGATTTGTGCAAGTCCAGATCTCTTTTATATGCCTTGTTGCTGAGATGTTTTGTTTTGATTACAAAACTTCTGCTTGTCTGATCTGCATAAAGTAGAACACAGCACCATGAAATTCTATAAACAAGACCTGGATGTTTGTAAATGAAAATATTGTCTTAAGACCTTAAGGAACTATGGATAAATTTGTAAGCTAGTCTAATATTTATGGCTCTTAAGTAGGTCTGTCTCTTGATAAAATGATTTCCAGTGTAGAATGGAAATAAGTCTGTATTGGATGTCAGAATTTTGCAGAGAAGAGGTATCTGAAAATAGATACCTTTGGAAAAGGTATCAATTCATGCGTTGGAGACAGAACTGAAGTTCTTCTTTCAATCTGTCTCCATCTTTCAAAATAGAGAGTTCATATTTTTCAGAATATGAATTATGCTTGTTTTCTTGGAGGAATGGTAAAGCGACAAAGCATGAAGATAGCATCTAGTATTGGGTCTCCAACAAACATCCAATATAATGCCACCGTCTCATTTTTTGAAATAAGAACAATAAAAGGTAGTTTACTCTTTCTAATCCTAATGTGAAATACATATCTTGATGGAACCATTTGAGAGACTGAAGAAGGTTATTTAAATCAGATACATCATGCTTCCCAACCAAGAACTTTTCATTATAGTATCGTCACCATATAGCAGATTTTTGGTTGGTTTGAGGAAGATTCCCCCAAAGTCTTCTCTGAAGAGGTCTGCAGAAGCGGGGAGAAAATGGAGCTCCTAGAGCCAGGCAAAAAAAAAAAAAAAATGCTTATAAAAACAGTTACACCATTTAAAGAAATAAGACTAAAAGTGGCTTTGAGCGGCTTGGGGACCTCCATTGAGATCACTTCAATAAGGCTCATACTGCTAGTTTATTGTTTTGGCAAATTTTTGTCTTATTCTGCATAAATATATTTAGCTATCTTCCTGCCAATCATCTTTATTTATTCCATTATTTGCTTCCATATTGTTTGAGGGAGGATGGTTTGATATTGGGTCTAGTGTCGGGCAGGGATGTGCATTGTCCCCTCTGTTATTCATTATCTATATGGATCACATTGTGATGGAAGGTGGTGTTAAGCCTGACATTATTCATTATCTATATGGATCACATTGTGAAGGAAAGTGGTGTTAAGCCTGCCATCAGGCTCAACACCACTTTGGATATGTTGGTCTCGGCTCTTTGCTTTATGCAGATGGTGTTGTGCTTTTGAATGTGTCCAGTGCAGGTCTGCGGGATTCCCTAACTGGATTGGGTAGCTGTTGTAGTGGGAGTGTGGTATGAAGGTCAGCAATGGCAGGACATGGACAATGCAAATAGGCAGAAGCATTGAAAATATCAACTGCATTTTGAATGGAGAACCTATAGAACAAGTAGGGCATTTCAGCTGCTTGGGCATAGTTTTTGGTGGGGATGGTAGGTTGAATATGGAGATGGACGGTGGAGTCAATTTATGTATAAGTAAGTATAAGTGTATGTATAAAAGTATTAATGGCAGTAGTTTAAAATTTAATGGTGGTTCTACTATTAGTTTGGAATCAAAATGGATCATTTTCAGGTTGTATGATTTCTTTTTCATCTAGGGTTCAGCAGAGACTGCACCTAAAGAGAAACAGAAAAAGGAGCAGAAGAAAGAACCACCTGTTATGCATTATACAGCTAATGCAGAGCCTCAGGTTATTGATACTTCGGGTGGTGACTTGGAAAATTCTATATTTATTGAAGTATGTGCCATATTCAGTTGCAATTATGATTAGAGTGTTTTTTTAATGAAATTTTTTATATTTTTCTTAATGAATTGATAACTGTCTTAGAAGTATATTTTGGAAAAATATAATTATCACACATTTATACTTCTTAAAAGTATACATTTGTATTTCTTAAAAGTGACTTCTTCCTCTGCTTCTCTTCCTACAACTGAGAGTTTCTCATAAGTTAGATATGGTATTTTTATAAAAAATTTTGGGTCAAATGGGCAAAACTAGATAAGGAGGAGACATCCACACAGTATGTAATGAATGCATTACGTAGTACACACTAGAGCATGGGTGTCAAACTCGCAGGCCGATTGCAGCCTGCAATGAATATTTTTTCTGACCAGCCAAATTTGCCAATGAAAGTGCTTACTACGTATAGCGTCTTGCATGCATTTCCTTTACACTTAAGCAAACTGTTTCCCCCACTATTTCTACCAGCCGATTATATACCTACTATCACGTGCCAGTGCCACGCCCACATCTACTCATCAGTCTTGTTTGGTGTGTGTAACATGAAATATTTTGCTTTCGGTGAACAAGAAAAATAAGTTTATTTACGTTACACTTATTAATTTGTGCAGTTATTTAGTGTCTGGTAAGTTGATGTTCAAGAAAAAATATCAGTTTTTACTAAAATATTCTATTATTTTATGGTAACGATTATTAATTTTTATCAGTCCTTTGTATTCAGCATGTCTCTATCGAAACCAAGTGATAGTAATAAACGAAAAATTGCTAACGAACATCGAAATTTCCAAGAAAAGTGGGAATTGGAGTATTTTTGCTGTGAAGTAAAAAATAAAATAATCTGCTCAATATGTAATAATGTTATCAGTGTACCAAAGTTTTACAATATTAATCGTCACTATGAACAACATAAATCAAAATATGATAATTACGAGGGATTAATGAGACGAGAAGTTGAAAGAGCTCAAGTCGGGACTGAAAAAATAACAGTTCATGTTTACTAAAGTATCACCAGAAAGTGAAGCGGGGGTGCATGCAAGCAACGTCTTGTCGGAGTTGATAGCTAAACACTCGAAACCTTTTACTGAAGGTGATTTCATTAAGGAATGTCTAATTAAAGCTGCAGAAATTATTTGTCCTGAAAATATGAAGGCTTTTCAAACAATCTCTTTGTCTTGAAATACAGTTGCGGAAAGAATTACTGATTTGGCCGACAATTTAAGTATTCAGATCAAAGCAAAATCATCTAGTTTCAAAGCTTTTTCCATTGCCTGTGACGAGAGTATGGACATTGGGGGCGTAGCTCAATTAGCTGTGTTTCTTCGTGCTTGCGACACGGATTTCAACATTTTTGAGGAATTATTGGAACTAGTACCAATGTATAACACTAGTACAGGACAAGATATATTTAATTGTCTTTTTGAACTTCTGCAAAAATACAATCTACCTCTGTCAAAATTAACTTCTGTAGCTATAGATGGAGTTCCTTCTATGACTGGAAAAAACAATGGTTTCGTGGCATTACTGCAAAAAATTCAAAGTGAAATTTATGACGGATCCAAGATTCATCATATGCATTGCATTATACATCAAGAAGTATTATGCGTGAAAGTAATAAACGTGTTGACATCTATTAAAAAAATCATTAATTTCATAAAATCTCGAGGCTTAAATCAGCGACAGTTCTCTGTTTTCTTAAGCGAATATTCCGGTTTGTCCTACTATACTGAGGTATGTTGGCTATCCTGCTCCAAGATTTTTAAACAATTCTGGGACTTGAAAGAAGAAATATGTCAGTTCTTAATAACTAAAAATCAAGACACGAGCCTGTTTTTTTGACAGTGGGGTTGCAAGATTTATCCTTCATGGTTGATATAACAAAACACTTATATGATTTAAATTTAAAACTGCAAGGAAAAGATCAGATCATTATGAACATGTGTGACCAAGTTAAGGCATTCAAATGTAAACTAGTTCTTTGGGAAAAGCAGTTGAAAAATGAAGATTTAACACACTTTCCGACATGCAACATGAACAAATCAAGTTTAAGTGAAACTGCATCGTATCAAAAATATGCAGAAAAAATTGTAAGCCTTAGAACTGAATTTGAAACAAGGTTTGCAGATTTTAAATTTTTGGAAGACAAGTTTTCTTTGTTTTCTTCAATTTTTCAATAAATATTGACTCAGTACCTGATCAAATGCAAATGGAGGTAATTGAGATCCAGTGCGATTCAGATTTGAAGGGTAAATTCGACGAAGTTGGCATCCATGGATTTTACAAATATTTACCTGCTAGGTTTAAAAATACTTGAAAATTCGCATGAAATTATATCCATGTTTGGAAGTACTTATTGGTGTGAGCAGTTATTTACAATTATGAAGGGAAATAAGTCTCCTGTCATATCCAGAATTACTGACATTCACCTTGGATCAGTTTTGAAAGTAATCACTGCGAACAAGATTTCCCCCGAAGTAGGAAAGATAGTAGCAGAGAAGAAATGCCAAGTGTCAGGGAGAAAACATTAATTTTATCGTTATTCTTGTTCTTTTTTTATACTGTACTTTTCAAAATAAACCTGCGTTTTTATGAAAATTGAAGTTTTTGTTTTGCGGCCCACATAAACTTAAACCTTGTTTATTTGGCCCGTGTTAGCCTTTGAGTTTGACATGCTTGCACTAGAGCTTCTTTCGTAATATCCTGGCTTGCTTTTAATGATTGGACAGCTACTAATTCTGTTTTGGTGAGGTTGCTTTCAGATCATTAAAAGAAAATCAGGTTATTGTTACTACTTGGGTAGATAAACGTAACGCTACTGTTGTTTTAAACTGGTTGACTCTTATCTTCATCAGTTGAATCAGTTAGAGTCTAACAACACGTCAGATGCTAATCTGGGTAACCCCCCCCCCTCGCTGCCCCACCCTGAGGTTAGGTGTACAGAATCCAATGCTCCTGTAACTTGCCATATATAGGTAAAACAGGATGTGTGGTTCCTCTGGGGGGGGGGGGGAATATAAGCAACATATAAAATTCAATAGTCTGATCATGCTCTGGACATCCTACACCAAACTGATTGACACAGCACTGGTTCCTTTATGTTAACTCAAATTAAAGAAGCCTGTGAAATTCTAATCACCTAAACTAATCTCAACAATACTGATAGCCTAAAAATCTCAAGAATATGGATGACAAACATTCAACCTACATAATTTACTCTTATTCTTTTTCTATTTATTTCTTCCTGCATTCTTCACAACTTCTCATTAGTCTTTTTTACTGTCCTATCTTATATCCTATCCTATTAGGATCTAATGCCTTGTCACTGTTTGTCATGTGATGCTATTCATGGACATCTGGATGGGGGGGGGGGTCGTGGTCGTTTTGTATGCTACTTTAGTTTCTGTTTCAACAAGATGGGCAGTTCTAGACGGCCTCTCCAAGATCAATTGGCTATTGGGTGTGCCTTCTGAGAGAAAATGGGTTGCAGCAGATCTCCTTCCCAATGGTTTTGGGACAGGGTCCAAAGCTTAGCTCAATCTCCTCAATCTCCAAAATGTAAGAAAGCTAAACACTCTGTAAAACTAGCTAAACAAAAGTCATGGGACGACTTTGGCAAGAACATAGAAAATAAATATCAAGAAGATGGCAAAATATTCTGGAGGTTGTTGAAGAAGCTTAGAAATGGAGGAAAAAGTACTGTAAAAAGAGGTTAGAGATGATAAAGGGGATGAAAATGGGAGAAAAAGATATGATTGAAGTATGGAGTAATTACTTCGAAAAATTGCTAAATGAAACAAGCAGTGATAGCACGGTGGTAAAAGACACTCAACAGGCATACAGTCAGGAATACATATCTATACTTGAAGTAGAAAAAGCCATCAAAGGCCTGAAATGTGGAAAGGCAGCACAGGAGTAGATGACATTTGACCAGAAATGCTGAAGTATAGTGGTATAAAAGTCTTACAGTGGCTGCACTGCATAGTTCAGAAGGCCTTGACAGAGGGATGAATTCCCGATGATTGGCGTAGAACTCTCATAGTACCCATACATAAAAAGGGAAATAAAATTGAATGGGAGAATAACAGAGGTATTTCCCTACTGAGTGTAGGGAAATACCTCTTCTCAAGAGGTATTTGAGAAACTGTTTCTCAAGTATACTTGAGAAACGGTTGAGAAGAATTGTGGAAGAAAAGCTTGGTGAAGAACAAACTTGATTTAGGCCAAATAGAGGCTGTCAGGATCAGATATTCACTTTACGACAAATAGTCGAGAAATCATGGTAATATAACAAAGAATTGTATTTGCGTTTATCGATCTGGAAGAGGGATATGACAAGGTGCCAAGAGAGAAGCTATTCAATACTCTACAGTTATATGGTGTCAGTGGGGCATTATATCAAGCAATACTTTAGTCTTTATTTGAGGTGTAAGTCATCAGTTAGAATTGAAGGAAGTACAGAAAGATGGTTTAATGTTAAATCTGGTGTGAGACAAGGATCTACATTATCCCCTCTGTTATTCATTATCTATATTAGTGGTCTCCAAACGTTTCGCCATGAGAGCCACATTGGGTACTTCAGCACTGTTCAGCAGGCCGTAGGAAAAAAAAAAACTTTAGAACTAGATATACGAGTTTTATTGAAAGCAGATAAAAACTGATTACAGAGTATGTGAGATTAAATTATCATATATTAATGACAACGAATGCTATCAGCAAATTCTCATATTTTTATAACAAATTATAATAAGCCATTATTTAGCTGTAGTGCAAGCCTATGCACCTAATCTGGAGTCAGAATACTCTGCCTTCCTAGTGGATGCTGCTTTTGACAGGGTGGCAGACATGGAATCAGTCCTGCTAATGGGTGACTTCATTGCACATGTTGGAACAGATGACCAGACATGGAGGGGTGTGGTTGGGAGGAACGGCACCCTTGACCTTAACACGAATGGGTTGAAATTATTGTACTTCTGCTGTACTAACAGCTTGTCCATAATGAATACCTTCTTCCAGCACCGAGAAGTTCATAAGTATACCTGGTACAGGGATACACTAGAACAAAGGTCTCTGATTGACTTCTTTATAGTCTCAGCAGACCTATTTTCCTCAGTGTTGGACGTTCGTGTGAGAAGAGGGGCAGAACTGTCAACTGACCACCACCTTGTTGTGTGCACTCTACGGCTTCAGAAACCAGATGCTACCATCAACGCTGGTAGGCCTAAGCAGCTATACCGCATGAAATGGGAGACATTGGAAAATGAGGCTGTGAGGAAGAATTTTGCAGATAACATTTCCTCCAGGTTCAAAGAGATTCCCAAGCATACTGCAGCTGTTGAGGAGGAGTGAAAGCTGTTCAGAACAGCTGTCACTGCCTCTACACTCTAATGCTGTGGCAGAAAGCGGCTCGGCGTGGCAATGGGCAGTGAGAAAAGGACACCTTGGTGGAACCAAGAAGTCCAAAAAACTGTCCGGGCAAAAAAAGGAGTCCTACCTAACATGGCTTAGGGTCAGGTCACCTGAGATGCATTTGCGGTATGCTGAGGCACGAAAAGCTGCTGCTGAGGCAGTAAAAACAGCAAAGCAGAAGGCTTGGGAATCCTTTGGAGAAAGATTAGACTTATCCTATGCAAATGCAAACAGTATTCTGGCAGACCATGCACCGCGTTTGAGGGAGGAAATCGTGCACAGCAAGGGCAATTAAGGCCTCTGATGGTACGCTTTTAACAACCGAGAAGGATATCCTCCACAGATGGAGGGAATACTTTGAGAGCCTTCTTAACCCGGGTGGCTCAGCAGTTGTGGACATCCAAGAGGTGCAGATCGGGGCAATGACTAGTCTCACAGCAGAATAGGTCCATTTAGCAATAAAATCATTAAATTGGGCAAGGCTGCTGGAGATGATGAAATTCGGCCCGAAATGATAAAAGCCTTAAATCGAGACGCTGTTTTCTGGCTGACTAGAGTGTGTCAGGCTGCTTGGTTATCTGGGCAAGCAACAAAGCAATGGCAGACAGTCATAATAATACCAGTCTTCAAGAAGGGAGACCAGAAGGATTGCAGTAATAACTATCGTGGCATCTCTCTGCTCGGCCTGCCTGGGAAAGTGTATGCTAAGTGCTTGGAAAGACTGTGCAGGAGCATAGTTGAGTCAAAGTTCCAAGAAGAACAATGTGGCTTTTGTCCTGGTAGAAGCACAACTGACCAAATCTTCACTTTAAGGCAAGTCTTTGAGAAATCTTGGTAATATGCCAAGAATGTCTACACATGTTTTGTGGACTTGGAGAAGGCATATGTCCAGGTTCCTCGGGATAAGCTTGGCAAGTAGTACAGGAGTACGGAGTAGATGGCCAACTATTAGCTGCTATCAAGTCCCTGTATGAATGCCCAGAGTTTTCTGTCAGGGTAAACAGCACAAAGTCTGAACCTTTCACAATCTCCGTTGGCCTCTGCCAAGGGTGTGTTCTGTCACCCCTCATTTTCATAATATTTATGGACTGGATTGATAGGCACAGCCGAGGCAGTGAGTATGTCAGAATTGGAAGATGTAGCATTGGATGTCTGCTTTTTGCAGATGACCTAGTTCTGCTTAGATCTTCCACAGATGACCTCCAGCGGACCCTGGATAGGTTTGTAGCTGTTTGTGCAGATGCCGGAATGAAAATCAGTGTGGCCAAAACTGAAACATTTGTGGTCTTAAGACAACCATCCCAGTGCACTGTACATGTAAGTGGAGTCCCAATGAGGCAGGTTGAGAAGTTTAAATACCTTGGGTCCATATTCACGAATGATGGAAAATGGGACGTAGAGCTAGATACTCAAATTGGCTTAGCAAGCTCAATATTGCAGGAGCTTGGCCGTTCAGTAGTGTTGAAGTGGGAGTTAAGCCAGAAGGCAAAGTGGGCTGTCTTCAATACAGTCTATGTTCCCATCCTCATGATCATGAGAGTTGGGTAATGACCGAAAGAATGCGGACACGAATCCAAGCGGCTGAAATGAGGTTCCTTCGAGGGGTTGCGGGGCTGACAAGAAGCGCTGCAATTCGGGAAACCCTCGATACTCAACCCTCTGCTTCTCCGTGTTGAGAGATCACAGTTACGTTGGTACGTGCACCTGGTCAGAATGCCACAAGAGAGGCTCCCTCAGCAGGCCCTCTTTGCCTAGCCAGAGGGTGGAAGGCCAAGGGACTCGCTGGATAGATTATATCCAAAACCTTGGGTGGACACGTTTGGGAATCCCACCAGAACACCTGAGCTTGGTGGCAGAGGATCGTGACCATTGGAAGTTCCTCTTGCAGCTGTGGCTCCCACAACCCAATTAGGAAAGGTGGGCCTTGAAGATGTATGTATTATAATAAAACCATTAATGTGAATGATGTAACTGTGTTTGTGTTTTTAAAATCTTATTAAACTCAGGTTCAAATTTGAAGTGCTAATTACAAGTAGCAATTTCAAATGTTCATCAGATAAATTTGCCCTGTATTTTGACTTGATATATTTCATTCGGGAAAAAGTTTGTTCACAAAGATACGTTGTTCCCAGAAATAGAGATAAAATTACACGCAAATTTCTTCTAATTTGCTTGTAAAATTTTGTAAAATTCGAATTTTTTTTCTTTGTTAGTCCATTTTAACCGACCTTATACAGTCAGAAAGATCGTCACTTGGATTACGGTTACTTTTTGCTATTCGGGAATATATTTTGAACACAATTTTAATTAATGCATTTGAAATCTATCAGCAACCCGTGTTTTTTTTTTTTTTTTTTTTTTTTTTTTTTTTTTTTTTTTTTTTCTGATTCTTATTGAAAAATTAGTCCAATTTGTGGGCCAGATAAAATCATATCGCGGGATGCATCTGACCCCTGGGCCGTAGTTTGGAGACCCCTGATCTTTATGGATCACATTATGAAGGAAAGTGGTATTAAAAAAGATATCAAAATTGGTGATGTTAATGTTAGCTCTTTGCTTTATGCAGACGATGTTATACTTCTACATAAATCTGCTACAAGTCTGCAAGATTCCCTGACTAAATTGAATAACTGTTGAATAGATATGTATGAATTAATTAGAAGAAACACACGTATAAACCACAGTGAAAATTATTTAATTGTAAATATTTCATCCTAAGTATCTTAGGACATCATCAGTACAGTATTTAAACAAAAATTAGGAATAACATACAGTTAGTGCGCATGATTACAATAGAATCTCATGAAAACGTGCATAACGTGCTAAAGTAGTACAAAAAGAAAAAAAAAAAACGTTCATTATTTAACATAGTTTTGTATGATAATTTCCCATACTTTAGGAATAGTAAGAACGTTGTTGCGGTTTAGGTTTGGTCTGTGTAGTAGGGCTTCAGAACTTTCTTTGTATAAACGTTCATGTTTAAATATAGATCTATGTAAAAGTTTAGCCTTTTCCCAATGGATCCTATGGTTTGGATTTTCAATTCCGTGTTGAGAGAGGCCAGATTTCTGCAGTTTAAGAAGACGAATGTGGTCTTGATGTTCCGAGATGCGTTTCTGAACTGACCTACCTGTCTGTCCAAAGTAAGATAATTTGCATGAGCATGGAATCTCATAAACACCAGGTAACATCAAGGGTGAGAATTTGTCTTTAGGAGAAGGTAATAAGTTGTAAATTTGGTTGATAGGTTTGTAAGTAGTGGCAAAATTGTATTTCTTCATAATTTTAGAAAGACGTTCTGAGATGCCTTTAACGTAAGGTATGGGAATCCTATGCACTTCTTCCTGTCTGGTTAAATGTATGCAGAAGTGACTGATGATTTTTTGAGTTGTTTTGGGATTATATCCATTTAGGATGGCTGTATTTTTGATAACTACTAATTCCTGGTTTAAAGATTCTTCAGAGGAGCAGAATTTGTTTGCTCTGGAAACTAGTGATTTAATAATGCCAGATTTCTGAGATGGATGATGAGCAGAAGAATTGTGAATGTAGTGACCTGAGAATGTAGGCTTGCGAAAGACGGAAGTGGCGATGGAACCGTCTTGTTTTCTTTTGATGTGTAAATCCAAAAAAGGGATACCCTGTGGAGATTCATTTTCTAACGTAAAGTTGATGCGATGATGAAGAAGGTTAATTTTATCTAGAAACAGTTGTAATTCAGGTTCGGGATGATTCCATACTGCAAATACGTCATCGACATATCTTAGCCAAATTTTTGGTTCGGGTTCAAAAGTGAATATTTTTTCCTCAAGGTGTTCTAGAAACAAATTTGCTATGTTTGGTGATAAAGGAGATCCCATTGCTGTTCCTTCCTCTTGCTTGTAAATTTGACCTTTCCAGGTGAAGTAACCTGATGCAATAACAAACTTGAACAATTCAACTATATCAGACGGAAATTTTTGAGTTAGTAATTCTATTGTTTCTTTATGGGGAATGTTAGTGAAGAGGGAGACAATGTCGAAGCTGATTAACAAGTCAGTTTTTGATAGTTGAATGTCTTTAATTTTTGTGTGAAACTCATTAGAATTTTTGATTGAAGAGACTGAGTGGCCTATGTGAGGGCGGAGAAGGTTAGATAAGAATCTTGATAACTTGTACGTTGGACAGCCGATACAGTCTACGACAGGTCTAAGTGGAACATTAGTTTTGTGTAGCTTAGGTAAGCCATAAATTCTAGGAAGTCTTGCATGGTATGTCTTATGTTTTTTGATTGTTTCTTCATCTAAGGAGGAAGTTTCATTAATCATGCTACCTAACTGTATATTATTCCTAATTTTTGTGTAAATACTGTACTGATGATGTCCTAAGATACTTAGGATGAAATATTTACAATTAAATAATTTTCACTGTGGTTTATACATGTGTTTCTTCTAATTATGAACGCACCACAGGTTTCGTTATTTAAAAAAGATATGTATGAAGGTCAGCAATAAAAAGACAAAGACAATGAAAATAGGCAGAATCGTTGAAAATGTTAACTGCGTCATGAATGGAGAACGTGTGGAACAAGTAAAACATTGCAGCTATTTAGGCACAATTTTTAGTGAAGATGGAAATAGACAACAGAATCAACAAAGCTGGTATGGTAGGGAGTCAATTGAATAAATTCATATGGAATAAGAGAAATTAGTTGGAACACTAAATTAGCTGTATACAAGACAGTGTTCAAACCAGTTTTAATTTATGGATCTGAGAGCTGGGTCAGAAGTAAAACACTTGACCAAAGACTAGAGACCGCAGATATGAGAGTCCTGAGAAAGATTAGAGGCATGAACAGATGGCATCAATGGCAATATCATATTAAAAATGAGGATATTAGGAAAAATCTTGACATTGTCAGCATGCTTTAGCAGAGCTAATCTCAGGTGGTATGGTCACTTAAACAGAATGGGCGACGAAAGATTAGCAAAACAAGTGTTCTCTTCCAGATTGGCAGACAAACGACCCAGAGGAAGACCAAGATATGGGTGGATTGATACGGTACAAAGTGCCTTAGATGATAGAAATATAAGATCTGATAATGTTGTAGTCTTGATGAGTAATAGACTGATTTGGAGGAAAATTGTAGATATGAAGTTAGTAATGATGTAAATTTTTCATGTACTATCATATCCTGTGCACCCCTTGAGGGTTCATGGCAGGAATTTGATGATGATGCTTGCCCACTATAGAGTATTGTATCATTATCCACCTACTGTTGAATTTTACCTCTAACCAACTTTTCTAATAGTTTAACAATTACTCCTTATATGTTAATTGATCTGTAATTTGCTACCTTGTACATTTGCATAGTACACGGGCTGACATGCCATCCAGTCCCACTGCTGTATTCATATTTCTTCAACATGCTGAACACCTCCTATTCATCTACCTCAATTTTGACATGCATCTCTGTCATATCAGCAACTGCAAAACCTGGATGATAAACTTTTGCAAAATGATTACTCAGTTACTCAATTATTTCGTTTTCCTTTGTCACCGTCCTTCCATCAGCATTGTTTAAAGTCATCCTACCATATTAATTTTTCCTCATACCAATGCCAAAAACTCCTCTCCCTTATTCTTGTGCATCCATTTCAACATCCCCTTGTACTCACAATTACCCTTGTGTAATCTCATTATCAACCGCACTCTTTATTGGAATTGGAAACTTGTCAAATCGCATTTAGCATTTCATAATAATTTCTGTACACATGCTCATTTATATCATGGGTGGCTAGGAACATGCTTGAATGCACCTCCCTGACTCTCTCCTTAATATCTCTAATTTTTGCACTTCCAAACTCTCACTAAACAATTTCTCCAAACATCTAACTCAAATTGTAGCCTGTAATGCATATATATAAGTCCTTTTGTCCATCAAATTCACTCCATACATCTATAAACTGCACACCATTCCTTTTGCACAATCCTCTCATTGACTCATTAGTAATCATGACCCTCCTTCTCAACTCTGCCCTATCATCCTGTCTTTCAACAACTCTTTCATATCTTTTCTCATTGCATATTTCTTCCCTTTCAAATCATTTGTTCCTGCCATAATAATCATCTCTTTCACTTCTCCCTTTTGCAGACTTACAGCTTCACTAACATCCTTAATCTCCACACCTGAGAAACGTGTTTTTGGCACTTTCTCATTACGTACACTTCTTATCATCAAATCTCCATACAATACCTTATCCTTATTTCCAGTTTCTTGCACTTTCATACTTTTCCCACTCACTTTTTATTTCATTCTCCTGCCTGCCGTACCACACACACAGTAATCATTTCTCCAGTTGCTGTAGCTCTAACTGTTTTGTCATGTAAAGGATGCCACATAAGCATGCTATTTCATTCCTTACTGTCACTTCTTTGCTGTCATTCACTACTTCCACATTTCCCTTTATGTTCATCTTTCCTAACATTGTTAATATTCATTATTTCATTTTCCAGCTTTCTACACTTCTTGCATTTTTTGCACTCGCACACAAAACATTCACAACTAACCCTCTCTTCATAATCACTTTCGTACCATAATCCATTCACTCTTGGCAGCATAGAACATATACTACATCATACAAAACTCCTCATGCTAAATTGGTGAACAAGGAAACCTTGGCCACCATTTCCCTTGTATGCATCAGTGCCATGAATAAAAACTTTCTAAACCATATTCCGTATTAAATTTTACAAACACACACACATACATACTACATTACAGTCTAAAATAAGTAAGATATAATCAAAAATAATTACAAATATTACTAATATGCACTTAAATAAACGACTTGCCTGTAAGACATGCACAACACAGCTTGTAATATGCACTATGCTCATTTATATCTTAGTGATATTACTCGTAAATTAAAGTTATTCTGCTAAAGATAGTTAGTTGCCTTCATAATTTACCAGAATGAATGCTAATCATATGTAACTATGAAAGAAAGGACTATTTTGTTGTTTATTTAATATCTTATTCTTTTATATTCTTCATATTTGACTATATTACCCCTTCCTAAAGCCATGCTGTCTGCTCATAGATTATTATATTTCTATCCATCTTATCTTATAAATATTTAATTAAATGCCTTTTATTTTATTTTCAAGGGGGTCCATTTTATTTTGCATTTTCCAGTTTTTCTCTGTCCTGGTGTTTCAGGTGCTGCTTACCCCTTGAGGGTACATGGCAGGAATTTGATGATGATGATGATTTAAATTTTCCCAGTAAGAATTAGATTTTCCTCATGACCAATAACATTTTAAATATACAGGGTGAGTCAAAACAACGTGAGTGATTAGAAACATTTATTTGCATAGTTGAAATAGGTGGGAAATGAATTTCATCGCCTGGTGTGAGACCACCACCCCACTTATTGGAGGCCGGAAGTGGCCTGCAATAAGTGGAGTGGTGAAAAAAGTTCCATGTTTGGTCTCTAGAACAGTGTTTCCAGACTATGTAAAAATAATTTTTTTTAAAAAAAATTACAAAAAATATATAAATTTGATAAAAATGGGGAAAAAATCCTTAGCCCACCTTACAGTACAAATGTACTATAGCTTTAGTAATAACTTTTTGTGGATGGTAACCACATAAAAATAACTAAATAAATAAAAAAAGTAACTGAAACAGTTTTTGTACCTGATTTATAAAATTCAATGTGCGCATCACGTGTCACACGGCACACATCAAAACAATACGTGACTTCTTGCCACATAAAAACCAACATTTGCCAATCAATCATTTCTAAAGCTGCTCCTTCACATCAACTAAGTTTTGTGGCAAAGGCAACACATAAACTTTGTCCTTTGCATACCCCCAGACCCCCAGAGGAAAAAATTTAGGGCATAAGTTCCAGTGACTGTGCAGGCCAGGCTTTTGGACCTATTTGGGTTATCCAGCTGCCAGGAAGTTGGATGTTCAAAAGGGCATGACTTCGTGATGGATGTGCGGGTGCTCCATCTTGCTGAAAGATGGTAATCTTGCATAATCTGAAACTCTTGGAATTTCTTTTTCAATTACTGCATGTTGCATTTTCCAGTTGCTAATAATTTTTTCCTGAAAATAGGCAGAAATCACTCGCATTATTTTGACTCACTCTGTATATAACAGTTCTAAATAGGTTGTAGACCTGAGTATCACTAGTGGACTGAGGGTTAGATAATCTGATTTCCCTGTCTAGAGGCCACACATGAAACTTTTTCAGTTCTCTATTCAGCAGGGCATTGGTTTCACTCTGCAGTGAAATTCATTTGTCACCTAAAGTAATTCACAAACATCTATACACTGTCACTCTATTATAAAAGTGAGTGAGTAAATTACTAAACCATGCTGTTCCCCCATATAGTATCATGATATTATACACCCATTTCTGATTTTTGTCTTTGACCAACTTCTCCAATATCTTTACCATCACTCCTGAGATACTGATTGCTCTATAATTTATTACCTCTATCTTCGGGCCTCCTTTATGCAGTGGAATTATATTGCCCTCCTTCCACTCTCTTGGAGATTTATCAGTGCTGTGGCTTATGTTAAACAGCATAGTCAGATGTAATACTAATTCCTTTGCACATTCTTCTAATATGCAGGCTGATATTCCATTTAATCTCATGGCATTATTTCACTTTTAGTTGATCCATCTTTGACAGGAACAAATTAGTTCATGTCACACCTGCAATTGCAATATCTTCCCCTGAATGTTGCTTTCCCCACCACTGCCACCACTCTTCAAAGTATCATCAGCACTCATTAAAGTTACCCTTCCTTTTACTTGCTGTACAGCAAAACAACTCTCTGAGATTTCCTTTAACCTGCTCAACTAATTTCCTTTCATAATCTGGTTTTGACTTGCTTACCATTCTGATCCCTTCTTGTCTGTTAGATAATCCTGTTGCTGTTGAGCTACTGTTACCTTTCTCTTTATACATCCTTCACATCATTTTCTTTTTTTGTGCAGCTCCTGCTTAATAATGCTACTCATCTAACTCCTACCTGATTTACCCTCCTAACCTTGGGTATACAGTCTGATTTTTTTTTTTTCCCTTCAGATATCCCTTAACCATCTCCAATGCATTGCTAACATCCTTCCCTTGCAGATTCTTTTGTCATGGTACTATTTAGAGAGTTGTCACTTGTTTCCTCACAGTTTCTCTTTTCTTCCACAAATCTTTCACTGTTCATAACAAGTGTATATTTTCTACACTGAAGAAAATCTCATATTAAATTTCCCTAACAAAGATGCATTGGTTGCCAAAATTTTATTACACATTGGTACAATGCTCACAATCAACTAACAGTAGTACTCTAAACTTTTGCTGAATATCTAAATCTAATGTGAATTATAGTCAATATCACAATTTTCTTTAATAAAATAAGCTTATCTTTTTGCAGCACACTCGTAACAGTGACCAATTAAATCCTAGTAAAATTAAATTATAATGAAATGAATAGTTTTAATGAAAACAAAAAGCATATTTTTATTGTTGCTGACATTCACCACAAAAGAAATTTATATAGTATGGATTCCCATGTGCATGTGAAAAACATTTTGTGCACAAATTTCCAGTATTTCCAATTTCCAGCACAAGTTTCCATACTCAACATGTGCAATGCAATATTTCTCATATTATTATTGTTGTTGTTGTTGTTGTTGTGTGGGATTCAGACTCCATGGGCACTTCCATGGAATCTGATGACTCGTAACAGAGTTCCACGTAGTATTCTGTCAAATTCCTTTGCAAAATCCAGCAAAATCATCATGTAACCATTTCCTTTATCCAACTCTGCTGTTACTCTATTATGAAAGACATTAAATTACTAAGACATGACCAACCCTTCACAAAACCATATTGCTCCTTACAGTATCATATTTTTATCCACCTATTCTTGAATTCTCTTTTTTTTCCAGTTTCCAACCAATTTTTCCAGTACTTTTACCACCACGCCTGAGATACTGATTGGTCTATAATTTGTTACTGCCGTCTTAGAATCTCCCTTATGCTAGGGAATTATTTTGCCCTCTTTCCACTCTCTTGGAACTCTACCAGAGCTCATATTAATGCTGCTCTTTTTGATTCTAACTGTGACCTGTAAAATTGTGAGCAAATGAATTCATTTAAATCCATGTAGCCACAAAAATCACTTGAACTCATGCATGAATTCACTTGAATTCATGCATGAGTTCAAGTGACTCTACTCTTTAGAGAGTAAACACTATGAACAAATATGCATATGCAACTTGCTTATGTCAGAGTCAGTTTGCCTATACACTACAGGCCAAAAGGAACTAATTAGAGTACGTTACATTGGAACTGGTTATAATATTGGAATGGAAACATTGCAAAAATTACTAAATAAACCAAGTGACAAATATGGTTTATTGCATAGTTCATTTTAATAGTACATTCAAAAATTATTGACTGTAAATTAGAAATTCTGAAACCAGAAATTTTGTGGGCACAGCTTACTGGGAATATTGATTCCTGCTGTTATTATTCATACCATAGAGGAGCGAGTGTGGACAAAAGTGAACAATAACAGTTTCTGCATAACATGCACAACTCAGTTCTATCGTAGCTGATTGCTATTTATTATTTTGTGTTTTTTTCTACGCACATGGTGATAAAAACTGTTTCACAAAAAACATTACATTAAAAAATATGGGAAATCAGTCCATTATAAAGAAGAATTATCAAACATATTTAATGTAGCAGTTCATCAATTAACAGATGTGCAGTGCAAAATTGAAAAGAAAATTGAAAACAGCTGTGTAATTTATTAATCAAATATTGTGACACAGAATGCTAATTTAAATTAAAATGTCAACAGTTGTTGTACTGGCTCATCTCACTACAGAAAACAACCAAAAGTGTGCATTCATTAGCACATCTATTACAACTGAAACATTTTTCTCTATTTAGCATTATGCATATATCATGCATATAGAAATATTTTACATCAGCCTTTTTTTCTGTATTAGTATTAATCATTTTTTTATGATTAATATATTATGGCCTTTTCCCTAGTGTAAAGAAAAAATGCGTCCAATGAAGAAGGCATTAAAGCAGCTAGATAATCCTGACCAAACGTTGTCAACTGATGATCAGCTTCGTCAAACCCGTCAGTGTTTACTCAAAATTGGCAATCATATAAATGAATGTTTGAAAGCATATTCTGATCAAGAAAAAGTGAAAGAATGGAGAAAGTAAGCTGTACTTAGTTTTGCTTTTACTATAATCATTTCATTCTTTTGATTGACTGGCAATATAATTTTTTTTTTTTTTTCAATTTCAGATCTAGTTAATCCTTCTACCTCATTCCCTCCCCACATCTCCCTCTTTCTCTCTGTTAGTAATATCATTAATATGCTAACACATTTACCTTGATAATATTAATATTTTCTGGGGATTTCTGATTTTAAAAAAAAGTTTATCATCATCATCATCAAATTCCTGCCATGTACCCTCAAAGGGTGTACAGGATATGATAGTACTATATGAAATATTTACATCATTACTCACTTCCTATCTACAATTTTCCTCCAAATCAGTCTGTTACTTGTCAAGACTCCAACATTATCTGATCTTATATTTCTATCGTCTAAGGCGCTTTGTACATTATCAATCCACCTATATCTTCGTCTTCCTCTGGGTTGTGTATAATCAATATGTGCCTTTTGCAACTTTGTCCATTTCCAGGAATCCACTCAGCTGAGTTTGTTCATCTGCTATAAATTGAAACCAGAGAGTATAGAGGATATGCAGAAATATTACGGGTTCTTGATTATTTATCTGGGGAGCTTAACGGTCAAAGCTGTATAAGTGAGAGGAGACCTCCACATAGCCTTTAAAGGAATGCGGAGAACTGACCAGGGCTTCTGACCTAATGTCCAATCCTCACCTTCTTGTGGGTGCACCTTGTTGGGTATCTAACTGGATACTGAACGAACGAGGATGGGCTGGCAATTTGGGATTTAGTCGACCAAATTGTATTCTTATTGGCTTAAACCAATATAGAAAATGATGGTACAACATAACAAAATTTTGTGCCGACTGGGGCGTCGCCCAGTTAAACAAGGCTCCCGTTGTTTTCACCAGGGAACCAGGACAAACAGCGAAAAGTCAGCTACTGGAACAAACTGAAGGCACACCCCAACTCAACATCACCAGAGTTAAAGATCGGTACTATCAACAACAGAAGCCTGAATGGCAAAGAAATGGAGCTAGCTGAGGAATTAGATAGGTACCAGATCGACATAATAGGGGTGACTGAAACAAAAAAGACAAAAACTGGTGAGATCTTTCTGAACAATAAATACAAAATGTTATATTCAGGAAATGATAATCAAGGAAAAGAAGGAGTAGCCATAGTATTCAACACAAAATACGAGGCTAATCTTCTTGAATGGCAAGCTGTCTCAAGTAGAGTGACGTGGGCAAATATCAGAATAGGGAATTGGACAATTGGACTTATTGTGCCTATGAAGGTTCTACTAAGGTAGAAGTGGAGGAATTTTTTGATGACTTTAGAAAAAGCAACTGACACAATGAAAAAGGAAAAGTTGGTCCTTGTTGGGGATCTAAATAACAGAGTAGGAAATGATTGTCAGACGTACAAAAATATTTTGGGAAAATTTGGAGAAAAGAGCAAAGCCAATAATAATGGCAAATACCTGTTGGATTTCTGCTCAGAACATGGACTGGTTATTACTAACACCATGTTCCAACATAAAAATGTGCACAAATTCACATGGAGAGAAGAGGCAAGGAATAAGAAAAGTCTCATTGACTATGTTATTGTTGATAGTGATGTTTTCTCCCTGGTGCAGGACACCAGAGTGTACAGAGAATTTGAAATTGGAAGCGATCACTATTTAGTCTTGACTAGGATAAAATTGAATTTAAAATCGAAAAGAAAAACATGTAAGAAAGTTTTAAAGCGAATAAAAGTTGAGCAGCTCTCAGATGTGAATTGTAGACTAAAATACACAAAGATTATTGAAAAAAAAGTGAAAGAGTTTGAGAACAGGAACCAAACCTTGGAGATTCAGTGGCAAGCCTTGAAGAAAACCTGTGATTGATTCAGCCAGAGAGGCATGTGGTGAGGTTGTCTGGAAGGATAGAAAAATCAGAACTCCATGGTGGACACAGGAAGTTAAAGAGGCAGTGAAGGAAAAGAAGAAAGCATATCAATAGTTCCTGGCAAATAAGTCAGCTTTCGCTCTTAGAGAATACAGAGACAAACGTAAGAAAGCGAAACACTGTGTAAAACTAACTAAACAAAAGTCATGGGAGGACTTTGGCAAGAATATAGAAAATAAATATCAAGAAGGTGGCAAAATATTCTGGAGGTTGTTGAAGAAGCTTAGAAATGGAGGAAAGAGTACTGTAAAAGGAGTTAGAGGTAATAAAGGTGACATGAAAACAGGAGAAAAAGATATCCTTGAAGTATGGAGTAATTACTTTGAAAAACTGCTAAATGAAACAAACAGCGATGATAGCACAGTGGTAAAAAACACTGACCAGGCATGCAGTCAGGAATACATATCCATACTTGAAGTAGAAAAAGCCATCAAAGGCTTGAAATGTGGAAAGGCAGCAGGAGTAGATGACATTTGACCAGAAATGCTGAAGTATAGTGGTATAAAAGTCTTACAGTGGCTGCACTGCATAGTTTCAGAAAGCCTGGACAGAGGGACGAATTCCCGATGATTGGAGTAGAGCTCTCATTGTACCCATATATAAAAAGGTAAATAAAACTGAATGTGAGAATTACAGAGGTATTTCCCTACTGAGTGTTCCTGGTAAGATATATGCAAGTATACTTGAAAAACTGTTGAGAAGAATTGTGGAAGAAAAGCTTGGTGAAGAACAAGCTGGATTCAGGTCAAAAAGAGGGTGTCAGGATCATATCTTCACTTTATGACAAATAGTTGAGAAAGCATTGAAATATAACAGAGATCTGTATTTAAGTTTTGTCGATCTGGAAAAGGCATATGACAAGGTGGGAAGAGAGAGCATATAATGCTCCATTGACACCATATAACACTACAGTTATATGGTGTCGATGGGGCATTATATCAAGCAATACTTAGTCTGTATTTGAGTTGTAAGTCGGCAGTTAGAATTGAAGGATGTGCAGGAAGATAGTTTAATGTTAAATCTGGTGTGAGACAAGGATGTACAATATCCCCTCTGCTATTCATTATCTATATGGATCACATTATGAAGGAAAGTGGTATTAAACCTGATATCAGAATTGGAGATGTTAATGTCAGCTCTTTGCTTTATGTGGACGATGTTATACTTCTAAATAAATCCGCTACAAGTTTGCAAGATTCCCTGACTAAATTGAATAACTGTTGTGATAGATTTGGTATGAAGGTCAGCATTAAAAAGACAAAGACAATGAAAATAGGTAGAATTGTTGAAAATATCAACTGTGTTTTGAATGGGGAACTTGTGGAACAAATAAAACATTTCAGCTACTTAGGCACGATTTTTACTGAAGATGGTAAATTAAATATGGAAATAGACAACAGAATCAACAAAGCTGGTATGGTTGGAAATTAACTGAATAAATTCATATGGAATAAGAGAGAAATTAGTCATAACACTAAATTAGCTGTATACAAGACAGTGTTCAAACCAGTTTTAAATTATGGATCTGAGAGCTGTGTCAGAAGTAAAACACTTGACCAAAGACTAGAGATCGCAGATATGGGAGTCCTGAGAAAGATTAGAGGCGTGAACAGATGGCATCAATGGCAATATCATATTAAAAAAGAGGATATTAGGAAAGAACTTGACATTGTCAGCATCCAGGAATGCGTTAGCAGATCTAATCTCATGTGGTATGGTCACTTTAACAAAATGGGCGAGGAAAGATTAGCAAAACAAGTGTTCTCTGCCAGGTTGGCAGGAAAACGACCCAGTGGAAGACCAAGATAGGTGGATTGATACGGTACAAAGTGCCTTAGACAACAGAAATATAAGATCTGATAATATTGGAGTCTTGACAAGTAACAGACTGTTTTGGAGGAAAATTGTAGATAGGAAGTTAGTAATGATGTAAATTTTTCATGTAGTACTATCATATCCTGTACACCCCTTGAGGGTATATGTCAGGAATTTGAAGATGGTGATGATTATTTATCTGTAAATTGTTGGATACTCAATTCAGTATAATATATTTTTGACCTTCATATTACGGTCATCATCTGGAGTACACACACACACACACACACACACAAGCAACATTACATTTCTAACAGTAAGCCAAAGTGATTTAATCAGTCATTATTCTACTGGCCTGACCTGTAGCGAAAAGAAGAAAAAAAACTACCTCAAAATTATATTCTATTTATAACATTGTCAGAGAACAAATTCATATAGATAGTTTTAATACAACAAAGTAGTGGCCTTATCCATAATTTAACAAGGGTGTTGTTGAACCATTTAGGAAGAAAAGAGAGCATATTTTATTAGCCTGTAGTCTTTTCATAACAGCTCATTATTTTGTTTTATTTTTTTACACTAATAACAGTAATCTACTGATTTAATCATTTAAAACAGAATTATACCAACAATTTCATGGATGCTTTGCAGTCTGCAGTTTTTATGTAAATTTTATTGGATTATTGCATCTGTTATACTGCTCATGATAACAGCAATATTTAAAGATAACATATCTCTATAATTAATAAACTAAACCAGTTCTAAATTCTATTCTAATTAATATGTTTCTAGTATGGAAATTGAAAATAACTTGATTCACCTCAGAAATAAGTATCATCAATTTAATATGATTCTGCCATTGGTTCACCAGTTAATTTTATTTTTTTATTTTTTTTCTCCTGCATGTGGTCTTGTTAATAAAGAATTTTATAATAAGACAAAAGTAAAAAAAAAAAAAATAAATATTTTACATAACAATAACTGAGGAATTTTCAGGGACAAAGATGGCATCATTAATAAATTAATCTGAATAAGAACTTAGAATATCAAGTAAGAATTCAAATATTTTGACTATGTGCCTTCTGGGCACAATTAAAGGTAGCTGTTCTGACTTGTTTGTAAATATTTTGCATCCATACTTGTTTAGGTTAGTAGTGTTATGGGTTGATTCCAAGAATAATCTATCACATTTTTTTAAGTGGAGTCTTTTTAGGGTAACAGTTTTTCTCCTTCTAACTGCATGTAGGATAACAAGCACATGGTCTGCTAATCCACTTTCTCCATATTAATTCATAACTATATAATTCTGGTATTCTTCTCCCTGTTTTCTGCACATCTGCTAGAGGATTTCAGGGCAGAGTCTTTCATATTTATATTTGCTGCAATGGAGTGAAATGGCTTTCTTCTACGTATTCAATGGCAGGTGTCTGTGGTCAGCATGTCCTGAGTGGCTGTAGTGATGGAAACAGATAAGTCCTTATGTTCAGCAATTCTGATGTTAGCTGTCATGCCTGTTTGGCCATAGTTTTGCAGTTTACAACTGCGAGGTACCTGATAAACATTTGGCAGGTCTAGGGACTGTGGGTGGTCTTTGATGATAAGCCCTCATCACCAGACAACTCTAATTATCTAGACATTAATTGGGTAACAGTGAAATCTCTTGAACTTGAAATCAACGAGTATTAGACCTGATTATAGTGTCAGAGGAGGTTTCAGTAAAAGATGCAACTGTTCTGCCTCCAGTGTATTAATTGTATGGGTATTCCATTTAGAAAATGTTACATGCTGAACTTCAAAACAGGAAAATGACTAATTGAGGAGACTACTCAATTAGTCATTTTTAATATAGCCAGGTTTAATATCACAGTATTGGTTGCTAGGTGGGAAGAATTTTGGCAGTGTATGGGAGGTATTTAAAAATTGCATTCTGATATTGCAGTGATGCAATATCAGAATGTGTCAGAATTTGGAAGTGAAATGGATGTGCAATTGCATTCAACAAAAGATTTTTAAGGAAAGATTATGTAAAAAGTATACTGTGTGCATAAGGATGATGTCGGTTATGAAAATTATAACGATCAGGCTGGAATAATTATAATTATCATTCGGAAAGTTAAGTGTGGGTGTGATAAGAAACTAGCTCTGCAAGCTAAAGACTACCCAAAAGAATTCTATTGTTATTATTATTATTATTATTCGTGACACCTCCAAGGAGTCGCTGTGGGAGGACACCTATTGTACAACTCTCCATCTCCACAACTGCATCAATCATCTACATCAGCACCATCTACTGTCCACCACCACCACAGCTTGTATTTTTTTGTCTGTAAATTGCGTGTGTTCTGAAGGACCAATTTGTTTGTATGTGGGATGAAAAACCCAAGTTTCCAGGAGGAAAAAAAAACCTGCTACCTCCGTATGAGATTGGCAAGTAAAAGTAAGAATGAATGTGAAAGAACTCTTGGAAGTGAAGATGTATGCAGGTAGCAGATACAGAAGATTGTTCAACTAATGAGTGCCCATTCTGCTAAAAGCTATTAACCTATATGAAACATAGAGCTCAAAGCCACCTCTGTGCTGGAGGAAGAGGTACTAGAGCTGTTGCATAAACTGCATATAAATCCAGCAGTAGGAACTGATTGGTTATCAGCATGGATGCTAAAAGAAAGTTCAGCTGAACTGGCTGTTCCTTTAACCTCATTGTATAATTTGAGTCTTAGCAGAGAGAAGATCCCACAGGAGTGAAAAGAATGTATGATAATCCCATTGCACAAGGCTGATGCAAAGACTAATGTGTCTAACTATTGACCTATCAGTATCTCAGGTGGTGAAATTCTGTTTGGAAGAATTGTTAAGAGATCTCATATGAAAATGGGTTTACAGAGAATCAATATTTTGCAATCAACAGCATGGGTTTACTAAGGGATGGTCATGTTTGAGTAAATTACTCATGTTTTATAATAATATCTCTGTTGAGTTAGACATAGGAAATTGGTACACTATGATATGTTTAGACTTAATTAGAAGAAACACACGTATAAACCACAGTGAAAATTATTTAATTGTAAATATTTCATCCTAAGTATCTTAGGACATCATCAGTACAGTATTTAAACAAAATTAGGAATAACATACAGTTAGGGTGCATGATTATAATAGAATCTCATGAAAACGTGCATAATGTGCTAAAGTAGTAAAAAAAAAAATGTTAATTATTTAACACAATTTTGTATGATAATTTCCTATGCTTTAGGAATAGTAAGAACGTCATTGCGGTTTAGGTTTGGTCTGTGTAGTAGGGCTTCAGAACTTTCTTTGTATAAACGTTCATGTTTAAATAAAGATCTGTGTAAAAGTTTAGCCTTTTCCCAATGGATCCTATGGTTTGGATTTTCAATTCCGTGTTGAGAGAGGCCAGATTTCTGCGGTTTAAGAAGACGAATGTGGTCTTGATGTTCCGAGATGTGTTTCTGAACAGACCTACCTGTCTGTCCAAAGTAAGATAATTTGCATGAGCATGGAATCTCATAAACACCAGGTAACATCAAGGGTGAGAATTTGTCCTTAGGAGAAGGTAATAAGTTGTAAATTTGGTTGATAGGTTTGTAAGTAGTGGCAAAATTGTATTTCTTCATAATTTTAGAAAGACGTTCTGAGATGCCTTTAACGTAAGGTATGGGAATCCTATGCACTTCTTCCTGTCTGGTTTGATGTATGCAGAAGTGACTGATGATTTTTTGAATTGTTTTGGGATTATATCCATTTTAGGATGGCTGTATTTTTGATCACTTCTAATTCCTGGTTTAAAGATTCTTCAGAGGAGCAGAATTTGTGTGCTCTGGAAACTAGTGATTTAATAATGCCAGATTTCTGAGATGGATGATGAGCAGAAGAATTGTGAATGTAGCGACCTGAGAAAGACGGACGTGGCGATGGAACCGTCTTCTTTTCTTTTGATGTGTAAATCCAAAAAAGAGATACCCTGTGGAGATTCTTTTTCTAACGTAAAGTTGATGCGATGATGAAGACAAAACCAAAACCTAAAACCTAAAACACAGACCAAACCTAAACCGCAATGATGTTCTTACTATTCCTAAAGTATGGGAAATTATCATACAAAATTGTGTTAAATAATTAACTTTTTTTTTTTTTTTTTTTTTTTTTTTTTTACTACTTTAGCACGTTTTCATGAGATTCTATTGTAATCATGCGCCCTAACTGTATGTTATTCCTAATTTTGTTTAAATACTGTACTGATGATGTCCTAAGATACTTAGGATGAAATATTTACAATTAAATAATTTTCACTGTGGTTTATACATGTGTTTCTTCTAATTATGAATGCACCACAGGTTTCGTTATTTTAAAAAAAAAAAAAAAAAAAATGTTTAGACTTTGCTAAACTTAGGACAGAATTCAGCTTGGAAGTTTGTTGGATAAGTTGGAAGATATGACACTGGATTATAAACTACTGGTTTGGATAAGAAGAAGGCTTTGAATATTTGTTATCTGAGAAGATTTGATATCTGCTAACGGATATCAAAAGGTGGCATATAGGAGAATGTGAATCTTCAAGATTTTAGGTGACTACTGGTGCACCTAAAATCATTGGACCGTTGTTATTCAATCATTTACATAAATGACATTGAGAATGATTTAACAGGAAATATCCAGCTATTGGCTGATGATGCAAAGATAGGTAGGGTGATCAGGAATGCAACTGATATGTAGTACTTGTAGAATGATTTGAATAAGCTGAAATTGTGAGCATGCAAAAATAGCTGTCAGTTCAATGTTAGTAAATGTAAAGTTATGTATTTATCCAATGCCAGAAGAAACTGACCAGGCTAGGGATCTCAGAGTTTTAGTAGTTAGGAAGTCGAAGTTCAGGGGCCATATAGCAAAGATTGTGAATACAACTGAGAAGATAGAAGAGAGACAACAGGAAGAGGGATGGTATAAAAGATGGAATTTTTCATTTTATGGAGTGAGGGGAGAGGATGAGAGGTTATTCATGGAAGTTGAGAATGCATACAATCAAGATGGGAGTGAGCTAGATTTTTTTCATAGTGCAATGCTTGGCTGGAATAGTTCGTCTGTAGAGGCTGTGAGTGCAAGCAGTATGAACGAATTCAAAAGAAAGTATGACACGGTGTGAGTATGAAATTATTATTATATGTGGCCTCCTTCAATGCATCCCTGACTTCCTGAAAGTCTCTTGTAATACTACTACTAATAATAAAATATGACAGTTTACACTGGCAGCGTATCCCGTATGCTCCATTTACTAGTAATGGGTAAACTTTATCATCTTTTAGGGAATAAATAAGAATCCGCATGTAGAGGTTTAAGTACTGTGAAGACATCCTGTTGGAGGCTTAATGGATTGTATACAGCACTCAGAAAGGATTAAAACAGAATTTAATACTTCCTGTATTTCAGGGGTGTTCATCCCGTCGATTGATCAGTCGATCGTGGAGTGATTTTTGGTCGATTTTGCGTATTCCTCCTTACTTACAAATTTAATTAAAACTGAAAACATAATATTTTATTTATCATTATTTTGTATTATTTTTAATTCGCTTTAAGTGTATTGCTATTGTTTATTTATTTTTCATTAAAATTGTCAAATCGGTAATTTTCTTATCAGTCCGGGTAAATGAATTAATTTGGATCAGTGGAAGTCAAACAGCAAGCCGAGTGAATACGATTATAAGCAAAGTGTAAAAACTCGATTGTAGCTTAATTATTAAATATTCCAAAGCACATTACATTGATTTTTTACTTAGGTTAAGTCCCATGTGAATATTGTAAAAAAAATAAACTTTGTTTGTCTTGGTATAGTTTGTATTAGATGTTTTTGTAAATAACTCTTTTGAAGCTAACTGTATATACTGCTTTAATAAGAATATGTTAGAGTATTAAAAACAAAGGCAATGTTTTTGTTGCTGAAGCTGTACATGACGGCATTAGAAAGATTGTTATTGAAACTTGTATGTATGAGAAAGGCTTGCAGGCTCTAAGTGTAAACATCTCCGAAGTCAGTCAGAAAGAGTTCAAACTACTTTCTGATAGCCGGCAACTTACAATCAAAAGAAAGCGGAGGAGAACAAAAGGCGTGCCGAACTTGAAACTTAAGATGAAAGACTCATACCGATTCTTTGGGGGTTTCCAAACTTCATGCAAGGTCTCAGAGGAGGCCTAATAAAAAGGGATTGAAGCAAGCAGAAGGGGTCCAGAATTGCTGTCAGAAAGGAGGCCGCCCAGTCCAGAGTCTCCGTCAGAGAGACTGCCCGGATCCATGTTGCTTGAGAGAGGAGTTTCCTGCTTCTAGGTTCGAGATGTCACTAGAAAGAGAGAGAGAGAGAGACTACTTCTAGGCCGCAGACAAGGTTTCAAATTGCCGAAAGGGAGAGTTCCAATTGCCGGAGAAAAGTTTCCAGGCCAGGTTAATGTCAGACATTCATCAGTGTGTTGCGTTTTCATTACAGTTTGATGAATCAAACGACTTCACTGATATTGCTCAGTTAATGGTATTTATTCGCATGGTATGTCAAGATTATTCAAGTAAAGAAGAATTTTTGAAAAGTATACCATTATTAGGAAGGACTAGGAGAGAAGACATTTTTTGGGCATTTGATGAATTTGTGAAACAACACAACACAAACTTCCGCTTTTTAAACTTGTGTCTATTACTACTGATGGTGCTCCTGTGATGATAGGTAATAAATCGGGCTTCATTTCATTTTGTAAAAACGATGACAAATATCCAGATTTTTTAATATCACTGTATTATTCACCAACAAGTACTGAGTAGTAAAAGATTAAACACAAAAGATGTTTTGGATATTACATTTAAAATTGTAAATTCTGTTTGAGGAAAAGCCCTGCAATGGTGGTTATTTAAATTACAGGCAGGTGATGATAGGGAACTTCTGTTGTACAATAATGTTCGCTGGCTCAGCAAAAGTCAATTTTTAGAAAGATTTCTTGTATTAATTAACGATATAAAAATTTTTCTTGATGAAAAAGGAGATATTTATCCACAATTGAGTGACAAAAGATGGTTGTTACACTTATCATTTTTAGTAGATTTCTGTACAAAATTAAGCAGTTTAAATTTAGAGTTACAAGGTAGAAAAAAAATAAATTTAATTGGCATGTTAAGTTCAATAAAAACTTTCGAACAATACTTACTTTTATTAAAGAAAAATATAAATGAGTGCGAATTTAGACATCTCCCATATTTATTAAAATTTTTTGAACAAAATCAAGAAATGCTTCGCTATGATTTAAAAGAATTTATTCGTGAAATAGAATTAGTTGAAGAAGAAATAAATTCAAGATTTAAAGATTTTAATAAAACTGAAATGATTGTATCTTTTATCAGTAATCCATTTCAAGAAAACTTGAACATCACAGAAATTTCAAATAAAATTAGTGGGCTGTTTGATATAAACCAAGCTGAAGTAGAACTTGAGATAATAAACATTCAGAATAGTTGACATTTAAAATCAATAAACAATGAAGTCATTTGGAAGTATGCACATGAAAAATTCCCAGTATTAACTGATATTGCACGAAAAATTCTATCGTGTTTCGGATCGACGTACTTGTCAGAATCCGCTTTTTCAAATATAACCATCATAAAAAATCAATTAAGAAACCAAATTACAAATGATTATTTGGATGATTGTCTGCGATTGGCCACTTCTTCATATCAACTTGACTATGAAAATATTGTGAGGTCCAAACAATGCCAAATTTCACATTAACTTTTTTTCTTTCTTTTTTTTTAATCAACCAGCATTTCCTGTAACTTGTGAGTTTGTAATCAATGTGTTGTTTTTTCTAACTTTGATTTTCCAAAATAGAGAAATAAATATTTTATTCCAATATTTTTTTTTTTGTATTAAAATAATTAAAAGTGATAAATAAATTTTTAAATACACAAATACAGTTTTTAGTTGTTGATTCTCGTAGACAGGCTTATACGTTGGTTATGCATTATTAAAACACTTAAGGAATTGAACAACGTAGTTAAGGATATAAATTAAATTAAACTTTAATAAATATTTTCCGATATTTTGGCAATGTCACGTTGCCATCTTCTAAAGGAACTTACAAAAAAAGTTACGTGCACATAGGCACTACAACACAGAAACTGGGAATGAAGAGATGAAGCTATTGTTCTCCTAACAGTCCAGATGGTGCCCTCTAGCAGGCTAAGTAGGTGTTCTTGGCCGTTGGGCTGAAGGTCTGCTGATGTAGGCCTCCCAAATTTGGGGCAGTCGCATACAACCAAATTTGTTGAGGTTTGGAGAATTTCTTAGGGCTGAGGCTGATTCCATAAAGAGTCTTTCAAATTTGTATTTGCTACGATGTATCACTGTAGCTTTCTTCCACCGTATTCTGTGGCGTGTATCCAGACCATGGTCCGCAAGTCCAGAATGACTGTATTTGTGAAAACGGTATTTGTGTAGTCCTTGTGTTCCGAAATTCTGATATTTGCTGTCCTGCCTGTTTAGCCAAAGTAAGACAGTTTACAACTGCAAGGGACCTAGTAAACACCAGGTAGGTCTAGGGGAAGTGGTTGGTCTTTAGTGGAGCAGATAAGGGATGCCAGTTTTCTGTAAGGTTTGTAACAGGAGGTCAGGTCACGTTTTTTTAAGATTTTGGTAATCTTTTCTGAGGTGCCTCGGATGTAGGGAATGGTGATGGATTTAGAGTAATCCTTGCTGTGGAGGGGGGGAGGGGATCTGTGGTTTGTAGGTTCTAATATTTTTTGGATTTTTTTGGGGAGGTAGCCATTGGCTGAGAAAGTGTTGAGGATGTGATTTAGTTCAGTGTTTAGAGCCAAGTCGTTTAAACAGATTAGTTTAGCCCTGTTGTATAATGTTTTCACTACTCCATATTGTTGTGAGGGGGGGATGGTGGGATTGTTGGTGAATGTATCTGCCTGTATGGGCGGGTTTTCTGTAAACTGAGAGAACCAAGGATCCATTAGGCTGGCGGGTGACTAGTGTGTCTAGGAAAGGGAGGCTGTTGTTTTCCTCTTTTTCCAGAGTGAATTTGATCCTGGGGTGTTGGTTGTTTAAGTGTGTTAAGAAGGAGAGAAGTGTTTCAGAGCCATGTGGCCAAATAGCGAACACATCATCAACATAGCGAAGCCATACGGTTGGTTTTTGTGGGGCAGAGGCTAAGGCTCTTTCTTCAAAGGTCTCCATAAAGAAATTGGCCAAGGGTGGGGAGAGTGGTGAACCCATGGCTGTCCCCTCTATTTGTTTGTAGAATTTTCCCTGCCAAACGAAATAGCCTGAGTTCATTGTGAACTGAAATAAGGCTGAGATGTCGGGAGAAAATTTAGCTTGGATTAGCTCTAAAGTTTCCTTGAGTGGGACATTTTTAAATTTTTAGTTTTTAAGTTGTGTATTTTTTTTAGTTGTTTATTTGTACGTAATTTAGTTGTTTATTGGTGAATGTATCTGCCTGTATGGGCAGGTTTTCTGTAAACTGAGAGAACCAAGGATCCATTAGGCTGGCGGGTGACTAGTGTGTCTAGGAAAGGTAGGCTGTTGTTTTCCTCTTTTTCCAGAGTGAATTTGATCCTGGGGTGTTGGTTGTTTAAGTGTGTTAAGAAGGAGAGAAGTGTTTCAGAGCCATGTGGCCAAATAGCGAACACATCATCAACGTAGCAAAGCCATACGGTTGGTTTTTGTGGGGCAGAGGCTAAGGCTCTTTCTTCAAAGGTCTCCATAAAGAAATTGGCCAAGGGTGGGGAGAGTGGTGAACCCATGGCTGTCCCCTCTATTTGTTTGTAGAATTTTCCCTGCCAAACGAAATAGCCTGAGTTCATTGTGAACTGAAATAAGGCTGAGATGTCGGGAGAAAATTTAGCTTGGATTAGCTCTAAAGTTTCCTTGAGTGGGACATTTGTAAATTTTTAGTTTTTAAGTTGTGTATTTTTTTTTTTAGTTGTTTATTTGTGCATAATCAGATATCAGGTTGGGGAACGTGATCTATATATAAGAGAGTAGATCGCTGAATAACTTTTTATAGAAAAGTAGCTCGCGTAGTAAAAAAAAAAGGTAGCACCGCTGCTATATTTGATCTCATTCACTGAGTCATCTTCAAGGATTACAAAAACTAATGTAACATATACACAAATACCACACAATACTAAGCCCAACCACATGGGTGACTCTGAAGTCCTATCTAGGTAAAGCCTAGATCCCACCTTACATTCCAGACCACCTACAACCGCCCTTAGGGGGCGGTTGTAGGTGGTCTGGAATGTAAGGTGGGATCTCTGATAAGTGTTTCCCAAATCTTAGGAAGCTTAATGCAACCTTATTTATTAAGATTTAGTTGATTTTTGAGGGCTGCTGCTGATTCTAAAAATAATCTCTCTTTTTTGAATTTACTGTGGTGGAGCATGGTGGTTTTTTTCCACGAGATCCTGTGGCTTGTATCCAAGACATGGTCAGCCAGGCTTGACTGACCATAGTCATGGTTGCTATTTTTAGAATCAGCAGCAGCCCTCAGAAATCAACCAATTCTTAATAAATATGGTTGCATTAAGCTTCCTAAGATTTGGGAAACAATTATCATCAGAGACCCCACTCTACATTCCAGGCCACCTACAACTGCCCTTAGAGGGTGCTCTACCTAGATAGGACTTTAGAGTCACCCACGTGGTTGGGCTTAGTATTGTGTGATATTTGTGTACATGTTACATTAGTTTTTTTGTAATCCCTGAAGATGACTCAGTGACTGAGACGAAATATAGGAAGTATTAAATTCTGTTTTAATCCTTTCTGAGTGCTGTATACAATCCATTAAGCCTCCAACATGAGGGGAATAAATAAGGGAAGCTAGTGGTAATATTGGTTTATAGGCAGTTTGTAATTGGTATTTATTGTTGTTGTTTTTAATTTTATTATTTCTCCTTTAATTTAAGAAACTGCTACAATTTTGGAGTGATCTGATGGTTCTCTGTTAGATCATCTGCTATTAGATGTAGGAATTAGCAATCTGTTGATTTTTTTATTTTATATTGTGTAACAATTATTGGTGAAATTATTAAAAATGTATTGAAATTTGTTTTGTAGTAAATTGTTATTTGTGCAAATAGCCATTTTGTTTACTTATTTCTTTCCTTTTTTTCTTATTACTGGATTAGAGGTTGCTAAAAATTAGGTGTCACCCTTCCTATAAAAAAAGTTAGCAGCTAGTAATAATGTAAACTTTCCGTTTAGTACCATCATATGATTCTCTACATCCCTTGAGGGTACATATACAGTTGACCACCAACCAAACCAACTTTGTTTATTCTATTGTCTATTTCCATATTTAATTTTTCATCTTCACTAAAAATTGTGCCTAAATAGCTGAATGTTGCTTGCCCTTTAAGTTCACAGTGAATTCAGCATATGAACTTACTAACACCAACAAAAAACAAACTTCATTATTGTTCTGAGACTGCTAAAGCAATCAAAAAGAAAAATGAATGTTTGCAGTACATTGATAATTAGTAATGCAAATAAAACTCATGTTAGGGATATTAGATGACTGAAAAAAAAGTTATCCCAAAAGAAAGGCTAAAATGAACAGAGACCAAAGAAAATAATGAATTACTCTTCTTCTTCTTCTTCTTCAACCATTTGGTTCTGTCCACTGCTGGAAAGGTCTTCCCCATGATTTTCCAGACCACTCGGTTTTTTGCCTCTCCCATCCATCTCACTCCTGCAATTTGTTCTAATTCATTCCTCCACTTTCTTCTCAGTCTTCCTCTTTGTCTTGCTCCATCCATTGGTCTCCATTCTGTTGTTTTTCTAGTCCATCTCCCATCACTGCATCTGGCAATATGGCCAGCCCATCTCCACTTAGCCTGTTTAATGTATTTTACAATATCCATGACACCTGTTTGAGATCTTATCCAGGTATTTGTCTTCCTATCTCTTAATGTTATCTTTAGCATACTTCTTTCTCTCCATGTAATGTTGTGTTGTGTTGTTCTCAGCTTTTTGTTTAGGGATTCTGTTAACCATGCTAACTTGGACGTATATATACGTCCAACTTTCCATGGATGCGAAGTGCATATTAAAATTGTAATACAATTGATATTACATTGAAATATATGATGGATACGAAGTGTATGAGGATGCATATTTGATCCATAAAGGCCGATAAGGTGATTAAAGTCCATGTTTCTCCTCCATATGTTAGGACAGGAAGTATGCGCTGGTCGAAATCTCATCACTGATTTGGCAATCCTCAAAGGATAACATTTGGCCCAAATATACATATGAAGTAACTTGTTCTATTTCATGGTTTTCAACTTTGACAGTTCTATAGCTTATGTATTTATTCATCATTAGTTTTGTGTTTTCTGTATTTATTTTTAATCCAATTACTTTGGAGGCTTCATTTAGCTGATTTAGCCTTTCTTCCAGATCTTCAAGATTATCTGCTATTAGGACAATATCATCTGCAAATTTCAGATGATGCAGCCTTTCTCCATTTATGTTTATTCCTTTTGTTTCCCAATCAAGGCTTCTAAAGACTTCCTCTAGTGCAGCTGTAAATAAGTTGGGAGATATGGTGTTGCCTTGCCAGATGCCTTTTTGTATTGGGAACTTTTCACTGTTTTTATATAATTTAATTACAGAAGTTGCATTATTGTAAATGTGTTTTAGTGTTTCAATATATGGTTTCTCAGTTCCCTGGATTTCAAGTGCTTTTAGTGTTCCAGATGTTTTAACTGAATCAAATGCTTTTTCGTCGTCTATATAGGCCAGACATAAGGGTTTATTGTATTCAATTGATTTTTCAATGAGCTGTCTTAATGTGTGAATATGGTCCAAAGTATTGTAATTCTTTCTAAATCTAGCTTGTTAACAGGATTGCATTCCCTCTAGTTTAGATTTTATTCTATTATTTATAATTTTTGTGAAGACTTTATATATGATGGGGAGTAGGCGTATAGGTCTGTTTTTAATTTCTTCCTTATTGCCTTTTTTAAAAATTAATATTAGAAGTGAATTGTTCACTTCCAATTTTCCAAAAAATTCCAATTTTTTGGAATTTTTCTCTGTTTTAGACATTTATTAAAGAGTTTAGTCAGCTGTTTGATGACAGGGCTTCCTCCCAGTTTTAAGAAGTCTACCGTAATTCCATCTTCTCCTGGAGCCTTTCCATTCTTCATTTCCCGCAGTGCCATTTCCGCTTCACTTTGTGAGATCTCAGGGGCATCATGTTCTTCTTCACTCGAGTTATCCATAGATGATTCTTGGATGTCTCGGTCTTTGTCTTCATACAATTCAGTATAAAATTCCTGAATTCTTTTGATTATTGCATCTGTATTTTTTATAAGTTCACGATTTTTTTCCTCTTACAGCAGCTATTTCCTTTGATCTAACTGATAATGTTCGTCTTAGGACCTTCATATTACTATTGTTTTCTATTGTTTCTTTAATTTTCTTAGTATTATATGATCTAATTTCATGTTTCATCCTTTTACGTATAGTTTTACAAATTTCCGCATATTCTATTTTATTGGTGTCATTCATATCTCTTCTTTTCTTCATCAGATCTAAGGTTTCCTGTCTTAGTTTTTCCTGTCTTTGGTGCCTTTTTACACCTCCTATTTCTAGTGCACAATTCAAGATAGATTTTGTTAAGATTTCATTAGCATCATCGATGGCAGTATCTGTGTTTAACTTTTTTAGTTCATTTTTGAGTGATTCTCTATAACAGCTTTTATATTTGTGAAAATTAGATTATTAAGATGATTGACAAGATAAAAGAGTTTGCTGTTCAGAGGTGCTATGAGGCAATGACATGTATACATATGAAAAAAAAAAAAAACCTTGCTTTTATAAATGCACATGTACATCCTAAGTTTCCAGCCCATTTTTGTTCATTCAGCATGCTGCCGAATACCTAAAATAATACTGCATTTGGTCTCTAAAGCAGGATTTCCAGATTAATCCTTATCTGTTATAATTAATCCTTATTCTATTATATGTGGGTTTCTAACTTTTTCTGTTGTTCCACAGTGAATTAATATAAATTATAAGTGAATTAATATTAATATAAACCCTATATTTCACACACATTATTTCACAGAAAAAATATTACTGATATTCTAGATATTAATACATTAATTCAAGTTTTTACTGCATTAAAGTGTAATAAAAACTGTTTTAAAAACATTTTTATTATATATATTATTTGATTTTCTAATTTATAACAGTTAATGTACAAATATATGGTGAATGAAATGTTACTTTGTTTCATTTCTTATTTTGCTTGCTATATATGGAAAGAGTGGGGGGGGGGGTGATTTTGAACCTCTCAGAAATAAATCATCATCATCATCATCAAATTCCTGCCATGTACCCTCAAAGGGTGTACAGAATATAACAGTACTACATGAAAAAATTACATCATTACTAACTTCCTATCTACAATTTTCCTCCAAATCAGTCTGTTACTTGTCCAGACTCCAACATTATCAGATCTTATATTTCTATCGTCTAAGGCACTTTGTACCGTATCAATCCACCTATATCTTGGTCTTCCTCTGGGTCGTTTTCCTGCCAGCCTGGCAGAGAACACTTGTTTTGCTAATCTTTCCTCTCCCATTCTATTTAAGTGACCATACCACCTGAGATTAGCTCTGCTAATGCATTCCTGGATGCTGACAATGTCAAGTTCTTTCCTAATATCCTCATTTTTAATATGATATTGCCATTGATGCCATCTGTTCATGCCTCTAATCTTTCTCAGGACTCTCATATCTGCGGTCTCTAGTCTTTGGTCAAGTGTTTTACTTCTGACCCAGCTCTCAGATCCATAAGTTAAAACTGGTTTCAACACTGTCTTGTATACAGCTAATTTAGTGTTCCGACTAATTTCTCTCTTATTCCATATGAATTTATTCAATTGACTTCTCACCATACCAGCTTTGCTGATTCTGTTGTCTATTTCTATATTTAATTTACCATCTTCAGTAAAAATTGTACCTAAGTAGCTGAAATGTTTTACTTGTTCCACAGGTTCTCCATTCACAACACAGTTGACATTTTCAATGATTCTGCCTATTTTCATTGTCTTTGTCTTTTTATTGCTGACCTTCATACCATATCTATTACAACAGCTATTCAATTTAGACAGAGAATCTTGCAGACTTTATTTAGAAGTATAACATCATCCGCATAAAGCAAAGAGCTGACATTAACATCTCCAATTTTGATATCAGGTTTAATACCACTTTCCTTCATAATGTGATCCATATAGATAATGAATAACAGAGGGGATAATGTACATCCTTGTCTCACACCAGATTTAACATTAAACCATCTTCCTGTACTTCCTTCAATTCTAACTGCTGACTTACAACTCAAATAAAGACTAAGTATTGCTTGATAAAATGCCCCATTGACACCATATAACTGCAGCGTATTGAATAGCTTCTCTCTTGGCACCTTGTCATATGCCTTTTCCAAATCGACAAAACTTAAATACAGATCTTTGTTATATTCCCATGCTTTCTCGACTATTTGTCGTAAAGTGAAAATCTGATCCTGACAGCCTCTATTTGGCCTGAATCCAGCTTGTTCTTCACCAAGCTTTTCTTCCACAATTCTTCTCAATCGTTTTTCAAATATACTGGCATAAATCTTGCCCGGAACACTCAGTAGGGAAATACCTCTGTAATTGTCACATTCAGTTTTATTTCCCTTTTTATATATGGGTAATATTAGAGCTCTACTCCAATCATGAGGAATTCGTCCCTCTGTCCAGGCCTTCTGAACTATGCAGTGCAGCCACTGTAAGACTTTTATACCACCATACTTCAGCATTTCTGGTCGAATATCATCTACTCCTGCTGCCTTTCCACATTTCAAGCCTTTGATGGCTTTTTCTACTTCAAGTATGGATATGTATTTGTGACTGCATGCCTGGTCAGTGTTTTTTATCACTGTGCTGTCATCACTGCTTGTTTCATTTAGCAGTTTTTCAAAGTAATTACTCCATACTTCAAGGATATCTTTTTCTCCTGTTTTCATGTCACCTTTCTCATCTCTAACTCCTTTTACAGCACTCTTTCCTCCATTCCTAAGCTTCTTCAACAACCTCCAGAATATTTTGCCACCTTCTTGATATTTATTTTCTATATTCTTGCCAAAGTCCTCCCATGACTTTTGTTTAGCTAGTTTTACACACTGTTTAGCTTTCTTACATTTGTCTCTGTATTCTCTAAGAGCACAAGCTGACTTAGTTGTCAGGAACTTTTGATATGCTTTCTTCTTTTCCTTCACTGCCTCTTTAACTCCCTGTGTCCTCTAGGGAGTTCTGATTTTTTTATCCTTGCAGACAACCTCGCCACATGCCTCTCTGGCAGAATCAATCAATGTTTTCTTCAGAGTTTGCCACTGAATCTCCAAGGTTTGATTCCTGTTCTCAAACTCTTTCATTTTTTCTTCAATAATCTTTGTGTATTTTAGTCTACAGTTCACATCTGAGAGCTGTTCAACTTTTATTCATTTTTAAAACTTTCTTACATGTCATTCTTTTCAATATGAAATTCAATTTTATCCTGATCAAGACTAAATAGTGATTGCTTCCAATTTCAAATCCTCTGTACACTCTGGTGTCCTGCACCAGGGAGAAAACATCACTATCAACAATAACATAGTCAATGAGACTTTTCTTATTCCTAGCCTCTTCTCTCCATGTGAATTTGTGCACATTTTTATGTAGGAACATGGTGTTAGTAATAACCAGTCATGTCCTGAGCAGAAATCCAACAGATATTTGCCATTATTATTAGCTTTGCTCTTTTCTCCAAATTTTCCCAAAATATTTTTGTATGTCTAACAATCATTTCCTACTCTGCTATTTAGATCCCCAACAAGGACCAACTTTTCCTTTTCATTGTGTCAGTTGCTTTTTCTAAAGCGTCAAAAAATTCCTCCACTTCTACCTTAGTAGAACCTTCTGTGGGACCATAAGCACAAATAAGTCTCATTGTCCAGTTCCCCATTCTCATATTTGCCCACATTACTCTACTTGAGACTGACTGCCATTCAAGAAGATTAGCCTCGTATTTTGTGTTGAATACTATGGCTACTCCATCTTTTCCTTGATTGTCATTGCCTGAATATAACATTTTGTATTTATTGCTCAGAAAGATCTCACCATTTTTGGTCTTTTTTGTTTCAGTCACTCCTATTATATCGATCTGGTACTTATCTAATTCCTCAGCTAGCTCCATTTCTTTGCCATTCAGGCTTCTTATGTTGATAGTACCGATCTTTAACTCTGGTGATGTTGAGTTGGGGTTTGTTTTCAGATTTGTTCCAGTAGCTGACTTTTCGCTGTTCGCCCTGGTTCCCTGGCGAAAACAACGGGGGCCTTGTTTAACCGGGCGACGCCCCAGCCGGCATGAAATTTTGTCATGTTGTACCATCATTTTTTATTTTGGTTTAACCAATAAGAATACAATTTGGTCGGCTAAATCCCAAATTGCCAGCCCATCCTCGTTCGTTCAGTATCAAAGTAGATACCCAACAGGGTGCACCACGAGAAGGTGAGGATTGGACATTAGGTCAGAAAACCTGGTCGGTTCTCCGCATTCCTTTAAAGGCTATGTGGAGGTCTCCTCTCAGTTATACAGCTTTGACCCTTAAGCACCCTCAGAAATAAATGCGTTTACCAACTTCCAGGAGTATAAGCAATAGTAAATTAATTTATATAAAAATTTTCACTTTTCTTATGGTGAGGGCTCATTCTCAGACTGTTGCTTTTGTCCTTCAGCTGTTGTAGTTTCCTTTATAATAAAATTGTAAACTTTCATCATCATCATCAAATTCCTGATATGTACCCTCAGGGGATGTACAGGATATTATGGTAGTACCACATGAAACGTTAACATCATTACTAACTTCCTATTGACAATTTTCCTCCAAATTAATCTGTCAGGACACTAATATTGTCAGATCTTATATTTCAGTCCACTAGATATTGGTTTTCCTCTGGCCTTTTTCTTACTATGCTGACAATAAATACCTGTTTTGCTAACCTTTCCTATCCCATTCTGATTTAAGTGACCATATCACCTGAGATTAGCTCTGCTAACACATTCCTGAATGCTAACAATGTAAAGTTCTTTCCTAATATCCTCATTTTTAATATGATTCTACGATTGATGCCATTTGGTCACTCCCCTAATCTTTCTCAGAACTCTCATATCTGTGGTCTCAAGTCTTTGGTGAAGTGTATAATTTCTCAATCAGCTCTCAGATTCATAAGTTAAAATTGGTTTGAATATTGTCTTGTGTACAGTTAGTTTAGAGTTTTGACTAATCTCTCTCTTATTTTCTATAAATTTATTCAGTTGACTTCCTACCATACCACTAATTGTGTGGTCTATTTCCATATTTAATTTGCCATTTTCAAATTAAATTGTGCTGAAACAGTTGAACTGTTTTATTTTCATAGGGTCTCTATTGTCATAGTATTTATCTTTTAATTCTTTGTAGCTGATTTTCATACCATATTTATTATGGCAGATCAGTTTAGTTAGGGAATCTTGCTTAAAGAGCTGAGTAAAATATATTCAATTTTCATGTAAGGCCTAATGAATATATCATCTCTGCATATCGTAAGAAATTTCAATCTGTTTAAAAATATTTTCTGTTTTATATGCAGTTTTTCAAATTTGCAAACATAGAAAATCAAAGACTCACTGTGGATGCTGATCAGTAAGTTGAACTTACTGTAGCTTGTAATATTCAGTTAGTATTTGTCAGGTTAGAACCATATTTTTTTTTTAAAAAAAGAACAATATACATTAGAGCTGCTTAACGGTCAAGGCTGTATAACTGAGAGGAGACCTCCACATAGCCTTTAAAGGAATGCGGAGAACCGACCAGGTCTTCTGACCTAATGTCCAATCCTCACCTTCTCGTAGTGCACCCTGTTGGGTATCTACTTGGATACTGAACGAACGAGGATGGGCAGGCAATTTGGGATTTAGCCGACCAAATTGTATTCTTATTGGTTAAACCAAAATGAAAAATGATGGTACGACATGACAAAATTTCATGCCGGCTGGGGCGTCGCTCGGTTAAACAAGTCCCCCATTGTTTTCGCCAGGGAACCTGGCGAAAACAATGGGGGCCAGCAAACAGCGAAAAGTCAGCTACTGGAACAAATCTGAAAACAAACCCCAACTCAACATCACCAAAGTTAAAGATCGGTACTGTCAACGTAAGAAGCCTGAATGGCAAAGAAATGGAGCTAGCTGAGGAATTAGATAAGTACCAGATCGACATAATAGGGGTGACTGAAACAAAAAAGACAAAAACTGGTGAGATCTTTCTGAACAATAAATACAAAATGTTATATTCAGGCAATAACAATCAAGGAAAAGATGGAGTAGCCATAGTATTCAACACAAAATACGAGGCTAATCTTCTTGAATGGCAGTCAGTCTCAAGTAGAGTAATGTGGGCAAATATGAGAATGAGGAACTGGACAATGAGACTTATTTGTGCCTATTGTCCCATAGAAGGTTCTACTAAGGTAGAAGTTGAGGAATTTTTTGAGGCTTTAGAAAAAGCAACTGACATTATGAAAAAGGAAAAGTTGGTCCTTGTTGGGGATCTAAATAGTAGAGTAGGAAATGATTGTGAGACATACAAAAATATTTTGGGAAAATTTGGAGAAAAGAGCAAAGCTGATAATAATGGCAAATATCTGTTGGATTTCTGCTCAGGACATGGACTGGTTATTACTAACACCATGTTCCAACATAAAAATGTGCACAAATTCACATGGAGAGAAGAGGCAAGGAATAAGAAAAGTCTCATTGACTATGTCATTGTTGATAGTGATGTTTTCTCCCTGGTGCAGGACACCAGAGTGTACAGAGGATTTGAAATTGGAAGCAATCACTATTTAGTCTTGATCAGGATAAAATTGAATTTCATATTGAAAAGAATGACATGTAAGAAAGTTTTAAAAATGAATAAAAGTTGAGCAGCTCTCAGATGTGAACTGTAGACTAAAATACACAAAGATTATTGAAGAAAAAATGAAAGAGTTTGAGAACAGGAATCAAACCTTGGAGATTCAGTGGCAAACTCTGAAGAAAACATTGATTGATTCTGCCAGAGAGGCATGTGGCGAGGTTGTCTGCAAGGATAAAAAAATCAGAACTCCCTGGTGGATTAAGGAAGTTAAAGAGGCAGTGAAGGAAAAGAAGAAACCATATCAAAAGTTCCTGTCAAATAAGTCAGCTTGTGCTCTTAGAGAATACAGAGACGAATGCAAGAATGCTAAACACTGTGTAAAACTAGCTAAACAAAAGTCATGGGAGGACTTTGGCAAGAATATAGAAAATAAATATCAAGAAGGTGGCAAAATATTCTGGAGGTTGTTGAAGAAGCTTACGAATGGAGGATAAAGTGTTGTAAAAGGAGTTAGAAATGATAAAGGTGACATGAAATCGGAAGAAAAAGATATCCTTGAAGTATGGAGTAATTACTTTAAAAAACTGCTAAATGAAACAAGCAATGATGATAGCACAGTGGTAAAAAACACTGACTGGGCATGCAGTCAGGAATCCATATCCATACTTGAAGTAGAAAAAAGCCATCAAAGGCTTGAAATGTGGAAAGGCAGCAGGAGTAGATGATATTCGACCAGAAATGCTGAAATATGGTGGTAGACGAGGCTTACAGTGGCTGCACTGCATAGTTCAGAAAGCCTGGACAGAGGGACGAATTCCCGATGATTGGAGTAGAGCTCTCATAGTACCCATATATAAAAAGGGAAATAAAATTGAATGTATGAATTACAGTTATTTCCCTACTGAGTGTTCCTGGCAAGATCTTTGCAAGTATACTTTAGAAACAGTTGAGAAGAATTGTGGAAGAAAAGCTTGGTGAAGAATAAGCTGGATTCAGGCCAAATAGAGGCTGTCAGGATCAGATCTTCACTTTACGACAAATAGTCGAGAAAGCATGGGAATATAACAGAGATCTGTATTTAAGTTTTGTCGATTTGGAAAAAGCATATGACAAGGTGCCAAGAGAGAAGCTATTCAATATGCTACAGTTATATGGTATCAATGGGGCATTATATCAAGCAATATTTAGTCTTTATTTGAGTTGTAAGTGCAGTTAGAATTGAAGGAAGTACAGGAAGATGGTTTAATGTTAAATCTGGTGTGAGACAAGGATGTACATTATGAAGGAAAGTGGTATTAAACATGATATCAAAATCGCAAATGTTAATATCAGCTCTTTGCTTTATGCAGATGATATTTTACTTCTAAATAAATCCGCTACAAGTCTGCAGGATTCTCTGATTAAATTGAGTAGATGTTGTAATAGATATGGTATGAAAGTCAGCAATAAAAAGACAAAGACAATGAAAATAGGCAGAATCATTGAAAATGTCAACTGTATTGTGAATGGAGAACCTGTGGAACAAGTGAAACATTTCAGCTACTTAGGCACGATTTTTACTGAAGATGGTAAATTAAATATATAAATAGACAACCGAATCAGCAAAGCTGGTATAGTGGGAAGTCAATTGAATAAATTCATATGGAATAAGAGAGAAATTAGTCAGAACACTAAATTAGCTGTATACAAGATAGTGTTCAAACCAGTTTTAACTTATGGATCTGAGAGCTGGGTCAGAAGTAAAACACTTGACCAAAGACTAGAGACCGCAGATATGATAGTCCTGAGAAAGAATATAGGCGTGAACAGATGGCATCAATGGCAGTATCATATTAAAAATGAGGATATTAGGAAAGAACTTGACATTGTCAACATCCAGGAATGTGTTAGCAGAGCTAATCTCAGGTGGTAATGTCACTTAAACAGAATGGGCGAAGAAAGATTAGCAAAACAAGTGTTCTCTGCCAGGTTGGCAGCAAAACGACCCAGAGGAAGACCAAGATATAGGTGGATTGATACGGTACAAAGTGCCTTAGATGATAGAAATATAAGATCTGATAATGTTGGAATCTTGACAAGTAATAGACTGATTTGGAGGAAAATTGTAGATATGAAGTTAGTAATGATGTAATTTTTTTCATGTAGTACTATCATATCCTGTACACCCCTTGAGGGTACATGGCAAGAATTTGATGATGATGATGATGACAAGATACATTACTAGTTTTGTACATCTTCAGATTGAATTCAAATAGGAAAAATATATTAATACAGAAATTTCTAAATTAATAACTGTTATACTTTGAACGAACATATTATCTCCACATCTTAAGAAATTTCAATCTGTTTAGAAATCTTTGCTGTTTTATATTGAGGAGTCAATTTGAATACTAGTGGGATAGAGCAGGTTCGAGGTTTAGAGGTGCAGGAGGAGAGTGTGTTCAACATACTGAGTACTCTGGATGTTAGTAAAGCTGTAGGACTGGATGGTATTTCACCATGAGTTTTGAGAGAATGTGTTAAGGAACTGACAGAGCCCTTGACCTGGCTTTTCAATGAAAGTCTGGCTGCAGGAAAGGTGCCTGTGGAATGGAACGAAGGTAAGATAGTGATAGTAAGATAGTTAGTAAGATCTTGGAGAAAGTAGTGAGGGGCCATATACAGCATTGGGCAGATGAGGGTAATGTTATCAGTGAGAGTCAAACATGGATTTGTGAAGGGAGCACTCTTGTTTTAGCAATATGCTAGCCTTTTATGATAAAGTTACAAGAGCATTAGATGAGGGGAAAGGCATATACTGCCATTTTCCTAGACTTAGCAAAGGCATTTGACAGGGTGCCACATGATAAGCTGATATTTAAGTTGCAGCACATGGATCTGGATGTCAGATTGGTCAACTGGATTCAGGATTGGCTGTCCAATAGCTATCAGAGAGTTGTGTATGGTGGAGCAATATCAAAGAAGCAGAAGATTACAAGTGGGGTTCCACATGGCTCAGTATACTGGGACCTATATTGTTTAACCTTTATATCAATGACATTGCCAGTGGATTGCAAGGGGATATTCAGTTGTTTGCGGATGATGCGAAGCTAGGAAGGATTATTAGTAATAGTGCAGATGTGATAGCCCTGCAAGAGGATTTGAATAAGCTAGATAGATGGGCAAATGAATGGGGGTGTCATTTTATTGCAGCAAAATGTAAGGTCTTGAGGTTTGGGAAACATCGATGGGATGCAACATACTCTATGGGAGGAATTATGCTGGAGGAAGTAGAGGAGACAAGAGATCTGGGGTTGATGGTTGATAGAAACCTGAAGTTTAGGGGACATATTGCAAAGGTGGTGAAGGTAACACAGAGGATTGCTGCAATTATGAGAAGGACTCTGACCTGCAGAGATAAGAGGGTTATCATTCCATTGTATAAGTCTCTGATCAGACCATACTTGGACTATTGTTCTCAGATTTGGTCTCCAGGATTTGAAGGGGATAAATTAACTGTGGAAAGGATACAAAGACAGATGACAAAGATGGTTTCAGGACTGTACAAGGATAGTTATGAGGATCGGCTGAGGGAATGTGGACTGCAGAGTTTGGTGGATAGAAGAAGGAGATGTGATATGATTGAGACTTTTAAACTGTTGAGAGGTGGTTACAGGGTTGACACTGGGGAGTTCTTTCGCTTGGTTGAACAGCGGGAAGGAGTGATGACAAGAGGCCATCCCTGGAAGTTACGAAAGGAAACTGTGAGCAAGAGGGTGAGGAGTGGTTTCTTTGCATGGAGGTTGGTTGAACCATGGAATGTATTGTCTGATGGATTGGTGAGAGTGAGAACGGTCAATGCATTTAAGGAGTGGTATGATAGACTTTATGTTTCCTAGGAGGGACCTCCCTCGATGAGCCTTGATAGACTTGTTTCTTAGAAAGGGCCTCCCACGATGAGTCTTTTGACTCCATGGAGGCCTGAATAATAATAATAATAATAATAATAATATACAGTTTTTCAAATTTATGAATATTAAAAATGAATGACTCACCATGCGTGCATATCAATGAGACTTTTCTTATTTCTTGTGTCTTCTCTGCATGTGAATTTGTGCACATCTTTATGTTGGAACATGGTGTTAGTAATGTTGATCCATGTCTGGAACAGAAATCCATTAGGTATTTAGCATTATTATTAGCTTTGTTCTTTTCTCCAAATTTTTCCTAAACATTTTTATATATCTGGTAACCATTATCTATTCTTCTAATTAGATCAACAAAGAACAACTTTTTCTTTTTCTTAGTGTCAGCTGCCTTCTCTAACGCCTTGAAAAATTCTTTCACTTTTTCGTCAGTAAAACCTGTGAGACCATAGGCATAAGTTTCATTGCCTTCCATTCAAGATTATCCTTGTGTTTGTTATTGAATACTATTGCTACTCCTTCCTTTTCCTGATTATTATTGCCTGAATATAACATTAATCGTGGATTTGTAATTTAGGAGAATCTTACTGCACTTTTTGTCTTTATTTTGATAGCACTTATTAGTAGACTATATTGATTAAATATAATTATGCTCACTTAACTTCCTTTCTGTTTGCAGTTTTCTGTGGATTTTTGTAGCTAAATTTACCACATTTGATCCTAAGAAGCTGTACAAACTTTATAAGCATGCTGTAAAGAAGCTTGAAGGAGAGAGAAATTTAAAACCAAAAGATCGAGAACATGAAAGTAAAGAAAAACTTAAAATGCATGATGAGGTGAGTGTTAATCATATCTTTATGAATCTTTGTTATGAACAGTAATTAACTATAAATGAATTTATATGATAAGAAGTATAACAAGTTTAGTGGAGATTCACTTTAGAACATTTTATATGTAATTAAACTCCTGCCTTCATAGCTCATTATTAACAATGCCCTCTTTAGTCAAAAGAACTAAGTTCAAATCCCATCTAGGATGCAGAGTCTTTATGCTTTTTTGACTGATGGCGAGTTAGCTGGTCTGGTCTGAAAATTTGAATTGTTGTTTTTCATTCCATCTTGTTTTCACCTTGATTCTGCTCCTCCGTATACCACTTTTTTTATATCTGTCCAGCAGCCATCCTCTTATTCACTTAACCAGTGTCACATCCATTCCCATTTTTTCTAATTTGCCTGACAATGTTCCATGTGGTATTCTGTCAAATACCTTTGCAAAATCCAGCAGAATTATCATGTGCCATTCCCTTTATCCAATTCAGCTGATACCCTATTATAAAAAGTTAGTAAATTACTAATGCATGACCTACAGTAAACTTCACAAAACCCCTCACACAGTATCATATTTTTATCTGCCCATTCTTGAATTCTCTTTGTTGACCAATTTTTCCAGTACTTTTACCACCACTCCTGAGACTGGTTGGTTTATAATTTGCTACTGCAATCTTAGAACCTCCCTTATGAACAAGATTTATTTTGTTCTCTTTCCACTCCCTTTGAACTCTACCATAGCTGAGACTTAAATTAAAGAGCCCAGTCAGAGGCATTGCCAGTTCTCTTGCACATATTCGCAAAACCCAAGCCGATATCCCATCTAATCCCACAACTGTATTTACATTGAGATTCTGCAATATCCTAAGAACCTCCAATTCATCCACCTCTGTTCTTACATTAGTGTTTGTCACATGTGAAAGCAGTAACCTCACTTAGATGATATACCCTTACAAAGTGGTCACTCAGTAACTCAACTGATGACATCATTACTCATTAAAGGTTAATCTTCCTCTTACTTTCCACATAATGAAAGAACTCTGTGATTTCCTTTGGCCTGCTTGGCTAGATTCTTCGTATTTTGCCATGCTGGTCACCTTTCTTGCCTGTGCCTTGTAATTCATGAGTTTGCTTGTCACCTTTTTCTTTATATACCCTCCACAGCATCTCCTTCTTCTGCAGCTTGTGCTTAATGATATTGCTCATCCATCTAACTCCTACCTGATTAACCCTCCTTACCTTAGTATACAACTTAATATTGCCCTTAAGATGACCCTTAACTATCTCTCATGCACTACTAACATCCTTACCCTGCATTGTTTTATGCCATGGCACAGACTTAAGCTTCCCCCTAAGCTTGTCATAATCACCTGCCTTGTAATTCCACATATATCCCTTCTTGACAGAATATTCCTCATGTTTTAGACTGTATGATCACTTTTGACAATCAGAGGCAATTGTGTCACCTTGGTTATGGATAGCTCTTCTGATCCTGTGACCAGATCCAGTATTCTCACTCCCCCTAGCCCTATCATCAAAAGAAAGAATATTCCCATGCCAGGAACAAACATTGGACCTCACAGGTGAAAGCCAGGTACCTTACCCACTAGACGACATTATGATAGTACTACATGAAAAAGTTACGCCATTACTAACTTCCATCAACAATTTTCCTCCAAATTAATCTGTTATCTTTCAAGACTCCAACATTATAAGTACTTATATTTCTGGTTTTTAAGGCACTTTTTACAACTACATCTTTGTCTCCCTCTGGATTTTTTTTCCAGCCAACTTGGCAAAGAACAGTTATTTTGCTAATCTTTTCTCACTAATTCTGTTTAACCATCTGAGATTAGCTCTGCTAACACATTCCAGAATGCTAATAAAGTTCTTTCCTAATATCCTCATTTTTAATGTGATGCTGCCATTAATGCCATCTGTTCCCTCTACTAATCTTTTTCATAACTCTCACATCAGAAGTTTCCAGTCTTTGATCAAGTGTTTTGCTTTTGACCCAGCTCTCAGCTCCATAAGTTAAAATTGGTTTGAACACTGCCTTGTATACAGCTAATTTAGCATTTTGACTAATTTCTTTCTTATTCCATATAAATTTATTCATCTGACTTCCTACCATACCAGCTTTGCTAATTCTGGTATCTGTTTCCAAGTTTAATTTGACATCTTCACTAAAAATTGTGCCTAAATAGCTTTAATATTTTACTTGTTCTATAATTCATCGTTCAGGATTCAGTTGATGCTTTGAATCTACCTATTTTCATTGTCTTTGTCTTTTTAATGCTGATTTTCATACCAAATTTATTACAGCAGTTTTAACCAGGCAATTTGGTCAGGGAATCCTGCAGATTTGTCATGGATTTATTTAGGAGAATAACATCATCTGCATGGTATAAAGAGCTGAAATTTACATCTACAATTTTGATATCAGGTTTAATACTGTTTTCCTTCATGATGTGATCCATATAGATGATGAATAGTTGCATAAGTTGCTAACTGCTGATTTACAAATCAAATAGAGTGTATTTCTTGATATAATGTCCCATTTACACCATATAACTGGAGCATTTTGAACTGCTTTAATCTTGGCACTTTGTCATATGCCTTTTCCAGATCAACAAAACAAATACAGATCCCAATGTTTCTCAAATGTTTGTCTTAACATGAAAATATGACAATCTCTATTTGGCCTGAATCCAGCTTATTCTTCACCAAGCATCCCTTCCACAATTGTTCTTAGCTCTTTCTCAAGGAAATACCTCTGTAATTCTCACATTCAGTTTTATTTCCCTTTTCATGGATGGGTATTATGAGAGCTCCACTTCAATCAGCTTGAATTCAACCATCTTACCAGGCCTTCTGGGTTGTGCATTGCAGCCACTGCAAAAGTTTTATAACTGTATTCCCGTTGGGAATTTTCTACCACCATGCTGAACTGCTTGTTTCATTTAGCAGTCTTTCTAATTAAAGTGTTTCATTTCTAAGCATTTTTATTGGTCCAGAATATTTTGCCACCTTCCTGATATTTATTTTCTATGTTCTTACCAAAGTCTTCCCATGACTTTTGTTTAGCTAGTTTTACACAGTACTTTGCTTTCTTGCATTTTTCTCTGTATTTTCTAAGAGCACAAGCTGACTTATTTGCCAGGAACTTTTGGTAGGCTTTCTTCTTTTTCTTGACTGCCTCTTTAACTTCCTGTGTCCACCAGGAAGTTATGATTTTTCTATCCTTGCAGACAACCTCACTACATGCCTCTCTGTCCCCCCCCCCTTTACCTTCAATAATAGTGAGATATCCAAACACGATCATATTTCTTTACTTGGACTGACCAGCACCTCCAGTCTTTCATGGCACAACCACATTTCAACTATAGCTTCTGCAGCTGCCAAAAAACTTGGTGTACTTTTTTGCACAAGACACTACTTCACACCTCCACAACTGTTAACTCTATACAAAGCCCAAATCCACCCAACCATGGAATATTTCTTGATTCTATCAGGAGAGGGCACTCTAGATAATTAATGATCTCTCTCTCACCTACCCACTTCAGTTTCTGCCTTGTGCCTCTTCTACAAATACTCCCATGGACAGTGTTCTACTGAATTGTCCACTATTATTCCTCCACTCTCCTTCAAAATCATTAAAACCAACACCCCTTTACAGTTCATCTTGAATCTCACAAACCAACTTCTCTGCCTCCTCTTTTATTCCATCTTCTTCTGTCCTTTGGAATGATAGAAGTAGATGGAATCCCCAAAGATTACAACCCTCAGCTGTTCAAGCAAAATGTGAACAGACTCCTCCATGCTTCTGTTCCTCTTGCCAATATATGGCACTAGTGTTCTATAGGTCTTGTGGCCTTTTGTGTGTGGATCAGAAATTAAAAAATAAAATAAAAATTATATTTAAAAACAGATAACCAGTATGATAGATTTTTACAAAATATTGCAAACTTATAATACAATGGTACTATGTATAATCGACTAATAAACAAGATGGTCATTTCACACTTCTCTTCTTGTCCACGTCATTCATCAACTGTTTTACATCTTCTCTCATACCATAATTATCTCCTTTTAAGTCAATATAAACTGAAATGAACTTTGTTTTTGATTTCATTTGCAACTTTTATCATATGTACCAACTGCATGTGCACTCACACTTTATCTGTAACTCATTTTGATGGGATATAGTGAGAAAAAATTCCTTATTCCCTCTGCTATGTCTATTGTTGCTTTTGTGTGTTCTGCTATTGTACCAGTTGTGTTTGGAAAGCTTCCAAAAGATTAGCAAATCAAGTGTTCTCTGCCAGGTTGGCAGGAAAAAGACCCAGAGGGAGATCAACATATAGGTGGATTGATACAGTAAAAAGTGCCTTAGAAGACAGAAATATAAGATCTGATAATGGTGGAGTCTGATAGATAGGAGGTCAGTAATGATGTAAGATTTCATGTAGTACTTCATATCCTGTACATCTCTTGAGGGTACATATCAGGAATTTGATGATGTTGATGATGATGATGAGATCATGTTTTAGCAATTTCCATGTATTTTACAACAATGTTATGGCCGAGTTGGATAAAGGAAATGGATGCACTATGATAATGTTGGATTTTGCTAAGGTATTTGATAGGATAATACTACACGAAAGGCTGTTGCATGAACTAGAGAATATAGAATTGGAATATAAATTTTGACTTCGATCAGTGGATGATTGACAGTTATCAAAAAGTGGTATGTGATGGGTGTGAATCTGGCAGATTTAAGGTGATCAGTCATTTGCCATTGTTGTTCAGTCTATACATTAATGACATTAGGAAGTGTCTAACAGGAGATGTGCAATTGTTTGCCGATGATGCAAAGATAGGCAAGGCAATTGGATGTTACTGATATCCAGCACTTACAAAATTATTTGGATAGGCTGGAAATTGTTTAATGTTCAGTTTAATGAGAGTAAGTGTAAAGTTGTGCACTTTGGGATGATGAGATTTCCAGCAGCATATTATATTAGAAGGGATATACTACAAGAAACTGATGATGACTATGCAAATACGACTCAGAAGATAATTGTGATGTTGAAGTAAAACCTCGACAATGTAAGGATAAGGAAGTCATTTTGCATCTTTATAAGGCCTTGATAAGACCACACCTGGATCAATGTGTTGAGATTTGGTCTCCCAGATTCCAAGAAGATAAAAGAAGCTGTGTAAAGAAGAGTTACAAAAATTATATCTGGATTATGGGATTTATGTTATGAGGACAGATTGTATGTGAATTACAGACTGATTAACAGGAGAAAAAGTGATGATATGATAGAGGTCTATAAATATTTGAATTGGTATTATAGGATATCGTCTGATGAAATTTTTCATTATACAGAAGGTGGCGAGAGAATGGGGGCAGGACATCTGTGGAAGTTAAATTTGTTTGCAGTCAAGAAAGGGATAAGAGCTAGACTTTTCTCTCACAGAGCAGTGAGTGGAATAGTTTGCCTTTAAGGGCAAAGTATTCCACTAGATGATTCACACTAGATGAATGCATCTCATGTGGGTGAATTTAAGTGAAGGTATGACAGTTTGGGTGATTTAGGTGAGCTGAGTACTTGACTCACTGGAGGTCTCAGGTAATAATAATAATAATAATAATAATATTTTCATTTAAAACTAATCGGCTTAATCCTTGTCTGAAAAAGGTCTAATAAATTTAGAGTAGTGTATATAGCTCTTGATATTGCATACAAAAAGCATAAACAGTATCAAGTGATTATATAGTAATTAAGTAGTTCTTTATATTGTGAATGCATTATTAACACATATTTCAATAATGTCAGATATTTGTAGACTCAGAATGATAACTTTGCACTCTGTAATTAAATTTTATATAGCACATATTTTTATTGCTGTTCACTCTATTGTGAATTAATTCTCATTCTCATTTAATGATAAACAAATTTATCTGATATTTTTAAAAAATTCTAATTATCTTATATATATGTTGCCATATTGTTGCAAATAAGTGCAGGTCTATTCTATATTAAATTTTCAATAACTAAAAAATCAAAAGAAATTTTAAACAGTATGCATCTCTTGGCATGTATCGAATGACCTCTTTTAGGCCACATCTAGTTAATGATATGATCATGTTCCGACCACCTGGTTTGAACCATGCTGTCAGAACTCTGCTAAATTTGTTGAATCTACTGTAAGTGAAGAATTTATGGAGACACAACACATGTGTTAGAACATTCTAACATGTGTGTTGTGTCTCCATAAATTCTTCACTATGAATGCTGACCACCGTATAACCTTAAAAAAAAAAAATCTACCGTAGGTATATTTAATTTGTATAACCAAAAAATGTTTTTAATAAATAAAAAATAAAAAAAAGTTTCATATGCTTGTAATTTATTATAATGCAAATTTTAGGAAAATAAATACCTTTAAAATTATTCATGTATGAATGAAATATCATCATAACATCTCCCAAATTGCCTTTTCCTGAGAGGGAGTACACCATGTGTTGCTTAAATTTTAAAAGTGGTATATGGGTAATGAAAGTTTAGGAAACATTGATCTGCAGAATTCATTTAAATATACAAAAGTTTCTTCAGGTGTGATATCCCAATAATGCAATTTTATATAGTCTAGCCAACAAAGTCAGGTATCTTCCTACTCCACAAAACCTGAAAAGCCAAAGTCTCCTCCTCCTGGACAGACAGTTAAACGTCATTTAGATGATGAAAATACTACTGATCGCCAGCAGCCTCCACATAAGAGAATGCATGAGGGAAGAGAATCTAGAGATTGGAATCGGGATAATAGAGAACATTCTGACAGAGAACGAAAAGAAAGGTAGATATATAATTTAATAATGAATGTACATTTGAATTTTTTTCCTTTTCATAATTGTATTTTTTTTCAATTTGAGTATTACTAGTTAATATCTGTTCATGTTGGTATTTTATTATTATTATTGACCTTTCACTAAGAGACTTATGTCCATCTATGATGGTAGTGGAATGAACTTAAAATATTCAAATTCATATTTATGAATTTGAATATTTTATGTTCAGATTTATAAATATGAATTTGAACAGCACTGTCTTTTCCATACCATTTTTCCCAACAGACACAACCTCGGACACTTTAAGGAACACATTAACAATTCCTTTCTCAGCCACTTTTTTTAGTTTTTGGAAGAACTGTGCTGCTTTTCCTGGTTTCTAGATTAAGAGTACATCAGCTACTTTCCACCATAGTGAGAAGCAGTTAAATCATAACTGCCATCAAGGGATGTTCAGGCTACTACTATGACAGCACTACATGATTAAGTTTGCATTATTAAAAATCTGCTATTCACAATTTTCCTCCAAATCAGTCTATTACTTGTGAGCACTCCAGTATTTTCATATCTAATTTGGCATCAAACACCTGTTTTGCTAACATCATTTAGATGATGAAAATACTACTGGTCGCCAGCAGCCTCTACATAAGAGAATGCATGAGGGAAGAGAATCTAGAGATTAGAATCGGGATAATAGAGAACATTCTGACAGAGAACAAAAAGAAAGGTAGATATATAACTTAATAATGAATGTACATTTGAATTTTTTTTCTTTTCATAATTGTATTTTTTTGAATTTTGACTATTACTAGTTAATATCTAGTTAGCAAAACACCTGTTTTGCTAACCTTTTCTCTCCCATTTTATTTAAGTGACCATACCACATTAGATTATCCCTACTCACACATTCTTGAATTCAATCAATGTGGAGTTTCTTCCTAATATCTTCATTTTTAATATGATTCTGCTATTGATGCTAACCATTCAGTACCCTAATTTTTCTCAGAACCCTCATATCTATGGTATCTAGTCTTTGATCAAGTACTTTATTTGTAACTCAGCTCTCAGATCCATAACTTAAAACTGGTTTGAACACTGTCTTATATACTGCTGGTTTAGTATATTGGCCTAAATTTCTCTCTTATTCCATATAGATTTGTTCAACTGGCTCCCTACCATACTAGCTTTGCTTATTCTGTTGTCTATTTCCAGATTTAACTTGCCATCTTCACTAAAAACTGTGTCTAGATAGTTGAAATATTTTACTTGTTCTATAGACTCTCCACAGAGAATGTAGCTGAAATTTTTTACGTTCCTGCCTATTTTCATAGTTTTGGTCTTTTTATTGCTGATTTTCATGCCAAATTTGTTGCAGCTGTTATACACTTTAGTTCGAGAATCCAGGAGATTTTCAAAGGATGTGTATTTTTGGAGTACAACATCATCTGCATAAAGCAAAGAGCTGAGGTTGATATCTCTAATTCCAATATCTAGTTTCATGCCATTTTGTTTCATATTGCAATTCATATAGATGATGAATAAGAGTGGGGATAATGTGCATCCTTGTCTTAGCTCTGATTTTACATCAAACCATTTTCCTGTATTTCTTTCAGTTCTAACTGCTGACTTACAACTTAAATATAGACTATGAATTGCTCTGTATAATGTTCCATTACCCCATATAATTGTAGTATTTTTGAAAAACTTTTCCCTGGGCACCTTGTTGTATGCCTTTTCCAGATGTACAAAACTCAAGTACAGATCCTTGTCAAACTTCCATGATTTTTCAACTCTGTTGTAAAGTGAAAAACTGATTCAGTCAACTTCTATTTGGCTTGCTCTTCTCCACTTTCTTTTCCACTATTTTTCTCAGCCTCTTTTCAAATATGCTTACATAAATCTTACCTGTAATGCTTAGTGGAGAAATTCCTGTGTGATTCTCACATTCAGCTTTATTTTATTTTTTATTTTTTTTAATGGATGGAATTGGAATAGAGCTCTACTCCAGTCATCTGGTATTCTACCTTCTGAAAAATTTTTGCAGTGTAGCCACGGAAAAACTTTTATACCACCATACTTAAGCATTTCTGGTCGAATATTATCTGTTCCAGCTATCTTTATGCATTTCAAGTTTTTGATGGCTTTTTCTATCTCAAGTATTATGTACTCCTATTTGCATTCCTCTTGAAATTTTTCTAGTGCGGTTCTGTTACTGCTTGGTTTGTTTAACAGTCTTTCTAAGTAATTACTCCAGACATCTAGGATATCCTTATGTTCAGTTTTTCACATCACCTTTATCATTTTTGATTCCTTTTACAGTACTCTTTCCTCCATTTCAAAGCTTTTTTTTCATAGCCTACAGCATATTTTGCCAACCTCTCATGACTTTTGTTTGGCTACTTTTACACATAGCTTAGCTCCTCTTACATTTCTCTCTACATTCTTTGAGGGCATCTGCCAATTTATTTGCTAGGAAGTTTTGGTATGCTTTCTTCTTTTCCAGGACTGCTTCTTTAACTTGTGTCCACCATGGTGTTCTTATTTTTCTATTCTTACGGATAACTTCACCACGTACCTCCCTAACTGAATCAATCCATGTCTTCTTCAGAGTTTGCTACTGGGACTCCAAGGTTTGGTTCTTGTTTTCGAGCCATTTCATTTTTTCTTCAATAATGTTTGCATAGTTGGGTCTACAGTTTACCTGTAAAAGTTGCTCAATTTTAATTCTTTTTAAAGCTTTGTTGCGCACTGTTATTTTTAATGCAATATCCATTTTCATTCTGCTTAGCACTAAGCATTGGTCTCTTCCAATTTCAAATCTACTGTACACTCTTATATCCTGAACCAGCATGATGATATCAACAATGATGCAGTCAATGAGGTTTTTCTTATTTCTTGTGTCTTCTATACATGTAAACCTGTGCACATCTTTTTGAATACATGGTGTTAGTAATGATTAGTCTGTGTCCTGAGCAGAAATTCAGCAAATGCTTACTCTACTGTTTAGATTTTTTCCTCTGAAGATATATTTCCAGGTCAGAGCAAAAAATGTCACTCTCAGAAAATAATACTCCATCTGAAAAATGTGCGTGTGTGTATTTATATATATATATCTGTATATTTTTGAAGATACATTTTTGAACAAAAAAAAAGCACGTTTTTTTTTTTTTTTTTTTTTTTTTGAGATGGTGCATTATTTTTTCTGATGAAAATTTTTTGCTCTAATTGGAAATATATTATACACACACACACACACACACACACACACACACACACACACATGGTATATGTATGTGTGTGTGTGTGTTTAAGACAGAGCATTATTTTCTGAGGTGAATTTTTTTGCTCCAAACTGGAATGATTTACCAGAGCAAAAAAAAAAAAAAAAAAAAATTCCTCCTCTGGACTAAATTCTTAGAGACATGTATCCTAGAAACAAAACATCAATTGTTTCAGTAGAATAGAAATATATTTACAAAAAATATATATCATTCCACTCCAGAATAATTGTCTGTGGTTTCAAAAAGATTTGCTCTTCGGATATTTATTTCATTCCCTGGTTGGGAGGGATATGAGTAGATGGAAGGGATAGATAATGTGTAGATCTTTTTTGCAGACAGGTTTGGTGAATAAAGGCAAGTTCCACTGTAAGAAAAGCTTGAGTGGAACAGAGGTTGGAGGCTCTTTTCACAAGGGTTTTGATGAAACCATATACAATGTTGCTAAGAAGGGGATGATGGGAAATTTTATGTATATATCTGTGTAGGTTGGTTTTCTGTAAACTGAAAAAAAAAAAAAAATAAAATAAATAAAAAAAGGTGCCATTGGGCAGATGTGTGATTAGAATATCTAAAAAATAAAAAAAAAGGCAAGCTGTTGCTATTTTCTTTTTCAATAATGAACTGGATTCTGGGGTGCTGACTGTTGAGGTGGAGGCATTTTTATCACACCTATTTATTGTAGGTGCGGTAATAGGTTTCTTTCTTGGAATATATACTGGGCAATTTTTGTATTCCACTTAAAAGAAAAAAGAAAATATTCATATTTTTTGAGTAATAGAAATATGCAAAAAAGAAGCATGGTAAAATTGCAGTTCTTGAGCGTATTAGGTAGACTTTCATGGAAATAAATGACTAATATGTGCAATTATTTTGATGAAACAAAGTTTTGACTAAAAACAATACATAGAACACAGGAATTTATTAGTCATTACCTAAATAAATAAATTAGTGTAATTTCTTTATTTAGATAATTAATGACTAATAAATTCCCTTGTTCTATGTATGCACTTATTATTTTATCTAAATAGTCCATCTTAAAGAAAAGCTGAAAGTGATCAAATATGATATACCACTGCATTATTTAAATTGTGGGAAGCATCTATAACTTAAGATTATAATATTTTTATTAATATAATGAAGAAACATTTTCAAGACTATCCAAGGATTTTAAATTTAATAACAAAACTGAAGCATTATATCTTAGAGCTATTTAATAGTTCATCATGTTCTGTTTATGATATGTACAAGGGAAGGGAGAAGATATATGATAATTATAAATGTTGGCATTAAAAATTCAAAAAAATTGTGTTATGCATGAAATCGGAACTAAATGTCACATAATAAAGTAGAACCTTTGTGACTTTTATCTTCTCATTGGAATATGGAAGGAACGTGATAGATTAAATTAAATTTATGATTTTAAAATCAGCAATGTAAATTTAATTTAATCTAACCAGTCAACACATGCAATAAACATTCTGCCAGGTGTCTTCCATATTCCAGTGAGATGATAAAAGCGACAAAGTTTCTATTTTCAGGACTCTATATCTTTTTCATCTCCATCTGTAAGCTAGTTAAAACTACAAGCCTGTAGCTTAGAAAGATATAATGCATCATATTGTTTGAGAGTACAGTTCTTTAATTGTACTTTCTCAAACTTAGTGACTGTCTCTCTAGAACTATATTATTTTCTTAGGCTTCTTTTCATGAGTGCCTTATCACTCTCTAGACATCAGGGTTGCCCACTGATTAAAAAGTGTCAGTTTTTTATCAGTTAAAACAACATATTTTTATTTATACTAATTTATTATGCAAATAATTCATTGCCTGATATTGCAGTTAAATGGTTGAAAACATCATTCAAACTAAAGTTTATTTATCCAACAGTAACACATTTACACCATTCTTCTAGTTTTATAACTTTATTTGACAACCCATGATATAGATGAAGATAATGCATTACAGATTAATTAAAGTGCATAAAAGTTTTGTAGTGGCCCTTCTCTTAATGCATAGCATTATACATGTCCACAAGGAGATGTGCTTTGCATTATGGGAGATACTGAGACAAGGAGTGATGAGAGCTTGGTCCACCTTTACCACGAGTTGCCTCAGTCCTGAAGATACTTCAGGCGCATACTTTGTTTGCTTATACTTGGATAAAGGATTAAACTAAATTTATTATTTTTGTAATTTTAATACAGAATGCTGGTTAAAAATTATAAATTTTAATATTTTATATTACTGAAAATCATATAAATTTTAATTTATGCTGATGATGTGCATGTGCCCAGTACAAAAAATAAATCAGAAACAATTACTGATCCACAATTTAATTAGCAGAATTTATTTATGGTTTATTCTTCATAACATCCAATTCTTATCGCCCTTCATATTTTACCCATTTTTTCAGACTGGAAAGTGCTACATTCAAGAATATTCTTTTATAGCTGAATTAGCTGATATTATATTTTTCATATCATACCATATTATATATATAGTGCATGTATATTTTATTGTGCAACCACCTTAGCAAATGCTAAAGTCGAGTTACATGCTTCCCAGTAGCAGCCTTTTAAACATTTGCTCAACGAGTAATTTAATCATTGACCAACTTACATCTTATCTCTTTCTGTCTTATATAAACTTTTCAATCTTCTAAATGATAAAAGTAGTAAAAATGTCATTGTATTTTTTTTACGTGCTCCATATAATTTAATTCAAAGATAATTTCTGATATTATTGAAACCCAGTGCATTTCATCTCATACCTTGAATCTTCATATAGGATAATAGTTTGATTAGTAGTCCACACGGTTAGCCAATTTGTTATGCGTGGGACCATATGCCTGGAAAAGGAGTGTCCTGCGTTCAATTCTTGTCTTTCTCTTCTAAGGATCTTTCTCAGACATAGCCAAGTTAGCCGGTCTTGGGCATGGACTGCAGGGTTTTCCTCCCCAGTTTATCTGGTGTTTTTCCTCCTGCAAAGCAGGCAAACCAGTCTTAAGACCACAATACTTCACAGACAATTACACATGGTTGAGCATGGGGTAACAACCCCCACCTGATAGTGAGTTATGAAATCCAAAAATGGGAGGTCAAGGCACTACATGGGGCTGTAGTGCCGAAGAAGTTTGACTACTAGTGTAATGTTAGATGGCATATCCATCATGGTAGAGGGGTGACACTGGACAGAACAAGTGAGACACCTTGGAAGCATACATATATATGCTCTTGGTAGGTCACCCTAGGTGTGAAAGTTGTTCTGCTTTATTTATCTAAATGCTCCAGACAAAAGCAGGAGAGGAGATGGATACCACCTGTCCTTAATTACCCACTATTTAGATATGAAGGAAGCCTTAGAGAACTCATGCCAGCTCAGTTATTGCGGACAAAAAAAGGACCATGTCATCTTTTGGAGACGCCAGGAGAGATTATGAAACTGTTTTACTGGTGACAGTGACCTTTCCATCAATATACAAATATTTAAACATGAATTTCATCTGAGTAACAGATTTATGATTAGAACATGGAATATTAGATTATTATACCAACATGGTCAATTCAAGATTCTGCAACTGGCACACTATGAATGGTCCATCACTGGTACATGTGAGATGGTGGCAGAATCTGGAGAATTAACAACAGATAAAAGAAATCTTTCTTTACTCAGGTACTCTGAAAGAGGGCAAGAAAGAGATGGGTTCTTGATCCAAAAGAATATCAAGTACTGTGTCACAGACTTTAAACCCAGGAATAGTAAACTTGCAATAGTAAGATTAAAGGGTAAACCACTAAATATATATGTATTATTCAAGTATTTATTTTACAAATGATTAATGTGCAGTTATTCTTATTCCTATTCAAAATAAATAAAAAATAAAATAAAAAAAAAGAACAGCAAAAAGTGCAATAATTTTAGGATAGTTAGCCTCACCATCCATCCAAGCAAAATAGTTTTGGACATCTTACTCTCATGTATTGAAGATAAAATAGAATCCAATTTTTCAGACTTCCAGGCTGGATTTAGAAAGAATAGGAGTACAATTGACCATATATTTATCTTCATATCATTGGAGAAAAATTTAGGCCTAAATATCTGAAATATTTTACTTATTTTATACTTTGTCTATTTTCATACTTTTTGTCTGTTTATTGTTGGTTATCACACCCAGTTTATAAAATAGCAGGTTGTTGTTATTCAGCTTAATTAAAAAATCCTGAAGACTTGTAGTAGATTAATTTAAGAATATAACATCATTAATGCATCATCTGCATTAATATCTCTAATTGTGATATCACATTTAACACCAGTTTCCTTAACATTGTCATCCATATAGACAAAAAAATGGCTATGAAGATAGTTTACACATCCTTGTCTTACACTTTATTTTACACCAACCCAATCTTCCTGTACATCCTTCAGTTTTGATTGATGAATTAAAAATTGAATATAGGGTCATATTGCTCTGTATAATGTCTTATTCACACACTATATAACAGTAGTATTTCTGAAGAGTTTTTCCTCTCAGCACCTTAATATGTGCCTTTTTCTGGATCTACAAAACTTTAATACAGATCCTTGCCATATTGGCCTGAGCTCACATTCTCAAGTTTCTCTTCAACAGTTTCTCCTAAAATATGCATAGATAAATCTCATGAGAAAACTCAGTAGGAAAAATTCCTCTGTAAGTTTCACATTCAATTTTATTTCCATGTTCATAGAGGATACATCAGAAGGCTTCCTCTTCTGGAATTCACCTGCCTGACCAAACGTTCAGAATTATGCGGTATAGCCACCATCAAAGTTTTTATCTCCATATTTGAGCATTTTATAGTCAAGTGTCATTTCAGCTCCCTTTCCACATTTTAATCATCATCATCATCAAATTCCTGATATATACCCTCCAGGGGTGTACAGGATATGATAGTACTACTTGAAAAATTTACATCATTACTATCTACAATTTTCCTCCAAATCAGTCAGTTAAATGTCAAGACTAATATTATCAGGTCTTATATTTATCTTATATTTATTTTAGACTTATCTGTCTTCTAAGGCACTTTTTACTGTATCAATCCACCTATATCTTGGTCTTTTTCCTGCCAACCTAGCAGAGAACACTTGTTTTGCTAATCTTTCTTCTCCCATTCTGCTTAAGTGACCATACCACCTTAGATTAGCTCTGCTAATGCATTCCTGGATGCTGACAATATCAAATTCTTTCCTAATATCCTCGTTTTTAATATGATATTGCTATTAATGCCATCTGTTCATGCCCCTAATCTTTCTCAGGACTCTCATATCTGCAGTCTCTAGTCTTTGGTCAGTTGTTTTACTTCTAACCCAGCTCTCAAATCCATAAGTTAAATTTGGTTTAAACACTGTCTTGTATACAGCTAATTTAGTGTTTTGGCTAATTTCTATCTTATTCCATATAAATTTATTCAGTTGACTTCCTACCATACCAGCTTTGTTAATTCTGTTGTCTATTTCCATATTTAACTTATCATCTTCACTAAAAATCATGCTCAAGTAGCTGAAATGTTTTACTTCTATAAGTTCTCCATTCACAATGCAGTTGATATTTTCAATGTTTCTGCCTATTTTCATTGTCTTTGTCTTTTTAAAGCTGACCTTCATACCATATCTATTACAACAGTTAATCAATTTAGTCAGGGAATCTTGCAAACTTGTAGCGGATTTATTTAGAAGTATAACATCATCTGCATAAAGCAAACAGCTGAGATTAACATCTAATTTTGATATCAGATTTAATACCACTTTCTTTCATAATGTGATCCATATAGATAATGAATAAGAGAGAGGATAATGTACATCCCTGTCTGACATTAGATTTAACATTAAACCATCTTCCTGTATTTCCTTCAATTCTAACTGCTGATTTGCAACTCAAATAAAGACTAAATATTGCTTGATATAATGCCCCATTAACACCATATAACTGTAGCGTTTGGAATAGCTTCTGTCTTCGCTCTTATCATATGCCTTTTCCAGATCTATGAAACTGAAATACAGATCTTTGTTATATTCCCATATCAGTGTTTTCTTCAGGGCCTCTCACTGAATCTTCAAGGTTTGGTTCCTGTTCTCAAACTCTTTCATTTTTCTTGAATAATGTTTGTGTATTTTAGTCTACAGTTCACATCTGAGAGCTGCTCAACTTTTATTTGCTTTAAAACTTTCTTACATGTTATTCTTTTCAATATGAAATTCAATTTTATCCTGCTCAAGACTAAATAGTGATCACTTCCAATTTCAAATCCTCTATACACTCTGGTGTCCTGCACAAGGGAGAAAACATCACTATCAACAATAACATAGTCGATGAGACTTTTCTTATTCCTTGCCTCTTCTCTCCATGTGAATTTGTGCACATTTTTATGTTGGAACATTGTGTTAGTAATTTCCAGTCCATTTTCTGAGCAGAAATCCAACAGGTATTTGCCATTATTATTAGCTTTGCTCTTTTCTCCAAATTTTCCCAAAATATTTTTGTATATCTGACAATCATTTCCTACTCTGCTATTTTTATGTTTATTATATTTTTATTTTTATTATATATTCAGTACTGAAATGTAACTGCATTTTGTGGGTATTTTCTGTCACTGAACATCTCATTCAGTAATTTTTAGAGCTATTACTGGCCTTATTAGCTGAGTGTATATTGCTTCTGCTCTCCAAGCCAATTGCGGGCATAGATGTTCATGAATCTTTTTAGCTAGTAGGTGAATTTTATTACTTTGTGTGAGATTACTCTGCTTAATATCCTTTTGATTTTGAATTTATTTTGTAGTATTCTTGCCTCCATTTCTAAACCTTCTGAGTAATCTCCAAAGGAGATTACTCAGAAGTCTTCATTCCCAAATCTTTCCATGACCTTTATTGAATCACTTTAAAAAAAATTACTGTATTACATTATTTTTTTTCTTGTGATTTTCTATTGGAGCCTATTAATTTGCTTGCCTGAAACTTTCAAAATGATTTCTTGTTTTTTCTTTATGAATTTTTTCATATTTGCAGACAGTTTCACCTCATTTACATAGTTCAATCACTCACTTTGCTTCAGATTTTGCCACTTGATTTCTTGAATAAGTTTGTTCCTTATTTTCAAACTCTGTCACATTTTATCCAATATTATTTGTATATATTTTTGTTTGCAGTTGACATGTGAAAGCTGTTTGACTTTTTGATTCTTTTTAAACTAGAACTCAGACTAGAGTGTTAACTTTCTAATTTCATATCTCTTGTGTATTAGTGTATCCTGAACCAGTCAGGAAATATCACTTTCAACAATAATATGATCAATAAGACATCTTATTTCATGTTTTCTCTTTATATGAATTTTTGGACATCTTTATGTTGGAACAGTTTAATAATAACCTAACACATCATTGTCAAAAACAGAAATCCAGCTATTACTATTGTTACAAGGGTTGTTTGAAAAGTTTGGTAATTTTCCAATAGACGGCAACACAATTCGTTCATTCATACCAGTGTCGGCACATATCATCTTTTTCATGACCCCCTGGCAAAAATTTTAGCCATGTGCGATGCATATTTCTCGTTTGGCAAACATTTAGAATGACTGCGTTCGCATTTTTCTTAAACATGGAGAAAAACGAGATTTGTGCAGTGATAAAACACTTTTATTTGAAGAAGTGGACAGTCATGCAGATCAACGCCGAGTTAGATGCAATTCATTGGGACTCTGCACCAGCATTAAAGACTATTTATTTTTGGATAAATGAGTTTAAATGTGGTCATAAGTCCATTGAAGATGAGGCACGCTCCGGATGCCCGAGTAAGGTCACTACAAAGGAAATGATTGACAGAATCCACGATATCTTTATGGAAGACTGCTGAGTGAAAGTGTGTGAGATTGCTAAGATTGTAGGCATCTCAACTGAACGGGTGTATAATATCCTGCACGAAAAATTGTGTGCACGATTGTTGACTGCCAATCAAAAATTCATGCGAAAAGACGTTTCAATGCAGTGTTTAGCGATGTTTAATCAAAATTCGCAGGATTTTTTGCATCGATTCCTGACTGTAGACAGAACATGGATCCACCACTGCACACCTGAATCCAAGCAGCAGTCAAAACAGTGGACAGTGCCCAGTGAAAGAGCACCAAAAAAAGTGAAGACTGTTTTTTCAGCTGGAAAGGTGATGGCCACATTTCAAAAAAAAAATGTGTTTAACTTATTTTTTTACCAAACTTTTCAAACAACCCTTGTATTAACCTTACCTTATCATTTCTTTTCATTGTTTACTTTGCTAGTTAGGTCACTAGCAAGAACCAGGTTTCTCTTTTCTTTATGCCATTTGCCTTTGTAATTACCCAAAGAATTCTTCTTTTTCACTGCTAGCTCAATGATCTTGCATACAAATAAGCACACATTGTTCAATTTCACTTTCAAGAAGTTTCTCTTCCTGTTTGTGTTAAATACTCTAGCTGCCCTTCCTTTCATAGATCACTATCATCTAAATTAATCTTAGAAGGAACTTGCCTGTGTTCCTCTTTGTATCAATAAGTCCAGTTATGTCCACATGTGATTAGCAATTCATCTGCTAGTTCATCCTCTTTTCCATTGAATGTTTCTTATACTAACATTGCCACAGTCCAATTCTTTTGAGGATTTCTGCTAAGTGTGTTGTTTTCTTGTTAACTATTATAACATAAAAGACAGTATAAGAAATCCATATAGTCAGTTGCCTCTAGTAAGGACATAATAAAAATATCAGAATGGGCATGTATAGCATAAAAGATGTAAGATCTTTTTCTGCACTTTTCAATCCCACCCCAGTTAAGTGAACATACTTGCCATAAAGATGCATATGCTTAGAAGCATTCATATACCTTTATGAAAGTCAATTTTAATGGTGGTGATAGCATAGGAAATTGCAACAGTTTATGTGATGTTTTTAAATTCAGATTTTTCCTAATTTGCTTAGCTAATATTCATATTTTATTCCATTTGTTCAATAAGAAATGTAGTGTGCAATTTCATTTTTAAGCATATACTCCTAATAGGAGATTTTCTAGAATTTTCTTGAAGAACTAAGTGTTACAGGTTGGGGGAGAGAGAGAATGGGGCAAGTCAGACATTTATTCAGTTTTGAAACCCTACATAAAGTTCAATCACGAAACTGGATGGTTTTCAAGTTAAAGGGAGAATTTTTTTTTTTTTTTTAAATATTAAAAAAAAAAAAAGGTTTAAAAGTTTTGCAGTGGCTGTACTACATAATTCAGAGGGCCTGTTCAGAAAGTCAAATGACAAGGTGCCCAGAGAAAAGCTTTTCAAAACACTACAATTATGTGGGGTGAATGAACATTATACAGATCAATCCATAATCTGTATTTAAGTTGTCAGTCAACAGTTAGAATGAAGGAAATACAGGAAGCCAGTTTGATGTAAATCAGGGGTAAGACATAGATACACATTATCTCCATTCTTGTTCATCATCTATATGGATCACATTATGAAAGAAAGTGGCATCAAGCCTGATATTAGAATTGGAGATGTCACACTTAGCTCTTTGCTTTATGCGGATGATGTTGCACTCCTAAACACATATATTGCAAGTCTCCACGATTTATTAACAATTGAATAACAGCTGTAACAAATTTGGCATGTCTAAAAATATGAAAATAGGCAGGAACATAGAACAAGTAAAATATTTCAGCTATTTAGGCACATTTTTTAGTGAAGATGACAGGTTAAATCTGGAAATTGACAAATTGGCAAATCAAAAGGTAGGCAAAGTTGGTAGTAGGGTGGGGAGCCTGCTGAATAAATTTATATGGAATAAGAGAGAAATTAGCCAAAACACCAAACTAGTAATATTCAAAACCGTGTTCAAACCAGTTTTAAGTTATGGATCTGAGAGTTGGGTTAGAAACAAAGCACTTGATCAAAGACTAGATACCACAGAATGTGAGAAAAATAATTGAGGGAGTGAACTGATTGCATCAGCCTGCTGAATAAATTTATATGGAATAAGAGAGAAATTAGCCAAAACACCAAACTAGTAATATTCAAAACCGTGTTCAAACCAGTTTTAAGTTATGGATCTGAGAGTTGGGTTAGAAACAAAGCACTTGATCAAAGACTAGAATGTGAGAAAAATAATTACCACAGAATGTGAGAAAAATAATTAAGGGAGTGAACTGATTGCATCAGCCTGCTGAATAAATTTATATGGAATAAGAGAGAAATTAGCCAAAACACCAAACTAGTAATATTCAAAACCGTGTTCAAACCAGTTTTAAGTTATGGATCTGAGAGTTGGGTTAGAAACAAAGCACTTGATCAAAGACTAGATACCACAGAATGTGAGAAAAATAATTAAGGGAGTGAACTGATTGCATCAATATTTAAACCTTATGTCAAATTGGCAACTCTCATCCATTCACCTAAGGAAAAACTCTCTTCTTTATCACATCCAGGAGTTTATGAAGTGCCCTATTCTTGTGACCTGGCTTATTATGGACAGACAGGAAGAACTGTTGACATCCATCTTGATGAACATAAAAAATACATCCAGAACTATTGTTATGGCAAGTCGGGTCTAGCAGACCATGCCTTGGATATCCCTTCACAAAGGATCAAATGGAAGAAAACAAAAGTGCTACACAGAAATCATTATAAGTCAGAGAGATTGTTTTTGGAATCAGCAGAAGCTTTAAAACATACTCCAAACCTCAACAAGGATGGCTGTTTAAATTTATCAAAAATCTGGGAGTCATTTTAAGATCTAATTTCTCTCTTTTTCCAACATAGATGGCACGTAATTAGGACTTTAGTTACTTGTGTTGTCCATTACAATTTTTTAAACTAGTTTCACTGTCGTACCAAATTGTTTGTTTCGCATACTGTGACACTGTTTTTGTTCTCTGAAGATGCTGGATATAATACCAGCAAAATATCAGCAAATAAGTTAATAAATATCAATTATTTTCTTATCATTTTGTGTTGTCATTAATACTGTGTGTGTGGGGGGGGGATTAATTAATTAATTAACATGTACTGCAAACACATAAGCCTTTTGATGCATATTAAAAATGAAGATAGTAGAAAGGAACTTGACATTATTAGCATTCAAGAATGTGTTAGCAGAGCTAATCTAAGGTGGTATGGCCAATTAAATAGAATGGGTGAGGAAAGGTTAGCAAAACAAAATTGCAATCAAAAGGTTAGCAATTTGGTTCGATGTCAACATGGCAGGAAAGAGACCCATAGGAAGACCAAGGTCTAGGTGGATTGATTCATTCAGAACTGCTTTAGAAGAATGAAATGTTAGATTTGACAATATCAGAGTGCTTACAAGTAATAGACTAATGTGGAGGAAATCATGGATAGGAGATCAATAATAATGTACACTTAATCATGTATTGCTGTCATAATAACCTGAATGCCCTCTGGGGGTATATATCAGGAAATTGATGATGAGGAAGTATAACTATGTGTTTCAAAATATATGGTGACAGTACATCACATGTGAAAACACATCTTTTGTGTATCGAATGGGGAAGGAAAGTGAAGAGAGCATTTGCATCTCTTTCCTCATATAATCATGAGATGTGCAGTGTGATCTAGTTGATAGATGTGTGATGCCATGGAAATAAGTTTGGATTTGATGTAATGTCTTTAATGGCATGTCAGAGGACTAGCAATTTTGTAAGTTGAGGAATATGCTCTACATGGTCTTAATCTTGTACGTTGTAATTTCAATTGCTTTAGACCACTATCTTTAGTGGTCTAAAGCACTTGAAATTTTCAACTAATGGCAATTTAAAGCACACTCTTGTTTCTTGGTTTAAGACAGATTAGACTTTTTTTTTTTTTCTTGAGAAAACAATTATTATAGTGTGCAACATATACATTTATTTTGTATTTCTACTTAAAGAACTCTAGAAAACATTGTAGACCTCCAAAACACAACTCTGGCCTAACTAGAAACAGGTCTTAACATTTAGAAAAATTAATAATTTACTATATGTTGTGAAAAAATAAATAAAAACATTTCCTGCAGAAATGCTTCCTTATCATGAAATTAAAAGTACTCAATCATATGATCCCAAAACTGTGTATAAAATAGTTTTAATTTTTTATTTTTTGTTCAAGTATATAAAAATCTAAAACATTAGAAGCCTTAAAGTATAATCTAACTTTTATTTACAGATATTTATTACAAGACTCTGTATGTACCTAGGCTAGCCATAAATACTGTTACAACTTGAACAGCACATACAAACGACAAGTATATTGTGCATATAACAGCACTCATTGTTTGAAACATCCCCCCTTTTGCCTTAACACATGCCCAAGGTCTGTGATGCCACATATCGATAGATCAGCATGCACAACATCCAATGGAAATACTGCCACTGCTCGCTCTAAATCCACCTTGAAGTTTGCGATGCTGGGATGTCATTTCTTGCAGGCTCCGACCACAATTTGAAGTCCAAGGAATTCAGATCAGGACTTCCAGACGGTCAATCAGATGGTGATATGTGGTTGGGCACATGCACGTTCAACCACTGTTGTGTGGTTCCTTGCCTTGTGTGCAGGGGCTGAGTCCTGTTGGAAGGTCCACTGCCAACTGTGAAACAAGGTGTTGTTCAAGGGAGCCTTACCATAGGTTCTACAATGGTGTCTTGATTCACTTCGGTGAAGGTTTTGAGCCCTTTCTCACAGAACTGCAACTCGTGTACTCCCCCCCCCCCCACACACACACACATATACACACAAGCCATCACTATCACAGGATGATGGCCTCTTTTGTTTGCTTACTGCCAGAGAAGTGGCTTTGATTTTATCACCCTTTGCCACATAAATTGTGGTGTTAGAAAGGGTCCATCAGAATGACAAGCTCTCACTCCAAGGTCATCAGTTAGTACACATGACATTGTTCTCTGCGAAACGTTCATCTCTCACAACATCGCTTTCTGCATTCTCACAGGATTATGGCACAGCCGTCACGTCGTGTCCTAGTGCAGACTCTGACTAGTTGATCTGTTTTTTGGCAGTCAGATACATTTGTATCATTATAGCAGTTAATAGTCTGATATACAACTCTGATATACAACCTTGGAAGTGCTATTACATCTACACTGTTCTCATAATCTCCACACTTCATGTTAACCTATACAGTTAGACAATTTTCTCTCTCCCTGATAAACAAGCAAATGTTGGCTGTGGACAGTATGGGGTGTGCAGAAGTTGTAACAGTATTTATGTCAAGACTGTGTACATGATGAAAAAAAACTTACTGCAAAATGCCAATATTTTTATGAAAATATTGATCAAAACTACAGCCAACCAGGAAGCATATATCTCAGCTTATACCATTTGTAAAATATGTGCATGTGATACAATATATATCCTCTACAAATCTGACTTTTATTTAGGTTTTTATTAATATACCATTGTTCTTATTTCTTATTGTTTCCTGAAAGTCATTCATCTGTGGTTTGTTCTCATATAAATTTATAAATAAAATGGGTAGAGTGCACAAAATCAAATTAGTAACTGGCTTCTTTTTTTCTTCTTTTGATAATTCAGTAAAATATTTTATGCTATCTTTAAGCATAATTCTTTAATTTTTAAACAAGCATATTAAATCTGTACTGTTTAAATTAAATATATTCTAATTTATATAAATTGTTTGTTCTCAGAAATCATATATTTATTCGTGGTATAAGTAAGAACACTGGGGAGGAAACTAGTAAAAGGATCAGTTAATTTATTATAATTGTTTAAATACGCCTACTCTTTTTCTTACAATGTCAATATAATCTCCCATTATTGTAACAGTCACTTTGACAAAGGCAGTCCTTATCATCGTGATAAACGAGGGCAACTTCAAAAAGGAACTCCTAACAGCTACTCGTTACCTCCACATCGAAACTACTCACCAGGATCTAGAGATAGTGGGTTATCTGGTGGTGGTTCTGGTGACCGTTGGAGCCATGGCAGTCCTGCAAACTGGGACTACCATAAAGACAGGTAGATTTTAAATCTTAGTTACAACTTTAGGTTAAATTTAGTTCCTTTCTGCTTTTAGATATATTAATCCTGATTCAAGCTTCCCGAAAAAGTTGCAGTATATATATATGTATATATTGCATCACTTATTGCAGCCAAAAATCTTGTTGTTGTTAGTCTGGATTCCCTATTAAACATGGAACTCACAACTGTGAATGTTCTGTTTATTATTAAAGATTTAGGATAATCACAAGCAATGTTCCCTCTAGTTTTGTATCCATATTAATTGAATCGATATATAAACCAATTATCAATCACGTGTAAAAAAATTTTTTAAAAAAAGGTCAAGTAATGTGTTTATTTCATAAGAAAAATAAAATTAATAAAAAGTTCATATTGGATATGGAGACTTTCAACCAATAAGTATAACTAGTAAGCTCATTATTTTGAAGTTATCACAACTAAATAAACCAAGTTTTTTATAATTATTAATAAAAATTCATTGGATTATTTAATAAAACATTGAACATTAGATAATCCTGGAAAGAGCAAAACTAGGGTAATTAAATAATTTATTTCATAATACTTTATGAATTGTTATGCCTTCTTAGAGGGAACATTGATCACAGACAAGATTAGTAAACAAAATATTCTTAAAAAAATTATGAATTGTACTGCATAGACCAAAATAATTGGGATAGTTATAAATGTTATGATTCATTATTCAAAAATTACAGGACTAACTATATATATATATATATATATATACACTTAGAAAATGGTTAGTAATATTTATATGTTAATTTTTTCATACTCTTTTTGTAAAGCTTCAGTGTATTGTGCAGTACTTTCTTTTCACATCGTATATACAGTTTCTAAATTCCTTGCATTTTTATTACCATTTCAGAGCAACTAGTTTCCAAGAGTATACTTATTAATCATTTTCCTGACTAACATTAATATTGTACAGTGTAGGAATATGCAGTCTTCAAATCAACTGAAGATACTGATACCCATTTGAATAAATTTTTAACTATAAATAGAACAGAGATGTGAGTTCTTTATTGCAAAGATTGTGAAAACAAAAGCAAAGTTTTTAACTGCAGTAGGTAATGCAGTTCAATCCTACTAAAAATCTTTCTGGTCTTTGATGCACAGATTAATATATATGGCATTTCATGTTGTCATGTCTTTGGAATGTATAGCTGTCTGGAATATTAATGCGGATATATGATAATAATATAATGTTATATAATGTGTGCATTTAATATTCCAATTATCTTTCATTAATGAAAAAAATCTGTGATATCCACATGAATTAATGATATTCAGACATGTATGACTAATGCTCAAGCAAATGCATCCAGAACAGATTGGCACATGACATGGAGTGTGTCAATTTTTACATAAACAGCACTACAGAAAATAATAATAATAAAAAAGATTTGCCAAAATAGCTTAGTTTTTTTTATCCAACATTAAAATGATTTGACTTTTTTTTTAGTTAGTAGGTTGATTAGATGAAAATTTCTAGTTGTTCAATTTCTCCAACTAGACATCTCAATTTTAAACTACTGCTTCCAGAATGCCATTCAGCCATATTCTCTTTAGTTGATCATATTTTCTCTATATGAGAGAATATGTTTTAATTTTTGACTGATTTTTGTCTGCTATACTTCTGTTATTAATTCCATCTCAGCTACTTTTTCAGCTATTTTAGAGTAGCTTGGTTTGGATCATGTAGCTAATTCACCAGTGAATTAGCTACATGATCCAAACCAAGATCCACATTACCTGTCACAGTGGTGAAATTAGCCTCTGTACCTTGGTCAGTATAGACGAAGCCCTTTGGTCAGAAAGACCTGGGTTTGATTTCTGTCAGTGATGTGGGGAACCTTTATGTGGTCTTTTTCAACTGAAGGTGAGTTAGCTGGTCTGATATGGAGATAGGGGTTTTTTCACTCAGAAACTCTGGTTTTTCTTTCCCCAGAACAGGCAAATCGGCTCATGAACACACATCTACAGACATTGAACACACCGGGAGACATAGGGCTAACCACCTTATCCTCGATACAGTAGGGGTTAAATATAGAAAAAAAATCCTCAACACCACAATGTAAAGGAGGGAAAGAATAAAAATAAGAAATGGTAACCATTGATCAAATTATTGTCTCTTCAGCATACTGTGTGAAATGTAATTTAGCTTGTCTCTGTATATATATATCATCATCATCAGCTATAAGGGAGGGCTTCATAGCTGATGATGATGATTTTAAAAATAGTTTCTCAGACCTTTAAGCATCTTCTGTGTAGTGCACATGTCTTCTTCCATTTAATCCTGTGTAAAGGAATAACCACAGCACAGTCTGCCAGTCCTGACTTGCCATACAGATGACTGTAGATGCAATTTTTGTGTTCTTCAAGGAAGAGGTTAGCATATCTACCAGTCTGTCCAAAATAGGCTAAATGGCAGACACAAGGAACTTTATGCATTCCAAGATGAGCAAGAGTACGAAGTTGATCCTTAGGAGAATGGGTGGTTTGAAAGTGGCATGGATACCAATGTTTCATTTTCTTTCCGAGAACTGTGAAGTACAACTTCACTTCTACAAAATTCTTCATTTTCAGAACGCAAGAAAGACAAAATTGCCCTCTTTTGACTATTTAGCTGTTTTCATTTTCTCTAAGTCATTTTCTTTTACTAGCTCCGGATTCAAATTTTCTTGGCACCATTATGTGTATAAATCTATCAAAAGTGAAATAAATATTTATTAAATCCAAAATAGACAATTACGTTAAAAGCTTATTTTTTTATTAAATTATAATTATATTTTATTTAATTATATAATTAAATTTTAATTATATTAAAAAATGCAAAAATAGAAACAGTAGTATCTTGGTTTTGTTAAAATTAACGAGTAACAGTAAATGAAGAATAATAATTAATTGCATAATATATTCTTACCGACTGCGACAACTACTTTAACCATATAATTAGGTATATACACTTGTATACAGTATACTACTTTACAAGTACTAGCCATATAACAGTAACTAAACTATCAGTTTAATTACAGTTTTGGAATTTCCTTTACTGTTCTACGATATTTGACCTTTTTTGGTGCACAATTTATTTATTGTCTCTTCCCAAAAATATAAACGAATTTCACATGTATACAATAAATATTGTATACATGTGAAATTTTTTTAATAAACATTAAAAAAATCTTGGTAATATTAAACTAGCAACCTTGTAAGTCATTTTATATAAAAAAATGACTAACTTATATCGATGGATTATAAATAATTATGCAACTTCTATGATACTTTATATTTAATATTAAATTTTCTAAATAGTTTAAAATCTTTTAATGTCATTCTAAATATATATATTCTTTACACCTTTAAATATTCCATGTAATTATTATTATTATTAAGAGGGGTGCTTAAGGGTCAAAGCTGTATAACTGAGAGGAGACTCCACATAGCTTTTAAAGGAATGCAGAGAACTGACCAGGGCTTCTGACCTAATGTCCAATCCTCACCTTCTCGTGGTGCACACTGTTGGGTATCTACTTGGATACTGAACGAACGAGGATGGGCTGGCAATTTGGGATTTAGCCGACCAAATTGTATTCTTATTGGTTACACCAAAATGAAAAATGATGGTACGACATGACAAAATTTCATGCCGGCTGGGGTGTCGCCCAGTTAAACAAGGCCCCCATTCTTTTTGCCAGGGAACCAGGGCGAACAGTGAAAAGTCAGCTACTGGAACAAATCTGAAAACAAACCCCAACTCAACATCACCAGAGTTAAAGATCGGACATAAGAAGCCTGAATGGCAAAGAAATGGAGCTAGCTGAGGAATTAGATAAGTACCAGATCGACATAATAGGGGTGACTGAAACAAAAAAGACCAAAACAGGTGAGATCTTTCTGAGCAATAAATACAAAATGTTATATTCAGGCAATGACAATCAAGGAAAAGAAGGAGTAGCCATAGTATTCAACACAAAATACGAGGCTAATCTTCTTGAATGGCAGTTAGTCTCAAGTAGAGTAATGTGGGCAAATATGAGAATGGGGAACTGGACAATGAGACTTATTTGTGCCTATGGTCCCACAGAAGGTTCTACTAAGGTAGAAGTGGAGGAATTTTTTGACGCTTTAGAAAAAGCAACTGACACAATGAAAAGGAAAAGTTGGTCCTTGTTGGGGATCTAAATAACAGAGTAGGAAATGATTGTGAGACATACAAAAATATTTTGGGAAAATTTGGAGAAAAGAGCAAAGCTAATAATAATGGCAAATATCTGTTGGATTTCTGCTCAGGACATGGACTGGTTATTACTAACACCATGTTCCAACATAAAAATGTGCACAAATTCACATGGAGAGAAGAAGCAAGGAATAAGAAAAGTCTCATTTACTATATTATTGTTGATAGTGATGTTTTCTCCCTGGTGCAGGACACCAGGGTGTACAGAGGATTTGAAATTGGAAGTGATCACTATTTAGTCTTGAGCAGGATAAAATTGAATTTCATATTGAAAAGAATAACATGTAAGAAAGTTTTAAAGCGAATAAAAGTTGAGCAGCTCTCAGATGTGAACTGTAGACTAAAATACACAAAGATTATTGAAGAAAAAATGAAAGAGTTTGAGAACAGGAATCAAACCTTGGAGGATTCAGTGGCAAACTCTGAAGAAAACATTGATTGATTCTGCCAGAGGGGCATGTGGTGAGGTTGTCTGCAAGGATAAAAAAATCAGAACTCCCTGGTGGACACAGGAAGTTAAAGAGGCAGTGAAGGAAAAGAAGAAAGCATATCAAAAGTTCCTGTCAAATAAGTCAGCTTGTGCTCTTAGAGAATACAGAGACAAATTCAAGAATGCTAAACACTGTGTAAAACTAGCTAAGTAAAAGTCATGGGAAGATTTGGCAAGAATATAGAAAATAAATATCAAGAAGGTGGCAAAATATTCTGGAGTTTTTGTCGAAGAAGCTTAGGAATGGAGGAAAGAGTGCTGTAAAATGAGTTAGAGATGATAAAGGTGATATGAAAACGGGAGAAAAAGATATCCTTGAAGTATGGAGTAATTACTTTGAAAAACTGCTAAATGAAACAAACAGTGATGACAGCACAGTGGTAAAAAACACTGACCAGGCATGCAGTCAGGAATACATATCCATACTTGAAGTAGAAAAAGCCACCAAAGGCTTGAAATGTGGAAAGGCAGCAGGAGTAGATGATTTTCGACCAGAAATGCTGAAGTATAGTGGTATAAGAGTCTTACAGTGGCTGCACTACATAGTTCAGAAAGCCTGAACAGAGGGACGAATTCCTGATGATTGGAGTACAGCTCTCATCGTACCCATATATAAAAAGGGAAATAAAATTGAATGTGAGAAATACAGAGGTATTTCCCTACTCAGTGTTCCTGGCAAGGTCTATGCAAGTATACTTGAGAAACGGTTGAGAAGAATTGTGGGAAAAAAAAAGCTTGGTGAAGAACAAGCTGGATTCATGCCAAATAGAGGCTGTCGGGATCAGATCTTCACTTTATACAAATAGTCGAGAAAGCATGGGAATATAACAAAGATCTGTATTTAAGTTTTGTCGATCTGGAAAAGGCATACAACAAGGTGCCAAGAGAGAAGCTATTCAATACACTACAGTTATATGGTGTCAATGGGGCATTATATCAAGCAATACTTTGTCTTTATTTGAGTTGTAAGTCAGCAGTTAGAATTGAAAGAAGTACAGGAAGATGGTTTAACGTTAAATCTGGTGTGAGACAAGGATGTACATTATCCCCTCTGCTATTCATTATCTATATGGATCACATTATGAAGGAAAGTGGTATTAAACATGATTTCAAAATCGGAGATGTTAATGTCAGCTCTTTGCTGTATGTGGGTGATGTTATACTTCTAAATAAATCCGCTACAAGTCTGCAAGATTCTCTGACTAAATTGAATAGCTGTTGTAATAGATATGGTATGAAGGTCAGCAATAAAAAGACAAAGACAATGAAAATAGGCAGAATCATTGAAAATGTCAAATGTGGTGTGAGTGGAGAACCTGTGAAACAAGTAAAACATTTCGGCTACTTAGGCACGATTTTTACTGAAGATGGTAAATTAGATATAGAAATAGACAACAGAATCAGCAAAGCTGGTATGGTGGAAAGTTAATTGAATAAATTCATATGGAATAAGAGAAATTAGTTGGAACACTAAATTAGCTGTATACAAGACAGTGTTCAAACCAGTTTTAACTTATGGATCTGAGAGCTGGGTCAGAAGTAAAACACTTAACCAAAGACTAGAGACCGCAGATATGAGAGTCCTGAGAAAGATTAGAGGCGTGAACAGATGGCATCAATGGCAATATCATATTAAAAACGAGGATATTAAGAAAGAACTTGACATTGTCAGCATCCAGGAATGCGTTAGCAGAGTTAATCTCAGGTGGTATGGTCACTTAAACTGAATGGGCGAAGAAAGATTAGCAAAACAAGTGTTCTCTGCCAGGTTGGCAGCAAAACGACCCAGAGGAAGACCAAGATATAGGTGGATTGATACGGTACAAAGTGCCTTAGACAATAGAAATATAAGACCTAATAATGTTGGAGTCTTGACAAATAACAGACTGATTTGGAGGAAAATTGTAGATAGGAAGTTAGTAATGATGTGATTTTTTTCGTGTAGTACTATCATATCCTGTATACCCCTTGATGGTACATGGCAGGAATTTGATGATAATGATGATATAGGGGGAGATTTAAGGTGAGGGGGGGATATTCAGTTGTTTGCTGATGATGCAAAACTGGAAAGGGCAATAGTTGATAAAGGAGAGGGATATCCTGCAGGATAGTGTTAATGTGGCAAAGGATAATATTTGTCAATTTAATATTCCAAAATGTAAGGTTATGTGCTTTGAAAAGGTTACTCTGTATAACCTTAATGGTACTGAATTGTAATGAGACTAGGGACTTTGTGGTAGTGGTGGAAAGAGAGTTGAAGTTCAGAGGGCATATTTCCAAAGCTGGTAAAATAGCTCAAAAAATTACTTGGATGTTGAAAAACACACTAACAAGTAAAGATAGGTAGTTTATTATTGCCTTTTATAAGGCTATGATTTGGCAACATCTTGATTATTGTGCACGGATTTGAGGATTGGGAGCTGGTGGTGGAGAAGAGATGAGCAACCAAGCTGGTTACATGTATGTGTATTGTTCCCTAGAGGATAGATTTACAGTGTGTGGGTTACAAAGTTATTAAAAGGGTTCTATAAGACTGACACAAAAAAAATTCTTCAATACATGATGAGTAGGTTGAGAACAAGAGATCAACACTGTTAGTTACTTTAAAAAAAACGTCGTTAATGTGGACTAGATTTTTTGGTTGGAGAGTGACGAATGAGTGGAATACATTGCCAGAATTGGTTATGAGCATCCCGACAATGATTGAATTTAAGGAGAGGTGTGATAGTTATTGTGTATATCTATTATACAGACAGTGACAATGAAGAAGACGAATCCTCTCTCCCCATCAAGATACCTGTATAATAATAATAATCTGAGTAGTGCTCTCCTAGATGGCATAATTAAAAGATAATGAAGAAAAAAGAAAAGATGCTACACGTGCATGTGTGTGTATTTTAGCAGTCTATTTTTCTACCCACTGCAGGGTGAAGGCCTCTCCCATTACAGGAGGTTTTTTTGGGTCTACTACTCCCATGGTGACTCAGTCCATATTGGGAGAGGACAATCATAAATCACAACCCACAGCCTCTTGGCTGGAAATGTAAAAATAATGTAAAACTTAAAAAATAATACAAGTTTATTTTAGTAAAAAATTTAATTTGTATATATATCTATATTGTTGATGATTCTGATTTAATAAAATTGCATAGTTCAGTACATAACTTAAAAAATGTCACTTTCTTGTACACAACACAAAAAAAAGTTTCACAAAATAACACACGAAAAGGTTTTTTTTTTTTTATTTCTCTGTAAATATCACTGATTTTCTTTTGCTTCTTGCAAGCTAAACTTTTTCGAATGCTTCTTCTCGGAGCTGCATTAACGATAATATTTTGTGGAATGGCATCTCATTCTGCTTAACCAATTCGATATACATATTAAAACTGTCAAAACTGTCTCTTCATGTTTTACGTTTTTTTTTTCTTCGAGTTCCTTATCGTCATCCTCGTCTTCTAATTCATTCTGTAGCATCATATTTATAATTTCAGCATCTGATTTGATTTCGAATTCACTTTCAGTTCTACCTGTAATCCATTCCTTAACATCTGTTTGTGAAATATCAGCATCTGGATTTATATTTTTTAACTAAATTATGCACTTTTTGAATTTCCTCTTTTGGTATATCACCGTAGTTATCTTGGTAAATTCCAGAAGGCCACAGTTTTTTCATGACGCTCGAATTGCTTCAGGTTCGAGGCTTCCCAAGCAGCAGCAACTGAGAATGCTACATCCTTCAAATTTATATTTATTATTATTGTGGTAACGTCATAAAAGCAGATCTTTACGATCTTTTAATTTAATGGATGTATTATGTTCTGATCCATCAGTTGCAACAATGAAGTACAGTTTGGAGGCAAAATAATAGTACACAAAATAATAATATATAATAAAAATAATAAATGAAACTTTTTTTTCTTTCAAATCGCAGTTTGGATTACTGGGGGGTTCGGATTAGCAAGATACCACTGTATGTGTATATATATATATAAATGGGTTAAAAATGGATGTGAGAATGGAAAAAAAAAAGGGGGGGGGAGAAGATAAAGTATGAGTGAATTTAAGCAAAACAGCCTGTTATGTGGATGGTGATTTTCGTGTTGCATGTGTTTTAGTTTGGTTACAATGTGAGTGCTCAGTATATGGTTCGCCTACTTTTTTTTTTTTTTTCATCATTACAATCTGAGGCTGTGTGGAGCTCAACAATATTTAACATGTTAAACAAAGAATATAGAGGAATGAATTATAGAAGAATTTTCATAGTGATTGTTCTAGGAATGATTTAAGCAAGCATGCTTTAAAAGAGGTTACAAAAATTGTTAAGGAGAAAAACTAATAAAGAACAAGATAAATTAGGCTAAATATTTGCCAGTGTGGTTGACTGAGTGGATAACACTTCCACTCCAGCCAGTAGGATGCAGGTTCTAATCCCACTGTGGGTATAGACATCATATTGAAAAAAATGAAGATATTAGGGAGGAACTTGAGAGGAAAGATGCAAAACTGGTATTTCAGGGCAGAATGGCAGGCAGAGACAAAGATCTAAATGGACTAATGCAGTTAATAACCTTAAATACTGATATCTAAGATCTAGCAGTATTAAAGACCTGACAAATAACAGACTTATTTGGAGGAAAATTGTTAGTAATAAGGTAAACATAATTATGTAACACTGTTATGGTATCCTCTATACCTGCACACCCATTCTATAATTTTTATTTTATTTTTTTTAAGAAGCTGATTAATACTCTTTTGAACTGTTAAAACAAATTCCCATATTCCTCAACATGAAAATGGAAAATACTTGAATTTGTGAATACTCCAGAAACTGAAGACAGGTTTTTCAGATAATGGCAACTGAAGTGAAATAAGACCTTCAGTAAATCCAAATGTTGTCCATTGAGCAACTCTAATATCAGTAGGATTTTCCATCCAGACATTTCACATGCTTTTGATCTTTTTTTCTCATGAAGTTCATCAATGTTATATAATTTAAAACCAGAATATGTAAAATAATAATTATATTTCATTATTCTTGACTGGGCTTAGCAGATACCATCAAAACTACTGTTTCTTTTTTCTTTTTAGGTATAATAGTGATTATAAAAGAGATCACTATAGGCTGTACCCAAGGGAAGATGGGCATGGAAATTATAAACGGGATAAGAATCCTCGAATACTACCAGACAGGATGCACCAAGAACGCAGGGATCCTAGGTACATTAGTAAAGTTATATATATAAATATAAAATTATATAAAGTCATATTTCTTGAAGAGTTTTCATAATCTTTCTTTAACTTCCCAGCTGGCCATAACTCTATGTCTGTCGTTTGTGTCTGGATACAAGATGGTTGATATATTTCAACTGTCATTGCCAGTTGGGTAGATAAAATCATGTTCCATTCAAATAAGGGCCTTTTAATGAAGATACTTATATCATCAATAATTGTGATTATATTTTTTTATTATTCTATATAACCATAAATTATGAATATTAGTTATAGAAATTATTTAATGTTAAGTGAAAGAAGAAATTTATATTTTATTTTTTTACTTTCTTGAATATTCTTGTTCAAATGTAGAATCAATGAATTGTTTTACCAACCTAATCTTATGTATAAGCTTATTGGTATTTATAGTATATATTTATACTAGCTGGTCAAGTGGTTAGCGTATCTGCATCCAGCCAAAAGGCTGCGGGTTCGAATCCCGCCATGGATGTTTGTGATTGTCTGTGGAAATACTAGTGGTGGTGGTGGTCGGCGATAGATGACATTTGTATAGTTGCGGTCAGATGGTGAATTGTGAGTGGTGGAGACAGAGTTGTAGAGTGGATGCCCTCCCTCGATGAGTCTTTGGACTCCCTGGAGGTGACAAATAATAATAATAAATCAGTTAGGTTTATCACTGTGCTAGGGAACTCTGAAAGGATTTCTTATGCTGTTTATTGCCTCTTAATTTGGATTTCTTTTTCGATTTTGCTAAAATAAAGAAGTAATTTTTAATTGAAACAGTAAAGTAGTATGCACAAGTTAAGGATTAAGTTCATCAATATAGAGCTCATTAAATTTATTTTTAATGGGATGGTTTAATCCTTATTCAAAGTAGCCAGTACTACAGTGTGTAAAATATGAAATGTTTTACAAACTGTATCACAAAGCATGAAATGAGACACATTTCATGCTTTGTGATCATGATCAGCAGAATGAAGCAGTCAAGAACATTCTTGTAGTACTTCTACACATAATGAGTAGATTACTGTAGGTATTCTTTTCTTCTCAAAAAAGGAAGCAATATGATTCCTTTTAGCAAGTTTTGTGGAGACTTAAGGCAAATAGTCTGTAATATCTCATGATTCCTGTAATTCACTCATTAGAAACTGTATATATGAGGATGGTCTGAAAAGTTCTCAGCTTCGACCATAGATGGCAATGCTATCAGCAAGATTATTATTATTTTTTCCCTAAGTTGGTACATCTTTCATAAGCTTCCATGTGAAATTGCAAGTCATTCTATACTGTCTGAAGCAAAACTGTTGTCTGTATCCCTTGAAATGGATAAAATTGGGTATCGTGCAGTTATAAAATTCTTTGTAGGTTTAATGCCAAAAGAAATTCATTTGAAGTTCATAAAAGTTTATTGGCACTTTTCTCCTTCATTTTCGACAATTAAGAAATGGGCTGCCGAGTTTAAACGTGGCCGTACCACCCTTGAAGATGATCCACATGAAGGACGTCCAAAGAGTGTAACAACGCCAGAAATCATTGATCAAGTGCACAATATGGTATTGGATGACCGGTGAGTCAAAGTGCATGAAATTGCTGAGACTATAGGCATTTCAAAAGAACGTGTAGAATATATTTTGCATGAATAATTTCAAATGAAAAAGCTTTGCACAAGATGGGTGCTACACTTGCTCGCCGCAGATCAAAAATGCACTCGCATGAAAATCTCTGAACAGTGCTTGGAGCGTTTTAACAAGAATAAAACTGATTTTGGGTGAGACTTGGATTCACCATTACACATTAGAATCCAAATAGCAGTCAAAACAGTGGACAGAATCCAGTTGTTCAGCACCAAAGAAGACAAAGTCGGTTCAATCAGCAGGAAAGGTCACGGTATCGGTGTTTTGGGGTGCTAAAGCCATTTTATTTATTAATTAATTGGAAAGAGTAAAACAATAACCAGAAAATATTATTCCGGTCTTTTAACCAGACTAGAAGAAAAAAATCATCTTTCATCAGGACAATGTACCTGCCCACAAAGGTGTTTTGACAATGGGAAAGGGATTTGCACAATGAATTGTTGGAAAACATCCACCCTATTCCCCAGATTTGGCTCCCAAAACTAAAACTCTTCCTCACTGGTCAGCGTTTTTCTTCGAATCAAGAGGTGATTGCAGCTGTAGAGGGGTATTTTGCAGAAAACCACTACAGGGATGGGATAATGGCACTGTAGCATCTCTGGAATAAATGTATTAGTCTTTAGGGAGATTATGTTGAAAAATAAAAATAGTATTGAAATTATAAATTCGTTTTTTTCATTGTTAGGGTGAGAACTTTTCAGACTACCCTCGTAAGTCTCTGTGGCCAAGAGGCATGTTTAAAAATGTGCCATTTATTTGAGAGAGATAACAAGTTCAGATCTTATAAAATTCCTTCTTGAAAGCAGAATGAACATGATTGAGCTTTTTCTTAAAGCAAGGTTAAGTTAACAGTCTTAAGAGACTTCAGGGTTTCCTCCCAGCTGATTAAATTGGCAGCTTCTAAACAAGTAAACTGGTTCAAGTAAGAACAAAGCAGTGGCGGCTCGTGGCTGGAAATTGTGGGGGTGCTGCAACTTTCGAAATATACATATACACTGTAAATACAGTGTATAAGTGTTTGAATAAAATATCAAAATTATGGTAAAAATTTAAAAAAAAAATTAAACATGAAAAAATATTGTTTATTATCGATAAAATTATACAGTTTCGTATAATTCAAAATTATTTAATAATAAAATATATTCTTATTGTTTTGTTTCATGAAAAAATATTGTTTATTATCAATAAAATTATACAGTTTAGTATAATTCAAAATTATTTAAAAATAAAGTCCATTTTCATAATCCCAATAATGTTCTAAAATAAAAACTATAACAAATGTTATGTCTTTAATTGTAATGTCCAAATATTTAAAGAGATGGAGTAAACACGATAAGCACTACGAACACTCCACTACTGGCCAAACTGCATATAAACAACAGTGGAACTGCGGGACAGACAGTGCCGCTAATAGTTCATGTCTCACTATATCATGCATATGCTTGTTGCATAGCAAATACTTGCCATATGACACTGTGGCAAACACAGTGCTGCTAGCATCCTTCACCCTCCTAAGTGCTACAAGATGGATTTTTATTATTTTTTATACAAAATAAAAGAATTATATAGGATTGTTGATGATAAAATTAAATATTACAAGCAAATATAAATAAATTAATAAATATACTTATATATCGAGAAAAATTGAGGGTGCTGCAGTTCTGTAGTGCCTATACACGAGCCACCCCTGGAACAAAGGGCTGATTACTTCATCCAAAACATGAGAAAGTTAAATTTCTTAGCAACTGATCAGTAGTAAAAGATCTAAAACTTGGAGGGGGTGGGTGGCTGGGTGATTGCATGATGCATTAGCCCTAGTTCAGTTTAATTTAAAGATGAATTTTATGGTATAATAGATTGAAGAAAGAACACAGAAGAGGATGAGTTGACAAATTAGGGATTCAATATTTTATTTTGCACCCTGTTGGGTATCTACTTGGATACTGAACAAACGAGGATGGGCAGGCAATTTGGGATTTAGCCGACCAAATTGTATTCTTATTGGTTAAACCAAAATAAAAAATGATGGTACAACATGACAAAATTTCATGCCGGCTGGGGCGTCGCCCGGTTAAACAAGGCCCCCGTTGTTTTCGCCAGGGACCTAGGGCGAACAGTGAAAAGTCAGTTACTGGAACAAATCTGAAAAAAAATCTGAAAATAAACCCCGACTCAACATCACCAGAGTTAAAGATCGGTACTATCAACGTAAGAAGCTTGAATGGCAAAGAAATGGAGCTAGCTGAGGAATTAGATAAGTACCAGATCGACATAATAGGGGTGACTGAAACAAAAAAGACCAAAACTGGTGAGATCGTTCTGAGCAATAAATACAAAATGTTATATTCAGGCAATGACAATCAAGGAAAAGAAGGAGTAGCCATAGTATTCAACACAAAATACGAGGCTAATCTTCTTGAATGGCAGTCAGTCTCAAGTAGAGTAATGTGGGCAAATATGAGAATGGGGAACTGGACAATGAGACTTATTTGTGCCTATGGTCCCACAGAAGGTTCTACTAAGGTAGAAGTGGAGAAATTTTTTGAGGCTTTAGAAAAAGCAACTGACACAAAAAAAAATGAAAAGTTGGTCCTTGTTGGGGATCTAAATAGCAGAGTAGGAAATGATTGTGAGACATACAAAAATATTTTGGGAAAATTTGGAGAAAAGAGCAAAGCTAATAATAATGGCAAATATCTGTTGGATTTCTGCTCAGGACATGGACTGGTTATTACTAACACTATGTTCCAACATAAAAATGTGCACAAATTCACATGGAGAGAAGAGGCTAGGAATAAGAAAAGTCTCATTGACTATGTTATTGTTGATAGTGATGTTTTCTCCCTGGCGCAGGACACCAGAGTGTACAGAGGATTTGAAATTGGAAGTGATCACTATTTAGTCTTGAGCAGGATAAAATTGAATTTCACATTGAAAAGAATAACATGTAAGAAAGTTTTAAAGCGAATAAAAGTTGAGCAGCTCTCAGATGTGATCTGTAGACTAAAATACACAAAGACTATTGAAGAAAAAATGAAAGAGTTTGAGAACAGGAATCAAACCTTGGAGATTCAGTGGCAAACTCTGAAGAAAACATTGATTGATTCTGCTAGAGAGGCATGTGGTGAGGTTGTCTATAAGGATAAAAAAATCAGAACTCCCTGGTGGACACAGGAAGTTAAAGAGGCAGTGAAGGAAAAGAAGAAAGCATACCAAAAGTTCCTGTCAAATAAGTCAGCTTGTGCTCTTAGAGAATACAGAGACAAATTCAAGAATGCTAAACACTGTGTAAAACTAGCTAAGTAAAAGTCATGGGAAGATTTGGCAAGAATATAGAAAATAAATATCAAGAAGGTGGCAAAATATTCTGGTGATTGTTGAAGAAGCTTAAGAATGGAGGAAAGAGTGCTGTAAAAGGAATTAGAGATGATAAAGGTGACATGAAAACGGGAGAAAAAGACATCCTTGGAGTATGGAGTAATTACTTTGAAAAACTACTAAATGATACAAGCAGTGATGACAGCACAGTGGTAAAAAACACTGACCAGGCATGCAGTCAGGAATACATATCCATACTTGAAGTAGAAAAAGCCATCGAAGGCTTGAAATGTGGAAAGGCAGCAGGAGTAGATGATATTCGACCAGAAATGCTGAAGTATGGTTGTATAAGAGTCTTACAGTGGCTGCACTGCATAGTTCAGAAAGCCTGGACAGAGGGACGAATTCCCGATGATTGGAGTAGAGCTCTCATAGTACCCATATATAAAAAGGGAAATAAAACTGCATGTGAGAATTACAGAGGTATTTCCCTACTGAGTGTTCCTGGCAAGATCTATGCAAGTATACTTGAGAAACGGTTGAGAAGAATTGTGGAAGAAAAGCTTGGTGAAGAACAGGCTGGATTCAGGCCAAATAGAGGCTGTCAGGATCAGATCTTCACTTTACGACAAATAGTCGAGAAAGCATGGGAATATAACAAAGATCTGTATTTAAGTTTTGTCGATCTGGAAAAGGCATATGACAAGGTGCCAAGAGAGAAGCTATTCAATACGCTGCAGTTATATGGTGTCCATGGGGCTTTATATCAAGCAATACTTAGTCTTTATTTGAGTTGTAAGTCAGCAGTTAGAATTGAAGGAAGTACAGGAAGATGGTTTAATGTTAAATCTGGTGTGAAACAAGGTTGTACATTATCCCCTCTGTTATTCATTATCTATATGGATCACATTATGAAGGAAAGTGGTATTAAACATGATATCAAAATTGGAGATGTTAATGTCAGCTCTTTGCTTTATGCTGATGATGTTATACTTCTAAATAAATCTGCTACAAGTCTGCAAGATTCTCTGACTAAATTGAATAGCTGTTGTAATAGATATGGTATGAAGGTCAGCAATTAAAAGACAAAGACAATGAAAATAGGCAGAATCATTGAAAATGTCAAATGTGGTGTGAATGGAGAACCTGTGGAACAAGTAAAACATTTCAGCTATTTAGGCACGATTTTTACTGAAGATGGTAAATTAAATATAGAAATAGACAACAGAATCAGCAAAGCTGGTGTGGTGGGAAGTCAATTGAATAAATTCATATGGAATAAGAGAGAAATTAGTCGGAACACTAAATTAGCTGTATACAAGACAGTGTTCAAACCAGTTTTAACTTATGGATCTGAGAGCTGGGTCAGAAGTAAAACACTTGATCAATGACTAGAGACCGCAGATATGAGAGTCCTGAGAAAGATTATAGGCGTGAACAGATGGCATCAATGGCAGTATCATATTAAAACCGAGGATATTAGGAAAGAACTTGACATTGTCAGCATCCAGGAATGCGTTAGCAGAGCTAATCTCAGGTGGTAATGTCACTTAAACAGAATGGGCAAGGAAAGATTAGCAAAACAAGTGTTCTCTGCCAGGTTGGCAGCAAAACGACCCAGTGGAAGACCAAGATACAGGTGGATGGATAAGGTACAAAGTGCCTTAGACGATAGAAATATAAGATCTGATAATGTTGGAGTCTTGACAAGTAACAGACTGATTTGGAGGAAAATTGTAGATAGGAAATTAATAATGATGTAATTTTTTTCATGTAGTACTATCATATCCTGTACACCCCTTGAGGGTACATGGCAAGAAGTTGATGATGATATTTTATTTTTATCACAAAAACATCATTGGGGATATAATATAAAATTAAATTTAAAAAAACTCATGGCATGCATACTATTATTTATTATACAAGAAAATTTAGCTTTTTGCTTTCAATATTCACAGCAGTAACAATCAGGTGAACCTCGTACAATAACATACATATCTATAGCAACAACCATGTTTATTGAGTTTTTTAAGAGCAGCTGTCGATTCCAAAAATGTCTCATGTTTGTAAGACTATTACACTTTTTTTATATAATGTTCATCAAGTAGCTTTATTTTATTATCCTACATGTTTCGCCAATTTTTTTCTGTCGGCATCTTCAGGGAATACAAACTAGTAAGCTATATGAAGGTAACAGACTAGGTTATAACTGATGGTTCTAATTCATACAAAAAATTAGTATTGAACGAGGCAATGCGCATGTCTCGGGAACGTGATTTATTCGTTATGGCTCATGATGTAATTGTCATGAAAGTTCATTTCTTTAATGTTTAATGATCTGATTAAAGCTTTCCAAATTTTTGGTAAGGTTAGACCTTAATTCTTGTTTAGGTTTTCAGTTTTATGGGCAACTGTAGTTGCTTTCTTGAAGGTTCTTGAATGGTAGTTATCTTCTATAAAGGGCATAAGGCTCTTATCCCACTCAATGTGATGGTTAGTAGAGGCAAAGTGGCAAGAAAGGCCTGAAATGTCTTGTCTGTTGTTTCTGACATATCCTATGTGTTCTTTTTTTATTGTTTCATAGCTTCTAGAGGTCTGACCTAAATAACTAATACCACATGAGCAAGGTATATTATATACTCCAGAGTACTTGTAGAATGGATGAGGATCTTTCGGTGATCTTAAAAATTTCCAAATAGTGATTGGCTTGAATGCTACTCTGATATTATGTGGTTTTAGAAGGTTAGCTAATTTTTTGGAGATGCTGTTGACAAATGGAATAGTAATAGTACTGATGTATTGGACGTCATCATGTTGTCTATGTGGTATATCAGTCAAGAGAATCTTGTTGTAGAGTCTTTTTGGATAACCATTTAAAGATAGTTCTCTGGATATTGTAGTTAATTCCATTTGTAGGTCATTCTTATCTGTTGTGTACTGTATAGTAGCTCTTTTTCTGAGCTATATGATGAGACGAGTTGAAATGGAGGTAACGTCCAGTATTTGTAGGTTTTCTATAAACAGATAGGTTGATACTATTATTGGTTTGTTTCTTTATTAGGATTTCAAGGAATGGCAGTTTTCCATCTTTTTCAATTTCTAATGTGAATTTGATGGTATGGTGGAAACTATTGATTTGGTTAAGGTAATCCATTAGTTCTTCTTTCGTATGATCCCAAATGAGAAAGATATCATCCACATATCTGTACCAAATTTTCGGTTTTGGAATGATCTGGGATAAGATTTTTTCTTCTAGATCTTCCATGAATAAGTCAGCACAAGGAGAGGAGAGGGGGCTACCCATGGCTAATCCGGCGATTTGTTTGTAGACAGTTTTTTTGCCAAATAAAATAGTTAGAAGTTAAACAGTGATTGAACAAAGTAGTGATGTTTCTTGGGAACAAGTTGTCTAAGATGTTGATGACTTCAACCACTGGAATGTTTGTAAACAAAGATGTAATGTCTAGGCTTGCTAGTATATCCTCTTCATAGATAGCGATGTTTTTTATTTTATCTATAAAATGTTGTGAGTTTTTAATATAAATATCCAAGACATGAATGTGTTGTTGTAAAATCTTAGCAAGGTACTTGGACAGTTGGTAAGTGGGAGAATAGATTCCGTCAACTATTGGACGTAATGGTATACCTTCTTTATGAATTTTAGGAACTCCATACAGTCTAGGAGTTAGTGGGTGCATTGATTTTAACTTTCTTATTACTTCTATAGGCCAGTTAGTCATTCCACGTAATAGTTCATTGGTGTCATTATGGTTTTTTATGGTCGGATCTCTACTGAGAACTTCATAGACAGACCTGTCAGATAATAGATTTATAATTTTTTCTTCATAATCTTTAGTATTTAATATAACTGTATTATTACCTTTGTCGGCTTTGAGTATAGTGATGTCTTTATTATTTCTTAATTTGAGAAGCGTTCTTCTTTCCATTTGGTTAGAGTTCGGAAATTTTTAAGATCACCGAAAGATCATCCATTCTACAAGTACTCTGGAGTATATAATATACCTTGCTCATGTGGTATTAGTTATGTAGGTCAGACCTCTAGAAGCTTTGAAACGAGAAAAAAAGAACACATAGGATATGTCAGAAACAACAGACAAGACATTTCAGGCCTTTTTTGCCACTTTGCCTCTACTAACCTCTACTAACATTGAGTGGGATAAGAGCCTTATGCCCTATATAGAAGATAACTACCATTCAAGAAACCTTCAAGGAAGCAGCTACAGTTGCCCGTAAAACTGAAAACCAACCAGAAATTTGGAAAGCTTTAATCAGATCATTAAACATCAAAGAAATGAACTTTCCTGACAATTACATCATGAGCCATAACAAATAAATCACGTTCCCGAGACACGCGCATTGCCTTGTTCAGTACTAATTTTTTGTATGAATTAGAACCAACAGTTATAACCTAGTCTGTTACCTTCATATAGCTTACTAGTTTGTATTCCCTGAAGATGCCGATAGAAAAAAATTGGCGAAACATGTAGGATAATAAAATAAAGCTACTACGAACATTATATAAAAAAAGTGTAATAGGCTTATAAATAATAGTCAAGAAAAAAAACTCACGTTTGTATTTACTGTAATGAAGTAATTTCTTCTGTGATCCTATGAGCATGGTATGGGCTGTAGACGTGATTGCCCATGATTATGGCTGCAGGTGTATTTTTGTGTTCTTTCTGACACACTGACAGGTCGTCCAGTCTGTCCCGTAATAAGACAACCTGCAAGTGCAAGGAACTTTATATATGCCTGGAACTAATAGGTGAGAGAGGGGAGAGAGGGAGAGTTGGTCTTTTGGGAGTAAATAACTCTATCCAGCTTGATATAGAGTGTGAAACCAGTACACAGATTTTACCTCTTTAAAATGCTATTTTTTCTGAGGTGCCTTTAATATATTGAGGAGTAATAGCATTAATGTAGTTTCTATGTTTGAAAGGGTTGTAGGATGGAGAAAGAAATAATTATTGTGGTAAATTTTTAGCTATTATAATCTTTGTATTGCTTTCAAACCCCATATCAAACTGGCTGCCATTATCTACTCATTCCCCTCCTCCTTCAGTTGCAGGTGGAAAGAACTTTCATTTGCAGATTGGCCTATTATGAGTAGACAGATCTGCCAACATCTCTCTGGAATAATGTACAAAATACATTCATTACGACAATTATGGACAATGAAGTCTGGCAGACTATGCCATGGACACAAACGAGAGAAGGAAATGAAAGAAAACCACTGTGTTTGATTACTGCTAATACAAACATGGGAGACTTTTTTTAATCAACAGCTACTCTTAAAAACCAGCTACTTCAAGAAATATGGTCGTGTGAACCTCTACGATATATGAATCCATAATCCTTAGACCCCACTCAACAACCACGACTTGCTACTAATACCTAGAGAGAGTGCCCTTCTTAGACCATTAGGCTTTAAGTCTAATTTTTTCCACATTGTTTTATGTTGCCTGCATATATATTACAGTTTTTTTTTTTTTTTTTATTGCACTCCCAGTGATGTTTCTGTAGCAGACAAAATATTGGAGTTATAGTCCGATCACATAAGCGAGAGCTGTTGTTGGAAGACTGCCAAGAAGAGTCAATTCATGTTGAAGGTGAAAAAGAAATAAGGCGATGTATGAATTGGTCACCAACATGCGAAATCACGTGCTTTATTCATAAAATTTTTCAACTGTTATACAAGCAAAATAGTTACCACTTTAAAAACTACAATGATCATAAAAGAGAAGTTAATTTTCCGCCCTGTAATAATGAACATTCATCCCACAATATGGAATGATTATCCTATTATCGGAATTGATTCTCCTTCTTTTGACATGTGCAGAAGTGTCAAAGGGTCTCGTATCTGTGGCCGTACTATACTGAATCTGTAAAATATGACATTTCAATCAGCATTTAAGGCTAAATACATGTAGAGTTTAGAAGTTTACATACATACCATTATTGACAGACAGTATCCAGTAGCTGATGATGATAATGATGATGTATTGGTGTGTGTTTTAGCTTCCTAATACAGTCAACACTCACTGTAGCAAACTCCAGGAACAAAGGAGTTTGTTATAGTGAATCTCTTTTAGCATAGTCAGACCCCATAGGTCTGACTCGCTATATAGATTTGTTATAGTGAGCAAGTTTGTTACAATGGCTTTTGCTATAGTGAGAATCGACTGTAAACGATTTGTAATTGGTGAGCTTATCATCACCATATTAGTAATATTAATCAGTAATATTTTGGTTCTCCATGGCATGTTTGGCATACCTTCAAAAGGTATTGCTCATATTGCATATAAGGAAAAAGGTGGGAGGAACAGAAGCTGGAATCCTTACTTTCTTGGCAGACTCTTTTCCTTCACTAGGAAAGGTGTGGAATTTCACTGGGCACCATCACCTAGTAGGTGTAGTTAGCATTTGCTCTAGTTAGAAGAATATCGTTCAGATATCTTTTCTTTTTTTTTTTTTCAGCAGGAATTCTCACCATTTTCATCAGAATCCCTTTTGGTGGAAAGAGACATACTACAAAAAAATGCAGGGTATACAGCTTCTCCCACCTAATATAGTGACCGGGAGAATTTATATATTGTACTATTGTACTTCACCTATCCATTAGTGTTCCAGTTATATTCATTGAGTTGCACAGTAGAACATTCTAGGTGGTAGACCATACTGACACAGATTGACTTTGATCAAAATCCCTCAAACAGACATGGTTGAAGTTAATCAGATACTTTTTTTATGTGGCTCCCACCCATGATAGATTATTTGCAAATCTATAGTACATTTTGTACCATAGGTGGGCTAAGTTTTTTTTTTTCCAATTTTATATATACAGTATTTGCCGGCATATAAGGTGCAACCCCTTTTTTTGTACACAATTTTTAGGAAAAAAAAGATTTTTTAGATCCTCTTCCTGATTCCGCCAAGTTCTTATCATTTTCTCAGTTGGGGGGTGGCCTGAAATGCCTCTCTGTAGCCCTCTTTCCATCTTCTTTAGCATACACAATCACACGTAGCTTGTATGCAATATTGTAGCAATGCCGACGTTTTTCAGTCATAATTTGCCAAGAAATTTAGAGAAAATTTAACGACAGAAATTTATCACCGTTTACACCAACCGCGACAACAATTGGAAAGTTTAAACGAACAGGAACACAGCTGTGATTGTCGATGACAAGGCATGCGCATCCACTGAATTCTACATAACTGGAATACTCTCACACACTGCAAGGAAGCAAGAAAGAAATTGCATAATTCAGAACAGAGAAAATTTCCAAAATGAAAGTAATAAAAAACTGAGTATTGGCATATAAGATGCACCCTGTTTTTCAGACCTATTTTGAAAGAAAAAAAGTGCATCTTATACGCCGTCAAATACAGTATTTTTTTTTTTAATCTGGAAACTCTGCTCTAGAGACATGACGAAACATGGAATTTTATCAAGCCACATCAGGCTTCCAATAAATGGAGTGACGGTCTCACACTGGGCATTATGTGATGTCCATATTGTTACATAATACAAATCTATTTTGAGAGAGAGAGAGATGCAAAATATTGATCGTCTCAAATTCATTTTGAGAGAGAGAGGTGGAATTAGATCATTTTAAGAATTTGAATGTGTAAGGCATTTAAAAGTATCATATAATACACATGAACACAGTGAAGAAATATTTGATAAACTGTAAGTAATTATAAAGATATTATTATTATTACATAACATAACATAACTACTATCGAGGGAGGACACCTGCTCTACAACTCTCTGCCTCCACCACTCCACTAACTGCATATTTAGGTACTAGATAACATTTTTGCTATCTGGAATAAGTCATGTTAAGAATTAGATGCCTTCTCACAAAAAATAAATAGCCTACATCACAGAATCAAATTTACCATAGAAATATCAAATGGAACTCCATCCTTGCTTAACATCCTCTTAAAAAGAGAAACAGATGGATCTCTGCCCACTTCAGTCAGTCCAGAGAAAAATGTTTTTCTCCATTCGTTATATTCATCAAACATTGGCACATCATTACCCTTCATAGAAATTTGGTATTATTAAACCTACTATCAAGAGCCCATATTGTCTGTTCTTCACCAGAATCTCTTCGACTAGAAATTTCAACCTTCAAACAAACTTCCTCTCTCAATGATTGTAACCCAAAAACTATTGAAAAATCATCAGTCATTTTTCTCCTAATTCCACAAGAAGAACTGACTCTCATAGAATGCCCTTCTCTTATATCATTGTTATTACGTATGGGCACCTCCATGGCCATGGAGTCTGTAGAATCATTGAGGGAGGCCCATTATATAACATTAATTATCAATACCTGTCATATTTTGCCTTGAAATCATTCACTACAAAGCACACACACGCAAATGAGTGGAATAGACTGACTCTGGCAGTCTATTCCACTCATTTGCCACTCTCCAAACAAAAAATCTAGGCCTCATGCTTTTGCTAACTACATTCTTACTCAATATCCATGGGGGGGGGGGGTTCCAGTGAAAAAAACTCCTACCTCTGAATGAGACTGGCTAACTCACCTATTGTCGAAAGAGACCAGATAAAATTCTTACATCACTGATGAGAATTGAATCCAGGTCTTTTTGACCAAAGAGCTTCATCTATAACCACTGAGCTACGGAGGCTCTTGAGTCTTTTTAAGATGTGAAATCATTGACAGTAGCTGTCCATAAAGCTTTTGTGTCCATCTTCTTCTCCTCCAGTGGAACTATTTCCCTCTCTTTCTACTCCCCTGGGACCAACCCAGACCCGAGACTCAAAAAATCCGTTCCTTTATTCCTACAATATCACCATCTGGATGATATACTTTTGCAAAGTGCTCGCTCAGTAATTCCACTATATCAACTGATTCAGTTACTTACCTGCCATCGGCATTCCTTAAAATCATTCTGCCGTATACATTTTTTCTTTTACTAGCATATCGAAAAAACAAAAAAACTGTTTAGGGTTCTCTTTAGCTTGCATGGCTAATTTCCTTTCATAATCCACTTTTGCTTTTCTTACCACACTCTTTACCCTTCTGGCCTGTGCTTTATACTGTTCGTGTGCCTGCTGGTCATTATCTGCAAGTACAACACATTCTATACTGAACTGAGTTATAGTTCGCACAACACATTCTCTGGCATCTGCCCAACCCAGTTTCGTCAATCAGACTGCCAGATGGTGAAGAGAGATTCATCATTCGAGAATGTGTTTGTGCTACTCCAGAATCCAATGGCAGCAACTTTGCATTGTGTGGCTATGCGGCCATGGAACCCCACATTCTTCAGCTCCTGAAACAGTTGTGGTGCTGGCATTGCAGAAGCAGTTTGGAGCTCAGTAGTAATGTTTCAACTGAGGACAGATGATTTTCTCATATCATACACTTCAGCACTTGGCAGTACCACTCTATAATTTTATGTAGCCTACCAGATCACAATTGTGCTATTATTATTGCTTCTAGGCATTTCCACTTCACTATAACATCACTTATAGTTGATTGGTACAGTTGTTGCAAAGGTGGTATCCTATGATAGTGCCATGTCGAAAGTAACTTAGCTCTTCAGTATGCCATTTTACTGTTAATATTTGTCTATGAAGATTCAAAGACCATATGCTTCCTTTTATATGTATGAGGCCATGGTTGGCATGCATAAGGAGTGTCTAGATATTTTTGATCCATAGTATGCGTGTCCAGTGCATGTTCCATTGTATCAGCACCCTTTTTTTATGGACCTTTAATTTAGTTATTTCAGGCCTTGGGTCATTTCTAAATTTAAAAAAAAAAAAAAAGAAAAGTGTTCTTTCTAAGAAATCAGCAGAAACTTTACATCATATCCATAAATGGTATCAGTAAGCCTATCATAAACTGAGAGACAATTTCCTGGAAAATTCCTCTAACATCAGAGATTTAAAAGTTGAATAATCAACAGCGTGCCTTGCCCTCTAAAACTGTGAAAAAATCTCTTAGCTTTCCCTTTTGCTTTTAGAACAAAAATGACTGAGTATCTGACCATTTACTAAGAGACCTAACTGTTTCAGAAATTTAAAAAAAATACTTCGTTTTCCTGAGGTTCACCATTAAAAGTATGGATTATGAGGCAGTGTGGTGTAATGTGTAATGTGACAGGAAGACATATTTAGTTGGATGTTGATGAAGAAATGATGAACAACTTGGATTAGTGAACAAAGGAAGGGTAATTATTATGGATGATTTTAATTATGACGGTATAAATTGGAATGAAGAGATAGCATTTGGGAGTAAAGAAAATGAATTTCTCGAGTTCTTGAGAGATAACTATCTGAGGCAGCGTGTAAAGGAGGGCATGTGAGGATCAAGAGTTTCAGATCTGATCATTTCATCAGAGGATGTAATTGTGAGTGGAGTTTCACACTTTCTTCCAGTTGGTGAGAGCGATCATGAAGTAATCATCTGTGTTGTGGCTAGTCATATGCACACTTTTGTGAGGAAAGGATATATGTGGAATTATAAGGCTGGTGATTATGACAAGCTTAAGAGACAGCTTGGAGCTATAGCATGAAACGAGGAGTTGAGTATTAAAGAATAAATGCTGCTTCAGATATGACAAAGAAATACATAACAGCATCAATGTGCGAATGTATTCTGAAGTCAAAAGGCTGAATAAGGTAGGTGTAAAAAAAAGAAGGTATAAGATGAATAATGGTAATAATCAGTTACATGAAGAGTATAAAGAACAAACCAGGAGAGTGACTCAATTAGTAAGGAAAATTATCATGGTAAGATGATGTTAATGGATGAAAATGGTAGAATGGTAACCGCTGCAGATGACATATCGAGCTGGAAAGTATGAGAAGCTTAGGAGTTTGATTGGTTCAGTGCCATGGCATGTACAACTGCAAGGACTAGAAGTTGATAGTGCATGGGAGACAGTTAAGAAGTGTTTGCATGAAGCAATGGCTGACTGTATACCTAGAGTCTGAATAATAAATCAAGTAGGGGTTAAATGGATGAATAACACCGTTAAGCTTGAGCTGCAAAAAAAGAAACAACTATAGAGGGAATTTAAGGAGAAAGGTGACCGGCAGGCACATGAACGGTATAAAGCGCAGGCCAGAAGGGTAACGAGTGTGGTAAGAAAAGCAAAAAAGGATTACGAAAGAACATTGGCCATGCAGGCTAAAGAGAATCCTAAACAGTTTTTTAGATATGTAGCAAGTAAAAGGAAAAATGTACATGGCAGAATGATTTTAAAGAATGCCGATGGTAGGGAGGTAACTGAATCAGTTGATATAGTTGAGTTACTGAGTAAGCACTTTGCAAGTATATATCATCCAGGTGGTGACATTGCAGAAACGAATAAACCAGTAGATTATACGGGAATTGTGGTGAATGAAGTTCAGGTGAGTAGTCTATTGCATAACCTCAATGTCAATACATCTGTGGGATTGGATGGTATACCAGCTCGTGTCGTACAAGAAGCAGCTAAAGAATTGTCAGTACCCTTGACCATTTTGTTTAATTTGAGTCTCGGGTCTGGGTTAGTCCCGAGGGGGTGGAAAGAGGGGAAAATAGTTCCACTGCATAAAGGTGGTTCCAAGACTGCTGTTGTAAATTACCGACTGATTAGCATATCAGGAATCATTGTCAAGGTCTTAGAGAAATTAGTCAAGAAAAGAATACAGGATTGGATAGATGAAAATGGGATATTGTATGGGGGACAACATGGTTTTGTGAAGGGTAGATCATGCCTCAGTAACTTGCTCACGTTTTATAACACAGTGACGGTTGAACTGGATAGGGGTAATGGGTTTACAGTGTTACTACTGGACCTTGCCAAGGCCTTTGACAGGATACCACATGGAGCCCTAATCAGTGAACTGGAGCAGATGGGGATAGATAGATTGGTGAGATGGATAGGAGGGTGGTTGAAGGAGAGATGCCAGAGAGTGGTTTATGCAGGAGGGGAGTCTAAAAGACGGCTTGTGACTAGTGGTGTGCTGCAGGGCTCTGTTCTTGGACCACTGCTTTTCAATTTGTTCATCAATGATATAGGAAAGGATTTGAGAGGAAGTATTCACTTGTTTGCTGATGATGCAAAGTTGGGTAGAGCAATTGTGAGTGCACAGGATGTCAAAATTTTACAGGATGATTTGGATAGTTTTGAGGATTGGGCTAGGAAAAATGGATCTCAATTTTGTGGCAAAGTGTAAGGTTATGCACTTTGGGGTGAAAAGAATAGCAGCAGTATATCGCATTGGTGGAACCGTACTCCAGGAGATTGACGAGGCCAGGGATTTGGGAGTGTTGGTGGATAGGGAATTGAAGTTTAGGGGGCACATTGCAAAAGTGACTAAATCAGCTCATCAAATCACTTGGCTTCTGAAAAATACTTTAACATGCAGAGACAAACAAGTTGTTGTTCCTTTGTATCGAGCCTTGATAGGACCCCATCTGGACTACTGTGCCCAGTTATGGGCACCAGGGTTTCTTCGTGATGGGGAGGAGGTGGAGAGGATCCATAGACGAGTGACCAAGATGATAGAGGGTCTGTGGAATGAACCTTATGAGAATAGGTTGAAGATTTGTGGGTTGCAGAGATTGCACGATAGGCGAAGGAGGGTAGATATGATTGAGACATTCAAATTACTGAAGGGTTTCTATAAGATTGATCCAGAAGATATTTTTGAAAATATGACTGGTTGTGGGAGGACTAGGGGCCATGCATGGAAGCTGGGCAAGAGTGTGGTTGACAAGGGTGTTAGAGCTAGGTTTTTTACTTGGAGAGTGGTGAATGAGTGGAATAAGCTTCCAGAGTCTGTTGTGGGTGCTACGACAGTGAACGAGTTCAAGGCAAGGTATGATAGATACTGTGTCAATGTCGAATAGTTGTTCTTGACATGGTGTTAGGGCCTCCCTCGATGAGTCTGTCGACTCCTTGGAGTTGCCCGGAACAATAATAATAATAATAAAAATGGATGAATGAGGAGCTTAAGCATGAAATCTGGAAGAAGAAGGTATAAGATGAATAATGGTAATAATCAGTTCAAGAATAAACCAGGAGAGTGACTCAATTAGTAAGGAAAATTATCATGGTAAGATGATGTTAATGGATGAAAATGGTAGAATGGTAACTGCTGCAGATGACATTGTTGAGATACTCAGTGATCAATTTATACGGTGTTTCATCCTGATCAGGGTAGAATCATGAGGAACTTAAGTGTATAGAACATAGGAGAAGATGGGTTAATTGTGAGTGAGTAGGAGGTATTTGAGGAAATAAATAATCTTGATGTCAATAAGGTGATAGAATTTGGTGACATATCACCATGCATCTTAAGAGAATGTTCCAGGGATTTAGCAGTAGCATTGGCATGCTTATTTAATAAGAGTCTTACAACAGCACATATTCCAAGGAAGTGGAAGAAGGGTAAAGTTGTTCCACTGCATGAAGGTGATGATAAGGCAGTAGCTTCAAATTATAGGCCAACTGTATATCTGAAGGTACTGGAGATTGGTGAGAAGCAGGATACATAAATGGGTTGGTTATCAGAATGGATTTGTTAAAGGGAGATCATGTTTTACTAACTTACTTATGTACTATAACAAGATGACAAATATCTTGGACAGGGGATATGCATATCAGTGATGTAGATTTTGCAAAAGCTTTTGATAGACTGCCACACAAAAAACTGTTAAATAATTTGAAACAGATGGGATTGGATAACAGACTTCTTAGTTGTATCAGTGACAGGCTCTTAGATAGGTATCAGAAAGTTATATACGGGGGTGCAATATCCCAAAAGAAAGTCACTAGTGGTGTAACTGCAGGGGTCGATTTTGGGACCATTGTTGTTCAATTTGTATGTTAATGATATTGGAATGGGTTTAACTAGTGATATGCAGCTATTTGCAGATGATGCAAAATTGGGGAGAGCAATGCAGAGTAAAGCAGATGTTATGGCCTTACAGGAGGACTTGAATGTATTGCATGAATGGACAGGTAAGCGGAACTGTCAGTTCAATGTTGCACGTGTAAGGTTTTGAGATTTGGTTAGAAATAATGGAATGCAAAGTATACAGTTTGTGGGGAAAGTTTAAAGGAAGTAGAAGAGATGAGAGATCTAGGAGTGATGGTAGACAAGGTATGAAGACGTTACATACATAGAAATAAGATAATGGCAATGATCCCATTGTATAAGGCCTTGATCAGGCCTCATATGGATTATTATGCACAGATTTTGTCACCAGGATTTCATGGTGATGAGGATATGTTGGAAAGGGTCCAGGGAAGATTCATAAAGGTGGTTAGTGGTCTTTGAAATATGGAGTACGAGGACAGATTGAGAGAATGTAAGTTGCAAAGCATCGTGAATAAGAGGAGGGGGGGGTATGATTGAGACATATAAGCTAGTCAGGGATTGTTATCAGGTTGACATGGAAGAGATTTTTCATAGAATTGGGGGGGGGGGGTAGAACAAGAGGCCATCACTGGAAACTGTATAAGGAGGGTGTGAGCAGAAAAGCGAGAAGTAGGTTCTTTGCATAGAGAGTAGGTTGGTGAGTGGAATGCATTGCCTAAGTGTTGTGGGTGTAGACACAATGAATCAGTTGAATGGTTGGACGAGCATTGTATGCAATAGTGTGAACCTCCCACGATGGGTCCCTGACTCCATAGAGGTAAAATGTTAATAACAATAATTAATCTTTCTAAATTAGTAAGTTTTTAAAATTCTTCATTTTGGAAAGATAGAGCAAAATTACACTCATTTTCATTAGTATAATTTTGCTCCATCTTTCCAAAATGAAATAAATTTTAAATTAAGTACAATTGGAAAGAATGTTTAGATTAATGAAAAAAATAAGTGCTATTTACTCATTATGTTTAATAATCATCATTAAATTCCTGACAAGTACCCTCAAGGGGTGTACAGGATATGATAGTACTTCATGAAAAATGTACCTCAATTACTGACATCCTATCTACAATTTTCCTCCAAATCAGTCTGTTACTTGTCAAGCTCCAACATCATTATCAGATCTTATATTTCTATCATCTAAGGCACTTTGTACCGTATCAATCCACCTATATCTTGGTTTTCCTCTGGGTCGTTTTGCTGCCAACCTGGCAGAGAACACTTGTTTTGCTAATCTTTCTTCGCCCATTCTGTTTAAGTGACCATACCACCTGAGATTAGATCTGCTAACGCATTCCTGGATGCTGACAATGTCAAGTTCTTTCCTAATATCCTCGTTTTTAATATGATATTGATATTGATGCCATCTGTTCACGCCTCTAATCTTTCTCAGGACTCTCATATCTGCAGTCTCTAGTCTTTGGTCAAGTGTTTTACTTCTGACCCAGCTCTCAGATCCATAAGTTAAAACTGGTTTGAACACTGTCTTGTATACAGCTAATTTAGTGTTCCGACTAATTTCTCTCTTATTCCATATGAATTTATTCCTACAATACCAGCTTTGTTGATTCTGTTGTTTATTTCCATATTTAATTTACCATCTTCACTAAAAATCGTGCATAAGAAACTGAAATGTTTTACTTGTTCCACATCCCTATTAAAAACACAGTTGACATTTTCAACGATTCTACCTATTTTCATTGTCTTTGTCATTTTATTGCTGACCTTCATACCATATCTATTACAACAGTTATTCAATTTATTCAGGGAATCTTGCAAACTTGTAACAGACTTATTTAAAAGTATAACATCGTCTGCATAAAGCAAAGAGCTGACATTAACATCTTCAATTCTGATATCATGTTTAATACCACTTTCCTTCATAATGTGATTCATGTAGATGATGAACAACAAAGGGGGATAATGTACATTCTTGTCTCACACCAGATTTAACGTTAAACCATCTTCCTGTACTTCCTTCAATTCTAACTGCTGACTTGCAACTAAAATAAAGACTAAGTATTGCTTGATATAATGCCCCATTGGCAGCATATAACTGTAGTGTATTGAATAGCTTCTCTCTTGGCACCTTGTTGTATGCCTTTTCCAGATCGACAAAACTTAAATACAGATCTTTGTTATATTCCCATGCTTTCTCAACTAATTGTCGTAAAGTGAAGATCTGATCCTGACAGCCTCTATTTGGCCTGAATCCAACCTGTTCTTCACCAAGCTTTTCTTCCACAATTCTTCTCAATCGTTTTTCAAATATACTGGCATAAATCTTGCCCGGAACACTCAGTAGGGAAATACCTCTGTAATTGTCACATTCAGTTTTATTTCCCTTTTTATATATGGGTAATATTAGAGCTCTACTCCAATCATGAGGAATTCGTCCCTCTGTCCAGGCCTTCTGAACTATGCAGTGCAGCCACTGTAAGACTTTTATACCACCATACTTCAGCATTTCTGGTCGAATATCATCTGCTCCTGCTGCCTTTCCACATTTCAAGCCTTTGATGGCTTTTTCTACTTCAAGTATGGATATGTATTTGTGACTGCATGCCTGGTCAGTGTTTTTTATCACTGTGCTGTCATCACTGTTTGTTCATTTAGCAGTTTTTCAAAGTAATTACTCCATACTTCAAGGATATCTTTTTCTCCTGTTTTCATGTCACCTTTCTCATCTCTAACTCCTTTTACAGCACTCTTTCCTCCATTTCTAAGCTTCTTCAACAACCTCCAGAATATCTTGCCACCTTCTTGATATTTATTTTCTATGTTCTTGCCAAAGTCCTCCCATGATTTTTGTTTATCTAGTTTTACACAGTATTTAGCTTTCTTACATTGGCCTCTGTATTCTTTACGAGCACAACCTCTTATTTGCCAGGAACTTCTGATATGCTTTCTTCTTTTCCTTCACTGCCTCATTAACTTCCTGTGTCCACCATGGAGTTCTGATTTTTCTATCCTTGCAGACAACCTCACCACATGCCTCTCTGGCTGAATCAATCAGGGTTTTCTTCAGGTTTCCCAATGAATCTCCAAGGTTTGGTTCTTGTTCTCAAACTCTTTCATTTTTTTTTTTCAATAATCTTTGTGCATTTTAGTTTACAGTTCACATCTGAGAGCTGCTCAACTTTTATTCGCTTTAAAACTTTCTTACATGTCATTCTTTTCAATATGAAATTCAATTTTATCCTGCTCAAGACTAAATAGTGATCGCTTCCAATTTCAAATCCTCTGTACACGCTGGTGTCCTGCACCAAGGAGAAAACATCAGTATCAACAATAACATAGTTAATGAGACCTTTCTTATTCCTTACCTCTTCTCTCCATGTGAATTTGTGTACATTTTTATGTTGGAACATGGTGTTAGTAATAACCAGTCCATGTCCTGAGCAGAAATCCAACAAATATTTTCCATTATTATTGGCTTTGCTCTTTTCTCCAAATTTTCCCAAAACATTTTTGTATGTCTGACAATCACTTCCTACTCTGCTATTTAGATCCCCAACAAGGACCAACTTTTCCTTTTTAATTGTATCAGTTGCTTTCTCTAAAGACTCAAAAAATTCCTCCACTTCTACCTTAGTAGAACCTCCAAAAAAGTTCATACCATGAGTATTTGTTTTCTTTGCAGTCTCTAAAATTATTACTTTAAAAGAATGTTAGTTTCTTTATATCTTGTATTACATTAACTTATCTTAGCCTCATAAATAAGACAAGAGAATGTGATACAAAAAAAAGACATTGTTTAATTAATATAAAAATATACAAACCCAATTATTTGCATAAAATTTCTTTGGAAAGATTTCATAAGAGATATACTTTCACACATAAAGATATCAGTTTTATTTTAGAAATTAAAAAAAAATGTGTATGTGTGTTACAGTTTTGCAACAGAACAAAGAAACAAAATTCTTTGCTGATTCTTTCTAGAATTAACAGCTTTGGCTTTCATTTGCATTCAGTACAATTCATTTCGGGGTGCTTAAGGGTCAAAGCTGTATAACTGAGAGGAGACCTCCAAATAGCCTTTAAAGGAATGTGGAGAACCGACCACAGCTTCTGACCTAGTGTCCAATCCTCACCTTCTCGTGGTGCACCCTTTTGGTTATCTACTTGGATACTGAACAAACGAGGATGGGTTGGCAATTTGGGATTTAGCCGACCAAATTGAATTCTTATTGGTTAAACCAAAATAAAAAATGATGGTACGACATGACAAAATTTCATGCCGGCTGGGGTGTCGCCCAGTTAAACAAGGTCCCCGTTGTTTTCGCCAGGGAACCAGGGCGAACAGCGAAAAGTCAGCTACTGGAAGAAATCTGAAAACAAACCCCAACTCAACATCACCAGAGTTAAAGATCAGTATAAGAACCTGATTGGCAAAGAAATTGAGCTAGCTGAGGAATTAGATAAGTACCAGATCGACATAATAGGTGTGACTGAAAGAAAAAAGACAAAAACTGGTGAGATCTTTCTGAGCAATAAATACAAAATGTTATATTCAGACAATGACAATCAAGGAAAAGAAAGAGTAGCCTGAGTATTCAACTCAAAATACGAGGCTAATCTTCTTGAATGGCAGTCAGTCTCAAGTAGAGTAATGTGGGCAAATATGAGAATGGGGAACTGGACAATGAGACTTATTTGTGGCTATGGTCCCACAGAAGGTTCTATTAAGGTAGAAGTGGAGGAATTTTTTGAGGCTTTAGAAAAAGCAACTGACACAATGAAAAATGAAAAGTTGGTCCTTCTTGGGGATCTAAATATGAGAGCAGGAAATGATTATCAGACATACAAAAATATTTTGGGAACATTTGGAGAAAAGAGCAAAGCCAATTATAATGGCAAATATTTGTTGGATTTCTGCTCAGGACATGGACTGGTTATTACTAACACCATGTTCCAACATAAAAATCTGCAAAAATTCACATGTAGAGAAGAGGCAAGGAATAAGAAAAGTCTCATTGACTATGTTATTATGGATACTGATGTTTTTGCCCTGGTGCAGGACACCAGTGTGTACAGAGGATTTGAAATTGGAAGCGATCACTATTTAGTCTTGAGCAGAATAAAATTGAATTTCATAGTGAAAAGAATAACATGTAAGAAAGTTTTAAAATGAATAAAAGTTGAGCCGTTCTCAGATGTGAACTGTAGACTAAAATACACAAAGATTATTGAAATAAAAAATGAAAGAGTTTGAGAACAGGAATCAGACCTTGGAGATTCAGTGGCAAACTCTGAAGAAAACATTGATTGATTCTGCCAGAGAGGCATGTGGCGAGGTTGTCTGCAAGGATAAAAAAAATCAGGACTCCCTGGTGGATAAAGGAAGTTAAAGAGGCAGTGAAGGAAAAGAAGAAACCATATCAAAAGTTCCTGTCAAATAAGTCAGCTTGTGCTCTTAGAGAATACAGAGACAAATGCAAGAATGCTAAACACTGTGTAAAACTAGCTAAACAAAAGTCATGGGAGGACTTTGGCAAGAATATAAAAAATAAATATCAAGAAGGTGGCAAAATATTCTGGAGGTTGTTGAAGAAGCTTAGGAATGGCAGATAGAGTACTGTAAAATGAGTTAGAGATGATAAAGGTGACATGAAAATGGGAGAAAAAGATAGTCTTGAAGTATGGAGTAATTACCTTGAAAAACTGCTAAATGAAACAAGCAGTGATGACAGTACAGTGGTAAAAAAACACTGACCAGGCATGCAGTCAGGAATACACATCCATACTCGAAGTAGAAAAAGCCATGAAAGGCTTGAAATGCGGAAAGGCAGCAGGAGTAGATGATATTTGACCAGAAATGCTGAAGTATGGTGGTATAAGAATCTTACAGTAGCTGCACTGCATAGTTCAGAAAGCCTGGACAGAGGGACGAATTCCCGATGATTGGAGTAGAGCCCATATATAAAAAGGGAAATAAAACTGAATGTGAGAATTACAGAGGTATTTCCCTACTGAGTATTCCTGGCAAGATCTATGCAAGTATACTTGAGAAACGGTTGAGAAGAATTGTGGAAAAAAAGCTTGGTGATGAACAAGCTGGACTCAGGCCAAATAGAGGCTGTCAGGATCAGATTAGATTAGAAAGATTAGCAAAACAAGTGTTCTCTGCCAGGTTGGCAGCAAAATTACCCAGAGGAAGACCAAGATATAGGTGGATTGATATTGTACAAAGTGCCTTAGACAATAGAAATATAAGATCTTATAATGTTGGAGTCTTGACAAATAACAGACTAATTTGGAGGAAAATTGTAGATAGGAAGTTAGTAATGATGTAAATTTTTCATGCAGTACTATCATATCCTGTACACTCTCTTGAGGGTACATGGCAGGAATTTGATAATGATGATGATGACAATTCATTTCTAAAATGAGAACCATCTCACTCTGATTCAAAGTTAACATTCTTCCAAATAATTCCCATACCATCAGTCTGTCTCTTACTTTTTAGCACTCCAATATTGTCATAATTAACATTTCATCCTTCTAAGACACTTCTGACTGAATCAATCCACCTAAACCTTGGTCTTCCTCTGTTTTGCTAACCTTTCTTCACCCATTCTATTTAAGTGACCATACCACCTTAGATTAACTCTGTTAACACATTCTTGAATGCTAATAATATCAAGTTCCTTCATGATTAGCCTAGAATTTGGAATTTCATTGAGATACTCCATGTTGCCCCTCTCCAAAGGATGAAGTGCAACCTTTATTGCTACCTGTAGTCTATTAAGTTCCATTAGCAGATTATCTTACAATGATCAAATAGGCCAACTAACCAATGAACACTAGTCCTACATTGAATACAAAAAATATCACAAATATGGCTTGCTGAACATGGAATTGTCACTACTGTCCACAGGATTCTCACTAATAATGCTAAATTATTGGACAGAAGCTCCCATAAATTTGAATGTCTTTTCAAGGAAAGTACCGAGGTCCTTCTTCACTGCCCAAACTTTAACTTCACTGTCTGTGCCCAAAATTTGGAAAATTATTTATTTATTTTTTTTTATGTAGTTATACTCACACACACACACACCTATATTATTATGTTTACCTGACTGTCCTGTGACTCACATGAAAAAATATACTATTCCCCATGCACCTGCAATGTTGCTTTTGAATTTTTCATTATCTATTCTGTTGCACTGATAATAGTTTAGATAATTAAACCAAATCTATAATTAAATTAATTATAGTTTATTAACTATTTCTTCACTGTGTTCACATCTATCTTATGATTCTTTTATAGATTCAAAGAGCCTGTGCAGCTCAGTGGAAGTAGCACATGCATCCACAGTGATGGGCTGCCTGAAAAAAAACCATTCTAAGTTCAGTTCTAGTTGCCAACTAAAGAAACTTTTTCTAAGCCTTTCTTTGACTTGGGAACCAGTCAAAGAAAGGTTCCCAAGTTATTCAATCTCTGGCATGGGGAAGCAGGTTTTTTGTCTCGTAAACTCAAGAAAAATCAATCATAGAACCCACACTATTTCAGATAATAAATATGGTGATAGGAGTAGGTACCATGAGATGGTGGCACTTGTCAGCTGCCTGTCTTCATCAGATAATTAGTGATAGTCTTGGGCCAGCTATCATTGATTAGTTACCAGTGGAGATTGAACTGCCTCTCAGTCTCTAAAAGTAAGATAGGGCTAAAACGGCCGCCTCACCTACTCTCTATAGGGGAATAAAATGCATTAGCAGATTTATTTATTTTATTTTACTTATAGATTCAGTCCATTGAAGAGTAAAAGGCATTTGTTCCACTTCACCTTAATTGATTGTTGACATTAAAAGTATTTTTCCTTGAATACTTCATCAGTATCTTTATATAACAGTTCTATAATGATTTTAATTCTATCTTATACAAAGAATGTTATACAAATTAGGATAAAGAATGTTATGCCAATAGGACATCAGAAAAAAAAATATTACATTTTTACTTATTAAGAATGGAAGAATTTATTCCTCTCATTTTAGATGATTTCCATCACCTAGTTGAAACTACTGGTACATAAAGGATTTAAAGAATACATGCACTGAAATTTTTTTAGCAGCTTAGTACATTTTATCCTGATAAGGTATGATATTTCATAGTATAAATAAACAGAGTCAAAAAATTTTATCTACAAAATTACTGTGATTAAAAAGAAGCATACAGAAACAGCCTAATTGCATTATCAATGCAACTTGGGAAGAGTCTGAAACTTATTTTTTTTAATAATTAAATAAAGATAATTTATAATAAAGCTAAGGAGAGGAAAAAAAAACTCAAGCATTATTTTTACTTATTTTTCAGATTTCGTCAGACACATCCTCACCGGGGAGGCTATTCTCCATATCCATTGCATCCTTCTGCGTTCCCTACTCATAGTGGCTATTCTTATGGTCCTTTGCCTTCAGTCATGAACCAGCCACCACCTCCAGGAGTTGGTGATCACACTCCTGCAGGTCCTTATAGTCCCTACCAAGGACATGCAGATACATGGAGAAGGAAAAATTATGAAAGAATAAATGGTCCTCCAGATTATAAACAAAAACACTGAATACATTTCTAGTCAGTGCCCCTGAAGAAATTCACTAAAGAAGAAAGTGAACAGACTTGTTCTTGTGTTTGTTTTCTATTGTGGACCAAACTGTTTTGTCCTGTGATATCTGCAATGCAGAAACAAGCTAGAAGTATTCCGAATGTTGTGCATGAAGAGGGGAAAAAAATAAAATAAATGATACCCAAGGGAAGAAACTGAATTTTGCTTCCTTTAGTTTTCCAGTGAGGGGAAAAAAACATTGTGTACTTTAAAGTGAATAATGACCCTCAAAATATGATTTATTAGTATTTTTTTGTAGAGGACATACTCATCACACCCTGTATCTTGTGTACAGCAATATGTGATAATTCAGGGAATTTTGCAAGACTGTGTAGCGAGGATATTGTATGTTTATATGCTCCTTCAGATGAACCGTTCAATATATTAAAGATGAATAAATTAAAAAAAAAACGTAATGATAATAATACTATTGCCTCGGCTGGTTTTGGGAGCAACTGGACTGAGGTTCGAGAGTGTCCTAATTCAGCATCATGAGGTGAGAGAAATTGTCAGTGGTACTTATTGGAATGACAAAAGCAAAACTTCCAAAATGTATTATTTGTTTAAAAAAAAAAAAATGTAAATAAAATCAGTGGGGTATGTTGCTTTGGTTTCCTTTGTTTCTGAACTACTGTACCTTTTAATGGTATAAAACTTTAGATGAATTAAATATTCTACATTTTCTGACTGAAATGTTATAACTGCAGTATATTCCATTGCATGTGAATTCAAAATCTTTAATAGGAAAACGTAGTTATTCTATATTGAACATCAAAAAATTACATTTAGTTTGATTTTTTTTTAAAGAAATGTTACTGCTTCCATAAAGTTAAGAATTCAAAAGCCAAATCAACAGTGTGATGGCCACAAAATTATGATTTATTTCTCCAAAATTGATTTAATTATTTCAGCAATATCATACATCTTGATTGATCCACTGTAATCGACTAAGCATACAGAAATTTTGTGACTTAAAATGCTTGAAAGTATTTTATTTGCTTACATTAAAGTTGTATTACATGTATTACACTTTTTAAAAAAAAACTTAAAATGTGTAGCATACTGATGTTTTAAATAGGCATCAAAAGGACTGATTAGGTGGTTAAGAAAATATTGGGGTATCATGCTAATGCACTATTAAAATTGGGACTTTTATCTTATTTTGAAATTAGATTTATGCTGATTTTGAATTAATCAGTTATCCACTTTCAGTTTAATACTACCTCATAAATTTATTGGGTGATGTGATGCACACATGTTTATTTTCATTATTTTGAAAATAATTATTCTTTTCCTTATTATGAACTAAAACTAGATTCATTCCGCTTGAATATTGTTTGTGTGGAGATGGCAGGCAGTTGTTGACTGTCAGCATATAGCAGTTATTGACTGCTATATGCTGAAAAACTTAAGCAATGTTTTTTTCCCCTAATTTTTCCTCATACTACAGGTAAAAATCAGCAGGAGTATACAGGTAAGGAAGCAACATGTTGGTATTTTAAGGAATGAGATGAACAATGTAAATGATATAATAAGTAAAATAATTTAATTACTATTTCCTATATTTCACAAAGTCTAATTGGCATCACCAGGGAACATACACAAGGGAAAATACAAGGCACTACATGAGTAAGTACTGAACTGAAGAAACAAAGTAAGCCTTTTAGTCCTGAATTGCATGACCTAGTTGGATTGATTGGGTGTGCTTGGCCATGGGGGCTAGTAAACCACTAGGATGAGTGTTTCCCAGATGTGAGGCAGTTACATGCATACAAATTCATTGAAATTAGGATAGTTTTTAAGGCAGAAGTTGATTCAAGGAACAGTATTTTGTACTTGCATTTGCTTTATGAAGCAGGGTGTTCCTTTTCCAGTGATCCTGTAGTGGTTATCCATGCCATGGTCTGCAAGTCCTTAGCAATCATAGTGATGGTACCAGATGTAATTTTTGTGTTTGGAGATGCTGATGTTGGCTGTTTTGACCATAGTGGGATAGATTACAGCAGTAGCAGGGCACTTGGTACTAATGCTTCATGAAGAGGACACTTTTGGATGCATAAACATTGCATCACATTTGCATTAATAGTCCATATGTTCATTCAAAATACATCTTCTTTGGCACTACAGCCCCATGTAGGGCCTTGGCCTCCCATTTTTGGGTTTCATAACTCACTACGAGGTGAGGTCGTTATCCCCATGCTCAACCAGTGTAATTGTCTGCGAAGCGTTGTGTTCTTAAGACAGGTTTGCCTGTTTTGCAGGAGAAAAAACCCCAGATAGACTGGGGAGAAAAACCCTGTAGTCCACGCCCAAGACCAGCTAACTTGGCTATGTCTGAGAAAGATCCTTAGTTCCTCATGTCAGCGACGAGAATCGAATGCAGGACATTCCTTTCCCAGGCATATGGTTGCGGAGCGCGTAACCACTCGGTTAACCGTGCAAACGTTCAAAATACATACATCTTTGAAAAGATGTACAGATGGGGGCAGTGTGTCAAAATGTTCTAGTAGTTTTAAACCACTCAGAAGGCAAATTAGGGTGAGCTCTGAGACAACAACACCTAGAGGCTGTGATTGGTTATTGTGTCAACCAATCCAATTGAACGTTGTCATTTGTCATGAGTTGCTGTGGTTTTTTATTATTTATGAGTTTCATCTGATTTGCATGTGTGGAGTGGCGTGGTAGTCAAATTTTTAATATATAATTTATTTATAACTTTTTTGCCTTACATGCCTACTCTTCCAAATTGTACACCTTTGAGTAAGTCAAACATACCAACCAAATATGGCATTCTCCTTCATTATTGTTTTCTAATATATATATATATAAACACATTTTCCCCCACTCTTTGCAGATATGGTTACAATTAATCGATAAATTAAAGTATTCATAGTTATCCTACAATTAATTGCATAAGACCAATTAAGATGAGTTCTGATGTGCTATACACTCTTAAAACTTTCATACATCAATAAAAATGCAATCATACAGTCAAACTGGCATGAATTTTGTAGCTCGGGTTGCATAAGCCACAATAGCACACCCAACCGAAATGGGCACAAGAAGACATAAGCTAATTCATCTCGTTTTGGTAAAGTGCAATATTATTGTTTTGGCTTAATCATTGCTGTTAAAACCAGCCTGCTCTTTTACAAAGAAGTTGAAAATCAAATATTAATATGGGTATTCTAGTCCTTTGCCACATAATGAGAAAATCGTTATTTTGAAATAATGTTTTCTTATTAGGTTGCAATGTTCTTGGCAGTCTTGATAAATGAAAGCTCAGTGCAACTGATGCCACTGATATGTGAAATAACCATGGTGGTGACACCAGGCCTCTAGAAGGGGAATCCTTTAAAGAGAGAGGTGACATTAAATTATTACCTCTGCTTTTTTTTTTTTTAGGAATTATGTTTAGTGTTGCATAGTCTGTATTCAGATCAGATCTAATCTTGGTAGGACCCAAAGAACATTTATAAGAGCTTTTTAACTGAAGGTGAGTTAATTGATCTTAATGAAGGATTCTTCTTGAAAAACATACATACTAACCAGAGAGCATACACATACACTAGCACAATATGGAGATGAGATTAATTGTTCCATCATTACCAAAATTAGACATTAAACATTACCAAAAAAACCAAGGCTGGTACAGGCTTGTTGGTGTCTGAGACATGAGGGAAGATGCAATGAGATGTTCTTGATGCTTAGTTCAGTCTAGAACCAAGTTGTTGATAGCAGAGGTGTCACTTTGTCTTGTTGGTATCGAGAACTGGAACCCACTGCAATGAAACATATCATACTGTTGTATACTTCAGAACACCAGATTGGCATCAGTAAACAGTCACCAAGAAAGGTTTATGATCACTAAATTTGGAGTTATTTTACTCATAAATCCTAGCTGTTACTACAAGTTTTTGGCAATACTGCATGCATTTAATATTGAAAGAGAGGTGCAAAGGTCTGGATGCTGGTGAAGCCTGATAGGTTCAGTAGAGTTTACAGTTATAAAGAATCACTGCAGTGACTCTTAGCCACTGATGACTATTCTTACTACATGAATCATTAGTACCAAAATTCAGCCTGCTATAACTCCAGTTTTAAACTGAATATTATTGGCTCTGCCATGGCAGAGGTATTCAATGGAATATATCCTGCCAAATTTGAAGTGTTAAATCAAATGAAGTAAAAACATGCACACTTCAAAAATAGTGAAATATCCTTTAAAAAATGTAATTTTCTTCTCCCCCACTCTCAATGGATACCTCTACAAAATATTATATTGTTCAACTAATGTCAAACAAAATTTAGAATATAGTGTTTCTTGCGTTGATATCTTGAGAAACTGTCTCAATGAATTAAAATTAAGGGAATTGCTTTAGAGATACATCTTCCGGTTGTATCAAGCAACCAGTTTCAGCCAAAATATCTTATATTGCTACAGGTCTCATAAAAAATTTAGCCTAATTGGACTGAAATAAAGGGATGACTGTGGGGGTGGGCAATCTCCTCAGACACACTGCTCAACTATTTTTGATCAAGTGTGGAACTATTTAAAGTCCCCTGACATTTTCCACTCACTCAGACTCAGACCAAAATGGAGAGTTGTAGAGAACAGAGAAGAAAGGAGGATGTTTCTACACGTCACATCATTCAACTAATTTATGCCTTCACTATTTTACTTTATCTTTATTTAATATACATATATATAGGGTGACCCAAAATGTACCAAGTTTAAATCAAATTTTCTCTGCAATTAGCTGTTATAATTAAAAAAAAATTTACCAACACATTATGGCCATCAAGCCATTTGTGTTTGATGGCAATAATGTGTCGGTAAAGTGTTTTTCTAATTATACCAGCTAATTGCAGAGAAAATTGGATTTAAACTGGTAGATACATTCTGGGCCACCCTGTATATATATATATATATATATATACACACACACACAGCTCATCATACTGTGTTTTAAACACATTCAAACTGTTTGCAGACACCACATTCTCAGGCAAGGCATTCCAACCATTCACAACTCTGCACGAAAAAACCTACCTCTCACATCCTCTTTATACAGTTTGCAAGGATGACCTCTGATCTCCCACTATTCTCTTTAAAACTTCTCCAGCATTGATCCTCTAACAACCCCTTACCAACTTGTAGATCTCTATCATATCTCCCCTCTTCCTCCTGTCCACCAGACTCTGCAAATTACATCTTCTCAATCTTTCCTCATACTTGACATTCCAGAGGTCAGAAACTACCTTAGTCAGTCTCCTTTGGACCCTTTCCAACATCTCTTCATCTTTCTGAAAACCCAGTGACCAAATCTGGGCACAATAGTCCATGTGTGGCCTAATCAAAGCCTTATACAACGGAACAAGAATCTCCCTACTTCTACACGTCAGTGTCCTCCGCATCATTCCCAGAAGCCTTTGTGTTGTCTTCACAATTTTGGCGATGTGTCCCCTAAATTTTAGATCCTTATCCACTATCACCCCCAGATCTCTTATTTCCTCTACCTCCAACAATATATTCTCAACAAGCATAAATTCTGCATCCCATCTTTGTTTTCCAAATTTTAAAACCTTACATTTTGCAACATTGAACTCACATCCCCATTTCCGTGCCCAATCACTCAATCTATTCAAGTCTTCCTGTAAGGCCACAACTCTTCACTACACTTCATGGTTCATCCCAATTTTGTATCATCTTCAAACAACTGAATATCTCCATCCAAATCTTCACCTATATCATTAATATACAAGTTAAATAGTAATGGACCTAAAACAGACCCCTGAGACACTCCACTAGTGACTTTCCTTTTCCTGGATATCGCTCCCCCATACACAACTTGTTGATACCTGATACTGGTTGATACTGGCTATCTGATAGATAGCCAGTCTCCAATCCAATGCACCAATCTAATATCCAACCCCATCTGCTCTAGTTTGAAGGCCAGCCTATCATGAGGTACTTTATCAAAAGCCTTTGCGAAATCCAAGTATATTACTGTGTATCCTTTTCCTCTGTCCAAGGAAGCAGTCATTTTATTGTAATAAGTAAGTAGATTACTAAAACATGACCTCCCTTTAGCAAATCCATGCTGTCCATCAAAGATAATACCATTGTTATCAACCCAACTCTGGATCCTAGTTCTCACAAGCTTCTCCAACAACTTAACCACAACACCTGACACACAGATAGGCCTGTAGTTTGATGTTTGAGTTTGATCACCTCCTTTATGAAGTGGCACAATCTTGCCCTTCTTCCACTCCTTAGGAACTTGACCAAGTGCAAGACTCATATTAAAAAAATGTGTCAAGGCAGGTGTCAACTCCCTGCATATTCTTTCAGAATACATGGTGATATATTATCCAGTCCCACAGCCTTATTAACATCTAGTTTACTCAACCCCCCATACACCTCTTGGTCACCTACAGTCAGTCTCTTCTCCCCATCATCAACTTCTCTCAATCCCTCCATGAAGTCACATTCACAAGATTGAAAGATCTTTATGAACTGCTCATTAAGTATCTCCACCACACATTCCGCATCAGCTGTCTTTATACCATTATCTCCAATCAATGTCATCCTTCCATAATTATTCTTTCTTTAGCTGACTACATATCGAAAGAACTCCTTAGGATTCTCTTTTGCTTCATTAGCCAACTGCTGTTCATACCTCTCTTTAGCTACCCTCACCAACCAAGTCACCCTCCTTGCTTGGTCTTTGTAGACCTCATGGAATTGGTTATTTCCACTTCTCTTATGCTGCCTCCACAATGCCCTTTTTCTCTGTATCGCATGCTTAATCTCTTTATTCATCCATCTCACACCCACCTTATTTAACCTTCTCACCCTTGGAATACATTTAGACATTGCATCTACTAAACAGTTTTTGAAAATCCCCCAAGCTGCATTGATCTCTTTTCCAGCTAACTCCTCATTCCATGTTACACCCTCAAGCTGTCTCCTGAGCTCTTCATAATCACCCCCCTTGTAGTTCCACATATACCCTTTTCTCACAGAGGTCCTCACACTGCTGGCAACCACCCAGTTAATCACCTCATGGTCATTCTCACCAATTGGTGGATGATTTGACACCTCATGTATAATTACATCCTCTGATGAAATGACCAAATCCAAGACCCTTAATCCTCGTGTGCCCTCTGTTACATAATGTCTGAGGTAGTTATCCCTCAAAAACTCAAGAAACTCATTTTCTTTACTTCCAGTTGCTATCTCATCATTCCAGTCTATATTGCCATAATTAAAATCACCCTTTTCCTATTTACTTGGCTAATTTGATTGTACATTTCATTATCACCACTATCCACATTACCTGGTCTATAACAACATCCCACCAAGTATACGATTCCATTCACCCCTATCTCACACCATACTGCCTCAAAACCACTGGCACTATTTCCCTCTTGCATCTCTACTTTATATGGACTTAACTCTTTCTCTATCATCAATAGCACTCCCCCTCCCTTTTTACCCCTTCTGTCCTCACGAAACACATCATACCCTTCCATTTCTATTCCTGTCAGGATGTCATCCTCTTCCAACCATGTCTCACTTATTCTGATAATCTTTGGGTGAACAGATGCAATTAGTGCAACCATTTCATCTGCCTTGTTTCTTATACTTCTAGCATTTGTATACAAACACAACAGCTCATTTCTGGATCTACAGCTAGTTCCACTGATACCACTCACTCGATGTGATCTGTATAAGATGGCTATAAAAAAACTTTGCCGACACATTATGGCCATCAAGCCATTTGTGTTTGATGGCTATAATGTGTCGGTAAAGTTTTTTTCTAATTATACCAGCTAATTGCAGAGAAAACTGGATTTAAACTGGTAGATACATTCTGGGCCACCCTGTATGTGTATATATATATGTGTGTGTGTGTGTGTGTGTGTATACACACACGTATATACAGGGTGGCCCAGACCTCAGGAAGCAATGCATATAGCTATATAGCTGCAATTTACATCTGACTGCTTGCCTAATATTGTTTTCATTGTTGAGAATGCAAATTCCCTTCTAAAATTCAAATATGGAGGGGGGGGGCTGGAAAGTTTTGATAAACACCTAGAACCAAAATGATATTAAAGCAACTGATATAACCACAAGAAAGAACATATCTTAAAACCCTTTAACCCACATATTTCATCAAATTGTAACAATTTGTTCTTTTCTTTTAGGATATATAAGAAGACAAAATTAATTAATTTTTGTTCTAGGTGTTTATCAGAAGTTTCCAGCTCCCCACCCACCCCTCCTAGTACCATAACAGCAGCAACAGTACAAATTATAAGTAATATCAGTCAAGTAGCTACTTCTAAATTGCAGCCAATACCTGCTTCATCAGTACTTGGCTTGCTTTTTCACATATGAGTTTTTTTTTTTTTTTTTTTTTTCCTCAATACTATACTTCGCTCTAGCAGAACCAAAACAAATTTATAAAGAAGACATTAAAACTTAGCAGGGTCCATTTGATAGGATTTATATTATATATATATATATTTTTTACAAATGTGAAAAACAGTACTTTTCCATGTGAAAGACTTCAGTTTTATTCTAAGTATAGGTGTTTATAATGTAGATTTATTATTTTATTGTATAAAGAAAGGAAGATAAACAAAACACTTTATAATTGTTAAGTTTAAGGTATTTTTTTATGTGTTAAACGAAAAAAGTTAAATTGGAAATGCAGTTTATGAGTGTGCTTGTTAAAAATAAGAATTTTTTTATTTGAACATGAATATTTTTATTAGATTTTTCTTGGCTAAAGGTAATGCTTTCTACAAGCAGGAATTAATGAGATAATATTGTTACCGGATCTAAAACTTTTTTTGTTTGTTTTCTTAAGATTTTTTCATATTTGAACTTTCTGCATACACACATTCAGATTGCATAATTATTGATTATGCAATTATTGATATATTTCAGCATGAAATAAAGTTAGTTATAAAGTGAAATTATAAGCATTTTAAGTCATTGTCATTATGAAATCATTATTTGATTTTGGCCATATCACATGTCCATGTTTTAAGTATCCCAGAATCTCTTCTTACATTTTTCTGTTTCTGTTCACATAATGATTATTTACATTCAGAAATTTGTATATGAAACAACAAACTGTTTAGTTTGTTGAATACTGCAGTCATCTTCACAAAAACAAATTCACATTATAATAAAATGTGCTTTCCAAAGTGTTTCATAGTTTAATACCCATTTTCAAAATATGTAAATAAATGTTCATGTAAAATTTTTCATAAATAACAGTGGAAATAAGGAATTCCATTTCCACATATTTTATGTTTCCATTGTAAAAATGTATTAATAAATTATTTTCATTATTAGTAAGGAATTATAACTTAAAAACAAACATTTGCTGCTTGAAACATTTTTGTTTTGATAACAAAGTTATTAGTGTGTTCCTTTAAAACTAAAATTTAAGCTGTGTGCATATTTGACAGTCCAAAATACCTGAAAAGCCAAAAAGAAAAATAATCACTTCTTACATTCAAAAGAAACATTATCATCCAAAATAATAACCATGCATTCAAGGCATCCATATACTTATCTATTTTAGTGTGCTTTAAGTTGGTAGGCATTATCCCACCAATTTAAGACCCTGGAGTTATAGCTTAGGCATCTAGATTAATCATTCTTAACACTTTCAACTGATGATAGTGACTTTCTTATCAACTGATTATTTCATATCGCTCAGTCAACTTCTCCATTAAAGTTTCAAAAGAAACTGAAGCACTGGTATTGTCAGCATTAGCTATCCTATGTAATTTAAGTTACTATTGATAACTCAGTGGCCAAATGTTTTTTTCTTTTGCACCACTCACCCACAACAGAAAACTAAGTGCTAATCCTAGTCATGTCTAATCTGTGACAGGACTTTATGATGGCCTTGCTTACCTTCCTATACAGGAATAAAAGGCATTAACAGTTGTCTTTTTTTGTTTGTTTTTTTTTTAGAAAACTATTGATAATTTGATTTGGAACCTAAAAGAGTAAGATCAGAAAAGGATAGCTGCTTTTGAGATGTGGTGTTACAGGATATCATATATAAAATCCTGAATGAGTTTTATAGGACATAATCTGATAACATTTTTCATTATATGGAAGGTGGGGAGAGAACACAGAGAGTATCCATGGAAGTTAAGTTTGTTTGCGGTTTAGAAAGGGATATCTAGATTTTTCTCTCACAAAACAGAGTGAGTGGAACAGTTTGCCTCTTGTTGTAGTAAGTGCATCTAGTGTAAATGAATTAAGATAAGATATAACAGCTGGTCTGGGTAATGTATAGCCTCCTCTGATGAGTCCTTGAAAGAGTCATAATATGCTTAATTGGGAGGAAGCATGTAGAACAGGTGTTCCCAACCCTGTGCCCGCCACTGTTCAACTGTGTGCCGTATAGTTTGAAATAATCACGCAACAATTCATGCAGCTATTTCCATTATATTTAATGGAAATAGCTGCACATGCATTGCAAAGCTTGTTCAAGTAAATGCTGAAGAACTGGAGCTAGAAATTTTGGATCTTCAGAATGGCATTACGCTAAAATCCCATATAACAGATGAAAACTTCTGGAATTTAGTGGATAGAAAAAAAAGTTTCCATTCTTAAAAAGAGCAGCATACAAGATAAAATCGTTTTTCAGTTCCACATACCTTTGCAAATCATTGTTTTCAACCATGAATATCATAAAATCAAAATATAGATCACGATTCACTGATGAGCACTTGATGATTGGTCAAGAACTGGAATATCATCATATTCTCCTAATTATGAAGCACTGGCCAATGAAATGCAATGCCAAAGATCACACTAACTTACATACATATATTTAAATTTTTATATAATGTAAACTTTTAAGTAATAAAACATTTGATTATAATGTAAACTTTGTATGTATTCATTTAACAAAAGAATTCAAAAAATTTGCTTGAAAAAATGCATGGTGCCCTTCGCCCTCCCGGTATTTTAGAATGTGCTCTATGAAACAAACAGGTTGGGAACCCCTGATGTAGAAGTTAATATTACAGACAAATCAGCCCTTCAGAACACACGATTTACAGACATGGAATACTAGTTGTGGTGGAGGTGGGCGGTAGATGGCGTTGAAGGAGATGATTCATAGTAGAGATCAGTGTAGTGTTTGAGACAGTTGTAGGTGTCCTCCCGCAATGAGTCTTTGGACTCCTTGGAGGTGTCATGAATATAATAATAATAAAATGAACTAAACATTGTTAAACATGAAATCAGCTCAGATCTTAGTGAATCATCATCATCATCAATTTCCTGATAAATACCCTCAAGGGGTGTTCAGGCTATGACAGCACTACATGATTAAGTTTACATTATTATTAATCTCCTATCAACAATTTTCCTCCAAATCAGTCTATTACTGGTCAATACTCCAATAGTATTGTATCTAACATTTTGTTTTTCTGAGGTGCTTCTCACAGATCGATCCACCTAGACCTTGGTCTTCCTCTGAGTCTTTTTTCTTGCCATTTTCATACCAGACACCTGTTTTGCTAATGTTTGATCACCTATTCTATTTAAGTGGCCATTCCACCTTAGATCAAGTGCTTTATTTCTAACCCAACTCTCAAATCCATAACTTAAAACTGGTTTGAACACTGTGGTGTATATTGCTAGTCTGGTGTTTTGGCTAAATTTATTCAACTGACTCCCCACCATGCTACCAGCTTTGCTTATTCTGTTGTCTATTTCCAGATTTAACCTGCCATCTTCACTAAAATCTGTGCCTAAATAGTTGAAATATTTTAGTTGTTCTATAGGATCTCCATTCAGAATGCAGCTCAAGTTTTATATGCTCCTTCCTATTTCATAGTTTTGGTCTTTTTTTACTGATTTTCATGCCAAATTTGTTACAGCTTGTTACTCAATTTAGTTGGAGAATCCTAGAGACTTGCAGTGGATGTGTTTAGGAGTTCAACATCATCTGCATAAAGCAAAGAGCTAAGTTTGATATCTCCAGTTCCAATAGTAGATTTGATGCCACTTTCTTTCATAATGTGATAATGAATAAGAATGAATATATATTACAGATGATGAATAAGAGAAGAGATAACGTGCATCCTTGTCTTACACCTGATTTTACATCAAACCATCTTCCTGTATTTCCTACAAATTATAACTGATGACTTACAACTTAAATATATACTATGTATTTCCCTGTATAATGTTCCATTTACAGCATATAACTGTAGTGTTTTGAAAAGCATTTTCTTGGGCACCTTGTCATATTCCCCTGATTTTTCAACTATACTTCAAGTACGCTTGCATAAATCTTACCTGGAATGTTAAGTAGAGAAATTCCTCTGTAATTCTTGCATTCAGTTTTATTCCCTTTTTAATAGATGAGTACTATGAAAGCTCTAGAATTATGCACTGCAGCTGTTGAAAAGCTTTTATACTTTAACATTTGAGCATTTCTGGTTGAATATCATCTACTCCAGCTGCCTTTCCAGATTTCAAGTTTTTAGTAGCTTTTTCTACCTCAAGTATTGATGTGTACTCCTCTTTGCATTCTTCTTGAAGATTTCCTACTACTGCTTTCTGTCACCACTTGTTTCATTTAACAGTCTTTCAAAGTAATTCACACATCTAGGATATTCTTATCTTCAGTTACGTCACCTTTATGATCTTTGAATCCTTTTACAGTACTCTTTCCTAAGCTTTTTTCCCCCCCTTCCAACAGCCTCCAGAACCTTTTGCCACTTTCCAGATATTTATTTTTCATACTCTTACCAGTCTTCCCATGACTTTTGTTCAGTTACTTTTACGCATACCTTAGCTCGCTCACATTTTTCTCTGTATTCTTTTAGGTCATCTGCCAACTTATTTGCTAGAAACTTTTTTATGCTTTCTTCTTTTTCATGACTGCTTCTTTAACTTGTGTCCACCATGGTGTTCTTATTTTTCTATCCTTGAAGGATAACTTCACCACATACCTCCTTAGTCAATCAATGTAATCAAATGTCTTTAGAGTTTGCTACTGATACTCCAAAGTTTGGTTCTTGTTTTCAATTCTTTTTCATTCTTTCTTCAATAATATTAGTATAGCTGAGTCTCCAGTTGGCCTGTAAATGCTGCTCAGCTTTAATTCTTTTTTAAAACTTTTACATACCATTATTTTGAATATGATATTCAGTTTTATCCTACTTAAAACTAAATGATGGTCAAATTTCATATCCTCTGTACACTCTTGAATCGTGAACTAGCATGAAGATATCACATCAACAATAACATAGTCAATGAGGCTTTTCTTATTTTTTGTGGCTCCTATTCAAAACTTGTACACATTGGAACGTGGTGTTAGTAATGTCCATGTCCTGAGCAAAAATTAACAAGTACCACTTGTTGGAGATCTAAATAGATCTTTGAATTGAAATCTCCCAGTTCGATAAGAAATTAATAGATACAGAATGATAGAGACATTTTGTGAAATCCTGAGGGATTGACCTTTTTATTAGAGCAGTGCTCTGAAATAGTCAACTTCTATTTGAGAATTTAGTCATAACCCTTATAGTTAGGTTGGATAGAAAAATTGCTAATTTTCTATACAGCTTGAAAACTATTCCAGGACATGTGCTGGAATAGCACAAGTCCTGGAGAGTTGAGATAAGTAATGACATTACTTACTCTCAACTCTCCCAAACTTCTGAAAAGAAGTGATCCAGGCAAAAACATCACCCCATATTATTCTAAAAGAAAACCACTAGAGCTATTCTTTTGTCCCTGCAGGATTGTTACAGTGATAAACTGTAGCTTTTCAGAGTAACTTTGCTGAGATAAAAGCTTAAATAATATTCCCAAATAGTTGACGGTAATTTTGATTTTACAATGAACACACACCAAAAGAATTTGCTTTTTTTATATGCTTATTGAACAAAACGTTAGAGATAGGGGTGATGGGAAGTTGACACTGGCATCTCCCATGCAGAGTGAAACATGCCCAAACCGAATGCAGATGGTAAATAGGCAGACATCATGGTTTCCCAACAGCATATCAATTGACAAACATGAGTAAATGTGATCTTAGTAACTTTGATCATGGATGTATTATTGGTGCAAGACAGATGGGTCATTCTATTGCCCACGTGGTAAGAACCCTAGCGTTTTCTTGAGGGGGCAGTCATATCAAGGCTCTGCTGAGAGTATACCATCAACAGATGTACCAGCACCCAGCAAACAAGTGATGGCTGACTGCATACCACTGATGACAGGGTTGACATAGACTGTCCAAGCTTGTGACCAACTGCAAGGCAATGATAGCAGAAATCACATCCAGTTTCAATATTAGAGGCAGTCCAAGCATCAGTAAGCAAACAGTAAAGCATACCATCGGCTGCAGGAGCCAATGGCCTAATCATGTACCACTGTTGACAGCTTGTTATCAGGCATTGTGCCTCGCCTGGTGTTGAGACTATCAAAACTGGACCTCTGCACAGTGAAGCAGTTGTGTGGTCTGATGAATCCCATTATCAGTTGTACCAAGCTGACAGGATGCAGTGTGGAATCATCAGCATGAGGCCATGGTCCCATCATGCCAGGTCAGCTCTGTTCAAGGAGTTGATTAAGGAGCCTTCTCATGTCTCATTAGGTCTCTTAGTGTGTCTGGAAAAATCCTGAAAAGCTGTGAGCTACCAGAATGTGCTGGCTGATAACTTGTATACTTTCATGGCCTTCATGCATCCTGCAGTCAATGGTCTTTCAGCCGGTCAATGGGCTGCAACTATTATTCAAGCATGGCTCGAGGAACATTCATCCGAGTTTGGGACCATCCAGTACCCCCGTCCCCAAGATTCCTAGATTTAAATCTGATCGCATCTCTGGGATGGAGTAGAGACATGTATCCAGGACCGACATCTAAGATGCAGTTATGGACAATGTCGCAACAGGCATGGCAAGAATTACCTACAGCAACCCTCTGGCATCTGGTGGAGTCAATGCCTCAGAAAGTACAGGCTGTTATTCACACTAGAGAAGGACTGACATGCTATTAGGTTGATACTAATGTTTTGTCCATTGAGTGTATTTAGTTTATTACTGAACCTTCCATCAATTTTATATAATATAATAAAAAAATTCAGCTAATCCCTTTTTTATTCCCATATAAGGAGTAGGTGAGGCCGTTTTAACCCTATCTAACTTATGGAGACAGACTAGCAGTTCAATCTCCACTGGTTACCAATCAGAGATAGCTGGCCCAAGACTATCACTAATTAAACAGTCAACAGTGAAGACACGGCTCAACAAGTGCCACCATCTCGTGATCCCTAACAATATTTTAATGTCTGAAATAGTGTTGGTTCTATGGTCGATTTTCTTGAGTTTACGGGATGAAAAATCTGAGTTTCTAGAAGGAAAAAACCGCTTACCCATGCGAGAGATCAACTAATTCGGGAACCGATCGAAAAAAGGCTTAGTATAAAAGTTCCTCTAGTCCATGACTAGAGGAACTCATCTAATCAGACTTGAACTCAAAGGCTATCTTCGTGCAGTTTAGTACTGAGGAGTGCAAACACCAACCACTTTCACTGAGCTACAGGGTCTTATCAATTTTATATGGTTTTATATTTCTTTATAGTGAATAATACGACTTCAATGAATCACAAGTATTCTTTCCTGATTAAAGCAGACTTTTTACCAGATGAGTCCTCTTTATATGTAGTAAGAGTTGATGCAAATTTGAAAGAGCAAAAAAAAAAAAAAAAAATTGCAGTATTGTAAATATTAATTGTTTTCTTATCCAAGTTTTCCATTGTTAGCAAAATTGTTGGACAACCTGATCTGTTTTGCTGGGATCCACGTTATTTCAGACATTAAATACGAGTGTTAGGGTTAGGGACCACCAGATGGCGACGCCTGTACGGCCGTCTCTCTTCACTGTGTGCCACTTAATTAGTGATAGGGCCAGCTATCTCTGATTGGGTACCAGTGGAGATTGAACAAATTGTATTCTTATTGGCTTAAACCAAAATACAAACTGATGGTACAACATGACAAAATTTCATGCTGGCTGGGGCGTCTCCCGGTTAAACTAGGCCCCCCGTTGTTTTTGCCAGGGTAAACAGCAAAAAGTCAGCTACTGGAACAAACCCTAAAACACTCCAATTCAATATCGTCAGAGTTGAAGATCGGTACTATTAACATAAGAAGCCTGAATGGCAAAGAAATGGAGCTAGCTGAGGAATTAGATAAGTACTAGATCGACAATAATAGGGGTGACTGAAACAAAAAAGACAAAAACTGGTGAGATCTTTCTGAGCAATAAATACAAAATGTTATATTCAGACAATGACAATCAAGGAAAAGAAGGAGTAGCCATAGTATTCAACAATAATACGAGGCTAATCTTCTTGGATGGCAGGCAATTTCAAGTAGAGTGATGTGGGCAAATATCAGAATGGGGAACTGGACAATGAGACTTATTTGTGCTTATGGTCCCAGAGAAGGCTAACTGGACAATGAGACTTATTTGTGCTTATGGTCCCAGAGAAGGCTCTACTAAGGTAGAAGTGGAAGAATTTTTTTGAGGCTCTAGAGAAAACTACTGACACAATGAAAAAGGAAATGTTGGTCCTTGTTGGGGATCTAAATAGCAGAGTAGGAAATGATTGTCAGACATACAAAATATTTTGGGAAAATTTGGAGAAAAGAGCAAAGCTAATAATAAGGCAAATACCTGTTGGATTTCTGCTCAGGACATGGACTGACTGGGTATTATTAACACCATGTTGAAACATAAAAATGTACACAAATTCACATGGAGAGAAGAGGCAAGCAATAAGAAACGTCTCATTGACTATGTTATAGTTGATAGTGATGTTTTCTCCCTGGTGCAGGACACCAGAGTGCACAGATGATTTGAAATTGGAAGTGATCACTATTTAGTCTTGAGCAGGATAAAACTGAATTTCATATTGAAAAGAATAAAAGTTTTAAAGCAAATAAAAGTTGAGCAGCTTTCAGATGTGAATTGTAGACTAAAATACAGAATGATTATTGAAGAGAAAATGAAAGCGATTCAGTGGCAAACCTGGAAGAAAACCTTGATTGATTCAGCTAGAGAGGCATGTGGTTAGGTTGTCTGCAAGGATAGAAAAATCAGAACTCCATGGAAGTAAAAGAGGCAGTGAAGGAAAAGAAGAGAGCATATCAAACGTTCTGGGCAAATAAGTCAGCTTGTGCTCTTAGAGAATACAGAGACAAATGTAAGAGTCATGGGAGGACTTTGGCAAGAACATAGAAAATAAATATTTTGAGAATATTTTCCTCCAGAATATTTTGCCAAGAAGGTGGCAAAATATTCTGGAGGTTGTTGAAGAAGCTCAGAAATGGAGGAAAGAGTGCTGTAAAAGGAATTAGAGATGATAAAGTTGACATGAAAACAGGAGAAAAAGATATCCTCGAAGAATGGAGTAATTACTTCAAAAAATTGCTAAATGAAACAAGCAGTGATAGCACCGTGGTAAAAAACACTCAACAGGCATACAGTCGGGAATACATATCCATACATGAAGTAGAAAAAGCCATCAAAGGCTTGAAATGTGGAAAGGCAGCAAGAGTAGATGAGATTTGACCAGAAATGCGTAAGTATGGTAGTATAAAAGTCTTACAGTGGCTGCACTGCATAGTTCAGAAGGCCTGGATACAAGAACGAATTACTGATGATTGGAGTAGAGCTCTAATTGTATAAAAAGGTAAATAAAACTAAATGTGAGAATTAGAGGTATTTCCCGACTGAGTGTTCCTGGTAAGATTTATGACAGCATACTTGAGAAACGGTTGAGAAAAATTGTGGAAGAAAAGCTTGGTGAAGAACAAGCTGGATTCATGCCAAATAGAGGCTGTCAGGGTCAGATCTTCACTTTACCACAAATACTCGTGAAATCGTGAATATAACAAAGACCTGTATTTACGTTTTGTCGATCTGGAAGGGGCATACAACAAGGTGCCAAGAGAGAAGCTATTCAATACACTACATTTATATGGTATATGTCAATGGGGCATTATATCAAGCAATACTTAGTCTTTATTTGGGTTGTAAGTCAGCAGTTAGAACCGGAGGAAGTACAGGAAGATGGTTAAATGTTAAATCTGGTGTGAGACAAGGATGTACATTATCCCCTCTGTTATTCATTATATATATATGGATCATATGAAGGAAAGTGGTATTAAACCTGATATCAAAATTGGAGATGTTAATGTCAGCTCTTTGCTTTATGGTATATTTCTAAATAAATCTGCTACAAGTCTGCTAGATTCCCTGACTAAATTGAATAACTGTTGTATTAGGTATGGTGTGAAGGTCAGCAATAAAAAGACAAAGACAATGAAAATAGGCAGAATCGTTAAAAATATCAACTGCATTGTAAATGGAGAACCTGTGGAACAACTAGAACATTTCAGCTACTTAGGCACGATTTTTAGTGAAGATGGTAAATTAAATATGGAAATAGACAACAGAATCAACAAAGCCGGTATGGTAGGAAGTCAACTGAATAAATGTATATGGAATAAGAGAGAAATTAGTCGGAACACTAAATTAGCATACAATACAGTGTTCAAACCAGTTTTAAATTATGGATCTTAGAGTTGGGTCAGAAGTAAAGCACTTAACCATAGACTAAAGACTGCAGATATGAGATGAGAGTCCTGAGAAAGATTAGAGGCGTGAACAGATGGTATCAATGGCAATATCATATTAAAAATGAGGATATTAGGAAAGAACTTGAATTGTCAGCATCTAGGAATGCATTAGCAGAGCTAATCTCAGATGGTATGGTCACTTAAACAGAATGAGCAAGGAAAGATTAGCAAAACAAGTGTTCTCTGCCAGGTTGGCAAGAAAACGACCCAGAGGAAGACCAAGATATAGGTGGATTGATACAGTACAAAATGTCTTAGACGATAGAAATATAAGATCTGATAATGTTGGAGTCTTGACAAGTAACAGACTGATTTGGAGGAAAATTGCAGATAGGAAGTTAGTAATGATGTAAAGTTTTCATGTAGTACTATCATATCCTGTACACCCCTTGAGGGTACATTGCAGGAATTTGAGGATAATGATGATGAAACTTTAATCAATACCCTCCTATATTTTGCAGTGCTACATTGCCATCTTCAGGAATCCCAGAACAATTATATGTGCATGCAGTTACTAACACTATGCAAATGAGGCTGAAGAAAGGTAACAAATCAGTCCTAGAGTCCTAAAGGTGCCTCCAGCGGGCTAAATTAGGTTGTCTTGGCCATTAGGCTGATGATCTTAGAATGTAAGCTTCCCAAATTTGGAACAGTCGCATGCACCCAAATTTGTTGAGGTTTGGGAAGTTTTTCACAGCTTAAGCTGCTTCAATCAATAAACATCTTTTGTACTTGTATTTGCTGTGGCACTTGCCAGCATGGTTGGCCAAGTGGTTAGCATGTCTGCTCTCCAGCTAAAGGCTGTGGGTTCGAATCCTGCCGTGAGCATAGATGTTTTTGATTGTCTGTGAAAATACTAGTTTCGGTGGTGGGCAGTAGATGAATTTGGTGTATGTGATGCGGTTCGTATAGTTGGAGGATTGAGTGGTGGAGACAGCTGTAGAGTAGGTGCTCTCCCTTGATGAGCCTTTGGAATCCCTGGAGGTGTCAGTTAATAAATTGGTCGTCTTCCAGTGTATTCTGTGGTGGTGTCCAATGCATGGTCAGCAAGTCCTGAGTAGCTGTATTGGTAGAACCGGATGTAGTCCTTGTGTTCAGATATCCTGAAATTGGCTGTCCTACCTGTTTGGCCGTACTAGGACAGTTTGCAACTGAAGGGACCTGGTATACTCCAGGTAGGCCTAGAGGAAATGGCTATTCTTTGGTGAGTGGAAAGAGATGCCAATTTCTTATGTGGTTTGTAACTGGTTCTGAGGACATATTTTCTTAGGATTTTTTGTTTTTCAGATGTAAATATAAATTAAAGACACACCAAGAAGTAAAATACTTGGTTTATCCTTTTTAGTCTGTTAGTCACTTCTACAGGCCATGAGGTTACCTTCTTAAGGAACCTATGGAATGTTCTAATTTGGGAGCTAGTGGAATCAAATTCTATAACAGGGTTTCCCAAACTGTGTTCCGCAGAAGGTGAATAAGTGTTCCACGAGTTCTCTTGGAATTAGTTATTTTAGTTTTCTAGGCATTTTTCATGAATCTGAGGAGAATGATACTCGTGAATATGTCGATAAGCTCAGACCTATAACGCCTAATAACATCTGCGTAGCAAATGTTAGTGACCAAGCCGTGTATTTTTAAACGTGGCAGTATTCATGAATTATGGTTAATTTTCACAGATCGAAACCTTTCAACATTGGGAAAGGGAATACCGCTGTTTATGACCGGTCATAAAAATTGCCTGCAAGCAGATTATAACAATGGGTGGCATATCCTCTGTTCTCAAAACTGAAGGAAATGACATCTGTGTAGCAAATGTCAGTGACCAAGCAGCATATTTTTAAACATGGAAATATTCATGAATTATCGTTAGTTTTCACACATTGAAATCTTTCAACAATCGAGAAAGAGAATACTTCTGTTTATGGCCGACATAAAAATTGCCTGCAAGCCGTTTACAACAATCGGCGGCGTATCCTCTGTTCTCAAAACTGAAAGAAATAACATCTGTGTTACAAATGTTAGTGACCAATCAGCAAGGAAGTATATAAAGAAAATTTTTCCACTAAAATTGAAGATCAAGGTAGTCTGTATCCGGTTCTCAAATCTAGTAATACTGAATACTTTATTTCCCAAGTTCGGATTGTAGGGTGAAAGTTTTGAAAACCGTAGTGCCGTGATTTTTTAAAAGTAATAGGCCTGCGGCTTTAAATATTAATATGAATAAGAGACAAGGGACATTGTTTAATTTTGGTATTAAGAAATCTCTTATTGAAGGTGTTAGTGACTAAACAGATAGTGAGTCATCCACCACCAGCCTACAAAGCGATCTCCAGGATGTACAAAAGGAGGGGAAAACTATCAGCACACAGAAGAAAATTCTGCATTCACTCGTAAGTACTTATAATATAAATTTTTGGTGATCAGAATGGGATATGTCAATGAAAATCAGCATTAATTTAATGATGTTTATGTTTAATTGGTGTTTAATTAAGCATTAATTAATAATGAATGATCAATTATTAATTAGTAATAAAAATTAGTTAAATTAACAATTAATTATTAATTAATACATTACTAAATATCCAAGGTGTTCTGTCAAAATTTCAGGATTTGTGAAGTGTTCCATCGTCAGAAAAGTTTGGGAAACGCTGTTCTATAAGGAGGCAGGTAAAGCGATTCAGAAGTAAAGAGGCAAGGTTTAGACTGGTTTAGAACCACAGTGGCATTCCCCTTATCTGCTTTGGTAATCATTATTTTTCTGTTGTTTTTCATTTCTTGCAGAGCTTTGAAGTCTTCTTTTGATAGGTCGATGTTTGGTGGTTTGGCTTCGGTAAGAACGTTGGCTATATTCAGTCTAACATTGTTGGCAATATGGTTGGGAAGGTTGCGAACACTTCTTTCTACTGGTGTCATTATTTCTTCTGCTGGGATCTTTTTTGGTGCTATAGCAAAGTTGTGGCCACGTGCTGATTGCTTTAGGCCAGTGTTTCTCAAACTTCAGATATCCGTGGACCCCTTCTTAAATTTTCATTATTACCAAGGACCCCTTAATTAATTAATTAAAAAATAAATTAATTAAATCAAAAAAATCAGCTAACGCCTTTTATTCCCTTACAGGGAGTAGGCGAGACCTTTATACCCTATCTAGCTTTTGGAGACTGAGTGGGCAGTTCAATCTCCACCGGTAGCCAATCAGAGATTGCTAGCCCATGTCTATCACTAATTACAGCAGCCACCGATGAAGAAGCTGGCAGACAAGTGCTGCCATCTCTTGGTACCTAACCCTTACAAGATATGTTACTGTCTGAAATAATGTGGGTACTACGTCCATTTTCTTGAGTTTATAGGACGAAAAACCCGCTTGCCCATACCAGAGATCGACCAACTCGGGAATCGGCCGAAGAAAGGCTTAGAAAAAGTTCCTCCAGTCGGCGACTAGACTTGAACTTAAGTCTGACTTCGAGCAACCAAGCGCAGAGGATGCAAGTGCCACTTCCACTGAGCTACACAAGAATTAAATTAATTAAAAATAAACAAATTAATTAATTAAAAATAATAAATTAATTAAACTTAATAAATTAATTAAAATTAATAAATAAATTTAAAATATTAAAAAATTAAATATCTATTTTATTTGAATTATTATTATTATTATTATTCCTGATGCCTCCAAGGAGTCCGAAGACTAATCCGGGAGGACACCAACTGTCTCAACCACTACACCGAACCTCTACTACAAATCATCTCCAACAGCGCCATCTACCGTCTACCTCCACCACTACCACAACTAGTATTTTTTGTCTGTAAATTGCGTGTGTTCTGAAGGGCCGATTTCTGTATGCGGGATGAAAAACCCGAGTTTCCGGGAGAAAAAACCCTGCTATATGTTCATGTAAACAAAAATATGATTTATTTTTAATAGAACAAACTTTATAAAGATACTATAAAGTTTTAGTTACTTGAAATAATTTATCATCAATGAGACGAGTGAAATTGCTTATGGTGAGATAAAATTTCAGCAAAATTTGGCTCTATAGTTGTTAATTTCAATCTCAGATGCGGTTCGACATCTATAATGCGATTCCTCTTCTTCGTCTTAATATCTACAAGGGCCGAAAATCCAACTTCGTGCAGATATGAACTTGGAAATAGAAAAATGAACCTTAGAGCTTTATCTGTTAATTCAGGAAATCCATTCTGTATTTGTAGCCAAAATGATGATAACGTATTCTCACTGTATTTATTTTTTAGGAAACCATCAGAAGCTAGTTCTGAAAGCTGTTGTTCTTCTATTGATGATAGACCCTTTGGCATAGATGTATTGATATTGAAAGGGTATCTTATCCACTCAGTATTAATGTCCAATTCATTGAAATACTTTTCTAGATTCATTTGTAAGCTTTTTAAATGCTGCATGATAGTAATTTTCGCGTCATCATCAATTTGTTCATTTGAACTTGCGAGCAATTCATAAAGCGATGGAAACGCGTCAAATTCTCCATTACCAACCCGCTTTTGCCATAACTTCATTTTTGCCAACGTGGAGTTCACTTTATCTTGGACATGAAATACAGAAATTTCCTTGCCTTGTAAAGATAAATTAAGGCTATTTAATACAGTAAATATATCTGCCAGGTATGCTAATTGACTGAGCCATTTCCAATTATGTAAATGCTTTTTCAATTCAAGCTTTTCATCAAGAAAAACTTGTAGTTCATTCCGAAGTTCAAATAAACGAGTAAGAACTTTTCCACGAGAAAGCCAACGAACATCGGTATGGAAAAGAAGTTGTGTATAGTTGCTTGCCATTTCTTTGCAAAGTTGAGAGAAAAGTCTGGCGTTTAGAGGACGGCCTTTAATATAATTTATGATTTTTACAGCTTCATCAAGAACTTTTCTTAGGTCTGTAGACATCATATGTGTAGCCAAAGCCTCCCTGTGTATGCAGCAGTGTGGTATCGACTTTGCATTTGGTGCAATAGCTTGAATCCTTGAAACAAACTCTTTTTTTGATTCGACCATGGATTTCGCTCCATCCGTGCTTATTCCAACACAACTTTTCCAATCAAGCTTCTTTTCTTGCATAAAGGTGTTTATACTGTTGAATATTTCTTCTCCTGTTGTATGTTCTGGCAAGGGTTGGCAATATAAAAGGTCGTCATGATTTTTTTTTTTTTTTCGTACCTAACGAACACTAGAAGATTTGCAAAATTTGTAATGTCGGTGGATTCATCTACCTGCAACGCATAATAACGAATCTTACGTATATCGGATAACAATGTTTGTTTTATATTTTCTGCCATTTCAGTGATTCTTCGATGAACGGTACTATTTGAAAGACAAATCCTATCAAAAGATCTTTTTGCATTATCTCTGATCATAATTTCCGGTATTATTTTTGTTGCAGGCTTGACCAAAGTTTCACCAATTGTTTCCGCTGCACCACTTTTTGCTATTAATAGCGACACACGATATGAAGCTTCTAAAGCCTTCATGTTTTCACCTCCTGACACGATCGACATCACATTTGGAGATTCTTTTAAATTTTTTAGTTTATTTTGAAAAAATTCGACAGGTTTGTCCTTGCATTCATTATGTTTCGATTCAAAATGGCGATTAAAATTACATGGCTTCATGCTTTCATTTTTTAAAGTTTCACCGCAAATTACACATAATGGAATAGGTTCCTCTTCATTTCCCGTCCATGAAAAAATCCACATTTCAAGTAATTTATATCGTACTTCCGAAGTTTTCTCATCTTCTTCCTAGTTGGTTCTTTAGAGATGTCACTTATCCATTTCACTTATCCATTTCACTTGATCCAGATACAATATCAACATTTTCTTGTTGCTGACAGCTACTTGTATCTACTATGTTCCTCTCTTTTGCGCATTTTAAAAATCTAGTCTTTAACCAGTGATCCATACTTAAGAATTTGAAAGCTAAAAAAATTACCGTATTTAACGAACAGTCCTTCAACAAATGGCTAGTGAAAGCAGAACTCGAAACAGACAGCAATGGTAGGCCAGTAGAGATAAAGCAGCTATGAAGACGTCCATATGATTGGTGCGGTATTAACAAAAGATCGCGCTACTAATTGACAAAAGCAAGCCGACAGTTCAGTTGAAATGCTAATTCTCTTCAACCGAATTCCTTATATAATATCTGAAACACATTCACTATATATTTCTTAGTTTTAACACGTTCACTCAAAGAAAACCATATGTTGCCGGCGCACCATATGGTTTTGATTGCCTACTATACAGCATTTTATGTGGGAGGGGTCATGCGATTCATTAGTTAGTGCCATTTTTACCCAGTTGTCTCTGATTGCACTGTTTGTTGAGAAACATATTACACAGCTTGCAGATGTCTCCGTACCTTATTCAGTGATACAATAGGAACGTTTTACGATCTCAAACTTAAATTTTATTTAATGCGTTAATGATGCACAGCCGAAAATTGCCACGAACCCCCTGAAGACCTTTCGCGGATCCACGGGAGTCCGCGTACCACACTTTGAGAAATACTGCTTTAGGCTAAGGGATGACAGGTTTATTACCGTGTTGAAAGGTAGTTGAGGGTTGGAAGCTGACTTCTTTTTTAATTTTTCAAATTTTTTAATGTGCCCGTATTCTTTGAAATTCATTTTCAGCTGAAGCGTTCGAGACGTCGAAAAGGATCATCCAAAGGTCGACATTCAGCATAGCGACAAGCTCTTGTAGTGTAACATTGCCGAAATAGCTCAGTAGAAGTGGCGTTATCACTCTACAGCGCTTGATAACACGAATCTAGTCGTCGACTAGAGGAAGTTTTTCTAAGCCTTTTCTCAACCAGTTCCAGAGTTAGTCGATCTCTGATACGGGCTAGCGGGTTTTTCATCCCGGAAACTCAAGAAAATCGGCCATCGAACCCACACTATTTTCAGACATTAAAAATATTGTGTTAGGGTTAGGGACCACCAGATGGAGGTACTTAGTAGCCGCCTTCTTCAATGTGTGCCGATTAATTAGATAGCCTTGGGCCAGCTATCTCTAATTGGCTACCAGTGGAGATTGAACTGCCCACTCAGTTTCCAAAAGTTAGATAGGGCTAAAAAAAACGGCCTTGCCTATACGCCGTTTTGCTCCCTATACGGGAACAAAACGGCGTTAGCTGATTTTTTATTTTATTTTTTTATTAAAGTTTTTATAATTAATAATATAGTTTATGTTGTCATTTCCTAACAAATCAGAGGTATATGAAAAGTGATATTGAACTTTTAGTTAACCCTCTGTAGTACTATAATGTCATGACAAAACTCCCTCCCCAGTAAACTATTTTGACTACAAATATTGCTAATGCAAACGGGAACAAAATTAACTATGTAAAACATCTTGTTCACTGTTATATTATATATATTATATATGCCGGCCTGCTTGGCGTATGCGCTGTCCAGTCAGGTACAGGTATAGGTAATGGGCAAACCAGGCTGACACTCAACTAACCACGTATACGCCTGAAATATAAGCCAGTACAAAAATCAATATTATATAACTCAAGTATGTTTACCTTCCTGCTAGAACCTAGGCAGTTGCCAAACACATTGAGTTGTCTGCCAAGAAGGGGTTTATGTTCAATTATAAGGCTGGTGATTATGATACACTCAGGAGTCTTGGAACAGCGTCATGACTTAAGCTACAAGGAAAGAATGTCAGTAATTCATGGCAAGTGGTCAGAGATTGCTTGAGGGTAGCAGTGTCAGACTGCATACCCAAGGTCAGGAGGATAAACCAAGTTGTAATTGGAGGAGTAGGGATATAAAGCAGGAGCAGCAAAAAAAGAAAAAGAAAACATTGTGGAGGAAATATAAAGAAAAAAGTGATCAGCATACTCATGAGAAATACAAAGTGCAAGCAATAAGAGTGACTAGTACGTAACATGGTTCCAAGACAGAGGCAGCAAACTACAGACCAAATTTATGAGTGATTGTTAAAGTATTGGAAAAGTTGGTGAAAGGTAAAAATACAACGGTGGGTGGAAGAGGATGCAATACTCAATAGTGAGCAGCAAGGCTTTGTAAAGGGCAAGTCCTGTCTCAGTAACTTATTCACATTTTATAATAAAGCAACAGCAGAATTGAATAAAGGCGATGGCTACACCATGATACTGCTCGACTTTTGCCAAAGCATTTGATAGAATACCACATGGAAAACTATTACAAAAACTGGAGAGGATGAGAATGGATATGAGGCTAGTAGCATGGATGGGGGATGGCTGATGGACAGACACCAGAGAGTAGTATATGGTGGAGTGGAGTCCAGGAGAATGATGGTGACTAGTGGAGTGCCCCCAGGGTTCGATACTAGGGCCACTACTCTTTAATCTGTATATCAACGACATAGGGAAAGATGTAAGAGAGGATATTCAGTTGTTTGCTGATGTTGTAAAACTGGAAAGAGCAATAGTTGGTAAAGATGATGTCGATATCCTGCAGGGTGATTTAAATAAATTGGCATTGTGACAAAATAATAATAATAGTCAATTTAATGTGACAAAATATAAGGTTATACACTTCGGGTTGAAAAGGTTACGTATAAAAGTGCCTTAGAAGATAGAAGTATAAGATCTGATAATGTTGGAGTCTTGACATTGTGACAAATAGTCAGAAAACTAAGGGCTATCCATGAAAATTGTGCAAGAATATGGTTAATAGGGGTGTGTAGACCAGAGTTTTTGCATGTGGAGAGTGGTGAGTGAGTGGAATGGATTGCCAGTATTGTGAGTTCCTTGATTGTGAATGGATTCAAGGAGAAGTATGATAGGATTCGTGTGTATGATGGCTGATTTGTATCTTCCACAATGAGTCTTTGGATTTCATGGAGATGCCGTAAATAATAATAATTACAATAAAACAGGGTCAACAGAAGGTGGAAGAATCATTGATGATTGTCAGCACCCTGAAGCTTTAACTATGGAAGTATTTATAGAGCTCAGTGGGTGAGACAGGTTGAAGTATATTACACATCTCAGATTTGAAGCAAGTCTTTGAGACAGGTAAAACTGTTTTAGATTACTGATATATTCATTTAAATAGCAAAATGCTAAACAAGCTTTTCCCCTCATGAAATGTCATTACTTATTCAAAATCAAGTATTCAACTTTAGCACTTAAAATTCCTACTCCAGCTAATTCTTGGTTAAACATTGCCTTCACAAATGCTTACGGGTCAAAGCTAGATAAGTGGAAGGACATTCCATCGTAGCCTTTTAAAAAAAGGCAGAAAAACAGCCAGGGATTCACATCTTCCTGTAGCATAACCTGTGAAAGGGCTACAAACTGGAAATTTAGCTGACCAAGTCTTATTTTTATTAGCTGTACCAAAATGATGGTACAGCATGACAATTTCATGCTATTTAGGTTGTTGCCCAATACAGCAAGGCCTCCATTTTTGTCAAGAACGACTGCAGAAGCAGCAGCTACAATATTCAACAATCAGAATCTCAAATGGCAGACAATATCAAGTGAACAAATATTAGAAAAATGTGAATATAAAATGTGAACAAATATTAGCATTCACCATAAAATATTAATATTAGAATCACTCATGTTTAATATTTTTAATTCTAAAATTTTCAGCTACGTTTCATAGCCATAGTCAATACAGTTATAGAAAAACTCTAAAAAGAACAATTAACTGAAAGCACATGATATTATGTGCACTATAGGCTGCAGGAGAATAGCTCCATCTGCATTAATAGATATTCAAAATAATTTACAATAAATTAATTTAATTAATTATTTTTAAATATAAGCAAAATGTAATTACAATTAAAGAACACATGAATGATGAGTATTAGTTATATAACTACTCAAAATTGAGAAAGCTAAAATATCCTCCTCTGTCTTATCCTGGAATTTACAGACTCCCCTGCTCTTGTGGCTTATGTTATTATTATTATTATTATTACGTGACACCTCCAGGAAGTCCAAAGACTCATCGAGGGAGGGCACCTACTCTACAAATCTGTCTCTACCATTCAATCCACCAATTACAACAAACCACAACTACCATCATCATTTACACCAAAACCATCTACCACCTACTGCCACCATTAGTATTTTCACAGACAATCACAAACATCCGTGCACAAGGTGGGATTCGAACCGCAGCCTTTTGGCTGGAGAGCAGAAACGCTAACCACTCGGCCAACCAGGCCGGCAATAGGAACAAACTGGTTGACTTGCACAAATTCATCATGAAGAACATCAAGAATGCACTTCTCTTAAAGAACCCAACAAATCTGGTTTAGCAAGCCATGCTTTATCTGCAACACACAGGATTCAGTGGAACAAACAGTGGCGAATTCTCCATGCTTGCTGCGTAAGCTCATTAATTGAGAAAGAAGTACTATTTATTTGTTAATAAATACATGCATTTATAAGCATTCCCTTTAGGATTTTATTTTTGTAGACAGAAGACGTTTTAAGCTTGCGCGGTAATAATTGAGCTTTGCGTTGTGTATCGAAGGCCGACGCTAGTCAAGCTACCTTGGTTTGCTCGGTTGTGGGAGCATCCAGGTCCTCGCTTCAGCATTGTGATTTCATGCGCGCGCAAAGCCATTTCCACTCCCTCAACTTCATCTCACCCTGTTGCTTAAACACGGGCCATACGCAATGAAAGTTGCTTTAGCCAGTGAGCTTCAGAGCCAGCCTTTACAAGTGTGCGTGTTGCTTGGGAAAATTAAATTACAACCAACTTTTTATGACGATGTTATTGACCAGTTCATAAAGAAGAACTGTAGGGTAGAATTTGTATTCAAGTAGCTAAATTGAAAAAGAAAGAATATCATTTGTAAAATAAATGTTGTATTTGTATGATTAAATGTACATAAATTTCTAAATACAGGTAGTAGCACTTTATCTTTTCATATGTTTTTCACCGCGCGACTTAAACATCAAATTTTATCTTCGTTAAATTTGTGTCTGCCTGTATCCCGCATGTAATTATAAGTAGCGAATTTATATTAGGGGAAATACCCTTTAGCACACATGTACCTCAATTGTTTACCGTATAAAACGTTTATTGTTGAAAATTGTCAATAATAAACATATGAACATATGAATAATATGAACACACAATAAGTGTGTTCATCTCCAGCTGAGCACTTTATTTTCTGGTGAGTTACATACAATATGTAATGCTTGCTTTTATGTGTAAAAAATTATTTTTGTAGTAATGGCCACAAACTGCAACGAAAGGGAAAAACGAACATTGAAAACAAAATTAATTTCTCTCGAAGAAAATATTCAAAATCTTGGATCGGTTGAAAAATGGAGAAAAACTAGGAGTTTTTGCAGGGACTTTGAATTTAAATGAATCAACAATTCGAACAATCAAACAAAATGAACAAAAAAATCCGAGAAAGTGTTTATTGCTGGGTCAACGATAAGTGCAAAGTGCGTTGCTCATGTATACGCGATATTCTAATGGAAAAATAGAGAAATCTGTAATGATTTCGATAGACGATTGCACCTCAAAAGAAAATTCCAATGGATGGAAATCTTATTAAACAAAAAACTCTCAAAGTTTATAAATATTTATAGTGCAAACCAGGTGTTCAATGCGGATGAATCCGAGTTATATTGGAAAAAAATGCAAAAACGCACCAATATTTCGAAAAATGAAAGATCAGCTCCTGGATTCAAAGTTTCCAAAGATAGAATTACTCTACTGTTTTGTAGTAATGCATCAGGTGATTACATGACAAAACCAGTGTTTATTAACCAATCCTCAAATCCTCGTGCTATGAAAGATTAAAATCTGCACTATTTTATTTAGCTTAAAACCTTTATGCATTATGTGCAATGAAGTTTAAGTACAATTTGTAATTTTTATACTATGTATTTGTTTCATAGTTTATGTTTTCTTAACTTACATGAATTACCTGAATTAAATAAAAATATTTATTTTTGTTGGATATGTCATTGTTGTTTACATAATAAAAAAAAAACGATTTCGGAACATAACCCTACTTTTTTTATGTGATCTGAGACTCTCATAACGCGATTTATATAACGCGGCATTTCTGCGGAACTTAACATCCGCGTGATACGAGGGTTACCTATATATAGTTTTAAATGGTCAGTAATTCATTATTCCGCTAATCAGACTTCAATCACACTTCTGTCCGCGCGGTTAGCCTGGTGGCTGTGCGCTTCGCAACCATATGACTGGGGAAGGAGTATCCCAGGTTCGATTCCCATCGAAGACGTAAGGAATTTGAGGATCTTCCTCTGCCATAGCCAAGTTAGCCAGTCTTGGGCGTGGACAGCAGGGTTTTCTCCGCCAGTTTATCTGGCGTTTTACATCCCGCAAACAGGCAAACCGGCCCCGTGAACACACACGGATCTACAGCCATAAATACTTAACCCCCCATGAGGGGGCTCAACTCGCCCCAATAGGGACGGGTGAGAAAAAGGGAGGAAACTCCATACGAATAAATAAATCACACCTCTCATTTCCTGAATGATAACAAGAGCAAGCGTGAATTTCAAGACCAGCATTCGCCCCTCACAGGTTCCTTCTTTCTCACGTGATCGCTTACCAATAAAGATTAACATCTGTTTCATTTATAGGTGTTGTGACCTCTTATATGTAGGGTTGATGTATAATTTAAAAAACTGACCTTAATACCCAATCCTTACCTTATCATGGTGAACTATGTTAATAAATTCATTATTATTATTATTACTCTTACGTGATATCTCCAAGGAGTCCAAAGACTCATCGAGGGATGGCATCTGCTCTACCTCTCCGTCTCCACATCTTCATCCACCAATTACACCAAACCGCTAATATTATCATCATCACGAATGCCATCTACTGTCCACCACCACTAGTATTTTCACAAACAGTCACAAACATCCATGCCCACAGCGGGATTCAAACCCGCAGCTTTTTTGGCTAGAAAGCGGATATACTAACCATTCAGCCAACCAGGCTGGCTTATAACTTAATAATAACAGCTTTTTTCCACTTGGTTAGACTATAATAAATTTAATTTAATCCTTTATCCAAGTGTAAGCAAACAAAGTTTGCGCCTGAAGTATCTTCAGGACTGAGGCAACTCGTGGTAATGGTGGACCAAGCTCTCATCACTCCTTTTCTCAGTATCTCCCATAATGCAAAGCACACCTTCTTGCGGACAAGAAGTATAATGCTATGCATTAAGAGAAAGGCCACTACCCAGACCTTTTTCGACCTTTTATTGAATGTTCACGTACAGGTCAAACTCCAAAAACTCAGCATTGTTCCCCTCAGTAACAGGCTCACCGTGCCACTGAGAAGAACTATCAGAACCGATTGGCTCTACACCGTGGCAGGCTCACTCCACCATTGAGCAGAGCCGCTCATTTGCTCATATCTCGTCCGAGGGGTAACAGCAACAGCCATGCCTCGGTTAACTTCACAGGCTACGGCATTGCCATTCATTGCCCCCCTCCCCCTACACACACGCCCAAGACCTGGGTGACAGCAATAGCCAAGCCTCAGTTAAAACTTCATGGGCTACAGCATTGCCATTCATCACCCAAGCCTCCAACCGGTTTCGATCTTTGTCGAAGTCTCGTCAGTGGGAGCCAGATCCAGAAGTGGTCATACAGGGCAGAAGCAATGGAGAAGTCATATTTACCTATACGAGTTGCCAAAAGGTGTACCACCTTGTTATTAAATTACTCTGGATTTAGAGAAAGGCGTTAGAAGTTTTTTCCACTTGGTTAGACTGTAATAAATTTAGTTAAATCCTTTATCCAAGTGTAAGCATACTGAGACAAGGAATGATGAGAGCTTGGTCCACCTTTACCACGAGTTGCCTCAGTCCTGAAGATACTTTAGGTGCATACTTCGTTTGCTTACATTTGGATAAAGGATAAAACTAAATTTATTATTAATAACAGAAACACCTATATTAATTTAATTCTTCTTATGTGTAGAATTTTCATCTATGTTTCATGGCCATTATCAATATAATTATAGGAAAATAATCACAAAAAAATATAACATCAATTTGAAACTATGCACTATCAGTAGCAGGAGAATAGCTCCACCTGTATTAATAGATATCCAAAAATAAATTACAATGAAATAAATTAGTTAATAAATATTTTTAAATGTAAAATTAATTAATTATTCACAATTTACGGAACACATGAATGGTGAATATTAGTCAGTATAACTTCCCAAAATTAAGATAGTTTGAGTCAATCATTCTCTATTAAGGTTTGGATTGTGTATGTCTGCTTTGCAGCTTTCTTTGTACAGTCTTTCCAGAAGAAAATAGCTTTTATGTAATACTTTGGTCTTGCTCCAAAGAATCCTTTAAACCGGATTTATTGGGTTCTTTATTTCAAGCCGTCCTTTATCTGATAATGAAATATCAGTATTATCCAAAGGATTTGATAATGCAGTAGCTCCAAACAGCATTCCAATCATGAACTTCAGTTCTATATGTATAATATAGATAAAGATATAATAAAGATATAATATAGATAATATAGATATAAGCGCCTTCGTAGCGCAACATACGACGGTATGTTGCGCCCTTCGATTGGAAAAGGTCTAAGTTCAATTCTCGTCGTGACGGGAGGAATCTTTATATGGACTTTTCAATCGAAGGTGAGTTAGCCCATCTCATACGGAGGTAGCAGGTTTTTTTCTCCCGGAAACTCGGGTTTTTCATCCCACATACAGACAAATCGGCCCTTCAGAACACACGCAATTTACAGACAAAAAATACTAGTTGTGGTGATGGGCGGTAGATGGCGTTGATGTGAATGATTGGTGGTGGAGCTTCGGTGTAGTTGGAGACGGAGAGTTGTACAGTAGGTGTCCTCCCGCGATGAGTCTTCGGACCCCTTGGAAGTGTCACGAATGATAATAATGATAATAAAGGCTTTCGTAACTGTTCATATAATTTAGCGAATAAAATTAGATTTCAAGCAGCATATTTTTTATTTAAATCAATATCTCCTCTATGCAATTTTTCTAAAAATTAATTTTCATTCTCATCTTCTCAAAAACATAATAAAAACATACCGTATTTTCCGGTGTATAAGACACACTTTTTTACCTTAAAAATTCATCTTAAAAATGGGGTGCGTCTTATATAATGAAGGTAAAGATTGTTTCCTCTTTTCAAAGTCATACGCACTCCCTTTTATGTTCCAAGATCTTTGTAGGCGGTTAATGGTGCAATCAAATTGATGCGTGACCTTCACGTGACTTCTAGCGCGTCATTGGCTAAGAACGGGGAGTCCCTATTCAAGTTTTATAATATCTTATCCGCGTAATCAGTTACCGGTGTTTATCAGAATCATACTTTAAAGTTTAGGTTTTTTCCAGAAAATTGTATTAAATTTCTTGGGTGCGTCTTATACATAGGAGCGTCTTATACACCGGGAAATACGGTAGTTATTACTAAGGCCAACAAGGATTGTGTAGCTGTAGTTCAAGATAAGAAAAATTGCCTAGTTTAGCCATAAATACTGTTACAACTTGAACAGCATATAAATCTTTAATCTATCAGTAAATCATTTGCTGATTTCAGCATATACAAACCACATGTATAACGTACACATAGCAGCACTCAATGTTTGAAATGCCCTCTTTTGCTTTCCTGCATGTCCAAAGTTTGTGAAGTCACATATCGATGGCAGCGCACACAACATCCAACAGAAATGCTGCCACTGCTTGCTCTAAATCTACCTTCAGGCTGGCAATGCTGGGGTGCCATTTCTTGCAGGCTACTCTCTCTCTCTCTAGCTCCACCCACAATTTGAAGTCCAATGGATTTGGATTGGGGCTTCCATATAAACCACTGTTGTGTGGTGCCTTGTGTGTAGGGGACGAGTCCTATTTTAAGGTCCACTATTAGAAAGTGGCCTACTGTTTCACGGTAGGCCTTCTAATAGAAGTCCTTCTATTAGAAGGCCTACCGTGAAACAATGTGTTGTTCAGTGACTGAACCACAGGTTCCAACATGGTATCTTGATACACACTTTGGCATATGTTTTAACCCTTTCTCACAGAAATGCAACTTGGATACTCCCTGATACATTCCCCTCTTCCCCACCATCAAGCCATCACTGACATGGGGTGATGACCTCTCTGAATCCTGGGTGCTATGGCACGTGCTGTGGAACCATCCAGGTATATGACCAATCATTTTGGCAAATACTCTACTATTAAATGAAAATATGCTCATCTGTAAAGAGGATATCTCTTTCAACCACTTCTCATGAGATTTTACTACTACCCAATCAATATTTGGATAATTAGTTCCCCATTATGATTACTCTTTTCGCATCCATCGTCTCTATTTGGTGATGCATTTCTTCATCACTAGCAATTGATCCGCCAGGTCTGTAACAACACCCCACTATGTAATTGATCTTGTTAGATACCACCTCACACCAGATGGCTTCAAACTCACTGCCACATGAAATACTGTTAGTAGTAATACTACAATCATACGTTTCAACTTTAACTGGATTCAAGCCATTCGATACCATTAGCAGCATGCCCCCTCCTCTCCTATCCTTACTAAATATACTGTACCCTTTACACTCAATACCAGTTATTGTGTCTGATTCTGATAGCCAGTTCTCACTAATGCCTACAATCGGAGGTCCCAGCATATTGACCAAATCAACAAACTCTACTCCTTCGTTTCTGATACTTCTAGCATTCGTGTATAGCCATAATCTACCTTTATGTTCTTTTGTATACTCTTGTCTGCAGTCTAAATGACCCAGTGCGATTCCGCGATGCGCAATTCCTAGAGCCGTGCTTATAATTATTTATTGAGATAATAACATACTGTAGTTATAGTAAGTGACAAGAAATGGCGACTTGCCAATCGTCTCTTTATCAGATAGTCTGGGACTATCTATCTCTGATTGACTACCGATGAAAACTGAATTCTCTCCTCAGTTTCTGAAAGATAGATCGGGCTATAACGTCCTCGCCTACTCCCCATAAAGGTATAAAAGACATTAGCTGATTATTTTATTTTTAATATTATTTCATTTGTTTATTATTTTCATTTTTTATATTTTTAATATACTTTAATATATTTTCAATCCCACTAACAAGAGGTTGCAGGACCAATGACACATAACTGTCGTGAGTTTAAAAAGAAGGAACCTATTGATAATACTCTTTATCAATAGCTGAAATTTGTAGCTGGATTCCATTTGTTAGGAACTGCCGATTGCGAAGCAGTTGTGTTTACATATATTGCCAACTAATGAAGACGTGAGAAGACTCGAGCACAAGGTAATATTAATGGACACGATATAGCGTAAAAAGAAATCTGTTGGCTGTTAATATTAGATCGACAGCGTGATCTATATAGGCGTGATTCTTCTCTTCTGGCGGTTCTCACGACCCTTACCTTCATAAATAGAAGTCTACAGTATGGTGGCTATATTGTGATTTTTCATGGTACAAAACAAATTATACAATAAATTACAATTCAAATTTTAAATAATTATTCATTCATTACCCTCTCCCCTTTTGGCATAAATTCTATGGTGCCCTTCCTCGATGAGTCTTCGGACTCCTTGGAGGTGTCACGTAATAATAATAATAATAATAATATTAATATTATTATTATTATTATTATTATTATTAATTATAAATTATATTAATTTTACGCCATACTGTACAAATTATATCACTAGAAGTGAGGGGAAATTAGCATAAGTCATAGATTAAAACGCCGCTAGTCTGAGAGTTCAGACTATAGATGGCAGTAGTGGTATTGTTAACATCATTTGGTGCGGCAGTGGTATAATAATTACATTCTTTGGATAAAGGTATTGCGTTAATTGTTTGGCTCTCTTTTAATCTTTAAAGATAAGATAAACAAACAACAACAACACAAAAAAAAGATGTAAATAAAGGTAACAGAGAGAGAGAGAGAGAGAGAGAGAGAGAGAATTCTTAAATTTGGCACATTAGTATTGGATTTATATTGATACACAAATTGATGGAACACAAAATATATAGCAGAATCTTAAATAACAAACTAATGAAATATTCCGAAAACTTTATTCTAGAGGTACAGAATGGATTTAGAGAAGGACGATCATGTATAGACCCAGCCTTTTGTCTAAAATTAATAATAGAGAAAAGAAGAGAATATAATTTAGAAACACGTATTGCATTTATTGACTTTGAAAAAGCATTTGACAAAGTTAAAAGAAACATATTATTTAACATATTAAAAGAAAGACAAATACCAAATAATATCCTAAAAGCTGTCACAAGTATATATGAAAATAATCAAATACAAAAAATATTAAATCACGAGCTATCATATACAAGAGAGATAAACCAAGGGGTCCGACAGGGATGTCCCCTCTCAGCAACTCTTTTTAATATCTACTTAAATGAAATAATAATAAAATGGAGTAAACATTTACATCAAGGAATTAAACTTTCTCCTACAGTAAACTTAAACACTCTCCTCTTTGCAGACGACCAAATAATAATTACAATTTCTGAAGATAACTTACAGAAAGTTATTTTAAATCTAAATGAGATATCCAAAGATTATGGTATGATAATATCAACGGAAAAATCAAAAACTATGGCCTTTAAAGGACAAGATCCAGCAAGAACTAAAATAGTAATAGATAACAAGATTTTAGAACAGGTGAATTCATTTAACTACCTAGGATGTATAATCACATATGAAAATGAAAAAGATATAAACGCGAAAATTGCAAAATATTTTAAAATAACAGGTGTAATTAACTCTATATTTAAACCAAACCTAGTTCAAAAACAAACCAGACTAAAAGTATACAATACGTTAGCCCTACCAGCTTTAATGTATGGCAGTGAAATCTGGACAATAAAACAAAAAGACAAACAAAGATTAACAACAGCAGAAATGAAGTTTATGAGAAAAACTGCAAAGTGTACCCTATTTGATCACAAAAGAAACGAAGAAATTAAGAAAGAATTAAACCAAGAACCAGTAATGGAAAAAATTTAAAAATATAAACATAAATGGATGGAACAGGTTCAAAAAATGAAAACAGAAAGATTACCAAAACAAGCCTTAAAGTACAAGCCATTAGGAAAAAGAAAACCAGGACGTCCTCTTAAACGACTCAACGATGACTTCTAAGGCCGGAACAGGCCATGCTATGCCTAAATCCTTGATTCTCGTGATGATGATGATGATGAAATTGATGGAACACTTCCATTGCTAGCTTAGTTGACTGAGTCGATATCATCTCCATTTTCCAACGAACAGACCGCTACTTCGACAGCCTGTTTCCCTTAAAAAATTACACCAAAAAATAGTTTCAGTTAAATAAAAAAAAAAAAAGAAAGAATGCTTACACAGTCTCATGGAAACTTCCTATATGTTGGATTAATGGCCGATTTCTGAATCAATCGATTTGTGAAGTAGATAAATAGAATTTTCTCGCTGAGGTTACGTCAATTTTTAATTCTGTGACTCGGGAAAAAATGTACAATAGAACACACGTGATTACAATGATTACCTCATCAACGTAACACTTGCGCATTCAGCTGTTATCGCAGTGTAAGAAAAAGACGGATAATAGACCAGGTAGTCCTGCCTATTTCCATAGGCTGAAACAAAAATGTATCATGCTGATGAATAAAAAGGCGTTAGAATAATTATACCAAAAAAAAAAAACATATACGAGTATTACAATATGTGAAATAACTAGGAAACATTTAAAATAAAAAAGTAAATACAAAAATCTGTTCATATTTTTTAGTCATTTCTTTTGCTCTAATATTTATCATTAACATTACTTAACGTAAATCTACTTCAAATCGCCATCTATCTACCATATTTTTTTCTTAAGCTCAAATCAAACTTTTGTATACAGTTTTATCCTTAAGAAATGCCCTCAGCTACTCTCTGCCTTGACCTTTTGGCGTTACAAAGGCGCCAAGACTTTCGGGACTTCTGTTAATAAAAGAAGGATAAAAATCTAATGACATTTCTCAGTTGCTTCCTAATATTTATCATGCACATTCCCCTTCAATACTCTTCTTTTTCGTGACCAGGCTACTGCTTACGTTCTCCAGATTCCACTGGCGGCTTGTACTGTCCGACCACAGATCCGAGACCCTAGTCTGGCAACTTGCCAAGAAGAATCAATTCATGTTGAAAGGGAAAAGAAATAAAGGATGTACGAATTGGTTACCAACACGCAAAATCACGTGCTTTATACGTAAAATTTTCCAACTGTTATAGAAGCAAAATAGTTACCACTTTAAAAACTACAATGTTCACAAAAGAAAAGTTAATTTTCCGACGTGTAATAATAAACAATTCATCCCACAAGACGGATTGATTATCCTGTTATCTGGAATGGATTCTCCTTCTTCAGACATGCGCAGAAGTGTTGAAGGGTCTCGTATCTGTGGGCGTACAGTACATAAGCACTGGACACTGCAGCACCCCCAAGGAAAAAATGAAAAAAGTAAATTCTGTTTGTTTATAAATAATACAAACAGCATTTATAAATAATTATAAATTCTGTTTGTTTACAACATGATATAAATGCAATACAACATGTTAAAGGTTACAGCTTATGTTTCGACATTGATTGAATAGTTAATAATTGGAATTGTTCCATTAACGCTTTAGATTACGAAAAATGCACTGCGATAACGCAGTGTCGGAATTATCACGTTCGGCCGATATTCGTTTGCGTTTCTCATTGCATGTAACAAGTGAATCCGACACTGCTCGTTTGAGTTTTTAATCAGTTTAAGCTTTAGATAAATTGTATGCTTGCGCGCAGGGTCGTCGCCAGATTAGATAGCGCCCTGAGGCAAACAATTAAATATCGTCCCTGATGGATTATAAAACAAAAATATAAGAAAATCTCCAATTGCTATTTTGTTTTTATTGCAAGAAAAACATTAATGCAAAACAATTACATAATAATATTGATTAAATGTTTACTCTACGGGGATATCGCACAATAAAACTATTTATAAGCTCCTCTAAATTGAAATTATCAGCTATGTCCGCCTCTATCGAGGCGGACATAGCTGATGATTTTTCCAAGCTTAAACTGATTTAAAAGTATTTGCTGTTCGCAAATACTTTTAAATCAGTTTAAGCTTGGAAAAATTTCTTTCCACACTTTCTACGCTAACAGAAATTGTTAGCGTAGCAACGGCGCCTACAACAATATGGCTGAACTAGCGCCCTTATTAAGTCGTGCCATGAGGCAGACTGCTTCTATGCTACACCCGTCGACGGTACTCCTTGCGCGCGATATTTCTGCGAATACGAAACTTTTATTATTGGTGCGTATTTGTGGTGAGGGTGAACTATTTTTTGTAAATCTTATTTTATTCTGTTAAAATAACATGTAATTATTTATTTATTAAAGATACAAGGCTGAATTATGACGAGTGTCACTGTTGAAAATATGAAAAGAATTATATTTTTTTCAATTATCGTTACACGAAACAAATGGTGTCGGAATTATTGCGTTCGGCCAATTGCAGCTAGACTCGCCGATATTCGTTTGAACTTGTCATTGTACATAACAAGTGAATTCGAGACTGCTCGTTTGAGCAGTGTTGCTACAGATAAATTGTATGCATGCGCGCGTTATTTCTGTGAATTACGAAACTTTTATTATTGGTATGTGTTCGTGGTGAGCGCGAAATATTTTTAATAAAGCAATTTTTTAATATGCATATTTATTAATAAAGTGGTTACTGATTAGGAAAAAAAAAATTTTAATTTTTATTTTGTATATCCACACCCCCACTTAAAATTTTCACTGGCCGCCACTTCCAGATGCAAACACTTCCTCACTCTGAGTTTTACAAAAATTATCCATTTTGGAACGAAGGTATTTATTATCCTCTCTACTCAAAATTCCACTCACTATTCAAACCTTGATCTCCCAAGAAGCGAGCAAAAAAAAATAAACAGCATATCTCAGGTGGCTCCAGTAAAAGCTACAGCTTCACACTGCCATTTGTAGAAATGTCAGTTGTTCTTTCTCGTCCATGACAGAGCCACTGGGTGCAACTTCTGCCCATCTCTACTTGCACCTCTTTCTCATTCAGGCATTAATATAGCAACACCTGAAAACAAAGTTGACTTTCTGGCATCATTAGATGACCAGAGCTGACCAAAACAACTTGCAGTCGAATTACGAGTACACTATGTCTTAATATAGTAGTCTCCCCTTATCTGCGAGTTCGCTATCAGCGGTCAACTCCGGTCCGAAGACATTAAATGAAAAATTCCGGAAATAAACAATTTATAATTACATCGGCAAAATGGATATTCGATCCAACATTATTTCAAAGCCGAATATTTGTAGAAACTATGAAAGTTTCATAAGTTGACCTGAGAGCTTACGAGAATACAATCATCGACATCCCCCAGTTGCCTTAGCTACTTAAGTCAAGTAGGTAGTGCAACTCAGTTCGGTACACTCCGCGAGGTGTCTAGGAACGTATCCCTCAGCGGATAAGGGGGGGGGGGGGGATACTACTGTAGTGAAATGTGACTCCTGGGGCCTTCTGCCAGAAAAACATCGGGAGTCTTGAATAATCTTGATACTAAAAGTCCTTAAATTCTGATGATAACCTACCGTTTGTGCACCAGAATTTCAACTTATTCTCTACATTCTTTTAAGCTCAGTCAGCATCTTTCCTGCATCATGGAAGCATAGTCCATATTCGGCCCATTATCTATTTCCCTCACCCCAGTTCTCTATAAAATAATGAAGAAGGTCATTAACCATCAATCTCTTCACTACCTGGAGGCTAGTTGATCAATGACCACCACTACGGTTTGCGTCCCTCTAAATCCAGCAAATATTCCTGCCTGTATCACACACTTTGGGTCACGTGCCATAGAAGGTTCAGAGAAAGCAGTACTGTTGCATTTTACATTTCGAGAGTAATTTATATGGGTCTGGCATAGAAGAATTTTCAGTATATTATAATCCATCGATGTCTTCCACCCTTTGTAAACGGAAACCACTTCTCTTTCTTGTTCTAATTTCCTCCCTCTGGTCTGGTTTCCCTACCAATGATAGTGCCCCAGTTGTCTGTTCATGAAAAAGCATGAAAAAATATTGTTTATTTATCGATAAAATTATACAGTTTGGTATAATTCAAAATTACTTGAAAATAAAATCCATTCCTTTAATTGTAATTAAAGGAATGGATTTACAATTTTTGGACATTACAATTAAATGCTTTAATTGTGATGTCCAAATATTTAAAGAGACGGAGTAAACACGATAAGCACTACGAACACTCTACTACTGGCGCGAACTGCATATAAACAATATTGGAACTGCGCAACGGACAGTGCCGCATTATGCTAATAACTCGCATCTCACTATGATGTGCATATGCTTGCGCGCGTAGCAATATGACACTGTGGTAAACACAGTGCTGCTAGCGTCCTTCGTCCTCCTAAGTGCTACAAGATGGATTTTTATTATTTTTTATACAAAATGAGAGAATTGTATAGGATTGTTGATGATAAAATTAAATATTACAAGCAAATATAAATAAATTAATAAATATATTTATATATCGATAAAAATTGGGGGTGCTGCAGTTCCGAAGTGCCTATGCACGAGCCGTCCCTGCCCAATAAGCAACTAAAAACAATGTCTCTAGGAGTGAAAAGTTGGCCGGGAAGCAAAAGCTGACAAAATTGTATCTTACATACACTGTTTCTTTTCTTTTCTTTTCTTTTTTTTTTTTTTTAATTTCTTTAAAATTTTTCAGATTTTCATAAATTCAGGAGGCGCAAAATAGTGATTGCCTGGGGGTGCCATATATATATATATATATATTCCGCAGTGCCTGAAAAATTAACCAAGGTTGTCAAAAAAATATAATATTGGAACTTTATTCACTTCGCTTCCTAAGATCGGCTCTCTAGTGAGACGTCCAAAGCCTAGCCATCACAATCTAAAATATCCCGGTGTGTAGAAGATATGGTGCGACATTCCTTACTTTGGCCAGACCGATAAGTCTATTGAATTGCGTATGGAGGAGCACAGGTGGGGCATCACAAGAGAACACGTGCCAGTGCTTTATCCAGCCGTATCCTTTCTTCTGCCGATTCTGATGATCAAAACCACAGTCATACAATCCTTTGGGATAGATCTAACAACATTTTCCGTTGCCATGACGAATTGGAGAGAAAAATTGTTGAATTTTTCTCTCCAATTCTCTCCTTCAGGATACCTGAAGAAGGCTGTAAAAGGCTGAAACTAGTTGTATCATTTTCATTAAAACTTCATATTTTATCTCGGTTTAAGTCATTAAATATTTATTCTTTAAAAAAAAAAAAAAAAAAAATATATATATATATATATATATATATATATATATACAGGGTGTTCGGGATAAATTTGACAGTTTCGTAAGGAAAAAGAAAATCTTCTTTGTATCTATTAAATTTAATGAATTGACAAAAAAACATTACAGGCAGAGTTAATTACAATACTATCAACAAGATTTACTCAAAATAACCACCATTAGCATCGATCATAGCTTCAATTCTGCTTCGGAACCTCGAACAAGCTGATGCTACAGTCTCCCTGGGAAGGGCCGCAAAAACTGTTTTAATTTTATCCATTAACTGGGCTTTTGTATTACTGGAAGTGCGATTGGTGTCTTTTTCAACTGCGCCCCATACAAAATAATCCATGGGGTTAAGGTCTGGGGAGTTTGGAGGCCAAACATTTGGACTGGTGAAGTCGTAGAAATTTTCAGACAACCATTTTTGACTTTTCCCAGAGGTGTGGCAAGGGGCCGAATCCTGCTGCCATACATACGGCCTACCATTGGCTACCCTTGTTATCCAGGGCTTGACTACAGTTAGCAACTCCACGAACAAAGCCCGAATTCCAATGCCAGGGTTCTTCAACACCTGTTCCTGCAGATTTGCGAGGAATTCTGCTGTACGAACGCAATCAGATCGTCTGCTAGGGATCTTTCTTCTTGCTACATCCTCGTAGTCACCATTGCAAGTCTCTAGTTCATGCCTGATTGTTTTTACTGTATTCAGGGAGCATTGGGCAGCAGTCGTAATATCCTTATTTTGATGGCGGGCACGAATCATCATGATACAAGTTATTCTCTTCCATGATTCAGGTGGGTTCCAGCTATCCATCCTTTCTGACATCTTGTATATGAATGAAGAAGGGTCCAAACTTTTAAATGAAGAGAAGTGTGTGTTAATACATGTAACTTACGGAAAAATATAATTAATTATAAATATGTCAAATTTATCCCGAACACCCTGTATATATATATATGTTGGGCTCAATTACGAGAGGTTGGCTGCTCAACCTATAGTACGTTAGTGCCGTACATGGGTAGGGCCATATGCCCATTGTTTACGGCCATATATCCTAAACAACGCGCTGCTGACTATAGCCAGTTGTTCAAAAAAGAATGCTAACAGAATACTAATATACATTATTCATTATGATATTTCTATACAAATTCATAGTCAGAATATGTTTTTATCACAGGTGCCAATGTGGGAAAAGAATTGCCTCAATTTAGAATACCTTATTGTACGATAGTCAGTATACCTGCAAAATATGCTTTCAACACTGTTAAATTTAAGAATATTATTAAAACTATGCTTAAATAAACCTTATTCTCTGTACTTATTTCTAATTCGTAGTTTCAATCTTAACTTACTGTCAGTTTAATCCGAAATAATTTATAGTTTTCAATCACAGTCATTTATGCAGTTATAATTTAAGGTGAACCAAGTCCCACACATTTAAGAATATACGTAAGGAAAAAAAATTACAATGAATATAATTTCAAATTTGTAATTACCATAGCTCGCAGTTCTACAGAATCTACATAAGTCAGTGGTACAGAATAGAAGCAAGATTGGTCCAAGAATGATCGCCTATAACTTAAGGAGGCTGCTATAGTTACAGGATTTAAGAATTAAATGTATTTTACGCACTTCAAGAGTAATTGTGTAGGTTGTAGAATTACGCCCCAAGCAACTAAAACTATTAGGCTGGTATGTCACGTCTGTAAACATAGTGTGTGTGTGTGTGTTCCTCTGATCTGTTTGAAGGAGTGAAAAGCCCTTCCATAGCCCGCTATGGAAGGGCTTTTCATTACCATTAATTCCTTGAGTTTAGTTGTTAATTTTTTTTTTTTCTCATTAGATTTCGTGACTCACCACGCCAAAATCGTTCTACAAAGATAGAAAAATGTCCATAGTTACTTAATGTGACCAGCAAAATGTAAACTGAATTTGTGGAGTTGAAGAACCTAGCATTTGCCTATATCCAAAGTGGTCTAGGAAAATATTTTGTTAAAAAAATCACTACTTTAATTTTTATAAATTTCTCCGTGATTTTTAGGATAACCAGTAGAAAGATGTTTATATGTAGAAAGAGTGGACATTAAAGATCCAACATTATTTCAAAGCCGAATATGTAGAAACTAAGGAAATTTCGACCAGAAAGCTTATGAGAATACAATCCTCAGCATCGGAGTTATTTTAGGTTGAATTACTTAAAAGACACGAGCACCGCCCAGGCGTCTGCATATTCGCCTTTAATTAGTGTATTTGATAAAGGTTTCACTGGCCTGTGAGCTGTTTCTAACTGGTTAGTTCTCTTTATAGACCAGGCAATAAGTTCGTTCAAATTGCACAATTCCAAAAGCTTATGAGTGATTTTCTTAGGTCATACCTCAGATAGCTCAAACCTCTGGATGCCTTATGAATCTCTGCGCTCCACCCGATCACCAAGCTGAGCCTCAGCCCATAATTTTAATTATTTACATTAATTTACAGTAAGCAAGGCTGAGATAAAACACAAAAAATAACTTAATGTCAACACGACTTATTACATGTGCACGGTCAGATACTTCAGTTTGCATATTTGGTAGACCGGAGCTAACAGAACATTGAGGGATCAAAATATAGGATCTCGCCATACTCCCAGTTTTTTTATTCTCGAGTCTTGTCATAACACAGCGCTTCCCAAACTGTGGGCCGCGGCCCCCTTGGGGATAATAGATTTTGTTGAGGGGGGCCGTGAAATAATGAAAACAAATTTAAAATCTTTTAAGACTAAGTAGATTTTTTATCTTAAAAGAAACGTATTTAATTTTAATTATTTATTATTTCTTTTTGGTTATATTTTATATTTTAATGGAAAAAAATCACACATCGGTGCGGGTTCACAAATTTTGCTTCCTGCGTATTTCGGCGCTTAATGAATATTAGTAAACATATGCTTATTCATATAAGTTTCATTTCAAAGCAGACATCTAAGAATTGCAGTTTCAAATAGCAGTGTTGAAAACTCATCCATCACATTCAATTGTTATTAAACTTCTTTTATATTTTTAATTCTTTCTTTATTACTAATCGTTTTACGTTTCACGTGCTTGTACTGCAAATGTACAATAACATCATATCTTATCTATATAAAAATATACGATAATGTGGCATGTCAAATGTGTATGTAAGATGCTAAAAATATAATATTTGCATTTGATTTTTGTAATATTCGCTATGTATGTTTTGTGTTGAATATAAATATAATAAATATTATAATAATATATGTCTATATTACGATTTTGTTTCGAGGGGGCCGTAAAATATTTTAATTTTTCCAAAGGGGGCCCTGACATCCAGAAGTTTGGGAAGCACTGTCATAATCATAACAGACAGCGATATAAGATATCCAATTTAGAGAAAAATCTGGGAGCCTACTAAGATCTTGTTATGTCCTATATATTTGAATGTAAACTCGAGCATTGATCTTCTTGATATGGTCCATCAGATGCGCAAACAAGAAACTTGCCAAAGTTCCCGACAATGGACACATGATGAAAACTAATTTCAATTATCCGAATCCTTCAACCCTTCCGTATTGGTTTCATCATTTTAATTTTAGCGTTTGTAAGGTTGCTGCTTTTTTTTTTCTTTTTTTTCTCCTTATGAAGTCTGATGTAAGCAGGACTAGCCGTGTTGATATTAAATATTACAAGTTAATTTTGCGTTTATATCATCCTCCGGATTCAGCCATATGAACCGTGTGTGTGTGTGTGTGTGTGTGTGTGTGTGTGTGTGTGTGTGTGTGCGCGTTCATTTAGCTAACTAAGTAGATAGTTTAATGGCGTGTCATGAAAATAATTTTTTTTTTTAAAAAAGCACTGTGTCATATCCCTTATGAACAAAAGTGAAAGCGTGTGAACTGCAGTTTAGCTACCGGGAGTTCAAGATGATTTGAGTGAAGGAGTCAATATAAATACTGAGAGGTATTAATAATACAAACACTTTTTTTGTCTGTTTGCTTGTTTTTGTTTTAGTTAGAGCTTGTGTCAGAACTTATGCGACATATTTAGAAATGGTATACGAATTTCGGGGGACAAAGGAAGTTACTGCCTGGAAAGTACAGTTTCAATATATTTATAACTACATTTAGTATTTTTTAAAAAAGAGTCCTATTCATTAAAAAAATAATAATAATAAATGGAATCAGGATCACATTGCTCTCATTTCTGGGTAAGGATTTGATCATTATATTTAATTTTCCTCTACAGAATATTAGGCTAAATGCAACTAGTGTTTATTTTATTTTTGGTATTATTACGTTTGGGATATAATACTTCTCGTATGAATATATAGTGCAATGTGTTTCGAAAAATAATGTTGAACCAAGATAATTTTTAGCTTCTATTATGATAAATAAAATAAATCCTCCAAAACCTTTTCATTCACCAAAAAGAATTCTCCAGTGTCTGGAATCGAACCTGTAAGTGTATCTTCTGAAGAACAAACGTTATGGAAGTTACCACGAGGATACACGAAAACTATATCAGCGTTCTTTCGAATGATTTGAATCAATTCAGATATATATATTCAGAGGCTGTGTAGTGTTTACTAGCTGCAACTAGCGTTTTCATGCTCTGAGAGGAAATTGGACAGCATATATGGAAATGTTTATAAAAAAAGGAAGAATATTTTCCATAGGCACTAACAGAATAGTCTGTAGGAAAGCAATCGTCAATTAATTGAATAACCCTTCTCTGTGTAGCGTTAAAGATTTCCAGGAATCTAAATGGAAAACGATATTTTAATGTTGAGCGATATGAGATTGTACAACTTTAGCAGCTGCAGAGATAGGGGAGAAATAGTGTGTTTTGGATCTTGTTTAACAATCGGGATATTATTAGAAATAAGGGGCAGGGATAATTTCATCTTAACTTATCATTTTGGAACTAAATGATGTCTATCAGCCTATCAACAAATTAGTATTCTTTCACATCGCCTCAATCATTACTAAATATATGTAAGCATGGTGATATACAACTGTTTGCAGATGATGCAAAACTGGAGAGAGTAAGGAATCGAGCAGATGTCGTGACCTTACAAGAGGACTTGAATAGATTGTATGAGTCTGTAACTTCAATATTGCAAAGTATGAGGTTCCGAAATTTGGTAGACGACAATAGGATGTTAAATACACATCCTATTGTCAAAGCTTACATTGCACAAGTTGCGAAGACATCACATCGGATTATCGGAATGAAGGGAAGGACCTTAACGTGCAGAAATGGAGGTTTGGGTTCCATTATATAAAGCCTTGATGAGGCCTCATGTGGATTACTGTGCACAGATTTGGCCCCCTTATTTTCATGGGGATGAGGATATAATAATAATAATTAATTTCATATATCTGGTCAATGAAAAACCTACTTAAAATTACTTAAAACTAAAGCTGAAAAAATAATAATGTACATGCTATAATAAAAGTTATCATTCTTTACGTATAATTTATTATATTCTATTATATTCTATATTATATTCTAAAGTATTCTATAAAAATTATAATTTAATAATTTTTATAGATTATGTTTTTCCTTGTATCATTAAATTCATAATGGCATTTCCAAACCTCCAAAATATGTATATATCTATGCTATAATAAGAAATAATAAAGATGAATAATGCTGATGGCACGTATTTTAGAAATTAAAAGAAATAAAAACTTCATAAACACACATTTATTTTTAAATGTAAATGTTTATTTAAAATGAGAGTGAAGAATTGAGAATCATCGTAATACAGAATGTTGTTACCATTATTGTTCAATAGTCTGTCTCTTATCTCCGTGGAATAAATCAGATTGAATTAATTTTATATAATAAATATATATACAATAACACTTTTAAGCGTGTATAGCATTCTAGTGCTTATGGCAGTAGAAATATAAAAAAATAAAATAAAAAATAAATAATAATAAAATTATTCAGTGGAAATGGAAGATACAAATCTTCCATTTCCACTGTTCAAAGTGACTGTTCTGCTATTCATTACGCTTAGTGTGTCCGTCTATTCGCACGATTACCACTATTGAAGCACAGTGTCCTTCGAGGAGGGAGCATCAATAACCATCGAAGCAACCCTCCCGGGATGTATTTACTGCCCGGATCTCTTTTGATCTCACGCTTTGGATGCTATGACGTTTGCTTGGCTCACACCATTGGTCCTCCGCAAATTAACGGTGACAGTGATTACGGAGTCGTGTTACATGTGACCTATTTCAACTGCAAATGATCCGCGACACATCGTTAACAGTTGACCATTTCGAAATGTAGATCGACGGCCGGATGAGATCCCGGCGGGTCACGTGGCGCAACGATACTTCGGCCGTTGGATGACACTTTCGCCCAGGAGCCGCCCTGCACCAAAAATGATGCGATGTCGTCATCCCCCTCCGCATCTGTCATTAGCCAACGGAGGAACGGAGGGCGTAGCTGACACCCGGGTGGGCGTCCATAGTCGTATTTTAGGGTCCTATTATTAGTTGTGTGTCGGCCGCCACGACATCTCGTCATTGATCGTACCGCTGTGCCAGTTTTCCCCGTGCCGCCAAGATTTCGTCGCACGACCCATCTAGGTCAATGCCGACAGCGGCTGCCCAAGCGCCTAATGTGGTCCCGGTCACGTTAGAGGGACCGACGATACCCTTGCTACCCCCCGTCCAAGGAGGCGCGATCTATCACACCAGATGTTCGCCGGACGACCAGCAAAACAGCTCCAAGAAATCAGAAATGCGAATGTATCACCACCTTCCGTACCCTTCCCCCCTTGCCCTAACGTCAGGGGACGACAGACATCGCGTGCAAAGAAAACGCAGGACTGGCAAGCGAACAGATGGTGAGGGGATGTGCAGGGACAGTGTACGACCGCGAAAACGAACATGTCAAAGTTACGAGGAATTACAAAACCAACGCATCTTGGCCAACGTTCGCGAGAGACAGAGGACGCAGAGCTTGAACGAGGCGTTTGCCTCTCTGCGAAAGATTATCCCGACCTTACCATCCGACAAACTTAGCAAGATCCAAACGCTGAAACTAGCTGCTCGATACATAGACTTCCTGTACCAAGTCCTCCGCAGTGATGACCACGACAGCAAGCTGGCTAGTTCTTGCAGCTACGTGGCCCACGAGAGATTAAGCTACGCCTTCTCGGTATGGAGGATGGAAGGAGCCTGGTCTGGTCACTAAATACGTAAGTAATCGTATTTGAGCAAGATTCGGCTCACTGCTAGCACAGTATTTCCAATTAACGTAATTATCATTTGTATCATTTAATACGCATGTTGTATATCGGGATTCGGTATAGAGCATGCTAATTAAATGATATGTCCACATGATTTCATATTCAGCTGCAGGAAATTCATTCAAAACTAATATCAGATACTCTAATATATATCCTATCAGAAACTTCGGTGCTCACTGGAGCTAAATGCTTAGTCTGGAAAATAGGATTTTTTTTTTTTTTTTTTTTTTTTTTGTCAGGCATCCTGCTCATACACTTTGATATGCGAAATATAAAAAATTACCAATAAAATAAAATAAATTGAAAGTCAAAAAAAGGCAGCAGTTACCCCGATCGTGGCTTATCTCAAAACTTTAGTTTTATCACAAACCAAATATTGACTATTTCCTTAATAGAGCGATAGCTCATGTCTGAATTTTTTTTAACTAACGATAAAGCCAGTAATCTACTTAGAAACTGTAATAAACAAGCTTACAAGAAATACGAAGCAAACTCAAAAATTTCTTATGTGGAAGTAGTTCTGATTATGGGAAGTATAAACATTCTTTTTATGTGAAAAAAAAAATACTGTAAAGGTCTGTACATTAAAGGAAGAGCGGAATGTTTATTTTATATTTTATATATTAAAGCGAGATATATATGAATATGAAAAATATATTTATATTTATAATAAGAAGCGAACCCGGATCGCCACCACACAGTTAAAAGTCATAACATAAAGTGATATAAAAATGCATTTATAATTAATTGGTCAATGAATACTGTAATAATAAAACGCAAAACATTCAGAACCAATTTATATAAAGTGCAGCACAATATTCTTGAAGGATCAGTATTCTAAAGTTATTTGGAAATGTCAGATTTCTTAATTTTACTGTAATATTAAAGCTTGGAATTTTTCAAAACATTATCATCTGCTTCCTCTTATCGTATTACATTAATTTATCTGTCGTAATACTTACTGTTATTGTGAATGTTTGCGAAATATAAACATGAAATTTACCGAGCAAGGAAATGCAAAACAAAGCATTATACACAGTCGGTAATAACTGTACGGTTCCAAATTTTCCTCAATTTACCATATACTAAATTTAATGCATTTCAATAATTACAAATAATGAGGTAAAATAGGAGTAATTCAAAACAAAAGAAAAACAGCTAGCAATAAAGTCAATATTATTATTATTATTATTATTATTATTATTATTATTATTAATTATAGGCATATCCAAGAAGAGGGGATTTATCAAGGGAGGGAGAACCTTGAAGGTGTGATACCTCCCATCCCTCTTCTTGAACACATTCACCAAAGATGCGCTTACAACACTACTGACAGCTTATTCCATTCACTCACTACAAACTGGGAAAATAAATTGAACCTCACATGTTTCTTGACCATGCCTTTAATTAGCTTCCAGAAATGACCCCAATTTCCCCCCCCCGCCTGCTATAAGTTGCAAAACGTCCACCTGCATCTATACTGTAATATCCCCTTATTAGTTTGTCTTTTCTACATATTTTATATATGTAGAAAACATATTTTTAAACATATTGTACATACTTTTCTCTTTTCTTCAGTTTCTAAAACTTTGAAGACCACATTCTTTCAGTCTATGTTCGTATGTAAAATTCTGAATTCCGATTATGGGTTAGTCAGTGCCAGATTTTTACTATTTTATCCTCATCTCCATGGAATCGCAGTAATCATTTCTGAGCTCAGTAGTCCAGATGTGGTCTGTCAAGGTCTTGTAAAGATTATAGTAATCCCGTAATCTTTTAAACCTAACTTGTTCTTTGCACTTTTCATATGACTGCTCACAAAGGGGGTAAAGCTTGGAGACAAATAATTACATCAAGAAAGTTTTATTTCATTATTTAATTTTTTTTTTTTTCAGAAGTAGATCGGGGGGGGGAAGTGCCCCGTTTGTCCCCCTTCTGCGGACGCCCATGACTGCTCATCATATTTCAATAATAAAGGTACAAGAACATTTTCTTGTTATCTAGTTCACGATTTAAACCATTTCTTTACACTCCCTGCCGCTTCTTAAGTTAAAAGTGTCTCATCACTTTCACTAACTGAAGGCATAAAAACTTCTTTAGTGACATTCTCAGATATTGTCATTAAATTTGATATTCTTGAATCGAGTCCTTTTTATTGATGCTGCTTAAGGACATTTTGTCCTTCTCTTAAATGCTTTATCCTTCCTCTATTCTACATCCTCTATAGTTGAAATCACTCACGATAGCTCTTCTTTTATCCATAAGGTTAATCTGCCTGTGAAGTTCCAAGACCTCTTCAGTTGATACTGCTATAGACTAGAGTCAGTTGATACTGCTATAGACTAGAGTCAGTTTACCCTGGTCGATAACTGTACACAACCGTGTGCTTTATTCCACACCAATCTACTTCGCACTAAACAGCCTCAAAAATGTTTGGTTGAATTGTTTACGCTATCGCTGTCATTCTTAGTGTCTACTCCGGTTGGCTGCAAGTCATCTATAATGATTTCCAGTACTATCTCCCTTTTTCATTCTGCCTGATTTTCCTGAATACAGTGTATCTGTCGCATTCTATCCTTTCAAGATATTCTCTCCTGTCAACAGGTGTCACCAATGACAATAAAGTTTGTTTCATTTGCATTTTTTAATGCTAGAAATTCCTCACCTGGTTCCTGATGCTTCTAACATCAATGAGCATGCATGATAACCAAGCATGTCTCATGCAAATTCAAATAACTCTTAAAACATCTCCACCCATTGTTGTTCTACTGTTCTACATCTATTGTTTTTTGCGATTATTCCTTCGACACTATCATTCCCCCCCCCCTCCCTCTCTCTCTCTCTCTCTCTCTCACTTCTTCTCTTCTTCTTCTGTTCCGTCTAAGACGGGTTGAGTCTTCTCTTGAGCAGGATCTTCCAATCTTCTCTATTCCTTGCTGTTCGAAAAAGTTCCTTATATGTTCTGCATGTTCTAGATGTTCTTTATTAATTTCAGCCAGGTAATTCTTGGTCTTCCGGGTCTTCTTTTTTCAGTTGGAAAAGTATTGATTAGGACGTTAGGAAGTCTGTCTGCGTCCATGCGTATAGTGTGTCCAAACCATCTCAGTTGTTATTTTCTAATTTTTTCTATTATTGTCTTTTTATACAATAGTTCTTGTCTGACTGTGATGTTTGTTTTCTTTTCTATCTAACTTGTTCTATTTATTTTTCTTAAGCATTTCATTTCACTGGTGCACGCACTTTTATTATTATTAATAAACAATCAGCTAACATCCTTTATTCCCTTACAGTGAGTAGGCGAAGCTGTTTTAGCCTTATCTAACTTTTGGAGACTGAGTGAGCAGTTCAATCTCCACCGGTAGCCAATCAAAGATAGCTGGACCAAGACTTAATTAATTATCGTATGATGATACAGCGGCCGTGAGTTCCCTTTACGGGAATGTACAGCACCAATCCGTCCCCCAAATTTTATCCGGGCTCCGGAACCGGCATAGCTGACAAATCAGGCCTCTGGCTGGGTAGTATTCCTGACTGTAACCCGTGCGTGTCCACGGGCCGGTTTACCTACTTGCGGGATGAAAAACCCAGATAAACTGGAGGAAAAAACGCTGCTGTCCATGCCCAAGACTGGCTAACTTGGCTATGGCTGAGGAAGATCCTTAAGTTCCTCACGTCGTCAACGGGAATCGAACCTAGGACACTCCTTCCCCAGGCATATGGTTGCGAAGCGCTAAGCTAACCGGACCCAAGACTAATTATAAGCGACACCAATTATAAGACTAATTATAAGACAATATGTTTGTCTGTAACAGTGTGGATTCTACGATCGACACTTTCTTGAGTTTACGGGACGAAAAACTCGAGTTTCTGGGAGAGAGAGAGAGAGAGAGAGAGAGAGAGAGAGAGAAGAAGAAAAAAAAAAAAAAAACGCTTGCCTGTGTCGGAGATTGACTAACTCGGGAACCGGTCGAAGAAAGGCTTAGATAGAGTTCCTCTAGTCAGTTCTAGACTTGAACTTGTCTTTCATCGCGCAGCTTAAGATGCAAACATCATTTCCACAGAGCTGCACAGGCCTTAATTATTATTATTAAATAATAATAATAAATAAATAAATAAACAAACAATACACGAGATGGGATTTACATGTAGTTATTTATTTTTTTTTTTTTTTTTCATGCAAACTATTCACTGAGTTTATTTTATTTAGTTTATTCTTCGATTTTAGCGCCTCAATAGATTTCGCTTTACGGTCGTAGTTTGTACAAGCATTTATGATCATTTTCAATCAGGTTCCAAACTGGTCATATTCCAAATTCGGTTTTAATTCTTCTTCATACTACTTAACTCTCTACTTTACACTGATGGAATAACATCGACTTGTTTAAAGACTGGAAAGACCTTGGTTAGATATACATTATGCGTTTTTTCGATTGACGCACAGATAGTTTCACATGAAGGTAGCAGAGTTTCTTCTCCGAATATTTTAACGATTTCATAAAGCAGTTTCGGTGGGTGAGTGTACAGAGTTAATCCAAGTTCAGTCCTCGGTAATCCAATCTATTCATTACAGTACTGCGATAATCCAATAGTAACATTTCACCTCTCCATTCACACCATATTAAAAGCTTTGTTTTTCTTTTCTGATTCGTTTCACTTAATGACATGGCTGGCGTATATAATTAGCTGAGTCTAGAATATGCTTTTACAAACATCCATACCCAAGGTGAAATTCAAACCCCCAACCTGTTTGTAAAGCAAGCATGCTATCCACGTCATAGATTGCATGACGCAGCTAATTATATACGCCATATAAACGCATATTTGGCTGTTAAACACTTGTTCAGATATCAATAAAGATAATAATAGACTATACGATTAAACGCAGTTGTTGCAAATAATCTCACATATTAATGTTAGGTGCAATATTTCCAGAACTCTTTACTACTATGGTCCTTAATGTCCGTAATTGCTTTATGACATTATACTAGGCATATCTGACATCAGATATAACATATAACATAGGATACCGAAGGAGGGAAATAGGACAAAAACAAAACCTCTTTTCATCTCATTTCGTACAGGAAGTCTTTGTCTTATAATAATAATAATAATAATATATCCTTGTTAATATTATATTTCTTGTTAACTATCAAGATGAATGTGTTCGCTTCACCTATTAAAGCATAACATGCGAAGGATCTAAAAGTACAAACGTATCGTATAAAAGTCAACAGATGACTCCATCTAAACTATGAGCTATTTTTTATTATTATATGTTTACTTTCAGAATAAAATATGAATAAGAACAAAATCTCCAAAGCGGTATATTGCCCTCCCCCCATCCAAACCCGAAGACAGAGGAAATTGAAGGATTCAGTTATGTTATTTACTAAGTGAACAGAGGTTTTTATTTATATATGGAAAATAACAAAATATACTTATAAACATTTCTACAGTGTATACAAATAATGTTCACCGTAAGGTACAATTTATGAATTCAGTGTACATTAAATGATTTTACGAGAATGATATTTAATCAAAAATGAAAAAAATAAATAAGTTATTGCGAAAAATGAGTTCGTTTGCTAATGCACTGAGTTATGTTAATATAAATATTTTTGATATCTGATTTATTTTCCGTTTTTCTGCATATGAAACTGTTTTAAAATCTTACTTAATTCTCCTCTTCTACCTTTACAGTGTCGAGGTCGTTTTAAAATCATTGATTTGTAATATGCTCTTGTAAATTGAGACGTTATTTACTGCAAATGTCGTCACCATAACATAAAACACAGCAGACGATGACAACGCGCTCTATTCTCAGACGAGGCAACTTTCCACGTTTTGATGGATGATTAAGTAACAACATAAGAATTTCGAGTTCTCTATATTTCCCCTTCAGATCCGAGAAAAGTAAACAAACATTTCCTTGGAGCATGCAATTTGCATTGAATATAATGTCACGAATTTTGAGACATCAGGAAAGAAAAGAAAAACACCTCAGAAGCATTTCACGTGCAAACAAACTACTAACCTCTTTCGCCATTTATTTTATCGTTGTTTGAAATTGTGAGGGCGCTTTTTTTTTGATAACATTCTATAAATTACTAAATGGCGAAAATGTCAGTTTATTTCCAGTGTCGTATTTACGCGTAGTCTATATACAATACTTAACTGTAACAAATGTCTAAATTTCTTTTAAAAATATACAACAAAATAATTTTCAGTTATTATAAATATATAATAATAAACACTTTAATGATAACGTATATTATATATTGTCTCTGAATAAACATAATTGTTTATCTGTAATGAAAAAAGGCGACAAAAAATGGAACAATAAAAATAAATAAAAACTTCGTTAAATCAATAGTTATTTCATTAGCAGGTGTTTTGTTATTATATTCAGGTTTAATTCTATTAGTTTAATATTCATCATCATCATCATAACACTAATTACGGGTATAGACCATATTGGTCTGTTCCGGTCTCATTATCCATCCAATATCTTCTCTTTTTTTTTCTTTTTTTTTCTTTTTTTTTTTTAGGTCTACCGTGCCTTTTCTTTCCAATTGGCTTGTATTTCAGAATTTGTTTATGATATTGGGTGTTGGCCATTCGGTTTACATGTTCTATCCATTCAGTTTAATATTCATATATAATTTATTATTATAACACAGCAAATAATTCTATAAATAAATAAAAATAAACCTAACACTTTTTTTTATTCCTCAAAAGGGTAATTAAGATAGGAAGAGCTCTTTAATTCTAACTTTGGATATATCTAAGGTAGACACTCTCTCAATCTTTAATCTATAATATATTACAAAAGTGCATTATTATTATTATTATTATTATTATTATGCACTTTGGACTCCATGGAGTCCAAAGACTTATTGTGGGAGATCACACACACACACACACACACACACACACACACACACACACACACACACACACACACACACACACACACACACACACACACACACACACACACACACACACACACACACAGAGAGAGAGAGAGAGAGATCATCATACTTAACCTTAAATGTCTTCACCATGCTCAGGAAATGCATTCCAACCATCCGTCACTCTCCATGCAAAAACCTACTCCTCACCCTTCCTACTCACGGCTCCCTTATACAGCTTCCAGGTATGGCCTGTCATCCTCCCCTGTCTTCTTCATGCTATGAAAAATCTCATATATTGATTTGGTAATAACCCCTTGCCATATCCCTCCTGTCCTCCTATCCACCAGTCTTTGCAAATTGCATTCCTTCAATCTATCCTCGAACTCAACATTCCAGAGACCAGCAGCCACCCTAGTCAATAATCTCTGAACCTTTCCAATATCTCTTTATCCTTTTTGAAAGTGTTTAAATTTCTGAACCATATTCTAACACTTACCACCAAGCCTCACACTTTAAACATGAACATAGATCCACTCATTTGCTCATTCGGATAATCTACGAGTATTTAAGTCCTCTTACAAAGCTAGAAAGTCTGCTCTACTCCTCATAATTCTTCCTAGCTTTGCATTATCTGCAAACAGTTGCATATCACCATCCAAACCTTCCCAATATCATTAACATATAAGTTAAAAAACAATGTCTCCAAGACAGATCCTTCAGAAGCAAAGGAAAGAAGTGTTTTCCTTTTCTGGGATATTGTTGATATCAGACAACAATATCAAAAATACACCAGATATCCAGTCTCCAATCTAGTGCACTAATCTACTGTTCAACCCATCATTTCTAATTTAATAACAGACTTGTCGTGGGTAATTTATCAAAAGCCTTTGAAAATAAATATACCACTATGTATGCATCTCCTTTGTCCAAAGTGTTTTTCACCTTCTTATAATAAGTAAGTAGATTGCTGAAACACGATGTTCCTTTTGAAACCCACGCTGACTATCAAATATTACTACTATCAACTCAATTCTAATTCTTAGTCCTGACTAACATTTTCATCAATTTAACTGCACCTCCAAACACACAGATATCTATAAATTAAATGAAAGCCATCACCTTCCGTATGAAAAGAAATATTTGTGCCTTCTTTCCACTTCTTTGGAATTTGGCCCATCTAAGACTCATGTTAAAGAGGTGCATTATTGCTGTTGTTAACTTCCTAGAGCATTCTCTCACAATACGAGGTGATATATCATAGTACTGAATAACTCCTACAGCCTTATTCATATCTATTTATTTAATTCCTCATGTATCCTCCTGTTCACTCACCATCAGTGCACTCAAATTCTGCATGATGTCACATTTACGACGATAAAATACTTTTATGAACGGTTCATTTAATATCTCAACTACATCCTCCCCAGTGCTTATCATTCTACCATTTCATCAATCAATATCATCCTTCATAATCATTCTTTCTTCTTCAGGCCATGTATTGAAAGAACTCTGTCAAATATCTCCTGTCTCATTAGCTAACTGATACTTATACTGCACTTCACCGTTACCAACAAGTCATCTTTTCTCCTGCTTTTTATACGCCTTGTACAAATGATTATCTCTTTTCATCTAGTGCTGCTTCCTCCATAATACCGTTTTCTACCAGATTGCAGGCCTAAGCTCTTCAGTCATCAATTTTACTCCTAGCTTATTTAACCTCCTGCCTCCTGACTTTTGGAATTAATTTAAACATTGCCTCTGCCAGATAGTTTCTGAGTGGAATCCAATCAGCATCGATCTCTTTTCCGCAATCCACGATTGCGGAAATATGGCTGGATATTACTGTAGTGATTACTTCATGTTCACCTTCACCAACTGGAGGAAGATTTGAGACATCTATAATAATATGTTCTGATGAGATGATCAATTCCAAGAACCTTGATTCTCATGTTCCCTCTGTTACATATTACCTAATTCTCTCAAAAACTAGAAATTCATTCCATTCTCTTTGCCCTCGGATGCCGTCTCTTTCTCAATCCATATTACCATAATTAAAGTGTCACCCATAATGATCACCCTTTTCTTATTTTCCAGGTTAATTTGCCTATGAATTTCCTTCTCACTGCCCTATACGTTACCAGGTCTATAGCAACACACAAATAAATATTTCATCCTGTCCACCTTTACCTTACACCATACTGCCATATTACAATAATATTTTTCTAGATTAAGTATTGATTTCTGAAGCGCACATATCATTTATTTATTTATTCTGAAATACATTCGGAAATTTTTGCCCTCCCTCGATAAGTCTTTGGACTCCCTGGATGTGTCACATAATAAAATAAATTAAAAAAATATATAATTATAGTCCGACCACAGAAGCAAAAGCTATCGTTGACAGACTACCAAGTAGAGTCAATTCATGTTGAAGAGGAGAAAAAAAAAATAAGGCGATGTACGAATTGGTCACCAACACGCGAAATCACGTGTTTTATAAGTAAAATTTTCCAACTGTTATGCAAGCAAAATAATTACCACTTTAAAAACTACAATGATCATAAAAGAGAACTTAATTTTCCGACGTGTAATAATAAACTCATCCCACAATACGGATTGATTACCCTATTATTGGAATGGATTCTCCTTCTTTTGACATGTGCAGAAGTGTCGAAGGGTCTCTTATCTGTGGGCTTACTATATCGATTCTAATTTAAATACCCACAATAAATTATTGCTCATTATAGTTTTCTCATAATGATGAAAAAATAGATTTTCAATTTCCGTTATCTTAGAGGGCGCTAAGACCATCAAACGTGAATCATGTAATTATGTACGTTGCTACTGAGCAAAGAAGACGTATTATAAGTTTATTACCGGTATAACAGTTTATAAAACGTAATTTGCAATTTAAAGTTGAAGTTTTAATTATTGTATCTGTTAATTATTATTCATTCTTAAAGGGTATGTTACTGTCGCCATCAGTGGTTCTTGTGACTTCACTAACACCGTTTGCAAAATTTACAGTAGTAATCCTACTCCCTATTTTCGTATGTTTAGCAAATACGGCATAGTATTTGAATGAAAGAGAAAACGACTGACCCTGTCATTATCATTATAGTGCTTTTATCGCTAACTATAAACATTCAAGGTTTGTGTTTGTTTTATTATGCAGTTCGTCTACACATTTATTAGTATTATTTCCTGATCTCCATGGTCACAAGATTAATGCGGAAGCCAAACTTTTGCTGTTATACTAAAACTGTTAATCTTTGTGCGTTTAGAATAAAATATTTCTTATTTTAAACGCACAAAGATTAATAGTGTTAGTATAATAATGAGGAAAATTTTAGTATAATGTTGACCCATTATGTGATTTGTATGATATTAAAGGCATTTAATGTTGCTATATGAAATATGTTCTGTTCTAAATAAAATTACTATATTAAATACGTGTGTTTGTGGGTCGGGGGAATGCATCAGATGCGTTGGCCAAATCTAAAAGAATTATTGTGTATCCGTTACCCTTATACAACTCCATTATCGCTCTATTATAAAATTTGAATAAATCAATACAACAAGCCCTTTTGACAAAGCCATGCCGACCTCTATAAAAGGCGATCTACCCACCCCTGGATGCGATTTCTCACCATAAAAACTACTCCAGAGATAGAGATCGGTCAAAATTTCTGCATCGATTCTAACATCACCTTTATGTGGAATTATCTTTGAATTGGGAATTGTGTTCTGTTTTGACTAATAATAATAATAATAATAATAATTAAAATACAGTAACAGTTTTATCTTTTAAGTTTTATATGTAATAAATAATATTAGATTACACGTTGCAAGCTGAGTAATTCAATTTTTTACAGTAATATTTTTGATGTCCAGTAAGAGTATTAAGATCTGCTTAATGATTGTACGACTTATCTCTATTTTATACTTAAAATTATAAATGAAATCTAGAAACAAAAATATATATATGATAACTCACAATTACAAGCATGTAAGAAAAAAGTGCAAGTTGCGTAATACTCTAAATCCTACGCAGTTGCTGTTTCTTGTACTTAACTTACAAAGTAGAATCAAAGAGGAATATTTGGTAGGGCGTGACGTTTAGGTGCCTGGATTAGGGAACAGAAAGAAGTAATAATTTTTTACCGTCCGAAAATATGATAGAAAAGTTTTATATGCATTTTTCTAGATATATTGTAGTTTTAGTATTGTATATTTGTATATAAAAAACATTCCATACAACTGAAATGATACCGTGATTTTTACTCTCGATTTTTGACAGATGCACTAAAAATCAGCTGAAATCCGAAGGTCCAGAAATACAGTAAACTGAAGCGCGTCGTTGACAGGAGACCTTCAAACACCGACATGGTTTGCACCTGCTTCTAAAATATTATGACTCGGCTCTGTTTTAAACTTGAGCGCAATAGTGTTTGAGCAGTTTCCGGTGGGTGAATGGGGAGATTGAACATTTGGCTTGAACAGGTTTTGCATCCTCATGTCATTATGACTTCGGGATGAAAGCAAGCGATGAGGAAATCTTATATTATTAGCTCTCGAGAGATTTTTTAAAATGGAAGTTTTAATAATCGCAATAATAAAATTCAAATGCATATAATTGTTTTGTTCACATTCATCAATGTCAATATCAACAAGCTTTATATTCCAATCATACCACATCCATCAGTCCACTGTCTGATTTCTTGGGACCTTCAGAGGCCCTGAAAATGAGATGAATTGTGATTTATACCGAGAGGCACCCCATTGTTTTCTTTGTTTGCTGTTCGTTCTTTCACCTTCATTCCATCTTCATCTCTCTAATCTCCAACTTCTTATGTTCTCGGGTTTCTGCAACACGTCATCTCTCTCTCTCTCTCTCTCTCTCTCTCTCTGTTTTTTTTTTTTTTTTTTGAGAAAAACACGATGATAGGTCGTTTGTTATAACGTCACAGACCCATTCAACTTGGGGATATTTGAGCGATTTTTTTGTCTTCCAACTGTTTCGTCCATCATCGCTATAGCAAGCCTGGACAATGGCGGGGGAGGACGTCACAGGCAATCGTAGACGTAGTTCGACCTTCCGATACCCATCTTGATATGACGTTCCCTGGAGCAGTCGACCTGACGTTTCTGGGCGACTCGCAAGGAATGCTGGGAGATCCCAACAGGGAATGATTGCAACAGCTGCTGCAGTGGCGGAATAAAAGATGATGCCATGTTTGAGGAACTGCGGCCTTCTACAGACGACATTAACCACCCACCCGGAACTTTTCTCAGGCTCACTTGTTCCTCCACGTCCTGCTACAAACGCAAAAATCTTCAGACTAAAAGAGTGGGGGTGAAAGGGGGGCATATGGAGTTTTCTTAGATGAGATAATTTTTGATTGCTGGATGGAGGAAGGTTTGTTCATTCTTCCTATTGGAAAGTTTATTCTAAATTTACTCCATTTCCGGAAATAAAAGGAAGCATATCATAAAGCTTTCAAATTGTAAATAACTGTTTCTGGCATTTTGTAAACAAACCGCGACAACCAGAATCCAAATGTGAATTATGCGAAATAATTTTCTCGAGCACTTACCAATACAGGGTGAACACAATGATCTAAGTCAGTGGTTCCCAATCTTTTTCCACTTGTGTACTCCTTTTAAACCCATTTCTATAAATTGTACCCCTTGTTTTTAAAATAGCTGTTTTTAAATACTTTTGTTCAGTGCCGATCTTAATGTAAAATAGCGGAAATGAGGTAATGAGTTGGGAAAGGAAAATTACTGCACTAAAAGTACAAACCACAGATTTAATTTTACAATATTCGTAACACAGAAATAAGTATAGCTTCATGTTAAATATTGATAATGAAAATTTATTTAAAACTTTTGATTTATTATTATTAATAATATTTATTTGTGTTATCTGAAAAGTCTGTAATAATTGGTATACTGATCACTATCCGATTGAAACATTGTTGCTGAGATCGTTGAGCTTCCTTTGATGCACTTAGTATCTTGAAATCAGGCTCAAAAGATGCAAAATACAGTCCGGACTTACATTAAGTTTGTTGCGGTACTTATTTTTTATGAAGGTGTAAGAAGAAAAAGCTCTCTCCACTAGTTTATTAGTAAATGGTAAGAGGTTTTGAAGTGTCTCCATTAGCGGGGATTCAAACTTAACATTTATTGTTCCATAGCTAACGTTTTGCATTTTGTTTACTTTACTTGTTTTTCCGCTATTACGGATTATTTTTCGTGTACCCCTGAACGGCCGAGCAGGTACCTCCGAGGTTACGCATGCCACCGGTTGGGAACCGATGATCTAAATGGTGGAAAAAATGTAATGTTCATGTAGAAAGCAATAGACATTTATAAAAAAATAAACTTTAAAAAAAATTTAATACCCTATGGAGTTGAATTTAACAACTGAATTATTGCTTATTTTGTTTATTTTTTCCCCTGGACTGTTACAGAAATTGTCCTTTGGCTCTATACGCAAGTGAGTTCGATTAAAGTTTTTTTTTTTTTTTTTGTACTCTAGACGTTTCTTTTCTGTCTGCTATTCATGGTCTTCTTCTCGTCATTAAAACAGATCCTGGACAGATCGATTTCATCTTCACTTAGTCTTTCCTGCCACAATAGAATCCGCAACAAGTCCGTTTGTCATTTGAATTAATTTCATGAGGACACAGAGTAAGACATTTTATAAAAATTTTCGAAAATCTTGATGGATTACGACAGACGCATTTATCACTGCTAGTTCGATGCGTTGATTTCAGAAGTACTGTTGTTATGTTGATTTCAGAAGTACTGTTGTTATGTTGATTTCAGAAGTACTGTTGTTGTGTTGATTTCAGAAGTACTGTTGTGTTGATTTCAGAAGTACTGTTGTTATGTTGATTTCAGAATGGCGAACCATGAAATTTTTTCAAACATTCGGGCTTGTGCGAACTCTTCTTTTTACAGATGCGACCGGTGGTGATGAAGAGTAAGAATAGCACGGAACGAAAGATCATGAAATAATGAAAGAACAACTTTTATCCCACTCATTTCCCCATAAGTCCAATGACAGCTTCAGTCATCGTCTAGGAAAATGTGACTACAATAATAATGTCATTGAATTTATTTCTTTGGTATACCAACATTTTTTATGTTCAGTTTTTGTTTTATTTTTTAAATCTGCTCAAATCGCATGTGTATATATCATAGTAGAATTTTGGGCGGTCTCATACGGAGGTAGGGTTTTTTTTTTACCCCGAAACTCGGGTTTTTCGTCCCCCAAGAACACACATGGATTGCAGTCACGAATACGTCCCAGCCATATGCCGGTCCCGAGCCCGGATAAGAAGACTCAAACATCGTAGTGAAATGGCACCACCATCATTTCTTCTGTAAAATTTTATCTTTAGCACTAACAGCAACAAACCCTAATTTAAGTTTAGTCCCACATAAAATTCAGTAGAGTAAGAAATATAAAGATGGCGCTGCATCGAAATTCCTTGGCATGTTGCACCTTTCACATTTACTTATACTGCCGTTCTAGTTTTAAAATCATATGATTAGTGATGTTAAAAAATAGGGTTCTAACTTTGCAAACCAGGAATGATAAATACCAATGGAGAATACAGATATGAAGTTAAATTCAAAATGAATATATAGCCGTGTAACATTACTAATATGATTTCTACAGTAATGTCTCGAGCTAATTCGTTTGGTTAGATTAGGTTAGTAGCGATTAGTAACATTTTTGAGATTTTAAAAGCGCTGCTTCTATGGGAAAAAAATATATATTTTTTTTCATCCTGGCATAAATTGAATAAAAGCGAAAACTCCATCCTCAGTGTTATTTCTCATGTAATCATTGCACAATAGAATGATTACGCTTTTTTATGCGCAGTTATTTGCTAAGGTGTATAACATTATTAGATGCTATGATGTGCCGAATGAATTTTTAAACGGCAAAAAAAATTAATTAGCTAAATATTGTTTCATATATTTGAACAGCAGAGACTGCTTGTAATTAAGAAATTAATTTACTGAAAACAGCTAAAAAAAAAAAAAACAGTTTGTACTCGAATGTATTTTGGGAGGACAGACATGTAATGCGAAAAAGTGTAATGCTATTCCTATATTTATTTCCTTCAGAGCATTCGCATTAAAACTTGTCGAAGTTATATATGGTTGGAGAGCGAAGATGATATCCACTGCTTTCTAGGCCGGAAGTAGTTTAGTGACTCTATTTGCAGTGTCATTGCAGATTTAGTGTCAATCGGACCACCTTGCCCGCTTTTAATACTTGCAGCAGCAGACGTAGGCAAAACAAAACCATATTCATGCCAAAAACGTTAATTAAATTGTGTTGTAGGTTTTAACACGCCTTTCAATTTTTTACGAAAGTATCAATACTCGAGAGGGCTTAAAATAACGTAAATTGTCGCAAGTAATTATGAAAGTTCTTTCGAAAACAATGGAAATATCGCCAACTGAAATATCTACTCAGAACAGTTTTTCTGTGTACTATATATAAATAGTTTTCTACACAACATTCCTCGATGAGTCCCTTACTCCCTGGAGGTCTATCTTAACAATAATGATGATATTTGCCACACCGCATGTTGAATCAATAGCGAATATTAGAAACGTGGTGGAATAATTTAATTGTGCAGTTTACATCTTTCTTAAAAGCGACTTGGAAAACACTACAGTATATTTCTTTTGAAGTGATTATCCTTAAATAGGAAACCTTCCCACGTCCTTAGAAACTTTTTTTTTTTTTTTTTTTTTTTTTGCGAACATATTACATGAAACTCCAGAATGAAGATCTCGGGATCAAATACATGCAGTTGCTTGTCGTGGTTTCTACATGGCCAGAAACGAGGTACTACAATTAAGTCAATAAATCGTCGACCCAAACTTTAAATTGTTTGCATTGACAGCGATGAAAATAGGACATAGCAGGGGACAATGGGGAATCCCGCACTCTTCTGGTGTCAAGTTCCCTTCCAGGCCAAGCCCATACGCTGGACAAGCCTCCTCCTTCTCCTTGATTTGCTGGCCCTCTTCTCCCCCCTCCCCCGAACTGCTCTCCTCACGAGGCAGTCACTGATCCTGTTCCTTCGGTCTTCTTCCAGGTGGCTTTATCACCTGGAAGAGATTACGGCGGATGCGAATAATTAGCGATTACTAATTCAGCAGAATTGCTTCCTGCCTTTTGCTGAACATTTCAAAAGCGTGTTAAAATCTAAATGCACTTCCTTCATTCGTCATCAGCCAGCCTGTTTTCTTAGCATCTATTTGAACTTCATTTTTACTCTGATTCATTCTGAGGAGTGCCGTGCATTCTCACTGCATCCGCTTCGCAAAAAATTTACATGCCGATTGACTTCGATCTGTAACGCTTTCGAAGCTTTCGTGTTGGGAGTAAGAGAGAAGCGTTATGGCCTTTACAGAATTTAAAATTCGAAAAATAGTATCACGTAATTAATGGAGTAACCTTAAGTAAAATTTGTCGTTCATTCTACGCTATTAATGGTCACAACAAGATCCCATGATGCAGTTGCAACCTACGTCGTGTCAGTATGTTATTGGGATGGGAGTGAAAAATGTGTTAAGGAGAGGGGCGTCGTTGAATGATACGAGAAATTACACGAGAAAGAACAACAAAAGCAAGTTTATGCTGGGAAATACAAAATCAAAATATCATGCAGTTAGAGTGTGGTTTGCGTCATAATGAACAGTAACGCTGTCTGCAGTCACTACTTAACAGTTTCACGATGTACCTTGTAGCGTAATATTCAGTGTCTCTCGCGAGAAGAGTCTGAAGGTACTCAGGTACGCTAATTTAGCGTCTGGTTATAGAAGCCTTTAAGTGGCAAGTGATTTCCATTACATGCTACTGCCTGGCTTATTGGAAGCTTAAGTGGTATGAAAAGGAACACACGGTTTGCTCTTTTGAAGAATAGTGATGCAATGTCTATCCAGACTCATTCATGGTACTCATGTGTAATAGGTCTTAAACAGTTCGGCCAGGATTGATTGTCATAAAAAGAATCAGGAAAAGTGTGCAATGCGTATGGAAATACTTAAGCATAGCCCTGAAGAGGTTTTTTTTTGTTTGTTTGTTTTAATTTTAAATGCAACGTAAACGTCTCGTGTTATCTTCTCCCTAATTAGCTCTGATTCTTGGATATGTTGAGTTTGAGGCGAATCACAAAATCTTACAACAGTTTTGGTTTGTCCCGCTTCTCACATCGAAAAAATGCTGCCTGGTGGTTCAGGCCATTTCGTGCTTTCCAAGATTGTCCTTTGCTTCTGTAAATCGCCTCATCGTTGTAGCTTTAGGACCAACTAGTCGCATTTCCAATTCGGATGACGTCATTGCGATATCACTACCCATGCGAGTTAATCCTCCTGCGATTGCAATGCCGAGAGAAAACTATCTTAACCTTCCTAAAACAATGTCACATCGAACAGGGAGAGAAAGAGTTATGTCTCAGAACTCCGTAGATTTTGGTAACATTTAACCAAGCCTTCGTCCTGACAAAGAAAGGAAGCGAAAAACTTGCTCTTAGTTCGGATGATGGTGTTTTGAGCTCCAGGAAAACGTGCCCTAGGAAAGTTCATTGCAGGTCACAGCAAGCTGAGTTCCTTAGAAAGACAGTCATCTTTAATTTCCATAAACGGCACAGCTGTCATCATCATTCATGCTGTTCATTTCTCCGCATTTCGTGATGTGCGGGAGACGCGGCGATATATGACGGTGCGCAGAACTAACTGCTCGGACATAATCCGAGAGATCTACTGCTACTACAGAACGATGTCTCGTATTGGCTACCCTAGTTAAATAATGCGGAATAAGTGGATATATACTGAAAACAGGAATTGCAACAGTTAGGAGGTTTTTGTAGAGGAAATGACTGACTCACGAAGTGACATCTTGAGATGTAGCCCACAAGAAGTCCTTCATCTACGAATGCGATCTACTCGAGTCAAAACCTTGGTTCAAATACGCAGCAAGAGTTTTAGCATGCTGATTGTGCCCGAAATTTTCGATTTTTCTAGACCTTTTGATAGATTTTTCTAATTTTTTTAATCATTTAAAATAATTTATTATTTATTCGCGAATTGCTTCTGATTTGAAATTAATATGCCTGAATTAAGAATAAAGTGTTCCCAGCTCATTCGGTAACAATTACTTTTTTTTTTTTTTTTTTTTTGAGAGAGAGAGAGAGAGAGAGAGAGATTAAAATTTTATCGAGGATGCGAGGAGCATCTCTAAAAGCTGAGTTAGCCAATCCCTGAAGGAAGTGAAAGGATTATCACAGCAGTTGAAGTGGAGAGAGCTCTTTTGGTGTTATTTGTTTACACTGCAAATGTATGTGTGATTTTTGCATTAAAATGGTTTTATTGAACCCTTCGTCTGTTATTATTAGTAGTCTTGGGGATTATCTTGGCAACTTTTGAAATTTAGCCGGACTCGAACTAAAATTGAAATGGCGCAACAATTTACATTATTTTAATAAATTACGAATAATAAATTACGAGTATTATTTTATTACATTTTATATACAGTACTGTATTATTATTATTTCAAAAACGTTGATTAATCATATGAATGCAGTGATTTTGTTTATATGCCCACTATTTTCGAATTCACCAAGTTATAATGATTACATTACTATATAGAAGTGCTATTGAGAAAACATAACCCTTTATGATTGTCTCAGATAATTAATTTTGCATTTATGACGTTGCTTTCCACAACAACAAACTTCAGATTTCAAATTGACTTGTCTTTGAAAAAAAAATGCTGCTTCGTAGCTGTCATAAATATAATAATAATAAATAAATAAAAAATTTGGACCACGAAGTCGTAGTCATGGTATTTTTAGCACACAACTTTGTCTAAAGTCGGTTGTGTACGGTGAATATTCATTGTTAGGTCTTGGAAGCGTCTTGGTGATATCCTTAACTGTCCTTCTACCCTTTTCACCGCCCTCAAATAATAATTGGTTGTTTCCAAATACGAAAAGATTCCTTGATGAATGTTATTTTTATAAAAATGCTTGTTCAAGACCGTGAGTTCACAATGGATGCAATGCATCTAGGGATTGAATAATAGAGCAATATTTTTTTAAATTATTTATTGTGTTTTCCATGATATTTAATTTAGAAGGAATTTAAAAGTATAGATTTAATTATAAATAATGGCAAACTGAATAAAAATCGAATCCACATATTTCAGAATTATTACCTACAGTGCATATTTACATCTTAGTTTTTTATTTTTATTTTATTTTTTTAAATAGCAAGTTATTTATAAATGCACTTTATTAATTAATTAGAGAACTTTAAAACATGCTTCGCATTCGGATTCGCATTCTCATTTCACATGTTTCGTTCTTTGAACTACCAGCATTATCAAACCCCGACAAGGGATAAAAGATGTGGCAAAATAAGCGTCTTTTTGAATTCCAGGCAAACGCAGCACTCTGTTTTGGTATACACACGCTAGAGGCGCTGCAATGGAGTGGTCAGTTGTAGTGATTATTCTCACAACAATGGCATTTGCCACATTCTGGCAATTAAATGGCGAATGATTTCAAATAGCAATATGATATGGCTTTAAAGAAAGAAGTCCCTAGTCATTTCCGTTCTGAAAATCATTTGATACCACAGGGAGATCAATCAACTACCACGCCTTTTCTTGCATCATATGCAGGGATCTCTCTCACTCTTCATAAAAGTAACCATCGTGCGCTTCCCTCCGGTCTTCTGAGAATTCAACAAAAGATGTTCTGTGTTGGTTGCTGCAATTCCTGATACCACAAATGACGGCGATGTGCACAAAGTGAAATCGGCTGTTTCATACGATGGGCGACACTTTAGCTGCGCCACTGGTTTATAATGAACAGAATTGTGGTTTCTGAGATCTCTTGTCTCGTTGGTATACTTTTTCTGATTTTATGATAGCTGTAATAATCCATCTCTTTCACAGATGTCGCTGCATCAGTACGCTAAGCTAAATTAACCATTCGGTTGCAGTATTTGATTAACAGTTTGTTTCTGTTGGTCTAATTAAATGCGACTGTTGATATGTTTCCTCCTATCTGTAAAAATTGTATAATTTGAGAATTTTAGCAATGGACTTTAATGACGTGGCAAGTTTGAATGGCTTCTTTAGCATAGATAATCCTACATGGAAATTTTGAAAAGAAGAAAAATTAGAAGGGAATGGTGGTTCCTTCATTTCCTGTATTTTGTTATTTTCATTTTTTCTTCCCAAATCACTTCGGTCCTACTATTACTGTGGAATATCAGTAATAGTAGGACTACAACTATCGTCTCTAGTCCAAAATATAAATGTTTGAATCTGTCATGATCGAGGAAAGGAAGGATTCTGTAAAAGCCTTTGATGTTCCTGTAATTTTGGAAGTGTCCATGGCATTTTCCAGGATTTTCGAAACACAAGTGTAGAAAGAGGCAAAAAAGGGTTCAACAATGATTCGAGAATTGTGAGAACTTGGTTCCAACATATAACAGTCTTCCTGAATCCGTAAAAATCAACTGCAAAGTTCTTCTATTCTGTTTTATTCCCTCTGGAAGTACTTTTAAGGGCTAACAGTTTCATTATGGATCAGTCATTTTTTTGTTTTGTATTATTCCACTTGTAAACTGAGCTGCTCGTTCCTGATGTTATTCTGTTCAGCTCGGTCAACTGTTTTAACAGTGCAAACTGTTCTACCCCCCCACGACATCATTTGTACCCGACCATAAATTTGGACTGAATATGCTGAGAACGGTGAGCAACAGTCATTTAAGATGAAGGAATTGTGACTGTGGTTTTCAGCAGAAATATTTTTACAGCTGAATTCGGTTCACGGATTATGAACTCACCTGGTGAGTGTTAGTCAAATGTTTCTAACGTTACTGTTTTACGAAGTTTTTGGTTGTTTTCAGAAAACGGACAGTATTTCAATGAAATGTGTTAATATGTTCTTGGTGTTAAGCACCGTAAAGGTAAATGAGCAAAATACGATCCTGAACGTTTTTTTGAAGAGGAAACAAGAAGGGTGACCTTGAATGTAGTATAGGGAGAAGAGGAAGAAATAAGTAGAATGGAAAAAACGAAAGAATATACAGTATTGTTTTGTCACTTGGCCAAGAAATACTGAACGTCAAGAAATATGTAGGAACTGAGGCAACGCATGAAGAACACACAACGCACATACACATATTCTCTCTCTCTCTCTCTCTCTCTCACACACACACACACACACATACACACACACACACGTTGCTGTCACAACCCATTTGGTGGTACTAATGGGATTGTCAGCGCTCCTTCTCGTTAAGGACTATGTCCAAACTCTCTATCTTCTGTCTCTTCTCACGGAGCCGAACGTGAGAGATCTCCGCTCATCGTCGAGGTCTTTCTGGCAGTGATATTTCTGTCTGTGGGAAGCGCGTGTGACAACGTTAGCTCCACACCTGTTCCGTCACTCACCCTACAGGACGGCTGTGGTGGCGAGACGATCTTATCAGAGCCTTATTGGAGATGCAAACCTGCGGTAGTTTCACCTGACTACGTTTCTAATGTACGCCCACACAGAACGGAATGCCGGGGTTATTGACGGTTAGGTTTCATGACATCCCCCCCCCCCCACATACAGACCCCGTCCTTCTGCCTTTACTGCTGGAAACGCAGGGAGTTCCTTTCCGATATTTTTTTTTTTTTTTCCTGATTCCTGATGTCACTTTGGTGTGGCAGCGTTCAGAAGGAGGAATCCGAAAGAAAGAAAAAAAAAACTTCGTTCAGCAATCTCGTCACCATCAGCAAGTTCATGCTGTCTGTGGATGTCACTGTTTGACACAATGAGAGGAATGACTTGAATGACGCCACTCAGAGCCACACAAAACTCCGAATGTGTGTAGCAACCACATCGAAATTTTGTAACCATTACATGAAATTGTATTGCTAAGATAATCTACATGGAACTCAAGAAAATTACATAAAATCATTTAAATGACATTTGAGATCACGATTAACCAACCTAAACGCAACCAGGATTGTTCTGATAACGAAAAATACCTATTAATATAGCAACAACAAAATGCACTCCTTTGTATACGATTCCAGTACTGTAGATCGCAAATTGTATTACAGGGGGAATGAATGCCTTTATTTATTATTTATTATTCTTTTGTGAATTAGAGAGAAGAAAGGATAGGTTCTAAATTAAGACAATTTTTGATGGTTGGGTTCTGGCGCCAGAGTGGGGTTGGCAATGGATAATTATTAAATGTGTATTTGATAATAATAAGGGCTTCAAAAATGAAGTTAATCCCTTTCTCTAATAATTGGATGCCATTTAATAGTTAATTCAGGTTAGTCCTAAGAAAAGTAATTTAAATTTGAGAAAAAAAAATCAGGGAATTAGAATAGTAAACCATTTAGGACCACTTGATGAATTTATTATTATTGTTGTTGTTATTATTACCTTAGTGAAGTATCCCTACAAACATGCCGATGAACTGCCCAGTGTCTACTCCCTTCTCATATTGCTCATATTAAAGACGAAAAGGTTAATATGCGCAGACCAGTGTGTGTGTGTGTGTGTGTGTGTGTGTGCTGAAAAGAAATCTGAGTCGAACCGTGAAAATGGTGATACCAAAAATCTTCATCAGATAAGCTTACATAAACTGCAACACAACGGACGGGAGAGGGGGGGGGGGCTTGAATTAAATTTTAGTAAAGCTGATTAATTTCCTACAATAATTTAATTAATCAAGAATTATAACTTAAAATCTTATTAAGATATTGCAGCATTACGTGCTGACCGTTATAAATATGAAATGTTAGCATTTACTCAGAATATACGGTGCATGTAAAAATAATCCATAATGAAGATTGATCAAAGACTGAACGAAATTTATTATTATTAGTAGTAGTGGTTTTTCAACCTTCCACCAGGCGATATTAGTCTGCGAGCAGTGTGCTTATTATCCATTTTCTACTAAACATTAACGTAATATTTATTCTATTAATTCATGTTTCTGAGGGAAAATAGGATGAAACGAAAACCAACCCAAAGAATTACAACCAAGGCCCATTAAGTTACCATTGAGTTACCCCCCCCCCCCCCCCACACACACACACACAACACACATCTGATATAGGCGGTCCAGCTTACTTGCACATATAGTCATTATTACTGTGGCTGAAATACTGAAGGAATCATACTTTTTAGCATGTTGATTGATAATAAACGAAGAGGGAAAACAATGCAGTGTTTTGGAAAAATATTTAAATGAAACTTAAGTTAAAATATAGAAGTCAGTTGGGCTGCTTTTAAAGGAAAACTCTTTCCTCCTCCCCAGGAAGACAAAGGCCCGATCAACGAATTAATACTGCAGTGAGTGTGACAGAAAGAAATTACCGATTATTTGTTGTGTTAACACACGTTGAGTCTTGAGAAGGAGGGACTAACACCAATTTAACATCGGAGTTCCTTAAGTCATATGAGCTTTCTGTATTGTCATTAAGCCACTGATGCTAATGTTTCTTTTAAAAGAGAAAGAAGGAATGCAACTCTCCCTCGTTGTTCCCTTTCAAGCCATCTTCCGACTTAATTAGGTTCCAGTTCACGCACTGGAGCAACTAATAACACCTCGTAACAATTATGAATTAATTCCCTTTTCCCATTGATTATCCCAAGAAAAGAAGAGTCTTTCAACTATCCAGTCCAAGAATTATTTATTTTTGAGAACTAAAAAAAATTATATAGTTGAGTGTTAGTCGACACCTGGTGGCCACATGACTAACTAGGAGACGTCCCACTGGGCTCCCCTCGCTTTCTAAAACTCTTCTCGTCTTGTACCTCATCTTGCACGTGCTTTTAATCTCTTCGTCCGTCTCTCGTCTTCTCTTCGTCGTTGTCCCCTCTTCTTAGGTGCGTGGGGGGACATCCCCCCCAACAGTTTAATGAAGGTCGTAAGTTGGCGCCCCAGGGTGATTTCTGACGGGGTATTACCAGCAACGCTCTTTACGACGAGGTGTTGCGCTAAGTCACACGAATCGCATGACCTGGTGAGTGGAGCGCTAATGTTGGTTCTCCAAGTGTTGCAAGAGTCTTTCAGATGGACGCATATCGTCAAAGTGCCATCTGGTGGGCTGTAAAAGTTACGACACAATTAGAAAGTTCATTAAGTAGCATTGAAGAGATCGTTGTGGTAGTGTTTCCGAATAATGTTCCACATGTGTGGGACATGCAGTTTAATGGCCGAAATTTGCGGTATTATGACCACCTTGGAGGCCACTGTGGACAACGACTGTCTCTCCACAGAAATCCGGTGACTGGTGCTCAAACTCCATACATTGTTCACGAAAACCTAACGAATCCGATTCAACATAATATGTAAATAGCTACTTGCACTGAGCAGGCTGCATATTTCAGACACATAAATGAATCCAACAGCAACTTAAATAATTTCTCTCTTAAAAAAAATAAAAATAAATAAAAACTGTGGCATTAAAATTAAGTTTTCTTTTACCCCCGAACCTTCTTTCATCCCAAGACTTAAACTTTAAAAAAAAATCACTTGGCTAAAACATATTTTAGCCGCCCACGATGTAGGGGACCCTATCCAAAAAGAAACTTTGTTATTTTATGATTTATGATTTTAATTTTAATTTAGTTTTTTAAATCCAGTTTTGCTTTAATATATTTTTCAGTTAGTTTCATTTCGCACATTTTATTTTAGGATTTTTAATTATAAACGTTATTATTTTAATTTGGTTCTTAATCTTATTTTATTCTAAATTTTTATTTTATTATTTATAACGTTTTAATTCTGTTGTACGAGTTTATTTATTTTTCTTTTTCATTTCAAAATTCTTTATTTTGTTTTATTTTTTGCAACCAGGGGTCGCCATAATACTTACATTTAGACTTAAGTGTCTTAAGTCTGAGCGTAGTCTAGTACAGACGATAATTTTTATGAGTAAGTGAGAAAGTGATCAAGATTCGTTAAGATTTAGCACCGGAAAAAAATAAAAGAAAAGAAAAAACTTTGTTAACTTTTGTCGCTTTCCTTCACATATTCTTTGACGTTGACAGTAGAGCATGCGCAGTCCAATAACGTTACAATAACTACATTCTTATGTAGGTATAACAATTATGAATCATTAATAAAGTTGGTCTTTTGTATGTTCTACTGATTATCACTGAAGAAGCAAAGAATTAATTGTCATTCATTCCTGCAGCACTATCTGAATCCTAACTACATGGGAAACAAACATTTCATGATATAAATAATGATTAAAAATTAATACTTAAAATAATAGTTTTGTGTTTTTGATTATTTTTATCTGCTTCCACAGGACGTGCCTTTTCCGCTTTGATCTCAGGACACCTCAGTACCCACCTGCTTCCGATGATCCCAACTCACAGTTTTCTGGGAGTCTTCAGGTATTTATCCATCATTCCTCGAGCATCTAGATGACTGATATTGTCGTGCGCTTTTTGGCCTTTTCATTGCCTTCAGTAAATCTCAGTGCCTTTTCCAGCCAGAAATCCAATAATGCCTCATTCTTCCTTGCAAAGAGCTCTGTAGTTCCGAGAAGAAGTCTTCTATCATTCCCTCATCACTGGGTCAGAAGAAGAAACGGAGTTGTGCATCGCTATCATAAAACAGTTGACTTCGAAATGCTAGAAGCGAACGCAACAACCGCTTACAGTTGATCTGATCAGTTTTGTAACATAATTATTGTGGATAAAAGTAGCGAACGGGAGAGAGATTGAGAGAGAGAAAAATTATGTGTATATTGGTAAGTGCAATAAACGTATGCCAGAGAAATGGTTTCATATTCTACTTGCTGTTTCATAGGACTCATTTTAGACACCCGAGGTGTAGATGGCGCCTCGGTAGTAATTGTTTAGGTAAATTATTTTGAAGCAATAAAAGTGTATTTTACGTTATCAGCGTTTTGTTTTATTCGGGAATTAGAATATAGGAGGCGCTGCTTACACAAGCAGACGACACTAATGGACATTTCATGGAAGAAACTCTTTTTTATTTTTATTTTATTTTTTTGTGGGATGTCATTCCTCTCCTGTCAAGTGGATTTAGGTAAACACAAACCCGTATCGCGTAACGGAGCCGTCAGACACACACTACAAAGACGAGACCTGAACTGACAGACGTTGGAAATGATCCAGGTGTCTGTGTGTGCGTTATTCCTAATTAATTTGTCTTTTCTCTTTGCGCCGCAGACTTCTCACAGCTTACACGAGGAAAATGCCCTGTTTCGAAATAAATTCCTGGTGAGGTTATGAGCTTCCAGTCTCATAAAGAGTTTGCCGACCCAGGTCACATTTTGTGTGTCATTACCATTAATAATAATAATAATTTATAAAAGAATTTACTGCGTCAGGGCTTACCCAGAATAACATAGCCGTTTTTCAATTTTTAGAACTCTCCTTCCTTAAAATATTACGTAATTTATGGGAGAGCCCGAAAAGAAAAAAAAAAGCAAGCAAAGGATATTCCATAAAAGAAATACTGCTCTTCGAAAGGTGTTTTTATTACACATTTCATTTCGCTGTTTGGTTTTCTTAACTAACTTTAACCTTGAATTTCTCTTCACATATTTAATTGCGAACCAATGTGTTATTTCGCACTGAATTGATATTCCGTTTGCTATTAACGGACGTAAGTCATGTGACTCATGGGACGTCCATGCTGCAAAGTTTGAAATGATTTTCGAAGTCTTCATTATCGTAAATGTGCTATTAACGTGACAAGCTCTACGTAACCATGGAGACAGGATTTACCTATATTTTTTTCTAAGTAGAAATTCGTGTTGCAGTAACAGACACACACACACATTATGTTTCCAAAACAGATTTCCCTCAATCGCGTAATATGCATGAGAACTAAGAAAAAAATATGAAACTTGCATAAAAATATTTAAAATTCAAGTGAAAAATAAATGCGAGAAATAATATTGAAGGTTAGCAAGACTATTCAGGTCTTTCTCAACAATGACTAAGTCTGCCTTAAAAAATAATTTAATAAATTTAAATTATTATTTAAAGTTAAAATAATTTTATATATAAAATTATTTGAATCGAGATAATTATTCAACATTTCACTTTTAAAAAAAATGATAAATGAATTTCTTATTTTGTGACATACTTTGTGAAGAGGGGAACTATAATTTGGACAACAGCGTGATTTAGAAACAATGTTTTATATAAGTGGATTGACTTCAGCTAGATACTAATTACCATAGTGAAGCGTTGTTGATTCTTGAGTCGTGTGGTACTCTGTCCTCTTCGATGGACCTTCGCACGAAATCATAGTGTCCGTATTATTCGTTCGTCTTTGCTCAACTAAGTGACCTCATCGTTTGATGCCGGAATTCCTCTAATTCCATACGAAGTCAAATGTGTGTGTGTGGGGGGGGGGGCTCATTTAATAATGTTACGACCATCATGATCCGAACGATAACAGTCTAATCTAATCGTTATCCGTAGTACAAGTTCGCTACAATGGGAAGTTGTTTGGCTACCACGAGGACAGCATTCTCAAGAAGCGCCTTGTGTGCGTGCAAGGGCATCCAGGGAATGTGGAAAGAAGGGAGGGAGACGATACCGAAAGATGATCTACTTCCTCTTGTGATATCGCCGTCCGCATAACTTCTTATTCTCCGCTTGTCACTCGCTGTGACACCAAGATGACACTTCCGCAACACCTGCTGCATTCAACCCGTCAAGACGGTAACTATAGCAACCAGACAGTACCCATGGCAACAACAACACAATCAGCGATTTTGTAATTCCCAAAGCAAAGAAGAGGGGTTAACTGAAGAAACCCGAAAGTACGACACGCCTCCTAGTGTTAATGAACTAAACTTGTAAGAGTAAATCATGCCGAAGATACTTGTGAAGAGTTCAAAGATAGAAGTGGTCGTTAACCTCCTTATGAAACAACGTAATTGTGACAGTCCATTTTTAGACATCATTTTCGCCGACAGAATGTGTTCGAAATATACTGAGTAACCAATTTTTTCATGAAGTTTGATATTTCTTGTTGGATCTCGAGTTTGACGAAGAGCATTGCTCCTAAGATAAAACATGACGTCATGCCACTTTGGGCTTCCAGCAAAGTGATGCGACATGGCACTAAAGTCAATATAAAGAATAAAATGAACAACGTGAATATTCACTTGCCCACATGCACTCACGATATTTAGTCCATCGCAATATCCGGATTAATTTTGTCGTTATTTTATATTTGAGATCTCTATTAATATTTTTTTCGAGCCATGCGACTGAGTTTTAATTAGAGCCCATGGTTACTGGCAAATTAGGCAAAGATTCCATCAAACACACAATTATATTATTGTTGTAACATGTTTATCTCAAGAAAGTAGCTTGTTAGAGTTAGCAGAAAAGAAATTTCGTGTTTTGTAACAGTTGATCGTGAAAGTATAAAAAGGTAGCATAAAATAGGAGTCCTCTTTGGAGCACCAATCTTCAGAAAAATTGTATTCATCTGTTCATATTCCTGTTTGTGATACAAAACAAGAAACATAAAGTTATTTTTAACAATAAGACAGTTCGACTTGCAGTTGAACTTTAAAAAGAAAAATGACCTATTTGCTTTCGACATGGAGGAGAATTGCCGAACATCTTTTTTAGACTAAATCAGCACCAAAGTCCGTTGACGCTTGGAATAAAAGTTAGTTCCACGGACCTGTTTCCTAACCAAGTTTTAAGGGGACTAACCTTGCTTTATTCCAAGCGTCAGCGGGCATTGGTGCTGATTTAGTCTAAAAATGTGTTCACCATGACATTACTCGATCAATTCCGCCCTCAAAGTTGCCAACCTGTTGTATATGAGATTCATGAGCAGGCTAAGAGTCAGATAAGAAGCGTTGTTCTAGAGACAAAACAATTTTTTTAACTACTTGGGCTTCAGTAAGAAGGGTTGGTTACTCACCTATGTTTACCAAGAAATGACATTTACAATTAACACACATAATGAATACAATTATGTGTGTTACACTAAAAGAAAGAATTATTCGCCACTGGTTGCTCATTACAAGCTATTTTACTGACGGTGGAAAGGATTGTTGGGTGGAGAGAAGGCAATAAAGAGACTTCAACTACTTGTCACGCGCCTTTATCGCTGACCCAAAGCAGAGGTTGAACGCACGTGACCTTAATGATGGTCTGCTCTGTCGGACTGTGCAGAATGCTCAGAACTTTCTTGGCGCACATTAACAGTAAGCCGATTCCATCGCACAACTTGAGAAGGTCCGGGTTGCTCACCCGCTGCTTTCGGCACTGACGTCACAATGTCATTACGATTCTGTGAGTGCATGCGTGCGTGCGTGTGTGTGTTCTAGAAACGCTAAGATTCCATCTGGAGCGTGACAGATGACTTTTTATTGTCTTAACGAATTCGCCAGCAGAACGGCGAGGGTGCTTTTCACTCTAAACATAACAGGCGAGTCTGTAAAGTCGATTGAATCTTTCTCCTACTCATTTCCACCCACCCCCTCTCACTATCCCCCTTTCTGTCAGGCAACTGCTGTTTGACGGACACTCGTGGGAGGGAAGGGAAGGGTTCCAGTGGCTTAATCGCCTTCAACAGTGGAAGCTTCGTATAACTGGTTTTGACAAGAATAATTAAGAGAAAGTGGATACTACAAGAGATTTTAATATGCAGCAAAAGCCACCTGGGGATAATATAACCGATAGAAAGCTTTAAAGTGGTACTTGACACGTAGTTTGTTTGCATGCCTCAGATGTGAAGATGATGTAAACATTATTGTTTATCCACTTTCTATGGAAGTCCAAGGAAGCCAATAAATAATAATATCCTGATTTTAAAAAAAAATCCTAACACAGTAGGATTAATGTTATGAGAATTATGTGTGTTATGAGCCACAACTATCAATAATTCATCACAAAATATTTTTAAAAATAAAATAATAAACGAAATGCCCGATTACAGAACTTGGCCACCTTTGCCACGAGTTGCCTCTGTGTTTATACAGTACTGCTCAAAATATGTAATCTTGAAAAACGTTACTTTTGGTTTACATAATTAAAGACAAATTAGTGTAGAATCAAATCTAGAGCATAAAAGTGGATTACGAAATTACTTTGCTTGCTTTGTATGTTAAAAGAGTCACGTGTTCTCTGCATTTACTAAAATAGCCGCTTGGGGGTTTCGAAACACGGGCGTGGTAATAACATAATGGATCTCTAACCTCCTGATTTTTCTGATAATTTCTGTATTTCTCAGAATTTTAAAACGAATATGGCAGTCAGGGAAATTATGCCCTTTGCACAAAGGGTTTCGTGTGGAATGTATTACTGAATAGGGGGGGGGATGAAAAGGGAAAAAAATATGATAAATCTGTCTATTACATATTTCCAGGAAATTTGTCTGCCGGACAATCCTATAAAATAAACAAAACTAAATAATAACAAATAAATAAAAATTAACTAAAAATAAATAAATTTAAAAAATGTCTTTTGTCTCATTGAGCTTTGTCTTGGACAATGAGAATAATGTTTGCTCACAGAACTGCTATATTTCAGAGTATACTTAAATCGTGTACCACACATCACAATTAAAGACAAATATCCCACAAAAAGGTGAGCTTAACCTTGGAAGAAGACACTTCTGCTATGCGATAATCTCATTGAAATGTTTTAACTCCCGCGTTTCCGGGACTTTCGCTAGCTGACCGACAATCCGTCATCGTCATTTTCGAGAGTCGCACTGGAGTGACGGAAACACGGTTCCGATAATGACCCCTGAGACGCTGGTCAAGGACACTAATTACTGGACACGAAAGCGAAAGAGAGTGTGGACCCCGCGGAGCCATATACGTGTCGCTATAATCGGTAAACACGACCTGCCTAGACCTCTCACTTTTCCCCTCTTCTCTGCCAACTTAGGTCTATAACGTCGATGAAATCTCAACTGAGATTTGGATGTCGCTTCCATAGGACTCAATCATCAATAGTAAAGTCAACTCAGTTAATGCAAACCAGCTTGTTTTAAGTAGAGGAATGGCTGCTGTACATCCCTAAGTAACAGGCTAATTTGTATTTAGTTGAAAGCCAATGAAAATATTCTTTTTTAGATTGTTCTTAATTATGATCTCCTGAAGAATCTGTACGTTATATCTTTTAAAAAAAAGCTAGAAAAAATTCTCAATAATGTTACGACAAAAGAATAAAATATTGATGGTGATGAAGGTCTTGTGTCCTAATCGGTACATTTTGCGTCACAATGTTGAAAAAATATATTCGTATGTAAAGGATAAATGAAAATTTCTAGCCCTTCTCAAGCAAGACTGAGTCAAAATATCTCGTTCTTTCTCTCCTCTAAATAAACAGACAGGATGATGAAACACAACACATGCAAGTGACAGACATAAACCACGATCTTAGTTGCTTGCCTAATTCTACGCGAACAACGGAACAAGATGCTTGTCCGTGTTATGGTACCCAATGATTGCATAGGTTCGTGAAATGCTGCTAAATTGGGACTATGAACAAATCGGAGAGGTTAAAGTTAAAAAAAAGAAGTCACGTGTGCTTCAAAATTGTTCCAATTTGTTTGTGGGTTTTTCAAACTACTCAGGTTTGTTCACGGTCCCAATTTTCTTGCATATAAAGGAATTTCGGACATTTTGACTTATATCACGTACAATTACAATGTATACTTTTTATTTGTTTCTGTATGAGAATTGAAACTGATTTAGTAGCATTATTAATCTCTTACCAAACATTGATTTATAGCACGATATAAGAATTATTTCGATAGCACGAATGGTAGACGCACAGATGCGAAAACACTTAGCGACTGGGATGAATTGAGATTAACATTTTCAATTAATGCACTGATTAATGGAGGGATTTGTCTTTCCTTTAACCTGACCAAGCGACATCTTATACTTCGAGAGTTCATTTTTTAGACGGCCCAGACTCCTCCAGGTAGTTTAGTAGGTGAACAATCAGTGGCGGCTCGTGGCTTAAAATCGTGGGGGTGCTGCGACTTTCGAATACACACACACACACTGTGAGTACAGTGTATACGTGTTGGATAAAATATCAAAATTATGGTAAAAATTAAAAAAAAAATTAAACATGACCAAATATGGTTTATTATCGATAAAATTATACAGTTTAGTATAATTCAAAATTACTTAAAAAATAAAATCCATTCCTTTAATTGTAATTAAAGGAATGGATTTACAATTTTTGGATATTACAATTAAATGCTTTAATTGTGATGTCCAAATATTTAAAGAGACGGAGTAAAACACGATAAGCACTACGAACACTCTACTACTGACGCAAACTGCATATAAACAACAGTGGAACTGCGCGACGGACAGTGCCGCATTACGCTAATAGCTCGCATCTCACCATGACGTGCATATGCTTACGCGAGTGGCAATATGACACTGTGGTAAACACAGTGCTGCTAGCGTCCTTCGCCCTCCTAAGTGCTACAAGATGGATTTTTATAATTTTTATACAAAATAAGAGAATTGTATAGGATTGTTGATGATAAAATTAAATATTACAAGCAAATATAAATAAATTAATAAATATATTTATATATCGAGAAAAATTGGGGTTGCTGCAGTTCCGCAGTGCCTATGCACGAGTCGTCCCTATGAACAATAACAAAGCAGTAGATAACTGTTCAGTAATGAAAATTCGAAGTTCCATCATATATCAGAATGTTCAAAACCTCTCGTTGACATTAAATGTAGCTAGAAGAAGGAGACAGGGGTAGGTTCTTTTGGTTCTGCTGTAAGAAGAATAATTCTCACCGTTGAAATATGCTTTGAGGCCGCATGTTAGCATTAAGGCAAAATGAAATGAAAACTCAACTCCCATAGGAGTAGTAGTAGTAATTTTAATGCTCATCCGAACTTGCGGCTTCTGTCGGTGTTTTATGAACATCCTCAAGGCCAAGTCCAAATTCCAAGGAAACTGAGTTTACTACTGAGTTTACGCTACTTATTATATCTATTATCATAGATATAATAAGTAGCGTGCCTTAAAGCATCTTTTAATAAACTAAATAAGGTATATAATTATATTTTTTCAGATCTTAAACGCAGATAACAATGTAAAGAGGCCTGTGTAGACTTGTGAAAATGGCTTCTGTATCCATAGCACTAGGCTGCCCGAAAAAATACCGTTTCGGAGTTCGATTCTAGTCGCTGACTAGAGGAACTTTATCTGAGCCTTTCTTCGAGCGATTCCTCGAGTTAGTCGAGTTCTGGCATTGCAAACTGTTTTTTTTTTTTTCCTTTAAACACGGATTTTTCATCCCATTAAAAAAAAAAAAAATGGACGTAAAACTTACATTATCATCGTCATGCATATGAAGGCCTAGCGTGGCCTGTTCCGGCCTTAGAAGTCATCGTTGAATCGTTTAAGAGGACGCCCTAGTTTTCATTTTCCTAAAGGCTTGTTTTGGTAATCTTTCTGTTTTCATTCTTTGAACGTGTTCCATCCATTTATGTTTATATTTTTTAATTTTTTCTATTACTGGTTCTTGGTTTAATTCTTTCATAATTTCTTCGTTTCTTTTGTGATCAAATAGGGTATACTTTGCAGTTTTTCTCATAAACTTCATTTCTGCTGTTGTTAATCTTTGTTTGTCTTTTTGTTTTATTGTCCACATTTCACTTCCATACATTAAGACTAGCAGGGCTAATGTATTGTACACTTTTAGTCTGGTTTGTTTTTGAACTAGGTTTGGTTTAAATATAGAGATAATTACTCCTGTTATTTTTAAATATTTTGCAATTTTGACGTTTATATCTTTTTCAGTTTCATATGTGATCATACATCCTAGGTAGTTAAATGAATTCACCTGTTCTAAGATCTTGTTATCTATTACTATCTTAGTTCTTGCTGGATCTTGTCCTTTATAGGCCATAGTTTTTTTAATTTTCTGTTGATATTTATCATACCATAATCTTAGGCTATCTCATTTAGATCTAAAATAGCTTTCTGTAAGTTATCTTCAGAATTTGTAATTATTATTTGGCAAAAAGGAGAGGGTTTAAGTTCACAGTAGGAGAAAGTTTATTTCCTTGATGTAAATTTTTATTCCATTTTATTATTATTTCGTTTAAGTATATATTAAAAAGAGTTGCTGAGAAGGGACATCCCTGTCGGACCGCTTGGTTTATCTCTCTCGTATATGATAGCTCATGTTAGGGTTAGGGATCACTGGCGGCAGTTGTCTGCCGTATTCTCCTTCCTTGGTGCCAATTAAAATCACTGATAGCTGTGGGCCAGGTATTTTGTGACTGTCTAAAGGTATAGATTAGCTCTCCCTCACCTGCTTCTCTCTGTGTAAATAAAGGCGTTAGCGTCCGTACTACAGACAACTGTCATTTGTAAAAAAAAAAATATTTTGTGTAAATAAAAATCATTTTGTAAGTCGAAATTGAGATACTTCAACTTATTTCAATAAAGATCTCAAATTCGAATGTCCCTCCTCTTGATATTATTCAATAATTTGAATCATGTCATATGAGAATACAGTGGATGTGTTTTATTGTGTTGTTTCTTTCGTCGTCACCATTTCTCGTCCCAAATAAATGATCTCCTTCCCTTATTGCTTTAGTGTAGTTGCAGGCAGCCAACTGGTTTTGTGTAATTTTCGCTTTCTTCAGTTAGGTCTAAAAATATCACTCAGGGGTGGGTCGAGAAGAGGGGGAAGCGTAAAGATGCACTTGCCACGCTCTACAGAGTATGATTGATTGAGCAGGACCACGGTAAGAAGTTAAATCTCTACGGAACATTACTACCGACAGCAGCACTACTACGCATGCGCAGTACTCCACTGGCAATAAAGCCAGCCGGACATAATTTTTCTCTTCAGTCAGCCGATGGTCTGGGAAACTGTCCGAATACCCCCTCTGTCCCCTATTTCATCGGTGCTATGGATTGCGTGTCGGACAATGCCAGCGTCTGAGGGCTTCCGACTAGTAAAAGATCTCTTTGTGAAGACACCTAGCGGTAAATTTAGAAACTAATTACAGCAGACGTATTAAGTCATCCAATTCCGAGAATGCAACTGCACCTTCCACCAGTAGATCACGCAGTTGTCGGGACTGAAAAGTGCGCATGCTTTTTACAATACCTCCAAAGTACCCCTTCTGGATCGTAAAATATGGAACAAGGTAAAGAAATAACGACTGTGAAAACACCCGAAGAACCAAAGTGGAAATTTTTTTGCCTAAGAAGTAGCCAGGTATAGAATTTGACCAATTCTACACGTAGAATTGGTCATCGTCAGTTTCTATGGTTAATGGTTGCTTAGTAACGCGACAATTCCATTTTTGCTTAGCAGTATGAACGAAGAATATACTGATTATAGTAAAAGCTTGAATTAAAAAAAAAAAAAAAAAAAAACTGCAGTTCTCTTCATTGTTATTATATTTTCCAATATTGGTATCATCTGACCGGAATGTCAATGTTTGTTGAGATTCTGATCACCGAACAAATAGCCGTTTTTTAATGCAGCAAAAAAATACTCGTTAAAAGATACCGATAATCTAAAAAAAAAAAAAAAATTTTTTTTTGCTTTCATTACTGTTAGTACTGGGAAATTTATTTATTTTTTTATTTATTTTTATTTTGCAGACAACTGCAGTTCTTTGTTTATAATGCAAACTTTTACAGGGGTCTGCTATAATCAACATATTCTCCTTTCATACCTCGAAGCAAAAATGGAATTGTTCACGTCGCTAAGCAACCATTATCCATGGAAACCAACAATGAGCAATTCTACAGCCACTTGTAATTCCTGGACTGAATAAGTTATTTCCTTACCTTATTTGTTATTTATTTTTTTTTTTTAATTGCAACTCATTGCCGTTTAAAAAAAGTAAAAGTAAAAGAGAATACACATTTGATTTTTTAATATTAATATTACGACATTTAAATGAAACAGTTTACACGCCTATATCAAATCCTATCAACTGTTAGATTAAAGTACTGTATTGGAGGGGTGCCCTCCAATATGCAAGCACCACGTTACCCGAACCAACATGCAATGTCGTCTTCAGTGATGCAAAGAGCGTGTACGGTGAGACATGGAAGCTTGGAAAGCTGTGTTATGGAGCGACGAATCAAGCTACATTCTCTACAACAAATGGACAGGTGTGGGTGTGGCTGATGCCCGGTGAACGTTTCTTACCTCAAGCTATGAAATTCAGAGGAAGCTGTGTGATAATCTGGTATTGTTTTTCCTGGTTTGGCCTCCTCGGACATCTGTTTGTGTGCATTGATCTCCGAGAAATATCTGAACAATATAATGCTTCCTATTTGTGGTGTTTCTCCAGAACTGGCTTGTCTCTTTTAGCAGGACACCGTATCATAAGACTGGTGGTGTATCTGCGTGGTTTGTGGACATGATCGCCATCACACTTGAATGGCCTCCACAGAGCCCTAATTTCAATCCTATTGAACATGTGTGGGATGAACTAGAGCGTCCTGTGAGGTCAAGGGATGTCCCACCCTTACAACAGTCCAGGACCTTATTACATGCCTATAAGAAGAATGGTCCAAAATTCCGGTTGATGGGTATCATAAAACAGTTGACCAGAGAGCCTACGGGAATACATTCGCCGGCATTCACGAGTTGCCCTAGCGCGAATCACATAGAAGACATGAGCGCTTGCCCAAGTGCCCACATATTCGTCTTTTATTGGTCCATTTTGATAAGGTTTCAGTCGAACTGGTTGGTTCTCCTCAGAGACCAGGTACTGTATAAATAAAGGCCTCTCTAAAAATTAGGCGATTCCCCAGACCACTCTCTACGAGTGACTGATGGATCGTCCAACTCAGCGTTGGTTCCACTCAGTGACAGGCTCATCCTGCCACTGAACAAAACCGCTCGTATTCCAGGGAAAAGCACCCACCGACACGATCCCGATGGAGGTCTTCAGTCACTCGTAGGGAGTGGTCTGGGGGATCGCCTAATTTTTAGAGAGATGCTTCACTTATACAGTACCTGGTCTCTCAGGAGAACCAAGCAGTTCGAAACAGCTGTGAGGCCAGTGAAACCTAATCAAAATGGACCAATAAAAGGTGAAGATATGGATACTTGGGCAAGCGATCATGTTTTCTATGTGGTCCAAGCTAGGGCAGCTAGGGTATTTCCCCCGGCATTCCCGTTAAGCTCTCTGGTGAACTTTTTTACGAAACTTTCATAGTTTCTACATTCGGCTTTGAAATAATGCCGAATTTAATATCCACTTGATTTATATAATATATATTATTATTATTATTATTAGTTTTACGAAAATCTTGTACACGTGTAGGTGCCTGTATGCACATTTATGCGTGTGTGTATCAGTAGCGTAGCTAGGGGGAAGGGGGTGCGGAAGGAAAGATCGGTCCTCCTCGGGCGGCACTTTGAACCTTTTGCAGTTAATTCTAAAATACAGTCTCGAGAACTCAGTTCCAAATATTGTAATACTACTACGAATTTTCCTCACAATTGCTGTAAGGGTTGCCAGTTGTGAGAGGAGTTTGTCTAAATAAAATTGATTAAGAATTACCGACATTACTATGAAATAGACTTCGCCAATGTTATCGATTTTGCTATCAAAAAAGCAAGAAAATTAACACATTTTAGAATGTTGAAATGAAAGTTTTACTTCAAAAATGAACATAGCGTTTTAATTTATTTCCCTCTACGTCGTTTTGACTTTTTGTAATATTTTTGGTGTGTATTGAGAGGGGCGGCAAAAACTCTAACTACGCCAATGGTGTGTGTGTGTGTGTGTGTGTGTGTGTGTGTGTGTGTGTGTGTGTGTGTGTGTGTGTGTGTGTGTGTGTGTGTGTGTGTGTGTGTGTGTGTGTGTGTTAGAATAATAAAAGTTGATCAAGTAATAAAAATATTATTATTATTATTGCTAAATTTTGAGGATGTATTGGCGACATCTCTAAAATATTTATTGGAGTAGTTTTACGTAAAAGTACTTGTCAGAGCCGTTTTTCTTTTCCTCATCTCAATATACAATACTCTCCTCATTTCGTTGGGGGACAGGGAGGGTGTACTATACTTTCCTGATGATGAGTTTCGAAAATTCTTGAAAAAAAATGAACCATAAAAATGTGGGTGGCAGAGATTCCCTCAATACTTTCCCCGTCTTTCCTTTCTTGTGTGCTTTCATAGTCCTCCGATTCCGTAGCTAATACCTTGCAATGCAAACGTCAGCAAAAGTCTCCGAGTTCCAACCCACGTTTGCTCGACATGACGAAGGCGGAGATGTTTGTTTTGATTTCGTCTAGTTCGTAGCCTCCTGTTGGTCTTCGTGAACCCAATAGCTTTTACCACTCCCAAAATTAGCCTTTCAAACGAGCCGACATCTTTAATGCAGCGTTTTGCTGTACTGTGCGTTTCTCCCCCGTCAAATGGTTGTCTGAACCCACATGTGGATGCGGAAATAGCGACTCTCTGACCACGTGTGTTTTTAAGTAATCCAAGAGTGAGTTTTATTGCCTAAGGAGGTCACTTGGTACTTTCAACCAACTCATTCATCTTGCAAGGTGCTCTAAGTGACACCCACTTTATTATTACTTAGTTACACCAAATAAATGAGTTTTTACTTTCTACTGACGAATATTAGTGGCAAGTCAGTTAAAACGGATTGGGAGTATCACATTTTATGGTCCCGAATTTGAAATGCTATCACAATCACTTATCCAAAATAGCAATTCAAAGTGGTATTGTTATAGAATATCTAGCAGACAGACTGACGGACAAATCGATCCAAATCAATACAGTATTTTTCTCATTGTCCGCAGAATACACTCAAGAAACGGTATAATGTATGCTCTTATGGAGATTGCTGGTGAAGAATTGTTCAGAGAAACTGTAAGGAATCAATAGGTATTAATGATGTCCTTTGGCTGGAAATATCAAGATCAAGTTTTTTAAAAGGACTTTAAAGTGACCCGAAGAACACACACAACTGATAGGCATAGCTAACCGTGCAGATGAAATTACGCATCTGTCACAGTATCAATTCGATTTGTAGGAAACCAAGTTGCTTGGCCATGACATATTCAGCCTAACACCTTAAGAGAAAGGTATTAAAGTGAATTGAGATTAACTATAATACGATTTCAATCAAATGTGGTATACCAAATTCATCTCTGCTGTAATATTTGTTAGGTACTGGGAACGTCACTTGAGTTATATGTTTCGAAAAATTAAAACGAATGAAGAGCTAATATGTTATGGCTACAGATGCGATATTACCATTTATTTGGCAAGAAAAAAATTTTCTCCTGATGAAATCAACACACCTTGAAGACTTGGAGACGTGGTTATAGAGTCGGATGTTTAAGATCCCATGGACAGCAAAAACGACCAATCAGGAAGTACTGGAACAAATGGGGAAATCACATGAACTTTTAGATTTGAAAAGAAGAAAAACTACATATCTTGGTCACCTACTTTGTAATGAAAAATATAGGATGCTTCAATTGATTATAAAAGGGAAGATAAATGAAAGAGAACAAGGAAGCCGAAGATCTTGAAGAGAAAAAAAAAAGCTGACAGACATCAGACAATGGACTAGCATGAGCGATCCTCAGGATGGCTGAGGATCGCTCAAAATTTTCCAAGTGGTCGCCGACCTCCAATAGCAGATGGCACTCAAAGAAATCCTATATTATCCAAATTGTTTTCGTTACATTAGAAGAACTATTTAAAAGCGCCTCATAGGAAAACTATGGACTTGAGAATCAATGGAAAAAAAACTCAGTCGCTTACATTTTGCAGATGAGATTGTTCTTTTAGCAAAAAAATAAAGATGAATCTCCAGAAATATTAGATGACCTTGATAGCGAAAAAACTGATGACAAATTCGAACAAAAATCAATAAATAATCGTATTAAAATTGTGGAGGACTATGCTTACTTTGGTCATTTAGTTAGTTTTAAGGAAAAAACAAGATAATGAAATAAATAGGAAATCGCACAAGGAAGTAGGGCATTTTGGCTGTACGAAGATAATCTCTTAGAATATTTATCTATATACCTAAAAACAAACCCCTTAAGATTTGCATCATTCCACAGTATTTACCAATGAAGTGAAACATGGACTATAACTAAAACAGGAAGACAGGTTACGTGTGGCCCAATGCGCCTTGGAGAGAAGAACTCTTTACATAATACGAAGGGGTAGAATAAGAAATAGTAGTATTACAGAGAAGACTGGAGTAAAAGACATTGTAAAGCATGTAAATATTAGTATATTGCCAGACAAAAGGTGGACAAAATTAGGTACTTACTGGACACCAAGAGAAGAAACGAAAGGGACAGGTCGCCAAAGAATGTTGGATTAACATTCTTTGGCGACTCATGTTTAGTATCTCATGTTAACCCCTTATAGATGGAAGGATGATCTATAAGGGGTTAACATGAGATAGAGAATATTGGATGATAGACAGAACTGGAAAGTTAAACGGGGGCCCATATTCAGCAGTGGATTAAAAGAGGCTAAAGAAGAAGAAACGAATATTTAATATAATTAGTTCCAGAGTCAAGAATACATTTAGTGTTATTATTGTTGTGGTTTTTATTAACGGGTATCTCTATGGAGTCCAAAGACTCATCACGAAAAGTCCAGAGCATAGTTCATAGTACTATCATGCCGCCCACAATCCAATCAGAATTTCGCCATAGGAGGCAGAAGTGGGGATGATTAACAGTATTAATCATTTCTTCTCTTTCATCCATACTTTAAGTAGACCACTGGGCAGGGGCGGCTCGTGCATAGGCACTGCAGCAACCTCAGTTTATCTCGATATATAAATATATTTATTAATTTATTTATATTTGCTTGTAATATTTAATTTTATCAACAACAATCCTATACAATTCTCTTATTTTGTATAAAAAATAATAAAAATCCATCTTGTAGCACTTAGGAGGGCGAAGGACGCTATATATGACACTGTGTTTACCACAGTGTCATATTGCTATGCGGGTAAGCATGTCATAGTGAGATGCGAACTATTAGCGTAATGCGGCACTGTCCGTCACGCAGTTCCACTGTTGTTTATATGCAGTTTGCGCCAGTAGTAGAGTGTTCGTAGTGTTTATCGTGTTTACTCCGTCTCTTTAAATATTTGAAAATCAATTGTAAATTGTAAATCAATTCCTTTAATTACAATGAAAGGAATGGATTTTATTTCTTAAGAAATTTTGAATTATACCAAATTGTATAATTTTATCGATAATAAACAATATTTTTTCTTGTTTAATTTTCTTTTTTAATTTTTATCATAATTTTGATGTTTTATCCAAACACGTATACAGTTTGTATGTATATTTCGAAAGTTGCATCACCCCCACGATTTCAAGCCACGAGCCGCCAGTGCCACTGGGGCACTATTTTATTTATTTATTTTTTTTTTCCGTTTAAAGAAGGTACCAATGTACTTATCCATAGTGGAAATAGTAGGCCTACATAAACACAAAAATATTACACGATTTTCTTTGCTCTTCTCACAATCATGAGCTCCGATAAACAACTGCTAATCTGCTGTTATTGTTGGTTACCGACTGTTGCTGCCAACAAGAAAAGACAAGCCATCGCTACAATAATGTTTGCTTGTCAATCGCTGCAAGATAACGCATCACAGGAGGCTCCAAACTTCTCCGTCCCTTTCATCATGCGTTCGTTATCAGACGACTGTTGATATTGACCTTGTATACACATTAAAAACTGTAAACAATTATTAAATAATAATACAATAATGTAGGCATAATTACCGTAAAGGGAGAAAAGTCACAAAACAGAAAAATGTTCCGGGTCCGTGGTATTAATAAGTCCTGGGGCCTAATCACGGAGGGCCTCGGCTGAGTTTAATTACTAGTCTTGGGATCTCTTTAACAAAGTGAACGAAGAATTAGTCCATTTTCTAATATTATTATTTAAAAGGATTCACAGGAAGAAAATGAAAGAAAAAGACTCGACACCAGGACCTTCGTACCGGATTAGATCGCGCCCTGAGGCAAACAATTAAATATCACCCCTCATGGATTATAAAACAAAAATATAAGAAAATCTCCAATTTCTATTTTGTTTTTATTACAAGAGAAACATTAAAGCAAAGCGATTACATAATAATATTAATTAAATGTTTGCTCTACGGGGATATCGCACAATAAAACTATTTATAAGCTCATCTAAATTTAAATTATCAGCTATGTCCGCCTCTATCGATAGAGTTGCCAGACCAACCAATCTTTCTTGGGTCATTGCGGTTCGCAAATAATTTTTAATCAGTTTAAGCTTGGAAGAACTTCTTTCTGCACTTGCTACGCTAACAGGAATTGTTAGCCTAGCGACTGCGCCTGCCGCAATATGGCTGAACGAGCGCCCTTTTTAAGCTGCACCGTTAGGCAGGCTACCTCTACTGGTTGCCACTGATATCTATTAACATTTCTGAGGAACGGTAGAGTTTTAATTAGCCGTCCTATTTTATTACTATTCCATATTTGATCAGTATTCTCCACATTGCCTCATGCCATACAGAATCCAAGGCGTTCTGAATATCTCTAAAATTGGGACAGCATTTCATCACGTTCAATATATATCTTTGTCCAGTGTGATGAACTATTTTATTCTTGTTTTTTATGGAATCCTGCTTGGTTCTCTGAATCCTAGAGTAAATGATGATGATGATGTCAAGTGTACGAGATTAAAAAAAATATGGAAGCACTGTTTATTGAAATAACATATTTTGAAATATATAAACACGTTATTAAAATATTTATTTAAATATATTTTAATAACATTGCTTAATAATTTAAAAACGCATATTAAAGACTGCAGTCCTCACGTTATCATAAAATCCACAACGATTTTTTAGTTGAAGTTTCTAAAAATGAAAAAATATGGCTGTCGTTATTTTTAAACGAAATCTTCAAGCGCCCACCATGAACTGGACCTTCATTCACTGGGCATTATCGCCGTGTGTGTTCGAGTCTCTATTATTCTTGTCATGTTGGTCATTTGAAGGGGATGTTACAGAGCAGCTAGCAGTTGTACGGTCATCAGATAGACTGGTTTACACCACACACAAACTAAGAAGTTAGATGTCTCTTGGAGATTACGTCCACGCTGTAAACAAATATCTGGACACGGCCCTCCCACACTGGAACTGGAGTCTTATCAGGGGCTTTCCTTTCCCCCTTTCCAGTAGTAGTAAACCTAAACCCCCCAGACAATGTACATCATTCCACTGCTTCCCGCACGATATCTGATCGGCTCGTGCCAGTGAACACCTCTCTCTGACTGTTGGATCTCCTTGATCTCAGGAAGACCGTCATCAAGGTCAAAGAGGTCATGAAGGTCAGGACGAAGGTTTTCATCGCCGCACAAAGACGTCATTCATGAAAGTTCGCTCTTTGGATGTGATGCCGCTCGTTTTCCCACAGTCTCCATAGTTACAGCAACTACACGCGTCCGAGGAGCGCACGCACGCACACACACGCACACACACACACACACACACGGTAATTTATGGAGGACATCAATATACAGATGAATTTGATGCGCGATTTTATGTTCAAATTATTTGGTAACTGCATTGCCAAAAAATAACTCTATTTGATTAAATGTCTCAGTTTTATTCTCCCTTCCCCCGGAAGTTTTTAAAACTTCACTGTTAAAAACAGCCGTCATCTGTGATTGAGTTACTAGAATACTTAAGATTGCTTTTCTTTGTTTGTGTGAAGCACTAGCAGACGACGGTCTGAAACTTCGAATGCAGCAGTCAATTTTATTTCGTCACTTCCTTAATACTTCAAGGACGGCCTACCGTACAATAAACGAATTAGCTTAAAGAAATATGAGATATCCTATTTGAAAACATACGTTTTGTTTTCTGCCATGTTTTCAAGTAAGTAATTATAAAACAACTTAACGTATCCTGATAGAGCGAAGATTTGGCTTCCTCTACTCCATATTTATTATTGATTACGTATGCGTTCTCCCTAAATACAAGAATTTTGACAATTATCAATTGACATTATTACCTCACCCCTAATGTCTTTAGGGGTGAAGCAAGAAGCTTTTCATATTCCCCGCTATTTGTTACGGCTACAGTGAGGGTAGAGTTTTATGAGCAGTTTGCTCGCCCTGAATGGGCATGGAATCGATTTTGGCCTTTTATATTTGAATATGTCTGTTGCCTCGTATGCTACAGCTTGGTGAACTAGATCGTTGGGGTGTATGGATGTCTTTAAGAAGAACTTTGTTGCTAAAGATTGTAGGAAAGAGAAAATATGAGGAATATTTGTATCTCGATGAAGTTGATTGTTTCTGGCGAACCATGGGGCGTTCAGGATCATTCGCAGGCACTTGTTTTGCACACGTTGCAGTTTGATAATATTTGTAGTGGAGGTGTGGCTCCAGGCTGGAGAAGCGTAAGTAAGTATAGGATGAATCATCAGCTGGTATAAAAGCAATTTGATTCTCACGTTTAGCTTGCTGTTCCTGTTAATTAAGGGGTAGATCTAGGCGATGGCTTTAGATGCCTTGGCACACATAGCCTTGATGTGTTGGTTAATTTTTTTCGAGGACGACACCAAAGTATTTTGTTTCTGTCTGCCTGCAGGAGACGTCATACTATTCAATACCAAAAAGGGAATTTTGGTATTGAATAGTATGACGTCTCCTGCAGGAGATATCGACCTTGTCGTGAAGAGAATGGCTGAGCTTTTTTGGGGATTTACTTCCAGCCTCCATTTGGAGAACCATCTCTCTAATTTTAGAAGGTTTCTTGCAGCTTTCTAGTAATGAAGTGTGGTCGGAGAGATCTGGCTAACAATGCTGTGTCATCCGCATATAGGGCCATGATAGATGTCATTGGGTTGTGCGGGATATCTGACATGTATATAGAGAGCAGCAATGGAGCCAGTAGGGATCCCTGCAATACTCCGGCCAAGATATGGCGCTGAGATGAGGTAGTACCATTGATCTTGACTTGCTTGGTTCGGTTCTGTAGATATGATCAAACTAAATGTACCAATTTCGGTGAGATACCGGCTGAGATAAGTTTATGTAGCCATATTTTGTCAAATGCTTTGGATAGATCAAGAAAAACAGCTCCCGTGTATTGACGCCAGTTGTAGCGGGTGGTAATATATTCCACAATTCTGTGGATTTGCTGAGTAGTGCTATGGTGTTGCAGAAAATCGAACTGTTCTTTAGGAAGGATGTCTAGTTCATTTACTGAGGCTTGAAGTCGTGAAAGGATTACCTTCTCCAGGTTGGAGATGAGACTGATCGGACGATAATTTTGAGGTAGGTGTGGGTCCTTGCCTGGCCTATGTATAGGGATTACATCAGCCAGTTTCCAGGTGGAAGGAAAATAGTGAAATCTTAATATTGCAATTATTATTATGGTCAGATGCACTACAGCTTTTCGGGGAACAAAAAAGAACAAAAAAGCTTTTATTCTTTTTTATAATATTATATATTTCAACAGGTGATGTGGGTGCAATATGGTCGGCACTGGGTTTGGGTGAGTGTCTGACCTGTCTGTGAATTTTATATATTGTTTATATGTCGAAGTCTAGGTTTTCGTGAAGTTTTTATATATCTATAATTGTTTCATAAACTTTATGAAGGTATCTTTCTTCTGAATTCAAATTTGTGAAAAAAACTTAGAATTTTATTTTTATCTCAAGAATTTGAACATCATAGTTGACATAAAATTATATTATCGTTGTAAATTTTTAACTGTAATATGCTGCTCAAATTCATGAGATATAAACAAAATTCTACAAGCCAATATTTTTTATGTATGTGACTCCCATTAACGAAACGTATTCAAGAAGTAACTTTATCACGTTCAAGCAAATATGCTTTAGAATAAGTGGATATCATACAGGCTTTCAAAGTCTTCAGCTAAATACATTTTTGAAATAATATCTTTTTTTTTTATTCACTGTCATGTCAGAAATCAACTGTAATACTTCAACTTACCCAAATTGCAAATTGACATTAACTAAATATTGCACAGTTTGTAATTCACTCTTGAAATAAAATTAACAACGACTGATAGATGGCGCTGTAAGCGATGTAAACAACAACTTCGCGTAGAGCCAAGCCATATCCTTGTCCTCGCATAATAACATAATTCATTGAGAAATGAGTAATAGAAAATAGAAAAAAATTACAAAATAATGCATAAAAACTCACTAAAATATTAAGAAAACTATTTTTTGTTATACTTTTTTTTTTTTTGTTATGCAATTTCGAGTAATCAGCCGTCCATCGGGTTTACAAATGCTCATGGACAAATACCATTCAATGCTTGCTAAATGCGATTTATTGTATAAATATTTAATATAAATATTAAATATATATATGTAATAAACAGGCACCGCATTTTCTTACATAAAATCGGTAGAAATTGGGGAGGAAGCAATTATATTTCTGCTTGATTTTTGTAGTGCTAGTAGAGCAGCAAAGGATGATGGGAAATCGACCATATTAAGATGAATTTTAATATTCTTCGAAACTCCATCCAGACTTACTAAACAAAACAAACAAAAAAAGAAGCATTTGATGTTCAAATTTTTTTGTTCTTGTTTTTTCACTTACCTTGGTTGGCACATGTATAAATTATAAAGATAATAAAACTTCCCCTTAATGATATTATTTGATAGTATATTTATTATTAATTTATAGAGCTAATTTTTATTTCGGTGTTTTTATCCTTAATGGAAGATAAATTTTGACTCATAAGAAAGATAATGTATTTGAACAACCCATGTGCATATACCTGCGACTAATTTAGAAAACTTTTATAAGGATGGTGTGACGTAAATGTTACATATGCAGCATATCTGTAAAATAATTGGTCACGTGCTTCAGGGCGTGTTCTAGGCAAGAATGCTGCCGGTCAGTAATCATCAATAGTTTGATCAAAATGGGATAAACAAAGCACTTTTCGGAGTTCAATAAAAGACTTATTGTGGATGCCTGTGTCTTGAGCCACGATTTTGAAAACAGCACAGCTGACTGGTTTCTCCAAAGGTGAGAATATATGGATGTTTAATCAGAAGAAAAATAACCCACATTGCTTGTCTAAGAGGCGTAACTGTGGTCCTAAGACAGCCTGTTAGGAACAAGATCGCCAACTGAGAATGCCTTGTACGGACAAACAGAACTTCCTGTGTGCAGCAATTGACAGAACTGTTCCCGACCCAGATCTCACCGAACTATGTGAAAGGAACTGAAGAGGATCGGAATTCGCAGTCGCATGTCTATACGTAAATTAAAAGTTTTTAATTCGGTGGTCAGTAGTTGAATATTTTCACTTACTCTTAACACATAAGACATTTTTCTTCCCAAATAATGGAAAATAAATGAAATGCCGTTAGGTATACATTGGCATGGACTTTTTGCATCTTCATTCTTCTAATTCCAGCAGCCAAACAACTCCGCAATGAATAATTGCATTGATTCATTGAATGAATGAATTCTTTGAAAGGGATAAATGGTTTTCTTCAGCATAATGAGACACCACAATCTTGCTTATTGTAGCTCTGAATTCGTTTGAAAAAGTTCCATCATTTGTGTATATAGCAGGATTTGATTTCTACGAGGGTGGTCTGAAACGTTTTTGGCCTAACAATGAAAAAAAAAACGAATTTATAATTTCAAAGTTATTTTTATTTTTCAACATAATCTCCCTTAAAACTAATACATTTATTCCAGCGATGCTCCAGCGCCATTATCCCGCTTCATAAAAGTTTATGAGCACTCCTTCTCCTTCGTTTTCGACAATTAAGAAATGGGCTGCCGAGTTTAAACGTGGCCGTACCAGCCTTGAAGATGATCCACGTGAATGACGTCCAACAAGTGTAACAACACCAGAAATCATTGATCAAGTGCATGATATGGTATTTAATGGCCGGCGAATCAAAGTGCTTGAAATTGCTGAGCCTATAGCCACTTCAAAAGAACGTGTAGGATATATTTTGCATGAAGAATTGCAAATGAAAAAAGCTTTGCAATTTCACTTTGATCAGACCTTTCAGATCATTCATTTGACGCAAGATGGGTGCCGCGAAGATAAAAAACACACTCGCATGGAAATCTCTGAACAGTGCTTGCAGCGTTTTAACAAGAATAAAACTGATTTTGTGCGTCGATTTATTACTATGCATGAGACTTGGATTCAGCATTACGCAACAGAATCCAAACAGCCTTCAAAACAGTGGACAGAAGCCGGTTGTTCACCGCCAAAGAAGACAAAGTCGGTTCCAACAGCAGGAAAAGGTCATGGCCTCGGCGTTTTGGGATGCTAAAGGCATTTTGTTTATTAATTATCTTGAAAAGAGTAAAACAATAACCGTGAAATATTATTCCGATCTTTTAACCAGACTAGACGAAAAAATTTGTAAGAAAAGACAGGTTTGAGAACAAAAAAAAATCATCTTTCATCAGGACAATGCACCTGCCCACAGAGGTGTTTTGGCAATGGGAAAATTAAGGGATCTGCGGTATGAATTATTACTATTACTATTACTATTATTACGGGCAACTCCAGGGAGTCATTAGACTCATCGAGGGAGGCCCCAAATCATATTCATCACAACTATTCAACATTCGTACAGTATCTATCATACTTCGCCTTAAACTCATTCACTGTCACAGCATCCACCACAGACTCAGGGAGCGCATTCCACTCATTCACTACTCTAAAAGTAAAGAACCCAGCTCTAACACCTTTACTAACCACACTATTGCCCAGTTTCCATGGATGTCCCCTAGTCCTCCCACAACCAGCCCTGTTCTCAAAAATATCTTCTGAATTAATTTTATAGAAACCCTTCAGTAATTTGAATGTCTCAATCATATCTCCCCTCCTCCGCCTATCAACCAATTTTTGCAACCCACAAATCCTCAACCTGTTCTCATAAGGTTCATTCCACAGACCTGCTATCATCTTGGTCACTCGCCTCTGGATCCTCTCCACCTCCTCCCCATCAAGAAGAAATCTAGGTGACCAAATCTAGGCACAGTAGTCGAGATGGGGTCTTATCAAGGCTCGAAACAGAGGACCAATAACCTGCTTGTCAACGTATTCTTCAGCAACCAAGTGATTTGATGAGCTGATTTGGCCACTTTTGCAATGTGTCCCCTAAATTTCAATTCCTTATCCACCAACACTCCTAAATCTCGTGCCTCATCAATTTCCTGGAGCACAGTTCCACCAATGCAGTAAACTGCCGCCAATCTTTTCACCCCTAAATGCATAACCTTACATTTTGCCACATTAAATTGACATCCATTTTCCTTAGCCCAAACCTCCAATCTATCCAAATCATCCTGCAAAATTTTGACGTCATCTGCATTCACTATTGCCCTACCCAACTTCTCATCATCCGCAAACAAATGAACTGTTCCTCTCAGATCCTTTCCTATATCTTATTTGAATTATTGGAACAACCATCTTATTCCCCAGATTTGGCTCCCTCTGACTTCTGTCTCTTCCCAAAACTAAAACTCTTCCTCGCTGGTCAGTTTTTCTTTGAATCAAGAGGTGATTGCAGCTATAGGGTTATAGGTTTTAAAATTTATAATTTTAAAATTATAAAGTCGTTTTTTCATTGTTAGGCCGAGAACTTTTCAGACTATCCTCGTAGGTTCACGACCTTTTTTGAAATCATATTTGTTATGATAATCCCAACCACGAAATGTAGAAAAAGAGTAAGTTTCATCCTAAGGTTTCGTAAGTTTTTCAAACTTTACGTAAGTAGGATTATCGAAAGAAGCCAGTTAACTTGGAGAGAGAGAGAGAGAGAGAGAGAGAGAGAGAGAGAGAGAGAGAGATGTGAGCACCTCTTTATTTGCGGTCATCCCCGTCATGCATGAACTTCATTCACCATAGCAACGCTGGGGTTAACCGTGAATAAAGAGAGCCTTTATTAGAAGGTTTGTGAATGTTTTTAAACATTAACGAAAGCAGTTTTGTGGATGTTCGCATTTTTTTGTTTCTCCGTACTTTAGTTGGCATGAAAGTATAAATATGAAAAGTATAAATTAATCAAGGAACAAGCCAGTCACCATCAGAAGTTTCAAACTACTTGTTTGACTCTATCATCTGTTCTCATCCTGTAGTATAAGAATAATAATAAAAAAATCGACAGGAAAGAAAAACCTGCTCCAGAAGCCAGACCGCTGACGATCTTTACAGTCTCGTATTGGATACGATGTCTAAATTTTAATCAACTTTTGTTACTCGGTTAAAACGCCAATCTAGCGTTTCTAACAAAATTTGCAGTTGCATCCTTAAAGCTTCCGGATTTCAAAATATATTCGATAAGCATACACGTGATCGAGTATATTTAGTTTAAAATATTTATTATTTAATAATATGTGAATCACACCAGGAAAGATTATAAAGTTATCTATAGAAAGGTTAGATTAGTTGGAACCCACTAAACTTTGCCTTTCCTCACCCAAACCGCTTCTCAAGTTATTGATTGTTGTTGCAGACGAGAAGGAATTTTTCCCTTCGTGTTCTCAATCCTCAGAAAAATCGATACCTTAGAACTCACAGTCTTTCAGACAATAATATCACTTAGGGTTTAGGAACATGAGATTGTGGTGGTTAGCTGTTGTTTACTGCTTTTGTCTTTACTCTCGTCCTCATATCATCATCGATAACTATGAACTGAAATGTCGGTGACAAGAAGGAGCTGAAACCACTTGATTACTGATTCACCGTTTTATATTCTTGTATATATAATTAGTAAGGCCTATATTATCTTATTCTTATATTATTATTACTATTCTGTTTTCATTTGATGCATATCAAATTCAATATTTCGCTCCAAGAATATTTATTTTATTGTAGAGAAGTATACGATTCTATGAGATCTATAATATAATATTTAGTATAGTAGTATATATTGTATATATTTATATTTATCCAAATTAATATCCAAATGAATAACTATTCAAATCTTGATGCTCTTTATATCTAAATTACATATCATTCTAATATTTTGGTGTATTTTATTTATTTAAACTCTTTTATTTAATTTTTTAAATATTCAAACTATTTTTAAGTATTTTGATGCTATTTTAATATTTTCGTACTTTTATATAAATGATAAAGTATTTTTTTTTAATTAACGTGCAGGATATTTTAAATACACCTTCAATTGACAGCCAAAGTATACCAGCTACTGCACTGCCGGAGGCAACATTCTTATACACCAATAAATTTCGAATCTTTTTTCAATTTCTTATATTTTGGCTATAAAATATGGATGCATTAATAATATCCTCCATAATAATATCTAATTTAAGCCAATGTGAAGCCTTTAGGCTCTGTGCTATTTTTCTTATAATAACTTATTTCTCCTCTGGGTCAACTTTAAGGTTATATTGTCATTCTTATACGTAGGATTTTATTGTGATTCCCATATCAGAAATGAAATACAGGCACGACTGCATGCTTCATGTGATTGCTAGCTTCTTATTGGTAATATTAAAATCAAGAGGATTAATATGCAGTAAAAGTGTTTCAATAAATTTAATAAGATGCTAAAAATGGACAGATGAGTCACTCTGCACATTATATCGTTGATCTCTCATTGCCAATGATTGTTGGAATAGTTTAGTTCCGAAGTACTATAAGTTCTAACTAGGGCTTTCCGCACATCCTGAAAAATTAGAATTTGAATTATATCAACTGTCCTAAGGGAGTCAAAAATCTCACAAGATAACTACTTCCTCAGTATACATCGTCACAGAATAAAGAAAAAGATCTTCCTCTGGATTTGTGGTGCCGACGGTGGATTGTATGATGTAATGTCCTTCTGCAATGAGTCCTCGGACTCCATGGAGATGTCACGTAATAATAATAATAATAATAATTTTAACTTTATTATTCATACTTATTTACATTATATATATGTGTACATATCGGCATACAAGTACACTACTTTCACATAAGTTATACGCATCTACATTGTAATCTTATGAACAATGAAATTTTACAACTTTACAAATCTGTACTAGCCATATGTACACTTCAGTACAATAATTTTGTATCACATTATATTCACTTTTTATTACCTCTCAGAGAAATGACATATATTTTATAATATTTAGGCAACATTGCTATAATTTCTTAGTTAAACTTTTTACTCTTATTATCTTTATAATTTACATAATGTGGAGTTCATATAACAGAATAACAACGATCACAGTAACCGTTCACAAATATAGTTCACAGTTACACAAGATTGAAAATATGATTACATGCTACATTTTACATTTTATTATATGTATATTTTTTTCATTTGTTTAAAAAAAATTGACGAATTGTTATTATCATACAGGCTATTTACATTTAGATTATCCACAGATTATATTTTCGGTTTAGTACAGAATGCTGTATGATAATAATAATTATTATTATTATCATAATTACTATCGGTTAAGGTATTGTGACCTGGAAGTTAATTGCAGTGATTGGATAATGAGGATTAATTGATTGAGCTGTGCTAATCCCACCTACTTAGAAACTAGAATTAGCTTTTGTAATAATAATAATAATAATAATAATAATAATAATAATAATAATAATATTAATAATAATAATAATAAGCTGAAGTTTCAGGCGAAATGCTTATTGCATGATGCAAAACTGCTTACTATAAAACTTCGTCATCATCAGCATCATCATCAATTTCCCGATATATACTATCAGAGGGGGGTGTTCAGTTACTATGACAGCACTACATGATTAAGTTTACAATTAATAATCTTTTACGACAATTTTTCTCTAAATTAGTCGATTGCCTGGCAGCATTCCATATTGTTGTATGTAATATTTCGTTCTTCTAACGTACTTCTCATTGAATCAATCCGCATAGACCTTGATCTTCCTCTTGGTCTTTTTCCTGCCATCTTGGCATCAAACACCTCTTTTGCTAATCTTTGTTCTCCCATTCTATTTAAGTAACCATACCATCTTAATTAGCCCTGCTCACGCATTCTTAAATACAAACAATGTCAAGTTCCTTCCTAATGTCTTCATAGGCTCTTCACATTTTTAATATGATTCTACCATTGATGCTATCTGTTCACTCCTAATTTTTCTCGGAACCCTGCTATCTGTAGTCTCTAATCTTTGATCAAGTGCTTTATTTCTCATCCAAATAAAACTGGTTTGAACACCGTCTTGTACACTGCTAGTTTAGTGTTTTGACTAGTTTCTTTCTAACTCTAATAAGTTTGTCCCTGAGGCAAACAATTAAATATCGCCCCTGGTGGATTATAAGAGAAAAATATGAGAAAATCTCCAATTGCTATTTTGTGTTTATTTCAAGAGAAATATTAATGCAAAACGATTACATAATAATATTAATTAAATGTTCGCTCTACTGGGATATCGCACAATAAACCTGTTTACAAGCTCTTCTAAATTTAATTATAAGCTGTGTCTGCCTCTATCGATATATTACTATCGATAGAGGCGGACATACCAATCTTTCTCGGGTCTTTGCCATTCGTAAATAATTTTTAATCAGTTTAAGTTTGGAAAAATTTCTTTCCACATTTGCTACGCTAACAGGAATTGTTAGCGTAGCAAGTGCGGTAGGCGCCGTCGCTACGCGTGAGTAGGGACGGCACCTAACGCAATATGGCTGAACGAGCGCCCTTATTAAGCCGCAACGTGAGACAGGCTGCTTCCATGCTACACCCTGTCGGCAGTACTGCTGCTGTTCATGTTTGAATGAAGAATATCAAGTTTATTGTCAGTTTCACTCTTTACGTTTGTTCATCCAACACAATTGAAAATAACTCATTTTCGGAATGTGTCGGTTTTTGCTTTGTTTCGTTCTTAATCTGATACTTTGGAACTATTTTCATTACTTAGTTTGGTGAAAATATCGAAATAATAACAACCGCACATCCCGTATAAAGAGAACAGATAGAAATGGGTGTGCAGGATTGACAGAAACTCTTAATGTAATTTTTTTCGCTTTTCTACATTATATGAATAACTTGTTCCTGCGTGTATTAAACTCATACAAAATCTTTTATGGCGAATTGTAACATAATTACTGTAGTATAAATAACAATATAAATAGCAACCGCCTGTTATAACAGTAATAATATTGTTACCACATATTAATCACGACAGTAATAATAAGAATAAAAAAAAAAGCGTACTATGCTTAGAGCAGGGTCTTCAACGCATGGCCCGCGGAGCTCTTTGGCGTGGCCCGCCGACCATTTTGAACAAAATAACTACTTAACATTAAAACGCGATTAAATAAAAAATAATTTCAATGAAGCCCGCGGGCCACTAAGCTATACTGCGGTATTTGGAATTGGAAGATGCTTTCCAAATTCACAAGGAACGCTGTGCATTTGATACTTGACATAAAATCCTATAAAAATAAATATTAAATAGACATGCTTCTTCAGCCATCTACCAGCGGTACTTAAGTACTAACGTCGCAGGTAGATGGCTGAAGCAGTAGTTCGTTCGAGTGCGCTGTCTAGTGCCTTCCAGATACATCTCGAAGGTTCTCGATACTTCGTTATTTTCATATAAATACAAGAGGATCTCATCCACAGTCAGTCAGTCGTGAACAGTGTATTAGCGCACGAAGGTTCGTCGTGTCAGCCAAAGCCTATTGTGATTTTATATTGCCACATTTGTTTCATTAGTGTCAGACATATTCAGTGAATAATAATCATTACACGGCCATTTTGGATCATTTTTTTGGGTTCACCGTACATCACTATGGCGTCTACGAGTAAAAAGCGCAAATCAAGTGATTCTTGTCGGTTTTTTTAATGATATAAAAATATCATTTTATAAAAATATAAATAAACCTATAAAAGCCTATAAAAATAAACAAACTTAGCTTTAAGAGCGCAGACTCACGACAAATTAAACACACTGGCTTATGGTCGATCGGCACAAAAAAGCACAAATTGGTCGACTTTTCATTAAAAACCCGATAAGAATCACTTGATTTACTCTTTTTACTCGTAGACGCCATAGTGATGGAAGGTGAACCCAAAAAATGATCCAAAATGGCCGTGTAACGGTTATTATCCACTGAATATGTCTCACACTAATGAAAATGTCTGGCAATATAAATCCACAATAGGCTATGGCTGACACGACGAACCTTCGTGCGCTTATACACGAATATCACACTGTTCACGACTGACTGACTGACTGTGGATGAGATCCTCTTGTATTTATATGAAAATCACGAAGTATCGAGAACCTTCGAGATGTATCTGGAGGCACTAGACAGCGCACCCGAACTAACTACTGCTTCAGCCATCTACCTGCGACGTTAGTACTAGTACTTAAGTACCGCTTGGCGCTGGTAGATGGCTGAAGAAGGATGTCTATTCAATATTGATTTTTATAGGATTTTATGTCAAGTATCAAATGCACAGTGTTCCTTGTGAATCGGGAAAGCATCTTCCAATTCTAAATACCGCAGTATAGCTTAGTGGTCCGCGGGCTTCATTGAATTTTTTAATGCGGCCCGCACTGTCTGAAAGGTTGAAGACCCCTGTCTTAGACTCTTAGAGGAATAAGAATCCCCCCCCCCCGATTTATTTGTTAGTGTTTTTATGCTCATCATTTGTCATGTTGTCAAGCCAACAGCTTAATAATGCATTTAGGGAAAAATCACTGTTTGTTGATGAAGTCTGTGAATATGCGCTCGGGTTTAAGTGGTGTGGAGTTGGGTAGGCATTAAGAAGGGGAATGTGTCCATTACCTGCTGCCCCTGTTGTGTGGTGGAGGTCGGTGACGCAGTGGTTTCGCTTCACTCTCATCCATTCTGGTCCCGGGTGGGATGTCAGCAATTTCATCGTCGGGTGTCACTTAATCCGTTCGGCGGAAGTAGGTCAGTAGCCGCTGTTTTGTCTCTTAATATCCCCTTTCTCACGTGGAAGTCTCCGTATTTCCCTCGCATCGTACGATGCTCATTACGGGGGAGGTTGTGACCGCTGGGCGAAAACGCTGTGGAAATCCGACACGCTTGACGTGGACACTCCCACTCCCGAAGGGGGGCGACGCATCAATCGCGCGCGGAATGTCTCATACGCCGCTCTCACCGTCTTCTTTCTCGACGAAACTTCATTAGAAAGGCTGACACGTCGTTACGGGGAGTCTAGCGGCCGATTGGTGTGCGATGACACTGTCGGGCTTGAAGTTGCTCATTAAAGTCCGACTTTCTCAGGTTAACCTGAAGGGCCCCTAGTGGGCCACATCCTATTACTGCTGCAGGAAAGCGCTCTGACCCCCCCCCCCCCCCTCGCTCTTGCCTCCTTCCCAAGAAAGAAGGGGAGGTCGAGAAACGCGTGAAATCCAGCATTGGTCTCGTGTAATTCGTACTCAGTTTAATGGGAGTTAACGAGGGGGATTTTGTGATGCTCGCGCCGATCAGGTTACACGAGTGGTTGAAAGGGCCACTCGGGTCGAAACCCAAGTGTGAATTTGGAATTATCCCGAAGACGCAAGTCCTACACTCATCACTAAAAGCTCACGAGGCAGCCAAGCTGCGCGGAATGCGTCCACAATGCCGAGGGAGGCCACAAAGACGCGAAACCTTCAGTCTGACGTTATGTTAAATGTGGAACTTCCTCTCTCATTAGCAGATAGCAAAGAAATTATGTTCACCGTTAAGATTTCAGAGGTTTATATTTCTACAATGTTTTAATAGTTAAAATAAATACGAACACTCTTACTTCAAGTGGTTTTCAGAATTAGTTTTAGCTTCTTTTTACACCAAATGCTCTATTATCGATAAAACCAATATTAATGTGCTTACCCCAACTCGAAAACTCATCTAATAGTTCCGATTATGACAGTATTACAAATATCTAAAAGAAATTTATATAAAGTATTTATGTAAATATTAAAATTAAAACTCTAATTATTTTCTTCTTATCACACCTTTTTAAAGTTATCATAAAGTAACACCAGTCCATTTCGATATTTTTTTTTTCGTTTTATTTTTGTAATTCTACTTTGAAGTTCTTAAAGAGAATGCCATCTCAAGTATTTATTTATTAGCATAAATATTAGCAATGAAATAAGCGAAATTTTCTTTCTGTATAGTTATTTTATTATTTTAAAAAATTAATAGTATATATATTTTTAAACTTATGTGTAAAAATAATTCAAACACCTTTTAGTAATTAAAATAAAATTATATCAAATAAATTATTTTACTGTAAGTTTTATTGAATGTCAAAGTCCGTGTTTCATTTTAATTTTCCATTAATTTTTTATTCTTCCTATAGAAAATTTTTTTTTAGATTTTTTAGGCTATTTCCAGTCTTTTTTGCCTCCATCCTGCCGTAATTTGTCTAAGATCCAAATTCAGACATGGGTGGATGGGGATTTGGCTACTTTATGAACAGTAGCCAAGGCCCTATTCATGGGTGTGCGAACTGTGCGGTGACACAGGACCCCGCAAAGCTCAAAAAATTGAAAAAAGAAAATCGATTTTTTAAAATTATTATATAAAAAATATTATTATATAGAAAAATATATGTATATAATTTTACAACCAACTATTGTTATAATAAGCGAAATAAGATCGTAGCGCTAGAGCGGTAGTATTTGAAACTACTCTAAGATATATAACAATATCGCACAACGTAGTGTTAAATAGGGAAAAGTGCATTTTAAAACAGGTGTTTTTAATACCTTTAAAGGTTTTTTTTTATTTTAGTTTATGATTTTATGAACAAGTAAACATATTTACGTACTGGCATGGCAATTTTTTATGTGACATTACTTGCTAAACATCTTAAAAAATATATTTTGTAAACTGGTTTTTGGTTATCCGACATCAGAATTTTTCTTCAATAGCAGTTTTCAATCTATATTAGATTTATTTATTTTCTAATATTATCTTTTATTTATTTTATTTATCAGGTAAGTAACTTTGTTTTAATTTATTAACTTATTTTATAATTAATAAAGAAATTAAGAAAATACCCAAGTGGGCATGAAAAACGAAAGCGAAAACACGAAAAAGAAGCGACTGAGGAACGTCAAAGAAATTCACTGTTTTACATTTATGAAGTTGAACTCATATATTTGTTCAGATATATTAGTTGATAACGGGAGTTCTGAAATAACTACAAACAGTTCTTCGGCTTCAACATTAATTAATAATGAGAGCTCTGAAATACTCAAAGGAAGCGGAGAACATGACGCGTTTGGTCAAACAATGAGTATTGAAGATCCTAAAACTGAGACACCAGAAGGAAGGTGAACTATTCACTTTTGATGATCCAGCAACATGGCCCAAAATTGTACAACGTGGTCCACCGTCTCCTCCGACTGAAAATGATTTTCCAGAAGATGACAACAAGAGGTGTTTTTCCACAGCTCACTATGTTAGGACAATTGCAAACGGAGAGAAGCAAAACAGAAGATGACTTGTATATTCCAACTCTTCCAACTCTATTTTTTGTTTTTGTTGCAAATTATTTTCTTCTGATGATAATTTTTTTTATCTAATAATGGCTTTTCTGACTGGCGACATGTAAGCGAAAGATTAAAGTCGCACGAACGAAATCCAGTGCACATAAAATGCATGTATTCATGGACACAAATGGAATAATTAAAAAAATCACAATACAATTGATCAGGCAAATCAAAATGTCATAAAATTTGAAGCAGAACGGTTAGGAAATGTTTTAAGACGAATAGTAGCAGCAATTCTTTATTTATACGAACATAATTTAGCTTTTAGAGGTAATTTTGATACTTTCTACACAGCCCATAATGGTAATTTTTTTGGAATCATAGAATTAATTGCAGAATTTGATCCATTTTTAAAAGATCACTTAATGCATCGGAACAAAATTCGTATTTATCACGTGCAAAATGAATTAATTGTTGATATGGGAACCAAAATTCAACAAAATATTGTAAATATGATACGACAGGCAAAGTACTATTCAATAATTCTCGATCGTACTCCTGATATTAGTCATCAGGAGCAAATTTCAGTAATTTTTAGATTTTTACATATATTTGAAGCAGATATTGAAATTCGTGAACATTTTGACGTTTTTAACAACTAATGACACCACTGGTAAAGGTATATATGAAAATATAAAATCACTTTTGAATAAATTAAATCTTAAATTGTCAGATTGTAGAGGGCAAGGGTATGATAACGGAGCGAATATGAAAGGAGTATATAAGGGAGTCCGTGCTTACATTTTAAATGAAAACGAGAAGGCATTTTTTACTCCTTGCGCCTGTCATAATTTAAATTTGATTTTAGGGGATGTCGCAAAATCATCAATTATAGCAATAATTTTTCTTCATGTTATACAAAAAATATATACATTATTTGCTTTTTCAACTTCACGTTGGGACATATTAAAGAAATTTGTTAAACAATTAACTCCAAAACCGTTATGTGATACAAGATGGGAATGTAGAATAGAATCAGTTAGAGCTGGACGTTTTCAAATTCCAGAATTTTTAAATGCACTAAAAGAATTATTTAAACCCGCATCAGATAATACTTAAAAGTAGAAGTGGTTTCAATATATGAACAAATATATTCATTTGAGTTTATACTAAGCCTTGTAATTTGGTATAAGCTTTTGTCGAAAGTTAATTTAGTAAACTGCAAAAATTCCCATGGACGTAGCAACTAAGCATATTAAAGAGTTAATGCGGTACTTTGAAGAGCAGAGAATATCAGGATTTGATGGCTGTTTTGAGATTGCTAAAGAACTGTCAAATCTATTAGAAATAGAAATTAAATGTAAAGAAAGTCGAGTACGTCGAAGAAAAGTATTTTTTGATTATGAAACGCCTGATGAATTTCTTTTTTTGTAATTTTAGATACTGCTCAACAATCTATCAAATAAAGATTTGAATTGTATGAAATTCACGAAAAATCATTTGGATTTCTTTATGATTTTAATAAGGAAAATGAATTAAAATTTTGCTGCAAACAGCTGTATCAAAAATTAAACACAGATATTGATGAATCTGAATTTTATAATGAATTAATTATTTTTAGAAATATTGTTCCAGAAGATGCATCCATTAATATTTTAAAATTCATAATCGCAAATAATTTGTCGGATATTTATCCAAATATTACTACGACATTTAAAATATTATTGACCAGTCCAGTTATGGTCCCATCAGCAGAAAGGTCATTTTCCAAATTAAAACTAATAACAACCTATTTGCGATCTTCTATGTCTCAAGACCGTTTGTCCTCCCTGGCTATAATATCTGTAGAGCACGAGATTGCAAAAAATTTGAATTTTGATAGATTTTATTGATAAGCGCATTAGGTTAAATAAAATTTAATATATTAAGATTTCTTTTAAATCTTATAAATTGTTATACATATATTTCATTCTTTATAGTAAAAGTGGATTTTTTTCATATTTTTATATGATTATTTATATTATTAAATAAACCATTGTTCTGGCGTATTTATATGATAATGTGTACTTACATAATAAAATAATATATCATGTACATACAAACACATTTATTTCTTAACTAATTTTTTCCCTTTACTTAAATTGATGCTCAAGGGCATACTTGTTTATTTATGTGCATAAATATTTTTCATATTTGATTTAATTAATTAATTAACAAGATATTCTTCTATTTAAAATTTCCATAAATGTTACTAACTTTCAGGGAAGGTAGCACATTGACACTGACATGTATAGGTATACAGGATATTAATAGTATCACATGAAAAATATACATTATTACTAACTTCCTCTAGACAAATTTCCTGCAAATTAGTCTGTTTTATGCCCGTACTCTAATATTCTCGGATCTTATATTTCTGTCTCCCTAAGGCACTTCTCAGATGACTACTATGAGAGCTCCACACGAGTTAGTGGAATTCGGCCATCTGCCCAGGCTTTCTGAGCAATAGTGGAAATGGACGGGGTTTCGTTGCCAGTTACTGATGAAGTTAGGGATAAAAGTGGACAGGAAGTTGACGTCCAAAGGAACCTGCATGGACTGATTGAGTTGGAATAATAGAGTTATTCTTCCTCTACCACGTTTCATCTATTGTTGTTTATGTTTCGTATCAGAAGAAAATATTTATTGGAAAGGCTTCACATTCCGATCGCCAAGGTTATTCTACTTTAGAAAATTGTTCAACTTTGCAGAATTTTCTCAGAAAGAAAGATTTGTTAAAACTAATTAATTGAAGGAGTTATTAATAATGCATTTATATTATATTGTGTAATTTGACAATGTTAATGTGAGACTAAGATGGCGATAAATATGAAAGTAACTTCTGTTAATTTTAATCAAGCTAATTTTAATCATTATGGCTAGTTGGAATGAAACTAATACAAGAGGATCGTTTTAAGTTCTGTGGCAGTCGATTCATGTTAACTTTAATGTATGTAGGAGAAGCAGTGGGCAAATTATCTAGAGAATTGACAAATTCAATATGTTTTAGAATCAGGTATTGTTAGGGTATATAGCGCCCCCTTTTTTTTTTTTTTTTTTCCCTTGTTGTTGCTTAGTAGGTTACGAAAGTACAAATCAAGAGCTCACGACAAACTCCTAAATCCAAATTTTTAAAGAAAGACTCTTGATGGGTGAATCCAATGTGAGGGTATAATGTGCATAATAAAAACCCCTATAAACTCGGAGGATCCAAATTGACAAAATGCTACCGCGTCCGGGTCAGTCGACGCGACTGCCTCTCGAGCACAGGAAACAGTTGGGAAATATGCGATGTGGGCAGCACTCGCTTCCCATTTAATAAGCCCAGAAGAATTGAAGATAGAAAAAGGAGTCGTGCAGGTGTGCCCACTCTCACCGCTTATTTCAACGTATACCTAGAGGAAATATTCAATAGGGTTTATACAAAAACCGACTTTTGAAAAAGCAGCTTTTCGAATTCCAGTATTTCCAAAAAAAAAAAAAAACGGTTATATATATATATAACCGTTTATATATATATATATATATATATATATATATAACCGTTTATATATATATATATATATATATATATATATATATATATATGCAGGGTGGTTCAAAATTCCACGTATGAACTTTGAGGGGAGGTAGAGAACATCAAAATCAACCATATTCACATAGGAAAACATGACCGGAAACGCCACCGGAAGGTACTAACAGGGACACAAAGATACAGAAATAACACAAGGCAGTAAGTAGCGTAAACATTTTATTAGGCGCAGGGCCGATCCGAGAGTATTTGATGTCCCAAGGCAAAGAAAATTTAGGCGCCCCTATACACTGTCGCTATATATATATTTACTAATTTATATATATATTATTTATTTATTTATGTATATATATATATTTTATTTATTTATTTATATATATATATATGTATATTATGTAGCAAAATCTGTCTTCCCGAAGTCTTAGCGCCTCTACGCGATTACCTAGGTTCGCCTAATGATAAAATCGGCCCTGATTAGGTGTAACTGAACAGTTCAATAGTAGTTGGATACATAATATGGTAAACGAGGTGCATGCCTGCCATCTCAGCTTTCGTAAAACGACGCATGTTCTTCGTACGACATCGAAAGCTTGAATGAGAAATCCCCAATTACTGACCTGGAGGTGAGCAACTGGGGATTCCATTCCACATATAAGCGCTGGCGAACAGCGCCACCTATCACTTTTGGGTGGCAAATATATATATATATATATATTATGACCGCTTATATCAGCGTTCGTGAAATGACGCATGTTCTCCGTATGGTCTCTCTCTCTCTCTCTCTCTCTCTCTCTCTCTATATATATATATATATATATAAGCCTTTTTATGTCACGTTTTTTGAAACGTTTTGAAACTCAGGGGCTACCCTGAGTGTCGAGTCATCAGAATTCAAGGAGAACCGGCCTATCGCTCCGGATCTCGGGGGGGCGGTTGGTTGCCGTAGGCGCCAGAGGGTGGGGCGTAGTCCCTCCTAGTATATATATATATATATATATATATAATTAAAACAGTAAAAAATATTTATACTTATTTTAAATTTTTCAGTTTATTTAATATTTATGGAAGGACAAAAATATAACAAAATAAAATATACTCTATACAAAACGAAATAAATAAATAAAAAACTAAAATAACTAAATTCCGTACAAAATAAAACTTTTTATCTCATTTAGTATTTTTCTTCAGGAAATATGATTTCAATAAACATAAAATGTCCACCGAACAGTCACTTAATCTTGTTCTTATTCTGGATACAACATTGCCTGAAATAGAAAATCTTCTCTCACTGATTACTGAACATCGTTTTCAGGGCACCAAATAATAAATTGAAATTCTTTGTTCTTCTATTGGTTGCCTCAAATACTGAAAATTCAGCCTTCGGTGTCTTCGGATTTGATATCATTTCTTCAAGTTCCTCAACAAACCTATGAATTGATTTTTCTGAGGCTTCTTTTAGAGCATCCCTGATTAATAGTTTCTGCGTCCCCGATATATTCATCATCGTAAAAAGTAAAAAATATTTATACTTATTTTACTTATTTTTCTAGGATATATCCATACAGAATTTGGATATATTCTAGAATCTAGACCAGTGGTCGCCAAAGGGGGTCGATATGACATTGTTAGGGGTCGATAGAAAAATATAAGATATCATTGTATGGGTAATATTTAATTCGGTTAACTTGGATTACCTCCATGACAAAAGACATGGAGGTAATAACAACGCAATTAAGAGTGAATCGTGGGATCAGTACCTCCATCTTGCAGGTCCATGAATAGGACCTGTAAGATGGAGTAAAGTTATGAAAATAGTTACTGAGGCCAATCAAGTAGGCCAAAATGACGTATTTACCAATAAACCGATGTTGATGGTTCCTGCCGGCCGGCGCAGTGGGAGCGAGATTGCAACACGTGCGTGGTTCTTATTTACTGATACTTATAAGTATTCGATCCCAGTCTCATTTTTGCGCATCGACATACAAGTGAGCGTTAATGTTCTAAAACTCATCAACCTACATATTATAATTCAATCGTTATTCATTCACGAACTAAACTTCTCTATGTTGAAGAGTTGAGCAGCGCTGGTAGTAATACCAGTGATATTAATACCAGAGTTTATTAATATCACTAGTAATACCAGTGATATTACTAGTGATAGTAATAGTAGTAGTAATAGTAATATAATAATATATACTATATTATACATACAATAAACACTATAATTATAAAATAAACAATCCCAAAACTCACATTCCACAGCGTCTTTTTTTGCTTGTTCTATTATAATTAGGTAATAGTAAAATATAGGGGGTCGATAACAAGTCAAAAAACTCTTGAAGGGGTCAACGAGCAAATAACTTTGGCGACCCCTGATCTAGACAATATTTTTCCAGATGACTTAACAATATCGAGTTTTGAAGCTAGTGGAAATAACTAGATTTCTTTGTTGAAATGTTTTGTGGATTTTGCAAATATAGCAAAAGGGTTCCAATCCAACTTGTCTTCTTTCTTGAATTCGTACTTCTCAAGCATTTAATAATTTGGAACTGATTTCAGTCTTTAAATTTTTTAGTTCATTAAACAGAAATTCAAATATGCCTTCACTTGGTAATAAATTGGCATCTCGCTTCCCTAAAGCATCAGCTGCTAGACGTATTGGTCCCGATGAAGCTTCATGATTTTAGGATAATGAGCTTCATTCCACATATGAGAAGCACCAATATCATTCAAAGCTATAACAACACATTCTTTTAATGTTATATGAAAATAGGAAGAGAAGTTAAAAACATCTCAATAACCCTGGAGAACCAAACCCAAAACAAGTAAAATCCTTTGTCTACTTAGGAAGCACCATTACACACAATTTGGACAGCACTGAAATAGTTAAACACTGAATTAATATTGGAAGGTCGAACATGAATAAATTAAACAAAATATGGAACAATAACAAACTCTCGACACATCTTAAAATCAAACTATTCAAAGCCATGATCATCCCTACAGCAACGTATGGAAATAAGTCTTGCCGACTCATTAAGAAGGAACTACTCAAAATAAATGCATTCGAGGGGAAGTGCTTAAGAAAAATGAACAAAACACACTGGACTGAACATAAAACTACAGAACAAGTAATGTAGATTCTCAGCTATCAGGACAACCTCACAAACCTTACTCTTTAGCAACAGCTCTGATGTCCAGAGAATGCCTCCTCACAGACTTCCAAATATCGTGCTAAATGGAAGAACAGGAAAACACAGTCCATCCCCGAAGACCGAGGAAAAGTTGGTTCAGATCCTTAAAAGAAAGAGGCGAATTCCCCAACTTCATTACTGTGTCCAAGAAGACTAGAAATAGAACCATTTGGAGATAGGCCTGTACCAAGGGGACTCAACCCATCACCAGACGAATGAGATGAAGGAGAAGAATAAGCATAATGTGATAGTTGACAGTGATTAGTTGACCTATCTATTTCATAGTACGCAGAACGTTACTGATTTGATGGGTGAAGCATAAATGCTTTTCATGTTCCCCTTTGTCTGAGAGGGAAGTTCTTTGAGTGGAGAGTTATTGAGCTTTAAGCTCGCCCTGAAATGTTAGTGAGATTAGCTGTGTTCCGTTGAGCATAGAACTGACTTGGATCTTTTGTATTTGTAGAATTCTGCTTCACTGTAGTCTGAAGCTTGCTTGATCAGCAGGTTTGGATGATTAATTGTCTTGGTGAAGAACGTTTCTGCTAGATCATGAAGGAGGGATGTGATGTAGGGAATGTTGTTGACTTTTCCGTGAATCTGGGAGTTTCTAATGAACCATGGGGCGTCCAGAATCATTCTCAGGCATTTATTCTGTATCCTCTGCAGTTTTTGAATGTTTGTATCCGAGGTATGGCTCCATGCAGGAGATGCATAAGTGATGACTGGGCGTATTACCATCCTGTTAGGAGTAGTTTGTCCCAGTTTGCTTCTTCTGCTGATCATGGGGGTAGAGTTGCGTGATTACTTTGGATGTCTTCGAGCTTATGTGTTTTATATGACTGGTGAATTGGAGGTTTTTTTTTTTGTCTAGCGTCACGCCGAGATATCTGACTTCAGTCTGCCATGGAATCTTGACACCTAGCAGGTGTCCTTATAGTCCTTGTCAGGACTGACTTAAAGGGACAAAGCAAGAATGCTTTTCATCTTCCCCGTTATCTGTAGAGGACAGTGTAGGGATAAGGTGTTATTGAGCTATTAAAGCTCTGATCATAGGAGGAGGATAACAGCAATAGCCGAGCCTCAGTTAGAACTTCATTGGCTACAGCATTGCCAGCCATTACCCTCCCAGGAGCTCAATTCTACGATCTAAATAAAATTATATACAAGGAAAATGAGAGAAATTTGACGGTTTATGCTCTCTGGAATAAATTAAACTACTTAAAAATTAAAGCTATTTAAAAGACTACAGGATACTTTTTAGTGCTTATTTAAATGCCAATGATCAGTTTACAAAAAGTTACTTTTATTAATGTGTTTATTAATTTATGGAATCAGTTTGTTAGTAATATGAAATGGTCTGCTAACGATGGTAACCATTTGAATACTGGTGGATCCATCGAGTTGAGCAAGGCCGTAAAATTCGTAACGACATTTTAAAATATTTAGAAATAAAACCAAAGAACATTTATGTCGATTGACTGGATGTAAATGTGAATGGTATTCAAGGTAATAATAGGAAGGGTGTTCACATTAACGGAAGAGGAAATCAACACTTAATTGTTCTTTGAAGGGTATCACGTTCTTAGTTATTAATACCCAAAACTTAAAGAATAAACCCATGTGGTTTAGCTGGAGAAATTAAGATGCATATTATGGAGATCTCTGAGCCATGGGTTAACAATGACCTTTATTACATCGAAGTGAATAATGGCAATCATAACGTTGTCCAGAAGAAATCGAAGAAGTTTGGATTATGAGACCGATGACGCCATGAATCCCTGTCCAGAAAAGGAGTTAAAAACACAAAGTGGTACAAAGTAAGCACGCTTTGTAAAATTGATGGTAAGTGGGTGTTATCATAGGGATAACATTATTATTATTATTTGAAACCTCCAGGGAGTCCAAAGACTCATCGACGGAGATGTGTGCCAACAGCATCGAACGATTAGTCTCCTTCCAACTACTAACCGCGCTCAAACTTACTTAACTGAGCCATTAGTAGCAAAGGCTCTACCAATCGACCAACCTTTGCCGGCTAACATTATGAATTATGTTAAATTTTGTTTAGACATTAAACACAATTTAATGTTTAAATTTATCCGTGAAAGTAATCATAACTATCTAGATTAGCAATCAATTTCTCAAAGAATTACTTTGCATGAAAATGACATATATCTGATAAATTAACGGTTAAGTATGAATGATGTAAGCGACACCTACTTACTTGAATAGTTATTCATGAAAATGACATAATCTGATAAATTAACGGTTAAGTATGAACGAAGTAAGCGACACCTACTTATTTGAATAGTTATTCATGAAAATGACATAAATCTGATAAATTAACGGTTAAGTATGAACGATGTAAGCGACACCTACTTACTTGAATAGTTATTCATGAAAAAAAAAAAAATCTGAATGCAGCGAGCTAAAATACTAAGATTCTTCTGAAAAGCGTTTGTGTGTTTAGAAAAGAGGGGAACGTACTAGAAATGAATTAAGTGTAACGAGTCCCTATGGGAGTAGTTTTGCATAAGCCAGCAGAAGAATTTAATACGTATTTTGCAAGTGTTGGTCCGTTTGAAGAGGAAATATTACTCAAACATAAAATACAGGAGGAGAAAAACTGTGGATAACTAAAATTATTTGGCAACTGCTAAGGTTGAAGATTGGAATGATATATCTCCGTTGGTGGTAAACAGACGTACGTCAGGGTTAATTAATTCCATCTTCGATGAATCGCCAAGAAGGAGTGGCGCCCCTTCTGAATGGACTTCTGCAAAGTTATTACAATTCATAAGGGTTGTTTATCGCACAGAGTAGAGAATTACAGACCAGTTAGAAGACAGCATGGTTTAGTTGGGAGAGAGGATCAGCAAATCTAACTCTTTAAATAAATAAATAAATCGATAACAAGTTGATAAACTGAAGTGAAACCATACAATAATGAACAATTAAGATTGTCATCGAAAAGAAATGAAAGAAAAGTTTAATCAGATCAAAAGTAGATGCTTGTTCTTGTATTGGGAGGGATAATCGTGTAAATATTGTCATCTGTCTGCTCTGGTATTTCACCTGCTTTCCGCGATTATTGATGAGTAGTCATTGACAGCATCCGAAAGAGCGTACAGAAAGTTCTAGCCTTTTTGTATGGGGATAAGATGGTTTATTTTCTACTTTTCAATAGTACAGGCTCAGTTATTTTCGTTGGAAAACTTTATAAGAATAAGCAAAAAACATCGGGTGAATAAAATAGGAAACTTCGATAGTAAAACAGCAATCGACCAACTTATAGCAGATGTAATAAGTCAGATTTCTTTATTTATTTAAACCAAACTCTTTCTGTCCTACAGAGCCGAACTAAAAAAAAAAAGCAAATACCTGTAAGTGCAAGACCGTCTTCCAATTAGGCGTCTTTCATTAATATAGCATTGAAAATGTTTATATTATCTTTCGCATAGGAAGGAATGATTCCTTGTCCAATTCATGTCGTTTTTCAGCGGTATGCAAAGACATTCCTGTTTTATTTTATTTATTTTTTCCCTGATCCATCCTGTTTGGTCCAAGTGTTGCACATCCTACCTTTACTAAACAGGACGGACATATAATTTCTTGATGTGGCATTTGTCATTCCAAAATTTTAAATGGCACTGGCGAGTTATTTCGTATACACGCGAATGTTCGTTCCAAGATTGGGGTGGCTTCGGAGATTAGGCATCTACGAGTATTTGGTTAAAAAGTTTGACACCTACTTGATTATCACGACGTTTCAAGGCCGTTGCAATCTTTACTGACACCTCTCCTAGAAATGGCGAAATAACTATCTCCAAGAGTGCACATTTAATAAGTTTGAATTCTTGTTCTAATTCTATCGAATTTCACAATGGGTTTTTAGAAAGATGTACAAATAGATTTTTGATTTCTGCAGTGGACTGATTTGGCCTGAAGATAAGTTTAAGGCATGACGAGTGTTAAGATAGCCCACAAAATCTTAAAGTGTTTGCCAACCGTCAATACTTTGAGAATGCCTTCTACACAGCAGAAACAAAAATACGTTTTTTATTGTAAATCATTTAACTCCATAGATTCAAATCATTCCCTGTGAATCCTAACAAAATTGCTTATTGGCAGTTTTTCATGTGGAATTTAAGTCTCTCTTTTTCTAGTAAATATTTTCATCTTATAACATGATCATCTTCTAATGGAATCATCTAGAAATGTTTTTTGTTTGTTCCACTTTTATTAAGTTGGGAGCAAAAGGTTCAACAGACTACAGAACAGCGGAAATTTGAACCTGCACCTAATCATACAGTTGTATCACGTAATCGATGAAAACACTATATGTTATCTGCAGGACCCTTTTTTGACGTATATGACAACCCTAGGTAAACATTATTTTTCAGCTCTAAATTCAAGGAAAAATGTAAAATTAAAAAAAAAAAAGAAAGAAAGAGACGATATTTTTACGGTTGAGATACAATTTTGCTGCTCTCAGGCATTGCCTTTAGTTGCACAGTAGATTACGACCGCTCTGGTCACCCGAAAATTTATGCGTTGAAGAGTTTCTGCACACCCAAAAAACACTGGACTGGTCACTGTTTAATGTCCATGCTATTTCAGTTGTGAAGTCTTGCTATGTCTTCCTTCTCATTAGCCCCGTAGAGGAACTTTTTCTGGAAGAATTTGAATCCTAGGAACTAAATGTTTAAAGATGAATGAGTGAAGAAGTGGACAGCAGTCAAGAATTCAGCAATCATTTGCCAATCTGTGGCCTATAAAAGACATCAGGATACATCAAACTTGGTCTTCAAAGTAACAGCGTAAAAAAAAAATGCATGTCACGAGGAGTCCCAGAGGCAACAATGAACCCAACTTGATGGTTTCATAAAACGCATCTGTTTTGTCGATACGCTTTGACTAATTCTGCGTATTCTATTCATTTCGAGCCTCTATAGCTCATTTGGTTTAGACGATCTGTTTGGTTGGAAAGATGCTGGTTCGAATCCCGTCTATGCCGAGGGAGGGGGAACTTTTATCTGGTGTTTTCAATCAAATGGTGAGTCTCACAAGGAGGTGAAGGCGTTTTTCTCCCAGAAACTCGATTGGGTTTTTCGTTCCTGAACAGGCAAATTGGCCAGGAGAACCCACGCAATATACAGACATAGAATACACGAGTAAGTGTTAACCAACCTATTCGGTCAAATGTGGTTTCGAATCCTGCACGGTGAAGTGGGGATATAAGCGTAAGCGTAAATCAGGAAGGAAGGATGGATATTATTCATTTGTTGTTTTTCTTATTACGGTTTATATCTTTTGCTTATAATGTAGTTGTCTGAGAAAGCAGTAAGACTTGGACTATCAAAACGTAGGAAATACACACACAAAACAGCCATTATCATCATATATTCGGAATATTTCTTTCCATAACAAAAGTATTTCTTTTTATTTTGTTAGGTAGGAAAAATCTTATGCTGCAGTTTCGTTTTTTAAGTTAAAAGGAAAAAAAAAACACTGTTCGAGGGAAGACGTTCAGCAGCTTGGGTACTTACGTCTAATTTTTGCGACGCTTATGTGAAATATCAGGGAACATTTGAAAACTTGTTTGATACAATGCAACCTAAAGAAAAATTTCTATTAGCTTACTTAGGAATAGCAAAAATTGTTGACATTCTATTTTGAACGGTTCATCATCATCATCAACGACCATGGCTCCAATGCCCGTAGGTGTCTGCTGCCATATTGATATGATTCTTCCATTGTATTCTATTTTGTGCAAGATGACTCAATTTGTGTATAGAGTTTCTGCACCATTTGACAATGTCATTGCCCCATGGTCTGTTTGGTCTTCCTCTTTTGTTCTTTCCTTCAATTTCCAAACAGCAACGTTTTAAACGTTTCATAAACTCTGCAATATTACAAAAGTCTAGAAAGTCTAGACGTTATTCGCTCATTTCAGCGAGCGAGCGAGCGAGCGAGCGAGAGAGAGAGAGAGAGAGAGAGAGAGAGAGAGAGAGAGAGAGAGAGGGCTAAAGCAGTCTAATCTTGTTTGTGAAATCTAGTGATTTGTTTTCGGCAAAGTCAGTTGATCAATGCTTCGCATTTGCCTAACGCACACCAACTGTCAGCTTTGATGTTGCAAAGAACTTGGTTTGGAAGCTTGTTTGGAATACTTTCTGATAAGTTATAGCGGATAGCTAATAAAAAAAAGCGTACTTGTCACTCTGTGCTGATAACCCTGATATTGACACCCAACTGGAAGTAAAATAATAAAGACAGTTAAAATAAATACGGTGGTAATGGAGATAATCAAAAATTACTTGAGACGATTGCTGACGTCACTTCGCTCGAGAGGAAATGTATTCGACTGCACGAGGGAAACCAGAAACAGGCACGAGGAGACGACAAGAACCAGTAGCCTGACATGACAGAGCTCTAGTTCCATTCCATGACTGATGGGGTTTGAACCTGACCCCAGCGGAACCTCCAAGCAGGGAAAAAAAAAAAAAAAAAAGGTCTCACTTTAACTGATGACAATCCGCGAAGATGCCAAACTCCCCCGCATCCTGAAGTACCGAACGGCAAGGGGACGACATTCCCAGTGGATGCCCACGGAAAGAAGCCGGATATAAGCACATCGGAGTAGCGGATCAAATCACGCGCATATCCTGTCTCTGTCCTCCATCAGATAGGCTGTTCTATCAGTCATCTCGGTGTTCCTCGAACCACAACCCTCGAGTCTGGGAAACGCAGAGAAGGGTTGGGAACGTAATCAGTTCGCAAATCGCACTCGGGCGGAACTTACAAGTGAAAAACACATCGTTTATGAGTTTATCAGTGATTAGAGAAAACTAAATATATTCAGTTCTCACTAGAGGAGAGAGCGGCAATTCCAGTTCTATAAAATTTAGTTCTAGGGAAATGACCGATCAAACCGTTTGTATTCTCCTTAATATTCAGCACTGAATTCTAATTTTAAATCAATTCGAAGTAAAAAAAAAAGTTTTAGTTGCGTAAGCTTCTCATAGATGGAGCCACAATGCATCAGAATCATTTTAAAAAAATCTTTTGCTTTATCCTATTTCTTCAGAGATAAACCTTCAACTGATATTTAGCCAACTATTAATTAAGTCGCAAGTAATCCAGCTACACCCATTATTTCTTATTGGTGGGTACAGATTGTTTGAGTAGGTGGAGTTGCCTTCATTAATAGGTTAGGTGCAGTGGTGTAGCTAGAGCTTTTGCCACCTGGGGCGGTTACCCGAGTTTGTCGCCCCCCTTAATACACACCAAAAATACAGGTAACCCTCGTATCACGCGGATGTTAAGTTCCGCAGAAATGCCGCGTTATATAAATCGCGTTATGCGAGACTCAGATCACATAGAAAAAGCAGGGCTATGTTCCGAAATCGTTTTTTTTTTAATTATGTAAACAACAATGACATATCCAACAAAAAAAAATTATTTAATTCGGGTAATTCATGTAAGTTCAGAAAACATAAACTATGAAACAAATACACAGTATAAAATTATAAAAATTACGAATTGTACTTAAACTTCATTGCACCTAATGCATAAATGTTTTAGGCAAAATAAAATAGTGCAGATTTTAATCTTTCAGAGCACGAGGATTTGAGGATTGGTTAATAAACACTGGTTTTGTCATGTAATCACCTGATGCATTACTACAAAACAGTAGAGTAATTCTATCTTTGGAAACTTTGAATCCAGGAGCTGATCTTTCATTTTTCGAAATATAGGTGCGTTTCGGCATTTTTTTCCAATATAACTGGGATTCATCCGCATTGAACACTTGGTCTGCACTATAAATATTTATAAACTTTGAGAGTTTTTTGTTTAATAAGATTTCCATCCAAAGGAAGTTTCTTTTGAGGTGCAATCTTCAATCGAAATCAGAGATTTTTCCATTAGAATATCGCGTACACGAGCAACGCGCTTTGCACTTATCGTTGACCCAGCAATAAACATTTTCTCGGATTTTATGTTCATTTTGTTTGATTGTTCGAATTGTTGATTCATTTAAATTCAAAGTCCCTGCAAAAACCCCTGGTTTTTCTCCATTTTTCAACCGATCCAAGATTTTGAATATTTTTCTTCGAGAGAAATTAATCTTCTTTTCAATGTTCGTTTTTCCTTTTCGTTGCAGTTTGTGGCCATTACTATAAAAATAATTTTTTACACAAAAAAGCAAGCATTACATATTGTATGTAACTCATCAGAAAATAAAGTGCTCAGCTGTTTTCAACAATTTTCAACAATAAATTTATATACGGTAAACAATTGAGGTATATGCGTGCTAAAGGTATTATTCTCCCTAATATAAATTACTTATAATTACATGCGGGATACAGGTAGACACAAATTTAACGAAGATAAAATTTGATTTTTAAGTCGCGTGGTGAAAAACAAATGAAAAGATACAGGGTTACTACAATTTGTAGACCGCGTTGTATAAGTACCGCGTTCAACAAGGGCTACTACAATTTTTGACAGCGTTACATCGAAATCGCGTTGTATAAGTACCGCGTTATACGACGGTCACCTGTACTACACAAAGTCAAAACTACGCATAGGGAAATAAATTAAAACACTATCTTTATTTTTGAAGTAAAACTTTAATTCCAACATTCTGAAATGTTATTTTTCTTGCTTTTCTATTAGCAAAATAGTCGATGACACTGACGAAGTCTATTCCATAGTAATGTAGGTATTTCTTAATCAGTTTTATTTAGAAAAACTCCTCTCACAACTAGCAACACTTACAGCAATTGTGAGGAAAATTCGCAGTAGTATTACAATATTTGGAAATGAGTTGTCGATACTATATTTTAGAATTAACTGTAAAAGTTCAAAAAGGTTCAAAATGCCGCCCGGGGCGGACCGCCCCCTCTAGCTACGCCACTGGTTAGGTGGGTATGCTGAAGTGGGTTGGTCTAGCTGCAAAACAGTCACTCACCTTTCAGGCTTTCTAGTAAAAGACACGTGATTGAGTCTTTTTATTAGTTTTTTTTTCTTCAAATTAGCGTTTTTATAATTGAATTTTACAAATAGCTACCTTTTAAATTCGTTGCTTTGAGAAATTGCCCTGCCTGGCTGCCTCTAGATACGGTCATAAGTATCACCACACTCCTGGACTTATCCCTGTTATAAAGAAACTGTTACAAACCGATCCAGTTGCGGATTAAGCCCGCTGGGGCCCCCCCGATGGTAATATTTACGTGGCCCCTAAAAAGTGTTTATATATGCATATGCTACAAAGAGGACTAGAGCTTCCTATAACAAAAGCTGAAACACATCATAGGAATAACCCAACAATAGTCAACATTTTTTAAAAACAATTTCCACATTTGGGAAAGTTAACACTCAAGGCCCCTTCGAGCTCTGCCCCTTGGACCATCAGGGGCCCCACTTGGTCCGCCTCTGAACCGATGCAATCACTAGCAATGTTGCTCCTCCTTTCACTTATGGAACATGAATATGATCTTGGCTAATACCGTATTTATGCATACTTATTGTAACTGCAAAGCGGAAAAAGTGTTGAAATTTCTGTTCCGGCTCTCCACGTAGTCCAAAACTAGCTGGTTAGTACAATGACGCTGTCCATGATATAAAATAAGAAGCAGTCTTGTTTTACCATCTATGTTGGGGGTGAGACTGATATATCCATGCATCAGGTATGTGTACTCTTGATGTTAAATGTCTTAACATTTTATGTCCCAATATTTTGGTTGGAAGATTATTTGAACAATTAAAATTAATTTTTCAAATGAATTATTTATCATGGAAAAAAAAATCACAAGAACATCCACTTAGATTCACGTCATAATAAAACCGCATTTTATATTCACGTCATAATAAAACCACCTAGAAAAGATAGTTTGCTGGGCAAACTATCTTTTCTAGAAAGACATTACCAAAAGAAAAATATTGCTAATATCTACGGAATTCATTTATTTTACTTTATTAAATACAGTGACTAAGCAAAGATCAACTATAGTCTGATTTTTAATTAAAATAGAGCGTTTGGGTTTTATTTTATTATTTTTAATATTTATTATGTATAATTAAAATATTTAATTTTTAAATGAGAAAAAAATTTCGCTGAAAGGTGGCGCCTGAGCAGTAGTAACTTAACTTTGATGTTGATAGCAACAACCGTAGTTGTCAATTGTAACTCTTTCTTAATTATTAAAGTATAAAGTGGGTTTCGAAGCAACACTTTATGCAGAACGTCAGTAAATATCTGAACTGCACATTTTTTTATTTTTTTTTATTTTTTGCATGTATTTAGTCCGTAAACAATAGTGATTTTTTGACTACTCAAATTGCTTTACAAAATTCAGTGTTTCGTCCTAGATATCTTAACATTTATTGATGAATATGTTTGCCCATAGATGGCGTCACGTACAATGAGCTTCACGCATGGCATTTTTTAAATCAGGAATACGAGGAATGCTAGAAATAGTTGAAAAATTCTCTGAACAGAAAGACTATTTTTAGGCTAGGAAACAAGTTTCGTGGAATTAAATTAGCGTTACATATGAAGACAAAAGATTTCGTTTCACCAAAACATGTTTGTTAATCATTTAAATCAACACAATTTTGCAACGTACAAGATGTTTATTAATATCATACTCGACAGATCTCGCGGCGTTTGGTATTTATTAACTGATATTTTGTAAAATAAATTGAAAAGTACACAATAAATAACGGAAAAAACTCACGTAGAAAGATTATTTATTAGTATAATTTTCGCTTGTGTGTCACAGGCATCTTCAGTACATTAAGCTCAAATTAAACAATAACTGACAATTCAAAAAAGCGCCACCTAAGTAGCTGGTGTAAGATAACTAAAAAGGTCAATAACTTTCCTAAAATAAATAAATAAATAAATAAATAAATAAAAATAAAAAATAAATAAAAAAAATTAAAAAAATTAATACAATAAAAAGTTAGGAAAGATTAGCTGATTTGTAAAGTACTATCTCCCATAAAGGGGATAGACGTAAGCCGTCGGATCTGTTTAAGTTAGGAGAATGAAGTAGAGTTTCACATGTTTCTTTATAAAGGCGTTCCATGAGAAACTGACATTTGTGAAGAACTCTTGTCTTTCTCCAATGAACTCTGTGTCTAGTGAAGATGGCATGTTCAGAAAGTCCAGACTTTTCAGGTTTAAAGTATTCAATATAAGATTGGTGTTCTTCTAGCTGAATAGAGGCAGATCTTCCCGTTTGTCCGAAATAAGATAATCCACAAGAGCACGGAATCTGGTAGACACCTGGATGATTAAGATGTGGAAGCTTGTCCTTAGGAGAAGTGAGAAAGGTGGAGATTTTTCTAAACGGTCGAAAGGCAACAAAAATATTCAGTGGTTTTAAAACTTTTGCTATACGTTCACTGATGCCTTGTACATAAGGGATAAAGCTAATCTTTCCTAACTTTTTATTGTATTAATTTTTTTTATTTTTTTTATTTATTTTTTATTTTTTATTTTTATTTATTTATTTTTAGGAAAGTTATTGACCTTTTTAGTTATCTTACACCAGCTACTTAGGTGGCGCTTTTTGGAATTGTCAGTTAGTGTTTAATTTTGAGCTTAATGTACTGAAGATGCCTGTGACACACAGGCGAAAATTATACTAATAAATAATCTTTCTACGTGAGTTTTTTCCGTTATTTATTGTGTACCGATATGTCTACTCACGGTTTACCTCTTTTAAAACTTATAAATTGAAAAGGTTGCCTCTGCTACCTGAGGCAATAATTTCTTCAGGTAGATTACTTGAATAAACTATTCAAACTATCGAGTAGAAGTTAGGAAAATTATAACTGACCTGCATACGTACAATATTTATTTAATATTGCACTATATTGTAAATAAATATTTAATATCAATATTTATTTACAATATAGTGCAATTAAAGTGACAGAATACAATACAATACAATAAAGCAAAAAAAAAAAAAATTCAGTCTAACTTCATATGCAATACAGTGAATAGTGAAATCAAAGTTCTTTCTGTTGTATATTTCGAATTGATGTCTATCATTTTTTTTTTTTTAAAAACTTCCTTGTGTATTTTGCTTTCTATTAAAATATCATTTTCATCCTGATGGTGATCACTTCCTGTGTAGCTCCAATTAGAATAAAAACTGTAATTATTAGTTTTTTAATTTTTTCTCCCAATTTTAAAGTGGTTTAGAATTATATGAATATGTTTACTCTAAAAAATATTCTTATAATTTTAATCCACACACTCAACCGAAATTAGGTAGCTTACTGATTTAAAATAAATTAATAAAAGTGAAGAGTAAAAGAGTGCCATCAGCTCCCTCTGAAAAATAGAAGCATTAGATAATAAATTAAAGACTTATCTGTCAGCATTTTCAGGGATACACTGGTAAGCAATGGAAAGTAACAAAAACTAGGAAACTAACCGACAATTCTAAAAATATAAATAAAGTTATCACTGTGCGTGATACAATACGCGTGTCGCAAGTACAACGTTTTATTCGTTGAGATGTTTATTGTAATTTTCATGAAAGTTCATTTTCATTTTCATGTTTTTTGCGACAGGAGTATTTTATCATAAATAACTATTGGTATGACATTGCCTTGAGAAGTGTGAAAGGATGGTTAAGGTTCGCCATCTCAGAAAAGCGCTTATCAGGTTTATGTGTGATTAGTGTGCACTGGAAGACACTAGAAGAGGAAGCGGTAAAGAAGAAATTTATTGAAAATGCCATCAATAGGTTTGCAAGCGATAAACTGAGAATTCAATTCTTATAACATATGCGATTATTGAAATTATTATCTATCTATATAATTAATATAATAATAATTCTTGTTTCTTTTATATTATAAATCTATATACATTATGTATGTGTTTTTGCATTAATGCAATACTGTATTATATAATCTACTTGTGAAAAAAAATTAAATAAACGAATAGAAATTTATTGATATAATTATTTGTCTCCAAGCTTTGCCACCCCTCTGGAAATCCAAGCTCCCCCCCTCTGGAAATTTTTCTGTGGACACCCATGCCTAGGTATCTATTTATATGTCTCTATCATGTCGCCCTTCTTCCGCCTATTGAACTAGAGTCTGTAATTTACATTCTCTCAACCTGTCTCCATCGTCAGAATTTCACAATCCCGATATTGCTTTTGTGATTCGCCTCTGAACTTTTTTCACAGCTTGCTTCTCACGCAGGTGACCAAATCGATGCGCAGTAGTCTAGATGTGGTCCAATCAAAACCTTGTACAGCGGAATGACCACATCGTTATCTCTACTTGTGAGTGTACTTCTTAGTATACTGGCATTTTTATGGAAAAATCAAAGTATTAATAAAAACGTACTAATAGCAAGTACTAGTATTAATAAAAGTTCATTTATTCGTTTATGCGTTATTTACGATTTATTTCTTTATTGCAGACTATTTATGCGATATTCATTTATTTATTTCCAGTGGCTGCTCGAGCATAGGCACTGCGGAACTGCAGCATCCCCAATTTTCTCGATATATAAATATATTTATTAATTTATTTATATTTGCTTGTAATATTTAATTTTATCAAAAACAATCCTATACAATTCTCTTATTTTGTACAAAAAATAATAAAAATCCATCTTGTAGCACTTAGGAGGGCGAAGGACGCTAGTAGCACCGTGTTTACCACAGTGTCATATTGCAACGCTCGCAAGCATATGCATGTCATAGTGAGTTGAGAGCTATTAGCGTAATGCGGCACTGTCCGTCGCGCAGTTCCACTGTTGTTTATATGCAGTTTGCGCCAGTAGTAGAGTGTTCGTAATGCTTATCGTGTTTGCTCCGTCTCTTTAAATATTTAGACATTACAATTAAACACATAACATTTGTTATAGTTTTTATTTTAGAACATTATTGGGATTATGATAATTGATTTTATTTTTAAGTAATTTTGAATTATACCAAACAGCATAATTTTATCCATAATAAACAATATTTTTTCATGTTTAATTTTTTTTTAAATTTTTACCATAATTTTGATATTTTATCCAAACACGTATACACTGTACTTACAGTGTGTATGTATATTTCCAAAGTTGCAGCATCCCCACGATTTAAAGCCACGAGCCGCCTCTGTTTATTTCTCTCCAATAGATACGTAGTTCGTCCTACTAACACTGCGATCAATAATAAACAAATTGAGAATACGGGAATACGAACTTTGTTTCGTGGCGCCATCTGATAGCGGAAACTAACGTAACATAATTTTAAAAAATGAAAATATACAGATTTAACAATTTCTACTTTTATCTAACGCTTAGTTTTTATAAGATAATAGCCACTATTTTTCATTTGTTTCTTCTTTGATTATCTTTTCTTCGTTACCTTCTAATTACTTTCGAATTTTGCATATATATTTAACTCATGTCTGTTTCCTGGGAATATATTTACATCGTTTAGGGTGTAATCTTTGTTTTTGACGTCACTCTTCAGGAAAATGGAATCTTCAGAATAAGAAAGAATCTCGTTTTTAGGGATCTGGTGGATGATTCCAAATGAGAAAATTTGCGGGGAGACCACAGCGAAATATTTATTAGGGAACTCTAGAATCTTTAGACGACGGGAATCTTTATATTGACTTTTTTTTCTTCTTCTTTTTTTTTTTTCGGTCGAAGGCAAGTCAACCGATCTCATGCAAATATAGCAGGCTTTTTTTTATATCCCCCCCCCTAGAAAGATGAGTTTTCATTCCGTATAGCAGGATTGGTATAAAAGCGATTTATCTTGTAATTTAAAAATGTAGTTGTGTGATTGTATGTACCTGTTGAAGTTAATTATAATATTTAAAAAAAAAAAAAAAGAAGCAAAGCTTTATTAGAAAATTAAATCCCATAATCCATTCTTATCCTCCAAAGGCACTTTTCAAAAAGGCTGGGCTCCACCAATCACTGTCGCCGAGGTGGAGAGAATTCCCTTTTCTTGTGCCACATAAGAGGTGAAACTTCTTGTTCCAACTTAGTGTTGATTTGGACGTATTTGCATGTGTGTTCTACGGTTGATTTAACTAGTTGCGTGACAAAAGGAATTTGGGAAGTTGTATTAGAAGATAGTTGTCACCAACACGTATTCCTAAACCCTAAATGATACATTATTGTCTGATAGTTGTTGTTGTTGTCTTGTCCTTTGAAGAGTCTTAGATGTTTCCGTGTGCTCCTTGACCAGCTTTGGGTACGTCGATGATTTTATTTGTATAGAGCTGTTGTTCAGGATTAGGATCTATTTCTTGCAAGGCTGCTATAATTGTTGGACAGGTAAACCTGTGAGTGGGTGTCAGTTCAGTATTGGGGCAGTTGTTGCAGTTTCTATATGTTCTCGTATCACCCGTGTTGATCTTCATTCCTCTATAATGTCCTGTTCGTAGTCTTGCTATCGTGGTGGAGGTCTTTCGGTCAGCATTCATTTCGGGAATTTGTTGTTGTATCACTGATTTCAGTGGAATTAGTTTAGCTTTTGCTAGTGCGTTAGCATCAGCAAGAGTTATCATGTCAGTTTCTTGGTTGAGTTCTCTGGCCTCTTTTGCTAATTTATCAGCTGCTTCACTGTAATCAATGCCTAAATGAGTAGATTCATTGTAAATTGTAAATTGTCTGATAGTATATTCTATAATTAAATTTTACAAGTTCTAAGGTTGAAAACTCGAATTTCTGTTGGGTGAACCATACTTTATGAAACTTTTTTTTTTTTTTCAACCCATTTCCTAACTCGGAAATGAGCTGGAAAATAAAGAAAAAAATAAGAATTTAAAAATGCATTTCTCTAGCGTTATAATGTTTTTTTTTTTTTTTTTTTTTTTTTTTTTTTTTGCCGGTAGCCTGTAGAAATGGGACTATTATCATATGACCATACAGCTACCTAAAGAAGTTATTATCTTAATCACTTGGCAACTGATTAAAGTTCATGGTCAGTAGAATGGTGGCAAAAGATATCTGTAAAGTGAATCAAATTTTGGTGAAAAGCTACTTGAAGAAGTTGTTAGTAGAGAAAGTAGACTGGTGACTCGTCTAGGCGTTATAAACAAAGTTCTGAATCAATTAATTGGGAATTATATTCAGAATTCATTCACCTTCAAATATGCCAGAATGCATTATCACTGCTACAATGTTACTGACGCTTATATGCACCTCTTGAGCAAACAACTTAGCCAAAGATGTAGAACATTCTTCGTAGACAACTCTCTATGGAAGAGCCGATTCACACTGTTAGCTTGTTATGTTCACATAGTCTGACTTCCAGCAACCTTGACGATGATTATTTAAGAAATAATGTTCAAGAACTACCGTATTTGCCGACGTATAAGACGCACTTTTTTTTTTTTTTTCATAAAAATTTATCTCAAAACCTGGGTGTGTCTTATACTCCGAAGATTGAAATTTCAGTTAGAATTGAAGTCAGGCTCCAATGGCCTTTCAAGTGCATTAGAATTAGTGATATTCTATTGTTTAAGATTATTTTTATTATTAACCTATGGCTCAAAAGCAGAATAGACATTGCTGTTATAGTGCTTTCAAACTTGGTGATATTACATATGCAAAGATAAACGGCAATAGAGCAGCAGTACGTATTTGTGGGTCTCAGCCAATCAAATAGAAAATCTGTTTGATTGGCGAAGGAATTGCGGACAACAGAAAATCTGGTATTTTAGTATCCACAAAAATGATTTTGATTCACCAATCAAAACGAACGGCAACAGACAGAGATAGCGTTGAATTTACAGGTTCAACATCATAATGCTATAGGCTTATGAAAAGAAATAGCCTACGTATGCGAACGTAAACAAACCTATCACAAAAGACGTAGTGAATTATCATTTAAAGGATTCACGAAGAAGTGGAACAGCTGGATTCAGTCTTCAGATTTTGAAGTAAAACCAACTGGAAGAAGAATGAAATCTTCAATTTGAGAAGTGTTCGAATCGACTAAAACCTCATGGAATGCAATAAAACCAGAGATTATTATTAAGCCATTTACGAAGTGTGGCATTAGTGATGCCCTTGATGGTACTGAAGATGATTTATTGGTTGAAGAAAGCAACTCATCTGTTTCAAATACGAAAGAGATTTCAGAAGATATTTTATCAGGCTCTGAAGATGAGGATGAAGATTAAAACCGTTACTGTAATCCTACATCCCCCCTTTCTTGATACGTATCAATTGGTTTACATTAGAATTCTCTAAAATTGTTTTCAAAAATGTATAATTAAAAAAAAAAAATAAATATTTTCCAGAAAATGCTCTGAAAAACGGGTGCGTCTTATACCCCGGCAAATACAGTATTTATTAATGTGTTGATGTAACATCAACAGTCTTCGTATAACTCTATCGGTTGTCTTTGGTGCCAAAACATTTTGTTTTCTTTGCAGGCATACTTCTGTTTCCCCTTCCCTCTACAAATTCAGCTGAGCAAATCAGTCAGCTTTGCCAAATACAGTGCGGTGAACGTAATGGACCAATTAACATCATGTGCTAATAATATTTTTAATAACAAAGATATTATTGGATATTAACTACTACAACAAGACAACATCCATCACCACAAGTCTCGCATCGTGCAAGAATGATTCGAAGAGAATATTCTAGGATTCCTTGTGCTTTCCTTGCCACCTAATTCTTCTGATTTGAATCCCATCGACCATTTGTGGGCTCATGAATGCAGCACCCGTCAGTCGACGCCTGTACCTCGCTCGGTCGCTAACCTCCGGGACGTTATTCTGTCTAGTTGATCGAAATACCTCAGGACACCTTCCGTGGTTTCGTGGAATCAATGCCACGACTGGCGCTAGAGGTCATCTCGACCAGAGGAGACCTCCAGACACTACTGGGTAGGGGTGGTCTTAATGTTTTGTTCACAAGTGTATGTACTATATATAACGTTTGGATTGGGGATTTCACTTTACCATTTTATTCTTTCTTATTATGTCTGAATTTAAGTCATAAAAGTAACAGTCAAATACAATGTATGATTTCTCCTTAAATTTATGGCTTAGAAAGTTTCTAATTGAGAAATGTTGTGGCTTGTCCTGTTGTCATCGTCTGCACTGCTGTCTTTCTAAGCCGAAGAATCACGAAACATTTTCTGAAATTGTTTTTTCAGCTCTTGTAAATAACAGTTATATTATGAACTGTTTTAAACTAAAATGCTCATTGAAATCAAATAACAGTAATTAACAAAAAAATGCCAAATATGATACAGTTCATATTTTGTTTAAATTAACTCTAATTTTCTGTGCCCGAACCTGGATTTTCCGAAGAAGGAAGCATAACAGACGAGGGCGGCACTTGTCTTCCGTTCTCTCCTCCCCGATGCCTATGAAATCATTGGTAACCTTGGGGCATCTATGTGTGATGACTAAGGGTTGAGATTAGCTGCCCTCGAGTCTTCAAAGATTGGTCAAAGCTAACCAACCTCATCTCTTACTCCCTAGAAAAAAAAGGGCTGGAAAAGTGTATAATTTAAACCTCTTCCATCACGATTCTGCAATTTGCATTTTCTTAGTTATGTCTCTTTCATAGAGTTCGAGGTTCAGTGGCATTTGTGCTGTCGACTCTCTCTTACCCTGCTATTCGTCCAATTTTAATTCCTAACGTTTCAACATCCATGGACTGTGAACATGTGACAACGTTTCAGCATTAACTTCCCTGCTCATAAACTAGATTAATGCTGTAAGATGGTACTTTTAGTGAGGGGGAGAGGGAAGATACGCGCCCATGCCAGAGATCGCCTAATTCGAGAATCAGCCGAAGATATGCTTAGAAAAAGTTGCTCTAGTCTCTGTTAATTCTAAAGAAATACAAACGTCTTTTTTATGTATCACATGGTTAAGTAAACGTCTAATTATGATTCACATTGGATTCTGTGCTCTTTACTTGTTCTTAAAACTGCAAAAGTTATATACTTCAGTCAAGCTGCCAGCCACATTGTACAGATGTATAGTTGTTAGGGTTTTAGAATCTGTCGCGTGTAGAGTAGATATACACTGTTTTTTTTTTTTAATACACTAAGAATGTTAGTTATGTACTAAAATTATGAATTTAAAAGAACGCATTTAATACTACTAGAAAAAAAAATTAGCATCGTTCGTTGTTACAATAACATTAATTGAAGAAAAAAATTGAAAATTAAATCGAAATATTTTTCATTTTATTATTTTGCCTCTCTTTCTCCACACCAGCGAATGGCACCTGAAGCAACTTTGTCCGCGTTGAAGTATGATATCTAGAAGATATGGATTCTCAATTTCGACATCCAATTTAGGCTCTTTACTATCAATGGATGTGCCGAAACATGTATGGATCTACCATTAACGTTTCAGTTGGTCTTCACTCTCATCTTGATTTTAGCTGTCGCTATCGTTCTGAGTTTATTTTAAACATACTCATCGTAAAATATGCTTGCATACGACTTTTCAAAGATATTCTTTACTACCAAAGCCATAAAGACTGCCTGTTTTTCAACATGCTTATTAAAAGCTTCCCATTTCTCACTGCATTTAATAAACATGTACTGGCTTTTAATCCTTCGGCCATAAACCGTGCAGGAACCCTGTTTTCATGTTCCTGTTCAAGAGCGAATCGGATCATTGTTATGCCAGGTGATGTGGGAAGACATGAAATAGCTCTGTCGTGGATTGTGTAGCGGATGTAAAGCGTGCTCTATACACAGTGCGGTCCGTAAGTTTTAGGACTTGTTTTGTTGCGTGTACATTATTGGAGAGGCCTATTGGCAAACGCGCTTGGTGTCTGCACCTGCAGAGAGTGAAGTCTTAGGTGGCGTTCAGTTGCATGCGAGTGATGATGTGTAATGTATCTCGAATACCACTTGAGTGTTTTTCTTTTTTTTTTTTTTTTTGTACGTCATGGATATGAACAAAGAAATGTGATTGCATTTTGTTTTAAATGCTGCTACATAAATCCTAGAAATGGTAAAATATCGTATGCAAATGAGGCATCACCACCTGAAGATCTAACGTCTTCAGGTGGTGTTGCCGATTTCTTGACGAGAGAAGTGGCCATCCTACATCGGCTCGAACTCAGGATGACATTGTTGCTGTTTGCTGAGTTGGTGAAGAAAGAGGGTCGTTGAATTCTTTGTGAAGATTTGGGGAAGAGGAGGAGGAGGTTGTGCGCGCGCTTTGTCCCACATGCCTTGGCATCTTAGTAAAAAGAAGACTCAGTGACGTCTTTTCAGGACATTGTCACGATTGCGGATGTAGATGGAAATTTCTTTCACAACCTGAAACAAAGAAAAGTGACTAAAGTTCTGAATGGGTTGGCGAAAACGTCCCTCAGACCGGAGAAATTGAGATTCCAAAAGCCACGCAGCAAAACGATGTTGACATATATATTTTTTTTCTTTACTGTCATGGCATGGTGCACAAAGAATTCGTACCGAAGGATACGACAATGAATTTGGAATTTTATAAAGTTATGGATCGTCTTCTGAAACGCACCGAACGTGTTCGTCCTGCAGGATTCCTGTCACGATATTTTTTTTTACCGTTTGCACGATAACTCACCGGCTCACAAAGTTGGAAAGGCCCGAAAGTTTTTGACACACAAAAGTATCCCCATCCTTTATCATCCCCCTTACGCATCAGATTTATGCCCGCCCCGGACTATTTTCTGTTTCCCAATTTGAAAATGAAGCTGAAAGGACAGCAATTTGCGGATGTTCCCCAATGAGCTGTAACCCCATGAATTAAAGACAATCGAAGAAGCACAATTTTCTGCGGCTCAAAACTACAAGTTGCCCTGTGAATAAGAAATATGCTTTATCTTTCTCTAACGTGATTTTGATTTTTTATAATTTTGGTTCTAAAGCGTATGGACCGCACGGGGTATTCACTACACCAACTTTCGTGTGTGTGTGTGTGTGTGTGTGTGTGATTTTATAATGAAAGGAAATGTTGTCCTGACTATGGACACCCATGTGAATCCCCAATGTGAACAGCTCTCAAGTAAGTATTTCAGAATTGGTGATGAGTCCACGCTTCAGAATGTCTATTAGTGGATCTTACCTGGGTTAAAAATAAAACAGTTGATTAAAGAGCAGAAGCCAAAGATACGGAAGAAAAGAAAAAACAAGAATCTCCGTTGGTTAATCATAGTGGTATATTCGTCTCAGTTGATTGCGTTAACTAGGAAAAAATAAATAAATTTTTTTAAATATTAAAATAGACAATAGCAAATTAATACGGGAATAGAATCAAAGGAATACGGGGGGGGGGGATGGTGCAGCCGATCTCTGCTAAGAGTAAGTGTAATTACGTGTATTAGCTGCATTACTTATTCTGGCCAGTTTGGAAACACGCGAGTTTTAGGAGGATAGTTGGGGTGTTTTTATCGCGTATCTTTCCTCTCTCCGCCTCTATCGGATTACCTTTTCACTATGGCAATGGTGATGGCAAAGTATGGCAAAGAAAGTACAGAATTCTTAAAGATTGTTACGATGCGACTGAGCACGCATTAACAAAGGCGAGTCATACTTTATACAACTTCAAATTACTTGAATAATGCATCTATGGAGCATCAGTGTTGCATATTGCAGCATTATTCTTTGGAACATAAGTAGTAAAGTCTGCCCACAGCTGGGAGAACCCTAGCTGGCAGTGTGCCAAGAAGAGTCAATTCATGTTGAAGGAGAGAAAGGAAGAAGATGATGTGCATATTTGTCACTAACACGCGAAATCACGTGCTTTATAGGTAAAATTTTCCAACTGTTATACAAATAAAATAGTTCCCACTTTAAAAATTAGAATTTTCATAAAAGTAAAGCTAATTTTCCGACGTGTAATAATAATAAGCACTCATCCCACGAAACGGATTGATTACTATATTATCGGAATGAATTCGCCTTCTTCTGTCATGCGCAGAAGTGTCGAGTGGTCTCGCATCTGTGGTCGGACAGTACATTTATTTTCACTTTCACAAAAATGCAATAATAGATTTTTTCCCCTGCAGTGAAAAAATAATACATAAATTATGTAAAAATGCTACATAATTTTAATTAATTAATTTTCATTGAAAACAGATTGGCAAAAACAATCTTAAAAATAATTTCACATTACCATATGTATACAGGATCCTGATTTGATTTATTAAACATGAAATTTGTTAAAGTCGGATAATATTGCGAGGCCTATTCTGAGGTAAACGAAGTTACTACACGATGCATTTACTGCATGCATCTTAACATCTAGATATACGTCATTTCCACCTCCTAGTAAAGATATTATCCCAGTCGGGAAACTAGTGGATCCAAGCTCTTAACAAGAAATCCTAGTGAACAGGAGATAAGCAAGTGAGCTCATCACTCCCATAGTAACATCACTTTCAAACGCCCCTCATACGGGGGTTGCCGGGTCACTGATCGCAATTTAATATCGTTTCACATACAGGACTGATTCAGAGCCCTTTCGAAACAAAGATAAAGAAAAAACTCGTTTTTTTTAATCCACAAAACAGAAAAACTGGATTTAGAACACACGCGTAATACACAAACTTCATAGATTTAGTTGTTTCGCCTTAATTTCAGCAACTAAACCCAAAAGGCTGAAAGTCATACCATGCCACTCCGGAGTGGACGTTGTATCCGTTCCCATCCCTGTTATCCCTGTAACAATGCTTGATTTCTTAGTATTACCTTGGATTACCTATTAAAGACAATTACGCTATCGTATTTCGATATTCCTGACCCACAGCCATTTTGATTGTCATGCACTATACGCACTCTTATGTTGCTGTTATTTTGGCTACCAACACGAATATCACCACAATCTTTACTCTGTCTAGTTTTTTTCGGAAGATCATTTAAAAGTAATTGTACAAATTCTCACACCAATCGCTTAATGCCTCTATCTGAAAAATTTTCTACGATATACGTTCCCTTTTTTCCTGTTATTTTTCATATTAACCAACGAATTTTACATCTGCTTTAAAAATCACGTCGTGTTTTTATGAACTTTTTTTGTCACTGAAGCTGTGTTAAAAATTTCCAGAAAATAAACTTTACTTTATAAATAAATAAATATAATTATAACTATAATTTTATTTTGACATTAAGATGAACCTCGTAATTCTTCTAGAAATCATGTTGGCAGAGTACTTTTATATTTCGAAATTGAGACAATTGCAGCAAAAATTCTTTTAGTGCGAGGCGGATTTTACATCGTTTTAAATTAATTAAAGTATAAATTTTAATTCTTTATAATTATTAGAGGAAGGAGTTTATTATATTATGAACCAGAGCTCCCTCAATTTATTGAGGGAGCACTAGTTCACAAGGTTCTGCAGCTTCTAGCGCGGTTATTAATTCCTTTTAGATATACTTGATGGTTCCTTGGGAATTTTTCTTGCTTCCCGTCCATTTAGCGCACTTTAAAGATAAGGGAAAGTGAGAAGGAACTCAAAACGAATTTCCAATGAATTTTAACCCGACTAGTGTGTCCTAAAATTCTCTCCTCGTTCTTTACGCGCCTCCGCTGAAAAACCATCCCTCAGGAGAATGTTTTAATAAAGACCGTGCAACAATCTAAGGTGTGACTCGCATAAACATATTAATGACTTGCGAAATATATTAATGACTTTAATATATTTCGTAAAGATGATAAAGAACACAAAAATGAACATTTACGCCCTCCCCATGGACGCTCTCCCCATTTACGCCTTCCTATAAGGGAGATTATTCCCTTATAGGAAGTAAGTCTCGCCTACTCCCTAAAAGGGAATAAAAGATCCAACATGAAACTTCTTCGAGCCAATTCAGACCTCCATTAAGCAGGCTGATGATCTCACACCAGCGGATGAAATCCATTTGCAAGATATTCACCAATACCTGTAGTGGCATTCGAGCCGAGTTAGCTGGAAAGGCAACACGGCATCCACTTAGCCAACCAGTTTCAGATAACTTCAAATATAAAGTTTGCTATTTTTAAAACTCTAGTAGTTTTTGTAGTTCAAAAAAAGAAGATATTTGCTACTTCAATCTCTGCGTACCATTCTTTTCATTCTCGTCAGAAAAAAAGGGGAAAAGTTGTGAACAGGTGTTGCCTACAGCATTTAAACAAAATGTTATATATGAAAGTCACTTCTTGTAGGAAAAAAAAACGCTGTTTCTTTTTCATACAATTAAAACTTTTGTGAATCCAAAAATTTAATTTCGTGCTTAAGAGCATTTGTTCCACCTTGGCCATTCCTAAGCACTGGTTCTGGTAAAATGGTGACATTGACTTTCGAATTTAAGGCACATTAAATTCCTAAACATTAAAAATAATCAACAGAACGACGAATATATTCAAAAAAGCTTTACATTCTATAATTTATACTGGTCAACTTTGTTGACCAATATGTTAACCAAAACGTGATCTAACTGCCAAAAGCATGAGGCAAACGAAAGACCGTAAGAAAACAGAAGCGAGCCTAAGAATGTAGTTCTTCAAGTTCAAATTAAATGCTTTGTCACTGTTGAGAGTTGAGTTATGAAAATTTCCATAGCACTTATCTAGAAATTGGCGATACAAGGAGATCTAAGAAATGGAGGTGGAAGAATTTATAATGCTTAATTTACTGGCTGTCTTGAAGAGCCAAGTTAGCTTAAGTTCCTTCGTTATTTTTATGAGGATTAAATCAAGAAATTCGATGACTCTACCTTTATTTCCCCCTTGGACTAGATGCGAGAAAAAGAATAGGAAGGAGTGAACAAACTTATCCTTCGTATCCTGAAGGATACGAAGGATAAGTTTGAATATTATCAAAAATGACTTCGAGATCAGAGCCTACCGAATTGGAAATATGCTCCGCAGAATTATGAATGTTTGTAGCCATCTTGGTATTTCCTTTCAAATCAAAAATGTTTATATAAAAGAACTGATTTAATACATGATTTAAATATTTTTATTTTTGTATCTGCATGAATATTTTTTCATTTTACATAATTGACTAAGCTTAGCATATTCAAGTCTAGCCTATTTCAATCCTTATATCAACATCTCCAGCTGCACCTCCACCTGTGGATAAAACACTACCCTGGATATGTAAAATTCGAAATAGTTTTTATATTTTGTCCGTATTTATTTAAAAACTAACTTTCAACTATTCTCCTTGTGATGCGGTTAGTTTATTCTGTGTGTCTATAAGTAATTATTAGATACATCATTTACATATTCTAGATCGCAGATAGTTGCATTTATTTTGTTTGATGGAACATGATCTGGTACCAATATAAGTAACTAGGGAGATAGCAGAGTCGTACTCCAGATACAGCTTAGAAAGGTTGTAATAAATATCCATCATGCAGCACCTGGCATTGGAATTTATTATAACGTTCGTTTTTATGTAAACCTTATGGTTTGTTATGTTCTGTGGCATTCGTTTGTTAGGAAGTACACTGAACACACAATCGCTAGCAATTAGAAGGCTTTTTTACAAACAGTCAATATTAAGGAGGGTTAAAATCACCAGATTGCTCATTTATTATTTTTAAGGTGTTAATGTAGTCTATACAAGATCTGCGTATCCACTCTAGACACTAGGAGCAACAGAAAAAAATAAATTAACATGCACGTATGGAGAAATAAAACAGTTTGAACTGAGGTGCCAAGAGGCATCTCAGTTTAAACTCCTCAAAAAAATTCCTCTCTTTTGGATTCTTGTTTTTCATTCCAACAGGATAATTCTCGATTTGCGTGCAACGTGATAGGTACATAAGGAATGTTGCGATAGCATCCCTTGTTTCCCTATTAACACAACAACAACTCCAGAGGAGGGCAAGGAACACCAAAAGATTTTCCATCGACTGACTAGCGGACATTAAAGAACATCTTAAAGGTGCCCGTAGCCTGCTGGAGGTAGCCCCAATAAAACTACAGCAGGGACGAACCTACTGACTAATAGCCACGTCTGCACTTGACAGGCCATCGCTTCTGACGTCAGCAGCGTTCGGCGTGAATGGATTGGCTGAAGTCTGTCGATGACAGGCGACAAATTACGGTACAGTTTCGTCTGCTGACGATCGATGAAAAGGAGCGCACTTCTCTCCGCCTGTGTACCGCCTCCCTCGGTCTTTGGCAAAGAGAAGAGATGTTTCTAACAGACTCATGCCGCCATCTTTCGTTGCTTCTCAATTTGGTCGCCCTCCTCTGCATCCCCCCTTCTTCCAGGGATGGCCGATTGGTTGTGATTAAGATTGCGTCTTTCTGTGAAGTGGTTTTCTATTGCGGAGGGCGTCGTGTTGTGAGTTTTATAGTTGTAATTGTTAGTTTGTGTACGTGAGTTTACTGATTCCTTCATTGATGTCATCAACGAGAAAACAAATTAATAACTTAATTCCTCACATAGACATAGACACCTTCCCATACTTGGTATAACAAACGGTTATTATTTTGTTGAAATAACTTGTTATGGTTCGTTAAGTTTCAATTTTTTTCCTTCATTTTACAAAACTTAAAAAAACCGCAGGCAACATCCTCTTCCTGCCCTCGTACGTAAGAACCTTAGAACAAACCCAGTCATTAAGTGAACCAAATTAGACTTCAATACAATTCAAGTCGAATTATATGGCGTACTTAATTGTCTAAACTCATTCACTATTATTTCGGCGTAACGCGATTCTTTTTTAAATGCTCCAACCCTTGAGTTGTAAACTTATCGTACATTTCAGAATTGGTTTCATCCTGGCAATTAAAATCACCCATTTCCCTAAATATATTCACAAATATCGATATCACACTCGGATTCGAATTCCACGAGTGTTATTTATCCGCTGAGACAAACAGGTTTGCATTTCTATCTCCAGAATTCAGAGGCGTAGCTAGGGAGGGACGGAGGGGGAAGTCCGACCCGGGCAGCACTTTGAACCTTTTTGAACTTTTTTAGTTAATTCTAAAATACAGTCTCGAGACCTCATTTCCAAATATTGTAATACTACTGCGAATTTCCCTCACAATTACTGTAAGTATTGCTGGTTGTGAGAGGTGTTTTTTCTAAATAAAACTGATTAAGAATTACCCACATTACTATGGAATAGACTTCGTCAATGTCATCGACGATTTTGCTAACAGAAAAGCAAGACAAATAACATTTTAGAATGTTGAAATTAAAGTTTTACTTCAAAAATGAACAGAGTGTTTTAATTTATTTTCCTACACATCGTTTTGACTTTTTGTAGAATTTTTGGTGTGTATTGAGAGGGGCGGCAAACTCAGGGACCGCCCCGGGCGGCAAAAGCTCTAACTACACCACTGCTCCAGATACATAAAAAAAATCTTTTTCATCCTTATGTTTCATACCTGGAGGTTCCCAACACACTACTTGTTGAGGGGAGAATTTTATAGTCTACGAGAGAACTAACAGAAATGGATATAGCATGTGTGAGAGAGAGAGAGATGGAGAAATAAAGAACTTTCTGTCTATCGCGATTAACAATCTATTTATTCATTCACTAGACATTTCAGTTGACATCTGTTTGACTCAGAATGTTTCTTTATTTCCAAACGGGTGCTTGCTTCATTTTTCTTTTCTGTTTTGCTTTTATTTGATTCTGCCCCCCCCCTCCCAACCCCCGGGTTCTCTACAAGTCTCCAAAAAGCATCCCATCAGAATGCACGTACACTGACACCAAAAACATTCTCGCCTCCACCCTCAGTTGTTGGGCAACCCGAAATCAATATTCTGGGAACGTTGAGCGATGAAAGGAAGGTGGTCGTGTGGATGGGCGACGTGTGCTAGTTAGCAGTTCGGTCCGCGCAGCGTGAACGCACACAACAATCACGTGACACGCTCCGCCACACTAAGCTTACCAGCAACGCCAAAAAGAAACCACAAAACGTTCGGAAACAGTAGCCACCGAAGTAATGAGGCGCCTACATCCCCGCCGAACCCCGTAAGGGACCTACACGCCGCACCCCACAGCAGCGGACAAAGGCAGTCGGAGAGAGGCGGCAACATTTACATGACAGTGCCATCCGTAATGCACTTCCGGTCCTCTTGGACCGCATTTCCGTTTCGCCCAAATTTTTTCTTCTGGAGTTTGCAGTGGACCCCGCTAAGAGCGGGAAGAAAAGAACGAAGATCCGTCAGGAAACAGGTTAATTAAGGTCTCCGCTACGCCCACATCGTCATGATGTCGAGGGTCAGGAAGGTCGTTTGATGTAACTGTTCAGCGGGGACCACGTCGGCTTTCTTTTGACTCTCCAAAGGGTGATGCAAAAACATAAACCCATGCTTGGGACGCGTCTCAAGGTCAGGGCAGAATTGGGGGATGGCCAGTCTCGCGATAAGATGGCTTAAAGGAGTTCTTTAAACATTCATTGATTCAGTTACCAAATCAATTCTGTTTACGTTTATTGAATAAAGAAATTTACAATTGTTTATGTAATAAATTCAGCTCATTTTAAACATGAAATATCATCATAAATATAATAGTTACAGTCAGTTTCGTTTACTGAACATGCGTCTACTTTAAGAATACAAATCCATCTTAGATTTTCCAAGAAACGACAAATAATTTGAAGTGAAAACATTGTGGCTTTGAATCAAATTGTGGTATGGGTGTTTATAAAGCTATTTCAAAAAAAAAAAAAAATCATTGATCAATGAATTTTATCGTTGTGATGCCATCATATGCATAGTGGATGCTAGAAGCTTTATTCCCGGCAGATTTAATTTTTCAATCATGTCTGATGGAATTAATGCAAAAGAAAATGTAACTACACGCTCTGGTAATTAATTACCCTTGACCATCGAAACTCAAAAGTTCTTTTTTTGCATTGCTGTGTCCTCTCCAAATGCTATTTACAATTTAATTCGTATTTCGTACGTCTTGGTTAGAATTCTTGGTAGCTGTTGATCTGTTTATCCACACACAATGTAAACTTTTGATTCCTATTGTTTGAGAAAAAGATATTTATTTACAACTCTTATATAGTAAACGTGATACCCACAGCTATCCGGATAATTGCTCACAAATATTGAAACACTTAAACAGCACTAAAAAAAGCAGTATAACTAAATATCGTACAGGACGCACACAAAACATTAAATGACATTGTAGTTCTACAGTGTCATTTAATATTTAGTGTCGTATAGCAAACAAATGTTGAGGGAATTACAAAATCCATATTCTTGGTTCTAAATTCTTGGCATAAATCATATCAATGTTAATAAAAGAAAGGCAGCAGATCGACAAAAAATGTCTTCTACTAAATACTATAAGCTTTGCTCAAAATTTTTTTAACATTACACAATTTTGCTGCCATGGCGAAGGACTAGCGAAGAAAATGTTGCGAGTTCGATTATGAGTGCCAACTAGAGGAACTTTTCCTTTGCCCTTCATCGGCTGGTTCCCGAATGAGTTGATCTTTGGTGAAGGTAAGTAGACTGACTTTTTTCCTGCGGAAAACTTTGGTTTTTAACTCATATCTCAAAAAAGTTTAGGGCCAGGAAATGACGAAAAGTTTCTGTCCAAGTCTTTCCCCAAAAACCTTCGGTTCATTGATAGTTTGTACTCACTAACAGTGAAGATTGAAAGTTGGAGACTGGCTGCATATCTTTGACACAAAAGCCGGACACTTTACACATAAATACCCCACCTAAAGACATTTTTCGTAATTTGTAATAAAAATTTGACTACATTTTATAGTTGTACAATTTTTATTGTGCAATAAATTTATTATATAATAAAAAATCCAGAAAATCAATTTACCTTCCTCGTTGACAAGAGTTAATATATTACTACATATGTGAGTAGTGGTGTCATATTGGTCTAGTCACGTGTGTGCACACCACATGCTGGCGATCATGTGATTATGACTCCGAATGATTAAGTTCAAAATTGGGACATTTTGGTGTCCTTCCAGTTTTTCTGAAAAAAGCGGACACACGGCTAAAATCGGTACTGTTACGCCAAATTTGGGAAGTATGGTCACCTTTATGCATGCCCGTCTTCAGTGTTTAGTTAGGACTAAAGCAGCTCCGTTTATTCCCTCTGAGGAATTAAAATTTATTTCTTTCGTTTCATAACTTAAGTCTATTTCTGAGCTGTTCTCACTAGGTGAGCATAACCGCCTCACCGAAATGATGTCACCTTAGCGTAGTGGAGAAGGAGTGAGTTCGAGTTCAGTCTAGAATGGAAGAGATCCTTCTAAGAGCTTTTCAGGTGAATTAGCTATTCTGATGTGGAGGCGAAAGATTTTTCCTCCTGTTAACTCGGGTTTTTCGTACAGTAAATCAGGCACACCTTCCAAAAGAATACACTTACAAACGAAATACATCAATCACCACCACCCTCAACTCCGATCTCCAAGCCATCCTACAATGGAGTTCGGATAACCTCATAAATTTCAACGCCAATAAAATCCAGTTCTGACTATTTCCCATAAAAAAGAACTTTTTCCCCAGTATCCTTTTTGACGATACCCATATTTCCGGACAGTCTGAGATCTCGCTTCTTGGAAACACCCTCACATCAAACCTCTCCTGGCATAAATATATCGCAACCATTGCATCCTCAGCCTCAAAAAAACTAGACTTTCTCTTTCGCCCAAGACCTTACTTCACCCCCGAACAGCTACTAACATTATACAAATCACAAATACGCCCAGTTATTAAATACTGCTCCCACATATGGGGTTGAGCCCCTAAAAGCTCTCTCAAAATGCTCGACTCAATACAGAAGAGAGCAATTAGCCTTATTAATGATCCATCCCTTACCAATCCCCCCCCCACTTTCACACAGACGTTTGGTCTCTGCAGTATGTATATTCTACCAATATTTCCATGGGAAATGCTCATCCGAAATAACATCAATAATTCCTCCGCTCAGTACTAAACTCTTTGGAACACGTACAGCTGCTGCACAACATCCCTTCACAGTACACCTAGAAACAAACAAAACAAGTTTTTTTTTCCTCTTCCTTCATCGTTGAAACTGCTGCACTGTGGAACAGTCTCCCAACTGCTGTGTTTCCCAAGGAATACAATTTAAAGTCATTCAAATCAAATGTAAACAAATTTCTGCTATCCCAACCCACTACCCATTCACGGTACCAATGCACTATAGGTTGACCAACCAACCTCCTGTGTATGGGCTTAACATTAAAAAAAAAAAAGAAAAATCAGTGCGACCCAAATTCGTTAAATCCAGCGTGGAAAAGAGACATGCATTTGATTTAGAAACAAATGTAATAATATACGCAAATGTTGACATTTGACCTCAAGACAAACCCATTTTTACGATAATTGAAGGGTCTGAGAGGCGTAGCCCAAATATAATTTAAACTTTTTTTTTTTTTTTTTTTGGTGTGTGTGAGGGGAAGACCATAGTCCATTCTTTAAGCTGAAATGAATCCCTCTCATTATTTTCTTTATCTTCATTTTATTCTAACCAAATTTATCATAACTATCTGAAGTAGAAACTGGTCACAAAAGAATAAATAAATAAATAATGATGACGTACAGATAAAATAGAATAATTTAAAAAATATATTAATAGATGCAGCAACGGGATGCCACGGGACAAAAAAGTCAATGAAAAAGAGGAAGGGTGAAGAATAAGAAACCAGGATGAGAGCACTGAAACAATAATCAAAGGCAAGCATATAAACAACTTCACTAAAAAAAGAAATTTGCAAACACCAAAGAGCAATAGCAAAAAAAAAAAAAAAGCAAGCAGGAAAAAGAACAGAAAAACACGGAATCATTTCATAGCGAAATTGGTAAGGGATCTTAAAGTGAAGAGATCAAATACACACAAAATTCTAAGAAATATGAATAAGGAAGTAAAAGAAAAAGTGAAGAGGAAACCTGGATGGACTTCTTCCGAAACTTATGGCAAGACAGTAATGATATAATGCTGATTATTAACTACGAAGTGGAAGAAATAGCATTACAAGAAATCTAACAAGCAATATACCAAAGAAAATCAGCAAATTCCCTCAGAGAAGATGGAATGAATATAGAACTCAGTGGCAACTCGTGGCTTGAAATCGTGTGGGTGCTGCAACACACTGTAAGTACAGTGTATACATGTTTGGATAAAATATCAAAATTATGGTAAAAATTAAAAAAAAATTAAACATGAAAAAATATTGTTTATTATCGATAAAATTATACAGGTTGACATAATTCAAAATTACTTAAAAATAAAATCCATTCCTTTAATTGTAGTTAAAGGAATGAATTTGCAATTTTTGCATATTACAATTAAATCCTTTAATTGTAATGTCCAAATATTTAAATGTTTAAAGAGACGATAAGCACTACGAACACCCTACTACTGGCGCAAAGTGCACATATAAACAACAGTGGAACTGCGCGACGGACAGTGCCGCATTACGCTAATAGCTCGCATCTCACTATGACGTGCATATGCTTGCGCGCGTAGCAATATGACACTGTGGTAAACACAGTGCTGCTAGCGCCCTCCTAATTGCTACAAGATGGATTTTTATTATTTTTTATACAAAATAAGAGAATTGTATACGATTGTTGATGATAAAATTAAATATTACAAGCAAATATAAATAAATTAATACATATATTTATATATCGAGAAAAATTAGGGTTGCTGCAGTTCCGTAGTACCTATGCACGAGCCGTCCCTGATAGAACTTATTAAATATGCAGGTATCCTGTTCGTCAAACGACTTTTAAAATGATTAACAATATCTGGCAGCAAGAAAAATCCCAGAAAGTTGAAATAAGGCAATTGTCATCCCTATATATAAAAAAGGCGGTAAGTGCAACCATGAAAACTACAGAGGAATAAGTCTTCTAAATGTTGGATATAAGTGATATGCACGAATATTAACTTCAGAATTTAAATCAGATGTAGAAGATAACCTTGGCGAAGAACCAAATGGCTTCGGAAAAGGAGGATCGTGCATTCAGCCAGCTTTTACATTAAAAATCTTAATGAAGAAGTATTATCAATTCAACATGAGAAACACACATGGCATTTGTAGATTACCAAGACGTCTTTGATAGAATCTTAAGAGCAAACTATGGATTATACTCAAGAAGTTAAACATTTCAAATCAGCTGTTTGCTGCGGTAACTAACATGTATCAGAACAACCAAATAGCTGTAAGAATCAATGAAAAAGCAACAGAATGGAAATCAATAAACAGAAGGGTTCGTCAAGAATGTCTAATATCAGCACTCTTACTCAATATCTACATAGATGAGATAGTAAAGAAATGAGAGACAAATATAAAACTATCATTTAACCTGGATCGTGGAATTATACTTAAGGGTATAATCATATCAAGAAGCGAAGATGAACTCCAGACATCGATATACTTTTAATATCCAGTAGTTGCTAAAGAATTTGGAATGCAAATATCAACAAACAACAAAAATCATGATTTTAAAAAACCATCTCTAGTCATTAGTAAAATTATGATTGAAAATAAAATTTTAGAACAAATTAATTGCTTCAAATACCTCGGATGTTGTATCATATACAAAGGAAGCTGCCATTGATAACAAATTTTCAAACTTTTTAAAGATAACAGGAATGATCAGTAATATTTTCAAACGCAACCAAGTTCAAAAGCATACAAGAATATGAGTTTATAAAGTTTTGAGAAGGCCTTCTCTGCCGCACGGGAGCGAATTATGAAACATAAACACTACAAAAGAAAGAATAATATAAACCTGAGAAATAAAATTCCTATGAAAGACATACTCCCTAGAAGTATGTCGTTCATAGGAATTTAACAAAGAACGAAAAACAGACTCAATATTGCACAAAATATACGAATAGCGAAAGTCGATGGAACATATTGAAAGAATGGATAGTTCAAGACTACTCAAGAAAGATACTTCGATGCCACCTAGTTGAGGATATAGAAGTTAAGTATGACCAGGGGCGGCTCCTGCATAAACACTGTGGAACTTCCAAACACCCACTATTTCTCGATATATAAATATATTTATTAATTTATTTATATTTGCTTGTAATATTTAATTTTATCATCAACAGTCCCATACAATTCTCTTATTTTGTATAAAAAATAATAAAAATCCATCTTGAAGCACTTAGGAGGGCGCTAGCAGCACTGTGTTTACCACAGTGTCATATTACTCTGCGCGCAAGTATATGCACGTCATAGTGAGATGCGAGCATTAGCTAATGCGGCACTGTCCGTCGCGCAGTTCCACTTGTTTTTTATGTGCAGTTTGTGCCAGTAGTAGAGTGTTCGTAGTGCTTGTCGTGTTTACTCCGTCTCTTTATTGGACATTACAGTTAAAGGATTTAATTGTAATGCCCAAAAATTGTAAATTTATTCCTTTATTTACAATTAAAGGAATGGAGTTTATTTTCAAGTAATTTTGAATTATACCAAACTGTATAATTTTATAAACTGTATAATAAACAATATTTTTTAATTCTTTAAAAAATGTTTACCCTAATTTTGATATTTTATCCAAACACGTATACACTGTGCTTACAGTGTGTATGTATATTTCGAAAGTTGCAGCACCCCCCACGATATCCAGCCACGAGCCGCCACTGGGTATGACTAAAGAAAAGACGGTATGAAACTTGAACAGATCATTGGGTCTAAATCTCTGAAAGGATGATGATGAAAAAAAGAAAACTTCGTTTGATAGCACTCACCAGAGATCACTAGACGTCTGTTATCATTGGACGAAACCTTTTGTGTCACTGGACAATGTGTCCGTATTTGTTCTTTTAGCACTGAGATCTTAAATCTGTTCTCATAAAGTGGAAAAGACCCTTCATTTTGGGATTGCCAGAGAAATACTTAAATGCTAGAAAAATTGCTTGAACTGGACACACACACACACACACACACACACACACCGAGTTGAAACGTTGCTGTGTTTTTTTTTTTTTTGTTTGTTTTAATAAGTATTACGATTTCATAAGTTTGCCAAAGAAGACTTTTTTTTCTTTTTAGGAAATGAGCTTTTCCAAACCCGCAGACACCTCTTTCGTTGAAGAGTAAACACCCAACCCTGAACGCCGCCATGTATCGTTAACGATCTTCGTTCTGCACACACTCCCTTCACCCGGCAAACCACGGCCCTTTCTTCCCGTCTCGACGATCTACAGAGAAAACACGCCCCCTTCCCTTCTCATCTCCGTTCGTCGCACACACACACACAGACACCGAAGCGTTCGCCGAAGAACGACGGCAGTGTACAAATTGGAAAGGCTCGCAATGTACGCAAGTCCGTGGACTCGAGGGCGGTTGGTAGAATGGAGAGCGCGTGCCCGCTCTCGGACATTGGTAATTGTTGCTCTTCGGTGAAAAGAAATGTTCCGACGGTCTTAACACCCCCCGCAAAGACCCGTAAAAAGACTCGAGATGGTAAAGGACCCCCCCTTTTGGTCGGGTTATTTAGGGTCCAGGAACTCCGAATACGTGACACAGATCGGTCTTTGTGTAGAGGGAATGTGAGAGGGCACCCGACAGCGACGAAGTTTGAGTTAAAAGAATACAAAAGCAAACTGAAATAATTCGCAAGAAAAGTACGTCAAAAAATATGAATATTTCAGGGGTTTAAGTTTATTTATTTTATTTTGGGGGGTTGGGAAAAGCAATGGTGAACCAGAGCTACCATTAAACTTTATGTGTCGTGCACAATTTGACGGTCGAGTGGTAAGTTTATTCGCTCGGCAAGTTGCGGGTTCGAATCCGGAAGTAGACACCAATGTTTGTGATTGTCTTTAGGTTGGAGATGGACTGCATTGCCCGGAGTGAAGACCGCTGGTCTGGAATGATTCGAAAAGTTCGATGTTTGGTCTGTAGAACAGACTTTTTTGGATTATGTAACAAAATAAATAAAAATACAAAATAAATAAATAAATAAAATGATAAAATAATAATGAAGAAAATGAACATGAAATTAGTTTTAACAAGAGGATAAAGATGGACATCTAGCATATCCCTTCAATTAGTAAAAAATAAAGTCAACAGGGCATTTTAAGTATGAAATGATGGCATCAGCCAAATGTAAGTGCATAATTAATCCATTGAATGACATTCAATTTTATGTACTTTATTCCACACCGATGAAGTGTTCTATATAATTATATGCTATTTAACTAAAAAAACAAAAACTGAAACCTCTGCTCTTGATGTGCAGATTTCATTCAAATTTTATCTTTAAAACCTCTGGAGAAATTCCAGTTCAGATTTCACCCTGACCATTCTAGTGAATAATTCAAATATATACAAAATTACAGTCCACTTCCGATGCAGGGAGTAGAGCAGCTTCTTTTACGAGTGTTTGAGCATCCCCATATAAACCCTGCCACCATTGCGGCACAGTTCGTTTTACCACAGATTTCAACAGGAACTGTTTACAGATAGCGTTGTATCTATCAATCATACTGATGACGTTTAAACAATTTTGTTTGTTTTCGTTTCCGGTTTCGCTCTTTGCGTCTGCTCATCCTGATCTTACCAAATCAGAATTATCTAATCATTTTACAGATTGGATTAATTTGATGCTTTCTTAAAATAATGCGACTTAACTTTTATTGCTTAAAAGTATAAAGATGATAAACGCGTCAGGATAAAAAAAAAAAAAATTGAATGTGTTCAAAGTATAGTTTCATTTTTGGGCAAAGTATACATAAAATAGTCCAGGAATTGGTTACGGAATACGTGGTGTGTGTGTGGGGGGGGGGGATTTTCTTTGGTGGTGATATTCTCTGACTCTTGCGTCACGAGAAGGTGATCCTCCGAATTTGAAGATGTATGAACGGGAAGTTTCATTGGCCATCCTTACATAAAAAGCAACTCCTGTTTTGACTTCGCTTTTTATCCTTTTGTAGATGGGTCTCAGCTTCCACTGCTGAATTTACCCAGGACCTTGTGAGGGGAAAAGTCAACCGGAATAATCAGGTTGGTGTTACGTCAATGTTTCGGCAAACACTTTGGATATCATTCGATGGGAGGTACAGTTACCGCACGTGTTCGGTAATCTAACTTTGGCCACGGTGGAATCTGCCCATAGTAGGTGAATGCATTCGATCAATCACGTGATCTCTTTCCCACACGACCTGCGAGAGAAAGTCAAGAAGTTTGTATCAAGGAGTCGCAACAGCGTCACTTGGTTTTATTAGGCGTGTAAATGGATCTTTGTTGGGTGGACTCGATTCCATCGGTGGAGAGCGACGCAAGCGATGAATGGGACGTCACAAATAAGGATACGCTGGATTAAAGGGGGGACGTTAGATGTGCGAGGAGGTTCCCACGAGTGGACAAGAGAAGCACTGAAGCTGCTAACAACGCGCATTCAGAGATCTGCCGAGACATATTTAGCAGCCAAATTTGCCGTGAACCCGATAATCAGTCCGGCACGTGAGGCGTGAACGCGGCCACTCGATCGAGACTGCCAGTGACACTAGCCTCGAGCGTCGACGGCAGCCCCCCACTCGACCACCAGCGACCGGCTAAACATCCCATTTCTTGCCCGAGTGCGTCTCTCCCAATCGGTCGTGTGCCCTTTACAAACGACGTAACCGATACACGGCGCTCGTGCCTCGCAAAAGACCCTTTGAAAGTGGTAGAACACTCTTCCCCCCACCTCAACCCCTGAAACGTTTCGAGAAACTCGATTGATTTCTGCAGGGTTCATTAGCGGTTTCCGATCTTTAATCCTTGAAAAACACGTGCACACTCGCTGGGTGATCCGACATGTACGAAAGGGCTTGGAAATTGCTTCGACTGACGGCTACGGCCACCAAAGAAGTGCACTCGATAATCTGCAGTACAAGATTTTGAGATTAGAATAACAAAACTTTGATTGAAATGAAGAGGTGGTAGATTCCGTCCCCAGCCTTTACCCCTCCGCCCCAAACCCATGCCACTTTGTACCACATCACAGCAATTAGACGCAGCACAGGTGGAGAAAACCTCTTGGCGCAGAAAATGTTATTCTTATAAAACGCAAAACGGCAAAATGTTTCATCGTTGTATAGGAGGGGAAAAGGTTCCAAAAGGAAGTTTTGTTCTCCCTCCCACCATCAAATTCCTCATTAAAAAAAAAATTACCCAAACACTAAAAGTACATCACGTTACGTACATGACACTCATTATTTTAAACTAAAAACTCTTGCTGATCTGAACTTTCGTAGAGTCAGTATAGACGAAGCTCTTGGGTCGGAAAGACCTGGGTTCGATTCCCGTTAGTGACGTGAGTCACTTTTATTTGGTCTCTTTCGACTAAAAATGAGTTAGCCGGTCTCATACCGAGGTAGGGTTGGTTTTTTCACTCAGAAACTTGGGTTTTTCTTCCTCCAGAACAGGCGAACTGGCCCTGTGAACATACGCATCTACAGACAGAGAACACACCGGGAGGCATCAGGCCAACCCCCTCCCCCCCTTGTCCTCGAGACGGTCGCGGTTGTGAAGTCCATAGCACAAGACAAGACAAATACTTGCTGATCTGGCGTTTTAGTTTCCAGACTTTTCAAATTTGGTTCCAAAGAAAATATGAGGTGGGGGGAGGGGGGTATTTCCTTCCCGTAAATTCGGCTTTTTCATTTGTAGACATAATATATTGACTCATAGGCTTGACTGTTTCTGTTGTAATTCAAAACAACTTATTGCTTTTTCTCAATCTGTCTACAGGAGAAATCTAAGCTACCAGCCTTAATTATTTAAGGCTGGTAGCTTAGATTTTTCTTTCTTAGATTTAATTATCTAAGGTTGCTTTAACACAGACAGTTGAACTCATGATTAAAATGAAAACAAAAAGAAACAATTTAATACGTTCTTATACTCATAAGAACACATTTAAAGAAGGGTTTCTTGGGGATGAAGAAGTTGTGGAGAAGATCAAGAGAAGAAGTGAACCAAAATGGTAAGCAGTCTTAGGAATACACCCTATGAGGATAGATTGAGTGTTTGTGGGCTGTAAAGTTGGGCAATTTTAGCCCACTTTACATTTAATTTTAACCAAATTGAGCAATTTGGTAAGCAAGGGTGTGACGACTAGATTTTTCATGGTGGTGAATGAATGGAATGGGTTGCCAGAGTCAGTAGTGAGCGTTTTGTGTGGTAATGGATCAAGTTGATCTACGATAGATATTGTGTCGGTAGTTTGGGCCTCCCACGATCAGTCTTAGGACTCCATGGAGATTCCTGTGCAACAACAACAACAACAATAATAAGCAAGTTAATAGTTCGTAACATTCAGCATTCTTATGATTTTCACTGACTTTCGAGTTGCTATAATTTGAAACTAAACTTATTTTTTATCATTTTAGTAATTTATTTTTAATATAAAAAAAAGACAAATTCGATGGTTTGGGATTTACCATTTAAGCAGTGTGACGCCGTGGCCATTCCCAGTAAAAAGTATTAAGTCCAATGTGTCTTTTAGATTACGTATTTTTCTAAGCAAAACCTTACTATATATATACTTGGTATCATCACTGGAGCACACTTCATAGGAAAATTGCCTATTAACTAAAAAACTTGGACACACACACACACACACACACACACACACACACACACACACACACACACACACACACACACACACACACACACACACACACACACACACACACACACGGACTTGCGCACAATTAACCAAAAAGTATATACTTGTGACCCTTTTCAATTCTAAATAATCATAAAATATTTCATCAATAATTGATAATTTATCCATATTCTAAACAGATTAATCATCAAGTGAGTTGTTTTAAAGCTCATGCTTAAAATAATGATTTCCTATGATATTTAGTTCAAAGCAAGCATAGCGTTACATAAATTAGTTTTATATGTAAAAGCTTCTGTTCTGTTAAGGGTGGGGTATGAATGAACAAGCTATTCTAAAATAGGTTTAGTAAACATCCATACATCTCTGTATTCCTTAAAAAAAAGAAAAAGGAAGAAAAAAGAAAGAAAGAAATAGTATTCCGCAACTTCAAACGTGCATTTATTGGCAATTCCAATGACATTATAGAACAAAACATTCGAATTATTTTTATATTGCACATTATAGCAGACGATGAACCAAATTATAAATTAATAAATTAATTAAATAAATAAATTAAATTAAATAAATTCAACAATAATTTTAAAACAATATATTCCATTTACTAAAACAGATTAACTGTATATCATATGTTTAGCATTTATGGAAAAGTTAATACAAAACGTTTAAGCATTCCAAGCATTTTTTTGCGCTATAAATAAATGATATTACACAATAACATAAATATTATATCAAATAAATAAGCAAACAAACAAAAAAAGTCTAATGCATTATTGACTATTAGAGCCACCTATTCATACTTTTTGGTAAAGAAAACAACACGGCCATATTTATAAAAGCGAGGAATGAGTTGCGGAAGGCGAAAATTTTGTTTATTTGTCCAGTAAGTGTTTTTTATTTGTTTTCAGAAGTGATGATTTGAAATATCTCACAATTTATAATTTTTACTTACAATTATGACTTTAATTTCAAAATATTGTCTCTATTTTTAACTTTGTAATCCGTTGATAGCATATCGATTCTGATACGAAAATTAATGGAAATTTAAATGATCGTCTGCGTCAATAATGGTAGCCATTTGCCATCAAATCTTAATACGAACATTTTATTGTTCATTTTATTAAATATGACTCACAGTGATAAATTAATATTCAGAACGTCAGTCGTTCTTATTTAAACAATTAATAATTAATCTTAATTATCAACAACTGCATATTGAATCGATCGAAACAGATCTGAAGTGTAAAAAAAATAGTTATAAAACATTGATGAGAATTTTATTTTTCATATCATTTTAATAATATATTTTATACTAATGATTATAACTTTTTAAACCTCGGAACCCTTTTCTGTAACTAGGTAAGGCTCGATATCTAACAGTTCATGCAAAGAAACTTAATTCAATGATTCGTGATTTGACTACTTTCAAATTTGGATCAAATATATGCGGGTGTAGTGAATAAAATCTAATTACCCTAATTGCTTTTTAGGCCAATCTGTCAAACCAAAACAACAGTGTTTACGATTAAACTAGGATTATTTTTGGAATTATACAGATTTTAATGATTGTGATAGTACATTAACATAACATTAAATTATTACCGTCCACATGTAGAGTGGAAAACGTTCAGTTTACCACATATGAGTTCGAAAAAGGGGAAAATCGTAGTAGCTCTAACGATGAGTGTTGTTATCTTGGACACAGTACACACCTTGTTGGTTCAGAGTCCACATTATGGATTCCAAAAGGTAAAAACCTATCTCCCTTAGACGAAACTGGAACGGAATACTTCAAGATGTTCATGGTGAGTGAAGAGTGCAATTCTTTACAGCGAATTGAGTAGGCTAAAGTGAGCAGGCTAAAGATTAGACAATCTGGAACCCTGCTGTAAGTCCAAATAGGAGACTTTTTCAAGCTAACTTCAAGTTTCCAGTAAGCAGGGTGGTGTTTCGCACCGAGGGATGAAATTCATACAAAATACATCATTCGGCATCAGTAGTGGAATTTCAACATAACGTCTACTTTTGAGCTAAACGCTGTCCACTCAACCATCCAGAAGTGGAAAGCAAATGCTGATCTACCTGCTGGGTCACGCCTACGGACGGCTATGCGAAAGTAACACAAGATGATCGATCCCTCGTGCATGGTTTTCACCATGTAGGCCAGTAGGATAGAGTTGGCATCCAAGTACGTTTTGTTGGTCATAATTAGGATCTCCTGCGGACTGATGCAACGTATAACTGCTAGGGACTACCTGCAGCTCGTAGCATTTCCCATGAACTCTGTCATGCAGTACCTTCTTAGATGGAGTCTTTTGTACCCTGTCGCTCTACTCGTGATATACGGAATTAGTTCGAAGTACACATCGAGGACGAGCCCATTTTGAATGGTCAAAGAATTCACCCGATACGAACGCGATCGAAGACCTGTCGGATATATAAGTGCCTCTACAGCGAAGTTGGAAGAACGACTGGACGTTTTGCTCTAATGTGAGTTATTTAATGTGAGTTATTTAATGTGAGTTATCCGACCTCTTACAGAGGTAGAAAAGCCCTTTTCAGCAACTCTAGTTTTTCATCCTGCACACAGGCAAATCGGCCAGAGAATATGTGCTTTTAACAGATAAAAATGCCATTAATGTATAGTAGACTTTGTTATGTGGATGGCTGATAGTTCAAGTAGTTTGTAGATGAATGACTGAATAGCGTAGAGTAACCTCCTGCGATGAGTCCTCGAAGGTGTCACGTAATAATAATAAGAATATTCTAGAACGTGCTGTATGACGTAGGGACATTGCACTTTCCTTTATTCTGGGAGTGTGGTCGTTCAAGATTAGAAATTAGCGCATTTAAAGGAACCCCGGGATATAGGTCAATTAAATGTCATTAAACATCTCATGGAATCAATGCTACGTAGGACATAACATGCAGGCCTCTAACATGTTAGGCAGGTGCATAATTGAATGTTATGTCAGTATAAACAGTATTGTAAAGACGACTAAGGAAAGACTAAATTAAAATGGTTCCATTCGGTCAAATTAGAGTGAGAATTAAACGCAACTTTTGTCCACACACACACACACACACACACACACACACACACACACACACACACACACACACACACACACACACACACACACACACACACACACACACACACACTTTTTATTTACCATTCACGAAGGCTTCGCACCACATGAATGTAAGTTTTCTTGGCATTTGGTTTAATACCACATTTTAAAACTGCATTAAGCATTACAGATCTTTTTATAAAACCGTAAATAATTTTAACATAATGATATATTTTCGTTACAAGCAATTTACACACGACCAACGCTTCATAAACTATATGAACTGCGATCATATCGAAGTACTTCTGAAGACTATGCGAAGCATTATTTAAAATTTAAAAAACATCCAAAGACAGCTGTTTAGGTGAGACAGATCAGCATAAAATAACAACAAATAGCAACCAAATCATCTTTAAGAACAATCAGACATCTTAATTTAACATTAGACATACACACCACAACATATACATCAGCAACAGAACTTCAAGTCCAACGGCTTTATACGTTTTTAAGTCATTTTAGCTCTTTATAGCTGTTAATTACAGAAGAAGTGCGGTTAGTTTCTGTATAGGCAACAAAAGCCCCCATCAAAATGAGCCATTCCTCAACGGAGAGCGAAAACCATCAGTATGTACAGAAAGTCGATCTTAACGGAGCTCCAATCGAAGAGTCCACTCCGTTTCTTCGCACTCGGGAGATATCAATAAACGACTGAGAAAGAGTTTGCGAGTTCTCCCACCGTACGAACTTCCTTAAATCATCTATACACGAACAAGCCTTTGGGATTTTGTTACCTTTTTTCGCGTGCTGTGACGTCATTGGGAACCATTGTGACATCCGATAGAATCGGCGGTGAGAGACAGCGTAGTAAGGACACTGCGACGATTTGGGTTCACTCCCAGATTCTCCCAGTTGATCCACGACAATCTAGCTGTGAGATCTGAAAATAAAAGCAACACTTATTCAATCACACACTCTTTTACTGATCAACCAAAAACTATTCTTGCACAGATAAAACACAGTCACATATAACAGCTATCGAAATTTTCGGAACATCCCTACGGATAACAACTGACGTCCTCGTTGCGAAAGTCTTGTCAAAGTATTTAGCATCAAACAGGAAAAGGACTTTTCTATCATCACGATTTCTGAAAACTCAGAACTTTTTTCAAAATCATATTTCAAAATCATAGTGAATTTGATTCTTCATCCTAGATCTTTACTCGCATATTTATTTTTAAATATTTTATCCAATAATGCCCTCTGTTGTGTGATATCCGAAGTACTTCTAAAGGAGCATGTCCATCAGACATGCTCCTTCCTCAGCGCAATCGGGAAAATACATCTACACGAGTTCCTTCCATTGTAAATACTTGAATTCGAATATCTTTTATCTTTAAAAGGACTCTTTATCAAGAAATAAAAGTTTTTTTTTTTGGGGGGGGGGTGAGGGAAGGAGGTATCCTAAAGTAACATGTAAAACGAATATAATCGTTGGCATATAATCCTATAGTCATAGAATCGTTTGCGTAAGATTATACGGCTGATGAGGTTTTCCGTTTTTGATAATAGAAGTAGATTTTCACTCTAAAAATATTCATCGAAAAGAGAAGAGAATTTCAAAAAGAAACACACGTGGCATTCATTAATTATGAAAAAGCCTTTGATAAAATTAATAAACGTTATTTAAAATATTAACCGATCTAAATATGCCAAACAACTCTTACAGTATATTCAAAAAAAAAATAATAATAAATAATATATATACTGTATATATATATTTTTTTTTCCCCAATAATTTTCAATATTTACATTAATGAAATATTAATACAGTGGAACACCTTATTAAAAATATTATTAGATTGTCAAAATGGATTTAGAAAAGGACGATCTACGATGGATGCAGCTTTCTGTTTAAAACTTATAGAAAAAAAAGAGAATTTAATTTGGAAACTCATCTTTTGTTTAGAGATTACGAAAAAGCATTTGACAAAGTAAAAAGATATATACTGTTTGATATATTACAAAGAATAAGTATACCTAATATTTTACTACATGCAATATTGAATATATATAAAGGGAATGAAATAAAAATAAAAATAAATGAAAAGTTGTCTGCAGAACAATCTACAGGGTGTCCCAAAATTCACGCAAGAAGTAATTTTGATAGAAAACACAGGTTTTTAATTAAAAATTTTAATTTCTTATTGATTCATAAAGTATACAGTATAGGGTTATGCATGGAATAGCATATCGGGTAAATGGCCTCCACGGCTTTGCTGGCACATACGCACTCTTTTGTCGAAATTTTCCATGACCGTTTTGCATAAATGTGGCTGGATTTCGTTGATACAGTGCTCAATTTCCTCCTTCAAGGCTTGGGTGGTCGTGAGCTTGTTGGCATAAACCTTAGAGTTCAAAAAAACCCAAAGAAAAAAGTCCAACGGCGTTAAGTCACATGATCTGGGCGGCCAATTCTGATCACCAAAACGGGAAATTACACGACCACGAAATGACCCATGCAGTAATTGAATTGTTTCTCGGGCTGTATGGCATGTGGTACCATCTTGTTGAAACCACATGTCGTCCACACCCATATCTTGCAATTTAGGCACAAAAAACTGGATTATCATGTCGCGATAGCGAGCACCATTAACTGTTATTGCCTTACCAGCCGCATTTTCGAAGAAGAATGGACCGATGATGCCTCCAACCCAAAATTCCCACCAAACAGTGACACGTTGTGGATGCATTTGTTTCTCAACAATCACTCGTGGATTTTCTGAACCCCAAATGCGACAATTTTGTCGATTAACGAAGCCATCAAGATGGAAATGAGCCTCATCGCTGAAGATGATTTTGTTCGAAAAATAAGCATCCACTTGTTGTTGTTCCAAAATCCATTCAACGAACTCTCTTCAGTGTGTGTGTGGTCAGTAGGCCTCAGTTCTTGAGTCAATTGAACTTCGTGAGCATAAAGATGCAAATCTTTAGTGAGAATACGCTGTAGAGAGCTTCTCGAAATGCCCAATTCAAGACCACGGTGTAGAATTGATGTTCCTGGACTCTCAGCAACACTCTCACGAACTGCTTCGATGTTTTCTGTTGAATGACTTGTTGAAGGACGGCCAGAGTGTATAAGATCACTAATTGATCCAGTTTCCTTGAATTTTGTAATTAATCTTTTCACAGTTGATGAAGTTAAATCACTATTCCGACCATATTTTGTACGAAAATTGCGAACTGTAGCTGCCAAACCTTCATTATTTTTAAAATATTGCTCAACAATGAAAATGCGTTGCTCTTTCGTGTAGCGCTCCATTTTTAATAACCCTGAACCGTCAGCTGTCACGCTGTCTTTTTTTTACTCGTTGGCAACACTTTACCGCACAAATGGCGCTAAATTTAAATCTTGTGTGAATTTTGGGACACCTTGTATAAACCAAGGAGTAAGACAGGGATGTCCTCTGTCTCCAACACTTTTCGATATTTACATTAATGAAATATTAATACAGTGGAACACCTTAAACAATCAAGGTATAGAAATTTCCAGGAATAACAAAATAAATACGCTATTTGCAGATGATCAGGTAATAATATCAGATAAGGAAGACAATTTACAAAGAGCAATATATAATTTGAACGTTATAGTAGAACAGTTTGGAATGAAAATTTCCACTGATAAAACTAAAACAATGGCATTTTGTGGACAAACTCCAGTTAGAACCGAAATAGTTATTAATAATAAAATAATAGAACAGATAAATACTTTCAGTTATCTTGGATGTGAAATATTATATGAAGGAGAAAAAGACATAAAATTAAAATCTTCAAACTTTTTAGAGAGTATAGGCCTGATGAATAGATCACTCAACCCAAATATAGTACAAAAAGAAACACGCTTGAAAATATACAATACTTTAGCAGTGCCCACATTATTATATGGCAGTGAAATTTTGGCAATAAACAAACAAGATAAACGAATAATAAAAACCAGTGAAATGAGATTTATGAGAAGAAATGTAAAATACACATTATTACACCAAAAAAGGAACGAAGACATTTTAAAAAAGCTAAAAACAAAATCAATAGAAGAAAAACTAAACAATTATAAACAAAAATGGATTGAACATGTAAACCGAATGGCTAACACCCGACATCCTAAACAAATACTAAAATATAAGCCAATTGGAAGGTGATGGCAGGGATAGACCTCAAAAAAGGATATTGGATGGATAATGAGACCGGAACAGACCAATATGGTCTATACCCTTAATTAGTGTTATGATGATGATAATAATATATATGAAATTTCAGAACAATATAATATGAGAATATCAAAAGAAAAGACAAAGTAATGGTTTTTAAAGGAGAAAACCCAATAAGTAGTAAAACAGTGTTTGATAATAAAATATTAAATCAAGTAAATACTTTCAAATACATGGGATGCGACTTTTCACATGAAGATGAACAAGATATAGACATTAAAATATCAAATTTTGTTAAAGTAAATGGTATAATAAATAATTTATTTAAGCCATCTTCTGGTACAAAATCATGCCCGAATCAGACTATATAAAGTCCTGTCGAAACCTACTTTATTATGTGGAAGTGATAAATGGACCATAAAAAAATAACAACGAAAAACGGATTCAAAAACAGCAGAAACGAAATTTCTCAGGAAAAATAGCTGGATATACCAAGTGGAACCATAAAACAAATGAAGAAATTAAGTGGATATTAAATCCAACATTTCAAAGCCGAATACAGAAACTATAAAAGTTTCTTGCGAAAATTGACCAGAGAGCTTGCGGGAATACACTCGCCGTCATACTACGAGTTGCCCTAGCCGAACCTAATAGGTGGCACGTATGCTTAAAGCGCCCGTATATTCGCCTCCTATTTTCGCACGAAACTTTTATAGTTTCTGTATTCGGCTTTGAATACAGAAGTCTTCTGGCTCTTATTTTAGCAAATGAAGAACGTTTGCAATCCCTGAATATAAAACCAATTAACTACTATTTAATTAAATATAAACAAAACTTGTCAGAACATCTCAATCGAATGAGGAAAAGCTGACTGCCAAAAATACACTGGTGTCCAAAACCTAGGGACGAATACTTTTTGACGACCAAAACTGCAGATTCAGACGAATCAAATTGTGCCAATTTGTATAACTGACAATTTCGAACAAAAAGCGAGTATACATTACATTTTCGAATCGCCCGCAAAGGGATTACGTGGTAGCAGTCACCAGGATAAAAGCGAATTGTGTTTGAAGGAAAGTTGCAAACTTGGATATCATGTAATGTCTTAAGGACATCATCTAGATGATTTCGTGTAGGAAAGAATTATTGGAAAGTTTGAGGAAGTCCGCAGAATTACTGATATTGCCAGAGAGTTTGGAATATCACATAGCGTTGTATTCAAGCTCTGGGCAGCGTTTCAAACCACTTGAATGTGTTCCAGACGTTTGCTAAGAGGTAGCCATCACTCTTCCACAGAGCTTTAAGACAGATTTTTGGTTTCAGCAGCAAAAACTAATCGATGCACCATGGCAGGTCAGCTTCCAAGTCACTCCATTCAAGCACCGATACGCAGATCTCGCCACAAACTGTAGCAAGACCGTCTACGGCAAGTAGGCCTATACGTCCGAAGGTCTGTAGTCTGCGTCCCTTTATTCACAGCTCATCGTAGAACACGTTTTCAATGGTGCGGTATCCATAAAAATTGGACAAGACACCAATGGGCTAATGTACTCTACAAATGAGAGACGTTTTAGTCTTTCGTCCGATTGTAGACTACACTTGATCTGGCACGAATGTGGTACTGCTTACCATCGCGAGAATGTTCTTGAAAGGGATAGATACGGCGGTGCTAAGGTCATGGTGTGGAGAGGCATTATGCTTAATGGAAGTGAATCAAATCGAGTGACCAGCACGCCCCCAAGATCTCAACTCCAATAGGGAGATGCATTGCCGCTCGAAATTCACCTCCAGAAAACAAACAAGACCTATTCTTGCTCTACAGAAAGAATAGGCTAGTTTGCCTCAAGAACTCTGAATCACTTGGTGCTACGTGCTCATAAACACGATACGACTTTGTGAGAGCTGCACAGCAGTTCGCGGTGGCTGAAATATCTCTCCTCATAGTTTCTGTAAGCGATGTACATTATTTCCTTAACTACATCCTTGGGAAATTTGCACTTTTGTTGCACATTTCCCCAAAATTTATTGCAATTTAATTTGTACGAAATTCATAATACATTTTTTCGTTTAATATAATTTATTAGTATGCTGGCAGTAAATTTATTGAGACAGATGACTACATGTACATTTTTAAAATACACGAAGTTGATTTCTTATTGTTTTTTAGTACAGAACGAAGCGTAAGTGGCATTCTTACCCCCATTCTGGAATACATTTTAGCGCTCTGACGATATAATACATAAGGTAGATTGATGAAAACAGTTTCTTGCGCGCGTGATGCCAAGACTCGAGTTCCATTTGAAGCAGACAGCGTATACGTTAATAATGTCTAATTTATTCATCAGAATCACTATCACCATGACATAAAGCAATCTGGAAATTTTTCTGAGATTCCAATGCTGTAAAAAAAAAAAAAAGAAAGAAAGAAATAAAATAAGAAAAAATAGTAGTTTGTTTTCTCTGCTAATCGCTGTTATTGACCATAATATGACGTAAGACATTATGGTTTCTGGCCTCTTCCACTTTTCGAAACCTTTTAATGTTTTAATCGTCGCGAACTGTGGATAATTTTAAAACAAAACATGTTATAGCCAAACTAAATTGAGTGTCAGGGAATGGAGCAGAAATTCGCCATAACTAAGAGCAGACCTCTTTCAATGTGTACGTTTTCACATACTTGAAACCTAGAACAAACACCTGGGTTGTTATATTGATTGTATTAAATAAAAGTCAGTATCCAATAAAAAAATCAATGATTAAAATAATTTTAGTCACGCATGGATAAATACTCACTTTTTGTTAAAATCATTGAAAAAGCGAATACCAGGGACCGAAACATATTAAGTTATTGATGCAAATAATGTTCATTCTTTGCATATCAAGTAATTTAAATATTTGCATATCATTATTTAAAAGGTACAAACTCAATCTGCGAAGGGCTCCGTATATGTTATCAGTGCCTCTGATTGTGGTTATCCAGTTATACCCTTCAAAGGAAAGGAAACTTATCTGAGTTCTTCGTATATCGTGTCTTTTAAAAGCACAATACCAAGGCACTTCATGCGGATAGGTAAGTAGTTTCGTTAAGTTCTGAAATACTTGGAAATATCATATTCAAGTTTTAGTGCTGAAACCATACTTGCCTACTTGGTTTAAAAATAATAATAATCTCTCAAAAAATTGTGTAGAGACACTTACATATTTATTTTTCTTTGTTCATTTCGTATTTCAGAAATCCAGCTATGAGTGGTTATTTATTTATTTTTATTTATTTATTTATGGGTTCAAAGGGAATGGATGTGAATCTTACTCCCCAATCCAACTCTCCCCTCCTAGTGGTGAACCTTAGAACCTGAGCAATCAAGTGGAAGACTGGATACAAACCCCAGTGGGAAGCTTGATTAGGTATAAACGAGACAAGGGAGACTTAGGGCAAGTTTGGAGGCCCTAAGGCGGCCTCCAGAGGCCTCACTTCCTAAGGCCCCACCACCAACCTAGGCTGTGGATGGACGGCAACCAACCCAACTGAATCTTTTCTTACTCCAATGTCTCAAGAAAGAAGTAACTGGACTGCCACTCTGGAAAACGAGTAGGATATGCGCAGGATGAGGAAAGGAAACAAAGAAAATAAACAAGAATATCTGGAATGTTGCTACTTGGAATGTCAGGAGTATCCATCACAAACATCAAGATCTAGACAAACTCTTAATAGAAAGAAATAGCAAATTAGCAGTAACAACAGAAACAAAGAAAAAAAGGTCAGATGCAATAAAATGGATACAGAGTTAGGAATTTTTCTTCTTATAATAACTTACAAATTACTAACACTTTTTTCAAGCATAAAGATTGCCGTAAATTCACTTGGGAATCAACAACCTAAAATATAATAGACTATATAATAGCTAATAGGAAAACAGTTAGTATGATACTAGATAGCAGGGTATTTAGAAGTGCAGAAATAGAATCTGATCATTATCTCTTACAAAGAAAATTAAGAATACCCCAGGATGGTTTAAAATTAACGAAATCAGTGCCAAGAGAAATCTCCCAGGAATGTTTTATTGTTCAGCTCTTGGATGATAAAACTATCAACGACCTTTATTCGAAAAGAATGCATGAAAAGCTAGAACAAATAAAAGAAGAAAATGATGATGTAGAAACACAATAGAGTAATTTAAAAATGTATTAATAAATGAAGCAATAGAATGCCTTGGAACAAAAAGTAAATGGAAGAGGAGAAAGAGAATAAGAAACTGGGATGAAAGCATTGAAGCAATAATCAAAGACACAAAAGAAGAGTATAAACAATGGATAAACATAAAATCAGTATAAGAAAAATTAATTATAAATACAAAAGAGCAATTGCAAGAAGGCATGTCGAAAAAAGAATAGAGAAACAAGGGCATATTTCATAGCAAAATTGGAAAGATATCTTACAGCGAAGAGACCAAACTATACAAAATTCTAAGGAATGTGAATAAGGAGGTAAAAGGAAAAGTGAAACTTGAAATAATCAAAGAGAAAAACTGGTTGGACTTCTTCCAAGATAGTAACGAATCAATACTAACCACTAACTAAACAGTGTAAGAAATAGCATTACAAGAAATCTAACAAGCAATACAACACAGTAAATCAGAAAAATCTCCTGGAGAAGATGGAATAAATATAGAACTTATAAAATATGCAGACATCCCATTTATCAAAAGATTTTTAAAATTATTTACCAATATCTAGCATTAAGAAAAATCCCCGATGGTTGGAATAAGTCAATTATCATTCCAGTATATAAAAAAGGCGATAAATGCAACTGTGAAAACTACAGAGGAATAAGTCTTCTAAATACTGGTTATATGGAATATATATATGGAAATGCACGAATATGAATTTCAGAATTTGTAGAAGATAAACTTTGCGAAGAACAAAATGGATTTCGAAAAGAACGATAGTACATTGACTCAGCTTTTACATTTCAAAACTTATGGAAGAACATTGAGAATACAACACAGAAACGCATATAGCCTTTGTAGACCATCAGAAAGCCTTTGACAGAGTCCAAAGGAACAAACTGTGGACTATACTCAAGAATCTAAATATTCCAAATCAGCTGCTTGCTGCAGTAACTAATATGTATCAGAACAACCAAACAGATGTAAGAATAAATAAAAAAAGTTACAGAATGGAAATTAATAAACAGAGGGGGGTCTGTCAAGGATACCAATGCCACCACTGTTATTTAATATCTATATAGATGAATTCCTTTAGTCGGAAAGACCGGAGTTAGATTCCTGTCCATGACGTGAAGTACCTTTATTTGGTCCCTTTCTACTAAAGATGAGTTGGACGGTCTCATTAAGGATAGAGAGTTTTTTTTTTCCTCCCGGAAACTCGAGTTTTTCGTCCGTCAGAACACGCAGTCCGGCTAGGAGAACACACGCAATGTACAGACAAAAAATACATTATAACCAATAGCTTCATGTTGGTTTCATAAGATGGTGCCGTACTATCTATATCGGACTCACCGCCGCTGTATCATCATCATCATCATATTCCTGATACGTATCCTCAAGGGGTGTACAAGATATGATAGTACTACATGAAAAAAATTACATCATTACTAACTTCCTATCTACAATTTTCCTCCAAATGAATCTGTTACCTGTCAAGACTCCAACATTGTCAGATCTTATATTTCTATCATCTAAGGCACTTTGTACCGTATCAATCCACCTATATCTTGGTCTTCCTCTGGGTCTTTTTCCTGCTAACCTGGCAGAGAACACTTATTTTGCTAATCTTTCCTCTCCCATTCTGTTTAAGTGACCATAAAACCTGATATTAGCTCTGCTAATGAATTCCTGGATGCTGACAATGTCAAGTTCTTTCCTAATATCCTCATGTTTAATATGATATTGCCATTGATGTCATCTGTTCATGCCCGTAATCTTTCTCAGGACTCTCATATCTGCGGTCTCTATTCTTTGGTGAAGTGTTTTACTTCTGACCCAGCTCTCAGATCCACAAGTTAAAGTTGTGAACACTGTCTTGTATACAAGACTTGTATTCAGTTAATTTAGCGTTTTGACTAATTTCTCTCTTATTCCATATACATTTATTGAGTTGACTTCCTACCATACCAGCTTTGTTGATTCTGTTGTCTATTTTCATATTTAACTTACCATCTCTACTAAAAATTGTGCATAAGAAGTTGTTGCTGACCTTCGTTCCAAATTTATTACAATCGTTATTCAATTTAGTCAGGGAATCTTCCAGACTTGCACAGGATTTATTTAGAAGTACGAGGGTGGTCTGAAACGTTCTCGGCCTAACAATGAAAAAACGAATTTATAATTTCGAAATTATTTTTATTTATCAACATAAGACTGTAGACGAAACCGTTTGGTCGGAAGGACCTGAGTTCGATCCATTAAGACTAATACATTTGTTCCAGCGATGCTCCAGCGCCATTATCCCGTCCCTGTAGTGGTTCTCAGTAAGATCTCCAAAATACCCCTCTACAGCTGCAATCACCTCTTGATTTAAAGAAAAATGCTGCCCAGCGAGGAGAGTTTTACTTTTGGGAAGAGATAGAAGTCAGAGGTAGTCAAATCTGGGGAATAGGGTGGATGTTCCAACAATTCATAGTCAAGATCCCTTAATTTTCCCATTGCCAAAACACCTTTGTGAGCAGATGCATTGTGCTGATGAAAGAGGACTTTTTTTCTTCAGCAAACCGGGTCTTTTCTCACGAAGTTTTTTGTCTAGTCTGGTTAAAATATCGGAATAATATTCCCCAGTTATTGTTTTACCGTTTTAAAGATAATTAATAAACAAAAATGCCTTTAGCATTACAAAACACTGATGCCATGACCTTTCCTGCTGATGGAACCAACTTTGTCTTCTTTGGCACTGAACAACCGGCTTCTTTCCACTGTTTTGATTGCTGTTTGGATACTGGTGTGTAATGGTGAATCCAAGTCTCATCCATAATAATAAATCGATATACAAAATCAGTTTTATTCTTGTTAAAACGCTGCAAGCACTGTTCAGAGATTTTCACGTGAGTGCGTTTTTGATCTGCTGTGAGCAAGCGCGGCACCCATCTTCGCAAAGCTTTTTCATTTGCAATTCTTCATGCAAAATAAATCCTACACGTTCTTTCGAAATGCCTATAGTCTCCGCAATTTCACGCACTTTGACTAGCCGGTCATCCAATACCATACCGTGCACTTCATCAATGATTTCTGGTGTTACACTTTTTGGACGTCCTTCACGTGGATCATCTTCAAGGCTGGTACGGCCACGTTTAAACTCGGCAGCCATTTCTTAATTGTCGAAAACGAAGGAGAAGAGGGCCCATAAACTTTTATGAAGTTCGAATGCATTTCTTTTGCGGTCAAACCTTCTTTTACAAAGATTTTTATAACCTCACGATACTCAATTTTATCCATTTCAAGGGATACAGACAACACTTTTGCTTCGGACAACTGTAGAAAACAAACACTTGATAGAATTACTTGCAATTTCACATGGATGCTTATGACAGATGTATCAACTTAGAAAAAAAAAACTCGTCCCAATAGTGTTGCCATCTATGGTTGAGGCCGAGAACGTTTCAGACTACCCTCGTATAACATCATCGCATAAAGCAAAGAGCTGAGATTAACATCTCTAATTTTGATATCGGATTTAGTACCACTTTACTTCATAATATGATCCATATAATGAATAACAGAGAATAATGAATAATGTGAACCATAGGCAGAAGAAGCACATGAAATACGTGAACTAAAAATAGACTCAGTATTTGCCAAAGTATATAAATATCGAAAGAAGTGGATTGAACATATCGAAAAAATGAACAGTTCAAGGCCCCTCCCCCCCCCCAAAAAAAACCTCCGACACCACCCAGTTGGAGGATATAGAAGTCGAGGACAACCAAGGAAAAGATGGAAGAGACCGGAACAGGCCAGTGGGCCTAAATCCCTGAAAGGATGATGATTTATTTATTTATTTATTTGTGCATGGTAACCTTTGATGAATTTCAACGGATTGTTTAGTTTGTTCGTAGCACTTTTTCTTTCCTCAAGCCGCTAATGGAAATCTTGAATCAGCACGTATCCTCTAGAATGTTGCATTAGCTGTTGATGCTTTGTTCGTAAAGATCTCAAAGCTTTCTTCAGCGAACTGGATGGGTATATTGGATACGAGAATTAGTTGGAAATCGATACGTAGCAGAGCAATAATTCATACCTTAAGATTTAGACGATCTCGAAACAGCTATCAAATCGTTTTTAATGGCATTCTGTTCTGAATTAGAACTATATCTCAAAATTATGGATGGATCCTGTGCAGAAATGTTGATAGGAACTAAGCTACGCCTAGTCTGCTAAAGTAGATTAGGCATAATTGCAATTTACATGCCATTTAATAAGATATTTTTTATATTAAATTTAAATATGAACATATGATTGGAATTAAACTATGAGTACATCAATTTGAAAAAAAATAAAAATTAAAATTAAACACACACATATAAAACAAAATACGAAGCGCCACCTACCACTCGTGTTCCACTCCGGATTGTGGTCCTTCATCTCTCCCTTTAGACATTTCTCAATGTGGGTGAGCGGATCGTAATCCGACACCAGGATCTCCCGCAGAAGAGCGATGTAGGCGATGGCCAACCGCAAGGTGTCTATCTTAGACAACCTCTTTTCGAAAGGGAACGTAGGCACGTGCAGACGCAACTCTTCGAAGGCGCTGTTGATGCTCAACATCCTTTTCCTCTCTCTGATGTTGGCCGCTTGTCTCTGAACTTTATAAGGACTGTGCGGTTGTCCGTAGATGGATCCTCCGTATTCCGGGCAGAAGGCGTCTGAATGAACACCTAGCGGGAGAAGTTAGAATTAAAGATAGAATAGACCCAGCCATGAAGTGTATCAGTTTCTTAAGAGATTCACGTAGTTTTGTATCATTGTCTTTTATCAATAAAAGTCATACAAGGGAGTCCTCCAAAACGCAGTCAAATTTATAATACTCACAATTTAATAAAAATTACCGTATAAAATACAATTGTTCTTCATATTAATGACGGCATTCCCAAATAGAGATTTTTAACATCCAACTAAACTTTCCAGTAGTGTCCAATCGGAATCTGTGTTGCCATAGCAATAAGAAACAAACACGTATAGAATTACAGTGTGGAGAGAACGGCATTATGGTTTTAGTGTTTGGAAACAAGAATCTCCTTAGCTCGAATATGTTATGGACAGTTCTTTTTTTTTTTCTCTCTATCTTTTGTATTGCCAAACTTTCAGGCAAAATGCACATGGTTCACGGACAATTCATCGCTGAAAAATAATCGAATGGACAATTCATCGCGGGGACAATTCATCGCGCAAACTATTGATCGCTGAAAAAATTCGCTGAAAATGTTATTCGCTAGAAAATTGAAATGATATTGCGTTAATACCGATATGTGAAAAGTAAATGCAATGAAAGATAAATTTCACAAAATATAATTTTATTATGTATTAGTCCGCGAGGTTAGCCCAGTGGCTGGTAGCTTCACAACCATATGCCAGGGAAAGGAGTGTCCTGGGTTCGTTTCCAATCGCTGACGTGAGCAGTGTAGGATCTTTCTCAGACATAATCAAGTTATCCGGTCTTGGGCGAGGACTGCAGGGTTTTTCTCCCCAGTTTATATGGGATTTTTCCTCCCGTAAGCAGGCAAACCGTCCTTGAGAACGTAACGCTTCTACAAACATAGACCGGGAGGCCTAAGCCAACCACTTTATCCTCGTATAACGGTTGCGGTTATAAGGAATAGAAACCCTCGACATCGTAAAGGTAAAAGAGCGAAAGATCTATGTATTATTTATTTAGATTTTCATAATATGTTTTATTCTTATACAGTGAAAGCAATATCTTATTGATTTATGAGTTTCCTCATTTCTGTTTCGTCTTAAAATGGTATAAATGTTCTTTCTTACTTCGATATTACAGATTCTGTTGATGGAATATTACTATTTACAAAATTATAACCGCAAATGTTATACGAGGATGAGGTGGTCGGCCTTATGCCTCCCAGCGTATCGTATGTCTGTAGAAGCGTTATCTTCTCAGGACTGGATTGTTGTTTGTTATGTCTGAGAAAGATCCTACACTCCTCACGTCAGCGACGGGAAACGAACCCAGGACACTCCTTTCCCAGGCATATGGTTCTGAAGCAACCAGCCACTGGGCTAACCGCGCGGACTTAGATATATAATAAAATTATATTTTGTGAAATTTATCTTTCACGCATTTACTTTTCATATATCGGTATTAACGCAATATCATTTCAATTTTCTAGCGAATAACATTTTCAGCGATCAATAGTTCGCGCGATGAATTTTTCTGTTATAAATTTTCCCCGCGACGAATTGTCTCGGCGATGAATTGTCCGAACACAAATGCATACAGCCATACGCAATCCGTTAGCGGAAAACATGCTTCCCGACTCTGCAACACTCCCCGAGTTTCTCTCGCTCTGATTCCATAGTTTTAATTAGTTTCAGTTATTAATTTCAGATTCGATCACGAGAATCCATATTTAGAGTTTGCGGCCTATGATGGTTTTATTATCTAGAAATTCTTCCCTAAAATAGAGACAAGCAAATCCAAACAAAACAAAACAAAACAAAAATGTATACTGAACAGAGCAAAGCACGTCGTTAAACATAAAATACAGCAGAGCTAATTTTCTCCAACACATTCAAAGTAAAAGTGTACTTGATCAAAGAAAAAATACTATTGCTTTCACTTTGCATGCAACTAGGCTGAAACCGTAAAAGTCAGACAAAGATCGATAATTTTGCAAGGAATTATAAGATCAGTTTCCACCTTTTCAATTTAAAAAGGCGATATTTTGGGGGGAAATTATGTTTTAGGTGAGCAATAAAAAAGAACAAAGAGAAAGAGAGAGAGAGAGAGAGAGAGAGAGCAGGGATTTTAACCTCACGAACTCGGTTTTCCATCTTGAAAAACAGAACTGGCCGAAGAATGTACGCAACAAATAGACATTCCCAGACACTGGCCTGTTCGTTTATTCGGCTGGAATGTCAATTAAAGCAACCCAAACCAAAATTTTTAACCATTTAAATTAAAAGAGTGTTGTCATTAATGTTGACTCGTTTAACTTGCAATAATAAAAATAAAATGAGCAGAATAATAACGATGAGAAGCGCTGTACTGGATTTCGGTTCATGAATATGGTGTTTTGATTGACAAAAATGAGTGCTATACCGAAAAAAATGACACAACATTTAAAATAAATCAAAGAAGCACTTTCAGAGATGAACTTTACACTTCGGAGTTCAAAGCCTAGTTGTATAAACCTAGTCCAAATACAAAGAAAACTTTAAGGTTCAGCAAGCAGGGCATTGTAAACATCTTGCTAGAAGGAAAAAAAATAAGAAAAGGGAAAATAATATAGAAAACGGTTGACGTGTAAGTCAATATTTGCTCTTACAGCACACAGAGAAAAAAATGTAAGAAATAGTTATGTCCAAAATTAGATAAACAAAAATGAGAAACATTGAAAGAATTTTCGGAAGAATAGAGGATAAAGGAAGGTGTAAAAATATTCGACAAGCTATTCTGAAACCTTACAAATGAAGAAAAGATAATGCAAAAGGAATCGGAGATGATAAATGTGACATAAAATCTTAAAACATTTTGGATCTTTGGAGTAATTACTTTGAAAACGTCTTCAACGTGACCGAAATGCTGCTTAAAATATTGAAGGGAAATATGAATACATTTCAGAAGGCTTGCATTGGTCAGAAGAGATGATTTTAAATGAATGGAGTGATGCTGATCTGCAAAAAAAAGGAATAAAATTGAATATGAGAATTACAGACAACTTCCCTTCTAAGTGATTCCGATAAGATATATGAAAGAAAATAAGAAAATAAATTATGGAAGAGAGAAACCCGGAGAACATGCTGGGTTCAGGCCAAATGAGACTGTCAGGATCAGATTTTCTCTTTAAGACAAACAGTTCAGAAATCATGAAAATATCATCTTTATTTAAGTTTGGCATACCGGGAAAATACATATGACAAGGTGCCAAGATCACAATTGTCCGAATCAACAGTTGGAACCGAACGCAATGCAAGAACATAGGTATAAAATCTATAGGATTGCCTTTGGAAGGAAAGTGGCATCAAAGAGGCATCAAAATCGGAGATGTAAAACTCAGTTCTTTATTTTATTCACACCGTCCAAAATAACAAAGGTTCAGGTCTCTTTAGGTAAACTGAGTTACTTTGTACTAAATGTTACTTGCCAGCAATAGAAAAACAAAACAAAAAAGTCATAATGGATGAAAACATCGGGTTTTCATCCATGATATAGAAAAACTGGGCAGCGAACACACGCAGTTGACAGACTGAAATATTATTAGCGGGAAATGGATGCCATATTGTGGAGATAGTGGTGTAGTATGGAGGAAGATCAAGTAGTGCAGATGGTGGGTTGCAAGGTGTGGAATATCTCCCTCCTGCGGTAAGGCCTTAGATTTGGCGGTGTCACGTGATGATAATAATAATAACAACAACAGCAAAGCTTGCGTAATGATGGAAGCCAGCTGAATAAATTTAAAAAGAATACGATAAGTGCGCAGTTAGGCAAAACACTGAAGTAACAGTGTACAAAATAAAGCTCAATCTCGTTTTAACTTATGGATCTGAGTGTTGGATCTAAATAAAACAATAAAAACTGTTTTATTTAGAAATAAAACAGTTTTTCTAAGATCAGAGAAATGACGACTCTTAGAAAAATTAGTGGAGCGAACTACTAACATCAATGGTAAAATCGTGTAAAAACGAATATATCGGGAAGAAATCTAACAGCATTCAGGAATGTGCTGCCGGAAGCTGATCTAAGGAGAGTTGGTCGCCGAAACAGAATCAAAAACAAAAACAAAATAGCAAAACAGCTGTTTGACCCAGAGGAAAACCTGAGCCTCTTAATTGTGGTTTCTGTAGACTGATTGTAGCAGCAAAATTTGACAAAAGATTTCGAAATTGTATGTCAGTCGTTCTTGACACACGTACAGAAGAACCAATAACATTAAACAAACTTTGAACAGCAAATGATCCAAAAATAGTTCTCTATTGAGTTGCTGTGATACAGAACGGCCTCGCTAAACACGAATGCAAATGAAAACAAATGCAAGTGTCTTATATTTACTTATGATATTACTATTACTTGTTTCAAAATAAACTCAAAAATATATCTAATGAAGGTTTGGTTTGCTAATATAATTTTTCTCCATTTTCCTACAAACATTTTAATTCCATGGTTAAAAAAGAGGATTCTATCCTCTCCTGAAAGCTGTTAATAAACACGGCATTCAATTAAGAGATAATAATTTGGACTGCTATGTGGTAATAATGTGGTTAACGTTTTAAACATATGCCTGAAATATTTAAGAGTCTTTTGCGAAATCAAATAAATGCTGAGTCAAATTTGGTACGAAAATGAGCAATCAAAATGCTAAAACAGTGAAAACAGTCACGAAAACCAACTCATCATCCTCAGAAGTGAGCCTATTTGAATATTATACATTACAGCTAATGCTCATTTTTAGTGAAGATGGCAAATTAAAGATGGACATAGATTAGCTGTATATGCAAGGTAGGCTGAGGAGCCTGTGGAATAAATGTATGGAATAATAGAGAAATACGCCGATAGGCCAAGTTGGCAGTAAACGAGACTGTTCGAATCAATTTTAAATTATAAATCTCAGAGTTGGATTAGAAATAAAACATGGTCATGGAATAAGAATAAATAGTCAAACCATAAACTAGTAGAATACAGGACAGCAGTTTTCAAACTAGTTTTAATAATTTTAGATAGGAGAATTGGGTTAGAAATAAAACTGTGGATAAATCAAAGCGTGGGGAATACAGATATGAATTTCTATGCAATCTGAAATGGTATGATATCACCAGCAAATGATGATGAGGATAATAATGATGAAATTCTCTAGCATTCAAACAATGAATGTCGACAGGACACAACATTTTCTACTGCCACTAAAAGTTCAAATCCTTTTTCCTCTAATGAAATAGTCTTATTTACTTCTAAATCGGAGTAATCTTGTGATGCAAGGTCAGCCAGGTGCGGTGTATATGGAACTTTTTTTCCCATGCACTCAGCGCACGATTTTATGTGAAACACCATCCGATCACTATGACGATGGATTTGTTTGTCCCGAAGAACTAAGTTTTCTTTAATGCCATTGCTATGATTAATTTTCGAAGGGTTGTTGTGGTTTCTTTTGACTGTACTAGTGTATCATGGAGGTAAACCGTTCAGCTAAAAATGGGAAGTTAAGTTAAGGTTAAGGTTGTAAGTTAAAAGGAGAGATTAGGTTAGTTTCCAAAACTTCATAGGGTGTAAGATTTTTAATCTGTAAACCTTTGAGATGCCAAATCTCTTTTATCTTGAAAACCAGCGGAAAACCAAATCCCACAACTTAAACAATAATTGCTTTACTTGTTTTTGGTGTTCGGAACACGAGGCTTCCGTGCTATTCTTAAAGCAACCATTGCTAAACCAATTCCAGTCGAAGTCTGATTCTTTGTAGTTTTTGTTATTTTACAGTTCCCACCACAAGATATGTTAACTTCTGTGCTTCGTTTCATTCTAGTCCATCATCTTAATGTTCACTGAAGGGACATCTTTGATTTCGTAGTAAAGGCGACTAGGAATTCCCAGAGTGAAGATTTCAGGTTAAAATTACATTTAGACCCTCTGTCCAAAAAGAAACCAAAATTTTCGAAAATAAAAGAAACTAGTGACGCCACCTGTTCTATAAAGCGACAACCTTCATTAGTGTTGTGTCAACTGTGTATGACATTTGTTTCATTAGAAGCCGAGTTATAGTGCCAAGAGTGACAGTGTGTTTTGACGAACGGTCGGAAAATGAGTTTCAAAGAGAGCTGCGATTGACTTTTGTGTTAACCTTGGTAAAAGTTTTACCGAAACGCATCAAATGCTTCATAAAGCATACGGTGATGAATGCTTATCCCGTACTGAAGTTTAGGAGTGGTTTAAGCGATTTCAAAGTGGTCGTGAGACGCTTGAGGACGAGGAAAAGCCTGGCCGTACAAAAAATGCACTGAGCGAAGTTAACATCCAAAAAGTTGTTGTGATTTCATCAAAACAAACCCGAAATCGTCCGTGAGATTAATTGAAGATGAATTGGGGATTCCAAAATCAACTGTGCACAACATTTTGACCGAGAGTTTGGGCCTTCGTAAATTAAATTCGTGATTTGTTCCCCACAAGTTGACCGACGACCAAAAAAGTATCGAACTGAATACCGTAAGGACTCAAACTTCCTTGAAACGATCGTTACTGGTGACGAAACGCGGTGTTTTGAGTATGAGCCCGAAACAAAGCGCCAGAGTGGAGACCACCAGAAGAGGGGCATCCGAAAAAAAGTCGCTTGGAGAAGTCAAAAGTAAGACAATGCTGATTTGTTTCTACGATTCCAAGGACATTATCCACAAAGAATTCGTTCCGCCTGGCCAAATGGTCAATGGTGAGTTTTATCTCGAAGTTTTGAAGCGATTTATAGCGAGAATTCGTCGCGTACGGCATGAATATCGTGACAAACGAACGACCGTTCGTCAAAACACGCTGTCACTCTTGGCACTATAACTCGGCTTCTAATGAAACAAATGTCATAAACAGTTGACTGACACAACACTAACGAAGGTTGCCGCTTTCGACAACGAAAAGATAAAATAGGTGGCGCCACTTGTTTCTTCTACTTTCGAAAAGTTCGGTTTCTTTTTGGACAGATTACTAGACAAGCACATTTTACAGACTGCCAACCCGATAAGATTATAATCTCTAAGATCCAACTGCTGTTTATGAAAAACAAACCGATTTTTTTTTTATCGCAATTACTGTTATTTTTGGTAATCACTCCATACTGGGAATATCCAGATTAATAATCAGTAAGATGCATTACGAATTAAAAATGTTCTACAGGTTTTTTGTGCAGGAATGTTTTAGTTGGTTATAAACAAACTATAAACCACTAACATGTTTGAAATTCGTCTGCAGAATAACGATGTAAAAATATCACACGGAAGATTTGAACGAATCGAGAATTACTTAAAACCCGACAATAGTGAATAAAATATTTCTGTATCTGCACATAGATGCATGTCTGTTCAATAAGTGCAAAATGATATTAACCTGTATCAAAATTGCAGAAAGGTTTTTTAATACTGGAATTAGTTATGTAAGGGCATAAATTAAGCGCAGTTTATGCCCCTTTTCATAGAAACGACGTTGGATATTAAGAAGTAGGTTCATTACTGAATCAGATAGGCTTGCATTCCATTTTTATAAACATATGAACTCTGTAAATTTATTTTATAGACTATTCAGTAAATGATGACAATGGTTAGTTAGTTCGTTCTTAAATAATTGCGTTGAAAAACCATAAAATGACTCGGGATCAAAGCAGAAGAAATAATGAAATCAAAATTAAAGATCAAGAAGGTAGCACATAGTTTTATTTTATCTTTCTCTTGTGGCGTGAGTGAAAAGAAGCAATGCTAACGCTGTTATGTAGTTCTTTGTCACTGTGTCGTTATGCACTCTTGCCCAGTGTTTTTATCAACTAAATCACTGATAACTTTTCTTGTCTAAATTCATCTGGATCATGAACTTCTCAGCAAAAAGAGTTCAACAGGAATGTGGCCCATGTTGGCTTCATCACAAGCGCCTCATATTAGACTCGGATGGTTCGCTGTTGAGAACATCCGCCTGTTCCATCCCATCCTACAGACATTCATTTGGAATGAGATGAAGTGAATAAGCACATCAGTGGATTATAATAAAGTCGTCCTTGCTCCTGGTCCATTGCTGAAATCATCTCTACCATGGCGCATTATCTTTCTGCAAATAGCCGTTAGCAGATGGAAAAAGCAAAGTATGAGTCTGTAATTCAAGATCAGTAATGATCTTGAATTACAGACATTCTCCACTGATATCCGTGCATGTGCCAAGAAAACTCGGCATGTGCCAAGAAAACGAATCATACACCATCTCACTACTGCCACGACCACTATCATCTTGCCATGTTGTCATATCGCATGATGCATCTATTCGTCATATATTTTCCTTTGCATACTTCTGTGTATTCAGCTACTGTTACTTGATTAATTATATCGTCTATTTGATTCCTCGATGCGACCCAATACAATATCATAATCATTCGGATATGTGTTGTATTTTCAGATATCTCTTTTTTATATTAGGCACATAGCGTCGAAGTGGATAACTGTTCGGATAGGGAAGAGGAGATGAAGATGTGCGCTTCAATTTTCCTTAAAAGGTGGTTTAATCCACCAAAAATTGTTCCATCTTAAAGACAGCGCGACGTATCATGCAGTTAGTTTTCAAGTTAAGTGAATCTCTTCCTGTGTAGAAAGTGATCGTGCAAGTTTGTCCTAGCAGAGCAAAATAAAGAACTTTAGGATTTTATTATCAGGAATAATTTTAAATTGTGGAGCCTTATAAAGTCAGTGGCATAATTTTTAACTTCAACTGCAGCAACCTCCTTTTCAAGTTAGGAGTACATCACATACGAACCATAGCTATCACTGAAATGCTCAGTATTTGCATCTACATGACAAACATGGCTGTTTAAATCTTCTCCTTCTGCAAGAATTCCCATATATTTCCTCCTTAATAGGAATCGGATCTAGAATTTATTGTTTAGCATGTAAGGATGTCCTTTAGGATCAGATAGCTAAGCATCCAAACGTCTTGTTTACTTCAAAGAAAATCCTTTCTTAAACAAAGTTTTCTTTTTTAATACACTGAAGCACCAAGTTCTATCATTGCTTAAGAGTACTGAATGCTGAGTCCAGTTTCAATTATCCTCTGAGTGGCGAATTTAGCAGTTAAAATTTCATCCGACCGTAAAGGAATCTGACTTGATTATGTTGCTCATGTTTATTACAAATAAAACACAAATAGTTAATGCCCACTGTATCACTATTAACATTAGCAGTAATTGTTACATGCACCATTATTCAAAAGATCTAAACACATCCTTGATGACTGCACTTAATTGTTCATGACCATGAATTTGGAACTGGAACTTTCAGATACCTAGAAGAATTAAAACTCCCGATGGCGAACACGAATTCTCTAATTACAATAAGTCTATCTGCTATTTGTATATTATCCTTATTAAATAGCCAACAACCGCACACAAGGGAAAAGCCTTAGAAAATTTTATGATCTAAAACTACTTAACTATAGAAAGAAATAATTGGCGAAGTTCAAATGCTGAAGTAAATTGAGCAGAAGTATAGAACTCAGTAAGTACATAGCAAAATATGCAGCAAAGTAAAATTTAGTTATTACAATATAGTAAAATACTACACTGTGATTGTTTTCTTTAATCTGAGGATCTTATCTCGGAAGGAATACTTCAGTTTGTATCCACAACCTACGAATAAGTATAATCAGATAAAAGCAAATTCATAATAATTAGCGATAATTAAGAATTTATAAGTTTTATGATTATATTTTCAAAAATTTAAAACATGAAAACATTGCATTCTTGCACAAATAGAATACCCCCTGTAAAAGTAACTCACCTGGCATACAAGCCTTGTACTGCAGAGAAGCTAAGTTGTGAGTGGCGTAGTCACATGCGGGCCTCTCTTCGGCATCTTGACTCATATCTTCTGGAGATGCATCTCTGCCAGAAGTTGGATCGTCATAACGACAGGGTCGAGGTGGCATGGCAGACTGGTCTCGGGACACACGTGCTTGAAAGGGGTGTGAGGGAGGGTTGGAATACTGAACTGCTCCCGCTAACTGGCTGAGGACTGCTGTAGAAGTGTATGCGGTGGGAAAATCTTCGCAAGAAAAATCCGGGCCGAAGTCTTCTGGTGATGCAGCGGAGTAAGTGGAATAAGATTGGGTGAGAGATGCCATTGGGGGTTTGGTGGTGGCTTCTTTTACAGAACGGAGTCTTTGTGGAGCGGACAGAAGCACTTGGTGAAAATATGCCGTACAGATGGAAATTATGAAAATGGCAAATGCTAGCGGCTAACCGAGGTTGCCCGCCGGTGACTGGGGAGCCGCAGCCACTGGGACCTATCAAGTCAAGCTGACTCGGTCTGTCCGAGAACAAGAGCCAGGGATTGAGGCGGAGGCGTGCACTTGACAGCAATTGCCTTTCGCCGGGCGCTCCACTACACTGGATATTTCTCATTTATAGAAAGTCGAGCCGAGATGTCAGAGTCAGCTGACCAATAGTGCTCGAGCATTCACCGGCGGCTCATCAACATTTCAATGGCTGCTTGCGCTTCACTCCCTGCATGCTTGCGGGGGAGCTGGAGGGGAAAATGAGAACGACATCAGTCCGGGAGAATGCTTCGTATCCAATCAGAAACCGATTTTCTCTTGCGCGTTCCCCCCTCTCTTCCTTCTCCTCCCAAACGCCTTGGGTGAGGCGGGTGTGTGTGGTACAATGCCGATCGATGGAGAGCTTCGGAGTGTTTGGATACGCAGATGAACAGCGTTTACCGCTGATCTCTGAGCTTTCGAAGGCACAACAGACACAACTCACTTTCATAACACTGAAAAAAAAAATACCAAAACGGACAAAAAGGTTTCAAAAATGTTTGCATTTAGAGTATCTGGGGAGAAATATGCACGAGAAGGAATACGGGGGTGTCAAGGGATGGTGTTGGCCGCATCAATTTGTATTTTAATACTAGGAAAGTCAACCATCCACCTACAAGTTCCTCTTCTCATCTCAGTTACTTTCTACAGGCAAAAGTTATTTTTGTTTAATTTAAGGGGATAAATAATGTTTATATCGCCGAAATGAAGCCTAATGGCTCTTTATATTTAAGTTATTTTTTTTTGTTTATAGAAAGGATATCCGAACAAGTGAAAGGCTGATTTTTTTCGTTCAATTTAACGCCGAGATAATCACTTAGTTGTTTATTTTTGTTATTTTCTCGTGATGAACACATCCGTTGTAACTTCTTAAAACAATTTCTAGTTATTCTAACAAAAAAGACGAATTAAGTCAAATATTTTATCTCTTAAAAGTGTACGCGTGTTTGTTTTCTTATTTGGAGTTTACGTTTTAATGGTAATAATTTTCTGTTTTTCATCTGGTTTCTGTTTCCATCACTGACATCATTTCGGAAATGTCATCAATTATTATGTGCTAATCATTGACTAATATTAAGCAAGACATTTTGATATTACTACTGTATATGATTAACACTAGAATTTATAATGGAATATAGTGGCATTCTCAGCACATACATGATTGAATTCCAACATATTTTTATTTTAAAGCATAGCTATGAGTTTATTAGGATTTGCACCACGGAATAAAGCCAATATTCAAGGAGATATAAATCTCTGTGGCTGAAACTATAGCAGATAATAATACGTCTTTGTTCTGTAACCATGAGGTTTGATTTATTCAACTTTTAAAACCAGAACTTCACTGTTTTTATACAAAAATGCAACTAAAGAAGTCCTCTTGCTGTTTATGGAAGATAATACTGAAGATTAGTTTACATCGATTAATAATTAATACTGGAATGTTGTTTCCAAGTAGAGTAGACCGAATTTAAGGATGAGATATCTTCAGAATCTGCTCTCCCGACTACAAATGATTAGTGAAAGTTTGCCACGAAACTTTGTACATTATAAAAAATAACTAACTGAAATATTGGAGAACTTTCTTTTATTATGTCTTCTTTATTCGATCTGTATTTCGTAATTCGTTTCTGAACTGATTTCGGATGATTTATACTCCACAATTTCTGGATCAAGAGGGACAATTTGGTTTAGTTGTTATAGTTTATTATATCCCAACCAATATCCCTTTCTGATTATTCTTTTCTTTTTATATATTCTTGATTTTAATGTTTATATCTTTATGTGGCTCCGTAATTATAAATGCAGTGATTTGATTAGTGCCAATATCAATGCGTTTGTTATCACATGACTTGACAATATCCATCTTCTAGAAACCAATTATGTAATCTTCAACTAAAGGTTCTGTTGTGATCATCTTCTGCTGTGTATGATTTTATAAGTGAATAGAGAATAGAATTTTGTATGAATAGTAAACTATTAACAATTTTATTTTATGAAGAACATGTAAAAGGACATAAACAAAATACTTATGACGCATATGAACATTTCTATGATCTCAGATGGTCCACGTTGTTATGTGATGCAAAGCGATATACCCAGAGCGATAATGTATGTGTGGGTGTTGTTGGTCCTTTTTCAAAGTCTTGTAGCGCTAGTAATCTTCTTCTTCCCTTAGCCAAACATGGAAAATTTGCAAGCCACTTCTCTGCTCCTATTAGTAGAATGGTGGTCTCACAAGGCAGCGAAATTCCTTTACTACCTAACAGACATTAATAGATATCCATTATACCCGGAGTGAAAGCCGAATTCTTAAAGAACGGTAAGACTAACTGTCCCTACTTCAGTTGGAAAACACTTGAATAGACTGAACAGGTTCCTTTTTTATCGAGTACTTCTCCGAACATGGGACTGTGTGCTGTGAGTGCTGAAGTTTGTCTTGTGAGGATTGATTATTTAAAACCATTAATGATTCAATTGAAATTTATTTCATCCCTTTCATACAAGTCTAATTTACGGATTTCTTGGTACAACAGACTAATGATTTTGCTCCATACTGTCCTGGTTTTAATCTAGACATCTTCCTCATTATCCAAATATCCTGCCTTTCTCTTTCTCTCTATTGATAAGCGTCTACATGGATAGATAACTCACTCAGAAGCTCCTTTAGCTTTGCAGGCACGAGTTCTTTCAGTTCTTCCTCCTTCACTCTGCTGAAAGAGAAGTATTTCGCAAATCAAATTAAAGAAAGCTACTCGATAAACTAGATATGTTTCTGCCAGCAAATTTAAAATATCTCTCAAGAATGTGGTTGCAATTCATAAAAGTTACTTATAAGACACTTATAAATTGCTTATTACGAGATGGTGGCAGTTGTCCATCGTATTCTCTTCCCCAGATGCCAGTTAAAATCTTTGATAGTCTTAGGCCAGTTATCAGTGATGACTAAGGGTAGAGACTGCTGGCCCTAATTGGCAAACATGCTGGTTTTCTCCCCGTTCACATCATTCGTTGGTTAATGAATGTTTAACCTAACTAAAATGACTTCTTGGTCTAATATCTATTTTCCCGTTTATTATTATTTCTATGAGAGAACATCCGATTACTTCGATTTTTTTGGGCACTGAAAAGTTTGCATGTACTGTATAATGGACACGAAAAATACAGTATGAAACATCAAAGTAACATCACACGGTTAATATTATATAAAATATTCTTTTAAATTGAATTTATCTTCAGGTGAAAAGTTCCTGTCAATGTTCTTTGCATCCTACACAGAACTCAAATTTTCTAGGGGTGGGGGCAACAACTGACGTACTCCGACTACAACTAAACTTTAGACAAAGGCTTTTATATAAACCTAGAAGTATTTCTCAGTAAGGATCCAAATAAATGTTTCACAGAAATCTTTGAAAAAAAAAGGGGTCGCAATCGCCCTTCATATAATCTTTGTTCAAGATTTCGTTAACCTCTGGCTTAATGTCATGCAATAATGAATTCACTTAGATATTTTTTTAATATCTATTACATGTTGCATGGTTTATCTGTCTGTTTCATTCGTAGCTCTTCTTAAACAAAAAAACACCTCTACGTTTAGCCAGTTGCTTCTGCTTTCCATCACTATGAGTAAGAGAAGGGTTAAGTTGGATCGTCTAAGCAGGATAACTGTTCAGAACGTGGAGTCAATTCTACTGCACAAGCGAAAGTTCTTTCCACGTGTTCAATCCATTTTATTCTTCGGGTTGCTACCCAATTGTTTATTGCTTGTATTTCACACTGTTTTCTTATTTTTTATTTTATCTAATCTAGTTTTATTTACTATTTTTCTTAATATATTCCTTTCACTGTGTTTAACATTTGTCTTGTTTTCCTAGTGTAAGTCTTGTTTCTGCATTATATGTCAATACGCTTCATTACTGTTATATAAATTTTGGTTTTTTCTCTACTCTAAGATGTTTATTTTTCCATATTATTTCGTTCAAGAATCCTGATATCCTTGCAGCTTTTGCAATTTGTTCTCCGACTTCTAGATAGTACCTTCCAATTCTAATTTGCATCTTTGTGTTCTTGTGATATTGTCATACATTTTGTTTTAGTTTTTGATATCATCATGTTATACAATTTTGCTGCTTTATTAAATGTATGTAATAATATTTGTAACTGAGTTTCATTTTCTGCAATTAATATCACATCATCTGCATAACATATAGTTCTTATTATTCTATTGTTTATTTTCACTCGTGTATTTTGTATGCTATTAACGTTTTCTATTATTATTTCATCCATTATTATATCGAATATTGCTGGACTTAAAGAGCCTCTTTGTCTAACGCCATTACTAATCTGTATCTCTTTACTTATTTTTCCTTGTGTTTTTATTATGCAGCTGTCATTATCATATATTTCTTTAATTATTTGTATTATGTTTTCTGCTATTTTTCTTCTCTGCAATATTTCTATTACATCTTGAATTAATATTCTGTCAAATGCTTTTTCCAGGTCTATAAAGCATATAAATAGTTTCTTATTGTATTCTATGGTTTTCTCCATCAATAGTCTGATTAGGAATATCGCATCTGTACATAATCTGTCTTCTCTGAACCTTGTTGTTCATCTAATAGATTAATTTCCTTTGTTAATTTATTATTTAGGATTCTTGTTAGATGAGGTATTTAATAAATTTATCCCCCTATAATTGTCTGTTTTATTATCTCCTTTTTTAAATTGTTATGCTTTTCTTCCATTCTACCGATATCTTTTTTGTATTTATTATTTGGTTGTATAATATATTTAAACTCTGAATTATAATTTCTTTACCATTTTTTTAAATAATTCATTATTACTATTATCTAAACCTGGTGATTTTCTATTTTCCAGTTCTTTGATAGCACTTTCAATTTTCAATTATTTCAGTTTTCGTTTCAGTTGTATTTATTTCTTCTTCTTGATTTGTTTGTTTACTTAGTTCTACTTTTCTTTCAACTGTTTGGTTATAAAGGTTTTTAAAATAATTCTCTAATTCCTCCATTTCTACTTTTAATAGTGAGACATATTCTGCTTCTTCCTTCTTTTGTGTATTAATAAATCTCCACATTTGTTTCTGTATACCACAGAAATCATGTTCAAGTTCTTTTGTGTGATTCCCAAAATTGCGTTTCGTTTTCTATTTTCTTTTGATTAACTTTATTTCTTATTTCTTTATATTCGTTCCAATTATCTGTTGTTTTCATTTCTAGATATTTTTGATATTTTTCTTTCTTATTTTTTGTTAATATTTTTATTTCTTCGTTAAACCATGGAGCCCATCTTCTTGGTTTTATTATACTTTTTTTTAATCCTAATATTTCTGTTGCTATTTCAGTAAAATTTGTTTTAAAAATCTTCCAGTTATCTTCTACATGTTGTTCGCTGCTTAATGGGTTACCTTGAAACTTTTGTCTTAATCTATTGTAGCATAACGTTTTATACTTTCTTCTTCTAATAATTCCACTTGAAATTTTGTTTCGGCATTGCGTTGATTTTCTTTAGATTTTATTTTCGGTTCCATAAAAATTCATCGAAAAACAGTTAATCGAAAGACAATTCGTCGAAAATGCAATTCATCGAAAAACAATTCACCGAAAAATTTAACTAAAATTTCATTAAATAGATCCAGCCAAAGTGGAACTGCTAATATAATTTCGAAACTTTTTTTTCGAAAATGTTATGATAAAAATGATCCATTTAGAATAAAAACTGAACCGTGCAGACAGCTTCTACTAATTCCGCTAAGTCAGAGAGTTTTTGTAATACAGTACATAATTTAGACACGTTATTTATTTGTCATCCCGAATATAGCTGAACTGAAAACTGAACCAGTTCGACATTTTCTTGTAAAAGTTTCAAATAGCGAATCTGAGTAAAATTCATCCCATAATAATTGCTGTATTGAAGTCGCATATTACTACTAGCAGCAATAATAATAACGGAGCCTGCGTAGCCTGCACATTTCCTCCAGGAAGCAGGCAAATCAGTCCCATGAACAGACATGAAACAGTTATCGGACAAGAAAGACAACAAGAAACCATACTGTTCTATAATTTGTCCCCTATTAAGGTATCATTGCTATCTCACTCTGTACGGTTCAGTTTTTGTTCTAAATGGATCAATTATTACATATTGATACCTTGTTACATATAATATAGTCTATTAATAATTACTGTCCTTTTGTGTTTCCAAAAGTTATTTTATACTGATAAAATGTATTCATTATTTTTAACTTATTATTTGCACAGAATTGCATCAATTTTCTCCATTATTGTTTATAAAAAAGAACTGGTATTTGATAATTCATTACATTCTATTAATCTCAGCGATGGTTCCGCCAGAAAAACCTGCAGAGGCCTCAGCTCCTCCACCTAATGGCAGGATAAAATCCAACATCCAACGTTAAGGCAAGCAAACGAAGCATCAGCGGAAGGCATCCACAGACCATGGTAGGCGTTCAATGTCATGCAGTGATCGTAGACCACTTTTGCGGAACTCGCATCCATGGTATGTTAAAGTGTGGGTTTACCTCTCCAAAAAGTCTGAGTGCTCTACACCATATTAAATATCTTATTGAGTAATTAAAAGATCACTGCTGAACTCATCACTCCAGGACAGAAAACAGCTGTAGCACTCAGTGACGGGCAGAAACCCGGTATCGAACAGAGAATTTATAATTCAACTAAATAGAATTTATTTATTCAAAATAAGTGGATATTGAATCCAACATTATTTCTTAGCCGAATAATCTTAGTAAGAAAATATACGACTGGTGTTTTTCTAGCCGAATAGAGGCAGATCTTCCTGTTTGCCCGAAATAAGATAATCCACAAGAGTAAGGAATCTGGTAAACACCTGGATAAAGAAATTGTCAGTAATTGTTTAATTTGAGCTTAAAATGTACTGAAGATGCCTGTGACACACAGGCGAAAATTATACTATTAAATAATCTTTGTACGTGAGTATTTAAAATTTTGTACGTGAGTATTTAATTTTGTATTTAAAATCTTGTAAGCATGATTAAGTGGAGCGATAGGCCTATAGATAGCACATAATATTTTGCCACCTTTTTAATCAATGGGATTATTTTTGATATCTTCCAATCTTTAGGAAATTTCTCTTCAATAATTATTTTGTTAAAGAGTTTTCCTAGGTAATTTATGGCTCTTTCTCCGCCTTCTTTACACAATTCTTTGGGAATATTATCAAAACAAGCACTTTCTCATCTTTAATTTCGTTAAGTGGTTTATATATTTCTTCATCAAGAATTTTTGGTGGTTCTATGGAGTTTGAGTTAGGTTCCGGTTTTCTGTTATTAGTTCCAAAGGTTCACGGTTCGTGTCCATATGTATGCTTCTTAGGGTTTTTACATTATTGATTGAGGATTTCCATTTTTTATTTATTATTATATAATCTATACAAGTTTTAACTTCTCCATTTTGGGAGATCCAGGAAGATTTAGGATTTTTCTCTGTGATAAAATATTGTATTGCCAATAAATTGGGTTTTTAAGTTCGTGTCAAATAAGTCAGCTTGTGCTCTTAGAGAATACAGAAACAAATGTAAGAAAGCTAAACACTCTGTAAAACTAGCTAAACAAAAGTCATGGAAGGACTTTGGCACGAACATAGAAAATAAATATCAAGAAGGTGGCAAAATATTCCGGAGGTTGTTGAAAAAGAAGTTAGAGATGATAAAGATGACATGAAAACGGGAGAAAAAGATATCCTTGAAGTATGGAGTAATTACTTTGAAAAACTGCTAAATGAAACAAGCAGTGATGACAGCACAGTGGTAAAATACACTGACTAGGCATACAGTCAGGAATACATATCCATACTTGAAGTAGAAAAAGCCATCAAAGGCTTGAAATGTGGAAAGGCAGCAGGAATAGATGATATTCTACCAGAAATGCTGAAGTATGGTGGTATAAAAGTCTTACAGTGGCTGCACTGCACAGTTTAGAAAGCCTGGACAGAGGGACGAATTCCCGATGATTGGAGTAGAGCTCTCATAGTACCCATTTATAAAAAGGGAAATAAAACTGCATGTGAGAATTACAGAGGTATTTCCCTACTGAGTGTTCCTGGTAAGATCTATGCAAATGTACTTGAGAAACGGTTGAGAAGAATTGTGGAAGAAAAGCTTGGTGAAGAACAAGCTGGATTCAGGCCAAATAGAGGCTGTCGGGATCAGATCTTCACTTTACGACAATTAGTTGAGAAAGCATGGGAATATAACAAAGATCTGTATTTAATTCTAGTTGCAAGGCTTATACGTTGGTTAGACATAACTGGTAATTAGTTTACGGAATTAACAACGCAAATGAAGTATATTAATTAAAGGTAACATTAATGAATCACTTCTATATTTCGGCAACGTCACATTGCCATCTTCAGGAACATAAAGATATTATGGATCTTTGGTTTTCTCTGTTTACAGAAAACCCACCCATACTGGCCGATACATTCACCAGCAATCCCCCCCCCCCTCACAACAATATGGGGTTATAAAAACACTATATAATACAGCCATGGGTTCACCACTTTCCCCACCCTTGGCCAATTTCTTTATGGAGACATCTGAAGAGAAAGCCTTAAACTCTGCCCCACAAAAACCCACTATTTGGCTTCGTTATGTGGATGATGTGTTTGCTATTTGGCCACATGGCTCAGACACACTCCACTCCTTCCTAACACACTTAAACAACCAACACCCCAGAGTCCAGTTCACCTTAGAAAAAGAGGTAAACAACACCCTCCCCTTCCTAGACACTTTAATCACCCGCCAGCTTAATGGATCTTTGGTTTTCTCTGTTTACAGAAAACCCACCCATACTGGCCGATACATTCACCAGCAATCCCCCCCCCCTCACAACAATATGGGGTGATAAAAACACTATATAACAGGGCAAAATTAATCTGCTCAGATGACAAGGCCCTGACTACTGAACTAAACCACATCCTCAACACTTTCTTAGCCAATGGCTATAACCCCCAAAAAATCCAAAAAATACTAAAACCAGTAAACCACAACCCCCCTCCACAATAAAGATTACACCAAGTCTATCACCATCCCCTACATCCAGGGCACCTCTGAGAAAATAACCAATATCCTCAAAAAATATGACCTTACTTCCTGTTACAGACCATATAAAAAGTTGGCATCCCTTCTCCGCTCTACCAAAGACCAACCACTTCTCCTAGACCTACCTGGTGTATACCAGGTCCCTTGCAGCTGCAAATTGTCCTACTTTGGCCAAACAGGCAGAACAACTAATATCAGGATTTCAGAACACAAAGACTACATCCGTTTTCACCAGTACAGCCGCTCTGGGCTGGCAGACCATGCCTTAGATACCCACCATAAAATTCGTTGGAAAAAAACAAAAATAATTCATCGCAGCAAGTTTAAATACGAAAGATTATTCAAAGAATCTTCAGCAGCTCTAAAAAATGTTCCTAACCTCAATAAATTTGGGTGCATGAAACTACCCCAAATTTGGGAGACTTACATTATGAGAACTTCAGCCCAACAGCCAAGACTACCAAATTAGCCCGCAAGAGGGCACCATTAGGACTTTAGGAACAATATTAGTTTCTTGCTTTCTTCCTCATTTGCTTTGTGTTAGTACCTGCGTGCACATACCATATCTTTATGTTCCTGAAGATGGCAATGTGACGTTGCCGAAATATAGAAGTGATTCATTAAAGTTATCTTTAATTAATATACTTCATTTGCGTTGTTAATTCCGTAAACTAATTACCAGATCTGTATTTAAGTTTTGTCGATCTGGAAAAGGCATATGACAAGGTGCCAAGAGAGAAGCTACTCAATACGCTACAGTTATATGGTGTCAATGGGGCATTATATCAAGCAATACTTAGTCTTTATTTGAGTTGTAAGTCAGCAGTTAGAATTGAAGGAACAGGAAAATGATTTAATGTTAAATCTGGTGTGAGACAAGGATGTACATTATCCCCTCTGTTATTCATTATCTATATGGATCACATTATGAAGGAAAGTGGAATTAAACCTGATATCAGAATTGGAGATGTTAATGTCAGCTCTTTGCTTTATGAAGACGATATTATACTTCTAAATAAATCCGCTACAAGTCTGCCAGATTCCCTGACTAAAGTGATAGGGTATAATATGATATGGAAGGTCTGCATTAAAAAGACAAAGACAATGAAAATAGGAAGAAACAATCAACATTTCAGCTACTTAGACACGATTTTAGTGAAGATGGTAAATTAAATATGGAAATAGACAACAGGATCAAGAAAGCTGGTATGGTAGGAAGTCAACTGAATAAATTCATATGGAATAAGAGTGAAATTAGTCAGAACACTAAATTAGCTGTATACAAGAGTGTGTTCAAACCAGTTTTAACTTATGGATCTGAGAGCTGGGTCAGAAGTAAAACACTTGACCAAAGACTAGAGACTGCAGATATGAGAGTCCTGAGAAAGATTATAGGCATGAATAGATGGCATCAATGGCAATATCATATTAAAAACGAGGATATTAGGAAAGAACTTGACATTGTCAGCATCCAGGAATGGGTTAGCAGAGCTAATCTCAGGCGGTATGGTCACCTGAACAGAACGGGAGAAAAAAGATTAGTAAAACAAGTGTCCTCTTCCAGGTTGGCAGGAAAATGACTCAGAGGAAGATCAAGATATAAGGGAATTGATACAATAAAAAGTGCCTTAGAAGACAGAAATATAAGATCTTATAATGTTGGAGTCTTGACAAGTAACAGACTGATTTGGAGGAAAATTGTAGATAGGAAGTTAGTAATGATGTAAATTTTTCATGTAGTACTGTCATATCCTGTACAGCTCTTGAGGGTACATGGCAGGAATTTGATGATGATGATGTTTTTAAGTTGCAAAAATTCAGTAATACTTTCCCATTACATCTCTTTTATCTTCTGGGAATGTTCTAATCTTAGGATTGAAGTCACCCACGATTAAGGTGTTATCTATTTTCTTAGTAGTGTTTATTTCTTCTTAAAGATATTCAAGAAATTCTAGATATTCTTTTCTTCATATGATTTCTCAGGTGCATGTACTTGAATTATTTTTAGGCATACGTTCTTCTCTTTTCTTTTGAATCCAGCTGCTGTTATTCTAGAAGGTGTTGGTGGGATTTCTAGGAGAGAAGTGATCAGACGATTAATAATAATTAACGCAACTCCTTCTCTGTGTTGTTGATCCTTTCTACGTTTAGAATATATTCTGCCACATTTTAGCTCTACCATTCCTTCACCTGCCCAATGGGTTTCAGCAAATCCGATTACATTCCATTTAATTCTTTCTCAATCACTTTTAATTTTCCAGGTTTGAATAGTGTCCGAATTGTTGAAATATGGCTAATATTTTTGGCAGAGCGCATTGTAAACTTCTTACCTGCTTTATATGGTGTTAGGGGAGTTCGATTATCCTGTACGCGGTAGTATTTTTCAAGTCTCTTCTAGCTATACTACTCGTGAAGTTTAAAGGCAGATACTGCAGCCGGCTTGCTACTCCTCTGCTGCAGTGTCCGTAAGAGAAAAGGCAGATTCGCACTGCATCAGGTGAGAAAATAAGAATCCTCTAATAGAGTTTTTTTTTTCGAGGGGGGAGGAGCAAGTAGAGAAGAAATACAGGGGGGGGGAAGAACAGTAGGATCCAATCTACAAATATCTTCTTATTATTATTCCTTTCCTCCTCTTGTATGTAGAAATGTAGAAAAAAAAATTCTCTACACCTTGCGGTGTCGAGGATTTACATAATTAACATTAGATGGTTGATCATATCTTTAATACGTTGCCAAGTATATATATATATATATATATATATATATTATTTTTTTTTAAATTATATATCATATTTTAATCATTTAATCACACAAAATCTTATAGGAGTTTATAAGATTTTGTGTGATTGTGGCAAACCATACTACGGCCAGACAACTAAATCCATCCTTTTACGCATGGAAGAAACACCAAAGAGACATTTCCTACAACAGAACCAGGGCCAGCGCTCTCTCTCTAGTCACGTTTTCTTCTCTATCAACTCGGATGAAGGCCGCCAACACCTCGTAAACCGGCCACAAACTTCTAATATCCATGTATGCTATGATGAACTTGAAAGAAGAATAGTTGAATCTCGAGAAATATCGCTTGATTCATCTCATATTAATAACAGCCTTAGCTACACTATTTCTGATGCACACATTGCCACTGTCCAATACTGGCGCTCTCGTGTCAGCTCATACACGTAGTCAACTTCATTTGGAACTCAAGCACGCATTCCTGTTTTTAAATGTACTTGTGTGTTTTATACTAGAACTGTTAATGTATTTTATCATGTCTCTGTTATTTGTTATTTAATTCTTTGCCTGTGATACCAGAAGAAGTTGAATTTTCAACGAAACTAGTCGTACCTTAACATTAAACTTTTCTTTCTCGGTATAGAGTCATTTAAATTCTTTTTTAGATACATTTTCTACCGAGTAAAATTATGAACAATAATATATATATATATATATATACACAGAGAGAGAGAGAGAGAGAGAGAGAGAGAGAGAGAGCGAGAGAGAGAGAGAGAGAGAGAGAGATGACAGGTTTTTTCTCTTGAAAAGTCAAGTGTTTATCCTCCAAAATAGACAAGCCGATCAGTATAACGCACGCAGTTTGTAGACATTGTCTCATTCTGTCATAGCTGATTCTGTCATAAATCTAAATAAACCACTGAGCTGGTTGAATCTGACCACAAGATGTCCAGGAATGCTTCCACTAATGAGGGAGGAAGAGATGAGACACAACAGGGGCGTTCAATCCCTCCCGATAATCCGTTTATATCCTCAACATGTACCGTGTGGTTAAACTCAAAACCGTAAGTCGTCTGTCTGTCACAAGTTGGCCTAAGGGATCAGAGTGCATGTGACATATTGCGCGTCACGGGTCGAGGATTACCCTCGTGGGTCTGCCTGCTTCCGAGAGGAGCTACAGCCAGGAACACCTCAGAGCACGTGCTCGCAATCGGGTAGGTGTTTAAACGAGTTTGTCTGAACGCAGTGTGTTTGGGAGAGGAGATTACGTCACAATAGGCTGCTTGGGGGCAGATCTTTGGTTCGGTGTCGCCTTAATCTCTGTTCGCCCTCCCGTTTTCTGCAGTCGAATAAAGAGACTCCTTTAATCCCCAACTTGCACGAGCCTTTAAAGAGTCCTATCCTATCCTATCTGAAAAAAAAAAGGGGGGGGGAGGAAAGACGTATATTCTTAGCTGTTGTCACACAGCCATTAAGAAGACATTTTCAAACATAATTTATTCACTGTTGACAAGGCAAGAAATATTTTCAACATGCAACCATTCCGGACCGATTACTTTTACTAACAGTTTTCGCATAAAGAAATAAATACATATACAAACAGATAACTGATGATAAGCAAAATGTTAGCATATAACAATACGATAAAATACTGTTAGTATGCCAGGTACATGTAAAGATATCTTAAAAAAATATTCTGCGTCCTTAACTGTTTCAAAAAACACTTTTACAAATATTATTGAAGGTTACGAGTCGTATATAAAAATTCAAAGTAACCGTAACATCCCATATAGTAAGGAATTGTCAAATATTAAAAAAATAAATAATTTTAGTTTAATTAACATATATTTCTTACCTGTTGTGATAACCATTGAAAGTGCCCTTCCAATATGTAGAACTAATTCATGACTTTATCCACATGGTAAATTTTAATTATTTTTATCGCCCGGTGTGAGATCATCCTGATTGTTGGTAATCTGAAGTGGCTTGAAATCTAGCTTAGCCCATCCACAGACTAATATGCCATAGGTTTGCCACCTTCAGGGATTATTATTATTATTATTATTATTATTATTATTATTATTATTATTATTATTATTATTATTATTACACAATATTCGACACAAGATGCAAAGCCAATCCAAATAAAATCCGTAGAAGAACACTAATAAGTCGTAAAGAAGGGAACAACATACCAACCCACATGAACGCAGACCACCAAGCAGATGTAATCACCCCGGAACATGACAACTGCCACATTCTGAAATCGATATCAGAATGGAAACAAGTGAACTATCCCCCAAAAAGGACTATCTATTCTCTTATCAACATCAGGAGCATTCAAAAATACTGGTTGACCTTGCAAACTCATCTGAAGGAAGATATAGACAATATAGACATTTTGATACCGACTGAAATATCTACGACAAACGAAGAGGCAACCATCTACCAAATGCCAAACTTCCAACAACACAAACACTACGGTGGTATACTAATATTTACCAAACATAAACTAGAAGTAACAGAAATAAACTATAAATTAGAATACGCAGAAAACATATACATCGAAATTAAAAACATCAAACAAGAAAACTCCTTGATATTAAACGCAATGTACAGACCATCCAACTTAAGCACTACAGAATTTCTAGATGATTAAACAGATGGTTTTCTACCACGGAAAAAGGCGCCTCAGAATACTTGATAATAATAGATGACATAAATATAAACATAAATAACAACACAGAACAATACCTAGACCTCTTATCAGCATATAACATAACCCCATCCAGTGGTGAGCTATAAGGGGCTCGCACGAGCCCTTTGTTAAATTTTTCTCAAATTCGCGAGCCTCTTGTTCTTCTTGTTTAATAATCTTGTAGAACTAGCAAATACCACCATGGAATGTATACATGCTACTATAATTGCTACTTTAAATTCATATGGATTTTCTGATAACTATTTAAAAAATCATTTCATTGCATTTTGTTCTGATGGAGCTAGTGTAATGTTAAGAAACAAATCAGGTTTTGTAACCAAACTTCTAAAAAAAAATCCCAAAGTTGTGATTTGGCATTGCGCTCATCGTTTACACTTAGCATTAGACGATTCGATAAAAAAACATTAAAGAAATAAATCATTTCGAAATATTTCTGGATAAATTATATGCTTTTTATCATCAATCACCAAAAAATCAACCAGAATTAAATACGATTGCAAAAGACCTTGGTATCGAAATTTTAAACATCGGCTGTGTGTTTGAACCACGATGGGAAGCTTGCAGCTTACGAACGGCTCTTGCTGTGTGGAGAAATTACCCAGCTTTATGCAAGCATTTTGTATCGAACCATAAATATAAGAGCTTTTTAAACCGACTCCCCAATTTGGAATTTTTAAAAGATCTAGCATTAATGATTGATATCCTACAGGAATTATCATATCTGTCAGAAGTTTTACAAAGTCACAATATATGTATTGTTAGGGCTAAGTTAGGCCTTTTTTTTTTTTTTTTGCTCGACGATGCGAGCCCTTTGTTAAAATTTCCATAGCTTACCACTGAGTCCCCATCCATACAGTCGTATACACGAGAAGAGATAGTCGGAAATACAACCACCTCATCCTGCATTGACCATATAAATATACAGGCACCTCCAAATAGCAACACAGCAGCCTTCATAACGTGCAAACTGGCAGACCATTATTTCACAGCATTACAGTTACACTAGCATCTTTAGACTCTGCTGATGCTGTATATAATAATCTTAAACTTGCATTTAATAAAATATATAACAAAGCATTAACAAACATAAAAATCTCCCAAACTAAACAGAATCCGTAGATAATAGAAAACATATTAACAGACATACAAAAAAAGGTGCCCTAAGGAAACAACTTAAGAAGTCGCCAAACAATATCGTTTTACAAGCTGAATACAAAAGAAAACGGAATTTCTTAACAACACAGATTAGAACGGCAAAAAGAAACTACTACAGAAACAAATTAACTCAGAACGACATAAAGGAAATCTAGCACCTGATTAAGGAAATACTGGACAATACACACAGAACCACTGCCTCAGAAACAATAAAACACAGCTTTGCTTGCGATCCCAAATCTCTCAAACAGTTGGCAAACAACTTTAATCAGCACTTCGTGAACTCTCTCCAAAAACTACAAGAAACAACATTTCTTCACAAAAAGAAACATTCTGCACTAGGTCCACGAGCAATCTAGTCGATGTAGTTCCCCACAGCAACAAAAGAAGAACTATCACTGGCAAGTCAACAAATTAACCCTAACAAAGGACCGGGGATAGACGGAATCAGACCAAAAGACATCAAGAAACACTCACCCCACCTATGTCCAATTATATTAAAACTGTTAAATAAAATCTTCGAAACGGGACACATACCTGAAACATTAAAGATTGCGTTAATCACACCCATACATAAATTTGGAAAAAGAAACATTATAAGTAATTATGAACCCATCGCCACATTGTCTGTAATCAACCAAATCATGGAGCGCATCGTGCATTGCAAACTCTCCACATACGTTGAAAAATTTCAAATCATACCTACAACACAATATGGTTTTCAAGAAAATAAAGGAACAGCAACACTCCTGGAAGATTTCACAGACCTAATAAACGCTGCATTGGATAAAAACAGAATAATATTAGTCGTTTTCATTGACCTAACAAAAGTGTTTGACACACTAACACAGAAAATCTTTTTAACGAAACTAACACATATCGGAATCGGTGGTCGCTACTCCAGTGGTTTAAAGCATACATGAAAAACCGGAAGCATATCACACGTATAAGATCAGCGTACAGCAAAGAGGTACCGGTAACTTGTGGAGTACCGCAAGGAGCTGTCCTATCTCCCATTCTATTTAACATATACACACACGACATAAGCCAACTCCCCCTAAAAAGTAAAATCTTCCAGTACGCAGACGACACGGCCATAGCATCCATTCATAACAAAGCAAATATCGCTTACACAAATATGCAACACGACATCAATCAAATCACTAACTGGCTAACCGAAAACGGTATAATATCATTAGCTTTGTTTTTTAATATCATTAGCTTTGTTTTTCCAGGGTTTATATATATATTATAATATATATATATATATATATATATATATATATATATATATATATATATATATATATATATATATATATATATATATATATATATATATATATATATATATATATATATATATATTATAATATATATATAAACCCTGGAAAAACAAAGCTAATGATATTAAAAAAAACCAAACCCTACCCATAGAAACCAAATATCTCACTATGCGACATCCATCCTCCTATACACAAAGCGCCGATCTTAAAACCACAACCATCACACAGATGAAAACAATACGCTATCTCGGACTTCACTTCGATGCTGATCAAAGTAGAAACAGCCATATAAACTACCTACACAACAAACTCAGAATAATAGCAAGCAAACTATATCGATTGAAAGATATTGCCCCTACACACAAAAATACTAATCTATAAAGCATTATGTGAAAACATTTTAAGATACGCAATCACATCATACTCATTCTGAGCAGATTACAGACTTAACAGGTTATAATGGTTGCAAAATGAAATGGTAAAACTGATATTCTAGGAACAACCCACACTTATGCTGGCAGCATGGACAGAACACAAAAAAATATTTAAGGTGAAACACTTATGCTACTACACAGTCATGTTAAAACACTACTTCAGTCCAACCTATAGAGTAACCAGAACAACATATAAAATTCTTGCTATATAAACATTATAGCAAGAATGAAAGTCAGAGAAATTCCTCTCTCTCTCTCTCTCAGTCACACACACACACACACACACACACACACACACACACACACACACACACACACACACACACACACACACACACACACACACACACACACACACACACACACACACACACACACACACACACACACACACACACACACACACACAAAACCTATAACAAACCCTCAAAAAACACCATTACAAGGACGCAAACATAACATACCCAAATCCAACCCCACTTGCAAAAAACGTTAAACCGTGCACAAGCAGTAGTAGTCTTCTAAGCACCTACCTACAAAAGTAAAATCAATACCTGGTTTGCAACGGGTATAGAAACAAAACCAAGAAACCACCGCCATCTATTATCTTCCTCAGATAAGCTCTGCAAAGCTTCGAGGAAGAAGCCACCCAAAGAAACAAGCAATTATTATAATCCAGTTAATAAAAAGTAAATGCTTGTCAATTCAAATGGATCATTGTAAATATGTATGTGAAAAAAGATGTAAAACACATTGTCAATATGCAATTTAAATAAGATATTTTCCTAGCATTCTGTACGGAATAAACATTATATAGATAATCGTGTAATCTATCCTGTGTAACTGAACTATAACTGATTGTAAACTATTAAAAAATCATTATTACTACTAATAACACACAAATTGTATGTACAGGGTGTCCCAAAATTCAGGCAAGAAGTAATTTTGATAGAAAACACAGGTTTTTAATTAAAAATTGTAATTTCTTATTGATTCATAAAGTATACAGTATAGGGTTATGCATGAAATAGCATATATCGGGTAAATGGCCTCCACGGCTTTGCTGGCACATACGCACTCTTTTGTCGAAATTTTCCATGACCGTTTTGCATAAATGTGGCTGGATTTCGTTGATACGGCGCTCAATTTCCTCCTTCAAGGCGTGGGTGGTCGTGGGCTTGTTGGCATAAACCTTAGACTTAAAAAAAATCCAAAGAAAAAAGTCCAACGGCGTTAAGTCACATGATCTGGGCGGCCAATTCTGATCACCAAAACGCGAAATTACACGACCAGGAAATGACTCATGCAGTAATTGAATTGTTTCTCGGGCTGTATGGCATGTGGCACCGTCTTGTTGAAATCACATATCGTCCACATCCATATCTTGCAATTTAGGCACAAAAAACTGGATTATCATGTCGCGATAGCGAGCACCATTAACTGCTTTATTGCCTTACCAGCCGCATTTTCGAAGAAGAATGGACCGATGATGCCTCCAGCCCAAAATCCGCACCAAACAGTGACACGTTGTGGATGCATTTGTTTCTCAACAATCACTCGTGGATTTTCTGAACCCCAAATGCGACAATTTTGTCGATTAACGAAGCCATCAAGATGAAAATGAGCCTCATCGCTGAAGATGATTTTGTTCGAAAAATAAGCATCCACTTGTTGTTGTTCCATAATTCATTCAACGAACTCTCTTCGCTGTGTGTGGTCAGTAGGCTGCAGTTCTTGAATCAATTGAACTTTGTTAGCATAAAGATGCAAATCTTTCTTGAGAATACGCTGTAGAGAGCTTTCTCGAAATGCCCAATTCAAGACCACGGTGCCGAATTGATGTTCCTGTATTCTCAGCAACACTCTCACGAACTGCTTCGACGTTTTCTGTTGAACGACTTGTTGAAGGGCGGCCAGAGTGTATAAGATCACTAATTGATCCAGTTTCCTTGAATTTTTTAATTAATCTTTTCACAGTTGATGAAGTTAAATCACTATTCCGACCATATTTTGTACGAAAATTGCGAACTGTAGCTGCCAAACCTTCATTATTTTTAAAATATTGCTCAACAATGAAAATGCGTTGTTCTTTCGTGTAGCGCTTCATTTTTAATAACCCTGAACTGTCAGCTGTCACGCTGTCTTTTTTTTCTCGTTGGCAACACTTTACCGCACAAATGGCGCTAAATTTAAATCTTGCGTGAATTTTGGGACACCCTTTATAATTAAATTGTATGTATACGTATGTAATTTATTAGACAGATAATAAAGTATTATCTGACATTAAAAAAAATATATTATTTGTCACCTCCAGGGAGTCCAAAGACTCATCGAGGGAGGGGGGACACCTACTCTACAACTCTGTCTCCAGCACTCACAATCCACCAATTGACTGCAACTACACCAACGCCATCTACCGCCAACCATTACCACTAAATGCAGTAGTATGGAAATCGCCCATTGTGGAAACATTGGAAGCGTCTACGAGTGTCCAGTTGAAGGTAGCTTCACAAAAGCCAAACATCAGCCACTGCAATCAACATTGTCGACTACACTAAGTAGTCGTAAATGGACTGGGTTTAGAGCGTTGGTATGGTAGTTACTAGGGTACGCATCATGCTCAAATACCCCATCCCGAATGCTAAGTTTGTTGGTCCACTTGTAATGGTCCGAAGCTGTTTCTTCGGGTAAGGACTCGGATCTTTGGTTCTACTAAAATACTACAACCTGACGGATATTCAACATTTCTGAATAATGGAATGCTTTCTGCATTATGGCAATTTTATGGAAAAGACCCCTGTCTCTTCAGGTGCTACTGCAGCATGGAATGAGGAAAATGATGTGGATAAACTTGACGTGCCTGCAGGAGTGACACCCTCGACCCAACTCAGCACTTTAGAAGGAAATGTCCACCGTGTTTCCATTAGACGTACCTAGTAATAGCGTTAGTTCCTCCCCTCCCCCCATATACACACAGTTCACTTGACATATTTGGTACTTGCAGAAACCTGCTAACTTCGATACTGTCCGATAGTTTGTTTATACGAATACTTATTGCAAACAAGATTGTTTTGATTACATCAATGGGATTTTCCTTTTATTTTCAGAATAAAGTTTTAAAATTTTAATTCTCACGAATCCTATTTTTAAAAGAAAAAAGTTCAGTACTTCGGATGTCCACTGGCTTCCATGAATTAGCGGAGAAACAGAAAAATCGCGATAACTAGGGAGAAAGGGAAAAAAAACATGAACGTAGGTACGTTATGTAAAAAAGTAACGTCTAGTTATCGTATACAAATGATTGCATGTGAGTAGTTCCGTGGTTTGCAGACTGTGGAAGCAATTACAACAGTCACAAACAACATCCTATAGACTAAACGGAAGTGGATGACAGAAATCTCCGATTATATGCTTGCTAAAACAGGAGCGCTGTCTTGATTCAGCTACAATTTGACTTCATGTTGACTACAGGAACATCGGCATCTGCTTCCATGGTGTGCAGAAAGCTTCACGAAGGTCTGCATGCTAGGAAACTGGTAGTCTGTGTCATCGGCGTACCCAGGGAGAGGGCCAAGGCGCCCTGTCCCACCCAAAAGAAAAAGGAAAAAATATTAGAAAAATTTTCAAAAATCTTTTCCTAATTAAAATTCTTTTTTTTTTTTAATTTTATTTATGTTGTGTCGTGTCTTCTGTTTCTTTACTACTTATGAATTAGCGGTCACGTAAGGTGGGAATATCCTCTGGCTCTTGGGAATCACGGCCGTTGTGAACGCAAGGCGAACTAAGTAGTGCTCGTGCGATACATTGTTTGCCCCAGCCGGGCAAGAGATCACGGGTATCACAAGATTAAATCATGAGTGCTCGTACTCTCAAGATTAAATCTTGAGTTCTCAGCCCCTTCCAAGATTAAATCTTGAGTGCGCCACTGGTTTGTGTGCTTCTATACATCTCCACACAACACGAGAGAACGTTTGAAATGGGCCAGGCTCCACTTCACCAGGCCCAAAGATTAAGGGAGGGGGCAGTATTATTTAGAAACCAGTCCCGATTTGCTCTATAAAGCGGTACCAGGCGTGCCCTGATCTGAAGAGAACCAGGGACACGTTATCATCCCTCTAACATCCGAGAACGAACACTTATGGTGGAGGTATGCTGCAACTTATAGAGACGAGGACCTGTACCCCCTATGTTCATCCATATGAGGGATGTGATAGGGGAGACATTTAACCTACAAGATGTAATGCTCGTCCTTATCGCACGAAGCCCATGAACCGATATCTTTAAGAGGAGACTATCATACGCATGGACCGGCCAGCTAATTCTCCTAATCTTAATCCTATTGACCATGTCTGAGATGCTCTAGGTGGACGTGTTGCTGCTCTCAACCCAGTCCTCCCCAATGCCCTCATATATCCACTTGTTATTGAATTAAACTATTTATTTAAAACTTTGTGGACTTTCTTTCACATCCATATCATACTGCTTTTCACCGATTTGCATAAAAATTCATTTTACAGTTTTTGAGTTATCGCGAATTTTTTTTGTTCCTTAATTTATGGAAACCAGTGTACATGTGTAGTTTCGTGATGGTTTCCGTAACGCTAGGTTTGTGACTAGAATGAAACCTATAGAGCAGGAGCCGACAACACGAGGAGCGGGTACCCAAGTGCCCGCGAAGAATTTTTAAAGTGCCCGCCGCAAAGCGTCGATCAACCTTGGAATTTTTAAGTAACTGGTGATGTGTAGTTCCCGCACATCACCAGTTATGGGTTACTCACTCTATGTTCAAGATTTATAACTTTAATATAGAGTGGGCAGGACAATTTGGTTTTATTTATTTTAAGGGAAAATGTGTACGTTTGTTACTCAGTGCAAGAGTTGATCGTAATTACAACCGACGAAGCTACGGCAATGAAAGGAACAATCGATTTATCGCGTTATGTAAACAAGACCGTTTATTCCCAAAATTTATATCCTATCATTGCATCATCCACCCAGAAATGTTACGTGCAAAAGTAATACCTTTTCAACACGTAACGCAAACAGTGACGAAAATTATAAATTCGAAAACAGCACTGCAACATCGATTATTTAAATTACTTTTACAACAAGAGGATACTGAATTTGACGATCTTCTTACTCATACGGAAGTGCAATGGATTAGTAGACGAAAAATACTCGACGTTTTTAAATTTATTTCCTCAAGTGGTGAAGGCTTGTGGCTTCAAATCGTGGGGGTGCTGTAACTTTCGAAATATACATACACACTGTAAGTATAGCGTATACGTGCTTGGATAAAATATCAAAATTATGGTAAAAATTAAAAAAAAATTAACAAATGTTAATTTTTTTTTAATTTTTAATGTTTGTAGTGCACGATAAGCACTACAAACACTTTACTACTGACGCAAACTGCATATAAACAAGAGTGGAACTGCGCGACGGACAGTGCTGTATTACGCTAATAGCTCGCATCTCACTATGACGTGCATATGCTTGCGCGCGTAGCAATACGAAACTGCGGTAGACACAGTGCTGCTAGCGCCCTCCTAAGTGCTACAAGATGGATTTTTATTGTTTTTTTTTTTACAAAATAAGAGAATTGTATTGGATTGTTGATGATAAAATTAAATATTACAAGCAAATATAAATGAATTAATAAATATATTTATATATCGAGAAAAATTGGGGTGCTGCAGTTCGGAAGTGAAACTCCTTATTAGAAACTCCTTCACTTGAGGTCAGGGGCGACACGAGCCGCCCCTGACCTCAAGTGAAGGAGATTCTAATGTTCAGAAATGAATCTTGCTTACAGGTAGAAAACGAAACATGGCTACTTGATCTTGGATTTCTTACTGCTTTAACGGGAAAATTTAATTAATTAAATTTGAGATTGCAAGGAATTTTGTTTTAATAAATTCATTTAAAATAAAAATGTATTCAATATATTTTAAGCTTACAACTTCCCCAGCAAAATAAAAGTGCCGTTTATCATAAACCAGCCATTTGGAGTGCGCTTTTTGGTGAAAAGTTTGCCGACCTCTGCACAAGCGGTATGATTCTAGTCACAGGCTACAGAAATTTTCTACGCTTATTTATTTATTTATTTATTTTTTTTTTTTCACGTCCCATTTCTCCTGGAAGAATCCCATTTTTGATGGTACAAGGTGCAAGAGGCGGACTGCAATAAATACAGAACAACAACAACAAAAAAAAAAAAAACCAGATTTCAGAGATGTTCTCCTGCTTGATTTTGCTGGACAATGACATCAGGCTGATTCCTCTGGCCAGGCTTTCACCTAAATCCTCCACCACATGGAATTAAATGGAAACGGGATTCATCCGAAAAGACAACTTCTTCCAGTCTTCAGTGGTCCAATGATGCATTTCCAATGCAGACTTTAGACTACTCATCGATGATTAAGCTTATGCAAGGATGGACATGAGCAAGCGCCCACTTTGAAGGTCCATACGATAGAGGTAACGTTTGAATGAGGTCTGAGAAACACTGTCATTTGCCTCCTGGTAAAGTTCCATTGTCAGCTATTTCACAATTTTTCGGCTTTGGTCTTACACAGAGTCGGCAACCTGTGTTCATCAATGAGCACCAAAGAGGCGTAGCATCCACAATTGGTCCTGCGACTGATGTTCTTCTCTATTTTGTAGAATTTTCGTAGATAGTAATTAGCTTGTGCTGGTTAATGTTTTAGTCACCTTCCTAGTTGTATATCCATATTGCAATTGGATAAACTCAATTTGTAATATGAAGTTCACATAAATTTCCTTCATACAATTTGACAAATAATAGAATCTATCTAGGATTCTATATAAGATATAAGATAAAAAATCACTTTTGAAAATCAATAGGCAGTCGGGATCCACCTTTATTCGTCACCGATATCTGAGTTCAGGGCTCCAGTGATTTTAAAGAGTATGAGAGACAACTGCTGCCACCTCGTATTCCTAAACGCAAAGTAATGTATTGTAGGAAATAGTGTAAACAGTGTACGTTTTAAGGCCAATTTTTTTGAGTTTGCCGGATTAAAATAACGAATTTCTTAAACAACAACAACAACAACAACTCAGAAACTGACTGCAAAAACACCCTAGAAGTTCTAGCAGAAGACCAGAATGGGGCCTATAAGCATTTTCTTCGAAAGTAGTGTCAGGCACTGAAATTGGGATATTTAATGCCTATCGGCATTAAATATCCCAATTATTCAGCATCAAATTTTCAGATATTCAGATGCAAACTTTTTCTAGTGTTAATATTATTAATATATCAGCATCAAATGTATTGCGAAATTGACGTAGTATGTTAGCAATGTACATTAATGCTACACCATCAACAAATTAAGTACAAAAGCAATATGTCCCTTTAAAGTAAAAAAAAAAAAAAAACACTAAAAATAGGATTGGTCGGAACCGTGTTTCACAATTAATTAGTTAATAACTACGGAAGAAGAAAAAACCTCACCCACAACCCCACACACGAGTGTGTGTGTGGTGGGGGGGGGGCTGTGGATGAGGTATGTGTGTGTTATGTTCCATCGAGTCGTTTCCGACTCCTGGTGATTCCATGAACATACACTCTCCATTCAGATCTGTCCCTGACCATGTCTTTCAGAACCTCCAAGCGCACTCCAGTTGCTTCTTTAACTCCATCTACCCATCGAATTCTTGGTCTTCCTCTTCTCCTGCTTCCATCAACTTTAGCAAGCGTCATCATCTTCTCCAGACTGTCATTTGATCGCATAATATGTCCAAAATATGACAATTTTTGCTTGATGATCAAAGCTTCGAGGGAGCAATCTGGCTTTATTCTGTCTATCACTAATTTATTGGTTTGCTTTGCAGTCCATGGCATTCTTAGTAAGCGTCTCCAAGCCCATAATTCAAATGCATCTATCTTCCTTCTTTCACTCTTTCTCAGGGTCCAACTTTCACATCCATACAGCACCACAGGAATACCATTGCTTTCACGACTCTGATTTTTGTTGCGAGGCTACTATCTTTATCTTTAAAAATTTTGTTTAAATGTGCCATTGTTTTCTTTCCTAGTAATAATCTTCTTCTAACTTCTTCAGTACAATACCCATCTCTATCAATTCGGGATCCTAGGAGCAAAAAATTGTTAACTGCTTCCATTTTCTCCGCATCTGCTTCAAAATCATTAAGTTCGCATGTTGCCATAACGTTAATCTTTTTGAGGTTAAGTTTAAAGCCATATTTAGCACTTTCTTCTTTAACTTTCATAATAAGTTCCTCCAAATTTTCTTTGCATTTTGCTAGCAAGGTGATATCATCTGCATACCTCAAATTATTAATATTTTTCCACCAATTTTAATTCCAACTGAAGACTCCTCCAGCCCTGCCATTTTTAAAATGTATTCGCTGTACACACACGAGTACATACAAATAATACTGGTTGGGATTAGGAACATCCAATTTAGCATGGCACATAATTCACTGAACTTTAGTAATGATGAAAGGCAGAGAGTTACTGCCTTTACAAAGAAAAAAGTAAAATAAAAATAAAAATAAATAAAATTATAAGATAGGACCATTCCCTTCGTCAATATATATATATATATATATATATAAAGCTAACACATGATCAGCAAAAAAGATTATATAGAAAGAATAATAATATAAAAATAAAACTAATTCATTTCTTTTCTTTCTATATGATCAAATAATTTCATTTGTTTTTCAAAAAAATTGTGATAATGTTTTTATAACAACTGTAGTTATGTCATCTAGAATAAAATATGAAACAGACAACAATGTTTGGTTTTGTGAGAAAATGCTTTCATACGTTATTTGGATGATATGTCGTCAATATATTTTTTTGAATTAACAACAAAGAAATTAATAAAATTAAATCAATAACATAAGCACTGCATAAAAATAATAAATATAATATAATATAACAATAACAATAACGCATGTGCATTTTATTTTTATTTCTTGTTGTTTATGGGATTTAATTTCAAATAGTTGGCGGTAGATGGCAGCATAATCTATTTCCGCATATCCATTAAGCAAATTTACTGTAGTGGCAGAAGACATGTAGAGAATGAACTCATTTATTAAAAATTAGTAGGAAAGCTTCTTCGAGGAAGCAACTTTATTCAGATGGCATACTAAACTGCACGGATTTAAAAAATATATATTATGAAAGATGCTGACTTTAAAAGTTATTTTTAAATAGTCACCGATTTGCCAAAAAATAATAATAAATTAAATTTCTAGTGTACAGTTGTTGCGGATTACCAAATCGCCAACGGTGATTTACCCATTATTTACATTATTTATTTTTATAATTTACTAGAACTGTAAATGATCTTCGAAATAATATTTTATTACAATACGAATATTTATTTAATTATATTTGTAACTTTATTTATATATTTATACTGCTACAACTTAATAAATAAAATTCTTAATTTAAAGTATTTAAACTTAATGAACTTTAAAATTGAAATTATTTTGAACTTAATTATTAAATGGTAAGTTTATTATTAATATAGTGACTGTATTAACATAATAATAAACTGGAAAGGCAGTAAAGAACCTTCAAAGCTCGGGTCGTCATGACAACAGTATACTACAATTTTGTTGTGAGCAATAATTATTCATTTTTTTTTAACTTTTGAAAAAAGTCAAAGCAACAGAAATGTATTCTACACGAATGGCATTTTATTAAATTTTAAAGAATAGATTTATCTTTTAATAAATTTATTTATTAATCTTATTTCTAATTTTTATTTAGTGCCACTGTAAATTGCTTTAAATTATAAATATCAAAACATTAATATTTTAAAGTAATTTATGTTTGTATTCATAGTAGGGTTCCAGATTATGTAAAATATATGTAAAAACCATAAATAAATAGAAAAATAGAAAAATAAATAAATAAATAATATAATATAATATAATATAATATAATATAATATAATATAATATAATATAATAAAAAATAATAAAATAAAATAAAACAATAAAAAAATAATAAGAATCTGAAAGCCTATATTTTTAAACTAAATTAGGTCAAGGGAGGTTCAAAAGTCAATTAAACTGCAATCACTGAACAATATCCCAAATTTGCATCTAATAATGTATAGAGAAAACCAAAATACCCGTGAATTTTAAACGATAGAATTTTTTTCTCTTGCGTAACATCTGCCTCCCCTCTATCTCTCTCAGAGTGAGACAGGAAGAATTTGAATTGTGAAGACCTCTCTAATCAAAGGCCGGATGTGGGTTGATAACATATCGCTGTCTGAGGCAATGTAGGTCAACACACAGCATTACTTTTATTTGACTCTTTCTCTTGCAAGAGCCTTCCGAAATACACTCAGTATTCTCTTCAGCTAAATATAAATTGGGAAATGCCATTGCAAAATTAATATTTACTGGATATATATATATATATATATATATATATATATATACACTAAATATATTTTTTTTTAACCACGTCATATCGTTGTTATTATGAGAAACATTTTTCTTTGAATGGGAAATCAGAGGCTGGAATTTAGTCTGTTAACATACACCAACGAAAACATTAAAATAATAATTATGAATTATGAGGAACGAAATCGAGAATAATGATGAAAAAGAAAGTTGGAAAAAATACTTTCGACGAGGATGGGATTCGAACCCACGCGGGCAGAGCCCAATGGATTAGCAGTCCATCGCCTTAACCACTCGGCCACCTCGTCAACGATGTCAGGCTTCTAAACAAGTCTTATAAAACTAGAATATTGTTAATTATTGTTATTTTGTAAGAAAAGCTAAACATTTTAAGTTATTAATTTCGCATAATACTGAAAAAGTGCATAGTTTCTTTTACATTATATTCTTAAAAATAAAAATGCCTTATTAAGGATAAATAAAATCCACAGGTATTTTTATAACAAAGATGTAGAATATGTCATACGAATGTGAACAAACTTAAAAAATCTAAATGCTAAATCTAACAATGATTTTGAAAACAAAAACAATAAAAAAAATCAAGACTGTGTAATTGAGTTTTAATTCCTTTGGTGGAATTTTAATACGGTTTGTATAAAATCCTGGATGAGTAGACTGACTAAAATTACTTCTTTAGACATGCTTTTGCTTTACTTATGCTTCCACTATTTACAAATAATTCTAGTTCTGTGTGATAATACAGACGATAATTAATACAATCAAACTAATAATAGAAACACATATAGTCAAAGTTTCTATAAATATATATATATATATAAACTTCGTATTTCCTATAATAACTCATAGATGGCGGGCCGTTGAACTAAAATGTTACTGGAAAGACTTTCAGTTAGAATTAGCGTACAATGTTATCAGCATATTCGCGGACAAGCCATGGTTTATCGTTAAAATTTTGCCGCAGCTTAAAGAAAAATAAGTTATCGTTATTGTGCCATACTCCGGTTTTAAATGCTTTGGACTAGCGATTTTTGAAAGTACTAATGTGTTCTGTTTTCTGTTCGAAGAACATTTCGCAAGCCTGCAGCTTGCACGCTTAATGATCATGACGCAACCTTTCATTAATATCAACTTTCCACTAATAATGAATTCAACTCATGCATGCTTATTCACATTTTGCTTTTGATGTTTGGTGGCGCAATAAATGAAATAGTTTAACATGACCAATTAAAAATCACTTGTTAACATTTTTCATTTGACAAGCTTTTCTATGATTCCGAAATGTCAACAATCGACATGAAAGTAATTTTTTGCTTTGGTAGTTGGAAAATAGATTAATAAAAATGTAAATAAATAAAATGTCTAAATGTATAAAAATATATAAATAAAAATGCTGCGCTTATCAAGAGAATTCTCGAGGAAACGATATTTATGTTGGGTAGTTTTAACTTTACTACAACTGTATGTAGAGGTATAAAAATAGGAAAACAAATCGTCTGCAAATCTCATAAATCCTGCATTACAAATAAAGGATGATGGGCTTGTGCACTATACTATTAACACGTAACTTTATATAAATAGCTATTTTAAAGATTTACCTCCTATAAGATATCAGAACACAAGCCATTTAGTTTCGCATAAAATAATTTAGAAAAATATATCCATATTATAAATTGCCGTTGTAACTGTTTAATTTATATTTTTATTTCAAGGTATTAAAAGGCTCAATTAGGCGTTTTATCATCAGGGATGAATACGATAATTTTCATTGAGACAGTAATAAATACATCATAACCTCTTGATTTAAAATAGTCATGGGAACTTTCTTTTCTCTTGTTCATTTTTGTATTGGTTATTGCATTTATTATCTTACTAATCATTGTAATTGAAATACTCTTCTTTTTTTTTTTTTTTTCTACCTCAATCTTAGCAGCAACCAAATGAACATTATTCTATTAGTTTGAATAGTGCATTATTGTAGCTGAATTTCAGACCTAAAAACTGAAGCTATGACATAATTTTCAATGTATTATGATGAATCTGTTTCGTATGTGGGAAAGATTTCTTATGCATTCAGGCACGTCTTTGTGCAAATTTTCTGGCATTTCTTTAAGTGCTGTTTTAATGCCTGAAAATGCATTTTACAATATTATTCATTAGCGTATGTTTATTTTCACTAATTTACATTTGTTGTATTTAAGCATGATTTTTATTTATTGAATGAATGAAAACATTTATTTGTATTCCTTACATTAATAGATTACCCCATTCCGTTTACTATCATTGTTCATTTATAAACCTTTCGAACTTCCCATGTTGTTGGTTAGCAACGACTCAGGCAGAATTTTATAATTAAGTTCCTTCTTATTTAATATACGATTAAAAAATGAATAATAAAATATTTAAAAAAATTGCTGGCGAAAAAAAAACAATTGTATATTTATGTATAATTTTCTATAAATACAAAAAATCGATAAAAATTATAATTTTCTATAAATATTATAGTATTCGATACAAATTATAAATATTGTATAATAAATTATAAATAAATATAGAAATATCCGACTATTTATTTAAATCATACTTTTTAAAGTATGATTTAAACACATAATCGAAATTAGCATTCTGGTAATTATTCAACTGACTTTGAAACGATTCTTTTCATGAAAATAGATTTATCAATGGGCGATAAGAGCTTTAGTCTCAGCCAAAACATATATAAGCAATTTTAAATTTTGTTCAGTTTCCGTTTAGTTATTTTATAAGATTTGTTTGAATGAGTTATTATATAAATTTAATATTTAATATTATTATGTAAATTTTAAAAATATACCTGATGCTAAGTTCGAAGAATATGCCATATATTTTTGTGATCCATTACTTTAAATGTTAAATTTAGAAATTTAATTTTGCAGTTTGCTCTTTACTCGATAGATGGCAGCAAAATATCTAGATATTTTCCAATTATTAGTATTATTTTTTAATCGAAAGTTAAATTAGTATCACCCTTTCAGAAAAAAAAAAAAAAGAACACAAGAAAGAAAAAGAAAAATGACAAAGTGTGATTTAATTTTATCTCTCGCATTTATTAATACTTTAAGCTTCCTTTCCGTATTATATTCGCGTTTGCTAACACAATATTGGATTCATTCATTCCCAGTGTGATAATTTATTTACATCTGCGGATCGATTCTATTTTTTTATTCATTCCAAGCTATTGTTGTCTTGCAACGGTTGCGTTTATTATGCATATTCCAGTCTGGTGTTGCATTACAAAACGTGTAGGTAGAATGTGCCCGGGATATACAGCGTTATTTCTCGGGGATTTTATGTGCTAAATAAAGTAGTTTATTGCCGCAAAGCAATATTGTTTCTCATTTAAACCAAACATTTATTCTCCTATATGGAGATACTAAATGGCTAGACTTTTCTAAAATGACATGCGTTGTACGATATTTATGGATTATGGTCAAAGACCTACAAAAAAAATCCACACCTTTGAGAAAAATTCTTGTGGGTAGGGATAGGGATCATGAGACTCCTGCTGTTATCCTTTTGTTGTCGTCACTGTGATGACGGCTAAATCTCCGATTTTCATTTCTTGTTGGCAGAGGTATTATGCGGGATAAATTGTTAACTTTGGACCTAGCTATTTGCATAACATCAAAGAAACAAAGAGATAAACGACTGCTTATTTATTCAATCGAACCCTGAAAAAAATCCTCTTATCAGAATTCCGAGACATAATTTATTCGATTTATTCGACATAATTTTAGTACTGGGTGAGGTTATCCAGATTCAGTGAGTGGCGGTAATTCCTTGATGCATTACCAGCTTTTCTCCAAAGCTACGCAGAACCAGTAATCTGTACCAAACAGTTAAATATTCATATCATTTAAGTAGTATTAATTAAGTATAACTTAAACCCAGGGGACTCGTGACTTGAAATCGTGGGGATGCTGCAACTTTCGAAATATACATACACACTGTAAGTAAAGTGTATACGTGTTTGGATAAAATATCAAAATTATGGTAAAAATTAAAAAAAAAATAAACATGAAAAAATATTGTTTATTATCAATAAAATTATACAGTTTGGTATAATTCAAAATTACTTCAAAAAATAAATAAATAAAATCCATTCCATTAATTGTAATTAAAGGAATGGATTTACAATTTTTGGACATTGCAATTAAATCCTTTAATTGTAATGTCCAAATATTTAAAGAGACGGAGTAAACAGGAGAAGCACTACGAACACTCTACTGGCGCGAACTGCATATAAACAACACTGGAACTGCGCAACGGACAGTGCTGCATTACGCTAATAGCTCGCATCTCACTATGACGTGCATATGCTTGCGAGCCTAGCAAATACTAGCAATACGGCACTGTGGTAAACACAGTGCTGCTAGCGCCCTCCTCAGTGCTACAAGATGGATTTTTATTATTTTTTATACGAAATAAGAAAATTGTATAGGATTGTTGGTGATAAAATTAAATATTACAAGCAAATACAAATAAATTAATAAATATATTTATATATAGAGAAAAATTGGGGGTGCTGCAGCTCCGCAGTGCTTATGCACGAGCCGCACCTGCTTAATCCAATACGAATCAAATGGATAATCAATTGCTTTAGTGATTTTTTTGACAGCTTTTCTGATGAAAACAAAATGGCATTGTAGCTAGACAGCAGGGAATTCAACATGCTCGAGAAGCGATGATCCAAAAATTAAATTTAAAAAAAATCAAATCACTTTAAGCAGAGTTTATGATATATGAGGTCGATAATAACTTTAAAAAACTGTAGGGGTGCTGTTTCACTGGTTGTTATGTGGGTTATACTGAAATATAATTTTCCGTAATTAAAAAATGTGTCTTTATTTAGGAAATTTATGTAAAAATGAAATGCAGAAGAATAAACTTAGTAAGATTAAAGTTATTCGATTCAATAAACTAGGCATTACATTTAAATTATGTAATTAAAATTATTCAGATTATTAATTAACGCTCTTAAATTATTTAAATTAAATGTATTTTGTCCATTTAAAAATAAATTTGGGTGGTCATTTCTTCAAGACCGTTCAAAGGATACTAAAACAAAATCTTACTTCATATAGAAAGGGGGTATGGGCATGTTCCAATAAGACCAATACTATTCTCCTTAAAAAAGACCTTAAAATTATCCACAGATGTGTTCTCAATAGGCAAGTCTTGATGCCGAATAGGCCAATACTTTGAATAGGAAATGAAAATTACACACATTGTATTTTTTTAAAAAAAAATGAAAAAAAAAAGCTCTTCAGAGTTGCTACAAGAATAGGTCCTGTGTATGCATTGGTTGAGTTTCCTCTTCCACCCAAGAAAGTCAACTCAGGTTTTAAGCCTGTTTGTATCTTTCCACAGTCTTCAAGCTGAACTGTTTAAGTAGGCTCATATATATATGCGGAAACATTTATAAAAACTTTCCCAGCCGAGTTTTATGTCAAGGTCGATTGGTCAGCTAATCTTTTTGAATTTTTGAATGTCTTTAGGTGGGAGATGAATTTTGTCGGCTGGTGTGTGACTTTTATTGCCAGGTGGGATTCACATTAAAAATAAATAAATAAAAGTCTGGTTTCCTATGAACGTAGAGGTTGTCTAAAAATGTCTCTAATGTCTAAAAATCACAAGTATTGGCCAACTTGAACTAACATTCTTTTTCTATTATTAGAAAAGAAGTTGGTGAGTATTCCCGACAAAAGATAGTTTCCAGTTAGCTTCATACTGAGCTCCTTCAACTCTTACACTCGTCAACCTCCTGTCAAATAAAACTCTCAAAAATACTATTTTTAAGAAGTCATTATCTAGCGCACTCTCCTGAGATACGTTTCATCCGGATTCAGCTACATCTTGAACATAAAAGCCTCTGTTGTTATTAAAGACAGAACAAGAAATAACCAACAGTACAATGATCAAAAGAAAGAATAGTAAAAAATAGCCCACATTCAAGGTGCTGGCTTCTTAATAAATAAACCAGGCCCATGCTCGGCCACTAATGATGTCGGCCAACTAATGTCCGAGGCGATAGACATTCTTCCAAAAGCTGTTACCATAGTAACAACGGTACTAAAGAGAATAGCTTTTCTTCGAGACAGATAGGAAACAGCGAGTAAGAATTGATAAAAAAAGAAAAGACGATGTGGGTTGCCATTTATTACTTAATTAAGTTCTGACAGATTGAGAAAGTGAGTTGAAGTCGAAGGATTTCTTGGTTTTTCGTGCTTTTTTGTAAATAAAAATAAGCAACTCAGATGTTAAGAGACCAAAATCGACAAAACAAAAATGTAGTAATGAGATCATTTATCACTAAGGGCTTCAACCATCAAGTTTTCCTTAATTAGATAGCGAGCAAAAATATTTTATTTTATGTGGCAACCCATCAGTGCTGCTTCTTAGTAGTTGACGATTCTAACAAGCCATATTCTCCAACTCGGGGATGGGGGAATGACATTTTAAAAGTCATTTTTATGTTAGATACTAGACGAAGCGAGTTGCCTCAGTATTACGTAAATGAATGACAATCCAGAAGGCGATCGTATAATACCATTTATAAGTCTTCTATGCAGAAGACTAAAAAAGTGGTAAAATATACTTATTTGTCTTTTTATTGGGATTGTTTTTCTAGGTGGAGTAGTGGTCGACCTGAAAGCAGTTTCAAACATCCCGAAGCCTTCTTTGAAAACAGCTGCACACGCAGAAAGGAGAATCTTTCAAACTACACACTTTGGTTTTAATGAGAGTTATAATTACAATTTTCTATTGGCAATTTTCGTCTGCTTTTATTGCCATTGAAATATATTTGGTCGAATTAAATATACTATTAAATATTATGTTAATATTTAACGGTGGTTAACATATTTATTAACATAAATATGTTAATTAAATATATAATCAAATATTAAATAAACACGGTAAAAAGTATGTTTATTAGACAACACTTTTTGATTAATTTTGTGTGTGTGACTACTTGCATCGATCATGAAAAAGTTTTCGCGGCACTGAAATTAGATTACTCTAGCGCCATCTATTAGTCAGTCAACGAACTTTCACAGTCATCTTATCTTTATAATATAAAAGGAATTTGACATTTTTATTATAATTTCTTTCAAACTTTCCCTGGAAACATTCATTTCAAAAGTTTAGTTTATTATTATAATTAGAAATATTGCATAGGTATATTTCAACTGTATTATTTAACTAAATTTCCCAATTTTATTTATTTTTTATTTATTTATTTATTTTATTTATTTTTTTTATTTGTAGTTGCTGCTAAGGCAAAGACTATCGGAGACTTTTCTACTTCTACGAAAAAAATAAAAATAAAAATAAAATAAAATTGTAAATTGCTTTGTGTGAACGATACAGAAAATTCAGGATAAATTAAGCAATTAGCCACTTCTGCGAATACATTTTTATTTTACTTTTATTCCTAACATAGCGTATAGTTCGACTGTATTATTTACAAATTAGCTGGCGTTTCTTTTAATTTTAAATATGTCGGTTTACTTGTCTGCTGTTCATTGATTTTTTTACAATAATTTTAGTCACAAATATATTAGCTTAAATATTGTTTTTATTATGCGATACTCAGTTTATAGGGAGACGGGAACTTTAGTTTGTGGTAGTAAGTATTAGATAATACATCAGGCCGATATATGTAGATGTCTGTGTCCTAGTTGCGGGAAGATTACGACGGATAATGGGTTCCGATTATGTGGATCAGAGGATGAGAATAACGTCTGCCATAGATTGTCTTGTATGACCGATCCAAGCACGATGGATCACATGCTGACAGTGATCTATTATGACCTCGCCCTGAGCACATTGCCTTTAAAAGTAGATCTGTTTCAATGTTAGCATAAAAATGACTAGACGTAATTGTATATCACAGGATATTCATTCCAGGAAATAGTGATTATGAAAGTCTTTTTTTTTAGTAGTTAAAATTTTTTCTAAAATAAACAAATGTGCTCATTTAGCAAACAAGTTATAAAAATAAATAAATGTTTCTGTCTTTACTGGCAGCTGAGCTCAAGACTATCAGTAAATCAAGACTTTCAGGCAAGAGTGTATAACAAATAGCTACCACCATTTCGTGATCCTAAATGCTTATATGGCAACTACGTTCGCCCACTCGTCAGTGGCGAGTAGATTTTGCTAGCTGGAGAATAACTGCAGACTGGACAAACACAGAATAATTTTATTCCATAATAAATAAATGGCGCACCTTCTACAACCACGGTACAGCGCTAGTATTCATTTTGTGAAACGTCTATTAACTTAATTGGGACACACCATTAAAATACTGGGTGATCTTGAGCGAATAATTTTTTTTGCGTGGTAAGTAGGGTTTTCATACTTAGTCAATGCCTGCTAATAGTCTGTGTGAACTAGTGTGAGTTCTACGCGTACTTTTTTGAGCTACGGATATAAAACCTAAATTGACCGGGACCTATCTGCAGACGTCTATCACCTTGTAGGTGTTGCCATTTCCCCAGAGATACACTAGGCATCTGGGATTCATCTTTTATATGCGTATTCTGAAATGTCCATGAAAGAAAATATTGGTAAATGGTCTGTTTAACTCTGGTATTTTCACACTGTGAAGGTTCAAAATTTTATTGGAGTATATTTAGAAGAAATCAAATGTAATACTGTATTTCATTTTTTTTATAATCATATATTTATATCAAAATAAGTCTCCCAACAAGAATATGCCCATGTTTAAGACAGCCTTTAACGCTTCTCCCATGTTACCTTTCTATTGAATACATCTGATTATCTTCATTTCCTATCCGTATGGCAAAATACCTTTTGCTTGCAGTTCCGTATTTCTATTGTTTACTCCAACCCGTTTTAGAAATCAACTGGTCTAGTAACTACCCAACTGAACCCTGTTGTTTCCGTTACGTGTGCCAAAGGACATTGTTCAAAAGACTTCATTTATTAAGTCAAAAGTGTATTTTTACTTTTTCTCAGTTTTGTTCCTTGGATTCTAATGCAGTTCCGTAGCTAATGATCATATACCAGTCGACAGCCATATGCGCTAATGACCGCTCCCATCGAAATCGTACACAATAAGATTCACAATGGCAAATTCTCTTTTAATGATGGCTGTCTCCGACGAGCAAAAGAGAACAGAAAGATAAAATTACCGCGAGATCTAGCTGAATACAGAAGAGAAGGAGACGATCTCATTAAAGATACTGAAAAAACGAATACAAGAGAGCATAGCATCTTTGGAAAATCTGACTGAGAGAAAATGTGTACGTTACAAAATTCTAACTATGCGATATAAAGCTGTTGGATTTCATTTGCTGTAGTCTAGTGTAAAGAAAGATTGACTAGCCTATACTGACTGATCAGCAAAACTCGCGGTCACTGATCTATGAACAAGCTCCTTCTACAACAGAACTATCTGCAATCCCAGTAGTCACAGTTGCTGGAGGGTTGTTATGAGAGTAAACGCCTCACTTAGTTTGCTTAACAAATCCAAAGCACTGGCAATAAAAAAAAATAATAATAATAAAAAGAGGCAAGGCACCCATGCAAATACCTGCCGGCGACTGGTTGCTATGGATACAAGAAAATTTCATTTATATCTCGGTAGGTTCGCATTTCGCCACCTACTTTCACATTAGCTGGCCAATTTGTCTCTTGGCGACATCGAGTAAAGAATGAGGTTGTGGGTAACAGGAATTTATACAAACGTGATTTTATTAAACAAATGTGTGTATAAAACCGAGATAACCAAATACGTTCGTGTACGCAAATCACTTGTTTTCAGGAAATTCGAATGTCCAAGGAATATTGCAATAATAATCTTAGCTACAGCGGTAACATGGCTGTCGGGAAAAAAAAAAAGTAGAATTTAACGTATTAAATTTATCGGAAAAATATAATTAAGTATGCTTTAAACATTCTTTAATTAAGTATTCGTTAAATATTAATACGTAAGTATGCATTAAGCATTGAATGTTAATACTTAAGTATTTATTTAGTATTTAATACTTAAGTATCCATTAAGTATTCAATATTATTAAAAATATTGATGTATTAATATCTTTTAAAGTATTTCAAAAATTCATTTTTAATATTTTAAATTTTATTCTAAAAACCAGCTTTTAAATGTTCATATCATAAAGTAATTATTAGGAGAATAATAGGCCAAGAATATTCACCCAGAAATCGAATTCTCACCAGCCAGAAGTGGTTCGAAATTAGAAGCACAGTTATATTCCCTTAAGGCATCTGTACTATGGTGCTTGAAGTGTCTTTCTACAAATAAGTTAATATTAATTTCAATTTCCGCAGATTTTTTCTTTCAAAATGTACGCTATAAGCATTTTTTGGTATCTAAAGGGACTGTTTTCATATCATTGCCACACACACACACACACACACACACACACACACACACACACACACACACACACACACACACACACACACACACACACACACACACACACACACACACACACACACACACACACACACGACGCACGCACACAGGGCACGGAAAAAAGTCAACGAACACCATATTGTTAGGAACAAACAGCCATAGCGCCCACCTTAGTAGGACGTTTCCCATAGGCATGTAATGAAGTCCTGGACTGTTGTGCGAGGAGACATCCCTTGACCTCACCCGACGCTCCAGTTTATCTTACATATGTTCAATAGGATTGAGATTACGGCTCTGTGGAGGCCAACAAGTGCGGTGACGTTCATGTTCACAAACCACGCAGTTACAGCAGCCTTATATGACATGGTACATTGTCTTGTTGAAAGAGACAATGGTGAGTTCTGTAGAAACGCCACAAAGTAGGAAGCAGTGCATCGTCCAGAATCTTCAGATATCTCTGGGAGGTCAATGTTCGTGGCACCACAAACAGAAGTCCGAGGCCAAACCAGGAAAATCATGACCACCTATCCATCTGCTCGGCAGAGGGTGTAACGTGTTTTGTCGCTTCATAACACATCTTTCCAAGTTTTCACGTACCGCTGTACATGCACTTTGCACCACTGAAGATGTCACTGCATGTTGGTTTCGGTAATGTGAAGATTGCATACTGCGGTCGCCATGGAAACCCATGTTGTGAGCCTCGGTTCTGAATGTTTTTTTTGTGCAAATTCGTGTTCCATCGATGCCAGGAACGTCGCCTTCAACGTGTCTGTTGACAAATGGCAGCTTTTTAATATTATCCTTCGTAGCTTCCGACTGTCACTTTCGGTGAGTGTGGTGGGTCGTCCACTGCAGGTTGCACTTTCAGTTGAATCCCTGTTCTTTCATTTCAGTATGGTATTCCGATTGTTGGCCTGGGTTAACCAATATGTCAACAATTTGCCGATCAGATAGAGATGCAACATGGCATCCCATCACAATGCCACTATCAAACTCCATCAAATTTATCTTATAAATCTTCTTCCAATTCTACCATCTTCTGTAACTCTATTTTGTATATTATTCCCGTTTGTTTCTAGTTTCCATTTCTTCTAAACTAAGCGTTGGTTTGTACAATAATTGTTTGTAATGTTGCATTCATTCTTCTTCTTTTGATATTCTTGAAAGGTCAGTTACACCTTTTTCTGATTAATTCAAATGTTTCATTAATTTGTAAACAATGTTTTCATGACCATATCGATCTAATACATCGATCCCAAGAATCGTGGGTTTTCGTTACAATATTTTTTTTGCATATTTCTCTTAGTTCTACAGTATATGCATCTAGTGATTCTGTTGTTTGTTTCTGCAAGCGTAGCTTATAATTTTTTTTTTTATTTATCTTCTACAGCTGTTGCTACTTTATTATTTCAAATTTTTAGTCCCTTTTTTTTATCCTGATCTTTATTTTTCTTCCAAGAACCTATTCTGCTCTCAATGTAAACAAAACAGTTAAACCAATGCGCTGTTAGTATCCCAAAAATGATTTTTCCAGTTTTTTTCCAGTAATGAATTTTTTCAGTTTTTCCAGTAAAAATAACAAAATAATAAAATCTAACAGCGCCATTCCGATGTCTGCATAATATTCGAGTGCCCCCCCTGGAAGGAACACAAAATCTGTAAGCACTTTTAACGCGCGAGTTTAGGCTAAGAATAGTATCAAACCGCTTACAATCTTCGCTAATGAACACATCACCGAGGCAATGGAAACGAAGTAATCAGAGAAGTAGAGTAATGAGGAGATTTTCATTATGTGTGTGTGGGGGGGGGGGGGGGGGTATACGGCAGCCAAATAAGTTCATGAAGCGAACCTTGGCGACAACAGTTAAAGAAACGATGCTCATTTGTCTTAAGTGAGCTCTGACTGCTTTAGAGGAGGTCCACTGCTTCATACGACTGTCGAGATTTCTACATTAACTACATAAATAAATCTACGAATAAATCGACGCCTTCATCTCAAGCTTATGAAATTTCAACTACTTTTAATAATGAATTTCATTTCTATTGTAATAATAAAAAAGAAATTCATTCCAACTGTCAATTTATTTAAGCACAACCAAGTAACTCGGTTAGATTTATGAGATTGTTTAATCCATTAGTTTTCTCCACTAAGAGCACTTTGATCTTTTCTCGCAACTGTATAAACAATGCCTCTATCGTTGATTGTCGGCGAACGGAAAACGATTCTTCATTGGCATTTCAAGTCTGATACGACACAATATTACTCAGTGACAATCCTTTAATCACAATCATGATAAATGATTTTGAATCAATTACGATATGCTTACTGGTTTTACTCTTTGCGTTTGTTCATCCTGTGCCACGAATTAATGTTCGATAGTCATGATCCGTAACAGATTGGTTTAGCACATTTTATTAATATAACGTGCCAGGTTTACAACAATTTTTATTGTTTGGTAAAAACGTGTTAAAATTATCAGAATAATGAAAATAAAAACAAATAAAAATAAAATTTGCAGATTACGAAAAGCGTTATGATTTTATGTTTCTCTCATTGTTGATTGTCTTAAAATCGAAGCATTTAGTAAGACTCATTTGATCTAATTAATATGCACTGATTTTTTTTTCTTGCTGGTATCTTTCATGGTGATATTTGTACAAAAGTGAGATATTCATTATATAACCTCTTATAAAATTAAAAAAAAAAAAAATGCACTAAAATCTAAGCTTTTTTTTTTTTTTTTTTTTTTTACACTGAACCACGGTAATCTGTGTCAAAGCGATTATGATCCACTTATAATCGGATACCACGCAATTACATTTAAATAACAGAACAGACAACCTCCTAATTAAGAAAAAGGTATTCTCATTAGGTCCGCGAATTTCATTTAATTTTTTACTGGAATTTTATCCAAATGAATTACTTCTCCAGTGGAGTTTTTTACATGACCTTTTAGATATTAGTAGACTTAATAATATTACGAGAGAAAACAAAATTATAGCCGTACACGGTAAGCAGGTGGGTGTTTCAATTTTTCTGACTAGGCAGTATATATTCGCTTCAAAAAAAATTAAATGTCAGACGCAATAACATCGCTAACAATAGTCTACGGAAAAACTAATCGATATTGTTTATACAACTTACAGATAATTTATACAGAGAAATTAAAATATAAGATATACACGATCTCGTAAATGAAAATATGTAAGAGTCGCAATTGAGAGTGAATGAAAACTGTCTTTTTATATATTGATTAATGTTAACTAAAAATAGCAGACGACTGCAACAAATTATTGAAAAAGAGTAAAGAACGCTGCGTGTAGGAGAAGAAAAACAATCTGATCTTGTCAGACGTAAAGTAAAATTAATGGTTATGTTTATAATGCGGTAGGTGGAAGATTCATTAGTTCGGGTTTCAAAACTATTTTTGATCTATATCAGAGGAAAATAAGTTAAGAATATAAAAACATTATAAACTAACTACGCATGTAAATTACTTAACGGAGAAGCATTTAATACAAAATGTTTATATTTCAAGTGTCTCATCATATCAGTAGAATGGACATCAGCAAACGAATAATTATATGAAGCAGGGAATGGAAATCAACGTTACAAATTGCATTCTCCTTACCGCTGTTAGGCAAACATATGATACTGCCCAGGCAGCCATGGAACAATTTACACACAGCCAATGATGAGCGAATTTATACATATATACGGGCCGTGCATACTTACATGCATGCATACACAGAAAATGATGTATATATACGAGGGTGGTCTGAAATGTTCTCGGCTTCGACCATGCATAACAACACTATTGGCATTTTTTTTTTCTAAGTTGGTACATCTGTCATAAGCATCCATGTGAAATTGCAAGTCATTCTATCAAGAAGTTTGTTTTATACAGCTGTCCGAAGCAAAAGTGTTGTCTGTATCCCTCGAAATGGATAAAATTGAGTATCGTGCGGTTAAAAAATTCTTTCTAAAAGAAGGTTTAACGCCAAAAGAAATTCATTCGAAGTTCATAAAAGTTTAGGGGCACTCTTCTCCTTCGTTTTCGACAATTAAGAAATGGGCTGCCGAGTTTAAACGTGGCCGTACCAGCCTTGAAGATGATCCACGTGAAGAATGTCCAAAAAGTGTAACAACACCAGAAATCATTGATCAAGTGCAGGATATGGTATTGGATGACCGCCGAGTCAAAGTGCATGAAATTTCTGAGACTATAGGCATTTCAAAAGAACATGTAGGATATATTTTGCATGAAGAATTGCAAATGGAAAAGCTTTGCTCAAGATGGGTGCCGCGCTTGCTTACAGCAGATCAAAAACGAACTCGCATGAAAATCTCTGAACAGTGCTTGGAGCCTTTTAACAAGAATAAAACTGATTTTGTGCGTCGATTTATTACTATGGATGAGACTTGGATTCACCATTACACACCAGAATCCAAACAGCAGTCAAAACAGTATACAGAAGTTGGTTGTTCAGCGCTAAAGAAGACAAAATCGGTTCCATCAGCAGGAAAGGTCATGGCATCGGTGTTTGGGGATGCTAAAGGCATTTTATTTATTAATTATCTTGTAAAGGATAAAACAATAACCACCTGGGAATATTATTCCGATTTTTGAGAAAAAACCCGGCTTGCAGAAATAGAAATCATCTTTCATCAGGACAATGCACCTGCCCACAAAAGTGTTTTCTGCAAAATTAATGGATCTGCACTATGAATTGTTGGAACATCCACCCTATTCCCCAGATTTGGCTCCCTCTGACTTCTATCTCTTCTCAAAATTAGAACTCGTTCCCGCTGGTCAGCGTTTTTCTTCGAATCAAGAGGTGATTACAGCTGTACAGGAGTATTTTGCAGATCTTACTAAGAACCACTACAGGGACGGGATAATGGCGATGCAGCATCGCTGGAATAAATGTATTAGTCTTAAGGGAGATTATGTTAAATAAATAAAAATAATTTTGAAATTATAAATTCGTATTTTCATTGTTAGGCCGAAAACTTTTCAGATTACCCTTGTAGATATGTATAAAGTTAAAAAATTCTCTAACACTTTTTATTTTTCAAAAGGAGTAGAATAGCGCTTTAGCCGTAATTAACTTTATGAAGACAGTTTGGCAGCCAGTCTCCATCTTTCAACTGAACCAAGGCTTTACAGGAAGAGAGAGTTCAAAGACAACTACTGCCATCTGTTAACCTTAAAACATAACAATCATATAATTGTGTATAATAGTATGAGTGTGTGAGGTCTACGGTTAAATTTTTGAGAAGCGGTGTTAAAACCCAAGTTTTAAAACGCAAACACTTCTTCCTTGAAATCAACTTTAAATCTTACTGGCCTTATTATCAGGATGGAGGGTGGATTGATTAAAATCCCACGTTTAGTATCTACAACATGGTTTCTGGATCATCTTATCCCTTAGCCCATCCCCGTACAAAATTTCACATAAATGAACAACAGTTTTCAATTATATCAAAAGTTTTTGTTTTTAGGCTTTTTCTACCAGCAGGCGATGATCTAACCTGTTTAATTTTTAGGTATTAAAAGTAAGGAAAGAAATGTCAGTTTTCTAGTTTAATGTTAATTGGTTTTGTGAATAATTTTTCAATCTTTTCATTGAAAAAATTATTAAAACATACTTAAAAAATAATAAAGTCGATTGGATAATGAATGAGCAGATTTAATGGCTTATCAAAGATCTTTGACAGGCCGCATTTTCTTATTAGAGAAGTATTTTTATTGCTATAAGTATTGCTGTAGGAGTTGTCAAGTGCTATTAGACCCAAGGTTCTATGGCTTTTTTGTATATATTTTAGGCTATCACCTATTTAGATTAAAAATGCTCTGAAAAAAGCAAAATGAAGCAAGATAAGTCAACCTGTCTACGGTTGAAGAGGAACTGATTTTTTAAAAAAAAAAAAAAAAAACTCAAACTGAAAGCATAAACATAGAATTGGATTGTAGTTTCATAAAAATGAGAGAAAAATACCTGTAAGAAATAGTTTTTCATATCGCACTGGATTCTTTATAGCACACACGCACCTTGCATACGAGAATAATGCATTTTATGAGGCCACTTTAAGTGTCAATTATTGATGGATTCTGTAACTTCAATTTCCTTATTCAAAGAAAAAAAAATCGTGAAAATTCAATTTTCTTCGGAACTTTGAAACAAAAAAAAAAGTTCTTTCAAATATCTCACTTCGAATGTAAGACAGTATTTGTAAAAATATATATCTATAATTAATCTATTAATTATATATATATATAATTATATATATATATATATATAATATATATATATATATAATTAACACAAAATAATCTATAATTAAATATTTATTTTATTATTTATTATTATTATTTTTTTTATTTCACATTTAATGTAATTTTATGAAAAATGTAGCTAACTATTGTATTGATTGCGAAATTACGATATATCTCTGCAAAATATAAAAAAATATTTTCGAAATTAAAATAGATTTCAACAAATCTTTAGATCAGAGATAAAAAAAATAAATAAATAACAGCTGATTGCAAAATTAGCTTCCGGTTTATTAACAATGGACCACGAGAGGGCACTGCCTATTTTCCAATTAAAGGAAAACGACAACAAACGAAATTCGACTAAACTTGCCAACAAAAGCAGCCGATTTAAACCTTATTTGACAGGTTTGTCTCTAATTTTAGGGGTATCATAATTCCCTCGTGGAATTTTCAATGAAGAAATAATTCAGAGTTAAATTTTTATTAGTATTAATAACTTTTATTAGTATTAATACCAAAAGATTATTGGATAAATTTTAGACAATTCATAAAATACTAAAATGGCAGCAGAATTACAGGCATATGGAACTTTTATTTAACCTCTTCGACATCTTCTTGTATAAAGATACCTGTGGGACCTCCATAATTATACAAAAACATGTATGCCATAATGAAATAATTATTATTTATTAATCAGTAAATTTCGTAAACATCATTAGTGTGAGTAGAAGAACAAAAATACAAATTTGAATAGTGAAGAAATGAGTGCGTTAAAAGGAAAAATAATAATTATTTCACTTTAATATATAACTTCTATAATTTCTTCTTCAAGTCATTTCGACCTCTTAATTCTTATGATCAGCTAGAAAAGGATTGAAATAAAATTGTGAGTACACTTTTTGGATGTTTTTTTTTTTTTTTAAATCTAGTGAACCGAATCACGACTTGTGACTTTTTTTTTAAAATAAACATAAGTTGTTCTTCACACTTATTACTAATAAATATTTTGAAAATGTGGGATCTATTGAACAACTAAACTTTGTTTCTGTTATCACATTATTTACAAGTGGCCACATAAATTAATGCAAAACTTATAGACTAATATCAATATTATTAGCACTCTCAAATGGCTATTAATACAAATAAATAAATTCCTTAACGACTTTTATTCCTCAAAGAGAATAGCGGAAGCTGCTTAACCCTGAGTTTAGAAAACCTGAAGGGTAGCCAATTTTCATTTTTAGCCAATCACATATACCTGGCCCAAGATTAACAATGATTTTAAACGAAATCCGGGGAGAGAGAGCTCGTCAAAAATTTCCACCATCTCGTGGTCCTAGCCTAACTTTATATACAGTATACTGTCTGTAATAGTACGAGTTGCACAGTCAATTTTGTTAGGTTATTAATATCTTAATAAAATAAAACAAACTATTAAATTCCTATTTCAACTCTATATCATTTATTCGTATTGTTTCAGAAAGGGTTTTAATTTTTTTTTTTTTTTTTTTTTTTAACGAAACAATTTACAGTGAGATAAATTGAAGAATCTATTCAGCAGCATTTTTTTTTTTTATCGTTGTTTCTTCTTTATTCGCTTGTGTACATCAGGGCTTACTCTTTCTGAAAATGTCAAGTACGGTATTAGAGGTGTTATTAATGGTTTAAATCCTGTTTCAACGAAAAGCAGTATATATCAGCTATGGTAGATTGAACAGTGAAACAAAAAATGATAAAATATGGGACCTACAGGGTTCGGCACTAGAAGCTCTTCTATTTTTAATCTCTGTTAATTAATCTCTGTGAGCACATCTTATTTGGAAGAAAGACGGTTCGCTGATGACACGGCATTCATGTAATATACTAAGGCTTTCGAATATCACGTTAACCTTGATATGATCATGATATGATCAAACTAAATACACAGCGTAGCAAAAAAAAGGGTCTTAAAATTAACGTTGATAGAACTACATATATTTACTTCAGCTTAACAGATGCGCTAGATCAACAATCTAAGTATACAAATGGCATGCGAAGAATCGTAATGATATCCAAAACTACAGCTGTAGATTAGTAAAAAAAAAAGAAATCGATAAAGTATTTAGGTCTCCTCAGTGACTTGTTATTGCGGAAGTGGAACTTCCATATCTTCTCTTTGATACATAAGATGGAATTTGTTATGAACAGAATATATTATGCTAAAATCTATATTAGCAAAGTATTTTTACAATGTCTTCAGTTATATTTTCGACTACCAATGGCTATAGATTTTGGCACATAGAGGCATGTGGGATGCTCCTTTCAGGAGTTTTTTCTTTCTGTTCTTTATGTTACTTTTAATATTTATCCTATTAGTCTAATATTATCACTTGCGTATTATTATATGTATTGTATTATATTTCTATTCTTGTTTGGATTACTAGAATGCTTGTGTTATAATTTCGATTTGTTTATAATTTTTTGTGATATTCCAAATATTTATTTACATTCATTAAACCGATTGAAGGTTCCTACAATGTTTTAGTTTTAATAATGATAATCTATAATAATGATAGTCCACATGTGCTACTGCAGACAAAACAAGTCGACCTTTTTGTTCATAGATATGAGCGATATATCTACAAAACAAAAACAGAATTCGTTTGTTACTGCTAAATTGTTTTTGTAGTTAGCCCATTGTTGTAAAGCGATGCAAAATCGAACTACGAACCCTGAAGCTGGAAATCTGTGCATGGCAAATATGCAAATCAAAATTAGCTTCCTGTTATTGTTAGAAAAATAATGAAAACATTTCGTTTAACGAGCTGCATACCCAATCATTAGCAAGAACCAAATCCCTATCAAGCCGTCATCATTTTACTCGGCAACAGCTGCAGTTGAATGTGTTTTCCAATCGCTGCACAAGCTTAAAATCATTACTAGAACTTAATTAGGAAAGAAAATGCCGAATACTTTTAATTATATGAAATCAAATCTCATCACGGTAAGAAAAACAAAACAAAGCAGTCTCCAAATGCATAAAAGTAATGGGCTAATTGGACTAGAGAAATATTGGGATCTTTCTGTCAACACACAAGACGGTTTTTAGCATCTGCTGATGTAAGAAGAGATTTTGAATACGAGTACTTAAATCAAGGAGGTATAAAATGATCGTATTTTTGGTTCCAGAGAAATCACTTCAGCATTTTAGGAAAGAACTATTTTAAGGAAACAATTATTTTCTGAGTTTTCAGGAAGGGAAAATCCCCTGAGGGATTTTCGTCCTGCAAAACAAGCGAACCAACCAGAACAAACACACACGATTCACAGACAACAATACACTAGCGTCTTAGTTGATTCAGGCGTAAGTCAAATTAACCCACACTATCTCACACGAGCAGGACCAGTTGTTGCCAAGGGAACGTTACGTCACATTTACGTACTCCAAGAATTGAAACTATTTTATTATGTAGAGAGAGAGACAAAGGTGATCGGAACGAAGCAATTCAGAAATTTCCTGAAACAAAACAATAAACAAATGATCTCCGAGATCATTCGTAATCTCACTAAGCGACCATTTTTCTAATTGGCAAAAATCTACCGCCAAGTACAACCGCTGTACTACCTGAAATCAAATAGGCCAAAGACAAATATTATATTATTAAATTGAATTGAAAATTTTCAATTGAATTGAAAGCCATCAATGTAGGAAAGATGCGTCTTTCAAAAGTGTTTAAACGTACAGAAACTTAAAGATCAAAAACCCCAGAACATCGAACCTTATATTCTTATAAGGACTGGCTTAAAGGGGCGAAGCAAGAATGCTTTTCATCTTCCCCGTTGTCTGTAGAGGACAGCGTAGGGATAAAGTGTTATTGAGCTATAAAGCTCTGATCATGGTAGGAGGGTAACAGCAATAGTCGAGCCTCAGAACTTCATTGGCTACATTGCCATCCATTACCCTCCAAGGGTATTAATCACCGCATCTCATAGTCGATCCGGAACATCGAACCACCACCACCAACAACAACGTTACTGGCTTGCTGGGTGAAGCATAAAATGCTTTTTGTTTTCCCCTTTGTGTCGAGAAGCTTGGTGGGGGGGGGGGGGATTGTGAGCCTTATGCTCGCACTTTGTGAACTATGGAGTTAGCTCTGTTCTGCTGAGAGCAGGATTTCCTTGGGTCTTTTATGTTTGTGATAGTCATGTTCACTATAACTGGAAGTTTGTCTGATTTGTGGGTTAGGAGGAGAGTGTGCCTTGCTGATGAACTTTTCCGCATGGTCATGAAGGCGAGAATTGATATCTGGGGTTCCGGTTTCTCTGTGGATCTGCGTGTTTCTGAAGAACCATGGGGCGTCCAGTATCATCCGCAGACACTTATTTTGTATCCTCTGTAGTTTCAGGATGTTAGATTTGGATGTGTGACTCCATGCCGAGGATACATATGTGATTACTTGTCGTATTACTATCTGATATAGTAACAGCTTGTTGCGTGTATCCAATTTGCTGTTGCGGTTGATCAGGGGACAGAGTTGGGCTATGGTTCTGGATGTCTTTGTGCTTATGAGCTTGATGTGGCTGTTGAAATTCAGCTTTTTGTCCAGCTGTACTACTCCAAGGTATTTGGTTTCTGTCTGCCATGGCATCTTTTTTCCGAGGAGTTGAATGTCATCTTGGATGAAGGCTTTGCGTCTGGTGAATAGTATAGCTGAGCTTTTGAGGGGGTTTACTTGTATCCTTCAGTCCGAGAACCATTTCTCTAGCTTTGTTATGGTGTCCTGGAGACGACTGATCGCCAAGCGTGGGCGGAGAGATCTTGTCATTATGGCTGTATTATCTGCATATAGGGCTGTGATGGTAGTCCTCAGGTTCTGTGGAATGTCGGCCACGTAGATTGTGAAAAGTAAAGGAGCCAACAGGGATCCCTGTGGTACTCCTGCCCAGATTTGGCACCTAGTTGAGATGGTGCCATTTATTTTTATCTGCAAGGATCTGTCAGTGAGGTATGATTTTATTAGACGGGTAAGGTTTGTTGGAATGTTGGCCTATATGAGTTTGTAGAGTAATCCTTGATGCCATAGCTTGTCAAAGGCCTTGGCAATATCCAGAAAGACTGCAGCTGTGTGAAGGTTCCAGTTTTATCCTTGAGTGATGTGCTCCACTAGTCGGTGTATTTGTTGCACTGGCGGAAGCCAAATTGTTCGTTTGGAATTATTCCTAATTGGTCTGATTTTTCTCGAAGTCTTGAAAGGATGATTTTTTTCAGAAATCTTTCCAATGTTGGAAAGCAGGCTTATCGGATGGTAGCTTTGCGGGAGTTGTGGATTGTTTCCTGGCTTTTTTATTGGTATGATGTTGGCTGTTTTCCATGCAGTGGGGAAGTGTTGTATCCTCAATATTGCATTGGTTATGTTAACCAGGTGCACAATAGCCTTTCGAGGAAGTAGTTTGATGATTCTGTTTGTAATTCCATCTGGACCTGGAGCTTTTTTGTTGTTTAGATGTTTTATGATGTTGGTTATTTCTGTTGGAGTAGTGGGAGTGATGCTGTCAGGTTTATCTGTGGTCTGTCTTAAGGTACGCTTGACCTGTTGGTGGACTTTATATACGTGGGTGATGTTTATGTTGTCATATGATGGGCTGCATTGTTTTTCTAGGTTGTCTGCTATTGCTTCTGCTTTTTCTGTATCAGTATGCCCAGTTCCATGTGCAGTTTGCATGGGGAGTAGAGGGTTGTATTTGGTGCGCAGGATCTTCAGAAATTTCCATATTGTGTGATCTTCTGGGTCGAGTGATGACAGTTTATTGTCCCAATCCTGATTCCTGTGGTTTTGAAGTGCGTTTCTGACTTGGTTGTTCAAGTTGTTCAGTGTTTTCTTGTCCTGTGGGACTCTTGTGTTGTGGCATCTTTTCCTGGCTTTGTTTTTTTGTTCTGATGAGGTCCGTGATGTTTTCTGGGAGCCGTCTGGTTATGTGGTTGGTTGTGGTTTTAGCGACTGCTTCTAGTGCTTTTTTGATTTGGTTTGTTAGATTGCTTACTGCTTCATCTATTTCTTCTTTTTTTGTGGATGATGGGTAGAGGGCCAATGTATTCCGGTAGGATTTTAGCTAGCCTATCCCATGATATGAAGGTGTGCTGGAGGGCCAGTTGGTCTTGCGTGCCAAGATTGATCAGGATTGGGTTGTGGTCAGATGATAGTTCATTGATCGTCTTTAGTTGGTATTGATAACTGATGTTTTTAAGGATAGCTATGTCAAGTATATCTGATCTGTCATGAGGACTGTAATGAGTGTGCTCAGTGGGTCCTGCTACCACAACTGAGTTAAGTGTTGAATAGCTGTGTAGTATGTGTCCACATCTGTTGTTGGTGGTGCTGAACCAGGCTGTGTGCTTGGAGGTTAAGTCTCCTGCTATGATGGTGGGGTTTGTGGTGCCAAGGACAGCATCCAGGTCTGCTTTCAGTAAAGGGTTGCTTGGTGAGTTATAGGCAGCATATATCGTGAGACTTCCTGCGTTGCTTGTGTGGCCTTGTATTCCTGTAATTTCCAGGTTGGTAGTCTGCGGGTTGGATATGGCATTGTGGTGGAGGTACGGTCTGATATAGATGGCAGTGCCACCCCTCTGGTGCTGAGTCTATCGGTTCGGTACATTGTGTGTCCCCTCACTTTTGGGTTGTTACAGGGGTCTCATGTGGGTCTCGTGGATTAATATTGTCAGGGTTGTATCTGAGTGCAAATTCCTGCAGTTCTAGTGTTTTGCTGGAGAAGCCGTTGGAATTCCAGGCTGCAATTAGAAGCGAGTTGGGTTTTACTTTTGTTTTATTCATTGTTGAGTGCTGTCAGTATGGAATGGGTTCCTTGCAGGAATCTCTTTGTGGAGGATGGCGTTGGATTTGTTCTGCTGAATTCCTGATGCATAGTGGCTAGTGAGGCAGTCAGTATTGCTGTGATGTTGGGGCCTGTTTGATTGCTCTGTATTGTGTCCTTTGAGCAGGCTGCTTCTGCATAGGTCTTGGTGGGAGGTTGATCCCTTTCCTGACTTTTGTGGATAGGGTTTTGTTGGTTTCATGACTGGTCAGCTGAGATGCATTGAGTAGTCCAGATTAGGGGAGGTTGGACGGGTCTTGTAGTTCCGTGATTTCTGGGGTGGATTGCATCCTTTGTAGCTTGCTGGGTGGGGACCTCCACAGTTGGCTGGTGCGGTTCTTGGTTTTGTGCATGTAATGGTTTGATGTTTCTCACTACACTTCAGGCATCTGAACTCGGCTTTGCATAGTTTTTGGGCATGGCCAAACTTTTGGCAACGATGGCATTGCCCTGCTGATGCCCTTTTCCTGAGTGGTTCTGTTGTTATCTTTAGTCCACAGACCGTGGGTATGTCGTAAATTCGTCTTTGCATGTTCTGGATCTCGACTAATACTAATGGCATCGGTCATTTATCGGATCTGAGCATCCGGCTGACTTTGATTGGTGTTAGGCCCTGCTCGGTGAGGTCTGCCGCGATCTCCTCGGAGGTAATGCCTTCAGTAACACCTCGGAGTACAACCTTGAGATTTCTTTCTCTGCTTAGTGCGAAGGTGTGGTACTGTAGTTTGTTGTTGTCCATTATTTTTGTTATCCCTCTGTAGTCTGTGACTGTTGTTGAATTTGTACACCATCGTGTTTCTGGCCCAGGAGTAGTCAATGTTATGTTCTCTCAGGTTTCGTGCAACTGTGGTCCATTTTTCTTTTCACGGAGAATTACCGGGGGGATCTTTTCCTATTTTACCGGTACTGTTTGTGGGGGTGTTTCGTTTTCCATATGATCATCCTCGGTTCTGGTTCTTTTACTCGTGTGTTCTTCTGTGAGGTCTGTCTGACTGTTGTTCTCAGGTAGGGAGACGGTCGAGTTGTTGATCTCTTCAGCTTCGTCCTCGATATCTTCAGGTTCGTCTGGTTGTGTGTACAGGTTTAGGAAACCTGGCCATTCCGTATCGAATTTTTTAAGTAATAATTTAAATAGTTTTAGTGCTTGATCTTTATTTAGATGCTGTAGAAGATCATTAAGGTTATCCATGTCTGTTCTGTTCGTTGATAAGTCTAGTAGAGAGTGATTGGGGAAATTGCGTATGAGCGCAAGTAGATCCTTTAGAGCTGCGATATCCTCTACAGAATTTCTGCTGGCAGGTCTTCCAGCAATATCGATCGATTAGCTAAATGCGCGAAGCAATAGCAATTATATTTCACAATACAAAGAACGCTTTAGTAATTTGATCCCCGGCAAACAAGAAATGATGGCGGCTCGCGTTTTGATCAGTGTGATATTTGTGGATTTCCGAATGATATATAAATAATAAATAAAGGAACATCGAACAGGACGCAGGACATATATGGCGCAGAGGGTGAAGCTTGACGCTTTTCATATTCCCTGTTGTCTGTTTCGGGAGCAGTGATGGGAGAGATTTGTGAGCTATTTTAGCTCTCCCTGAGTGGGCAGAAGTGGTTATTCGTCGTTGGGTGTTAGGATGGCTTTCGGTCTTTTATGTTTCCAGTAGTCATTACGGTCATAGTTTCCGGCTTGTTGTATCAGTTGGTTTGGATGGATAGATGTCTTCATAAAGAATTTTTCTGCTAGGGAGCGTAGCAGTGGAGAGATGTAGGGGATATTTATGTCCCGGTGGATCTGGGCGTTCCTGATGAGCCACGGGGCGTCCAGTATCATTCGCATGTTTGTCTTGCGATGTATGGCTACAGGCTGGGGAGGCGTATATGACTGTGGGACGGATCACTGTCTTGTACAGTAGTATTTTATTTGTTGAGCTTAGTTTGCTGTGTCTGTTGATCAAGGGGTATAGCTGGGCGATAACTTTTGAAGCTTTGGTGCATATGCTCTTGATGTGGCTGTTGAAGCATAATCGCTTATCGAGAAGTGTTCCTAGGTATTTTGCTTCAGTTTTCCAGGGAATTTTAGAGTTGAACAGGGTGATGTCTCCTTTGGGGGATGCTCGTCTTCTTGTGAAGAGTATCGTTGTACTTTTCTGGGGGTTTAATTGTAGTCGCCAGTCTTTAAACCATTTTTCTAGATTCAGGATAGTGTCTTGTAGTTTTTTTGGTGACGAGAAGTGGTTGACGAGATCTGGCTAGAATAGCCGTGTCATCAGCATAAAGGGCGATGGTGGATGTGAGAGGATTTTGAGGGATGTCTGCCATATAGATGTTGAACAGGATCGGGGCTGGCAGTGATCCTTGAGGAACTCCAGCGAGGATTTTCCGTTGGGTTGAGACTGTTTCATTGATTTTGACTTGCATCCTCCTGTTGGAGAGGTATGATTTGATCAGGTGTATCATGTTTAGTGGAAGGTTAGCGATGATAAGTTTGTAGAGGAGGCCTTGGTGCCAGATCTTATCGAAGGCCTTTGAGATGTCTAGGAAGACAGCTCCAGTGTGTTGATTCCAATTGAATCCTGTGGTGATATATTCTACCAGTCTATGGATTTGATGGGTGGTGCTGTGATTTTGACGGAAGCCGAATTGTTCTTCTTGAATGATATTTAATTGGTTGAGATGATCTTGGAGTCTGATGAGGATGATTTTCTCAGCTATTTTCCCTAAATTGGATAGCAGGCTGATAGGACGGTAATTTTCAGGTAGGTGTGGGTCTTTGCCTGGTTTGTGAATTGGGATGATGTCAGCTATTTTCCATGACTGGGGGAAGTGCTGCCATTTGAGGATGGAGTTTATGATGTTTGCTGATGTGCTATGGCTTTGCGTGGTAGTGCCTTGATGACTTGGTTAGTGATGCCATCCGGACCTGGGGCTTTTTTGATCTTGAGATGGTTGATGATGCCGATTATTTCGGTAGGTGAGGTAGGCATTATAGGACTTGGATTGACATCGGGACGATTTACTGTGAACCTGACTTTACGATGGATCTTGTATACGTGGCTGATGTTTAGGTTATCATATGCAGGACTGCATTGTTTCTCTAGGTTTCTTGCTATGGCTTTGGCTTTGTCAGCATCTGTGTATGCAAGGTGCTGTTCTGCTTGCAGAGGGGGGGGGGAGGGATTTGCGCTTGATCCTGAGGTTGTTTAGGAATTTCCATATAGAATGATCTGCTGTGGAGATGGAGGTGAGCTTGTTGTCCCATTGTTGGTTCCTGTGGTTCTGAAGAGCTTCTCGGACAGATTTGTTTAATCTGTTGAGGGCTGTTTTGTCCTGGGGAGCACGAGTGTTGTGATATCTTTTTCTTTGTCTGTTTTTTCCCTTATTAAGTCCATGATTTCTTCCGGGAGATGATTTTGTTTGTGGGTGATCGTGGATACTGTGGCTGCTGTTATGGCTTTATTGATTTGATTGGTGAGGTTCTTTATTGCCGTGTCTATTTCTTCCTTGGCTTTTATATGGGGAACCGGACCAATGTGTTCTGGTAGCACTCTCTTGAGTTTGGGGGGGGGGGGAGGTGACTGATCTTTGTTCCCTAAGTGAAGTAGGATTGGGTTGTGGTCTGATGATAATTCGTTCAGTGCTTGAATGCTGTGCTGGTATTTGATGTTGTGTAGAATGGCGATGTCTAGGATGTCGGCTGTGCCAGTTGGGCTGTGGTGGGTTGGTTCACTGGGTCCTGTTACGACAGCGTTGTTTAATCCTGTGTAGCTGAAGAGGATACGGCCATTTTTATTTGTGGTTCTGCTGTTCCAGGAGGGATGTTTGGAGTTTAAGTCCCCAGCGACGATGATGGATTCATTTGTGCCTAGTACAGCATCCAAGTCAGAAAATAGCAGGGGACTTGTAGGCGGCGTAGATTTTAAGTCTTCCAGTTGAATTTGTGTGGACTTTGACACCGGTGAGTTCTAGGTTGGAGGTTGGGGGGTTGAGTATTCAATTGTGCCTGATGCAGTTCCTGATAAATATGGCTGTACCACCACCTCTGTAGTCCAGTCGGTCGTTTCTGTATAGTGTGTAGCCTCTCAGTTTTGGATTGTCTGCAGGTCTTAGATGAGTTTCATTAATTAGGATGACGTCAGGGTTGTATCTGTGAGAGAATTCTTGAAGTTCCAGAGTCTTATTTTTTAGGCCATCGGCGTTCCAAGCGGCGATCTGTAGTGAGTCTGGCATTAATCTAGTTTTATTCATTAACAAGCATTGATAATATGGTTTGAGTTTCTTTTAGAAATCTTTTTGTGGAGTTTGGTGAAGGGTTTGACTTACTGAAGTCTTGAAGCATGTTTGACAATGAGGCTGTGATGACTGTTGTCATGTTTGGAAGAATTTGGTCCTGTTGGATATATTTGGATGAGCGGGCTACTTCGGCATATGTCCTGCTTAGAAGGTTAAATTCATCATAAGTGAACTCTCAAAAGGTGCATAATCAAATTATTAAAGTACAGAGCTAAAAGGCTGTCGTTTGCAAAAACAGCATATTAAACTAGAGAATATTATGGATGCAACAATATTTTATAGCCAAACATAAAAAGAAATTTACGAAACTTTAGAATAATTAAGTCAAATCCAACTTAACCACTAATAAAAGGCGTACATACGGGCAAAGAGTGTATGTTTTAATACAAGTAATACAAGTGAAGGCAGCTGCATGTCCAAGGTTACATTCTTATAAGCTTTCTGGTAATTTTTCGAACTTTTTCGTTTAGTTTTTTCTATATTTGGCTATAAAACATGGCTGGATCCATAATATCCTCAATTTTAATGGTATTAGTGAAATTTTTTATATTTTCAAATCAGAAATATTATTACTTAAAATTTTATTTTGTGCTTAAACTAAATGGAGTAGTTTCGACATATACATTAAACAAAATGGTGTAATTAGAATAGAAGAAAATGTAGTAGATGTAGAAATATGCAAACTACCCTGGAAATATTCATCTGCGAGCAAAGAAGAGTATATTGAAGATCTTATTTTCTCTTCGGAGAAAGCTCCTAAAGGACACGAACTGATCAACCAACTTCTCTTGGTTTAGAGAAGGCGCAGGCTTTGATGCATTTATTTTTATTTCCTTTTTTATTTTAAATCAATACCTGTAGGTGTTCAGATATTCTGTACGTAGCATCTGCTTTCCAGACTCAAATTTTCTCATTTTTTTTTCGATAATAACTAAACATTGCAGTACGGTGAATGCTCAGTGAAGATGGTTAAATTATCCTTAAAACGGATTATTCGAATGAAGAACTTGAAGCACAAATACATAAGATTAAGAATTCAAACGAAACTGTAGTGTGGCAAAAGAAACATGCAAATTAAAGTGATCGGAAGTTAAGTAGAATGTAGGAATCGTTTTTAAGTGAAATTAATTATAACGAACATTAAAATATAATAGGCAATTATGGAAATCAACCGAAATGAACACATGCTTCAGTAATTTTTCTCCCCCCCTCCATCTTTAATAGCATTCAGTGCATAAAAACTGCTTAATCAGGCGTATTCTGAAATAAACAAAGTATATTTTGTAAGTCAAATTAATTGTTGTCTCATTTCACTTGAATGGAGCTGAAAACATGCTATGAACAATTACTGGAACAGCTTTCTTCTATTTTAAGATTGCGACACCAATTACATTCGATTATTTTAATTACTTTCATTTTTCTTATTATTATTTTCTGATGGACTTGAATTTCTTTTTAGTGTTAACTGGGCATAGTAATCGATGCTTTGCTTTACATTTAGCGTCAAATGACTGCAATTCTAATTTGAAAAATTAATTTAATAGGAATTTGGTTTCAGTCTTCTTTTGTTTGTCAAGCATTTCATGGTAGAATGACTATAGCTCCAGGAAGTAATATATTTCAGTGGAGAAAACTTTATAAATACACTCACACCCACATCTGTGATGAGAATATTTTTTTATCAGTATAACAATGCCTTTATTGATGGAGTTTTTTCACGACTTCTTTCTTTAGCGATTTCAAGGGTGTTTTCGACATCGCTACACCTACGCACGGGTAAAAATTGAATTGAGTATTGCGTAATATACGTGGGATACGCGTATAAAAATAATGTATACAAGAGACAACTACATCCATACTCGTGTTGCACAACTTCATAAAAACAACTAAAAAAGGCTAATGTAATTTGTAGCACACAAACATTTATAGTAATTATACCGTAGCTATGATATATTATTATTCATAATAATATATCGTATTATTATGAATAATACTGGAAGCATAATACTCAATCGATCTTAGTTAAACGATGAAATTTTTCTTGTGGTGTTAATTGGATTCATCCTGAAAAACATCGCAATAAAAGCGCTTTTTTAATTAAAAATAATAATTTTGTGAGAGATCAATTATACACGACTTAGATCTTCATGCACTGAATAATATTTCTCTTTTAAATCCACTACATTTTTATTTCTGTTTCAATTTCGGCAGCTTTCTATCTTTTCTTTTTCTTCTCATCGCAACTGTTATCCTCCGCTAAAACACTCCATTTTCTTGAATCGATAAGAAATTGAGAATTTTCTTCCTAAAGACTTCATTATATTTCTAAGCAAACGAAGGCAGGCTGTGAACTTCAAAGAGGATTCGTTTGACTTTTCTATCTATGAATCCAGAATGTAAAAGTCAGTTTTACCATCAAGGTACTCTTGATTCTACAAATGGATTTAATTCAATTTCTAAAAGGAAAATTGGAAAAATAAAATTATTTAAAGAAATGTCGAAACTGAGGCGATATCAAACGTGATTTCTTTTTTCTCAATTACGTTTTTCTCAATCAAGACCTGGAAAGGTACACACTGCATCACCAGACTACTGGAATATCACAACACAGTCAAAAGAAAAGAAAGAAAAAAAAATCACAAAAGTGAGGACTTACGTCAGTACAAAGGTAACTTAAGACGCAACATATCATAGTGTGTAAATTAGCCCAGCGAAATCGCAAGTCATTTCACTTTCTTAATCGCTAGGATTTTTGGCAGCAATCCTGGTCTAATTCAAGGAAAATAGCCGATTCACATATATGGACTCTTATGAGTCACTGCTAGACCTTTATTAACATTTTCCAGATGAAAGAAATTTAGCCAATAGAGTCATTATCCTTGACTATTCTCAAAATGTGCGATTTTTCTATTATCTACAGAATACTGATTATTACAGGCGTCTGATTATTAGGAGAGAGATAATCTTGAAAAGTAGTACATCGATCTCTAAAACTACTGTTAAACAAAATGAGCGAAGGAAACAAATTGACTGAAAGAAAAAAAAGTGATGGTGCACGTTCGAAGAAGGAAAGCGACCCAAAAGGTTCGATTATGTTACTGCATATCTTCTGATAGTTTCACAAAAGTCTGGAAAACTTCCATCTATTCGGACTTTTGCTCCTAAGGACGGCTAAAGTAAAGGCAATAATCCTCTTTGGGAAGCCGAAACATACTCTGCAAGGTCAAAAGATGTGCACGCAGTGATTTTTGAAGTCACTCACGACTACGTCCTGGCTGGCAGTAACAGCGAGACCGGAGATCCAACTGAACTGACCTCCATGGGATCCTTTGGTACCAAACGACCGAACGTACCTACCGTCTGGGCGACAGATCTGCACGCGTCCATTGCCGCTGTCTCCGACGAAGATGAAGCCCGTGTCGTCGATGGCAATGCATTCCGGATGGATGAATTGACCTTTCAATGTTCCCTTCTGACCGAAGGTCGACAGGTGGTCCCCAGAAGACGAGAACACGTGGATTCGGTGGTTTCCAAAGTCGCAAACTACGAGTTTCTGTCCGTCTCGGGTTACGGCGATTCCCGCTGGGTCGTGGAACATGCTTCGAGGTCGAATGCTGGCGCCCTCTCTCGGAAACACGCCGATCTCGTTCAGAAACGCTCCGTCTTTGTCCAGCACCTGTATGCGACCGTTACAAGTATCGCAAACGTAAATGCGACCATTCTGGTCCACACAGATGGACTCTGGGCTGCGGAACCTCGCTGGCGATCGCCCCTTCATACCGATTTGTTTAACGAAATGTCCATTGCAATCAAATACGTGGATGCAGTGCTTCCATTTGTCCGTCACTAGAATCTGCTGCTCAGTGGGAGAAAGAGCGATCCCAAACGGACAAAGAAATTCTCCCGGTCGCTGACCTCGAGTGCCAAAAGATCGCCTGAATTTTCCTGTCTTTAGGTCAAACACGTGTATCCGATGGTTGTCCATAGCGACCACGAAAACCTCGTCGGACCAGGGAGAAACGGCCACCCCAGATGGTCTCTGTAACATTCCCATTCCCAGCCGTATCTTGGGAGCAAAAGTCTTTGCTCGGTAGAAGCGGGACCGTGCGTTCGCAAGTTCCTGTTGTTTGTCATCGTCACTGGCTATCACTGGAGGTTCGGTGTTGGGTGCATCCTCCGTCGGTGGTTCGTAGTCATCATCCTCTTGAGAAACATTCTTTGTTTCCGTACTTAAGGTGAAGGTCTCGTGATCAAAAGCTAGATTGGGAAAGCCGATATTCCCAACATCGACAACAGCATCCGAGGACTCTCCGTGAATCTCGAGAAAAAGCGCCACCTGAAATGAGAGATGAACAACACATGAGCGTCAGTAAGCATAGAAATGCACTCACAAAGTAAATTCACTTTCATGTTTACCACTTAAATCCCTGAAGAACTGCATTCTAAGTGTTTTAAGAATTTCACTAGATAATGAAGTTCTTAACCTAGCTAGCCATGGAAACTGATTGGAAAAAATATATCATGAATACCGCATATAAAATAGAATTATATAAATATGTAAAATAATTCATCTCGAAATAGTGGGGTTAATGTTATAAATTAAAGAAAAATAAGCAAGGATATATTGTGTTACTGAAGGTAACTGAAGACATAGGTATAACCATATATGCCTGTATGTGGGATGAAAAGTCCTGCTACTTCTGGATGATGTCAGCTAACTCACATTCAGTTAGCAGACACTGCTAGTACACTGTTCGGAAATGCATACTTGGATAAGGTTTCCCAACTGGGTGCCAATGCACCATAATTTTCTGGGCACGCTTGTCTGATATTTAATAAATCGTATCTTAGGAAATAGACGAGTCATAATAACCAGAAATTTTTGAGCTGATGGAAACTGAAGAATCTGTTTTGTCTTTGATATGAGTCCCAGTTATTTTTTTCCCTCTTGACCTAAATGAAAGAATTTCGGAAGAGGCTCAGCAACACATCGGACATTTTACGCGCTGCAGGACAGATATAGTTCTTACGAATGGTTGAAAATGCCAGAAGACATGGAATTTCTTGGTTAATTATATGAAAGAATGCAATCCGAAAGCACCCAAAAATCAAATAAAAAATAACTTGGCATAATACTCGTTTCTCGATATCTTCCATAGATATACGATTCTTAACAACTGGATCACAAGAAGATATATAAATAATAAATTTAGTTTAGTGCTTTATCCAAGTGTAAGCAAACAAAGTTTTGCGCCTGAAGTATTTTCAGGACTGGGGAAATTCGTGGTGAAGATGGACTAAGCTCTCATCACACGTCTTAGTATCTCCCATAATGCAACGCACATCTCTTTGCGGACATGTATAATGCTATGCATTAAGGGAAGAGCCACTACCCAGACCGGTTTCGACCTTTATTGAGGTTCTTGCCACTGACAAGAACCTCAATAAAGGTTCTTGTCAGTGGGAGCCAGAGGTGGTGATACTAAGGTGGAAGCAGTGGAGAAGTCATATTTACCTATACGAGTTGCCAAAAGGTGTCTCACCTTATTATTAAATTACTCTGGATTAGAGAAAGATGTTGGAAGTTGTTTTTTTTTTCCCTACTTGGTTAGACTATAATAAATTTAGTTTACTTCTCCATTACTTCCACCTTAGTATCACCACCTCTGGGGTTAGCTCCCACTGACGAGACCTCAATAATGGTGAAAACGGTCTGGGTAGTGGCCCTTTCCTTAATGTTTAGCATTGTACATGTCCGCAAGGAGATGTGCTTGGCATTATGGGAGATACTAAGACAAATGATGAGAGCTTAGTCCTCCTTCACCACGAGTTGCCTCAGTCCTGAAGACACTTCAGGCGCAAGCTTTGTTTACAGTAAATTTATTATAGTCTAACCGAGTGGGAAAAACTTCCAGGTAAATTTTATTTACCTCGAACTTTTTTGCGAGGTAAATTTTATTTACCTCGCAAAAAAAGTTCCCTAAACTGGTTAGTTGCAACATAGTTTGTTAGGAAAAAACTAATAGGAAGTTTTGAATGACTTCATAATGTGATTGAATCAAAACATCAAAATTATCACGATTTGAAGTTCGTCCGACTGACGCTCTCCAACATTGACGCGTCTTCCAATCAAGCAATGGATTCGACCTCGGATCTTTTCGCAAGGCAGACGTGCAAAGCTACAGAATTCTTCCCGCACGAAGTAAACAAGCCCAAACGCGTGGCATTTGTGTAAACACCCACTCGAAAACACTCGTCCAAAGAGCGGATTGCCAGTGTCATGCGAGCCGTAAACGTCGGCTTTCAGCATACGTGAGAAAGTTTTCAATATTGACGAAGTACAGAAAAGAAGAAAACACCGCAAGGGGTTGTGGGGGGGAGAAGAGAGACGGGGAGGAGTGCCGCCACATATGTGGAACCCAAGATTTCGTAAGCTGTCTTCTGAATACTTTTGTTGCGATTATCTGAGGCTGATGCCTGAGCACGTACGAAGCGTCCTCGTTCGAAGGGGAAACTCCATCATTAAGGATGGTCATCACCGCGAACACCCATGTAACGCTTCGGTACATTTCGCTTCTCGGCTCCTCTGCAACTATCGTTGGCATTCTGTTGAGGTTCGACGGCTTCTTAAAAAGGTGCAGGAAGTGCAGATAAACGCAGCTGACAAAAAAAGAAAACTACAATGAAATATTTCAAAAAACATCCCGAATATTAGTCGCAAAGTTGTAAGGTGCAAATATTAGAATGGTTATAACTCTGCACTGGCTTATTGGAGCTGCCTGCACATTATTCAGCGATTTGGGTACATACAGCGCCACCTATAACTCAACTTTCGACCCAAAATAGAGCTGCCTCCTTTTTTTGCAGCAATGCCTTCAATTATTAAATAAATAATAATTTATTTAATAAATATATAAATATATATTTATACTATGATAAAAGAATAAAATAATAAATAATAAAAATAAACATATAAAATGAAATAAATAATAAAAAAAAATGAATGTACTAAAAAATGCTGAATTACACAGGCCTGCGATGGAGAGGTTGCCTGAGAAGTAAAGATTGATTCTAATAGATTTTTAGGTGCTGAGTCCAGAAAAATAGTACAATTTTTTTTTTAATGTTTTTACGTAGTGTCGTGTAATAGTGTTGATGTCATTCGTTAAAATTCGTTTAACTGGTGTTTATAATGGCTTCAAGAGGTTGCAAAAATTCCCCTAACAAAGAGGATACACCAAATATCCGTGCTTTTTGTGCGAGTGGGACAACCGAGATCGAGAGCAACATTGGATCAAGAAGGAATGGCCAGAAAGAGTCACATTAGAACCTGGAAGTAAAAATGTATTACACGAACCTTGGTTGCTCGGGAAAAAATCCTTTTACCTCCGCTTCACGTAAACCTGGGATTGATGAAGCAATTTGTCAAGGCTTTGTCGAAAGAAGGAGAGTGTTTTTAATACATCAGTGCACATTTTCCGGGATTATCTACAGCAAAATTGAAAGAAGGTATTTTTATCGGTCCGGACATCAGGAAACTTAAGAAGGATAAACTGTTTCAAGAAAAAATGGCAACTGTTGAAAAAGGAGCGTGGAAAGCTTTGAAAGAGGTGGTGACCATTTTTAAGAAATCACAAGGACACCAACTATAAAATGATTGTGGAAGACATGCTACAGAAATTCAAGGATTTGGGATGCTCCATGAGCTTAAAAGTGCACTTTCCCAACTCTCATTTAGACCACTTTCCTGAGAATCTGGGAACTGTCAGTGAAGAGCAAGGAGAGCGATTCCACCAAGACATCAAGGAGATGGAAAGAAGGTATCAGGGCAGGTGAAACGTGAACATGATGGCGGACTATTGCTGGATGTTACGCAGAGACAACCCGGGAAAACAATTTCACAGAAAAAGTTCAAAAAGAAGCTTTGAAGGAAAAAGAAAAAGACACCACAAGGAAATATAAAGTATGTACTACAGATTAATCTTTAATTACTTTAATTACATTTTTTCCCCAATACTTTCATTCCAAAAATGGTTACGGAAAATTTTAAATACTGTTATTTTACTTAATACAATGCGTTTTAACACTTTCATTGCCAAGCTGAAAATTGGAATTTCGTGTGTGGTGGCCAAATTTTTTAATTTTTTTTTATTTAGTTAGCGACGTCCACGCGATAACGCGTGATCGGCCGTTTGGTGAGAACTCGCATCGCGTGATATTGTTCATTGCCAAGCTGAAAATTGGAATTTCGTGTGGTGGCCAACTTTTTTTTATTTTTTTATTTAGTTAACGACGTCCACGAGATAACACCTGATCGGCCGTTTGGTGAGAACTCGCATCGCGCGATATCGTATGATTGGCAATGAACATGTGAAAGCTATTTTAGTGGTGTAATATTGAGATCCATTTTGCGAAAACTCCTTACGTGATAGAGAAAAATGGAAGAGGTATTTTAAATCAGCGATCAAAAATAAATCAGAAACAGTTAATAGTTTCCAGACAACTTTTCATGACTCGAATTTTACAGGCGTGTGTCATCGTTTAGAATCCAATAATCCGAATGCCTCGATAATCCGAGAACTAACCTTTGCTTTTATTACTTCCCATTGCCAAAGTTGCATGTGTAGTGTTTTTTTTTTTTTTTTTAAATCCTCAATTAATGCACGAATAAGGAAAGATGATTTTATTCTTCTTACAACTTTAATGGTTGTTTTGAGTACATTACTTGTTAGACCAGAGTATTGACTATTGATAAATAGTCAAATTTGCTAATGGGATAATATTTTGCAAATCTCATTCTCTTTTCCAGTACATCGAAATATTCGAACCCTCTTGGAAATTCGGTTTTATCATGCCGTAAAAAAGTCAGAAAATAAACCATCAAATATATAATATACTGGACTCATCACCATATTTGCTTAGACCATAATCTCAACCAACCCTCTGCATACCCACGCATTAATTTTCCCTTTTATCCTTTATTTTTAATGGTAACATCGCAGTAATAATGTTTCGGTATACAAACAGGCGTATTTTATCAGACAAAAAGCCACAGCCAACTCTAATAGGATCAGAGGAGAGTAGGTGGTGAGAAACAAAGCTGAGAATGTAATAAATAATCTCATCATGGCATACATAGAAAATTAGGACTTTAAAAAGAGTTTTAAGTTTGCTGTAAAGCTATCATCCACTCGTGACCCGAATGTATCACAACACGCACGACAACTAATGCACCAGGCAACTATTAATTGTCTTACTTGTTCCGAAGTGTTGTTGGCAGCGTCGAAATCTTTCGAAATGAGTTCCTCGATTTTCACGAGGGTTGCATCTAATCTGCGGAAACAGTCCTGACGGGAAGATTCTTCTTTCCAGTGTACTTCGTCCACTGCTTGTATTAGGCGGCTTTCGGTGTCCAAGATTCGTTGCACTTTAACCTCGCATGCTTCTCGTATGTCCGTCTTCAACTTGCTGCAGTATTCCTAAGAGAAGAAATGAATGCACGAAAAGATCACTACAATGAAAGAAATTCCACTTCAAATAACATTCATATTTCTTGGTTACGATAAACCAAACTGCAGCAAATAAGGTTTCTGGAGATCAAGCTCATTACACTCGCTTTTTTCGAACAATAACAATGTTAATTAATGTAGCTAATTAGAATAAGGGTGCTGGTCTTAAGTGGGTTTTGTCTTGGCTTCTACTCTACTCTCCTGCTTAAATAAGTAATCGAAGCAAAGTATTGTCTTAAGTGTTATTCCGATCGCTCCTCAACATTCAAGAAAAAAAGTCAATTTCTAAGGTTATTTTAACAGTTTAGAAGTCTACTTAATTAGATGTTTTAATTATGAATATAAGAGGCCACAAGAAAGTGGTATCTCATGACTTTGTTTCCATCTTCAATTAACAAGCGAGTCCTTAAAACCGAGCTTTTGTTATAAACATCACTGGTGGATTCAAGGTCATTAGTTTGGCCAATATGACTTTCATATACCAAGCTAAGATGTACACCCTCAGTCCAAAAAGAAACCGAACTTTTCGAAAATAGAAGAAACTAGTGGCGCCACCTGTTGTATATTTTTTCTCTCGAAAGCGGCAACCTTCATTAGTGTTGTATCAACTGTTTATGACATTTGTTTCAGTAGAAGCCGAGTTATAGTGCCAAGAGTGACAGCGTGTTTTGACGAACGGTCGGAAAATGAGTTTCAAACAGACAGCTGCGATTGACTTTTGTGTTAATTTTGTGTTTGAAGCATCAAATGCTTCAAAAAGCATACGGTGATGAATGCTTATCCCGTACTCAAATTTACGAGTGGTTTAAGTGATTTCAAAGTGGTCGTGAGACGCTTGAGGACAACGAAAAGCAGGGACGTCCAAAAACTGGACTGAGCGAAGTTAACATTCAAAAAATGCGTGATTTCATCAAAGAAACCCGAAATCGTCTGTGAGACTGATTGAAGATGAATTGGGGATTCCAAAATCAACTGTGCACAACATTTTGACCGAGAGTTTGGGCCTTCGTAAATTGAATTTGCGATTTGTTCCCCACAAGTTGATCGACGACCAAAAAAGTATCGAATTGAACACTGCAAGGACCTCATTAAACCCTCTCATAAGGACTCAAACTTCCTTGAAACGATTGCTACTGATGACTAAACGTGGTGTTTTGAGTATGAGCCGGAAACAAAGTGCCAGAGTGCTGAGTGGAGACCACCAGAAGAAGGGCATCCGAAAAAAAGTCGCTTGGAGAAGTCAAAAGTAAAGAGAATGTGATTTGTTTCGATGATTCCCAGGGCATTATCCACAAAGAATTCGTTCCGCCTGGCCAAAGGGTCAATGGTGAGTTTTATGTCGAAGTTTTGAAGCGATTGATAGCGAGAATTCGTCACGTACGGCAAAAATATCGTGAAGATCGACCGTTCGTCAAAACACACTGTCACTCTTGGCACTATAACTCGGCTTCTAATGAAACAAATGCCATAAACAGTTGACACAACACTAATGAAGGTTGCCGCTTTCGACAACAAAAAGCGACAACAGGTGGCGTCACTAGTTTCTTCTATTTTCGAAAAGTTCGGTTTCTTTTTGGACAGAGGGTGTATAACATAACATTGTAGACTCAGTCTTAATATAATGCTCAATGACTGCTGTCTAATAAACAAAAGGTAAGCTGAATTAAAATTAATGTAATTCAAGCGCTGAAATTGCATTAATTTTATCTTCTCTTACTTAATCCTTCCTCTTCTACAATTACGGTGTCGAGGTTTCTTATTCTTATAACTGCAACCGTAACCCGAGGATAAGGTAGTTAGCCCTATGCCTCCCGGTGTATCTTACATCTGTAAGACACACCGGGAGGTGTGTTCGTGTGTTCACGGCGCTCGTTTGCCTCTTCTGGGGCACGAAAAACGCGAATTTCGGGTGAAAAATTCCCTTACCTCCGTATGGGGAAACTCAAACACAACCGGACCGGCAAACTCAACTTTAGTCGAAAGAGACCAGATAAAGGTTCCTCCCGTCATTGATGGGAATCGAACCAAGGTCTTTCCGACCAAAAGGCTTCGTTCATGCCGACTAAGCTACTGAGGCTCTTTCTTACCACGTTGTCAAAATCATTAGTTGTACTGATGTTTTAATTTAATAAAAGATAACTTTCTAAACAAAATATTTCTGAAGAAACTAAGTATGCGTAATATAAAGGGACATTCTAGTAACAAAAATTCGCGTAACAAATTATATTTTCCAAAAAATCAATAGTGTTTATACCATTCTTCGTATGCTTATTATTTATTGACTTTTCCTTTTTGAAATGGTCCTCACACAAAGGAAATGGCCTCCAAACAACGATACAGTGCCTAATCTCTTTACGGCGATAGGATTTTGCATTTATCGAGCCCTATATATATATATATATATATATATATATATATATATATAGAAACGAGCTATAAACATTTCTCATTATCCAATTCCTTTTATTCGTAATTTAGGAAGTACATGGCATTTCCCAATACCTTTTCGCCTGAAGCCAACAACAACTGTCCATCGAAGCTAATGGTGATTGTTTGAAATCCATTTGAGAGACTTTACTCCGAGCACACACACACACACACACACTCACTCTCTCTCTCTCTCTCTCTCTCTCTCTCTCCCCCCCCTCTCTCTCTCCCCCCCCTCTCTCTCTCTCTTTCTCTCTATTTTCGGAGAGAACATCAAAGCGTCTTGGCATTACTGTATGATAAGAGGATTGAAACTTCAGTATCTAAGTAAAGCCCTAACGTAATTTTAACTTCAAAGGGGCAAAAAGCGAATATCCAATAGAACAAGGTGCAGGTGTTTTTAGTTTGTGTTTGTCTTTTTTGGGATAACTTCTTTGTCTGAGACAAAAACACGTATCTTTAAACGAAAATAAAATAAAACATGTAATATGAAAATCACCTGCGAGTCAAACCCTGACGATTTGTAGAAAGTAGGCCTACTCACAAAATGAAACAGATTGATATACTGAAATTGCACTTAAAGAACAGGAAGATGTGTGTGCAATACACATACAAAAAAAAAAAAAAATAAATAGAGAGAATAAACTCCCTCAATATATCCCTCAATATATATATATATGTGTGTATAGCATTTGGTAAAGGCAAATATTGGTATAAAAATACTATTCGGCTACATCACTGTGGATTCAACTATTTGCTTAAAGAAACTTTTTTTTTTTTGTTGTGCAGAAAAATGTTCGAGTGAAATAACCCATGACTTGATTCAAAAATATTTCGACAAGTACAAACTCCGAAATATTGAGTGTTTGGAAAGAGAGATCAGTGTAGCTATGGAGATGTTTCGTATTATTCAAATATTGCATAGGAAGTTGTTCTTCTTGGTTTTCAAATATTCTCATGTGATTACGATTGCATAAAATAGTTCAACAATGAGGAGAGAGACTCTTGGAAGGAGCCATTCCAAACTGCTGTTAAGAATATATTAGAGGTTGCGTAATCCATGACTTTCTAATCAGATGTGCATTTTTAACTAATATAACTGCTATAAAAATAAACACCTCAATCCTGATATGTCAAAAACAAGCAACAGTAGAAGTGTTAAAAGACCTCTGGGTTACGTAGTCCACACTAATGGACCAAAACATTATGACTACCTACCTAGCGTGTTGGGTCTCCTTTGGCCGAGATAACAGCTAGCATTCGTCTTAGCATTGACCCACATTCTTTATTACAGTCCGCTAAACGACTTAAAAACACATTTAAGGAATAATAAAAGAAGAAATGAAAAATTCGACGGTTGCCATATGAAAAACTGCTGCATCACCCGAATCCAAAGTTTCCCCTGCGATTACAATACGCTCTAGCGGAGAAAACTATAAACACGTTTGCTGCTTTTATTCAAAGGGCTGTACTATAAAAAATCAAATCTCATTACTTAACGGGCACACTGTCTAATGTCATGAAACGCGCCTTTTTTGATTGTCTGCAATCATTTTCTTATTTGTCTTCTCTCAATTTCGTTCTGTCTCTTATTTGATATTTACGTTGCCTTTATGAAGCATTTCATTATTTTGTTTTTCATTTGGAGCAGGTCTGGTCGGCTAAGTGGATAACGTCTCTACTTTATAACCAATAGAAAGTGGGTTTGAATCCTGTCACGGATGTTTGTGAATGTCTTAAGGCGAATGACGAAAATCATCGCCTGATGTGAAACCACCGCTGTCTGCTTAGTGGAGGTTGAAGTGGCTCCAAGAGTGTGTTTTGTCCGTAAAGTATGGTTTCTGAATTACGTATAAATAACAAAAATAATATTCAAACGAGCATTTAAACCTTAGCCTAAAAACGGAATTAAAGGTTTGCCATTTTTGTGGGTCGGAATCTCATTAAAATACAGCAATACACCGAACGGTGTAAAAAATGCTGACGAAATAGTTCATGAATATGAATATGGCTTGGCAAACGATATCTTGTTCACACGTCATAGAATTGAATGCAATATGATGGCATTCAAGTAAGAACGGTTATTCAAGGAAACTCGGGAGGCTTGTTTTCCAGTCTAATCTAAATAAATCTGAGTGCACGTTTAGTCTAAATATTTAGGAGATAATCATCCAGAAGTGGAACGTCTAAAAAATTATTTATTCTTTCTTTGTCAACGACAAGTACAGTAAAACCTCGATATAACGGACTAATTCGGGCGAGGGGGAGGTGTCCGTTAAATCCGAAAGTTCGTTATATAATAAAGTAGATTTTCCGAATGCGTATGTTAAAAAATTGACAAGTTAGCTAATTTACATGTTTTTACTTATGTAGAAACTTTTATGTAATTAAAATTAAGTACTTTATCTATGAAACATTCAATTTCACAGAAAAGTTGTAATTTTCAATTTATGTCGAATAGGACTATAAAATGCGTACGTACATAAACCATTCACCGCGAGTAAACAAATACACATTACTGGGCGTGGCTTAGTCGGAACATCGGCCGGCATGCGTTAAAACTGCCGCAGAAAGTCACGCCACGCGACAAATGAACCAGTTACAGCGCGAATGGTGTGATCACGTGCTAATCATTCGCCGAACATGTTTAATGATCGGAGACTCATTTATGTCGGCTAAATTGCTACAGTGTTTTTCCAACATGTGATGACCTATTCGCCAAAATTTGTTAAAAATAACAGGAAATTAATAACAAAAAATAACCTGTTAATTTAATTATAAGCATTTTAAAATTAACAGGATGTCAAATTTCACATGTGACATATGGAAATTGTGTCCGTTAAACTGAGGTCCGTAAAATCGAGGGTTAACTGTATTTCCGGTTGCGCTCATCAGTTATAAAACGTTTTGTCATCACATGTTATTTTTAAGTTTTAATTACTTTTGTTTCATAGTTTTGTGAGGAGAGAGCTCTTGTGTTCAAACAAGAACAACTTTTTCAAGCCGCTTCAGGTTTTCAAGTAAGAAGATTATCCCTTACCCCAAGATACAAGATGTATGCCATAACTGAATCCCTGTTTGTTGGAGAGTGTTACCATTGTCATTTGCCTCTACTGTGTTCCAAATATTCGTCATCTGAGCTCATCTAATTCACAGTAATGATTTTTTTCTACATTTTTTAGTAAAGATCTAAAGCCGCCGTAGCTCAGTCGGTAGACGAAGCCCTTTGGTCAGAAAGACCTGGGTTCGATTCCCGTCAGTGACGTGAGGAACCTTTATCTGGTCTCATACGGAGATAGAGGATTTTTCACCAAGAAACTGGTTTTTCGTCCATCAAAATCGTATTAAAAAAAAGCTTCTTTAGTTCAGTTACACCGCCAGTTAAAGAATAAACATTTAGCTGCGCCAACCAGTCCAATACCAAATTTAATATTTAGTTAGAATACTTAACCATCGATAATTTTGAAGATGAAGTGAACACACAGGCAGAGGAAATAACAGCCATCAGCTCCAGAGCATTCAAATCACATTTATTATTAATCATATAAAAATATCCCAGCGCCACCATTTCTCCAATAGTGGCAATATATTCCATTTCGCCACCATTACTCGTACTAAGAGTTCTTAAACATGAAACAATTTTTTTTTTTCAGTTAGTGGAATGAAATTTGCAGCCAGCTGCTTTGCAGACGTTATGCGTCGACAGGCGCATGGAACAAAATATTTATTGTGAAAGATTAGTGTTTTATATGAATCTGAAACGGAATGTTACCATTTAAACTATTCCTGCATGAATAAGCGTTTGCAAAGGCGATAAATGATTTCGCCGAACACATTTATGACTTTTTTTGATCACAGCCAATCTTGCTGAAGCCAACCAGTTCGAAGAAAGAGTATAAAGGAAGATCATCATCATCAAACTCCTGACATGTACCTTCAAGGGGTGTACAGGATATGATAGAACTACATGAAAAATTTACATCATTACTAACTTCCTATCTACAATTTTCCTCCAAATAAGTCTGTTACTTGTCAAGACTCCAACATTACCAGATCTTATATTTCTATCGTCTAAGGCACTTTTTACTCTATCAATCCACCTATATCTTGGTCTTCCTCTGGGTCGTTTTGCTGCCAACCTGGCAGAGAACACTTGTTTTGCTAATCTTTTCTCTCCCATTCTATTTAAGTGACCATACCACTTGAGATTAGCTCTGCTAATGCATTTATGGATGCTGACAATATCAAGTTCTTTCCTAATATCCTCATTTTTAATATGATATTGCCATTGATACCATCTGTTCACGCCTCTAATCTTTCTCAGGACTCTCATATCTGCGGTCTCTAGTCTTTGGTCAAGTGTTTTACTTCTGACCCAGCTCTCAGATCCATAAGTTAAAACTGGTTTGAACACTGCCTTGTATACAGCTAATTTAGTGTTCCGACTAATTTCTTTCTTATTCCATAGGAATTTATTCCTACCATACCAGATTTGTTGATTCTGTTGTCTATTTTCATATTTAATTTACCATCTTCACTAAAAATCGTTCCTAAGTAGCTGAAATGTTTTACTTATTCCACAGGTTCCCCATTCACAACACAGTTGACATTTTCAACCATTCTACCTATTTTCATTGTCTTTGTCTTTTTATTGCTGACCTTCATACCATATCCATTACAACAGTTATTCAATTTAGTCAGGGAATCTTGCAAACTTGTAGCGGATTTATTTAGAAGTATAATCGTCCGCATAAAGCAAAGAGCATACATTAACAACTCCAATTCTGATATCATGTTTAATACCACTTTCCTTAATAATGTGATCCACATAAATAATGAATAATAGAGGGGATAATGTACATCCTTGTCTCACACCAGATTTAACATTAAACCATCTTCCTGTGCTTCCTTCAATTCTAACTGCTGACTTGCAACTCAAATAAAGACTAAGTATTGCTTGATATAATGCCCCATTGACACCATATAACTGTAGTGTATTGAATAGCTTCTCTCTTGGCACCTTGTTATATGCCTTTTCCAAATTGACAAAACTTAAATACAGATCTCTGTTATATTCCCATGATTTCTCAACTATTTATTGTAAAGTGAAGATCTGATCCTGACAGCCTCTATTTGGCCTGAATCCAGCTTGTTCTTCACCAGGCTTTTCTTCCACAATTCTTCACAACCGTTTCTCAAGTATACTTGCATAGATCTTACCAGGAACACTCAGTAGGAAAATACCTCTGTAATTCTCACATTCAGTTTTATTTCCCTTTTTATATTTGGGTTCTATGAGAGCTCTATTCCAATCATCAGGAATTCGTCCCTCTGTCCAGGCCTTCTGAACTATGCAGCGCAGCCATTGTAAGACTTTTATACCACCATACTTCAGCATTTCTGGTCGAATATCATCTACTCCTGCTGCCTTTCCACATTTCAAGCCTTTGATGGCTTTTTCTACTCCAAGTATGTATATGTATTTCTGATTGCAAGCTTGGTCAGTGTTTTTTACCACTGTGCTGTCATCACTGCTTGTTTCATTTAGCAGTTTTTCAAAGTAATTACTCCATACTTCAAGGATATCTTTTTCTCCCGTTTTCATGTCATCTTTATCATCTCTAACTCCTTTTACATCACTTTTTCCTCCATTTCTAAGCTTTTTCGACAACCTCCAGAATATCTTACCACTTTCGTGATATTTATTTTATATGTTCTTGCCAAAGTCCTCCCATGACTTTTGTTTAGCTAGTTTTACACCTTGTTTAGCTTTCTTACATTTGTCTCTGTAGTATTCTCTAAGAGCACAAGCTGACTTATTTGTCCAGAACGTTTGATATGCTTTCTTCTTTTCCTTCACTGCCTCTTTTACTTCCATGGAGTTCTAATTTTTCTATCCTTGCAGACAATCTCACCACATGCCTCTCTGGCTGAATCAATCAGGGTTTTCTTCAAGGCTTGCCATTGAATCTCCAAGGTTTGGTTCCTGAGAAGATAACGGAACATTAGAGAGGAAAAGTGATCCCAGAGGAATAATGTTCGTTGTACTGAAGGTGAGTTAGCTGATCTTATATGGAGATAGAAAGATTTTTTTAATCCCGGAAACTCGAGTTATTCATCTTCCGCATACAGGTAAATAGGCCATGAGAACACATGCAGTTTACAGACCAAAAAAAAAAAAATGTTATTGGTGATGGGCGGTAGATGTTGTTGATGGTAGTAGTGTCGTTGTGTGTAGGTGGAGAATTAAGTAGTAGGGGAGATGGCGAGATGTATGTAGTGGAGTACAGTAGAGTGACTCCCTGAGATCCTTGGAGGTGTCATTTAAAAAAATGGAGGGGAGATGGATCTTGGGCGCATACATTATTTTGGTTTCTAGTCAAGGTGAAATGTGAACCCAGTGCTGTACTTTATGGTGTCAACAAACGTGAAAATCTATGAAGGCGAACTCAGTTAAACACTGGAGCACAGTTGGAAAAATGCCACCGAGTCCCGGCAGGATTTTTCACCACGGAAACTCATGTTTCTTTCATCGCAAAGGCAACAAGATGGTCCGAATAGACAAATGTAGTACATTCGTCTCATGGCCTTAGCTCACTTGGCATACTTCCGAAAATTCTAACTCAAGAAATTTCCATTTTTGAAGTGCAAAGCAAATTAATACGACCAAACACTTCAGAGTTATATTGTTCTCTCCTAATAATTTTAATGCGTTATATTTCGCAGATGTCATGTTCAAGTGTCTAAGTTATTAACAATAATAAATATCTCAATTTCATTCTTGACCTCGGACCAGAAATCGATCACGTGGAATATTTTTAACGAATTAAAAAAAAATTATGGGAGTGAAAGAAAACGAGAGGACATCCATGAAGTGTGCTTGATAGGAACGGCTTGCCTTCGGAGATGGCAAGCGCAAAAAGTGTGATTGAATTAACAGAAAAACATCCATTTTTTTTTGTTTTTTTATGCGTTGGATATATTATTTACCTTTCTAGATATTTAGAACTAAGAACTATTTAAGATGGTCTTACTTATTTCTTTTATTATATTCATATTGAAATGTTAAAAATTGTAGTTTGTTTATCTTCTTCTTCTTCAACCTTTTGGTTCTGTCCACTGCTGGATGAAGGTCTTCCCCTATGATTTTCCAGACCACTTGGTTTTCTGCCTCTCCCATCCATCTCACTCCAAAAATTTGTTCCAGTTCATCCTTCCACCTTCTTCTCGGTCTTCCTCTTTGTCCTGCTCCATCCATTGGTCTCCACTCTGTTGTTTTTCTAGTCCATCTCCCGTCACTGCATCTGGCAATATGGCCAGTCCATTCCACTTAGCCTGTTTAATGTATTTTACAATAGCTTTTTGTTTAGGGTTTCTGTTTATTTGTTTATAACAATACTATAAATGTTCATATATATTTTAAACCAATTATAAAGATATTAATAAAATGTCATCTAATTGCCAAAATATTACGGCGCTATAATTAAAACACTTATTATAATTCAATATTATAATTTCAAACAACGATTAATCATTTAAAATAAGGTCTAAAGAATATAATTCACATTTTGATTCCCTACACCAGTGGTTCCCAACGGTTTTCCCCTTTTAAACCCATTTCTATAAATTGTACCCCTTGTTTTTAAAATAGCTGGTTTAAAGTACTGACTTTTGTTCAATGCCTATTTTAATGTAAAATTGTTTACTTTACTTGTTTTTCCGCCATTACTGATTTTTCGTGTACCCCCCCCCCTGAACGGCCCAGCACGTACTCCTGGGGGTACGCGTATCACCGATTGAGAACCGATGCCCTATACCAGTGATGTTCAACCTTTTTTACTATGCGAGCTACTTTTCTATACTAAGTTATTCGCCGATCTACTCTCTTATATAGATCACGTTCCCCAAACCTGATATCTGAGTACGCACAACTATGCAGTTAAATACGCTCACTGACTTCAGAGGACCCACTCTCCCAGCCCTAAAAACTTTAAAGAAACTAAAAACTTTATTTGTGTATTTAAAAATTTATTTATCACTTTTAATTATTTTAATACAACAAATAAAACAAATATATTGGAATAAAATATTTATTTCTCTATTTTGGAAAACCAAAGTTAGAAAAAACAACAGATTAATTACAAACTCACAAGTTACAGGACACGCTGGTTGATTAAAAAAAAAGTTAATGTGAAATTTGGCATTGTTTAGACCTCGCAATATTTTCATAGTCAGGTTGATATGAAGAAGTGGCCAATCGCAGACAATCATCCAAATGATCATTTGTAATTTGTTTTTTTAATTGATTTTTATGACATTCATATTTGAAAAAGCGGATTCTGACAAGTATGTCGATCCGAAACACGACAGAATGTTTCGCGCAATATCAGTTAATATTGGAAATATTTCATGTGTATACTTCCAAATGATTTCATTGTTTACTGATTTTAAATGTAAACTATTCTGAATGTTTATTATCTCAAGTTCTACTTCAGCTTGGTTTATATCAAACAGCCCACTAATTTTATTTGAAATTTCTGTGATGTTCAAGTTTTCTTGAAATGGATTATTGATAAAAGATACAATCATTTCAGTTTTATTAAAATATTTAAATCTTGAATTTATTTCTTCCTCAACTAATTCTACTTCACGAATAAATTCTTTTAAATCATAGCGAAGCATTTCTTGATTTTGTTCATAAAAGTTTAATAAATATGGGAGATGTCTAAATTCGCAGTCATTTATATTTTTCTTTAATAAAAGTAAGTATTGTTGGAAACTTTTTATCGAACTTAACATGAATCATAAATTTATAATTTTTGATTCACGTATTTCGGAATTTTTGGGAAAATCTTCATCATATTTTGTATGTAGCGATCGAAAATGTCTCTCAATGTTACCTTCTTTTGGAATTGCTATTACAGATGAATTACAAATCAAACAACAACACTTTCCATTTACTATTGTAAAGAAATAACCCATTTCCCATTCTTGTTTCTTTGATACACTCATGATTATCCTCAAATTAAAAAAAAAAAAAACTTTTAAATATTTTATTAAAAAAAGTTTATAACTTATCAATCAGCGAACAAAATAATGCTAAATCCAACGATAAATTTAGAGCAACTGAAACAACTGAAACCAGAATTTCAATTCTGGTAGTGGGAAGTGTGTGATGTAGTTACGAGTAAACACGATTATAAACGAAACGCACACGATGTGCTTTGCTTATAATCGTATTCACTCGGCTCGCTGTTTGACATCCACTGATCCAAATTAATTCATTTACCCGGACTTATAAGAAAATTACTGATTTGACAATTTTCACGAAAAATAAATAAACAATAGCAATACACTTAAAGAGAATTAAAACATAATACAAAATAATGATAAATAAAATATTATGTTTTCAGTTTTAATTAAATTTGTAAGTAAGGAGGAATAAACAAGAGATCGACCAAAAATCGCTCCGTGATCGACGGATTGAACACCACTGCCCTATACGATTCATGGTCATGGCTACAGGTACACTAATTCTAAACTAAAATGAAGAAAAGTATCATCGCAAGAACACAAAAAAGAAGGAAAAATCAGTATTATTTCACTGCATCGAACTCACAATTCTGTCTAAGTCATTATATATATATATATATTTCAAGTTTAATCAATTCCCATCGGTTTTAATCTTCTGTAGAGTTCTGAAGATGCTAGAGTATATTATACGGAGTGAAATTCTTATTTTTTTTTTCTTTTGTAAAGAAATGATATATACTGTATACCAATAGCGAAGACAGTTGCTGATCTGTCTACTAATTATAAGCAAAAATGAACGAATGTACAGGTAGTAGTATCAGGCACTGTAGGTTTATGCAGACAGGCCGAGTGGGGACATGCATCTTCAGTAAGGTGATGAACCCCGACAGCGAAACCGATCCGAGTGGAAAAATGGAAAAATTACGCATTCTCTCCGACTCCGAGTACTAAAAAAAAAAAAAAAAAAAAAAAAGACAAACTCTTTCTGTCAGCAAATGTCTGGCCGCGGTTTCGACTAAAGGTTTCTTGGTCGATAGTTCCAAAGTGATGGTAAGAGTTATTGAGTAATATTTAAAGAAAATATTGTCCAAAGCGGAATATTTTGCCTTGAAAGTCAAAAACATATGCTGCATTTTTAGGCTGGATGCATCCGATGGGAATAAAAGAGAATGTACTCTTAGCTATGCAGTGTCCAAAGCTATTGTTCTTAATGCGTTGGCAAAAAAAGGCCAAAACTTCTTCGCGAAGCAAATCGTCATAGCAACAGACTAAGACGAAGAAGAAGGCATGAAAGGATAAATGCCAAGGGGAAATCGGATCTCTGAAACAGCCGAGAGAGATAGAGAGGTGGGGGAGGAACTGAGGCCAATCAACAGCTGCAGAGCAGCACACAAAGCCGTTTATCATATAAAAACAGAAAAGCGAAGTTGAGCGGCAGACAGTGTGGATTGTGTTTGCCTCGGGAAGGAAAGCCCTTTCTAGAAAATCTGAGAAAATGGATTAGCATGCGTTGAAGGAGCGTAAATGTTTAACATCGTCAGGCCAAGTGATTTCATTCTCTTCGGGGAGTGTATACAGCATCCTCATCCCCCTGCACCAATTCAAATTTTTATTCCGTCAGCAGTCGTAAACTCATCCATTCTTCTTGATAGAATATTTTAGTTCAAATAATCATTTTTCTTTTATATCAATCTTTGCCATATGCGGAAAATTCGAAATTCCATTGGCCTTAAAACACCTTTTCGCATTCCTCAACTCTTAGAAAAAACAACGAAAATGAGAGCAAAAAAAAAAAGTCACTTCGAGTGTGTTACAAAAATAGCCAACCCAAGTTCTTAACGGACGAACACAGCAGAAGATTTAACAAACCCACCGAGACTCCACTTTAATTAAGTAATTAATTTCACAGGTAATGAAGAGTCTTGTAATTAGACTTGCCGGTTGTATGTGCGTTGTTGAGTGGTGCTAGGATGGGAAGGATGCTGAACTCGCAAGGGAATTAGCAGAAGCTGAGATAACTCTCCAGTATGCGTGTAGAGATATTTAGGACTACAATACATGGCTTGAAGCAAGTGATGCTAGCATAGAGAATTGAGTGTAGGCGATAGTTAGAGAGTAAGTATTCAAACAGAAACTGAAGAAGTCATAGAGGGTAATGTAAGGAAAGAATTAGGACAATAGTGAATTGGGTTACTTCATTCTGTTCAACTTTTTTAAAATTATTAGCTGATAGTAGTTCAAAAACAAAATATTAGTATATACCAGTAGAAATAGTCTTCAGTTACGACGGTAGGAAGATTTTAAAGTAATAAAATTACCTGAGTGGTATATTTAAACACATTGTATCACCAAGCTTACGTCAAGTATTTCTATGAACTTTCCCGAAGTTTGCCAATACGCAGTTATTCTTTATGCAGTTTGTTTGTTTTCATTATTATTTTTGTCCTTTACTTGGCACCAGGGGTGGCTCGTCCATAGGCACTGCGGAACTGCAGCATTCCCAATTTTCCTCGATGTGTAAATATATTTATTAATTTTTTTATATTTGCTTGTAATATTTAATTTTACCAACAACAATCCTATACAATCCTCTTATTTTGTAAAAAAAAAAAATTAAAAAAAATCCATCTTGTAGCACTTAGGAGGGCAAAGGACGCTAGCAGCACTGTGTTTACCACAGTGTCATATTGCTAGTATTTGCTACGCGCGCAAACATATGCACGTCATAGTGAGATGCGAGCTATTAGAGTAATGTGGCACTGTCCGTCGCGCAGTTCCACTCTTGTTTATATGCAGTTTGCGCCAGTAGTAGAGTGTTCGTAGTGCTTATCGTGTTTACTCCGTCTCTTTAAATATTTTGACATTACAATTAAAGACAACATTTGTTATCGTTTTTATTTTAGAACATTATTGGGGTTATGATAATGGATTTTATTTTTACATAATTTTGAATTATACCAACTGTATAATTTTATCGATAATAAACGATATTTTTTCATGTTCATTTTTTTTTACCATAATTTTGATATTTTATCACGTATACACTGTACTTACAGTGTGTATGTATATTTCGAAAGTTGCAGCACCCCCACGATTTCAAGCCGTGAGCCGCCACTGCTTGGCACACAATATTTTTTAACACCTGTATATTCATATAAACAGAATCGCAGAAGTAGTTCGCCATTATACCAAGGTTGGTAGCGCTTGTGATATAAATGTAATTTTCGATAATCAACTGCTTATCGAAATACTCTTGCATAAAATGAGTGTACCCACTTTCGGCATATAAATTAATATGATACAAAAGGTTCTGCCTGTTGAAGTATTACCTGTTTCGTAATATCATTAATCTAGCTCATAAATAATATACTTCCACCAGGACCGGCCTTCTCCATAAAGGGGTTCGGGTGTAAGAAACCTTTTGGGGCCCTAAAATATTTTTCAAAGGTAAAAATTAAAGGATTCGAAATAAACGTATTGTAAAACCTCTTACCTGCAAATGATTTTGGCACAGGAAAACAAAAAAACAACAACAAAAAAAAAAACACATTCGAAATATAATACGTCTCCGCAAATGTGTACCGACTGTGCCCACTCGATCGCGGGGCCCGGGTGCATTGCACCCACTGCACCCCCGAGATGGTCGGCCCTGACTGCCACCTAGTCTGCTCTAGTGGAAGTAACTGTTGCGATGGCAACATGCATAAAAATAATTTTAAAATATATATATAAAAAAAAAACGAAACATTATATACATTATTAAATAAAACATAAGAAGTTTGCCATTCGGCGAATTTTTTCCATAAAAAACAACGACGACAGTGGTACGTTAAAAAGTAATGCTGGAAAGACTATATGCATGCGATTATTTTTGAAATAAGTTGTAAAGGTTTTTAATGAGAGATTATAAGATTAAATTTTGCATTGGTATTAAGTTAATTTTTACTGCTAAACTACATCACTCACTGAACAAACCTTATGATCTAGAAATTCATAAAATTTCTGGTGTGATCCCATCACCACCCTCTTGTTCGAGACCTGAAATGGCTTGAAAAAGTGCTTGATCTTTAGAGCAGGATTTCCAGACTATGTAAAAAACTATATAAAAAACATAAACTTAACAGAAATAGAAAACCAAATTCTAGCTCACCCACAGTACGAACCTTTTGTGGGTGAGATCCACATAAAAAAAAAAAAAATTAAACCAAACTAATCCCCAGAGTTTATTAAATTCCACTGACCCAGAACGAGATTATTGTAAGGTGTAATTTCGACACGTTATGCTCCTCAGGGCTTCTGTAAATAGCCCAACTAAAATAAAAATTGGAATCGGTCGGAACATTCTTGTAAGGATTTCAAATACCAGACAATAAAATCTCTAAAAACAATCTAGGCATAACTGAAGTACAGGCGATTGGACAAAAAGGAACATGTTAAATGCTTAAAACGTGTTTCAGCATTTGTCGCAATACACTTAAAGAGAGATAATGCAAGTAAACTCCTAACAAAGATGTTATGAGTTTCAGCTGAAACTCATAACATCTTTGGTTTTAAGCAATTTAACGCATGTGACAAAATGTTCGGGACATTGACTTCTCGGTGAAATGCTCGTAGAGCTCTTGAGGTACAAATAATCCCAATTTCAGTGGAAAATGTTACTTACCTCAAAGTTCTGCATTCGTTGGGCTGCTTTTTGTTTCGTACTAGCCAACTGCTCTTTAATAGAATGCAGCTGTGATTTAAGATCCGCCAGGTGGCGTTCCATACACACGCGACAGAATCCATTATTGCAATGACCACAAAGTTCAGAATTGCAAACAGTTTGACAACTAGAGCAGCACGCCCTCTCTTCCAACGATGTGTAATCAGACTCCAGCAGGTCCAGAATGGACTGCAAGTAAATATTTGGGGGAAGCATGGAAACTCCTTCTTTAGGGAGATGTACTTCGGCCCGACATTGAGCACATCGAACCTTTGACGAATCACTATCTCCCGTAGCGCAATTCTGAACGCAAAGAAGACAAAAAGTGTGTTGGCAGGGAAGCATCTTGGGTCGGTGGAGACGCTCCAAACATACAGGACACTTGACCAACTCTTTGAGACTTTCTGTTCCTTTTCGACTAAGAGTCCTCATGAGAGTTTTCTTTGGCTCCGGAGAGGACTTGGACTTTTTTCCGGCTGTCAATGTTGACTCCATTTTCGAGGACCCGTTGGTGGAAAGATTAGACCTCTCCATTAAGTCCTCAGCATATGAAGAAACATCTAAGGGCATTTCAAGGTCGATAGTGCCGATTCTTGGCCATGATTTGCCCACCTAAACAAAAAGAAAAAATGTTACACGTTACGAATACAAATACAGGAAATTGATCAGAAAATTTGGAACTATTTGTTCAAAAGTTAAATTTAATGAAGCTTCTTCAAAAGTTTTTTTTTTTTTTTTTTTTTTGAGAAAGTCAGTTTATTATTGATTCAGCTGTTTACCAAATTAACTTCCTCCTTTTTGCATAACATCAGACAAATTATTTTGAAGATATTATGCCACCGAAAGAATCTAAAATGACTGCCAAAATTTGATGAATTACTTCTCTTTAAAAATCAAAGGAGGTTCAGGAGGCATTGTAAAGATAGTCTCCCTGTGAGAACAAAAGCAATGATTTGAAAGCAGGCAATCCCTGAAGAATTCAAATACTAATTCATTTGAAATCAACGTGCATTGCAGTCTCGAAAGTGCGCATGCTCGAAAAGCAGTAATAAATAAAGCCATTTATGTAATGAACTTTTGCGTTTGGAATAGCTCAACGCGAAGTAGATAGTTGTTTACTATGAAAGAATTTTCTTTTTTTTTCCCCTTAGTCCTTCAAGATGTTTATAATGATTTCGTAGTGAAAGTATTCACTTTCCTTTGCTTTTAAACGACATTAGTCCTTGTTATTTCTTTTATCTCTTTCGAGAATTTCACCATGCGAGCTCTAAAATTTTTGATATTCGTATTTTCCAACTATTTGAATGTACCTAAAAGTGTAAGTCGTCATGAGAGTTGTTTACTTTGTCTGAAAATGTATATAGGGAATAACAAAATTATGACAAGTCTAGCAGCCGAACGAGACAAGAGATCACGAATTTTTGATAAAATTAGAATTGCTATTCAGACAGTTTGAAAGCATATAAAATATTTTTTATATGCATTTAAAATCAGCGCATGTCTGATACACACGTCCAAAGTGGCTGTAGTTCAAAGATTATGATAATGAATTATGTCACTATACAAAATTACCCTCCTGAAAATCACCTTTTTTTAATGATTATTTGTGACCATTTCGTTATTCTTCTGTTTCGTATCGATTTTTACGATGCCAGAAAGTATGATATGGCGTACTTGTATTAAGTTTGAAGAGTTTAAGATTGGTAAAACGATTATTGAAACTACTCATGGTGTGCTGAAAATAACATGAGAAGACGCTAATTGGAAGATCCACATTTCTTTGACCTAGTTGGCTGAGTAATTAGTGCGTCCGCTCTTCAACTATGGTGAGTGTGTCGTGTGTTTGAATCCCGCTGCGGGCATGACTATGTGTGAATGTCTGTGAAGGTTGTAGATGAAATTTGTTGCCTGACATGAGGCCTTCACTCTGGTTACTGGAGGACTGAAGTGGATTTAAAAAAGTCCAATGTTTTGCACTAGATTTTTATGTCTAGAAGTCAGACCTCTTCTGATGGTTTGGCTCTAAGAAGAGGTAAAACTTGTTATTCGCAGCAAATGCATAGAAGTGCTGGGGAAAAGGCGACTTTTGGCATTGTAGCAATGCTCCACAACCTCCATAGCTCTTTTCGGCAATTTCGTTTGGTTGGAAAGACCTGGATTTGAATCCTGTCCAGGACGCGAAGACTCTTTATAAAGTCTTTTCAAATGCAGAAGGAGATGGTAGGATTTTTCCTTCTAGTTTTTCATTCCAAAAGGCAGACCAAGCGGCCAAAAGAATACAAGCAATTAAACAGTATAATATACATTGGCTTTAAAGCTTTAGTTGCATCGATCATAATTCTAAACGACAAAACTCGACCACATTCAGGAGACACAGTCATTACTGCAATTGGAAAACCCAAACATGAAATCCTTCCTCACCTATCCTACAATCCAGACGTCGACCAAAACGATAATAAACTTTCCGGTTTCTCTGAAATGATAATAATGTAATAAAATAAAATAGAAACCTTTTTCAACATGAAGGCCAGTCAAAGAAGCATTGCACTCATGGTTGCAACGATTCCAAGCATGATCGACGTTTTTAAAAGCTTCATTACGTTAAAAAGCTGTGGGTTGACTTAAAAAATCAGTGTAGCAAACCATTACCTTTTAGATTTAATAAAAAAATAAATTGCCTTTAGTCTTTTATTATTTATCATCGTATATTACACACACGCACGCACGCACACAGAACACGAAGTGAAGCCGTAAAACAGTACTACCTTCGAGGACATGATAAACTTAGCTGTGAAGCAAGCGCGAAGTATAAATGATTTATTTCTCCTGTCACTGTTGCGTAACACGGGGATTCTTCGTCATTGTCAACCACACGTGGCATTAGAAGTGTTAAGAAAACACACAAGAAATGCAAACACTAGTCAAGTTTCGTAAGTGTGGAAAACAAATTCCACTCTTTTATCATCCTGGAGCTTAAGGTTTCCCTTAGTTCACTTCGAAGAACATCATACACGACAAAAACCTATTACTTCGAGATTTTCATTTGAATTTTCTTTCTTTCTTTCTAAATACATGATTTTATAAAATAAATTTGAGTGGGACAGTGATAATGATACATAATAATGATGATACAGAGCGATAACAAGCTGTATAGTGAAGTAATGAAGTCACTAGCATTATCTTAACTTGTTTGAGCATTTTTGTGCTTTTTGAGTCGTTCCTTTTTATGACATGTTAAAAAAATCCTCTAACGCTTTTTATTCCCTAAAGGGAATAGGCAGGTCCCGTTTAGCCCTAATTTTTTGAACTTTTTGAAAACAGGAAGGCAGGCAGTCTCTATCCTGCAGCCTTCACTAATAGTCGGTACAAGCTATTAATGAATCAAAGCTTTTCAGGGGAGAGAGAGAGAGAGAGAGAGAGAGAGAGAGAGAGAGAGAGGCAGATAGTTGTCATCTCTGGCAGCAAAGCTTAACACTTGTGTTATTATTATCTATAATAGTATCAGTCCTATAGTAGAATTTTTAGGAGTGAGGTTAGCCACCTCAGTTTTCAGGAGCCAAAACCTACTTGTCCATGACAGAGATCGATTAAACTGTACATCACCTAAAAATATATTCTAGGATAACTAGATTGAAATACTGTCCTCGTGAAATATTTCCGAAACATTTATTTATTTATTTATGCTTATGGCTACATGAAACTGGTAAGTGAAGAGTACAATCACAATTTCCAGCAACAAATGATGAAAATCTTAACATATAAAATTCATTACATAAAAGGCACAACCAGCTTTCTAAGTCTTTCCTTTTTTTTTTTTTTTTTTTTAAATAAAGCAAAAGTAACTTGTCATAATCAAGCCAGGGGCAATTATCGTCCTACTGTAACAAGTATGAGAAGGCTGTATGTTCTCACAACACTTCACAACATAAATGTAGCTGTATCCTACAGGTTTAATTAGAGAGAGCAGTTGTGTCTTGTGTGAGAAAACTTGATCCATTACAGGGGGCCCATTTCACATTACATCATTTTCTAACATGAGGAGGAGTTCTGTTGATACCATGACGAGGACTATGAGAGTGACTACGAGAATAACGTCTTCGTGGTGAGACGGGATGGTGATCTTCTGTTTCCTCCATAACCACCGCCACCACCATACCAACTACAGGTCAAGGTCCAGGCTGGAAAGCCAATTTAAGGCCTCATCCTCACTTTATGGATGTCCTGTAGGCCACCACCGTGAAATTGGGAGGATTGAGACAGCCTTCCCATGCCCCCGCCAGCCAGTAGTGTTGCCTTGTGGTACATTGTTGGTGCTTCAGACAAAAGAAGAGATGAATCACAGGCAACACGAAGCTAATGTTTCAAACAAGGCGTCCAAAGGTTTCCAAGCCTCCTGGACTACTCACAATTATGATGAATACAAACCATAAAAAAAGTTCCGAAACATTACAAATATGAAATGGAGCTCTGTGGAAATGATCTGTTCTAGTTGCAGACTAGAGAAACTTTTTCTAGGCTTTTTCTAGGCCCGAATTTAGGGAACCAGATATATTCGGAGATATATCTGGTTTTTCATATATCTGATTTATAAACTTCTAGTATAAACAGGACTAATTAGTTGTTTAGAGTTTCATCATTCTAGTACTCTTTGGTCCGTTGTTATGAAGCAAACAGGAAGAAATACCCCATCCCTCCCTTCTCCTCTTCGAGTTTTCCAAGTTGTGTAGCCAGCTCTCTATTCTGATTTAATCGATCTTTAGTATAAGTCGTCGTTGAAAACTTTTCCATTTATAGAATTCGTTGAAAGGCATGCACTTCTATTCATACAAACAAATTAAATTTTTGTCTTAATAATCTCGCATTTGCATCGAAACATTTCTTGACAAGCGGTTTCGTGTGCCATTTGCAACAACGGAAGCGGCAATTATTAAATCTGCACAAAGAGATATCTGATGTCAATGAATTGATTGAGTAAAATGCCGAGAATAGATTTGGAGTGCAACCTCAGGCTTTAACTTATGAAGCTCTTACGATGAAAGTGGGTTTCATAATTAAATGCTATATTTACACTGCAAATTAAGTTTCTTTCAAAACAGGGGAGCGAAAAGGCTCTCCAAATGCGGCAAGTGGGTGTCGAACAACGCAGTCAATCAGATTGCAGTGAAAGACAAGACGAAGAAATAAAGTTAACTGGTGATTCGATCGAAGACACTTCACAATGGATGAATCGTATCGACTGTAGCGGGCTGCTGCATCCACAGACAGATTTGAATCTATTCATGTGGCTTAATAGTATTTGCGTCAGCACAAATCCAAACAGAACATAAAGCCAGCGTGAACACAAAGCAGGTGAGAGCTATCAGCAAACTGGTGCTTGTCGACGAGGGCCATTAATCAGAATGACATTTAAAAGAAATTCCCAAGAGCCAGGCTTCTTCTAAATGAAGAATTACAGTACTTTACTTTTAGCTATTGACGCTTTGACGAACAGAACAATGCGAAAGAGCAAAATGGACTTTGAATAAGTCTTAAACTACCGTCAGTTCATTAGCTGTATTAACAACTGCTCATTGCAGGTCCATTCGGAACATGCTCCTAAATAACACCTCACTTAGAAGTAAAAGGCTCTTTCTTTTTAAGACGTTTAAAGAAGTGCAATGTTGTCATCGAGACAATATGCCAGCCTCATTAGCTTTAGGCAAACTTTATCAACTGAGCGGGGATAATAGTTGACTTTACACACACACACACACACACACACACACACACACACACACACACACACACACACACACACACACACACACACACACACACACACACACACACACACACACACACACACACACACACACACACACACACACACACACACACACACACACACACACACACACACACACACACACACACACACACACACACACACACACACACACAGTGGCGCAACGTATATTGCAACATACGATCATAGCATAAAATGAAAAATATCTAAAATTGGATTTGGAAATATTTCAGCGTAAGAAATGTTAATGTTAATAAAGTAATGCCGACAAGAAGAATATTTCTGGTTTTACGCAATATTGCTTTGGAAATGGTATGCGTCTTTCTTTATTTAAAGTATTTATAGTATAATGATATATCGATTTAATTAAATAATGAAATTATTTGTATAACGTACACACTGATAAAACTGAAACAAAAAGGCATCCGTTCTTTTTGTCTGTTTTAAGTATTTATTTCATAACAAATTCGAAAAAAAAAAAAAATAGTAAATTCACAGAGAAAAGTAACTTAGGCAAATGTTTGGGTAAGCAGCCTCCGTTTACAAACAATCTTGCAGTCGTGAAAGGAAGACAATTTTCACAGTTAAGGGATTTCGGCATCACTCTTGGGAAAGCATCCATCATGCAAGTCGAGGGACTCAGAGCTACTTGCATTCTAAAATCAGGAGCGAGATCTTGATTACCCTAACCCTGCCATCGAAGTCATCTAATGGAACAGGTCAACAAAGCCATTTCTTGTGTCTCAGTTAGCTATATTTAAGGGACGGAAATCTCTTCTTTCTAGAGGACTCCCCCCTCCGGTATATATGGAGAACGAAGGATATTTTCTTCAGATAATGCATCATTTATAAAGAAAATATCCAAGCATGAAATTATTCAATTACATTTAAGAAATATAGCAGTTATTAATAATCAAAGTCTTTATACATTCTGCATGTGTGTGTGGGGGGGGGGATACCCTGTATATATACAATTATGAGACTATGAGCTATGGATGTTTGGACAGTATTTATTTTGGTATCTCTTTTGACCGTGAAAGCCGCTTGCACCGTCTTGGTATCGACTCCACTAGACCATGGAAGGTTAACTGAGGTATTCTGAACCAACTAGAAAGAATAACATCCTGAAAGTCAGTGCCCGAGCGAGACACTGTCATCTACCGGAGGATGCTGAGTTAATGCGATCCCACAACTGTTTGATGGGATTCAAATAAAAATAAAATAATTAAACGATCAGGAGAGAGAACACGGCATGCTCGGTTCTGCTTGTCGCATCATGCTTCTACGAGTACAATGCAAGCCTTGTGAAATGAGGTGTGTTAGAGAGTAGCCAACTACTGGTTAGAGAGTAGCCAACCAGGCCAGCTTACAGTATATCAATTATATTCCAAAATCAATGCACACATATATACATTGTAACATTGTATATGCATACTGATAAGTATACATAGCAATGAAGAGACATAGGGACAATGAAGGTAATCCAAATACTTGGAATAAGGGGATCAAGAGTGAGATAGTTTGGTGATGTTTTGCGGCGAGAGAAACAAACAAGAGAAGCCTAAACAAACATGGTGGGACAGCTTTCATTTAATTTTTAGTTAAAATATCCAGAAAATTCGCCGGCTTCATCAGAAAAATAAATCTACTCTTCCTTATGGAGCCCTAAGTCCTACATGACCTATTTTGAGGGAGAGTAATTGGAGGGAGCGGCAAGTATTTTAATCCGATCCATACATTTTAGAAGAGTTCGTTTTATTTTGTACATTCTAGTTTGTAAACCTGCTACGCTGGTGAACATAAAAAAAAAAAGGATAATAAATACATGAAGAGAAGGAATGGTGTCATACTGACTACTTGAGGCATGGGCATAACGCACATTTTGATTCGAGCCAAGTGTGTCAAGGTAATAACGGCTTTGAGGAGAAAAAGTGTTATCAACAACTCATGTACGTATAAAAAGGAACCCAAGAAATCGAATGAGAAGCTTTACAACGCACACGCACGCTTATTCTGTTCTTGCGACATGTCTGTCGAGGGATAAAAGAAAGGCCGTAGTTATAAGCGAGAGTGTTCGACGCTGCTGCATCTCGTTGGCGAAGAACGGTCGCTACAAAAGCCATAATTGCCTTTCGTCGACAGTCGACTATCCCCTGACAAAGGTCGAGCTTGTGTGGAAATAAGGTTTATGGTCTACGGAAACCTGATCTCGGCTGTTTTGTGAAACTGTATGCGCAAAAGGAAGATCAATGTTGTTATCGTATGTCGATATCATAATGGAAATGGTAAAATTTAATCATTTGGTTTTTTTCCCTCGGAAGATACTGGGAGCTGAATGCAACAGAAGTAAGCAAAGCTTGTAACGTTCTACTCGGAAACAAAGTTTACAGTTCGACAAACAATATTGTTAGTGAATGCTAGTTAGCGCACTCATCGCCAGAGACCGTTAGTGTTCCAAATAAGGCTGACTACCTTATAATCGGTTAAGCCGAAATCTTTCGCTGAGAAAGAATTTCACACAAAACAGCTCTTACCTCCATGTGCAGGTTATTACTACAGTGGAACTTCGGAAATTTGACGATTCTTCAATGAGTTCTCTGTTTACATTGTGATTCGAACACCCAGGCAACAGCAGCGTTTTCATTCCAATAAATGACGATGATATAACAGCTGCACGCCGTTCGGTTGAGTTCTCTGGAAGAAACTAGACTTGCTGTGCCTTCGGAGTATACGGTAGGAAACAGCAAAAACCGGTCGTATGCAAACAGGTTTCTACCGCTTCAGCTTATCTTTGAAGTTTCTTTTCAGCAGTTGGGATTTCCTGGCGAAGACAATTCACAGCTTAAGACAATGATGTGCTCTTCTGTGTACGCACATTAGAGGTGTTCAGAGAAAAATTAAGATTCCTGGAGTAACGAACCTGAATTTCCAGTTGTCAGTTTCCAAAATAGGAAGGTTGGGCACGTGACTAAGCATCAGCAATAGTAGCTTGACCTACTCAGCTACTCTTGACGCACTAACAGGCCCAATGCTGCTTCCAAGTTTCTCTCCCGTGTTAATAGATAATGTCAAGAGGTTAGGTATACTTTGCTACCACCTTTGTAGCCTTTTTCCCTCTGCAATGAATTCTGAGAAAATAAAAATTTATAGGATATCTCTGTCATTTAGTTTAAACGAATACATCTTATCCCTGGTTGGTCAAGTATTATTCCTTGTATGCATCTGAATTCTTCACGGAGTTGAGAAAAAACGTGTTCAAACAAAGGAGTGGTCAGATCAGGAGTATCGCCATTTTTTACATCATTGTATTATGATATCAATGAAACTTCTTTCCAGAGCCGTCGCCAGATTAGACAACTCCCTGAGGCAAACAATTAACTATCGCCAATGATGGATTATAAGACAAAAATATAAGAAAATCTCCAATTGCTATTTTGTTTTTATTGAAACATTCATGCAAAACAATTACATAATAATATTAATTAAATATTTGCTCTACGGAGATATCGCACGATAAAACTATTTAGAAGCTGTGTCCGCCTCTGTCGATATAGTTGCTAGACCAACCAGTCTTTCTTGGGTCACGCCATCGCTACATAACATCGCTACATAACAGGAATTGTTAGCGTAGCGATGGCGCCTACCGCAATATGGCTGAACGAGTGCCCTTATTAAGCCGCCCCGCGAGGCAGGCTGCCTCTGTGCTACATCCTGTCGACGGTACTGCTTCTTTCTAACAAATAAATTCCACTTTACTTCTCCTTAGGTATACCCATATGATTTTCGCAATGCAAATGACTTCAACACTCCCATCCCCAAGATATCTTTCTGTTTCCGTATTTCAACTTCCCATAATCTTCAGAACAAACGTCAATTTTATTTTAATCTCTATAATTCTACGACATTCTGTCTATACTTTTATGCTTTCACGAGTTATAATTTATATTTTTCAATATTTGCACTTACTGTAAGAAGTTTCAGGTATTCAAAACATGTTTATTGCTGTATCTTCCAATTGTACTCTAATGTGAAGTGTTTTTTTTTTTTTAAACCTTTCTATGATATTCGCTTATTCATCCATTTTGTTGCTCTAAACAATCTTAGTTCGCGAAGTGCTCAATACGGGCCACGATGAATATTTTGATTTTTAGGTGCACTTTACAACAATGCAATGCGTCCTATCCATAAATAAACGTACCACGTCATTTGGTGGAACTGACTTGGATGACATTTGATATTGTGTAACTGCAAAAGATTGCTATTAGAGAAATATCAAATGTCATCCAAGTCAGTTCCACCAACTACACCAACGCCACCTACCGCCCACCACCACCACTAGCATTTTCAGAGACAATCGCAAACATCCATGCCCACGGCGGGATTCAAACCCGCAGCCTCTTGGCTGGAAAGCAGATACGCTAACCACTCGGCCGACCAGGCCGGCCGAACTAATCGATTTCTTTAGCCAGGAGATCTGGTGCATCCTACTGTCTACAGAACAATTCTCTTACGCCTCCCAGACATAGTTTATTGGAGACGACCTCTGAAATGATCTTCTGGTAATTGATTTTTGCAGCCCTGAATGTCTGGAAATTCTTAGCCAAACACAGAATCTTCTTGAACACGTCTCCATTGCAATTTCTTCCTCTTCGACACGCTGAAAAGAATCATGAAGGGGAGAAAGACTTCAAGATGTGACAAATATACAACTGATTACGACTTGACAGCTGCAGTTATTCCCAACCAGAGATGCACTGAAAACTGCAAGGATGTCAGAAGGCATGTATATTCAAGGAGATAAAGCGAAGAAATTAAGAAGCAACTCAAGCCATAAGGTGGGTGTACTGAATTCTTTCTCTAGTAAACTGAGACCTTTCATTTCTCAAAGCAGATTAGTACCGCCTTCGTCTGAAACGGTTAGGAACTCCACTTTGGATGTAAGTGTCAAGAAAATGATTGTGTTTTTGAAAAGATTTACCCAGGTATTAGCAGAGAACGGCTTTTGTGGTTCTTCCGGGTACGTGTCGGGCAGCCTTTGATTTGGGAGCTATATGGGAGACACACCTATGTCCAAATTTCGCCAAAGGAATCATAAATTTCGCTATCAAACACGGAAGCACTTCTATGACCACGTTAGGCTTCTCTTACAGTACAGTTGGGATGGAATAAGTCAATTAGCAAACTTACTCACGAAAATTGCTATCGCGACGCTAGCAATTTTCGGTACAAGACAATCCGGATAATTACTTTCGGTTGTTGGTTGTGATTGGAATATTGACTGAATAACACGCGAAGTGTCGACTGCGATATTCAGGTTTGATTGGCAAAAAAGTTGTCCAAGCGGTATGTCGCCTTGGGGATTAAACGGTGTCATTGAGTTGTTGTGACCTTAAAGTAGACAGAAAAGCGTAACAGTGGCCTTCATATAACACGCAATGAGGACAGCACGATATGAAATTATAACGGACGGAAGAAATTGAGAGCCTACACAAATGGAAACATATACAGTAGGAGTCCGAAGCCATAAAAACAGTCAGCAAATGTTTTTATGGCTTCGAAGTTTTTGCCATTGAATCAGACGAGAGGAAAAAAAAAAAAAGAAGGAAAAATGTATTTCACAAATCAAAGACATTTTTAAAGAGGTCTATTCAAATTAGAAGTATAATATCAGTGCTTTAAAAAAGTCTTCATGTCTCAAGGCGTTAAAGAAGTCTGTTTTGTTTACTTTTCAACGATGGTGGCTGTTGACAAAGAAGTGGTTGGAAAGAGTGAAAAGAGAAATACAATCTGACAAGCACAAAGAATCAACAACAACAGAAGAAAAGTAAATGTGTACTTAGAATTATTTTATTTATCTTTGATGGTTCATTCACAACCCACGTTGTTTGTGAATAATCACAAATGGTAAAAAAAACGCTCGGGTGTCTTTTTAATGAGTTTTCCGTCATTTAATTTTTTTGACCAACTTGTTCGCTTCAGAATCCATAATTTGCATTTCATTTACCATGCGCACATGTATATCAAAACATGTATCTTATTTTTGACTATTTATTTGTCATACAGAAGAAATTACAGTCTCCTGATATAGAACTGGATAACTACTCAGTGGAACGATTTAATATTTAACACGATGATGTGTGTATGGCAATGAAATTTTGTTTTGCGCAATAAAAATCAACGTTAGTTCTAAAAGTTGCCACTAGGGCGATACGTGGCATTGCAATAGTGGGTAATTCAAAACGTCACAAAACGTAGGGTACACGCAGCGTTGTGTGGTTACACAACCACATGTCTGATATGCTGTCGGTAACGTGCTGAAATAGCAGAATCGCATGCTATTCCAGCAATCCACAAAAATATTGTGGATTGCTGGTCTTGAGGTCCATTAGGTAGCTTATGTCCACGTTAAACAACGTTTTTGAGATGTGCCCACAGGCAAAAGTTGCAGGGATTCAGATCTGGCGAGCGCGGTGGCCGCGTTGTACGAAACTGGCGGCTGATGTTCTGTCCACGGTAAAATAAGTCTGAAGCATCCACTTGACAGGAGAAGTGATGTCAGGAGGGATACCAATCTGCATAAAACTGTTGAATCCAGGCACTGACGCTGTTGAAGTATTGGAATCATCTGATTGGCCATTAACAGTGCCGGTAACGAGACCAACAGGACCAAGCTCCTCAAAAAATAAAAGGACGATAATGAATTCTGCAGTAAAACCACACAAAATGGTGGGTGACCATCGAGGAATGAAGCGGAATCTGTCGCATGATCTGTGGGTTTGCGGTTGCCCAAATTCTGCAGTTGTGCGTATTCACAGCACTGTCTACATGGAAACGAGCTTCGTCAGTCCAGAAAATATTCCACGGACAAGCGTTGTGCAGTTCCATCTGAGCAAGCAACTACAGGAGAAATGTTTCTCATGCAACCTGGTCAGGATTAAGCAATTGCTGAACGTGGGAAATTTTGTAAGGATAACAGCGCGGAATTTACCTTACGACTTTGTGAACCGTGTTTACGGGTTTGTTTAAAGACCATGCATTACGTCGTGCGCTGCTGCTTCCTACAACATTTGCCATCCTTTCTTCCTCTAACGCTGTGGCTACTTCCTCCACTGTCTGCAGTTCGATGGGCTTTCATGCTCTGCCAAGTTTGACATCTACGGAACCTGTCTATGCAAATTTCCGGATCATTTTGCGTAAACCATTTGCAGCCATAGGTTATAATCCCTTCAATGTTCTGAACTTTCTCAATGCTGTCAAGGCATAGCTGTTAATTTGGTAAAACAACTTAACAAGAAGTGTGTGATGCTTTGGGAATGGTGACATTGTCTGCTCACAGGCAATGTACTGACGCATTCCACAGCTATGTTACCTGCTTTTATAGAAGCTTCTTTTGAAGCATATGTCATCGGGGACATTTGTCCTTTGAATAAATGTCCCCCCCCCCCCACCCCCCCCCCCCCCCACCCCCCCCCCCCCCCACCCCCCCCCCCCCCCACCCCCCCCCCCCCCCACCCCCCCCCCCCCCCACCCCCCCCCCCCCCCACCCCCCCCCCCCCCCACCCCCCCCCCCCCCCACCCCCCCCCCCCCCCACCCCCCCCCCCCCCCACCCCCCCCCCCCCCCACCCCCCCCCCCCCCCACCCCCCCCCCCCCCCACCCCCCCCCCCCCCCACCCCCCCCCCCCCCCACCCCCCCCCCCCCCCACCCCCCCCCCCCCCCACCCCCCCCCCCCCCCACCCCCCCCCCCCCCCACCCCCCCCCCCCCCCACCCCCCCCCCCCCCCACCCCCCCCCCCCCCCACCCCCCCCCCCCCCCACCCCCCCCCCCCCCCACCCCCCCCCCCCCCCACCCCCCCCCCCCCCCACCCCCCCCCCCCCCCACCCCCCCCCCCCCCCACCCCCCCCCCCCCCCACCCCCCCCCCCCCCCACCCCCCATCCTTCAGTACCTCCTTCAATTCCTTCAGAGCTGCTGTAACAGTTTCACCTTTCTTGAGGTAAGGTAAGGATTACACCATCCATATCCTAAAAGACAATGGCAAGAAGTTTCCCTGATTACTGTTTGGTTCGAAACTTCTTTGGCCATGGAGAACCTTTGTGTCTCCACTCCATTGACTGTTGTTTGTTCTCTGGGTCATAGTGACGAAGCCATATTTCATCAACGGTTAGAATATGAGCTAAAAAATTTCACGAGGATGAAATCCCTTTATGAAATGTTCTTTTAACATCTCAACTATACCCGCCTCAGTGGCTATCATTCACCGCAACCAGTATGCCTCGCCAAAAAATCGCTTTCCGAACGAAGTAGGATAAATAGTAGTTATAAATAGTAGGATAATAAAAAGATATATACCTCTCAAAATAATCCAAAACAAACAAAAAATAAATAAATGCACACGTATCTTCGCCCCCACACGCCTTATAATTCATTTTTCGGTGAACTGTATTTTCGATGAATTGTGATTTTTCGATGAATTGTTGTTTTTCGATCAATTGCGCTTCGATGAATTGTCTTTTCGATTAACTGCTCATCGGTGAATTGCTTTTTCGGGGAATTGTCTTTCGATGAATTGCTTTTTCGATTAATTGTTGTTCGATAAACTGATTTTCGATGAATTGTTTATTCGGTGAATTGCTTTTTCGATGAATTGTTGTTCGATGAATTGCCTTCGATGAATTGTCTTTCGGTAAACTGTTTTTCGATGAACTCTCCGGATACCGCGCCATTTGACGGGCATATAGAGAAGTATTCCTCGTGAGAGCACATTTGCAGAAAGAAAAAAAAAAACTGTAATTTACAACAGATTTTAAACATATTTTACCACAGCATATTTGTGAAAAGAGTTATCAAAACAGTTGAAAAAAATATTTTGCATTATGAAGTTAAAAAATACAATAAAATACATCGATCAGAAATATTCCCATCAATTCAACCTAGAATCACGTTTGGCATTTGAATTCTTTTGTTTATAACTTAGTGACTAAAATGGTCATTGTATGTTTTGAAATTGCACTTGGTGCAATTTCAGAACATACACATGCAATTTCAAAGCCACAGCCGGCCCACTTCGATTGCCAGATCTCGATATTTAGTAATTTTTTCCAATTCTTTGTCGTTGATGTTGTTATCACTGGGTTCAGCGATATCAATAATCTAAACCTGCCACTATTCGATAAATGTGATGTCAGATCTATTTTGTTCTAAATGCCGATCAGTTTGCATTCTAAAGTCCCAGAGAATTTTTGCTGTTTCGTTTTCCACTACTGTCTCTATTTTATGCTGCCACCAGTTATCAGAAGTAGGAAAGCCATTTTTTTTTTTTTTGCATACATGCCAATGAATTATTTTGGCCACTTGATCATGGCGGTATTTATAATCAGTTCGAGTTATCTCGCTGCATGCACTGATTAGATGTTCCACAGTCTCATCTTTCTGATCGCATAATCTGCATTTGCTGTTGTTATTGATGTTCAAAATTTTTGCTTTGATTGCATTAGTTTGTAATGCCTGTTCTTGAGCTGCAAGAATAAATCCTTCTGTTTCTTTTCTAATATATCCATTATTATTATTATTATTATTATTATTATTATTATTATTATTATTATATTTCGAATCGTTTTGGCAATAAAATCCGTCCAATTTTGCTACAGCGGGAACTGTTGTCTGCAATCATTTCTCTACTCTTTTCACAAAAGGTTAAGTATAAAATTAGTAGTCTTTTGCGACCATTGAAATGTCAAGCGAAGTTTCTTCATGCTATTATTTGACAAGCATTATTAGGTATGCGATGCTTAAATTACAGGCATGCAATGCCTCGCATTTTTACAGTAAAGAAAAAAAAATCACTCGATGCAGGGAATTGCTTCTAAGGCCGATTAGACGTTTCAATCCGATGTCTGATGCGATAACTCTACCTATTTGCCAAAGTTGATTCCTATCCGATCAACTTTGGCAAATAGGTAGAGTACTCCGTATCATGCAAGATATTCCGCCTGGCATTGAATTCTTGAATGACATCACCAGCCTAGTGGTTGGTAACACTAGGCTAGTGATGCTAAAGGAGTATACGTTACTCCTTTAGCTGTTGCGTAAGTGGATGGGGCATTTCTACTGTGAGAGGCGTTTCATCAAACGTTCGCTTTATGCTTTGGCTGTATACTTTCGTAATCATACGTCCACGATACATTACTACTGGGCATTTATATAACCTGGTAACTGCTTAAAAGCGTGAGCAGTTACCAGGGTATATAAGACTGAATGTCATCACTAAACTCACTGCGGTATTTGTCCTGGAGAATACGAAGCAATCCCAGTCTATGTAAGTAGGGGTTTGGTCGAACAACAGAAATTTAATACTTACTGCAGTTTCAAGCCATCCATTATCTGTTACAACATCCTTAGCATGTCTTAGAAACGCTACACAGTTGCATTCCTTGCACACAGTTTAAGTTTAGCAACAGATTTACAAGGTAGATGTTTCTATTTAGCTGTTAACTTAAAGAGAATCAAATTACCTTTCAATCCTTCTTTAGCTCCATCCCGGAAGGCTAGCTAGCCGAACAACAGAAGAGGTGTGTCTGCATGCAGTAAAGTCAAGCACTTTTCCTTCAAACACAGTTTTCTTATTGCGCACTTTCTGAGAAGATTAAATTGAGCGTGAAGCTAAGCTACTCACTGCTTGAAAAGGAACCTTGGCCAACATCGGTAAACATTTTTTATCCAAATCGTCGCTTTACATTTTGCTATTTCCGACCAGTTCAAAACTTTTTGCGTGTAGAATGGCATATCGTGTGGAGCGAAAAATAAATGAATGCGAGCCATTGTTTTATACAAAGAAAATGCATCCACACCACGTCTTTTCTGAGCCTGTAATTAGAAAGCCTATTTTCAAGAAAAGTTTCTTGATACTGGTTAACTTGATGTCCTGGCCTTGAGGCATGCTCGTTTCGTCATGTCTGACAAGTAAATGTTCACAATAACTAGGCCTAAACAGCGAGAAAGAGAGAGAGCTTTAATAGGCCATCTGATATGGCCGATCTTGTGTCAGGGTTTCCTTTCCAAAAACTCAGGTTCGTTTGCCAATTGAAAGAAATTGGCCAGAGAATATACACAAATTACAGCATAGCAGATTAAACAGATAAGATTAACCATCATACAGTACTTAATTAGATATGATGGTAAATTATTTGGCAATTACAGGCCATAGTTTAAACGTGAAGGGAAAGACGACATATATACAGTGCTAGGAAAGAAGTTAACGGACAACAGTGTGAGGAACAAATAGCCATGGCGAACACCTTATTAAGACGTAGGACCTTCTTTCGCTACGATGACTGCAGTAATCCCACCGAGTGTACTTTCCACAAGCTTACGATAGCGATCAATGGGAATTTTGGACCATTCTTCCTGTACATTGTAATGAGGTCCTGGACTGTTGTGTGGCGAAGACGCCCCTTGACCTCACCCGACGCTCCAGTTTATCCCACAGATGTTCAATAGGATTGAGATCGGGGATCTGTGGAGGCTAACAAGTGCGGTGTCGTCATGTCCACCAACCACGCAATTACAGCAGTAGCCTAATGACACTGTGCATTGTTTTGCTGAAAGAGACAATGGTCAGTTCCGTAGAAATGTCACAAAGTAGGAAGCATTCCATTGTCTAGAATATTCAGATATCTCTGAGATCAATGTTCGTGTCACCATAAACAAGGATCCCAGGTCAAACCAGGAAAAACTGGACCATACCATCACACCGCCACCTCCGAATTTCATAGCTTGGGGTAAAAAATACAATAAAATACATCGATCAGAAATATTCCCATCAATTCAACCCTAGAATCACGTTTGGCATTGGTATTCTTTTGTTTATAACTTAGTGACTAAAATGGTCATTGTATGTTTTGAAATTGCACTTGGTGCAATTTCAGAACATACTCGTTCATCTGCCCGGTAGAAGGTGTAGCGCGATTCGTCGCCCCATAACGCAGCTTTCTAAGCGTCCAAGTACCACCACCTGTAGACGCTCTTTACACCACTGAAGACGACGCTGTATGTTGGTTCAAGTAATGTGAGGCTTGCATATTGCGGTCCTACCATGGAAACCCATGTTGCGAGCATCGGTTCTTGAATGTTTTTGTGCAGATTCGTGTTCCAGTCGATGCCCAGAACTCGCATTGAACGTATCGGCTCATGAACGGCGGTTTTTATATAATATCCTTCGTAGCACCGTACGTCACGTTCGGTGAGTGTGGTGGGTCGTCCACTGCGAATAGCACTTGCAGTTGACTCCCTGCGCTTCCATCTCAGAATGGTATCGCTGATTGTTGACCTAGCATTGCCCAATTTGCCAAACAGATAGGCCTGCAGCATGGCATCCTGTGACATCTCCTTTCAAACTCCGTCAGTTCCCTTCTCGTAGCCATTTTACCAGGAGACACAATTGCACTGACTTGGGAGCATCTTATTACTCCTATTTATTCCGGATACAAACACGTGACTCGTTACATGGCACGATGCACTTACACAACAAGAACACAAGAAACGAAAATAAGATCAACAAAGGAATAATCAGACCAGTACTCGCATATGCAGCATACGAGGGTTATTTGAAAAGTTTGGTAAATTTCCAATAGACGGCAACAATTTGTTCATTCATACCAATGTCGGCACGTATCATCTTTTTCATGACCCCTGACAAAATGTTAGCCACGTATGACGCACAGTTCTCGTTTCGCAAACATTGAAAATGACCGTGTTCGTATTTTTCATAAAAATGGAGAAAAACGAGTTTCGTGCGGTGATAAAACACTTTGATTTGAAGAAGAGGACGGCCGCGCAGATCAAAGCCGAATTAGATGCAGTTCATGCGTCTGCACCAGCATTAAAGAGTATTTATTTTTGGATAAATGAGTTTAAACCTGGTCGTAAGTCCATCGAAGATGCAGCGCGCTCCGGAAGCCCGACTGAGGTCACTATGAAGGAAATGATTGAAAAAAATCCACGGTATCCTTATGAAAGAGCGCTGAGTGAAAGTGCGTGAGATTGCTGAGATTGTAGGCATCTCGACTGAATGGGTGTATAATATCCTGCTCGAAAAATCACATGAAAAAGCTGTGTGTGTGTGTGTGTGATGGGTGCCACGATTGTTGTCGCATACGAAAAGACATTTCAATGGAGTATTTGGCGATGTTTTATCGCAATTAGCAGGATTATTTTGCGTCGATTCGTGAATGAAGACGAAACTTGGATCCACTATTTCACACCCGAGTCCAAGCAGCATTCAAAACAATGGACAATGTCCGGTGAAAGAGCACCGAAAAAAGCGAAGACCGTTTTGTCAGCTGGGAAGGTGATGGTCATTGTTTTTTGGGATTCCCAAGGAATTATCATGATAGACTATTTGGAAAAGGGTAAGACAATAACAGGAGTCTATTATGCCTCATTATTGGGCCGTTTAAAAGAAGAAATGAAGAAAAAACGGCCAAGATTGGCACACAAAAAACTGCTCTTTCAACAAGACAATGCACCGTCCCACACATCGGCCGTCTCAATGGAAATTGCACGAATTGAGGCTCCAATTGATTCCACATCCAGCGTATTCAACAGACTTGGCCCTGTGTGACTTCGTCTCGTTCCCAAACTTAAAAATTTGGCTTGCTGGGAACCACTGAGATGAAGACATTAAGAAAATTGCAGATGGAAGTAGCAATAATAAACAAAATCAGGATCTCACAACTCAAAAAAAATTGTAAATATACAGCCAATAAATTACTGGACTCAAAATCGGAAAGGAAAAAAAATCATATAGAGAGAATGCGGGAATTCTATATAGGCTTGTTTTCGGACGAAAAACCAAAGTGTTAGGAAAGAGAAATCCTTCCACCACTTTCGTATGAAATTGGCTAACCATCTTCAGTAGAAAAGTCATGTTTTTCAAGTTCAGGAGAATCCTGGTAATTACATCACTGATGGTCTGATTTGAAATACATTTAATCTCACTGGATTATCTTCCTCTCACCGCTAATTCAGATGATCAACATAAGAGTGCAATTCTCGCTTCCGGCTTCACACCCGTGACTGTCCTTGTTCTGGAGGTCATTTCATTGTTTCTTTCTTTGTTGATTGTGTATATTTTAAGTGCCGAGATAATGTTAGATCAGCAAAGTTAGCCGAATGGCAATGCACTTCTCAACCATATGCCTGGGAAAGGAGTGTCCTGGATTCGATTCCCGTCGCTGAAGTGAGGAGCTTAGGATCTTTTTCAGCCATAGGCAAGTTAGCCGGTCTTGTGCGTGGACTGCAGGGTTTTCCTCCCGCAAGCGGGCAAAAGAATTCAACGTCTCTACAGACATAGGATACCCACTGAGATGAATACATTGGATTCAAGCTTGCTTAAATTTTCTGAACATATTTATAAAAGCATTAATAATAAAGCAGAAATTTTAAAAAATGTAAAGAAAACATCCAATTCTATCGATCGTGATATATTATTAAGAAAAATGTATACTGTAGGAAAACAGATCTTGGAAAAACTGAGTATTTCACAATAGATAAAGGGGTGCGACAAGGATGTATTTTATCTCCGTATCTGTTTAACTTGTACAGCGAATACATTTTAAGAATGGAGGACCTTCAGTTGGAATTAAAATTGGTGGACGAAATATTAATAATGTGAGGTATTCAGATGATACCACCTTGCTAGCAGAATGTAAAGAAGATTTGGAGGAACTTATTATGAAAGTTAAAGAAGAAAGTGACAAATACGGTCTTAAATGTAACCTCAAAAAGATAAAAGTAATAGCAACATGTGAACGTAATGATTTTGAAATAGATTCCGAATTGATCAAGATGGTTATTGTACTGAAGAAATTAGAAGATTATTACTCGGAAAGAAAGCAATGACAAATTTAAGCAAGATCTTTATCTTTAAAGATTTTAGCCTCCCAACAAAAATCAGAATCGTGAAAGCAATGGTATTCCCTGTGGTACTGTATAGATGTGAAAATTGGACCCTGAGAAAGAGTGAAAGAAGATAGATGCATTTGAATTATAGGTTTGGAGACGCTTACTAAGAATACTATGGACTGCAAAGCAAACCAATAAATCAGTGATAGACAGAATAAAGCCAGATTGCTCCGTCGAAGCTATTATCATCAAGCAAAAATTGTCATACTTCGGACATATTATGCGAGCAAATGAAAGTCTGGAGAAGATGATCGTTGCTAAAGTTGATGAAAGTAGGAGAAGAGGAATACCAAGAATTCGATGGGTGGATGGAGTTAAAGAAGCAACTGGAGTGCGCTTGGAGGTTCTGAAAGACATGGTCAGGGATAGATCTGAATGGAGAATGTATGTTCATGGAATCACCCGGAGCCGAAAACGACTCGATGGAACATAATACCAAACAACAATACTGTAGGAATTAAAGGAAGAATGTAATCTGCAGTTTCGGAAAACAAACAAAAACGTATCAAAACTGAGTCCCTAAAGACATCCTGGGTCCCATCTTATTTCTGATTTGTGTAGATTACCCATGTTTAATGGATATGAAAGGAACTTTTTTCATATCGAACCCTACAGAGGAGAGTTGCATGACTTATAGGATATCAATTTGTTTGTGTGCATGGAGGGTGAGGGCAAGGAGAAAGAAGGATCGGTTGCCGTGTTTCCCGAAGAGCTAAAGGTTGCAGTTTTTGAAAAAGGGAGTGAGGGAATTTGTTCCAAAGAACAGACGCAGATGGAATGAAAGAGGAGAAAGATACGATAATTCGAAAACTTCGGAATGGACGTTAACTAACAGCAAGCATCCATCCAAAGTGGTGAAGTAATGGTAGTCAGTTGAGCAGAACGTTGTTCATGAAAATATATGTAGAAGAGGCATAAGTCAGAAAGTCAGTTAATGACTGGAGTGAATCCGGAAAAGTGGCATCCTCAATGATCGAATTGCCATCATCTGGACAGCATAAAGAATTCGTAGGCCTCTGGTGCCCTGAGCCATGCGAGCAGTACTCGCATTTCAAGGTTGATGCGGATTTGATTTATACAATGTCAGAAGTTGTTGAGGTGAGCAGTAGTGTTTTCATTGGAACAGTCCAGCGAGATACGGAATCCGATTTATTGAGCTTGCACATATGGATCGGTAAAAACGAAATTAAAAGTAAAGTTTCAAAAAACTAAATCTGTTCTTTATGAAAGATAAGGAAGCAGATTTGTCACTTCCATTCCACTTCCTGTGACCTATGACTTCCTTAAGATGCACAATATAATATGAAAACGCGCAGTGTTTCTCATAAATTTTCCAACTTCATTATTCAATAATATGCTAATTCAATGTGGAATTTGCAACAGCTGGGTTTGGACGGAGTTACAAAAATATCCTTGGTGAATATAAAATTTACGCAACAGAATTGGAAAGAAAGTTTTCCATTTTAACCATACTGCAATTAATACTGTAGTGTATTAATGCCACAACTATACCACGTTTCTCTCTTTTTTACGCTGTAATAAAACTGACACTGAACTAATCGCAGTAATCAGCACAGATCCTCAGGCAGAATGATCGAACTTCCCAGAATTATAAAAAGAGTATCCTACAGCGCTATTTTACATTCCTGGCATGAAGAGTTTCTACTCCCTTAATGTGAAGCCGAGAGAAGCGAAATCTGGAGCAACAGAAGATTATTGTTTTTCTTAGGGCAATCAATGACGCTCATGAATTACTTACATTTAATTAGGACAACGATGTACTTATTTTTGTATTTATTTGTCGTTATTAATATTTAATGCGTAGTTCCATTATTTTATTTATATTAATTCTAATTAAAATGCAACACTACTTATTTTGCTATCTTACAGATCGTCTAATTGAACTGCTGCTCGTTAAGTGACAAGTTATTATTAATGACTTCTGGACAATCATAACGATCCTTGAGATTGTGAAGATTCTAGAGTAGTTCCAAACACAAAAAAACTGAACATCTTTCATTAATAAATATCGACGTACTAAATACTGCATTACATCCATTTAAAAATCACTCACCATTAAACAGTTTGTTGCCCTTGTCAAAATTATTCGCAAAGAGTAAATAAAAAGCTCAAATAAAATTCAGACAACTTATTATAAAGACATCCTTTCACTGCTGAAGAGTCCTCCTGATAAAAACAATCATATGATGGGAAGAAGCTGTTCGAAATATGCGTACAATCAGTAAAAAAACAGTCGAGTTACTTGATAAAGGGTCATCTCGTGTGGGAAAAAATAAAGGACACATTTTATTCACAGAACTGGAGAGCTACCTACCACCTCAAGGGACTTCAAAGTGGCAGGAGAATAAAGAAAGAAAAATGGTGGTCTGTGGTTTCGCATCGAACGGTGCGTTCCTTGATTATAATTTCGTTAAGCCGTGTACGTTCTTGATTAGACAGGTCAAGGTTCATTTTCGTAGAATTTTCTATAGTCCACTCAAGATATGTTTGATGATGATCCCTCCTAATTTAGCGGAATGATCTTTCATTAACGATGAAACAATCGAGAAAGGTGATCAGACAGGTGTTTCGGCCAGCATGACTGACGAGTTGTGCAAAGGGATGAAAATGACGGAGGCTTCGCAGGTGTGTTCGTATGATTTGGGTCAGGAGGAGGGGGTGCTGGTAGTCGCCTGACAGCTCATGGCGTCATGCAAAGCCTCTTGAATAGACTCGTCCTTTTCAGGAGAAGTGTCAAACAGCGAGGGAATTGGGATAACAAGAGAAGTAAAGTCGTGTTCCTGATTGTAACTGCATACTGAACACTACAAATAAATAGTCCAGCACTTGCTTCGATTTAGTTTTTAAAAAAGTCTTTCTTGCAGTTGGAAAATTCTTATGTCCCGATACAGAGTGATTCGGCTAAAAATCATCGGAAAAATTGTTAAAATCATAGTGGATATTGAACTGCTGAGCAAATGGACTAAGACGGTATTCTGAAGGGGAACAGGAAAAAAAAAAACTAAGCCAAACTATGAGTAATATTTTCAGACGTTTTCTTGAAAAGTGGGCTGTCTCTGAAAGTATTGTGTCACTTCAATTATTGGGTATTATAGCACTATTACATGTTGGGTGTCAGAGGGCATTTAACTTCCGGTAAGAAACCAAGATCTTGGCATAGTAACAAAGCGAGCTACCTCTCTCTCACTTCACAAGCACAATGAGAATCAAAAGTGGCGAATCGCAAGTTCATGTTTCCCAGCATGTCATCAGCAAATGCAGGCAATCAGAAGGTTCGAGTGGTCCTTGATATCAATCGACAGTTGAAACGTGGGCGTTGCCAGTAAAAATTACTTGACGAAGACGACTAGATTAAGCCTCCGTGACACGGTCTGAGCTGTCGTTTCGAGTCTGCTCAACCGCGACACACAATCACACATCCGAATTGCTCTTTTCCAGCAGCTAATGTGGCCACTTACAGAACGACCTTCTGCGTACGCCGTCTTGCTAGGGTGGATAAAGAACGGTTGGCAGATTTCCTCGTATCGACATTAGCCATGCGTTGTTAATAAGATCGCGAATGCACTATCGCAATTCTACATTAATACGGTTAGTCATTGAAACTAAATGCGACGAGATATCAATAGACGTGGGAATTATAGGCACAAGGCAACACGGTATCCGCTAAATTCGATATTACGAGCGAAAATGTCAAAGTATAATAATGTATACTGAATGGCCAGTTTATTGGGTACATCCCCATCATCCACGTGGAACCCATAGGGTCATGCATCCATTCCAGACTACAGAAAACAGATATCGAATACAGAGTCCGTCAAAAAAATGTATATGCATTTCAGCAAAGGAAAAACCTGTATAAAAATTGTAACACTAAATTTATACAGGCATCAAGGGATGAATACAAGTTACCTTTGACTTCTACAATTACGCGAGTTGCTTAAACTGTCCATTAACGTCCATACATTTATTATTACGGAGACCTACTGCTTGGGCAACATTGGCCAAAGTGTCCAGTGGGATTGCTGCGAATGCCGTTTCAATTTCTTTCCGAAGGACCACCAGCGTAGCTAGTTTTCTACGATACACTACGACATTTATAGTCCTCCACAGGTAGAAGTCCAAGGTTGTTAAATCAGGAGAATGTGGGGGAACTCAACTGCACCTCTTCGTCCTATCCATTGTCCCTGCAAACTCTCATCGAGGTAAGCTCACGTCTCGATGAGACGTGATGGTGAAGATGATGAGATGTGGTGGTGCGCCATCTTGTTGGAAGAGAAATTGATCATTCCCATAAAGTGCATAAATGGCAGGTAAAATGGATGTGCGTAGATTTTCTAGGTACACTTGACCAGTAACAGTACCTTCAAAGAAGAACCTCAACAACATTCTCGAATAAATACCATTTTAAAATGGTCTTGCGTTCCTAGAACGACAATCGTGCCTAAAGCCATTTTGCTTGACTGCCCTACCGGCCACTTGTTGATACTAGTATTCACGTGAGTATCGACATCTTTTGAGAGAATATCATACTACACATTGGTACCGCAATTCGATCCAACTCCGAAAAAAGTCCATAGATGACATCCGTTAAAGTGTGTATACATTTTTTTGACGGAATGTATACATTAAACGCAATGATAGGTCAATGGCACAACAGTAAATAACTTTAAAGGAGGTGCAATAGTTAGCGTCAAACGTGTCTGAACAAGTATCATAAAACCTGCCACCTGCTGGAATGTTCATGCTCCAGCGACTAGACACTAGAGTGTTAGCGAGAATGGTCCATCATTAAGCCAACCAAAGTTCTACACCATCTATCTACACTCTTTGTCTGTATGTCCATAGACAAATTGATGAGAACGTAAGTAGAAGATTACAAAACATCTCGCAAACTAAGTGAAAATCACAACATTGGCAGTGACCATTTTCTGTCGGATATTGCTGAGAGCAGCCAGTGACTAGTAAAACAAAAATGGATAATGAGGCAAGTCACTGACCCCAATAGAACGATACTTTTTCTTTCTTTAATGAATTCAGACTTTCTCATTTTTCTGCGTTTATTTCTTACTTCCTTGGTTCTATAATTCATTATTATCTTGTGCATTCTTCCGTGTGCCATTCATCCTAGATTATCTTTCCATTTATTTCTCTATTTCTTGTTATTTATAGCTGGTTTAGTTTTTTCCATATATATCTTCATTTTGTTTCTTTCTTGTTTTCTCAACTCATATATTTTGCTTCTGCTACAGCAACTCTTTTCTAGTTTCCTTCTCGCGTTTTTCACGCTTCACTTCCAGACAACAATGCTGTTTTTGATAAAATATAAAGCATTCTTAGTCTTCTTTTTTTTTTAATTTTATGATTTCAGTGCGCTGGTTAATATTCCATTTACTTGAGAGAACTCCCTTGTTTTATTTTATACCCCAAATCATTAAAAGTATTAATCTGCTCAATCATTTTGTTCTCTCTAACTATCTCAATTAGGAAAAAAAAAAAAAAAAAAAAAGATAGAGTAATTGATGGTAGATTCAATAATTACATTTCATAGATAGACTATAAACATACAACATATTTAAAAATAAATGCCACAACAAATGTATATAGAAAAAACTGGCAATGTATAAACTTTTAAAAGGTGACAACACGGCCGTACAATAAATGTTTGTTGGCTGCCTGGATGACAGGTCTGCTTTACGCAACATCCATTTATCATCTTCACTTGTGAATAAACTTCTTAACCTACGAGGATTCCTCTTTCTCCTTTAGTTCAATATATCACAACGGCTTGGAATTTCCACCTCGGTCCCACACATTTCTCACAGCTGCTAAAACGAGAAAATGCCTAGGGGTTTCTCTTCAATACTCCTCCCAATCTCTTTGAACGTTCGCTGTAGTTGCCAGCAGTTTACAAACAACTGAGAAAGCAGAAACTAGTATTCAACAGGGCTATTGTAAGTCAGTAATTACAATCAGCTTGTATTTTATCTTTGGAATTAGTATCACAAAACGCATCATCCGATTTCTTGTGTGTGTACATTGGGATAGGGAAATAATATATAACCCGGGATCACATTTGTGCTGAATTGTGTTAGCCAAGGGATGCATTCACAAAGATTCTGTCAGAGAATGAATATGATCAGGGAATTTAGCACTGTTGCTTCTTCGATCCTCAAAGCACCGATTGTAGCCCATACTAATCAAATGGAGTTATGACAGTGGTCGGAAAAGAAAAAAAAGAAAAAGAAATCCTCAGGCCTTGTTTGTTGCCAAGGGGAGTAGGCGGAGCTTCTTTAAATCCTAATGAACTCTTTGAAGATTGATAAGGCAGCCTGTCAGCCATCATTAACTCAGACAGCCATCAATGAATCAAGATTTTCCGGGGGAGGGAAGAGTACGGCAGACACGTGCCACCATTTAGTAATCCAAAATCCTAACAGATATATACTATGTCTGAAATACTATGATTTTATGATAGATTTACTTTTATGATATTTTATTATTTTATGATAGATTGACCGGCAGAGTTAAAATCCTACTGTGCGAAAAATCGACTAACTCGTGAACCAGCCGAAGACAAGCATAGAAAAATTGTTTCTAGTCGACGACCAGAATCGAGCCTATAATGGACTTTCTTCTGGTCAGTCTAGCGCTATGGAGAAAATCGCCATTTCCACAGGGCTTGCATAAGCATTCTGAGCATTTGGCATATGATCTGAAAGCAATTCTTCGTCTCGAAATCTTAATTGATGCACCCAAACAGTTGATCTTTCAAGAGAATTCTCATTTAGTTTAAGGACAATGGTAAATCGAAGATTATCTAACCAGCAAAAATGGGTTTCTGAAATTTCGAAATTTGGTTGGACTTTAAAAAGTGAGAAGTCTGTCGTTAGGTGCTTAGAGTACAAGCAATTCTAAGCTTCACCTTTGCGGTGATACTTAGACGGATTGCACAATCGGATAAATACATCGCTATTATCCGAGACAATGCAAAACAGCATCCAAGATAACCAAACATCCAAACATTTTCTATTTGTAGCATCAGTTCTTGCTAACGTGTAAAGATAAGATGGATGATTAAATAGTCGGTGAGCATCACCTGGTAACTTCCTTACACGACATTCAACAGCGAAGATGTTCATGAGGGGAGGGGGTATCGTTTGCCAGCTACTTCCTATTACGTGAAATTTTGAGATCTAGAGACTTGGGGCCGTCGTCTTATATTTTCTTTCTTCAAAACTTCTTCTTTTATTAAATTGCTTAAACCACCTGAAAACGGCTGCACTTACTGAAATGATTTAGAATGTTCTTTTTCACCAAAATGTTCAAGATGTTTTCATCGATTTATCTTCTCGCAAAATTCAATATCTGGTGTTCATTCACCTTGAAAGATATTAGCCTAGAAACATTCAGTTACGCATGTACGAACAGTTTGATATTTTTAAACTTTTTATACAGCAAGATCTACGGTCAAAATCCATATTTGAATTTATTGCTTTTAGTATGGTAAATGGTGAATTCCTCGCAGTTAAGATCAATCTATATAGTAACTGTTAAGGGATTAATTGGATCGTTGATACATAATTAGTAGTTGAAGAGGTCAGTAATGTTGTTATACATATATAAAGTTTAAGTCATACATATATAGGTGTCTTCTGCTACTAATCATTTATCTTTATCTTTATTTAGCAAGTCCCCCGCTATACTTTTAGTTACTGAATCAGCCTTAAACTTAATTTCTGTAGTAATATTATGTTTACTTCAGCATAAAATATGACCTGGTAAGTTGTATTGTCACTCGAGATGGATTTACGTCTCCTAATGAAATGCTTATATAACAATAATGGTACTTTTAACTAGAACGTGTTCCTAAATTTAATCAAGATAATCAATTTTCAGACATAACACACTGGCCTAATAGTCTTAGCTGCTTCGGCTGTCATTTCAAACATAATACCAGTGAACAGTAAGGCAGCAATTACAGCCTACATACCAAGGGATGCATTAGATAAAGTGCTAGATTAGTTTGTTTAAAATGCATTACTACTAATTCTATCAAAACATTTTTGTAACAAACTATCCCCAACTTTCCGCACACAGCACTGATTTGCTTAAGGACTCTCGTGTGTGAGAATATTGAAAGAAAAAAAAATAAGCAAATTTTATTAATCAAACATAACATCACTTTGCTAATTAAAAAAAAAAAGCCGAAGTATGCACATCACGTAAAAATCAAGAAATGATAATATTATTATACGCTAAATCTAATTAGAAATCTCGAGATTAGCATATTGAGATTTTTATTCCTGTGATATTATTTTTCTCCGGTACATTTGAACATGTTTATTTACCTAACTGTGAATTACGAGCTATTTGAAGCTGCGGAAAACGTACTCTTTTAAAAGGAGCAAGAATACGTTACGTCAATACAGCGTATGAAATCCATACGAAAGTATATGCTACTAAACGCTGGTGTTCTCGAAAAAAAAAAAAAATCTCTGAATCTAAAAATAACAGTGAGGAGCTCATTATGCAGCTGATACTGTGAAAGTCAGTTAGTAAAACAAACAATGGTGTGTAAGACAGAAAATAAAAATAAAAAAATGATAAAGGAAATGGTAAAAAATAATATATAAAAAGAAACACGTTGATTGAAAAGCAAACACCGTTTTAGCATGACTCTAAAAGACAGGATAGCGGAAAGAAAAGCTGTCGGAAATAAAAAATAAAAAAAAAAAAAGGAGAGAGAGACTGTAGTTACCGAAAAGGGTAAAGTTGAAGGTGTTGTATTTACGAAGAAATGTGCAGGATGTTTGATTATAGCTGCAAGTATTTCTGTTAAAACACGAATCGTAGTGAAATTTCAACTACTACAAACGTTGGGTGGACCATTTATACCGGTGCGCTACTGGAACGCCCTCTACGTCATTACTTAAGCTGATATTTGAATATCACGGGCTTATGCCCAAGATGTCCTTGGAAACGGTACATTATTATTTATTTATTTTTTTTTTTTTTTACATGTAAAGGTAATATTCTTTTCGATTAACTGAAACAGTCTTAGACTTAAGAGATGCACTGAAGGTAAGATATTGCAAAATACTCCCAAAAGTTTTGGTTGACGGCCTTGGAGAGGAAGGGCGAAGTATGCAATCAGTGCGATTTCGTGTTTGGCTGACACTGCGTTTTATTGTTTCTTTATATGGAACATCGCTACAAAAGTACGAACAATAAAAACGGCTTTTTCACTAAAATGTTCAGCGTGAAGAAATATCGACGGTGCTGTTTGTAAGCTGATAATAGAACAATTAATTTGGCTGGCTAAACATAATTTACCTTTTACATTTAGGCAAACGGTTATTACATCTTCGATACAAAAACCTTCAGGCGACTTGTCTATACTGTTTACCGTGTGATAAAATATAACTAGTCTATTCAAAATATGACAGACTGTTTAAAGATGCATGCTGACATCTAGAACTGCAGCCTCATCTGCTCAGTTCTTACTATGTAGTTCAAAGTCTGCATTATAGTGCTGGAAATGTATATCCATGTGCTATTGCATTTTTTTTACGTAACAACTTAATTGGCTCTTCTCATTATCAGATCTTCAGCGTACAAAGACAAAATTGCACATTAGACTGCCAGCTTAAGGAAAACTGCGCACATTTTTCAAGTTTGTACTGAACATTATTTATTTTGCATTTAAAACCAAGGTTTATTAAGAAGTTGGGAAATACAGCTGAACGTAGCACATTATCAAACTGGGCATTTCGTCCCGTTCAAAAATTATTCACCACCTTCTAATGAAAAGTCGGCAGGTCTCGTTAACGAATAAGCACTGATACGCGGACAAAGTAAGATCTTGCGTCATGAATAGGTGTGAAAGAATGAAACAAAAAAGAATTATTCTTTCTTTCTTTCAGTGGCCTCCGTATAAAAGATTAAAAGGCAGTTACGATAAAACAGTATGAAAAATGAAATAAACAGAAGAATTAAAATTAAATTTAAAAATTCTTCATAGGTAAAACTGCAAATGTCAAAGAAAACCAATTTTCTTCACCACTATTTTTATTTAAGGATTTAGCAATAGAAGAAACAACTGAAAAAATCTGTTTAATGTACAGTAAAATATAAAATAATGTATTCTGCTTCGGCGGTTGGGCTCTGATACAATTTCCTTTTAATTTCGTAAAATTCCATCTCGTTTGGAATATCTTCAGTGCTGAATTTGTATAAATTCGTGGACTGTGAAATCAGAATCGATATTTTATTAGTGATGGCTTGGCAAGGAAAGTAAAGAGAACGACAGTTTGGTGTTTATATTTCCGTACTTGCAGTATTGCTGTCTGAACATTTCTTTAATGTTTCCACAGCCTACAACAGGTTCTTATGAGCGAAATATAATGTTGCTGAGCTGCGTTCTTTTATTATTCGAAGAAATTCGCTTCCAGTACATACTTCAATAACAGACATTTGCCACTAGAAAAAATAAACAAATCTATAGACAAAATGAACACAGACTTTAAGAACCTAAATCAATAAATAAATACAAAACACGTGTCGCTTATAAGAAAACGGCAACCTCTTAAAACATTGAAAAGGGGTGGGGAACATTTTAAAGAAAATTGGGGGTACAGATGGTAACGCCTTTATCACGTGCCCATAAAGCAAGACCTGGATTCGAATACCGTCTAGAACGTAAAGAACTTTTGTCAGTGTTTCGACTGCAGGTGAGTTAGCCGGTCTCAATGGAAGAGATGCGAACCCAGATCTTTGCAAACCGAAGGGCAATGGCCGTAAGTCATCACAACTGAACGACAGAGGCATTGCATGCAGTACACGTCATAATGACAAACACGTGGTTTTAGAGATACAGTATTTGCATCGTAATGAAGACAGAAGAGAGTACAATGGAATAAAAACTATGGCTGATAAAAATTAGACTTTTTTAGATTTTTGGCAAGGAGAGACAGTCGTTCTGCTGTAAATTAGGATAATGTAGTACAGCTTCAGAACTCTATTTAAATAAATGTTCGAATCTGAAGCGTAATTGGTAGAGTAGGAACGTTCTCGACAAGAAGATTCTGTGGTCGATGTCAATCCCATGCTGCGCTAGACCAGATTTCTCACATTTATTATTAATGATGTATAACTGGTGTTTCTGTAATCTTTTTCCCGTACAATCCGACAACCCCGAACTAGTACAGAGATTTCCAATTCCGTATATATATTGCACGTATCACCGAACCGATTTCAAAAATCCTCCAAAAAAAAAAATGAAAACCTAATGCCTGCATTTTTTTCTCCTGTCAACAAACTCTCCTCGTGGCTGCCTTCTAAAAAAAAAATCAATCGTCCTCTTTCACTTCCTTGCGTTTACCAAATTCCCTGTCATTGCCACCCACCTATCCTACTTCGGACAAACTAGACGCTCTCTGGAAGTAAAAAAAAAAACACCAATCATACATCATTAATAACAAATCTGAGAAAAGGTTTAGCGTAGCATGGGACCGACATCGATCGCAGAATCTTTTAGTGCAGAAGGCGCTCATTCCGCCGATGTCACTTCAAATTCGAACATTTAAAGAGAGAGAGTATTCAAGCCCAATTACATCATCCAAATTTAAATCGCAGCGATTGTCTCTCCTTGCAAAAATCTCAGGAAGTCTCGAGCAAATGACAGGGCAGTACAATCAGTTCCAATATCATTTAGAGGCAAAGAGAATGGAAAAAAAGCTCCCTTGTCCTCCTAACCTCTAACCTTTTGCAAAATCAATAAAAAAGAGAATCAAGCGGGGATATTCCTAACAAAGTGGCTAATCATTGTATAACTCGAAAGAAATTCGAGGTCAAGGATTTTCAGGCCTAAGTACCGATCTCAAAAAACGGCAGCACGATGTTCACTTTGCCAGTGAGAAAAGAATCTGAGGCACTGATATATATATATATATATATCGGCAATACTTTCTTAGAGTTACAAAAGTGAAACCACAAACGCGGATTGTGGGAAAACATTTCCGGTTTAGAATTCAACACAATTCTTTCGTTAACCTTTGATACTACTAGCAGTGGTGCACGCGCGCACACACACACATACACATACAGAGAGAGAGAGAGAGAGAGAGAGAGAGAGAGAGAGATACAAAAGATATGCACGGACATTTGACCTAAGTCCTCCCTTCCTCCTCAGTGTAGATCGTGTTGCATATGATTTCAGCATGCCAGTGAAACTTCCACGCCAACATTTGTACTATTTATAGAAGCGCTTCACGTTTAGAACTCGCAAGTAAGTTCTACCGTCATAGTCTAATCCCTAGAGCAAAAGCACTTCGGCTTCACTTCTCTTTGAATAGTCCATAAGCGAACGCTTGTTGAGAGTTTCTCTGCGTTTGTGCAAGTAGCATTCACAGAAGCCTTCCAGACACATATCCGGAAGTAATGGGAGGGTTTTAGAAAAGGTGAAACGACTTCCTCGAGGCCTCTGGCGTCAAGAACAAGGTCAGCATCCTATTACCCTTTTACGACTTCTTCCCTTTTCACTTGCTGGGCCTTGATAAAAATAGAAGAAAAAAAAAAAGGAGAAACATCGAGAACCGTTGGACAGGAAAGAATGAAAAACATAAATAAAACCTGGACAGTGCATAGGAAATAAATAATAAAAAAAAAAACAGATCTGTAAGAGAACTCTTTCAAACATTCAAATATAAAAGTGAAATCTTCGTATGGAGCTATTAGCATAAACATTTTGCTAAGGAAATGGAGGAGAGAGATTACATCAGTTTCTGGTGTGTTTTATTATTATTTTGTCACCGCTGTTTGTCTTTTGTGCAGACAGCCTTTCTAAAGCAGTCAAACGTAATTTATTATACGGCATCCCCAACAGTTGTTACTCCCATTAAGTCTTCATAATCGTTAGTTCCGCCATTTATCCGACGTCATATTCCATCGCACTGTCCATTCTAAAACGCCACTCTCCATCTCTATCTTCTGTCTATCACACGTTAATTACAGAGAGAGGCAGACAGGTCTTTCAAAATCCTGGTTTGCTGGCCTGCCTGCCTGCTACACTAAACAGAAAGGCTCGTTTTCACTCTCAAAGATCGATTCGCCAGCGTTGTACCGATAAACTGTTAATAAACCGGGTTAGTGTAGCATAACCTCGCGTGTGGATGTTTCTACTCTCACGGCCTACAGGAGGCCTCTTGGCGATTGGAAAGTTCGTTAAAATTCCAACAACTTCGCGTAGGGGTGGTGATGGAACAATAAAACGTATTGCTTGCTGGTGATTGCTTTCGAGGTCAACCCAAGAGCATTATAGGTCCATTACTGACGCGACAACCTTCTCAAGAAAATATACTTGGCGGGCTTTAATTCCCAGAGAGCATTTTCTAGAATTTCCCATCATGGCTTCGTATCTTATGCTCGCGCCGCTATAAGGTGAAGGTTCCTTCTGAGTTGCCGGTAATTCCCACGTGTGCTGTATTACAACTGGAAACTATGTGTGCGTGTGTATATTTGCTAAAAGAATCCTCTAGATTTTTTCAAGAAAACTCTTCCTGTCCTGGATGCAGATTCTGAGCTAAATTTTTCCAACGGGGGGGGGGTGATTCGCCCTACCAGCTACACATCATGTGATCTTCAGAAGGTATATAGAATTTCTTAATTTCTGTTTTGCTAGAGATCTGTATAAGATGTCAAAATTTTATTATTTATTTATTTATTTATTCACATAATTGATACACAGTTAAAAACAAGATATAATTTAAATAATAATTTGACTGGTGATTCAGAACAATTCATATTCTACCCAAGAATCTAAGAATAGTCCGTCAGGTAACGTCTTAAAATATGGACTGTTCCAAGTAATGCTATTTTTTGTAGGTCATATGGGGTCACTTCGTTGATGTTTAATTGCTATTAATAGTTGGACAGCTTCTTTGAAATTCCGCCAAGTGCATCGATAACTATTGGGATAACTTTAGTGTGTTTAAGCCACAGTTGGCCAACTTCGATTGCTAGATCCCGATATTTAGTAATTTTTTCCAGTTCTTTGCTGTTAATGTTGGTATCAGTGGGTACTGCGATATCGATAATCCAAACCTGTCGATGTTCGATGATTGTGATGTCAGATCTATTTTGCTCCAAATGCCGATCAGTTTGTATTCTAAGGTCCCAGAGAAATTTTGCTGTTATGTATTCCAATACTGTCTCTATTTTATGCTGCCACCCAGTGGAGCACCCAGAGGGGGAGGCCAAGGGACTCTGGTCCCCCAAAGAAAAAAGGAAAAAAAACACTAGAAAATTTTTCAGAAATCTTTTCCTATTTAAAATTCATATTTTTATTTATGTTGTGTCGTGTCTTCTATTTCTATACTACTTATGAATTAGAGATCATTGCATTTGCTCATAGATCGTATGTGATGATAATAGTGTGTATTCTCAAATCGTCTACTCAACTGTCCCCCCCCTCCTTTCCCGAGATTAAATCCTGAGTGCGCTACTGCTGCCATCAGTTATCAGAAGTAGGAAAGTCATATTTTTTGCATACATGCCAATGAATTATTTTGGCCACTTGATAGTCAGTTTGAGCTATTTTTGAGAATCACTGCAGGCACCGATTACAGCTTAATTATTCTGATTAAATATCCGACTTTGTAAATCATAAAGTCCAAAGAATAAATATTTAATTAAGTTCACACTCTAATCCATATCCTACTTTCTTCTAAATAATAAAAACGTAAGAGGCAGCGGATCAACCATACACTCCAGCTACAAATCCACAGATTTTGCTTCTCTTCCTCCTCCTCTCCAAAACAAAAGATACCTGCTAGAAGAGTTACTATCACATACTTGGAGTAGGGAGAGGAAGATCCAGCAACCATGCGATCACCGAGATTAGAGGTAATTTTTCATTTCCCAATATTCATTCGAGCATCTCCTTACTTTATTGTGCGATCAGACGTTGTTATTCCTTATTGTCTAACGAAGCGTGATATCATCTGTTTGCTTCAAAAACATATGACAGAGGATAAACCTGCTTTCACAGTCTTCGAGGGTGGGCTTGAAAAGATTTCTAAGAAGACTGACATCTGTGTATCAGCAACAGTACTTAGAGAGTAAACTCTCGCAAACTTCCCACAATGCGTTTATCCAGGCAAGAACTTATAAAAGCTTATCGTATTTTTATGTACCGGGATATTTTCAAAATCTATTCTTCTCGATACTGAAAAGATCAGTGGGTACATCATTTAAAGAAATAAAATCGAATTTAAGTAAAGCTCGCTAGTACATATTGAACAATAAAATAAAGAGAGAACGCCAAGAAATTTTTTAAAAAAGTGACCGGTATGAATTTAAGCAACCATATGTTGATAAGGACTTCGAAAACTTTCCTGTTGTAGAGTTGGGTTTGGCAGCAATAACAGTTTTCAAAGGCTCTTTATTTCAGCTATCTGAACGCAGCTCTTCTCTCCATCTCATCTTCGAGTGATTGTCTAGCTTGGTTCGACAGCTACTAGACTGCTTGGAAGCGCACGCTAAACCGCTGTTCCTAGTAACTTCCACTTCGATATATTTTTTCAAATATTATTAAAAACATCAGACAGTGGACAGGATAGTCTTATTTCATATCCTTCGCAGTCACAGAAAATTCAATGGCAGGTTTAAATCGTAAGAATCATAAATTATTCTGACTATCCAATAGAAAAATATATTTTTCAAAAATTCTTCAAAAAAATAGTTTTGGGACAATATTTGAATATTCCAATCACTGTTTACCATATAATTATTTTTGCTTTGCTGGTTATAATTTATTAAAAAACTTTATCTCGTACCTTAATAGTACGGGTGAGTTTTTAATCCAACGAGTTTTTAACCAACCTCTTCTATATTTTAAAAGAAATGGCTATCATTTGATTAGTCAATAATGAAGGCCAGAAAAAACCTTGAAGGAAATGAATATGAGTGCCTTGAGTTGCTCGCTTTGCTCGGACGCTTGTTCTTAGGGTAATGACATTAAGTTCAAGATAATTCTTCTTCCTCCTTCCCTCAACGTAATGGCTGCTGGGGCAGCAATGCTACTTTTACTAGAGAATTATTATAGAACACGGTAGTTTCCCGTTCTCTGTCTTATCCAGTAGTATTATGTCTCTAGCCGGTCTACGTATGAGACCGGTTAGAGACTCAAGTATATAAAATATGTGCATGTTGGAATATCTTCCAATACTTGCTAATGCAATACACGAGGCACAGTGGCATGTACACCACAGAAGTAAGATAAATATTACTCACATGACTCACTAGCCTATGCCACAGTCAGAAAACCTACATCACTACCACACTATACAAAAACCTTACGATTTGAAGGCCTTCATCCAACCCATAATCCTCACCCGATTTTCAAGTGCTGGTTCAACCGAAAATGTATCAAAGCAGTCAAAGAAAAAATTCAGCTTACAGCATGTGGCTAGCATCAAGAACTCGCTTCATACCAAAACACGCAATATATGCAAATCAGTCATCTGCAGATCCAAATCCGACTTCACAAAGGCCAACAGCAGAAAACTTGCCTTACAAATAGAAGTTGTGCCTTCTGGTCCCTTGCTAACGCCATTGGTCGCAACTTCTGCTCTCCTGCACTTCCACTTCTCTTATCCTGATGGCACCACTATTACTTTACCCAAAGATACAGCTGACTTCCTGGCCATCACCCTTTTTCTGTAACTCCTGATTAGATGACAAGGGAAATCGCCTCCTATATTTTTTCGACAAAAAAGACATCAGAGAACTACTAAAAGGTCTTCTGGTCCTGATGGCATCTCTTCAATTGTCTCAAACATTGTGCTCCACAGTTAATCTGTCCCGCATTGTGTCTATAATTTACTATACATATCTGGTATTTATCCCAATCCATGGAAGCAATCTCATAACCATCGTATTCCATAAAAAAAAGGGGGCAAGAGACGTCTACCATCAAACTACTAACCAATTGCCATCAACTCTGTCCTCTCCAAAATAATGGAGAAGGTTATCCTTAGACGCCCACCAATTAATAAGCGACCACCAGTACGAATTCCACCATTCAAGATCCACAGCTGACCTCATAGCTTGCACATCATCCACCACTGGAGACATACCATCGAAAGGTTCAGAGAAACTTGTGCTGTCACCCTTGACATTTCCATTTGATCATGTGCGGCATCGAGACCTGCTTAGCGAATTGCCATCCTTTGATCTCCCTGCCACCCTCTATAATTGGGTAGCCAGCTTTCTTTTTTGGTCATTCTCTGAGAGTGTCATGGTAGATGGCTCCCTCTCTTAGAGCTTCACCAGCAATGCTAGAGTGCCTCAAAGCTCCATCCTATCAAATAACCTCTTTCTCCTGTACATAAGTGACCTAATCACAATAATCACTAATCCCATCCACAGCTTTAGAGACGACAGTACTCTCCACTCCTCCTACTCATTTCATTTGACAAATCATGTCGTACTTTGTGCCTTAAACATTGATCGACATACTATCCTCCAAGCGAGGGCAATCTTCTCATATTCACACCAAAACGCAGTATTGTCATTTCTCGGTCAACACATATCCCAACTCATCCCCCCCCCCAGTCATACACAAATCATCAGACAAGATCAGATCTTTGCTTGAACTAACACTCACTTCCAGTTTGTCCAGATATAAACACATCACATCAATATCTCCCTCAGTATCCAAGAAACTTGGCATTCTCTTTCGTTCAAGAGTCTCATTTTACACCCAAACAAATGTTAACTATATATAAAAATCAAGACCGACCTTCTCTATAAAGGGGCCCGTGTGCAAGAAACCTTTTAGGGCCCTAAAATATTTTTCAAAGGTAAAAATTAAAGGATTCGAAATAAACGTATTGTAAAACCTCTTCCTTGCAAATGATTTTGGCACAGGAAAACAAAAAATAAACACATTCGAAATATCATATGTTTCCGCAAATGTGTACCTACTGTGCCCACTCGATCGTGGGGCCCGGGTGCATTGTACCCACTGCACCTCCGAGATGGCCTGCCCTGATACAAATCCCAAATTAGCCCATGTTTAGAATAATGGTCACATGTTTCCAGTGATGAACCTAAAACTTCCTTAAAATCAATCCTTGACACCGTCCAGAGGTGAGCAATTAGGCTCATAGATGATCCCGCTCTTACAGATTCACTTCAACCTCTATCTCAGAGGCGCAGTGTTTCAGCGCTATGTCTATTCTACAATACGAGGGTGGTCGGAAACGTTCTCGACCTCGACCATAGATAGCAACACTATCGTCAAGATTTTTTTTTCCAAGTTGGTACATCTGTCATAAGCATCCGTGTGAAATTGCAAGTCATTCTATCAAGTAGTTTGTTTTATGCAGCTGTCTGAAGCAAACGTTGCCTGTATCCCTTGAAATAGATAAAATTGAGTATCGTGCGATTATAAAATTCTTTGTAAGAGAAGGCTTAAGGCCAAAAGAAATTCATTCGAAGTTCATGAAAGTTTATGGGCACTTTTCTCTTCGTTTTCGACAATTAAGAAATGGGCTGCCGAGTTTAAACGTGGCCGTACCAAGCTTGAAGATGATCCACGTGAAGAACGTCCAAAATGTGTAACAACACCAGAAATCGATAATAAATTTAGTTTAATCCTTTATCCAAGTGTATGCAAACAAAGTTTGCGCCTGAAGTATCTTCAGGACTGGGGCAACTCGTAGTAAAGGTCCTTTACTACGAGTTGCCCCTGTCCTGAAGATACCTCAGGCGCTTTGCATACACTTGGATAAAGGATTAAACTAAATTTATTATAGTATTACCAAGTGGAAAATAAACTCCCAACATCAGAAATCATTGATCAAGTGCACGATATGGTATTGGATTTGATCCACGCAATTTCAAAGTGTGTGAAATTGCTGAGACTATAGGCATTTCAAAAGAACGTGTAGGATATATTTTGCATGCAGAATTGCAAATGAAAAAGCTTCGCGAAGATGGGTGCCGCGCTTGCTCACAGAGATCAAAAATGCACTCGCATGAAAATCTCTGAACAGTGCTTGAAGCGTTTTAACAAGAATAAAACTGATTTTGTGCGTCGATTTATTAATACGAATGAGACTTGGATTCACCATTACACACCAGAATCCAAACAGCAGTCAAAACAGTGGAAAGAAGCCGCTTGTTCAGCTCCAAAGAAAACAAAATCGGTTCCATCAGCAAGAAAGGTCGTAGCATCGGTGTTTTAGGATGCTAAAGGCATTTTGTTTATGAATTATCTTGAAAAGGGTAAAACAATAACCGGAGAATATTATTCAGTTCTTTTAACTAGACAAGACGAAAAAAAGCACTATGAATTGTTGGAACATCCACTCTATTCCCCAGATTACGCTCCCTCCGGCTTCTAGAGGTGATTCGAATCAAATCAAGAGGTGATTGCAGCTGTAGAGGGGTATTTTGCAGATCATACTGACCACTTACAGGGACGGGATAATGGCACTGGATCATCACTGGAATAAATGTATTAGCCTTAAGGGAGATTATGTTGAAAAATAAAAATAATTTTGAAATTATAAATTCGTTTTTTCATTGTTAGGCCAAGAACTTTTCAGATCACCCTCGTACTTCCATGGTCACTTTTTGTTGCACCTGTTTATACAAAAGCAGCAGCTGCCCAGCACCCCTTTACTATGCAACTGCAGACAAACCGAACCTGCTTCTATTCTTCCTCTTTTATTTCGTCCACCTCTGTCCTCTGGAACAGCCTTCTTCATGTAATATTCCCAAAGACCTATACCTTGCAAATCTTCAAAAAAAAAAAAAAAAACCTTCTATCTCAGTCCTCATCTGCAACCCATACACAGCACCGATATGCTTATAGGTCCATGAACCTCTGAGTAATATATCAATATAAAAGTGTGGTTTAGTTTCCTGTCTCTTAGGATGCGTGGAGCTTTTATATGGTCTCTCCAATCGAACGTCAGTTAGCCGGAGACAGCGAAAGGATTCCTTCCCCCCCCCGCCCCGGAAACTCGGATTTTGCATCAGAGAACACATAATTAACACACATAATATATCTGTCTGCTTTTGGTTATAATTCCAAATGTTAGTGAGAATGTTCTGGGAACTTTTATAACAGTTTACGAATGTTACAAAACTCAAGGACTGTCATTCGCCTCCTGATACCAAAAACTATGATTGGGAGGCGAATAATAATGCAAATGGCTTCCATGGATAATGATGATAATTATCATATTTTTTTTAATTATAAGAATTTTTTAAAAATAAAATACACTTGACAAAAATAAATAAATAAATAAAATTTATTTTTAATAATATTATTATTAAATAAAAAATAATTAATAAATAAAAAAAAATTCGATTGCAATAAATCCGCCCTCTGGAGAGTGGAAGAGCAATGAACAACTTTAATGCCGAAGGGAGTTCAGGTCGTTCAACGGGCTTCTGGTTCCGATGGTATTCCACCGGCTGTGCTGAAGAGATGTGCTAAACTAACGCCTGTCTTTTATCATCTGTACGCTATATTATATTCAGACGGCATCCATTCCACAGCATAGAGGCAGGCCAATGTAAGACCGATTCAGAAAGGGTTTGAAGAGACTTCTGCTTCTGCACATGATATTTCCAATGCATTTGACAGAATTTGGCAACGAGACCTTCTCGGCAAATTGCCATCTTTTGGTCTGTTTTCCACCCTTTTTAATTGGAGGATTGCCAGTTTTCTCTAGGATCGTTCATTGCTTATCATTATGGAGGATGTGTTCTGTTCATATGCTCTCTCTCTGTCTTCATATGTTTATATTATGAAGGTTTATATAATGCAGGTGTTCCTCACAGCTCTGTTATTTCACTCACCGACTTCCTCATATATATATATAAACAACCTTCCCTCACTGACCTCAAACCCAATTCACAGTTTTGCTGATGATAGCACTGTCCATTCCTATTAATCAGCAAAAAAAAAAAAAAAAAAAAAAAAAACTGGCAGTGCTCAAATATGCTTCAAAATCACCTACAATAAGTGTCCTCATCGCCATACCATCCTTCATTGAGGTGATAACAACCTAATCACCTTTAATGCTTCCAAAACAAATTATTTTCTTTTTTTTCTCGCAAACCAGACAGACCTTACGTAATTTTATAACAGTTAAATTTAATAAGAGCAATCTATCAAATGTCCAGATCAAAAGAAAATTAATAACTTTAACGCGACACAAGAGGAATAATAATAACTTCTCATATTTCTTCAAGAGAATTTATAAATCTGATTTCAAACATCTCCACTTAAAACTTATTGCAGGCAGGTACAGATTTTTAAATTTTAATCCTTGACTAGCATTTATATTTCATAATTTCATCATGCATGAAAAGCTGGAACCTAAGGATATACCGAAATATAATGTTTCTTAAAAAATTGTACTAGTTATCAAAATAACATTAAAATGTTATTTTCTTGTATATTCCTTTTCATGGAACGTATCAGATATTGATATGGTCAAACAAAATATTTCATAAATGGTTTTCCTTATCAGTACTTTCTTTAAGTTAAGGGGATAATGAATCCCTCATTATTTTAAAGCTGGATAAGAAACTCGGAGATCGAAATCTAAGAGTTTCATGCCGAAGAACTATCGGCGAGTCCAAGCGTAAGTCAACACCTAGTAGTACAACACTAGGCAACTCGGAGCAGAGGTGGAGCAAGCTCCATCACTATCCTTAATATTTTCTCATAATGTAAAACGCAGCTCCTAGGAGATGTATTGCTGTTTTACATTATGAGGAAGGTCACTACCCAGACCGGTTTCGACCTTTATATAGGTGAAGCGGGCTCTAAAAATTAGGCGATCCCGAAAGATCGCCCATCTCAGCGTTGTTCCACCCAGTGGCAGGCTCACCCCACTACCAAGCAGAGCCATAATCTCAGCGGTGGCCCCACTTAGAGACAAGCAAAAACCTATCCCCAAGCAGAACCTCTCAGAGCCCAAGCCTAACCCGCACCAGTTTCAACCCTATTTGGGGTCTTGTCAGTGAGTAGGTAGACCTGGATAATACCAAGATTTAAGTGAACCGAACTTACATACCTTTCCTATATGAATTGCCAGCAAGGTGCACCCACATACAATATTATTACTACATTAAAGAGCCAAGAGGCTATTTTTTTCCGGCGACGTAAATTAAGTTAAGGGGATAATAAATCCCTCATTATTTTAAAGCCGGATGCGAAATTCGGAGATCGAAATCTAAGAGTTTCACGTCGAAGAACTATCGGCGAGTCCAAGCGTAAGTCAACACCTAGTAGTACAACACTAGAGATCTTTAGTATTAATATGATCCTGCAACCGACGCAGTATATTCGCTGTCCTTAATTTTCTTCAGAACTCGCGAGGTCGTCGTAACGCCCTTTGGATGGAAAGACGTGAGTTCAAACCCAGTCTAGAAAAGACCTAGAGGATTTTATCTGAAGGTGAGCTAGTCGGTCTTATACGGGCTTTTTAACTCCAGGGAAATTCAGATTTTTAATTCCACGAAACAGACAAACCGGTGAGGAAAAAAAAAAAAAAACACGCAATTACAAACATGAATATCCAGGACTCTGTTTTACTTAATTTGACCATAATTCCCAACCAACCTAGCAATAGGCTTCGAAACTCTGGTATTAGTAATGTCTACTGTTTGATCAAATTTCAAACCCAACTCTCATATTCATAAGTCAAATTACACTTATCCAATCGGATTTCCCGACATACCACTCTTCCTCTTTCTGCTATCTATTTCCATATTCAATAAAACTTGTGTACGTAGGTTCACTACTGGCAATGCGTTAATGTTTTTCCTAATCTATCTTCATAGTTTTATAATTTGCCAATTTTCACGACAAATCTATGACATCAGTTATCCAATTTAGTTAAAGATTTCTGTATAAAGTCAAAAGCTGAGTTTAATATCTCCAGTCTCGATATCCGATTTCTTGCACTTCACTTAATGGCAAAGTCCATATAGATTATAAATAGCACTGGAGAGAAACCTACACCTGATTTGACATTAACCGTCTGCCCATATCTCCTTCAGTTCTAACTGAAGGAGATATGGGCAGACGGTTGACAAACAGTTTGTTATATAATGCTTTGTATAATAATCTATTATCCTATTGTAATGTTTTGAGATATTCTATATATTCCCAAGATGAATTCAGCTTGTTCGTCCACAAGTTTCTCTTCAGAAATTTTTCTTAGCCTCTTCTCAAGTAGGTTTGAATGAACCGTAAATGGAATACTCCAAAAGAACATTCATTCTCGTAATTAGTTTAACTTTCCATTTCTAGGTTATCAACATTTTGATCAAAAGAAATTACAAATGAATAAAACAGAACATCTAACGGTTTTTATTCCCAAACAGAATAGCCAGAGCTCCTTTAGCCCTCAATTAACTTTCTGAGAGTCGCTGAGTAGTCTACTTCCACTTTTATCCATCACTGATAGTGAGCTCAAGCTATCAATGAATCAAGGCATTTAGAGAAAAGATTATGGCAAAGTGCTGCCATCTAGTGACTCTAAACCTAACAGATATATATTTTATCTGAAATATGTAAGTTCTGCAGTCGTTTTTTGAGTTCCCGGGTCTAAAAACAAAATTTCCGAGAGAGAGAGAGAGAGAGAGAGAGAGAGAGAGAGAGAGAGAGCTGCTTACATAGAACAAAAACAAACCGTAATTATTCCCAATTAGAAATATGCTGATAAAGAGAAACCATGTTTTTTACGAATGCAGAATGTTTCTTTCATTCATGTATTCATTTATAGTTGAGGACATCATTTTTTAAGCTTTTGGCTAATACGGATTCGAAACCCGCCATTAGAGGCGTTCTTATTAGAGGCGTAAAGAGGCTTGAAATTGTTCCATATTTTAGTCTCTAGAACAGCGTTTCCAAATTATGCAAATAAATAAATAAAAAATCCCCCCCAAAAAATATATATATAAAATTATTAATTAATAATAATAGGAAAATTCCTTAGTTCCACAACCGTACTAATATAAATTACGAGCTTTCGTGGATGAAAATCTCATTAAAAAAACGGAAAAAAAAGCACAACTAAAACTTATAAAAACAAACAAACAACAACAATAATAATATTAATAATAATAACAGTCGACTATGGCTATGAGAGCCTCCGTAGCTCGGTCGGAATAGAATGGAATCGAACCCAGGTCTTTCCGACCCGAGGACCTTTATCTGGTCTCATACGGAAGTACAGGATTTTTCATCCCGAAACTCGGGTTTTTCGTCCCTCGGAAAAGGCAAACCATATCCGTGAACACATACGGAGCTACAGTCATTAAAAAAAAAAAAAAATGTCTCATTAGTAAGGCTCAACCCCCCCCCCCAAAGGGACGGGGAAGAAAGAGGGGGGAACCCCTACGAATATTATTATTATTATTACTTTACCTATTCATTTCACCCATTGTTTCATTAAAAGCATAATTCGAATATAGGTATAAAAATTGAACGAAAAAAAAAATTTCCAATGTTTTCATCAGCAGAGCACAGAACGAATCCGCTATCGATTTGAATTTGCATGCGCTACACTTACTTAAAAAAAAAATTGTAGAATTAATTATTTCCATTAACAATCGCCATTTCTTGCTTTCCTAATTAATATTAAAACCCAAAGTTCTTGCCTTTTTAATTAATCTTAAAACCTTAAGTTGGTTGTAAAAAAATTGGATACAAATTTATTTTAAAAAAGGCTACAATTCAACATTATATAAACATTTAATATATGCAAAAAAATAAATAAATAGAGAAATAAATGAAATCCGAAGCTCCCAAATGCTGCAAATTACAGCAGAAGTAAATGATTTGTATCCGGGCTAAACTTTGAACTCGAAGAAATAATAATAAATAAATAAATAATCAGTCGTCATTACCCTTGGCCTCTCGTAAAATCCTATTGAATTATAAATCGCGTAATCCACTTAGTTCTGACGTCAGCAAGCAATTTCTTCCTAAACCTCATCTATTTACTGACAAAATAGTTAAAAATGCTTATTTTACTTTCAGCCTTTTTGAATATTTTTTCCGATTAATATCTACAGCAAAATCACTGTATTAATATTTATACATGAAATTTCCCATAAAAACAATTAAATTATTACTCTTACCTGTTAATCGTGATGTTGATTAATTAACAAATAGCATTTATCAAAACACGAATCATTTAGACATTGCTGGATACGTCAAAATATACACGAACAATCTTACAAAATAACAACACGCACTAAGCCTAATCGCGATCTGTACAATGGTTTCATAACCGAAAAGCAACAAGTAGGAAGACTGCAAGAAGTGCCACCTATCAAAGTTTTTCAGCGCGTGCTTCCGGTAACCTTGCAAATAAGGTACACTAAGGTACCTTTCACTAAATCTGTCGGCTGCAGGCGGCACTACCAGGCGGAACTCTTAACCTGTTTATTCTTCGCGTCTTCTACGCCCCGAGTGAGAGAAAGAGGGAGAGGAGTAGCACACCGGCAGAACGCGAAGGAGAGGTAAGTAATGAAAATACTTTCTTTTATGTTGTGGGCGGAAATTCGTTGTCGTTTCGGGGAGGTCACGTTTATTGTGCCATATACAGGATAACCCACATACAACGGCTCTCGCCGGGAAGTATTATTGTGCGCATTGCCGTTGTTTGAGAAATAAGAGAATCATAACTACGTTCAGACACGGTTGTTTTGTTTCGGAAGTATTTTTAATTTACAATTTTGAATGACCGTGGGATACGGCATTCACAATTCCTAACAGCCGACACGCTACCTTTCATTAACTGTACCAAAACCTTGATTGAGTTTTTCAAAGGAAGTAGTTCAAATAAAATATATTTTTTTTTAATATTAATATGTTATTGTAATATCTTATCTTAAATATTAATGTCAAATTAAAAGTATGTTAACATTAACGCGATTTTAACTTGATAAATATATTTCAAATAATAATATTTTAAGTCTAATTTGGGTTTTTAATTATAAATAATATTCCAGTATCGTAGCAACTGACAATGCAGCGCCATCTTTCTTGCGATGGTTTTTCTAGACAAAAATTAAAATAATAAAGATAAATTGGAAAAAATCATTAAAGAAAATAGTTTCTTAGGAAATTATTAGCAAATTAAATTTATAAAACAGGAAATTAAGAATTCCCTAAGGAATAATTACTGTTGTAATAAAGTTTATTATAATAAAAACCAAAATAAAAGCTCTTGTTTTTTTAGATATTTAAGTCAGGTTGCGGAACTTTATGACTTTAAAAAGTAGCACAGTCAACGGACCGCCTATTGTGTGCTCATCACGCGGTACTTGTATTTCATCCATTATGAGGAATGATGTGGCAAATTTGTAAAATAACAAACCCTTTTTTGTTACTGTTTTTTTTGTTTGTTTTTGTTCTTAATGATATTTTCAATGATGCTATCTGAAAAAAGTAATTCATCCTTGTAATTACATATTCATTTTCTCAAGTAACACTTGTAAACGACTGATGATTCTTTTATTATTATTATTATTATTACATGTCACCTCCATGGAGTCTCAAGACTCATTTCAGGAGGCCACTCCTGGTTACCTAGTTTTTCCTTTCATTCATTTCCGACAGTAGGTGACTTTATAGGCATTCTTGGTGAGATTTTTACAGGGTAGTTCACCATTGCTTTCCCCAATCCCCAATTTAATCAGGCTCGAGACCAGCATATGGCTAGGACGTATTCGTGACTGAAATCCATGTGCGCCTGTTTGGGGGACGAAAAATCCGAGTTTCCAGGTGAAAAAAAAAACCCTACCTCTGTAAGAGACCGGCTAACTCACCTTTCGTCGAAAGAGACCAGATAAAGGTTCCTCACGTCACTGAAGGGAATTTAACTCAGGCCTTTCCGACCAAAGGGTTTCATGTATACTGATTGAGCTACAGAGGCTCTGCAGGCCACTCCACAAATGGACTTCGTTAGCTACTCACCATATTAATCTGCCGCGCAAATATATTTTTGTCAGTTAATTGCGCCTTTGGCAGGATGACAAAAAAACCACATGTTGTTTAAGTAAAAAAAAAAATATGCTTTCTCCGTATGAGACTGGCTAACTCACCTTCACTTGAAAAGATCTTAAAATATCTTCATCTACATGATTTAAACCTAGGCTTTTTCATTTTCATTCAAAGGCATCATCGTTACTTACTGATCTTAGTTACAACCACGAAAACAATGTTCAGAATCCTGTAAGATACGTTTCTTAAATGCCAGATATGCATTTCTACTTTGCAACCAAGCTGGTTGCAGAGCGGAGATTCGAACTCCCAGTACGACATGGGTTTATGAAAGTAGGTGATGGAGTATTTCCATCTTTCGGTGAGAGACCGTTATACGGCTTATTCCGGACCTGAAGTGGCATGGTAAAGTGTTTGTTGTCTAGAGCGGGATTCATAACCTTTGTACCTTTTGTCGTTGGTGAAAACCAACTACAAAGGTTATGAATACTTCTGCCTAATGATTGAATGAAAGGCTGCATGACGAATTAAAAAGTTGTCAGAAAGTTGTATCAGTTTAGCACCGACTGAGAATTTCGTTCACATATGTACTGATGATTACTGAATATTCTAGATCGTGCGTACTTCTTTCTTCACTTCTTTTCCTAATAGCGGTGCAACTTCTTTAAAATCGGCTTTCTAAAACATACAGGTGCCTTCCTTTCCTCTCCAATCACTTGCCACTTGCAAAACCTTTAAACAAAAGACTGTAACGTTTGCGGTTTTCGTTTCCGACTTACTAAGTAGTTGCAGCTTGTCTTTGTGGTTGATTTATTACTTAAATCGCAATTTGTCTTTTATTTCTGCTTATGCGGACTACTTATTTCTGCTAAATCATTTTCTTGTCTTGGTATCGTGCCTCGACGAAGTTCTGCAATCACATTTTTATTTTTATTTTATTTTTCTACTTTTATACTACAACAAACGGTACCTCACAGGTTCAGGTTTAAAGATGCCAACTCATTCCTTTTTCTCCCCTCCCGAATTATCCAATTGCATTGCGTCATATTTCATACATCCTTCTAATAATTTCCATAGATCCAAGTAATTCCTCCCCTTCTAGAAACGTCCACAGTAATAAATCTGTTTTCAAAACAAAGATCTCTAGGTACAGGCACGACTGACGTCGGAAGCTAAATAAATCCTAGAGTCTGATGAAACTTGCGGTACACGAACATCTCAACTTTGCACACGTCACCTTAGCATTTCCTTTTTTTCAGTAGCCTTCAGATACAGGTAGTCTTCCTTGTTCTCTTCAAATTCTAATGTCACCATAGCAACTGAAGGCCAGTTTTGTTTCGCCTTGTAATAGCTCGAGTTATTACTAAATCGTATCTTGTTAAATGAGCTCATTCATCAGAGCTTCACTGAGAAAACTTCAGTAATTAGATTATTGCAACGCTCTATCAGAGGTCATTATTGCATCTCCTCTTCAATGTCGAGTTCCGTGGCGTTCCTTCATTAAACAAATAAAGGAAAAAACTCGATGAGACAGTCTTGTTATCTTTTTAAGTAGCGTGTGTGTGTCTGTATGGACAGACCTCTTTAGTAACTTATTGAAACGATGGCTCTCACGTTTACAGATAACGAGAGATGCTCTCTAAATAAATAACGAATAATGTTGGCAGCGAGTCCTAAATGTGTGTATCATTACTTTGATAGCTAGGAATAAATCAAAACTGCTAAGGAAAGACGAAGGGAAATGCTTTGCCTGCTTATATTTTGAAGAAGCATCGATTGGAACTTGATCATTAAGAAGTATTAATAAGAAATTTCCTAATTTAGTAACACAAATTGGAGTCAAATCCTTTATCTTTCATATTCACTGAAAACTAGCTCATATTCAGTATAATTTCTGCTCTGACATTGTGGAAAAAAAAACAATTTCTTGAAATCGTCATTACTTTTAAAGATTGTATTTCTTTTAGAAAGGTTTGTCATTAGATTTTATTTCATTTTACTTTTTTTTCATGCCTTCATACACTTGGTGGCGTATTTTCCCAATGGACACATATTTAGGTAATTCTGAGTCCATTTAGCCTGTTTCAGAGACAATAAACTTATTTTTAAAAGCTTAAACAACTCCATTTGTAGGATAACATGGAAATGGAATCTTTACTAAATTTGCCACGGGAATGATAAATACAGTGAAAGGCATGAAAAACCCTCTTGATAAATAGCACACAAACTGTGGACTGTGTTAAATTCATTTGTAAGAAAATCTTGAGACAGCTGATTACGAAACATTACAGAAATTTACAACCTACGAGACACTTTTACAGTCGAAATATGTACTTCTTATACTTCCCTCAAAACAACAACAGGAGATTCAGGGGGTTTTCTAACTCTACCTGCAGGCGAGGAAATGCAAATCAAAACCACAGTTGGCAAAATAGCTTCAAACTTCACTTGTGAATTAACAGCCATACAAACAATTCTCAAGTTCTATCTCTCTAATCCAGTAATAAATATTACAGAAGGAATAACCATCTACAGTGACTCAAAATCTGCACTTGAGGCATTAAAAACGGAACCAAATCTCACACAGGAAATTCATCAACTACTCACTATCTTAAATTTGAAAAATAAGAACTGTACACTGCAATGGATGCCAGCCCATGTAAATATTGAAGGCAATGAAAGAGCAGACAAACTATCAAAAGAAGCAAGATACTTACCTCAAAAATTACACCCACTATCATTAACCGATGCTAACGCTGTCACCAAAATAAGATTGGTAAAGCAAACTATCACGAAGAATGAAATCAGTGAAATTAATGAAAATAGAGAAATAACCACAATCATTACCAGACTAAGGACGAAACATTTTAAAGGCATGAAAATTCAGCCAGACGGTAGTAGGAGCTATGAAACATGCAAAAACTGTGAGCTGAACTAACACCTGTCCATATTTATTCTTGTCCAGCAATTGCTGCTACTCTACATAACATTAACAATAACCCTAGAGAAAAGCTCTACTCCATCAAAGTTCAACAGATTGCCAAAGCAGTTCTACAAATCCACGGTCATATCTAGAAGCTCTTCAATGGACTCGACAACCGCAACAAGCTGAGAAGTACGTTGGTACAGTTATTGAGTCATAAGGATGCGATAAACAAAACAGGGGTCCTTAATTTACGTCAGCAGAGAAGTCACATCAAGCCTATCTATTCTTTTGCACGTAAAATGAAGACATTGGAGAAGTATGAAAAATGCTTTTTCATTAGATTTCACTAACGTATTTTTATGTGAATCCTGCCCATGTACGGTTGCAAACCTCTGGTACATTTTAGTACTGTAATACTAAAGTATATCGGAGATTTGCAATGACCTGATATGAAACTCAAGCCACTTCAGGCCTCCAAAAAGTGGGATGTTGGTCTCACACTGGGCGTTAAAAATCATCTACTACCTAAAGATATTTACAAACGGCTATGCCTCACTGGAAAGGAGCGTCTCTGTAGCCCAGGTGGTATCAACAATGCCCTTGGGTTCTAACCCAAGGAACATGGCTGTTTGTGAATATCTTTAGGCACCAGATGATTTTAACTCTGTTAAAATCATCTGGTGCTTAGAAAATCCGGTGTGTAGAGACGATCATCCCACGTTTTACATGTGAACGAGTAAATGCCCGATTTTTGCGTTGTAAACATGACAAACATATCCAATAGTTTGGGAACAGACGTTATGCAAAAGAACTGAACTCCTTATGATAGGTCCTCCTCATTGTTTATTTTAAATCGCGAGTTTAAGATTATTGGACAGCATCTTGCACAAAGTTTATGGAAGTGCTTTGTGGATCAGTGTATAGACAGAACATTCACAATCTGTATTTGATTTACAATTTCATCACTAGTCATTTTCCTGTTGTCAAGAATACGTGTCTGGACTTTTCTCTTATTCTTTTGGAGTCGTTGAGTTGGATGGACTACTCAATTCTTCTTCCTCCATGATACTTCGTCGTTTTCTGCGTAGGTGAATTCACTCATATACGTTTCGTTGGAGAAAATCATTAGCTATATTATGTTAAAGGTTTTCAGTGAATTGTACCTTGGGTCCACAAAAGTAGAATCGTTGCACGCCGTTCTTCTTCGGTGTATCTAGTCATCATAGGAGGCCATGTTCGCGCGGATAACTGAGCAAGACAGTTGATTAGTCAACGTAAAATACCCACTTTTTCACCTTCACACTTACATGTAATGTGCTTGGTTTATGACGTGTGCTCATGCAGCAGTAGAACCAATGTAAAAATAAATAAAGCTCTGCTGGTGCTATATGACTTACCCTCATAGCATTCTTTTTGGAAATAGCACAATAGTTAATTGCATGTTTGCTTAAAATGTCTACTATGAGCCACATTAGATCTGGCTAATTCGCCTTCAGCTTTTTTTTTTTTTTTTTTTGTTGTTGTTGTTTTAATCCTAAATGTTCCTCACGTCTTAGACAGGATTCGTACTAGCCAAACTGCGCTGCATACCAAATGAAACCGGTATAAAAGTGTCAGGATACTGAAGAAAGGAGAAAAATGGTTTCAAAATAAATGAAGATAAACCTTTTAGGAATACGCAGGTTGTTGGAAAGAGAATGCTGTTCACTTTCCGGGTGACATCTTTCGTTAACTCTCCTTGACGTGATGAATATCTTGCAACAACATTTCAAGGCAGCAGGTACTCAGCCACGAGACACTTCCTAAATCTCTCAAGTAAGAGAGCTTAATGTTCATAAAATAATCGTTAGTCTATCAAAAATTCAGTACATTACTTAATTAATTAATAAGAAAACTGGAGCAAATTAACTACGCCAACCAACTCGAGACACACGAAGTCTTTCCCATGAGAAGTGCTTACGAATTTCACGAAGGGAGTGGATGGTGGCAAATGTTGTTAGCGTACTTAAATCGCAGTAAAAGTCTGCTGTAATAAGTCTTCTGTACAACGATCGATCCACATTTAACACAATTTTTGTGGGAGATGTGGTGGTAAAAATTACCTGCCATTTGAGTTTGGTGCAAATCTTGCTGAATGACAAAAATACGTAAAATAATGTAATTCGTTATAAATTATTATTTTCGACAGTTTATTTGATTTCACTTTCCATTTATTCATTATTAGCTTTAAACTTCTTTATATTTGGCGCTTCTAAACTCAGACAAGTTTAAAAACCAACCATCACTCGAGTCAGTTTATCTATGAATGAAAAAAGAAAAAATTACATTTTTTTGTGAGCTTTCAAATTTAAAAGGTCTGTTACAGAAATAAAAATATTTTCAGTATCCATCGATAACATGCAACATCGCATGTTATCGATGGATACTGAAAGTATTTGAAATTTGTATCAATTTTTATCACGTGTGTGAACAGAATAATCCAATAGCATTTATCTTTTGGCTACATGGTACTTCGGTACCAGTACAATCGACTTATGAGCAGTAGTTATTTAGAAGTCAGTAAATATGGTTTTCTGTTCATCATAAAAAACACGATTCCAGCTCTATTTTCTTGGAAAGTTTATATCAATTTAATGTCCCAATTTTTATGAAAAATTAAACAATACCAAATTCCTGAAAAATGTCCTCTAATGGAATGTCTTATTTTACAACACTTACATATTAGGGAATGCTGTGATTGATTTGCAGACATCGTCATCAAATGCGCAGTCAGTGATATTTAGATAAGTCAGCTTTCACGAATCAATAAACTTGTTATGCATTGCTTTTTACCTACCTTCCACCGAAGTTTTGTAAGTCAGAAGTATTGTGTAAGACAAGCATTAAAAACACTGCATGCTGATATATATTTTCCAAGAAATGGAGAAGAATTAAGTGCACAATGTAATACTCGAATTCCTGTATGTTAAGGACACCAAACTAGTAAAAATGTGTAAATATTTAACGAACGAATTCATGTATAATCTCAGCACTAAATAATGACAAGGAAAACGTTGACAAAACCATGTTCATGTATACTAATATAAATAGGGGGAAAATAATAAGTTAAACAAATCAAAGTATTATTCTAAAAGCATAGAATATCTTTTCGACCTTTCACTAGGAAACAAAATTCTATCTGTAGTAGCAACGGCATGAGCTCCGCCGATTTTTTGAATTCGTATTTATACTTGAATATAAATATCAACGGTACGTTGTCTTGCTGGAAGAGACAATGTCAGTTCTGTAGAAACGTTACGAAGTAGGAAGCATTATCCAGAATGTTCAGATACCGTTGAAACTCTCAGAATTCCTTAGAGATGTTAAAACTTGCTTTCAGAGAGGGAACAATAACAAACAATTTATTGCTTTTGCATATTCAAAATTGCAGTGATATCTGTTCATGAAGGTGAAATATTAAAGACAATCATGCTACGGTCCAAGGATTAAACTATGAATGAGCATCTATGCTTTGGTTTATAGTGTATGTGAGGTGTGTGATGAGGGCGCCATGAGACTTGGAGAACGGGAGATTGAGCTCACCATAACAATGCTCCTGCTCACTCTGCTCTTTATGTATAGGAATTTTTGGTCGCAACCGACAGAAATGGTTTTCTGTAGCCTTCCTACTTCCTGATCTGAACGCTTATGATTTTTGCCTTCTTCCAAAACGGCTTGACACTGAAAAGTCTATGATTCAATCACATCGCGATATTTAAAAGAAAAATAAAATGCACATTCATCACTCATACATTAAAATACAGGATTTCTTCAACGGTTTTGAACAGCATGTGAGAATCTTGGGCTTGATATATCAGATAACTCCGAAACAAACAAAACAAAATACAATTAAAAATATTTTTGATCTTGTCTCGCTGTACGTAAAAAAATGAAGGGATTATGAGTTCAGCCGCCCGGACTACAAGGATTGACATGAGCATGACGAAGAGGATCCCCTGTTGTGTGTGTGTGTGGAGAGAGAGAGAGAGAGAGAGAGAGAGAGAGACAGTCGTGGGGTGTGTGGGGGGGGGAGTAAATGAAAACTTTTTTAATTAAATTTAAATCAAAAAGGTGCTTCAGAATCTTGATTTTTTTTTTAAATACATTATTTCTCCTCCCTCCACAAGATCCTCATAAGTATTTGATTGCTTTGTGTCATCTTATGGAACATTTTGTCACACAATTATAAATATACGAAAATAGGAAAAAAGAAATTCCTGGTTTAGTATGTCCGAAATTTCTGATTGCATTCCATGTTTAATATAATGAATACATTTTGTTGAAATAAGGCTCACTGACTCCGTAGGGAATATCAAAACTGCAAAGCAGAATTCTCCTTCACTTACAAGAATAAGAGCAACCCAGAGGCACATCGAGGACAGAATCCAATCACTACACTATTGACTACGAAAATTCTGTTTATTCTCACTCATAAGATGAATCTGTGTGTGTGTGTGTGTGTGTGTGTGTGTGTGTGTGTGTGTGTGTGTGTGTGTGTGTGTGTGTGTGTGTGTGTGTGTGTGTGTGTGTGTGTGTGTGTGTGTGTGTGTGTGTGTGTGTGTGTGTGTGTGTGTGTGTGTGTGTGTGTGTGATTTCCTTTCTTTAAATAGAACTCAAACAATAAAATGCAGACGAATAATTACATGGTTGTTGAATCAGAGTGACAGTTCCATGTGTGTGTGTGTGTGTGTGTGTGTGCGTGCATGCGCAATCTTACAGATATTTCCTCTCTGTGATTCTGCAGTTTGCAGTTCGACCTGTGCCTCAAGAAAAAGATGAAAATCCATACATCAATTTCCACGTAACCACCTCTACATTAGTATTGATTTTCACTCAATACTTTTTTTAACTTTCTCGTTGGATGAGTTATTTTAGAAGCACTATTTTTATGACTGCGATGATTAAAATTCTTTTTCTTTACAACTACGCAGGGGAGTATTCATAATGAGAAAGGGGAGATTGAGGACCAATGCCTCACTTGCTAACTGTTCAAATTTAAACTAACTCAACTATCTCAACAAATCACAAAATATAATTTTAATGAAATGTATAATTTAATAAAAGTACATTAAAATTATAAATAAAGAGGTTAAAAAAAACAGAAGCATAGCTGTACTTAATTTTGTCTTGTTTAATCTTGAAGGCATCTTCAAGGCAATGATAATGGTAGATTGTGGGGATTCCATTTGGTTTGAGATTGAACGTTTTGAATTGTTGTTTTACTAAGACCGAATTATATATTAATAAAATAAATCCACTAATTGGCATCTTAATTATCGATGAAGGAAGGCTTTCAGCGAAGAGATTATAGCGGACAAGTGTCTCGATCTCGTGCTCATAAACCTAAAAACTCACATTGTCTGCAATATTGTGACTATGGTCAATTTTTTCAAGTTGCTGCATTGCTGGGTACAATATTTTAGGAAGAATAGACAGGAGAAGGGGGACTTTCTGTTAATGATTTCGGATGACTTGAATCCAGTTAGAGTTGAGACCTATGACTGCAATACTAGTAACAGTTTTTCATGTCGCAGTGAGTTTGAAGATATCTGGTGTGAGGTGGAGTCTAACAAGATTTAATATGTAGAGAGATATTGTTATAGACCTGGTGGATCGGTTGCTAGTGATAAAGAAATGCGCCACCAAATAAAGACGATCTGCGCGAAAAGAGTAATCATAATGGGAGATTTAAATTATCCAAATATTGATTGGGGAGCAGTAGAATCTCAGGAGAAAAATGAAAATGCATTTACTGAGCTGTTGCGGGACAACTTCCTAATGTAGCATGTGACAGAAGGAACTCGAGGGCAAAGAGTGTTAGATTTGATTATAGTGTCAGAGGGCGTTTCAGTTAAAGACGTAACTATTCTGCCTCCGGTTGGTGACAATGATCATGCGGTACTCACTTCGGAAGTGACTAAGTTTATGAATGGTCCATTCAGAAAAGGTTACATGCTGAACTACAAAGCAGGAAATTATGACCAGCTGAGGAGTATACTAAGTTCAATGGAATGGGATCGGTTTGCTGGATGGAAAGAATATCGACAGTACATGGGAAGCATTTAAACAACACTTGAATGATGCGATATCAGAATGTGTCCTGAGAGTTCGAAGAATAAATGGATTAGGAGTCAAATTTTATTTAACAAGAGATTCGTAAGAAAATGACAATGTGGAAGGAATATCGTGTACATAAGGATGATGTGCATTATGAAAATTATAAGCAGCAGGCTAGAATAGTCACAACTGTTGTACGGAAAGCTAAGTATGAAAAGAAATTGGCTCTGCAAGCTAAAGATAACCTCAAAGAATTCTATCGTTATGCTGCAAGGTAAAACAAAGAATGAATATGAAAGAATAACTCTTCTGAATGCAGATGGTGTGAGGGGGTTGACAGATGCAGAAGAGGTTGCTCAACAAATGAATGTCCATTTTACTAAAAGCTATCAACCTGGTGTGTGTATCATTAAACTCATTGCTACCTCTTCAGCAACAGCTCTAATACCTCCTCTTCATACATCTGAAGAACCTCAGATGTATTAGAGCTGTTGCACAAACTGAATAAGAATTCAGGAATAGAGACTGATAGGATATCATCATGGATGCTAAAGCAGTGTTCATCTGAACTGGCTATTCCTTTGACCAGGCTATATATTCCACAGGAATGGAAAGAATGTATGGTAATCTTACTCCACAAGCGTGGTGCAAAGACCGATGTATCCAACCGTAGACCAATCAGTATCTCAGTGGTGGTGGTGGTGAAGATTATGGAAAAGTTGGTCAGGGCTTGCATTTAGAAATGGGTTAACAGAGAATCTCTACTTTGCAATGAACAGCATGGATTTACTAAGGGAAGGTCATGTTTCAGCAACTTGCGCACGTTCTGTAATAATGTTACCATTGAACTGGACAAGGGGAATGGATACATCATGACACTTTTGGATTTTGCTAAGGCTTTTGACAGAATATGGCATGGTAGTCTGTTGCATAAATTGAAAAATGTAGGATTAGACTATAAAATACAGTATTAGCATGGATAAGAGAATGGTTGACTGACAGATACCAAAAAGTGGTATATGGGGATATGAGGTTACAGGGCTTAAGGTAACCAATGTTGGACCATAAGGATCAGTTCTTGTCCACTGTTCTTCAATCTATACATTAATGATATTGGAAAAGATTTGACAGACGACATACAGCTATTTGCTGATGATGCAAAGATAGGCAAGGTAACCAGGAATGCAGTGATGTGCAATACTTGCAGAATGATTTGAATATGCTGCAGTTATGAGTATGGGAAAATGGCTATCAGTGCAATATTTGTAAATGCAAAGTCGTGCACTTTGATGAGTTAGATACCCAATCTCCTATTATAGTGGTAGGATTATGCTAGAAGAAACCGATCAGGCTTGGGATTTTGGAGTTGTGGTAGATAGGAAGTTGAGTTTTAAGGACAATATAGCAAAGATTGCAAATAAAACTCGAAAGATAATTGCAGTGCTGAAACGAACTTTCCATGTAAATACAAGGATGTCGTTTTGCCTCTTTACAAGGCCTTGATAAAACTTCAACTGGACTATTTTGTGCAAGTCTGGTCTCCTGGTTTCCGTTGTGATTCTGATACAATGGAAAGAGTGCAAGGATGATATCAGGATTGAGGAATACTGATTATGAAGACAAATTGAGAATTTGTAGGTTGGAGACACTAGCAAACAGAAAAAAAGTGGAGTGATATGATTGTGACGTACAAACTTCTGAAAGAATCATACATGATTTCAGTAAATGGAATTTTTCATTTTTTGGAGGGCGGTAAAACGATGAGAGGGCATCCTTGGAAGTTGAGAATGAATGCCACTAAGAAGGGACGAGATCTAAATTTTTGTTTTATAGAGTAGTGCGTGATTGGAATGGATTGCCACTGGATATTGTGAGTGCAATTAGGGTGAATGAATTCAAAAACTATTGTAACAGCTGGTGCATGTAATATGTAGTATGAAGTCAGGGACTTCCCCGATGAGTCCCTGACTTCCCGTAGGTCTCTCTTATAATAATAATATATTTATATTATATACATTTATACATTTAATATACAATTTTATTACATTTATATATTATTACATACATTTTTAATAATAATTTTTATTAAAATTTATGATTGCATATTTAAATTACATGTGATACATACATTGCGTACATACATACATTTAATTACATTTTACGTACGTTTGATTCCATATGATTCATACATTACATGCATTGATTACGTATGATACATATATTGATTACGTATGATACATATATTGATTACATATTTTTTTAAAAAAATTTCAATCTTTTTTATTATTATTAAAATTCTGATTACATATTTTTTTAAAAAAATTTCAATCTTTTTTATTATTATTAAAATTCTGATTACATATTTTTTTAAAAAAATTTCAATCTTTTTTATTATTATTAAAATTCTGATTACATATTGTGATTACATATTTACAACAGGATTGATTCTGTTTTTTTTTGTAACAATGAAATTCGTTCAGATTTTTCTTTCTTTTCTTTTTTTTTTCTGTATAATGTATTAATAATCATAATACAGATTTCTAAATGCAGCCTCACACCACCATCCTTCACAAAAAATAAGCTTAATTAAAACTCTTCGAGACAGAGCATACAATATCTGCAGCACACAAGAAAGATGTAATGAAGAACTAAAATACTTAACACATATCCTCCAACAGAATGGGTATGAAACAAAAACTATCAAGAGAATCCTTAAAATGCCTCCAGCTAACAACATAATAAAACAGGATTACAAAAACGCAATCTCGCTTCCTTATATCAAAACTGTTACAGATAAGCTAGCCAAATTAATAAACAAACACAACGTAAATGTAGCCTATGGGAAAAATCTCAAGATTCTTACATCCACCAAAACCACCTCATCATCCTCTTAAAAAACCGGTAGTCTACAAAATCCATTGCTCTTGCGGGATTTGCTATGTAGGACAGACAGGAAGATCTGGAGAAATACGCATGACTGAACACCAAAAAGACGTACAATACAAAAGAGAACAAAAAACGGGTCTTGCTTTCCATACCACTTCTACTGGACACGATTTACTGTGGCAAAAAAACGACGATGTCATACATAGAAAACAACAGCTACATAAGAAAATTTAAAGAAGCTGCTAATATGCTAAAAAACCCAACCCAGTGCAATAAAAATCAAGGTTTAATTCTCCATCAAGTGTGGTCAGCTCTAATAAAAAATCTACCTCAATCTGAGCTCAGACTATATGAATGAGAACAAGAACACGTGACATCGTCCAGTATTGTTCAACGTCAATAACGTTTTTTATCTGCCTTCTCTTATTTGAGTTTATGAATAGCCAGACGATTATGATTTGTATTTATTAATTCTCTTGTTTAAACTTTAAGTTATACTATTTACCCCTGAAAATGTAAATCCTACGATTTACGAAATTTGTCGGGAACTATTATTTCAGTATATTATATAACTGAATGATACAAAAATGTGGTGTAATCACCGAAATATGTCTTTTAAATACAGCATTTATTCATTTAAAAATGAGTTATATATTTTTACGATTTCGATTTTAATGATTTTAATATATTTAAGCACTGCAACAACAGCACTTAAATGTGATATGTGGATTTGTTTTTCCTTTTTTTTATTGATCTTTGATGAGATGTAATTTCCCAGCTTTCATCCTCGAAGCTTATTTGTTAAGCTTATCTGAGGATGACACCAGTTAGTTATTATTTTTTGGTTTGTTTGCTGTGTCGGGAAGTAGGCTGATATTCAATAGGTTTGATTTCCACTACAGCCGTTGATTGAGACATTGGTGCACGCACGCACGCACGCACACACTCACCCCCCCACCCGACACCTCACCCCCCACCCGACACACGATCACTTGAAATGTCTTGATGCGTCGCTGAACTGGAAGCCTGAACTAATATATTGTATTTCATTAAGTTTGTATGGTATTTAGGGTGCGTGTTTCTTGTTCGTAGTACGTCCTTAGAACTCTTTTCAGGCTATTGTAGTTTGTAAGGTTCCTGTATTCAAAAGGTAATTTGTTTATCATGTCTGGGATGTAGAAGTTTCGAGTGGCCTTTCCGTAGTGATTATTGTATTTATATGTGATATAATTAGTTGTCTGAGGTCTTGTTATGCGATATGTATTTCTGACTGTCCTGTAGTTGGCATCGAAATAATGTTTTAGCAAAGCTGCATAGTGACATAAATGTTTTGCTGTCAGTATTTTTTGTTCTGACATTGCTTTGTATATAAAGTCGATATTGTCTCTTTGCAACAACAACAATAATAATAATAATTTTTTTAAACATGAAAACAATTTATTTGTCATCAAAGAAATGTACAAAAGGTCAATACTAAATCCCAAGTAAATCAGGTTGTATGCTTCAATGACAATTCTCAATACCAATTATAACAATTATACTCTTATGAAGACAATTATTGTAAGCTCACGTGCCTATAATATTTCCTTGGTTAACACCTTATCACACTTAGAGCAATGTCACTTAAACAAACTCTGGCATAGCTACTAGCAATAATATTAAACACGCGATATTTCACCTTAAAAATTTGCTACGTTTTCTCACATATAATTAACAAGACCATTCAAAGGTTAGTATAAAGCCTGAAGTCCTCAAGTATCATAACAAACAAACTCTACAAGTCACCGTCTCAATTCTGTCTATAGCTAAAAGAATAGAAAGATCTTACTTTAAAACAGTTGTCTGGTCTTCTCTGATTGATCCTTGGAATCACGTCCTTCTATTACCTTCCGACCTTAAGCAACGAACACGGGTACTTTCTCCGGGATTTTGGAGATCTCTTGCTTTTTTCGAGCCTCGGGAACTTGGCGGCATTGAACTCCGGTATCTACTTTCTTCTAGGAACAACTTAAATTAGTTGTTTCGCAATTCTGGCATCTAATGACTGGAACGCAGGTCATGTTGGCAATTGCGAATAATCTCCTACGATGATTAGCAAAACTCTGTCGCCGTAACGTACATCTTATCCCGGTAACTGCTCGACCCTCGCTGACCTCGTCATATTATTAATAAGAATAATCCTACTCGCATGTGCCAAAGATAGTCTAACTCGGGAAGAACCGGCCAAAGAAAGGTGCAAAATAAGTTCCATTTCCATGGACGCTATATAAGCATAACAGTTATGTATGATTCCCATTATTTAAATTTATTTTGAGACATACGTTGCGTAGTTGAGAAAAACATGCTGTGCATGTTCACTCTTCCTGTTTGGCTAGCTATTGCTAGGATGCATTCCAACAAGTTAGTACTAGGATTTATATTTATATGTTTGGAATCCAGTGCCATTTCTAAAGATCCCCAAATATTTCTTTTAGTTTTGTCATCACAAAATGTGTAACAGTTCGGACTCATCCCATAAGACTTGATGATTCTCTGTCGAGACGTTTTGTGGGTCATCTGAAGAGAGTGATGAGAGAGCTAAGGCCTTAAGGTCTAAGGCCATCAAGTGCATGATTACATGTACTTGATTTATTTTGAATTCTAAAGCTTGGAAGCACGAAGTCCTTTGTGAAACAATACTAAGATATGGCATAACAGTCTATGCCAACGCAGCAAATTAGAATCGTTGCGCAAAAGAATCATTTTCGTGGTGCTTGGGAGAGCCAACACACAAGAAACACTTTAATGGCCTCACATAAAATGTTAAGGATATTAAACTTAAGAAACTACGTAATCGTTTTAAACAACTACTTCAACATTAAACGCAGAGACACCGCATAACGAGGCCTACTAGTACACTCTATAACACAAGGTGCTTCAACAATATATACGGAGAAACTATGAGAGAGCATCTGATACCTACTCTGATCAACAATCTTCCACACAATTTAAAACACCTAACTAGTTTTCGAACAGTCAGACAAGAACTATGGAAATTATAGTACCAGCACAATTAGCACAACATACTCATACAACTGAAAGGCCACATAGGATCAATTATCAGAAAACTAAAGGGAAAACACACGCGCATAATACACCAAAACACATACAGTAATTAAGAAATAATCCCATTGATATCATCTATAGAACATCATCCCTGTACTTGACCCTTAATGATATTATTTATTCTTATGAGAATGCTCATCCCTAGTTACATGTACTTGACTCTCTTTGCCTTTATCTTTATGATAATATAGTTTTTCTCTTAGTACGCAACTATAACTAATCTTTAGAACTAAACTTATCTCAAATATTTCACTACCACCTAATTTTATCACTATATGTTAATTTACTTATAATAATAATAATAATAATAATAATAATAATAATAATAATAATAATAAGTATTACTTCTAGTATTTTGTTGCAGATAGTATGTATATTCATCGCAAAATGTATTTTCTAATGTATATTTCTACTAAACAGAAAATACAGTATATGAATTGTATACATGTATATAGTGAGAACACGTTATTATTCTTATTTAATCGATTTTAAAAAAATAATAAATTCCGAAAATCGGAAAAAATTGTAATGTGAGAAAGTGAAATGAATCCATTCAGTGGCAAAAAAAAAAAAAAAAAAGAACTGCAAAAGAAAAAAAAGAAAAAAGGAAAAATACAATTTATGAAATAAAATGAACTACAAAATATGTAACTGTATGCACAATCGTGTTCATGCATATAAATACTATGAATAAATATATAAAAAAAGTATTATTTAAATTAAGGGGATATTAGATCCCACATTGTTTTAAAACCGAATAAGAAACTCAAAGATTGGAATCAGAGAGTTTCATGCCGAATATAGTATAAAAAACTATAAAAGTATCGGCGAATACTAGCGTGAGCCAATGCAAGTAGTCCTAGAGCGTAGTACAAACACGGGAAACTCGTTGCAAAGGTGGGGAAAGTTCTGATCGCTGTTCTTGGTATTTTCCATAACGTAAAAACACATTTCCTAGGAAATGTATGCTGTTATTACATTATGGTGGGAGGTCACTACCCAGACCGGTTTCGATCTTTTTTGAGGCTTCATCAGTGAGTATCTAGACCAAATTAATACCAAAGGGTATAGCGAAAAGAACTTATATACTCTGCCCTAGGACTACTTGCATTGGCTCACGCTAGTTATTCGCCGATTCTTTTATAGTTTACTATATTCGGCATGAAACTCTCTGATTTCAATCTTTGAGTTTCTTATTCGGTTTTAAAAATGTGGGATCTAATATCCCCTTAATTTAAATAATGTTTATATCGCCGAAATGAAGCCTGTTGGCTCTTTATATTTAAGTATTTAAGTAAAAAAATATTATTTAAAAAAAAATTCCCAAATGTCAACAGAGTCCTTTTATTCCATACTTTTTGAAATCGTTGGGTAGACAGTCTTTAACTCTTAGCCGTTACTGACAGCTGAACTATCGATGATTTTAATGGAATTCGAGAGAGAGAGGTTGAGAACGATAATTGCTTCCATGTCTTGAACCTGAGTCCTAACGCGTACTGCTGTCTGAAAGAAATAGTGACCGTTCTATGTTTTTTTTTTTTTTTTTTTTTAAACGCCCGGATAAAGACCGGGGCTCTTTGCCTAGAAAAAATGAGAGAGAATCAATCGTATCACAGCTTTTCTCCAGGCTGTTTAACATCATGGAATTCAGAACGTTTCCACATGACTACACACGCATCCTCTTGCCTATTTTTCACTAAATGTGTACTTTTCTGTTTGGCAAACCTCTAGCAGAGTGTTAATGGTGACAGGCACCTTGCCCTGCGTTGTGTTCTTATTGGACACATTTGAATAAATTTTAATTTGATTTATTACATTGTATATTGTGGGGAATATATAAAGTAATTTATGCAAATGAATATCTTCACTTGTTAGTGAGTCACGTGGAGAAAGAATAGTGAATATTCACAGTGTCTCAGAAATTATAGGCACACCGGCGTTTCACAAATTCTTTATTAAATTTTTACAAACTTCAACACACCGTTAGTTTTCCTTTGGCGACTATTAGAAATGTCACTGTCCTAAGTCGATTTTACGCTACAACATCAAACAAGTATTTTTGGTTCCTTCCTCCACCAAATGTAGCAGATGTTTCCTCTAATGAGAATGTACATATTGGTCTCGTCCTCATTCCATGTCTAAACTCTTTCTACATAGATCAGGTTTGAGTAGTGGCCAGTCTAACCACTGCATCCTATTCCTCAAACAACATCACAGCAGGTCTTCAGGTCATAACACGGTACAGTGTTCTGTTAATACTTAACTGGCTCGCTATAGAGCGACCTCCCCGCCTCCAACATAGGATGGTCCAAATGTCCATATTATGTTTGTTTGTTTGTTTTTTCCCATTTTATTTCTGGATAATAAATACTGCATGGGTTCTATTCTAAACGAGTCACCAGAACACTGGACTTTGACAGAAGGAACGCTGCACTCTGATAAATAATTCTCTTCGTGTCCGTAACATCTATGTCTAAACACGACCATAATGTAAAGTTCCGATTTGCTGACCTCATGTCATTCAAAGATTAGATCTATTCAGTCACAGAAACCTCTGCACCACGCAAGTCGAATCAAAATCAGAGCATTATTTTGGGTAGTGGTTAGCTTATACAGCAGACTTTTCGTGGAGATAAGTTGTAGAGTTAAGTAGGTAATGTTCCGGTATAGTCGTCTACCACCGTTCTCTGAACTCCCTTTATGCACAGCAGTCATCCATCTCTTTCTTTCTTTTGGTGTGTAAAAATTTCATGGATATTTTAATGGCATTGCTCACATTTTATCTTAGTCTTTCTGATATTGCTGCACCCGAATTGACTTTCTGCTGGTGGTGCTGATTGAATTGATATGACTGCCTTGATTCACTGGAAATGGGTCAACTCTGAACCACTTCCTATTACTGTATTTATTGGGCACAATTAGAATCATTCAGCATAGATCCCTCCTCTTCTTTATGTCTCTTACTGTGCCATGTGATTTTTCACTTACATGCTGCCTTCGATAATAATATGTCGTATACTTTTTGCAACACAGTGTATTTTTACCTTGAGAACACATAATTTAAGCAATCCTAAAGACAAATGCACAGTAATTATTTTTTTAGTTCTGTTTATTTTAATTACATTACATTACACGTTATCGTCTTGTTGTGAGTGAATCCTCATAAAAATTTCAACTGGCTTAATGACCCATTTATTAAGTGAGCGGGGAGAGCTCTCCCGCAACTCGTTATGTAAAGTGAGTTCGGCATCTTCTTACGACCATTGCGACACCTGCTGTGCGTGACTGCTAATAATTAACAAGAAAAAGAGGGGAAAAACTGCTGTTGAAAGGAATTCGAAATTTTCCACACTAGGAATGACGTGATTTGAAATGGCACATAAACTACTATTAAGATTTTTCAGTTTTAATTTAAATAATGACGCATTAAATTAACTAAATTGCAATTATTATTTTTCATAAACATGTTAGAAGCGTTAGAAGCATGAGAATATCAAGTAAGAAAAGTATATGAAGAGGTGGATTCTCATCGGAAACAAAATTCGCTAAAAAATCACATGGACGAGAAGTTGGACAAGTTATTACATCCCTTGCTTTATAGACCAAATACAGAACACATTTACGATGTTCCTTATTTTGTCCTCTACTAAATTAATTAACATCTCATCTGTGCATAATAACAAAATAGTTTTGCTTGTTTGTTGTCGAGTAAGACGGATAATGACCATGATTGGTAACAGTAGCTCGTCATAGCTCAAGTTGATATGATGGGGTCACTCGTTGCTAGCATCACTTCCAAATTCTGGGTTCAAATTCAATTTACGAACCACAGATAAGTGGACCTGTGGGTGCGTTTTAAGAGTAACCTTAAAAAACCCCGAAGACATGCAAGATCGCTGTGAAATTTCAGTTTTGAGTTTAAAAGAGCCACCGTAGTTCAGACGGTTCAAAACAAAACTGAGACACAGACCTAGTTCTTTTCAATCTTTGTTTGGAAGACCTGTCGAATGCCATCTAAGACACGAAGAACCTTTATTACAACCTTTTAGCGGAAGATGAGTTAGCGGGTCTCATGCGGTGGTGGGTGGGTTTCCTCCCTCAACATTGGCAAACCGATACGAGTATAAAGGAAATAATTCACAAAATCTCACGCTATCTCAACTGAATGGTTCTATAATAAATATCCTGCACGAAAAATTGCACATGAAAAAGCTATGTGTGTGTGTGTGTGATGGGTACGCGATTGTTGTCGCATACGAAAATCATTTCAACGCAGTGTTTGGCGATGTTTCATCGCAATTCGCAGGATTTGTTACGTCGATTCTTGACTGTAGATGAAACTAGACTCCACCACTTCACACCTGAGTCCAAGCAGCAGTCAAAATAGTGGACAATGTCCGGTGAAAGAGCGCCGAAAAAGCGAAGATCGTTTTGTCAACTGGGAAGGTGATAGCCACTGTTTTTTGATATTCCCGAGGAATTATCATGATAGATTATTTGGAAAAGGGTAAGACAATAACAAGAGTCTCTTATGCGTCACTGTTGGACTATTTAAAAGAAGAACTGAAGAAAAAAAAAGCCAAAAATGGCGCACAAAAAAGTGCTCTTTCATCAAAACAATGCACCGTTCCACACATCGGCCGTCGCAATGGAAAATTGCACGAATCGAGGTTCGAATTGGTTCCTCATTCACCGTATTTTCCGGACTTGGCCCCGTGTGACATCTTGTTTCGAAACTTAAAAATTTGGCTCGGTGGGAAAAAATTTTCTTCGAACAAGGATGTCATCAAGGCAGTCAATGACTATTTTGCACGATTTGACAAATCCTAGTTTTTAGATGGGATGAAAAAATTGGCAACTCGCTGGACCAAATGTGTAGACCTCAATGGAGACTATGTTGAGAAATAAAGGAGATTTTGTTCCAAAAAATGTGTTTAACTTATTTTTTTACCAAACCTTTCAAACAACCCTGGTATATAAAAATTAAAAATTCGATCCAAGTACAGCTGAATTGATTATTGATATTATTAATAAAACGAATCGATCCAAGAAGCATTGCTTACGCTTGTAGACAAAAACAACAACAATATAAAAATAGAAATAAAGCTCAAGCTACATTCCTGATGATCTATCCAACGAAACACCCATTTCTCCCAATAAAAGATACTGTCTCATTTCATTTTGATCCTCCTTTGATACTATTTTTGACGAAATCTATAACAGAAGCGTCGATTAATTTATATTGGACATTTATACCGACATACCTTTCCTTTTATATGCTTCTTCCACTTGTTCTTCGGCATTCCACTCTCCACGAAATATTTGTCTCAACTTTACTTGAATTTATCGATGCTATTCGTGTTAGCCACTTCGTTTATTTCAATTATTCATAACAGAAATGATATTTGCTCAAATCGCAGGTATTATTATGCAAATGATTTTAAAATCATGGGTTCCTTGTATGTTTAACTTCATCGGCCAGCATTGAATGGTATTTGTATTTTAGTCTGTGGACTCGAGAGAATAATAATAAAAAGAGAGATCTAGTTATTTTTCTTGTCGCTTCATTCCTATGTGATAAATCTCCTCTCTTAGATCTTTCAAAGGTATGTATTGACGGTGTCAATCAAAAAACTATTCTCTAAGTTACAGTTATAAATTTAATAAACCGTTTGGCATTTCTCTGTCATTTTCATGGATTCGCAAATAGATGAAACCCGACAGATATTTAAATCAAAATGAGAAAACAATTTTCAGCTATTTAAACTGAGCATTAATCCCATTCGATGTGTAATTGATAGCTTCTAGCGAACGAAACCAAAGTTCATAAATAAGTTGAAATACGTCCATTTCGTAGATTCTCATAATTGGTGTTTAAAAGGTGTGCTAGTCATTTGCGTCCTTTTGCTTTAATCATGCACCCAATTAAATGCGTTGACGGTACCATCTATAATTTAAGTCTAAAGAGATGCTTCAAAAGTCAGTTTCAAATTAACGCGATCATTAATGATATTAGCAAATGGCCCTGCGATGTATTTCGGTGATAAACATCAGAATGAAGTAGCGAAGTTGCTTGGCGATTAGCCGGAAGAACAAGCAGAAATGCTTGAAGGTAATTTCTAAAGAAAATCGATGTGCTCTGCACTTAAAGTTATTCGTGACAGCTTATCGCCTTCCTTATATAAGGAGCTTATTATTATGAAGCTGTCTTCAGATTTGTATCAGAGCAGCACGACTTGGGACAGTTCACAATTTCCACTCCAGTTCTCCACACGCTTGGAAGTTAAAATTTATGATTGCGAACTTGTTTTGAATTTGCCTTTACTTTTAATGATTTTATTTTTAATTACTTTTGAATGGTTTAAAAATAAATTTTTATGAAATTTCAAATTCTAGTAGTTTAAAATAATGAACTTAAAAACTAATTTTACGTATTTTAATCCGTTTACTTGACAAACTAATATTATTAATTTTAATTTTATTTGATTAAAAGAAATAACTTCTCTTTCTACGGAGATCAAAGTTTAATTCTGCTCAAAGCAGACGCTACACATGAACCTACCGCCACAGTTCGAAATAAAGGTAATTGGTAACCGAGCAGTTCGAATGACTCATTCTTCTTAGTGAACTACGAGCTAGTTCTTGCATGAAACAGTTCATATTTCAAGCAGTTCTCAGCCACACAAATACGACCAGTGAATAAACTATTAGGTGATGTAGTCAACTTTCAGTACTCACTAATTGCATTTATGATTCAGAGATCTTTTCATAGGTGAATGTCACCTATGAGATGTTTCTTTCACTCTTTGTAAAAAATAAAAATAAATCTGTTCACGCCTTTTATTCCTCAATGGAAGTAGGCGAGGCCATTTAGCCGTAACTAGCCCTAACTTTTGGAAACTCGGGTAAGAAAACCTCCTCCCTTAGCCAACCACAGATAGCTGATCCAAGATCAATTATTTTAAAAATCCGGTGAGGAGAGTGCGGCAAACAACTGCCGCCATCATTCTTTATATTACATTTGAAATTAAACAGTAACTAACTGATAGTATCTTTTACAAACGATATTGTATTTTGCCCGTGAAGAAGAGGGAAGAATGACTAAAAACCAAGATCCCTTCGTTCATCAATGATAACCCCCTTGGATTGGAAACATTAGGAACAGCTTTGGGGGGGCTCTCCGCCTAAAGACAAAATAGCTATTCTCATGTAGAGGGAAAAGGGTTTCCTTTTCCGGAATTTTTGTTTTCTTCTGAAAAAACAAACAAACAGGGAGAACTTGGGCAGTCAGTTGATGGACAAATATATTGGTTTCCTGCTATACTTATCTCTTATATAATTCCAACTAATCCAGATCTACTAATATGTCAGAAAAGCAGTATAGCGTTTTTTCCTTTCCTTATTTACTGTTCCTTAGCCATCTGATATTGTTCTGATTTCGATCTGGACGGGAAAAAGCAACTATACAAAGCGTTCATAATTATATAAGCCGATAGGACTATTAAGAGTCGAATTCTATCCGTCATTTGTTCATGAGTCATTTAACAATCTAGTTATTTAATAGCTCCACCTCTAAAAGTCACTTGGTTGAATATAATTATTACAATAATCGAAGATTGAATAAAAACAACGAAAGATAAATGTTGATATTTCCATATTTAAATTTCCGTTGCCATTATTCATGTCGAAGTTTCCGAAACAGATAACTATGTAGACAGTGGAATGTAAATAAATTTACTAACTAAAATTAATTATTTATAGCCGATGTTTCACTAGCTTAAACTAGCATTATCAGAGGCAAATTTAACCTCACACACACATACTGAGTGAAGACACGAACTAAAATGATAACAAGGACAGTCAACGAAAGTATAGTTCGATCTTCACTGAGTATGTAGTGTGTTAAATTTGCCTCTGATAATGCTAGTTTAAGCTAGTGAAACATAGGCTATAAATAATTAATTTTAGTTAGTAAATTATTTATTTACGTAGTAGCAGTGTCTAAGTAATTTTCAGTTCCAGAAACTTCAACATGAATAAATGCTGATGATTGCACTTACATTGAGGAACACGCACATCTACAAAAACTACTTGTCTTGATTCATTATTGATGTCTATCCTCCGCAAAGTATTCTTCACATCATACTTTTAAACCTTCTTTTTTTTCTTATTTCTAAATTCTTACCGTTGTCTTAACTTCATCAAGTCTTTAAAGACATTGCAGTGGTTATTAAACTGTGGTTCACGAGCCCTCCTGTGGGTTGCGAAAAATATTCTGGAGATCGCAGTAAACATTGAGAAACGTGAGTTATATATATATATATATATATATAAACCTAATAAAACCCAGCACTAGGGGTCGCTAATAATTTTGTCTTATGAAATAGACTCGCGAATTAAAAAAAAGTTTAAGAACATATAATATTATTTAATGTAATTAAGACAACATTTATGATCAGTGGTGGCTCGTGGCTTGAAATCGTGGGGGCGCTGCAACTTTCGAAATATACATACACATGTAAGTATAGCGTATACGTGTTTGGATAAAATATCAAAATTATTGTATAATAAATAAATAAATAAACATGAAAAATAATGTTTATTATCGATAAAATTATACGGTTTAGTATAATTCAAAATTACTTAAAAATAAAATCCATTCCTTTAATTGTAATTAAAGGAATGGGATTTTATAATTATATTCAAATTCATTAAAGTTATTATTATTATTATTCATTGCATAGTAACTGCATTTAAATTCATATCTTACAATGAATTTAAAATCCATCCAGTCTTTTAAATTTACTTCTGAAAAACTCTTCACTCAGTGGTTAGTTATATACAGTGAAGAGAACTACATCTCGGAAATTGGCAAATAAAAAAAAAATAATAATAATCTGGCATAGGGTAGAATAGGAAAACTTGTAATGAAATCGTTAATATACGCAAACAAATTATTCAACTAATTAAAATCAGTTTAAAAACAAACGCTAGTGTTTCATTCAAAGTGTCTTGATATCTTCAGAAAAAGAGAGAGAGAGAGAGAGAGAGAGAGAGAGAGAGAGAACAGCGTCAAACAACGATTTAAACAGACCATAGTGTACGTATTTGTTTATTGGTGTGTTTTTTTTTTTTTTCCCTGAATTCTGATATTGAAAATTATTGAGAATTATTTTCAGTATCAGATTAGAGACAATAATAAAAAAGATGCGATTCTTAAGAAAATATTTGTATAATGATTACCTTCTTAATTACAACAGTAATTAACCTATTTATAATCTTGTTTGTCTAATTTTGCTCTCCGTAATACATTTGCCCTTAAGGGTTGGAAAAATCTGAGTTCAAATCCATCTAAGACACGAGATGCCTTTATAATGGCTTTTGGCTTTTCAGTTTCTTCTTCTGGAAACTTGGATGTTTCATCCGTTAAAACCTAAAACCAACCGGAGAATATAGCTAACTATTAGTAGTAGTTAACTACTAACTATTAGTTAGTAGTTAACTATTATATAGTTAACTACTAACTTTTTAACAGTTAGTAGTTAACTATATAATAGTTAACTACTAACTGTTAAAAATAGTAGTTAATATACTGGCCTCATAGCTTTAGTTGCATAGCGGTAATTCAAATCAGAGAAAAATGTAATTTTGCCATTAAAATCGTTTGACTGAAGCCAAAATTAAAATGAGTCCAAATGTTAATGTTAAGGCATACACCAAATAAATACCAAATCTTAGAGATCAGTTTATGGTTAACGTTGAGTCAGTGGCAAAGGCTCCATAGTTTCCATAAGAAGATGATCTTCTTCGATATGATATTAAGCAGTAGTTTATTTTCGTGGCGACTCAGTATCTGGTGCAAATAGTGCACTTGTAGATCAACAACTAGTGTTAATTCCAAGCATTTATATTGTACTAGTTAAATTTTTCTTATGAAAACTAGTAAAAATAATGAATAAATAAATAAAATAAAAGTATAAAATTTTGCATTCGCCTCATTTATAAACAATTAGTTCCAGCGGAAGTTATTTCTGTACATCGATAATAATAAATGAGATGTTACATAAACCAATAATTATTTTACTTAAGTATAAAGAGCTAATAAGCTTCATTTCGGCAATGAAAAATCCAATAATTATTTTACTGCTACAAATAACTGAACATTTTACTGTTAAAATACGTGCTATTTCTGAAAAATATAAACCTATAACGCTATGGAAGCATAGTGTTATATCGTCTGCCACTCAAAGAAAGAAAACTATTTTATGATAAAGAGAGATTATTTTATTTCTTAAAATTATTAAAATAGTATTACATTAAATTAAAACTATTTTATGATAAAAGGCTCGCGCGGTTAGCCTAGTGGCTGTGCGCTTCGCAACCATATGCCTGGGGAGGAGCACTTATCCCACGTTGTACTGCTGAAGTTCCTAATTTTGACTCCAGGAGGTGTTTAAAACTAAAACTCATTGTATAATAAAAATAATAATAATTTTAGGTGAAATATATTAAAATTTCTGTGTACTTCAGTTCAAGCTATACGTTTTTTTATTTTTATTTTTATTTATTATCCAATATTCAGTTTGTAATCGAACAAAAACACGATTAAACTTAAATGTCGTTTGGGTGTAATTCGATCGAGTTTTGAATTAAAGTAATGTTGTTTGGAGAAATATGAGTGTTTTTTTCCAAAACAATTTTCTAACTGATGCGCAGCAATATGACGTATACCAGCAGACGATACGTCTTATGACGTTTTCCACAATAACAATTTAAACAAGATAGCGAAAGCAAATAAATTCTGCAAAGAGATTTAGCTGATTTATGAAAGTTGAAAGTATCGGTCACTCAATACGTACAATTTATAGTGAAACGCATCTATATCAGATATTGGCTCGAAGAATTTTTCTAGAACAAAAAAAAAAAAAAAAACGGGGAGGAGGGGAAGTATTTCAATCAAATAGAGAACGTCAGAAATAAAGCGTGCAGTAAAAGTAGAAAAGCATTTGCGCTGATTGTAGAAATGTGAAATATAACAGAATACGATCCAGCATCTATTATCTGATAAAATAAAATCACGTATTCTTTTAAAATGCTCATATTTCGACTATTTAGGATTAGTTATTCAAATCAAAAGAATTGAAAAAAAATTTTTCACAGATTAAATATTTGAATGATCTTTATTAGAATTTCGGTATTAGTTTTGTAAGGCATACGAATCCTGATTTATTTGATCACCATTAACATATATCACGTTTCAGACTAATTACATAGGATTTCTTCAGGCGTAAACACACAGACTACTAGTGTACAAACAGTAAAGATTAAAACATACGAGGATGGTCTGAAAAGTTCTCGGCCTCGACCATAGATAGCAACACTATCGGCAAGATTTTTTTTTAAGTTGGTACATCTGTCATGAGCATCCATGTGAAATTGCAAGTCATTCTATCAAGTAGTTTGTTTCATACAGCTGTGTGAACAAAAGTGTTGTCTGTATCCATTGAAATGGATAAAATTGAGTATCGTGCAGTTCTTTGTAAAAGAAGGTTTAACGCCAAAAGAAGTTCATTCGAAGTTCATAAAAGTTTATGGGCACTCTTCTCCTTTGTTTTCGACAATTAAGATATGGACTGCCGAGTTTAAATGTGGCCGTACCAACCTTGAAGATGATCCACGTGAAGGACGTCCAAAAAGTGTAACATCACCAGAAATCATTGACGAAGTGCACGATATGGTATTGGATGACCGGTGGGTACAATGGCGTGAAATTGCCGAGACTATAGGCATTTCAAAAGAACGTGTAGGATATATTTTGCATGAAGAATTGCAAATGAAAAAGCTTTACGCAAGATGGGTGCCGCGCTTGCTCAAAGAGATCAAACACGCACTCGCGTGAAAATCTCTGAACAGTGTTGGAGCGTTTTAACAAGAATAAAACTGATTTTGTGCGTCGAATTATTACTATAGGTGAGACTTGGATTCACCATTACACACCAGAATCCAAACAACAGTCAAAACAGTGGACAGAAGCCGGTTGTTCAGCACTAAAGAAGACAAAGTCGTTCCATCAGCAGGAAAGTCATGGCATCGGTGTTTTGGGATGCTAAAAGCTTTTTGTTTAGTAATTATCTTGAAAAGGGTAAAACAATAACCGAGGTATTATTCCGATGTTTTAACCAGACTAGACGAAAACATTCGTGAGAAAAGACCCGGTTTGCAGAAGAAACAAATCCTCTTTCATCAGGACAATGCCCCTGCCCACAAAGTTGTTTTGGCAATGGGAAAATTAAGGGATCTGCACTATGAATTGTTGGAACATCCGCCCTATTCCCCAGATTTGGCTCCCTCTGACTTCCATCTCTTCCCAAAACTAAAACTCATCCTCGCTGGTCAGCGTTTTTCTTCGCATCAAGAGGTGATTGCTGCTGCAAAGGTATTTTGCAGGTCTTACTGAGAACTGCTACAGGGACGAGATAATGGCGCTGGAGCACCGTTGGTATAAATGTATTAGTCTTAAGGGAGATTATGTTCAAAATAAAAATAATTTTGAAATTATAAATGCGTTTTTTCATTGTTAGGCCGAGAACTTTTCCGACCACCCTGGTATATATATTTATTTAAAAAACATCAGTCTCTTGTATAACTAGATAGTGGTGGTCACCTTTACTGTTTGTGTACTAGGCTGTGTGTTTACACCTGAATTCTTCTGTTTTTCATTAAAAACAGAAGAATCAGAATCTGAGCGTCACGAAATGGGATAACAGAAACTTCCACCGGGCCACATTGTTGTTAGAGGACCAATGTTTCGTTTTAAGTTCAAGTTGTAGTCTCTTATGTTTGATATTAGATTTTGTTCGCGGACAGTGGAACTCCTCCGGTGAGGATAGAAAGGAGTTAGTTTCTTCTGGGTTTTTTTTTTCATTGTTGTTTTTTGTTTTCATGTTTTTAAGCACAACCTTGAGTGCTTCGACCTATTGTAATCTCTGGACTACGAATATGCCATGTCATATTAACCGGATAATATTTGTCAAATTTTTCTGATTCATTTTCAGTAGTGTTTAGTAATAAGCAATCCTTAGAACCTCGGTGTAATTTTACATATAATTAATGGCGCTGTTTATTTGTTATATTTGGCGAGCTAGCATGACTTTCACTAAATATCTTATTCTTGAGTTGTCTTAAAAATATACTAAAGGTTCTCTGTTTCAGTTGTTATTTTGCTATGCCTTAACTTATAATACAAGCAGAACTTGGTACGTGAAAACTGATGAGGAAGGGGCAGTGTCGATACACTCTAGCCCTTGTAATCCTTTTTAAGTAGTTTAATAGCTAAAGCATTTAATCCAAAGAAGATAGAAACATTCTTTTTCACTTCTCGGATTATTCGTTGCTTTTTTTTTTTTACACAAAATTTCCCAACTTTGCTCTCCTAACTGAGTACTTGACATCAGCCAATACAAATTACTTTATTCTGCATGGAAACGAAAAATTCATATGAATATACTTGCTCACTTAACATTAGTTTTAAACCATCCATCTCCTCCCTGGCCTCAGTTAACCAAATTGATCTCCTCAAAGCGAATACCACAACTATCTGTAATGAATGAGACCAGTGCATGCTGGGAAATCTCATGCAAACAATTAACTAATCAACCAAGAAATTATATCTCTGAGTTCAAACCTAATAATTTTGTAACAGGAAAATGTCAATGCAGTGTACGAGAAATTATCATTGCAATAATCTCTGACTTTTATCAAATAAATTCGAATTTCTGTGTGCAAAAGTAAACGATGTTGTTGTCATCTTTATCCAGTATACTTCCCTATATATTTTTGGTTTCAAGTAAATTATGCATATATTTTTGGTCATACCGTTTAGCTAATCAATAGATTTACTGTGAGAATTGTTACTTTTTTTGTTTGAACGTTTCGGATTGTTTAAAAATGAATAACCACATTTGTTCACATTTTTTTAGCATTATTTTCTTTTTATTTATTTATTTTTGTTTGAGAAAGGCGAGCTTTGTATTTGAATAAAGAAGATAACATAGCGACATTTAAAGTAATACAGTTTTTAAATGTACTAAGAACATACAGCAAATAAAGTTGCAAAACATTTTTAACAAAGCATGCACTTTTTTTAAAATTTCGAATAATAAGTTTCGTTTGGTCTGTTGTCTTTTTAAACTATTAATAAACAAAAGCATACTCGCAAAACTCGCTGTGCAATTTACAGTTTTAATCATTTTTAAATACTTTGAAGTTCTGATATTTGTTATAACTTGCCTTTATAGAATGTATACCTTATGTGGATTCAATTCTATCCTTCTTCTTTTTCGTTAGGCTGTTTCTTGCCGTTTTTTATATACAGTAAGTTTAGTTTAGATGCATATTTTTAAAAAGAAACGCCTTGCCAGGTCTGGTCATCTGAAGCCAGAAAACGTCACAGCCAATTTTCCAAAAGGTTTGACGAGAGAAATCAATTTAATGGAGCCGCGATGATTACATGATCAATCATCACTGCAAGTGCATTACATGAATGAAGGGTCATTTCATTCTAGCACAAACACCTTCAGTCGAACTAATGTTGCGATACCTGAACTTTGCCCTTTTCCAAGTTAGTTCTCCTTGTCCGATAGAAAGCGAAGTTAGTTCGGCATCTGCTTATTTGCATTATCCAAATGTAGTTTAAATATAACAAATAGTGGTTGGCGGATCTAACAACGGAATAAACTCCTAAATAAATAAATCCTAGAACGTCCCCCCCCCCTTTAGCTCCTTTAGACTTATTCGGTGCATAGCTAGTCTTCGCCCTTAGATGAGCCTATTGCTATCGGTGATTTTTCCCGTCTGTTTTTCCTCCCTTGGTTATCCTTGCAATCCGCTGTTACTCTTGGATGATGATATCTTACTGTATTACATTTCAGCATCCTTTCTATGCAAAACAACAAAATATCTCTTTGACCTTTGTCGCAAAAGCAAGTGCGAAATGGATAATTGCTCTTTTTTTAATATAATAATACCGCCCACAAATGGTTATAAATCTATCGAACATTAAGTAGTACCGTGGGCAATTTAATACGGGAAACCTACTCCAGAAACTAAAAAAAAAGGAACTTAATTGCTTTACCTGCTTCTGATATAATTATTAATATCATCTTCTGTGGTTTCCTCTTACATCTTCATACTTGCTATCGGTGATAGCAAGTATGAATATTTGGTATAGAACCCCGAAAACGAGGTTCTATACCAAAAAGCTGGTTATAAATAAATCCAAGTAAATCCATTAACAGTTTCATTTCTGAAAGGAAATGGCAGTTCATATTTTGTTTTGGTTTAATCGTGTGTGTGTGTGTGTGTGTGTGTGTGTGTGTGTGTGTGTGTGTGTGTGTGTGTGTGTGTGTGTGTGTGTGTGTGTGTGTGTGTGTGTGTGTGTGTGTGTCGAGTTTGCTGTTATGATCAGAGGCGGCTCGTGCATATTCACTGCAGAACTGCATAACCCCAATTTTTCTCGATACATAAATATATTTATTAATTTATTTATATTTGCTTGTAATATTTAATTTTATCAACAACAATCCTATACAATTCTCTTAATTTGTATAAAAAATAATAAAAATCCATCTTAGGAGGGCGAAGGACGCTAGCAGCACTGTGTTTATCACAGTGTCATATTGCTACGCGTGCAAGCATTTGCACGTCATAGTGAGATGCGAGCTATTATCGCAATGTGGCACTGTCCGTCGCGCAGTTCCAGTGTTGTTTATATGCAGTTTGCGCCAGTAGTAGGGCGTTCGTAGTGCTTATCGTGTTTACTCCGTCTCTTTAAATATTTGGACATTACAATTAAAGACATCATTTGTTATAGTTTTTATTTTAGAACATTATTGGGGTTATGATAATGGATTTTATTTTTAAGTCATTTTGAATTATAATTTAAAACTGTATAATTTTATCGATAATAAACAATAGTTTTTCATGTTTACTTTTATATATATATATTTTTTTTAAATTTTTACCATAATTTTGATATTTTATCCAAACACGTGTACACTGTACTTACAGTGTGTATGTATATTTCGAAGTTGCAGCACCCCCACGATTTCAAGCCACAGCCGCCACTGGTTATGATATTACTTGAAATTCTTAGTTTCTTCCTAGAAAAAAAAAATCGACTTATTTGTGCTAATATTCTGTATAAAATACCGAACATTAGCACAAGCATTAGTCATTTCTGATTTATATATTATATAATGTGAAGTCTCATTTTTAATCATATTTATTATAAATTCAAGCCCTTTCTTCTTCTTCTTCTTCTTCTTCTTCTTCTTGTGGATTTTAAATGTGATAAATTCTCTTTTATCATTTCACTGTAATAAGAAACGTTTGTCTCTCCTTGAAGAAATAGAACGCCTTATTCTGAATTTATAAGTGTCGACGTATATAAAAAACAACGACAAAAGAAAATTATCTGAAAAGTTTGGTTAGAATTATGCAGTCAACTAAGGCAGAGGTAATATACACTCGTGAGCCAAAACATTACGACCAAGTAGAGAGAATAACGTCCTGAAAGTTAGCGAGTAAAGCCGAGCTAAGTACTGGCGGATACTGCAAATGCTCGATGGAATTCCAATCAGAATTAAGTGGACAAGGGAACACAGAATGGTTGGATATGATCTTTGAACCGCGCTTGCAGTACTTAATTCTGAACAAAGTACAAACTAACAGTACTTAATTCTAACATTTGAACCCTTCCAGGAAAATAACGCCCCTTGTGACATGGGGCGTTATTTTCCTGGAAGGGTCCAAATCCATTGGGCCACATTGTTATCATGTAGGCAATACTTGGTCCGAAACATTCCCTAGGTGAGAATTAGTGGTCAAGATATATTTAATGGGAATGAGAGGACCTAGAGATGTCCATGAGTACAATCCCCATGCCAGGTTACCGTCACCACCACTGGCCTGTTTCTGAACAATAACGCAGTCTAATTGGCTGGAAGAAGGCTGCGTGGTCATTGTTTTGGCTTGTGAGTGTATTATGTCTGTTAACTCTGGTCCTGTTTCTGTTCATCTTGAGTTGATGACCGGTTATGAAAAAAAAAACGTTCCTGTAGCTTTTTGTGGAATTATTTTCGTGCGTGGGATTCCCATTAAAAATTTACAGGACGACCTCTGTTATTAAAGAAATTATTCATTTACAAAATTTATATTAAAATAGTTCTGTTTCTGTATCGTTTGCTGTAAGATTTATATGGTGGTTGAAAATTTCTCCTTTCGCAGAACTTTTTCGAAGTAAATGTCTTCTCATTGGCATCTCTTAATCTGTGTGTGTGTGTGTGTGTGTGTGTGTGTGTGTGTGTGTGTGTGTGTGTGTGTGTGTGTGTGTGTGTGTGTGTGTGTGTGTGTGTGTGTGTGTGTGTGTGTGTGTGTGTGTGTGTGTGTGTGTGTGTGTGTGTGTGTGTTGTTTTAAAAATTACCCCCGAAGAACGTTATTTATTCAGTCTTCGTGCAGCTTCTTAGCATTAATCTAATCAAGGCTGCAATACTCCTGCAGTTTCGAGCCATAAATTGAATTTAATCACGTTTCTACACACCCCCTGCTACCAGGAAACCTTCGGCTGGAACGACATCATTCAGCTTCGTTTTAATGAGGCTTTTTTTGCATAAAACTAAAGTAGAAAAACGATACGTATGCGAAGTACGTGTAGATTCGTACTTTTTTTTATTTCCACCTTATTTCAAAAAAAAAAAAAAAAAAACGGGGACTCCATTCAATGTAAAAACTGCGTTCCTTTTTTTATTTCAGGAGGAAATTCCTCCCGTTAGTTAAAAGCTGTCACATGTTTAAAGATCATGTAATTTTGATCTTTGACTCTGCGTACTTTATTTGAGGAATCTCTCGCAACTTCAATCTTGAAACAATATCTTGTTCAAGTCTTCTCCCTAGTTTTATACTTTCTTCTTTACTCTGTTAAGAGCGAACAAGATAAAGAACTTTCCTTTTTTTTTTGCGCCCTGGGGAAAATGCTAATTAGTAATTGGTAATTACTAATGCATCTCCTCCATTGGACCACCAACCAAGCGTAGAGTGCTGTTGCGAAGTACGTTGTATGCATCATACTCATTTGATGCATTCTCAGCTGAGCAAACGAGACCACTGACTGGATTCAATGCAAACCAAAACGGATGAATCACCGCTTTTCCATAACTAACAAATGAGCAAAGTTTCACACTCCGTCACATCCCAGTCAGACATTCTGAATATTTTAGAAAGTCTGCAGTGCCAGTACTGGCACAATTTATATACGTATTTAATAGCTTTATAAGGAGTTTCTTTTACTGTATTTTTGTATAAACTGTTACGCTCAACATTCGAAAACCCCTTGTCCCATTTCAATACAACTTTTTTTTTTTCTTGAGATCCTTAGATTTCCACACTAATATATCCTGAAGTCGTGTACAGAGAATTCAGCACAATTTATATGTCCAATTAGTGAGAAAATTGGAAATTTGATGTATTCCCAGATATCTACTAGGCTAATTGTGTTCATTTTTCAATGAAATGAAACCTAAAGTGGCACGGATTTGTAGAAAACTTTAAAAATCTCAAAAGTCCTATTCCAGGGTCACAGGAACCTCTTACAATTCGATAGTTTACCGATCCCAGTTTTGGTGTAAAACGATCGCATTATAGGAGGAAGCACCGCATATAAATAAATAAATAAATCTACTGACGCATTTCATTCTCAAAGAACTGTTTTAGCTCTAACTTATGGAACTCGGTGGCTTGCTGATCTCCATCCCTAGACGTTCACGGTAGTTAAGAGTAGTTTAGTTAAGTGCTACCGGTGATTTCAACTCTTTGTTTAGTGAGAGACAGTAGACAACTACTATCTATCTCGTTTTCCTAAACCCTAATTGGTATGTTATTGTCCGATACTGTGTTGGTTATACAGTTGAGTTTTCTGACTTCTACGTCAAGAAACTTAGACTTAATGACCCAGATACTCAAGATTCAAGATCTTCTATCGCCAATGCCGTAAGCACCTTCTTGCCATTCCCAAGGGAATGAAGATAATTTAGTACATTTTAATGTTGCCGAAGCAAAATCCTGCTTTGTTTCCTGGAAGAAAGACCTTATCTCACTTTCCTTCACTTTAATTCACCACCAACAGCAGTTTTCTCTTCTTGGGCTTATGTTCACATCTAGCCTATCCTGGCATAAAAACATAATATGAATAAGTCTCTTCAGCCTCCAAAAAACTTGGTATTCTCTACTTTGTTCTAGCAATGCACTTCTTCGCACTTTATAAACACTTTATAACACTTTATAAACCTCAAATCCCTCATTCCTAGATGCCATCGCATCTGATGATGATATCCCACAAAACTCCTTCAGAATAGATTGTATCCAAAAGATCTGTTTCTGCATTATATATTTTCTATAGATATTTCCATGGACGCTGCTTCCTCGACTCACTTGTAATATATCAACACAGCCGTTGTTCAACATCCATATACCATTCAGCTTCACAATCGCGAACAAATTTCTCATCTTCTTCATGTCCTTCGGAAGAGTCTTCCTCATACTGTTTTCTCCAACCCACAGTTTCCAACTCTTGAAGAAATACATTAACAGATTTCTCGTGTTCTCTCCGATCATTTGCCCACATCAGGGGCGACTCGTGCATAGGCACTGCGGAACTGCAGCACCCAGTTTTTCTTGATATATAAATATATTTATTAATTTATTTATATTTGCTTGTAATATTTAATTTTATCAACAACAATCCTATACAATTCTCTTATTTTGTATAAAGAATAAAAAAAATCCTTCTTGTAGCACTTAGGTGGGCGAAGGATGCTAGCGGCACTGTGTTTTCCACAGTGTCATATTGCTAAGCACGCAAGCATATGCACGTCATAGTGAGATGCGAGCTATTAGCGTAATGCGGCACTGTCAGTCGCGCACTTCCACTGTTGTTTATATGCAGTTTGCGCCAGTAGTAGAATGTTCGTAGTGCTTTTCGTGTTTACCCGTCTCTTTAAATATTTAGACGTTACAATTAAAGACATAACATTTGTTATAGTTTTTATTTTAGAACATTATTGGGGTTATGATAATGGATTTTATTTTTAAGTAATTTTGAATTATATTCAACTGTATAATTTTATCGATAATAAACAATATTTTTTCATGAAACAAAACAAGAAGAATATATTTTATTTTTAGGTAATTCTGAATTATACCAAACTGTATAATTTTATCGATAATAAACAATATTTTTTCATGTTTAATTTTTTTTTAATTTTTGCCATAATTTTGATATATTTGATGAGCGTTTCTGTGTGTTAAAATTCCACCTACCTGTTGTAAACATCGGCTGACTAAGAAATAGACTAAAAAAAAAAAAAAAATTTTTCCTGCTCTGTGAAACCACAAGTTTTTCTTCTGTTAATCTGAACGCTTTGCACTTGTTTGAAGTCAATGAATAGATGAAGCATTTCGAGCAAATTCTACATATTTTTCTGTTAGTTCTCTGATTATGAAAATTATTCACGAGTACTACATCCAGATGCGAAACCTAGTTATTCTTCTCCATGGACATTTTGATCTACGTGCATCTATGAGCCTATTAAGGTAGTAGAGAAAGTACATTTGAGAACCTTTGTATTCCCTTTATGGAGTTTGCTTTTCTTTCTTGTGTATAATACAAGAAATTATTGATTGCCGGTTCACTGTCCATTGCACTCGTGTGAATGTATGTCAAACAGAAGTGAAGAAAAGAGTATTTATTATTATTATTATTATTATTATTATTATTATTATTATTATTATTATTATTATTATTATTATTATTATTATTATTATTATTTTATTTTTTCTAAATCAAAGGAATGTCTTTACCGCCCCTGTTATGTTGTTGTCTTTAATCTTTACTAGACATAAATTGTCTGAATAAACATTATTCCTGTTTGCATCGAGCGTGATAAACATTGTTATACGAATTAAACTCGACGGTTGCATTATTAAGTAGATGTTGACGTGTCCCGAAACGCAGATATAAATTCTGCTACCAGCACAATCTATTTAATTTTCAATTTAGAAAGCGTTGTTAACAGCATTCAAACGCATATTTCCGCACTCACCTCTTAACTTAGTTATGTAATATGTAAATAAAGGCTCTTCATATTCAAGACGTTCTACTGCTGGAATGGTTATAGAATGCAGTTTTCAAATCTAATTACTCGTAAAAGGTTGTAGCGTGTAAATAGACGCAGTTGATCAACAATAGAGAAGCACTTCATTGGTTATAGAAAATGAACTTTTGGTTTTTGTTTGTAACTTAACATGACCACAGCGCAGTTTAAAGAATCGAAACAGTTATCATAAAAAAAAGAAGGTCTCCTCCATGATCTTACTCAAAAGAGTAAGATCATGGAGGAGGAACACGGTTCACAGCTAAAATATTTGCAATTTACTTGTTGGGAAAGAAATCACTAATTCTAAAAATCATTACTATTGGTGTAAGGGGAAACTCGTGCTAAACTGCACTTCATCTCCAAGGAAAAAATTGTCCTCTTTAAAAAATGTTTTGAGATCATTACTATTACGTGACTCCCGCGAGGAGCCCTTCAAAGTTAGCGATATTATTTGTGACCGAACATTCTAGTGAAGTAAGATAAACGATTTCTTATAGTATTTACATCCATAGTGCTAGGCTACCTGAAGAAAGACTGCTGTAAATTCCATTCTCGTCGACGACCAGAGGAACTTTTTCTAAGCCTTTCTTCCACCGATTCCCGATTTAGTCGATTTCTGGTAGGGCAAATAGGGTTTTTTAATTTTGTAACTTAAAAAAATCAACTAGAACTCACTATTTCAGACAATAATATATAGTGTTTGGGCTAGAGGCCGCAAGATGGCAATAGTCGTCTTCCATACTCTCCTCTCTGTTTGCAAATTGAAATCATTGTTGGTCTTTGTCTAGATATCTGTGATTGGCTAAAGATGGAGACTGCCTACCCACTAGTTTCCAAAAATTATTAGAGCTAGATGTCTTCACATGCTCTCTTTGGGGAAAAGCTTTAGGAGATTATAATTATTATTATATCTTTACACCCTCAGGTTGCTTAACCATCAACAAATTCTGTTCTCCATTCCTTTGGATGGTCTAGAGTGGCTCATCATCATATTAGTCATTTGTCCATCCAATTTTCAGGCTCTGATTTGGTTGTTTTGAAAACATTCGTCATGGTTTGGGGTCTTATATTTTTCTACCGATGCTACCTTGTGTCCTTCTGCTGCAAACCTGCACGACAGAGCCTTCTAAACAGGAACGGAGGAGAGGAAACAGGAAAAGAAAAATTAATTAAAAAGCAACAACAGACCTCCAGTGCAAGTCCAGATCTGATTTGATTCAGCTTTCTAGTGGTAGCAAGAAATTCAGGTCTTCAAGATAACATCATACAGGCCGAAACAAATCTCTGTTTTAAATACACTGCTTGGAAAGAAGTCAACGGACATTCCCCCTTATGGGCAAGGTGTAGTGTGTCATGAAACGAGTCTCGTGTTTGCAGCCAGTATAAATCAGAGGAATATGATGCTCCCAAGTCAGTAGGGGTTAAATGTTTAGGTTAAATGACTGTGAGAAGGTAACTGATGGAGTTTAGAAGAGGCGTTGTGATAGAATCTCATATTGCAAGCTCTATGTTCGCAAATTGTTCGCAAATTGTTCACAAATTTGGCCATCCCAGGTCAACAATTTGTGATACCATACTGAGATGGAAGCACAAGGAGTCATTTGCAAGTGCTATCCACAGTGCACAACCCACCACACCGAACGTGACCGTTGGGTGCTGCTTAGGATAATATGTAAAAACCGCCATTCGTCAACTGACACGTTCAATGCGAGTTCCGGGCATCGACTGGAACTCGAATCCGCACAAAAACATTCAAAAGAAACATTCGAGGCTCGCAACATGGGTTTCCATGGTAGGACCGGAATATGTAAGCCTAACATTACCTGAACCAACATGCAACCTCATCTTCAGTGGTGCAAAGAGCATGTACTGGGAGGTGGACGCTTGGAAAGCTGTTATGCAGCAGCGAATCATGCTACACCATCTACTGAGCAGAGGGACTGGTGTGGTGGATGGCCGGTGAACATATATTATCAGAGAGCCTAACCCCTAACTATGAAATTCAGAGGTGGCAGTGTGATGGGACAGTCCAGCTTTTCCTAGTTTTGCCTCGGACCTCTGTTTGTGGTGCCAGGAACATCAACTCCAAGAGGTATCTGAACATTCTGGACAATACAGTGCTTTCTACTTTGTGGCGGTCAATGCAGTGCTTTCTACAGAACTGATCATTGTCTCTTTCAGATAGACAATGTACCTGCCGTAACTGCATGGTTTGTGAACACCAATATCACCATATTTGACTGGACTTCACAGAGCCCTGATCTCACTTCTATTGAACATCTTTAGGAAGAGCTGGAGTGTCGGATAAGTTCAATGGATGTCTGCCCCACAACAATCGAGTACTTCATTACATGCCTACAGGAAGAATGGTCAAAAATTACCATTAATCGCTATCGTAAGCTTGTGGATAGTATGTCCTGTAGGATTGCTGCATTCATGGCTACAAAAGGAGGTCCTACGTCTTACTAAGGAGGGCGCCATAGCTGTTGTTCCTCACACTATGGTGTCCGTTGACTTCCTTCCAAGTAGTGTATAGCAAAACTAAGCGAGTTAGCAACAACCAGTAAAGAAAGTAACCAGTTGATCACTGCAGGCAGCAGTTTCCCATACTAGCAGGATTACCGCGACAACATTAAGCATTTCAACAGATTTTAATATGCTTGGACAAAGTTAAGCTAATGGATTCAGCGAAAATCTCTCCACCTGTACGCAAGGATATGGTATTCAAAAACAATTTTGAGTGTTGTATTTGTTTGAGGTATGCTTCTATCTTTAAATATACAAAAAGTATGAGATTAAAGAAGATATGTATATATTTGAGAAGTGTAAGCTGTATTGAAGAAATGGTACATGAAAATATGAGGTAGAATGTGTGTGAATGTGACAATAATTCAGGGATACGAATTGGAGATTTTGAAGAACAGAAGTGGGGAATCGAGGTTTTGAAGTAACTGGGGAAAGGTGTTGAGAAGCGAGCTGCAGAGTGAAGTGATAAGATTGAAAAAGAGATTAATGAGAATTGGAAGGGAAAGAATGAAATTGTAGAGAGTGTAATCTAGGTTTTCAAGTGGAGGGAGTATCTAAGTGAAATAATAGTGATGGTTGGGACAAATGATTTGAGAAGCAACATAAATTATGTAAGAATGAAGCGAGAAATGTCGGCGATAGATTAAAGAATGAGAGTTCTAGGATTTGCGAGCAAGTTTCGATACGGTAGTAGGGAAATGAAGAAAAGGAGCACACATTGATGAAGAAAATGGTACTTGAATGCGTACGAAGCGAGGATTTGATTATGTAGATGTATGGAAAGATTACAATGGGAGAAGAGAAGTTATATGTCCAAAACGGATTGTATTTAAATAAATATGAAAGTGAACGTTTAGTGAGAATGCGTAAAATTCAGATTAGGAAAATGAGAGATAGTAGGATGGGAGGAAATGGGGACGACTATTGCAAACAGTGCTCACAGGAATTAGTGAAAATAATGGGAAACAATTATAGTTCTGAGACAAAATCTAAAACTGCTTCTCCTCTGCTTATACAACAATGAAAGAAGTAAAAGAAACAAAGGTGAATAGAGTTGGTGGCCTTGGTTCTTTCATTCCGACTTCAAGTAGTCGGGAGAACGGAAACATGGTTGAGTGATAATGTTATCTTGAATCGAAGTTGATAGTTATAGTATTTTTGGAGAAGAGAGGTGATAAAAGGGGAGCCGACGCATTACTAATGATGCCAAATTAGTTGTAGCCATTTAAGGAACTAGGGGACGGTAATGAGTGATTTTAAAGGCACATTTTATTTGAAACAGATGTTACTTGGGAGAGGCATTGGGTTCGAGTCTGCCTGCAGACCTGGAAATAATGAAGATGACGAGAAAAAAATGTTCAGGCAAATTGGTTTAGCCAGTAATAATGGGAATTTTAACTATCGAAATATGAAACATAAACAAGAAGGAAGGAAGAAATCGAATGTGTGTGTGTGTGTGTGTGTGTGTGTAAAAATAGGAAGAGGTGTTCTTCAGCGATCCATCTCAGAGTTTGTGATCAAGGGAAGTCTTGGGTTATATTACATTTATTAATAATAACAATGAATGATATTATTGTAGACAACATATCAACTTGACCACCAGTTGGTGGCAGTGATCATGTATCCTTGACCTAAATGGTGCAAAGACATGTGGAGATATCTGGAATAAGATATATGGCGAACTATAGCGCATAAAAGAGATTTTGAAAGACTAGGGAAACCTTGAAGCGGTGCCCTGCAAAAGGAATTTGAACGAAAAGATATTAATAGTGCTTGAGAAATGGTTAAGAAATATTTGATGATGGCAGCAAGATTATGTATGTAAATTCAAAAGAATAAATAAAGTTGATGGTAAAGAGATGAATACAGAAATTTAACATGAATGATGGAAAAGAAGATTATGGAGAGATATACAAACTTGAAAGAAGTGAACAGTTACACGGAATTCAATAAACTGCCAGCTATAGGTGTGATAAATAAAATTAAGAAAGGATAAGTTAATGTACTGTAGAAGTCGAATGAAACTGGCGAAGAAAACTCCGCTGGAATTTTTCTGTTAAACGGCTAGTTAGAGAAAGAATGAATATGGGAGGATTCTCAGCTGCATGAATCGTATGTAAGAGTGACAAAAGCAGAAGTTATAGTGGAATTGAAAAGATAGTGTTCAAAAGGAAACAGGGAATTGAGGGATCAATCCCTTAACGCAGCCCTTCTTTGAAAGCGAATGAGGTGGAAGTCTTTATCATATAAAGTAATCCTGATATGAATAAGGAATTTGAACTGGATGGGATTTCGCCACGTATATTGCCAAAGAATGTGATAAAGATATTAAATTGCCTTTGATTGGGTTGTTTAAGTCTTCTTCTATATAATAAGTCTTTTTCTGTAAAAGTCCCCGATGAGTACAAACAGGACTTATGGATGGAAACAAAACATTAAATTGCACACGTCTTTGCATTTCTAGAGTGGTTGTTAAATTTTTGACGAGATTAGTTATGAATAGGATACAGTATTAGGTTAACAAGGAAAAGATTCTATATAGATGCCAACATACACTATCTACCAATAATCATCCGGACACTAGCAATTTATTGATACTAGCAAGCGAACTCCAATATTAGTATGTCCACCTTTGGCTTTGAGGGAGGCTTTCCACCAACGTGAGGCAGACACCAGGTGAAATTTGTCTCCATTCTTCCATCAAGGCAGCACTGAGTTCAGCAACAGATCGAGGACGAGATGCTTTGGACCGTCGCTCAGTCGCCGCTCCAATTCGTCACAGGTCTTCGATGGGGTCGGGACTCTGCACAGACCATGGCATTCGTTTAACATCCATCTCTTCATACCATTCCATAACAGCTGCAGCTTTGTGGCATGGAGCATTGTCGTCTTTATAGTAGCATAGGTCCGTTCCATAAAAATTCCACAGTGTAGGCAGCACCTGAACTTTACTCCAAACCACTGAATGCACTCAACATTGAGGAACGATAAGTGTGATATCATTTCAACATCCAGAAATATATTGCTTTACACTTTGGAATTCGGAAATGTAATGCTGTGTATCGCTTTGGTGTATTATATTATAGGAGGTGGAGGAAACGAACAACCTTGGGATAATGGTGAATAGGATCGATGTTGAAAAGTGATAAAACAAGTAAAGATAAGGAGGTGATCAATCCATTGTACAGGGCTTCCTTTAGATCAAATATGGATTTTTTTGAAAACGAATATTTGAATAAGATTTAGTGGCAGAATTGGCCTTGTGGAATATTGGTCATGATGGCAGGTTGAGGGAATCAATGTAATTTGAAATTTAGTAAATGGGGGGTTTGTATCTATTTTTATCTAGTTGTATCATTATCAATAAAATTTAATATTTTATCTCGGTTAAAATTATTTAAAATTTATTCTTAAAAAAAAAATATATACATATGTATATAAATCAGCTAACGCCTTTTATTCCCTTATAGGGAGTAGGCGAGACCTTTATACCCTATCTAGCTTTTGCAGACTGAGTGGGCAGTTCAATCTCCACCGGTAGCCAATCAGAGATAGCTGACCAATGTCTATCACTAATTACAGCAGCCACCGATGAAGAGGCTGGCAGACAAGTGTTGCCATCTCTTGGTACCTAACCCTAACAAGATATGTTACTGTCTGAAATAACTGACTAGAACCCGAGAAAGTATAACACAAGCTTTAATAAATCCCAACTAGTTTCATCGGTGTCCCGACTTCCTTAGGTGAGTAAGAAATAACACAAAACTTATAAAACTAACAAGGGAAAAAACATGGACTTTCCAGCTTAATAAAAAGAAGAAGAATAGTAACAGTCATATTTGAATAGGTGACCGCGTGCTACCGTTGGCATGAGTTGAATGTGTGCGACAACTAATTTTAAAGCGCCAGGACTGGATTACTGCGCTATGGGAATCAGGCAAATTGTAGTTCAGATTGTTGTTCATGTATGAAGGGTCCAGAACTATTTCTTTGGATTCTATAATTCGTCTTTCAAAAACACCCTTGCATATATATAAATTGGTTGTGCGGTCCCAATCAACTTGGTGTTGATGTTCTTCGAGGTTAGAGTTGGCGGAGAAAAGAACATGAGTGGAAAGGGCGCTCGCTCGTGTTCTACTGTAGGAGATGTCACGTCTATGGTCAAGACGTAGTGAAATAGATTTATTCTCTGGCCAAAATAAGGTCGACCACAGTCGCACATAATTTTATAAACACCAGGAAAATGCAGTTGGTTGTGTTTTTTTGTTTTGGTCGACTCAGAAAAGAAAACAACTCTAAAATTAGTTGTCACACACTCAACTCATGCCAGATGAAAGAAGTCGGAATACCGATGAAACTAGTCGTGATTTATTAAAGGTTTTTGTTATACTTTCTCGGGTTCTAGTCAGTTAAATTTTAATTTATATATATATAGGTTACAAAAATTGATTGTGGCAAACCATACTACGGCCAGACAGCTAAATCCATCCTTTTACGCATAGAAGGACACCAAAGAGACATTTCCTACAACAGTACCAGGGCCAGCCTCTCTCTCTAGCCACGTTTTCTTCTCTATCAACTCAGATGAAGGCCGCCAACACCTCGTAAACTGGCCACAAACTTCTAATATCCATGTGTGCTATGATGAACTTGAAAGAAGAATAGTTGAATCTAGAGAAATATCACTTGATTCATCTCATATTAATATGAGATGAATCAAGTGAGCCTTAGCTACACTATTTCTGATGCACACATTGCCACTGTCCAATACTGGCGCACTCGTGTCAGCTCATGCACGTAGTCAACTTCATTTGGAAGTACGCATTCCTGTTTTTAAATGTACTTGTGTGTTTTATACTAGATCTGTTAATGTATTTTATCATGTCTGTTAATTTTTTATTTAATTCTTTGCCTGTGATACCTGAAGAAGTTAAAGTTTTTTAACGAAACTAGTCGTATCTTAACATTAAACTTTTCTTTCTCGGTATAGCCATTTAAATGTATTTATATACATTTTCTACCGAGTAAAATTATGAACAATAATATATATATATATATATATATATATATATATATATATATATATATATATATATATATATATATATATATATATATATATATATATATATATCCAAACTAAATAATAGTATAATTTTTATTGAAGGCAATATGTCAGAAAATAAACTCCTGTCTTGACTACGTAATTAAGGTAAATCAGTATCGAATTTATATTGACGCACGAACAGCTATTATCGGTCACTGGGCATTACCAAACATAACCAATACTTATTACTTAACAGGATGAATGATGACCAAAAATTACCCATCTAACAGTGTCATGCCCTTTGACTTTCACGATGTAGGCTTTCAACGTGTGGATAGTAAGAGAGAAAGAAAAAAAAAAGAAATTAATTACAACCCATATTAATTAGAATAATAATTTGGCATTCTACACTATGTGAAGCCCACTGGGAACGAGGTGTTAGTATTACGTCAGGCTCATTTGATCGATGTAGGCCTACTGGTATGTTATTACGAAATTTTCGTTAGGATTATTCTTCTACCTTTTTCGGCTTTCCCAATGAACCAAAACTATTATATAATTATATTACTTAATGCAATTCTAGGTCATACAGGCATGTTAAATAATATAAGAATTAAGGAATTATTTTTTCATCGGAGCACTTCGTTATGCTTCGTTCAAACTTCATGACGCATTTATCTACGCGTGTCTTCTGCTGGTGTACGTGTTCCACATAACTATACTCAGATAAAAAATAAGCTAAGGGTTGTAATATACATTCATCAGTGACATAATTATTTTAAAGAAAGATATATATATATATATGACAGAATGATAATTGACTCGATTAACATACATAGTTTTATGAAAAAATTTGAATGACTAGAACCGAGATTTAAGTAAAAAGGTTTTAATATAAACACACTACTAGTTTCGGCCTGTAACAGCCTTCTTCAGGTGACATTATAAAAGAAAAAACACTAAACATTGAGTTAAAAGACTATGAACAACATAGACAGTCTTTATACATAATTAGCATGAAAACGTTGTAGTTGTATTTGAAGCTGTTCTTTTATTTGTTGCATTGTTGGGAGAGTGAGTGCTTGCTGCATCACGTGAACGCTAGTACATGATTACAGCTGAATGGCTATCTGGGAGGTTGTAGCTTAAGTTGTTATTTAGATGAACAGGATTGAAGATGATTTCTCTAGATTCCACAATTTTTCTCTCTATTTCGTCACTGCAACGGAAGATGTTAGTAGATTTTTCCCAGCAGACTTTGTGACTTTGGTTATCATCATTAGGATTAGCCGAGAAAAGGATATGACTTGATAATGCACTCGCTCGCTGTCTCTTGTAAGTAATGTCTCTCATGTGTTCTTCTATACGCATTTCGACAGATTTGTCTGTCTGCCCGAAATAAGGAATATCGCAGTCACATAATATTTTATATACACCAGGGTATTTGAGTTGATGATGACAAGGTTTTGGGTGGCTAATTAAGGAACGGATCTTTGGAAGTGAAGTGAACAAGGTTCTGATATTGTATTTTCTTAGAACTTTTGCTAATTTATGTGAAACAGTACTTATGTAAGGAATAGATATATTGCTTTTGAATCTATTTGTTTCTTCTGAGTGATGCCTAGGAGGATTAAGAAGGAATTTGTCAATGATTTTCTTGGAATATCCATTAACTTCGAAAGAAGTTTTCAGATGGTTTATTTCTGTAAGCAGTTCATTTGGGTCATCAAGAAGAGAACGGGCTCTATGTCCCAAGGTGGAAATTATTCCAAGCTTATGAGGAGGGAAATGATGGGACTGACTGTGCAGATATCTGTTGGTATGTGTGGGCTTTCTATATATCGATATTTTTAGTTTACCAGAAGAGCGAGTCAGTTTGACATCAAGAAAAGGCAAGGAATTATCCGTTTCAAGCTCAGCAGTAAACTTAATACTTTGATGTCGGCTATTGAGATGCTCGAGGAAAACCATAAGATATTCATGTCCATGGCTCCAAACAATGAAGACATCATCCACATAACGTTTCCAAACTTTAGGGGTTAAAATAAAGGAAGAGATAGAATTGGTTTCAAAATCTAAGTAAATCTTCTTTTTTTTTTTTCATTAAAAAAAAAAAAAATATATATATATAATTAATACTTAACTGACTAGAACTCGAGAGAGTATAACACAAATTTTAATAAATCACAACTAGTTTCATCGGTGTGCGGACTTCTTCAGGTGAGTAAGAAATAACACAAAACTTGTAAAACTAACAAGGTAAAAAACATGGACTTTCCAGCTTAATAAAAAGAAGAAGAATAGTAACAGTCATATTTGAATAGGTGACCGCGTGCTATTGTTAGCATGAGTTGAATGAGTGTGACCGCTAATTTTAGAGCGCCAGGACTGGATTACTGCGCTATGGGAATCAGGCAAATTGTAGTTTACATTGTTGTTCGTGTGTGAAGGGTCCAGAACTATTTCTTTGGATTCTATAATTTGTCTTTCAAATTCACCCTTCCATATATATAAATTTATATAAATTGGTATAATTTATATAAATATATAAATTGCATATATATCAACTTCGTGTTGACGTTCTTCGAGGTTAGAGTTGGTGGAGAAAAGAACATGACTGGAAAGGGCGCTCGCTCGTGTTCTACTGTAGGAGATGTCACGTCTATGTTCCTCAAGACGTAGTGAAATAGATTTATCTGTCTGGCCAAAATAAGTCGCACATAACTTTATAAACACCAGGAAAATGCAGTTGGTTGTGTTTTGGTTTTGGTCGACTGAGAAAAGAACGAAGTTTTGGCAAAGTTTTATAGTCGGTCTCAATGTTGAATTTCTTCATAATCCCAAATAGTTTTGGGGTGAAGAGAGCTGATAAATGGTAACTGTGTGTGAGTGATAAGGTTGGATTCATCTTCTTGTCGAGGTTGTTGGCGTGGTCTCAAACTTTTAGAGATGTTACGAGAAGAATATCCATTATTTAAGAAGGTGTTTTTCAGGAAGTTAAGTTCTGTTTGAAGGTCTTCTGTGGAAGTAAGACAGCTTGTACGATGGGCAAGGGTGAAGATAATGACAAGCTTTTGAGGAGGGAAGTGATGAGAAGAGGCTTGCAAATATCTAACAGTGTGGGTGGTTTTCGAAAAATTGAAATATTTCAGACAGTCAGGTAATCTACTGATCTTTAGATCCAAGAAGGGGAGAATGCCGTTAATCTCTAGTTCTGATGTGAATTTAATGTTCTGATGTTGATTATTTAAATGGTTTAGGAAGTTTTGTAGTTCCTCTAAACCATGTTCCCGGATAAAGAAGACGTCATCTATATAACGTAACCATAGTTTAGGTTTTAAAGTAGCTATAGAAATGGCTCTCTCTTCACAAATCTTGTAAAAAGGTGTTAGTTAAGACTGGGGATATAAGGGCTGCCCATAGCTAACCCGCTTGTTTGTTTATATATTTCATCTTCGTAGCAGAAATAGCCGGAATTAATGTAGTGTGTTAGTAGAGCAAATATTTTCTCAGAAACCTTGTCCTTAAGAAGAGTCAGAACTTCACCTGTAGGTACATTCGTCAAAAGAGACAGGATGTCAAAACTCACCATTCTGTCAGAGTCTTTGAGATTTACATTTTTTATTTTTGAGATGAAATCTTCAGAGTTTTTGATGAAAAAGGAGGAATTGCCAACTAGATTTTTTAAAGAAGCTGCAAGATATTTAGGCAGATTGTAGGTAGGTGAGTCAATACCTTCCACAATAGGTCTTAAAGGAGTGTCAGCCTTGTGGATCTTAGGCAGGCCGTACAAACGAGGAATAAGGGGATGGAGAGAGCGGAGAAATAGTCTTGTGTCTGGGAAGTTCAGATGTAGATTTCAGAAGATTGTTTGTACGGTTATGAAGTTCTCTTGTGGGATCACTTTCTAGAACAGAATAGGTATCAGAACTTAATAAGTTGATAATCTTTCAAGGATAGTCAGATTTGTCTAAGATTACAGTTGCCTTCCCTATTGTGGAATGTATTGACTCACCTACCTACAATCTGTCTAAATATCTTGCAGATTCTTTAAAACATCTAGTTGGCAATTCCTCCTTTTTCATCAAAAACTCAAAGATTTCATCGCAAAAATAAAAATTTTAAATCACAAAGACTCTGACAGAATGGCGAGTTTTGACATCGTGTCTCTGTTTACGAATGTACCTACAGATGAAGTTCTGACTCTTCTTAAGGACAAGGTTTCTAAGAAAATATTTGCTCTACTAACACACTGCATTAATTCCGGCTATTTCTGTTCCGAAGATAAAATATATAAACACACAAGCGGGTTAGCTATGGGCGACCCTCTATCCCCAGTCTTAACTAACATCTTTTTACAAGGTTTTGAAGTGAGAGCCATTTCTATAGCTACTTTAAAACCTAAACTGTGGTTACGCTACATGGATAACGTCCTTATCTGGAATCTTCCTTATCTGGGATCATGGTTTAGAGGAACTACAAAACTTCCTAAACCATTTAAATAATCAACATCAGAACATTAAATTCACATCAGAACTAGAGATTAGCGGCATTCTCCCCTTCTTGGATCTAAAGATCAGTAGATTACCTGACTGTCTTAAATTTCCAATTTTTCGAAAACCCACCCACGCTGATAGAAGTAATCGCTGAGGATTACTTCCACAGAAGAAGACCTTCAAACAGAACTTAACTTCCTGAAAAACACCTTCTTAAATAATGGATATTCATCTAGTAACATCTCTAAACGTTTGAGACCACGCCAACACTGCCAAAACTTCGTTCTTTTCTGAGTCAACCAAAACCAAAACACAACCACTGCATTTTCCTGGTGTTTATAAAGTTATGTGCGACTGTGGTCGACCTTATTTCGGCCAGACAGATAAATCTATTTCACTACGTCTTGAGGAACATAGACGTGACATCTCCTACAGTAGAACACGAGCGAGCGCCCTTTCCAGTCATGTTCTTTTCTCCACCAACTCTAACCTCGAAGAATGTCAACACCAAGTTGATTGGGACCGCACAACCAATTTATATATATGCGAGGATGAATTGGAAAGACGAATTATAGAATCCAAAGAAATAGTTCTTGACCCTTCACACATGAACAACAATCTGAGCTACAATTTGCCTGATTCCCATAGCGCAGTAATCCAGTATACTGGCGCTCTAAAATTAGCTGTCACACACATTCAACTCATGCTAACAATAGCACGCGGTCACCTATTCAATTATGACTGTTATTATTCTTCTTCTTTTTATTAAGCTGGAAAGTTTGTGTTTTTTGCCTTGTTAGTTTTATAAGTTTTGTGTTATTTCTTACTCACCTGAAGAAGTCGGGACACCCATGAAACTAGTTGGGATTTATTAAAGTTTGTGTTATACTTTCTCGGGTTCTAGTCAGTTAAATATTAATTTTATAAATGTACACATCCCGAGTCAATCCTAATAACAATATATATATATATATATATATATATATATATATATATATATATATATAATCTCAAAGGAGGTTTAAATCCTATAATCTTTCTTTTTCATCTATCTTCTAATTTTCCGTTTTCCCGCTTTGATCGATCATTCCTTGTTGGAATTAATGGCTTTTTATCCCCAAGTTTGTATTCCAATGCCAGAGCACTTCAGGGACCTGTTCGTTCGCTTTCTGTTGCATGTCAGTGCTATTCTTTCTTTTTATTTTTATTTTTTTCTTTAACAGCAAATCCATTTCATTGCGTTGCTGACAATCCTCCTCATAATCATCCAAATCTGAGCTGGTATTTTTAACGCAACATAGCATTAGAAGATCTATCTATAACTGTAGCAGAAACTCCACCTCCAATCGGGGAAAATGACCATGCAATCTTTTTCTGGAAGGTTGTTCAGCACGCGGAATTTTCAGAGATAATTTGAGAGAAAATTAGCTAAGCAAAGCAGGCCAATGTAAATCCAAAGGTATTTTTTTCGCTATGTAGCAAGTATGAGAAAGACTGATTGTGATAAGCTAATCTTAGTCGGTGCTGATGGTAGGAAAGTGATAGAAGTAGAAGAAATAGTTCAGTCACTAAGTGATCACTTTGCAAGGGTATATCATCCAGGTGGAGACTTTGCAATTACTGACTTGACGGAGACTGATGTGAAAATTGAGATAGATGAACTAGAGGTACTCAGTATATTGAAAAATATCAGTGTAAATACAGCAATGGGCTTGGACGGTATGTCAGCTCGTATGCTACGAGAATGTGCAAATGAACTGGCAGTACCTCTGACGATGTTGATTAATCTAAGTCTATGCTCTGACAAGGTTTCAAGGGAGTGGAAAGTGGATAAGATAGTTCCGTTACATAAAGGTGGTTCCAAGACAGAAATAGCAAATTACAGACCAATTAATATTTCTGGAGGTGGTTAAAGTATTGGAAAAGTTGGTTGAAAGTAAAATTCAAGAATGGGTAGATAGGAATGTGATACTCTATAGGAGATAGCATGACTTTGTGAAAGGTAGGTCCTGCTTCAGTAATTTATTCATATATTATAATAAGATGACAGCAGAATTGGATAAAGGAAATGGTTACACCACGATGGTGTGGACTTCGCAAAGGCATTTGACAGTATGCCGCATTGAAAACGATTACATCAGTGGAGCAAATAGGAATGGGTATGAGGCTGGTGATATGGATGGGGGGGAGGAGAACTGATAGACAACTATTGGAGGGTAGTGTATAGTGGAGCAGAATCAAGGGAAATGGGGCGGTGACTAGTGGAGGTGGAGTGCCCCAGGGCTCTGACTGGAGCCACTACCCTTTAATTTGTACATTAATGATATATCAGAAGATTTGAAGGGGGAAAATTCAGTTGTTTGCCGATGATGCAAAACTCGAAAGGACAATAGTTGATAAAGATGATGTAGATATCTTGCAGGATGATTTCAATAAATTGGCAATATGGGGAGAGGAAAATGGTTGTCAATTTAATGTTGTAAAATGTGAATTAATGCATTTCGGGATGAAAAGATTACACACTTCATATTGATGGTACTAGGGGTGATGGTGGATATACATTTGAAATTCAGGGGTCATATTGCAAGAGTTGGCATAATAGCTCAGAAGATTACTGGGATGCTGAAGAGCACATTGACAAGATAGGGAGGTTATTATCCATCTTATAAGGCTATGATTCGGCCACATGTTGACTACTGTGCACAAATTTGATCCTGAGTTTCTTGGGGATCGGAAGATGGTGAAGAGGATTCTGAGACGAATGACGAAGCTCGTGACAGATCTTTGGAATGTTCATTATGAGGATAGTTTGAGGGTGTGTAAGTTGCAAAGTTTAGATGACAGGCGTAGGAGAGGGATATGATAGAAACTTACCAAGGAGATTCTATAAGATTGACACAAGAAATTTTTCAAGGGTCACACTTGGAAGTTGTCTAAGAGTGTAGTTACTAAGGGTGCGAGGACTAGGTTCTTTACTTGGAAAGTGGTGAATGAGTGAAATAGATTGTCAGAGGTGGTTGTGAGCACGCAGACAGTAAATAATTTAAGGAGATATGCATTGTGTTAATGGTTAGCGTGAGTCTCCCGCGATGAGTCGTTTGACTCTATGGAGTACCGTTATAAATAATAATAATAATAATAATAATAATAAACATCATCTGGCACCTTTAAATTCAGACTATATGTGATATTGCATTCGACATGACATTACTAAGTCAGAAAATGTTAAATCTGAAATACCCGCGTTTTGATTTCCTCTATCTCAAAATGTCCATCCCATATTTTTAATGTGACTCCCATAACGAACGAATAACCATCATTCGTAGTAAGCGTCACATAGTACATTAAAACCGTCGATGAGCTACGATATTTTTTGATTATATTTTTATATTTTTATTTATTCTTTTTTTTTTTTTTACAAGTGTCTGGAAACCCTGCTCCAGAGACCAAGTGTGGAAATTTTCCAAGCACTTCAGGTCTCCAATAAGCCGGATGGTTGTTTCATCGCCTATTTCTGACAATCCCACAATTACGCTCAAAACTTGTGCTTCAGAATTCACACCCATCCTGTCCTTTCTTATTCTTCCAGAATCTGTCTTAAGAATGAAAGTATGTTTAAATTCACACTATTCCAAATATGGGTGGTGATACTATTCATCAATAAAACAACAATTGTCCCATCTCCTACACTTCATTTTTCTCAAAAATCATGGCAACTGCTGGATGTCCACTTGTAAACACAATAAATCTCCTAGTCATTCTTACCCATCTTCCATGAATTGTGTTCATCAGTGAAGTGTCAAGGGCAAACTCTTGGTTGCCCTTGACATTTCTAGGCCATTTGATTGGGTCTAGCGGGCTTATTACATGCCATCATCTATCCTTTCTGATTGAATATATACTGTATATAATCTCGAAAAAGAATTCACCAAATGGAAAATAAACCAGTTATTATACTAATTTGGTAAAGCAGCAGCTGTAACACGGAACTCGATCATATCCAAGATAAACTCCCTGCAATAGCAAACATCTAGAATAAAGAAAAATAGCTACATAAAACACTAAAAGCCAGACCAAAAGTTTCCTTGAGTAGTTCATTTTTTTTTTTCACTTCAAATCAATACGTAGCATTTGGTTGGCCTTATTCTTCACTTCCCTTCACTCTATTCCATGCGACTCTGAAGAAAGTACTTTCATTTTTTTTTCTTGATCATACTTCCAGCTGCTGGACTTAACTGAGAGGTTTTTAAGCCGCGAGCTCTTGAGCTATCTACTCCCTTTATCGATTTTTCTAAACTTTCTGCGCCGACATCAACCTTTACTACTGGTTTATGTTGTCCAGTGTTCCTGCTGTATGATGTGAGTTATCGGAGCGTTGGATTATCCTCTGGCATTCAGAGAGAAAAAAACAATAAATAAGACCTTCGGAAAGAAAGGTTGAAGGAGTATCCTTTTTTTCCCGCAATTTCTATCCAGCTGTGCTGTCTCAAAATCATCCTTTTGCCATCTAACTAATTGAGACATTATCAACGTCCGGCTTTTAAAATCTCTTTTGCCATTTGACTTTTACAAAGTTTAACTGTTCTGATTATTTTCGCGTGGTTCAGTTAAAAGATTTGCGGTTGTTTTCCTACAGAATACTTTTTTTTAAAGAAATCTTTTTCTTTCCATCGATATTTATTTACAATTCTAGAGATGCAATATTTTTGTTCCCTTATCACAGTCATTCAGAATGTGGCTCTTTGTGACTATGGATTTCCCTTTTATACTGCTCATTTGCAAACAATGTATTTACGTGATGTGACTGTTTACAATATTCATTTCGATTTTTGTCGATCGTTAAAGGGTATAATATCTGATTTCGCCATATTCTTATATAAATCAAGACATTATATTGAGCAAAGCCTTCATGCAACGCCTTCACAAAATACCTTTTATTTATTATATTTATTTATTATTGTATATATATCTTTTATTTACAAAATGCAAATCTAATTTTTGTGTAGATTGGTATGTGACGAAGCCATTTTGTGAAGGCGTTGTATGAAGGCTAGGCAAGCAGACAAGACGATCCTCCTTAAAGAACTACAGCAAACCTTCCTTTCCGAAAGGCGTGCCCTAGCAAGATTACAATAGGTCACATCTGGAAGTAATTTTGCAGCACTGAGGGAGGAAAAAAAGGAGACCTGATATCAAAAGTTAAATAATTGGATATTATAACCCACATAGCGTACAGTTGAAAAGTTCAAAAGAAAATTCATTGAACCCTCTCTGTCTAATATTCTTCAAGAATCGAATCGAATACTGTACATTTTTTTCAACAAAATTAATAAGATCATTCATGTTAATTAGGTATATAGTGCTTTAAATTTAAAATCAATTCAAAATGGATTCCTGTGTATAAAATACCATAAAGATATAAATTCGACATTACCAAGTAATGCTACTATGCACTTACTGAGTAATCCTATAAATTTATTATGATCTTGTTTAAAATATAAATTATAAACTAGCATTCGTTTTGTTTTTATATAATAATCCCATTCATGAAAGGTTGCAAACCAATCATACATTACTGTTATGGGTGATTTAAAGGTTACAGAATTTAGAAGACCTATTCTGGAGACTTTTAAGCCACTTTTGGCCTACGATTTGGAGTCTCGTTATCAACCCAATACACCATCTGTTTTCTTTTTTTGTGTTTTCAGCATCTGCACAGAACCTCACGCCACTTTCTTCTCTGGTCATTTTCTTTGTGTGATGATTGGTCTCTTTTCTTTAGATATTCCCATGATTACAGGAAGCTGTATTTCCGTGTACTCTCTGTACTCTTAATTTCCATTGCTCACTAACTTCAAATCCTATCCTAGTTTCGTAGATGAGAGTACATTTTATTCCTCTTTTTCCACTTCAAATTCGTTAAATTGCTCAAATGATCCAAGCTTCATGATAATTCATAACCAATGGCTTAAACTCTGATATCCTTGACATTCTCCGATAGGCTGAGGATAACTTGGTGAAATTCAATGCGACTGAAACACTGTTTCTTTCTTAATATGAAAGAAAGACCTTACTTTCCTTTCTTACCTTTGATCACATTGAAATCTTCAGTCATCATCAGATTACACTTCATGGACGCCGATCTCCACCGTAACTTTTCCTAGCGCAAACACATCACATCCCCAGCTTCTTCAGCCTCCAAAATCCTTATCCCTTCTTTACGTCCTAACACGCTGTGTAAATTCGAAATTTGTCTAACGTTAGAACATTGTTCTTACATTTCAGGTAGTGCATGAAAAAACATCAGGTGTTTGATGCTATCCAGAAGAGGACGTTAAGCTTAACAGATGAACTTTCTCTCACACATTCACTCGAATCACTTTCTCATAGTCATTAGTTTTCTACCTTAAATCTTTTCTATATGTATTCTCATGCGAACTTCTCTACTTAACTGGCTACCAGAATTCATCTCCTATCCTCTGAAGATATAAAAAATACACAAACAGATGCTACTCATTTTCAAAGTTACTGAACTAACTCCTCCTCCTTCATTTCATCTATTCTCTGTTTGAAACACCTTTGCAGATGCAATTTTCTTCAAAAGGCTATACCCCCAGATGTTAAAGAAACGTATTAACAGGTTTCACTTTTTCTCCTTAATCACTTGCTCACACATGTCACTATTTTTGTTGTTTTACGACCTCAATGAATATTTTACTTTTACTCAATGAATATCTTCCTATCTTATCCTTACTTGTCTACTGTTTCCATCAACTGATATCTTCTTCGCACCATAATGATTTTTTCTTCTACTAGCCTTTTAATATACTACTTTTATATTAAAAGAACTCTCTGCGGATTTTTTTTTCTTGACCTGATTAGCCATTTCCGGCTCATATTGCACTTTGGCTGTTCTTATCATCCGAGTCATCTCCCTAGTCTGCTCCTTATATTCCTGATATAACTGATTATTGTCTTTCAGCTTATGCTTAAGTCGTTCTCGATCTGCACCCACGCAGCATCCTTCTTCCTTTCCACTAACTCCGCATCTCATATTATTGCTCCAAACTATATGAGGTTTTCGTGATCACCTGTTCTGTAGTTCCAAATATAACTTTTAGTCACAGAAGTCCTCATACAGGGATGGCAAAAGTCACTGGAGATCAAGTAATAAGTCTTGATCAAAACTGAAAGTATGTCTCATATTTACTTTCATTTTTCTGTATTCTTCCTCGTCATCATCTTACACATTTCCAGCAACATTCTGCTAGACATGTCATCCTATTTTCCTTCCTTTCTTCACTTGACACCACACTGCCTCAAAACTACTGTCACTGTTCATCCTTTTCAGGACCCGATTCCTCTGTCTATCTTCATGAAATGGATACCCTCAGCTCATCATCTAACCGTGTTCCACTTTTAGAAAAATCACTTCGATCAGTGCAACAAAAGCTTTGTCACTGAAATAAGAGCCAACAGGCTTCACTTTGGCGAAGTAAAATATTCAAAATTAAGTGGATATTGAAATCACATTATTTCTTAGCCGAATTAGAAACTCAAGATAGGAAATCTAATCCAGGAGTTTCATGCTGAATATAGAAAACTATATGAAGTTCGGCGAGACCAAGCGTAAGACAAAACCTGGCATTACATCTAGGTCTACATACTCACTTACGAGACCTCAAAAAAGGTCGAAACCGGTCTGGGTAGTGACCTTCTCTCATAATGTAGAAAATAGTACATCTCCTAGAAGCTGTGTTTTACATTATGGGGAAAATACTAAAGGCAGTGATTGGATCTTACTCCACCTTTACTACGAGTTTCCCAGCATTGCACTACCAGGTGTTGGCTTACGATTGGTCTCGCCGAACTTCATATAGTTTTCTATATTCGGCACGAAACTCCTAGATTAGATTCCCTATCTTTGAGTTTCTTATTCGGCTAAGAAATAATGTGATATTCAATATCCACTTAATTTTGAAAAGCGTTGTTATTATTTCTAATAACACTTGTTATCATTCAAAAGAAATGCATTTACATTTGCGTCATAAAGGAAAATTTTTTCATTTATTAATCTCAATTAAGTGCGCACTGCCAATTTGTATCAATCAAATAATGTGGTATACATAATGGATAACCACTGCCAGCGCAAATTGGCAAGGGGGGAGTCGTCAGAGACTGACATATTAGCTTGAGTACCGTAATTGTAATCCGATGAATCATAAAAAATGAAATTATCCATATTAATCAATTATGGATTAATATCTGTACTAATCCATATTAATTAGCGCTAGAAAGAAACTTCCATCTATTAGCTAGATGGAAAAATTAGCAATGCCTTTGGGAATGAGAACAACTCTCTCTGTGTGTGTGTGTATATATATATATATATATATATATATACACAGCTAATAGACAATACTGTTAATCCAACTAATTAACGAAGTATCATATTCAGTTTCTTTTTCTCGGGAGTCCGTAAAAATTATCAACAAGAAAAAAAATTTATTATTTAGTGTAGAATTCAGCAATTTAGGGTTGCATGAAAAAAAAAAAATACGGGTATCTTCTTCTATTTCCACAATTCAAACTGAATGAAACGCCATGAAAGGAAATGGCAAGTAAGACAGGGTTTTTCACTTGTGTTGAGTTAAAAGAAGTTTTGGCGAAAGTGGTTGAATCTGTATTGTTTGGCCTCCAGTAAGCGAGAAAATCTGAAGGAGTATGTTGGCTGTTGATGGTCTTGTCCATTATGTTAGTGGTGAGGTGAGGTCTATGGAACGATAGTTGGATAACTTTTATCTTCCCCATTTTTTTTTTTTTTTTTTTTTGGATGGGCTGATATAGGCTTGCTACCATGCTAACGGGTAGATGCCAGAATTGTAAGAAAACCATTTAGAGACCGCAGAGGATAGGTGTTAGTTTTGGATCGCAAATTTTGAGCACAATTTGTTATCTATGTAGACTGAACTTATAGATATCGTGATCATCTTTACATGAGTTGGAGAAGAAGACTGATGTCAGGAGGTCAGCCTTACCTTTGGGAGTGATAGCACCATCTGGATGTGAAAGAGATGAAAGCGTGGAACCAGAAGTCTTAAATCTGCTTGGTCAGAAGGCATGTTTACAATATTTTTCCCTTTCACTTTCAGATTTGACACAGACAATATGACACAGTGTATACGTGTTTGGATAAAATATCAAAATTATGGTAAAATTAAAAAAACAATTAAACATGAAAAATATTGTTTATTATCGATAAAATTATACAGTTTAGTATAATTCAAAAAATACTTAAAAATGAAATCCATTCTTTAATTGTAATTAAAGGAATGGATTTATAATGTTTGGACATAACAATTAAATGCTTTAATGTCCAAATATTTAAAGAGACGGACTAAACACGATAAGCACTACGAACACTCTACTACTGACGCAAACTGCATATAAAAAACAGTGGAACTGCGCGACGGACAGTGCCGCATTACGCTAATAGCTCGCATCTCACTATGACGTGCATATGCTTGCGCGAGTAGCAATATGACACTGTGGTAAACAGTAAACACAGTGCTGCTAGCGCCCTCCTAATTGCTACAAGATGGATTATTTTTATTATTTTTTGTACAAAATAAGAGAATTGTGTAGGATTGTTGATGATAAAATTAAATATTACAAGCAAATATAAATAAATTAATAAATATATTTATATATCAAGAAAAATTGTGGGTGAGGCAGTTCCGCAGTGCCTATGTACCAGCCGTCCCTGGTTGAGAGTGAAGTTAGGGTTTTGGATTTGAGCAATTTGATACATGTCTAATTTGTACTGCTTTTGCATACTTGTTGGATTACCAAAGCGTGGATCATCGAGTGGTTTGAATGGAGTAGACATGAAGGCCCACATTCCACCAAGGATTATTTCAGTTATTTGTTAGGGTTGGGATCGAAAGTGCGATGAAAGAACAAGTACAGACACTTAGATCATCCCATGTGTCACCGCTGTACTTTGGCACCAGAGTGAGAATGGATGAGAAAAGGGAACGTGGAGAGGATTTTAGTCTGCATCACCAGGAGGACAATTGACATTTACATTACATTTAGAAGGAACGCTTCTTCAGAAAAAAAAAAAAGGTGGGAAATATTGAAAAGATGATGAGCATAATCTGCTATTCTGGTCAGTAGATAGTTTGTGTTCGGGTATTACTAACAGTCAATGTTTCAACATCTGTCAGCTTAGTGGAGCTAGAGAACTCCGTTTGAATCATGAACTTTGCAATCTGGAAAGAAGTTGACTCGTTCTTTGGGTCTGCAAAAAAAGGTCTGCAAAGACTGCAAAAAAATCAAGATCGAAATACAAAAAACCATAGAAGCCTGAGTGATATCAGAAAATATTTGGAGAACGATAAATAGAAGGCGAGCGCATCCACACATACGCGTATTTGTTTTGGATTAACCTATCGTGTCTTCCATCTTGGAGGTTCGCCAAAGATGATCGCGGTCGGTGTTAGAGTATATGTCGATTCACTGGCCAATACATAACTGAGAGCACGATCCTATAACCATAGAATGTTGCATGACCACCCGGTTTACCGCCCCCTTCCCCCATCCTACCTATTGAATAGCAGCAACAAATCTAACTGATACATACGCATTTTGCGTAGACATCTATTAGATTTGTTTTTTCTCGTTCATTTTTAGAAAATTATTCCAGTATTCTCGGCGGAAATTTTTATTAAAAGTCGTATATTTATTTATTTTCAATCGGACTGTTTGCATGGCCATACAATCGCAGAGCACCTCGAAATGATATATTCTAATAACTCCACTCTGGCTGCATTTTTTGGAATGGGCACAAGAATATGTCATGCGGTTTGGTTGTGGTCATGGATGTTTGTGAACGACTGTAACTGGTAGATGAATTTCACTGCCTTGAGCGATACCACTGTCTCTGTTTATTGGAGGCCTGAAGTGACTTGAAAGAGTGCATTGCTCATTCTGGGAGAAGAATTCCCAGATTATTCAACCCTTGTCCATCCACAACTTAGTTGCCAACGTCCATGGCTAGACGGAAATATCGTCAATCCAAAATCCAACTCCGAACCATACACATCGCTCCAGCAAGTTCTAAGAATTGTTTTAATACAGTGTAATTAGATATTGTCCAAGTTTAATTTTCGATTGTCGATATTTCCGCCATTTCGTTTACTTTGTGAACAACCCACTTTTAATTGGTAATTTCTGAATTATCTGAATTATCTAGCTGCAGGGGAAGCAAGACCCAGAAGGGATACCAAGGTTGAACTCATATATTTATCCTATGGAAGTAGTGAACAGGTGTATCACCGTATTATTAAATTACTGTGGATTAGAAATAGTTGTAGGAAGCTTTTCCACTCAGTTAGCGAATGGGAAATATGTGATTCTTGGTATGTGTTCCAGGTCTGGCTCCCACTGATGAGATCTATGTAGGTCGAAACCGGTCGGAGTAGTAGTTCCCAGAATGATGTGTGTTTTGCATTATGGAAAACTAGAGTAAATTGATGTGAAGTCGTTTAGCTTCTCCATGCTTGCTATGCTTGCCGCGCAAGCTCATTAATTGAGAAAGAAGTAATATTTATTTATTTATAAATGCATGCATTTATAAGCATTCCATTTAGGCTTTTATTTTTGTACACAGAAGACGTCTTAAGCTTGCGCGGCAATAATTGAGCTTTGTGTTGTGTATCGAAGGCCGATGCTTGCTTGTCTAGTCAAAGCTACCTTGGCTTGCTCGGTTGTAGGAGCTTCCAGGTCCTCGCAGCAGCACTGTCATTTCATGCGCGCGCATAGTGATTTCACGTCGTCTCACTCTGTTGCTTAAACACAGGCCACACGCAGTCAACGTAGCTCTAGCCAGTGAGCTTCAGCCAGTCTTTACAAGTGTGCGTGTTGCTTGGGAAAATTAAGTTACAACCAACTTTTTATGTTATTGACGAGTTCATAAAGTAGAACCGTAGGGCAGAATTTGTATTCAAGTAGCTAAATTGAAAAAGATAGAATATCATTTGTAAAATAAATGTTGTATTTGTATGATTAAATGTACATACATTTCTAAATATATAGTTTTAAATGTTCAGTGATTCATTATTCCGCTAATCAGACTGCAATCACACCTCTCACTCCCTGAATGATAACAAGAGCAATCGTGAATTTCAAGACCAGCATTCGCCGCTATTTGCCTTACACTTGGATAAAGGTTACACAAGAATATAATTTCTTGGAAAGTTTAATTTTTAATGTAACCATGGATTGAAATGTCGGTAATCTTTATGAATAATACGAAAATATTAGATTCCAAGAATTTTGAAATTTTTCGAAAATTAGCAACGATGTTCCAAAAGAAACATTACAAGCAGAGCCGAAAGATTTTACTGGGAAAAAAGAAGAATGGATAAAAAAATAATATTTGACAATACTGGAGTACTAACAAACGATGAACTAATTGGCACTGACAATAACACTAGTTGCGATGAAACTGTTGTTATTGCCATTATAAAGTGCAAAATAAAAAACCTGCATATCATCCTGTTACCGCGTGTTAACTGAATTTAATTTGCACGTTGACGTACAAGACGCATTTGCAGCTTATAAATATATAAACCTTATCTGGAAAGCAAGTGTTGTGTGAGAGGTCTTTCTGAAAACTGCCAGTGCAATATTATGATGCAATTTTACGTTTGACAATATCGGAGTTCTATCAAGTTCCCTTGGAAGTATCCACATCAGAAAACTGAATATAATAAAACTGAATATAAGCAGTGTACAAAATAATAATAAATATTTTGATTAAATATAACAAAACATCTCTTAGCTCTCCAACAATCCTAATCTACTATAGGATGACACCCTTTCGTGGGTTGAGACTCACATAAAAAATGTATCGTTAATTTAATATCACGCAAAAAAGACAATAAAATACCTAAACCGGATGTTGTTAATGAACACAATAAAAAACTATTTGAAAATAATTTTATTTTTTATAAAAATATACTGTATTTATAATTTTTTTTATAAAATGTATATTTTTATATTTTTTATGTTTTATATTTTTAAATGGACTTTCATAAAGTATGCTTTGAAATTGATGGATCTTTACCACCGTTAGACAGAGCGCTTTGCATATCGTAAGTCTGTCACAAACGTCATGATAATTCTCGTAAAGACCAGGGAAATATTGACAATCAAAATCTACTCCGAACAATGTCAAAATGTGCTATATATGTAAACTCCCCACCACCATCTCTTTCTGTAATTTCAGTCTAGGGTCAAAGAGTGGGTGGATGAGTTTTCTTCCTCTAAAAGTATCGTTTTTATTTGCAGAAAGATTCAAAATCATAAATTCTCATCCATCCATCCGGAGCGAAATTATTAATATCCGTTTAAATTGACTTACAAATAAAACCTCCGATGCAAATCAGAATTAAGCTTGCTTAAGTTTAATAAAGATCGCGGATACCTAGTTTATATAAAACCTTTCCTATTAATCTTTTGCTTTGTTAATCCTTTGCTAGGATGGATGGACGAAATTTTCGAAACGCAGCTTATTAAGGACTCAAGAATTTGCTAATACCCAAACACTGAATTTATCACTGAATATACTTCGGCTCGAGACAGTGCAGTCTGTTGCTGTTAATATTGTATTTGTTTTATTCATAAGAGCAGCATTTCTTAAAACTGCTAATTATGACCAAATGCTAGTGTACAAAATGCAAGATAAATAGAAATAATGGGAATTTATTTAAAAGGAAAAACATACTTCTTACTACTGTATTCTAAACATACTTCTAGAACACAGTAGTATTGCGTCTGGATTGCGTTATATATATATATAATTTTATGAAAAAAATTGAATGACTAGAACCGAGATTTAATTAAAAAGGTTTTAATATAAACACACTACTAGTTTCGGCCTGTAACAGCCTTCTTCAGGTGACATTATTAAAGAAAAAACACTAAACATTGAGGGTTAAAAGACTATGAACAACATAGACAGTCTTTATACATAATTAGCATGAAAACGTTGTAGTTGTATTTGAAGCTGTTCTTTCGTTTGTTGCATTGTTGGGAGAGTGAGTGCTTGCTGCATCACGTGAACGTCAGTACATGATTACAGCTGAATGACTATCCGGGAGGTTGTAGCTTAAGTTGTTATTTAGATGAACAGGATTGAAGATGATTTCTCTCGATTCCACAATTTTTCTCTCTATTTCGTCACTGCAACGGAAGATGTTTGTAGATTTTTCCCAGCAGACTTTGTGACTTTGGTTATCATCATTAGGATTAGCCGAGAAGAGGATATGACTTGATAATGCACTTGCTCGCTGTCTCTTGTAAGTAATGTCTCTCATGTGTTCTTCCATACGCATTTCGACAGATTTGTCTGTCTGCCCGAAATAAGGAATATCGCAGTCACATAATATTTTATATACACCAGGGTATTTGAGTTGATGATGACAAGGTTTTGGGTGGCTAATTAATTAATATATATATATATATATATATATATATATATATACAAAAAATAAAATATATTTTATTTCTTTGTAAGATAGATGCACCGTTTTGACAAATACAGATATCAATAAATGGATAAAAAGAAAAAAATCTATCCACTAACGTCTTTTATTCCTCAAAGCATAGACGGAGTAGACAAGGTCATTTACCACTAACTTATGCAGATGGATAGCAAGGCTCGACCTTTTAGAAATGAACTGGGTTTGATTCTCGTCAAGATGATTAATAGAATTAGTGTATCATAGAAGGGTTTCATATATAAAACAAGCAATCCGATCAGAAGGACCTCGGTAGTTTCTTGCAAGAATACGTTTTTGTGTGTGTGGACTGAGTGGGCTCCCGCAATGAGTCATGGAACCCCATGAAATCATCTAATAATAAGATTTAATTAAACATTTTTATTTTTAAATTTGTGAAAAAGAAAGCTAGGTCATCGTATAATAAACTGCATACGGGTAATCTGCTGCAGTCTGCACGTCAACATTTAAAATGGACTGCAACCGGTATCCTGTTAGTAATTACTTTCAGACAGAGATAATATTTATCTGAGGTACCGAAGTAGTGATAGAGAATTGACAGGCTTCTTTTATAATGACTGAGACATCCAACTCAGTCAATAAAAAAGTTAACATCTAATTTTTTTTTTTACTTTTAGCAGCAGGAACCCTCGATCTTTATACTGTTTTAAAATTCTATTATGCTTCTCGTTTTCTCAGCGCTCTGCCAAACAGCAACTCATCTATTCAACATTCACACACTTCACATTATTCCACAATTTTTCGGTTCCGCTTCAGTACATAAGAAAAGGTCATATAAGTATTTGTAAATATTCGCTGACGATAACCTTGCACCCGCAGTAATCTAGCGATAACTCTTAGACCAAGGTTGTCATCTATGGGATGTTGTGTATGTGTAAAGGTTTCGTTTCCTTTCAAATAATTGGCGACATTTATTGCAGTCGCATTCATCTAATCCTTAGTTAGAGACCTAACATGTGGCCAATGGTGTGATAAAATTCTTTTGCCGGTAAAATTTTCCTTTACCGACAATCATCTAACATGCACAATTATTTTTAAAATGCAATTATAGAAAGCGCAGGAAGTTGATTTCAGTAATTTTTACAAAGGGGCATGGATAGGTATTTAATTTTAAAAAATGCAACTAGAAAGCTCGATATCTATTTCCATATTTTTTACAAGACGATAAGGATAGGCATACCCCACATATCCCAGCAATTAAAAGTATGGCCGCCATACGGATAATGGCATCAGCTATTATAATAACAATGCGTCATAGTTTCATGTTTTCTGAATTATTATGTCATATTTAACTGAAATCAACAACAATCTCTTCCTCTCTTTTTTTTTTTTTTTTTGGTCAGAGATCGTTAAACCTAAAATCAACAAACAAGTGAGATTTTCTTTTGGAAAGTCGGATTTTTAACATCGTTAAAAATTTTATCAGAAAACTTAATCAAACTGTTAGGATTTAGCACTACAAGGTGGCAGCAGTTGTCGGCCATACTCTCTCTGTCTTCCTTCATGGATTGGAAGAATCATTGCTAGCCTTGTTGTCAGCTATCATTACTGGCTAAGGGTGAAGAGAAAATGCCAAATGCTTTTCAAAAAAATTAGTTACGGTTGAAAGATCTCCGCATATTCTCTTCAGGAATAAAATAAGTTAGAGGAATTTTAAATAACTCTTAACATGCAGCATAATATGCCTACCTTTTCGGGGCCTTTGATAAAAATCAGGAAGCTGAAACAAGCAAAAAAATGCAGATATTTATGATTCCTCATTGTGGAAATACAAGAGGATAAGGATAGGACAAGTGTTTCAACGTTAAAGCAAAGAGAACTATTTATTTTATTCCTTTACTTATTTATTTAATTATTTTCGTTTTTAAGTGATTGATTTTAAAGGATATTTAAAAAGATTTCCTACCTAATCAGAAAACAGGAAAAATAAATTTGTAAAGAGATAAAATATTTAACATTTGATATAAGATAAGCATATTTGTTTGTTTGCTATTTTAAAATTATTTTAACTGAACTTTAGTAGTAGGTCATCCTACAGGTTTATGGAACCTGCAATTAAGAAACTTCGACCCCCCCCCAAAAAAAATTATTCTTTAGTGATTATACTGTTATTTAATAAAATGGTTTGTGTATCAATTGAAAAGTATTTATACATTAACTTCTAAATTAAATTTTATTCAGTAAAAGGTCGATAAATACTTGACACACATTTTGCAAATCTCAAAAAAAAAAAAAAAAGAAGAAGAAAAGACCCGATCTCCTCGCATTCGGTGCATTCGATTAACAGGATTAAAATGAACATTTCGTGGAAAACGTAAATAAGTCATGATACTAATAATTAGCCAAGTCGCCGAATGGCGCTGTTAACAATACTGCCATTATTCATCTGCTCAAAATGCTTAAGCCTAAAAAATACTCGTCTGCTAATTATTTCGTGCAGTTTTTATAAAAATACAAACTATTACTACGAAACACCAGCATAAAAAATAAAACAAATTAATATTCAGGTATATGACATATCAGGAAAAAAATTAATTATGTTTGAATGTAGCAGTAGTTATGCATCGCAACAAGCGAAATTTAGTAGTGAAAAAAGTAATGTTCTTTTCTGGGTCACCAATAACGAACATTTTCTTTATGTGTGACCCCCCCCCCCCAAAAAAAAAATGGAAACGGAGAAAGAGTATTTTTATTACTTATACGATCATGCATATTAATATTTCCACGATGGTATCAATAATTAGATATTTAACATTTCATATAATGAGTCTTCAAATTCCTAGAGTGCTAAATCAACTAAATAGCGTCATTATCAGTAATTAATGTTTTCGGTAATATTGCTTTCTCCTTTTAGCTTTACAAATTATTTCCACGGTCGCTTATGATTCCCGAGAGACTTCCTGCTGGTTAATTACAATGATTATTGCAACTAGTTTGTTGTCATCATGACATACATATGTTCGGTACATGTTTCAGACTCGATTGCAGGAACTTCTTCCCCCCCCCCCCCTTAGAGAACTGGAAGCGCATAGACCATGTCAACTGTTTTAAAAGAAAACAACAAAAGGATATTTTATTTTTAAATGAGAATAACTAAATTTATTGATAATCAATATTCGCATGTTTCTCACGATCGCATTTCAATGCAAATAAAGGAATAAAAATTTCTTTGCATAAGTTCTTGCACTTATATACACCAGTGAGTTATGATTATTTAAGTTAAATGTTTTGATTTCCTTGCATGATTTTCATATAAACAGTATATGATCGCGTGAATTCAAGCAAACGTATTATTAATCTAAACAGACAAGTATTTCGATCTAAACTTACAAATCATTTTCATCTAACTCATGCACGTCAAACTCGTTTACCTCCAACGGCCAAATTAAGAATTATACATCAAGCCGCAGGCCTCAAAAGAAAAAAATCTCGAAATAAAGAGGAAACAGATTTTTTTTAATATTAACATTAGAGCAGTGGTCGCCAAAGGGGTCGATATCGACCCCCTGGGGTCGATATGACATTGTTAGGGGTCGACAGAAAAAATATAAGACATCATTGTATGGGTAATATTTAATTCAGTTAACTTGGATTACCTCCATGACAAAAGACATGGAGGTAATGACAACGCAATTAAGAGTGAATCGTGGGATCAGTACCTCCATCTTGCAGGTCCATGAATAGGACTGTAAGATGGAGTAAGGTCATGAAAATAGTTACTGAGGCCAATCAAGTAGGCCAAAATGACGTATTTACCAATAAGCGGATGTTGGTGGTTCCTGCCGGCCGGCGCAGTGGGAGCGAGATTGCAACACGTGCGTGGTTCTTTACTGATACTCACAAGTATTCGATCCCAGTCTCATTTTTGCGCATCGACATACAAGTGAGCGTTAATGTTTTAAAACTCATGAACATACATATTATAATTCAATCGTTATTCATTCACGAACTAAACTTCTCTATGTTGAAGAGTTGAGCAGCGCTGGTAGTAATACCAGTGATATTAATACCAGTATTAATATCACTAGTAATACCAGTGATATTACTGGTGATAGTAATAGTAGTAGTAATAGTAATATAATAATATATACTATATTATACATACAATAAACACTGTAACTATAAAATAAACTATCTAAAAACTCACATAAGCGTCTTTTTTGCTTGTCCTATTATAATTACGTAATAGTAAAATATAGGGGATCGATAACAAGTCAAGAATCTCTTGAAGGGGTCGACGGGCAAATGACTTTGGCGACCCCTGCATTAGAGTATATGAGTACAAAATACAGCCATGTTATAAAAATACACATAAGATATAAAGTTTACCTATTTAAATAAAATTATACATATCATTTTTTTGAAGAAACTTGACAACGTTTTTCATTAACGAAATCTTCAAAATTTGGTTGAATTTGTTGAGCTGGAGTTATTTTCAATATTGCTTGCACATGCTGGTCTGTTAATCTTGATCTTTCCGCAGTTTTATTATTCTTTAAAGTTGAAAGTAGTTGTTCGCATAAATATGTGCTACCGAACATAGATAAAATACGCCTAATTGTACATAACACATTGGGGTATCGATCGACTGATAAATAATTATAGAACTTTGGAATTCCAACACGTATATATTTGTTTCAATACGGAATCCCACTGCATTTCGATTAATTCCAACTGTAAATTGTCATCAACAGTTTCAACATCAATCGATAGAGGAGAAGTAAATAGGTGAAACTGATTTTCATATTTCTTAAAATCTAAAAATCTTCTTTTGAATTCATTTTCTAATAACTTAATTTGATTGGCATATTCTAAAAATTTCAATTTCGGTGATTTCTGTAATAATGATTGACAACATTCAAAATGGGAAAAATTTTCTTTTTAAATTTGTTTTTGCCAAAGTAATAATTTCTGTTTGAAAATGTTAATATTGTCAAATCACATGGTAACTGCTTGATGCTTGCCTTGTAGCTTAAGATTAAGTTGACTAAGGTGACTGGTAATATCAACTGAAAAAGCCAGGTCCTTTATCCATTGATCATTTTTTAATATTTCACATTCATAAGTTTTCGATTCAGAAAAAATGGTAATTTCGTCCAGCAATTCGAAGAATCGCTTTAAAACTTTATGACTGGAAAGCCATCTAATCGCTATATTCCCTTTCTATATCTTCTAGAAAGTTACTAAATTGGCTATGATTAATCAGTCCCACGTGCACGAATATAATTTACAATTTTACTGACATATTTAGGAGATGTCCAATATTTAAAACTTTGGAGCATACTATTTGCTGATGAATAATGCAATGAAAATGTTGAAAATGATTATTACCTTGTTCTTTGCATTTTTCTTTTAAATTTATAAAAGAAACTCCTTTAACAACACCAGTCATGGCAGGAGCACCATCAGCTACAAGACAAACTAGCTTTTTTAACGATAAATTGTATTCATTCAGAACTTCCATAAGGGCGTCAAAATTCAACTCCAGTGGTTGTATCGTGCATAGGAATAATTTCTAGAAGTTCTTCACTTACTATTAAGTTCCTATCACATCCACGAATAAAAACAGCCAGCTGAGCGATATCCCGTACATGTGTACTTTCGTCAATTGTTGGAATTATTGATTTTAGTTGATTTCTTAAGTTCCCGGCTATATCATCAATTCTGCTAGCAATGGTGGTTCGACATAAGCTTATATTTTAAAATTTCTTTAATTGATCAGGACACAACACTTCAACTGCTTTAATAATACATTCGCGAATAAATTCCCCATTCAGTGAATGGTTTCGACTTGCTTGTAATTAAATGTGATAACAAATAACTGATTTTTACCGCAGTTCTATTATCTTCAATCGGTTTGGTAAATACACTTTCTTGATTTTGAAGTGTCAGCTTTATGATTTGTATCGTAATGCCTGTTAACATTATATTCTTTGTAAACTGCGATAAAAATTTAAAATGCAAGATAGTCACTTTTAGGTTTAACGATTTCTGATCATTTTAAATATTTTGGATTCATATTTATCTTGCATTTTTTTTATTTTCATTTAGTGCATTAATTAATTACTATTACTGCTTCAGTATCCGCAGATTTTTTTTTTTTTTTTTTTTTTTTTTTTTGCAGTAGTCCATTTTCAGGGAATTCCTCAGGAGTGGTTTGTGTAACAGGGACATTTATATTTAAATTAAAATTCTCAATTAAAGTATTTATTCTGATAAACGAAAGTTCTGCTACTTTTTTTTTTCTTTTTTGCTTCCTAATATATAATCGATATTTTATTTCTTTAATTTACTTAGCAGTTGATATAAACTGTACTTGAATTTCTTGCTATATTTTATAAATGCTAATATATTAATGAAAAATGTAATTGTCCCACATACGAGTACCCGAGTTACTTCTGGCGTTAAAAAAATGAAATTAACATGTCCGGCGTCTATCAGGAAATAACAACGATGTCCAATACTTTTTATTGGGCATCGTTGTCCAATTTTATTATATTATTATTATTATTATTATTATTATTATTATTATTATTATTATTATTATAAAAATGGGTGCTAGATTTGAAAGAAAACGAATGGCTTTCGTTTGAAAAAAAAAATTGATTTCTAGGAACCTTTTATGGGCACTCGAGTTAGCTGATTTTGTACGGATGTAGCAGTATTTCTCCTCAATGACACTTTTTCTGTTGCAAGCAAAATAGAACACACGTAGTTAATGGGCATAATCCATCTTAGCCTGAAGGCCCTTTTCTGGCGTGGTCTCAACCAACATCACGGAAATAATAAAGTCGAAAGCTGATTTATTGAAACTATTTTTTGTATGTGATCTCAACAAGGTTGTGGGTGGGCTAAGGAATTTTTTTCTATTTTTTATTTAAAAGTGGTCTTAAGTTTTTTTTTTTTTTTTTTTTTGAGATAAATCGTAATAGAAATGATCAGTCCCGAGTGACGTTCGCTTTTTTTTTTTAAGTTTAAATCGGGAACAGAGAATATGGTGGCAAAAAAAAAATTATTTAACCTTTTTTATCATTTTCCCCATAAATATTTCAATATATTTTTTTCAGTACTAAGAAATTATTTAATATCGCTGCAGTTTGACACAATAAGCAACGAAGGTGATTAAAATTGTGATGACAGAGGCTGTACTAATATTTTAGTGTCACCACGAGCATTGAGAAATGCATTTTATTGATTTACCAGTCTGTGTACGTAGATGATCGGTTTAATCAGCAGCTCAAGAATTGTGACGAAGTGTTCGCCTCCTCTGGAATTACTGAGATGCTCAAATCTTTCTGACCGGCTAAATATAGCTGTTGAAAGCGTCTTTTGGCAAGTTTCAGTTAGACAACTTTATAAACAGTTTGGTACAAGTGTGACATTTCTGATTTACGATTCTTCTTGGGGTTTGAAAATCTAGCACATAATCTGGGAACTCTAGAGACCAAACATGGAAAAATTTTTTTTCAAGTCATTTCAGGCTTACTAAGCGATAGTTTCACACCGGGCCATGAAATCTATCTCTCATCTCTAAACTGTAAACATCATACTCCATGGGATTCAAACTCACTGCCTATTGGTTGAAAACAACGAATAGGCAAACCACCAGGACAGCTGCATGCCACTTTGAATAATAATTATTTTAATTAATTTTTTTCATTTTTTTTATTTACAAAACTACCCTGATTTATCAAAAATTTATAAATCATATGAAACAAGCGTGGAAAATAGATTCACCAGGAATAATAAAGCTGGCTCAATTCTTTCGTTTGGTTAATGCTTCGCGATCCGTCGATTGAATAATATTCCTCTAGATCCCTCATTTCGGCATTTTTGTCTTTCTTGGTGTTGTATTAATGTCAGAATGAGATACGATTGTGTTTATTGAACCATTTCATACCGGAGAGAATGCCTTTCATTCCTCATTCAACTTTTAGCTGTCCTTTCTTATCTGAGCCTTGGTTTTCCAGCAAATGTGCCAAGGCTGTCCGAGATAGGAATAAAGCATAATACAACTGGCTCCTATCAAAATACGCAGTTTCTTTTTTCGTCTGTACTAGAAAACTTGTAATAGTTGTCAAGGTTGGATTTATTTAGATCTAGTGTGATGAACTATTCGAATTTCTACCTGCAATCGATTTGAGAAGTAATTTTTGGAATTTCTGATTGCTGAATAGCCCGCTAATAAACAATAGATCTTATACTAGTGAAAATTCGGAACGATATTCTACACCTATTATCAGTGGCGGCTCGTGGCTTGAAATCGCGGGGGTACTCCAACTTTCGAATATATATACACATTGTAAGTACAGTGGATACGTGTTTCGGTAAAATATCAAAATTATGATAAAAATTTAAAAAGAAAGTAAACATGAAAAAAATATTGTTTATTATCGATAAAATTATACAGTTGAGTATAATTCAAAATTACTTAAAAATAAAATCCATTATTATTACCCCAATAATGTTCTAAAATAAAAACTATAACTTATGTCATTAATTGTAATGTCCAAATATTTAAAGAGACGAAGTAAACACGATAAGCACTACGAACAGTCTACTACTGGCGCAAACTGCATATAAACAAGAGTGGAACTGCGCGACGGATAGTGCCGCATTACGCTAATAGCTCGCATCTCACTATGACGTGCATATGCTTGCGCGCGTAGCAATATGACACTGTGGTAAACACAGTGCTACTAGCCTCCTTCACCCTCGTAAGTGCTACAAGATGGATTTTTATTATTTTTTGTACAAAATAAGAGGATTGTATAGGATTGTTGATGATAAAATTAAATATTACAAGCAAATATAAATTAATTAATTAATATATTTATATATCGAGAAAAATTGGGGGTGCTGCAGTTCCGCAGTGCCTATGCACGAGTCACCCCTGTTCATATTTATTAATTCCGACAAATGATCAGATATGTAGGAAGAACACACGTGATAATAGCGGTTAAAATGACTTTTAGGAGTTTTAAGCCAAAATGGGTATTAAGGCTAAAACATTGCAGGGATATGTAGCAAAAAATTCACCACTTTTTTTATAATTAAAATTTGCGAATCCATCAGTATGCATCATGAAATATACCTCGTGATAACTTCCACGAGGCGCCCAGAGGCATATTTCGTCTTAACTTTCATGACACTCTAAGCAAAAGAAAGACCATTATGGGTTCTATTCTAGCCACAGGTCTTATAGGTTTTTGTTAACTATGTTAGTCGATCATGAGCGCACCAAAGAGGTTTTTATCCCGAAGAAATTTGAATATTTAATCTCTGAAGTCAAATTAAAATCGTTTATAGAGCAGGAAAGAGTACACACAAAAAAATACTGGTTAGGGTTAGGAACATCGCTTTTCATTTATGTACTCAGTCAATAACACACACACACGTTTTTTGTGTCCTGGGTATTAAGAATGCAAATTCAAATGATCGAAATAATTTTTATATGAATCCCACTCATGAAAGGATGTAAAACTGTAGTACATTAGTACTGTGAATGAGCTAAAGTTAGATAATCCGGGCGCTCTCTTCTAGAAAGCAAACATGAAACTTTTTCAACTAACTTCAGGCCTGCAGTAAACAGGGTAAGGTCTCACACCGGACGATGTAATTCGTCTGTCACCTTCAGAGTTTCATAAACATCCTCGCCGCGTAGGATTTGTATCTTCACAACCTGTTGGTTCGGGAGCAGTTTACGTTATTCGCTAGAGATGCATAATTGTGTTATGTACACAGTAAAAGTACATTACTTTGCATTAAAAGGATAGTCTGAATTATCGAACATAATATTTTCAAGACGTGATTAATAAAAAAAAATGTTTTTAAGAAGGCTGCAGTTGAAATAAAACCATTTTGGATATCAAAGGTTTCTTGTGATTTAGTTGGGTTTAAGTAAGTCTGATGTTAGGACTTTTTAAAGGGTAGCGACTTCGATGGAGAAATTACCGAGGTATGGATTGGAAAACGAGTGTCTATAATGTATGTCTGGATTTTGCTATGAAAGAAGGTTCGGAATTAATATTTCAGACCATTTATTACACAAAATTAAAAACGCCATTTTAAATTAAATTATTAAATAAAACATTGAACATTTTGTGCAGCTTAAAAAGGCCTTTCGTCATCTTGCACGCCAAACTTCACTCATTGAGATAAGAAAGCACTTTAAAATTTAAGAAGAAACAAAGATATCATAATCCAAAAGGCGATGGGATAATTGTCGCGAACACTGCAGACAATGTTTCGATGATATTTCTCCATATTTCAGATTCTTCAGCCTCTGCTCCACTTTGGATAATGTGGAGTAGAGACTAAAATCTATTCCTTTGGATAATGATCCAACCTGGGCAACTTATTACGAAATCAGTGATATTCACAATATGCCAAATTAGCCAGTTGAATTAAGACTGAAACCCAAGTCGTTTCATGCCCTAATTTCAAGATTATGTGTCTTGTCCAAAATCTACAAGACTGACATTCTTCTCAGTTTACGCCATAAGCTCACCTTTTATATAAATCTCTCGGGATTACTGGAGCCATATCAGACACTCTGATTCCTTCTTCAAGGAACCCGACCATTTTGTTCAAAAACTGGAATATTTTACATTTCGTCGTCTGACGGTGCAGTTCAAGATATAATGTCAAGATATTCTAGATATAATATCTTGAAGATATTATATCTAGACTTGCATTAGATATAATCTCTCTGCCGTATTGATCCTTGATGAAGACCTTCTCTTCTCATCAGATGAGAATAATCAGGATTTTCAAGCACTACTACCAGCCCAATATTTCCTTTAAATAGAATACTTCATCTTTACAAACAATGTTTTTGGCTTGGCCAAGGAAAATATGTCTCTTATCTCGTCTTTCTGCAGATTTCTTCATGGAGAACTTCTACAAAAAGATTCCTACCCAAAACCTGCCATTTGGTGGAGATGTGTTAACATTTTTATAATACGGAGACATGATATTTCAGATTTAAATAATTTTCTTATTCTCACAAATCCTTTTATCCCAAACTTCAGTTCACATTAGAATTAGAAGATGAAAACAGTGTACTTTTTTTTTTTACTGAAAGCTCACACACATTGGACATTACCTTCGTCACTCATCTCTTCACCATCCATCACAAAAATAGACATAATTCACACTTAAGAAATGAGCAATTTTTATTCCTAAAAAATAAATAAATAAAAACGGCAATTTCTTTTCAACCAGTTTGTCTTCACCGGATATTCAAGGAGTACTCTCCCAAAAATCTATTTTCTAGTTCTCCTCCATAGCAAAATCCTGACAGTCATTATAGAGCTCATTTGCATTTAATACATCTCTGAGTCAGACAGTAATCGTTTCTGTAAACATCAAAGTGTCTACAAAGTTCCTCGTTCTTGTGATTCACCATACATAGGTCATACTTGTAGGAGTTGTTAAATAAGAAAGAAGGAACATCTAAGCAACGTGACACACAGAAGAGAAGAAAATTGGGAGTTATTTATCATTCTTCAAACGCAAATCACGCTATCAACTGTGCTAAAGCCACTATCCTATCTTAAAGAAAAATTCCTTGCATATCATAACAAGGAATCCGCCAACTTCATTCACTCGCATCTCTCTCTCTCTCTCTCAAATAAAAAAAATAATTTTAAGTTATGTCCGGACGTCATTAATTACATCTTTCTACATAACTGACTTTAACTATTTGAAACAAACACCTAACATTCCTATAAGATAGGTGGCGAGTGTCTCCTATCACTGGTTTCTCGTTCATCGATTGTTAATACTCAAACGATTTGATCTGCGTTTTGTTTTTTTATTATATTTAATTTATAATACCATAGTGATGAAACTAGCCGGTCTTTTGTTGCATCGTTATTATAAATTTCAAGGACTAATAACTGAACTCACATTGTAAAGTTCTGTTATTAAACACTTAGAAAGTGAAAATTTATATTAGTTGTTGATAATATCGGGTGACTGTAGGCCCTGTAGCAACTCAAAAGAACGGCTGTTACAATCGCCATCTACAGGAATTCTTTCTGCACCTCTTTCTTCCATTTCCTGATCTCTCATTTCAGAAAAATCATTCAGATATCCAAACAAATTCAACATTACATACATTAGAGTTTAGGATCATGATTGAGTGGCAGTTGCTGGCGTAACTCGCACCAATTCCTTAAAAGGTCATCAAATACTCATAATGTAAAACACAGCTTAGGAGCTGTGTTTTACATTATGAGAGAATATCAAGAATAGTGAGGGAGCTTGCTCCACCTTTGCTTCGAATTGCCTTCGCCGATAGTTTTTCGGCATTGAAACTCATAGATCGTAGTTCTCGATCTTGAGTTTCACCTACTGGCTATATAACAACATATGATTTTTATCCGCTTAATTTCTATTAAGTTGCCAGAAAACTAGCCGTTTGGCTTTTCATTTTAAATAGGTCATCAAATAATTGCGAGTTTAGCTATTGGTGACGTTTGGGTGGAGGAATTCTGCCTAACGATTTTTTAGTAGTTAATTTAGCACTAAAAGAGCTTCATCTACTCCCTTTAGGAAATAAAAGGAGTTATAGAACTTTTTTTTAAAGTAATACAGTCACTAATGGAATAGGAAACCCCTTGGAGAATAGCGGCAGATGAACTGAAGATGATTAGTCAATTACAAACTCTCAATGCTAATACGCTCATGGGATAGATGGAACATTGGCCTATGTATTACGAGAATGATAGAGAACTCGCAGTATTATGACTTAAGCTGTTGAATTTAAATCTCATCACCAGAACACGATGTTAGTGATGGGATACTTCCATTACATAAGAGAATATTCGAGAACAGATTTATGAAGCCAGTGACATCGATAAGAGGATGGCTGATAGACATGCGATAGCATATGGTGTATCAGACAGATGATCACGATGTTCCGCTTGGATGTGCACTTCGCTCACGGTTGTTAAATTAGTATATTAATGATCTTGGAGATGATTTGAAGAAATATCCAGTTTTCTGTATATGAATTACTGTCCCTGTAATGTAGTAAACTCTTTAGTTTACTACATTACAATTAGTGTCTTGAGTGGGCTCAGGGTTAGATAATCCGGTTGTTCTACTTTATAAACAAAAGGTGGAACATTTATAAGATAATTCACACGTACAACAAGCAGAATGGTGATGATCTTTACAGTAAATGATGAAATTCAGCTATCTCCTTAAGACATTCATAAAACATCCATACATACAGTGGCATTCGAAGCTTTCGGTCGAAGAGCTAATTATCTACCTGGCTAACCACCCAAGTATAATGCAAAATTAGAGATAATAAGAACTAAAAGTGATGCAGAGATCCTACGGGATGCTCTGAATAAACACAGACAGGCCTCTTATTCACATTTAGGTATTGCTATATCACTTTATTGATTGATTGTTCACAGCGCCCTGTTACTGCATGACTTAATAACGATTGCACTGAGTTAGCTGATCATATATATATATATATATATATATATATATTTAACTGACTAAAACCCGAGAAAGTATAACACAAAAAACTAATAAATCACAACTAGTTGTATCGGTGTCCTGACTTCTTCAGGTGAGTAAGAAATAACACAAAACTAACAAGGTTAAAAATACAGACTTTCCAGCTTAATAATAATAAGAAGAATAGTAACAGTCATAATTGAATAGCTGACCACGTGCTATAATTCCGCTATATCCTATATTGATATATTGATATATGCAGACTTCTAGACTTCTCCTCGAACCAAAAATGTAAATTTAAAAAAAGTTATCTCCTTTAATCAAATTACAGTGCTTGGTTCTCCCTGTTGAGCATGCAAGGTTAATCTGGCGCTATTGTCGTCATATTCCATACCTTGGGTAGGCCTAAAGTAAGCTTGTCAGTGATACAAGAAACTGAGGCACACACAACCGCAAGCACTCTCACTCATACACACGCTTACTCCAGAATCACTTCAGTGGTGATTATTACATTTGTGCACCTCAACTTTAGCAATCCTTTTGAAATTTCATTTTGCTATCAGTAACAATCTTTGACAAAAACCATCCACAAGAATAGCTGATAATTTTTTCCCACTCTCCCAAGATGCTAATCATTACTTAACCAGTTCTTCTGATAAGTGTACCACGAATGTGAGCTGTCCTTAACTCAAATCGTAACCTTATTGAGCCTGCAGAATCCCCTTCACCCAACCACTTTCACTCTTGTGTTCTTTGGCACCACAATAGTGCCAAATGGGATATATTTGTTTTTCTACTGCTGTCATTTTAAGTTCGATTCTAGCGACTAGAATCGAACTTAAAGACTGTTTTAAGTTCGATTCTAGTCGCTCACTAGAGGAACTTTTTACTGGCTTTTTGTTTAAGCTGGCTTTCGAGTTAGTCGATCTTTGGCACAAGTAAGTAGGGTTTTAATCTCTAAAACCAGGGTTGTAAATCCGCTGCTCAAGAAAATCGACCTTAGAACTCACGTTATTTCGTACAATAATATATAATGTAAAGTTAGGGACCACGATATGACACTAGTTGTTTGCCATATGCTTCTTCCTGTATACTCTTGGATCACTGTTAGATCCTGGGCCAGTTATCAGCGATGGTTAAAAGCAGAGATTGACTGGCCATCGATCCTCGGAAAATGTGATTAGGAGTAAAACGGAATCGAGTACTCACTTTGGGGAATAAAAGACGTTAGTAGGTTTTTATTCATTTTTATGGAATAAATTTTAAGCTCAGTCCAGTGTTCAAACTTTGATTTTTCAAGATGCCAGTATGCCAAGAAAAGAACTCAAGACAGCATGCAACAGCTGACAGCATGCAACAGCTATGGAAGACTTACCACCCACGTTTGCACATCTCTCACATCCATATGGTACAATAGTAACATAACATCGTTGATGTGAAAGCAATGATTATTCTCTGCTTTACCAAGAACTGCTCACCATACCCCTACAAGTCTTCCATCAGGCTTCACAAGAATCCCAAATAGCTTCGATACCAACAAGTCTTCTAGCCCTGATGGTATCAGGAATAGAACAGTAGAGGACTAGAAAATGCATGCTCCAAAATTAATATTATACTAATCTGGCATACACTACAGCATGCCAGATTAGTATAATGAATTAGTATATTATTATACTAAAGAAACTTCTATTCAACCTATTCCAAAGAAAGGAGATATTACACTATTTTACCATTTCAGTCATCTCCGTTCTATTGAAAATAATGCGAAAGTGTTTAACAGCATGGGTGTATATTGATTTTTTCATAAAAATGAACAGCTGCAATTCATTATTCATGCTCACCAAATAGACGAGGGGAATAGATTTCAGCCTAAGTGCCCTTCAGATTATTAAATTGCGCTGAGTAGAATTGAAAACTCATCGGATTAAAGTTTGTGTGCAACTGTACTATAAGAATTAAATTATTGCATTTTTCGAATGATTCCATTAAAAAAATTAATTTTGATCTCTCTCTCTCACACACACACACTGCATTCTTCCTAAAATATTTTCGAAGTGTTATTTGGGTCATTTTATGTTACCAACTGCACTTTCTCTAAATAAATAAATAAATTATATAATACTACTATACACATCATTTTCCATGCATGAATGAAGATTTAATTCAGCAGGTTGCTCATTACCTCACTGCTACCTCGCCCAGTATTTTTATGTTTAATTCGGCTGTTAATGAATTAAACAGCTAAATGATTACTCATTTAATAAGCATACTTTATTTGCAAGGACTCTTGCCTTGCATATGAAATATTTTGTCGCTGCCGTTATTACAGTAAGCAGATTAAAACATAAAAACGCTTAAGCAATATTCTGCTTATAAAGCAAATGCTATTTGTTATGATGTAAAACAAAGCCAGTGTTGAGAAATATTTAATAAAATGATCAATCAGCTTTCATTTAACGTCTCATAAGTAATTTAAACAGAGCGCCTTCAGTTTCCTGTCAACAACAATATAGAGACTGCGCGTGAAGTGTTATAATGGCATCCTAGCGATAATGATGTTAACTAGTGCAAACTTTTAATTAATAATCTTTGTTCAATTAATTAAATAAACTAAATAATAAAAAATAATTATTTTAATGTTTACTTAATTAAGTAAACTGCACATTTCTTCTATAGGGGTAACTTTTATCTTATTATTATATATTGACACTGGGATTTCTGATTGCGATTAAATTTAGCATTGAAGACGCTCGTTAAAATTCATGACGCTTCATTGGATTAATTAGCATGTCTCTTCTGTTAGGAAAATAAAGTGTCGTTTTCTTTTTCTTGGATAGACCTAAGTTCCCACCTAGATATCCGGTATATAGCATAATATTTTAGTAGTAAAGACACTATAAATCATCCTAGTTACATAATCTTGTTTATACTTCTTCCTCGCAATTAACAGACATATTATTATTATTATCATCATCAACATATGAAATTCCATCTCCATGGAATCCTGAGCTCATTACTAGAAGCACAGTCCACCACTCTACTAACGTATTTTTATCGGTAATTATCGTACCTGTTTCTCACCAGAGGTAAAAAAAACATAAATAAATAAATACAAATAATAAATAATAAATAAACTAAAAAAAAAAAAATTAAAAATCCGGGGAAAGAAAAAAAAATTTCTTCTCGTCATGATGAAAATCGAACTCGGGTATTTTTCCAACTGTAGAGCAAATGTTAGGCTGTTCTTACAATAGAGCCAGGAGGGACTGTGTTAGCACTCGTAGTCCTTCAGCTGCTTCTGCTGATTCCAACTAATACAAACAAAGCCGAATATCCTCTCTCCTAATATAAAGTGGTGACTCATAAAAGATGTGACTTTAAAACATTTCTCTGCATAATTAACAACCAGCTTGCCGTCTACCAACACGATGGAACATTCAGAACAAATTAATTAGAAAGTCTACATTGTGAAAAATCTTTATGATTTTCGTTATATAGATGGATTTTATGTTCATGCAATGCTATCACTATTCTCAATGGAGGTTCTAACTGCTTGAAAAAGTTACATATTTGGCCTCCAGAGCAGGATATCCAGATTATCTGCCCATCTAGAGACCAAACATGTAACTTTTACAGGCACTTAGAACTTCCATTGAGAACAGTGATATAATTACTAACTTTTCGTGGGCGCAATTAGCATTAAAAATACGGACATTCCTCATATGGGCATATTTTTTTTCAACAAATGAAAAAAAAAAATGGAATTTAACAAATGAGTGTTATGCTGAATGCAATAAAGCAATATTATATGCCATTTAACATAAAAAAATCAGCTAACGCCTTTTTATTCCCGTATACAGGAGTAGGCGAGGCCATTTAGCCCTATCTAACTTTTGGAGACTGGGTGGGCAGTTCGATCTGCACTGGTACCAATCAGAGATAGATGGCCCAAGGCTATCACTAATTAAGCGGTACGCAGTGAAGAGAGACGGCTCAAAAGTGCCGCCATTTCGTGGTCCCTAACCCTAACACAATATATTTAATGTCTGAAATAATGTGGGTTCTAAGGTCGATTTTCTTGAGTTTACAGGACGAAAAACCCGAGTTTCCGGGAGGAAAAACCTGCTTGCCCGTGATTGACTAATTCGGGAACCGGTCGAAAAAAAGGCTTAGAAAAATTTTCTCTAGTCGCCGACTAGACTCGAAACCAAGTCTTCCTTCATGCGGCCAAGCGCCGTGGTATGCAAACGCCACATCCACTGAGCTACACAGGCCATTTAACATATATATATATATATATAAATGTAAATGTAAATATATATGTAAATGTATATATATATATATATATATTTACACACACACACACACACACACACACACACACACACACACACACACACACACACACACACACACACACACACACACACACACACACACACATATATATGACATGTATGTCGTTTAAAAATCTGGAAAGGGCAGTATGGATAAAATTTAGGCAGTATATGTTGTGGTCCTAAACAACTATATATTACTCTCTGAAATAATATGCATTTTGTTGGCAATTTTGAGTTGCTGGGTTTAAAACCCAAGTTTCCAGGAGGGATACCCTAAGTTCCAAAGATCAATAAACTGATATGGGCTATAAAAAGTATAGCTAACTCGAAACTCAAGTGTGAATCAGTATGACTTTCAAATACAAAATACTTTGGCATCAACATGTGAATCAATGTTGGCCAAGTTTGGAGCTAGAGAAACTCTTTCTCTGGCGAGAATTGTAACTATAGCGGTTTTTCTTCTGGCTTTTTTAGCTGTGGAAGTAGTCATATGTCTGTGTCACAGCCAGACAAGGTGACTTTTTCTTAACCAGAGGCTTTCAGTAGGCAGGATGATGGTCTCAACCAGGTGATCAAAGTTGTCTTCCACCTAAACACTGACTTTTGCAACATCTATGTCTCAATGAAATTCAAACCCAGAACCTGTTGGTTGGACAGTTGATATGATAATCATAGGACTACTTAGGCCCACATGACTATATCTCATAACTCTGTGGATCTTATTTGACACCAATGAGATAATAAAGCCCATTTTGTTATTTTTGATAAGACCTGTTTAACTGGTATTTGACCTTCAGGTGTAACTTATGAAGTACTCAGGTCAATATATCTCTGAACTATTTCCTGCCAGCAAACTGTTTTATATCTTTATTTACCTGGATGCAAACTTTTTGTCAAATGTATTTATTTCTGCAGTTATGTTACTTATTTTATTAAATTAAAATTGATTAAAATATAAAAAAAATCAACTAATGCCTTTTATTCCCTAATAGGAAGTAGACGAGGCCTTTATACCCTATCTAGCTTTTGGAGAGTGATTGGGCAGTTCAATCTCCACCGGTAGCCAATCAGTGATAGCTGGTGCATGTCTATCACTAATTATAGCAGCCGCCGATGAAGAGGCTGGCAAACAAGTGCTGCCATCTCTTGGTACCTAACCCTAACAAGATATGTCACTGTCTGAAATAATGTGGGTACTACGGTCGATTTTCTTGAGTTTACGGGACGAAAAACCCGAGTTTCCGGGAGGAAAAACCCGCTTGCCTGTGCCAGAGATCGACTGGAACCGGTTGAAGATAGGCTTAGAAAAAGTTCCTCTAGTCAGCGACTAGACTAGAACCCAGGTCTAACTTCAAGCAGCCAAGCGCAGAGCTTTTCTGTAGCTTATGACAAAGCTACAGAAAACTTCAATGTCAAGTTGATGCAAATTTGTTTTATATACAAGAAATCCGAGAAAGTCTTTTTTGAATCAGGATGCTTATAAATGGAACTTTGTCTGTAGGGGAGAGTAGGAAACTTTGTAAAATGTTAACTGGTAATTTATTAAGTTAATATAAATCTACTCCTATTGAATTACCTAAAAAAAACACAATTTTATTAGTAGGAGAAAAGCCAACTAGACCTTCAGATGACTGATGACCTTCATTGTTAAATGTTCCTTGCACACCTCTTCCATTTTTCTTAAGGGAACTGATGGCTGTTGCCATGTTTGGTCTCCAGGTGAAGATCTTTTGCTTCTGTCCCTCTCCTTACATTCATTGTGAGTAATACAATGATTACTCACAATGAATGTGAGTAATCATTGTGTTTAGTATGCCTTCAGAGGCATACTAAACACATTCTTCCCTGTTCAAGGATACAGTAGTAACACTGTTCCATAGGTAACCCACTAAATACTACATATAATCGAATTTAATAGTAACTAATGAGGAGATTTATCGACAAGCATAGTGGTAACATGAAGGAAGAGTTTTCGAGACTATGAGTCTTTGGACTCCATGGAGTGTCACGAATAATAATAATAATAATAATAATAATAATAATAATAATAATAATAATGAGTGACCCCATAGTTCTTCCTACTCTTTACTTAACTCTACATTCTCTTGTTCTTGCCTTTTTTCTCACTGATCGTGCATTCATGCAAATAATCTTTCTACATCCACCAATAGTTATAGCGATCTTAATGCTAACACGAACAATCCGCATCATGAATTACAGTCAGCAGAACTTTCAGTGATGACAATAACTACTCTCCATCTCATCTATCCAAACTACACTAGAATTCCTTCGATTAAACATATTCTTCCATAAAAAGGGAATAAGTGCATTTGTCAGGCCTAAAATACCATGCCAAGAAAATGTCAACTCTGAATCCCCTACTTTTGATCTCTTCTGCATTAAACTTTTTTACTGTATTTTGTAGCACTCACTTGCAGTTTAATCGCTTTCCAAATTCAGATAACTACCCCAGTCGCTTTGAATATTTATCTATGAAATTCAATTTTTGGCACTTCAAATACCCAAAGAGTGGGAATTCTTCTGAAATTAGAATGGTCCTTCTTTGAGCAGCCTAGAGCTGTGGTATTTTTTTATTAAGTATTTTTACTGAGCCTTACCACTGATAATATTAGACTTCTTAAATTTTTCCTAATAATTTAGAATTCTCACATGTTGTTCTATAAAGCCTGGTTCCATGTTGATGAAACATATTCTTCGGTAATAACATTTTAATAGACAATGTCATTTGGTTTGCGAGAAGGATTTGAATGGAAATGAATGGAAAATCATCATGACTTATTTGATTTGTTATCTTTGAAGTCTGATTTCCTGCAAAATCTAAATTGAATAGATAAGTCATTTTCCTTGGTGAATAATGGACACAACACTAGCTGGCTCCCCTTTTCAAATTCCACTGACCATGCTGGAAGAGAAGCTGTATTATTGCTGTAAGTGCTGTTTGGGTGGCAGGTTCTTCAGCAATTCTGAAGAATCTGCCACCCAAAACGCTGGATCTTTTCTTAACCATTTTCACTTCATGGTATGCTGTAGAGATGACCCATCCTCTTGGTAATTCAGACCGAAATTTAATCCAATTTTGATCTCCTTTAGAATGCCTAATCCTCAGCCAAAGCACAGCCTCGTGTTTTGGAACTACAACACCAAATGGAAAGTTGTCAGAGACTATACTCCACCCCATCAGATGGTCAGAAGGATTATATTCTTCAGATACAGATACTTGTTATCTTGTTACATAAATTATCCATGTTGGAATGAGGAGGACATTAGTCCCCACTCAGTTCAAAATTCCCGTCCATTATCCAAGCCATGATTTCCCCCCAAAAAATAGAGGAAAGTCCTTTTATACAGTTGACTTATAGACTCGCCTAATCTGCTACTCTCTTTCATCTTTCATTCTATCTACCGTTTATGGGACAACATTCCCGTAAAGCATTCCACAAAGACTGTGACCTCCAGCTCTTAAAAAAAAAAGAAAATTATATATATATATATATATATATATAATATATATAAATGCGCCTGTGCGTTTTGGTAAAGCTTCTGCGAGCATTCGTTAATTAAAACCGCCAGAAGACAAACTGTTGTAGGGTTGTTGATTGGATGATTTTTTTCTAGAGTGTTTTAGCCTATTTCCGAGTTAGTGGCGCTGCAAGTACGCATTGTTCTTTACTCAGAAAAATCAACCTTAAAACGCATTATTTCTGACAGTAATACCAGTTAGTGTTTAGGAAAAGGAGATGGCGACAGTTATCTGCAGTACTCTCGTCATTCATAATTCTTCAAATCGTCGGTAATTTTCAATTCAACTACTGGTCACGACTAAGACCTGCTACCTACCGATTTCTAGAATGTAGGGATAAATGAGTTTCTTTTATGTCCTTTGGGAAATAAAAGGTTGTAAGAAAATTTGGTTTTAATACCGATTTCATAAACAAAAATTATGGTGACTTCATCCTACCATAATGTTCGAAACCATGGATTCGCAAAGGCCCTTGGATTTGATGGAAATAACTTACACCTAATTTCGATCTGAAGTTTGCGTTTGACAGTTCTTCAATTGGAGCACCGTTTTCCTATGTGTACATTGCATATCTGCAGTTTTTTTTCGAAAACAAAAACAAAAATAGTTAAAAAATGACGCACACACTTTGTAGAATGATGCGTGCGAGAAATTTTAACACCGATTGGTGCTGATTCATGAGACAAAATATCAGACAGATCGATTTCGACGAAATCATATTTTGTCGAAATCGATTGAAGTTCTCGGAATACTTCTGTATATGAGAAGAGCATGCCGATAGTATATGTTATGCGTTATGGGCGTTTGGCAGTGCCGCTAACAATTTCTTTACGAGAGAGAGAGAGAGAGAGAGAATGATTTTAAATCCTATTAAATAGTCTTCAATTCGGATTTTTGTATCAAATAAGAGCTAGTGATGACCACTTCACACTTTTATTAATAATATCTGGATAATTATGATGGTTTCATAATTATCCTAAGCATATGATATACAAAAAACTTTTAATTCCATTAGCCACTTCCTCAATAACCGCATTCACCATTTCAGTGAATTGCTTTGGCTTTATATTATGCAATGCAATCCTTACGCGGTGGGGAAAATCGACCAATCATTAAGCCAACTGAACTATAATTAGGCATGAATATTAGAAAGAAAGAAGTATAAATTTAAAATCTTGCGGAGTAACACTTTTGATATAATAAGATTTTATTATTTTAATGTAAAAATGCCTGATTGGCATTAGTTGGAAGTTAGGCCTTAGGTCCGTCATTACAACGCCTATGTAGCTCAATCGGTTTTGACGATGCCCTTTGGTTGGAAAGATCTGGGTTCGAATCCCGTCTATAACACGAAGAACCTTTATGAAGGATTTTCTAGTGAAGGCAAGTTAGCTGGTCTCCTAAAAAATCAGGAATTTCCTCCTGCAAACCGGCCATTAGAATAAACGCAATTAACAAACACAATACACTGGCCTCATAGCCTGAGTTGTTTTGGCCTTTAATCGAAATAAACCATACCAAAACCTTTCATCATTGTACCCTCTTCAGCTGACCTCAAAAGATGGCTTGGCAGTCAGACATCAAGCCTTATGGGATGAGCCCGAACTATTACATCATTGTTAAAACATAACCGAGAAAAGAATCTGAGAGTGCCTAGAAATGGCATTAGTTCCCAAACACCCAAATATAAACAAAAGTATCAACTTGTCAGAATACACAGTAACTATATCTAGTCAAATAGTTAGGCATGAGTGCATAAACATGCACATTGTGCTCAACGATGCAATGCATGACTAGAAATATTTTTTTTAAATCATTGGATTCCTACAATCATTGGATATATACATTATATATATATATATGGTTCGAAAGAGGATGAGCAGGAGCATTGTCATGGTGGAGAAACTTCTCTCCAGTACGTTACTTCTCTGATTCTTTTCACTGTAGCTTCAGACATTATAGGCTGTCTGAATAGTGTGCACAGTTCCATAACAACGTTCATATCTGTATTACTGTTATGAACGCACACTTCAGAGTGGAATTCGGATATGAAGAACCTTTGTATTAAGTATTGTCATAGAGAAGAAGCACAGTTATCTTTACCTGAAAACTCAGGTAAAGGTAACTGTGAACTCAGGTTTTTAATCTTGGCTATCTTAGCATAATATTAAATAACAGCAACAGCAATATTCAGAGTGGAACGAACTTGTCTGGTTTTCTCTGAGTACGGAGATGATGCTCGTTTGCTGAAATTCTGAACGGGACAACTCGAAGGTTACTTGGCAGTTTTTCCCAGTTTGAAGCAGACCTAATGCTTATATAACCGTCTTGGCGATCTGTTATTTTTTATGCAGCTGTAATCGTAAAGGGCACACAATCACACTTTCCAAGGTATTATTTCTTGATACAACTGAAACTTTGCAGAAACAGAAAATGAATAAGCAGATTCTTCATTACCAGAATTTCTCCTGACTTCAACATTGCCATCTGGTGGTCAATCTGAAAAATATTATGATGCTTCCATTCCTTTATTATTATTATTATACAAGCATCTCCTGGAGACGAGACTCATCCATGGAGGCAATAGTAAGATGCGCTTTAACAGAGATAATGTATATCATACATAATCTTAAATTGGTTTTCAATGCTTTTGCACTGATCACCTCTTTCGGAAAAATATTCCACTCACCATTCACTCTCCATGCAAGATAGTCATGTCTCACTCTCTTATGCATCACATCTTTAAACAACTTCCAAATGATCTCTTGTCTTTATCCCCCTTTTCTCCCTCAACCCATTGAAAAATATCTAGAGTATCTGCCTGTTAAGCTTCTCTTAAAAATTTGTCTCACTGATATCAACTCTCTCCCACCTATTTACTAGACTCTGCAAATCACATCCCCTAACCTCTCTTCATAATCAATATTTCATAAACTAGGTTGAACAGAATCCCCACTTGTCTGCCCACATATCCTATGTTATTCAAACCGCTCTAAAGCACAAGCATTCACCCCCCTTGAAAAAAAAAATAGTCAACGAACACCAGTGTGAGGAACAAACAGCCATAGCGTCTGTCTTAATAAGATGTAGGACCTCCTTTCTATGCGATGGCTACAGCAATCCTATGGGACATAATTTCCACAAGCGTACTAGGGATCAATGGGAAATTTGGACCATTCTTCTTGTTGGTATATAATGAGGTCCTGGAATGTTGTGGGGCAGACATCTCTTGTCCTCTCCCAACGCTCCAGTTCATCCCACAGATGTTTAATAGGGTTGAGATTAAGGCTCTGTGGAGGCCAGTCAAATGTGGTGACATTCATGCCCACAGACCACACCATTACAGTACCAGCCGTATAACACAGGGCATTGTCTTACTGAAAGGGAAGAAGTGCCACAAAGTAGGAAACATTACTTTAACTCCAAGAGTTATCTGAACAGAGGCCTAGGACAACTAGAAGCTCTGTTCAGATACCTCTTGGAGTTCAATGTTCGCCACAAACAGAGGTCCTAGGCCCGACCAGGAAAAATAGGACCATACAATCACACTGCCACCTCGAATTTCACAGGTGGAGTTACACACTGGTAAGAGACGTTCGCCAGACATCTGCCATACCCACACTTGTCCATCTACTTGGTAGATGATGTAGCGTGATTCCTTACTCCATAACACAGCTTTCGAAGCTTCTACGTCCCACTGCCCATGCTCTTTCCACTACTGAAGACGACCTTGCATATAGGTTCGGGTAATGTGGAGCTTGCGTATTGTGGTTCTACCATGGAAACTCATGTGTGAGCCTCCGTTCTGAATGTTTTTGTGCAGATTCGTGTTCCAGTCGATGCTCAGAATTCCGCATTCAATGTGTTGGCTGACGAATGGTGGTTTTTACATAATATCTTTCGTAGTACCCTACGTCACGTTCGGTTAGTGTGGTGGGTTGTCCACTGCGAGTTGTACTTGCAGTTAACTCCTTGCGCTTCCATCTCTGTATGGTGTCACTTATTAACTTTGGATGGCCCAACTGGTCAGCAATTTGCAAAATAGTTAGGCCTGCAACATAGCAACCTCTCCCAACGCGTCTTTCAAACTCCACCAATTCTCTTCTCGCAGTCATTTTACCTAGACAGTTGCACTGGCTTGGGAGCATCATATTATTCCAATTTATACCGGCTACAAACATGTGACTCCTTACGTGGCACGATGCACCTTGCCCATGTAGTGTCCGGTGTCTTCTTTGCAAGAAGCATATTAGCATCATTCATAAAAATTTTGCCGTAATTTGCATTGGCAGATACAATTCAGCTGTTTGCAGATATTTATCTGCAAACAGCTGAATATCGACTTGCAAACGATTCATAATTTCATTAACAAATTAAACAGCACTGGTCTCAAGACAGAATCATGTAAGACTCCACTGGTAAATCTCCTCCTTAGAGACATATCTTCTGCATATACAATCAGTGGCAATGCTTTACTTTCAAATAATTTGCAATAGTGTAGAATCACTGTAGTCTAACGCAATAATTCTGAAGCTTTCTAAGATTTACGGGACGTTATAGCATCCTAAATGGGTCCATCTTTCCTTTGATGCAGAGTCGACGGAATTCGAAAGACAAAATATGCTTTGGATTACGCAGTGCCAATAACCAATATATATCGTATCAACTACTTATCTTTACGCAATTTTTTTTTTACCTGCAGATTTCGAACTTTCTTACCATTCTAACAGTGATTCGTTTTACTGGATTAAAAGCCTAAAAAGAGGCTTGTTTCTCAAGTCTGTAGTTACTGTATGTAGTTTCCGTAGTCACAAAAATCGCATAGTCGATAGAGGGCGCAATAAAATTTTGTTTTGAGATTAGATTGTTACATTTCTCTTCGGTACGAGAGTTACTGAAAGGTTCTTGCAGTCATAGTTCGTTTTGCGATGTGGTGACTGATAAATTTAATACAATATCCGTTCTGAAATGCATTATTTATTTCTTTAACACTCCATACAAGTATTAATATTAACATATTGCTTCGCGTCCTCTCTGTTTACATCCACTGGCCATTTTCACGACCTCTGTAGATAAACTAAAAAAAATAATAATAATAATTAAAAACAAATAAATAAACTACATCGAAATCCCGAGAAAACTCTTTTCGAGCCCTTCATTCGTTCTTTGTGTTTCATAGTTATTTTTAAACCTATATACGAAGTCGAGTTGCATAAGATGCTATTGCCAACAGAGACAATATCGTGATATTCATGCTTTCATTTCGTTTTATGAAATGTTTCCACTACGTTTCCCTGGAGGTCTCTCTTAATAATAATAATAATAATTTACAGTTATGTTAATTCACATTTAAGGATTGTTAATTCTTGTTCATTCTAAAAGTCCATTCGCTTTACTGCTGAAATAGGATTAAGTGCGAGTTAGGGGCATAGCGAGGATTTTGACCTTGCCTGGAGGAAGGGCCAAACTTTGCGCTTCCTGATCATTTGTTAGAATGATTGCTGTAACTAGGTTCTTTTGCGAACGGGGTGGGGAGAAAGTCAATTATTCTTTTCTAGGGCTAAAATTTTGCACAAGAGAAAAATATTATCTCCTTCAAATAAAGAGTGCCTACTTTTCCTTGTTTATTTCGATTTCGAAAACGTTTCTTCAAAATAATACATTAATCGGTAAAACAAAAAACTTTTAGCTTTTATTTATTTTTGTATCGTACTCTTGACTTTTCTAGACCAGGCACAAGTGCCTTGCCCGCTTCACCCTGGTTGGTATATCTCATTATAGCTTATACTGTATATACAACATAGGAAATGATTTTAAGTTAAGGGGATAATAAATCCCTCATTGTTTTAACTTAATTTACGCAGCCGGAAAAAAAATAGCGTCTTGGCTCTTTATCATAGGAAATGATTGTAAAATCTTCCCCTAGTGCAGCACGGGGATAGCTATTAACTCTCCTGTTTCCCTTCACCATTGCGACCGTGTTTATTTTAATAGTCGGTAATTTCATCCTCCATTCTTGCCTGTTACTGCAATACTTCTGCAGCTACGAGTTTTGTAATAGGTTCTGGAAATTACACCGCAATGTGCATGTTTTACTTTGTAATAATCGTAAGTTATAAAGATTGTTTGATCCCGAAATAGAAAAAGAGTCTTTTAATGATATACGGGCACATTGCTCTAGCATTGGTTCTTTTGTTCGGCTTCCGTGTGGGTGTGTTTATCAGTCGTATGCTGTCACTTGCATCAGTACATCTCGAACATCTATTAAGTATCCTTTCCCATTTTTTCCAAGAGCACCAAGAGCAGTTCATACCACTACAAAGGATGACAGCTGTCGGACTACAAATCCATCTGTGGGTTACCTGGTGAAACGATAGTTACTTGTCAGCAGCACAAGATAGATCGTGACGTCCTCAAGCACGACGATAGGCGATTGGTGACTAGAGTCATGAACACAGGTGTAGGTTATATTTGCGGCAGTATGTACGGACGGCGGATGTTTCCTAACGGTCTGAATGTGAGTACTTCCTACCGGTATATTTCTCGTGAATATGTTTACTGATGTATTTCGTAATTTGTATATGTTATATTTGTTAAACCATTAAGGAGTATATGAATAGCAAGAGTAAACGCGTTCATGAATATATATTTAAAAAATAGATCATTACTGTCACATATTTATTAGATCCTTAAAATTTTTTTTGACACCTTGTTTGAAAGAAGTCCGCAAATGACGTCTCTCTACGTCAAGAACATATATCGTTGTGTATAGCTGAGTTGAGCATATTCGTGGAAAGCGTTTCGTTTGGGTGTTGGATGTTCGCGATATACACGTGTCCCCGGTTTGAAACTTTCAGACAAGTTTAAACAAACAAAAAGGGTATATTCATAGTTGAGAGAGATGTTATTTTCTATAAAGCAGAAAGTTCTAATAAAACAAATTTAGCTGCTGTTCACATGCATAAAGTTGAATGCATAATTCAATTCTGTTATGAAATATCCATTCTGCAGCTCTCTCATTTATCCGAATGAACATTGTTAACCCGCTCTAAGAATACCAAGCGGAGAAGATTAAATTTTCATTAAGTATTGATCAAAGTAAAATCGACTATAGGATTTTTAAATAAAACATATCTATATTGTTTTATATTTAATTGTAATATTTTGTATATAAATAAAACTGTTGTTCAGTGCCATATAAATTGATGTGGATATAAAACAACAACAAACAAAAAGAAACTCTTCCAAAACTAAACTTAGGAAATATGAATCCAATTTTAATGAATGTTTTAATTTAACTAATTAAAACGTTCATTTTATACTACCGAAGTGCTATTCAATATGTATTGATTTTTAATAAATAAGCTGGTAAATGATAATGTAGTTGAGTATAATAAACACCATCAAAGGGATTTCGAAATCTCAAGGCGGAGGAGAATAATGCAAACTGATTTTTCTAACATTCAAATTTATGTTTATGCGTTAATCGTATGCGCCAAATGTTTGGATGCTAAAAGGGATTTAATATTTTCGAACTAAAAGCTTCATGAAGCGCATGGATTGCTAAACAAGTAATTCGATCAAATGTAATTCGAGCGTTATGTAAATAATGAAGAAAAGAGCTTAAAAAAAAGGACATCAGTTTGGCTTACAATAAAGGAGACATTTTTATTGTTATTTTAAATATGACTTTTTTTAAAAATATATAGTTAGTTAATAACATTTAAGCATAAAATGCTTTTGCTGTTTTATAAAAGCAAATAGAGTAATTTTACAATTCGCAGAAGAAAACTTATCAGGAAGTATAAGAAATGAAAGAGCGAGATGAAGAATAGTTTTACTCCTTTCATTAACTATTCTTAAGAAAGCTTATCTCTAAGAAATCCGTTAGTGCCCCAGGAGACACACACACATGCATACATATGGAAGGGTGATAACAGAAGCAAATGAACAAAGTTTAAGTTGAGATGTTAAAACTAAGTACTCTTTCCTTTTCTCCCAGAGTATATGTTTGCGTCTCGAGTTACTTAATTATGAGTAACTAGAGAGTGAGAGAGTATAACAATAAAATCAAGAAATTAATCCTTATGAATGAAAAATAGTTTTTATATAGTGAGTAATATTAAATGATTTTGTTATCTATTATATGTATTGGACATTAAAATTTAGAGCTTTGTATGAAAAATAAGTACGAGACTTGAATTTTTAAACAGCTGATTGCATAAACATTCAGTTAAGGAATGTTTATGAAAAAAAAAAGTTAAGGACTTTTCATCAGTTCCGGTATAATTTAATCAGTACCACCATGCGCCTTTTTTTTTTTTTTTTTTTTTAAAAACAACAACATATATTTTTGAAATATTTTTATTTAGAAATACTTTTAGAAACATTAAACACATACTACTATTATTCTTTTCTCATCTTCATAAGCGCAAATAATACATTTGATTATATAAATTATCTTAAAAACTACTATTTATTGGCATGAAATCGTTTTTTCTTGATCTCTATTTTTATTTTGACCTGATCTATAATTTATTCCATCTTTGGCTATTTTTAATGGGAACACAATTTCAAGTCATCCGTATTTTGCCATTTGTACCATTCTTAAGTGCCATGTCAAAACAGATATGCATTTAGTAATCATCTAGTTTGTAAAGTCTGTGTTCTCTAGATCCAGCATCAGAAACTGTTTCAAAATGTTATGTGAAAGATGGCTCAAACAGCTATCTTCACTTTGGTTACTTTAAAAAATATTGCATCCATTAATAGATTGCCTCACTTTTTTTTAGCCTAGCAAGCTATGACTAGCAGTGTTAAGTGCTAGTCATAGCTTGCTTTTGAGAAAGACTCTGGTACTTAGAAAGGCCTAGTTCAAAGACTTAAGTATATTTGACTGTACTGTGTTGTCTGAAAACCCCAGATTCAAATCTTGTCTGGATGAGTGTAGTTTTTTTTCCTTATTTAGGTTTATATTCTCCCACCCCTCCTAAAAAATCACAAATTGGAGATCACATGCATATTAATGAACAATATGCATTTGTCTGATGGTGCTTGGTTGTTTTGACATAATCTTCTAAACAGCAGTATCTGCAGTGTATTACTAAACGTTTTGTTTCTGTTAATAATATGTCCTTTCTCTGATCAAAATCCATCTTACTTCTAATGCTCAATTAAGTGTGTTTTGTGCACCTCAAATCAAATATTATTGAGCTTATAGAGCACCTTCTGCCATCCTCTTCCCTCACAGAATTCTAGAGCACCATACAGGGTGAAAACTACTGTCATACTGAACTATGTATTGATGAATTCCTTAATAATTTGGCAGTGTATTCAGCAGTTTGATTTGTGTTTCTTAAAGATGTATGGCATGTTTAAAAATGTTGTTTTGTATGGCTTTTTTCATTTACATGGATGCCTCTTGCTGCAGTTTTTTTTTTTTTTTCTTGAAAAACCCTGAAAGCAGCAATTGAGTAGGCTGTTGAGAAAACTTTGAAATAGAGGAAAGAGGATATAAAATGAACCAGAGATTTAAAGCTGAGATAAAACAGATAAAGATATTCTAAATGTCTGGACTAATAGGCAGCATATATCCAATAGAAATGTAATCAACAGTGTAGTATTGGAGGTATAAAAAGCTGTCAAAAATCCGGAATGTGAAAAAGCAGCTAGAGTAGATGATGTTTAACCAAAAATGTTCAAATGTGAAAGTATAAAAGTTATTGTGACTTAAGAGTCTTAGAAACTTGAATTCCCAATGATTGGAGTAAAACTCTCATAGTATCCATCTATAAAAAGGGAAATAAAAACAAATGTCAAAATTGCATGAGTATTTCTCTGCTGAGTGTTCCATGTAAAGTTTGCTGAGGACCTTTATGAAATTAGAGTACTCATTGTTGGATTTTATACTTGGGAAGAGGTTATCAAAAACTGTTGAAGAAGAACATGAGTCAGAACAAGCTGTTGTTCTGGCCAGATACATTTTGTCAGGATCATATTTTTACTTTAAGACAAATGGACTAGAAATTATGGAAATATAACAGGGATCTGTATTTAAATTTCATAGATCTGGAAAAGGTATATGATATAGTGCTAAGAGAAAAGTTGTTTTAAACACTATGATTATATGGTAAATAATATATTTAGTTTATGCTTGAGTTGTAAGCCCTTGATTAGAATTCACTGATGTTAATAATGATTCCAAGGGTCATCCCTGGAAGTTATGAAAGGAAGCTGTGAGCAAGAGGGTGAGGAGTGGTTTCTTTGCATGGAGGGTGGTTGAACTGTTGAATGCATTGCCTGATAGAGTGGTGAGAGCGAGAATGGTCAATGAGTTCAAGGAGTGGTATGATAGACTTTGTGTTTCTTAGGAAGGTCCTCCCACGATGAGTTTCTTGACTCCATGGAGGCCTGAATAATAATAATAATTATTATTATTAAATCTAATAGGAAAATTAGAAATTTATACTATATAAATTATATTTTAATCCTTTATTAAGCATAAGCAAACTTTGTTTGCTTATGCTTGGTAAAGGATTCAAATAAGGATATAATTTTATCATATATTATTATTAACATCAGACCTACATGGAGTTGAGACTCATGGCACAGTACTTTGATTTCTCAACTACACTATAGAACTGATTTTTTTACCCCTTCTTAGATTAGAGATATTACAAATATGAGATTTATGAAGAAAATTAGAGAAGTGAATGAATGGTGTGAAAGATTTTCAAAACGAGGATATTTGAAAGGAACTTGACAGTACATTCAAGAATGTGTAAGAGCTGACCATGTTGACAAATAATAATTTGGAAGAAATTTGTTGATTGGATGCTAGTAATAATGCATGCTTAATAAGGTTGGTAGAGCCTCTGCTACTAATGGCTCAGTTAAGTAAGTTTGAGCACGGTCAGTAGTTGGAAGATGACCAATCGTTCGATGCTGTTGGCACCCTCAATGAGTCTTTGGACTCCCTGGAGGTGTCAAATAATAATAATATGTGTACTACTACTATCATGGTATCCTATATACTTCTTGAGGATAAATATCAGAAAAATAAACTGTTCTCAGACTGCGAATAGCAAATAGTTTTTTTTTTTTTTTTTTTTTGTGAGATTTGGAAAGGAAAACCATCTAGAACTTGTATAACATCTGTGTTTTGGAAGGCGATGTGTAAGCAAACTCCCACAATGAGTTGATTCCATACTGATGATGAAAATTTTTTATTATGTTATGAATTTATTTATTTATTTTCATTTCTAACAAAGAAGTGTAATCATCTCTACATAAGAATGTGTGTAAATAATGTGCTAAATAGTTCTGTGGAGTAACTGTAAAATGAAAATGTCAGATCTAGTACTCGACCATATATTTCTGGTAGTGTTAAATAAATATTTATATATTTTTTAAACTATTTCAAAATGAGGCTTTCATGTTTCAGTATTCATATTCAATTTATTAAAATTTTTAGTGTTTTAAGAAGAGACCCCCCCCCCATCCCATTCTCCAAAATTCCACATTTTACCAGATATAAATTGTCAAATTGGAACATCTTGGCTAATTATATTCCAGTTAGACTTCTACTTCATGCTCTGTTAATTCTTACCTCATTTTACCAGTTCATTTTGTGTGAGCTGTTAGGCAGTTTTTATTTTCTAAGTACAATGAACTTTACATGGTTTAACATTTCAAGAAATAGGTGAGATTATGGTAAGGCAGTTTTGGATACTATTTTTTTATTTATTTTAAATTACTGCTGTATTTTATGTAAGACATGAAAACTGCATTGTTAAGGAGCATCAGTTTGTCATATTTGTTTTAAGAAAATTAGGTGGTGTCCAGTCATCCATACATAGCTTGGATATATTGCTTTTTCTTTAGAACAAATGTTTTAGAAATCAACTTCTGTTCACTATGGAGGAATTCCATTTAAGGCATTTAAATTTCATTTAAATAATATAATACTAAGCACTAGATAATTTGCTTTTATATTTGAGGTTTTGTTTATAACTTATATAAGAAAATTTTTAAAATTAATAACCTCCTTTTTTTAAAGCATGCATTATAACAGATTTTATTATTTTAATAATTCTTATTCACATCCTTCAATTATGTTTGTCAGATCTAGTACTTGGGAACACTATGATAGTTAATCTTCATACGGCCTAATATCTCAAACTCCACAAATTTGCTTTATTACTATGTTTCCTCCTGTCCATATATTTTCTGTTAAAATTATCAATGATAATAACTCTTCATACTAGCTAAACTCAGATTCTCAACATTGATTGTCACCACTCCTAAAATTTTAACTCCCTTGGTCATAATATGACATCAAAGTTGATGCCATGCCATGTGCAGCACATCAGTTGATTTTCTTGCTAATAGTATAATCTCATAATTCAAATAATTTCATCAGTTGATGAGCTTATTTAATCATAAACTGAGAAGTGAACAGATATATGAATAAAAACTTCCATTGGAGAAATATTATAGAAAGAAGAACTTAGGAGAAGGGAGAGAGATTAGTAGTCCTTGGAAGCTAAAAAAATCTTTGAACATAACAGCAAGAGATTCTATTCAGAAAGGATGAAAGGGATAAGAATGAAATTGATAAATAGGGAGATAAAGCAAGAATGTTAGAAGAGCAGATGTTAAGAGAAGTAATGAGCAGTTAAAGACTGAGATTGAGGGTTGATGAATCTGAGACTGCCATCTATATGAAAATCTTGAAACATTTTTCTTATTATAACTTCAATAACTTCTTAGTAAATGGAACCATGAATGTGGCACAGAATTATTATTGCAATTATTATTTTAGCTTCTTTATGGAATCTAAACATCCAGGTCAAATGCCTTTAATACCTTTTTAAACTCATTGATTGACATTCTCAATCACTACTCTCTTAGCAAAAGCAGGTAGTCCTTATTTGCTGATTATCAATTCTTGGGAATGGTTCTTGTTCCACTTTGCCATGTATTGCAAATTTTCTTTTGCATCTGTCTGATAAATAAATCTCCATAGTAACTTATATTTCAGATCAATGGCAATAATTAGATTGTTTTCTTAAAGTTAGGAGGATAAATAAAGTGGGGGGGGGATTAAATGGATGAATCATGAATTCATGCAGGAGTTGTGTAAGAAAGAGATATTATGAAGGAGGTATAAAGAAGAATACACTCATCATTTGCCAATGAGGAGCAAAAGGCAGAGGTTAGGAAAGAGACAAGTGTAGTGAGACAAGAAACTGGCACATAAAAGGAGACTGACTCAAATATGAAGATAAAAAGTTTAACAGTGGTGACATTGAATAATTCAGAAGGTTAGCATCCATCTCTTAAAGGATAATGAAACTGAATAGGAAAATTACAGAAGAATTTCTCTGGGTGTTCTGGACAAGATTTTTGCAAGCATTTGATAGATTACCACATGATAAGTTAGTGTACAAGCTGCAGAGGATAGGAATAGATAATATATTGGTTAGATCATTCAGAGATTGGCTCACTGAACGATACCGGCAAGTTGTGTATGATGAAGCAGTGTCTCAGAAAAGGAAGGTAACCAGTAGTGTGTGTGTGTGTCTCAGGATTCTGTTCTTGCCCCCCCTCCCCTACTGTTTAGTTTATTTGTTAATGATATTTCATGTGGATTGACTGGAGGATCTTCAAATGTTTGCCAGTGATGCAAAGTTAGGTAGAATTATTAGGAGTAGTGCTGATGTTAATTCTCTACAGGAAGATTTGAATAGAATTTTAGTTTGGAAAAATGAGTGTGGTTGCAGTTTTAATATTAATAAATGCAAGGTGGTGTTGCACATTGGGATACAGAGATACAAGGCTATTTACAGGGTGTTCGGGATAAATTTGACAGTTTCGTAAGGAAAAAGAAAATCTTCTTTGTATCTATTAAATTTAATGAATTTACAAAAAAACATTACAGGCAGAGTTAATTACAATACTATCAACAAGATTTACTCAAAATAACCACCATTAGCATCGATCACAGTTTCAATTCTGCTTCGGAACCTCGAACAAGCTGATGCTACAGTCTCCCTGGGAAGGGCCGCAAAAACTGTTTTAATTTTATCCATTAACTGGGCTTTTGTATTACTGGAAGTGCGATTGGTGTCTTTTTCAACTGCGCCCCATACAAAATAATCCATGGGGTTAAGGTCTGGGGAGTTTGGAGGCCAAACATTTGGACTGGTGAAGTCGTAGAAATTTTCAGACAACCATTTTTGACTTTTCCCAGAGGTGTGGCAAGGGGCCGAATCCTGCTGCCATACATACGGCCTACCATTGGCTACCCTTGTTATCCAGGGCTTGACTACAGTTAGCAACTCCACGAACAAAGCCCGAATTCCAATGCCAGGGTTCTTCAACACCTGTTCCTGCAGATTTGCGAGGAATTCTGCTGTACGAACGCAATCAGATCGTCTGCTAGGGATCTTTCTTCTTGCTACATCCTCGTAGTCACCATTGCAAGTCTCTAGTTTTCATGCCTGATTGTTTTTACTGTATTCAGGGAGCATTGGGAAGCAGTCGTAATATCCTTATTTTGATGGCGGGCACGAATCATCATGATACAAGTTATTCTCTTCCATGATTCAGGTGGGTTCCAGCTATCCATCCTTTCTGACATCTTGTATATGAATGAAGAAGGGTCCAAACTTTTAAATGAAGAGAAGTGTGTGTTAATACATGTAACTTACGGAAAAATATAATTAATTATAAATATGTCAAATTTATCCCGAACACCCTGTACCTGTATTTGTGGAGCTGTACTTCAGGAACTGCATGAGATTTGGGATCATTAGTGATGGTAGACAGTAGACTGAAGTTCTGAGGGTACATTGCAAGTGTTGCAAAGACTGCACATCATATTACTGCTATGATAAAAAATACTTTGACATGTAGGGATATGGAGGTGGTGGTGCCTCTATATAAGGCATTGGTCAGACCACATATGGACTATTGTGCTCAGGACCTCCTAGATGAGTCTTTGACTCCATGAGGTCTTGTTTAATAATAATAATAATAATTTGGTTACTAGGTTTTATTGTGATGTGGAAACATTAGATTGGAGCCAAAGATGAATGACCAAAGTGATATCAGGACTCTGTAGTTTTGGCTGTGAAGAGCATTTGAGGGAATGTGGATTACAGAGGTTGGCAGATAGGAGGAAAAGAGGAGATATGATGGAGACCTTCAATTTAGTTAAGGGATTTTTATCAGATTAATACAGAAGGAATTATATAAAAGAATGGATGTTAAGATGGGAAGAATGAGAGGCCATCCCTGGAAGTTGTATAAAGATGTGGCGAAGAAGGATGTGAGGAGTATATTTTTTGCATAGAGTTGTTGGTGAGTGAAATGCATTACTGGAGTGCATTGTGAATGCAGGTAGTGCAAATAACTTCAAAGCTCATTATGATAGACATATTGCTGGTTGAGTGGGCCTCGATGGCTCCATGGAGTCAGCAAATGACTCTTTTGACTCCATGAAAGTTACCAATAATAATAATACTTGAGAAAAGGCTAAGAAGAATTATGGAAAAGAAACCTGAGAAAGAACAAGCTGGATTCAGGCCAAATAATAGACATCAGTCTATTATTTGGCCTTTAAGACAAATACTTGAGAAATCATAGCACTATAACAAGAACCTGTATTTAAGTTTGTAGATCTTGAAATGGAATATTATGTCAGCTGCCAGGAGAAAAGGTGTTCAAAATGCAATTATTTAATAATCAGGATGTTATGCAGAGCAGTACATATTCTATATTTAAGTTGTAAAATGGCAGTTAGAATTGAAGAATATAAAGGAAGATGGTTTGATGTAGATCAGATGCAAGACAAGTGTGCATAGTAATTTTACTACTGTTTGTCACCTATATCAATCAAGTTATGAAGTAAAGTGACATTAATTCTTATTAAAATTTGAAATATTCCACTCAGCTCATTATACAGATATTATACTCTTAAATAAACCTAGTGCAAGTCTTTGAGATTCTTTAACTAGATTGAATAACTACTGTAACAAATTTGACATGAAAATTTTCAGTGAAGTGGGAGAAACTATGAAAATTAATAGGAACATGAGAAAACATCAGCTGCATTCTCAATGGAAATCCTAGAGAATAAGTAAAATATTTCATCTGTTTAGGCACAATGTTGTAGCAAAAGTGAAATTAAATATGGAAATACACAACAAAATAACTAAAGCTAGTATGGTGGAGTTAACGGAATAAATACGTATGGAATAAGAGAGAAATTAGTCAAACATGGAATCAGCTGTATACATGACATTATTCAAACCAATTTTCTGGAAGCCAGTTTAGAAGCAAATATGAAAGTTTGGGAAATATTAGGAATGCGAATGAATAATTATTACCGTTACTGTTATTATGGGACCACTCCAAGGAGTAAGGATTCATCAAGGGAAGGCTCGCACACTGTTGCTGACAAGAGTCTGACAACAGGATTGATAACAAAAGAGTAGAAGGGAATGAAAATAGTTCCACAGCATGAGATAAAATCAGTAGTAGCAGCAAACTATAGGCCAATTTGTAGAGATAGAATACAAAATTGAATTCATGAGAATGGGAATCATTCCAAAAAACACGAGTTTGTTTCAGCAACTTACATTTTATAATAGGATAACAACTGAATTGCTATTGGATGGAAGAGATGCTTATACATTGATTTTCTAGATTTTGCAAAAATATTTGTTAATATTATTGGCCTGATTAGCTGAGTAAATTAGCATACTCTGTCTGACTGACAGGCTAGGGTTTCAATTCCAGCGATGTGCATGAAAGTTTTTGAATATCTTAATGTTGTAGAGGAGTTTCATCATCCAGTGTGAGATCCCCACTAACTACTTATTTGGTGAAGTAGGCTGAAAAAAAAAAGTGTGTTCTAAATATGTGGTCTCTAGAGGATTGCTTTCAGATTATATAACCCATTGCATACCCACAGTACTAATATTAATGTTCTGTATTACTGAAAAACTTCAACCAAAATGGAAGTTAAGGAATATTTAGGACAGAGGGAGATGGTTCATTTGAGGCTATCTGGTGCTACATTGAGCTAATAGGACAAAATATATTGTTGGTTGCAACCAACTTCCCTTAATTGGAAGCTCTACCTTTAATTGGTGAAAGTGTTGTTCCTGGAGGTTGTTAAACATGTGGAATTTCAGTCAAGAAAGAGTTTGTGAAACTACAAAGCTGACAGTTATGATAAACCAAGAGGCAGCTTGTAGCAGTGCCATGGCATAAGAAGCAACTCAAAAAGAATATCAGTAGTTCATGGGGAAGTGTCAAGGATTGGTCGAGAAAAGCAGTATCAGATTAGATACAGCTCAAAAAGATAAACCAAATGGGGATAAATGAATGAGTAGCGATATAAAGCAGGCTGGAATAAAAAGAAAACAGTATGGAGGGAATATAGAGTAAAAAGTGATCAGCATGCTCATGAGAAATACGTAGTGCAGTCAAGAAGGGTGAGGTACAGTAAGGAAAGATAAAACAGATTATAAAAAAAAAAATAGCGAAATAATCCAAAGTAAATGCGAATAGTTTTTCCCTTATATAGTAAGTAAGAGGAAGTATTATCATGGAAGGATAACTTCCCTGATAATACTTGATGGTAGAGGAAGTGACAGAAACATAAGACAAAATAAACAACTTAGTGATCACTTTTGCAAAAGTATGTCATTCAGGTGATGACTTTGCAGTTACTGATGTGAGAATTGAGGTAGATGAACTGGACGTACTCAAAATATCAATGCAAATACAGCAATAGGCCTGGATGGTATGTCAGCTCGTGTGCTACAAGAATGTGCAAGTGAACTGGCAATACCTCTGACGATGTTCTTTAATCTAAGTCTGCTCTGACTAGGTTCCAAGGAACTAGAAATGGATAAGATAGTTCCATTACATAAACGTGCCTCCAAGACAGAAGTAGCAAATTACAGACTCTGGAGTGGTGGTTAAAGTATTGAAAAAGTTGGATAAATGTACAATCCAGGAATGGGTGGATAGGAATGATAGGGTTATAATAGAATCATAATACCATGATACTACTGGACTTTCACGGGTAAACTATTATACAAGTTGGAGGAAATGAAAACATATTATTATTCAGGCCTCCATGGAGTCAAAAGACTCATCGAGGGAGGTCCCTCCTAGGAAACACAAAGTCTATCATACCACTCCTTAAATGCATTGACCGTTCTCGTACTCACCACTCTATCAGGCAATGCATTCTATGGTTCAACCACCCTCCATGCAAAGAAACCACTCCTCACCCTCTTGCTCACAGTTTCCTTTCGTAACTTCCATGGATGGCCCTTGTCATGACTCCTTCCTGCTGTTCAACCAAGCAAAAGAACTCCCCAGTGTCAACCCTGTAACCACCTCTCAACAGTTTAGAAGTTTCAATCATATCACCTCTCCTTCTTCTATCCACCAAACTCTGCAGTCCAAGCTCCCTCAGCCGATCCTCATAACTAACATTGTACAGTCCTGACACCATCTGCCTTTGTACCCTTTCCACAGTTAATTTATCTCCTTGAAATCCTGGGGACCTGATCTGAGAACAATAGTCTAAGTGTGGTCTGATCAGAGTCTTATACAACTGAAAGCTGGTGGTATAGATGGTGTGCGTGGAGGGGGTGGATAGCTGACAGACATTGGAGAGTAGTATACGGCACAATGGAGTTTAGGTGAATGAGAATGACTAGTGGAGTGTCTCAAGGCTCTGTTCTTTCACTTATTCTTTAATTTGTAAATTCACGATACAGGGAATGATATAAGGGGGGGGGGTGTTCAGTTGTTTACTGACAGTGCAAACCTGGGGAGGGCATTAGTTGATAAGTGATATAGATATCCTGTAGAATGATTTAAATAAATTGGCAGTGTGCATGAAGGATAATGGTTGCTAAGATAATATTAAGAAATGTAAGGTTATGCTTTGATATAAAGAGATAAGCAAAACTTTATTAATATGAAAGATCCTGGAATCAATGTTTTTTTGTTTTTTTTTTACTGCACATCTTTTTAAATTAAAAAAGCACTAAAAATATTAAATGATCATATATTAATGCCTCCCTTTGCTGTATTTTTGGCAATAATTGCCAAGTACAGCAAATGTATAATACTATTTGTATTTTTGATTTCCAACTAATGGAAGAAAACCCTGACCTTTTCCCATCAATCCTTCCTCTTCCCCAAAAAATAATTTCTATTTCAGATCCTTCTACCATTCCCTCCTTCCCAAAATGCTCTCTGCCCGCCCTTAATAATAATAATAATATTATACATATAAAAATACCCCAGGTTTTTCAAATAATTCTCCCACATTGCTTTATCTACACTTTGACCAAACCCCCTTCCTTTAACAGCTTAACAGCAGATGAATGCATATCACCTGGATAAGGAGACAGCCAAAAACATCCAAAAAGGTATGTCTGAATTTTCTTTTTATATTATTCTTCATATATCAGTTTTTATAACACATCAGTAATGCCCTAAGATTTGAGTAAAAAGCCAAATTGTGATATTGTGAAAAAGGGGCACTCCTAAACGAAAGTAGGCTAAAATAATAGTTACTTAGAGGAGTAACATGGGAATTTTCTTAGAAATAATACCTATAATGGAAGAAAAATTTTTTTTCTTGTTGTTTATTCCTGTTGTTGTATTTTGGACCATCCTCACTATCTTTCTTGGAAGAGTATAATCACGTATTTCCTGAAGAATATAATCTGCAGGTCTTTGCATTCAATTTATTTCCCAACAAGTGTCTTCTTTCTTCTCATCTACCAAATGAGAAGAAAGAAGACATTATTCACATTGTTGATATACTATAGGTTGATGAACAACCCTTCATGAACAGTATTACCATTCAGTAAAAAAAAAGAAAAAGAAAAAAAAGTTAGCTATTTCACAGTGCATGCATGCATGCGCGCGCGCACACACACACACACACACACACACACACACACACACACACACACACACACACACACACACACACACACACACACACACAAAATTCCTAGTAAGTGCAATTTAATGTACTTCCATTTCATGATGATCTTGTCAACCAGTAGCATAAAAATAGGTATATTGATTTTCATTTAAGCTTTTTTTTTTTTTCAGTCTGCATTTAAGTTGTCATGGTGATTTACTAATGTGTATCATATATTCTAACAGCATTTCTTCTTACAAGAACTGGAAGTGTCTAATTATAGGCCAGTCTGTGTGTCATCAGTAGTTGTTAAGATCTTGGAGAAAGTAGTGAGGGACCGTATACAGCATTGGGCAGATGAGGGTAATGTTATCTGTGAGAGTCAACATGGATTTGTGAAATGGCGCTCTTGTTTTAGCAATATGCTAGCCTTTTATATTAAAGTTACAAGAACATTAGATGAGGAAAAGGCATATACTGCAATTTTCTTAGACTTAGCAAAGGCATTTGACAGGGTGCCACCATGATAAGCTGATATTTAAGTTGCAATACATGGGTCTGGATGTCAGATTGGTCCACTGGATTCAGGATTGGCTGTCTGATAGGTATCAGAGAGTTGTGTATGGTGGAGCAGTTTCAAGGAGACAGAAGGTTACAAGTGGGGTCCCACAGGGCTCAGTACTAGGACCTATATTGTTTAACCTTTATATCAATGACATTGCCAGTGGATTGCAAGGGGATATTCAGTTGTTTGCAGATGATGCGAAGCTGGGAAGGATTATTAGTAATAGTGCAGATGTGATAGTCCTGCAAGAGGATTTGAATAAGCTAGATAGATGGGCAAATGAATGGGGATGTCAATTTAATGCAGCTAAATGTAAGGTCTTGAGGTTTGGGAAACATCGATGGGATGCTGCATACTCTATGGGAGGAGTTATACTGGAGGAAGTTGGGGAGACAAGAGATCTGGGGTTGATGATTGATAGAAACCTGAAATTTAGGGGACATATTGCAAAGGTGGTGAAGGTAACACAGAGGATTGCTGTAATTATGAGAAGGACACTGACCTGCAGAGATAAAAAGGTTATCATTCCATTGTATAAGTCTCTGATCAGACCACACTTAGACTATTGTTCTCAGATTTGGTCCCCAGGATTTGAAGGAGATAAATTAACTGTGGAAAGGATACAAAGACGGATGACAAAGATGGTTTCAGCACTGTACAATTTTGGATATGAGGATTGGCTGAGGGAAAGTGGACTGCAGAGTTTGGTGGATAGAAGAAGGAGAGGTGATATGATTGAGACATTTAAACTGTTGAGAGGTGGTTGACACTGGGGAGTTCTTTCGCTTGGTTGAACAGCAGGAAGGTTCAACCGTGGAATGCATTGCCTGATGGAGTGGTGAGAGCGAGAACATTTAATGAGTTTAAGGAGTGGTATGATAGTCCTTGTGTTTCTTAAGGGGGACCTCCCCTCGATGAATCTTGACAGACTTTATGTTCTTAGGAAGGACCTCCCATGATGAATCTTTTGACTCCATGGAGGCCTGAATAATAATAATAATAATAATAATAATAAAGAAGATACCAACTTTTCTTAATGCACATAAAAAATCTGGCAATAAATACTCTAAACCATCGCTTCCCAAACTGTTGGCCGTGGCTCCCTTGGGGGGCCTTAAGTTTTGTTGAGGGGGGCATGAAATAACGAAAACAAATTTAAAATGTTTTAAGACTAAGTAGTTCTTTTTTTTTTAATCTTAAAAGAGACATATTTAATTTTTATTATTTATTATTTTTTTTTGTTATTTTTTATATTTTATTGGGAAAAAATACACACATTGGTGTTGGTTCACAAATTTTGCTTCGTGCATATTTCAGCGCTTAATGAATATTAGTAAATTCAAAGGTATTGATAAGAAGCACAAAAAAACTTATGTGCTCCTATTTATATTTACATTGAATATAAATACAATAAATATTATAATCATATATGTCTGTATTATAAGGGGTGCTTAAGGTCAAAGCTGATAGCCTTTAAAGGAATGCAGAGTACTGACCAGGGCTTCTGCCCTAATGTCCAATCCTCACCTTCTCGTGGTGCACCCTGTTGGGGATCTACTTGGATACTGAATGAACGAGGATGGGCTGGCAATTTGGGATTTAGCCAACCAAATTGTATTCTTATTGGTTAAACCAAAATAAAAAATGATGGTACAACATGACAAAATTTCATGCCGGCTGGGGCATCGCCCGGTTAAATAAGGCCCCTGTTGTTTTTGCCAGGGCGAACAGCGAAAAGTCAGCTACTGGAACAAATCTGAAAACACACCCCAACTCAACATCACCAGAGATAAAGATTGGTACTATCAACATAAGAAGCCTGAATGGCAAGGAAATGGAGCAAGCTGAGGAATAGATAAGTACCAGATCGACATTATAGGGGTGACTGAAACAGAAAAGTCAAAAACTGGTGAGATCTTTCTGAGCAATAAATGCAAAATGTTATATTCAGGAAATGACAATAAAAAAAAAAAAGGAGTAGCCATAGTATTCAACACAAAATACGAGGCTAATCTTCTTGAATGGCAGTCAGTCTCAAGTAGAGTAATGTGGGCAAATATGAAAATGGGAAACTGGACAATGAGACTTATTTGCACCTATGGTCCCACAGAAGGTTCTACTAAGGTAGAAGTTCTACTAAGGAGGAATTTTTTGAGGCTTTAGAAAAAGCAACTGACACAATGAAAAAGGAAAAGTTGGTCCTTGTTGGGGATCTAAATAGTAGAGTAGGATATGATTGTGAGACATACAAAAATATTTTGTGAAAATTTGGAGAAAAGAGCAAAGCTAATAATAATGGCAAATATCTGTTGGATTTCTGCTCAGGACATGGACTGGCTATTACTAACACCATGTTCCAACATAAAAAGTGTGCAAATTCACATGGAATGAAGAGACAAGGAATTAGAAAAGTCTCATTGACTATGTTATTGTTGATAGTGATGTTTTCTCCCTGGTGCAGGACACCAGAGTGTACAGAGGATTTGAAATTGGAAGTGATCACTATTTATTCTTGAACAGGATAAAATTGAATTTCATATTGAAAAGAATAACATGTAAGAAAGTTTTAAAGCGAATAAAAGTTGAGCAGCTCTCCGATGTGAACTGTAGACTAAAATACACAAAGATTATTGAAGAAAAAATGAAAGAGTTTGAGAACAGGAATCAAACCTTGAAGAAAGCCCTGATTGATTCAACTAGAGAGGCATGTGGTGAAGTTGTCTGCAAGCATAGAAAAATTAGAACTCTAAGATGGACACAGGAAGTTAAAGAGGCAGTGAAGTAAAAGAAGAAAGCATGTCAAAAGTTCCTGGCAAATAATTCAGCTTGTGCTCTTAGAGAATGCAGAGACAAATGCAAGAATGCTAAACAGTGTGTAAAACAAAAGCACTAAACAAAAGTCATGAGAGGACTTTGGTAAGAATATAGAAAATAAATATCAAGAAGGTGGCAAAATATTCTGGAGGTTGTTGAAGAAGCTTAGGAATGGAGGAAAGAGTGCTGTAAAAGGAGTTAGAGATGATAAAGGTGACATGAAAACGGGACAAAAAGATATCCTTGAAGTATGGAGTAATTACTTTGAAAAACTGCTAAATGAAACAAGCAGTGATGACAGCACAGTGGTAAAAAACACTGACCAGGCATGCAGTCAGGAACACATATCGATACTTGAAGTAGAAAAAGCCATCAAAGGCTTGAAATGTGGAAAGGCAGCAGGAGTAGATGATATTCGACCAGAAATGCTGAAGTATGGTGGTATAAAAGTCTTACAGTGGCTGCACTGCATAGTTCAGAAAGCCTGGACAGAGGGACGAATTCCCGATGATTGGAGTAGAGCTCTCATAGTACCTATACATAAAAAGGGAAATAAAACTGAATGTGAATATTACAGGGGTATTTTCCTACTGAGTGTTCCTGGCAAGATCTATGCAAGTATACTTGAGAAACGGTTGAGAAGAATTGTGGAAGAAAAGCTGGGTGAAGAACAAGCTGGATTCAGGCCAAATAGAGATTGTCAGGATCAGATCTTCACTTTACGACAAATAGTCGAGAAAGCATGGGAATATAACAAAGATCTGTATTTGAGTTTTGTCAATTTGGAAAAGGCATATGACAAGGTGCCAAGGGAGCAGCTATTCAATACGCTACAGATATATGGTGTATGTGGTTTCAATTATATCAAGCAATACTTAGTCTTTATTTGAGTTGTAAGTCAGCAGTTAGAATAAGGAAGTACAGGTGTAAGATGTGTATGGTGTAAGATGGTTTAATTTTAAATCTGGTGTGAGACAAGGATGTACATTATCTCCTCTGTTATTCATTATCTATATGGATCATATTATGAAGAAAAGTGGTATTAAACATGATATCAAAATTGGAGATGTTAGTTATTTTTATTATTATTATTTAGTCCTCCATGGAGTCGAAAGACTCATCGTGGGAGGTTCTTCCTAAGAACATAAAGTCTGTCAAGACTCATCGAGGGGAGGTCTCCCCTAAGAAACAGAAAGTCTATCATACCACTCCTTAAACTCATTGACCGTTCTTGCTCTCACCACTCCATCAAGCAGTGCATTTCATGGTTCAACCACCCTCCAATGTCAGCTCTTTGCTTTATGCGGATGATGTTATACTTCTAAATAAATCCGCTACAGGTCTGCAAGATTCTCTGACTAAATTGAATAGCTGTTGTAATAGATATGGTATGAAGGTCAGCAATAAAAAGACAAAGACAATGAAAATAGGTAGAATGGTTGAAAATGTCAACTGTGTTGTGAATGGGGAACCTGTGGAACAAGTAAAACATTTCAGTTACTTAGGCACGATTTTTACTGAAGGTGATAAATTAAATATGGAAATAGACAACAGAATCAACAAAGCTGGTATGGTGGGAAGTCAATTGAATAAATTCATATGCAATAAGAGAGAAATTAGTCGGAACACTAAATTAGCTGTATACAAGACAGTGTTCAAACCAGTTTTAACTTATGGATCTGAGAGCTGGGTCAGAAGTAAAACACTTGACCAAAGACTAGAGACCACAGATATGAGAATTCTGAGAAAGATTATAGGTGTGAACAGATGGCATCAATGGCAATATCATATTAAAAACGAGGATATGAAATGGAAAGAACTTGACATTGTCAGCATCCAGGAATGCGTTAGCAGAGCTAATCTCAGGTGGTATGGTCACTTTAAACAGAATGGGCAAAGAAAGATTAGCAAAACAAGTGTTCTCTGCCAGGTTGGCAGCAAAACGACCCAGATAAAGACTAAGATATAGTAGGATTGATATGGTACAAAGTGCCTTAGACGATAGAAATATAAGATATGATAATGTTGGAAGCTTGACAAGTAACGGACTGATTTGGAGAAAATTGTAGATAAGAAGTTAGTAATGATGTAATTTTTTTCATGTTGTACTATCATATCCTGTACACCCTTTGAGGGTACATGGCAGGAATTTGATGATGATGTCTGTATTAAGATTTTTTTTTCAATGGGGACCCGTGAATTTTAATATTTACAAAGGGGGCCTTTACATTCATAAGTTTGGGAAGCACTGCTCTAAACCAACACAAAATAAGTTTGATTACTAATAAGGCTTAGTGTTGAATCTTATATTGTTTATGCACACTGTGTAAATAATGTGAGTAAACATTATTCACATTATTCTTTATAACAGCTGGCTGTGGAATAATCAAACGTGATCATTATCAGATTTAATCATCATGGTAGAACTGAAAGTACAGCAAATTAGCTCAGTAGAATGAGGAATTAGTATAGTATTTGAGTTATGGAGGAAGACCAGTTGGAAGGTAGAAAAGACTTAAAGAAGAAAATGGATTTTGTAGCCACTTAAAATTGCATGTTGACCAGGCAGTTTGAGAGTAATGGATAAAGCATCAGAGGATTTGTTTATAACAAGATAGTTGTTTTGTCTTCAACTGGGGATAGTACTCATACAATCTTGACTTGAGAGGTGACAAAGTATGTGGAATTTTCATTTTAAAAGGGATATATGTGGAACCGCAGAGTCAGTGATTATGGCAGACATAGGAAGCTAAGAGCAATACTTTTGTTCAAAATACTGCAAGGGATGGAGGTTATTAGTAAATAGAAAGTGGTCAGTAGTTTAGGGAATGTCTTTTCAGACTATATACTAATGGTTAGATGGGAATAACATAATGAGTAGGATGATTAAGCAGAAGCAACAACAAAATGTTTGTTATATAAAGAGAAATGTGATCATGAGAGCTAATGAGCAATATAAAGTGCAAGAATGGTGATCAGTAGAGTAACAAAGTCAAAATCATATTGAGTGAAAGTTGAGCAGTCCAGGAGGCCCAAAGAATTCTTTCACTGTGTAGTATGTGAAAGAAAGCATGACTATGGGATTGTTGATAGTAAGGAGGTAACAGAAGCAGTAGTTGAATTTCTGAGTTATCACTTTTCAGGGGTGGTATAATCTAGATCAGTGGTCACCAAAGTGGTCGATATCGACCCCCAGGGATCAATATAACATTGTTAGGGGGTGATAGAAAAAGGTTAACTTGGATTATCTCCATCCTGAATGACAACGCAATTAAGAGTGATTGTGGGAACAGCGACATGAATAGGACCTGTAAGATGGAGCAAGGTCATGAAAATAGTTACGGAGGCCAATCAAGTAGGCCAAAATGACATATTTACCAACAAGCGTCTTTTTTTGCTTATCCTGTTATAATTACATAATAGTAAAATAGAGGGGTCGATAAAAAGTCAAGAAACTCTTGAAGGGGTCGACGGTCAAAGAAGTTTGGCGACCCCTGATCTAGATGGAGATAATGCAACAGCTGAGACAGTGACAGATGTGGGAATAGAGGTAAATGAACTGGAGATACTTAAGATGTTATGAAATCGCAATGCGAATAGAGCCATGAGACTCGACTAAATATCAGCCTGTGTGTTACAAGAAATTTAAGAGAAATGGCAGTACTGCTAGCAGAATGGTTTTTAATTCTCAACATTGACAGTCGAAGAGAAACAGAAAGAGGAAAAGAAAATAGTTCAGTTATATAAAAGAAGCTCCAAGAGTGAGCCAGCAAATTATAGCCTGATCAGTATCTTGATACTGGAAAAATCAGTTAAGGGCTAAATACAGGGTTTCCAGGCAGTCTGGTGTGAGATAGAGGTGAAAAGAATTAAATACTTAGTCGGATGTTGTTATGGACCTGGTAATGTGGATGGTAGAGAGACCATGAAATGTATAATCAAATTAGCCAAACAAATAAGAAAAGGGTGATCACTATGGGCAATTTTAATTATGGCAATATAGACTGGGATGATGTGATAGCAACTGGAAGTAAAGAAAATTAATTTCTTTAGTGTTTGAGGGACAATCACCTCAGACAATATGTAACAGAGGACACATGAGGATTGAGCGTCTTGGATTTGATCGTCTCATCAGAGAATGTAATTATAAATGAGGTGTCAAATCACCCTCCAGTTGATAAGAGTGACCGTGAAGTGATCACCTGGGTGGTTGCCAGCAGTGTGAGTAAAGGGTATATGTTGAACTATACGCTGGTGATTATGAAGAGCTCAGGAGACAGCTGTAGCATGGATGGGGAGTTAGCTGGAAAGGAGATCAATGCAGCTTGGGGGGGGGGATATTCAAGAACTGTCGTAGAAGCAGTGTCTAAATGTATTCCAAGGATCAGGAAGTTAAATAAGGTAGGTGTGAAATGGATGAATGAAGAGATTAAGCATGAATATAGAGGAAAAAGGCAATTATGGAGGCAGCATAAGAGGAGTGGTAATAATCAATTCCATGAGGATTACAAAAAAGAACATTCAAGAAGGGTTGGTAAGGGTAGCAAAAGTGAAGTGTGAGCAGCAGTTAGATAATGAAGCCAAAAAAAATCCTAGGGAGTTCTTTCGATATGTAACCAGAAAAAAAAAAAAGATTATGAAAGGTTGACATTGATCAGAGAAAATGGTATAAGAACAACTGCTGTGGAGGATATAGTTGAGATACTTAATAAGCAGTTAATAAAGGTCTTTCAGTCTTGTGAATGTGATATCATGGAAAGTTTGAGAGCAGTTGATGAGGAGGCAAGACTGACTGTAAATGAGCAAAAGGTATATAGGGAATTGAGCAAACTTGATGGTAACAAGGCTGTGGGATTTGATAATATATTGCCACATATTTTGAAGGAATGTGGCAGGGAGTTGGCATCTGCCTTGACATATTTAATGAGTCTTGCAATGGGTTGAATTCCAAAGGAGTTGAAGGAGGGCAAGATTGTGCTTCATAAGTGAGGTGATAGAACTTAATTATAGGCCTGTGTGTGTGTGTGTGTGTGTGTGTGTGTGTGTGTGTGTGTGTGTGTGTGTGTGTGTGTGTGTGTGTGTGTGTGTGTGTGAGATGTTGTGGTTAAAGTGTTGGAGAGGCTGGTGAGAACCAGGATCCAGAATTGGGTTGACAACAATGGTATTATCTTTGATGGACAGCATGGATTTACTAAAGAGTAGATCATGCTTTACTAATCTACTTGCTTATTATAATAAGGTGACGACTTCATTGGAGAGAGGAGAGGGATACACAGTAGTATACTTAGATTTTGCAAAGGCTTTTGATAGATTACTGAATGATAAGTTGATAGTCAAACTAGAGCAGATGAGGTTGGATGTTAGTTTAGTGCATTGAATCGGAGATTGACTGATAGGTATCAGCAAGTTGTATATAGGGGAGAACTATCCTGGAAAAGGAAAGTCACTAGTAGTGTGCTTCAGGGTTTTTAGAGTCATTGCATTGCTGTTTAACAATGCTAATGATATTGACAAGGATTTGGGTGGGGATGCTTAGTTGTTTGCAGACTTACAAAGACTTGAATGGAATGAGTGAATGGGAATGGGAGTGGGGATGCCAGTTCAATGTTGTGAAATGTAATGTTTTAAATTTTGGGAAAAAAGATGGGATGTAGAATTTATGCTTGGTGGGGATATATTGTTGGAGGTGGAGGAAATAAGAGATCTTGGGATGATATTAGATAATAATCTAAAATTTAGAGGACAACATAAATGAATTCTGAGAATGATGCAGAGGACACTGACTTGTAGAAGTAAGGAGATTCTTGTTCCATTGTATAAGGCTCTAATTAGGCTGCACATGCTACTGTGCACAGATTTGGTTACTTGGTTTTCAAAAGGAAGAAGAGATGTTGGAAAGGGTCTAGAGGCAACTGACTAAGGTGGTTTCTGATCTCTGAAATGTTGAAGATGAGGAAAGGTTGAGAAGATGCAATTTACAGAGTCTAGTAGATAGGAGGAAGAGGGATGATATGATAGAGACCTACAAGTTAGTAAGGAGTTGTTATATGATCAGTGTTGAAGAGGTTTTGTAGAAAATGGTGGGAGATCAGGGTAGAACAAGAGGTCATCCTTGGAAGCTGTATAAAGAGGGTGTGACCAAGGGAGTGAGGAGCAGGTTTTTTGCATGCAGAGTTGTGAATGATTAGAATGACTTGCCTGAGAGTGTGGTGTCTGCAGAGAATTTGAGTGTGTTTAAGGTGTGGTATGATGAGCTGTGTGTATGACAAAAGGACCTCCTAGGTGAGTCTCTGACTGCATGGGGGTCTTAGGGTAATAATATTAATACAGGAAATGGGTGATTAGGAAAATTGTATTCAGGGGAGACCACTTTGTGAAGGGTAGCTTGGCTTACTAATTTATATATGACTCTTCCCCAACAGAAGGTTTTAAATGTATAGTATATTAGTACTGTGGGCTAAAGCTTTTATTTTATTTATTTTTTACATAATCTGGAAACTATTCTCTACAGACCAAACATGGGACTTTTTTTTTCCAAGCCACTTCAGACTTTTAACAAGTAAGGCTGTGGTCTCATAGCAGGTGTTGAAATTCATCTATCCCAATGAAAATCTGACAGACATCCATGTCTGCAGTGGGATTTGAACTTTGTTGGAGTAGGTATGCTAATTGCTCAGTCAACCAGGCCATTATAATTTACTCACTCAAAGTAATGGATACACCATGTTGTATCCATTGCTTTGCATAGACATTTGACTGGACACTGCATTGCCTACTCTGGGGATGAAACATGGCAGTAGTCATTTCACACCTCCAAAAAGCAGTTGATGGAAGACATCTATCATCTAGAGGTCTAGTTAGAATTTCCTCACAACTAGGGAAGATGTGCATTTAAGGCAGATACTCTTCCTCCCAGAGCTAATTTATGGAAGCAAGCCATACACAGGAAGGTGGAGATGACTTGGCTGGGAGAGGCTTTGTATTGTGTAATCACCAGCCAATAATCTCACAGATGATTGTGATTATGAAAAACCCAGGAGGCAGTTTGCAGCTTTATTATGAAATGAGGAATTGAATGGGAAGGAAATCAGTGCTGCTTGATCCCTACTCAGGAACTATCTGGCAGAGACAGTGATTGATTTGTATTCCAGAGGTTAGGATATTATATAAGGTAGGTGTAAAATGGATGATTGAAGAGGTGAAGCATGAAATCTGGGGGGGAAAAAAGCATTGTGGAGGCAGCACAAGATTAGTGGCAATAATCAGTTACATGAAGAGTACAAAGAGCAAGGAAGATAAGGATATGAACAGCAGTTAGTAAATGAGGTTAGAAGGTAAGTGTGAGCAACAGTTATCAGATGAGACTACAAGAAATCTTAGGGAGTTTTTTGATATGTGGTTAGTAGAAGGAAGAATGATTATGGGAGGAAGATGTTGGTCAGTGATTATGATAAAATGAAACCATTATGCAGGAATAGTAGAGGTGTTAAATGAGCAATTCATTAAAGTATTCCATCCTTGTGAATATAATTTAATGTAGAACTTGAGAGAGAGAGCAGCGGGAAGGTGGAAGAGTGATGAGAGAGCAGAAGATATATGAGGAATTGAGGAAACTTGATGTCATTAAGGCCATAGGAGCTGATGATATATCATCATATGTTTTAAGGAAATGTTCCAGGCAGTTAACAACAGCTAACTTACCTTTTTAACATGAGTCTTAGATTGGCCCAAGTATAAAGGAGCAAAAAGAAGGCAAAATTTGTTCTGCTCCATAAAGGGGGTATGACTAAGGCTTTGGCCTATAATTCAATCTGCTTGTCTAGAGTCGTGGTGAAAGTGTTAGAGAAGTTAGTGAGGACCAGGATTCAGAACTGGGTGGACAGCAGCAGGATTCTCTTTGATGAACAGCATGAGTTTTCTAAAGGAAGATTGTGTTTTAGAAATCTGCTTACTTATTATAACAGGGTGACAAATTGTATTGGACAAAGGGGCTCCATACACAGTAGTATATTTAGATTTTTCAAAGGCTTTCAAAAAATTGCCACACTGGTTATTAAATTGGAGCAAATGAGGTTGCATGGTAGCTTAGTGTGTTGGATTGGAGATTGGCTGTCTGCTATGTATTGGCAGGTTGTGTATGGAGTAGCAATACCCCAGAAGAGGAAAGTCACTAGTGATGTGCACCAGGGGGTCTGTTTTGTGGTGGCTACTGTTGTTTAATTTGTATTTAAATGACATTGGAAGGGACTTGAATGGTGATTTTGTGCAAATTATGCAAAGTTGGGGAAAGCTATGAGAATGGCAGCCTTGCAAAAGGACTTGAATAGACTGGATGAATGGACAATTGTGTGGGATGTCAGTTCATTGTAGCCAAGTGTAGATTTTGAAATTTTGGAAGCAAAGATTGGGATGCAGAATATAAGATTGGTAAGGATATCTTAGAGGAAGTGGAGGAGATGAAAGATCTGAGAGTGATGGCGGATGGGGATCTGAAATTTCTGAGACATTTTGCTAAAACTGTGAGGATAGCACTGCAGATTATAACAATAATGTGGAGAACACTGTCATGTAGAAGCAAGGATGTTATGTTTCCATTGTACAAGACTTTGATCAGACCACATGTGCGAGAGGATTCAGAGGCAAATTGAACTAACTCGGTTTCAAGTTCAATGGAATACTAATCCGTAAACTACAACATATGGGAATGGATATAGGATTGGTGAGATGGATAGGTGGTTGGTTGATGGAGAGATATCAAAGAGTAGTTTATTCAGGAGTAGAGTCCAAAAGACGGCCTGTGACTAGTGGTGTGCCGCAGGGTTCTGTTCTTGGACCACTGCTGTTTAATCTGTTCATTAACGATATAGGGAAGGATCTAAGTGGAACAGTTCATTTGTTTGCTGATGATGCAAAGTTGGGTAGGGCAATAGTGAATGCAGAAGATGTCAAAGTCTTGCAGGATGACTTAGATAGATTGGAGTTCTGGGCTAAGGAGAATGGATGTCAATTTAATGTGACAAAATGTAAGGTTATGCATTTTGGGGTGAAAAGATTAGCAGCAGTATACCACATTGGTGGAACTGTACTCCAAGAGATTGATGAGGCCAGGGACTTGGGAGTGTTGGTGGATAGGGAGATGAAGTTTAGGGGGCACATTGCAAAAGTAGCTAAATCAGCTCATCGACTCACTTGGTTGTTGAAAAATACCTTGACGAGCAGAGACAAGCAAGTTATTGTACCTCTGTACCGAGCCTTGATAAGACCTCATCTCGACTACTGTGCCCAGATTTGGTCACCTCGGTTCCTTCTTGATGGGGAGGAGGTGGAGAGGATCCAGAGGCGAGTGACTAAGATGATAACAGGTCTATGGAATGAACCATATGAGAACAGGTTGAAGATTTGTGGGTTGCAGAAACTAGTTGATAGGCAGAGGAGGGGAGATATGATTGAGACATTCAAATTGCTAAAGGGATTCTATAGGATTAATTCAGAGGATATTTTTGAGATCAGGACTGGTGGTGAGAGAACTAGGGGACACCTATGGAAGCTAGGCAAGAGTGTGGTTAGCAGGGGTGTTAGAGCTGGGTTCTTTACTTTTAGAGTGGTAAATGAGTGGAATAAGCTGCCAGAGTCTGTTGTGGGTGCTATGACGGTGAACGAGTTCAAGACAAGGTATGATAGATACTGTGTGAATGTAATCGCATAGTTGTGTGGACATGATGTTTAAGGCCTCCCTCGATGAGTCTAAGGACTCCTGAAGTCGCCCGAAATAATAATAATAAAGTCTCTGGAATGTGGAGTACAAGAACAGAGAGATTGCAAACTGCAGAGCCTAGTGGATAGAAGGAGAACATGATTGAAATATATAAGTTTTTTTAAGGAGTAATGTGGTTGAGATTTTTTATAGAATGGCTGGAGACAGGGAGAGACAAGAGGCTATCCACGGAAGCTGTATAAGAAGATGTGAGCAGGAAGAGGAGTAGACTTTTTGCATGGAGAGTGGGATGATTGGAATACATTGCCTGAAAGTGTGGTGAGTGCGTTTGAGTCAGGGTATGATAAGCTGCATATGTGAGAATCGGACTCCCACGATGAGTCTCTTAACTCCATGGAGGTCTGATGATGACGATGATAATAATAATAATAATATTAATGGTCCACATTGGCTAATTTCTGCTCATACTGCACTTTTGCTATCTTTACCCTCCTGGAGTAACCCTCCTGGCTTGCTCTTTGTACTTTTCATGCAACTGATTATTTCTAATATTCATCTTGTGTTGCTTCCACAGTGTCTTCTTCCAGATTTAATGCATAATCTGCCTAATCTCTCCATGAATCCATTTTACTCCTACCTTATTTAGCTGTTTCACCTTTGGAATACACTTAGACATTGCTGCTGCTAAATAGCTCTTGATCAGTGTCCACGCAATGCCTACCTCCTTTTCCACTCAACTCATCTTTCCATATTATAGCTCCTAGTTGTCTCCTAAGCTTTTCATAATTGCTGGCCCTGCAGTTTTGCAGAAGTTCTCATATGACTGGCTACAACCCAGGTGATCACCTCATGGTCATTGTCACCATCTTTAGGAAAATTCCATTCCATTCACAATCACATCCTGTGCTGTTATGATCAGATCTAAAACTCTCAGCACTAATCTGCCCTTCATTACATATTTCCTATGATAGTTGTCCTTTTGAGTTTAACTCAAGAAATTCATTCTCTTTATTCTCTGATGCGATATCTTCCTTCCAATCAATATTGCCATAATTAAAATCATCTATGGTGATCACCCTTATCTTGCTCTCTTAGCTAAATATCTTATCCTATCAATTTCAATCTGTTATTATTTATATTTTCGTGCACTGTTTTGCTTGTCAGTAGCAGGCCAGAAGGATGAGCAGACATCCTTCTGGCCTACTACCACTCAAAACCTTATGGTTTTCTCCTTCTGTCTGCTGTTATTTGCTCCTTGATCACTATTCTCATTTATAATAATAATAGAAACATTTCATTCTGTTCTTACAAATACTTTTATTCATGCTTCCAGCATTATGCATCCCAGGCATACATTATTTTGAAAAAGTTTACGAAACTTTATCATGGCAAATATGAAAAGGGTAGAAAGAGCAGGAATGAGAACAAGGGATTGTTCAAGATTTGAGATTGTTCATTTTTGAGATTGTACAAGATGTGAGGAAAAAGTGTGAAGAGTAGATTTTTTTTTTTTTTTTTTTTTTTGGCACGGAGGGAGATAAGTGAGCAGATTGTATTATCAGAGAAGGTGAATGCACAAGTAGTGAATGATTTGAAAGGGTAGTACAGAGATATTAGAGGCCCACACTAATTACCATCTTCTATAAAATATTGTAGCAATTAGTGTTAACTTTCTGTATTCATTTTTACCCTGGGATCCAACTGTAATAATAATAATTTTACTTCATTTATGTTGCTTTTATTTACATGAATAGTACAAGTCACAAATAGGATTCACAACATACTAGGAAGTCATCATGTAACCTGTACAGTTTTCAAACCTTCTAAACTTCACTAACTGAATTAAATAATATGCTCTAGTATTATTTATTTATTTATTATTATTATTTTTTAGTTATGAAAGCTGGGAAGGAAAGTTAAATTCCAATTATAGTTCCTTAAAAGAAGAATAAGAAGAATGTCTTTGTGTTCTTGTATAAAGATATTGCTGTTCTGGAAGAATAACAGCATTTAGAGAGAGAGAGAGAGAGAGAGATTAGCCTGTGAAATGGAGAGGAAGGCTCATTTTATCAGCTCATTTTTTATTAAAAAGATAATATGAGCATTAAATGACATTCTGTGTACTTTCACAAAGTAGCAGGCTATAGGTTTCAAAGAGTAAATCTCCTGACCTTTAGCGAACTGAATAATAGACTAGATTATGAGGTACTAGCTCTAAAGAATTGATGGATGGAATTGAAACTAGACTGCTCTAGGATAGCAAATTAAATTCCAAGAAATTAAAAAGTTCAGCAGTTTTCAAACTTTCTGCCTTCAAGGTGAAAATGTTTTATGACTAAAAAACTTTCATTAACAACAAGGATATTTATTAGTTGTTAGAATATGAAAAATACCCCTAATTTCACCACCTAAAATACAACTAGTGGCTTTATCAGGGCTTAAACAGCAAATACACAAAATAGATCACAAAGTTAACTAAACACTGAAATACTGTTCCAAACAAAAAAAAAAAAAAAGACTAAATTCATTATAAATCAATGTAAAACTGTGTTGTATGCAGTTAATGACAGAAGGTGGTTGATAGGGAAGTTGAAGTTTCCGATGTTAAAAAAAATTTAATAAGCGATTTGCATACATCACTTAATATCAGTCGTAGGTTTTTATTCAGTGAACCACATAACTGATTCCCTCAGAAGTCTGTAAAAAAAAATTTCTTCTACATAAGACACAGTTGAAATTTTCCAGTCGACTGCATGATTGGTATTATAAAGTATGGTTGGCCATACTAGATCTACCTTTTCTTTTATGCCTGATATCTGCACCATATTCCTTCTTTCCCACCTCAAATCCATGGCCAGTCTCCTCCCTATGTAGGCTTAAACCATGAGTAGAAAGGTGTGCTATCCTTAGGAGAACTCAGGAGGCTGTGAACAGTTTAAATTGCTTTCAGAGTTACTCTGTTGTTATGATCTTTGAACAGAGATGTGATCTTTAATCGATAGACTATCAATATGTGGAATTGTGATCAAGTTTCTATATTGGATAATCTGGTTATTGGGAGAGGTAGGGTTCAAAAATAAAATCCTGTCAACTGTTTTTTGGAGCAGTCATTGAGAACAAAAAATTTCAGAGTGAGAGTCTGTAGTTTGGCCTTGAGTTGGTCCTCATTTTGTATAAGAGACTGCTTGATTCTTTAAAGTGTGGATTATTCCTAATTTTTGAGAAGGATGGTGAAGGAATGAGGTATGAAGATTACATCCTGCATGTGTAGGCTTATGACACACCTCAAGAGTAACACTATTGTTAGACTTTTTATTATTATTATTATTATTATTCAGGCCTCCGTGGAGTCAAAAGACTCATCGTGGGAGGTCCTTCCTAAAAACATAAAGTCTGTCAAGATTCATCAAGGGGGAGGTCCTCCTTAAGAAACACAAAGTCTATCATACCACTCCTTAAAGTCATTGACCGTTCTCGCTCTCACCACTCCATCAGGCAATGCATTCAACGGTTCAACCACCCTCCACGCAAAGAAACCACTCCTCACCTTCTTGCTCACAGTTTCCTTTCGTAACTTCCAGAGATGGCCTCTTGCCATCATTCCTTCCCGCTGTTCAACCAAGTGAAAGAATTCCCCAGTGTCAATGCTGTGACCACCTCTCAAAAGTTTAAAAGTCTCAATCATACCTCCCGCAATGAGTCTTTGGACTCCTTGGAGGTGTCAGGAATAATAATAATAAAAAACTCTGCAGTCCACATTCCCTCAGCTGATCCTCATAACTATCCTTGTACAGTACTGAAACCATCTTTGCCATCCATCTTTGTATCCTTTCCACAGTTAATTTATCCTTCAAATCCTGGGGACCAAATCTGAGAACAATAGTCTAAGTGTGGTCTGATCAGAGACTTATACAACAGAATGATAACCTTTTTATCTCTGCAGGTCAGTGTCATTCTCATAATTGCAGCAATCCTCTGTGTTACCTTCACCACCTTTGCAATATGTCCCCTAAATTTCAGGTTTCTATCAATCATCAACCCCAGATCTCTTGTCTCCCCTACTTCCTCCAGTATAACTCCTCCCATAGAGAATGCAGCATCCCTTCGATGTTTCCCAAACCTCAAGACCTTACATTTTGCTGCATTAAATTGACATCCCCATTCACTTGCCCATCTATCTAGCTTATTCAAATCCTCTTGCAGGGCTACCACATCTGCACTATTACTAATAATCCTTCCCAGCTTCGCATCATCCGCAAACAACTGAATATCCCCTTGCAATCCACTGGCAATGTCATTGATATAAAGGTTAAACAATATAGGTCCTAGTACTGAGCCCTGTGGGACCACACTTGTAACCCTCTGCTCCACCATACACAACTCTCTGATACCTATCAGACAGCCAATCCTGAATCCAGTTGACCAATCTGACATCCAGACCCATGTGCTGCAACTTAAATATCAGCTTATCATGTTGCACCCTGTCAAATGCCTTTGCTAAGTCTAAGAAGATTGCAGTATATGCCTTTCCCTCATCTAATGTTCTTGTAACTTTATTATAAAAGGCTAGCATATTGCTAAAACAAGAGCGCCCTTTCACAAATCCATGTTGACTCTCGCAGATAACGTTACCCTCATCTGCCCCTCACTACTTTCTTCAAGATCTTAACTACTGATGACACACAGACTTGGCTATAATTAGACACTTCTAGTCTGTTACCACCCTTATGCAATGGTGGTAACAATCTTACCTTCCTTCCATTCCATGGGCACCTTTTCAGCAGCCAGACTTTCATTGAAAAGCCAGGTTAAAGGCACTGTGAGTTCCCTAGCACATTCTCTCAAAACTCGTGAAATACCAGTTCCAGAGCTTTACTGACATCCAGAGTACTCAGTATCTGAAACACATTCTCCTCCTGTACCTCTAAACCTCGAACCAGCCCTATCCCTCTAGCATTAAAACTGACTCCTCTAGGATGAAATACTCCAATAAAGTGTTTATTGAACAATTCCACTATGTCCTCTGCATCAGTCACTCTATTCTCATTTTTATCCCACAATATCATTCTTCCACAGTCATTTCTCCCGCTACTGGCCACATAGTTAAAAAAATTCCCTAGGATTTTCTTTAGATCTTAGGGCCAATCTCCTCTCATATTCCAGTTTCACTTTCCTTACCACACTAGTCACTCTTCTGGCCTGTGTCTTATATTCTTCATGCATCTTCTCTTCACCTGTCTCCTTATATCTCTTCCATAGCCTCTTTTCTGCATGCAATTCCTGTTTAACATTGTTTGTCATCTTACTCCAAATTGTGTCCTCTTCTTCACTCGTGGTATACAACTTACCATTGCTGCTAGCAAATATTCTTTCACAATTTCCCATGCACTAATGCTATCCTGGCCTTCCAATTCCTCCCTCAATGAAACTTCCCGAAGTTGATGTCTAAGACTATTATAATCACCTGCTTTATAATTCCACATAAGTTCCCATCTCTTTGATACTCCTGCATGTCTATTCATTTTCCAAGTCAAAACCATATGGTCACTCTCTCCAACTGGTGGGAGAGATGTCATCTCAGTTATTATCAACTCTTCTGATGCTATAACCAAATCCAAAACTCTTGAACCTCTTGTTCCCTCTGTTACATGTTGCCTAAGACATTTGTCCCTCAAGAATTCTAGAAATTCCATTCCCCTATTGCTACATGCATCTTCCTCTCTCCAATTTATACTACTGTAGTTAAAATCTCCCATAACGATCATTCTTCTTGCACTTGCCAAACTTAACTGTCTAATCATCTCCTGGTCCCCATCCTCTGTGCTCCTGGGTCTGTAGCGACACCCAACTAAATATCCTGTCTTGCCTACCTCTACCTCACACCATATGCTCTCAAAATCACTTGTCTCACTTCCTTCCAAAGCCTCCACTGTTAGAGGACATAGGTCATCACTTATCATAAGTAGTACCCCACCACCACGCTTTCCCCTCCTATCCTGACGAAAAATGCTATACCCAGCGACTTCTATTCCTGTTGTTATATCCCCTTCTGTCAACCACGTCTCAGTGATCGCAATAATTTTGGCCAGGCTGATGCTATCTGCACCACCAATTCCTCTCCCTTATTCTGGATACTCCTGGCATTAGTATAAAGCATATAAATGCCATTGTTTCTATACCCAGCATTATCCTCTCTAGACTCCACTGGGTTCAGTGTTATCTGATGTCGTCTCCCTTCTATCAAGTATCCATTCCCACAAGAGGCCACCCCTGCTATCATCCTCCCTGGGTCACGCTGACTCGTTCAGAATAGCAATCTCTCCAGATGCCTACGTCCCTCCTCATTCAAATGTAAGCGGTCTCTCGCATACAATTCCTCTCTTTCCTCAAACGCACTCCAAGCATCCACATATACCAGTCCTCTCTTGTCGCACATTCTCGCTATTATGCCATTCAATATCACCGCTCTTCTGCTCAGCTCATCATTATCATACCTAGGCAACACGCACTCTATTTTTCCTCTCTCTGTCTTCTTCCGTACAGCTTCAAGCAAAAATCTCATATCTCTTGCTGCCCGACTTACATTACCACTCAAGTCATTTGTTCCTACCATCACAATCATCTCATCCACCCTTTCACCTCTCTTAATTGCCATAGCCACCCTTTCTATTGTTCCTCCTGGCAAACACTCCTCACGCATCCTATCTTGAGCACCACGGATCATTGAGTCGCCATACATTATACCTCTTACCATTTCCTCTCTCCTATTGTTTCCATTCTCTCCTCTTCTTTCATTCCCATAGGTCTCTCTCATTCCCTCTTCTCTTCTAGCATTCTCATACCTCTCTCTCCTACTGTTTCTATTCTCTCCTCTTCTAGCACTCCCACACATCTCTCTCATTCCCTCTCTCCTAGTTTCCATTTTCTCCACTTCTAGCAATTCCATATCCCTCTCTCATTCCGTCTCTCCTACTGTTTCCATTCTCTCGTCTTCTAGCATTCCCATACCTCTCTCTCATTCCATCTCTCCTACTGTTTCCATTTTCTCTCCTCTTCTAACACTTCCATATCTCTCTCTCATTCCCTCTCTTCTACTGTTTCCATTCTCTCCTCTTCTAGCACCCCCATACCCCCCACTCATTCCCTCTCTTCTACTGTTTCCTTTCTCTCCTCTTCTAACACTCCCAAAATTCTCTCTCCCCCCTACTCTGATTCGACTTGCATTTATCTCTTCCATTCTCCTAATCTTATCTTTCATATTTCTGCTCTCATTCACAAGACATTCCACCTCCACTTTCAGCTCATCTATCTCCCTCTGCAGGTCAGTCACTCTTAATCTAAATTCACTCTCCCAAACAAAACCATCTCCTAAACTTTCACAGTCACTCACACCTTCCACACTATCAACTATTATTTTCTCATTCATATATATATTTTTTCATTCTCTCCTATCACACTACTTGTCTTCCTACATTCATTCCCCGTTCCTGGAGCAACAAGGTCGGATATTGATATTTTGAATGCACTTATTTCCTCCCACTGCCTGCATTTTGCACACATACACTCTCTGCTCTCTTTCACAAGCCACATATCCAATTCCCGAGATGCATACATGTCGCAAGCACTGCATGTCACAAAGTCCCTTATGATATTGCTTATAATAGAGTTCTTAAATGGCAGAGGACTTGGCGATACGTCACTTGTGACCGCAGCTGAATCCGTCATCATTCCTTACTGCCGAATAGCGTAATTGTTAATTATTCAATTAATAAATTCCATTAAATAAATAAGAAAAAAGTACAAACAATTACAAGCAAAACAAAACATTTAAGTACACTAAATAAAATGAAATATAACTAAATACAGTAATGAAAACTTAGCTTGGTTTTGTCTTCCACCGTTATGCATTCGATTCTGACGGTAACCAAAATATATTGCGACAGCAACTAACTTCCAAAAAACAACCACTGAAGTACACTCGTATTCAGAGAAACAATTTAGCACTCAAAAACATAGAAAAACGGGGAAAAAAACGGACTATTCACCGATTAAAAATCACTTTTTAATGACAAAACATCAAGAAGCAGGAGTTTTTCCTTCTTTTTTGAGCTCTAATGCAAATTTGATGGTTGGTCAGTTGGTAAGAGTTCAGGGAATGAGGAAATTGTTGCAGACTTAGGAGGTCATGTTTCCAAATAATAAAAATATCATTCACACTACACCAACCACTGGTTTTAGAATTGTTTCTGTTAGGAAAGTTTTTTCAAAGTTTTTCATAAAGGGGTCAGCAGAAGGTGGAGAGAGGAGGCTACACATCACAAGCCCAAATTGTTGCTTGTAAAATATGTTATTCCACTAAAAAAAAAATTGGACCAGAGACCGAATTCAAATAAGTTAGTAATGCCTGGTGGAAAAAGGCATTACTAACAAATTTGAATGAAGTTTCAAATAAGTTAGTCATGTTAAACTTCAATGAAGTTTAACACATCATCTACAGGAACACTAGTAAAGAGGGATACTATGTCAAGACTTGCAAGGATGTCAGCAGATGATACATGTAAACTTGATAGTTTCTGGACAAAATAGGATGAATTTTTGATGCAAGAGTCAGATGATCTTACATGGTGTCCTAATAGATAGCCAGATATTTAATTAAGGTGTAACTAAATATCTAAAGAGATGCCAGGCTTGTGTATTTTAGGTGACCAGTAAAGTTGTGGAGGAATTGTATGCAACAACTTCAGCTTTTGTATTAATTCTTGAGGCCAGTTTGGGACATTTTTAAGTAAATTACTTGCTTTTTATTAATTTCCACATAGGGTCATGATTTAGAATTGAGTAGATGGAAGAGTCAAAAAGCAAATTTGTAATTTTTTTGTTTATAATCTTCTACTATTTAGAACTACTATTGTATTCCCTTTATCAACTCTGAAGTTCAAGATTAAGTTCTAATGACTAATAAATTTCTTTCATAGTGAAGAATTTATGGAGATAAAAATGCACATGTTGGATTAATTAATTTACTTATAATTAAGGAAATAACAATCAATGTTTTGACCTCAGTATTGAGGTCATCATCATCATCATCAGGAAAACATGCATATGCACAGGACACAAGCTACATGACACTATACAAAAGTAAGATAAATCTAAATGCTTTATGTATCGTGTATCCTAGCCTGACCCTGGTGAAAAATAAATAAATAAAAATAAAATATAAATAATAGTAAATAAAATATATACAAAAAATATAATTAACAAAATAAAAATCTTTTTACACCTATCAGTATAATAATATACAGATGATTAAAAACCCTCTAAATAAATAAAATTAAGTTTAACAGCAGAACTACATTAAACAATTTCTTCAGTCCTCTTATATTAAAGTTTTCTTGTTTGGGGGGGGGGGGGGTGTTCCGGATGCTATATGGGTTGAAGATGGGTCCTCCATATGCTTGGAATTATTAATCCATTATTGTTTAGATTTGAATGATGTTTTAGCATTTCACAAGTTTATTATTATTATTATTACATGGCACCTCCAAGGAGTCCAAAGACTCATCGAGGGAGGGCACCTACTCCACAGCTCCATCTCTACCACTCAATCCACCAACTGCAACAAACTGCAACTACTTTCATCATTCACACCAATGCCATCTACCGCCAACCACCACCACTAGTATTTTCACAGACAATCATGAACATCCATGCCCACGGTGAGATTTGAACCCGCAGCCTTTTGCTGGAGAGCGGATATGCTAACCACTCGACCAACTAGGCTGGCAGAATTGAGTAGGTGGAAGAGTCAAAAGCAAATCTGTAATTTTTTTGTTTATAATCTTCTGTATTTAGAACTACTATTGTATTCCCTTTATCAGCTCTGAAGATTATAAGTTTCCTTGAACTTTCTTTCAAACTAGGTTTTGGTGCAGTATAGGGATTTGGTGCCTTTCCAGTGATTCTGTGACATGTTTAAAGTGCATGGTCTTGAGAGGCATGATATAAAAAAGAACAAAAAAGAAATAATAAAAATTAAATACGTTTCTTTTAAGATTTAAAAAAAATCTACTTAGTCTTAAAACATTTTAAATTTGTTTTCATTATTTCATGGGCCCCCTCAGCAAAACTTACAGCCCCCCAGGTGGCCATGGCTCACAGTTTGGGAAGCTCTGCCATAGCAGAGGAATTTAATGTGCCATTTATGTTTGTCTTTTCTTATTGAGATGGTTTGCTCTGTTTTCCCTATATAGGATAGGTTGCAGGTGCACTGAATTTTGTAAACCCCTGGGTGGGCAAGGTAGGGTAGAGGATCTTTGGATGATCTGAGTATATTTCTTAATTTTGCAGGAGGTTTGAAGGTTGCCTTAATGTTGTATTTATGTAGTGTTCGATCTATTTTTTCTGATATTCATTCATTCATATCAATGAATATCAAGAATATATTTCCTTGTTGTTACTGAAAATAGAAGTTTTCAAGAATAGCTTCATGCATTCACCAAATTGTTTTCTTATATTTATTATTATTAACATCTGACCTCCATGGAGTCAGAGACTCATTTGTAGGAGGTACACACTATCACACACAGTGCTCATCCAACCATGCCTTAAACCGATTCAATGTGTCTACATTCACAACACACTCAGGCAATGCATTCCAGTCTCCAGTCTTTATTTAAACTGAACATTGTTTTAAGGATGTGCATGGCAAAGCTTTATATAATTAAATAATTTAAATGGATGTTAAGCAGTTTCCTGATATTCTTACTCTTGTAGTCTTGCATATTTATGCATTTCAAGTTTTCATGAAAAAAAAAAGAATTTTACTGTATTTGCATTGGTAGTGTTTTGATTACTTTTTTTTATTACTGTTGCCATTATAACCTCTTCTAATTCATTATCCAATCCATATTCTAATTAATCTTCTAATTATAATTTTATTTCTTTACAGGTCATGGTAGATACAAATCAAGGTTTAACAAAATGACTTGTCCAATACCAATATTTCGATGGCTGTGCATGGTGTGTTTGGTATTTCACAAAGTTCTCATTGGTATTCTCAGACTAGGATTGAGATGAAAAGAAAAAGTGTATATCTGGTTTTAAGTGAAGAAGATAATGCAAATAATGCTGGCTTCTCTCTTCTGTTTGTTGAGAAAACAAGTGTACTCTTTGGGATTCACAACTTGTATATCATTAATCTGTGATCCACTTCATAATCTTTGAGAGTATATGCAAATTGCATATACCTAGTTGTTATATGAATGGCATCATTAGGAGGATCAGATAGTGAATCATCAGTTAAAGACTATCCACTGCAGTCAGAACCAAAATATGTATCATTTCTTGACTGTCGCCGTTTATGTTATACAGTGTTCAAACTTAATCGTTTTAGCAATGTTGAAGTGGAGTTCCTGTATCAACGTTACTTTTTGCACTTAAATCAAAGGAATTTAACTGCTTTGTTAGGAATTGTATCAGCTGTTAGTGTTGTGATGTTGATTTTTAACTATGCACTTAGTACTCACAACTCCATATCACATGGAATTGTTTTTGGCATTCTTGTGACATTATATTCAATTATGAGCATAATAAGCACACAATCCTTCTTTAATCAGATCTATTTATTAGTCTTTTCATATACAGTTGTAGTATCATTTTTTATTACTGTTATCCTAGTCATAGTGGATTCAGACCTACACATTCCCACCTCTGGAGCTTGGTGCACAATAATGTTTGTCTATCTTAGTTACACTCTACTGCCAATAAGAATGCCAGAGTGTATGACATGTGGAATTGTCTTGTCATTAGTGCAGTTAATTTGTGCTGCTTGTGTTAATTATGGTGATGAGTCACTCTGGAAACAAGTAAGTTATTTTGTATTCTTTCTTTAGTTTTTTTTTTTTTTTTTTTTTTTTTTAATAATACAGTATAACACAACTGTTTTTCTTTTTGTACTAAATCCTATATTTTGATATGATGATACTATCGCTTATTTTTAGGTAGTTTTTTTTTTTTTTAATTCCTTTGATATTCTCTGAAGTTAGACAAAGGCTTTTTGGCTGTAGTTTAATTTCACTGAAATGGGAGAATGTTTTATTAGTGCTTCATAAATCTTTCATAGAACACACATGATAAGCTTGTATTTAGGTTGAAGTTAGTCATGGATAAGATAGAAACATTGTTCAGTGGATAATTAACAGATTGTTTGTTTGGTTGACAGTTATCTTATTTTGTGTTAAGGAATCAGACTGAAAGAGAGTAGCTACTGATGTCTGCAGAGATCAGGTTTGAGTCAACTTAACATGTTCCAACAACCATACAATTAATCATACATATGATTTAACTCTCACCGTTAAGGCTTAAGTTTGGGGAGGAGCTCATGTTGGAGGCTTAATGGAGTGAAAAAAAAACAGCACTGGAAAAAATTATTAAAAATACTATTCGAAGTTCTAACTCCAGATTTGATTTTTTATATCACTTGAACAAAATTTGAATACCAAGTCATTGCAAACACAATTTGAACTTAATTTATCCTATGAGAGTAAAAATAATGCATTTTTGTTAAATTATATTAACCATCCAGACAGCCATATGGATGAAAAATATCAGTACATTTATGCTTCTTTGTATCAGTGTTATTTCAATTTCAATGGACAAAATATTCATGTAATTATTGAATATAAACACGTCAAAAGAGGTTAATAGGCATTTTCAAAAAAGAGAGAGAATGCAAGGAATACAGTGGTGAACAGATTTAATTGTTCCCCTCTAGATTTTGAGGTTGTAGAAACCTCATGACAAAAATTGCAAAGGCAATTATTACTAGACTAGAATGTGATCACTAGTTGCAAAAATTGCTTTTAAAAAGTTTTAGTTTGTTGACACTTGAATTACTGAAGAGAGATAGTGTGCACAATCACCTAAAATAACATTACATGTATGATTATGAAATATTCGCTTAATTAGAGCTATATGAGCATTTCATAGTCTTATCCTATGTAAAGTGGGGAGGAGGAGGGGTGCAGAATTTGGATCACAGGTGAAAGGGAAAATGTGACCAAAATTTTATGTCATTTCTCTTGAATATAAGAAATCAGTGAGGAAGGAGATTTGGATGCCTGCTGCCAAAATAATGAATGAGGAGCAAAGATCTTGCACGTCAAAATTTGATAGTTATTACTATTACGAAACCTTAACTGAAGATCAGCTAGTCCTATATACATCTATTATGCCTTGCATTGCTTCATTAGTCTCATGTGAGGTTATCAAAAAATATTTTTTTCTATATCTATCTAACCATTAATTAACAATTAATGGCTGATTTAGAAAAAAATATTTTTTGATAACCTCACATGAGACTAATGAAGCAATGCAAGGCATAATAGATGTATATAGGACTAGCTTTTATTAGGTTATTATTATTATTACACCTTCCATGGAGTCGGCAGAATCATCGTAAGAGGTTTATTCAACTGACAACATATTTATCATATAGAGTCTTAAAATCCGTAACACTTCTTGCATTAACAACACATTCCAGTAATGCGTTCCATTCACTAACAATTCTCCATGTAAAAAATCTACTCCACACACTGCTATTCACCACACTTTTATATAACTTCCAGGGATGACCTCTGGTTCTTCCCCTCTTGCCTTCTTCTCCTTTTATAATCCGCTTCTGGATTATTCTGATAAAATTCTCTCACTAACTTAAAATCTCTATCATATCACCTCTTTTCCTGCTATCCACCAAACTCTGTAATCCACATTATTATTATTACATGACACCTCCAGGGAGTCCAAGGACTCATCGAGGGAGGGCATCTCCACCACTCAATCCACCAACTACAACTACTTTCATCATCTACACCAACACCATCTACTGCCGACCACCACCACTAGTATTTTCACAGACAATCACAAACATCCATGCCCATGGCGGGATTTGAACCCACAGCCATTTGGCTGGAGAGCAGATACACTAATCACTTGTCCAACCAGGCTGGCAATTTCTTCAACCTCTCTCCATAGCCAGCATTCCAAAGTCCTAACATTGTCTTAGTCGCTCAACTCTGGACCATCTCCAATGTCTCCACATCACACTGAAAACCAGGTGACCAGATTTGAGCACAATAGTCCAAGTGTGGTCTGACCAGTGCCTTATACAGTGACACTATCACTTCCTTATCCCTACATCTTAAGAGTATTTCTTATTATAGCAGTACCACGATGTGCAACCTTTGCAACACTAGCAATGTGCCCTCTAAACTTAAGTCTACTGTCAACCATCACTCTCAAATCTCTAATCTCATCCACTTCCTGCAGTACAGCACCATCAATAGTACACAGCCTTATATTTCTGCACTCCAAAATGCAACACCTTGCACTTATTGATATTAAAACTATAACTCCACTCCTTTGTCCAAGTAAAAAGTCTAACATCATAAAAGATTAACATCGGCAGTGCTACTTATAATTCTTCCCAACTTCACATCATTAGCAAACTACTATAGATCCCCCCCCCCCAGTCAGTCCACATGATGTAACGTTTACAAACTGCAGAGGCCCAAGAACAAAACTCTGGGGCACGCTACCAGTTACCTTCATTTTTTTGAGACACTGCTCCATCGTACACAACCTTGTGTATCATTCAGAGAGCCAATCTCTGAATCCATCTAACCAGTATACTATCTATTCCCATCCTTTGCACTTTTGCTAAGTCCAAGAATATCACTGTATATGATTCTCCCTTATCTGACATACTTGTTACCTTATCATAAAATGCAAGTAAATTACTAAAACAGGACCTACCCTTTACAAATCCATCCTGACCATCATAAAGAATGCTATGTCCATCAAACCAATCCTGTATTCTATTTCTTACCAATCTCTCCAACACTTGACCACAACTGCAGTTATACAGACTGGTCTACAGTTGGAGACCTGTCTTAGAACCATGCTTGTAGAGTGGTACTATTTTGATTTTTTAACTATTTTGCCTGCTTTCCACTCCTTATCAACTCTACCCACTGCAAGACTTTCATTAAATAACTAGTCAAGGGCTTAGCCAACTGTGGTGCACATTCCTTAAGAATATGTGGTGATATGTCATCCATTCCCACAGCCTTATTAACATCTAACCCAACCAACATCTGATATATATACCTGCATTTTTCACTTCCAATTCTCCTAATACTTGCCTCTGTTTTCTATATTGCACCGCATCATTTACACCAGCATGATATATGCTGATAAAGTACTTGTTCAATAATTCCACTATATCCTTTGCATATTATTATGAGAAAATTATTCATCACAAGAAGTTCATCCTAAATGATACAATATCGGTCATACTAATCTTACATTCATCCACAATCTCAAACAACACATTCCTATCACCCATCACTGTCTATGCAAGAAGCCATTCCTCACATCCTTATTTCACCCAACATTATTCAACTTCTAATGTTTAATTTCTCATTATATAGTATCTCAGAAGATACTATTATAGCACATGATTAAATTTATATTACTGTTAATCTCCTATCAACAATTTTCTCCCAAATTAGTCTGTCATGTGTGTCATCACTCCAATATTGTCAGATCTTATATTTTTGTCTTCCAGAGCATTCATGACTGCATCAATCCACCTAGATCTTGGTCATCCTTTGGATCTTTTCTCTACCATCTTTGCATCAAACACCTGTTTCGCCAACCTTTCCTCTCCATTTTCTTGAAGTGATAATACCTCCTTCGATTATCTATGTTCACACATTCTTGAATGCTAATAATGTTGGATTCCTTCCTAATATCTTCAATTTTAATATGATTTTGCCACTGATGCCATCTATTTACTCTCCCAATTTTTTCTCAAAACCTAGTTTCTAATCTTTGATCAGGTGCTTTATTTCTAATCCATAACTTAAAACTGGTTTGAACACTATCTATGTACTACTAGTTCAGTGTTTCGGCTAAGTTCTCTCCTATTACATTGAATTTATTCAGTTGACTTCCCACCATACCAGTTTTTCTTATTTTGTTGTCTATTTCCATATTTATTTTGCCATCTTCACTAAAAATTGTGCCTAAAATATTTTACTTCTTCTATGGTTTCTCCTTTGAGAATGCAGTTGAAGTTATCCATGTTCTTACCTATTTTCATAGTTTTAGTCTTTTGATTGCTTATTTTCATGCTGTATTTGTTACTGCTGTTATTCAGTTTAGTTTAGAATCCTTGGCAACACTTCATTTGCATAAAGCAAATAGCTAAGCATGATACCTCTAATTCAGATATCAGGTTTAATGTCAACTTCTTTCAGAGATAGTGCATCCATGACTTATGCCTGATTTTACATCAAACCATCTTCCTGTACTTCCTTTAGTTCTTACTGCTGACTTCTAACTTAAAGATAGATTATTATTATTATTAACACCAGACCTCCATGGAGCCAAATGACTCATCATGGGAAGCGAACACTGTTACACACAAAAAGCCCATAAGCCATGCTTTAAACTCATTCAATGTATCTGCATTAACCACAATGTCAGGCAACACATTCCTCTGACCAATCACTCTCCATGCAAAGCACTTACTCCTTATGCGTCCCTGTTCACACCCTCCTTATACAACTTCCAGGCATGTCCTCTTGTTCTACCTCCTTTTGCCATTTTGTGAAAAATTTCTTTCCCATTAACCCAGTAACAACCCTTGAACAACTTAAATGTCTCAATAATCATATCCCCTACCATCATCCTATTCACTTTCAATTTTTACATATTAGCTGAAGGTCAAAAAAAAAAAAAAAGACTTGTTCGGCTCCCAATAGTCGTGAAAGTTTAGCTGCCAAAGATGTCGCCCAGGTGCACCACAAGGAGGTATTTCATAACAATTCAGCACCCACCTGTCAGTGCCATTCACTGAAAACGAACTGATTCAAGCAATTAAATCACTGAAAAATAACAAAGCAGCAGGCCTGGATGGTATATACACAGAGTTCATTAAACATCTTGTATGTAACGCTCGTAAGTGGCTTTTGCAGTTTTTCTGTAAAATTCTAGAAAGCAGGAACATCCCAAAGGAATTCCTCTGAGGAGCATCATTATAGCCATTCTAAAACCTGGAAAAGAGCCTACTGATGCAGCAAACTATCGACCAATATCTTTATTAAGTATTCCATATAAACATTTTGAACGATTACATTACTCTATATTCTTGTAGAGAGGCTTATACGTTGGTTAACCTTGATAACTAATAATTAAGGAATTGACAGCATACACTAGAAATATAAATTAAATAAACTTTAATATATACTTTCCGATATTTCGGCAACATCACATTGTCATCTTCTTGGGAACTTAATACAAAGACAAGTGCACGCAAGTACTACATAACAGCAAATGAGAAAAGAGGATCGTTTTTATTGTATTGTATCATAATATTGTGCTCAGACAGATGAGAAGTTTTAGTCAATTGTTAACATTTGTGAGGATATCCTTTTATCATATGTGTGGAGTCTTTTGTGGCAGCATAATCGCCCTTCCCACATAGAATTTTAAAACCTATCATTTGTGTGTTTGCTAGTATTGCTTCAGCTTAGTATTGAATTAAGTTTTAACGAATTTTAATGAATTGTATTGTGCTTATGTGTATAATAAACTTTTGCTCATTGAAAACTTAGTTGTCTGAAATTGCCATTCAATGCACCACTTGTAATAACACGAATCTGGCCGTGGGGCGGGGAGAAAAATTTTAGTTCCGAGTTCAAGGTCACTACTGCATAATTGTTTCACACCTAAACATATTTAAGAAATTGCTTCTTGTTTTGATTTTTTTTTCATAAACTAAATGTCCTAAATGCGCAGCTAAAAAATATAAATGTTTTAGGATACTAAGGGGAGCAAGAGCTTAGATACCTTGTATTTGGGTGATATCATGTATAGTAAGAAATTTGTTACAAACAAGATAAAAAATAAACTTGTAAGTGGAATTAACAATTATAGGACGGTAAAAAGGGGACACAACAAACCTTCAAGAAACACCTGGAAAATTATATATTAGGTTTTATCCTTTATCCAAGTGTTAGCAAACAAAGTTTGCACCTGAAGTACTTTCAGGACTGAGGAAACTCGTGGTAAAGGTGGCATAAGTTCTCATCACTTGCCTTAGTATCTCCCATAATGCTAAACACATCTCCTTGCAGACATGTATAATGTTATACATTAAGGGATGGGCCACTACCCAGACCGGTTTCGACCTTTATCGAGGTCTCATCAGTGGGAGCCAGACCTAGAGGTGGTGATACTAAGGTGGAAGTGGGAGATACTAAGGCAAGTGATGAGAACCAATACTACCCTTACCACGAGTTGCTGTAGTCCTGAAAGTACTTTGTTTGCTAACACTTGGATAAAGGATAAAACCCAATATATAATTAGTAGCATAGCCAAGTGAAAAAACTTCCATAAACCTGGAAAATGTTTGCCAAAAGTTAAAAACTAGGAATATTATTATTACCAACATTTGACCTCCATGGAGTCAGAGATGTTGGAAGTTTATTTTTCATTTGGTTAGACTATAATAAATTTCGTTTAATCCTTTATCCAAGTGTAAGCAAACAAAGTTTGCACCTGAAAATATCTTCAGGACTGGGGTAAGGTAGTGCAACTCCGAGCAAAGGTGGACCGAGCTCTCATCACTCTTTGTCTAAGTATCTCCCATAATGCAAAGCACATCTCCTTGCGGACATATATACTGCTATGCATTAAGGGAAGGGCTACTACCCAGACCGGTTTCAAACTTTATTGAGGTGTATTTAAGTAAAGACCTCTCTAAAAATTAGACGATCCCGAAAGATCGCCCTACTCAGCTTTGTTCCACTCAGTGACAAGCTCACCCCACCACCAGACAGAGCCATAATCTCAGCGGCGGCTCTACTCAGAGACAGGCGAAAACCTACCCCAAGCAGAGCCTCTCATATATATCCAGCATGGGAGGCAGACCAAAACATGGGGATACTAAGGCAGAAGCAATAGGTGAGGTCATATTTATCTATAGGAGTTGCCAACAGGTGTACCACCTTATTATTGAATTACTCTGGATTTAATGAAAGATGTTGGAAGTTTATTTTCACCTGGTTAGACTATAATAAATTTAGTTTAATCCTTTATCCAAGTGTAAGCAAACAAAGTTTGCATCTGAAAATATCTTCAGGACTGGGGTAAGGTAGTGCAACTCCAAGCAAAGTTGGACCGAGCTCTCATCACTCCTTGCATAGCAGTATACATGTCTGCAAGGAGATGTGCTTTGCATTATGGGAGATACTGAGACAAGGAGTGATGAGAGCTTGATCCACCTTTGCTCAAAGTTGCCCGGGGTTGTACTACCTTGGAGATGCATGGTGATATGTCATCAAATCCTGCCTTATTAACACATCAAGGTTATTTATTTCCTCAAATACCTCCTGCTCACTCACAATTAAGCTATTCTCTCCCATGTCCTCTACACTTAAGTTCCTCATGATTCCACCCTGCATGTTAGGGTTCTGATCGGGATGAAACACACTTATAAATTGATCACTGAATACCTCAACAATGTCTTCTGCAGCAGTTACCATTCTACCACTTTCCACATATCTAAAAAAGGGTTTTTGTTAGCTTGATTTGCCAATTTCTGCTCATACTCTTTTGTTTTCCTTACTAACTGAGTCACTTTCCCCTTGCTTGTTCTTTATATTCTTAATGCGACTGATTACCAGTGTTTTGGTTGAGGGGGGGGGGGCATGCAGGAGCCAACACTTTAAAATCTGCTGCCGATGCCATAGTGTAATCTTGTGCAGAATATTGTGGTATTCGAGCCATCATGTCAACAAGTTCGCTGTGCAACTTAACAATACCATGAGAATTATCACGGGTTGCATAAAGTCTACACCTGTTGAGTGGCTACCAGTGGCAGCCCATATATATGCACTGCGACACTGCAGCACCCCCAAGGAAAAAATGAAAAATTTAAATTTTGTTTGTGTTTATAAATAATAACAATGCTTACAACATTATATAAATGCAATACAGCATGTTAAAGGTTAGAGTTTATGTTTCGACAGTGATTGAATAATTAATTATTGGAATTGTTTGATTAACACTTTAGATTGCGAAACAAATACAATGCGATCTAACACAGTGTCGATATTATCACTTTTGACCAATACAGCCAGTCTCGTCGATATTCATTTGCGCTTATGACTGCACGTTACAAGGTCATTCTGGCACTGCTTGGTTGGGCAGCGTATCATGAGATTTCTGTGAGATACGAAACTTTTATTATTGGTGTTTGTTCCTAGTGAGGGTGAAATATTTTTAATAAAACAATTTTTTAATATGTAAATTTATTTATTAATAAATTGGTTACTGATTAGGAAAAAAAGAATTTATTATTATTATTTAAAAATTTTTTTTTTTTATTTTGTATATGCAGCATCCCCACTTAAAATTTTCACCGGCTGCCACTGGTGGCTACCAACCCTCTCTAACATCATACCACCAGACATAAGAAGGAAAGCTGCACTAACAGAGAGTGGATAAAATATATGGGAAATAACAACTTACCCATTCATGAGGACCTCCAAAATCTACCATCTATTCGCTTAAAGTCCTGCAACCCAATCTGGAAACCTCAGCAACCAGATACATATTCTCCTGAAACTGAATGGAAGAATTGCTGGCTTACTTCAACAATGAAAAATGGACACTTCATTACAGACCCCACAACAGAAGCCTCCAGCTTTGACCTGCCCAGACAATAATAAAGCACACTTAGTCACATGAGGACAGGCCATGCCAGGTGTACTACCATGATGTACAAGTGAGGCTTGTGTCCATCTTCAACATGTGCCTGTGGTGCTGATCAACAGACTGTCAATCATATTATCCAGGACTGCCCACTGCAGAGTTTTAAGGGCATAGTGATGGACCTGTTCCAGGCTACCTCAGACATAGTCCAATGGATTAAAGACAATCTGAACTTAAATTTGTGATTTTTAGTATCTAGTTTTAGTATATATACAGGGTGTCCCAAAATTTATGCAAGATTTAAATTTAGTGCCATTTGTGTGGTAAAGTGTTGCCAACGAGAAAAAAAAGACAGAGTGACAGCTGACAGTTCAGGGTTATTAAAAATGACCACACACAGCGAAGAGAGTTCGTTGAATGGATTATGGAACAACAACAACAAGTGGATGCTTATTTTTCGAACAAAATCATCTTCAGCAATGACGCTCATTTTCATCTTGATGGCTTCGTTAATCGACAAAATTGTCGCATTTGGGGTTCAGAAAATCCACGAGTGATTGTTGAGAAACAAATGCATCCACAACGTGTCACTGTTTGGTGCGGATTTTGGGCTGGAGGCATCATCGGTCCATTCTTCTTCGAAAATGCGGTTGGTAAGGCAATTACAGTTAATGGTGCTTGCTATCGCGACATGATAATCCAGTTTTTTGTGCCTAAATTGCAAGATATGGATGTGGACGACATGTGGTTTCAACAAGACGGTGCCACATGCCATACAGCCCGAGAAACAATTCAATTACTGCATGAGTCATTTCCTGATCGTGTAATTTCCCGTGTTGGTGATCAGAATTGGCCGCCCAGATCATGTGACGTAACGCTGTTGGACTTTTTTCTTTGGGATTTTTTGAAGTCTAAGGTTTATGCCAACAAGTCCACGACCACCCACGCCTTGAAGGAGGAAATTGAGCGCTGTATCAACGAAATTCAGCCACATTTATGCAAAACGGTCATGGAAAATTTCGACAAAAGAGTGCTTATGTGCCAGCAAAGCCGTGGAGGCCATTTACCCGATATGCTATTCCATGCATAACCCTATACTGTATACTTTATGAATCAATAAGAAATTACAATTTTTAATTAAAAACCTGTGTTTTCTATCAAAATTACTTCTTGCGTGAATTTTGTGACACCCTGTATATTCATTTTTTCTGTTTTTTATCTTTCTATTTGCACAAATCCAACCCATATGAAATGTATGTATCCTATTCACAAGCCTTTGCAAATGGCATTGCCTCAATCTGTCCTCATATCCCACATCAAAGCCAGTTATGACCTTAGCCAGTCTTCTCTGGAACCTTTCCAACATATCCTCATCACTATGAAAACCAGGAGACCTTTATTTCTACAAGTTAAGGTCCTCTGCATCATTCTTATAATCTGATATTCATCATGACTTGTGCAGTGTGACCTCTGAACTTCAGATCCTTGTTCTCCACCATGTCAAGGTCTTTTATCTTCTCAACTTCCTCCAAAATTTCCCCACCAAGTGTATACTTTGCATCCCATTATGCCTGCCAAATTTCAAAACTTTACACTTGGAATTATTGAAATCCAGTTCCATACTGTTGCCCACTCATACAGTCTATTCAAGTCCTCCTTAAGGCTACAACATCTACTTGATTCGTCATCACTCTATCCAGTTTTGCATAATCTGCAAACAGTTGTATATCATAGTTAAACCTATCCCAATATCATTATGATATGCAAATTAAATAACAATAGTCCCCAAAACTGATCTCTGTGACACTCCACTATTGACGTTCTTTTTAGTGCCCCGCCCCCATACACAACTCACTGATATCTATTCGATAGCCATTCACCTATCCAATTCACCATGTAGTGCTCTGTATAATATTTCATTTACCTTATATAATTGTAGCTATCTAAATAGATTTTCTCTTGGCACCTTGTTGTATGCCTTTTTCTAGATTACAGAACTTAAGTACCAATCCTCGTTATATTCCCATGAATTCTCAACTATTTGTTGTAAAGTCAAAATCTGACCCTAACAATTTCTGTTTGCCTGAACTTCTAGCTTGTTCTTCTCCAGATTTCTCTTCTGTTTTTCATAGCTTATTCTCAAGTATTTGCAGTAAAGTGGATGACAAACAATATTAAACAGGAATTGCATGCGAAAAAGAGGCTATGGAAGAGATATAAGTAGACAGGTGAAGAGAAGCTGCATGAAGAGTAAAAGACACAGATCAGAAGAGTGACTAGTATGGTAAGGAAGACAAAACTGGAATATGAGAGGAGATTGGCCCTAAGATCTGAAGAAAATCATAGGGAATTTTTTAGATATGTTGCCAGTAGGAGGAGAAATGACTGTGGAAGAATGATATTGTGGGATAAAAATGGGAATAGAGTGACTGATGCAGAGGACATAGTGGAATTGTTCAATGAACACTTTATTGGAGTATTTCATCCTGGAGGAGTCAGTTTTAATGCTAGAGGGATTGGGCAGGTTCAAGGTTTAGAGGTACAGGAGGAGAGTGTGTTTCAAATACTGAGTACTCTGGATGTCAGTAAAGCTGTGGGACTGGATGGTATTTCACCAGGTATTTGAGAGAATGTGCTAAGGAACTAACAGTGCCTTTGACCTGGCTTTTCAATGAAAGTCTCGTTGCAGGACTTGGATTTGTGAAGGGGCGCTCTTGTTTTAGCAATATGCTAGCCTTTTATGATAAAGTTACAAGAGCATTAGATGAGGGAAAGGCATATAATGTCATTTTCTTAGACTTAGCGAAGGCATATGACAGGGTGCCACATGATAAGCTGATAATTAAGTTGCAGCACATGGGTCTGGATGTTAGATTGGTCAACTGGATTCAGGATTGGCTTTCCGATAGGTATCAGAGAGTTGTTTATGGTGGGGCAATTTCAAGGAAGCAGAGGGTTACAAGTGGGGTCTCACAGGGCTCAGTACTGGAACCTATATTGTTTAACCTTTATATCAATGACATTGTCAGTGGATTGCAAGGGGATATTCAGTTGTTTGCGGATGATGCGAAGCCGAGAAGGATTATTAGTAATAGTGCAAATGTGGCAGCCCTGCAAGAGGATTTGAATAAGCTAGATAGATGGGCAAATGAATGGGGGTGTCGGTTTAATGCAGCAAAATGTAAGGTCTTGAGGTTTGGAACACATCAATGGGATGCTGCATACTCTATTGGAGGAGATATACTGAAGGAAGTAAAGGACAAGAGATCTGGGGTTGGTGATTGATAGAAACCTGAAATTCAAGGGACATATTGCAAAGGTGGTTGAACGTAACACAAAGGATTGCTGCAATAATGAGAAGGATGCTGACCTGCAGAGATAAAAGAGTTATCATTCCGTTTTATATGACCCTGATCAGACCACACTTAGACTGTTGTTCTCAGATTTGGTCCCCAGGATTTGAAGGGGATAAATTAACTGTTTTCAAAGGGTACAGAGGCAGATTGTTGAGGAACACACTGACATCCAGAGATAAAGAGGTTATTATTCCCCTTTATAAAGCATTGATACTTCCACATTTGGATTACTGTGCTCAGGTCTGGTCACCTGGATTCCTTGGAGATGAGGAGGCTGTGGAGAGGGTTCAGAGAAGAGTGACCAAGTTGGTGAGTGATATAAAAAATGCTCCCTACATTGATAGATTGAGAGCTTGTGGATTGCAGAGATTGGTTGATAGGCGAAGAAGAGGGGATATGATAGAAACATTCAAATTACTAAAAGGTTTTTATAGGATTGATGCAGGGGAAATGTTTCAGCTGTGTGATAGTGATGGAAGAACAAGAGGTCATCTCTGGAAATTAAAGAAGAGTGTGGTTAACAAAGGTGTCAGAACAAGGTTTTTTGCCTGGAGGGTGGTGAATGAGTGGAATTCATTGCCTGACTTTGTTGTGAGCTCTTCATCTGTAAATGAATTCAAGAAGAGATATGACAGATATTGTTTTGCTAGCTTGGGTCTCCCTCGATGAGTCTACTGACTCCATGGAGATACCCGTAATAATAATAATAATAGCAAAGACAGGTTCAGGACTGTACAATGTTAGTTATGAGGATTGGCTGAGGGAATGTGGATTGCGGAGTTTGGTGGATAGAAGGAGAGGTGATATGATTGAGACTTTTAAACTGTTGAGAAGTGGTTATAGGGTTGACACTGAGGAGTTTTTTCGCTTGGTTGAACAGCTGGAAGGAGTGATGACAAGGGGCCATCCCTGATAGTTACGAAGGCATACTGTGAGCAAGAGGGTGAGGAGTGGTTTCTTTGCATGGAGGGTGGTTGAACCGTGGAATGTATTGCCTGATAGAGTGGTGAGAGCAAGAACGGTCAATGAGTTTAAGGAGTGGTATGATAGACTTTGTTTAAGTTAATGGATATTACATCCCATAGACTTTGTGTTTCCTGGGAGCAACCTCCCACGTTGTATCTTGATAGACTTGTGTTTCCTAGGAAGGACCTCCCGTGAAGAGTCTTTTGACTCCTTGGATTTCTAAATAATAATAATAATAAAATTAAGAATTATTAAAATAATAATAATAATAATTTTTCTCTATATTCTCAGAGGGCATTTACTTGGTAGGAACTTTTTATATTCTTTCTTTTCCAGGCTGCTTCTTTAACTTCTTGTGTCTACCATATAGTTTATTTTTCTGTCATTGCAGCACATGCCACCTTAGCTGCATCAATTATTTTTTTTTTTTCTCTGTTTGCCACTGAGACTCCAGGGTTTGGTTCTTGTTTTCAAACTATTTCATTTTTCTTGAATAATATTTGTAGAGTTTTTATATTTTACTTGTAAAAGCTGCTCCACTTTAATTCTTTTTTGAAGCTTTCTTACATGTTTTTTTGATGCGATATTTATTTTTTATCTTGCTTAAAAGTAAATGATGATCGCTTCCAATTTCAAATCTCCTATGTGCTCTTGGAAGTACTGTACTTAAGATATTGCAGAATTACCATGGGATTAATCCTCCAACTGGCCATGATGTCTACATACATCCAACAAAATCTGGATATGATTCTGTAATACCTATTGAATAACATGTATAAGAAGTTCAATTTGGTCTCACTATTTCATCCACCTCAGCCGGTAGGGAGATTAATGGGAAAACTATAACCATTATGGGTGATATTAATTGTGGCAGTATTGATTAGAATGAGGAGATAGAATCAAGGACATGTTGCCTTTAACAAAATTCATACCTACATGTTGCTTATCTTAGGCAACATGTAATGGCAAGTACATGAGGATTTAAAGTCTTAGATCTAATCATATTATCACGGGATGTGATTGTGAATGGAGTGTCTAATCCTCTTCCAGTTGGTGAGAGTGACCATGAGGTGATCACCTGAGTTGTAGCCATTTATATGAGAACTTCTGTGGAACTACAGGACTGGTGATTGTGAAAATATTAGGAGACAAGTGGGAGCTATAGCACGGAAAGGGGAGTTGAGTGGGAGGCAAGTATTGCTTGGGCATTGATCATTGCTACATAAGGTAGGAGTAAAATGAAGGGATTAAGCATGAAATCTGGAAAAGGCACCGTGGAAGCAACACAAAATGAATGTTGGTAATAATCAGTTGCATGAAGAGCACAAAGAGCAAGTCAGAAAGGTTAAGCATGAGCAGAAATTAGCCAATCAAGCCAAGAAAAATTGTAGCGAATAATATTTTGATATGTGACAAATAGAAATAAGAATAACTATGGGAGGATGATATTAATTGATGATAAAGGTAGATTGATAACTGATGCAAAGAATACAGTTGAAGTACTCAGTGAGCATCTTGTCAAGGTATTTCATCCCTGTGAAGGTGACACCATGAGAAGCTAGAGCGTAGAGGGTATGTTAGATGAAGTGATGATTGAGGGAATGCAGTTTGCAGAGTCTTGCAAATAGAAGAAGAGATATGATTGAGATATATAAATTGGTAAATAAGTTGGTAAGAGGTTGTTACCGGATTAATGTGGAAGAAATTTTTCTTTGAATGTGGGGGGGGGAGGATAGAACAAAGGGTCATCCCTGGAAGCTGTATAAGGAGGATGTGAGAAAGCATGTAATGAGTAGGTTCTTTGCATAGAGAGTAGTTGGTGAGTGGAATGCTTTGCCTGAAAGTGTGGTGAGTGCAGAAATTGTCATTTGGTTTAAGGCATCATTGAATGATCTTTTTGCTTGAGTGTGGCCTTCCTGTGATGAATCCTTTCACTCCATGGAGGTATGATGATAATAATATTTTAATTTCAGAAATTTCCATACATAGTGGAAGAAGAAACAAGAAGGATATTAAAAATATAAAACATTTTGAGTTGTGCTGGTTAAAAATTTTATTTAATGTGAAAATATGAAACTTTTTTATCATTGAATTAAAAAAAATCAGTACTAATTATGATTACTATAAGTACTATAATTACTATAAGATTACTATAAGTACTGAAACAAAGAAAGATGAATGACAGTAAAAGTAAGAAGAATGATAGCGAAAGTTGGACGCATGTTAGTCCGAAAGTACGGAAACAAAGAAAGATAAATGAGAGTGAAAGTGAGAAGAATGATAGTGAAAGTTGGACGTATGTTGGACCGAAAGTATGGAAACAAAGAAGGATGAATGAGAGGGAATGTGAGAAGAGGGGGTCGAGAGTTAGAAAGTTAGAAAGATTTAATGATAGAGAGAATGTGTCGCGAGGTTCGGAAAGTGAATTAGATTGGATGAGGCAAGAAATGAAATGGATGCTGAATGAAATTAAGAGAATTCAGGTCAAAACTATTAAAATAAATCATGATGGCATGAAAGAGTTAATGAAAGATGAGCGAGTGGCGTTGTATGGCGACTCCATTATTAAAGGTGTGCTAGAGGATAAAATGCACAAGGTATGTTTTCCAGGCGGTAAAATAAGTAGTGATTGAGGCATTGGATATGAGGCGGGAGCGAGCAAAAGAGTTAATTGTATTAATTGGTACAAATGATTTGAGAGAGAACAAAGAGCATGTCAAAATGAATGTCAAGAGACTGCTTAGAAAGATAAAAGAGAATAGTGTGACAGGAAGGGTGGTCAGTGTGTTGCCTAGGTATGATTGTGGTGAAATGAGGCAGAGAGCAAGGATTATGAATGGTATTCTGGCTGAAATGTGTGAGGAGATGGGAGTACAGTTTGTTAATGTGTGGAATGAGTTTGAGGGACGAAGTGAGCTGTATGGGAGCGATGGACTGCATTTGAGTGGTTATGGTGTGAGTCGCTTGGAGAGACTGCTGCTAGAAGGTAGAGAAGTGAATAGAGAAAATGAATCAGATCGAGAGGGGAGTGATGTGGAAGAGCAGGAGAGTAAGACAGGAGAGATTGAAGAAGTGGAAATGAATGGAGAGGTGAGTGGTATGAGTATAGAAAATGAGAGAATGGGTGTGCAAGAGGAGCAGGGAAACGGGGAGGCCCAGGGTGGACAGGGATACACAGCGTGAGAAAGGTGGATGCTCCAAGAGGAGGTGAGAGCATGTGTAGGCAGGAAAGTAATGGGATGACCAGGGATCAAGAGGAAACAGATGTTGTTGCAAAGGGTTCTAAAATGAAGAGGCAGAAAGAGAAATGGCCCCAGTCCAGCATGGAGAGAGCACATCGAGTGAATGGTATCAGTGGAACTAGCTGTAGATCCAGAAATGAGTTGTTGTGTTTGTATACCAATGCTAGAAGCATAAGAAACAAGGCGGATGAAATGGTTGCACTAATTGTGTCTGTGTACCCAGAGATTGTTGGAATAAGTGAGACATGGTTAGATGAGGACGACATCCTGACAGGAATAGAGATGGAAAGGTATGATATGTTTCGTGAGGATAGAAGGGATAAAAAGGGAGGGGGAGTGCTATTGATGATAGAGAAAGAGTTATGTCCATACAAGGTAGAGATGCAAGAGGGAAATAGGGCCAGTGGTTTTGAGGCAGTATGGTGTGAGATAGAGGTGAATAGAATCAAATACTTGGTGGGATGTTGTTATAGACCTGGTAATGTGGATGGTGGTGATAGTGAAATGTATAGTCAAATAAGCCGAGCAAATAAAAAAAGGGTGATCATTATGGGTGATTTTAATTATGGCAATATAGACTGGAATGAAGAGATAGCGACTGGAAGTAAAGAAAATGAGTTTCTTGAGTTTTTGAGGGATAACTACCTCAGACAGTATGTAACAGAGGGCACACAAGGATTAAGGGTCTTGGATTTGGTCATCTCATCGGAGGATGTAATTATAAATGAGGTGTCAAATCAAAGTGACCATGAGGTGATTACCTGGGTGGTTGCCAGCAGTGCGAGGACCCCTGTGAAAAAAGGGTATATGTGGAACTACAAGGGGGGTGATTATGAAGAGCTCAGGAGACAGCTTGCAGGTGTAGCATGGAATGAGGAGTTAGCTGGAAAAGAGATCAATGCAGCTTGGGGGATTTTCAAAAAATATTTAGTGGATGCAATGTCTAAATGTATACCACGGGTGAGAAGGTTAAATAAGGTAGGTGTGAGATGGATGAATAAAGAGATTAAGCATGCAATACAGAAAAAAAAGGCATTGTGGAAACAGCATAAGAGAAGTGGAAGTAACCAATTTCATGAAGTCTACAAAGACCAGGCAAGGAGGGTGACTTGGTTGGTGAGAGTAGCTAAAGAGAGGTATGAACAGCAGTTAGCTAAGGAAGCCAAAAAGAATCCTAGGGAGTTCTTTCGATATGTAGCCAGCAAAAGAAAGAATGATTATGGAAGGATGATATTGATTGGAGGAAATGGTATAAAGACAGCTGTTGCAGAATGTGTTGTGGAGATACTTAATGAGCAATTCATAAAGATCTTTCAATCTTGTGAATGTGACTTCATGGAGAGATTAAGAGCAGTTGATGATGGGGAGGAGAGACTGACTGTAAGTGAGCAAGAGGTGTTTGGGGAGTTGAGTAAACTAGATGTAAATAAGGCTGTGGGACTTGATAATATATCACCACGTATTCTGAAGGAGTGTGCCAGAGAGTTGACACCTGCCTTGACATATTTTTTTAATACGAGTCTTGCACTTGGTCAAGTTCCTAAAGAGTGGAAGGAAGGCAAGATTGTGCCACTTCATAAAGGAGGTGATCGAACTCAAGCATCAAACTATAGGCCTATCTGTGTGTCAGGTATTGTGGTTAAGTTGTTGGAGAAGCTTGTGAGAACTAGGATCCAGAGTTGGGTTGACAACAATGGTATAATCTTTGATGGACAGCATGGATTTGCTAAAGGGAGGTCATGTTTTAGTAATCTACTTACTTATTACAATAAAGTAACTGCTTCCTTGGACAGAGGAGAAGGATACACAGTAATATACTTGGATTTCGCAAAAGCTTTTGATAGAGTACCTCATGATAAGTTGACAGTCAAACTAGAGCAGATGGGGTTGGATATTAGATTAGTGCATTGGATTGGAGACTGGCTATCTGATAGGTATCAACAAGTTGTGTATGGGGGGTGCAATATCCAGGAAAAGGAAAGTCGCTAGTGGAGTGCCTTAGGGGTCTGTTTTAGGGCCATTACTATTTAACTTATATATTAATGATATTGGTGAAGATTTGGATGGAGATATTCAGTTGTTTGCAGATGATGCAAAGTTGGGACGAACCATAAAGAGTAGTGAAGATGTTGTGGCCTTGCAAGAACACTTGAATAAATTGAGTGATTGGGCAAGCAAATGGGGATGTGAGTTCAATGTTGCAAAATGTAAGGTTTTAAAATTTTGAAAACAAAGATGGGATGCAGAATTTATGCTTGTGAGAATATATTGTTGGAAGTAGAGGAAATAAGAGATCTGGGGGTGATAGTGGATAAGGATCTAAAATTTAGGCGACACATCGCCAAAATTGTGAAGACAAGACAAAGACTTCTGGGAATGATGCAGAGGACACTGACATGTAGAAGTAGGGAGATACTTGTTCCAATGTATGAGGCTTTGATTAGGCCACACTTGGACTATTGTGCCCAGATTTGGTCACCGGGTTTTCAGAAGGATGAAGAGATGTTGGAAAGGGTCCAAAGGCGACTGACTAAGGTAGTTTCTGACCTCTGGAATGTTGAGTATGAGGAAAGATTGAAAAGATGTAATTTGCAGAGTCTCGTGGAGAGAAGGAAGAGGGGAGATATGATAGAGACCTACAAGTTGGTAAGGGGTTGTTATAGGATCAATGGTGGAGAAGTTCTACAGAGAATAGTGGGAGATCAGGGGAGAACCAGAGGTCATCCCTGGAAACTGTATAAGGAGGGTGTGAGTAAGGGAGCGAGAGGCAGGTTTTTTTCGTGCAGAGTTGTGAGTGATTGGAATGCCTTGCCTCAGAGCGTGGTGTCTGCAAGTAGTTTGATTGTGTTTAAGACACGGTATGATGAGATGTGTGTGTAAGATAAAAGGACCTCCTAGATGAGTCTTTGACTCCATGAGGTCTTGTTTAATAATAATAATTTTTTACTATAATAATTTATCAAATACTTAGATTATTAATGACTACTTATAGAAAACATATATTTATATTTTATCACCACTGTATATTTTGTTTTAAAAAATATTTAGATTTGTCCTGAACAAATGTATGTATTCAAGTATATTTGCTTTTTTTTAAACCATATGATGTTTTTGCCACAGTTGCTTGCCAGTCTCCTTCTCCTCATTGCTGTGAATGTTGCAGGCATTTTCTCCTTATTCCCAAGTAAAACTTCCCAAAGGCAAGCATTCCTTGAAACTAGAGAATGTATTGAAGCTCGCCTTAGTATCCAACGAGAGAACCAGCAGCAGGTAAATCTTCCTATATGAAAACATTTTTTATAATTGTTTAAGCTTCTCATTAAAAACTTTAACCTATTAATGCTATTAGGTTAATCCTTTTTCTGTTCAGCTGATACTAAGTTTTTTCATAATCTGATTTTGCCTTTCTTACCATACTGGTCACCTTTCTTTCCTGTGCCTTATTTGCTTGTGAACTTGCTGATTACCTTTCTCCTTATATACCCTCCATAATATTTTATTTTTATTGTCACTTCTGCTTGATACATCCTTCCATAGCAAATTCTTATGTTCTATGGTATGGCTTCAAACTACCACTTAAGCTTGTCATAATCACCTGCCTCTAGCCTCCACATATATCACATAATTTCTCATAGTTCTTCCCAACTTTGTATCATATCCAAACAGTTTCATAATTCTAGTTTAGCCTATCACAAATCATTAACAAATATGTTAAACAATAATGATCCCAAAACAGGCCTCTGACATTACTAGTGACCTTCCTCTTTTGGAATATCCCCCCCCCCCCCACACACACACATGCACATGCAGTCCATTGATACCTATCTGACATCCAATCACCTATCCGACTTGCTAGCCTCTTATCCAACAATCCCATCTGTTCCAGTTTAGTTACCAGCTTGTTGTGTAGCAATCTGTCAAATGGCTTCTGAAAAATCCAAGTATACTACGCTATATGCATCTCCCTTATATGGTGAATTTGTCGCTTTGTTGTAATACACGAGCAGATTGTTAAAACGTGACCTCCTCCTTAACAAACTCATACTAACCATCATGGAGAACTACAGAAGTAATTGCTGCACATATTCTTCCACTAACATATCCTACCATTATCTTGATTTTTCTACTTTTCACATACCGAATGAACTTTGTGGGATTTTTCTTGGCTCGATTGGCTAATTTCTGCTCATCACTTTTGCTGTTCTTTTTAACTTATGCCATACACAGCTTTAATAGTTTTCCATCAGCTAGTCTTTTTCCACTTCACTAATTTACTAATTACCATTTGTTACAGTCTGAATACTTAATTGCAGTGTTGCAAGATCATCATCATCAAATTCCTGCCATGTACCCTCAAAGGGTACATGGCAGGAAAACAGGATATGATAGTACTACATGAAAAATTTACATCATTACTATCTTCCTATCTACAATTTTTCTCCAAATCAGTCTGTTACTTGTCAAGATTCCAACATTATCAGATCTTATATTTCTATCGTCCAAGGCACTTTGTACCATATCAATCCACCTACATCTTGGTCTTCCTCTGGGTCGTTTTCCTGCCAACCTGGCAGAAAACACTTGTTTTGCTAATCTTTCTGCCCATTCTGTTTAAGTGACCATACCATCTGAGATTAGCTCTGCTAACGCATTCCTGGATGTTGACAATGTCAAGTTCTTTCCTAATATCCTAGTTTTTAATATGATATTGCCATTGATGCCATCTGTCCATGCCAATAATCTTTCTCAGGACTCTCATATCTGCAGTCTCTAGTCTTAGATCAAATGTTTTACTTCTGATCCAGCTCTCAGATCCATAAGTTAAAACTGGTTTGAACACTGTCTTGTATACAGCTAATTTAGTGTTCCGACTAATTTCTCTCTTATTCCATATGAATTTATTCAATTGACTTCCCACCATATCAGCTTTGCTGATTCTGTTGTCTATTTCTATATTTAATTTACCATCTTCAGTAAAAATCGTGCCTAAGTAGCTGAAATGTTTTACTTGTTCCACAGGTTCTCCATTTACAACACAGTTGACATTTTCAATGATTCTGCCTATTTTCATTGTCTTTGTCTTTTTATTGCTGACCTTCATACCATATCTATTACTACAGCTATTCAATTTAGTCAGAGAATCTTGCAGACTTGTAGCGGATTTATTTAGAAGTATAACATCATCCGTATAAAGCAAAGAGCTGAGATTAACATCTCCAATTCTGATATCATGTTTAATACCACTTTCCTTCATAATGTGATCCATATAAATAATGAATAACAGAGGGGATAATGTACATTCTTGTCTCACACCAGAATTAACATTAAACCACCTTCCTGTACTTCCTTCAATTCTAACTGCTGACTTACAACTCAAATAAAGACTAATTATTGCTTGATATAATGCCCCATTGACACCATATAACTGTAGCATATTGAATAGCTTCTCTCATGGCACCTGGTCATATGCTTTTTCCAAATCGACAAAACTTAAATACAGATCTCTGTTATATTGCCATGCTTTCTCGACTATTTGTCATAAAGTGAAGATCTGATCCTGACAGCCTCTATTTGGCCTGAATCCAGCTTGTTCTTCACCAAGCTTTTCTTCCACAATTCTTCTCAACCGTTTCTCAAGTATACTTGCATAGATCTTGCCAGGAACGGAACACTCAGTAGGGAAATACCTCTGTAATTCTCACATTCAGTTTTATTTCCCTTTTTATATATATATTTTATATTATGAGAGCTCTACTCCAATCATCGGGAATTCGTCCCTCTGTCCAGGCCTTCTGAACTATGCAGTGCAGCCACTGTAAGACTCTCACACCACCATACTTCAGCATTTCTGGTCGAATATCATCTACTCCTGCTGCCTTTCCACATTTCAAGCCTTTGATGGATTTTTTTACTTCAAGTATGGATATGTATTCCTGACTGCATGCCTGGTCAGTGTTTTTTACCACTGTGCTGTCATCATTGCTTGTTTCATTTAGCAGTTTTTCATAGTAATTACTCCATACTTCAAGGATATCTTTTTGTCCTGTTTTCATGTCAACTTTATTATCTCTAACTCCTTTTACAGCACTCTTTCCCCCATTCCTAAGCTTCTTCAACAACCTCCAGAATATTTTGCCACTTCTTGATATTTATTTTCTATATTCTTGCCATGACTTTTGTTTAGCTAGTTTTACACAGTGTTTATTTCTTACATTTGTCTCTGTATTCTCTAAGAGCACAAGCTGACTTATTTGCCAGGAACTTTTGATATGCTTTTTTCTTTTCCTTCACTGCCTCTTTAACTTCCTGTATCCACCAGGGAGTTCTGATTTTTTTTATTCTTGCAGACAACCTCACCACATGCCTCTCTGCAGAATCAAGTAATGTTTTCTTCAGAGTTAGCAACTGAATCTCCAAGGTTTGGTTCCTGTTCTCAAACTTTTTCATTTTTTCTTCAATAATCTTTGTGTATTTTAGTCTGCAGTTCACATCTGAGAGCTGCTCAACTTTTATTGGCTTTAAAACTTTCTTACATGTTATTCTTTTCAATATGAAATTCAATTTTATCCTGCTCAAGACTAAATAGTGATCACTTCCAATTTCAAATCCTCTGTACACTCTGGTGTCCTGCACCAGGGAGAAAACATCACTCTCAACAATAACATAATCAATGAGACCTTTCTTATTCCTTGCCTCTTCTCTAAATGTGAATTTGTGCACATTTTTATGTTGGAACATGGTGTTAGTAATAACCAGTCCATGTCCTGAGCAGAAATCCAACAGCTATTTGCCATTATTATTATCTTTGCTCTTTTTTAACTAGATGTTGAAATCATCATCATCATCATTATATTCCTGCCATGTAACCTCAAGGCATGCAGGATATGATAGTACTACATTAAACATTTACATCATTACTAACTTCCTATTCTGTCTACAATTTTACTCCAAATCATTCTGTTACTTGTCAAGACTCCAACATTATCATATCTTATATTTCTATCGTCTAAGGCAGTGGTCTCCAAAGTGTCGTACATGTATCAACTCGCGTACCCCAGGGGATACGCGAGTCGATATGTGGGGGTATGTCAAAAAAGTTTTATATTGATAGGGAAAAAAATTAAGTAATTAATTAAAGATAAAGAATATTACTTTCTTTCATCAATTAAACATATATCTAATATAGACAAAGACATTATAAAGATCCTGTAAACTTAAATTTGCGAGTAGCGCACATTGGGCAACTTTGCACATATAATCGTTTGTGGCAAAGATGTCATGTTTTTTAAAACTAGGGAGTAAATCTCTTACTTCTTATCATTGCCATTGTTTGTAGAGCATCCTAGTTTTGACAATCCCAACTAGAGAAGGAAAATTGCTTAGTTATCCTGCTATCTACAGATCAAACCACAGTTGTATTAATTATTTGACTGTTAGTAGTAAGTTTAACGATTTTTTAGTATATATTGTTTCTGTGCAATTCCAACACCTTTTTGTGCTTACTTTTTACGTTTACACTAGAAATAGTGAATTAATATTATCAAAATTGCTTATATTTTTTAAAAGTGTTTGATATTATCAATAGTAAATGAATTATATTTAAATTTTACAAATTAATCCTCACAAAACGGATAAATGGTTAAAAAATGTCCTTCAAAGAAACTCTCTCAATCAATTGGGGGTATGCGCTATTTGTTTTTTCTGTCTTGGGGGTACGTGATCAAAAACGTTTGGAGACCACTGGTCTAAGGAACTTTGTACCGTATCAATCCACCTATATCTTGGTCTTCCTCTGGGTCATTTTCCTGCCAACCTGGCAGAGAACACTTGTTTTCCTAATCTTTCCTCGCCCATTCTGTTTAAGTGATACCACCTGAGATTAGCTCTGCTAACACATTCCTGGATGTCGACAATGTCAAGTTCTTTCCTAATATCCTCGTTTTTAATATGATATTGCCATTGATGCCATCTGTTCACGCCTGTAATCTTTCTCAGGACTCTCATATCTGCGGTCTCTAGTATTGGATCAAGTGTTTTACTTCTGACCCAACTTTCAGATCCATAAGTTAAAACTGGTTTGAACACTGTCTTGTATACAGCTAATTTAGTGTTCCGACTAATTTCTCTCTTATTCCATATGAATTTATTCAGTTGAATTCCTATCATACCAGCTTTGTTGATTCTGTTGTCTATTTCCACATTTAATTTGCCATCTTTAGTAAAAATCGTGCCTAAGTAGCTGAAATGTTTTACTTGTTCCATAGGTTCTCCATTCACAATGCAGTTGACATTTTCAACTATTCTGCCTATTTTCATTGTCTTTGTGTTTTTATTGCTGACCTTCTTGCAGACTTGTAGTGGATTTATTTTGGAAGTATAACATTGTCTGCATAAAGCAAGAACTGACATTAACATCTCAAGTTTTGATATCATGTTTAATACCACTTTCCTTCATAATGTGATCCATATAGATAATGAATAACAGAGGAGATAATGATGTACATCCTGGTCTCACACCAGATTTAACATTAAACCATCTTCCTGTGCTTCCTTCAATTCTGACTGCTGACTTGCAACTCAAATAAAGACTAAGTATTGCTTGATATAATGCCTCATTGACACCATATAACTGTAGCATATTGATTAGCTTCTCTCTTGGCACTTTGTCATATGCCTTTTCCAGATCGACAAAACCGAAATACAGATCTTTGTTATATTCCCATGCTTTCTCAACTATTTGTCGTAAAGTGAAGATCTGATCCTGACAGCCTCTATTTGGCCTGAATCCAGCTTGTTCTTCACCAAGCTTTTCTTCCACAATTCATCTCAACCGTTTCTCAAGTATACTTGCATAGATCTTGCCAGGAACACTCAGTAGGGAAATACCTCTATAATTCTCACATTCAGTTTTATTTCCCTTTTTATATATGGGTACTATTAGAACCCTACTCCAATCATCGGGAATTCGTCCCTCGGTCCAGTCTTCCTGAACTATGCAGTGCAGACACTGTAAGACTTTTATACCTCCATACTTGAGCATTTCTGGTCGAATATCATCTACTCCTGCTGCCTTTCGACATTTCACGCCTGTGATGGCTTTTTCTACTTCAAGTATGGATATGTATTCCTGACCGTATGCCTGTTGAGTGTTTTTTTAACATTGTGCTATCACTGCCTGTTTCATTTAGCAATTTTTCGAAGTAATTACTCCATTCTCCAAGGATATCTTTTTCTCCTGTTTTCATGTCACCTTTATCATCTCTTAATCCTTTTAGAGTAGTCTTTCCTCCATTTCTAAGCTTCTTCAACAAACTCCAGAATATTTTGCCACCTTCTTGATATTTATTTTCTATGTTCTTGCCAAAGTCCTCGAATGACTTTTGTTTAGCTAGTTTTATGCCCTGTTTAGCTTTCTTACATTTGTCTCTGTATTCTCTAAGAGCACAAGCTGACTTATTTGCCAGGAACTTTTGATATGCTTTCTTCTTTTCCTTCGCTGCCTCTTTAACTTCCTATGTCCACCATGGAGTTCTGATTTTTCTATCCTTGCAGACAACCTCACCACATGCCTTTCTGGCTGAATCAGTCAGGGTTTTCTTTAATGCTTGCCACTAAAGATACAAGGTTTGGTTCCTGTTCTCAAGCTCTTTCATTTTTTCTTCAATAATCTTTGTGTATTTTAGTCTACAGTTCACATCTGAGAGCTGCTTAACTTTTATTGGGGTGAAGGGCCAAAGCTGTATAACAGAGAAGACCTCCACACAGCCTTTAAAGGAATGTGGAGAAACGACCAGGGCTTCTGACCTAATGTCCAATCCTCACCTTCTCGCGGTGCACCCTTTTGGGTATATACCTGGATACTGAACGAATGAGGATTGGCTGGCAATTTGGGATTTAGCCGACCAAATTGTATTCTTATTGGTTTAAATCAAAATACAAAATGATGGTACAACATGTTGAAATCACGACTCTTAAGGTCTGGGTTTATGGACCAGTGCAGATCACTGGTCCTTAAACACAGTCATATATATTCCTGTCCTAACCAGTTTTCTAATAATTTTATATCACCACTCTCCTAAAACATAGCCTACTCTGTAATTGACTGTGCTATTTTGCACTGCAAAAAGTTGAGCTCTAGAAATGATGACAGACAGATCTTGGAAAATTATGATGCCATGATGAATGATATAGTCTGGTGTCTTCTATCTGATGGTCAGGGTTATCACATGGGATGTGGTAACCCTGACCTCTGGCTATAATTCCAAAATCACCAAAATTACAGCTAAGCTGATATCTGTTCCTGTTCATCTATCCAAAACACAAAACCAGTAAAAGCTGTTAAATATACAGTAACATTATTACATCAGAGCTCTCTATAAACTCTTTTGCAAACAGTTGAATATCTTCTCTCAAACTTTGGACTATACAAAGTGTGGCTATTAAATAATGAGACTGGTTGCAAAAATATGGTTTATTATTACAATTGTATAACTTAAAATTGTTATCCCCTTCAACATACTCCTCTCCTCTATCTATACACTGTCTCTACAAATTTTCCATTGTTGGAAGCAGTGCTGGAAGTCATCGGGTGTTATCTGCTTCATTTTCTCCTTTACCTCATCCACTGACTGAAAATGGGTGCCTTTCAATGCAGATTTCAACTTTGGAAAAAAGTAAAATTTGCATGGAGCTAAGTCCGGCGAGTAAGGTGGATAGTCCAATACTGGGATCTTCTTATCGGCCAGATATTGCTTTACAGATGGTGCACTGTGGGCTGGAATTGTCCTGATGGAGAATCCAAGCGTTGTTCTTCCACAGATCGGGTCGCTTCTTCCTCACTCATTTTCTCAGCTTGGCCAGAACCTCAAGGTAATAATGCTGGTTAACTGTCTGACCCTGTGGTACTCATTCAACCATTACCATGGCACTAATATATATATATATATATATATATAAAAAACGATCAGCATTGCTTTCAGTTTTGACTTGCTCATTCTTGCTTTTTTCATTCTCAGTGAAGTGGGTGTTTTCCAGTGCATCGATTGTCTGTTTCTGAATCGTACTGGAAAATCCACGTCTTATCACATGTAATAATTCTGACAGCGGAGCCTGCAAGTCCGGCTCTGCTGTCAGCCAGATAAGGTAAAGGAGAAAACTGCAGCACTACTGAAAAAGATACACCTGATGACTTGCAGCACTGCTTCCGACAATGGAAAATTTGTATGCAACAGTGTATAGACAGAGGAGGGGAGTATGTTGAAGGGAATAACAATTAAGTTGTACAATTGTAATAATAAACCACATTTTTGTAACTAGTCTTGTTACTTAATAGCCACACCTCATATACACACACACATATATACAAACAACAACACTTTTTTTGAAAGCAGTAGGTGTGTGTGTATATGTGTGAGAGAGAGAGAATATAAAATGTTATATTGGAGTGAGAAAGTAGGTTTAAAGCAAACTTTGATTTCCAGGTAGTAAGAAAATGGAATCTCTCAGAATGGATGATGAAAGATGTTCAGCTAAAACTTTTTAAGACAAAGCATTAGGATTAGATTAGATCTCCTATAATGAGTTTGTATGTATTTGTTTATATATAATATAAATAATAATAATATAGTTATCTATGTTTAACATGTTACATATAAATTAGTTTTTTTTTTTTTTAATTATAAGGAAAGGCTCTTGCTGTCAGTATTGCCAAGGCATGTTGCAATGGAAATGAAAGCAGATATTGCCAAAAAACCTGAAGATACAATGTTCCATAAAATATATATACAGAGGCATGAAAATGTGAGGTAAAGATGTCTCTCTTTAAAACTTGTTGTATTGTTTTCATTTTATATCATCTTATGAAAATAATAAAAATTATTGTTATGCATCTTTCTATTTCTCTGTTTTTCCACCCAGAACTTTTATTACATATCTGAATTCAATGTTAATTTTGGTGTTTATTGGCAAAATGTTATGCAAGAAATTGTTATTCATTTAGTGTTCTGAATTAATTTGATTCTTCAGAGAAAATTATTCTAGAATATAATGATATTTGAAAATATGCTTTTCTGAAAAATTTGGATGAAATTAAATGTGTTATGAAAAAATGAGGATCTGTTCTTTTACTCATAGTTGTAGCACTAGAGAATGATATTCGAAGTTCTTGATTATTTTTATATGAGATAAATGTATTAAGCATAAAAACAAATCTGGATTTAATGAAATTTGACTAATGTGTTTAGAACAAACAAACAATGTGGATATTTTAGATAAAGCTTTGATGTACCTAACTTTTGAATGAGATGCTGTTGATATTTAGAATCAGTATATTTTCCCATGTTTGTTTTCTTTCTGTAGATCAAGAACCTTTCATTTCTTAATCTACAGAAAGAATAAAAATTAGAAAAATAAAAAGTTAGAAATGGAGTAGAGAGGATGACAGAATGGATCAGATGACAAAGAAAAGGTAATGAACATAAAGAGATGCTGGAAGTTTGGCATTATTAGAGTTGACTTTCACTGTAGTGAATATGAACCACAGGAACAATTTATTAATAGTGAATTTCTTTTAGCAAAGTATTGTCCCTATGAAGCTTTGGTCCAAACTCTTCAGAAGTTTTGTGAGCAAGTTTGTTTGTTGTAGTGAGAGTCAATTGTGCTGTTTATTAATGAAAAGAATTAACAACAGACTACTAGCAGAAAATCTCTGGGAGAAACTCAGTGACAAGTAGATATTAGTATCAGAAACAAAACAAAAAAAAAAAGCTCTCAAAAAGCAGAGATGTGGAATAACAGATATGCTCAAAATGGAGGTCAAAAATTTTATACCTTTAGTCTATTGTCTTCTTTTGGCAGTTGTAATTTTATATTGGCAGAGTCCTTTAAGTTGTCTGTTCAATCATTTTGTGGCCTCAACTTTCCCCAGACATAATGCTAACATTATGCTGGAAGAAATGGAGGAAGCAGGGAATTTTGGAGTGATTGTAGATAGAAATTTTAAGTTCAGAGGACATGTTGCAAAGGTTGTGTAGACATCTCAGAGAGAGAGAATTGCTGCAACATTGATTGCATTGCATAAAACTTTGATCAGACCACATCTGGATTTCTCTGCTCATATCTGGTCTCTGGGATTTGGAGGTGATGAAACAGCCTCAGAGAGAATATAGTAAAAAAATAAATAATGATATCAGGACTGTACAGTGTTAGTACGAGGATAGACTGAGGCCCAAAGACTGCAAAGTTTGGTGGATAGAAGACAAAGGGGAGGATATGATTGAGACATTTAAGCTGTTGAAGGATTCTTCTTCTCTCTTCCATCATCTATATGGATGATGATGATGAGGGCGAATGAACTCTTTCCACTTCTGTCTGTCCCGGGAGTCTGAACAATTCTGTCCAGTTTGGTGTCACTTGTTGTGATTTGGTTTTCAGGTCCTCTTTTATTTTGTCTATCCATCTAATTCTGGGCTGTCCTTTGGATCTTTTACCTTCTATCGTTGTATTCAGGGCTTTAGATGGTAGTCTTTCTGTTCCCATTCTGGTCACATGACCAAACCATCACAGTCTTCTTTCTTGGATTTTGTCTATTATTGTTATTTCTTGTTTCTTAGTCCATCCAGCAGAGATACTCCAAGTAATATTCTTAGCCAACCCATTTCAGTAACTAATAATTTTTTTCTCTTCACCTTTTTGATATTCCAGCATTCACTTCTATAGAGGAGTATTGGGAGATTGTTTCATAGATTCTTACTTTTGTTACTTGTTTGATGTCTCTTGACTTCCGTATTTTGTTAAATCATCCAAAAGTTTGGGATTGCTTGACTGATTCATCTGTTTATATCTTTTTTAATTTCACCATTGTACTCAATAACTCCTCCAAGGTAGGTGAAGTTTTCTACCTGCTCTAGATTCTTACTGTCAGTTTCAATTTTCAGAATGGTGCTTCTTTTTCCTATTTGCATAATTTTTGTTTTTTCTATATGTTTAATCCAGATTTTATACACTCCTCCTTTATTTTATCAGAAATTTGCTGTAGATTTTCTTCTGTGCTTGAAAGTAATGCAATGTCGTCTGCAAATTTTAAATTTGTTACATTTTTTCCATATATTTTGATTCCGGATTCTTCATTGTTTAAGGCCTTATTGGTTGTTTCTTCCAGTGTAAGATTGAACATGTCTGGTGACAGATTGCATCCCTGTCTTACTCCCCTCTCTATGTGGAACCAGTTGGTTAAGGTGTCCTCCATTCATACTGCACTTTCAGATTTCTCATACAGATTCTTTATTATTCTTATTGTTTTGTTGGGAATTCCAAATTCTTCCATAGTTTTCCATAGTTCTCTTCTATGGATTGAATCAAATGCATGACAAAAGTCTATGAAATTTATGTAGCAACTTTGGTTGTACTCTAGTGTCTTTTCTATTAGCTGTCTTAAGATGAATAGTTGATCAATTGTGCTTCTTCCTGGTCTGAAACCTGCTTGTTCTTCTCCTAGTTCTAGTTCTATATATGGCTTAATTTGTTTTTGGAGTACTTTTGTAAAAACTTACTTGGAATACTGCAGAGGCTAATCCTCTGTAATTATTACATTCTGTTTTATCTCCTTTTTTTGTATATTGGAGTTATAACTGATTTGGTCCAATCAGTAGGCACTGCTTCGTTTTTGTAGATCCTTTCAAATAATGTTTTTAATGGTTCCAAAAGTTGTTCCTTTCCTGCTTTTAAGAATTCATGTAGTTGATCAATGCCAGGTGCTTTCCTAGTTTTGAGTTTTTCTATACTGTGTGCTATTATTTCTTCAGTAAAGATATTTGTTTTCTCTTCCATTTCAGTGGTGGATAGTAATATCCTGGGAGCTGTTTTTATTATGTAAATCTCTGAAGTATTCTTCCCATCTGGCCATTCTTTTTGTTTTACTTTCAATTAGTTGCCCCTCTTTGTTTTGATCATTATCATTTTTGTTGTCCATGTCTTACTAATTTGGTCTCTTTGTTTATATAATTCATGAAGGTTATTTTCTTTTGATAGCTTTTCTACCATTTTGCATTTTCTTCTAATCAGTTATTCTTGTCTCTTTTAACTAGTTTCCTAATTTCTCTGGTTAATCTATTATATTCATTTCTGTTATAGTTCTGTTTTAGTTTTATGCTTTTCCTTTGATTGCTTAACCTTTTTACTTCATTCGAGATCCAATCCTTTCTACTTTCTCTTTCTGTGTAACTTATTGTATTTTCTGCCAATTTTAATGTTATTTCCTTTTAATTTGCACCAATGTTCTTCGATGTTTATATTCTGTTTTGGTAGTTCCTTGAGGTTTTTATCTAGTTCTAGTTGATATTTTCTTAGAATATTGTTGTCTTGTAGTTTTTTTACATTCAGTCTCCTTTTGACTCTAAAAGTGCTTTCAGGTTTTAACTTTATTCTTAGGTTTGCTAATACTAGCTTATGGTCTGATCCGCAATCTGCAGAAAAGGATCTGCAATTACTTGATTTCCATCTTTGGTTTACAATAATATAGTCTATCATATTCTTGGTTTGTCTGTATGGTGATATCCATGTCCATATTCTTTGAGGTTTTGGATGTTTAAAGAGAGTGTTGGTTATTGTTAGTCTATTATATGAGCAAATGTTTAGCAGTCTTTCTCCATACCCGAACTTTCCGATTACTCTTGGCCAGATATCCCAATCTTTGCCTACTTTTGTGTTTAAGTCTCCCATTACAATTAGGAGATCTTGACTTGATGTTTGCTGTACTGCTTTTTTGCAAATCTATATAGAACTTCTTAATGTCTTCTTCTGATGATGTCAAAGTTGGTGAGTATACTTGAATAATAATTAGTGATCCGATTGATGTTTTAAATCTTGCTTTAATTATCCTAGGTGAGATAGGATTATAGGACAATAGAGTTTTGAGCCTTTACTTTTAATAAATGGACAACAAACACCAAGAAGGAGTTGTCCTCCCTGCCTGAAGTTAAGATTTTGTACTGTCCATGATGGAATTCTCCTTTTCCAGTCAATCTGATTTTGCAGAGTCCAATCACTTCCCATCGGTTGAAGGATTATTATCAGATAAACACTGGGAAGATTTTCATATGGTAGAATGAGGGAAGGAACTGGGACAAAGAACCATCCCTGGAAGTTTCAAAAGGGAAAGGGTGAGAAATAAGTTTTTTTGCATAGAATGCATTGCCTGAGAGGGTTGGTAAAAGTGCAAACAGTGGATGAGTTTAAGGAATGGCACAATAGCCTTTTGTGTTCACTAACATTAACCTCCTATGATGATTAAAGATACCAAGAAACTATATACTTGGTTTAATCCTTTATCCAAGTGTAAGCAAAGTTTGCACCTGAAATATAATCAGGACAGGGCAACTCATATATACAAGCTAATAACTTCACATCACTTGCATTACTATCCCATGATGCAAAGCACATATCCTTATGGGTATGTATAATGCTATGCATTATGGAAAGGGTCACTACCCAGACCGGTTTCGACCTTTGTATAGGTGAAGCGGCTCTAAAAATAAGACAATCCCAAAAGATCGCCCAACTCAGTGTTGTTCCCCTCAGTGACAGATTCACCCCACCACCAGGCAGAGCCATGAACTCAACAGCAGCTCCACTCAGAGACAGGCAAAAACTTACCTCCAAGCAGGGCCAGATCTGCCCTGCACTGGTTTCAACCCTCATTGAGATCTCATCAGTGGAAACCAGACCCAGATTGAAGTAATGTGCAAGTCATATTTTCATATACAAGTTGCCAAAAGGTGTCACATATACTCTGGATTAAAGATAGTTGTTGAAAGTGTTTCCACTTGGGTATACTATAAATTAAAGATACCAAGAAATTATATACTTGATTTAATCCTTTATTATATACAAAGTTTTTTCCTGAAATATAATCAGGACAGGGCAACTCTGGGTCTGGCTCCCACTGATGAGACCTCAATGAAGGTCGAAACTGTCTGGGTAGTGACCCTTTCCATAATGCGTAGCATTATACATACCCCATAAGGATATGCTTTGCATTATGGGATAGTATGGCAAGTGATGTGAAGTCATTAGCTTGTATATACGAGTTGCCCTATTCTGATTATATTTCAGGAGAAAACTTTGTATATAATAAAGGATTAAATCAAGTATATAATTTCTTGGTATCTTTAATTTATAGTATAACCAAGTGGGAAAACTTCCAACTTCTGTGATGAGTTTTGTGATTCCATGGAGGTCAAGAAAATAATAATATAATAATTATCTTTTCCAATAATTCATCTGTTCATGTAATATTTTCATAAAGCACGAGAAAGCCATTTGAAAGTTCTGCATGCTGTACTCCTGTACAGCAAAATACAGGCTTTCATAGGGAATAGATTGAAGTGTGGTAGGCTCAGGACTGTACCCAGGGTGAGAGAGCACTTGCTACCCATACTTTTCTGTAAGTCCAGATACTAAACATGAACCATGTTGTGTGTGATATCCAACGTGAATTTCATTTATGTTGATCAGAATCACATTTTGAACTTTTAATTTATGGAACAAGAACAATAGAAACAGAAAATTATTATTATTATTTTTTTTTTAAATTTAAATTCTGGTTGGCTTACAGGTGACAAAAAGGTGGAAATTATTATATTATCTTACTGCATACTCATACACAATACACTGTACTTTTGAACTGACCCTCATATATTAACTGAAGTTAATATATGAGGGTGCTTTTAATCACTGCCTCCCAGGATATTATTTTTTATTTTTTGAAAACTTATGGGATTCTTAGTAGTTTCCTCTACATCTGTAATTCAAATGAATCAATTCACTTTCTATCTTTTTTCTTAATGGTCCAGTTTTCACTTGCATACATCACTTCTGGAAAGACCTTTCCTTTAATAGTTCTAGCTTTCATACCGTTACTGACATCTTTTATAATTTTTGTCAAGTTCAAACATAGCTTCCCCACCCAGTGCTATGCTTCTAATGTTATCTTTACATTGCTTATCAAGAATAAGAAATTATTCTTGACCCCAGTAAATCATAACTTTCAGCAACCTCTCTTTCTCTCTCCCGCCCTCCCTCAATAGATTCCTCCAAATTACCAAAAGCCATCGCTTGTGTTATGACTATTTAAATTCCATCCAGCTTTTTTACTCTCCTTTTCATCTAACAGAATCAATCATTCTAGATATTCTTTAGTTTCTGCTGTTAAGGTTGTGTAATCTGCATATCTCAAATTATTTTCTTTTACTTCTGAATGCTGATTCCTGCTGGATGTTTATCTAATCCAGTCATCCTCATAACATTTTCATCCTAAATTTACATTACCCCCATGGAGTTCCAAGACTCATTGTGGGAACCCATTACATCACTCTGCTAATCTATCTTGCATTGCCAGTTCACTAATCTGTCTTGCAAATGTATTTTTGTTCATTCACTGTGTATATTTTCTGGCAATTTTGTGGGAAGAAAAATAAAAGTCTCTCAGATCAAAAAACAAATGTTCCCTCTGCATGAGACTAACCTGCCTTCAGTTAAGCATTCTTATAAAGATTCTTTGAAACCTATGAACACAAACCTGCTCATCGAGGTATCACAGATCACTTTTACCAAGAGTTTTCCCGAAGTCAAGAAAACTGCTGGGTATCAGTGCTATGGGCTCACAAATATTATACACAGAGAGAAAATAAACTCTCGGTAAAAGTGACCTGCAATACCCCAGTGAGCAGGTTTGTGTTCATAGGTTTCAAAGAATCTTTATAAGAATGCTTAACTGAAGGGAGTTAGTCTCACGCATAGGCAACATTTCTTTTTTGATCTGAGAAACTTTTATTTTTCTTCCCACAAAATTGCCAGAAAATACAACAATGAATGAACAAAAATACATTTACAAGACAGATTAGTGAAGTGGCAATATAAGATAAATTAGCAGAGTTACATCATTCAGTGGGCCCGCAAATATCACCATTTAGCATTGCATCTATTTCTGAATGAAAATTCATGATGGCATTATACGTTTTCTTTTTCGTCTTAATTGTGTCTTGAACTATTGAGGCAATGAGATAGTGAAGCTTGCTGGTGTTGTTGGTGTATGCATGTTATCATCAAAAAAACTGATCATGAATTGCTTTCAGCTTTCTTTTTGCTGTCAGTTTTACAGTAGAAAGTTTCTTCAAGCTTGATAAGATGCTTTTCCAGGTTTCAGAGATTTAGGAATTATTTAACAAAGGGGAAGCATAGAGGACTGAGAAATGGCTAGCTGAGGTTGCTCAGAAGTTTGAATGCCAATTTCTTGATTCTTGGCACAGTTGGCATGAGTTCCATGGCAACAGAAATTGCATGAAAATATCTTTTCTATAATGACCAGTTTGCATATTTAGCACTTCAGAGCTTCAAGTGGTTTCTCTGTCCTAGCGAGACTTGAAGTGATCTGTCATCACTCAGCTTTGCTGCTGTCATCTTTTGTTTCATGCTGTAGGCATCGCTATATGTCGTGTGCAAGTGCTGATATTAGAATAGAGGGATTTTTTATTTTTTTTTTTTAAATGTTCAGTCTTGAGAATGAAAGGTTGGATAAAATCACTTTTAATGGCAATAATTAAGAGAGCTCAATTCCAAGTAACACATGGGGAGACCACATAAAAGATTTAAGGAAAAATAAGAGGTATACAGATAGAATTAATGGCAGAATTAAATTAAAAATCAAGATATTATGAAATAATCTTTCTATCTTCTTGATATAATTGCCATTCAGGAATATGTAAATAGTGATAACCTAAAGGGATATGATGACTTAGAATGGAAGGGGCAAGGAGAAGGAAAGAAGAAAAAGAGCCAAAAAATGAAATCTAGATGGATTAATGCAATTTGTAGATGACCAAAATGTAAGTGTTGACAATACTGGAGACCTACCAAAAGCAGATTAATTTCATAATAGGGTATAGGGAGAATGTACCCATTCTCCTTATTTCCAACTAAATCATTAATTCCAATCACAACCACAACCTCCCTTGCATGCTTGCTTCTCATATCCAGCACCTCAATTACCCATATTCTTCCTCTTGTGAAACAGACCTTGTGCACTCTCTCATCCACTGCACCTTTTATGATAGAATCTCCATATATATTTCTTGAGTCATATGCTACTTCTTTTTCTCCACTATCTTTCATTTTATTCTTTTGCATTCTTTTGTTCACATCTACCACACATCTAATTTCATTCTGTACATACAACATCTTGTTCATCATCTTAATCATTTCATTCTTCAATTCTTGAATTCCTGCTATTGCTTCATCAGTCACTTTCTTCCATTCCTGCAGTCACACCAGCTCTTACTTCATCAGTCAGACACACTTCCGTTTCTTTAATTATGCTTGTTTTTTTTTTTTTTTAATCATTTCTGTATTCACAATAGCATTCTCCACTCATCTTCTTATGCTTACTCTTCTGACCATCATTCTTTCATCTTCTGGCTCATCACTCAACACTACCTTTCATCTGGTATTCTTCGCTTCCATTTCCAACTTTCATTCAAATCATTGCCATCCATTGATATATCACACTTTCTACAGACCCTCACTCTTTCACTTCTTTTGTTTAATCTCTCAACAAACACATCTGCCACATTTGCCTATGCATACATATTACACTCCTGACAATGAACAATCTTAGAGAACACACCACTCAATAGACTCGATTTTTTGTGTAGTGCATCTGATTGGCCTAGTTCTTGCTTCCATTTTTGCTTCTGTTAACAGCTGTACATAGAATTCACCACAAATCCTATTAACAACCTTGATAATTAATACTCGTTCAGTCTCAGTATCGTTAATATGCAGTGAAATGCATAAAATTCTTCAAAGTATTCTATAAAATAAAACTTATCTTTGCTTCAGTGACTGACTTTTGTTCTATTCTTCCTTGACTTTCATTGTACTATTCTAAATATTTTAAAAAGCAATAAATTACCTCAGATTAACAATCGCAAACTTCAATGATGTTTATTATATTTACTTGAATATAACTCGCCCTCGTGTATAACTTGCACCCTTGATTTTACTTTACAAAAAAAGAATTAAAAAAGTTTTGCATATACCTCGCACATGAAAAAAGTTTAAACTCATTCACGTCGGGACAATAGTAACTCACTTGCCACAGTAAACAACACACCCTCCCAACAACCACTTGCAGATGCAAGAAAAACAAGTAGTTTTATTGTATCACTGAATAAGATACAGAGACATTTGTAATCTGTGTAATATATTTGTCAACAAATAGTGTAGTTAGAGACAACTACATATCCCTCTAACTACAAATAGTGTAGTTAGAGGGATATGGATTTGAAATTTTCCATGTCATTAAGACAGATCACAAAGGCTAACCTCAAATAAATTTCTACTGCCAAATTGACCCAGCATACTGTATAATATTATTATTATTATTATTATTATTATTGTTCCAGGAAACTCCAAGGAGTCGACAGACTCATCGAGGGAGGCCCTAACATCATGTCAAGAACAACTATTCAACATTCACACAGTATCTATCATACCTTGCCTTGAACTCATTCACGGTCGTAGCACCCACAACAGACTCTGGAAGCTTATTCCACTCATTTACCACTCTCCAAGTAAATAACCTAGCTCTAACACCCTTGTCAACCACGCTCTTGCCCAGCTTCCATGCATGGCCCCTAGTCCTCCCACCACCAGTCATATTTTCAAAAATATCTTCTGGATCAATCTTATAAAAACCCTTCAGTAATTTGAATGTCTCAATCATATCACCCCTCCTTCGCCTATCGTCCAATTTCTGCAACCCACAAATCTTCAACCTATTCTCATAAGGTTCATTCCACAGACCTGCTATCATCTTGGTCACTCGTCTCTGGACCCTCTCCACTTCCTCCCCATCACGAAGAAACCCTGGTGCCCATAGCTGGGCACAGAAGTCCAGATGGGGTCTTATCAAGGCTTGATACAGAGGAACAACAACTTGTTCGTCTCTGCATGTTAAAGTATTTTTCAGAAGCCAAGTGATTTGGTGAACTGTTTTAGTTACTTTTGCAATGTGCCCCCTAAGCTTCAACTCCCTATCCACCAACACTCCCAAATCCCTGGCCTCATCAATCTCCTGGAGTATGATTCCACCAATGCGATATACTACTGCTACTCTTTTCACCCCAAAGTGCATAACCTTACACTTTGCCACATTAAATTGACATCCATTTTTCCTAGCCCAGTCCTCCAAACTATTCAAATCATCCTGTAAAATTTTGACATCTTGTGCACTCACAATTGCTCTACCCAACTTTGCATCATCAGCAAACAAGTGAACACTTCCTCTCAGATCCTTTCCAATATCATTGATGAACAAATTGAAAAGCAGTGGTCCAAGAACAGAGCCCTGTGGCACTCCACTAGTCACAAGACGTCTTTTAGACTCCACTCCTGAATAAACCACTCTTTGATATCTCTCCTTCAACCACCCTCTTATCCATCTCACCAACCCTATATCTATACCCATCTGCTCCAGTTTACTGATTAGGGTTCCATCTGGTATCCTATCAAAGGCCTTGGCAAGGTCCAGTAGTATCACTGTAAACCCATTACCCCTATCCAGTTCAGCCGTCACTGTTGTTTAACCCCTACTTGATTTATTATTCGGACTCTAGGTATACAGTCAACCATTGCTTCATGCATGCACTTCTTAACTACCTCCCATGCACTATCAACTTCTAGTCCTTGCAGTTGTACATGCCATGGCACTGAACCAATCAAACTCCTAAGCTTGTCATACTTTCCAGCCCGATAATTCCACATGTACCCTGTCTTAATTGAAAATTCTACACCTTTAGCCACCTCCCAAGTTAAGACCCTATGATCACTCTCACCGATTGGTGGCAATGTGGTCATATTTGTTACAGCCAAATCCTCAGATGTAATTACTAGGTCAAGCACTCTCTGACCCCTAGTATTTTCCATTACATGCTGTCGCAGATAGTTATCCCTTAATAACCGAATAAAATCCAATTCCTTCCTCCCGTGTGTCCTCTCCTCACTCCAATCAATGCGACCATAGTTGAAATCTCCCATAATAATCACCCTCCTTCCACCCATTTCTTCTATTTGCTTGTGCATACTGTCACCACCATCTTTTCCATCACCTGGTCTATAGCAGCACCCAATTGTATATTTAGTTCTGCTAGCCACAATCTCTCACCAAATGGCCTCAAATGTGCTCTTTTCTCTATCCTGCAATTCAACTTCTATTCTCCTTGGCTGGAGCTCATCAGCTATCATCAACAATACTCCTCCCCCCATTTTATTCTCTCTGTCATTCCTGAACACACTATACCCATCACATTCAATCCCACTAGTTATATCATCTACAGTCAGCCATGTTTCACTAATACCTATAACCTGTGGTCTGGAAGTGCCAACCATAGCCAAAAACTCTTCCTTCTTGTTCCTAATACTCCTAGCATTAGTGTACATGAATTTAAGACCCCCATTAGCCCCAACCCTACCTTGATGCCTTATATTAACTATCCCACTCAGATTTGTTGTCCTTATTTGCTCTGGCATATTATATTCATTCTTACATTCAACTGCCTCCATAAGGACTGTATTTCTACTCCCCCCCACCTAACAAATCTAGTTTCCCTGAATTTGCACATCCACTACATTCAGCAACACTTTCTCAAGTCTTCTTACACCGTAACCATTCAAATGCAAGCCATCCATCTTATATAGATCCTTTCGCCCATCAAACTCACTCCACACATCCACAAATTCCACACCACTCGTCATACATAACCCACGCATAAAGTCATTCGCAATTATAGCCCTCCTTTTAAACATTTCACTGTCATACCGTGGCAAAAGACTAATCATTCTAACTCTCTCACTCTTTTCTTTTGCTACCTCAAACAATTCATTCAGGTCTTCTATCATTTCCATTTTATCTCCTTTCAAATCATTCGTACCTAATATGCATGTGAGTCTACCTGATGTGGAAGCGGCACACAAATAAGCAGCAATAAAATTCAACCAAAGGGATGAAACTTTGTGTCAGTTGAGCTTGTCCACACGATGCAGAAGCAGAACACAAACATAATGAGAAGTCCTGTCGTTCCGACAGGACTTCTCATTATGTTTGTGTACTGCTTACTATACTATACTAGACTAGACTAGACTATACTGGCAAAACACCATGCTGATGTGAATGTGTTAAAACTAAGAAATGTATAGTGAATGTTGTTATGGCAGTTTCAGATATTTTGGAATTCAGTTGAAGAGAATCCAACATTTCAACTCGATAATTGTCTGCTTGCATTTGTCGTTGAGTTGTGCGATCTTTTGTTAATACTGCATCAATCATATGCATGTCCTCATAGCTGCTCTGTCTCTCTACTGGCCTATCATAGCTGTCCATTTCACACTTTGCTTTCACTTCTCATGAGTCATTCGTGAAGGATTGTTCATTACGTATCTCAAGTCTTGTAAATTACTGGTAATTTTTGCTTGAAATATGAAGAAACATTCAAGTTAGAGTGCTGGTTTTAAACTCAGGTATGATAAACTCAAAGATCTTATGATTACAAAATGATAAAACGGAGAATGAAACTGTGTTTCAAGTTAATTACAGAAGCACTGTCGCTGAAGATTCAGATATATCATGTGATGAAGGTGAGCAACTGATCTCGTAAATAATTTTGGAAATTAAAATTTAAATGCATTCATTTTATAAATAATGTGAACAATTATAAATTATAATGAATACTGAAGATGTAATTATAAATGTCTTATTTTTTGCCTGGAAAACTTTAGTTGCCGAAAATTCCCACATGTGTTGCACCATGATTTTTGAACTTTAATTTTGGGGAAAAAAGTGAGTTATGTTTGAGTAAATATGGTATACTCTATCTGTATTTATTAATAATTTTTAAAATTCTTGATATTTTTGTAATTACTACTGCCATCCTTACATGAAAAGTAGACTATGAAATTACTTTTCACACAGACAAAATATTAACTGACACAAGTTACTCAGATTGATGATTTGGAACAGCATATGACTATAGTGGTTTTTAATTGTTAGGTATGTCACCTCAGAGTTACTGTTGTAGTATTGCTAGATGATTGCTTCAACCTAGTCATTGTACTGTGGTATGAACCTTATAGTGGATGTTCAGTTGCTGCTTATGTTCAGACCATCATTTCTCAGTATCATGTGGTTTCTTTATACAGGGACTGTTTCATTAAATTGATGCTCATGTTTACAATCCCTATAGTGAATGTAAATTTATTTCACCATATATCACTTAACTGTAGCAGTCAGCAGGAAATACAAACAGCATCAATGAAGCAGCATGTGTACCACCATTGACTTGAGCAGTTGCATTAGTTAAAATTTTTTTATAGTCTTTGCTTTTCATCATATCCTGAAGTTGATGGCTTGATTTAAGCTTCCGAAATGTTGAGCTATTTGCAAGTTAAAACTTGCTAATAAATTTCTGTGATAAAAAAAAAATATGTCAAAGTATTTATCTTTACTTTATAATTATAATGCATGTTATAAGGTGATATTACTAATTATGGTTTTCATTTTAACAGTATCCTCTTTGCAGACATCTGTGGGTTTACCAGTCTTGCATCTCAGTGTACAGCTGAAGAAGTTGTTAAGATACTCAATGAACTTTTTGCACGTTTTGATAAGTTGGCAACAGAAAACCATTGTCTTCGCATTAAACTTTTGGGTGATTGTTATTACTGTGTTAGTGGGCTTCCAGATCCACGCCCTGATCATGCACATTGTTGTGTAGAGATGGGATTGGATATGATTGATGCAATCGCGTAAGTATAATGCATTTGAATATTTGTCTTCTAAAATAATTATTTCTCTCTGTCCCTTTTACTTTACAGTCACTCTTTGTACAATTTTACACACACACACACACACACACACACACACACACACACACACACACACACACACACACACACACACACACACACACACACACACACACTGTAATCCCTGAATTATACACCTTAGTGGTGTTTATGTTTGCAATTAGCAAACATAAACACCACTAAGTATAATGCAGACATCTGAAGAAGAGTTATACACCTGAATTATACACTAAGGTGTATAATTCAGGTATATAACTGTACCTTCAGTTATCCAGTTGCATAACTGAAGGTACAGTTACATGGTGCTGTATCAGAAGTGTCAGTTGGCATACACTACCCCCCCCCCCCCTTCAAGATTTAGTTAATTGAAGGTTCATTCATTTGAAGGTCAGATAAGTCAGGGATACTAAATCAATATCAAGGGAGGAATGGGGAAAATGTGTGAAAGAGAAATAATTTTTGCTATGGTATGCAAACATGATAAAGATATGAATGGCTTTGAACATGGTTTAGGACAATATTTAGGATGTATGTAGGATTTTGAACAATATTTAGGGCAAAGGGATGGAAATATACACATTGGGTTCAGACCTTTTGCATATGTCTGAAGAGGGAGAAAGAAAATTCTTCAACAAGGCCAGATACATTACATATCTAATTATAAGGATAGGCTAGGTGGTAATTTATATCTATATACAAATGACAGGAACGTTCAATAAGAAACAAAGGGATTAAGTTTGTTGCTTTATTGAATACATTGTGGCCTAAGATTGTTGGCATTAGTGAAACTTGGCTATCGGAATCAGATATGTTAACTGGAATCAAGTGTAATGGGTATACTTTTTTTAGGAATGACAGAAGAAATAGGAGAGGAGGGGGGGGTACTATCAATGAAATCAGATGACTTAAGTTTATTTAGGATAGAACTGCAAGAAAAAAATGCTGGTAATAATGTCCCAGGTAGCAGTGAGTTTGAGGTTATGAAGTGGAGGCTGACAGTATGAAATATATGGTGGGGTGTTGCTACTGATCTGGCAGGTCAGTTGTAGGGGGCAATGAAATGCATTGCCAATTTAGCCTTATGGGTACTAAACCAGCAATCATTATGGGTGACTTTAATTATTTATACATTAATGGGGTAGAAGAGAAATCTCATGATAAGAATTGAGAGGAATTTATTGAATTGTTGTGAGACAACTTTCTCAAGCAACATGTGAAAGAAGGGCCTTGAGATCAAAGAGTGTTAGATTTGTTCATAGCATCAGAAGGGGTCTCTGTTATGAATATGATTATTTTACCAATAGTTGATGTCAGTCTTCATGCTATGCTTTCTTGGGAAGTATCTAATTATATAGATGCTCCCATGCTGAACTACAAAGCTAGAAATTATGATCAACTTAGGAGAATACTATCTTTGATCCCATGGTATCAGTTACTGAATGGGAAAAATGTCAGCTAGAAAAAAGTCTTTGAAAAAGTGTTTAAATGAGGTGCTATCTGAATGTATCCCTAGAGTTCAAAAAATGAATGAGGTGGGAGTAGAATATGCAGTCTTATTAATCTTATCTTATTATCATCTTCTTGTAGAGATCTGCAAGATGATGATGTGGAAAGAATATTGTGAGAATAAGAGTGAGAAGAGTTATAAAATATATAAACTGCAGACCAGAAAAGTAACAATATTGTGCAGAAAGCTAAATTGGAGTATGAAAAGAAATTGGCTATGCAGGCTAAAGGCAATCTAAAAAAATTGTATCATTATGCCCCAAGAATAACTACTGAATGCAGATAGTACTCTAGTACTATCTGCATTCAGAAGCAATTGAGATTGTTCAATTAATGAGTGCTCACTTTACTAAGATATATCAACCAAGTGTATGCAACATGGTGCACAGTGCTACTGCTCCATTGGATCAAGAGTTAGAGGTGCATGAGAATAAAGTTGAAGAGCTATTGCATAACTTGGATAAGAATTTGTCACTAGGTACAGATGGGATATCAGAATGTGTGATAAAGGAATGTTCAGCCAAATTGGCTAGGTCTTTCACATGGTATCAGCTTAGGAATAATACCACAGAAATGTATGATAGTTCCATTGTACAAGGGTTGTGCAAAAACTAATGTATCTAACTACTGATCACAATATCTCTGGTGTGTGGTGGTGAAGATTTTAGAGAAGTTGGGAAGAACTTGCATACAGAAATTGGTAGATAAACAAGCTATACTCTGCAAAGAGCAGCATTGGTTTACTAAAGGACGCTCATGTTTTAGCAATTTGCTCATATTTTTATTATTGTTATACAGGTATTTCGATGGAGTCCAAAGAATCATTGTGGGAGACCCAATCTATCAAGAAAATCTATCATACTTCTCCTTTAACCCATTAAAAGACAAAGCACTCACAACTGACTCTGGCAACTCATTCACAACTCTCCAAGCAAAAAATGCTGTCCTCACACTCCTACTAACCACACCTTTATTCAACTTCCAGAGATGACCCCTTGTTCTAGTCCCAGCCAAGTGCAGAAACATTTCTCCTGCATCTGTCCTTTAAGCAACTGAAATGTTTCTATCATATCCCCAATTTTTCTCCTATCAGCCAACTTCTGCAATCCACACACTTTCAATCTATCCTCACAGGGAACATTCCACAGGTCACTTGCCTCTGAATCCTCTCCAGCACGTTCTCATTCCCAAGAAACCCATGGTACCAGACTTGAACACAGTAATCCAGATGTGGACATATCAAGGTCTTATTAAGAGGAATAACAACTTTCTTATTTCTAATTCTAATCAGCTGGCCTGGTTGGCCAAGTGGTTAGCATATCTGCTCTCCAGCCAAAAGGCTGCAGATTTGAATCCCACCATGGGCATGGATGTTTGTGACTGCCTGTGAAAATACTACTGGTGGTGTTCGGCAGTAGATGGCATTGGTGTAGATGATGAAAGTAGTTGTAGTTGGATTGAGTGGTGGAGACGGAGAGTTGTTGAGTAGGTGCCCTCCCTCGATGAGTCTTTGTTCTCCCTGGAGGTATCATGTAATAATAATAATAATAACTTTTAATGTGTTCTTCAATAGCCAAGTTGATCTTTTGGGGCTACCTTAGCAATATGTCCTCTAAACTTTAATTCTCTGTCTACCACCACCCTTAAATCTCTAGCTTCATCTATTTCCTGGAGTATAGTGCCATCAATGTGATCTACAGCTTGTAATCTATTTATCCCAAAATGCATAATTTTACATTTCCCCACATTTAACTGATGCCCATTATCTTTTACCCACACTGACAACCTATTTAAATCATCCCGCAAGCTCTCCACAACGCCGCGATTCATTCCTATATCATTTATGTACAAATTAAGTAGCAATGTTCCCAGCACTGAACCTTTCGGCATGGCATTAGTTACCTGTTTTTGCCTTGATTCTGCCTCTCCATATACCACTCTTTGATATTTGTTCAGCAGCTACCCTCTTATTCACTTAAGCAGTCATGTCCATCCCCATTTGTTCTAATTTACGTAACAGAGTTCCATGGGGTATTCTGTCAAATGCCTTTGCAAAATTCAGCAGAATCGACATATAGCCATTTCCTTTATCCAACTCTGCTGCTACTCTATTATAAAAAGATAGTTCATTACTAAGGTATGACTGACCCTTTGCAAAGTCATGTTGTCCCTTGTACAGTACCATATTTTTATCTACCCATTCTTGAATCTTCTTTTTGACCAATTTTTCCATGCTTGAGATACTGATTGGTCTATAATTTGCTACTGCAGTCTTAGAACCTCCCTTATGCAAGGGAATTATTTTGCCCTCTTTCCACTCTCGGAACTATTAGAGCTGAGACTTAAATTAAAGAGCCCAGTCAAGGGCATTGCCAGTTCCCTTGCACATTCTCGCAAAATCCTAGCTGATATCCCATCTAATCCCACAGCTGTATTTACATCGAGATTCTAATATCCTAAGCACCTCCGATTCATCTACCTCTGTTTCCACATTAGTGTCTGTCACAATACACCCTCTGTCCAAAAAGAAACTGAACTTTTGATAGAAAATAAAACACAGACCAATTATAATTATTCAAATAATTTATTTCAATAAATATACTCTCCCTCAGCTTTGATACAGTGTTTGGCACGGTCAATTAATTCGTTAAATGAGTTTTTTTATATCAGTTTTTGGGATACTGTTGAGGGTCGTGGTTACTGCTGCTTGAACGTTTTCAGTGCTATCGTATCACTTACCTTTCATTGGCAAATGAAGTCAGGGGAAGAGAAAGAAGTTACAGGGTGCTAAATCAGGTGAATATGGCGAGTGATTGAACACAAACTTGGTTTTTGCTCAAAAACTGTTTCACAATGTTTGAACAATGAGATGGTGCATTATCGTGCAAAAGTGACCAGCTGCCTGTATCGCAATATTCATGCCATATGCGACGAATTCCCGCTATCAATCGCTTCAAACTTTGAGATAAAACTCACCATTGACCGTTTGGCCAGGTGGAATGAATTCTTTGTGGATAATGCCCTTGGAATCATAGAAACAAATCAGCATTGTCTTTACTTTTGACTTCTCCAAGCGACTTTTTTTTCGGATGCCCCTCTTCTGGTGGTCTCCACTCAGCACTCTGGTGCTTTGATTCAGGCTCATACTCAAAACGCTATGTTTCATCACCAGTAATGATCGTTTCAAGGAAGTTTGAGTCCTTATGAGAGCGGTTTTAATAAGGTCCTTGCAGTGTTCATTTCGATACATTTTTTGGTCATTGGTTCAACTTGTGGGAACAAATTGCGAATTCAATTTATGAAGGCCCAAACTCTCGGTCAAAATGTTGCGCACAGTTATTTTTGGAATCCCCAATTCATCTTCAATCAATCTCACGGTTTTCTTTGATGAAATCATGCACTTTTTGGATGTTAACTTCACTCAGTCCAGTTTTTGGATGGCCCTGGCTTTTCGTCATCCTCAAGTGTCTTATGACCACTTTGAAATCGCTTAAACCACTCGTAAACTTGAGTATGGGATAAACATTCATCACCATATGCTTTTTGAAGCATTTCGGTAAAACCTTTACCAAGTTTAACACAAAAGTCAATCACAGCTCTGTTTGAAACTCATTATCCGACCATTGTCAAAACACACTGTCACTCTTGGAACTGTAACTCAGCTTCTAATGAAACAAATGTCATAAACAATTGACACAACACTAATGAAGTTTTCCGCTTTCGACAACAAAAGGATACAACAGGTGGTGCCACTAGTTTCTTCTATTTTTGAAAAGCTTGATTTCTCTTTGGACAGAGGATGTAGGTAAAGCAGTAACCTCAATAGGATGATATATTCTTGCAAAGTGGTCATTCAGTATGAAAGACTATTCGTGGAATCAGCCTCAGCCCTTAGGAACATGCCAAACCTCAACAAATTTGGGTGCATAAGACTGCCCCAAATTTGGGAAACATATATCAGAAGAACTTCAGCCCAAAGGCTAATAATTACCAATATAGCCCGCCAGGGGCACCATCAGGACTTTAGGAAAACGGTAGCTTCCTCGCTTCGTTTCTCATTTGCTGTTATGTAACATTTGCGTGCACCTGTTCTTTATTTTAAGTTCCCAAGAAGATGGCAACATGACATTGCCGAAATATCGGAAAGTATTTATTAAAGTTGTTTTTAATTTATATTTCTAGTGTACGCTGTCAATTCCTTAATTATTAGTTATCATGTTTATCCAGCGTATAAGCCTTTCAACAAGAATTCCCCCATCTCATAGGATGGGTTGAGCCCTCCTAATGAGGGATTAAGTATATTTTATGACTGTAAATCTGTGTTGTGTTCACAGGGCTAATTTGCCTGTTTTCTGAAGGATGAAAAACTAGTTTCTGTGTGAGAAAACCCTCTACCTCCAAATGAGACCTGCTAACTCACCTTTAGTTGAAAGAGACCAGATAAAGGTTCCTCAACTCGTGGACAGTAATCAAACAAGATCTTTCCAATCAAAGGGCTTCGTCTATACCAACTGTGTTACAGAGACTTTGATAAATGAATTAAATAAATTAATAAAAAAATAGGAAAAAAATCATAGAGTAAAAAAATAAACAAAAGAAACAAAAAAGCGAAGAGACTCAAAGCCTCTGGAACAGCCTTCCTCATAATGTGTTTCCCAAATATAACTCTAAGTTTCCTTTCAGAAAGTTTATTTTCCTTATTCTGTTGTGATTAGTAGTTTTATGTTACAAAACTAGTTTGATTTTTTTTAATTTCTTTCTTGTGTAATTTCCGAATTAAAGTTCAAATAAAGTTTTGAGGCTCTGTGCCCTTCATGCAGCGCTTGTTTTACTTATATCAGATTATGCATTTCTTATTATGCCCTCTAGATTTATTCTTTTACTCCATGATTTATTCTTCCTTCTAAGTTCAGTCATTTACCTAATGATATGATTTAATATCTCTGCGTTTTCTCAGATTATTAATTTCTTCTCCTGTGTTGTGGATTTTACAAATATACACATGAAAGAATACATTTTTTACTAAGTAATTTAAGGAAATTACAACGTCACTAGGATATACATTAAAATAAATTTTAATATACTTCAATATTTCGACAACGTCATGTTGCCATTTTCAAGAAACTTAAGAACAAGACACGTGCATGCAGGCACAACAAACAGTAAATGAGGAAGAAGCAGGTACTATTATTTCTCCTAAAGTCCTGATGGTGCTCCCTAGCAGGCAATGTTGGTATTCTTGGGTGATTGTGCTGAAGGTCTTCTGATGTAGGTTTCCCAAATTTGGGGCAGTCTCATGCAGCCAAATTTGTTGAGGTTCGGATTGTTTCTTAGGGCTGAAGCTGATTCCATGAAAAGCCTTTCATACTTGTATTTACCATAGTAAATACAAGTATGAAATACAACTTTCATACTTGTATTTACCATGATAGTATTTACTTGTATTTACCATGATAGTATTTACTTGTATTTACCATGATACGGTGTACTATCGTGGCTTTCTTCCACCGTATTCTATAGCAGGTATCCAGTGCATGGTCAGCAAGACCAGAGTGGCTGTACTGGTGAAACTGGATGTAGTCCTTGTGTTCTGAAATTCTGATATTGGCTGCCCTGCCTGTTTAGCCAAAGTAGGACAGCTTACAGCTGCAAGGGACCTGGTATACACCAGGCAGGTCTGGGGGGGGGGGTCTTTAGTAGAGCAGATAAGGGATGCCAATTTTTTATATGGTCTGTAACAAGAGGTTAAGTCGTTTTTTTTTTAAGTTTTTGTAATTTTTTCTGCGGTGCCTCGGATATAGGGTATGGTGATGGATTTAGAGTAATCCTTGTTGCGGGGGGGGGGGTGCTGGTTTCAATATTTTTTGGAAATTTTTGGAGGGGTAGCCATTGGCTGAGAAAATGTTGAGAATGTGGTTTAGTTCTGTGGTTAGTGCATTGTCATTTGAACAGATTAGTTTAGCCTTGTTGTGTAGTGTCTTAATGACTCCATATTGTTGTGAGGAGAGGGTGGTGGGATTGTTGGTGAATGTATCTGCCTGTATGGGTGGGTTTTCTATAGACTGAGAAAACCAAGGTTCCATCAGGCTGGCGGGTGACTAGTGTGTCTAAGAAAGGAAGGCAGTTATTTTTTTCTTCTTCCAGGGTGAATTTGATTCTGGGGTGTTGGTTGTTTATATGTGTTAGGAAGGAGAGGAGTGCATCGGAGCGATGTGGCCAAATAGCAAACACATCATCAACATAGCGAAGCCAAATGGTTGGTTTTTGTGGGGCAGAGTTTAAGGCTTTCTCTTCAAAAGTCTCCATATAAAAGTTGCCCAAGGGTGGGGAGAGTGGAGAACCCATGGCCGTCCCTGCTATTTGTTTGTAGAATTTTCCTTGCCAAACAAAATAGCCCAAGTTCATTGTGAACTGAAAAAGGGCTGTGATATCAGGAGGAAATTTAACTTGGATTAGCTCTAAGGATTCTTTGAGTGGGACATCAAAACTGACCATTATGTCAGTGTGTTTGAGTGCAAGATTTTCTATGCTGGCTTTGAAGTGGGCTGAGTTTTTTTATGTGTGATGGTGTGTTGTCAGTATAGTGTGAGAGTGCTTGGGCCAAATGTTTAGCTAGTTTGTATGTGGGGGGAATCAATGCCATCCACTAAGGGACGTAATGGCACATTTTCCTTATGTATTTTTGGGAATCCATAAATACGGGGGGGGGGGGGTATGGAGTTAAATGGTTTTAATTTGTTAGTGATTTCCACAGGCCAAGAAGTGGCCTTCTTAAGGAGCCTGTAGAGTTTTCTAATTTGCGAGTTGGTGGGATTGTACTCAGTAGGAAGGTAAATAGCCCGATCTAACAATAATGCTTTCAGCTTACCTGTGTAATCCTTTTGGTTAAGCAATACTGTGGCATTCCCTTTATCAACTTTGGTGATTATTATTTTCTTGTTTTTCTTTTCATTTACTGTTTGTTGTGCCTGTGTGCACGTGTCTTGTTCTTAAGTTTCTTGAAAATGGCAATGTGACGTTGCCGAAATATTGACGTATATTAAAATTTATTTTAATGTATATCCTAGTGACGTTGTACTTTCCTTAAATTACTTAGTAAAAAACTGCATAACCAACGTTTAAGCCTTTCCACGAGAAAGAATACATTATGTTTGAATATATTTTTAAAAATTATCTGCATTGACTAATCTTACTGAATAATGAAATTTGTGTCTCTCTGTGTTTCTTTCACAGGTTAGTAAGAGAAGTTACTGGAGTAGATGTAAATATGAGAGTAGGCATTCATACTGGACGTGTTCATTGTGGTGTATTAGGTCTTAGAAAGTGGCAGTTTGATGTCTGGTCTAATGATGTAACTTTAGCAAATTATATGGAGGCTGGAGGAATTCCTGGGTGAGTTCTGAATATTTATTGACATGTTGTTGAAAAGTGCCCCACTAGTTCTCAGTCAGTTGTGATTTGTGAGTTAAATATTGAAAACTAATATTTTAGTGTCTTAGTATTTACAGATCTTATGCATATATTTAATAATATCTAAATTTAAGGATTTTTGTAAAATAATGTTATGGGTAAAAAAATAAATAGAGATTTTCTGTGAGACAGTCACATTTGAATTATACAAAATGTATAATTTCAAGGTGAAAAACATGGTTCGTTCATGTTGTCATGTGCTGGCCTGGTTGGATAGCATCTCTGCTTTTCAATCAGCAGACTGTGGGGTTAAAATTTCCACTATGGTATAGATGAATTATCTAACTTTGCCCAACTCACATTATTGATGAAAATTAGGTTTGCAACCGTTCATAGGTAAGATTAACATAAAAACGGAATGTGTAGAAAGAATGGTATTACTTTGCAATTGTTTGATGATTCTTGATAAATTTTTCTAGATAAATTGAACATACCATTCTTGCATTCCAGTTCCTTATCTAAAAGGCACCTTAGGAAGACAAGAAATACAACCTGACTATCCTAAATCAAGTATCAGTCATTCACTCTACTAAAGATCAGCTTTATTTCTTTTCTTATCCAGTTGTCTTGTCAAATATCTTTTGCTTGCAGATGGATGTAAAAATAAAATTTTTGAGGTGGTAGATGGATATCATTTCCTAGTGTGAAATCACCACACTCTTTATTAGAGGTTTGAAGTGGCTTAAAATTCACTGTGGACTACTCTAGAGCAAGGTTTCTGGATAATTTAACTCGTAGCTTATCCAATATGTGCCATCCAGTCATTTTCAAGTCTTGGTGATCATGTGAACAAAAGCGCAACATTCCACTTGGCCTCTTGTCCTTTCTTTCAGCAATTGTAAGTTCAAGTTGGTAAGTTTTTTTTATGTTATCCATCCAACTCTTTTGCAGTCTTTCCCTTCTCCTCATTCCCTCAATCTTCCCTAACATAACTGCCTTTTTCAATGATTCATCAGCTTGCATAATATGTCCAAAGTATATCTATCAACTTCTGTTTAGCGATCATTTCTTCCAAGGATCATTCTGTCTTTATAATCTCTAAAACCTTATTGGTCATTCTTGCAGTCTGTGGGATTCTTAATAGTCTCCTCCATGCCCATAATTCAAATGAATCAATTCACTTTCTGTCTTTCTTCTTAATAATCCACATTCGCATTCATACATCACTACTGGAAATACCATTGCTTTGACAGTTATAACTTTCATGTCCTTACTCACACCTCTCTGTCTTTCACAATTTTTGTCAGGTTTAACATAACTTTTATTCCTATGACTATCCTTCTTTTAATTTTTAATTTCATCTACACATTTACCATCATTTCTGATTCTGAACCCCAGTAAATAATAACTTTCAGTGATTTCTATTTTATCTCCCTCTATTATAAATTCATTTAAATTGTAAGAAGCCATCACATAATATAGTATAGGTTTGTAATTTTTTATGAGTAGGATTCATATTAAAAAACAAAAACAACAACAAAAAAAAAACAGGAAGATTTGTCAGTATACAAACATGATTATATGTGATTTATCCAGTATAGGTAAACTACCATGTTCAAATTGTTGCACATATCTTTTTCTTTTTGGTTTTTGGTCATTATCTGTTGATTCTGTGTGTAAGTTATTCCTTATTATTAACATGGGAAGCAGCCAGAGTTGCACTATTGAAATGGTGGTAATCAGTTCCTCTGTGCATTTGTTGAAATTCACTCTAAAAGATATTTACTCCGTATCTTGTGGAGTGAACAAGATGATGATTGAGTAGTTTTGTTATACATGCATCATTTGCCTGGCAAGTTTATATCCCACATATGATAAGAAGAACATTTAATTAGCCTGTTTTGAGCAAAAAATTGGTATTTCTGATATATAACTACTCTTTATTATTTGTTAGTTTTTATTTTCTTTCGATTTTTATGAGTTGAACAGAGTGGAGCATAGTAAAATTATTGACGTATTGGACAGAAAGAAAGGAATGAGCTTCCAAGATTTCTTTGGTTATCTTGAAATTCTTGCGAGTTCTTTTCTGCTACGAAGTTTGTTTAAAAAGTTTGTAAATTTGTAAATTTCCAATAGACAGCAACACAATTCATTCATTCATACCAGTGTCAGCACGTATCATTTTTTTTTCATCACCCCTTGCAAAATTTTAGCCACTTGCAACACATAGTTCTTGTTTGGCAAACATTTAAAATGACCATATTCGCATTTTTTCATAAAAATGGAGAAAAACGAGTTTCATGCAGTGATAAAACACTTTGATTTGAAGAAGTGGACTGCCGTGCAGATCAAAGCTGAGTGAGATGCAGTTCATGGGGACTCTGCACCAGCATTAAAGACTATTTATTTTTGGATAAATGAGTTTAAATGTGGTCGTAAGTCCATCAAAGATGAAGTGTGCTCCAGACACTGAATGAGGTCACTACGAAGGAAATGATTGACAAAATCAATGGTATCGTTATGGAAGACCACCACGTGAAAGTGCATGAGATTGCCGAGATTGTAGGCATCTCAACTGAACGGGTATAATATCCTGCATGAAAAATTGCACATAAAAATGCTGTGTGCATGATGGGTGCCATGATTGTTGACTGTCAATCAAAAACGCATCCGAAAAGTCATTTCAGTGCAGTGTTTGGCAATGTTCAATTCGCAGGCTTTTTTGCATCTATTTGTGACTGTAGATAGATGAAACTTGGATCCACCACTATACACCTGAGTTCAAGCAGCAGTCAATATGATGGACAATGCCTGGTGAAAGAGCTACAAAAAAAAGCGAAGACTGTTTTGTCAGCTGGGAGGGTGATGGCCACTGCTTTTTGGGATTCCCAAGGAATTATCATGATTGACTATTTGGAAAAGGGTAAGACAATAACAGGAGTCTATTATGTGTCATTGTTGGACTGTTTAAAAGAAGAAATGAATAAAAAACGGCTAAGATCGGCATACAAAAAAGTGCTTTCATCAAGATAATGCACCTTCCCACACATCTGCCGTCGCCATGGCAAAATTGCACAAATTGAGGTTCGAATTGGTTCCACATCCACCGTATTCTCCGGACTTGGCCCTGTGTGACTTCTTCTTGTTTCCAAACTTAAAAATTTGGCTCATTGGGAAAAAATTTTCTTCAAACAAGGATTTCATCAAGGCTGTCAATGACTATTTTGCACAATTTTGACAAATCCTACTTTTTTAGATTGGATGAAAAAATTGCAAACTCACTGGACCAAATGTGTAGACCTCGATGGAGACTATGTTGAGAAAAAAGGTGATTTTTTCCAAAAAAAATGTGTTTAACTTATTTTTTTTACCAAACTTTTCAAACAACCCTCGTAGTTTTGTATACCTTTTGTACACTTCTTTGGAGAGTTTGTTATTATGAGTTGAACAGCATGAGAGTTTAATGCCAGAATAGAACAACAGTTGAAAACTGTTTTAATAATCAATGTATGATGGCTGGAATTATCATATTGCAAAACTCAATGTGCATCATGTCCAAGGTGTGTATATGAAATTTTTGATGAACAATGACTAGACTTGATGCAAGATGATGCCTTGGTTCTTATTGCATCTGACTTCCGTGAAGTCAGAGACTCATTGTGGTAGGCACACATTATCACACACACACAAAGCTCATCAAACTGTGCCTTAAACTGATTCAATGTGTCTACATTCACAACACACTCAGGAAGTGCATTCCACTTGCTAACTACTCTCCATGTAAAAAAAAACCCTGCTCCTAATTCCTCTGCTCAGCCCTCCCTTATAGAGTTTCCTGGGATGGCCTCTTGTCCCCCCCCCTCCCATTCTATGAAAATTCACATGTCAACCTGATAACTCCTGACTAGCTTATATGTCTCGATCATAATCATATCTCAACCCCCCCCCTTCTCCTCCTATTCATGAGGCTTTGCAATTTACATTCTCTCAATCTGTCATCATACTGGGCCTCTGGGTTTCTTCTTGATGGGGAGGAGGTAGAGAGGATCCAGAGGCGAGTGACCAAGATGATAGCTGGTCTATGGAATGATCCTTACGAGAACAGGTTGAAGATCTGTGGGTTACAGAAATTGGTTGATAGGTGGAAAAGGGGTGATATGATTGAGACATTCAAATTACTGAAGGGTTTTTACAAGATTAATTCAGAAGAAATTTTTCAGAACAGGTCTGGCGATGGGAGAACTAGGGGCCATCCATGGAAACTGAGCAAGAGTGTAGTTAACAAGGGTGTTAGAACTAGGTTTTTTACTTGGAGAGTGGTGAATGAGTGGAATAAGCTGCCAGAGTTTGTGTGGGTGCCATGACTGTAAATGAGTTCAAAGCAAAGTATGATAGATACTGTGCGAATGCCAAATAGTTGTTCTTGATATGATGTTTAGGGCCTCCCTCGATGAGTCTAAGGACTCCTTAGATGCAATAATCCGTATGAGGCCTGATCAAGGTCATTACAATGGCATCATAACTTCTTTATTTCTGCATGTCAAGGTCTTCTGTATCATTTCCATTATCCGATGTGACATCATCACAACTTTTCCAATGTGGCCTCTGAATTTAGGTCCTTGTCCAACATTACTTCCAGATCTAAAGTTTTAAAAGTTTCTCCACTTGGTGGAGAAACTTTAAAACTTTACACTTCTGCACTACTCTCTTTTTACAACTCTTACACTTTTGGTGGAGAAACTTTATACTTCTGCCCATTCATGCAATCTATTCAAGTCCTCCTGTAAGACCATAACATCTCCTTGACTATGCATTGTTCTCCCCATTTTGCAACATCTACAAAGAGCTGCATATCACCAGTTAAGCCCATCCCAATATCAATAATATACAAATGGAACAACAATGGTCCTGAAATTTATTTAACATCTTGTCATGTGGCAGTCTATCAAAAACTTTTGCAAAATCTAAGTGTACCACTGTAAATGCATCTCCCTTGTCGAAGACATTTGTCATCTTGTTATAGTACATGAGTAAGTTAGTATAAACATGATCTCCCTTTAACACACCCATGATGATAACTGCAGAGAATACTGCTGTTATTAACCGATTTCTGTATCCTACTTCTCACCAATCTCTCTAGTATCTTCACCACAACTACAGATATCTAGATTGGCCTATAATTTGTAATCATGGCCTTATCACCAGCTTTATGCAGTGGAGCAATTTTGCCTTCTTTTCACTCCCTTGGAACCTGTGCTGTTGTAAGACTCCTGTTAAACAGGCATGCCAATTCCTTGGAATATTTCCTTAAGATATGTGGTGATGTCATCAAATCCTATTGCCTTATCGACATCGAGGTTATTTATTTCCTAAATACCTCCTTCCTACTCACAATTAAGTCATCTTCTCCTATGTTCTCTACACTTAAGTTTCTCATGATTTTGCTCTGATGAGGGATGAAACATTCTTATAAATCGATCACTGAATACCTCAACAATGTCTTCTCAGTTACCATTCACATCATTTTACCATAATTATTCTTCCTTCTACTTGCCACATATCTAAAAAAAACTCTCTAGGCTTTTCTTCACCTTATTTGCTAATTTCTGCTCATATTGCACTTTTGTTGTCCTTACTGTCTCCTGGCTTGTTCTTTATACTCTTTGTGTAACTGATTATTATTTCTATATAATTCATCTTGTACTGCCTCCAAAGTGCCTTCTTCCAGATTTCATGCTTAAGCCCATCATTCATCCATTTTACACCTACTTTATTCAGCCCTTTGACCTTTGGAATACATTCATATTCTATGCTGCTTGGGAACTGATAAAGAAATACATAACAGCATTTCTTTGTCAGTTCCCAAGCAACATATATTTCCTTACTGCTGAACTCCTCATTCCATGCTATAGCTCCAAGCTGTCTCCTAAGCTTGTCATAATCACTAGCCTTGTACTTCCACATATATCCTTTCCTCACAGAAGTCTGCATATGGCCCACAACTCAAGTGATCAATTCAAGATCACATGATTTCTGAAGCTTCCTGGAATTTTCTGACAAAGTGGTTATGGTCCACATATGACTTTTCTGTTTTCTGCCATAGTACAGGATGACCTTTGTTGAAAGTATTGTATGATGGACTAATCCAGATTTGTGTTTTCTGTTATTTTCCACATCATTAAACATGTTCTGACCTGTGAATTCCTCTGTAGAATCCTGCTTGTTCTACATAATGTATGCCACATATACATTTGATTTCATATACCCCTGGTTTTTTAAGGGGTGGGTGGAGGTAGTTTAGGAGGATGTAAAAACCATGTAAACAACATAATGCATAGTTTCTCATGCTGACTTGCATAGTGGAATGAATGCTATTTTTATGTCGTGTTGTCAAAGTATTTCAGAAATTTTGTCTGTTACATGTTGGGTATAAGGAAGAGTTACTATTCCATTGCATTCTTGTCATTGTCTGGGAAGGGTTTTGCAAGATCTTGTTCATTGTTTTGTACCTATATCCATTTTGAGATAGTGTAACTGATGTGTTTAAGTTCATGATTCTTCTTTTCTGTGTTGCTAGAAATATGTTCATCATATTTTAGTATTTTAATAATTCCTGTTTTTTTTTTTTTTTTTTTTTTTTTTTTTTGTATGTGGGATGGTGGTGAGATGAGGTATGGAGGTTTCTTCTGGCGCATATATGCTTTCTATATACTGAATAGCTGAGTTTGCTTTCTTCAGATACGTCTAGGAGTATGTAAAGAAATGGGAGGACCTCCTTGACTTCTCCTCCTCCTTCCCATGGTCTGACTACTGCTTCAGTTCTTCTGATCCAAACACCTGCTCAAACTGGATAACAGAAATCATCCTCACAGGAATGAGGGCTTTCATCCCTTATTCCACTCCAAATTCTCAGCTACCATCCAAGCCTTGGTTCTTAAAAAAAAAAAAAAAAGTGTGCCAATGCTGTAAAAGAAAAAAACCTCTGCTTACCACGAATGACTCAAGACCAAAATTCCAGCTTCCTACTCTGACTATACTGCAGCTCACAATAGTTGCAAAAGAATCATCACCAAGTCAGAGTCAGATTTTGAAAGGGCCAAATGCTGCAAACTCACCTCCTGCCAAAATGGCAGTCACTCCTTGTGGTCCCTTGCCAAAGCCATTAGGCACAACTTCTGTCTACCCAGGTTTCTACCACTTTTACATTCCGATGTTATTGTAGTTATATCACCTAAAGACAAGGCCAATTTACTGGCATCACTCTTCCCTTCCAACTCCTGCATTGATGACCAGGCAAAGTCCCCTCCATTCCACCAGGAATGGCTCCCTTCATGTCTCCCATAGTCTTTTGACAAAAAAGTAATCTGAAGAATACTTAATACAAACAAGGTATCTAGTCCTGATGGTAACCCACCAATTGTGTTAAAAAATTGTGCTCCAGAACTAACACCTATCCTGTATTGCCTCTTCAATCTACCCTATAACATGGAAACAGGTCCACATCCAGCCCATCCCAAAGAAAGGTGATAAAAGCTAACCAACAAACTACCATTCAATTGCTCTCAATTCTGTTCTCTCTAAAATTATGAAGGTCATCAATAGCCAACTCTTAAACCATTTAAAGACATACTAATCAATCAGTGAACAACAGTATGGATTCCATCACTCACGATCTACAGCTGATCTTCTTGCTGCTTTCACCACCCACCTCTGGACTCAGGCCTTGGAGAAACTCACGTGGTTGCCCTCGACATTTCAAAGGCATTTGATCAGGTTTGCTATAAGGGCCTGCTTAGCAAACTGCCATCCTATGGTCTGCCTTCCTCACTCTGCAATGGATCATCAACTTTCTCACTGGTCACTCACTGCATGTCATAGTGGATGCTGTAATCTCCTCAGATTTCCCCACTAGCACAGGGATACCCCAGGGTTCTGTTCTTTCACCCACTCTCTTCCTCTTGTATATAAATGTATATATATATATTGTTCTCTCAGACTTCCAATCCTATCCATAGCTTTGCCAATGACAGTAACACTCCATTTCTCCTTTTTCATTTGACAAACCTTGTAGTACTCAAGTATTAGACTCCTCAAGATCTACCCATGACTAATGACCTGAACTCAGATCTCCTAGCTATATCCTAGTGGGGCAAGGACAAACTTATAAACTTCAATCCACCAAAACTCGGTTCTGTTTGATCTCTCACAAGAAAGAGCTCACATCCCTCTCCCTTACCTTCAGTAATACTGAAATATCCAAACACGATCAAATTTCTTATTTTGGGCTGACCTACATCTCCAATCTTTCCTGCACGACCACATTTCAACTATAGTTTCTGCAGCTGCCAAAAACTTTTTGTACTTTTTTGCACAAGGCACTACTTCACATCTGCTAACTCTATACAAAGCGCAAATCTACCCAGCCATGGAATATTCATTCCATATTTGGGTTGGGGTGGTAATTAATGATCCTCTCTCACAAACTCACTTCACTCTCTTTCTCAGAGACGTTTAGTTTTTGCCTTGTGCCTCTTCTACAGATACTTTCATAGACAGTACTCTGCTGAATTGGCCACTATTATTCTTCCACTCTCCTCCAAAATCATTAAAACAAAAGGCACTGCTAACCAACTCTCTTTTACAGTGTATATGTGTGTGTGTGTATATATATATAAAAAATGATAAGCCTTTTTATGTTACATTTGTTTGTCATGTTTTTCGAAACGTTTTGAAACTCAGGGGCTATCCTGAGTGTTGAGTCATCAGAATTCCAGGAGAACTGGCCTACCAGTCTGGAACATGGGGGTTGAGCAGTGGCAGTGTAGGTGCCAGGGGGGGTAGCCCCCCTAGTATATATATATATATATATATATATATATATATATATATAAAAAATCACCACTTGCACCATGATTTTCCACCCTCTCCATTAACTATGTGAGTTTTTTATAAATCAGAAGTATTCTTTACGTTTTTTGAATTATGCTCATTCATCTTTTGGCCTCATTATTTGATGTTTGGTGCATAATCAATCTCTAGTTAATAGAAATTTAGGAAAGAATTTTAAATATTACTGCACATTCTTCCTTGTGAAGTATTTCACAGACTGAAATATGATTTTATGATATGATATAAAATCAGACAAACACAGTTGATGTTCATTATAGCAAACATTATTATATTGAATTCACTTACTATAACAAATCCCTGCCACCCACCCTGGGGAAAAAAAAATTCTTAGCCAAAATTTTTTAGCTTCAGTTCCTTGTCTAATGACATTCACTATAACAAACCGTCTACTAGCAATTAAACTATTTATTTGATCAACAGTACTACATAGATTCTTTAGAATTAACTTGGATTTTTATGGAAAAGTATATATTTAATTCAGTAAAGTGAATATTGTTTTAACAAATTTAAGTATTAATTTAAAAAAATACTTGTTTTTGTAGGCGTATCCATATCACTAAGGAAACATTGAATTGTCTGAATGGTGATTATGAAGTTGAACCAGGCAATGGTGGGGAGCGCCATATATATCTTCAAGATCATAATATTGAGACATTTCTTATAGTGGAAGATGAGAAAAACCGCCTCAGTAATGTTCGACCTCACCAGAATTCCAACATGAACAGTGTGTCAAAGGAAATGAGGATGATGGGCCATGCTGATGCTCATAATATAGAAAGGTAAATTTTATGTCTCTTCAACAAATTTTTAGATTCAGTACCAAGTTTGTTTTAGCATGCCAATTGTGATCTGTTCGCACATGTCTAGATAATTATCGATAATTATCAATAATTATCACCAATTTCTGATATGTGTACTTTTAAAGTACATATAGAATACTATGAGAGCCTGTGTAGCTCATTGGAAGTAGTGTTTGCACTCCATGGTGCTTGATTGCCCGAAGGAAGACCTGGATTCAAATCTAGTTGCCGACTAGAGGAACATTTTCTAAGCCTTTCTTTGACCAGTTCCCAAGTTATTCGATCTCTGGCATGAGTAAGTTGGTTTTTCTCCTGGAAACTCAGGTTTTTCATCTGGTAAACTCATGAAAATAGACCGTAAAATCCACACCATCTCAGACAATAAATATATAGTGTTAGGATTAGGGACCACGAGATGGTGGCACTTGTCAGCTGCCTCTCTTCACCGGATGCCAGATATTGTTAGTGATAGTATTGGGCCAGCTATCTGTAATTGGCCTTCAGTGAAGATTGAACTGCCTTCTCAGTCTCCAAAAGGTTAGATAAGGCTAAAATGGCCTCACCTACTCCCTAAGGGAAATCAAAGGCATTAGTGGTTTTTTTTTAAGATTACTGTAATAGCACAGCATAATTAAATTTATATCATTATTAGTTTCCTATTAATAATATTTTTCCAAATTAATCTATTTGTCAGGTTTCCAATATTGTCAAAACTTATATTTTGATCTAAGAAATTACTAACTGCATCAATCCACCTAGATCCTGATCTTCCTGACATAAGCTTATGTTGCTGGTCTCACCTCTCTCATGCAGTTTAATTGACCATACCACCTTTAGATTAGCTCTGTTTGACACATTCTTGAACACTGACATTGTCAAGTTTCTAATAAGATTCTGCCATTGAATTGCCATTGATACTACATGTTCACCTCCCCTCCAGTTTTTCTCAGAATGTTCATATCTATAGCTGTTCTCTGATCAACTATTTCATTCCTAATCCAACTTTAAAATCAGTTTAAAGATAATAAAATTACATTATCAAGGAAAGTGACATTAAACCTAATGCCAGAATTTCACTTAGACTTGTCTCTTTAACAGATGATGGTATAATAAATCCAGTACAGTTCTTTAGGATTCTTTAACTAAATCAGAGATCTGCTGTATCTGAATTTAATATAAAAGTTTAATATGAAAATCATCAATAAAAAGACAAAAACTATGAAAACAGATAGGCACATTGAAAACAACTCCATTTCAAACAAGTGGAAAGGTGTCGGCATTACATGTTAGTTTATTTTAACAGTATCGATTACAACACAGAATGATAAGAAAATAATATTTATTAACTTATTAGCTGTATTTTGCAGGTATTATATCCAGCATCTTCACAGCATAAGAACAGTTTGTCACAGTACATGAAACAACAATTTTTTTAAACTAGTCCCACTGTTATACCAAATTGTTGTTGTTTCATGTACTGTGATAAACTGCGTTCTTGTGTTCTGAAGATGCTGGATATAATACCAGTGAAATATCAGCTAATAATTTAATAAATATTATTTATTTTCTTATCATTCCATGTTGTAATCAGTACCATTAAAATAAACTAACAATTTCATTTTCAGTGGAGAAGCTACAAAGTAAAGCATTTTAGCTTTTTGGCAAAATTTTTATTGAAGACAACAAATTAAATATGGAAATGGGGAACAAACAACACTGTCTATCGACAAAAGACCAATAGCAATTAGTCTGCAGAAGTTGGATGGTAGGCAGAAAAGCAGATATGATAGAAATTCGGTATTATTTCTGGGAAAATTCTCATGTTACTCTACTAAAATAAACTATTATTTTAATGGCTAATATAGCTTACTTTCGTATAGGATTGCCCCTTTTTTTACAATGTCATTGGCTCTTTACTAAAATCTTAGGGCATTATTGAAGTGTTATAAAACTAATATATGAAGAATAATATAGGAGAAATTGGACATACTTCTTTTTTTTTTTGGATGTTGTTTTCTGTCTCCCTGTCCTGGCAATATGCATTCATCTTCTGTTAAGCTGTTAAAAGGAAGGGGGGGGGGGGTAAAGTAATGTGGAGAATTATTTGGAAAAATCTGGGTTTTTGATATGTACAATATTATTATTGTTATTAAGGGGGGGTAGAGAGAGGGATCTGAAGATAGAAATTATTTTTGGGGGAAGAGGAGGGATTGATGGGAAAAAATCAGGGGTGGGAGTAACGGGGTGCGAGCCGTTTCGACAATGTGTCGTCTTCGGAACTCGTGAGTGAAGTGGAGACTATGTCATGTCGGCTAGGTGTTTCTGTCTTTGGTGTGCTTGTGTTGTCTCCTATTGGTTGGAGTCATGACCTAATTTTTATGTTATGGAGCTTCCAACTCTCATAGATTATGTAGGGTTTGTGGTCATTTATTGAGTTTTCGTCATATTTTATGGCTATCATTTCCGATATTCTAAGCATTTTGAAAGTTTATTTTTCACTTGGTTAGAGTATAATAAAATTAGTTTAATCCTTTATCCAAGTGTGAGCAAACAAAGTTTGCGCCTGAAAGTATCTTCAGGACTGGGTTAAGGTGATACAGCACCAGGGCAACTTGTTGCAAAGGTGGAGCAAGAGACCTCAATAAAGGTCAAAACTAGTCTGGGTAGTAGCCCTTCGCTTAATGCATAACATTAGACTTATCCGCAAGGAGATGTGTTTTGCATTATAGGAGATACTAAGGTAGGAGTGCTGGTAGCTTGCTCCACCTTTGCAACGAGTTGCCCTGGTGTTGTACCACCTTAACCCAGTCCTGAAGATACTTTCAGGCGCAAACTTTGTTTGCTCACACGTGGATAAAGGATTAAACTAATTTTATTATACTCTAACCAAGTGAAAAATAAACTTTCAACATCTTTCTCTAAATCCAGAGTAATTTATTAAAAAAGGGTGGCACACCATTTGGCAACTCCTATAGGTAGAGATGACCTGCTAATGCTTCTGCCTGGTATCTCTACTTGGGCCTAGCTCCCACTGAAGAGACCTCAATAAAGGTTGAAACTAGTCTGGGTAGTGGCCCTTCCCTTAATGCATAACATTAGACATATCCGCAAGGAGATGTGTTTTGCATTATGTTTTGCATTATATAGGAGATACTGAGATAGGAGTGCTGGTAGCTTGCTCCACCTTTGCAACGAGTTGCCCTGGTGTTGTACCACCTTAACCCAGTCCTGAAGATACTTTCAGGTGCAAACTTTGTTTGCTCACACTTGGATAAAGGATTAAACTAATTTTATTATATTCTAAGCACTGTTGTCTTGTATGTTTAATATTATGGCCTTGTCGATTTGCAGGGTATGTTTCTGTTCAAGGGCATGGACTGCTATTTCAGTTTTTCCTGTACTTTGTATCCTGTTTTTCTTTTTATTGTTTAAATGTTTTAAATGTTCTGGGATATGGTTGTTATAGTCACGGAAGTGTTCTTGTGGTCTTGTTCATAAAGACCTGATAGTAAAACCTGTGTATGTGACATCACATTCTTTTTGGCAAGGAAATTTGTAAAAAAAAAAACATTGTGGTGTTCTAATATTTCTTTGTGTGTGTTATTCATCACAAACCAAAAATTGGCAACACTTCTAAAACCTGCAGAATCTCACAGCAAAATTCCAGAATACAAATAAAATTAATCTCACCAGAAAATTTGATTCCCTAAAATGTATGCAGGATCATCCCACATCCCATCATAATTCTAACTTTTTAAAAAAAGTTGTAATAAATAATTCTTCCCATCCACTTTCATCGGCAGAAGAAAGTGTACTTGCTAAAGATCTCAATTTTGTTATTGCTCATACTTGCATACCTAAAGAACTATTCTTAACCAAGATAGAAAAAGCAGCATCCTTATTACCAAACCAAGAAGCAAACCTTCTTCGTATGGAAGCTATATTCACCATAAATCATGCAAGCCTACCATCTGACAACATTTCTCATTCTGAAAGATCAGCTATTAAAAACTTAAGAAATAATAATGACATCATCGTTCTCCCTGCAGACAAAGGGAATGCTACTGTCATCTTAGACAAATCTGATTACCATAACAAAATTTTGGAACTACTAAACACTGACACTTAGTCTGAACTAAATAGTGACCTTACAAAAGAACTGCACAATAGAACCAACAATTTACTGAAAACCACCTCAGAGTTACCAAGAAACATCCATCTTTCCCTCAGGTCGATTCATCTGCTAATCCCACTATTATATGGACTCCCAAAGATCCATAAATTAAACTCTCCACTCAGACCAATCATTGAATGCATAAACTCCCCTACTTACAACCTATCTAAATACCTAAATACCTAAATACCTACTTACAACCTATCTAAATACATCCTTTTTAAAAAGCCTATCCGGAAATTCCTTTTCTCATATAAAAAATTCAGCTGATTTTGTGTCCAAAATCAAAGACATCAAACTCAACAAATCAGATTTAATGGCAAGTTTTGATATAGTTTCTCTCTTCACAAATGTACCTACTCAAGAAGTCCTCCATCTTCTCCTGAACAAACTATCCAAGAAATTATTTTCCTTACTCTCCCACTGTGTAAATTCAGGATACTTAAAATTCAAAAACAATATTTACAAACAGAACTCAGGATTGGCTATGGGCGGTGTACTCTCTCCGATTCTTGCTGATATATTTCTTAGGGATTTTGAAGAAAAAGCAATTAATTCCTCAACTCTTAAACCCGAAATATGGTATCGTTATATAGACGATGTATTCCTCATTAAATTTAAACATGTGATCCACAGTAGTAGGTTTTTTTTTTTTTTTATTATGTAAATATTTTGTCCTAGGTATCTTAGGACATCATCAGTACAGTAGAACAATACTAGGAATGACACAAAGGATAGGGCACGTACGTACAATGGAATCAAAATTGCGTGCAGTGGCACGTTGCGGCCTGAATTAAATTGAATTGAATTAAATTAAAATTAAATTACAATTAAGTTATTTTTTACAAAATTTTGTATGACAATTTCCCATACTTTAGGGATGGCAAGAACATCATTGCGGTTTAGATTTGGTCTGTGAAGTAGGGATTCAGCACTTTCTTTATATAAGCGTTCATATTTATATGAAAATCTGTGTAGGAGTTTTATCTTTCCCAGTGGATCTTGTGGTTTGGGTTTTCAACTCAGTGTTGAGCGATGCCTGATTGTTGTGGTTTGATGAGACGGATATGGTCTTGATGTTCCAAAATGTGTTTAACAACTGATCTGCCTGTCTGTCCATAATAAGAGAGTTTACAGGAGCATGGAACCTCGTATACACCAGGCAGTAGCATAGGTGAAAGTTTGTCTTTAGGTGAAGGTAACAAGTTGTGGATCTGGTTGATGGATTTGTAGGTGGCAGCAAGATTGCATTTCTTCATAATTTTCGAGAGCCGTTCGGAGATGCCTTTGATATAAGGTATGGGAATCCTATGGGCTTGTTCTTGTCTAGGGTGATATGTGGAGAAGTTGCTGATGATTTTTTGAGTTGTTTTGAGATTGTATCCATTTAGAGTGGGTGTGTTTTTGATCATTTCCAATTCTTGTTTTAGAGAATCCTTGGAGGAACAAAATCTGTGTGCTCTGGTTACCAATGATTTAATGATGCCAAATTTTTTCCAAATTGATGCCAAATCCTTTGTGTCATTCCTAGTATTGTTCTACTAGGAACAATACTAGGAATCATCAGTTCCATTTACTGATGATGTTCTAAGATACATAGGTGAAAGTTTGTCTTTAGGTGAAGGTAACAAGTTGTGGATCTGGTTGATGGATTTGTAGGTGGCAGCAAGATTGCATTTCTTCATAATTCCTTACTCTAGGAATTATGAAGAAATGCCTAGAGTAAGGAATACCTAGGACGAAATATTTACGTAATAAAAAAACAAACAAACCTACTACTGTGGATCACGTGTGTTAAATTTAGTCATGAATTCTCCACAGGTTTCTCTATATAATCAAGATGTCATCTGGGAACACGGTGTCAACAACCTCAATTTTTTCTAGACCACCTCAACAAGTTTCATGAGAAAATCAATTTTACCTACGAACTAGAATCCAACGACTGTCTCCCCTTTCTGGACTTAAAACTTACAAGATGCGCTGAAAATATCAAAACCCACACACACAGACAGACAGAAGATACCTTCATGCTTCTTCCTATCACTACCCTTCACAAAAATTTGGTATTATTTCAACCCTGGCACATCGAGCCAGATCTTTACAAACAGATGAAACAGAAATTGAAAATGAACTCCATTTACTAAAAAGGACTTTTGTCAACAATGGTTTCTCTCTTAAAAAGATTGATAAATTTTTCTCTTTCCATCGCTCAACTGCTATTGAAGTTTCTTCTCCCCCAAGAGCTTTTATATCGTTGCCATACATCAGCTCTCTCTCCCCAAAACCAAAAATTCTTAAGAAATTCAACATTAGAACTTGCTTCACTATGTTTCCAAAACTTTGCTCCATACTAAGTAGACCTAAAGTGAAACATCTCCCTATTCAGTATCCAGGAGTCTACAAGATTTTGTGTGAATGTGGCAAACCATATTACGACCAGACAGCTAAATCCATCCTTTTACATATGGAAGAACACCAAAGAGACATATCCTACAATGGGACCAGGGCCAGCGCTCTCTAGCCATGTTCTCTTCTCTATTAACTCGGATGAAGGCCGCCAACACCTCGTAGACTGGCCGCAAACTTCTAATATCCATGTGTGTTATGATGAACTTGAAAGAAAGATTATCGAATGTAGAGAAATATTCCTCGATTCATCCCATATTAACAACAGCCTTAGCTACAATCTTTCTGATGCACACATTGCCACTCTCCAGTATTGGTATACTTATGACAGCTCACTCACGTAGTCAACTTCAATTGGAACTCCAGCACACATTCCTGTTTTAAAATGTACTATTGTCTTTTATACTAGATCTGTTGATGTAATTTTATCATGTCTCTGTTATTTTATATAATTCTTTGCCTGTGATACCTGAAGAAGTTGATTTATTCAACAAAACTAGTAGTATTTTACCATTAAACCTTATTCTTTTTCATTCTCAGTATATAGTCATTCAAACTAATTTTTTATAACATTATCTACCTAGTAAATATGAACAATAATATATATATATATATATATATATATATATATATATATATATATATAATTCCAAAAGTCTTTCAATTACTTTTTTGTCTTGCTATGTCTATGCATAATTTTGCTTTTTTAATTTTCTCTGTGTTCTCTAAGGACATTTGCTTACTTGTAAAAAAATTTCAGTCATTCTTCATAGAAAAGAAGCTAAAGCATTGGTTTCAAATGTCTTGTTTTGAAACATTTTTGTATTATCTGCAATAAGAGATGAATATTTGAGTCTACAGCTTGACCATGAAAGCTGCTTGGGAATCGGTAGCATCTGCTATGGGATGAAGAGGATGATTGGGTTTGTGAATTTTAGGCAATCTTATATCTGAGGAAGGCAGAAACTAAAAGATATGAGTTTTTGATAACTTCTCTAGGCCAAGACGTGACATTTTTTAGAAGCCTTTTTGACTTTTTTTTCTTTCTGAGACTTGGTTTGATCATAATCTAGCGATTTATATGAAGTATGAACTCTGAGCAGCACATTCATTGTCAATTATAATTACTGGAATTGTGGACAACTGTAGCATCACCTTTGTTACCTATGTATACTCTAATTCATCACTTTTATATATTTTAATTTCATTTCCTCCATTTATTGTTTCTTGTATGTTTTTGTGCATGTGTTATAACAATTTTAACTTTGTATTCCTGAAGTTCTCTGTGACAGAGATGAAATATCGAAACGATTAAAGCTGTTGTTTAATTATTTCTCTTTGTACTGTATGAGTTTACACCAGCACATAAGCCTAAATAAGAGGTTTATCACATCATTATTGGAGGAACTTTGCTTCAATTGGTGGAGAATGGGTAAGCACATCAAGACTGATAAAGGACTTAAATCCAGAATATTGCATCCTAGCCAAAGAAATTAATGTATTTTTTCCAAATATTAGAACTTCTTACCTGAAATTGCATGTACTACTTTAATGGAAAGGTAATTGCCATCATTTTTAAAATACTTTATTGTTTCTTACTTTAATGGAAAGGTAATTGCCATCATTTTTAAAATACTTTATTGCTTCTTATTTTCAAGAAACAATAACATCATAGAATACAAGATGTACAAAACATAAGCTTTATATTGCACATACATTCAAATGTTTTATTTATTTATTTATTTCATATGAAACTACCTATGAAATATTAAAACTGCGTGTATGTGTACTGTGAGGGAGGGAAAGACTAAGGGTTAATAATCTAGAAGCTATGCTCTAGAGACCAAATATTGAATTTTTTCAAGCCACTTCAGGCCTCCAGTATGCAAGGTAATGTTTTCATGTTGGGCAATGGAAATCATCTTACCACCTAATGGCATTAACAGTCATGAATTGCCTCTCCCCAGTTATCTTCTGGTTGACTAGTTATTGTTAGCATACTATGTGTGAGATATGCATTTCATTAGGGCATTGTAGTGGCAGGTGATTGGCATAGTCTTTATTTGCAGGAGGCCTAAGATGAACAACTAGATCAAACTTACATTTTAAGCCATTGTAGCATCTTTACATTAGAATTTCATGGAACAGATATTCATATTTCTGGTTGTTATTGAAGAATGTAAGGGCTCTTTCCCAAATGAGTTGTGAAACATGTCCAAAGTGTATGGTTTAAAGACTTGATTTTTCCTTTTTGTTATTTTCTATATTTTGTATATCATCCACTCACATGAGAGGCAGCAAAAACCAAAACATGACAGTATTGAGTGTATGGGCAGGTGATTAAGAGAGAAAGGAATCTGTTCATGTGTTTCTTGAACAACTGGAGGATGAAATCCTTGGGGTATGGGGAAGGGTGTTCAAAAGACCAGAGGTGTAGGGGAATAAATGAAAGAGGATGAGAAATTGGATCTATAATTTTGAAGCTGAACTGTATTGATGTTAACCCACAGCTCCTCATGTTTTTACATAGAGGAAAGTGAAGGAATTGTGATAGTTATTTCATTGCAACAGCTGTCATTTTAATACCTATAGAAAACACATAAATAGCCTCCACAGCACAGATGGTTTGAATACCTTCTTACATGTAAAAAACCTATATTAAGATTTTTTAACTGAAGAAACAACAGTTAGCTGGTTTCATATGGAGGCAGCAGGGTTTCTCCTTCCAGAAACTGGTTTTTCAGCCTGCAAAATAGACATGCTAGCCAGAATAACTCCACAATTGGCAGACAAAGCAGAGAGGATTAGCTGTCTTATCATAAACAGTATCTGGTTTCTAAGAAGCTAGGTTACTCGACCATGACATGCCATTGAGCCTAACATGAAAGATCATAAGCAGTATCTGGTTTCTAAGAAGCCATGTTACTTGACTGTGGCATGCCATTGGAAGATGGGACAGGAAAAGGCATAATGCATTTCTCAGAGAAATGTTCTCCTGAGAAAACAAATGGAGGGGAGTTTATGTAAGAGATCATCTGTGAGTAGATTTCCCCTCTTTTTTGATACCATCAAGCTTTAGGGAGGTTTTTGATGTGTGAGAACAGTATTCTAAGGTTGAGGACATTTGGAATTTATATGATGTTCGGAATTGTACAGGTAGCATTCTTGATTGCAAGTAGAAATTTTTTTTGAGACTGAGGAGAGGACTGTGAGGGTGAGGTGCCTATACCAGGCAAGGATACATATATGAGCCAGCCCAGTAAGAGAAATATGATCTTGATTAGAATTTTGAATATTATCAAAAGTAATGAGAAATGAAGTGATATCTTTCTCATGAGATAAAACTATGTTTTGGTGGCACTGAGTTCTCTAGGTTATTCTCACATCACTGAGAATGATACAGAGGTCAGTATTTAAGATTTTGGTTATGGAAGAGCTTGCCACTTGAATCATTTGAGCACTACAAGGTTTTTCGAATGAAGGAAGAATGGAGTGTGCTATAATCATCAAAACTATGGATAGGATTGAAGGTTAATGAGAGAGTCATTAATATATAGAAGAAGAATATATGCAAATGCACAAATCCCTCTGGTATCCTACATCAATAGGGAAACCTGAAGAGAGGGACATCCACCATAACTTGCAGTGAACATCTTGAAAAGAAACTGGTTACCCATTTGTAAAAGATTAGAAGAAAGACTATGTGATAATAGTTTGGTAAGGAGGGGTCTGTGTCAGATCCAACCAAATATCCTTAAAAAGTGAAGAAAAACCTTGTGATATTCTTTATACTTTTTCATGGCTTATGCCAATTGATGCACCATGAAAGGGAGTGGCAGAACCCATCTTGGTAATTAGTAATTCATTGGCAGGAACTCCAGGTTGGGGAAAAAAAAGTTGGCTTTTGATGACTCTCATCTCCACCCAATCATACTGTGAATATTCAATCACTGTGTGTATCAACTATTTAAAGTGCATAAAGAACTAGCACTATTAATAGCTATTGTGAATGGAAACATCACTTACCTTCAGCTTACCCAGGTATTTATCCTAGATATTAGCTAGATATTGTAGAACAAGTTGCATTTTACATTATATTAAAAAAAAAAAATAAAAGAAAGAGAAAAAAGAAACACAGTATGCCAAAAATCTAATTTTACAATCCAGTGATATTCAGGCTGATGTCATAAGTCTTTTCACAGTATGTCTGGAGAAGAAACAACTGATTTGTTATATCTGTATACCATATCACAATCTGATATGGTAAACTTACTCCAGCACTGTTTTAACTGTTTTGTTAATTCTTTTCATTCTTGTGTGTGTTTCTCTCTCTCTCTCTCTCTTTCTTTATATATATATATATATATATATATATATATATATAAGTGGGTAACCTGAAAAGTTCTCAGCCTAACAATGAAAAATTTAATACATTTATTAATTTTATTAATTATTAGTCTTAACTAACATATTACTTAAGACTAATACATTTATTCCAGCAATGCTCAGTGCCATTATCCCATCCCTGTAATGGTTCTTAGTAAGATCTGCAAAATACCCCTTTACAGCTGCAGTCACCTCTTTATTCGAAGAAAAACGCTGACCAGCGAAGAAGAGTTAGTTTTGGGAAGAGATAGAAGTAAGGGGGAGCCAAATCTGGGGAATAGGGTGAATGTTCCAACAATTCATTGTGCAGATCCCTTAATTTTCCCATTGCCAAAACACCTTTTTGGGCAGGTGCATTGTCCTGATGAAAGATGGTTTTTTCTTCTGCAAACTGGGTCTTTTCTCACAAATTTTTTTGTCTAGTCTGGTTCAAAGATTGGAATAATATTCAATATTCCATGGTTATTGTTTTACCCTTTTCAAGATAATTAATAAACAAAATGCCTTAAGCATCCCAAAACACCGATGCCATGACCTTGTCTTCTTTGGCACTGAACAGCCGGCTTCTGTCCACTGTTTTGACTACTGTTTGGATTCTGGTGTCTACTGGTGAATCCAAGTCTCATCCTTAGTAATAAATCAACGCACAAAATCAGTTTTATTCTTTTTAAAACACTCCAAACTGTTCACAGATTTTCATGCGAGTGTGTTTTTGATCTGCACGGCACCCATCTTGCCCAAAGCTTTTTCATTTGCAAATCATGCAAAATGTATCTTACACGTTCTTTTGAAATGCCTATAGTCCAGCAATTTCACTCGCTCACTCACTTTGACTTGCCACCGGTCATTCAATACCACATCGTGCACTGATCAATGACTTCTAGTGTTGTTGTTACACTTTTTCGACGTCCTTCACATGGATCATCTTCAAGGCTGGTACGGCCATGTTTAAACTTGGCAGCCCATTTCTTAATTGTCATAAATGAAGGAGAAGAGTGCCCATAAACTTTTATGAACTTCAAATGAATTTCTTTTGCCATTAAACCTTCTTTTACAAAGTATTTTATAACTGCACAATACTCAATTTTATCCATTTCAAGGGATACATACAACACTTTGGCTTCCGACAGCTGTATAGAAAAAATTACTTGATAGAATGACTTGCAATTTCACATCGATGCTTATGGCAGATGTACCAACTTAGGGGAAAAAAAAAATCTTGCTGATAGTGTTGCTATTTATGGTTGAGGCCGAGAACTTTTCAGATCACTAATGTATATATATATATGTGTGAACAGAAGGAAAGTCTGGCTGCAGACTCATTTGTTCACTTTCTACATAAAATTCCTTTAATTAACAAACACCATCTGTTCTTTTAGTGAATTATACTCACAAAAGGTTGTAAACCTATAATATTTCAGAAAACTGTGGGTTGGTGGGCTATGGAATAATCTGAGAATCGTGTTTGAGAGACCAAGCATGAAACTTTTTTGAAGCCATTTCAGACCTTGTTGGGGTGTACATATTAATTCCAGTGTGATCTCGACACTGAAATAAGTGGTTCAGAATAAGAGAGAACAGATTGGTCTACTCAAAACTATATGCTTTGATATGATAAATACTGTGAAGACATCTCAGCATGAACAACCACATAAGTTTGAAACCATGAATTATAAGAAGCAATCGATTTCTGAATGATATCAGTATAATTGATTAGACCTAATAATTAAAAATAATTATTTTTTTCATATTGTGTGATACATTTTAAATATTTTAATTATTAAAAATTTTTTAAATTAGAACATTGATCTCATTTCAGGAAAAAAGAATTTAAAAACCCTCAAGATGAAGTAAATGATTACCTTTCCCGTGCCATTGATGCTCGTAGTATAGATAGGCTAAGAGCAGAACACTGTCGAAAATTTACTCACTCATTTTATAAGCCAGAAGTTGAAAAGAAAGTAAATTAATAATTGAATTATTTCAATTGATAATTTCAGTTAATTGAAATTGAATTATTTCAGTTGACAGTTGATAATTGTTTTGAAAATGTGGTAGACGCTTACTATAGCAAACAAAATTATAGTAAGGCCATTCATTCAAATAAGCTGCAAAAAAAAACAGGTTTTACCGTGGTATAAAGCAGTGATGCCATGGTAAAACCTCGGGTCTTTGTTATTTAAAAGAAATTCATTAGTAAATCTTTTACTGTAACAAACTATTTCTTTTATCATTTCACTATAGTGAGAGGTGACTAAATATTATTGAGAAATATTATCTAAAACTTGATAGTCACAACTATTGTGTTGAAGTAATAGCTTCACTTTAAACTAAAATAACTACTCAAGTTTTTGACCTTTATATTAAGGTCATCATCATCAGAAGTGGCTTTGCTAGAGCTCTTACTGCCTCTCTCAATACACACCAAAAATATTACAAAAAAAGTCAAAATGACATGTAGGGTCAGGTTGAAAGTGCCACCCAGGGCCACCCCCCCCCCTCCAGCTATGCCACTGATCATCAGGAATACATATGTATGCACACAGGGACGAGCTACATAATGATCCGCTACAGTATGATACAGCTTTCTGACTTTGGTCACCCATTGACTCTAGTTTGTCCTCTGGCAAGGAAGAGACTTAAATAAATAAATAAATAATAAAACTCATATATAAGTGGAATTACATTTCTGTTGTGGCTTAATTTTCTAGAGCTTTGGAACATATGACTAGTGATGATCCCATCATCATTAGTCATATGTGGCAAAAAGGCCAATTATTTGTGATGAATTAGTATTTCTAGTGTTGCAAATGTGTGTTCATAAATATATATATAAATTTTGTGTAAATGAATGAAAAAAAAATCCTTAATAAAAATAATGTAGTTTTATAATTTATATTTATAATTACAAGAAAAATGCAAGGTGGTGCTTAAGGGTCAAAGCTGTATAACGGAGAGGAGACCTCCACATAGCCTTTAAAGGAATGCAGAGAATCAACCAGGGCTTCTGACCTAATGTCTAATCCTCACCTTCTCATGGTGCACCCTGAGAAGCGAACAGCGAAAAGTCAGCTACTGGAACAAATCTGAAAGCACACCCCAACTCAACATCACCAGAGTTAAAGATCGGTACTATCAACATTAGAAGCCTGAATGGCAAAGAAATGGAGCTAGCTGAGGAATTAGATAAGTACCAGATCGACATAATAGGGGTGACTGAAACAAAAAAGACAAAAACTGGCGAGATCTTTCTGAGCATTAAATACAAAATGTTATATTCAGGCAATGACAATCAAGGAAAAGAAGGAGTAGCCATAGTATTCAACACAAAATACGAGGCTAATCTTCTTGAATGGCAGGCAGTCTCAAGTAGAGTGATGTGGGCAAATATGAGAATGGGGAACTGGACAATGAGTCTTATTTGTGTCTATGGTCCCAGAGAAGGTTCTACTAAGGAATTTTTTGATCCTTTAGAAAAAGCAACTGACACAATGAAAAAGGAAAAGTTGGTTCTTGTTGGGGATCTAAATAGCAGAGTAGGAAATGATTATCAGACATACAAAAATATTTTGTGGAAAATTTGGAGAAAAGAGCAAAGCCAATAATAATGGCAAATATTTGTTGGATTTCTGCTCAGGACATGGACTGGTTATTACTAACACCATGTTCCAACATAAAAATCTGCAAAAATTCACATGTAGAGAAGAGGAAAGGAATAAGAAAAGTCTCATTGACTATGTTATTATTGATAGCGATGTTTTCTCCCTGCTGCAGGACACCAGAGTGTACAGAGGATTTGAAATTGGAAACGATCACTATTTAGTCTTGAGCAGAATAAAATTGAATTTCATAGTGAAAAGAATAGCATGTAAGAAAGTTTTAAAACGAATAAAAGTTGAGCCGTTCTCAGATGTGAACTGTAGACTAAAATACACAAAGATTATTGAAATAAAAAATGAAAGAGTTTGAGAACAGGAATGAAACCTTGGAGATTCAGTGGCAAGCCTTGAAGAAAACCCTGATTGATTCAGCAGAGAGCCATATGGTGAGGTTGTCTGCAAGGATAGAAACATCGGAACTCCATGGTGGACACAGGAAGTTAAAGAGGCAGTGAAGGAAAAGAAGAAAGCATATCAAAAGTTCTTGGCAAATAAGTCAGCTTTTGCTCTTAGAGAATACAGAGACAAATGTAAGAAAGCGAAACACTGTTTAAAACTAGCTAAACAAAAGTCATGGGAGGACTTTGGCAAGAACATAGAAAATAAATATCGAGAAGGTGGTAAGATATTCTGGAGGTTGAAGAAGCTTAGAAATGGAGGAAAGAGTGCTGTAAAAGGAGTCAGAGATGATAAAGGTGACATGAAAACAGGAGAAAAAGATATCCTTCAAGTATGGAATAATTACATCGAAAAATTGCTAAATGAAACAAGCAGTGATGACAGCACAGTGGAAAAAAAACACTGAAAAGGCATGCAGTCAGGAATACATATCCTTACTTGAAGTAGAAAAAGTCATCAAAAGCCTGAAATGTGGAAAGGCAGCAGTAGTAGATGATATTCGACCAGAAATGCTCAAGTATGGAGGTATAAAAGTCTTACAGTGACTGCACAGCATAGTTCAGAAAGCTTATACAGAGGGACGAATTCCTGATTATTGGAGTAGAGCTCTAATAGTACCCATATATAAAAAGGGAAATAAAACTGAATGTGAGAATTACAGAGGTATTTCCCTTCTGAGTGTTTCTGGCAAGATCTATGCAAGTATACTTGAGAAACGGTTGAGAAGAATTGTGGAAGAAAAGCTTGGTGAAGAACAAGCTGAATTCAGGCCAAATAGAGGCTGTCAGGATCAGATCTTTACTTTACGACAAATAGTGGAGAAAGCATGGGAATATAACAAAGATCTGTATTTAAGTTTTGTCGATCTGGAAAAGGCATATGACAAGGTGTGGAGAGAGAAGCTGTTCAATACACTACAGTTATATGGTGTCAATGGGGCATTATATCAAGCAATACTTAGTCTTTATTTGAGTTGTAAGTCAGCAGTCAGAATTGAAGGAAGTACAGGATGATGGTTTAATGTTAAATCTGGTGTGAGACAAGGATGTACATTAGCCCCTCTGTTATTCAACATCTATATGGATCACATTACGAAGGAAAGTGGTATTAAGCATGATATCAGAATTGGAGATGTTAATGTCAACTCTTTGCTTTATGCGGAGAATGTTATACTTCTAAATAAATCCGCTACAAGTTTGCAAGATTTCCTGACTAAATTGAATAACTGTTTTAATAGATATGGTATGAAGGTCAGCATTAAAAAGACAAAGACAATAAAAAATACGTAGAATTGTTGAAAATGTTAACTGTGTTGTGAACGGGGAACCTGTGGAACAAGTAAAACATTTCAGCTACTTAGGCACGATTTTTAGTGAAGATGGTAAATTAAATATAGAAATAGACAACAGAATCCACAAAGCTGGTATGGTAGGAAGTAAATTGAATAAATTCATATGGAATAAGAGAGAAATTAGTCGGAACACTAAATTAGCTGTATACAAGTTCAAACAGTGTTCAAACCATTTTTAACTTATGGATCTGAAAACTGGTTCAGAAGTAAAACACTTGACCAAAGACTAGAGACCGCAGATATGAGAGTCCTGAGAAAAATTAGAGGCGTGAACAGATGGCATCAATGGCAATATCATATTAAAAACGAGGATATTAGGAAAGAACTTGACATTGTCGGCATCCAGGAATGTGTTAGTAGAGCTAATCTCAGGTGATATGGTCACTTAAACAGAATGGGCGAGGAAAGATTAGCAAAACAAGTGTTCTCTGCCAGGTTTCGGGAAAATGACCCAGAGGAAGACCAAGATATAGGTGGATTGATACGGTACAATGTGCCTTAGATGATAAAAATATAAGATCTGATAATGATAATATTGGAGTCTTGACAAGTAACAGACTGATTTGGAGGAAAATTGTAGATAGGAAGTTAGTAATGATGTAAATTTTTCATGTAATACTATCATATCCTGTACACCACTTGAGGGTACAAGTCAGGAATTTGATGATGATGATGAGAAAATTTCAAAATAATCAATGATTTAATTGTACATCTTCAGGAATTTAAATAGAAATTGAAACATTTCATTGAACAGAGAAAAGTTTATGATTTCTTCCACCTATACTGGGCTCAGTACTGGGACCTATATTGTTTAACCTTTATATCAGTAACGTCAGTGGATTGCAGGGGGGGGGGATATTCAATTGTTTGCGGGTGATGCATAGCTGGGAAAATCAATGGGGGTGTCGGTTTAATGCAGCAAGATGTAAGGTCTTGAGTTTTGGGACACATCGATGGGACATTGTACACTCTATTAGAGGAAGTACAGGAGACAAGATCTGGGGTTGATGATTGATAGAAACCTGAAATTTAGGGAACATATTGCAAAGATGGTGGAGATAGCACAGAGGATTGCTGCAATAATGAGAAGGATTCTGACCTGCAGAATTACGAGTTATTCCGTTATATAGGACCCTTATCAGACCACACTTAGACTATTGTTCTCAGATTTGGTCCCCAAGATTTGAAGGTGATAAATTAACTGTGGAAAGTGTACAAAGGCAGATAACAAAGATGGTTTCAGGACTGTACCATGTTAGTTACGAGGATTGACTGAGGGAATTTGGACTGCAGAGTTTGGTGCATAGAAGAAGAAGTGATATGATTGAGACTTAAACTGTTGAGAAGTGGTTACAAGGTTGACACTGGGGAGTTCTTTTGCCTGGTTAAACAGTGGGAAGGAGTGATGAGAAGGGGTCATCCCTGGAAGTTACGAAAGGAAACTGTGAGCAAGAGGGTGTGGAGCGGTTTCTTTGCATGGAGGGTGGTTGAACCATGGAATGCATTGCCTGATAGAGTGGTGAGAGCGAGAACAGTTAATGAGTTTAATGAGTGGTATGATAGACTTTGTTTCCTAGGAAGGACCTCTTGCAATGAGTCTTGATAGACTTTGTGTTTCCTAGGAAGGATCTCCCACAATGAGTCTTTTGACTCCATGGAGGCCTGAATATTAATAATAATAATTCTATGAATTGCTTTGTTCTTTCATTCCTATATCGAAGACAAATCTTCCTGAAGCATTAACATTACCCTCTTCTCCCACTATAGCATTCCAATCTCCCATTATTATTGTATTGTCTCTGTCTTTAAATCTGTTCCAGATTTCTTCTATTTGTTCATATATTTCTTCATTGCTATGTTGTGATGTTGGCATGTAGACCATTATAATATTGAGGTTGACTGGTTCATTTTAAATACTTATAGCCATCACTGTGGTTAATTATTGTAGTGATTAAATTTCCAGCTTTTTTCTGAAGCACTATTACAATGTCTGTCTCTCCCTTCTTTTGTCCTGAATATATTATTTGAAATTCTCCACTCCAAAATCACCCTGTCCCTCCCATCTTGTCTCACTAATGCCCAGAATGTCTATTTTAAGTCTTTCCATTTCTTTTTCACATTTTATATTTTACGTGATTCTGGTAGTGTTCTTGGATTCCATGTTTCAATATTCAATTTATTTCTTGTCTTCATTTTTGAATAAGTACCAGGAAAATTTGTTGGCTGTCAACTTGAGAAGCCTTACTTTTCTTGCCGGGCATGACTCCTTCAGTGAAGGCTCCATCGCCGATCTTGACTTCATTTTTGACTTCCATTGCTGCTTTTACTTGGGAATATAATGTGGTGGTTCCCCTACAATACATTGCAGTATTGTAGCATATATGCTACAAGAGGTTAATACTAGTAGCTCTGCTTCCCACTACTAAGAATGTTAGTGGTTTTGAAAGAGGAAACACCCCTAGCCCTCGATTACTCTAGTAGCTTCAGGGAGAATGGAGGACCTCCTCCTGGGGTTAGTAAACTAGAAAAGAGACAGATAAAAAAGATTTAAATAAAGAGCCCTCATTAAGAAAAATGTTAGTATGAGGGTAGAAGCAAGAAGTGGAAGAGCAAGAGAAAAGTATGATCAAAAGCTTTGAAATAGGTCAGAATTAGCTCTGGGACCCCGGGTTAGCCATGCCCATGGCTGCAAGTCGCAAGCCCCATGGGGAAATTACAATATTATGTGTATGAATTTCATATCCAAGTTTTGTTTTCTTCAGAATCATAGACAAAGGTATCATAGAAATGTTGAAGAGTAATGCTGACAAGAAAACATCTTTGGAAAATTCCACATTAAATGCTAACATCTTCGAATCATTCATTATTGCTATTAAAGTTGTTTTCAATGATTTCATAGCAGCAGCCAGAAATAAATGAACATATGTTTTTGCTAATTGCAAATATTTATAGTGATTTTAGGATCCAGGAGTGTGAGAGGGAATTGAGTGCTTTCTTATAGTCTATCCACGAAAGGAACAACTTTCGGAACCATTAAAAACATTATTTGAAAGGATCTAAAAAAACGAAGCAGTGCCAACTGATTGGACCAAATCAGTCATAACTCCTATATACAAAAAAGGAGATAAAACAGAATGCAATAATTACAGAGGCATTATCCTCCTCAGTATTCCAAGTAAAGTTTTTACGAAATTACTCCAAAAACAAATTAAGCCATATATAGAACTGGCACTGGGAGAACACGCAGGTTTCAGACCAGGGTGAAGCACAATTGATCAGCTATTCACATTAAGACAACTAATAGAAAAGACATTGGAGTACAACCAAAGTTGCTACATAAATTTCATAGACTTTTGTCACGCATTTGATTCAATCCATAGACGAGAACTATGGAAAACTATGGAAGAATTTGGAATTCCAACAAAACCATAAGAATAATAAAGAATCAGTATGAGAAATCTGAAAGTGTAGTACGAATGGAGGACACCTTAACCAACTAGTTCCACACAGAGAGCAGAGTAAGACAGGGATGCAATCTGTCACCAGACCTGTTCAATCTTACACTGGAAGAAGCAACCAATAAGGCCCTAAACAATGAAGACTCCGGAATCAAGATATATGGGAAAAATTGACAAATTTAAAATTTGCAGATGATGTTGCATTACTTGCAAGCACAGAAGAAAATCTACAGTGAATTTCTGATAAAATAAAGGAGGAGTGTATAAAATCTGGGTTAAACATAAATATAGACAAAACAAAATTATGTAAATAAGAAAAAGAAGCACCAATCTGAAAATTGAAATTGATAGTAAGAATCTAGAGCAGGTAGAAAACTTAACCTACCTTGGAGGAGTTATTGAGTACAATGGTGAAATTATAAAAGATATAAACAGACGAATCAGTCAAGCATCCCAAACTTTTGGATGACTTAATAAAATATGGAAGGCAAGAGACATCAAACAAGTAACAAAAGTAAGAATTTATGAAACAATGGTCCTCCCATTGTTTCATAGATTCCAGCATTCACTCTATGGAAGTGAATGCTTTATATTGCTAGTCATCCACTTAATCCCTACTTGGTTTATCCTTCTGATCCTGGTATGCACTCTGATACTGCTTCACTCAAAGAATCCTTGACCACTTTCCATTCGCTATTGACATTCATTCTATCTCATGCCAGACAGCATCAGATGAACCATTTCCATCAGATCTACAATCTTCCTTAACTTGTAGTTTTGTTGGTGGAAGTTCTTCAGCTATCATTAATAATACCCCTCCTCCTGCCCTATTTCTTCTATCTTATCTGAAAATACAATATCTATTACATTCCATTCCTGTAAATACATCTCTGATAACAGGTCTTGCTGATGCCAATAATTTTTGCCCAAGTTGAGCTGACAATGCTAAAAATTCCTCTCCTTTATTTGTGGTACTTTGGGCATTCATGTACATGAATGCCCAAAGTACCACATTTCTGCATTCTCTTGTGCCCACATTGTACAGATTCAGATTCAAAACCTGGGAAATTGCACCCAGCTGTTCATAATCATTCCTGCACTCATACTTATGTATCCCAGGGGTGGCCAGACACATGCTTTTTCCAAGCACCTATCTCCAAAACCGTTTAAGTGCAGTCCATCGGGCATATACAGGTCCTTACATCTATCAAATTCCCTCCACTCATCTATAAACCTCACACGATTCCTCCTGTACAATATTCTCATTGGCAATCATGGTCCTCCTTCTTCTCAATTCTGTCCTGTTACACTGAGGCAGCAGGCTCACAATCTTTACTTTCTTACTATTCATTTTTGTCTCTTCTAATAACTCTTTCATATCTTCTGTCACTGCATATTTCTCACCTTTCAAATCATTAGTGCCTGCCAAAACAATTAATTCTTTTGCTTCTTTCTTCTTCAAACATAAAGCTTCACTAACATCCTTTATCGTTGCACCTGGAAAATATGCTCTTTCATTACTTTCTTATTAAGTATACCTCTTATCATCAAATCCTCATACAATACTATCCCTTTTCTTCCACTTTTTTCATTCACTCTTTCTTTCATTCTCCATCCTTCTGTACAACATGCTAGTTATTTCTCCAGTTGCTTGAACTCAAGTTTTGTCCTGTAAAGTAGTCTGCATAAGCATGCAGTTTCTTTCTGCGCTGGCATCTCATCATCCACATTATTACTTTCAACCACTTCTGCTACATTCTCCACAACACTACTATAATAACCTTTATGCTTGTATCTTCCATGATTTATCAATCAGCATTCAAAATATAATTAACCGTCTCATGCATGAATTTTTATATTCATTTATAAAGAATTATAATGATGATACAGTACCATTTAATCTTATAGTATTACCATGAATTTATTAATTTTGGTAAATTTGTGCCCTGTATATGTTAAAAATCATGTCCTCATCTGAGGACATCATTTTTATGTGTCCTCATATGAGGCTCTTATGCATGACAGGGTTAAAGAAGAACAGGACTAAATTGCTTAGCTTTGGCATCACAACATTATCAAAAAAAGAAAATACTAAATCAAAATAAGGAAGCACATCAATAGTTCATTTAAAGAAGACAACTTTTAAAACCTTTTAGAACAACGTTGGTTAAGTACTAGGTTTCTCTATAGTTTCTGAATAAAACTAACAGTGGAAAATAATAAATTTAGTTTAATCCTTTATCCAAGTGTAAGCAAACAAAGTTTGCACCTGAAAATATCTTCAGGACTGGGGTAAGGTAGTGCAGCACCAGGCAACTCTGAGCAAAGGTGAACCAAGCTCTCATCACTCCTTGTCTCAGTATCTCCCATAATGCAAAGCACATCACCTTGCAGACATGTATATTGCTATGCATTAAGGGAAGGGCCACTACCCAGGCCGGTTTCAACCTTTATTGAGGTGTATTTAAGTAAAGACCTCTCTAAAAATTGGACTATCCCAAAAGATCGCCCAACTCAGCTTTGTTCCACTCAGTGACAGGCTCACCCTGTCATGAAGAACTTCTCAGCACTGGCTCTACCCAGTGGCAGGCTCACCCCACCACCAGACAGCCATAATCTCAGCAGCGGCTCTACTCAGAGACAGGCAAAAACCTATCCCAAACAGAGCCTCTCATATATATATCTATCCAGCATGGGAGGCAGACCCAAATGTGGAGTTACTAAGGTCCTTATAGTCCTTATAAGGACTGGCTTAAAGGGGCGAAGCAAGAATGCTTTTCATCTTCCCTGTTATCTGTAGAGGACTGTGTAGGGATAAGGTATTATTGAGCTATTAAATTAAAGCTCTGATCATAGCAGGAGGGTAACAGCAATAGCCGTTACCCTCCTGCCATCCATTACCCTACAAGGATATTAATCGCTGCATCTCATGGTCAATTCCCACCAGATACTAAGGCAGAAGCAATAGGAGAGGTCATATTTACCTATAGGAGTGGCCAACAGGTGTACCATCTTATTATTGAATTACTCTGGATTTAGAGAAAGATGTTGGAATTTTATTTTTCACTTGGTTAGACTATAATAAATTTAGTTTAATCCTTTATTCAAGTATAAGCAAACAAAGTTTGCACCTGAAAATATCTTCAAGACTGGGGTAAGTAGTGGCCCTTCCCTTAATGCATAGCAGTATACATGTCTGCAAGGTGATGTGCTTTGCATTATGGGAGATACTGAGACATGGAGTGATGGGAGCTTGGTTCACCTTTGCTCGGAGTTGCACTACCTTACCCCAGTCCTGAAGATGTTTTCAGGTGCAAACTTTGTTTGCTTACACTTAGATATAATAAATTTATTATAGTCTAACCAAGTAAAAAATAAACTTCCAACAACAGTGGTAAATAATGTTATCAGACCAATGCTGATTAAAAGCAACAGTTAAAGGTTGAATATACAAGGATCTTTTAAAAGGAGATGATGTTTTGGGAAGACATCAAAGTATTTCCCAAAAGGTATGCTTCTTCATAAGTCATCAGTCCCTTCGAAAATGTTTCAAGTTTCAGTCTATAAATCTTGGTTTCCCTGCTTGGTGTTAAAAAAAAAAATAATATCTAGATTTTTTTTTTTTTCCTGACCTCCATAGATTATAATAAATTTAGTTTAATCCTTTATCCCAGTGAGAGCAAACAAAGTTTGCGCCCGAAAAAATCTTCAGGACTGAATATAGTGTTGTACTATCTTACCTGGGTAAGTAGTACAACACTATATTCAGTCCTGAAGATATTTTCAGGCGCAAACTTTGTTTGCTCACACTGGGATAAAGGATTAAACTAAATTTATTATAGTCTAACCTAGTGAAAAATAAACATTCATGACCTCCATAGAGTTACAAGACTCATTGTGGGATGTCAATGCTAGTCAGTACAAAGTCTATTGTACTACTTAACCTTGTCTACTATTCGCACTTTCACCACCCTACTTCCTTTTGTAACATTTGGAGATGTCTTCTTGTTCTTGTTCCTTCCCTCCATTTTTCTGTATGAAAAGTCTCCTCAGTATTAATCCAATCACAGCTTAATTGTCCTCATAATCAACATCGTGCAGTCTGGATATAATTTTTATTCATTGCTGTGCCCTCTCCAAAGTTACTTCATTCCCCATCAAATCCCAGTGCTGATCAAAGCTTTATAATGGAGACACTATCCTTTTATCATTTATGGTCCTCAATATTGCAACAAGAAATTCTCTGAGATATCTTCACAACCTTTGCAATATATCCCCTGAAATTGAAATTTCTATCTACAATTGCCTCACAATTCTTTGCCGCCTCTACTTCTTCCACCAATTGAGTAGGAAGCATCCCATTTATGGATCCCAAATTTCAAAACCTTACATTTACTTGCATTAAACTGATATCCCCATTCATTTGCCCACCTTTTCATTTTATTCAAATCCTCTTGAATGTCTCTTATTAGTAGCAAGTTATTAGCCTATTACTAATAACTCTCCCAAGCTTCACATCTGCAGACAACTGAATATCTCACTGTAGTCTCATAACAATATCATCTACATAAAGATTGAACAGTGATAGTCAAAGTAATGAATCCTGTGGAACTCTGCTTATAATAACCTTTCTAAACTCCCTGATATTGCTCCTCCATATATAACTCTCTGATATCTATCATAAAGCCAATTACCAATCCATTCTGCTAACTTTATATCCAAACCCATATGTTGCAAAAATAAACTTATGTGTCACCTTGTCAAATGCCTTCTGAAGAAAAAAAAATAATAATAATATATGTCTTACCCTCACCACTGCTTTTATTACTGTATTGGAAGAGTTAACCAGATTACCAAAACAAGAGTGCGCTTAACAAATTCATGCTGGCCTGCATAAATAATATTGCTCTTATCTGCCCATTTCTGTATTCAAGTTCTTACCAATTTCTCCTAAATCTTAATTACAGAAGAAATATAAACAGGTCTATAATTTGATACCCTATTCTACCACCACTTTTATTCAAAGGAACTATCTTACCCTCTTTCCACTCTCCAGGAACCTGTCATTTTGCGAGTCTTATTAAACAGCCAAGTTAATGGCACAGTCAGTTCCACAACACTTTCCATTAAAACATGTGGGATCCATCTAGTTCCCCTGCCTTACTGACATTATAGTACTCAATATTTGGAATATCCTCTTCATTATCTTGTAACACTTCACCACTCCTTATCCTTCTAAGAATAAAGAGTGATGTGCCAGGAAGGAAAACTCTAATAAAGTGATCGTTATATGTCATCTACATTGATCACCTGAGTCCCATCTCCATCCAGCAAGGTAATCTGTCTACAGTCATTTTTCTTCCTACTTACGTAATGAAAAAAAAAAAAAAAACTCTTTGGAGTCTCCTCTCATATTCTAATTTTTCTCTCCTTACAATACCAGTCACTTTCCTAGCTCGAGCCTCATATTCCTCATGCAACTGTTCTCCACCTCTCTTTATATGTCTTCCATAATCTCTTTTTCATCTGCAATTCCTCTTTAATTTCTCTTCTCGTCCACTTGACTACAAATCGCTTTATCTTTTTCACTCAAAGTATACAATCTGCCAGTGATATTTTCTCAAGTATCTCCCATGCACTACTGACCTCTCTTCTTTCACATTCCATTGTACTGCTGCAAGACAGTATCTAGGTCTATGATAGTTGCCTACCTTATAATTCCACATAAATTTTTTCTACCTTGAAATCTCTACATGTCTATTCTTCCTCCAAGCTAGGACTGCATGGTCACTCTCACTGACCAGGGGAAAGTATGACATCTCAGTAACATACAGATCATCTGATGCTATGACCAAATCCCAAATTCTTGATCATGTTTCCTCCACTACATGCTGCCTAAGATTGAATAGCATTCCACAACCACATTGGTGGTAGAATGTTACTTATAATATAATATAAATATTTATTATACAAATATAAAATATATATAAAAAGATAATAAAGAAGATATTTATTATTTTTCTTGAATATTGTGTATGTTTATGATAAAAAAACGTGTATAATAATTGTTAAGGATATGCAGAATTCATTTGAAATATATATATATACATACAATCATCCCTTGACTTACATCCATTTGAAGATGCATTTGTGATCCCGTAAGGGAATAAATAACATTTTTCGACTATACTTTCAAACAAGACACAAGCGAGCATAAAGTAAAAAGGTTTCTATTTATAGCAACAATGCATTCATGCACAGTGGCAACAGTGCATTCAGCGGCAACCGCCTTTGGCATTCGGCACGTCTTCAACAGTTCCTCTGTTGATTTTGTGTAACATGGCTGCTACACGCCCAATCAAAAAATCCTAGTGAAGAATCACAGAAAAGAGGTGGGCAATTCATCTTGAAAAGAAGTTGCAAGTTATAAAGCAACATGAAGCTGGTAAGCTCGTCAATGTGACCTCTTGCACATGACTTTGGATGGTCTCATTCTACAGTGATGATCATTTTGAAAAATAAGGATAAAATTGTAGAGGCTGTGAAAGGATCTGTTTTCATCAAATCAACAATAGTGACAAAGCAATGACAAGGTCCTATTGGTGATATGGAAAAGCTACTTGCATCATGGATAGAGGACCCGAATCAAAAGCGCATGCCCCTTAGCACTATGACCATAACCACCTAAGGCACTTAGTCTCTTCAACATGTTGAAGGAGAAAGCAGAGTCCAATTATGATGACAACGAATTGGGCTCTGTTTCAACGCTTCTTCTGGTTGGTACATGAGATTCAAGTTTTGCGCTGAAGTTTATTTTTCACTTAGTTAGAGTATAATAAATTTAGTTTAATCCTTTATCCAAGTGTGAGCAAACAAAGTTTGCACCTGAAAGTATCATCAGGACTGGGGTAAGGTGGTACAATACCAGGACACTCCTTGCAAAGGTGGAGCAAGCTACCAACACTCCTATCTCAGTATCTCCCATAATGCAAAACACATCTCCTTGTGGATATGTCTAATGTTATGCATTAAGGGAAGGGCCACAACCCAGACTAGTTTCGACCTTTATGGAGGTCTCTTCAGTGGGAGCCAGGCCCAATCCTATAAGTAAAGATGACTTCACCATTGCTTCTGCCTGGTATCTCCACTTCTGGGCCTGGCTCCCATTGAAGAGACCTCAATAAAGGTCGAAACTAGTCTGGGTAGTGGCCCTTCCCTTAATGCATAACATTAGACATATCCACAAGGAGATGTGTTTTGCATTATGGGAGATACTGAGATAGGAGTGTTGGTAGCTTGCTCCATCTTTGCAAGGAGTGTCCTGGTGTTGTACCACCTTACCCCAGTCCTGAAGATACTTTCAGGCTCAAACTTTGTTTGCTCACACTTGGATAAAGGATTAAACTAAATTTATTATACAAGTTTTGTGCTGTATAATGTAAAAATGCATCATGAATCTGCAATTGTTGATGAGAAGCCTGCCAAGGAGTTTGTAGAGAAATTGGATAAAATTATTTGCTACAACAAATATTTAATATGGATGAGACCTTGTTTTGGAAGTTTTGAAAAAAATGAAGACCTTTGTAAATTGAGTGAAGAAATAGTGGGCCTAGCAAACAATCTGAATCTCAAAATGAATGATGATGATATAGTTCAACTCATAGACAGTGCCCCTGAAGAGTTGACCAACAAAGAATTGGTTGAACTGGAGGAACAATGTGTTGTAGAAGAGGAAGAATAAGAAAAGGAAGAGGGAAAAGAGAAACAAGAAGAATTAGTTAAACAGTTCACATTGAAGGGTCTTGCAGAAATATTCTCTGCAGTTAGCGATGTTCTAAAATAGCTGAAGACATGGACCTCAATGTTGAATGCTATTTGTTAGTAAAAAGGAAAGTACATGATGCGTTTGTTTACTATAAATAAATTTATGATGAAAAGAAGAAGAGGAATAAACAAAGCACATTGGACATTTTCATTTAAAAAAAAAAAAAAAGGTTATACCAGAAGAATCGCATCCTAGTCCTTCACGTAGGGAAGGTAATGAAGATGTGACTGTGGAGGAAGATTTGGATGATTATTCTCCTGTTTATAGCAAACAGTAACAGTACAGTTTTATAAGGTTTAAAAATTAAAATGACAGTATACTTATTATGGTTAAGTCCCTAACCCCTATAACTCTGCTGATTTAATGTATCGATTTATGTCCAACTGACCTGTCCTGCTGGATGGAACGGAATCCCGATGTATGCTGAGGGATGACTGTATAGATATATACACACATACATGTTGTATAAAAATCTGTTTTTAATTTTCAGTATATGAAGGAAGGAGATCAAATGCTTGCCACATATTTTATATGTGCTGGCTTGATGTTACTGTTCATTATCATCATTCAGCTTATTATTCTTCCAGTGTAAGTAAGTTAATTTATATATGTATGTATATATATATATATATTTACTAAAAATAAGAACCAGAAATCTAAAATCTGTGCTTATCTTCTGCTTATTATATTTTATAAAACATCTACTATATGATTAGAGCAGTCGATGTTGGGCATAAAATTCAGTGAACTTTACTAAAAAGCTATTATCTGACTCTTCCTGCTAATATTTATCCCCTTGTTAATACATTCGTTTTAGACCTTGTTAATACATCTTTTAAATGTAGTTTCTATATTAAGCTGTTATTATTATAGCTCCTCCAGGAAGACCAAGATTCAGTTGAGGAAGGGCCACTTTTAGTTACTAATTCCTAATACCTGCATATCTTCCTTTGTAAACATTTCCGGAAGATACTTGCAGAGTATCTAGTGGCTTTCATTCAGATATATAATTCTTTCCTTCATGATATATAATATTTTATGATTTAATAAATTAGTTGACTTATCCATCAAGCAATCTCATTAAAAAAAAAAAAGAAAAAAAGTAGGGATTGATACAATGAAACACATTTAATTTCTTCCTCCTTCTCAGTTTATAGTAATGTAATGCATTTTTTTATATATCATGAAATTTAATTTATCATTATAATTAAATTCACTTGTTTTAATCTTCCCAAAGAGAAGAAAAATTATGTTAAATAATTTGATAAACTTTTGAAGGTTGTCATTTAATCAGTTTGTAAACTTTGTTTATCAAATATTGCTCAAGTTTGGCAGTATTTTGTAATGGCATTGTAGATAATGCATGGAGTTGACAGTTCTTAAGTTCAAGAACTACACTTTTTTGTCTAACATGTATCACATACTCACACACACACACATATTGGTTGATTTTCTTCCGTCAAGACTGGTTGAGTACTTCATGAGTCCATCTTCTCTTAATAAAGTCTTTCTCTAATAAATTTAGTTTAATCCTTTATCCAAGGGTAAGCAAACAAAGTTTGCACCTGAAAATATCTTCAGGACTGGGGTAAGTTAGTGCAACACCAGGCAACTCCGAGCAAAGGTTGACCAAACTCTCATCACTCGTTGTCTCAGTATTTCCCATAATGCAAAGCATATCTTCTTGCAGACATGTATACTGCTGTGCATTAAGGGAAGGGCCACTACCCAGACCGGTGAGGTCTCGTCAGTGGGAGGCAGACCCAAACGTGGAGATACTAAGGCAGAAGCAATAGGAGAAGTCATATTTACCTATAGGAGTAGCCAACAGGTGTACCACCTTATTATTGAATTACTCTGGATTTAGAGAAAGATGTTGGAAGTTTATTTTTCACTTGATTAGACTATAATAAATTTAGTTTAATCCTTTATCCAAGTGTAAACAAACAAAATTTGCACCTGAAAATATCTTCAGGACCAGAGTAAGGTAGTGCAACTCCAAGCAAAGGATTAAACTAAATTTATTATAGTCTAACCAAGTGAAAAATAAACTTCCAACATCTTTCTCTAAATCCAGAGTAATTCATTAATAAGGTGATACACCTGTTGGCAACTCCTATAGGTAAATATGACCTCTCCTATTGCTTCTGCCTTAGTATCTCCACATTTGGGTCTGCCTCCCACTGACGAGACCTCAATAAAGGTTGAAACAGTTCTGGGTAGTGGCCCTTCCCTTAATGCATAGCAGTATACATGTTTGCAAGGAGATGTGCTTTGCATTATGGGAGATACTGAGACAAGGAGTGATGAGAGCTTGGTCAAAGATAGGGGTGGGACAAAGGGATCACTGCATTTCATGTATACTAATGCCAGGAGTATTAGGAACAAGAAGGAAGAATTTTTGGTCTTGATTGGCTCTTCCTGGCCACAGGTTATTGGCATTAGTGAAACATGGCTGACGGAAGATGATATAGTTAGTGGGAGAGAATGTGTAGGTTATAGTGTGTTTAGGAGGAACAGAGAGAATAAAATGGGGGAGGGGTGTTATTGATGATAGCTGATGAACTGCAGCCAAGGAGAATTGAAGTTGTATCGCAGGATAGTGAAAAGAGCTCATTTGAGGCTATTTGGTGTGAGATTGAGACTGGCAGAATAAAATATACAGTTGGGTGCTGCTATAGACCAGGTGATGGAATAGATGGTGAAGATAGTATGCATAAACAAATTGATGAAATGAGTGGAAGGAGGGTAATTATTATGGGGGATTTCAACTATGGTAACACTGATTGGAAGGAGGAGAGGACATATGTGAGGCAGGAAATGGATTTTATTCAATTATTAAGGGATAACTATCTGAGACAGCATGTAATTGAAAATACTAGGGGTGTGAGAGTGTTTGACCTGGTAATAGCATCTGAGAATTTGACTGTAATGAATATGATCATGTTGCCACCTATTGGTGAGAGTGATCATAAGGTCTTGACCTGGGAGGTGGCTAAAAGTGTGGAATTATCGATTAAGACAGGGTATATGTGGAATTACTGTGCTGGCAAGTATGAGAAGCTCAGGAGATTGCTTGGATCAGTGCCATGGCATGTACAACTGCAAGGGCTGGATGTCAATAATGCATGGGAAATGGTCAAGGAGCATTTTACACGAAGTTATGGCTGATTGTATACCTAAGGTCTGAATAGTAAAACAAGTAGGGGTTAAATGGATGAATATCACCATTAAGCTTGAGCTGCAAAAAAAGAAGCAACTGTGGAGGGAATTTAAAGAAAGAGGTGGCCTGCAGGCACACGAACGGTATAAAGTGCAGGCCAGAAGGGTAACGAGTGTGGTAAAAAAAGCAAAAGCGGATTATGAAAGGAAACTAGCTATGCAAGCTAAAGAGAATCCCAAACAGTTCTTTCAATATGCTGCAAGCAAGAAAAAACTGTACACGGCAAAATGATTTTAAGGAATGACAATGGTAAAGAGGTCACTGAATCAGTCAATATAGTGGAGTTACTGAGCGAGCACTTTGCAAAAGTATATTATCCAGGTGGTGACATTGAAAAAATGAAGGAACCATTAGTTTATATGGGAATTATGACGAATGAAGTGGAGGTGAATAGTCTATTTCATAACCTTAATGTGAATACATCTGTGGGATTGGATGGTATACCGGCATGGGTTTTGCGTGAAGCGGCTAAAGAATTGTCAGTGCCCTTGACCATGTTGTTTAATCTGAGTCTCGGGTCTGGTTTAGTCCCGAAGGTATGGAAAGAGGGGGGGAAAACAATTCCACTGCATAAAGGAGGATCCAAGATTACGGTTGCAAATTACCAATCGATCAGCATATCAGGAGTCGTTGTCAAGGTCTTGGAGAAAGTAGTTAAGGGAAAAATACAGGAATGGATTGATGAAAACGAGATACTGTATGGGGGATAGCATGGCTTTGTGAAGGGTAGGTCATGCCTCAGTAACCTGCTCAAGTTTTATAACATGTTGACGGCTGAACTGGATAAGGGTAATGGGTTTACAGTGATACTGCTGGACCTGGCAAAGGCATTTGACAGGATACCACATGGAATTCTAATCCATAAACTACAACATAAGGGAATGGATATAGGGTTGGTTAGATGGATAGGTGGGTGGTTGATGGAGAGATATCAAAGAGTAGTTTATTCAGGAGTAGAGTCCAAAAGATAGCCTGTGACTAGTGGCTGTGCCGCAAGGTTCTGTTCTTGGACCACCGCTGTTTAATTTGTTCATTAATGATATTGGGAAGGATCTAAGAGGAACAGTTCATTTGTTCGCTGATGATGCAAAGTTGGGTAATGGTGAATGCAGAAGATGTCAAACTCTTGCAGGACAACTTGGATAGATTGGAGTTCTGGACTAAGGAGAATGGATGTCAATTTAATGTGACAAAATGTAAGGTTATGCATTTTGGGGTGAAAAGATTAGCAGCAGTATACCACATTGGTGGAACTGTACTCCAGGAGATTGATGAGGCCAGGGACTTGGGAGTGTTGGTGGATACGGAGATGAAGTTTAGGGGACACATTGCAAAAGTAGCTAAATCAGCTCATCGACTCACTTGGTTGTTGAAAAATACCTTGACGAGCAGAGACAAGCAAGTTATTGTACCTCTGTACCGAGCCTTGATAAGACCTCATCTCGACTACTGTGCCCAGATTTGGTCACCTAGGTTCTTTCTTGATGTGGGGGAGGTGGAGAGGATCCAGAGGCGAGTGACTAAGTTGATAGCAGGTCCATGGAATGAACCATATGAGAACAGGTGGAAGATTTGTGGGTTGCAGAAATTAGAGCTGGGTTGATAGGCGGAAAAGGGGAGATGTGATTGAGACATTCAAATTACTAAAGGGTTTCTATAGGATTAATTCAGAGGATATTTTTGAGATCAGGACTGGTGGTTGGAGAACTAGGGGACACCTATGGAAGCTGGGCAAGAGTGTGGTTAGCAGGGGTGTTAGAGCTGGGTTCTTTACTTTTAGAGTAGTAAATGAGTGGAATAAGCTGCCCGAGTCTGTTGTGGGTGCTATGACAGTGAGTGAGTTCAAGGCAAGGTATGATAGATACTGTGAGAATGTTGTATAGTTGTGTGGACATGTTTAGGGCCTCCCTCGATGAGTCTAAGGACTCCCTGGAGTCACCCATAATAATAATAATATAGTTCATCCCTCACTCTTTGATTGGTCTTTTCTCAGTCCATTTAGTTTGGTTTATTTTTCATAAGTATTTGTATTCAAACACTTGTATTTTATTTCTTCTTTTTTCTTTGTTATTCAACTTTCAGATCTGTAGAGAACCACAGGCAATACCATTGAGTTGTACATTTTTAGTTTCAGCTGTTTACTTATTTTATTACTATTCTAAACTTTATTTAGCTTTCCTATTACAGACCAACCTATTCTATGATTTATTATTTTCATATAATTTAGATCTTCAGTGATGAGTGATCCCAAATTGTTAAACTGAGTTTCTTTCCGTGTTGTGATTATTTTAGATTTTTTTTTAAATTTATACTTATATTATATTTATTGCTAATTTGGTTTATTTTGCTAATCGTGGATTTCAGATCAGTGGCGCACCCAGGGAGGGGACCAAAGGGCCCTGCCCCCCCCCCCCCCCCCCCCCCCAAAAAAAAAGAAAAAGTTAAAAAACACTAGAAAATTTTCCGTCCTAATTAAAATTCATTTTTTATTTATGTTGTGTCTTGTCTTCTATTTCTATACTACTTATGAATTAGGGGTCACATAAGGTGAGAAAACCTTATAGCAGTGTTCTCAACTATGGTCTGCGGACCACAGGTGATCTGCGACGATAGGACAGGTGGTCCACAGGCTTAAATTAACCAAATAAATCTATATATTTTAATTATCAAACAAAACAAATTAAAATTGAATAAGTAAGTAAAAATTATTAAAATAAAATGAATACTTAAAAAAAAAATAGCAGCAGAATGTTCATGGAATGAACATTCTGCCACTATTTTAATTTGTAGCAGCAGAATCACGAGTAATAAAAGAGGGGTGAAGTGAAAAACAATATGATTTTATTGCTTCCACCTTCCCTTGCTGTTTTGTCAGATTTGAAGTGAACATGTGTTTGCCCACATGACCACATTTCAAATAATTGCTTGTTGTTTATTGATTTTTATTGTTGAAAGTTTTCCTCCTTCAACCAAGGCTCAGTATATCTTCAGAAGTGCTAAGTAATACTTAGACAAAATGTGTTGTGAGTTAACTCCATTATTTATATATTTTTCGGAAATCGCGTGAAAAGCAAGCTGACAATTGAGTTGAAATGCTAACTCTCTCCAACCGAATTCCAATAATATGTGAAACTGCCATAACAGCATTCACTATATATATTTCTTAGTTTTAACACGTTTATGAATTTTGACACTTTCGGTTGAATTTTATTGCTGCTGAGCGAACTCACACAATCTAATTAATAACAATAGTTTTAAGTTAGACTGTGTTTGCTGGTGCAACATATGGTTTTACTTGAATCTATATATACAGCATAGTTTCTGTATGAGGGGACGTGATTTATTAATTAGTGTCATTTTTATCCAAGTTGTCTCTAATTGCACTATTTGTTGAGAAATATATTACACAGACTGCTTATACCTTATTCACTGACATAATAAAAGTACTTGTTTTTCTTGCCTAGTGGCTATTGGGGGAGGGGGTGTTGTTTACTGCAGGAGCAAGTTACTATCGCCCTGCTCTGAACATGTTTCAGCTTTTTTCATTTGTGAGCTATATGCGAAACTTTTTAATTTCTTTTTTTGGAAAGTAAAATCAGGGGTGAGAGTTATATGCAAGTAAGTACAGTATTTCAATTATGGATAAGTACATTGGTACCTTCTTTAAACGGAAAAATATCTCCTATGACAGTGATAATACAAAACGAGTTTGTAATGACAGTTTGTGTGTAGTTTCTGAAGAGAAAGAGGTCTGTAACGAATCTACAGAAACACAGAATTCCCATCAGTTGTAATGCGATAATATTAATATAATACGCTTAATGAAAGGAAAGATTTGCTGACTTGCTGGACACTCGGCGAGTGGATTGCATTCAAAGGTAAATACAATTGGTTAGTTTGTAGGAACATTTTTCTGTTTTGTGACTTTTCTCCCTTTACGGTAATTATGCCTACATTATTGTGTTATTATTCAACAATTGTTTAAAGTTTTTAATGTGTATATAAAGTCAATATCAACAGTAGCCTGCTTATGAACACGTGATGAAAGGGATGGGGAGGTTTGGAGCTTCCCCGGATAGTAAAGGGAGAAAGGGAGAAAAGTGACTTTACCGTAAAGTCAGAGTCAGAGTTACCGTAAAGGGAGAAAAGTGACTTTTCTCCCTTTACGGTAACTATGCCTACATTATTGTGTTATTATTCAACAATTGTTTAAAGTTTTCAATGTGTATATAAAGTCAATATCAACAGTAGCCTGCTTATGAACATGTGATGAAAGGGATGGGGAGGTTTGGAGCTTCCCCAGATAGTATTCAAAAGGTAAATACAATTGGTTATTTTGTATAGGGCTCCGAAACTTATTAGTTTAGAATTTAACTACTGGGAAAGGGTTTGTGTCCACCTCAAAACTCTGAAACAGAATTTGGAAACATTTTCTGAATAACTTTTCATAAGAAATTTCTGTGATTTCGCGATCCATTTCAGGCTTGCAGTCACGAGAACGGCCTTTCATTATCAAAAAAAGAGCAGCTAATTGAGCTTTCAAGTGACAGTGGGCTTAAAATGCAATTCTGTGATCGTGGTTTGGCTCGATTCTGGATCTCACCTTCTGTGAGAAGTGAATTTCCAGAATTATTTGAAGAAGTTGAAAATTGTCATGCAGTTTTCTACAACCTATCTTTGCGAGAAACGACTTTCATCGCTTTTTCAAATAAAAACAAAATACAGAATTTGTCTTAGTGTGTGTGCCGATGTATGACTGAAGTTGACCGATATTGAGCCAGATATCCAGCAACTCTGCAAGGTCGAGAAGCTCATCCATCTCATTAAAAGTAAACAGTAACATAATTATATCATTTTATTTATTTGTTTAATAAAAATTAAAACTTTGTTTTAATTTTTATCCACAAAATTTAATTTTTTATCTATATATCCAGCCTGGTTGGCCGACTCTCCAGCCAAAAGGCTGCGAGTTTGAATCCCGCCATGGGCATGGATGTTTGTGATTGTCTGTGAAAATCATCATCATCTACACCTGTCTACCAATGCTGTCTACCACCGACCACTACCACTAGTGGTAGTGGTCGGTGGTAGACAGCATTGGTGTAGATGATGATGATGATTATAGTTGTGGTTGGTGAAGACAGAGTTGTAGAGTAGGTGCCCTTCCTCGATATGTCTTTGGACTACCTGGAGATGTTATGTAATAATAATATCGACAAGCTTTATATGTTCATTGTGCATCACATAGTTTGAATTTGGCACTTAGAAATGCTATATCTGTGACATATAAGAAATTGCATTGGCATAATTGAAAAGGTACACAATTTCTTCAATACCCCTAAAAGACAGGATGTCCTTGTTGTTTATAGTATTATAATATTATAATACTATAAACTTATAATATTAATGTCTTTTAAGATTTATAATATCTTTATTTAGCTTGCAAAAAATATTTGCGTGTGCCTTACCATTGTCTAAAATAATGCAAAAATCTGACAGTGACCTTAATTGCCCTAAATTTTGTTGATGATGTTGTGGCTCAATTAAATACTGTTTGTGAAACACCAGATTCTTCATTTAAAGATATTTACCATGAAGCATGTATAAAAGCCAATAATTTTAATACTGACATTAAAAAGCGAAGGAGTTCATCAAAACAAACATTAAGTTCCAATGTTCCAGCCGATTCTGTAGAAGAGTATTTCAAGAGAACTATTCCATTCCATTTATTGACCAAATATTGACTCAACTTCATGAATGTTTCACTCAGCACCGCAACATTATGAAATTTTTTTTTCTCTTCTACCAAATGGAAAAGATGCTCCAACATCAAGTGCAATGGAAGATTTTCATCAGTTGTGTGAATTTTATGCTGGTGATTTGCCTTATACAAATCCAGCAATTTCGAACGCTGAATTCAAGTTGTGGTATAAGAAATTTGAAAAACCGTTTGCAATAGCTCCATGCAAAAATACCGTTGATGCAGTTTCAAATTGTGACAAAATGATATATTCTAACATCTTAAACTTACTAAAATATTTGCAACACTTCCGGTAACAACATGCATCAGTGAAAGGTCATTTTCTAACTTACGCCTTTTAAAAACCCATTTAAGATCTACCATAACACAATCACGATTGAACGGACTGGCTATATACTTTGTTATATACATACACACGGACTTTGCTATATACGTACACACAGAGAGAGATTAACGTAACCATGACTGAAATAATTCAAGAGCTTTGTAAAAAGCAAAGAAAACTGGATTTTATTCTTTAAATAAATTTTTATAATTACCTAATGAATTTTATTGAATGAATGAAATTTAACGAATTTTAGTTGAACAGATAAAAATATTTTTAATGCAAATTCATTGTATTAAAAATATTTTTATCCGTTCAACCCCCCCCCCCCCCATAAGATTTAATCCTGGGTGCACCACTGTTTCAGATCTTCACTGTTAATAAGGAGGACTATATCATCTGCATATTTGATATGGGTGATGTTGGTTAATGATCATTCTTTCATATATATATATATATATATATATATATATTAGGATAACCAAGCAATTTTATATGCTTGGTTATTTTAGCTCCTAATCCCAAGTATGCAAACAATTAAGTTTGCGCCTGAAACAAAGTTCAAGTCTAAAGATGGTACAACACCAGGGCAACTCATTGTAAAGGTGGTTAAAGCTTTGATCACTATTCTTAGTATTTTCCCATAATGTAAAGCACATCTCACTAGAAGATGTATACTGCAATGCATTATGGGTGGGGTCACTACCCAGACCGGTTTCGACCTTTTTTGAGGTCTCCTCAGTGAGTAGCTAGACGGTTTCGATACTTGGGATTAGGAGCTAAAATAACCAAGCATATAAAATTGCTTGGTTATCCTAATATACAATATACCCAAGTTAAAAATTTATTCCCATCAATATCTCCTCCAGAGATTTTTATTAAAACTTAATACACCTTGTTGCAACTTATATAGGTAAAGTTGATAAGGCTTTGTATTACTAAAACCTTGGTATTTAGGGTCTAGCTACTCACTGAGGAGACCTCAAAAAAGGTCGAAACCGGTCTGGGTAGTGACCCCACCCATAATGCATTGCAGTATACATCTTCTAGTGAGATGTGCTTTACATTATGGGAAAATACTAAGAATAGTGATCAAAGCTTTAACCACCTTTACAATGAGTTGCCCTGGTGTTGTACCATCTTTAGACTTGAACTTTGTTTCAGGCACAAACTTAATTGTTTGCATACTTGGGATTAGGAGCTAAAATAACCAAGCATATAAAATTGCTTGGTTATCCTAATATACAATATACCCAAGTTAAAAATTTATTCCCATATATATATGTATATATATATATATATATGACAGAATGATCATTAACTCGGTTAACATACATATTTTTATAAAGAATTGAATGACTAGAACCGAGATTTAAGTAAAAAGGTTTTAATATAAAAACACGACTAGTTTCGACTTGTAACAGCATTCATCAGGTGACATTATAAAAGAAAAAACACTAAAACACTGAAGCTTAAATAAACTATGAACTTTATAGAGAGTCTCTATACATAATTGACATTAAATCATTGTGGTTGTATTTAAAGCTGTTCTTTCGTTAGTTGTATCGTTGGGAAAGTGCGTGCTAGTAGCATCTCGTGAACGCCAGTACATGATTAAAGCTGAATGACAATCTGGGAGGTTGCAGCTCAAGTTATTATTTAGATGAACAGGATTGAAGATGATTTCTCTAAATTCCATGATTTTTCTCTCTAGTTCATCATTGCAACGGAAGATGTTAGTAGATTTTTCCCAGCAGACTTTGTGACTTTGGTTTTCATCATTAGGATTAGCCGAGAAAAGGATATGACTTGATAATGCACTGGCTCGCTGTCTCTTGTAAGTAATGTCCCTCATGTCTTCTTCCATACGCAATTCAACAGATTTGTCTATCTGCCCAAAATAAGGAATATCGCAATCACACAATATTTTATATACACCAGGGTATTTGAGTTGATGATGACAAGGTTTTGGGTGACTTATTAAGAAACAGATCTTTGGAGGTGGAATGAACAAGGTTCTGATATTGTATTTTCTTAGAACTCAAATACCCTGGTGTATATAAAATATTGTGTGATTGCGATATTCCTTATTTTGGGCAGATAGACAATCTGTTGAATTGCGTATGGAAGAAGACATGAGGGACATTACTTATAAGAGACAGCGAGCCAGTGCATTATCAAGTCATGTCCATAAATACAGTTTCACATAATTTATGTGAAACTGTATTTATGTAAGGAATAGATGTATTGCCTTTGAATCTATTTGTTTCTTCTGAGTGATGTCTAGGAGGATTAAGAAGGAATCTTTACGATTCTCTTGGAATATCCATTAACTTCGAAAGAAGTTTTGAGATGGTTTATTTCTGTCAGAAGTTCATTTGGGTCATCCAGAAGAGAACGGGCTCTATGTCCCTAGGTGGAAATTATTCCAAGCTTATGAGGAGGGAAGTGATGGGACTGACTATGTAAGGATATCTGTTGGTATGTGTGGGTTTTCTATATATATTGATATTTTGAGTTTACCAGAAGAGCGAGTCAGTTTGACATCAAGAAAAGGCAAGGAATTATCCGTTTCAAGCTCGTCAGTAAACTTAATACTTTGATGTCGGCTATTGAGATGTTCGAGGAAAACCATAAGTGAATCATGTCCATGGCTCCAAATAATGAAGATATTATCTACATAGCATTTCCAAACTTTAGGTGTTAAAATAAAGGAAGAGATAGCCTTAGTTTCAAAGCTTGAAACAGATAATTCCTTGCCTTTTCTTGATGTCAAACTGACTCGTTCTTCTGGTAAACTCAAAATATCGATATATAGAAAGCCAACACATACCAACAGATATCTACATAGTCAGTCCCATCACTTCCCTCCTCATAAGCTTGGAATAATTTCCACCTTGGGACATAGAGCCCGTTCTCTTCTGGATGACCCAAATGAACTTCTGACAGAAATAAACCATCTCAAAACTTCTTTCGAAGTTAATGGATATTCCAAGAGAATCGTAAAGATTCCTTCTTAATCCTCCTAGACATCACTCAGAAGAAACAAATAGATTCAAAGGCAATTCATCTATTCCTTACATAAGTACAGTTTCACATAAATTAGCAAAAGTTCTAAGAAAATACAATATCAGAACCTTGTCATCATCAACTCAGATACCCTGGTGTATATAAAATATTATGTGATTGTGATATTCCTTATTTTAGGCAGACAGACAAATCTGTTGAATTGCATATGGAAGAACACATGAGGGACATTACTTACAAGAGAAAGCGAGCCAGTGCATTATCAAGTCATATCCTTTTCTCGGCTAATCCTAATGATGAAAACCAAAGTCACAAAGTCTGCTGAGAAATATCTACTAACATCTTCTGTTGCAATGATGAATGAGAGAGAAAAATCGTAGAATCTAGAGAAATCATCTTCAATCCTGTTCATCTAAATAATAATTTGAGCGCAACCTCCCAGATTGTCATTCAGCTCTAATCATGTACTGGCGTTCACGAGATGCTACTAGCACGCACTTTCCGAACAGTACAACTAACGAAAGAACAGCTTTAAATACAACCACAACGATTTAATGTCAGTTATGTATAGAGACTCTCTATGATGTTCATAGTTTATTTAAGCTTCCGTGTTTTAGTGTTTTTTCCTTTTTTCTTTCTTTTATAATGTCACTTGATGAAGGCTGTTACAAGCCGAAACTAGTCATGTTTTTATATTAAAACCTTTTTACTTAAATCTCGGTTCTAGTTATTCAATTCTTTTATAAAAATATATATATATATATATATATATATATATATTCCTCGACAACGCAAGGTACAAGAGGGTATAAGGAAGATGAGATATATTAGATAAGTATGGCGAAAGTGGACAGCCTAGCATAACTCCTTTTATAATATGTATTTCTTCTGTTTCCATTTTATTAAATTTCACTATTGCCCTTATGCCTTGATAATATTTCTTAATGAGATAAATAATATAGGGATGTATGTTAGTTTTTTCAAGGCATTGTTTTCTATTGTAAGATCTGCTAGTCATTGTATTACAAAAATTACATCAACTTTTTTTCTGCCACTTCTGAAGCCCATTTGATCCTCTTATAAGATTTCTTCATAGATAGATTTAATCATCATCATCAAATTCCTGCCATGTACCCTCAAGGGGTGTACAGGATATGACAGTACTACATGAAAAATTTACATCATTACTAACTTCCTATCTACAATTTTCTTCCAAATCAGTCTGATACTTGTCAAGACTCCAACATTATCAGCTCTTATATTTCTATCATCTAACGCACTTTGTACTGTATCAATCCACCTATATCTTGGTCTTCCTCTGGGTCGTTATCCTGCCAACCTGGCAGAGAACACTTGTTTTGCTAATCTTTCCTCGCCCATTCTATTTAAGTGACCATACCACCTGAGATTAGCTCTGCTAACGCATTCCTGGATGCTGACAATGTCAAGTTCTTTCCTAATATCCTCATTTTTAATATGATATTGCCATCGATGCCATCTGTTCATGCCTCTAATTTTTCTCAGGACTCTCATATCTGCGGTCTCTAGTCTTTGGTCAAGTGTTTTACTTCTGACCCAGCTCTCAGATCCATAAGTTAAAACTGGTTTGAACACTGTCTTGTATACAGCTAATTTAGTGTTCCAACTAATTTCTCTCTTATTCCATATGAATTTATTCAATTGACTTCCCACCATACCAGCTTTGCTGATTCTGTTGTCTATTTCTATATTTAATTTACCATCTTCAGTAAAAATCGTGCCTAAATAGCTGAAATGTTTTACTTGTTCCACAGGTTCTCCATTCACAACACATTTGACATTTTCAATGATTCTGCCTATTTTCATTGTCTTTGTATTTTTATTGCTGACCTTCATACCATATCTATTACAACAGCTATTCAATTTAGTCAGAGAATCTTGCAGACTTGTAGCGGATTTATTTAGAAGTATAACATCATCCGCATAAAGCAAAGAGCTGACATTAACATCTCCAATTCTGATATCATGCTTAATACCACTTTCCTTCGTAATGTGATCCATATAGATGTTGAATAACAGAGGGGCTAATGTACATCCTTGTCTCACACCAGATTTAACATTAAACCATCATCCTGTACTTCCTTCAATTCTGACTGCTGACTTACAACTCAAATAAAGACTAAGTATTGCTTGATATAATGCCCCATTGACACCATATAACTGCAGTGTATTGAATAGCTTCTCTCTTGGCACCTTGTCATATGCCTTTTCCAAATCGACCAAACTTAAATACAGATCTTTGTTATATTCCCATGCTTTCTCAACTATTTGTCGTAAAGTGAAGATCTGATCTTGACAGCCTCTATTTGGCCTGAATCCACCTTGTTCTTCACCAAGCTTTTCTTCCACAATTCTTCTCAACCGTTTCTCAAGTATACTTGCATAGATCTTGCCAGGAACACTCAGTAGGGAAATACCTCTGTAATTCTCACATTCAGTTTTATTTCCCTTTTTATATATGGGTACTATGAGAACTCTAATCCAGTCATCGGGAATTCTTCCCTCAGTCCAGGCTTTCTGAACTATGCAGTGCAGCCACTGTAAGACTTTTATACCACCATACTTCAGCATTTCTGGTCGAATATCATCTACTCCTGCTGCCTTTCCACATTTCAAGCCTTTGATGGCTTTTTCTACTTCAAGTATGGATATGTATTCCTGACTGCATGCCTGGTCAGTGTTTTTTATCACTGTGCTGTCATCACTGCTTCTTTCATTTAGCAGTTTTTCAAAGTAATTACTCCATACTTAAAGGATATATTTTTCTCCTGTTTTCATGTCACCTTTATCATCTCTAACTCCTTTTACAGCACTCTTTCCTCCATTCTTAAGCTTCTTCAACAACCTCCAGAATATTTTGCCACCTTCTTGATATTTATTTTCTATATTCTTGCCAAAGTCCTCCCATGACTTTTGTTTAGCTAGTTTTACACACTGTTTAGCTTTCTTACATTTGTCTCTGTATTCTGTAAGAGTAAAAGTTGACTTATTTGCCAGGAACTTTTGATATGCTTTCTTCTTTTCCTTCACTGCCTCTTTAACTTCCTGTGTCCACCAGGGAGTTCTGATTTTTTTATCCTTGCACACAACCTCACCACATGCCTCTCTGGCAGAATCAATCAATGTTTTCTTCAGAGTTTGCCACTGAATCTCCAAGGTTTCATTCCTGTTCTCAAACTCTTTCATTTTCTTTTCAATAATCTTTCTGTATTTTAGTCTGCAGTTCACATCTGAGAGCTGCTCAACTTTTATTCGCTTTAAAACTTTCTTACATGTTATTCTTTTCAATATGAAATTGAATTTTATCCTGCTCAAGACTAAATAGTGATCGCTTCCAATTTCAAATCCTCTGTACACTCTGGTGTCCTGCACCAGGGAGAAAACATCGCTATCAACAATAACATAGTCAATGAGACTTTTCTTATTCCTAGCCTCTTCTCTCCATGTGAATTTGTGCACATTTTTATGTTGGAACATGGTGTTAGTAATAACCAGTCCATGTCCTGAGCAGAAATCCAACAGATATTTGCCATTATTATTAGCTTTGCTCTTTTCTCCAAATTTTCCCAAAATATTTTTCTATGTCTCACAATCATTTCCTACTCTGCTATTTAGATCCCCAATACGACCAACTTTTCCTTTTTTATTGTGTCAGTTGCTTTTTCTAAAGCGTCAAAAAATTCCTCCACTTCTACCTTAGTAGAACCTTCTGTGGGACCATAGGCACAAATAAGTGTCATTGTCCAGTTCCCCATTCTCATATTTGCCCACATTACTCTACTTGAGATTGACTGCCATTCAAGAAGATTAGCCTCATATTTTGTGTTGAATACTATGGCTACTCCTTCTTTTCCCTGATTGTCATTGCCTGAATATAACATTTTGTATTTATTGCTCAGAAAGATCTCACCAGTTTTGGTCTTTTTTGTTTCAGTCACCCCTATTATGTCGATCTGGTACTTATCTAATTCCTCAGCTAGCTCCATTTCTTTGCCATTCAGGCTTCTTACGTTGATAGTACCGATCTTTAACTCTGGTGATGTTGAGTTGGGGTTTGTTTTCAGATTTGTTCCAGTAGCTGACTTTTCGCTGTTCCCCCTGGTTCCCTGGCGAAAACAACGGGGGCCTTGTTTAACCGGGTGACGCCCCAGCCGGCATGAAATTTTGTCATGTTGTACCATCATTTTTTATTTTGGTTTAACCAATAAGAATACAATTTGGTCAGCTAAATCCCAAATTGCCAGCCCATCCTCGTTCGTTCAGTATCAAAGTAGATACCCAACAGGGTGCACCACGAGAAGGTGAGGATTGGACATTAGGTCAGAAGCCCTGGTCGGTTCTCTGCATTCCTTTAAAGGCTATGTGGAGGTCTCCTCTCAGAGGAGAGGAGATAGATTTAATTCAGTTTTGTATAATAGGGATGAAATTCTTGTAAGCATGATTAAATAGAGAGATAGGCCTGTAGTTAGCACATAGTCTTTTGTCACCTTTTTTATGTAATGGAATTATTTTTGATATCTTCAAATCTTAATTTGAAGAGATCAAAATTCAATTTTTAATAAATATCAAAAAAGTAGCTTTTTCATCTTTCATTTCATTGAGTGCTTTCTAAATATAGAACTTTTGGTTTTTCTATGGGGCTTGTATTAGGTTCTGGTAGATGGTTTGTGTTATTATTTCCAAAGTTACAGTGAAATAGTTGTACCATATTTTCTTTATTTCATCTTTGTTTCCTGTAATTTTTTCATTTTCATCTATTAGTGTGATTATTTTAGGAACATACATTTTAGATATTTCCTCTATTGTTATGAAAATAGTCTTAAAATCATGTTTTTCATTGTCTTCTTCACATTACTTTGCTTTTCTCCAAGGTATTCTTCTTTTTGATTTGTACATTTTAAATCTATCTCTTTTCAAATTAAACTGTAGGTATTCCTGTTTTCTTTTGTGATTTTGTTTCAATTCTCTTCTTTTAGCAATCAGATTCAGAATTTCACCAGTCATCCACTGATTATTGATTCTAACGGGGTGACCAATGGCCTCGGTTGCTGATTTTGAAATACTTTCTTTTCCTTTTTCCCATAAAATTTCTATATTTTATGTTTGTTGAAAGTTTATTTTGCACTTGGTTAGGCTATAATAAATTTACGTGTGTAGAGGCTTAGTTTATTCCTTTATCCAAGTATCTGCAAGGAGATGTGTTTTTCATTATGGGAGATCCTGAGATAGGAGTGATGAGAGCTTAAGGTGCAAACTTTTTTTGCTCACACTTGGATAAAGGATTAAACTAAATTTATTATAGTCTAACCAAGTGCAAAATAAACTTTCAACATCTTTCTCTAAATCCAGGGTAATTTAATAATAAGGTGGTACACCTTTTGGCAACTCCTATAGGTAAAGATGACCTCTCCATTGCTTCTGCCTTGTTATATCCACCTCTGGGCCTAACTCCCACTGATGAGACCTCAATAGAGGTCAAAACCGGTCTAGGTAGTTGCCCTTCCCTTAATGCATAACATTATACATATCTGCAAGGAGATGTGTTTTGCATTATGGGAGATACTGAGATAGGAGTGATGATAGCTTGGTTCACCTTTGCTCAGAGTTTCCTGGTGTTGCACTACCTTTCCTCAGTCCTGAAGATATTCTCAGGTGCAAAATTTGTTTGCTCACACTTGGATTAAGGATTAAACTAAATTTATTATTTTCTGTTTGATTGTCTGTTAAAAATTCATGGTCTATGTCTATATCTGCTTCTTAGAGTTTTTACATTATTAATGTAAAAGGTGAGTGTTAAAAATGATATCAGGATTGTGGAATATTGATTATGAAGACAGGTTGAGAATTTGTAGATTGCAGACGCTAGCAAATAGGAGAAAGAGGGGTGATATGATTGAGACTTACAAACTGCTGAAAGGGTCATACAAGATTTCAATTGATGGGATTTTTCAATTTATGGAGGGTGGTAAAAGGACAAGAGGGCATCTTTGGAAGCTGAGAATGAAGGCTGCCAAGAAGGGTATAAGGACCAGATTTTTCTCTAGGGTGGTGTGTGATTGGAATGGATTGCCATTGTATGTTGTGAGTGGAAGCAGTGTGAATGAATTCAAGAATAAGTATGATAGCTGGTGTGTGTAGTATGTGTCCTCCCTCGATGAGTCTCTGACTCCCTGGAGGTCTCTCTTAATAATAATAATCATAATAATTGAGGATTTCCATTTTTTTTATTTATTATTATTTAATCTATACAATTTTTAACTTCTCCATTTGGGGAGATCCAGGTATATTTATGATTTTTTTCTGTGATAAAATATTGTATTTGCAATAAATAGGTTATTTAACTTGCAAAAACTTAGTAGCATTTTGCCTCATGCATTGGTTTCATTAATCCCAAACTTTCCCGTTACATCTCTTTTATCTTATGTGAATGTTCCAGTCTTAGCATTGAAGTCGCCTATGACTAAGGTGATATCTGTTTTTTTTTCTTAGTAGTGTTTATTTTGTCTTGAAGTCCAATAAATTCTAGATATTCTTCTTCTTCATGCAATTGATCAGGTGCATATACAGGTAGTTCTCACTTTACAAATTCCCCCTTTATGAATTTTTTGGATTGGAATTTTTCTTTTAAATTGTGCGCAGCGAAGACAATTAGGAGCATGTATGGGGAATTATGCAGTATATACTGACGTAATGATCAGTTAGAATGAGTCTCAGTCACTCATGAGCCTTGGCGATGCGAGTGTGTTATTCATAGTTTTCTTCAATTAGACCTGATTTTTTATTTGTTTTCTTCTTAACTATAATGCTTTCACTTTTCCAACAATGCCAAAAAGAAGCAACTGTGCAAAACCAAAAAATGAGCAAAAGAAACAAAGAGAAGCAATTACATTAGAGGTAAAATATGAAATTATTACCAGCCATCAAGCGAGTAGCATTGTTAAAGCTCTTCCTGAGAAATTTTCTCTTCCTGCTTCTACAGTTTGCTACCATTTTAAAGGATAAAGAAAAATATTTGAAAGAAGTGAAAAATGTGCAATCTATGCAGTCTGCATGGTTACGTAATAAAGAAACAGGCAGTATAATTCCTCATATGGAAAAACTGTTAACTGCTTGGATAAGTAACCAAAAACTCAACGATTAAACATGCCTGTTGCTTATGCAATGATTTGTACTAAAACATTAGCCATTTTTAAAATGCTGAAAGACCAAAAAGGGGATGACTACAAAGAGACTTTTTCTGCATGTAGTGGGTGGTTTGACCACTATAAAAAGCGAACTGTTGGCATTCGCTAACCACTTGGCCAGCCAGGCTAGCCGAGTGGTTGGCATATCTGCTCTCCAGTCAAAAGGCTGTGGGTTTGAATCCTGCCGTGGGCATGGATGTTTGTGATTGTCTTTGGAAATACTAGTGGTGGTCAGCGGTAGATGGCATTGGTGTAGTTGCGGTCAGCTGGTGGATTGAGTGTTGGAGACAGAGTTGTAGAGCAGGTGCCCTTCCTCAATGAGTGTTTGGACTCCCTGGAGGTGTCTAATAATAACAATAATAATAATAACATTAAAATACAAGATGAAGCTGCAAGTGCCGATAGTGAAGCTGCAAAATCTGCAAAACCAGTTTCGGAAGGTGATATTAATGAGCTGCTTCAATCTCACACTGTGGAACTCTCACCCAAATGATCTCCTTTAGTTAGAGGAACAAAAAGAAATGAAGAAGAAGAAAAAGAGTTAAGAAGATAATGAATATGAAGCTCCAACTCAGTTTTTCACTTAAAAAAATTTTTTTTAAAATCTTTTTAAAAGGCCTGGAAGAAGCATTTAAACTTCTCAAAAAGCTCAAGCAATCTTTGAATCACAAGATTCAGACTTTGAACGATTGAGTAAATTTTCCTGTGAAATAAATAATGCCTTCTGCTTGCTATCGAACTCTTTTAAATGAAAAGAAGTGAAAGCTAATGAAGCAGATGACACTCGAGGCCTTTTTTGAAAAAAAGATGCACCGAAGCTTCCTAATATATCTCTTACTACCTAGACTGCTGCTGGTGATATAGAAATTAGCTATTTTTTTTTTTCAAATTTTTTTTAAATTTTAAATTTTTCTTATGTTATTTTTTAAATATGTAAATCTTTGGCCATAAAGTCTTTTCTTATCAATTTTCTTATGAATGTAACTCTTACTTATAGCATTATTTCTAAGGCAAATAAATTCCCTCTTTATGAATTCCTGATTTATGAATGGTCTCCAGGAACCAGTTAATTCGTCCAGGTGGGAACTACCTGTACTTGAATTATTTTTAGGTATACGAGGGTGGTCTGAAAAGTTCTCAGCCTAACAAAAAAAAAAAAAATTTATAATTTCAAAATTATTTTTATTTTTTTAATTTTTATAAAATGACTTGCAATTTCACGTGGATGCTTATGACAGATGTACCAACTTAGGGGAAAAAAAAAGATCTTGCTGATAGTGTGGCCATCTGTGGTCGAGGCTGAGCATAGATGGCCACATTCAGACCACCCTCGTATGTTCTTCTCTTTTGTTTTGAATCTAGCTGCTATTATTCTAGAAGATATTGGTGTGATTTCTAGGAGAGAAGTGATCATGTTGTAATAGGTTTCAATAATAAGAACACAGATGATTAAGAAAATAACTATTTATTAACTTAAAACTAATATTTCGCTGGTATTATATCCAGCATCTTTTTTATTTTAAACCTAGGTGGTGCCATAGTAGGACTTTAGTCTTGTGTTGCATGCTGCAATCACTGATACTAGCCCCCACTGTTACACCGGATTGTGGTTGTCTTACATTTGTAACAAACTTTGTGTTGTGTGCTCTGAAGATGCTGGATGTAATACCAGCGAAATATTAGCTTTAAGTTAATAAATAGTTATTTTCTTAACCATCTGTGTTCTTATTATACCGTGAAACCTATTACAACATGTCTGATGAACACATAAGCCTATCTATGCGAGAAGTGATCAGATGCATTTTAATAATTAATGCAACTCTTTCTCTGTGTTGTTGATCTTTTCTACCTGTATAATATATTCTGCTGCATTTTAGCTCTAACATTCCGTCAACTGGCCAATGGGTTTCAGCAATTCTAAGAATTACATTCCATTTAAATCTTTCCAATTCTTTCTCAATCACTTTTAATTTTCCAGATTTAAATAGTGTCTGAACATTAATTGTTGAAATATGGCTAATATTTTTGACAGACCACATTGTAAACTTCTCACCTGCCTTATATGGTATTAGGGCTTAATAAATAGTTATTTTCTTAACCATCTGTGTTCTTATTATACCGTGAAACCTATTACAACATGTCTGATGAACACATAAGCCTATCCATGCGAGAAGTGATCAGATGCATTTTAATAATTAATGCAACTCTTTCTCTGTGTTGTTGATCTTTTCTACCTGTATAATATATTCTGCTGCATTTTAGCGCTAACATTCCGTCAACTGGCCAATGGGTTTCAGCAATTCTAAGAATTACATTCCATTTATATCTTTCCAATTCTTTCTCAATCACTTTTAATTTTCCAGATTTAAATAGTGTCTGAACATTAATTGTTGAAATATGGCTAATATTTTTGACAGACCACATTGTAAACTTCTCACCTGCCTTATATGGTATTAGGGCAGGCACATCGATTGTCCTGTATGCGGTAGCAATTTTCAAGTTTCTTCTGGCTATATTACTCATGAAGTTTAAAGATAGACACTACAGCCAGCTTGCTACTCCTCTGCTGCAGTGTCCATATTTAAGGTGGGACAGGTATCTGTGAGAGAAGGCAGACTCCCACTGCATGAGATGACAAAACAGGAAAGAATTACCCCTGGCCCTCGATTCCTCTAATAGCGTTGGGGGGGGGGTGCAGAAGAGGAGAAATACAGGGGGAAAGAAGAGTAGGGACCAGTCTACAGATAATATAACAAGTGTATATTACATGAAGTAAGGCATGGTCCAGCTTCAGGTGGCTTGGGTTTGCCATGCCTGTACTCACTAAAGTGATCCACATATATGTAACACATATAACTTCACCACAACTCCAGATATGAAGTTGTAATGAAGGTACTGGAGAGACTGGTGAGAAGTAGGATACAGAAATGGGTTGATAACAGCAGTATTCAGTGTGGTTATCAGCATGGGTTTGTTAAAGGGAGATCATGTTTTGCTAACTTACTTATGGACTATAACAAGGTGATAAATACCTTGGACAGGAGAGATGCATCTACAGTGGTGTACTTGGATTTTGCCAAAGCTTTTGATAGACTGCCACACAGCAAGATGTTAATTAAATTGAAACAGGTGGGATTGGATAATCTGAGTTGAGTCAGTGACTGGCTGTCAGATAAGTCAGAAAGTTGTATATGGGTGTGCAGTATCCCAAAAGAGGAAGGTCACTTCCTCTTTTGGGATACAGTGGTGTACCACAAGGATCAGTTTTGAGACTATTGTTGTTCAATTTATATGTTAATGATATTGGGATGGGTTTAACTAGTGATATGCAGCTGTTTGCAGATGATGCAACATTGGGGAGAGTCCTCCTTATAGGAGGACTTGAATAGATTGCATGAATGGGCAGGTAAGTGGAACTGTCAGTTCAGTGTTTGCCCAGTTGCAAAGTATAAGGATTTGAGATCTGGTATACACCTGGTGGAGAAATCTCTCATGAGATCCGATGAGAGATTTCTAAGAGTGATGGTGGTCAAGGACCTGAATTCAGGGGCCCCATTGCGCAAGTCATGAGGACATCACATCGGAAAAATCGAATGATGTGAGGACCCTAATATGCAGAAATAGAGAAGTTATTTAAATATAAAGAGCCAACAGGCTTCATTTTGGCGATATAAACATTATTTAAATTAAGCGAATATTAAATCCCACATTGTTTTAAAACCGAATAAGAAACTCAAAGATCGGAATCAGAGAGTTTCATGCCGAATATAGTAAACTATAAAAGTATCGGCAATTACTAGCATGAGCTAATGCAAGTAGTCCTAGTACGTAGTACTAACTCGGGCAACTTGTAGCAAAGGTGGTAAAGTTCTGATCGCTATTCTTGATATTTTCCATAAGGTAAAAACACTAAAGGCTGAAACTGGTCTGGGTAGTGACCTCCCACCATAATGTAATAACAGCATACATTTCGTAGGAAATGTGTTTTTACATTATGGAAAATACCAAGAATTGCGATTAGAACTTTACCACCTTTGCTGCTAGTTGCCCGAGTTTGTACTACGTACCAGGACTACTTGCATTAGCTCACACTAGTAATCGCCGTACTTTTATAGTTTACTATATTCGGCATGAAACTCTCTGATTCCGATCTTTGAGTTTCTTATTCGGTTTTAAAACAATGTGGGATTTAATATCCCCTTAATTTAAATAAAGAGAGGTTATTGTTTGGATTATATGGATTATTATGCACAGATTTTTTCGCCTGGTTTTCATGTGATGTGGATATGTTGGAAAGGGTTCAGAGAAGATTCACAAAGGTGGTCAGTGGCCTTTGTAATGTGGAGTACAGGGAGAGATTGAGAGAATGTAAGTTGCAAAGTCTCATAAATAAGAAGGGGGGGGATATGATCGAGACATATAAGCTAGTCAGGGGTTGTTATCAAGTTGACATGAAAGAGATTTTTTGTAGAATGTGGGGAAGTAGAACAAGAGGTCATTGCTAGAAACTGTATAAGGAGGGAGGAGTAGGTTCTGTGCATGGAGAGTGGTTGGTGAGTGGAATGCATTTCCTGAGTGTGTTGTGAATGTAGACACATTAAATCAGTTTAAGGCCATGGTTGGATGAACACTGTGTGCAATAGTGTGTACCTCCCATGATGAGTCCCTGATTCCATGGAGGTCAGATGATAGTGATAATAATAATATATCAAGAAATTATCATTCTGTTACTTAAAGAGACTGAACTGTATAGTAAAACTATTTTTCTTGCCCAAAAATTTATTTTACACATTGGTTCTTCTTACCCATACTAGGAGTGTGCTGTTGAGTTTAACCAGCAATTTGAAGTGAGTGCACTCATGCTCAGATATTTTTTTATTATTATTATTATTAAACAAGACCTCATGGAGTCAAAGACTCATCTAGGAGGTCCTTTTATCTCACACACATCTCATCATACCGGGTCTTAAACACATTCAAACTCCTTGCAGACACCACACTCTCAGGCAAGGCATTCCAATCATTCACAACTCTGCACGAAAAAAACCTGCCTCTCACTCCCCTACTCACACCCTCTTTATACAGTTTCCAGGGATGACCTCTGGTTCTCCCCTGATCTCCCACTATTCGCTGTAGAACTTCTCCACCATTGATCCTATAGCAACCCCTTACCAACTTGTAGGTCTCTATCATATCTCCCCTCTTCCTTCTCTCCACTAGTCTCTGCAAATTACATCTTTTCAATCTTTCCTCATACTCGACATTCCAGAGGTCAGAAACTACCTTAGTCAGTCGCCTTTGGACCCTTTCCAACATCTCCTCATCCTTCTGAAAACCAGGTGACCAAATCTGGGCACAATAGTCCATGTGTGGCCTAATCAAAGCCTTATACAATGGAACAAGAATCTCCCTACTTCTACACGTCAGTGTCCTCCTCATCATTCCCAGAAGTCTTTGTGTTGTCTTCACAATTTTGGCGATGTGACCCCTAAATTTTAGATCCTTATCCACTATCACTCCCAGATCTCTTATTTCCTCTACTTCCAACAATATATTCTTACCAAGCATAAATTCTGCATCCCATCTTTGTTTTCCAAATTTTAAAACCTTACATTTTGCAACATTGAACTCACACCCCCATTTGCTTGCCCAATCACTCAATTTATTCAAGTCTTCTTGCAAGGCCACAACATCTTCACTACTCTTTATGGTTCTTCCCAACTTTGCATCATCTGCAAACAACTGAATATCTCCATCCAAATCTTCGCCAATATCATTAATATACAAGTTAAATAGTAATGGCCCTAAAACAGATCCCTGAGGCACTCCACTAGTGACTTTCCTTTTCCTGGATATTGCACCCCCATACACAACTTGTTGATACCTATCAGATAGCCAGTCTCCAATCCAATGCACTAATCTAATATCCAACCCCATCTGCTCTAGTTTGACTGTCAACTTATCATGAGGCACTCTATCAAAAGCTTTTGCGAAATCCAAGTATATTACTGTGTATCCTTCTCCTCTGTCCAAGGAAGCAGTCACTTTATTGTAATAAGTAAGTAGATTACTAAAACACGACCTCCCTTTAGCAAATCCATGCTGTCCATCAAAGATTATACCATTGTTGTCAACCCAACTCTGGATTCTAGCTCTCACAAGCTTCTCCAACAACTTAACCACAACACCCGACACACAGATAGGCCTATAGTTTGATGCTTGAGTTCGATCACCTCCTTTATGAAGTGGCACAATCTTGCCCTCCTTCCACTCTTTAGGGACTTGACCAAGTGCAAGACTCGTATTAAAAAAATATGTCAAGGCAGGTGTCAACTCTCTGGCACATTCCTTCAGAATACGCGGTGATATATTATCAAGTCCCACAGCCTTATTTACATCTAGTTTACTCAACTCCCCAAACACCTCTTGCTCACTTACAGTCAGTCTCTCCTCCCCATCATCAACTGCTCTTAATCTCTCCATGAAGTCACATTCACAAGATTGAAAGATCTTTATGAACTGCTCATTAAGTATCTCCACCACACATTCTGCAACAGCTGTCTTTATACCATTTCCTCCAATCAATGTCATCCTTCCATAATCATTCTTTCTTTTGCTGGCTACATATCGAAAGAACTCCCTAGGATTCTTTTTAGCTTCATTAGCTAACTGCTGTTCATACCTCTCTTTAGCTACTCTCACCAACCAAGTCACTCTCCTTGCCTGGTCTTTGTAGAACTCATGAAATTGGTTACTTCCACTTCTCTTATGCTGCCTCCACAATGCCCTTTTTCTCTGTATTGCATGCTTAATCTCTTTATTCATCCATCTCACACCTAACTTATTTAACCTTCTCACCCGTGGTATACATTTAGACATTGCATCCACTAAATATTTTTTGAAAATCCCCCAAGCTGCATTGATCTCTTTTCCAGCTAACTCCTCATTCCATGCTACACCTGCAAGCTGTCTCCTGAGCTCTTCATAATCACCCCCCTTGTAGTTCCACATATACCCTTTTTTCACAGGGGTCCTTGCACTGCTGGCAACCACCCAAGTAATCACCTCATGGTCACTTTCACCAATTGGTGGATGATTTGATACCTCATTGATAATTACATCCTCCGATGAGATGACCAAATCCAAGACCCTTAATCCTCTTGTGCCCTCTGTTACATACTGTCTGAGGTAGTTATCCCTCAAAAACTCAAGAAACTCATTTTCTTTACTTCCAGTTGCTATCTCTTCATTCCAGTCTATATTGCCATAATTAAAATCACCCATAATGATCACCCTTTTCTTATTTGCTTGGCTTATTTGACTATACATTTCACTATCACCACCATCCACATTACCAGGTCTATAACAACATCCCACCAAGTATTTAGGAAGCAGTTGTAGTTATTTTGGTTTTGTTGTTGTGGAGATCAGAATGAGAATGTGGGTTTTTTTTTAGAGAGGAGAGGAAAGAGTTTAATGGAATTAGAGATCCATAGATTTATCTGAAAGTGTTTTCTTTCAAATAGTGAATGACTATCAGAAGATAATCTAGAAGAAGGCAGGTCTCTAATATTGTTTTTTCTTTAAAAGGATGAACATAGCACAGTTTGTAAGGAATTAATTCCTATAATAATTTTGGTCTGCTGTTTGTTTTCTTTGCTCTGCATTTCTTTCAGTTATTAAACAAAACTGAAGTCAAAAACATTTTATTTCCTTCAGGATGAAAAGTTGTGTTTTCTTCTAATACTGCAGATAAGAATGAAACTGTATTCTGAAAGAGAACTGATTTCATCAGTATGAAAGGATTGTTTAAAAAACTGTCAAAATCAGCAGAATTTATTCTAAATGCTCCTCTTGGATAATTTTTTTTAGCAAGGTAATTTTAAGGAAAGAGAATTATTTGAGAAAATGTTAATTTTGAATCAGAGTGAGATGGTGCTCATTTGGAACTGATTAGTTTGTTGTTAAAAAAAACTTTTTTCCCCTGTTATTCCTGAAATTAAACTCAAATTTGTAAGAGAGAAAGTATCTCTTAAGAAATCTTTTTAAAAATTTTATGTAAATACTTATATTTGTATCTCTCTCTTATCTTCTTTTTACCCTCTTTTACCTTGTGGTGTCAAGGGTTTATTAATCATCGGATGCAGTCTTGTCTCAAGGCCTGTTTGTCTGCTTTGTGGCATGAAAAGCCCCAAGATAAACCCTATTGTCCATGCCCAAGACTGGTTAACTTGGCTATGGCTGAGGAAGATCCTTCCCCAGGCATATGATTGCGAAGCACAGAGCCACTAGGCTAACCACACGGACATATTTGTATATTTTCTGTATTAATTAAACAATGTCTTTTTTATTACGATTATTTTGTCTTATTTAAGAGACTAAGTGAATATAATAAATGAGATTTTAAACAGTGTTCTTTTAAAGTAAATATTGGAAGAAAGAAACCAAATAACTCTTGGCATGAACCTTTTCAAGTGTGGAAAATACTCTCTTTTCCTCTCTCTCACACACACGCACAATATATAATTTCATAAACCAGTTATCATCTTGGGCCTGATTCTTTTTTTATTGTTTCCCTTGGTGACCATATCTGCACATACTAGCCCAAATGCAGTCTTGTTAAAGCTTTTGAAATGAGAAAATAGTTTCCTTTTTCTGACAGATTAGTTCTCTTCAGTACTGCAGTTATCTGATGTGATGCCTTAACCACTTTATCATTGTAATCTCCCAACTTTAATTTTCTGTTCACTATAACCCTCAAATCTCTAGATTTATTCGCTGCATGGAGCAGATTCGGCTTATGAAGATTGTGCATCAGATATATATTCTTCCTCACAGCATTATCTTATAACAAAGCAAATAATTGGATATCACCCACTAGACTATCTCCATTATCATTAATATAAAAGCTAATGAGAGAATTGGGATGCAGGAGTTGCATCCCTGTAGAAATTCAACGTGCTTTGTGCGAGAGTTTTTGTTTGTTTAGTATTTATTGTGTAAGTACAGCTTAAATAAAGTTTTAAACAGTAATTTTAAGGGAAAAAATCCTTACCCCACCCACTTCTAATGGTACTGTAGATGTACAATCTTTTGTGACTGGCAGCCACATAAAAAAAAATATATATATATATTTACTCATAGGAAAAGAAACATGTACTTACAGGCATGAAGATATCAGCAACTTTGTCCTTGTTAAATGTGCATTTTGATTTCAGTTGTTTGTCAGTGTGCTATATGTACTTTTGGATTATGTACAAAAAAAAGTGTTTTAAATCAGATGTCAGTAGAGTGTGTCCATAATGTGATGGGAAACTTAGTTAATATTCTGATAGAGAAAAGGACTTGTATGTGCTTGATGGGTTACATTTGAATAGTTTTGAAGTTAGATGTTTGGAGAAAGTGTTCAGTGAGATGTTGGAAGTGCACATTCAGGGAAACTAGAATTGTTAGGATGCAGTCAAGCACATTCCACCCACTATCGGAACAAGTGAGTGTGGATACATGAAATGCTGATGGTTTCCCAGGCATTGAATCTGAATCTGAATAGGCTGTTAATTTCATCATGAAAGGAATGTAGAAATACATAAATACCAGAAGCATTAGAAACAAAAAGAGGGAATTCTGGTATAGTCAGCTCAGCTTGGTCAGAAATTATTGGCATCAGTGAGACTTGAGCAACAAAAGATTATATGGAGATAAAATGCAAGGGATATTGTATTTTGAAGCATTTCGGGCTGTTTAGTGTGATATAGTTTCCAACAACAACAACAACAACATAAAATATATTGTTGTTTACTGCTATAGACTGGTGCACAGAATAATAGTGGCACCATTCATTAGCAGATTAACATAATGAATGCAGGCCAGGCAGTGTATATTAACAATCCCTCAGTTGCAAATTCAGTACTATTAATGATTCATTGTTGTTGAATTTATAACCTTTATGTGAATAAATCAGGCAATTATTTTTTTTTTAATGAGTACTGAAAAACCGGTATTTGAATACCAGAAAAAAAATTACTTGGATCATGAGATCTCAATATCTTAATTGCTACTTTCTACCATAGCAACTTTGCAAATTCTGTTGTCTATTCCATATTTAATTTGCCAACTTCACTAAAAATTATTCCTAAATAGCCATCACCTAAATTAGCACTACTACATAGGATACAGAGCCAAGATTGGATGGGAGAAAGCTGGTCTGAAGAAAGAAAAACATCGAGACAAGGTTATGGTCAGAGTAACAATGAAAGCAAGGTTATGGTCAGAGTAACCAAAAAATTATTTGGAGGTGGAGCTGGTCCAGAGAAGAATGATGAGGATTATGTGCCTCTGTAGTGCAGGTGGAGGAACAACAGTACATCACATCCTTCAATTGGAAAAGCCCTAGGTTTGATTCTCGTCATGACGAGAAGAATCTTTATATGGGTTTTTTCAATTGAAGGTGAGTTAGCCAATCTCATACAGAGGTAGCAGGGTTTTTTCTCCCAAAAACTCGGATTTTTCATCCTACATACAGAACAAATCAGCCTTGAGTATGCACGCAATTTATAGACAAAAAATACTATTGGTGGTGGTCTTTCAGATGGCATTGGTGTAGACGATGTTAGTGGCAGTTTCGCTGTATTTGGTAAATTAAGTGGTGGAGATGGAGAGTACCCTCGCTTGATGAATCTTTGAATTCCTTATAATAAGAATAATAATTATTATTATAATTATTATTATAATAATTATTATTATTCTTATTATAATAATTATTATAATAATAATAATAATTATTATTATTCTTATTATAACTGTCTCACGTTATTAAACATGAGACAGTTAGTAAATTTAACACTCAATTGTTTCTCAATTTCTTCCAGTTGTGTTAAGTAGTAATCCTTGAGCAACTCAAGGAACCTATTCTTCTTACTCATGTGCAGTTTCCTGCTTCTAATCAATGTATACAGTTAAAGTTGAAAATCAGTATCACCTGCCTGTCACTTGTAAGAGGTGGTTAAAGTGTGAAAACAAGATCTGAGAAGATACACAAGGGTAGTCTGAAAAGTTCTCGGCCTAACAATAAAAAAACAAATTTATAATTTCAAAATTATTTTTATTTTTCAATATAATCTCCCTTAAGACTAATACATTTATTCCAGCGATGCTCCAGTGCCATTATCCTGTCCCTGTAGTGGTTTTCATCAAGATCTGCAAAATACCCCTCTACAGCTGCAATCACCTCTTGATTCGAAGAAAAACGCTGACCAGCGAAGAAGAGTTTTAGTTTTAGGAAGAGATAGCAGTCAGAGGGAGCCAAATCTGGGGAATAGGGTGGATGTTGCAACAATTCATAGTGCAGAGCCCTTAGTTTTCCCATTGCCAAAACACCTTTGTGGGCAGGTGCATTGTCCAGATGAAAAATGATTTTTTTTTTTCTTCTGCAAACCGTACTAGACGAATTTTTTCATCTAGTCTGGTTAAAAGATCAAGATAATATTCCCAGGTTATTGTTAATAATAAATAAAATGCCTTTAGCATCCCAAAACACCGATGCCATGACCTTTCCTGCTGATGGAACTGACTTTGTCTCTTTTGGTGCTGAACAACCAATTTCTGTCCACTGTTTGGATTCTGGTGTCTAATGGTGAATCCAAGTCTCATCCATAGTAATAAATCGATACACAAAATCAGTTTTATTCTTGTTAAAACACTGCAAGCACTGTTCAGAGATTTTCATGCCAGTGCATTTTTGATCTGCTGTGAACAAGTGCGGTACCCATCTTGCACAAAGCTTTTTTATATGCAATTCTTCATGCAAAATATATCGTACACATTCTTTTGAAATGCCTGTAGTCTCAGCAGTTTCATGCACTTTGACTTGCCGGTCATCCAATACCATATCGTGCACTTGATCAATGATTTCTGGTGTTATTACACTTTTTGGATGTCCTTCACGTGGATCATCTTCAAGGCTGATATGGCTATGTTCAAACTCGATAGCTATTTCTTAATTGTTAAAAATGAAGGAGAAGAGTGCCCATAAACTTTTATGTACTTTGAATGAATTTCTTTTGGTGTTAAACCTTCTTTTACAAAGAATTTTATAACCGCACGATACTCAGTTTTATTCATATCAAGGGATACAGACAACACTTTTGCTTCAGACAGCTGTATAAAACAAACTACTTGATAGAATGACTTGCAATTTCACATGGATGCTTATGACAGATGTACCAACTTAGAAAAAAAAAACTTGCTGATAGTGTTGCCATCTATGGTAGAGGCCGAGAGCTTTTCAGACTACCATCATACAATCCTGATCTTTATTTCTTTATTTATTGATCTTTATTTTTCTTTATTACTAATCTTTATTACTGGAATCACTTATCTCATTTTCCTTTTACCCTCTTTTACCTTGCGGTGTCGAGTGTTTATTAATCTTGGAAGTTTGGAAGTTTATTTTTCACTTGGTTAGACTATAATAAATTTAGTTTAATCCTTTATCCAAGTGTAAGCAAACAAAGTTTGCACCTGAAAATATCTTCAGGACTGGGGTAAGGTAGCGCAACACCAGGAAACTCCGAGCAAAGGTGGACCGAGCTCTCATCACCCCTTGTCTCAGTATCTCCCATATTGCAAAGCACATCTCCTTGCGAACCTTGCCCCAGTCCTGAAGATATTTTCAGGTGCAAACTTTGTTTGTTTACACTTGGATAAAGGATTAAACTAAATTTATTATAGTCTAACCAAGTGAAAAATAAACTTCCAACATCTTTCTCTAAATCCAGAGTAATTCAATAATAATGTGGTACACCTGTTGGCAACTCCTATAGGTAAATATGACCTCTCCTATTGCTTCTGCCTTAGTATCTCCACGTTTGGGTCTACCTCCCACTGAGGAGACCTCGATAAAGGTTAAAACTGGTCTGGGTAGTGGCCCTTCCCTTAATGCATAGCAGTATACATGTCTGCAAGGAGAGGTGCTTTGCATTATGGGAGATACTGAGACAAGGAGTGATGAGAGCTCGGTCCACCTTTGCTCAGAGTTGCCTGGTGTTGCACCACCTTACCCCAGTCCTGAAGATATTTTCAGGTGCAAACTTTGTTTGCTTACACTTGGATAATGGATTAAACTAAATTTATTATAATGTTTATTAATCATCGGACCTCAAACCGTTCACACGATAAGGTGGTCAGCTCTATGCCCCGGTGTTACCTATGTCCGTAGCATTGAGTTCTGAAGGCCGGTTTGCCTGCTTTGTGGCATGAAAAACCCCAGGATAAACTGGGGAAAAAACCCTACTGTCCATGCCCAAGACTGGCTAACTTGGCTATGGCTGAGGAAGATCCTTCAGCTCCTCATGTCACCGATGGGAATCGAACCTAGAACACTCCTTCCCCAGGCATATGGTTGCGAAGCGCACAGCCACTAGGCTAACCGTGGGGACTCTGGAATCGCTTATGTTCAATTTAAATTTAAATTAATTTCTTTATTTGTAAAATTTTCAGCTAAGTTTCATAGCCATTGTCAAGACAGTTATAGGAAAAAAAGATAACAATTCAATTGAATGCATGTGATATTATGTGCACTATCAGCTGCAGGAGAATAACCTCATCTGCAGTAATAGATATCCAAAATAAATTACAATAAAACAATTTAGTTAATAAATTATTTTTAAATATATTAAATATATATTTAAAACAAAAATTAATTACAAATTAGGAAACACGTGAATGGTGAGTATTAGTCAGTATAACTTTCCAAAATTGAGAAACTTGATGCAATCGTTTTTGTTAAGGTTTCGGTTGTGAATATGTGTTTTTCAGCTTTCCTATAGTCTTTCCAGGAAAAAATAATTTTGTACCAAAATTATATCCAATTTATATGGCAACCTACGCTATAAAATTCATGTCAATTTGACCGTATGATTGCATTTTTATTGATGTATGAAAGTTTTAAGAGTGCATAGTGCATCAGCTCTCATCTTAATTGTTCCAATGCAAATAATTGTAGGATAACTTTAAATACTTTAATTTATCAGTTATAATTTTAAATATGGAAAATATAAAGGTCCAATGAACAACAACTATGCTTCACGCACACCATTTATGTGAGAAGTTCAAAGGGTTTATGCTTCCTGGTGAGATTAGATTATCATTGGCAAATACTAGAGTGAGATACAGATAATTTGAATTTTGATATGATTTTTACATACAGCCATATAATATGCACAGAAATCTGAAAAAGTAATCACTTGAGAAATTATTTTTCTGGATTGAATCAAAGAAAGGCTGAAATAACTTATTTTACTTATTTATTCACAAGGTCCAACCTTCTTGGACTATAATCAATCATACAATTCGCAAACGCTCTGTCAGAAAACAGGACATTCAGTAGATTGGCAACACTGTTTCCCATTTTCCAAGTGATAAATTATTTATAGAAAATTACTTGTCTATAACGGTATCCTAAACACATCAGTTCACACTTCACGCATGCAAAACAGATGAAAAACAAAAACAGTAACTCATGACAAATGACAGCGTTCAGTTGGACCGGTTGACACAATAGCCAATCACAGCCACTGATTTCTAGATGCTATTGTCTCAGTGCTCACCCTGCTTCACCTTCTGGGCAATTTAAAACAACTGGAACTCTATGAATTTGACCTGCTGTGCCATCTGTATGTCTATTCACAGGGCTCAAAGGTGTATGTATTTGTGAATGCACCCAGGCTATTTATGTGAATGTGATGCAATGTTTATTTGCTGAAAAGTGTCCTTTTTATGAAGCATTAGTATATTGTGTTTAATTTTAGGAATCAAAAATTGAAATTGATAATTTCATAAATTTTTAATTTATGAAATTACCAGTATTAAGATTTTGATGTGTATTTTGAGTCCTGATGTGGTGGCGGTGGGGGGGGGGTCATCTGAATAAATTTATATGGAATATGACAGGCCAAATAGTTGGCATATCTGCTCTCCTGCCAAACTCATGGATGTTTGTGATTGCCATTTACCATGTGTACTGCTGTAACCTGCACCTTGTCACAGCATGACCTTTGGTGTCTTTGCACCACAAAAAAAATCAAAATCAAACTTGTTGATCTGAGAGCTGGGTTAGAAGTAAAACAGTTGATCAAAGATTGGAGAAAACAGATATGAGAATTCTGAGAAAAATTAAGAGATTGAATAAATGGCAATCAGTGGTAGAATCATATTAAACATAAAGGATATTTGGAACTAATTCGGAGGAAAATTATTAATAGGAGATTAATAATGATGTAAACTTAATCATGTAGTGTTGTCATAGTAACCTGAACACCCCTTGATGGTAATATCAGAAAATTGATGTTGATATTAGGAACGAACTTAGCATTGTTAGTAAATCAGTAATGTGTAAGTGAAGGATATCTTAGGTGGTATATTCACTTAAACAGAATCAAAAAGGAAAGATTAGCAAAAGCAATATTTTTTGCCAGGATTACAGGAAAATGACTCAGAGAAAGACCACAGTGTACTTGGATATTCAAGGTGGATATTCATTTATAGGTACCTTAAAAGACAAATGTTGGAGTCCTGACAAATAACTAAGTTGGAGGAAAATTGTTGATAGGTAAGTTAGTAATGATGTGAACTTTCATGTGATATTGTCATAGTGTCCTTTACATCTCCCCTACTCCTTGAGGGTACATATCAGAAATTTGATGACGATGATGATTATTCTAGCTCTCTGCTCAAAACTCTGTTCTCTAGCCAGCTCTGGTTTTCCAACAGTTATGCAAAAGCAGTACAAAACAAAAAGTCAGCATACATGCAGTTGCCAAATTATTGAGTAAAATTGAATAGCAAACAACATTCGTTGTACTAGATTTATGGACTCTACTACTGTTTGAGATTTAAAAAAAAAAAATTAATAACGTTAAAATTCTGTGTTTCAACCTTTACAATTAAGTTCATCTTTGGGAATACATCTCTACACACACACACTACATTAAGCACCTAGCACCATACCATACCATTGTAAGCTACATAATACAGTCCAGCATGGAGAGATCACATCGAGTGAGTGGTATCAGTGGAACTAGCTGTAGATCCAGAAATGAGTTGTTGTGTTTGTATACCAATGCTAGAAGTATAAGAAACAAGGCGGATGAAATGGTTGCACTAATTGCGTCTGTGCACCCAGAGATTGTCGGAATAAGTGAGACATGGTTAGATGAGGATGACATCCTGACAGGAATAGAGATGGAAAGGTATGATGTGTTTCGTGAGGATAGAAGGGGTAAAAAGGGAGGGGGAGTGCTATTGATGATAGAGAAAGAGTTATGTCCATACAAGGTAGAGATGCAAGGGGGAAATGGGGCCAGTGGTTTTGAGGCAGTATGGTGTGAGATAGAGGTGAATAGAATCAAATACTTGGTGGGATGTTGTTATAGACCTGGTAATGTGGATGGTGGTGATAGTGAAATGTATAGTCAAATAAGCCAAGCAAATAAGAAAAGGGTGATCATTATGGGTGATTTTAATTATGGCAATATAGACTGGAATGAAGAGATAGCAACTGGAAGTAAAGAAAATGAGTTTCTTGAGTTTTTGAGGGATAACTACCTCAGACAGTATGTAACAGAGGGCACAAGAGGATTAAGGGTCTTGGATTTGGTCATCTCATCGGAGGATGTAATTATCAATGAGGTATCAAATCATCCACCAATTGGTGAAAGTGACCATGAGGTGATTACTTGGGTGGTTGCCAGCAGTGCAAGGACCCCTGTGAAAAAAGGGTATATGTGGAACTACAAGGGGGGTGATTATGAAGAGCTCAGGAGACAGCTTGCAGGTGTAGCATGGAATGAGGAGTTAGCTGGAAAAGAGATCAATGCAGCTTGGGGGATTTTCAAAAAATATTTAGTGGATGCAATGTCTAAATGTATACCACGGGTGAGAAGGTTAAATAAGTTAGGTGTGAGATGGATGAATAAAGAGATTAAGCATGCAATACAGAGAAAAAGGGCATTGTGGAGGCAGCATAAGAGAAGTGGAAGTAACCAATTTCATGAGTTCTACAAAGACCAGGCAAGGAGAGTGACTTGGTTGGTGAGAGTAGCTAAAGAGAGGTATGAACAGCAGTTAGCTAATGAAGCTAAAAAGAATCCTAGGGAGTTCTTTCGATATGTAGCCAGCAAAAGAAAGAATGATTATGGAAGGATGACATTGATTGGAGGAAATGGTATAAAGACAGCTGTTGCAGAATGTGTGGTGGAGATACTTAATGAGCAGTTCATAAAGATCTTTCAATCTTGTGAATGTGACTTCATGGAGAGATTAAGAGCAGTTGATGATGGGGAGGAGAGACTGACTGTAAGTGAGCAAGAGGTGTTTGGGGAGTTGAGTAAACTAGATGTAAATAAGGCTGTGGGACTTGATAATATATCACCACGTATTCTGAAGGAATGTGCCAGAGAGTTGACACCTGCCTTGACATATTTTTTTAATACGAGTCTTGCACTTGGTCAAGTCCCTAAAGAGTGGAAGGAGGGCAAGATTGTGCCACTTCATAAAGGAGGTGATCGAACTCAAGCATCAAACTATAGGCCTATCTGTGTGTCGGGTGTTGTGGTTAAGTTGTTGGAGAAGCTTGTGAGAGCTAGAATCCAGAGTTGGGTTGACAACAATGGTATAATCTTTGATGGACAGCATGGATTTGCTAAAGGGAGGTCGTGTTTTAGTAATCTACTTACTTATTACAATAAAGTGACTGCTTCCTTGGACAGAGGAGAAGGATACACAGTAATATACTTGGATTTCGCAAAAGCTTTTGATAGAGTGCCTCATGATAAGTTGACAGTCAAACTAGAGCAGATGGGGTTGGATATTAGATTAGTGCATTGGATTGGAGACTGGCTATCTGATAGGTATCAACAAGTTGTGTATGGGGGTGCAATATCCAGGAAAAGGAAAGTCACTAGTGGAGTGCCTCAGGGATCTGTTTTAGGGCCATTACTATTTAACTTGTATATTAATGATATTGGCGAAGATTTGGATGGAGATATTCAGTTGTTTGCAGATGATGCAAAGTTGGGAAGAACCATAAAGAGTAGTGAAGATGTTGTGGCCTTGCAAGAAGACTTGAATAAATTGAGTGATTGGGCAAGCAAATGGGGGTGTGAGTTCAATGTTGCAAAATGTAAGGTTTTAAAATTTGGAAAACAAAGATGGGATGCAGAATTTATGCTTGGTAAGAATATATTGTTGGAAGTAGAGGAAATAAGAGATCTGGGAGTGATAGTGGATAAAGATCTAAAATTTAGGGGTCACATCGCCAAAATTGTGAAGACAACACAAAGACTTCTGGGAATGATGAGGAGGACACTGACGTGTAGAAGTAGGGAGATTCTTGTTCCATTGTATAAGGCTTTGATTAGGCCACACATGGACTATTGTGCCCAGATTTGGTCACCTGGTTTTCAGAAGGATGAGGAGATGTTGGAAAGGGTCCAAAGGCGACTGACTAAGGTAGTTTCTGACCTCTGGAATGTCGAGTATGAGGAAAGATTGAAAAGATGTAATTTGCAGAGACTAGTGGAGAGAAGGAAGAGGGGAGATATGATAGAGACCTACAAGTTGGTAAGGGGTTGCTATAGGATCAATGGTGGAGAAGTTCTACAGCGAATAGTGGGAGATCAGGGGAGAACCAGAGGTCATCCCTGGAAACTGTATAAAGAGGGTGTGAGTAGGGGAGTGAGAGGCAGGTTTTTTTCGTGCAGAGTTGTGAATGATTGGAATGCCTTGCCTGAGAGTGTGGTGTCTGCAAGGAGTTTGAATGTGTTTAAGACCCGGTATGATGAGATGTGTGTGAGATAAAAGGACCTCCTAGATGAGTCTTTGACTCCATGAGGTCTTGTTTAATAATAATAATAATAATAATAATAATGTCTAAAACTAATTAACTTGCTTTGCCTGACCTCTTGTGGTAAGAAAAAAAAAATTGATAAATAAATAAAAATAAGTAAATAAAGTTGCCAGCTTGGTTGTCTGAGTGGAGATTTAACCAGAGTCCTTAAAAAAAAAAGTTCTATGGCTCTTATTGACTGAAGTTACTTATACTTTCAAGAAACCATTAACCTTTATTTCTATTTATTTGTACTCTAGGCATTCTGAGGATATACATTGCTATTACGGTTATATATTTGCTAACCAGAATTTGGAAATTTTGAGACCATCATTCTTGTTTTATGCAAGTCTTGTAAATTTAAATTTAAATCTCTTTAAATTTACTTTTATACTAGGTTGTTGTGTAATTCGAGTCTTGTGCCTTTCTAGTCAATTCTATGATAAGTCTGAAAGGCATGATTGGAAATGCCTGTGATGAATTAGATGAATGTGATTTTTATGTCTTTCTTTCTGATATCTTCTGTTTGTCCAGTTTCACCAATGTATGGGAGGATACACGTACATTTAACTTTGATATGCTTCCCACCCTCTTCCCTGGATATGAGGGAAGAGGGTGGGAAGTTCTTGAATGTCCTGAATAAATGTTTTAGTTTTATGAAAGGTTTTTGTTTTTAAAGTGTATTAAACTGACAGGAGATTCTCAGTTGTTTGCTGAGGATGCAAAGATAGACAGGACAATCAGAGATACTACTGATATCCAGTATTTACAGGGTGATTTGAATAAGCTGGAAGTGTGGGCAAATGATAACGGTTATCTATTCATTGTCAGTAAATTTAAAGGTATGCACTTTGGCATGATGCAGTATTTAATAGCATGGTATATTAGTGGGATTATGCTAGGAATAACTAACGAGGCTAGAGATCTTGAAGTTATGTTTTAATAGAAAGTTGAAGTTCAACTTTCTATTAAATAGAAATAATTAAATAATATTGCATAACAAAAATTGCAAATACAGCTCAGAGGATAATTGCAATGCTGAAATGAATACTGACATTTAGGAATATGGAAGTAATTTTTCCTCTTTATGAGGCATTAATACAACTGCTCCAGGACTACTGTATGCAGATTTGGTCTCCTAGGTTCCAAAGGGATAATAAAAAAACTGTGAAAGGCTGCAAAAAAAAGTTACAAAAATGATATCGGGATTATGGAATGTAGATTATGAGGATAGATTGAGAGTATGTAAATTGCACACACTGGTAGAGAGAAAAAAGAAGGGTGGGATGACAGAGATCTCCATAAACTTTTGAGAGAGTGTTATAGGATAAAAGTTGATCAAATTTTTCATTTATATGGAAGATGGAGAGAGAGAGAGAGGATTGGGGGGGGGGGGAGCATCCATGGAATTTTGTGTGCATTTGAAAAGGGGAAAGAGTTAGATTTTTTTCCCTCATAGAATCATCAGGGAGTGGAACAGTTTGCCTGTTGAAGTAGTGAGTGCATCTAGTGTGAATGAATTGAAAAAAAAAAAGTATCACAGCATGTGCGGGTGATGAATGGTCTCCCTCAATGAGTCCTTTACTTCCTGTAGATCTAATAATAATAATAATCAGCTATTGTCAAACCATTGCTGGATGAAGGCCTTTCCAAGATTACTCCAAAACTGTCTGTCCGTGGCTCTCCTTTCCCATGTCACTCCTGCAAATCTGATGATATCATCAATCCACCATGATTTAGGTCACGTCGTGGTTGTTTTTCCTCTCATGGAATCCAATCCAGTACTTCTTTTGACCATCATTGATCTTGTCTTCGAACAGTATGCCCAGCCCATTGCCACTTCAGATGTTTCACTCTTCCTTTGATGTCAGAGACTTTGGTTTGGTTCCTTGTCCATGTATCCCTTTTGTGATATCCAGTCTTGTGATACAAAGCATACTTCTTTTCATGCTAAATTGTGTTTTTCTTAATTTCTGAATTACCTTTGCATTTAGTGTCCATGTTTCACAGCCATATGTCAATGCAGGGAGAATACACTGGTTAAAAACTTTTCTCTTCAGGCATAATGACAGTTGGCTTTTTGAATATTGAATGCAATTTTCCAAATGCTTTCCATCCAAGCATCGGGTGTCTTTTACAAGTACATATACTTAAGATAACAGATATCCATGGATATCTGTTATCCTAAGTATATGTAATGATCTACTTGTTTAATTTCCTCATTATTGATTTTTATTATTTCTGGTTGGACATAGCTATTGAACATAACTTGGGTCTTCTTTAGTTTTATCTTTAGGCCAGCTGTTTTGCTATCAGTTTGGAGTTCATGGATACGAGTCTGTAATTCATGCGCAGTTTAAGTAAAGATAATTGTGTCATCTGCAAAGAGTAAATGACTTAAATAGTTTCCATTTATCTTTAGACCTTTCCTTTCCCAATCAAGAAGTTTGAATATTTCTTCTAGACATGCTGTGAATAATTTTGGAGATATTATATCACCCTGTCTTATACCTCTCTGTATGTATTTTCACAGTAGAGATGTTTCCATCATTGAAATGAATTGCTGCTGTAGCATTGGTGTATGCTGCTTTGATGGTCCTGATGTATGGCTCCTCCACTTGTTGGTTTCGTAATGCTTTAAGTATTGCACAAGTTTTTAGTGAATCAAAGGCTTTCTTATAGTCAATAAAACCAAGACATAGTAGTAGTTGATATTCATTATCAATGAATATCAACTACTACTACTACAATGAATGCGTATTTTAATGATTGGATGTCAGGAATTTTATACTAGTCGATGTAATTAATTATTAATAATTATTTAATGATATTTTATTTTATATTTATTTTTTAATTCTTTTATTTTTTTTGTATTTTTTGCTACAAGAGGTCAGGCCAAGCGAGTTAATTAGCTTTAGATATTATGTAGCTTTCAGTGGTATGGTACTAGTTGCGTTAATTGACTGTTTGTGTGCATATAGATGTATGTATTCCTGAAGATAACCTTAATGTAAAGGTTAAATTGTATACTTTTAATGTTATTAAAGTTGTTTTTTTTTTTTTCCTCCTCTCCTGACGGTAGTTGAATTCATCAATCTAGTACAATGAATTCAATGGTCAAAGTTAAAAAGTCCAACTTCTTATTCAGTTTGAACTACAGCCTATAACAGCTGTCCTCTTCTACGTATTAGGCCTACTGGCCTGTTACAGGGCTATCTTAAGCCCTTCTAAGTTGTACTTGTCCCGAGGATAAGGTGACTAGCCCTTTGCCTCCTGGTATATTCTATGGCTGTAGCTGCATCTGTTCACAGGGACAGTTTGCCTGCTTGTATGAGGAAAAATCTCAGATTAAGATAAACAGGGAGAAAAACCCTGCTGTCCATGCTCAAGACCAGCTAACTTGGCTATGTCTGAGAAAGATCATTAAGCTCTTCACGTCGACAACAGGAATCAAACCCAGGACACTCCTTTCCCAGGCACATGGTTGTGAAACACATAGCCGCTAGGCTAACCATATGGACGATATAACAGCTGTAAAATTTTTTTAAAAAAATAATAATTCATCAACAAATCTAAGCAGACTTTGTAAGAGCTAAATGAGTAAGCTTGCTTTCTTCTCAAACTGCCTTCTGGTCCATTGTCAAGACTATTTTGCAGAACTTCTGTGCTTCCATGTTCTCACCTACCCTCCCCCCCCTCTCTCTCTCTCTCTCTCTCTCTCTCTCTCATCCTGATAGTACAATAGTAATATCTCCTAAAAATAAGGCAGACCTCTTGGCATTAGTCTTCTCCATCTTTCTTAGGCAACCAAGGCAATTTCCTCCCACTATTCCCTACCCACATCATTCATTCTCTGATCTTTTGCCAGTGGACGTTAGAAATATTACTCAATAGACTTGATATTAATAAGTCCCCTTATCCAGATGGCAACTTTCCATTTGTACTGAAAGTTGATGCTCCAGAATTGACACCATGCTGTATTGCTATAACAGCTTGTAATAGCAATACAGGATGGATATTACAAGCTGTTACTTATCTGATATGTATTCATGAGCATGAAGGCAAGCTTTTATCCAGGTTAGTTTCTAATAAAGGTGATAAGTCAACCTATCGCCCCACTGTTTTCACTTTTATAGTCTGAAAATAATGGAAAAGATTGTTAATAACTAAATACTTGACTGTTAATTGATTTTTAGTGGAACCTGTGGCATAGTAATTAAATAATAAAGTAACACTTAAAAACCACAGTGAAATCTTTAATTAGTAAAAGGACAGGTATTTTGTACTAAAATTAATAGTACATCTTCAGTGTCTGTAACATTAATAGGAATGGCAAATGTTCGGTGGATCACCTATTAAAATGCAATTGTTACCGTGTGCAAGGAAATAATAGAAATAACAAATTTAACTATTAAGATAAATGGTTTTTTACATAAGATAAATCTCCCAAATCTTTGAGAGAGAGACATACAGTCATTTTTATTTAAATTCGGTCAGTGTAAGATAGTTTTACAACTTTCTTTGAATAAGCATTCATATTTGAATCTGCATCTATGGAGAAGACCTGCTTTATCCCACTGGACACTATGAGTAGAGTCAATACTGTGCTGCACCAGACCAGACTTCAGGGGATTGTTATAATCAATATAATATTGATGTTCTTTTATTCTTTTTTCCAAAGAATGGCCAGTTTGTCCAAAATAAGAGATATCGCATTCGCAAGGTATTTGGTAAACGCCAGCCAAAGATAGAGAAGACAGTTTGTAGAAGGTAATAAAGAAGAAATTTTGTTGATAGGAATATATGTTGGAATCAGTTGATACTTTTTCAGAATTCTTCCTATAGGTTCTGAGATACCTGGAATGTATGGAATAGGAACTCTGCGGACTGTTGAAGAAACTGTAAGTGTTGGAACATAAGAGTAAAGTATGTTAGATTTGATTGGAGTTGTAATCATTTTATTCCATTCATTTTTTAATGATAGAAAGTTCTTGTTGTAAGATTATTGGGAAAGAGCAAACTTTATGTGCTCTATGAATTAGAGATTTAAGAATGCCAAATTTTTGAGACATGGTGCGCAGACGTTTTGTGAATGTATCTGCCAGTAAAAGTGGGTTTTCGAAAGACACTTGTAGATAAGGTACCAGAAGACCAAGTAAGGAAGATGTCCAAAAATGGTAATGTACCAGAGTTTTCTTTTTCCATAGTGAATTGGATGCGTGAGTGAAGGTTATTTATCCATTGTAGAAAAGTGAAAAGTTCATTTTCAGTGTATAGCCAAACAGCAAAAACATCGACATAAGAGTATCAAAGAGATGATTGAGGATGAATGGATGAGAACATAGCATCTTCGAATTGTTTCAAATAGTAGTTTGAAAAAAAAATAATTTTTTTATTTTTTTTTGGAAAAAAAAAAGTTTAAAAAAATTTGAAAACTATTTATCTCTTAATAGATTAAATTTGTTATTTCTATTATTTCCTAGCACACAATAACAATTGTATTTTAATAGGTGATCCACCAAATATTTGCCTGTATTCCATTCCTATTACTGTTACAGACACTGAAGATGTACTATTATTTTTAGTATGAAATATCTGTCTTTTTACTAATTAAAGATTTCACTGTGGGTTTTATGTGTTACTTTATTATTTAATTGGCTGTTAATTATCTTTTCCATTATTTACCATTATTCTATTAATGAAAATGAGTGAAGCTGTGAACTACTTCACTACTTGGAAACCCACAATTAATTCATATCATCAATATTTATTCTACTGCTCTTTCTTCAGAGCAGATCTCATAGCTAACTTTATCAACCTTCTGACATAAGGTTGGAAAAGTTTACAGATACTCATGTGGATGCTCTTGATGCTACTGCTAAGGCAGTAGTTGATTGAATCTAGCATTGCAGCCTGCCATCTTATGGTTTACCTCCCACTCTTTTTGAGCGGATTGCAAGCATCTTCTCTGCTTATTATGTCATGGAAGATGGTTTCTCTCATTAGGTTTTCTTTTTATTTTATTTTATTTTCATTCACAAATCTTGTAGTACTTGACTCAACTGCGATATCTTATAACTAATGCCAACACCAATCTCTTTGTAGTTTTTGAGCAGGGCAAAGATTATCTAGTAAATTTTAATACCACCCAAATACAATCTTTTCTAATTACCCCCTATTCCCTCTTACATTTGATCCTGTTCTGCTGTCCAGTCAAGATCAGTTTTCTCTTTGTGGATTAACCTTCATACCTAACTTATTATTACCACACACCTCCAGGAAGCCAGGGACTCATTGAGGGTGATTACATATCATTCACTTTATTTTCTTGAATTCAATCACACCACCTCCACTCGCTGCCTCCAAAGGCAAGCCATTCATGCATCCATCTGTGAGAGAAAAATCTAGCTCTCACTTCACCTTTCTTGACTACATTCATTCTCAACTTCCATGGATGTCCTCTCATCCTCTCTCAACCCTCCATAAAATGAAAATTATGTACTGGTATCTAATTCTAGTAACTGTATATGTCCTGTGAAATCCTTTTCAGTGTCATTATTGTAAAGATTGACTAACAGTGGACCAAGAGCTGATCCCTGAGTTACAACACTGATCAACAGACTTTTGCATAATCACATCCCCCCCCCCCCCGTATACACCACATTTTGATATATCACTCAACCATCTTCTTATCCAAACTAGTCATTCATAATCCAGTACCATATCTTCCTTTCAAAAGCTTTAATAAAGTCTAAAAGTATCATGGTGTATCTGATCCCCTTGTATAACTCAGCTGTATGATGTTTTATTCTCAAAACAAACAAGAAGGTAGTGTTTCATCGGACATCTTTCATAAGTCCATCCATACTGAACATTATCTTCATTCTTCATCTCTTCACTATCCCTCCAAAAAATTGAGCATAACTCATACCATTAAAAAAGAAAAAAAAAAGCAATCTTTATTTTAAAAGATGAAGAAAAGCCAAAAAAGGAATTTCAGTCTCTTCTCCACTACACCTGAAAAGTAAACTGGTATATCTGGGGAGTCAGCTGAATAAGTTTATATCAAAGTTTGTATTTAGCGCTTTGCCACAGCTCTAAACTAGCTGTATATATAATATAATGCATGTTCAAAGCAGTGTTATCTTATAGATCTGAAAGCTCTGTTAGAAGAAAAAAACAGTTGGTCATAGACCAAAGATGATATGAGAGTTTTGAGAAAATTAGGGAAGTGAACAGGTGGCATCAGTAGAAGAATCTTATTAAAAATGTTTTATTATGAAGAAACTTGACATTGTAAGCATTCAAGAATGTGTGAACACAGCTTTTCTCAGTGGTATGGTCACTTAAACAGAATGGGAAAGGAAAGATTAGCAGAGCTGATGTTTGATGGCAGTCCTGAGGTCCAGAGAAAGACTGAGATTTATTTGGATTGATGCAATTAAAAGTGCCTTAGAAGACTGAAATATATGATCTGACAATAGTGAAATTCTGCACTAATTTGGAAGAAAGTTATCAACAGGAAGTTAGTAATAATATAAACTTTTCATATAGTACTATCAGTACTCTGTACATCTGGGGACATATCAGAAATTTGATGATCATTTTCAATATCATTCATGTACAAATTGAATAACAGACTCAAGTGCAGAGCCTATAATACTTTATCTCTATCCTGTCTATTCTTTGATTCAGCTCCACTATATACTACTATCTGATGTCTACCCATCACTTACCCTTTTATTGACGTTGACAATTTTGTATCCATCCCAGTTTACTGACTTATGCAATAGTATTCCATGCAGTATCCTGTCAGATTTGCAAAGTCTTGCAGTATCATAGTATAGTCATTTCCCTTATTCATCTTGGCTGTCACTTTATTGTAGAAAGTGAATAAATTGCTAAGACAGGTCATTCTTTCACAATATGCTGTCATCCACAGTGTCATATTCCTAACACCCATGGTCTTTAACCAATTTTTCCACCTTATTTAACACTCCTTCTGAAATGATTAGTCTATAATTTTCTGCCTCTATCTTGGAGCCTCTTTTACAGAATGGAACTATCTTGTCCCCCTTCCAGTACCTTTGGGCCCTGTTACTTCTGAAATTAAATGACCTGATTAGGCTTACTGCCATTTGCCTTGCACTTTCTTGTGATACACAGTTTGATATTCCTTCTAGTCCCATTTCTGTATTCACATTGAAATTTCTTAATATCCTAAAGCACTTCAATTTCATCTACCTATGTTCTCACCATTGGTTCATATCACATCAGTTATTAGATTATTTCCACCTGGATGATATATCACATAAAGTGAACATTGTAATTTAACTTTTTTTTTCTGCTTCTATCATTTTATCATATTACCATATATATTTATTAAATGTACCTTTCCACAATCATTTTTCCATACTAACTTTATACAAAAGCTAGTTATCTTTTTTTAGTGTGAATTACTTGGTAGAATGAAAGGTTTAAGCTAAGAGAAACTGCTAAGGAGGCTGACAGTGATATCAACTTGGATATTTAAAAAAAGTCTTGCATCTATGGAATAGAGAGTATGATTGCTTTTGCATAAGGGTAATAGTAAAATGGAAACATGACTATAGACCAGTTTGTATTGTATTTCTTCTATGATCATCAAGATTCTTTCAAAAAATTTCTTTTATTTTTAGATTTAGTCTATAACTTGCATTTAGTCTATTTATATCATGCTTAATCTTCATCATATCAACCTTCTTTATAATGCATGGCATTTTATAAACATCATTTTATTTGTATATCTTTTCTTATAATTTTTTTTTCTATTATCTTTAAAAGTTATTTTATTTTAGGACCTGGATACAGCTAGTCGTACAGTTTGGTGGAGGTGTGATCATCATGCTGGTTATTCTCTTGGTAGAATCCCCACATAGTCATGTGAGCATATTTTTGAAGTTTTTAATTTATTATTGTTATACCTTTTATTTTCATCCTGCAGAGCAGGCAAACTGACTGAAAGAACACACAATTAATACCTCTAATACACTCTGCAGATATGATTATCTGCCCTGTGAGAACATTAATTAGGTTTCAAAGAAGCCAAGTTACTTGGCTGTGATGGGTCATTGAACCTAACATGCAAGGGAAAATGGAAATGGATACCTGTTGTTTAAGCTGCACATAGTATTTTAATAATGTTACTAATTGAAAATAAAATCTTTATTCAGTATCGTTGTACAAATGTAAAAGAAAGATACAATGATATAATATACTGTTCATTAACTGTTATTTATATATATAACAGTTTATTTTACATGATAGTAAATTTGATATGGATAAAGCTCATATAATACATACAGTAGACTCTCGACTATCCTGCCTAATGTGGCGGAAGGCGGGCCGGATAACACAAAAGCCGGATGGGCCGGAGTTCTAGGCCTACCTTTTTACATTTGTGTGAAAAGGTAGGCCTAAGATGAAAGAGTCAAAACTTAGTTTTTGAAAACGTCCTTGATAGATGACTGCTTCACCCTTTTAGCCCTCTTCCGTGACGCAATGTCCCTCCACTTACGCAAGCAGATGATATCAGCTGGCATCGCTTCCTCCTGCTCACTAATGTACTGCAGCGCTGCCTCAATCGTCTCGAACTCTTTCGAATGTGGGATGAGATTTTTGCTGTCATCTATGGATGCCTCCTCCTCCTCCTCTTCTTCTTCTTCTTTCCCCTGTGTCACCATTTCCACAATATCATTGTCAGTTATTTCATCAACTTCGTTGTTTGACATCCATTCTGTAATGTCCTCTGCATTGACATCATCACAGCTCAGTACATTTTTGAGCAACGAAACAAGTTTATTGTTTTCATCTTCCACTTCAGTTTCACACACGGGTTCAAGGTAGAAATGTCCACCTTCATGGTCCAAAAGAATTTTTAAAGACTTTACAAGTGATATGTTTCGAATCTCTTTACTAACGTAACCAGGAACAGTGGCAAACGTATTCCGCACTTGTGGACATCCGATACACTACTGACGAAGCAGGGAAATCTGCACTTTGCATGTCTCAACTTGTGTTATGTACACGGCACGTAGGAGGATTGTAGAAGACTCCCGCTTGCAACGCTTTGGCAAAGTAAATTACAATACGTATTCCTCATTTTATCACGGAGAATTACTGTATTATTATAATTCTCTGTGATAAAATCCGTGCTCCGGATAGTGCGGAGGCTGGATTGTCGCGAGCCAGATAGTCGAGAGTCTACTGTAGTATTATATATATATATATATATATATATACAGGGTGTTCGGGATAAATTTGACAGTTTCGTAAGGAAAAAGAAAATCTTCTTTGTATCTATTAAATTTAATGAATTGACAAAAAAACATTACAGGCAGAGTTAATTACAATACTATCAACAAGATTTACTCAAAATAACCACCATTAGCATCGATCACAGCTTCAATTCTGCTTCGGAACCTCGAACAAGCTGATGCTACAGTCTCCCTGGGAAGGGCCGCAAAAACTGTTTTAATTTTATCCATTAACTGGGCTTTTGTATTACTGGAAGTGCGATTGGTGTCTTTTTCAACTGCGCCCCATACAAAATAATCCATGGGGTTAAGGTCTGGGGAGTTTGGAGGCCAAACATTTGGACTGGTGAAGTCGTAGAAATTTTCAGACAACCATTTTTGACTTTTCCCAGAGGTGTGGCAAGGGGCCGAATCCTGCTGCCATACATACGGCCTACCATTGGCTACCCTTGTTATCCAGGGCTTGACTACAGTTAGCAACTCCACGAACAAAGCCCGAATTCCAATGCCAGGGTTCTTCAACACCTGTTCCTGCAGATTTGCGAGGAATTCTGCTGTACGAACGCAATCAGATCGTCTGCTAGGGATCTTTCTTCTTGCTACATCCTCGTAGTCACCATTGCAAGTCTCTAGTTCATGCCTGATTGTTTTTACTGTATTCAGGGAGCATTGGGCAGCAGTCGTAATATCCTTATTTTGATGGCGGGCACGAATCATCATGATACAAGTTATTCTCTTCCATGATTCAGGTGGGTTCCAGCTATCCATCCTTTCTGACATCTTGTATATGAATGAAGAAGGGTCCAAACTTTTAAACGAAGAGAAGTGTGTGTTAATACATGTAACTTACGGAAAAATATAATTAATTATAAATATGTCAAATTTATCCCGAACACCCTGTATATCTGTCTATCTATTTCTCCCTTCCGACGGGTTACGTCTCCTCCTAATGAGGAGTCATGGCGAAATAATGCAGCTGGCATGCCACTCCTCTGCTGCATCCCTAATGGAGGTATTCATGAATAGGCAGTCCTATTCGTGACTGTTCCTTATCTCTCTCTCTCACTCTCTCTTCTAAATTTGTTAATCTGCATTCTACAGCTATTCAATGCTGCTCCTTCACAGTTCCATTCCAAACTCCCAGAACAAATTTTTCTTCCTCTTCATTCATTCCTTCTGCTGCAATCTTTTGGAGCAGCCTCCTCCTTTTATCTACTTTTCCTTTCTATGCATCAGTAACTTTCTCCAGGGGGGGGGCTCTGCCCCCCTAGTATATTTATATATATCCTGACTGCTGAAGAGTTGTCAAGAGTAAGGATATAGAGTTGTTGTTTGGGTGAAGCCGTATCAAACTCTATGCCCAGTACAAAGCGCATGCAAAAAGAATGACAAGCATGGTTAAGAAAACAAAAATCAGATTATGAGAGAAAAATAGCAGAGTGAGATAAATCCCAAAGAGTTTTCTTTGACTACATGTCAAAGAAAACTAAAATAAAAAATAATTATGTAAGGATAACTTTGATGAATGCAAATGGTAGGAAAGTGGCAGAAGCAAAAGAAATAGTTGAGTTCCTGAGTAGTCACTTTGTGAGGATGTTTCATTCTAGTGGAGATAATGCAGTGATTGATGTGAGTATAGTTAGATGAACTGGAGGTGTAAATACAGCCATGGGATTGGATGAATCAAAAATCAATCCCATTTATGTTAATTGAAATCTCAAGAGAATTGGCAGTGTCCCCTCATCTAATTGGTTACCAGTGTAGTCCTGAGGGAATGGGTAGACAAGATAGGAATGAGGAAATAGCAGAGAGAGAGAGAATTCAGGAATGTGTGAATGAACAAGAGAGGAAACTGTTCTGTAGATTGTTCCTTATGAGGATAGATTGAAGGTTTGCAAGTCACAAAATTTGGTTTGACAAGTGGTAAGGAGATATGATTCAAGTTGCCATAGGTGATTGGGAGTGATTTACAAAAGTATGATAGATATAGTTACTATGAACCTCATGCAATGATTATTTTGTTTCTGTGGAAATGCTTGTGTAATAATAAAAAGTGGAGAGAGGAGATAAACTATGTTAAAAAATAAAAAATGGATGCATAAACCGTATCTTTTAAAGTAACTGGTCATTCTGTCTTTTCTTAGTTGTCCCTGACATCTGTGTCCTCCAACTATTATTGCCCAAAAAGATACGTTAAAAACGTATCTTTTTCTGGGCAATCTTGAACTGTCCATTCCTTCAATATGTTCAATCCTTTTTTTTGTATTTGTATATTTTGTCTCAAAGAGTATAGCCTGGTTTACAGTAGTGTAGGGCTTGCCAAAATTTATAAACTCTTATTCTTGTATTCTTTTGAACTTGGGTTTGAAAATATTATTGATCATCTTTGTAATCTTTTAGAAAGTGTGAAATTATTATTATTATTATTCAGGCCTCCATGGAGTCAAAAGACTCATTGTGGGAGGTCCTTCCTAGGAAACACAAAGTCTATAATACTACTCCTTGAACTCATTGACCTTTTTTTGCTCTCACCACTCTATCAGACAGTGCATTCCACGGTTCAATCATCCTCCATGCAAAGAAACCACTCCTCACCCTCTTGCTTACAGCATCCTTTCATAACTTCCAGGGATGACCTCTTGTCATCACTACTTCCTGCTGTTTCACCAAGCAAAAGAACTCCCCAGTGTCAATTCTAACTACCTCTCAACAGTAGTTACACTACTGTTGAAAGGTAGTTACAGAGCTGAGTCTTGAAACTAATATTGTACAATCCTGAAACCATCTTTGTTATCTGTCTCTTTACCTTTTCCACAGTTAATTTATACCCTTCAAATCTGGGGACCAAATTTGAGAACAATAGTATAAGTGTGGTCTGATCAGGGTCTTATACAATGGAACGATGTCTTTTATCTCTGCAGGTCAGCGTCATTCTCAGTATTGCAGCAATCCTCTGGGTTACCTTCACCACCTTTGCAATATGTTTCCCAAATTTCAGTTTTCTATCAATCATCACCCCCAGATCTCTTGTCTCTCCCCCTACTTCCTCCTCCAGTACTCCTCCAATCAAGTATGCAGCCTTCCATCGATGTATCCCAAACTTCAAGACTACATTTTTCAGCATTCAACCAATACTCTATTCATTTGTCCATCTATCTAGTTTATTCATATCCTCTTGCTGGATTAGCAGACACATCTGCACTATTACTAATAATCCTTCCCAGCTACACATCATCTGCACACAACTGAATACCCCCCCCCCACACACACACAATCCATTGACAAAGGTTAAACAATAATTATTTATTGTTTAACCTTGTAACCTTCTGCTTCCTTGCCATACACAACTCTCTCTGATAGCTATCAGACAGCCAATCCTGAATCCATTTGACCAACCTGACATCCAAACCCATGTGCTGCAACTTAAATATCAGCTTATCATGTGGCACACTGTCAAATGCCTTCGCTAAATCCAAGAAAATGGCAGTATATGCCTTTCCCCTCATCGACTGCTCTTGTAATTTTATTATAAAAGGCTAGCATATTACTAAAACAAGAGTGCCCTTAACAAATGCATGTTGACTCTCACAGATAATATTACCCTCATCTGCCCAACACTGTATATGGTCCCTCACTAATTTCTCCAAGATCTAACAATTATTGATGACACACAAACTGGCCTATAATTAGACACTTCCAGTCTTCTACTACCTGTATGCAATGGCACTATCTTACCTTCCTTCTATTCCTTGGGTGTCTTTCCCGTAGCCAGAATTTCTTTGAAAAGCCAGGTCAACGGAGCTGTCATTAGCACATTCTCTCAAAATTCATTGTGAAATACCATCCAGTCCCACAGCTTTACTGACATCCAGAGTACTCAGTATTTGGAACACACTCTCCTCTTGCACCTCTAAATCTCAAACCTGCCCTGTCCCTCTAGTATTAAAACTTACTTCTCGAGGATGAAATACTCCAATAAAGTGTTCATTGAACAAATCCACTATGTCATCTGCATCAGTCACTCTACTCCCATTTTTATCCCACAATCATTTCTCCTCTTACTGGCCATGTAGCTAAAAAAATTCCCTAGGATTTTTTTGGATCTTAGTGCGAATCTTTTGATATTCCAATCTTGCCTTCTTCACCATACTAGTCACTCTCCTGACCTGAGTCTTATATTCTTCATGCATTTGCTCTCCATCCCTCTCCATAATCTCTTTTTCACCTGCAGTTCATGTTTGATATTTTTGTCATCCACATTGTGTCCTCTTCACTCGTGTGATACAGCTTACTATTTTAATTACTCATAATAATAATTAAATAAAAATTATTACCCATAATAATTACTCAACTTGCCTTCATTGTAATAATATGTTGATTCATATCTACCAATCATCCCTGGTGTCACCAATCACCCCCTGGCTTATAGCAGCAACTAATTTTATATTTTGTCCTATTGGCTTCAATCACACACCAGATTGCCTCAGAATAATGCCATTTGCTTAACTATTAATTAAATAAAATAAAAATAAAATGATTGTTTTATATATATATATATATATATATTTTTTTTTTTGTTAACACATTTCTAATAATAATAATAATTATTATTATTAGAAATGTGTTAACAAAAAAAAAATATATATAAAACAATCATTTTATTTTTATTTTATTTGATCATTTCTAATAATAATAATAATAATTATTATTAGAAATGTGTTAACAAAAAAAATATATATATAAAACAATCATTTTATTTTTATTTTATTTGATTAATAGTTAAGCAAATGGCAGTTATTCTGAGGCAATCTGGTGTGTGATTGAAGCCAATAGGACAAAATATAAAATTAGTTGCTGCTTATAAGTCAGGGGACACTAGGGATGATTAGTAGATATGACAAAAGTTGAACAGAACTACTTCTTTTTTTTTAAAAAAAAAAAGGCTTAAATGGGTTGTCTCTAATTTTTAGCTTTCAGACTTGCCATTTGAATTCCGCTGTAGCATGGATGCTTGTGAATGTCTTGAGGTGGTGGATTTTAATACTCAGTCTGTGTAACCACTATCCTGCTTGTTTGAAGCCCTGAGGTTTGAAAGGTAACATGTGTGATATACGGGATTCCTGGATTATAGGTTTTTTGGGTGGAATTGTTACTTGAAAAAAATACTGCTTAACATTACTCAAAGTGTTCTTAAATGAAACATGCAGATACAAATTATTGGCTTAAAAATATAAACAAGTTTGTGCAATATTGAAAGTTTTTTTTTACATCTTCAATTTCAAAAGGGTAACTGAATAAATCTCAGTATGCAAAATTAGCCAATTGTGGTAAAAAAGAAGCAGCCATTTTTATAATCATTATCAGAAGAAAATAAATAATTCATTAAACTTACTAATATTTTGTTGGATTTCTAACCAGCATCTTCAGAGCAGAGCTGTGCATAGAGTATGTAGCACTCAATTAGATTACTGTAGAAACCTTTCACATTACAACTGAAAATGAGTTAATGTTCTGCCAATAAAAAAAATAAAGCTAATTAAGCGAAGTCAAAGTCAATGTGGTTTTAGGATAATTGTCTTTCAGATCTTTGGCAAATGAATTCAACCATACTTGTTGAGGTTGGGGGAAGGAGATGTTTCATAGCTGATGTTGATAGTCTCTCGGAACTCTAGTGACTTCTATGCAGCACAATTGTCTTTTCCCATTTAATCCTGTGTGGCAAACCAGAGCATGGTCTGCCAGTCTTGACTTGCCATACAGCCATTTGCAAATGTAATTTTTATGTTCTTCAAGGCAGAAATTAAGAGATCTATCAATCTGTTCAAATTAGGTAAGCTGCTTGCACAAGGAACATTATACACTTAGGATGTGCAAGGGGATGAAGCTGATCCTTAGGAAAACAGATAAAGGCTGGATGTGTGGTTGGAATTAGCAACCTTCATCCATTCTCCTAAAGATCAGCCTTATCCTCTTGCATACCCTGGAAGTTATAAAATTCCTTGTGTCTGCCACTTAGCCTATGGACAGACTGGCAGATCTGTTAACATCTGCCTTAATGAACATAAAAACTACATTTCAGTCATCTTTTTGGCAAGTCAGGACTGACAGACCATCCTCTGGATATTCCTACTCACAGTATTAAATGGAACAAGATGGCTGTGCTGTATAAAAGTTACTATATGTCTGAGAGACTAGAATATTTTTGCAATCAGCATCAGCTGTGAAACACTCCTGTAACCTCGGCAAGTATGAGTGCATTAATTTACCAAAGATTAAGACCACATTTATCTTAAATTCTCTGAATTAGCATTTATCTGGTCCTTAGAAGGCACCTTTGTAAGACAATACACATTGTCTTACAAAGACCTGTAGCTGAAAAGAAACTATGTTTGAAGCCAGAGTAATTTAATAATAAGGTGGCACACCTTTTGGCAACTCCTATAGGTAAGGATGACCTCTCCTATTGCTTCTGCCTTAGTATCTCCACTCTGGACCTGACTCCCACTGATGAGACCTCAATAAAGGTTGAAACCGGTATGGATAGTGGCCCTTCCCTTAATGCATAGCAGTATACATGTCCGCAAGGAGTGTGCTGTGCATTATGGGAGATACTGAGACAAGGAGTTGGGAGCTTGATCCACCTTTGCTGCGAGTTGCCCGGCTTACCTCGGTCCTGAAGATATTTTCAGGCGCAAACTTTGTTTGCTCAGACTTGGATAAAGGATTAAACTAAATTTATTATATTGAAAAGAAACTACTTTGTAGTTTCTTTTCAGCTACACAGTTCGAATTGTTTCTACAACAATTTAGTTGAGTGCTGTGTGCTTTGCTTTATCACAGTTGTAATTTGTACACTAAAGATGCTGGTTTGGAATTTAGTGAAATACTAATTATTTATTTCTGGTATTTATAGCCATGAAGCCTATTGTGAATAACCACCAACACCTAAGCTGTATATATACAGTACACAGTATATACAGTACTGTATATATACAGTACATACATACTGTATATATATATATATATACAGTATGTATGTTTAAGATTTTAAATTGCAATTAAAATATACAGTTAAAATGAATTGTTTTTTATTCATGACACTGATATTACTTATATTACTCTCTTAAAGACAGCCCAAGAGATTCTACCTCATACCTGCATGAAGTTGGCATCCAAAATTGTGAATAGTCGCAGGTACAGCCAACTGTTATCTGTGGTTGCACTCTTTGTTATTTTTACTTGCTCAATTTTTCCCTTGGTAGGTTTTCTAAAATAATTATTCTTGCATCTTTGTTATACTATTTAATTGAACCTGATTACTACAAAAAAATATTTTTGGATATATATTAGCAGTTATATACTGATTTACTACATTATTTCCAAATATGGACAAAACATACCACAATAGCTACTTAGTTATTGGGAGAATACACTGATAAGTAGAGATAAGGAAACTATCCCTCTTGATAAGGCTTTTATGTGACTATATCTAAATTATTGTGCTCATTTTTGGTATATATGGACTATATTGTATATATATGGATATATATTGTATATATGGACTGCTCCTGAGCAGTCCATATATACAATGTATGTACTCAGAGGTGTTTGAGTAATGGTGTTGCAGTAATCATCCTTTCCCATGGTCTTCAGACAGAATCTAAGGCTTTCTGTGGTGCCTATATAGCATCTTGGGTAGCCCTGCCATTTCACCTCTGAGTACATTCATTGTTTGTTGGATATTGACCATTCATGTGTGGCTCTGTTGTCGATGGGGAAAACTCTACTGAATCCTCTCCTTTTTGGTCTCTTCAAAAATGAGTCAACTATATTGACTCATTTTTGTCCAGAAGGGATTACTAGGATCTCTAAAATCTATAAGAAATTCTGTTCAGGAGATTCTTGTGGAAACATGTTGTGAACATTCAAAGCAACTCCTCTATGCAACATAAATCAGAAGAATACCAATCACAGTAACTCCTCACAAAAGTTAACTTTTCTTGATGTGTGATTACAGAGTGAGACCTCCTTGATGTTTCTAACAGCAAGACTTGTTCTGAATTAAAAGATCAAAGAGTGACAGCCATAAGAAAAATTTTCATATAAAGGTATGATATCCTGCTGCTGCTGACCAGGATTATCCTTACATTAAACACCCTGAAATCCTCAACATCAGTGAAAGCAGGTACTCAACTGTCCTGTCACACTCAATATCTCAAACCCTCACATTGCTTTAAGGGTCAAAAATATAGTTGTGCTCAGACTGCCTGGTATGGCAATAAAAAGCATGAAAATAAAGATTGCAAAAGCAAAACTCCCATAGATTACAAAAGCTAAACGCCCATGTGCCCTAACTGTGAGGGAGATCATCCAGCTTACTCCCAAGCAAGCCAAAGATGGAAGGATGAGAGCAATTCAGAAGATTAAAACAATGCAGAATATCAGGAGGTAAAGAGGAAGTATAATTCAACTTCTAGTAGAAACCCTCCTACTCTCAGCAAATAATAGAATAAAAAAAAACATTGAAGGGGATATTAATATGCATGATTGTCTCACCTTATGACAATTACATTGTTCCCAGATGGTGGTATGATTTACTCATCTCAATAGAGTAAATCAGAGAAGATAAAAGAATATGGCATCATTCCTGAAAACATACCAAAAATTATTCCGCTACATCATAGTTTGCTGGTTACAAAAATAATGGAGCATGCAGTGCAAAGAATAAAAGACATGCCTCCAGATCCACTAATATGGGATGGGGAATCTTGGTCTTGCTGAGATTAACATCTTCAATTTTGATGTTAGGTTTAATAGCACTTTCCTTCATAATGTGATGATGAATATAGATATAATATTCCTAGTCAGCAGCAGGATATCATACCTATATTCATATAGATGATGAATAACAGTATATCCTTGTCTCTAATTTGATTTAACATCAAAAAATCTTTCTGTACCTCCTTCAATTCTAACTCAAACTTACAGCTCAAATATAGATTAAGTATATTTGCTTGATATAATGCTTGATACACCCATTTACACCATATAATTGTAGCAGTTTGAACAGCTGTTCTCTTAACACCTTGTCATATTCCTTTTCCAGATTTACAAAACTTAAATACAGTTCCTTATTATATTCCCAAGGTTTCTTAACTATTTGTCTTAAAGTGAAAATGTGATCCTGACAACTTCTATTTGGCCTGAATCCAGCTTGTTCTTCACCAAGCTTCAATTCCACAAGTTTTCTTAGCCATTTTTTGCATAAATGTTAGCAGGAACACTCACTAGGGAAATTCCTCTGTAATTCTCCCATTCAGTTTTATTTCCCTTTTCATAGATAAGTACTATGAGAGCTGTACTCCAGTCATCCAGAATTTGTCCCTCTGATCAGGTCTTCTGAATTATGCAGTATAGCCTCTGTATAAGTTTTATATCTCCATATTTGAGCATTTCTGGTCAGATGTCATCTCCAGATGCCTTTCCAAAATTCAGTTTTTTGATGCTTTTTCTGCTTCAAATATTGATGTGCATTCCAGATTTCATTCCTGTCGAGTGTTTTCAACCACTATGCTGTTACGGCTTGTTTCATTTAACAGTCTTTCAAGGTATTTAATCCAGACTCCTAGAATATCTTTATCATCAGTTTTCATATAAACTTTATGATCTTTCATTCCTTTTACAGTACTCTTTCCTCCATTTCTAAGCTTTTTCAATACCCTCTAGAATATTTTGCCACCTTTCTAATATTTGCTTTCTAACATTTTTCTCTGTATTCTCTAAGAGTACAAGCTGACTTACTTGCCAGGAATGTCTTATATGCTTTGTCTTTTTCTTCATTGCCTCTTTAACTTCTTGAGTCCCCATGGAGTTCTGATTTTTCTGTTCTTGTAGACCACCTCCCTTACCTCTTTGGCATAAATCAATCAATTTTCTTCAGGGTTTGCCGCTGAACCTCGAAGGTTTGATTCTTGTTTACAATGTCTTTCATTTTTTATTGAGTAATATTTGTGTATTTTAGTCTGCAGTTTACATCTGGAAGCTGCTCAACTTTAATTCATTTTAAAACTTTCTTATACTCTTCTCTGCAATATGAAATTCAGTTTTATCCTGCTCAAAACTAAATGATGATCACTTCCAATTTCAAATCCTCTATATACTCTTGTGTACTGAACCATGTAGAAAAACATTATCATCAACAATAACATTGTCAGACTGTTTTTTATTTCTTGTATCATCTTCCCATGTGAATTTCTGCACATTTTTATGCTGATACATGATATTAATGATTCCTGTCCTGAACAGAAATCCATCAGGTACTTACTATTATTATTAGCTTTACTCTTTTCTCCAAATTTTCCCAAAATATTTATGCAAGTCTGGTAATTATTTTCTACTTTGCTGTTTAGATCTCCAAAAAGGACCAACTGTTCATTTTTTTTTGTGTCAGCTGCCTTCTTTACTGCCGAAGTTCCTTTGCTTTTTTCTTAGTAGAGCTTTCTGTGGTATCATAGGCAGAAATAAGTTTCATTATCTAGTTCCTCATCTTGATATTTGTCCACGTCACTCTATTTGATATTGCCTATCATTCAAGAAGATTATCCTTGTATTTAGTGTTGAATACTATAGCTACTCCCTTTTTCCGTGATTGTAATTGCCTGAATATAACATTTTGTATTTGTTGTTGCTCAGAAAGATCTAACCTGTCAGTCACACCAATTATGTCGATCTGGTACTTATCCAGTTCTTCTGCCAATTTTATTTCTTTTTCATTGATGCTTCTTGTGTTGATAGTACCAATCTTGAACTCTGCTGATGTGGTGGGATGTGTTCTCGGATTTCTTTCAGTTGCTGACTTTTTGCTGTTCATCCTGGTTTCCTGATAAAAACAATAGAAACCTTGTTTAACTTTGGCGATGCCCCAGCCAGTATGAAATTCCATGATGTTTTAAAATAACTAAGTTATCAAAAATCTTGTCCTGCTAAGCACACTGTTACTAAACTTACAACAGCAATCTCTTTTTCTCTACCTTCTAGTCATGTTTTTATTTTTTTTTAATTTATTTTTTTAACATATCAGCATCTGAGGCTCAGATAGTTCTAAAATGTTATATACTTGAATAAAGATTACTTGCTTGTAAAAAGCAGCACAATAATGGCTGCACTCATTAATATAATGAGAGCAGTCTAAATGTGATGAATGATTAACATTGTAAATAATTCCACATGCAGGCACATCATATCATTTCCTCAGCAGAAAACATGGAAGATGAGTATTGTCTATGCAGAACTGAGCATTAACTTCCTCTCTATGAACCCTGCACAGAATTGGACATCCACAGTTTGATTACAGGTTTTGTTTTATTTGGTATTGTTTGCTGTTGTCTTTATATTCCATGATGCTCATCATTGGGGATATTAGCTTTTTTCTTATCTGCTTGTAATCAGTGTAGGTGAACAGAAAGATGGTTTCTTAAAGGACAAGCTAACTTATATACATTATCTGTAGCCTCATTTCTCTTAATTACAACATCACTTGGAATTCAACAATACACAGCCATTCAGATGAAGACTCCTTATTTTTGTTATTTTTAATATTGTTATTATTATTATTTCACCACATATTATTTATTACCCACAAGCTTTCTAGTTAACTTATGAAACTTTCATAGTTTCTACATTCAGCATTTGAAATAATGCTGGATCTAATATCCACTTCACTTATGTAATTATTATTATTATTGTACATGCACCTCCATGGAGTTCAAAGACTCATCACGAGAGACTATCCACACAATCTATCATATTCCTCCTCGAGTAAATGCAGTATGTAACAAACTTAGCCTTGGAAAACAGTGGTATTGGACTTAACTTACAGTTGGTGGCAAAAAAAATCAATAATCTCATTTTCCAATGACATTGACCTAATAGTAGAGAATGAACATCAATTACAAGAATTAATAGAGTTTCTAATGTGCTTAGTGATTATGATCAAATCAAAAACGATGTCTTAAAACAATAAGCCTATGAAAGTTTCATTTAATTATGAAAAATTGGAAGAAGTAGGATTCACCTACTTGGGAAGCATACAACATAGAGATAGCCAGTCTAAATGTGATTTTAAAACATGCATTGCTAAAGCAACTGTTGCCCTTCAGAGTTTACAACCAGTTTGGATGGAAAATAAAATACAGCTAACTAGACCACTTTACCTTATCAATACCCTTGTTAACATCGTCTTACTATATTGATCTGACAGTTGGAAATTGCTAAAGGAAGATGAAAAAAAGACTATTGGCCTTAAGGATGAAGCACTACAGAAAACTTTTGAAGATATCATACATTGTACATGCAAAAAATGATGAGGTTAGAAGGAAAATCTACTCCATTGCCAAACACAAGAAAATATCACTAAAATATGTCAAAACCACCTCCGGTAGCTGGACCACATGACTAGATCAGGTAGTTTACCTAAAATAGCACTAGAGGCTTGATTTCTGGTTAAGGATAGATAATATTAGAAAATGGACCATTCTCCACCTTATTAAGGAGATCCTAAGACAGAAACACCAGAGAGACTATGTCAGGACTGTCACCTTTATAATGTCCCAACAGCTACATGGACTATGGTGAAGAAGAAGACCAGAGATCTCTATTCTACATCTGACATTTTAAAACAAAATGGCCAGTATACACCTTGTTTCTGGCTTGCCATGTATTACAGGTTTTATGTTCCTTTTGTTTTTTATTTTTGGCTCTTAAATTCTTAGTTTGCTTAATTCATTTTTTCATTATTGGTTTATTCATATTTTTCGGCTATCTGATAATACTATTGGTTGTTCATCATTAACACTTCCTAATTATATACTATCCCAGCCTGATCAAGTCCTGGCCCAAGTATATTATCCTTACCGTCAAAAAATGCACACAGGTATGTAGAATTAATAATCCTTATTTAACATAATCCCATTTATTTAGCATCTCTGTAACCTACACATACTGGCTACTGAATTAGAAACTAATGAAGGCTGTTCCTGATCCATATCTCACCGAATTATGCGCAGAATGAAGAGATTCAGTTTTGGCAGTGACATGCCTATATGGAAACCACTGATTTCTGCAAAGAACCAGAAAGTTCATCTACAGTGGTGTTGGGAACACCTTGAATGGACTCTGGAAGACAGGAAAAAAGTCATGGTCCAATGAGTAAGGATACATACCTTGTTCTGTACCAATGGTGGGCACAGAATTTGGTAGGAGTCCCATGAAGCAATGAACTAGCTTGCCTCGTAAACACACCTGAAGGTTCTGGAAGTGGTATCATGGTGTGAAGCATGCTCTGTTGATAAAGAATGGGTCCCTTGATATTGCTGGAAAGTTGGGTGTCCTCCAAGGAATATCTGAATTGTTGCGAATCATGTCCATCCTGCAGTGTTGACTTTTTATCCAGCAGGTGATGGTTGCTTCATGGATGACAATGCTAATATCCATCATGCAGGAATTGTTCAGGAGTGGATGAGCAAGCATGTCAGCGACTTCCACCATCTTCCCAAACTATCACATAGCCCTGATCTCAATTCCATTGAGAATGTATGGGACATGTTAGAAAAACCTAGATCTAGGAACAAAGTCCTCTTCTGTCAAACATGAGCCAATTACAGGACTCTGGTGAATGCCTGGTATGTTGTAGATATAGATGCAATCCAACACCTTGTGGAATCTATGCTAAACTGCATATCTGCTGTAATTCAGGCTAAAGGAGGTCGTCCAACATGGTATTAAATAAAATTTTCTAAGGCTGGTATATGTAATTAGATTAAAAAAAAAAAAAAAGACAATCCATTACCAAAAAAAGCTTTGTTTTTTTTGTTGTTGTTGTTTGTTTAATATCAAATTATAGGAGCATCATGATTTTAAAAATTTAAAGTATTAACACTCTAATACTTTACATTCATTATAGATCATCTTAATTTTGTTATTTTTATGGCATGTGACACACTAGCTTTTATGGCATTTCAGTCTCTCCTGTCAATGTCTGTGCTAAAGAAACAAGGGCCTGTGCAGTTATTTAGTCCCAGAATATAAGACCAAGTAGCATTTATCAAAATTGGGGGTGTAAGCAGTATTGTAATGTGGATAAACTAATGTCAGTGATGTGGAAGGACCTAGTTGGTGGAGAACTTCAGACTACAGGTAATTTTGACATGCTACATGCTTCTTGGATAGCAAAGTAATCATTTTGGCAAATTTTTTACCAATGGGATTTATTGTTGATACTCAGTCATATCATAATTACTCTTTTGGATGGAATGAATAGACAATCTTCATTTCACAGTTGACAACAATGTTATTTGGTTGTAAAAACATGATGTGAAATTGCATTGAAGATGCAGAGTCTTCAGAAGGGTATTTTCTCTGAGGGTGAAAAGGTGTCATACAAGGATTTCCCTCCCACACACTGGAGACTGTGGTTTTTCCCCCAGAAAGACAGAACACGTACCTCTTAGAGGCATAATATATTGGCTTCATAGCCCTAGTTGCTTCAATCATAATTCAAAACAATTTTCCCCAACAATCCAGAATAAACTGACATTCAGATTTGCTGCCCTTTGGATGCTTCATTTCAGGACAGTATACAGCTGTAATATTCACTCAGGTTTAACAACGTCTTGAGTGCTGGGAATTTCCAAGCTTTTATCACTCTTATAATAGTGCCAACTTTTGATAAATGTCACTTGGTGTGACACTTTGGGACCACAAATTTTGCACAGCACTCCATTGTTGTTCTGGTAGGACATGACAGAAGAGATGCTGTGCTTGGAATTCAGTAACAGTCAGTGTAGGATTGCCACCTGCCAGTCATGTATTATTAAAGTTCATTTCTAAGAACAGTAATATCTAATTTATCAAAAAGTTATATATATGGTTAATTAATTTTCCCTATAGGCAGTACTGGATGTGGCAGAAGCAACAGAATGCTGGCAGTTGAGATATAACCACTCTTCTGTTTCAAACATAAGCCAGTTTCCTCAGTGTAAAGACATCATGCTACGTGGCTTCCCTTATGTATGTAAGAAGCTCAACTTAAAAGTTACTCTTTACTAATTTATTGTACTCTGAAAACTACTTTTGTTAGTAGTTATATCAAAAGTTGAAAAATGCAGTTTTTTTTTTCTCCACATGTAGTTGGGGAAAAAAATCCATAACCTATGAGCTTTTGATTTCATAATTTATTTAATAGTATTCTATGTGTACCTTATTTGCTTCCAATCCCTCAAAACTTTCTCTCCCTTTAGGAATCAAATCTGTTTCATCAGAATGGAATACTCTGATAAATCATTAAACAAGTCCAGTATATCATCTGTATCAGTCACCAGACTACCCTTTTCATCAATGTAGGTCATTCTTTTCCACAGTCATTTGTACTTCTACTGACCACACAAGGAAAAAAACTCCTTGGGATTCTCACCATCTATGTACAAAGGTGAGATGCAGATCATGTCCAGAATTCCAGAAATTGAGTTCCTTTATTACAATAATTCTCTGTTCAGTCTCTATTATTTTCCTGATTTCCCTGATACTTGTATACAGAAGAAGCGGTGCATTGCTTGTATTCCTAGTAGCCTCGTAACCATTATTGCTTTCCTTGGTCTTTTCTTGGTTCTATGATGTATCATACAAATTCATAAGAAAATGGCATGCTGACTATCACAGAAAAAACTGCTATTTTCTGTAATGGTCCACATGGATTTGTAATGAGAGTTAATTTTTTTAGCAATCTGTTTATGTATTACAACATGGTGACATATTCTTTCAACAAGGGATATGCATATACAGTGATATACTTAGATTTTTTGAAGGCCTTTGATAGATTGATATATAGCAAGCTGGCAGCTAAATTAGAATGAATAGGGTTGGATAATAGATTAGTGAACTTGATATGTGATTGGCTGTCAGATTGTTAACAAGTTGTGTATGAAGGAGTACTATCCCAAAAGAGGAATCACTGATAGTGTGCCACAAGGAGTCTGTTTTTGGATCATTATTGTTAAACTTCTATGTTAATGACATAGAAAAAGTGGATATTAAAGATCCAACATTATTTCAAATCCAAATGTTTATATAAACTATGAAACCTTCGTAAAATTGACCAAACACCTTACAAGAATACAATCCTTGGCATCAGAGTTGCCATAGCTTGCACTACTTAAAAGAACATGCCCACTGTCCAAACAGCCATATCACTTTTTAATTAGCACAGTTGATAAAGGTTTCACTGGCCTGACAGCTGTTTCAAAATGGTTGGCTCTCTTCAGAGAGGCAATTCAGTTTGTTCAAAAGAACATCTCAGGTCTACGAGGTCTCTTAAGTCGAGACCTCAGTTACAAAGAATCAGTCATAGGTTCATTCCAACCTCTTGATATCTGAATTGCCATGGTCTGCATGCTGCTCCTGAAAACCTGAAAGAAGATGGAACTGAGTGAGTGGTCCTATGCCCCCCCCCTCCATCCAAGGCTAACTCTGGGTTTCATAGGACTTTTCCCTAAGGACATTACATTACTCATTGGATTACTTGCTGGTTCTAAAGTTACTAAAGATAAACAAATGGAAGTGTCAGACAAATTTGAATTCTGTCATTTCTTAGCTTGTATTAGTATTGGTGGCATGCACCAATACTTTATGAACTGAGAGCTCCCCAAAATGAACTGTTAGGCAGAAATTTCAAGATACAGTTTGTAGAAAGCTCCAGTTATCATTGAGTATGACTTGCTTGCTGGTCATCCCATTTCTGGATTCTCCATAAATGGTACTTGAATTCTGTAATTAGAAAGGTGATGATTTTGATTTTGCTACTGATTGGTGGAGAAACTATAAATATGACTTCCTCTACTGTCAACATGGGAACACACTGGACCATACTAATACGAAACCAAATACATCTTATTAGAGGGCAGTAATAGAAGAAGTGATTAACTCTTTCAAGCTCTCCACATATAGAACAAGTTAGGCTGTCGGTCTGAAATTCACGGTATTTTATCCACTTCACTGAAAAGTTTCTATGAGCTACCCTCCAGGACAGGTCTTGCTTGTAGCAGCAACAGTTATAGAGACTATTTGCAAAAATTCCTATATCCATATTCAAGTTCATGCTAGATGGTTATGAAATTAGAAGATTTTTGAGTACAGCTGTTTTGATTTTAGATATCATTGATTTATTCCTTTGTCTGATGTTTGTCTAATGAGGTGACATGTAGTCGGATAGTATTTGGGGATAATTTCTACACGGGTTCCTTTGTGGTTACTTATACCAAAGTGAGATAGAGAATATACTAGGACGTACTTGACTAAGATGAGTGGAGATAAGAATTTTGTTAATCATTCTAATGGTGTTAGTAAAGAAGCAAAATCTCACTGGGAAGTCAGATCTGCCTTGTGAGTGAGGGAGAAGATGTTGAAGCTTCAACTCTTGCATGTGATGATTCTGAAAGAACTGAAGCAAGAGTTTGTATAGATAAACTTTGCACAGCTTTGATGATAGTGGCTCTTGTTGAAAAGGAGAGAAGACCAATCTTTAAAGGTACCTGAGGCATGACTATAAATAACATACACGATAACCACAGTAATTAACTTTAATGAAATGAAAGTACAAATATTTCATACTGAAAATAACAGTACATCATCAGTGCATAGAACCAAGCAAATCAAAGAAATGAGAATACATGGTACACACAACAATCGGTTTACCAATTAAAAACTGAATTAACTTTAATGAAATGTTTTTAATTGGTAAACCAATTGTTGTGTGTACCTTGTATTCCTGTTTCTTTGATTTGCTTGTTTCTATGCACTAGAGATGTACTGTTATTTTCAGTATAAAAATATCGGTACTTTCATTTCATTAAAGTTAATTATGGTTATTAAGTAATTTGTTGTTTAGAGAAGACCAATGTCCCATTCATGTAACGTGTATTTACTCTTGCTTTTCAAATTTTCTGCTGTCAGTGTTGGAGCTTTCAGGAATGGCACTCCTAGGATATTTAATTGGATCTTTCCTTGGGATTAAGCCGAGTAGTAAGTTGGCAGTTATCCACCATCTGATGATTAATAACTTGGCTTTATTGGGGTCAGCCTCAAGTCTGCTACTTTCTCCAAACTGTAATGGTATTCCTTTTATAGTGGTGGCATTTGAAGAGAACCAACCAGTTTGAAACAGTTGTCAGGCCAGTGAAAAAACCTTTATCGAATGCACTCATTAAAAGGTGAATATACAGACTCTTGGCTAGCATCGTATCGTATATTGTTTAAGGAAATTAGCAACGTAGACTTCATAATAACTAAAAATATTTAATTATTACTTCCTGTATTTTGCCAAAGTTAAATCAGCATCAAGGATTAATACACTGGTATTAAACACTTGCTCACAGGCATACCTCAGTAACAAAGATGGAACAGGAGAGATTCAGGAAGACCTAAAGTCCTATAATTATGGCCCTTATTGGCTTTGGTGGGTGTTCTTGGCTGTTGGGCTGATTGTCTGCCGATGAGGGTTTCTCATATTAGGGGCAATTTGATACAATCATAATTGTTTCAGTTAGGATAGTCGGTAAGAGCTGTGTCAGGTTTGAGGAAAAGCCTCTCGAACTTAAATTTGCTTCAGTTGAGTAAGGTGGCTTTTTTCCGCTGGATATCCAGGGCATGGTTTGCTAATCTTGAGTGGCCATAGTGGTGGAAACAGATATAATCCTGGTGCTCATGTTCTTTTAAGTAGTGCTAGCTAAGGCAACTCCTATGCCCAAGATTGTATTTTTGTAAGCTCTCTGGTCCATTTAAAAAAAAAAAACTTTTATAGATTCTACAAATGTTCTGCTTTGAAATAATGTTGGATCTTTAAAACCCACTTTTTCTACTTAATTTACATTGCCAATATAATGCCATACGGCTCTATCTTTAGTATGTTAATGATATTGGGACAAATGTAACTGGAGATATGCAGCTGTTTGCAGATGATGGGAAGAACTATAAGCAATCGAGTTGATGTTGTGGTCTTTCAGGAGAATATGAATAGACTGTGAGTGAACAAATGAGTGGAGCTGCCACTTCAGTGTTGCAAAATGTAACATCTTGAAATTTGCTAGGCAAAGATGGGATGCAGAGTATACAATTAATGGGAAAATTTTGAAGGATGTGGAGGAGATGATAGTTTGGGGAGTGGTAGTGAACTGAAACTTGGACTAACCTTCTGCACAGATTTTGTCATATGGTTTCTAAGGAGATGAGGATATCTCAGAGCTCAAAGAAATTTCAACAAGTTGATGTTGAGTATTTTGAATCTGGGATATGAAGAGAATGCAATTTTCGGTCTTCTGAATAGAAGGAGAGAGAATGTAATTGATGTATAAGTTGATGAAGGGATTGTTACTAGATTAATGTGGAAGAGATTTTTTTTGTTGTTGAGTAGACAGTGGTAAAACAACAGGCCATTCCTGGAAGTTTTATAAGGAAGGTTTGAACAAGAGAGTGAGGAGTGGGTTCTTTTTATGGAGAGTGATTGGTAAGTGTGGAAATTGTGAATGGGTTAAGGCACAATTTAATGAACTTTTTTGTGTGTGAGAGTGGTGATTTTTCTTTCTCTCTCTCTCTCTCTCTCTCCCTCCCTCCCTCCCCCTTTGATGGTTCCTTTGACTCTATGAAGGACTTATGTTAATAATAATTTGTTTTAGTAACTAAATTAATGAGTCTAGAAAGTTGCAGTGAGTTTCTTTAAGAGGATAACATCATGTCCATAGAATAAAGAACTAAGCTAATATCTCTGATTTTGGCACAAGGTTTATTGTTCCTTTCTTTAATGATGAGATTTGGATAGAATTTGCAAATTCACAATTTGCACCTGACTTCACTTTCAATTGTCACCTCATACATCCTTCATTTCTTATCACTGACTTATAACTTATGTATAATCACTTTTAATAAGGAACCATTTATACTAAGTAATTTAGGTTTTTTTAACAAGTTTTTTTATATGGCACGTTTTTATATATACATTTTCGTGATCCACAAAATATAAATTAGATCCTTACTATATTCCTCTGATTTCACAACTGTTTCTCTTATAGTAAAAGTGTGGTCATGACAACTTGTAATAATTTTTTTCCCTGAATCCATCCAAGTTTTTCTTTGACAATTTTTCTTAAACTGTTCTCAAATATTGATTGTGTGAAAGAGCACTACTTTAATCATCTGAGATTCAGCTCTCTGAATTATGCAGCATTGTTGCTCTAAGATTTTGTACTTCCTTATACAGTCATAATATAATTGTATTCATTCTGGATGTTTCACTGCCATATATTCACTCATTCATATCATCAGAATGCTAGCACTTGAGAAGTGCTTCTTCTAAGGCAACAAGTAATTTTCTAGGACAAGATATAAGGTTGGGGGAGGGGACAGATGATGTGGATGCTGCATGGAGCATTTAAGCTAGAAATGAAGAATGATGTTTGAATACTGCTAGTGCCATTGTACATGAAATGTCTCCCAGATGTGTTATTCTGGTTACTTTTATTTTGTCAAAAGATATCACACACAAGCTACCTTGTCCATGATTGCATATTCTCTGATGAACTCTAAGCACACAATTTCATTACAAGAAAAACCTCCATCGCTTATATGAAATGGAAAAGGAACATTGGACGAGTGTTTTAAAATGCATGATTGAAATTATAAAAATTCCTTGGTAGCCAAAATTTAGCTTTTCGTGGATAATCTGATAAATTATATGAAAGGAATAACGGCAATTTTTTAAAATTAGTCTAACTGTTTGCGAAGTTTGATCCCATTATGGAAAATCATGTTGAAAGGGCCCTACAACGAAACAATAGAGTGCACTATTTGAGTAAAGACAGTCAAAATGAAATATTGGAAACTTTAAGTAACACAATCAGGGATACAATTTTATTATCAATTCGAAAATCTAAATATTATTCCATAATTTTAGACTGCACACCTGATACAAGTAAAACAAAACAAATGACCATTATTATTCGCTTTGTTTCCTGTGACAATGGAATTGTCAAGATCAGGGAAAACTTTTTGGTTTTGCAGATATATCAGATTCCACAGGACATGGTTTATGTGCAACAATAATGGAACAACTGGAAAAATGGAACATTCCCTTTGAAGACATGTGAGGTCAAGTGTATGACAATGGGGCAAATATGAAAGGGAAAAAATATGGGCTTCAAAATTGGCTTTTGAACAAAAATCCTAGAGCTTTTTACGTGCCATGTGCTGCTCATACTCTAAATTTAATCATTAACAATGCAGCCAAAGTGAATGCAGATACAATTAGTTTCTTTGCAATTATTCAAGAAATATACAATTTCTTTTCATTCTCTCACAAACGTTGGGCAATCCTTTTAAAGTTCGTAAAAAATTTGACATTGAAACAGCCATCAGAAACGTGATGGGAAAGTAAAATTAATGCAATCCACCCTCTACGATATCAGTTAGGAGAAATTTACGATGCATTTTTTGAAATTTTAAATAATGAAAATTTTAATAAAGAAATCCAGCATGAAGCACAAACATTATGTGCTCAAATAAAGGACTACAAATTTATTTGCTCTCTTATAACTTGGCATGATTTACTTAACAGAATAAACCCTGTGAGTAAAATGCTTCAAGACAAAAATATGAACATTACACTTGCTTTACAATCTATCGAAAATTTAAAAATATTCTTACAAGAATATCCATCAGATACAAATTTTAAAGGAGTTCTAAAAACAGCAAAAGAACTGAGTTAAGAGGTGGATAGAGAACAAGAATTTAAAACTGGTACGAAAGTTCGACGACGAAAGAAGACACAACAATTTGACTAAGAGCATCATGACGAAACGCCACAATCGCCAGAAGATAAATTTAGAGTGAATGTGTTTTATACACTTGTAGACGTTGCAATGTGTTCGTTAATAGAACGTTTTGAACAACTAAAAACATATTATAATAATTTCAATTTCTTGTATAGATTACTACAAATTAATGAAGATTTATGAAAAAATTGTGACGATTTAGAGATTCTCTTGAAGGATGGTGACAGTAAAGACTTAAATGCAATAGAACAATACAACGAGTTATGTGCTTTCTGGGATATTTTTCGTAAGGATAATTTAAATATTCAAAACCCTTTCGATATTCTTAATTTTATTGTGTCCAATAATTTATCTTTCCCTAACTTTTCAATTGCTTTAAGAATACTATTAACCTTACCTGTTACTGTAGCGAGCAGTGAATGTTCCTTTTCCAAGTTGAAATTCATTAAAACCTATTGAAGAACAAGTATGTCACAAAAAAGGCTTGTTAGTTTGGCATTAATAGCTATTGAAATTGATATATGTGCGGAATTAGACGTTAAGACCATTATTTCTAATTCTGTGAATATGAAATCAAGAACCCTAGAATTTTAATTAAAAAAATTTCAAGTATATTTATGTAATTTAATTTATTTTCTGTCATTCTGTAAAGATTGTATTTTTTGAATACTTATATTAAATGTTCTAATTATTTCTGAATGCTTTTTTTATTTTCTCATCTATCTTGAATTTCTTTTATTTTCCTAAAAGATAGTTCCATTTATAAAAATTATTAAGAAATTTTTACAAGTTACTAAGAATTTAGTAACTTGTAAAATGCAAGAATTTTTTAAACTTTAGTTCAAATAAATTTTAACTTTAATTAAAATTTATTTTAATTTTGTTAGTGATTCAGGTCGGTGAGAAGGCAATCATCCCTGTATCATTATATTCAACGATTAAAGTGAAGTGGCTTTATCAAAATTAGCTTTAACTTTTGAGAATTTTTTGAATATTCGGATTTTTAATGATTATCCTGCCTAGTCAACACCTCCGGTTCGTTACATTTAGCAAACCAACGTGTGGCTGTTCTTTCAAAATTTATTTAAGAAATTTAAAATAAATTATATTTTTATTGTCGTAAAAGAACCACACACACCCAGATCGTTACAGGGGCGCTTGGATAGAAATTGCATGCGAGCGACAAAGATCCTAACGCCGGCACTGGTTATACAGGTTGTAGATGGGTCCTCCACATTCTTGGAATGGTTAGGCCATCATTTTTGTTGAGATTTGAGTTATTATTATTATTCAACTACGAATCATCTCCATCAACGCCATCTACGCCCACCACCACAACTACTATTTTTTGTCTGTAAATTGCATTTGTTCTGAAGAGCCGATTTGTCTGTATTTGTCGGGATGAAAAACCTAAGTTTATGGGAGAAAAAAACCCTGCTACCCCCGTATGAGATCGGCTAACTCACCTTCGATTGAAATCATCCAGATAAAGATTCCTCCTGTCACGACAAGAATTGAACTTAGGCCTATTCCAATTGAAGGGCGCAATGTACCGTCATTCTTCTAATTGCGCTACGAAGGCAACTTATGTTTGAGCATTTCACATGACTCTTTAAATTTTCTCTCAAACCAGATTTTGGTACAGTGTACCAAGTCCTTACACCGCACCAAAACCTGGTGTGAGAGAAAATCTAAAGAGTCATGTGAAATGCTCAAACATAACCCAAATCTCAACAAAAATGATGGCCTAACCATTCCAAGAATGTGGAGGACCCATCTACAACCTGTATAACAACTTAAATTAGCCGTAGAAAAATCCCACTACAAGGAGACAACCTGATGAAGTGTTTGTAACATTCAACAGCAACTGAAGGAAATGATATTATAACAATCAGAATTGTACAAATTCAGAAGAATATTAATACATGAGGACTTTAGCAGTTTATTGTAGTTGTATTTTTTTATTTTTATTTATTTTTTTATTTTTTATTTATTATTATTTTTTTTTTAAATTTATTTATTTTATTTTATTTTATTTTTTTATCACTAGAGGTCAGGCTAGGGAAAAGGATTAATTAACTATGTAGATTTAGTTTACCGGTATACAGGGCTAGAGCATGTAGCTTGGTTTCTTATGCACTTGTATCCTTCTGATGATGACCTCGATACAGGGGTCGAAACGTCAAGTTTTATTTTATTAGTAATTAATAAAATAATCTGTTCAACATGTGTGTTTTTGTGTCCCTAAATTTATAAATATGAGTGCTGATCCCCGTGTAACCTTAAAAGAAAGAAACATTCTTCTCTATGCTCAGTGCATCAATTCTGAATGATTTTGAATCATTATTTTGATTTTGAATGAGTTTGAATTCTGTTACCAGAACTTAGTTCTGGTGACACCTAACCAAATTTAGGGGGGAAAAATCATTCAGAATTGATGCACTGAGCATAGAGAAGAATGTTTCTTTCTTTTAAGGTTACACGGGGATCAGCACTCATATTTATAAATTTAGGGACACAAAAACACACGTTGAACAGATTATTTTATTAATTACTAATAAAATAAAACTTGACGTTTCGACCCTTGTATCGAGGTCATCATCAGAAGGATACAAGTGTATAAGATACAAGCGAATGATTTTTTCCCCCTAAATTTGGTTAGATGTTACCAGAACTTAGTTCTGGTAACACCTAGAGGGTATTTTAATCTTTGTTAAAAAATTGACATTTTTACCATCCTTAAACACTCTGAACATGTTGCACAGTCAACTGTAGCCTGATGAAATCATCCACAGTGGTTGGCATCTCGATGATGTGCACAAATATGCCAGTGCCTAGTTGCACAGCGGTCAGTTTAAGAACCATTTGATTGCAATCAATACATTATTATTCATATCTTATTTTATTTGTTTAATATGGCCATTTACTTTTTTCCCATCATTTACTGACACTGGTGATTATACAGCATTATAGATCATTTGATATTATCTTTAGTTGCTATAGTTTCATATAAGGGGTGTTTTTCCTCTGAATTTTCATTACTCATAATTTTTAAGGCTGAAGAATTTAAATATAAAATACAAATTATTGAATAATTTCTTCATATATATTTTTATTAAAAAATTGTGTTACCATACAGTGTTATGTATTTCAGTTCATAACCTTCTGCATGATGCTTGTGATGTTATCCTGTGCTGCCTTCCTTGTTCTAACAACAGTCCAGAAGCTTCTCACACTACTTCTTTTTACAGTTCTATTCTGTTCATTAGTTCTCCTTACTCATGTTCATCTTTTTGATGCATTTGATCTACTTAACAGGTAAGTATTCAAAATTATTGCATTCATATAACTACTTTGATATTGTGTTTCTCTTCATTATTAAATCAGATTTTGTTTCATGGTAAAAACATATATTATTATTTTAAATACAATAGTTTTATGACAGGTGCATATTTAGGTATCAATATTTTTCATGTTGAACATTACTTAACCTTATTGCATATTAAATATTACTTAACAAGTTGAAACCTACAAAAAAAAAAGAGGGGGAAATATGATGTAGAACAAAAGTTGCTGAGGATTTGTGCAAGATTGATACAGAAGAGATTATTCACAGAATGTGGAAATTGAATATGAGCAGGGTGAGCACTTATCTCTAAGCAAAAAAAAACTAATAGGAGAGTTGAGGAATGTGTGAAATATGAAAACAGTAAATGCGTTTAAGGCACAGTGTGATGAACATTTTGTTAGTATTGACCTCCTGCAATGAGAGTTATAACATCCTGTAAGTCGGATGATAATGATGGTAACAATTAATAAGATAAAAAAACTATCAACTAAAGCAGGGGTTTCCAGACTCTTTTTTTATTGCAGTCAGTATATTACTTATATCTTATTTTATTTGTTAACATGGCCATTTACTTTTTTTGCATCATTTACTGACACTGGTGATTATATGATCATATAATCACTTTATACTGCTGTTAGGAGACACTTACCAGTGACAGCATGTAATGGTGGAGGGACTTGCTTAAAAGAGTTAGATCTGGTGATAGCTTCAGAGATTCATTATAAGATTTAATGGAATAAATACAGCACATATAAATAATTAAACAAAACATTTACTCAGTCCTATATTTCATCTCGGTCATTGAGACTTCGTCAGAGAAACAATATTAAAATTGTAAAAAACACACAATTGTGTGTCAATCAAAACAATAACTGAAAAAGATTAGACTGAAAGCCTTCCTAAAGTCCTAATGGCACCCAGAGAGGGCACCCCTGACTAGCCTTAATTGTGTTGGGTGGGAGGCCTAAGAATTAAAGTTTCCCAAATAAATACAAATTTGAAAGACGTTTTTTTTTTTAAAAAAAAAAAGAATCAGCAGCATATTTAAAAACCAACCTAATCTTAATATGATTGTATTGAACTTCCTAAGATTAGGTTGGTTTTTTTAAAAAAGTCAAATTTCAAATTTGTGTTTGTTGTAGTGAAGCATAATAGTTTTCTTCCATTTGATTCTGCAAGGAATCCAAGGCAAGGTCAGCTAGACCTGACTGACCATATTTATGGTGGCAGATATATTTTTTATGTTCTTTTAGGAAGATGTTAACAGATCTCCCAGTTGGACCATAATATAATAAGTTGCAGGAACGGGGAACTTTGTATACGCCTAAACACCTGAAACAGAGAGAGAGGAGGTAGATGATCCTTGGGAGCGTGGACGAGGGCAGCTAGCTTTTGTAGAATTCTGGCTATTTTTCTGAGGTGCCTCGGATATAAGGAACAGTGATAGCTTTACTATAGTTAGAATGCTGAGAGGGAGATGGGAAGAACAATGAATTTGTTGATCTTTTTTGGCATTGTAACCATTGAACAAGAAAGTCTGGTGAATGAAGGAGAGTTCAGCCTGGGTAGAACAGAGACTGGGAGCTCTATTAACAAGGGTTTTTATAACACCATATGGTTGAGAGGGAGATCTCCCAGTTGGACCATAATATAATAAGTTGCAGGAACGGGGAACTTTGTATACGCCTAAACACCTGAAACAGAGAGAGAGGAGGTAGATGATCCTTGGGAGCATGGACGAGGGCAGCTAGCTTTTGTAGAATTCTGGCTATTTTTCTGAGGTGCCTCGGATATAAGGAACAGTGATAGCTTTACTATAGTTAGAATGCTGAGAGGGAGATGGGAAGAACAATGAATTTGTTGATCTTTTTTGGCATTGTAACCATTGAACAAGAAAGTCTGGTGAATGAAGGAGAGTTCAGCCTGGGTAGAACAGAGACTGGGAGCTCTATTAACAAGGGTTTTTATAACACCATATGGTTGAGAGGGAGAGGGATGATGCAATTTGAATATTGTTTCCTTGACAATGTCTCAGTAACTGAGATGAAATATAGAATTGATTAAACGTGTTGTGTAATTATTCATGTGCTGCATTTATTCCATTAAATCTAATAATGAGTTCAAACCAGCATAAGTCTAAATAGCTTCAGAAATTGCCAGGCATGGAATTTTCAGCCAGTTTGGAACATTGCCACGACATATAAATCTGAAGGTGAAAGATATTAGTAGTAGGAGATTGCCAAGGGATGTTTGAAGAGAGCAATATCAGACTGTATACAGCAGGTTCAGGAGGATGAAGGATAAATTAAGTAGTAATTGATAGATGAATTGCATCATCAAGCAGATGTCGAAGTTTTTTCCCACTTGGTTAGACTATAATAAATTTAGTTTAATCCTTTATCCAAGTGTAAGCAAACAAAGTTTGCACCTGAAATATCTTCAGGAGTGAGGCAACTCGTGGTAAAGGTGGACCACGCTCTCATCACTCCTTGTCTTAGTATCTCCCATAATGCAAAGCACATCTCCTTGCGGACATGTATAATGCTATGCATTAAGGGAAGGACCACTATCCAGACCAGTTTCGACCTTTATTGAGGTCTCGTCAGTGGGAGCCAGACCCAGAGGTGGTGATACCAAGGTGGAAGCAATGGAGAAGTCATATTTACTTGTAGTTGCCAAAAGGTGTCTCGCCTTATTATTAAATTACTCTGGATTTAGAGAAAGATGTTGGAAGTTTTTTTCCACTTAGTTAGACCATAATAAATTTAGTTTAATCCTTTATCTAAGTGTAAGCAAACAAAGTTTGTGCCTGAAGTATCTTCAGAACTGAGGCAACTCGTGGTAAAGGTGGACCACGCTCTCATCACTCCTTGTCTTAGTATCTCCCATAATATTCTGAAGATACTTCATTAGTTTCTTCAGAAGTATCTTCAGTCCTGAAGATACTTCAGGCACAAACTTTGTCTGCTTACACTTGGATAAAGGATTAAACTAAATTTATTATAGTCTAACCAAGTGAAAAAAACTTCCAACATTTTTCTCTAAATCCAGAGTAATTTAATAATAAGGTGAGACACCTTTTGGCAATTCGTTTAGGTAAATATGACTTCTCCATTGCTTCCACCTTGGTATTGCCACCTCTGGGTCTGGCTCCCACTGATGAGACCTCAGTAAAGATTGAAACCAGTCTGGGTAGTGGCCCTTCCCTTAATGCATAGCATTATGCATTAAGGGAAGGGCCACTACTTCCCTCCATGCAAAGAAACCACTCCTCACCCTGTTGCTCACAGTTTCCTTTCGTAACTTCTAGGGATGGCCCCTTGTCATCACTCCTTCTTGCTGTTCAACCAAGTGAAAGAACTCCTCAGTGTCAACCCTGTAAACACCTCTCAACAGTTTAAAAGTCTCAATCATATCACCCCTCCTTCTATCCAGCAAATTCTGCAGTCCATACTCCCTCAGTCGATCCTCATAACTAACATTGTACAGTCCCAATACCATCTTTGTTATCCACCTTTGTACCCTTTCCACATTTAATTTATCCCCGTCAAATCCTGGGGACCAAATCTGAGAACAATAGTCTAAGTGTGGTCTGATCAGAGTCTTATACAACAGAATGATAACTCTTTTATTTCTGCAGGTCAGTGTCCTTCTCATTATTGCAGCAATCCTCTGTATTACCTTCACCACCTTTGCAATATATCCCCTAAATTTCAGGTTTCTATCAATCATCAATCCCTGGTATCTTTTGTAAGTGAAGGCCTTGGGTAGGCCTTCACTGCTTAGGATTGCCCTCTTGTTATTCCTGGTGACCATAAAACCACCGTGAGCTAAGAGGATGGAATAGTGTGAAAAACGTCTCATAATAAGAATACAGAAGTTTATCTCACCCTGATGAATATTGCATAAAGTGAGTGGTCTGAACCACCTTGCCAAAAATTTGGTATCTCCTATAATGCTGCTTTCTAAATATCAAAATCATCAGACTGAACAATAGAATTTCAATAATACAATGTTATAAAACATTTGTGTTTCATATTGATGATTTTACAAACCAGTGTTTTTTTGTTGGTTTGTTTTTGCTAACTGTTGGTTGAGGAAAGTATCGTAAAAAAAAAAAAAAAAAGAATTCATTTTGTTGTGAGTAATGGAATGCTGAACACATTATGTAGTCTGTTACAAATATGCACTTCAAGAGGTAACTCTAAGATGCATGTTCTACTCTTTCCAATCTGTAACAGTATCACAGATTGGATCTCCAGTTTTAAAGTACCTCCATTTGATGGCATTTACTGGGAGGTTAGCATCCAGTGCCAGAATGATGTAACAAAGTTAAGCTTAGAATGTTGTAATATTTAGAAACAATCTCAGATTCAATCTTAGGCCATTGTAATAATTTCTTCTAAATAGTGGGAAGCCTCATCAGTGTAAGAGACTGTGGAGATGCTGAAAGCTAAATCAATGCAGAAGCCATATATTTTATATACCATCAGCAAAATAGTATACCATACTATTAAAATACTATTATTAAAGTACTCTGGATCAGAGACAGAGAGTTGGAGAAAGCATTTCCATTTTGTAAAAAAGTACATTATACTAGGCAGGAAATTATATTCTTGTTTATACAAGCAAACATAAACAAACAAACAAAAGTTTGTATGTGTGAAGTATCTCAGTAAGGATTAAAACAAGAACAGAATTTCCTTTCTACTATAATATACTTTCTACCATGCACAAAACTTTCTACAACTATATCTGATGTGAAATATTTTAATAATATTATTATAATAATGTAATCTTCTTCTTGGCTTCAGGTATTAGGCAATTGTTTGCCTGTTTTCAAGGGTTTAGAAAATCTTCTGCCCATCTCCTGCTGGGTCTTGCTCTTGGTCGGTGTTCCTTTGGTTTATATTTCCAGGCAATATTTGGCCATCTGTACTCATTCATACTTTCTACATGATTTTTTCCAGTTCTTTCTATAGTTCGCAATGTCTTCTGTTATGTTAATTATGGATAATTGTTTTCTTATTTTGTCTATTCTTTTATAGCTTGTGAGTGGTCTTTAGGAACTTCATTTCTGCAGCTTCCACTTGTCTTTTATGTCATTCTCCCTAAGTCCACGTTTCACTGCCATATTTCAGAATTGGTTTGGCTGTTATTTTATATAGTTTTATTTGGGTTGTTCTAAACATCTGTTTATTGAAGTGTCTGTTCAATGAGTACTAGGAATTTTTGCTTTTTATGTGCAATGGCGATTTCTCCATTTTGGGCTTATGTAATTTCCTAGATATTTAAATTTGTTCACTTGTTCTATTACTTTGTTATGGATGACTAATTTGTATCTTTTAATTTCTTTACCTTGAAATGCTATTGATTTCATTTTATTTATTGAGATTTTTATGTCATACTGTTCTATTGTTTTGCTCAATACTTGTAGATTTTTCTGTAATTGGTCTTCATTTTCAGCAAAAATAACTTGATCATCAGCCTACAGTAGGCTGACTATTCTTTATTTCCTATTTTAATTCCTATGATTTTGTTTTTCCTTCACTCTCTTGAAATATATATATATTGAAGAGTATCGGTGATAATCCACTTCCTTGAATGAGACCTCTATTGGTTTTAATTTTTTCGGTTGTTTCATTATTGATTTTAATTTTCACTTGTGGATAATTGCACATTAATATATCTTTCTTCCATTATATTTGTTATTACTTTGGTGGTTTGAGTTGGAACTGTCAATTCATACAGTATATTGATTAATTTTGTTCTGTTGTTTTGATCGTATGTTTTCTTATAGTCCAGGAAGGCCATATATGTTGGCATGTTAAATTCTATTCTATTTTCTATAATTTGTTTGAGTGTAAATGTGGGATCTGTGCAGGATCTTCTTTTCCTAAAGTTGCATTGTTCTTCTCCAATAATTTCCTCAGCCCATTGTGTTAACTTACTTTTAATTATATCTAGATATATTTTATAGCATGTATTTAATAACTATATTCCTCTGTAGTTTCTGCAATCCTTTCTGTTTCCTTTTTTGAATATGTTTATGACTATTCTGTCTTCCATTCTTGTGGGATGTTTCCTTCTTCCCATATTCTGTTTAGGAATTTAATTAATCAAATGGTTTAGAGCTGTATTTGTATAGTTCTGAATATTCCATCTTCTCCTGTAGCTTTTTTATTTTTTAGTTTTTCCTATTTTCTTTAGATCATTTAACTGTATTGGTTGTTCATTTGTTTCTTGATTTCTTGTTTTATTTCAATTTGATATTATTGTTTAGAAGCTGGGTGTAGTGATTGGTCCATTCTTTTGTGGGGGGGGACTTCTAATTGTAGATTATCCTTTGTTTCTTGAGTCATTTTTTAATGATTTTATAGCTTTTTAGTTGAGGTCCAATTATGTCATGCTCTAATCTTGATACAAATTTTTCTCAGTCTTGTCTTCTGATTTTCCTGGTTTCTCTTCTTGTTATTTCTCTGATTCTTTTATATTCCATTTCTTTTTTAAATAACGAAACCTGTGGTGCGTTCATAATTAAAAGAAACACACGTATAAACCACAGTGAAAATTATTTAATTGTAAATATTTCATCCTAGTATCTTAGGACATCATCAGTACAGTATTTAAACAAAAATTAGGAATAACATACAGTTAGGGCGCATGATTACAATAAAATCTCATGAAAACGTGCATGACGTGCCTAAAGTAGTAAAAAAAAAAAAAAAAAAAAAAAAAAAAAAAAAAAAAAAACTTTAATTATTTAACACAGTTTTGTATGATAATTTCCCATACTTTAGGAATAGTAAGAACGTCGTTGCGGTTTAGGTTTGGTCTGTGTAGTAGGGCTTCAGAACTTTCTTTGTATAAACGTTCATGTTTAAATATAGATCTATGTAAAAGTTTTGCCTTTTCCCAATGGATCCTATGGTTTGGATTTTCAATTCCGTGTTGAGAGAGGCCAGATTTCTGCGGTTTAAGAAGACGAATGTGGTCTTGATGTTCTGAGATGCGTTTCTGAACAGACCTACCTGTCTGTCCAAAGTAAGATAATTTGCATGAGCATGGAATCTCATAAACACCAGGTAACATCAAGGGTGAGAATTTGTCCTTAGGAGAAGGTAATAAGTTGTAAATTTGGTTGATAGGTTTGTAAGTAGTGGCAAAATTGTATTTCTTCATAATTTTAGAAAGACGTTCTGAGATGCCTTTAACGTAAGGTATGGGAATCCTATGCACTTCTTCCTGTCTGGTTTGATGTATGCAGAAGTGACTGATGATTTTTTGAGTTGTTTTGGGATTATATCCATTTAGGATGGCTGTATTTTTGATAACTTCTAATTCCTGGTTTAAAGATTCTTCAGAGGAGCAGAATTTGTGTACTCTGGAAACTAGTGATTTAATAATGCCAGATTTCTGAGATGGATGATGAGCAGAAGAATTGTGAATGTAGCGACCTGAGAATGTAGGCTTGCGAAAGACGCAAGTGGCGATGGAACCGTCTTCTTTTCTTTTGATGTGTAAATCCAAAAAAGAGATACCCTGTGGAGATTCTTTTTCTAACGTAAAGTTGATGTGATGATGAAGAAGGTTAATTTTATCTAGAAACAGTTGTAATTCAGGTTCGGGATGATTCCATACTGCAAATACGTCATCGACATATCTTAGCCAAATTTTTGGTTTGGGTTCAAAAGTGAATATTTTTTCCTCAAGGTGTTCTAGAAACAAATTTGCTAGGTTTGGTGATAAAGGAGATCCCATTGCTGTTCCTTCCTCTTGCTTGTAAATTTGACCTTTCCAGGTGAAGTAACCTGATGCAATAACAAACTTGAACAATTCAACTATATCAGACGGAAATTTTTGAGTTAGTAATTCTATTGTTTCTTTCTGGGGAATGTTAGTGAAGAGGGCGACAATGTCGAAGCTGATTAACAAGTCAGTTTTTGATAGTTGAATGTCTTTAATTTTTGTGTGAAACTCATTAGAATTTTTGATTGAAGAGACTGAGTGGCCTATGTGAGGGCGGAGAAGGTTAGATAAGAATCTTGATAACTTGTACATTGGACAGCCGATACAGTCTACAACAGGTCTAAGGGAACATTAGTTTTGTGTAGCTTAGGTAAGCCATAAATTCTAGGAGGTCTTGCATGGTATGTCTTAAGTTTTTTGATTGTTTCTTCATCTAAGGAGGAAGTTTCATTAAGTAGCTTATTTAATTTTCTGAGTTGACAATTCGTAGGATCAAAATCCAATTTGGAGTAAGTATTACGATCTCGAAGAAGTAAATTAATTTTTCGGTCATATGAATTGGTATCAAGAACCACAGTGGTATTTCCTTTATCAGCTCTAGTAATGATTAAATTTTTGTTACGTTTTAAGTCATTCCTTACTACTCAATCAGTTATCAGTGTCTAAGCATGAACTAGCAACAAACAATTTAAATATTACAGAACTAGAAACAGATTTGTCAAATACGTTAAATCAAGAATTGCTACAATTAATTATAACTGTCTCAAAGAATTCGGGAAAAAAAGCTTTTGATAAAAGCAATAGTGCTCTACATATTAAATACCTTAATCTATTAAATCGATCAAAAAAGATCACTAACAAATTACCAACGGAAAAATGGGTAGTCAATTTATCTAACCGTCACCTAACAAAAGATGAATTAAATGTTCTAGCAAGAGGCCATAAATTTGCGATTTCACCAAAGTGTTTCCCATATTTAGACTTTATACATAATATAGAAAGAAACATCAAGCATCTCTCCAGTATTGAAGCCAACAAACTTCGTTTCGAAGTAGCTAAAGTGATCTACAATGCCAAACCTTCAGAATTAAATATCCCACCGTCGGAATTGAAAGCTATTATTTCCTTAAAACGTAACAAAAATTTAATCATTACTAGAGCTGATAAAGGAAATACCACTGTTTATCTATTTATCTAACCGTCAACTAACAAAAGATGAATTAAATGTTCTAGCAAGAGGCCATAAATTTGCGATTTCACCAAAGTGTTTCCCATATTTAGACTTTATACATAATATAGAAAGAAACATCAAGCATCTCTCCAGTATTGAAGCCAACAAACTTCGTTTCGAAGTAGCTAAAGTGATCTACAATGCCAAACCTTCAGAATTAAATATCCCACCGTCGGAATTGAAAGCTATTATTTCCTTAAAACGTAACAAAAATTTAATCATTACTAAAGCTGATGAAGGAAATACCACTGTGATTCTTGATACCAATTCATATGACCGAAAAATTAATTTACTTCTTCGGGATCGTAATACTAACTCCAAATTGGATTTTGATCCTACGAATCGTCAACTCAGAAAATTAAATAAGCTACTTAATGAAACTTCCTCCTTAGATGAAGAAACAATCAAAAAACTTAAGACATACCATGCAAGACCTCCTAGAATTTATGGCTTACCTAAGCTACACAAAACTAATGTTCCACTTAGACCTGTCGTAGACTGTATCGGCTGTCCAACGTACAGGTTATCAAGATTCTTATCTAACCTTCTCTGCCCTCACACAGGCCACTCAGTCTCTTCAATCAAAAATTCTAATGAGTTTCACACAAAAATTAAAGACATTCAACTATCAAAAACTGACTTGTTAATCAGCTTCGACATTGTCTCCCTCTTCACTAACATTCCCCAGAAAGAAACAATAGAATTACTAACTCAAAAATTTCTGTCTGATATAGTTGAATTGTTCAAGTTTGTTATTGCATCAGGTTACTTCACCTGGAAAGGTCAAATTTACAAGCAAGAGGAAGGAACAGCAATGGGATCTCCTTTATCACCAAACCTAGCAAATTTGTTTCTAGAACACCTTGAGGAAAAAATATTCACTTTTGAACCCAAACCAAAAATTTGGCTAAGATATGTCGATGACGTATTTGCAGTATGGAATCATCCCGAACCTGAATTACAACTGTTTCTAGATAAAATTAACCTTCTTCATCATCGCATCAACTTTACGTTAGAAAAAGAATCTCCACAGGGTATCTCTTTTTTGGATTTACACATCAAAAGAAAAGAAGACGGTTCCATCGCCACTTCCGTCTTTCGCAAGCCTACATTCTCAAGTCGCTACATTCACAATTCTTCTGCTCATCATCCATCTCAGAAATCTGGCATTATTAAATCACTAGTTTCCAGAGCACACAAATTCTGCTCCTCTGAAGAATCTTTAAACCAGGAATTAGAAGTTATCAAAAATACAGCCATCCTAAATGGATATAATCCCAAAACAACTCAAAAAATCATCAGTCACTTCTGCATACATCAAACCAGACAGGAAGAAGTGCATAGGATTCCCATACCTTACGTTAAAAGCATCTCAGAACGTCTTTCTAAAATTATGAAGAAATACAATTTTGCCACTACTTACCAACCTATCAACCAAATTTACAACTTATTACCTTCTCCTAAGGACAAATTCTCACCCTTGATGTTACCTGGTGTTTATGAGATTCCATGCTCATGCAAATTATCTTACTTTGGACAGACAGGTAGGTCTGTTCAGAAACGCATCTCGGAACATCAAGACCACATTCGTCTTCTTAAACCGCAGAAATCTGGCCTCTCTCAACACGGAATTGAAAATCCAAACCATAGGATCCATTGGGAAAAGGCTAAACTTTTACATAGATCTATATTTAAACATGAACGTTTATACAAAGAAAGTTCTGAAGCCCTACTACACAGACCAAACTTAAACCGCAACAACGTTCTTACTATTCCTAAAGTATGGGAAATTATCATACAAAACTGTGTTAAATAATTAACGTTTTTTTTTTTACTACTTTAGCACGTTATGCACGTTTTCATGAGATTCTATTGTAATCATGCGCCCTAACTGTATGTTATTCCTAATTTTTGTTTAAATACTGTACTGATGATGTCCTAAGATACTTAGGATGAAATATTTACAATTAAATAATTTTCACTGTGGTTTATACGTGTGTTTCTTCTAATTATATTCTATTTCATTTCCTATGGTTCTCTAGTTTAACTATTTCAGGTACATTTCTTTTTTCTTTGGCAACTCCTATAGGTAAAGATGACTTCACCATTGCTTCTGCCTGGTATCTCCACTTCTGGGCCTGGTTCCCACTGAAGAGACCTCAATAAAGCTCGAAACTAGTCTGGGTAGTGGCCCTTCCCTTAATGCATAACATTATACATATCTGTAAGGAGATGTGTTTTGCATTATGGGAGATACTGAGATAGGAGTGATGTTAGCTTGGTCCACTTTTGCTACGAGTTGCCCGGTGTTGTACTACCTTACCCCAGTCCTGAAGATATTTTCAGGCCCAAACTTTGTTTGCTCACACTTGGATAAAGGATAAAATTAAATTTATTATAGTCTAACCAAGTGAAAAATGAACTTTCAACATCTTTCTCTAAATCCAGAGTAATTTAATAAAAAGGTGGCACACCGTTTGGCAACTCCTATAAGTAAAGATGACTTTACCATTGCTTCTGCCTGGTATCTCCACTTCTGGGCCTGGCTCCCATTGAAGAGACCTCAGTAAAGGTCGAAACTAGTCTGGGTAGTGGCCCTTCCCTTAATGCATAACATTATACATATCTGCAAGATGTGTTTTGCATTATGGGAGATACTGAGATAGGAGTGATGTTAGCTTGGTCTACCTTTGCTACGAGTTGCCTGGTGTTGCACTACCTTACCCCAGTCTCAAAGATATTTTCAGGCACAAACTTTGTTTGCTCACACTTGGATAAAGGATTAAACTAAATTTATTATATTCTTTTTTCTATATTATTAAAGATTCTATTTCTAGGTTCCAGGTTCTAAGTCCTTTCCTTTTCTTTGCAGTTTTGTTCCTATGGCTTCATATGCTGCTTGTTTAATTATTTGGCTAATGTTTTGCCATTCATTTTCTATATCTTCATTTATTTTCTTTGTATGATTTGTAAGTCTTCTTTAATATAGTTCCCTATATCAAATAATATCAAAATACTATCTTCCTGTAACAGTTCTATCTTAAATTGCTCCTGCGTTTGTTTTTGTGTTCTTGTATTGTTTCTATTTCTCTGGTCAATATTGCATACTCTGCAATTTCTTAACATCTTCTTTAGTTTTTTACCCACTATTGGTCGATGATGCTTTTATATCATCTGACTTCCTATGCATATTTATGTATATCTTTATTTTAAAGAAGCTGTTGGTGAATTTCAAACTATTATATGCCACAAATTCCCAAAGTTCTCCTCCATTGTTATTTATGGTGTTTTCTCCTCGATTACCTATTAAATCTTTAAATGTATTTGATCCAATTCTAGCATTGAAATGGTCTGCAATGGAAATTACATGAATTCTGCATTGTTTAGTAAGCTTTTTTATTTGTGTTCTGAATTATGTTTTGGAGGGTTTAGAGAATTTTACTGTTTCAGATTTTTTTTCCTTCTTCAGGCACATATATTCTCATGATTGTAATTAATTTCTTATTTAAGTCTAGCCATTATTTTTTCTAGCCGTTATTCTTTCGAAGATCCAGTTATATGATTCAATTTTGTCTTTCCATTTATTGTTGACCATGATGGCTGTACCTTCAGCTCCTCGTTTTTCATTGAGTACTCTACCGTATATTAGACTGAAGTTCTGTAGAGCCTTTTGATTTTTTATTTGTTTCTGAAATTACTGTTATTTCTATTTTCATTTCTGTTAGGGATTTTTGTATTTCTTCGATCTTGTGATTGATGCCTCTTATGTTTACTGTTCCGATCTGTATCCAGCTCATAATCCTTTTTCCCCAATTCTATTTCATTATCTGTTTTGGACTGTCCGGTTTTTATTCCCTTGAAATTTGCAAGTATAAGAATTTATCGGCTGGGCTGGTTACCAATCATCTGCAGCCTAGTCCAATGATGTGGCTGCCATCTTAGGGCCTCCAGACCTATCCACTTTGGACCAGGACTGCTTATTAGGTATTCACGGCTAACCACCATTTCTGATGGCCATTCCTCTATCCACCACCTGGGGACCTGTGTGGTCGCAGTAGCTCTGCTCCAAGAAATGTAATATAATAATAAGAATGGATATGGAAATTACATGAATTCTGCATTGTATTAGCTTTCAACATCATCTGGCTCCCACTGATGACACCTCAGTAAAGGTCAAAACTTGCCTGGGTAGTGACCCTTCCTATTATTCATAACAATATACACTTCCAAAAGAAAGTGTGGCATGCATTATGAGATATGAAGCAGTTAATGTGAAGTCAACAGCCTCTATATACAAGTAGCCTGGTTGTGAGGATATTTCATGAGCAAACTTTTGTTTTCTTATGCTTCAATAAAGGTTTAAAACAATAATATAATTTGTCAAGTATAACATGCATATTGTTAGGACGTTAACCTTTGATTAGTTGCATGGGGTTTATTTGACCTCAGCCATCATTCAAGTTTGATTTCTGACAAAACCATCATGGATTTTTGTTAAGATTTTGAGTAGCTGAGTTTCTTGCTGCCCTCGTGCCAAATCAGTCACGTGCCAGCCATTGGTGCAATCAGTTGTGGAGTAAGGAGTGATTTCTGATGTTTAGACCCCATGCGCCTAATTATGTGACAAAAAAGGTGCGAGTAATTAAGGGTTAATGCAGTTAGACTGTACTACTCTCTTCAAACTCATGATTTTATAGTGCTGATTTTTTTTATATTCTTTAAATTTTTATTTTAGCCTCATTGCATTGCAGCCTCAAGTAGTCATTACATAAACCAAAGTAATAAATAAATTGTAAAATCCATATTTTGTAGCCAAGTTGGCAAACTAGCGTGCTAAAAAACAGAAGTGTATGATTTTTCACTCTAGTATATGCTTGTTTAAGTCGAGTGTGTGTTGAGTAGTATTTGCACTGCTTAAAAGTTACAACTCTAAAGCTGTGTTTTCACTTGGAGTGCTGGTGAAAATATGTTATTACTGCTCTTAGGATTTTGTTGACTTACTGATCTGATTTGGTCAGTAAGGCAGAAAGGACCACTAAATGTCTATAGTAGTTTGTCTCTGACCATTCACAAGATTTGCTACATAGTATTCTGGATTTCTGTCTATCCTCTGAAGAGAACCAGTGAGTTTGAGACACATGCAACAAGTTGAAAAAAATAAATAGAAAAATTATTTATAAAATGGCAATAAAAGCTAAAAATTGATAGAAATGATTTTAAAGTGCAGAAGTGAGGTATTAAAGGTCATATTATATTATTTCAGTAAGCCATCACTTTCTGAAAAATACTGTAGATTTTCACCATAGCAAACTCCTGTTTACAACAATGTTTACTGTTGTAAACTGGGAGTTTTGGGGGTGATAGTTGATAGAGGTTTGAAGTTCAGAGGACATATTAACAAGTACAGATAGGGAAGTTATTATTCATCTTTATATGGTTATGAAACCATATATCTTTATATGGTTATATAAAACATACAACCAAATTGACTTTATCCTTGTAAGCACAAAATTTAAAAACTCCATCAACCTCACTAGAACTAGATCATTTTCTGGAGCCGACATTGGCAACGACCACAATATGGTCATCACAACTGTGAATATGAAAATGAGGGAAATATTACCTTCAAAATCAACTTGTAAAAGATATAATATAGAAAAATTAAAAGATCCCCAAATAAATACACTATATAAATACAAATTAAAACAAATTTTTGACACAAGCTTCAAGAAATATAATAATATCAAATCTAAAACCAAATGCTTCTCACAAAAGATAACTGAGACAGCTGAAGAAATTCTTGGATACAAAAGGAAAGTCAATAAACCATGGATAACCAAAAATATTTTGGACCTGTGCAACAAAAGAAGAAATTTGAAATCGCATATTAATAGCAGTGATAATAAAGAACAGTATGAAAATATTACTAAGATTATTAAAAAAGACATCAAACATGCTAGAAACTTATGGATACTAGATGAATGCAAAAATATAGAAGAGAATTTAAATAAAAATAATCCTAAAAGTTCTTTTCAAATTATCAATAAGTTAACCAAACCTTTTACTGCAATTAATTGGAGCATAAAAAATGAAGCTGGAACTCCTATCATTGATAACCAGAAAATAGTTGATAGATGGAAATGTTACACAACCAAGCTTTTTCAAAAGGACCCTCAACTGACTGACGATATTCTGGATGGAATTTTGTGAGGAGGTTCAGCGGAAGGAGATTACCCGATATTAAAAGAAGTCATTGCAGCAGTTAGCTCTTCAAAAATAGGAAAATCATTGGGAATTGATGGTGTTACAATGGAACTGATGCACAAAGGAGGTGATATCATCATAGACACCTTGCTAAATTTGTTCCAGGACATATGGAACACAGAAACTTAGCCTTCTGATTGGTGGACTTCTGTCCTTGTACCTATTCCTAAAAAAGGGAAACCGCAATAAATGTAGCAACTATAGAACAATAAGCGTTATTAGTCATCCAAGCTAAATCCTGTTAAAAATACTATTGTCAAGAATTGAAAAGAAAATAGAAAGCAGACTATCAGATGAACAAGCAGGTTTCTGGAACTCCAGAAGTACAATCGACCATATTTTTACAATACACATACTAGGTGAAAAATACATAGAGCATAACAAAATAATCTGTCACAATATTATTTTAATCTTAGTATCTCCCATAATGCACAGCACATCTCCTTGCAGACATGTATACTGCTATGCAGGACCGGCCTTCTCTGTAAAGGGGCCCAGGTGCAAGAAACCTTTTGGGGCCCTAAAATATTTTTCAAAGGTAAAAAGGATTCGATTACAAAATATACAGCAGAATCTTAAATAACAAACTAATGAAATATTCCGAAAACTCTATTCTAGAAGTACAAAATGGATTTAGAAAAGGACGATCATGTATAGATAGACCCAGCCTTCTGCCTAAAATTAATAATAGAGAAAAGAAGAGAATATAATTTAGAAACACATATTTCATTTATTGACTTTGAAAAAGCATTTGACAAAGTTAAAAGAAACATATTATTTAACATATTAAAAGAAAGACAAATACCAAATAATATCCTAAAAGCTGTCACAAGTATATATGAAAATAATCAAATACAAATAAGATTAAATCATGAGCTATCATATACAAGAGAGATAAACCAAGGGGTCCGACAGGGATGTCCCCTCTCAGCAACTCTTTTTAATATCTACTTAAATGAAATCATAATAAAATGGAGTAAAAATTTACATGAAGGAATTAAACTTTCACCTACAGTTAACTTAAACACTCTCCTCTTTGCAGACGACCAAATAATAATTACAAATTCTGAAGATAACTTACAGAAAGCTATTTTAAATCTAAATGAGATATCCAAAGATTATGGTATGATAATATCAATGGAAAAATCAAAAACTATGGCCTTTAAAGGACAAGATCCAGCAAGAACTAAAATAGTATTAGATAACAAGATCTTAGAACAGGTGAATTCATTTAACTACCAAGGATGTATGATCACTTATGAAAATGAAAAAGATATAAATATAAAAATTGCAAAAAATTTAAAAATAACAGGAGTAATTAACTCTATATTTAAACCAAACCTAGTTCAAAAACAAACCAGGCTAAAAGTATACAATACATTAGCCCTACCGGTCTTAATGTATGGAAGCGAAATCTGGACAATAAAACAAAAAGACAAACAAACAAAGATTAACAACAGCAGAAATGAAGTTTATGAGAAAAACTGCAAAGTATACCCTATTTGATCACAAAAGAAACGAAGATATTATGAAAGAATTAAACCAAGAACCAGTAATAGAAAAAATTAAAAAATATAAACATAGATGGATGGAACACGTTCAAAGAATGAAAACAGAAAGATTACCAAAACAAGCCTTAAAGTACAAGCCATTAGGAAAAAGAAAACCAGGACGTCCTCTTAAACGATTCAACGATGACTTCTAAAGCGGGAACAGGCCATACTAGGCCTAAATCCTTGATACGTATGATGATGACGATGATGATGAAAAAGGATTCGAAATAAACGTATTGTAAAACCTCTTACTTGCAAATGATTTTGGCACAGGAAAAAAAAAAAAAAACACATTCGAAATATAATAGGTTAACATAACGTTTATTGAACACAAAACACTAATATAATAGAGAAACACAGAGATATTATTATTACCGGGGGCCCTAAAATCCTGTCGATGAAATCCCTTTAGTTATAAGCAAAATTAGAAGAAGAAAAAAAAAAATACGTTTCTGCAAATTTGTACTGACTGTGCCCACTCGATCGTGGGGCCCACTGCACCCCTGAGATGGCCGGCTCTGTTGCTATGCATTAAGGGAAGGGCCACTACCCATACTGGTTTCAACCTTTATTGAGGTCTCGTCAGTGGGAGGCAGGCCGAGAGTGGAGATACTATGGCAGAAGCAATAGGAGAGGTCATCCTTACCTATAGGAGTTGCCAAAAGGTGTGCCACCTTATTATTAAATTACTCTGGATTTAGAGAAAGATGTTGAAAGTTTATTTTTCACTTGGTTAGATTATAATAAATTTAATTTAATCCTTTATCCAAGTGTGGGCAAACAAAGTTTCCGCCTGAAAATATCTTTAGGACTGAGGTAAGGTAGTACAACACCAGGAAACTCTCAGCAAAGGTGGATCAAGCTCTCTCAACTCCTTGCAGACATGTATACTGCTATGCATTAAGGGAAGGGCCACTACCCATACCGGTTTCGATCTTTATTGAGGTCTCGTCAGTGGGAGCCAGGCCCAGAGTGGAGATACTATGGCAGAAGCAACTACCTTACCTCAGTCCTGAAGATATTTTCAGGCGCAAACTTTGTTTGCTCGCACATGGATAAAGGATTAAACTAAATTTATTATAGTCTAACCAAGTGAAAAATAAACTTTCAATACCTTCAAAAGCTTTTGACTCAATATGGCACGAGGCATTATGGAAAACTTTAGAACATTATGGTATTGACAACAAGATCATTAGGATTATTAAATCTCTTTATTCCTCATCTGATATGAGAATTGAAATTGAAAATTACAGTAGTGAACCATTATGGGCAGAACGGGGGATAAGACAGGGATGCATCTTGTCCCCTCTTTTTTTTAATTGTTTTCTGGAATATGTCATAGATGAAGCTTTTCATGAATATGACACTGGAATAGTAGTTGGTGCACTAAGAATAAATAACTTGTTTTGCAGACGATATCGATCTTCTGGCAGAAAGTGAAGAAGAATTACAAGAGATAACCAGCTACATTTTCGGAACATTAAAAAAATATGGATTATACATAAACCTACAAAAAACAAAAACAATGATAACCTCAAAATCAGACATTGAATTCTTAAAGATACAAATTGGCAATAAACAAATTGAGAATGTTAACAAGTTCACTTATTTAGGAAGCACGTTGAATCAAGGAAGCACGTTGAGATAACAGAATAACAATCACAACCAGATTAAGACTAATTGACACTTTGGTGAATTCTATCCTCTTGTATGATTGTGAGGAGAGGAGACTCCTGTCTTTTGAAATGAAAGCTTACAGAAGACTTTTGAGAATTCCCTATACTGTTCACGAAACCAACGAAAATGTCTGAAAACTGATTGATTCAATAGACGAGAGAAAAGGGAAAAATATGCTGACAGCCATCAGAAGAAGACAGATGAAACGGTTCAGACATGTGGAGAGGGCTAATGCATTCCAAAACAAGCACTAAAAGGAATCATTCCGGAATCAAGGATTAGTGGCTGACCTCAATTAAAATGGACTGATAACATCAAAAAATGGACAAATTCTCCCCTTTCTCAACTGACATCAAAAACAAGAGACCGAGGTGATTGGAGGAGGAGGCTAACAAAGAATATCACCTACCAGTCATGAGTGACCCAATGGTCCATTTAGGAATATGGGAGAGGAGAAGAAGAAGATATGGTTATGATAGATGGGCAAATGAATGGGGGTATCGGTTTAATGCAGCAAAATGTAAGGTCTTGAGGTTTGGGAAACATCGATGGGACACTGCATACTCTATGGGAGAAGATAAGAGATCTGGGGTTGATAATTGATAGAAACCTGAAATTTAGAGGACATATTGCAAAGGTGGTGAAGGTAACACAAAGGATTGCTGCAATAATGAGAAGGATGCTGACCTGCAGAAATAAAACAGTTATCATTCCTTTGTTTAAGACCCTGATCAGACCACACTTGGACTATTGTTCTCAGATTTGGTCCCCAAGATTTGAAGGGGATAAATTAACTGTGGAAGGGGCACAAAGGCAGATAACAAAGATGGTTTCAGGACTGTACAATGATAGTTATGTGGATCGGCTAAGGGTATATGGACTGCAGAGTTTGGTGGATAGAAGAAGGAGAGGTGATATGATTGGGACTTTTAAACTGTTGAGAGGTGGTTACAGGGTTGACACTGGGGAGTTCTTTCACTTGGTTGAACAGCGGGAAGGAGTGATGACAAGAGGCCATCCCTGGAAGTTATGAAAGGAAACTGTGAGCAAGAGGGTGAGGAGTGGTTTCTTTGCATGGAAGGTGGTTGAACCATGAATGCATTGCCTGATGGAGTGGTGAGATTGAGAACGATCAATGAGTTTAAGGAGTGGTATGATAGACTTTGTGTTTCTTAGGAAGGACCTCCCATGATGAGTCTTTTGACTCCATGGAGGCCTGAATAATAATAATGATTCATCCACATGTTGATTACCATGCACAGATTTGATCACTTGTTTCCTTGGAGATCAGGAGGTGATGGAAAGGATTCAGAAACAAATGACCAAGCTGGCAACAGATTTGTGGAATGCTCCCTATGAGGATGGATTGATTGAAGATGTGGGGGTTTGATTGATACAAACCAATTTTTCAATACATGAGGAGCAGAAGGAGAGCTAGCGGGTTACCTTTGGAAATTTTGCAAAAGTATGGTTAGTAAGGCTATGCAGACTAGGTTCTTTGCTTCGAGAGTGGTGAATGAGTGGAATGGATTGCCAAAGGTAATTGTGAGTTCCCCAACTGTGAATAAATTTAAGAAGAGTATGATAAGTATTGTATGAATAATGATTAGTGTGGGTGTCCTGTGATAAGTCTTTTGACTCCATGGAGATACCTGTAAAATAATAATAATAAAATTTGGAGTAAAACAGAACTGAACTTCTTATCCTATTTCTAAAAAACGAAGAAAATGGGAGACATAAAAGAAAGAGGAGTATGAAATTATAAAAATTAAAATCCAGCAGATTTAGTACTTATGTGTCAAAATGTTAAGTTAGCTTAAATTAATGTCATTTACCTGAAATCTCCATAGCAAACTAAATATGTGCAGTATATATCATTAAAATCAAAAATAACCTGAAAGTATCAGTAGTCAGTTAACTTTAATCGATCATCTTCAATTAGAAAAAGGAAGAGAATGCAGGGGATTATTATTATTATTTCTGACACCTCCAAGGAGTCCGAAGGCTCATCATGGGAGGACACCTACAACTGTCTCAACCACTACATCGAACCTCTACTACGAATCATCTCCATCAATGCCATCTACTGCCCACCACAACTAGTATTTTTTGTCTGTAAATTGCATGTGTTCTGATTAGTTAGCCTGATTAGTTAGTGATTAGATGCTTGATTAGTTAGCCTAATGTTCGGATATTGGTATATTGTCAGGTGTTGGTCTTGTTCATTTTTCACTTCCATTGTTTGCATTTGTACTTTTTCATGTTGTCATTTTGTGTGCTTTTTATCTATGATTCCTGTCAATCCTTTGTGTTCACTTATAAATGTATGATTTTTGTCATTTTTTTTCCTGCACTGTTTTCACACCATTTCCTTTGTTTTATTGCCCATTTTCTTTAGTTTGTTTCCTTCCGTTTTGTTTGCTTAGTGACTTTAGCTATAGTTTTCTCCTTTCTTTTATTTCATAGTTTTAATACAAAATGCAAATAAATTTTATGCAGTACTTCCCACAGGATTACTTCCAATAGTTGTATTTTGTAACTTTTGTATAGAATTTTGCAGTTATAAGGTTTTTTGCTTTTACTGTTCCCAGTAGTGAGTTTAAAGTCACGGTGGATTCTGTAGGACATATGCTGGGACTGTTACCTAGTTCATTATAGTGGTGTTTGCTGTAGTGTGCATACACTATATATATGAAACTATTATGAGGTTTTATGAACAAATCAGTATTTATATGAATTCAGCTTTTCTGTATGTAATATCTCTAAATCTCCTTTTTTGGTTGTACAGATGTGAAAATAGGTTTATATTTGTAGCTATTCTTCAGTTATGTGTGTATGTATATATGTATGTGTGTGTATATATATATGTATGTGTGTGTGTGTGTGTGTATATATATATATATATATATATATATATATATAAATACAGAACTGAACTGTGTAAATGTATATACCTCCTTCTCCTATAGCCTCTCAGATGGAAATCACACACCATCTAAATATGCTACTGCCATCATTCTAGTACTCTTCATGTCTGCACTTGTAGTTCATGGTCACCAGGCAGAAGCTACTGCCCGACTTGACTTCCTTTGGAAGCTGCAAGCTATAGAAGAGAAAGAAGATATGGAACATTTGCAAGCCTATAATAGAAAACTGCTGGCCAATATTCTTCCAGCTCATGTAGCAGAATATTTTCTAACAGCTGACCGCAGAAATGAGGCAAGTATGTTTTATTATTTTTATAGAACAGTATTATTATTATCTTCATCAGATTCCATTTAGTCAAAATGCTTATAGGAGCTTTTTAATTATTACTACACTTATAACAAATATACCTTTAAATTCCTTCACTTTCTATTCATTTATTCATTCTCTATGTTAGAGGGAAAAAATTCCCTTATTTCTTAATCATTACATTTTAATACACCTTCTAGAAATGGTCTCCTGTTCTTCCCAATCTTTCAGATGTGAATAGTTTCCCACCATTTAATTGTTCTCTATCTCTCTCTCTCTCCCTCTCTCTCTCTGGACTTGTATGTCAGCTCTGTGCCTGTGGGATTTAAAGAATAAGCAACATATAGTTTGTAATTTTTTTAAAAAAAAGTGTATGTGTGTGTGAGAGGGATTTATTGCATAGAGTTGCTTTTGTAAGAGCATTCTACAATGTTTTTTTTTTTTTAATTGAATACCTAGTCACCCATCAAACCTGATGCTGAAATGAAGTGGAGAATATTGTACAATAATGTCCTTTCCACTCCTACCTTCCAACATAAATTCAGAATTATCAAAAAAAAAAAAAAAAAAAAAAAGTAAAAGTCTATAATCAAACAACTACCCTTTTTCATGCCTGCCTGGAATGTCCTGTAAACAAAAACAAATAAAAAAAAAGTTCTTTTGAACATTTCTCACTTGTGCTTGTCTACACTTGAAATGCTTGATTAAACAAGAAAGAAATTATTATTATTATATAAGTATCTCCATGTAGTTAGAAGACTTATTGCAGAAGACCCACACTAACCTTTATAAACACAATACTAATCATATCTCTGTTGAAAGTTTTTCACTTGGTTATATTATAAATTAAAGATACCAAGAAATTATATACTTGATTTAATCCATTATCCAAGTGTAAGCAAACAAAGTTTGCACCTGAAGTATTTTCAGGACTGGGACAACTCATGGCCAAGGTGATATAACTTCTCATCACTTCCTCAGTATCCCATAATGTAAAGCACATCTCCTTGCAGACTTGTATAATGCTATAAGGGAAGGGTCAGTCACTACCCAGACCGCTTTCGACCTTTATTGAGGTCTCATCAGTGGGAGTCCGACTCAGAGGTGGTGATACTAAGGTGGAAGTAATGGAGTAGTCATATTTCCATATACCAGTTGCCAAAAGGTGTCACACTTTATTATTAAAAATGTTCTGGACTAGAGATAGATAGTTGTTGAAAGTTTTTCACTTGGTTATATTATAAATTAAAGATACAAAGAAATTATATACTTGGTTTAATCCATTATTCAAGTGTAAGCAAACAAAGTTTGTGCCTGAAGTATCTTTCAGGAACTGGGGAAACTTGTGACAAAGGTGATTTTGCATTATGGGATACTGAGACAAGTGATGAGAAGTTATACCGCCTTTGCCATGAGTTGCCCCAGTCCTGAAAGATACTTCAGGTGCAAACTTAATACCAAGAAATTATATACTTGATTTAATCCATTATCCAATGGATAATGGATTAAATCAAGTATATAATTTCTTGGTATCTTTAATTTGTAATCATTTCTCTCTTAAAATTCATTCACTTTTGGGCACTCAACTAATTCTGGTGATCCATTCCATTTATTCACCTCTCTCCAAGTAAAAAAAAAAATCTATTCACACTCTTACACAACTTCCAGGAGTAACTCCTATTTCTCTCATGTATTGAAAAATTTCCTTTGTGTCATTCTTATAGAATTCCTTTAATAACTTATAAGTTTCTATCACGTCCTCTGTTTTCCACTTGTCAACTAAAGTTTGCAACCCACATACCTTTAATCTATGATAGGAAGCATTCCACAGACCTTTCACCATCTTGGTCACTCATCTCGAATCCTCTACACCACTTCCTGATCCTCAAGAAACCTAGGTGACTATGCATGGCAGTCCAGATATGGCCAAATAGGGGGTGGGATGGGGGGAAATGACATAGGCTTATAAAGAGGGATAATAATCCAAATAATCCTTTTAGCTATTTGACCAACTTTGGCAATATGCCAGTTCTCTATCCACCATTACCTCTAAATCTCTAGCCTCATCAATTTCCTGCAATTCAGTACCATCAATGTAATATACAGTATGTAATCTGTTAAACCCAAAGTGCAAAACCTTACATTTTGTAACACTAAAATGACAATCCATGGGTTGAGACTTAAGTGCTGTGAAAACATCTTGTTGGAGGCTTAATGTATACAGCACTTGGAAAGGATTAAAACTGATTTTAATACTTCCAAGCTTTATTTTTCACTTGGTCAGACTATAATAAATTTAGTTTAATCCTTTATCCAAGTGTGTGCAAACAAAGTTTGCGCCTGAAAGTATCTTCAGGACTTAAGTAAAGTGGTACAACACCGGGCGACCGCCTTGCAAAGGTGGAGCAAGCTACCAACACTCCTATCTCAGCATCTCCCATAATGCAAAACACATCTCCTTGCAGATATGTATAATGTTATGCATTAAGGGAAGGGCCACTACCCAGACTAGTTTCGACCTTTATTGAGGTCTCTTCAGTTGGAGCCAGGCCCAAGTGGGAATACCAAGGCCGAAGCATTAGCAAGGTCATCTCCTCCCATAGGAGCTGCCAAACGGTGTGCCACCGTTTTATTAAATTACTCTGGATTTAGAGAAAGATGTTGAAAGTTTATTTTTCTCTTGGTCAGACTATAATGAATTTAGTTTAATCCTTTATCCAAGTGTGTGCAAACAAAGTTTGCGCCTGAAAGTATCTTCAAGACTCGGGTGCTCCACCTTTGCAAGGAGTCGCCCGGTGTTGTACCACTTTACCCAAGTCCTGAAGATACTTTCAGGCACAAACTTTGTTTGCACACACTTGGATAAAGGATTAAACTAAATTTATTATAGTCTGACCAAGTGAAAAATAAACTTTCAGCATCCTTCTCTAAATCCAGAGTAATTTAATTAAAAGGTGGCACACCGTTTGGCAGCTCCTATGGGAGGAGATGACCTTGCTAATGCTTCGGCCTTGGTATCTCCACTTGGGCCTGGCTCCCACTGAAGAGACCTCAATAAAGATCGAAACTAGTCTGGGTAGTGGCCCTTCCCTTAATGCATAACATTATACATATCTGCAAGGAGATGTGTTTTGCATTATGGGAGATGCTGAGATAGGAGTGTTGGTAGCTTGCTCCACCTTTGCAAGGAGTCACCCGGTGTTGTACCACTTTACCCAAGTCCTGAAGATACTTTCAGGTGCAAACTTTGTTTGCACATACTTGGATAAAGGATTAAACTAAATTTATTATTTAATACTTCCAATATTTCATGTCAGTCACTGAGACATCTTCAGGGATTACAAAAAACTAACGTAATATACACTCAAATATAACACAATACTAAGCCAACCATGTGGGTGACTCTAAAGTTCTCTCTAGGTTGTGCGTCCTCTATGGGTGCATGTACACCTACATGCACCCATAGAGGGCGCACTAGGATCTCTGATAATTAATGTTTCCCAAATTTTCAGAAGTTGAATGCAACTGTATTTATTTAGATTTGATTGATTTCTGAGTGCCTCTGCAGATTCTAAAAATAGTCTTTCTTTTTTGAATTTTCTATGGTGGAGCATGGTGATTTTTTCCAGGAGATCATGTGGGTTGTATCCAAATATGATTTGTGCTCTTCTAAGTGGATGGTTGCTGATTCCTGTCTCTTCAAAGTATGCCAGCTTGCAAGAACAGGGTACTTTATAAACTCCAGGCACTGAATATAGAAAACCTACACACACACACAGGCAGATATGTTCATAAACTCTCCCATCACCACCTTACTCAACAATATGGTTATTAAAACTCTAACCAAGAGAGCATACCATTTTTGTTCTAGTGGAACTGTCCTTTCAGCCGAACTTAACCACATATACAACACCTTCTTCTCCAATGGCTACAGTGATCACAGTATTAAAAAATATCCAGTTCCCCATTCCCTGGCCATCTTTTCAGAATGAGTTCAGAAATGCTATCACCATACCCTACATCCATGGTACATCGGAAAAAATATCCAAGGCCTTGAAAAAAAAAAGTACAACCTCTACACAGCATTTAAGCCCCACCACAAACTTGCTATCCTTATCCTTTCTACCAAAGATCAGTTCCCTCCTCTCTCAGTGCCTGGAGTTTATAAAGTACCCTGTTCCTGCAAGCTGGCATACTTTGGACAGACAGGTACATCAGCAACCATCTGCTTAGAAGAGCACAAATCATACATCTGCAACCATCTGCGACTATGGTCAGTCTGGCCTGGCAGACTGTGTTTTGGATACAACCCACAGGATCTCCTGGGGGAAAAAACTACCATGCTCCGCCATAGTAAATTCAAAAAAGAAAGACTATTTTTAGAATCTGCAGCAGCACTCAGAAATCAACCAAATCTAAATAAATAAGGTTGCATTAAACTTCCGAAAATTTGGGAAACATTAATTATCAGAGATCCCGCCTTACATTCTAGGCAACCTACAATTGCCCATAGAGGGTGCACCACCTAGATAGGACTTCAGTCACCCACGTGGTTAACTTAGTATTATGTTATATTTGAGTGTATGTTACATTAGTTTTTTGTAATCCCCAAAGATGTCTCTCTCTGACGGAGATGAAATATTGAAAGTACTAAAATCAGTTTTAATCCTTTCTGAGTGCTGTATACATTCCATTAATCCTCCAAATCTCTATCACCTTCAGCAACCAACTGAGCATTCCCCCTTAAGTCTTTCCCTATATCATTAATATAGAAATTAAATAGTGACCCTAGGATAGAATCATGAGGCACTCCACTAGTCACTCTGATTCTCTTAGATACCACTCTACCATATACTTCCCTTTAGTGTTTGTCTGTCACCTAACCCTTATCCATGCTACCAGCTTCATATTGAATCCTGTTTGCTGAGTTACAAATTGGATTCAAAATTGGATTCAACTTTGCAATTCAAAAGTTGCAAAGTCCATCAGAGTGTTGCCATTTCCTTTATCTATTTTTCTTGTTAGTAAATTACAAATGCAGGATCCACCCTTTACAACGCTGTGCTGCTTCCCCTTAGAGCACTGGTTCTTAACCTTTTCGAAGTCATGGATCACTTTTGATTATAAGAAAAATTTGGGGAACACCAAAAGCATTAGTGTCATAAAACTAACAATAAAATTATGCATGGACTTGCCTTTTATAAAAATGGAACTTATTTTAATGCGATACTTGAGCTTGTCAGCTTTTGCAGATTTCAGCAATATCAGGTTATATAGCTACCCTCATCCCTTTTTCAAAGTCTTTCACACTTTTTAGTTTTTCTAACCTCCACATAGCCTTTAAAGGAATGCGAAGAACCGATCAGGGCCTCTGACCTAATGTCCAATCCTCACCTTCTCGTGGTACATCCTGTTATGTATCTACCTGCATACTGAATGAACAAAGATGGGCTAACAATTTGGAATTTAGCCAACCAAATTGTATTCTTATTGGCTTAAACCAAAATAAAAAACGATGGTACAACATGACAGAATATCATGTTGTACCCAACATGACAGAATATCATGTTGGGGCGTCGCCTGGTTAAACAAGGCCCCTGTTGTTTTTGCCAGAGAACCAGGGCAAACAGCGAAAAGGCAGCTACTGGAACAAATCCTACTAATCCTAACCAGGCGACGCCCCAGCTAGTTGACATTATTATTAGCTTTGTTCTTTTCTTCAAATTTTCCCAATATATTTTTGTATGTCTGACAATCATTTCCTACTCTGCTATTTAGATCCCCAATAAGGACCAACTTTTCCTTTTTCATTGTGTCAGTTGCTTTCTCTAAAGCATCAAAAATTTCCTCCACTTCTCTTTTAGTAGAACCTTCTGTGGGACCATAGGCATAAATAAATCTTATCCAGTTCCTCATTCTCATATTTGCCCACATCACTCTACTTGAGACTGCCTGCTTCAAGAAGATTAGCCTCGTATTTAGCATTGAATACTATGGCTACTCTTTCTTTTCTTGGATTGTCATTGCTAAATATAACATTTTGTATTTATTGCTCAGAAAGATCTCACCAGTTTTTGCCTTTTTTGTTTCAATATCGCCAGAGTTCAAGATCGGTACTATCAACATAAGAAGTCTTGAATGGCAAAGAAATGGAGCTAGCTCAGGAATTGGATAAGTACCAGAGCGTACAGAGGATTTGAAATTGGAAGTGATCACAATTTAGTCTTGATAGCAGGATAAAATTGAATTTCATGTTGAAAAGAAGAACATGTAAGAAAGTTTTAAAGTAAATAAAATTGAGCGTATCTCAGATGTGAACTGTAGACTAAAATACACAAACATTATTGAATTAAAAATGAAAAAGTTTGAGAACAGGAACAAAACCTTGGAGGTTCAGAGGCAAGCCCTGAAGAAAACACTGATTGATTCAGTCAGAGTGGCATGATGTGGTGAGATTGTTTGTAAGGGTAGAAAAATCAGAACTCCATGGTGGACACAGAAAGTTAAAAAAGCAGTGAAAGAAAAGAAGAAAGCATATCAAAAGTTCCTGGCAAATAAGTCAGCTTGTGCTCTTAGAGAATATAGAGACAAATATAAGAAAACCAAACACTGTGTAAAACTAGCTAAACAAAAGTCATTGGAGGACTTTGGTAAGAACATTGAAAATAAGAATCAAGAAGGTGGCAAGATATTCTGAAGGTTGGTGAAGAAGCTCAGAAATGGAGGAAAGAATGCTGTAAAAAATTAAAGATGATAAAGGTGACTTGAAAACAGAAGAAAAAGATATTCTTGAAGTATGGAGTAATTACTTCAAAAAATTGCTAAATGAAACAAGTGGTGATGACAGCACAGTGGTGAAAAACACTGACCAGGCATTCAGTCAGGAATATATACTTGAAGTAGAAAAAGTGATCAAAAGCCTGAAATGTGGAAAGGTAGCAGGAGTAGATGATATTCGAACAGAAATGCTCAAGTATGGAGGTATAAAAGTCTTAAAGTGAAGAAGGCCTGAACAGAGGGACAAATTCCAGATGATTAGAGTAGAGCTCTCATAGTACCCATATAAAAAAATGGAAATAAAACTGAATGTGAGAATTACAGAGGTATTTCCTTACTGAGTGTTCCTAGTAAGACATATGCAAGTATACTTGAGAAACGGTTGAGAAGGTTTGTGGAAGAGAAGCTCGTTGAAGAACAAGCTGGATTCAGGCCAAATAGAGGCTGTCAAGATCAGATTTTCACTTTACAGTAGATAGTTGAGAAATCATGGGAATATAACAAAGATGTGTATTTAAGCTTTGTAGATCTGGAAGGTATATGACAAGGTGCCAAGAGAGAAGCTATTCGAAACTCTACAGTTGTATGGTGTCAATGGGGCATTATATCAAACAATACTTTGTCTTTATTTGAGTTGTAAGTCAGCAGTTAGAATACAGGAGGGTGGTTTAATGTTAAATCAGGTGTCAGACAAGGATGTACTTTATCCCCTCTGTTAATCGTTATCTGTTATTAGTTATCTATATGGATCACATTATGAAGGAAAGTGGCATTAAACATAATATCGAAATTGGAGGTGTTAATGTCAGCTCTTTTCTTTATGCGGATGATGTTATACTTCTAAATAAATCCGCTACAAGTCTGCAAGATTCCCTGACTAAAGTGAATAACTGTTGTAATAGATATGGAATGAAGGTCAGCATTAAAAAGACAAAGACAATGAAAATAGGCAGAAACATTGAAATCAACTGCATTGTGAATGGAGAACCTAAGTAAAGCATTTCAGCTACTTAGGCACGATTTTTAGTGAAGATGGTAAATTAAAAATGGAAATAGACAACACAATCAACAAAGCTAGTATGGTAGGAAGTCAACTGAATAAATTTATATGGAATAAGAGAGGAATTAGCCAAAACACTAAATTAGCTATACACAAGACAGTATTCAAGCCAATTTTAACTTATGTATCTGAGAGCTGGGTCAGAAGTAAAACACTTGACCAAAGACTAGAGACCACAGATATGAGAGTCCTGAGAGGAAAGATGGCATCAATGGCAATATCATATTAAAAATGAGGATATATTATTAAAGAACTTGACATTGTCAGCGTCCAGAAATGTGTTAACAAAACTAATCTTAGGTAGTATGGTCACTTGAACAGAATGGAAGAGGAAAGATTAGCAAAACAAGTGTTCTCTGCCAGGTTGGCAGGGAAAAGACCCAGAGGATGACCAAGATATAGGTGGATGATATAATCACGTAATCACAAGAAAGATATTTATTTAACCAAATATTTCGGTCTGGAAATAGCAGACCATCGTCGGTGGTATTACAAGAACAGTTTAAAAAATATACAAGCTAGAATACTAACAATAGATCGTTGAAATTAGAACATGCCGCGTGATGTTATATCACTAAGTATGAAACGAAATATTTTGAAGTAGAAACATGATTGAATTTGCTATAAAAAAAAAAAAAAAAAAAAAAAAAAAAAAAAAAAAAAAATTTAATGAGTAATCTTGATTAGGCTTTCCCAGATTTTTGATATAGATATGCAGTCATTACGATTCAGGTTGGGATGATGGAGCAAGGCCTCCACGCTTTCCTTGAACAAACGTTCGAACCTATAACGGGATCTATGTAAGAGGCGCGTTTTGGACCAAAGGATGCTGTGGTCAGTTTCAATCCCGTGTTGAGCCAAACCAGACTTTTCAGGTTTATTGTGAAGAATGGATGATTGATGTTCTTGGATTCTTTTTTCAAGAGAACGTCCAGTCTGTCCAAAGTAAGAGAGATCACAGTTGCAAGGAATTTGATAAACTCCAGGAAGAGATAAAGTTGAGCGTTTGTCTTTAGGAGAAGGAAAATGAGAAGACAATTTGTTAATAGGAGAATACGTAGCTGTTAAATCATATTTCTTCAAAATTCTTGCGATAGGTTCTGAAATACCGGAGATATAAGGAATAGGTACTCGACGTATTGAATCTTTGTTGTTTTGTGGAGGATTATAAGATGTAAGAAGACGTTGAATACTTTTTTCAGAAAAGCCATTGAGTTTCATGTGTTGCTGGATAGTAGAAAGTTCTTTCTGTAGATAATCAAAAGTAGAACAATTAGTTTTGGCTCTTTTGATGAGACATTTTATAATTCCTGTTTTATGACATGGATGATGGGCTGATTCTTTCAGAATATAACGACCTGTGAATGTTGGTTTCCTGTATACTGTAGTTGTAAGAATATTTGAAGATGATCGGATGAGGAGAACGTCTAAAAAAGATAACTGGTTGTTTTCTTCTAATTCCATAGTAAACTTTATGCGATGATGTAAGGAATTAATACTGTTTAAAAAGGAAGATAAAGTGTTTTCACTGTGAGGCCAAATAGCAAATATGTCATCTATATATCTTACCCAAAAAGATGGTAGAGGGAAACTAGATGTGAAGAGGACTTTTTCTAAATGTTCCAAATAAAAGTTGGCTAAAGCTGGAGAAAGAGGACTTCCCATGGCTGTTCCTTCTACTTGGCTATAAAATTTGTTTTGACATATGAAATAACCAGAATGTATAACGAAATCGAATAGTTTTATAATATCTTGAGGAAAGATGTCAGCAAGTAGTTTTAAAGTTTCCTTAAGAGGTACATTGGTGTATAAAGATTCTATATCAAAACTAACCATAAGATCTGTAGGTTGTAATGAGACATCTTTTAATTTTTCTAAGAAATCTGAGGAGTTTTTTAAAAAAGAACTAGAGTTGCCAATGTAAGATTTCAGTAATTTAGCTAGATATTTGGCTATACGGTAAGTAGGAGAATCAATGCAATCTACTATTGGACGAAGAGGATAGTCAATCTTATGGATTTTTGGAAGGCCATAAAATCTAGGAGGTCTTGCAAAATGAGTTTTAAGTCTTTCAATTGTGTCTTTATCCAAACTGATGACTTCATCAAGGAGAGAATTTAATTTCTTTAGTTGTCTGTTGGTTGGATTATAATCAATTTCTTGATATGTGGAGCGATCTCGAAGCAAAAGAGAAAGTTTTCTTCTGTAATTTACTGAGTCCATAACTACTGTTGCTTTTCCCTTGTCAGCTTTAGTGATAATGAGGTGATTATTTTTTCTCAAGGACTGTAAAGATTTCATTTCAGAAGGAGATATGTTAGAAGGAGGAAGTTTAGCCTTAAGTAGAGAAGAAGCGACTTCTAGGCGAAGAGCATTAGTTTTGATATAGAATCTTTATACACCAATGTACCTCTTAAGGAAACTTTAAAACTACTTGCTGACATCTTTCCTCAAGATATTATAAAACTATTCGATTTCGTTATACATTCTGGTTATTTCATATGTCAAAACAAATTTTATAGCCAAGTAGAAGGAACAGCCATGGGAAGTCCTCTTTCTCCAGCTTTAGCCAACTTTTATTTGGAACATTTAGAAAAAGTCCTCTTCACATCTAGTTTCCCTCTACCATCTTTTTGGGTAAGATATATAGATGACATATTTGCTATTTGGCCTCACAGTAAAAACACTTTATCTTCCTTTTTAAACAGTATTAATTCCTTACATCATCGCATAAAGTTTACTATGGAATTAGAAGAAAACAACCAGTTATCTTTTTTAGACGTTCTCCTCATCCGATCATCTTCAAATATTCTTACAACTACAGTATACAGGAAACCAACATTCACAGGTCGTTATATTCTGAAAGAATCAGCCCATCATCCATGTCATAAAACAGGAATTATAAAATGTCTCATCAAAAGAGCCAAAACTAATTGTTCTACTTTTGATTATCTACAGAAAGAACTTTCTACTATCCAGCAACACATGAAACTCAATGGCTTTTCTGAAAAAAGTATTCAACGTCTTCTTACATCTTATAATCCTCCACAAAACAACAAAGATTCAATACGTCGAGTACCTATTCCTTATATCTCCGGTATTTCAGAACCTATCGCAAGAATTTTGAAGAAATATGATTTAACAGCTACGTATTCTCCTATTAACAAATTGTCTTCTCATTTTCCTTCTCCTAAAGACAAACGCTCAACTTTATCTCTTCCTGGAGTTTATCAAATTCCTTGCAACTGTGATCTCTCTTACTTTGGACAGACTGGACGTTCTCTTGAAAAAAGAATCCAAGAACATCAATCATCCATTCTTCACAATAAACCTGAAAAGTCTGGTTTGGCTCAACACGGGATTGAAACTGACCACAGCATCCTTTGGTCCAAAACGCGCCTCTTACATAGATCCCGTTATAGGTTCGAACGTTTGTTCAAGGAAAGCGTGGAGGCCTTGCTCCATCATCCCAACCTGAATCGTAATGACTGCATATCTATATCAAAAATCTGGGAAAGCCTAATCAAGATTACTCATTAATTTTTTTTTTTTTTTTTTTTTTTTTTTTTTTTTTTTTTTTTTTTTTATAGCAAATTCAATCATGTTTCTACTTCAAAATATTTCGTTTCATACTTAGTGATATAACATCACGCGGCATGTTCTAATTTCAACGATCTATTGTTAGTATTCTAGCTTGTATATTTTTTAAACTGTTCTTGTAATACCACCGACGATGGTCTGCTATTTCCAGACCGAAATATTTGGTTAAATAAATATCTTTCTTGTGATTACGTGATTATATCATTCAGTCTTATGTCGCAAGTATCCTTAAAACAACAAAGATATAGGTGGATTTATACAGTAAAAAGTGCCTTAGAAGATAGAAATATAAGATTTGGTGATGTTAGATAGGTAACAGACTGATTTGGAGGAAAATTGTAGATATGAAGTTAGTAATGATGTAATTTTTCATTTAGTACTATCTTATCCTATACATCTCATAAGGGTATAATATATCAGGAATTTGATGATGACTTAATAAAATACGCCATCTATAGGACATAAAGCATGGATACAGCATATTAAGGTCTTAACGGTACCAATTTTTTTTTTTTATTAGGGTGATAGTGCAATTCTGCATGAATATAATGATATAATGGCCTGTGTGAACTTTTTCCAAAAACAGTGAAAACTATAGGCTGTTGCTCAGATAACAAAAAAATAGCACATTCAAAAAGGCTAGTTGTTTTCTAGTTTTCCTAAAGTGAACTTTATGGTTGAACTGAATTTATTTAGGATGAGAATTTTTCTAAATCATGAGAAGAATAATTTATGGAGCACTTCAGATGTCTCCTCAATGATATTTCTCCCAGCTCTATGCTTTGGTACAGGTATGTTTATGACATCTTTACAATTTGAAATGGTTCTTCTCCTGACTGAAAATTAAAAAATTAAAATAAATACAGTTCAACAAGAACACAGTTCACTTTAGAAAAAGAAGAAATTAACCAAATTGCCATTTTTGGATCTGCTAATGTCAATTACACAGAGGATCTTAATATGTAGAAATAAAGAGGTTATAGTTCCATTGTATAAGGCTTTGATCAGGCCTGATGTGGAGTAATGTGCACGGATTTGGTTGCCTAGTTTTTATGGTGATGAGGATATATTAAAAAGGGTAAAGAGAAGACTAAAGTAACTGGTCTTTGGAATGTGGGATATGAAGACAGATTAAGCGAATGCAATTTGCAAGGCCTTATGAATAGGAGGAAGAGAGGGGATATGATTGAGATGTTTAAGTTGGTAAGGGGTTGTTATCAAGTTAATGTGTAAGAAATTTTTCATAGAATGGGAGAAGGGGATAGAACAAGGAGACCTCCTTGGAAGCTGTGTAAGGAAGGTGTTATCAGGGACATAAGGAGTAGGTTCTTTGCATGGAGAGTGATTAATCAGTGGAATGAATGCATTGCCTGATATTGTGGTAAATATAGATACATTGAATGAGTTTAAAGCATGGTTTGATGGACCTTATGTGTAACAGTGGTTGCCTTCCATGATGAGTCTTTTGACTTCATGGAAGTATCTGGTGTTAGCAGGGGTATAAGGAGGGCTCTTTACATGGAGAGTGGTTAGTGAGTGGAATACATTTCCTGACAGTGTAGTGAATGTGGACTCACAGAATGAATTTAACCTCCCTACTAACTTGAAGAAGAATGATGGAATCCAAAATGAAGGAGGCAAGATGGGAAAGTTGGACAGAAGCAAGAGTAGTTGCGAGGGACAAGGGCAGATGGAAAACCAGCATTGCAGCCTTATGTGCCAGTAGGCACAGAAAGACTAGATAATGATGATGACCGGCCACAGTGGATAAAACCAGGGTTAACCTCCCTGCAGCACAATTTGTTGAGCTTTGTGTGCAACAGTGTATACCTCCTGTGATCAGTCTTTTGATTCTATGAAGGTGTAGTGTTAATAATTATGTGTGTGTCTGTGTAGAATTTTACTTTTTTTCCCCTTATTATAGCATTTGTGGTCCTTTTAGAATTTTTCTGTTATTTGTATATTATGTTCCATTTCTGTACTGAAGATGCCTTTGACACATTGGCAAAAATTTTACCATTAAATATTAAGTTATTTAACATGAGTTTTTTTTTTTTTAAATTCCATCAAATCTTATTTGAATCAGCTTTGAATATGTTAATTAATAAGACTACACTTATCCTTGTGTTTGTCACATTTACTTTAAAGTATTTTTTTAAAAGTGTGTAGAAATCAGATTTGTTTTGAGAATGTATAGTTATAAAACTTAACGAAAGCAAAAGCTCATATAATCGATACATTATGAATCTTTTGTTTTCAACTTTCCTGTACTATCGCTGTACTATTTTGGATGCTTTTTAAAACCTTCTAGAATGGGAGATTTCCACATGAAACACACTGATTAAACTATTACAGTACAAAAAAAAAAAAAAAAAAAATTGTGTATTCAAATAGCATAATTTTTATGTTAAAATTACATTATTCATTCTGAGTTCAATTTCTTTATATTTCAGGAGCTTTATCATAAACAGTGTGAAAGTGTTTGCATTATGTTTGCTTCCATTCCTAACTTCAGTGATTTTTACATGGAATTAGAAGCCAATAATGAGGGAGTGGAGTGCCTTCGATTGCTTAATGAAATTATTGCTGATTTTGATGAGGTATTGTTTATTATTAATTTTTACATCTCTCTCTCTCTCTCTCTCTCTCTCTCTCTCTCTCTCTCTCTCTCTCTCTCTCTGTCTGTAAATTGGTAAGGTTCCAAATTTTAACTCCTCACCTTATTCCAGATTCTTGAAGAAGAGCAATTCAGCTGTGTGGAGAAAATTAAAACAACAGGGTATACTTATATGGCTGCATCAGGACTAACAGCTCTGGTTGTAGATCTTACAAATCATTCCCATGTCACCACTATGGCAGACTTTGCACTCAGGTTAAAGGAGCAGCTAGATTATGTCAATGAACATTCCTTTAATACCTTCAAAATAAGAGTTGGTGAGGAATACTGTTATTTTTTATTGCAATCTCAAATTGTTTTTGCTTTGATTAAATAAATGGTTATGATTAGTAAGTCTTGTGTAGAAATATGTTTTTACTATGAGTTATTCTGCCAGTAACTTTTGATAGAAAAAATTATTTTATTTATATTAACATAGTTTTTTTTTTTTCTACTTTATGTTGTTTTATGCAAAAATCACTTTAGTGATATACTGTATATGTTGTTTTATTTATTTATGCAAAAATATTTATGCAAAAATCACTTTAGTGATATATATACAGGGTGTTCGGGATAAATTTGACATATTTATAATTAATTATATTTTTCCGTAAGTTACATGTATTAACACACACTTCTCTTCATTTAAAAGTTTGGACCCTTCTTCATTCATATACAAGATGTCAGAAAGGATGGATAGCTGGAACCCACCTGAATCATGGAAGAGAATAACTTGTATCATGATGATTCGTGCCTGCCATCAAAATAAGGATATTACGACTGCTGCCCAATGCTCCCTGAATACAGTAAAAACAATCAGGCATGAACTAGAGACTTGCAATGGTGACTACGAGGATGTAGCAAGAAGAAAGATCCCTAGCAGACGATCTGATTGCGTTCGTACAGCAGAATTCCTCGCAAATCTGCAGGAACAGGTGTTGAAGAACCCTGGCATTGGAATTCGGGCTTTGTTCGTGGAGTTGCTAACTGTAGTCAAGCCCTGGATAACAAGGGTAGCCAATGGTAGGCCGTATGTATGGCAGCAGGATTCGGCCCCTTGCCACACCTCTGGGAAAAGTCAAAAATGGTTGTCTGAAAATTTCTACGACTTCACCAGTCCAAATGTTTGGCCTCCAAACTCCCCAGACCTTAACCCCATGGATTATTTTGTATGGGGCGCAGTTGAAAAAGACACCAATCGCACTTCCAGTAATACAAAAGCCCAGTTAATGGATAAAGTTAAAACAGTTTTTGCGGCCCTTCCCAGGGAGACTGTAGCATCAGCTTGTTCGAGGTTCCGAAGCAGAATTGAAGCTGTGATCGATGCTAATGGTGGTTATTTTGAGTAAATCTTGTTGATAGTATTGTAATTAACTCTGCCTGTAATGTTTTTTTGTCAATTCATTAAATTTAATAGATACAAAGAAGATTTTCTTTTTCCTTACGAAACTGTCAAATTTATCCCGAACACCCTGTATATACAGTATATATATATATATATATAAGCTTCTCTTTAGTATAAGACATATTTTGATTTTTTAAATAATTTTCTAAAATGTCCTTATTAAAAATGTTAAAGAATCTGAGGGAAATGTTAGCTTTCTGAGGTTATGTTTCTTGAGAAATATAATTTCCAATCAACAACTCTCTCACTATTCAGGAGTAAAATGGAAACTTCCAAGTATTAGCAACCCTACATATAGTGCTCAAGCAGTAATACTATTTCTTCCATGTGTCTTAATACTACACGTCTAGATAAGGTGACATTTATCATTTGGTTGGAAAGAACTAGGTTCACACACCACCTAGGATTTAAAGAATCTTTAATAATGGCTTTTCTGTTGTGAGTTTTTCCTCGAACAAACTATAGAGTTTTTGATCTGACAAAACTGGTAAACAAGCTGAATGATGTGCAATTAACAGTTGTAATATAATGACTTTAGACTTAGTTGCTTCAGCTGTAATTAAAACCAATCCAAACCCAGTTATTTTTTGCTGTAGGCTATCAGCCTATTGTTTTAGTGGTTATTGCAAGCCCTCTTTCCATCTTTTCTTTGATTTTTCACACTATTCTTTTAATGTTTTTAGTTTTTTTTCTGTGTTATTATTCTGTTATTTTGCATTCTTCATGCATAAGCATTGATATGATTATTTTTTCTTTTGCTTATTTAGTTACTTATTGTTTGTACCAAACATTGTTAGTTTATTTCTTTTTTCAATCCTGTGATTATATTTATTAGTTTATTTTAGCTGTTTTTCAGCTTATGTTTCAGAAATATATATCACTATTGCCATGGCCAAGTAATTTGGTTTCATAGAAACCTAATTAATGATGTGATATGGTGGTTAATTCTGTCTATAGTTTGCTATGTGTTGTGTATATTCTCTAACCGTTTTGTCTGTCTTGTGGAATGAAAAACTGTAGTTTCCACCTCTGTATGAAACTGGCAATAGGACTTTTTACCTTTGTTTGAAAAGTTCTTACAAAAGTTCTTTGCATCATACAGAATTTCAAAACCAAGTCTTCCAACCAAAGGGCTACAGAGGCTCTGGTTAAGACATCTCTGTTATTCTTTTTGCATTAATTATTACTATTTAAAAATATTAAAACTTTCTTGTATAGTGAGACCTGTGGAGTTTCCATAATTAAACATTAACATGTGTGTCACAGTAAACTATATTTATTTTACAAATATTTTGTTTTGCATAGTGTAAGACATCATCAGTGAGAGTGAAGAACAATGGTAAGGAATTTGAACAATGAAACATTACAGCACATGTATCAAACTTGAATCCCTCTGTACAAATAGTTGCACATTTGTTAAAACTGTTGGGCAACAATTCGATTATTATGATACAATCTATTTTACACAATCGAGTATAACAATTTCCCAAACTTTTGGGATCATAAAGCAATTGTTATAATTAATATTAGGTCTTTGAAGTAGAACTTCAGTACTTTCTTTAAATAGCCTTTCATATCTGTACATAGATCTGTGTAGAAGTTTTGTGTTTTGCTATTGGATCCTATGGTTTGCATTTTCAATTCCATGCTGAGCCAAATCCAATTTCTGCATTTCAAGCAAGATGTGATCAGAAATGCATTTGTAGACTGATCTTCCTGTTTGTGTATAATATGACAGATTGCATGAACATGAGACTTGGCATACTCCAGGCAGATCGTTATTGAGAGTTTGTTGTTTGAAGAGGATAAGAGATTATGAATTTGGTTAATAGGTTTGAAAGTGAAAAGTTGATATTTTTATAATCTTTGCAACTCTGTCAGAGATGCCTTTGATGTACATGTCTAGATAAGGTGACATTAATCATTTGGTTGGAAAGAACTAGGTTCACACACTACCTAGGTGTGTCTTGGAATGGTTTTAACTATTTTTTGTGTTTTGAGGTTGAATCCATTTATTACAGTTGTTTGTTTAATGGTTTCTAATTCCTGTGTGCTCTAGTCAGTAAGACTTTTATGATGCCATATTTCTAAGATAGGTGGTGTTCTGATGTATTGTGAACATAGCGCCTTGTAAAGGTAGATGTTCAGTAGACAAGGTTTCGTTGAATATGAATGTCAGGAAAGGAAAGGGAATTCCACTTGTTTCTTTTTCTAATGTGAATGTAATTCAAGGATGTAGGTTGTTAAACTTTTTCTACAAATAAATAGAATTCTGGTTCTGTGTGATTCAATACTCAATGTCATCTATGTACCATAACCAAATAGATGGTTTTGGGTTAAGAGAAGATTCTTACTTCCAGATGTTCCAGTTAAAAATTTTCTAGGTTAGGTGATAGTGGTGAACCCATAGCAGCTCCCTCCTCTTTGTTGGTATAGCTGTTCTTGCCATGTAAAGTATCTTTAAATAGATCTACTATGTCTTCTGGAAATTCTTGGGCTAGAAGGTCTGTTGTTTCATTATGTTGAATGTTCATGAAGGGGGAAATGTGATGTCAAAACTTACCATCATATCTGAAGATGTCAGTTTAATATCTTATATTATTGTGCAAAATTCTGTGGAATTTTTTATTGCAGAGGCTGAGTGGCTAGTGACGAGTGGCTAGGTTTGAAAGGAATCTTGAGACCTTGTAGGTTGGACTGCCTGTGGAATCAACAATTGACCTAAGTGTGTAGTGGCAATTACTTCTGTGTAGCTTTGGTGCTGCATATATTCTGAGAGGTTTTGCATGGTAAGTTCTGAGTTTTTTAAGAATTGCTTGGTCTGTGGATGTTGTTTTGTTCAATAGCTTGTTAAGCTTATTAAGTTGGTTTTGGTAGAATCTTTATGAATCTCAGTATGTGTATTCCAATCACATAACAGTAATTCCATTTTTCATTCATAGGATTTGGTGTCTAGCACTACTGTGATGTTTTCCTTGTTAGCCTTTGTAATAACTCTATTGTTATTGTGTTTTAAAGACTTTATGGCTTTAAGTTCAGAAGGTGGTTTACTTATTAAATTACTTAAGGAATTTACAACGTACAAATGATATAAATTAAAATTAAACTTTAATCTATATTCCAATATTTCAGCTACATCATGTTGCCATTTTCACAGGAACTTAAAATAAAGACACGTGATGCAGGCACTACACACAGTAACTGAGGATGAAGTAGGAAGCTGTTGTTTTGCCTAAAAGTCCTGATGGTGCCCCCTAGTGGGCTATGTAAGTATTCTTGGCTGTTGGACTGAAGGTCTTCTGATGTAAGTCTCCCAAATTTGGGGCAGTCTCATGCAACCAAATTTGTTGAGGTTTGGCATGTTTCTTAGGGCTCAGGCTGATTCCAGCCTTTCAAATTTGAATTTACTATGGTGTATAACCATGGCTTTCTTCCACCGTATTCTGTGGCGAGTATCCAGAGCATGGTCTGCAAGACTAGAGTGGCTGTACTGGTGAAAACGTATTTTAAGTTCCTGTGAAATTAGCAAAGTGACGTTGCTGAAATATAGGATTATTGATTAAAGTTTAATTTTAATTTATATCATTTGTACATTGTAAATTCTTTAAGTAATTTAATAAGCATGTATAACCAACGTCTAAGCCTTTCTACGAGAATCAGAAGGTGGTATATTCAGTTTGGGTGGTTTTGCATCATAAACGATGTTTGCAACCTCTACAGCACATGCGTTATGCTGTTTCATTGTTCAACTTCTTTACTGTTGTTCTTTGCTCTCATTGATGATATTGAGGATGTCTTACAAAATGCAAGATGAAATATTTGTGAAATAAATATTATATTTTACTGTGGCACATCTTAATGTTTAATTAAAATACTAAATTTTCATCATTTTCTGATATATACTCTCTCTCTCTCACTTGGGGGGAACCAGACTCCTACCAGGTGCGTCCCTTGGGTGGCAGATGAGGGAAGCCCCAATGGGTTGCTCCAAATAAAGAGTAAGGAGCCGTGGACCAAAGGATGTGACAGAGAAATGGCAAGCTGGCCACATGAAAATGCCAAAATTTCCATGGATTACAAGATTACTGGGAATACACTACCACGTACAGGGTAGATGACACGCCAACATGAGCCTCACATAGAGTTGGTGAGAAATCTTCTATGTGGTAAGTATATAGCTATTGTAAATATCAGATCTCTATACAAAGCAGGAAAACTCCAAATTCTACAAGAGAATCTGAAAAGGATAAAGTGGGATATTATAGGAATCTCAGAAACTCACTGGACAGGAGAAGGATGCCTAAACATGCCAGAGAGCAAATTATTCTATTCGGGAAGAAGAGACAAAGTACATAGAGAAGGAGTTGCAATTCTAATAAAACAAAATCTTACTGCAAGTATAACAGATATCAAGCCTATCTCCTGCAGAATAACAGGAATTAGACTAAAAGCCAAAGAAAAAGAACTACACATAAAGGTTATTCTGATTTATGCAAGTCACAATGAAGAACACATCGAACTATTCTATAATGATCTCCAAAAAGAAATAGATGATATCAACTCCAGAGACATCTTATTCGTAATATGAGATTTCAACGCTAAGATCGGTACTTTCAGAGAAGAGCTAAAAGATATAATGGGGAAATTTGGAATTGGAACCGAAAATGAAAGCAGAGAAACTATGCTCAATTTCTGCAAAGAAATTGATGACCTTGTCATCTCAAACACAATGTTTTACCATAGACCTAGTTTTAAATATACCTGGACCTCACCAGATAGAGAAATACGAAATTGTATAAATTATATCCTAATTAGAAATAAATGGAAAATCAACTATAAAAGAAATAGTTGATGGAAGATTTTTCACTTGGCTATGCTACCAATTATATATTTGGCTTAATCCTTTCATGTTGGAGGTTTAATGGAATATTATCAGCACTGAGAAAGGATTAAAACTAATTTTAATACTTCCAATATTTCATCTCCATCACAGAGACCTCTTCAGGGATTACAAAATTTTTTGTAACAACACACACGCAAATACAATACATTCACTCACTCACTATTGTATTGTATTGTATTTATGTGTGTGTGTGTGTGTGTGTGTGTGTGTGTGTGTGTGTGTGTTGTTACAAAAAGTTTTTTGTAATCCCTGAAGATGTCTCTGTGACAGAGACGAAATATTGGAAGTATTAAAATTAGTTTTAATTCTTTCTCAGTGCTGATAATATTCCATTAAACCTCCAACATGAATTCTTCACAACACTTAAGCTTCAACACACAGGTTTAATCCTTTATCCAAGTGTAAGCAAACAAAGTTGTGCCTGAAGTATTTTCAGGACTGGGGCAACTCATGACAAAGGTGGTATAACTTATCATCAAAGCACATCTCCTTGCAGACATGTATAATGCTATGCATTAAGGGAAGGGTCACTACCCAGACTGGTTTTGACCTTTATTGAGATCTCTTCGGTGGTGATACTAAGGTGGAAGTAATGGAGAAGTCATATTTCCATATATATGTTGCCAAAAGATGTCACACCTTTTAGCAACTCATATTTGGCTCCCACTGACGAGACCTCAATAAAGGTTGAAACCGGTCTGGGTAGTGACCCTTCCCTTAATGCATAGCATTATACATGTCTGCAAGGAGATGTGCTTTGCATTATGGGATATTAAGGCAAGTGATGAGAAGTTATACCACCTTTGCCACAAGTTGCCCCAGTACTGAAAATACTTCAGGCGCAAACTTTATTTGCTTACACTTGGGTAAAGGATTAAACCAAATATATAATTGGTATAAAAGAAATAGAATTGATAAACTCCACATGAAAAAGTTAAAAAATAACCAAATAAGATTAGGCTACATTAGGAAAATTGAAGAAATATTAATTAACTCAGCAAGGGAAATTTTAAGAATTTATAAGAGACCCAATGATAAATGGATAACATCTGAAATTTTAGAAAAATATGAAGAAAAAGAGAAAACTAAAAACAAAAATAAATGGACATACCTCAGAAGAAAACAAGAAGAAATACAAACAACTCAAAACGAAATTGATAAACTCTGCAGACAGGTTAAATAAAACTGGCTAAACAAAAAATCAGAAAAATGCAATGAAGCATATAAACCATAACTCAAAAACATTACATAACATAATTAAAGAAATTACACAAAACTTTTCACCTATCTCTAACAATGATCAACTATCAGGGTAAGGAAACAGGAAATCCAAATGCAATAAAAGCAATATGGATGGAACACTACCAAAAAACCTTTAAGAATGAAATCAATAACTACCTAATAACAAAGCCCCACACTAACTCAAGACATGATGCCTTAATGATTCTTCCATCAGAAGTGGAGAATGCTCTAAAGCAAATGAAATCTGACAAAGTACCAGGGATAGACCAAATTCCATCATATCTCTGGGAAGAAGGAAAGCAAACAACTTTAAAATTCTTTACCACACTTTTCAACAAAATCATTAAATCAGGAGAAATACCAGAAGATTGGATAACAGGAACTATCATACCAATTTACAAGTAAGGTGATAAGAAAATTTGTAAAAATTACAGACCAATCACATTACTCAGCCATGCTTACAAAATATTTACAAGAGTAGTACAGAACAGAATAAAGAGCACATATAAGATCATTCTTAGTGAAGAACAGGCAGGCTTCAGAAAGAATCGCCCCACATTGGATCAGATCTTCATAATACAAAGACTAGCAGAATTATACTGGTGTTATGTCTTTAGGTTCGTCCCTTTTTAGGTTATTTTATTTCTGCTGTTACTATTATCTATCATTTTAGGATATCAGCTATTCCGTTGCCGACAAATTTATAATTGTTTAAAATGACTGCGCTAGCCGGCAACTGAATTCTGATACTCTAAAATATTAAAGGGATTACATGATTTGCAGTCGTGGTCCCTCTTCTTCTTATGGCAATGGATTCCCCTTTTACTTTTGCAGATCCGAAGTTTTAATAAGTGGTAATTCAAATCTCAGAAAACGACAGACTCATGAACTTTGGGTTAAAGAAATACATTTATTTAAAGAAACTTGCATATATACATTATATGAAATAAATCCAATACTAAAGAGTCTGAACTCCCCCACTTAAGTTAAGATATCCAAAATTTCTAATTCTAAAATTAATCTAACAGTTCCACACTCTTTTTTTTTGTGTTACTATGTTCAGACTCGGTTAATTCATATAGAGTTACTCAGTTTCCACATATAAAAACAACACATGCACATAGTTATATACAATCCTTGTGTAGAGCATATCAGACGAGTTCCGTCGTGATTTAGCATGGGATATTATTCTTATTTATGAGCGGGCTATATCCTCCCCCAACTTAGTTAATATTCAAACTAATTTCTAACATAATATCATAAGTGTTTCTTCCAAGCAAACAATTCCAAAAGTTTTGGTTCCTTCCTCAGCTTAAACTTAGACTGGCACTAACTCACTTGACATAGACAGATTAGTCCAAAAACAGTCCTTTAGGCATTATATGAAAGTTAAATGTGTGGAGCTTCTTAATTCCCTGGTTCCTATTCCTTCCTTGGTTATTATTCAAAATGAGTATGAAAACTTGTACCTTACCATTCTTGTCTTTTACGGAGTTGCCGAGGCTTCCTTGATTGCACTTCTGTGTTTTCTCACTATGTATTCTCACGGCATCAGCAACTTACTTCTATCATCTTCGAAAGGTTCCCCTTTCACTGACTATACGTTGGCAAAACTAACCAACGGCTCTTTGCTGGAATTCCAACCTCATTCCTTCGGTCTATACTCGACACGGCACTTACAGCACCCGGGAAATTACAGAGGGTGGATGTCTAAGTTGGTGGCCGAGCCATTTTATTTGGTTTCTTTGAACAGTGCTGACTAGAGATCTTTCTGGGTTTCATCTAATATAGTAGAGTTGGGAATGTGGTCTTCCCAGGAGTAATCCAGGATATTTCTTAGACGACCAAAGCTATTTATAATATTGGTCATCGCTGCTTTTGTTGAGATGTTCCAGGTCTGGGAGCCATATAGAAAGATAGACTGGCTGGTGCACTTGTAAAGATGAATCTTCGTCTCCTTTGAGATGAGGCTCGACTTCCATACTTTATTAAAACTTCTGTGGAACTGCAGTGCTGTCTATTTTCTTGTTTTAATGTCTATTAAGGAATCTGAGATGTGTGATCCAAGATATGCAAGGTCCTCTACTTCTTCAAGGTGATCATTTTGATATATATAGATGTGCCCATCTATCTGATGTTTTAATATCTTTGTTTTTTGGGAGTTTATTTTTAGTCCAAATATTTCTGTGGTTCTCCTAAGGCTTTTGAAGTAGTTTTAGGCATCTGTAATGTTGGAGTCAATGTGAGAACTATATCATCTGCAAAGCTTGGGTCTTCAAGGTGCATCTGTATATATGGGTCTTTGATAAGGATTCCAGATTTAACTTGCATTAATTTAAAAATATAGTCAATCACTATTTATGAAGAGATATGGGGCCAGAGTATCTCTGTAGGACTCCTGTGGTGATGGAAAAACTGTCTGTTTTGTCTCCGTTAACTAATACTGTGGCTTGATATTCCTGGTAGGGTGCCTTGATTGTCCTGATAAGTTTAGGTGGAATACCATAAAGTTTGAGCATTTCCCATAATCGTTCCCTATCAACAGAATTAAATGCTTTAGTAAAGTCAGTAAAGTTCAAAAGCAATAGTAGATTCTTGTCCTTCGAACCCTCTTATTAGTCTTCTGATGCAGTGAATGTGTTCTAGAGTACCATGTTTTTTGAGGAATCCAGCCTGGTTTGTACGAAGTAATGGAGTTATATGTGGTTCAATTCTATTTAATATCATTCTATTGTAGATTTTTAGTGGAGCAGAGATGAGTGCGATTCCTCTGTAGTTTTCAGGTTTGTTCAGGTTACCCTTTTTTGGAATTGGTATTATTACTAGACCCTCTTTCCACTGTTCAGGAACTTTCCCAGAGGATAGTGCAAAGTTATATATGTGTAGCAGTTGTTCTTTGATATCTGTAGAGCAGTGCTTTAAAGCCTCAATTGTGATGCCATCTGCTCCTTGTGATTTTCCTGCTTTTTGTTGTTCAAGGGCCATTGTGAACTCCTGCATGGTGAAATCATCGCAGTTGATGCTAAGAGTTTTTGGTACTATGGTTTTAGAGATGAAATCAATGTTTGTGGTTGGCATGTTTGGAAGTGTGCCTTCCATTCATCAAGTTCTTCAGTCTTGTTTTCAAACGAGGTTCCATCTTTTTTCTTGATTCTCAATACTGTGGGTTTTCCTTCTGCTGTGCTCAGGGACTTTGCCATTTTGTAAGTTTCTCTTGTTTTGTGTAATTTTTGACAGTTTTCTAGCTCTTGACAGATGTTCTGGATGTAGGCTTCTTTATCTTTTGAGAGCACTTCATATACCTCTGTGTTTAATTGCTTTAGTTCATTTTTATATTGAAGAGAATCTTGGGTTTTTACTTTGTGTTTTATTTTATTGTGCTTGTCAATCAGTGAGTTTGTTTCTTTGGTTACCCAGTCTTTATCTACACTTTTTGTGTTTGATTGAAGAAATGTTTGGGAGGCTGCTTGATGAATGATGCTAGCTATTGCTTTAAATATGTTGTCTGCATTATCATTCGATACTGCTTGTGGGTTGGTTGTACTTTTGAGTTGCTGGAATTGATTTGCCTTGTTAGTCATTTAATTCTTCCCAATTGTATCTGAGGGTTTTTTTCTGTGATTTAGATGCTCTTAGTCATAGCTTTAATCGTGCACTTACAATTCTGTGATCAGAGTTTAATTCTGTGATCAGAGTTTAATTCTGTGCTCTACAGTTTTGGGCTGACCTTATCCATTTTACGTTTATTAAGATATGATCAATTTGAGCCTTAGTTTCATTGGGATGTTGCCAGGTCTATTTTCTTTCTAATTTATTTGGGAATTTTGATTGAAGAGATATCAAGTTCTGAGAGTAGCAAAAATACACAAGAAGATGGCTGTTCCCATTGGTTGAGTCATGGTAGGTATATTGTCCTATGTTTTTGTGTTTCCAGCTACATCTTTTCCGATTTATGCATTGAAGTCTCCTCCAACTATGTGCATATTGTGTGCAGGTATTTTGATAATGTACTTGGCTAGGTTTTGATAGAAAGTTTCTTTGTCTTTATTCTGCTGCTTCTGTAGGTGCATCTGCACATGTAATTGTTATTTTAAGGTTTGCGTTTATTGTAATAGCTATTATTCTTTTTGAAACACTTTCTATTGATGGAATATTTTTGTAGACTCTCTTGTTTACCAGGATTCTGACTCTGCAATTTCCAGATGATCTGCAGATGAGTACATAAAGATCCATTTATGATTATAGGATCTGATTTCATTGAATGCCAAGTGGGATTTTCATCTATACTCCTGTATGCAGATTGCATCCACGTGTTCTGCCTCTGCTCCCCTGGAAAATTCATAAAATTTTCTACATTTTAGGAGAGTGCGAACATTATATGTTGAGATGATTATGGGCTTCTTCCAGTAGTGTTTAGAGCGCTTCTTTCCTTCATCAGGCTGAAGGCTTCCCTGTGGGCTTTGACCTCCAGCCACCATAGAGGGGGAGGATTGAAGTGTGCTCTGTCGTTTCATTTTGAATTGTTGTTTCCTTTCGTAATCTAAAGTTATCCACATATCGGGTGATTGGTCCTAATAATAATAATAAATAATAATAATAAATGTAAGGTCTTAAAATTTGGGATCCATCAATGGGATGCTACATATTGTATTGGTAACTATAGCATAACACATATGCCACAGTAAATAACTTTTTTATTATGTCAATATTTCATCTTATGTATTATAAGACATCATCAATACAACTAATGAACAACAATAGGAAATGAATTTAAAAAAACAGTAGTGCGCATGCTTAAATTGAAATCTCTCTATGTATACAGTCACGTGTTCATGGATTAAGGCTATTGGGCTAAAATTAAAATTAGTTAAATTAAAATATAGCAGATAAATTATTGAATACATATGGTCTATGAAGTAAAGCTTCAGCAATTTCTTTACATAACCATTGATGTTTATATGTGGATCTATGTAGTAACTTGGCATTTTGCCATTGGATCCTGTGGTTAGCATTTTGATTCCATGTTGTGCAAGGCCAGATTTATGAGGTTTGATAAAATGGATGTGGTCTTGATGTTCAGAGATTTATTTATTTACGAGGTGTGGCTATTAAATAACGAGACTGGTTGCAAAAATGTAGGTTATTATTACAATTGTACAACTTAATTGTTATCCCCTTCAACATACTCCCCTCCCCTCCCCTCCTCTATCTATACACCGTTACATACGAATTTTTCATTGTTGGAAGCAGTGCTGCAAGTCAGCAGGTGTTATCTGCTTCAGTAGTGCTGCTGTTTTCTCCTTTACCTCATCTATTGACTGAAAATGGGTGCCCTTCAATACGGATTTCAACTTTAGAAAAAGGTAAAAGTCACATGGAGCTAAGTCCAGCGAGTAAGGTGGATTCAGAAACAAAGAGACAGTCGATACATTTGAAAACTCCGACATAATCGAGAATGAAAAAGTAAGAATGAGCAAGTCAGAACTGAAGGCAATGCTGATCGTTTTTTTTTATATATATATATATTAGTGCCATGGTATTGAATGGGTACTGGAGGGTCAGACAGTTAACCAGCATTATTACCTTGAGGTTCTGGCCAAGCTGAGAGAACAAGTGAGGAAGAAGAGACCTGATCTGTGGAAGAACAATGCTTGGATTCTCCATCAGGACAACGCTGCAGCCCACAGTGCACTGTCTGTAAAGCAGTATCTGGCTGATAAGAAGATCCCAGTGTTGGACCATCCAAATTACTTGCCAGACTTAGCTCCATGTGACTTTTACCTTTTTCCAAAATTGAAATCCGCATTGAAGGGCATCCATTTTCAGTCAGTGGATGAGGTAAAGGAGAAAACGACAGCACTACTGAAACAGACAACACTGATGACTTGCAGCACTGCTTCCAACAATGGAAAATTCTTATGCAATGGTGTATAGATAGAGAAGGGGAGTATTTTGAAGGGGATAACAATTAAGTTATACAATTGCAATAATAAACCACATTTTTCCAACCAGTCTTGTTATTTAATAGCCAGACCTCATATAGATCTTCCTATTTGTCCATAGTAAGACATGTTACACGAACATGGTACTTGGTATGTGCCAGGTAGCATCATTGGTGAGAGTTTGTCTTTTGGAGTAGGTAGCAATGAGTTGATATTTTTTCATAATTTTTGCCACACATTCATAGATGCCTTTAATATATGGAATTGGAATCATGGGCTGCTTCATGTCTGGGTTGATTTGTAGGAGAGTGGTTTATTATATTTTGGGTTGTTCTTGAATTATATCCATTTAGCAAGGCTGTTTCTTTGATGATTTCCAATTCGTTTTAGGGATTCTTCAGAAGAACAAATCTTGTGTGCTCTTGTTACTGAAGATTTTGTGATGCCATATTTTTGAGGAGGAGGGTGAACTGATGTATTATGGATATAACGACATGAAAAAGTTTTTTTTTCGGTAGATGGAAGTGGAAATGGATCCATCTTGTTTGCACACACATCAAGAAAGGAAATACCTGTTGATGATTGTGCTTGGGCCAATGTTGTTTAATTTGTATATAAATGATATAGGAAACGGCTTAAAGGGAGATATTCAGTTGTTTGCTGATGATGCAAAGTTGTGTAGTGCAATAAAAAATCAAGCTGATGTTGAAAGTTTGCAGGAGGATTTAAATAAGCTGGTAAAATGGGCAAAAGAAAATGGATGTCAGTTCAATGTGGAAAAGTGTAAAGTCATGCATTTTGGGATTAAAAGATTACCAGCTGTGTACTACATCGATGGAAAGGTACTCCAAGAGATTGATGAGGCTAGGGACTTAGGGGTATTGGTAGATAGGGAGATGAAGTTCAGAGGACACATTGCTAAGGTGTCCAAGATTGCACATAGGATTACTTGGTTGTTGAGGAACACACTGACATCCAGAGATAAAGAGGTTATTATTCCCCTTTATAAAGCATTGATACTTCCACATTTGGATTACTGTGCTCAGGTCTGGTCACCTGGATTCCTTGGAGATGAGGAGGCTGTGGAGAGGGTTCAGAGAAGAGTGACCAAGTTGGTGAGTGATATAAAAAATGCTCCCTACATTGATAGATTGAGAGCTTGTGGATTGCAGAGATTGGTTGATAGACGAAGAAGAGGGAATATGATAGAAACATTCAAATTACTAAAAGGTTTTTATAGGATTGATGCAGGGGAAATGTTTCAGCTGTGTGATAGTGATGGAAGAACAAGAGGTCATCTCTGGAAATTAAAGAAGGGTGTGGTTAACAAAGGTGTCAGAACAAGGTTTTTTGCCTGGAGGGTGGTGAATGAGTGGAATTCATTGCCTGACTTAGTTGTGAGCTCTTCGTCTGTAAATGAATTCAAGAAGAGATATGACAGATATTGTTTTGCTAGTTTGGGTCTCCCGCGATGAGTCTACTGACTCCATGGAGATACCCGTAATAATAATAATAATAATAATAATGATTCCTTTTCTAGTGTGAACTTGATACAAGGATGCAGTGTTTTGATTTTTTTTGTAGAAATGAGTAGAGTTAAGGTTATGCAAAGACGTCATTGACATAGTGTAACCACATTGTTGGTTTTGGGTCAAGAGTTATCCTCAATTGTATTCAATAATTTTTCTGCTATATTTTAATTTAATTAATTTTAATTTCACCCCAATAGTCTTAATCCATGAACACTCAACTGTCTACATAGAGGGATTCCAATTTAAGCATGCACACTACTGTTTTTTGAATTTAATTTCTATTGTTGTTCATTAGTTGTACTGATGATATCTTATGACACATAAAACAAAATATTTACATAATAAAAAAGTAATTTACTGTACCATGCGTGTTATTCTATAGTTATGAATACCCCACAGGTTTCACTATATTAAAAAATACTGTTTTGGTGGATCTATGCTAGAGAAAGTAGAGGAGGAGGAGGAGTCAAAGGATCTTGGAGTTGATAGTTGATAAAAGTTTGAAGTTTAGAGACATATCACAAAGGTGGTGAACCCAGAAGATTGCTGTAATATTAAGGACTTTGACCAGTAGAGATAAAAGACTGGTAATTCCTTGTTGTGATCAGTCCATATCTGGATTGTTTTGCTCAGATCTGGTTCCCAGGATTTGAAGAGGATAAATTAACCATGGTGAGAATACAGAGGCAGATAACAAAAATAATATTAGGACTCTGTAATGTTAACCATGAGGATAGACTGGAGGCATGTAAACTACAGAGTTTATTGGATGAAAAACAAAGAGATAACATGATTGAGATATTTAAACTGTTGAGAGGTATTTACAGGATTGACACTGGGGAGATGTTTCATATATAGTAGCACAAGGGGAAGAAACAGGGACAAGAAGCTACCCCTGAAAGCTGTGAAAGGAAGTCATGAGTAAGAAGATGAATAGTGGTTTTTTTGCATGATTAGACCATGAAATTCATTGCCTGGTAGGGTAGTGAATGTGCAAACAGGGTTGAGGAGTAGACTTTTGTTGTCTAAGATGGCCTTCCTCCTGCGTTGAGTATTATGACTCCTTGGTGGTCCATAATAATAATAATAATAATTTGTGATTTACACATTCCTGAATGTGCAAATCACAACCTGTAGTGAAGGTATTAATCATGAGTGCACTTTTGTCAAAATTTATGCCTTAGTGATTTTTTTGTCTGAATAGAACTATTTATAGTCTGATAAATGTAAAATAGTTTTATAAGCTGTAAAACTAAAATTATCTTTCTCTCCTCAAGCATTTTTATTACTGCTCATTTTAAGTTAGCCAGAGCAGGTTTATTTTCTTATCTTTTAGGATTAAATGTTGGACAAGTAGTAGCTGGAGTGATAGGGGCCAAAAAACCTCAGTATGATATTTGGGGTAATGCTGTCAATGTAGCAAGTCGGATGGATAGTACAGGAGAAATGGGAAAAATTCAGGTATTTTTTAAATATGAAATTAACTTACTACTTTTATAGTGAACATTTGTGCCTGTAATTTTTTTTTCTTTTAAATGCATTTTTTGCTTTTAACAATTGTCAGAAAATTAGAATGACATCCTTATGGGAATGAGTTTTGGCATTACTTTTTTTTTATCATTTTTTTCTCCAGAATGATTTTCTAAACAGCATTCACTATGTCTGATTAATTTCATACTATTTAAATTCTTTCTTATTGGACTATGTACTTTGTCACACCAAGACATTTTCAGCTAGAAACAACACATAGGAAAATCAAAGTTCTTGAATTCCGATCTGTGTTCTTGAATTTGTATTAATCTAACAGATAAACTTTGTGTTGATGGTTATTTATGACTTATTTTTAATGATATTAACAACACCAAATGAACTATTTTATAAAAAGATGTTTTATTAACTTGCTTATATTTTACTGAATTTCAAATCAGCATCATCATCAGAGCACAACACAGCATGTATACGTAACAGTAAGTGAAACAGTACAGTTGTTGTAACAGACAAAAGATCTAGTCTCTTATTTTGGCACCCTCTAATGTTGTAAAAAAATAAATAGATACAGCTATTTGGGAGTTGCTCTTAAGATAAGTCTCCAAATTTTTGGCAAATTAATGCAACCATATTTCTTCAGATTATGATGCTGATTTGAAATTCAACGAAATATACGCAAGTTAATAAAACATCGAGCATCCCCTGTCGGTTTTTATTTTGCCTGGAGGATTGATAGAAAGTGTGACTATGGCAATTAAGTGGGATGAAAGGATGGACGAGATGATGATGATGATGGTGGGCACAAATGAGAGGCAGTGTAAATCAGGTGGCGAGTGATCTGAGATTCATGCTTGAGGTTGTACAAAAGAAAACACAGAGAGGACGGATAGTGTGTGTTGCTCAGGTATGATAATGACAAGCTGAGCAGAAGAGCAGTAATAATGAATGGCATAAAATAGCCAAAATGTCTCAAAAGAGAGGATTGGAATATATGGATGCTTGGAGGGCATTTGAGGACAAAAGGAACTGTATGTGAGAGATCACTTGCATGAGGAAGGATGTAGAATCTGGAGAGATTGCTGTTTTTTGAATAAGTTGGAGTGTCAATGCAGAGAAACTAGAATTCCCAGGGTGGATGGTAGCATTGGTGACTTCTTGTGGGAATGGGTGCTTGGGGGAAGATATCAGGTGACTTTGAGTTTAGTGGAGTCTGGAGTGGATAATGATAGGTATAGAAACAGTGAAATTTTTATGCTTTATGCTAATGCCAGGAGTATCTGGAATAAAGGACATGAATTGGTGGCACTGATAGCATCAGCCTGGCCAAAGATTATTGGGATCTCTGAGATGTGGTTGACAGAAGATAATATAATAACAGGAATAGAAGTAGGCAGGGTACAGCATTTTTCGGCAGGATAGGAAGGGAGAACATGGTGGTGGAGTATTGCTTATGATAAGTGATGACTTATGTCCTCTAAGAGGGGAGGCTTTGGAAGGTAGTGACACTAATGGTTTTGAAAGCATATGATGTTAGGTAGAGGTGGGCAAGATAGGATATTTAGTGGGAGTGTTACTACAAGCCAAGGAGCACAGATGGTGGGGGATCAGGAGATGCTTAGGCAGTTGAGTTTGGCAAGTGCAAGAAGAGTGATTGTTATGAAAGATTTTAACTACAGCAGTATAAGTTGGAAAGAGGAAAATGCATGCAGTAGTAAGGGAATGGAATTTCTAGAATTCTTGAGGGACAAATGTCTTGGGCAACATGTAATAGAGGGAACAAGAGGTTCAAGATTGGATTTGGTCATAGCATCAGAAGAGCTGATAATAACTGAGATGACATCTCTCCCCCAGTTGGAGAAAGTGACCATGTGGTTTTGACATGGAAGATGAATAGACATGCAGGAGTATCAAAGAAAAGAGCATGTGTGTGGAATTATAAAGCAGGTGATTATAATAGTCTTAGATATCAACTTGGGTTAGTTCCATGGAGGGCAGAATTTGGAGGGCCACGATATCATTAGCGCATGGGAAATTGTGAAGAAATATTTGTTAGCAGCAATAGTAAGCTGTATTCCAGATGTGAAGAAGAGGACACAATTTGGTGTAAAGTGGATGACAAACAATATCAAACAGGAACTGCAGGTGAAAAGGAGATTATAGAAGAGATATAAGGAGAGGGGTTGAGAGCAGATGCATGAAGAATATAAGACTTAGGCCAGGAGAGTGACTAGTGTATTACTATTTTTAAGGAAGGCATAACTGGAATATGAGAAGAGATTGGCACTAAGATCCAAAGAAAATCCTAGGGAATTTTTTAGCTGTGTGGCCAGTAGGAGGAAAAATTATTGTGGAAGAATGACATTGTGGGATAAAAATGGGAGTAGAGTGACTGATGCAGAAGTAAGTTTTAATACTAGAGGGATAGAGCAGGTTCGAAGTTTAGAGGTGCAAGAGGAGAGTGTGTTCCAGATACTGAGTATTCTGGATGTCAGTAAAGCTGTGGGATTGGGTGGTATTTCACAACGGGTTTTTTACGAGAATATGCTAAAGAACTGACAGCTCCATTGACCTGGCTTTTCGATGAAAGTCTGGAGTCAACATGGATTTGTTTAGGGGTACTCTTGCTTTAGTAATATGATTGCCTTTTATAATAAAGTGACAAGAGCAGTTGATGAGGGAAAGGCATATACTGCCATTTTTTTTTTAGAATTTGCAAAGGCATTTGACAGGGTGCCACATGATAAGGTGATATTTAAGTTGCAGCTCATGGGTTTAGATGTTGGGTTATTCAACTGGATTCAGGATTGGCTATCTGATAGGTATCAGAGAGTTGTGTATGGTGGGACAATATCAAGGAGGCAGAAGGTTACAAGTGGGGATCCCACAGGCTGAATACTGAGACCTGTATTGTTTAACCTTTATGTCAATGGATTGTAGGGTAATATTCAGTTGTTTTCAGATGATATGAAGCTGGGAAGGGTTATTGGTAATAGTGCAGATGTGGCAGCCCTGCAAAAGGATTTGAATAAACTAGATAGATGGGCAAATGAATGGGGATGTCGGTTTAATGCAGCAAAATGTAAAATCTTCAAGTTTGGGATACATCGATGGGATGCTGCATACTCGATTGGAGGATGAAGTAGGGGAGACAAGAGATCTGGGGATGATGATTGTTAGTAAGGACCTCCCACGATGAGTCTTTTGATTTCATAGAGGCCTGAATAATAATAATAATAATAATACTTTGTTTGGTATTGTTAACACTGTTAAAAATAATCTCCTCTCATCTCCTACATAATTCTTTAATTAGATAGTTATGACTGCCCATTGGTTTTTTGATCTTGGACTGACTTCTTACTTTCAGATTCAGCCCATTGTGTTCTTTTTTCTTTTTTTTTTTTTTTATGGTGGAGGGGAGGGTCTGCTAATTATATTTGTATTTGGTTTCCATTTTTTGCTACTTAACTATTCTTGAATCTATTCTAATAATGTGTTTATTTCATTCTGAGCTCTTATTTTATCTTTTTATCTATGGATTTTAATTAACATTCTTCATATTTTTTTTACTCTATTAATTATTTTTTTCTTAACATTTTCATCAAACTACTGACTTATAGATTCTTACTTTTGTTTCTTTTGCCAGATCTTTATTTTTCCATATGTTATGTTATTGAATTTAGATGCATCATATTCAGGGCTTGAAAAATGTGCTTGTCTGCTCATCCATGACAAACTAGAATGTTTAGTTAACAAGTGAAAAAAAAGCAGAGAGGATTTAATTGTCAGTTTTATTTACGTAATGCTGATTCTGCCTATTTTGTCAATTATCACTGATTTTATCGTAATGGAATACAACCAATGAGTGGAATAGGATATGCATGCATCATTTTAATAAATTTAGTTTAATTCTTTATCCAAGTGTAAACAAACAAAGTTTGTGCCTGAAGTATGTTCAGGACTGAGGCAACTCATGATAAAGGTGGACCAAGCTCTCATCACTCCTTGTCTTAGTATCTCCCATAATGCAAAGCACATCTCCTTGCGGACATGTATAATGCTATGCATTAAGGAAAGGGCCATTACCCAGACCGGCTTCAACCCCCATTGAGGTCTCGCCAATGGGAGACAGATCCAGAGGTAGTGATGGTGATACTAAGGTGGAAGCAATGAAGAAGTCATATTTACCTATATGAGTTGCCAAAAGGTGTTTCACCTTATTATTAAATTACTCTGTATTTAGAGAAAGATGTTGGAAGTTTTTTCCCACTTGGTTAGACTATAATAAATTTAGTTTAATCCTTTATCCAAGCGTAAGCAAACAAAGTTTGTGCCTGAAGTATCTTCAGAACTGAGGCAACTCGTGGTAAAGGTGGACTAAGCTCTCATCACTCCTTGTCTTAGTTTGAGTGATGAGAGCTTGGTCCACCTTTACCACGAGTTGCCTCAGTCCTGAAGATACTTCAGGCCCAAACTTTGTTTGCTTACACTTGAATTAAACTAAATTTATTTATAGTCTAACCAAGTGGGAAAAAATTTCCAACATGCATCATTTTATTTTTAGAGTGCTCAGTTGTACCTTTTGGTAACAGTGAATTGTGAAACGGCAGCCTAAAAGAGATATGCAGCAGACAGTGATAATTAGCTTATTTCTTACTCAGTAATGGAATATGGCAAAATGTGATGTTAATAACAGATATTAAAACTTGAAAAGTTGAGAAAGAAGTATTTATTTTCCAAAATATTTGATGATTTTGATTCTAATCTAAAGGTTTTTCAATTGCTTTCTGAGTTGTTGCCATGTCATATGACATCACTGGTCCTCTATCCAGCCATTTTTGGAGCCAATCAGAATTCAGAAAAAAATTTTATTGAGAGTTTTTAATGTTTGCTTATAATGGCAGAGAAAAAATTGTTTGCTTTTTTCGTGAAAGCAATTCATGTAAGTGTTGAAAGTGAAAATTATTATTACATGCCGCCTCCAGGGAGTCCAAAGACTCATTGAAGGAGGGCACCTGCTCTACAACTCTGTCTCCACCACTCATTCCACCAACTACACCAAAGCCACCCATCTCTACCACCCATCACCACCACCACTAATATTTCCACAGACATTCACAAACATCCATGCCCATAGCAGGATTCGAACTCGCAGCCCTTTGGCTGGAGAGTGGATACACTAACCACTCGGCCAACCAGGCCAGCAGCAAAATGTGTCAGAAAATTGTGTTATTAATAAAAATAATAATAAATGGTCTTGTATCACTTATAAAATGCGTGCTTTTTTTTTCCCACAGACTGATAAATACACTAATGCATAAGTAAACATATTTGCTTCCAACTTGTTCACTTATACAGGATAAAAATTAGCCATAGCATTAACACAAGCTTTTAAATTGACCAGATCTAGGGATAAACACATGATTATGATATATAGGTGACTGTAATAAAGTACACCCAGACTAACATATGACAAATGAGATATTTGCCTGACTGGTGAGCCAGCACAAAATTTTCACGCCTTGATCATATTTCATGTCAATCTTTTGTTAGATATGGTATATCTGAAATCTTTTGCATAGTTTGGATTGGGTGTATGTAGTAAAAAACATTCATATAGATCAGAAATTTTGCAATATTCACATAATTTTTGGATTGTAGTGCGTTATGCATGTATATAAAATAACTTTTATATAATAACTTTTATTTTTAATGAAAAATATCACAAAAATCATTTGTTCCATATCACAAAAAAATATTACTTATATGATGCTATGCATGTATATGAAATAACTTTTATATACTTTATTTTTAATGAAAAATATCACAAAAATCATTTGTTCCTTATCACCATAAAACATTACTTATATGATAATAGTGTATTTCTAAATGAATTCTTGTTAAATTCAAAGATACAGTCACTAGTAGCCTGTCAACAACTGTTTTATTATTTTAGGTCACACATGATGTATATTTAATACTGAAAGCCCATGGCTATCCACTTGAGTCCCGAGGTTATATAAAAGTGAAAGGTAAAGGAGAGATGCTCACTTACTTTCTTACTGGAAACAGACAAGGAAGCCCCAGTTCTCCTGTGGGTGTATCCTCCATGTAAACAGGGTCTTAATAGTGATAAGAATCTAAGTACTTTATTTTTATATTTCTTATTCATCAGATACTGTGCTTGAATGTGTTATATAATATATTCCATGCTTTATGGTAATTAATCATGGCCAGTTTCAAATTCTGGTTTTATGATCCTAGAAGGAGGGAAACTAGGTTTCCTACCTCTGTCATATACATAAGTAGCTTTCTGTAATGAGGGCATTTCCAGTAGTTGTGTTAGCAAATCATTTCTTATCTTTGTATATTGCCATTATCTACTTATTGTTGGATTATATTTACATATTTCAGCCAGATGACAACTTTTAAACTTATGTTTATGGAAATTTTTGTTTATATAAGTGTATGTATATATATGTCATATATATATATATATATATAAAGTAAGAATCTGTTATAATCATTAGAGTCATCCTTTTCATTCTGAATGGAGTAATCATTTTTTTTGGAGGTATTTTTTTGTATCTTTTGCAGTATACATATATTTTTCAAGTTAAAAAATATTGCTGTTTGCATTTATTTCATATTTTTCATTTCTAAATATTATTCTTAAATGAGTTGCTTGATAATTGGTTTAATTGTTTTAAAGTGAGTTGGGAACACCCAATATTAAATTTATATATAAGATTATTTATATTTATATGAATTCTTGATTTTTTTTCCCTTCTTTTTTTGTCTTTTTTTTGCTCAATATTAATTCGTTATGATTGAAATCCATACTACAAACTGTGATTTTCATACAAGGCATGAAACAGAAATTAATAAATGTGGAAAATCAGAAAAGGGAAAAAATATTGGAAATTCTTGTCACTTCAAAATCTTAAAGAAAACACTTGTATAGTTAATATTAGGAATAATGGAAAGTCTTAAATTATGGTAGATATCTTGTTTGCAACTGCTATATTTTCAGATTCTTTAACAAATTATTATAACAGGTTCATTATAGGAAGGAAAAAATTTGAATGTATTTCAAAAATTATTTTACACTGTTATATCCATGAATAATACATTAAGTATAGATATGTGATTTAAACTGATCATGCAGAAATACCAAATAGTGAAATTATATTTCTTGTATTTATTTTTAATGAGAATGAGAAATTCATAAAGTATTACAAATCAATTTTATTTCTATCTAAAATTTTTAAATATTAAAATCTAGTTTGTTTGTTTTTTAATTTGTTTATATGTGAAGTGCTCTTTGGAATAATATTTTCACATGGAAAATACAAAACTATTTTTAACTGTAATTTATGAATGTATAATATTGTTGCCTTAATAGTCAATATTCAACTTGGTGCTCAGTTGGCTGAGCATTATTAATATGTTATCTGTCAAATTTCTCAGTCTTTATTGTCTCAGAGATTATGTTAATCTTTGCATTTACATTTTTGATTGCATGTTACTTGGTTAGTTTTTAAAAATACACTCAAACATTTTTTCTATCCAGAATAATGCTTCATGATAAAAACAACCAGAAAAACAAAATAAATACATAGTTTATTGAGTTACTAATATTTCCCCTGATTTCAAACTAGCCTAACCTAATGAGTGTGGTTGCATTCATTTGTCTAACATATGAGTGACCCATTCTGAGACACATGTAGCTTGACTTTTCTGAATTAACTTCATTTTTTATCTGGTCCAGTCCCTACAGGGTGCCTTGTTAGGATATTAGTTCCTTTTCAGTTACAATTTGAATTGTTTCTACAACAGTTTAATTGAGTGTGTACCTTACTTGTTGTTTGTATACTCTGAAGATGATGCATTGAAATTCTTACAAAATATTACTAACTCAGTAAGTTATGTATTTATTTTGTTCTTCTGGTGTTGTTTGTACCATGAAGCACTATTATGAATACCCACCAATATCTAAAATTGTCATTACATTTAAACTTGCTTCCTGAATAATACTGTTTCTTAAAAGTCTTTTGTAAAAAGACTTGGCCTTAGATACCAAGGCTTTTCACACATTGATGAATTGATGAAGATGCTAGTAATATAGAAAAACTTCAGTTATTAATATTTATTATAGTAATAGGCCATATTTAATCAAGTAAAAGCATGATTTTTTTTTTTTTTTTACTTGGGTGGCATTCATTAATTCCAGGTGATAATTTGCGTATGAAGTATTATATGGTTCATCTGTGTCACATCATAATTAGAAGCTCTTTTATTGTTCAGATGTGGGTATGGAGGCTAGATAGAACAGAAAGACATGCCAACTGTTATCACCATTGTATACTCATATACTGTTTACTGTAACTATGTTATATGCCTCAAACTTATTTGTTTGATAACAGAACAGATTATTTTCTCAACATTTTAGCTCAAAATCAAATACATCAAATGATCAGCTAACCTTCTCATCAGACATATAATGTGAGTTTGGCCACAATGGACATGGTGATCATTGCTACAATCCCTTGTCTTGCTGCATCTGCAAGTTGATCTTACCTTATCTTTGACCATCTAATATTTATGAATGGATAGTGTCATGTTAGGCATCAGAAATGTATAGTGTATATGCTATGCTATGCTGCCAAAAATATTGAAACACCTGAGAAATGTAGACAAAGATCAAAATATTATCTTTATCATATGGTTTTGGCCAACCTTTGACCTCCAGTAGAACATTTACTCTGCATGGTTAGTTTTCCATGTGGAAAACTATTTTTCACATGGGACCTTCTTGAGTTTCTGCAGCGATTGGCCATTAGGAATGATTCCACATGCACTTCATTCCTCTTCATCTCAAAAGTGCTTCAGTGCACTGTTCATCTTTAGGATGAAGGTGCATTGAAGGTTGATTGATCATAGGAGATTCTGAAGACATTTTGATAGCTTTAATATTCAGAATAGTAATGCAAGGTACATTCTCATACAAGGTACATTTCCATTACATTCTTCTTGTGAACAATGTCTATAGTTATGAATGATCTGTTGTATGGTTTTGCTATCATAGCCATCAGAAATGATCAGCTGATCTCATAGAATTTGTGTTGTTCCAGCCATAAACCTAGGATTAAAAAAAAAAAAAAAAAAAAAACTAGAGCTTCATGAAAGTAACTTTCTTCTTAAAAAAACTTAACTGAATTGTGATGCTCTAATTACATAAGCCCAATTTAAACAGAGATGACAAGAATACTCTTCTTTTCCAGGCTGGGGAACATTGTGTTAAATTTCCCTCATCAGTATTAATTTTTTTTAATATTATATTATTTTTACAGTTTACTGGACTCTAACTGTACATATATAATGCATCATCATTTTTTTTTATTTTTTTTTCCCTATACCTCTTCTTTGTAATCAATGAAATACATCATCTACTTTGTTTTTGAACCTTAATAGATGATGAAGATATGATATCTTAATAGATATGAAGGTCAAAACATTAATAAAATAAACTTCATATGAGAGTTATTCCATCTCATATTTATCTCAGCTGTTCCTTATATTCCTACCAGAGATTGACAATGAAAATATAACTTTCTGTTACAGATCTGTTGTTGTGCATTCAGTTGAATTCATTATTTTAACAAAAATGAAATATTTTTTCTATGTGACATTTTGTTATTATTTTGAACTTCCATGGAGTCACATAGGAGGCCTATCTTAGACAATACAGTCTAAGATGGGCTTCATTCACCATCCTATCAGACAATGCATTCCATCAGTCCACTTATCCTCTTGCTCACCACTTCTATTCACTTCTACCAGGGATACAAATCATATTTCAACTAAAACATAGATTTAGGCTAACAAAGTATTAAAAAAACAATAACATAGGCAGAATAATTACCAAATATTCATCATATTCAAGTTACCAGACTGGAAGAAACTGATGTGGGCAAAGAATAAAGAGTGGTGTCCACACTTTTCAGATGAAAGGCCAAAACTATGTTTGAACTCCAGAACAAAGCTCCAATTTACTTTCACCCCATTTTGAAAACTAAATATATTTTTTAAATAATCAAAAAGGGAACAACTTTTTGAATTTTGAATGTCTTTAAGTAATAGATGATATGCATGACCTGATGTGAGATTACCACAACATGTTTGTAGGAGGCTTGAAGATGCTCCATGTTTGT